>NC_057863.1:603356790-605766790 GCF_019393635.1 Dromiciops gliroides
CACCCCCTAGGTTGGGGTGTCTTGCTTGAAGAACAGCAAGTAGGCTAGAGTCGCTAGATCACAGAATGTGTAGAAGGAAGTAAAGTGTAAGGAAAAAAAAAGCAAAGATATGAAGAGGTGTGGTTAAGAAAGACTTTAAATGGTAAACAGAAGATTTTATATTTAATACTGAAGTACTAAGGAGCCACTGGAGTTAAGTAAGGAGGTGACATAGACCTGACCTTTTAATAAGATCACTGCTATCTGAGTGGAGGATGAATTGTAGTAGGGAGAGATTTCAGGCAGGGAGACAGCTATCAGGTTACTGCAGTAGTCCAAGTTCTACCCTCTGGCAGAAGGATAATAAGACTACAGGTGCAGAGTAAGACACATATAACACACAGACTGATACAATGAATGTGTTGATTTGTTTTGCTTAACAAATCTGCTACCAGGAGGAATGCAGTTGAGGGAATAAGAGGAGACAGAGATGAAAAAAAGTAAAGAAATGAACAGCAAAATAAAAATACACAAGAAAACAAGTTCAGAAGGGAACACAAACAGGACAGTTTTGTTACTATCTTGTTAAAATTAATATATACTTTTGAAAATGAATTATATGCAAAAGAAATTCACAGTTTAATACACAATCCTTTTTTATCCTCTACATATTGGAATGTTTGTGTTGTTGTATTAGATTCATGATTAAAAATTTTTTTTAAAATCAAAGAGCATAAATAGGCTAAATTTTCTATAAAGAGACCTTTCCTATATAAATGACAATATAGGGTTTTGCTTTTTTTTTTCCTGGATGCACAATCTAGAAAGGTATCAATTTACATGTTAGTCTTTAAATTTCTGTGGTTTTTTAAAATTTCAGCTCTTCATTTCTGAAAAGTAACCTGCATTGAGTCCATGATCCAACTCATTCCTAATTCCTAAACCCTAGAATTAATTATATCATATGGGGTAATAAAAATATATTTGTTACTAACAGTTAGAGGTTGGTGACAACAGTCAAATAAATTTTATAAGGCCAAGGGCTGAACAGGGTAGGGTATTTTATTTCTTTCATCTCCCTCCAGAACCAAGCATAGTAGGATGTTCAATTAATGCTTTCTATTTAGCATGTTATAGTTTCCTAAAAGCATTACTGGCACCACTAAAGGCTATTCCCCTAAAATTTGGAAATTCTGGAACTGCTGTACTTAATTATTTAGCTTTTGAATACCCTCAAATTATCATAGCTTACTGAATATTCGTTTATTCAAGAGATAATTTACTGAGCAACTCTATGACAGCATCTGTGAAGGATACAAAGAATAGAAAACAGTTATTCCTTTCAGGGAATTTCTGATCTACTAAAAATAAGACATGTACACAATTAACTATGATAAAAGACAATATGAGATGAACGAATGAATGCTTACAAACTAGGCTGGTAAAAAGACTGCTGAGAGGAAGAGATTTGAACTTGGAGCCAGGAAGACTTGGGTTCAAAATGCAACTATGACAGCTGTGTGATAGTGAGTGGGTAAAAATCTCTATGGGCTCTGGTTTCTTCTTTTGCAAAAAATGGGGGAAATAATCTCTCAAGTACCTACTTCCCAGGATTGTTTTCAGAATCAAATGATATAATGTACATAAATTGCTTTGCCAATCTCAAAATGTTATACAAATGTTAGGCATGATAACCTCTGGCTGACATGATTGAGAAAATGTGACAAAAAAGATGGAAAAGGAGGGGTAGAATTATCAAAGGAGGAAAGAGGGTATGAAAGACAAGAAAGATAAAATTTCAGAAATAAGAGGGTCCATGGAGAATAGTTAGTTCAACCTTTTATTTGTATAGATGAGGAAACTCAAAACTTATACAATTCCATCCTGAGACCCCTCTCTGAAGCACTTTCTAATATACGTCATAACTCCCCAAGGAGAAAGAACATTCTTGTTTCAAGAAATAGCAGAAGGGGGGGGGAGCTAGGTGGCACAGTGGGTTAGAGCACTAGCCCTGGAGTCAGGAGGACCTGAGTTCAAATCCGGCCTCAGACACTTGACACTTACTAGCAGTGTGAGCCTGGGCAAGTCACTTAACCCTCAATGCCCAACCAATAAATAAATAAATAAGACATGAGAAATGGCAGATGGGCTGGGGAGTTTAGGGGAAGGGGAATCCTTTATGGGAGGAGGAAGAGGAAGAAGAGACTGGAATACAATACCCCTTACATATATGTGTGTGTGTATGTGTATGTATATGTATATTACATCAAATTCCATCAATGGCAGGACTAAAAAAAACAAGTGTTTACATATCAGACAACCACCTTTAGGGTCAGTCAGTCAGTAAACATTAATTAAGCACCTACTATGTACCAGACACTGTTAGGTGCTGAGAATAAAAAACGAGACAAAAAATAGTCCCTTGCCCCCAAGGAGCTCACAATGGCAGCCCTAAAAAGGTCAGGGCTAGCCTTGGGTGAAGAAACCAGAGAATCTTTGCTATCTAGAACTAGCTCAGCTGCAGTTGACATAAAATAAGATATGCGGCTTCTGTTGACTTCACAAGACAAAGGAAGTACTGCTTTCAGCAGTATTTTATATTAGTAAGAATGATGTCCTGGGGCAGCTAGATGGCGCAGTGGAAAGAGCACCAGCCCTGGAGTCAGGAGTACCTGAGTTCAAATCCAGCCTCAGACACTTAACACTTACTAGCTGTGTGACCCTGGGCAAGTCACTTAACTCCAATTGCCTCACTTTAAAAAAAAAAAAAAGAATGATGTCCAGATGGTGGTTACAAAGTCCCCCTCGACTCTATAAGAGTCGGTTATATAAACTGTTATCCCACAGGGCAGAAATAGAATAAATGAGTGGAATTTACAGGGGGAAGATTTTTGCCTCGATATCAACAACTTTAACAATCCTGTGATCATCACCATAGAGCTAGAAGAGAGATCATCTGACAGATGAAGGAACTGCCCAGGTCACAGTTTCCAGCACAACTGGAATTCCGTTTCAGGTCCTCTGGCTCTAATAAGGACTGTCCTACAAGGAATGGAAAGTGCTGCTGGGCACAGAGCCAGGGGTTTTGAATCGTGGCCCTCACTATTACTTACTATGCCAGGAGGCAGTGTGGTCCAGTGTAAAGAGTGCTAGTTCTAAAGTCAGAGGACCTGGGTTCAAAACTCCCTCTGCAGCTTATTACCTACATGACCTTGGGCCTCAGTTTCCTAATCCGTGAAATGAAGGTGCTAGATTAGAGGGTCTCTGAAGTTCCTTTCAGTTCTACATCTATGACCCTAAAACCCTACTCGTGTTACCTTGGGCGAATCAGTTTGCATCTCTGGGCCTCAGGATTAGATGAATTCTGGGGTCCCTTCTGGCTCTAAATCTATGAGCCTACGAGTCTATGTAGACAACAACGGCTAGATGGCAACCTGTTAGGGAAACTTCTGGGAAGGGGTCACGTTGAGTAGGAAAGTGGACGAGATGGGTGACTTCTGAGTTTCCACCCATATTCTATGAGTTTATAAAAAAATTAGGGGAAGAAAGGAAATAGGAGATAAATAGAATATGGTTTTTTTGGGGGGGGGCAGGGCAATGAGGGTTAAGTGACTTGTCCAGGGTCACACAGCTACTTAAGTGTCAAGTGTCTGAGGCTGGATTTGAACTCAGGTCCTCCTGAATCCAAGGCCAGTGCTTTATCCACTGCGCCACCTAGCTGCCCCCAGTAAATAAAATGTGAAAGAAAGCTGCCCTGTGTAACCAGAGGTTAGATTTAGGCTTGAATGAAAAATAACTACTTTTCTATGGTACCTTAAGGTTTGCAAAGCACCTTACAAATACTATCTCATTTGAGCTTCACAACAACCCTGGGAGAGAGGTACTAGTATTATACCCATTTTACAAATGGGGAAACTGAGGCACACCGAGGTTAAATGGCTTCAGGATCACATAGCTACTAAATGTCTGAAGACTCAGGTCTTCCTAACTCCAAGTCCAGCATTCTGTGCATTATACCACCTAGCTACCTGAGTCAAAAAAGGAGGGAATTCAGGGGGAAAGGCCATCTTGCACTTCTACTAAAAATTAGAACCATCTCATAGAAACACATCAGGACAATTCCCCAAAAAACAACTTTCTGTAACTGCAGTAGAGGTCAGGCAATTGGCACTTCTACAAAACCAACCAACTAGTTTTTACTTTCAGGTAAAGATTCCAAATAATGTATAACACTGAGATTTTTCATGGCTACGGCAACTTCCTAAAAGGCTTTTTCTAAGTGTATGATGTATTTGTCAAATGCACACCAATGCATTTGATGCTGATTTAGAATATGCCATCGGCAGCACAAATATGCTGTTTTCAACAAGTTGTTTCTATGGTGACCACAAAGCTTGAATCGATGTCATGCAGTATGACAACTTTAAACACAAATTCTTACTCATCTTCCTTCTAAAAAACACATCCCTAGTAGAGCAAAACCCCTCAAATATAAGTAAATCTTCTATTAGTTATTTAGTCCAACAGCCATCAAACACTCACTATGTGCCAAGCACTGAGCTAAGCATTGGGGAAGCAAAGAAAGGTACAAACAGTCCATGTCCTCAAAAAGCACACATTCTAACTGAGGTGACAGCATGTAAATAAGTAGACACATACAAGACATACAGTATCACAGAAGATAATCTGGAAGAGAAAGGCACTAGCAGCTGAGGGGATTGGGACGGGCCTGATGAAAATGTAGCGTGTGAACTGAGCCCTGAAGGAAGGGAAGGAAACTAAGAAGGGGAGGTGACAACAAAGTATTCCAGGCATGAGGGGCAGTCAGTGCAAAGGCACTGAGTTTGAAGTGTCATTTGATGAATTGCAAGTATGCCAGTGAAGCAATGGAGCTAACCGGACTAGTATATGGCCAGATCATTGCTTTAGGAAATCACCTTGAGAGCTGACTGGAGGACGGACTGAAGTGGAGGGAAAGATTTTAAAGTAGGGAGACCAGGTAGAAGCTACTATAATAGTTCAGGGGAGAGATGAGGAGGGTCTCAACTAGTATGGCTGTGTGAATGGAGAGAAGAGAAAATACATGAAAAATCTGAAAGGAGAAACAAGATTTGACAACAGATTGGATATGTGGAGTGAATGAGAGGAAACCAAGATTGAGAGACTGACTAACCAGAAGAGGATTGTTGTTTTCTTAACAGTAAGGAGAGTTTGGGGGAGAAAAATAATGAGGATATGCTGAGTTTGGGATGCCTATGGTGCAACATGCAGTTTAAGATGTCCAACAGGCCAAAAGAGATGAGAAAATGGAGCCCCAGAAAGAGCTGGGGCTGAAGCTATAGACCTAGAAATCATTTACAAAGAAAATATTTAACATTTATGAGAACTGATAAAATCATAACATAAAAGAGTATACAGAGGAAAGAGCCTAGAAGGACCACAAAAGAGACAGTGAAGTAGCAGTGGAAAACCAAGAGAAAGGAGTGTCATAGAAACCAAGAAGGGAAGGAATAACCAGGAGATGAGGCATTCAACAAATGCTGCATGCAGGGAGATCACTGAGAAAGAGGCCAGAGAAAAGTCATTAGACTTGGTCATTAAGAGATCATCAGCTAGGGGCAGCTAGGTGGCGCAGTGGATAGAGCACAGGCCCTGGAGTCAGGAGGACCCGAGTTCAAATCCGGCCTCAGACACTTTACACTTACTAGCTGTGTGGCCCTGGGCAAGTCACTTAACCCCAATTGCCTCACTTAAAAAAAAAAAAAAAGAGAGAGATCATTGGCTAACTCCAGAGATGCAATTTCAGTTGAATGATGAAGTTAGGAGCCTAACAAATGAGGGTTTAGAAGAGAGAAAGCAGGAAGTAGAGGCACATATTGTAGATAGTTTCTCAAGAAGTTTAGCCACTAAGCAGAAAAGAAATATAGGACAATAGCTAAAAGGCATGGTAAAATCAGGTGAGAGGTTTTTAAAAATGAGCAAGACATGGGCATGTTTATAGGTAGCAGAAATAGAGGTTGTAGAAAGGGTGAGATGGAAAATAAGAGACTATACTGTTAGAATTAAAACTCATGCTTAAAAAGAGTTTAGGGCACACAAAGAATGCAAAACACTATGATAAGTCATTTACATGGCATTGCTGGGGAATTAAAAATTCTTCATAAGTAGAGCTACTGAGTTCTCCATCACTAGAACAGTGGTTCTTAACCTAGGATCCATGAATTTTTTTTGGGGGGGGGGGGTGAGGCAATTGGAGTTAAATGACTTGCCCAGGCTCACACTGCTAGTAAGTGTTAAGTGTCTGAGGTCAAATTTGAACTAAGGTCCTCCTGACTCCAGGGCCAGTGTTCTATCCACTGCGCCACGTAGCTGCCCTTGATCCATGAACTTTTAAAAGGACATATATTTTGATAACTATATTGCAATATAATTGGTTTCCTTTGGTTTTTTTGTTTTGTTTTGTTTTGTGAGGCAATTGGGGTTAAGTGACTAGCCCACAGTCACACAGCTAGTAAGTGTCAAATGTCTGAGGCTGGATTTCAACTCAGGTTACTCCTGACTCCAGGGCCAGTGCTCTATCCACTGTGCCACCTAGCTGTCCCAATTGGTTTCCTTTGTAATCCTGTGTATTTTATGTTATATATTTCAAAACATTCTGAGGACGTCCAGAGGCTTCACCAGACTGCCCAAGGGACACAAAAAGAGGTGAAGAACTCCCGCACAAGAGACATTCATAAAGAGCCTGGATTACCACTGATGTTAGAGGGCAATTCCCATTCAGCTAGAAATTTGGACCAAATGCCCACCGAGGTCCCTTCTAGCTGTCAGATTACATGATTTCAGAAGTGGTTTTTGCAGACTGCCGAAATTTACTCCTTTAAACGATAGACTTATTTTAACTGTGACACTGGGGAATGGGGAAAGGAATAAATATTTATGTAGCACCTACTATATATCAGGCATTGTGCTAAATGCTTTACAAATACAATATCACTTTATCATAGAAATTTTTCTAAAATGTCATGTCCCTCCTGGATGATTTAGGAACAGTTATTCAATTCAAGAAACATTTACAAAATGGAATTGTTTTAGTACTGTAAAGAAAAAAAAAAAAACAAAAATAGTCACTGAGGCCTTCAAAGACCCTATATTTTACCGGGAGGGGGGGGGGCATGGAGAAAGGAGAGGTCAGGACGAGATGAGCAGAGAGTACAACAGGTATACAAGTAAACATTAGATAACTTGAAGAAGGAAAGATCAGCAACAAGCGACTGGAAGGGGCTTCAGAAGGAGATGGCATTTAAGCTCAGTACTGGACAGAGAAAAAAGGGTCTCAGACATAGGTAACCATTTAATATATAAAAGTAGGACATAAAAAGTTGAGTTCAGGAAGTAGCTAGTTTGGCTGGAAGTGAGTGTACAAAGGAAAATAATGTGAAATAAAACTGGAAAAGTAGGTCTGAACCAGACAGACATTAAAGTTCTCCGCTAAAGTCCTTCTCTATCATAACACAGAGATTAACCCAACTTTCTTGAATATCATGCCAGCCAAATATGAAGTCTGCAAGGTCCCACCAAGCTAGAAAACCTCAGAGTGTGACTCATCATTGTACCATCTGTGTCAGTCATGAGAACTAGCCTAGCTAAGTACAAAGAAACCCATAGCCAGAAGGCTGGTAACAAAATGAGGAAATTTTACCCAGGACAGTTTATAAGATTAAAGAAATGATAGGTTGTAATATGTACCTGTAGTGGAGGTAAGTCATTAGGTACTCACAACTTGAACTCCCTTGAGATAGAGAGGGTTAAAGTGGGAAGAAAGATGAATGAGATAATCAATCAATCAAGAATGAATAAAAAATGTATTACTTACTAAGTTCCAAACACTTTGGGGGAAAAAAAAAAAACTAGTACAAATACAAGACAATTCCAGGCCCCTGTGAGCTTACCTTCTAATGAGTAAGAAAAACAAAACATAAGCAATGGCTCATGAGAAGCACTTTGGACCAGAAAGTTTCACGGATGATGAGTAGTGCCATTGGTGAATAGATATCAGCTCATTCAGGGACCAATAGTAGAGGTGATTTTTTTTCATGGTTCCTGGTTCCAGAAAGAGGTATGGGGTAGAACAGGAAGTACCTGGACAGCCTACAGTGTGAGGTATGGCCAGGAATTTCCTGAAACAGCCCCTTGGAAAGGCAATCACCCATCAAAAGTGCAAGGCCCTAAGGGTGAAAGTTCCCCCAGGACATGGTCAAGGTAGGAGAGAGGAACAAAGAGAGAGAAGGGGAATAAAGGAAGGCTGTAGAGGAAGTAGTAGTATAGGTAAGGATGCACATAGCACACTCTTCATATAACTGGAAATATTGGCTTTTGTCACACTCTAGCCATGGCCACCAAAGGTCACAGGTGAGGTTCAACATGCAATGCTCAGTTTTTGGAAGAAAACGTAGGACATGGTGCCCAGTTTAAAAGACCAATTACTCCTGGCTCTCCTTGTTCTTTCCTCAGATCAACTGACCTGGATCCATCTGGAAGACACCACTGACACAGACATCTTGACGCCAGAATTATAATTAGATCCTTGGGGCTAATTAAGTCTTTAAGTTTCTCCATACTTAGTACTTTCCCTAACCCCTAACAGTTATGTGGCAAAGTAGACAGAGTGCTGGGCTCAAGTCAGAAGACACGAATTCAAATCCTGTGTCAGGAACTGACAACTCACTTAAACTCTCTATGCCTCAGTTTCCCCATATGTAAAGTAGGGATAATAATAGCACCTACTTCAAAGTGTAGTTGTGGGCATCAAATGAGTTAGCCTATTTAAAGTGCTCTGCAAACTTTAAAGTAACATATAATTTTGATGTCCCCTTCTAAAACAATGACCTCCTAGTTGATCAACCTCCTCAGCTTCCAGGATTTCCATTTTTAAACTGCCAATGAAACCTACAGGTGTGGGTCACAAACCTGACCATCAGTCCTGAATTCTGTGGCTAAAGGATAAGTTTCATCTCCTATTCTTCCACCTCTCCCAAATATCTCATTCTTCCTAAAGCTATGTCACGAGGTTTTTTATCTTTACCACAATTTCCTATCTCTTTATCCTTGCCTATTATCTTAATCCATTGTGAATTATTCTGGTCTCATTTTCTCTCTCCTCTCATGGCTTATGTGACACTTCTCTCTCTCAGGCCTTCACTTAAGTGTATAACAATCACTTTTCAGTCTCCTCTATTAATTCATCAACCATTTCCCCCTCTCAAAGGAAGAGTAGCCTATAGTAGGTCCTCTTTTTATCTCTCTCTATACTCTCCCTCCCTTGGTGATCTCATCTATTCTAATAGGTCCAATTATATCTATGCAGCTGATGCCCAAGTCTCCATATCCATCACTAATATTGCTGCTGAACTTCAATCTTCAAAGTCCAGTAGCCCACTGAACATCTTCAACAGGACATCCTACCAGTACCTCAGATTTACTATGTCTAAGACTGACCTCTTCCTTATTAAAATTATCTTCCAAACTTTCCTACTTGTTTTGAAAGCACCATCGCTCTATCCAGTCAACCAGGATCAAAACTTCAGACATTTTTTATAATTTCCTATCCCTCACCCACAAATTTAGAAACTCCACTCCGAATGTTCACATGGACTATTTGTGCCTGACCTGTGGTAGAGCATTCTGAGTTCATATTGATCACAGTGGGATACACTGTAACTTGATTCTAACATAATGATGTCATTTTGGTCCTCTTTGAGAACAAAGGACAACGACCAGTCCTCACCACCCCCCATATCCAATATGTTATAAACTGACTGTAATTCGGCAACAATGATCAAAATTTCCTTTCTCTATTCATCTGACCACCATGCTAACCATGCAGAACCTCATCACCATTCACTTGATTATTATAATTGTTTCCTAATCAACCTCCCTGCATCTAGTCTCTCCCCTCTATAATCAATCCTTCACACAAATGCCAAAATAATCTACCTTAACTACAAGTATAACTATATCATTCTCCTACTAAAAAACAAAAGTTTTCAGTGGCTCCCTATTGACTCTTGGATAAAATCACATTTTGGCATTTAAAGCTCTCCACAATCTGGCTTCAAGTTATCTTTCTAGCTTTGCTTCCCATTACTCCCCATCATACATTCTATATTCCCACCAAATTAGATGGATCACCAGCTATTCCCTATAGTTGACATTACACCTAAAAACTAATAACCCCCCCCATCAAATGAAGAATGGCTGGATGAATTATGGTATGTTAATGTAATGGAATACTATCCTGTCATAATAAATGATGCAAGGGAATAGGGTTCAGAGAAACTTGAGAAAATCTGTATGAAATGGTACAGAATGAAATAAGCAGAACTAGAACAATTTATATTGATACAACAGGGGGCAGCTAGGTGGCACATTGGATAAAGCACTGGCCCTGGATTCAGGAGTACCTGAGTTCAAATCCGGCCTCAGACACTTAACACTTACTAGCTGTGTGACCCTGGGCAAGTCACTTAACCCCAATTGCCTCACTAAAAAATAAATAAAAAATAAAAAATATATTGATACAACATTGTAAAAACAAACAATTTTAAAAGACAAGAATTTCAATCGATGTAATGACCAACCATGATTCCAGAAGACCAATCAGGCACTATGCTACCTACCGCCTGACAGAGGTAAAGGATTTAAAATGCTGAATGAGATGGATTTGTGGAGTGGCCAATGTGCAAACATTTGCTAAAAAGTTTTTTTCTTTTAAATGGAGGTCATGTTTGAAGAAAAGTAAATAAATACTTGCTAATTGAAAAATTAAATGAACTGGCTATCTTATAGAGAAAAAAGTTTCTATATGGAGGCCAGTAATGGTTAATGTCTCCTTTCTTCCTTCCAAAAAGGACAATCAATGATCTTTGAGACTTTTGAAATCTTCCACTCTTTTTAAAATGTGCCATCACAAACATTGATTTCTTTTACACATACTCTGGTCAGGTCCAGTTGCTCTTCAAATCCATCACCTTAAGTACCACATTTCCACATTGGGTAATGAGAGGGTAAAGCCCAAATATGGTGGATCCATCACCATTATATCGTGCAAGTGAATCTGTGCTTTAAATTGATATTGTCTCACTGGTTACATTGTTTAATAGAAAAGGGCTGCATAGAATTACAGGCTATTTTGTACTTTTTTTCCCCCATTTCAGGGATAAAACTACCAAAATACTCATTCCTTACTGGCCAACTTTCTGGTGATGAGCCTATCCATATTAATTAGGCCAATCTTTTGGACAGCAGACAATGTCACACTAGAACTCAGTAAAAAAAACCTTTTGAACTTTGAAGAACCTGCCAGAGCTCTGGTTAGATTTGCTTGGCATAGTTCTTACATAAACACAAGTCACCTCTAGAGATTACTTTAGGGGAAAATTTGTCCTGGCCAAGACATTCAGATATTTTCAAAAATAACTATTTCTACAATTCCGAGGTTTCACCTCACACTCATCAAACTGTCATGGAAGACAAAAGATGGAAATAGTTAATGTTGGAGGAGGTACAGAAAGATAGGTACACTATTACACTACTCATGAGGCTATTAACTGGCCCCAATATTCTGGGAACAATTATAAATTTTGTGAGAAAAGTCCCTGGAATTGTTCATACCTTTTAACCCAGATATCCCACCAGTGGGCACATATCCCAAGGAGATCAAAGATAGAAAGAAAAGCTTCATCTATACTAAAATATTCAGAGCAACACTTTTAGTGGTAGCAAAAAATTGGAAGTAAAGTACATACCCATCAGTTGATGAATGGTTGAACAAACTGTGGTATATGGAAGAAAAAAGATCTCATACATTTGTACTTTGTAGGGTTTTTAGCATGGTATTGAAATGTAATGCAATATTAGGCCATAAAAGACAATGAATGAGGAATTCAGGGAATCATGAAGATTAGTATGAACTGATGAATAAAGTAAGGAGAATGAGAAAAAGATGATCAATGACCCCTCATGGATTTTACAGTCTTGACAGCTAAATTAGTCTCAATTATTCTAGTTTAGCCAAACATTAAGTGACTCTAATAAGCAATCTTGGCCCTGGAGAACAGATAAGAAACTCACTTCCCTGATTCCCAAAGAGATAAAGGACCACATTGTTGTCCAAGGAGTTAGTCTTTGAGTCATTTGGTTTTTAACGGTTTTCCTTGAAGGGTAGAGGGAGAAGCGTACAAACATCTGGGGAAAACTCCTTCAAAAACAAAATTCATTTAAAAAAAAGCTTTTAATAAGTACTTCTTAAAGGCTGTCTAATTTGTTCCTTCTTGTAATTCCCCCATCTACCTTTTAAAAACTTACATATTACATATTTGATTCAGTAGAGTCTCAATACTAAATTCTGTATTCATCTTCCACAGCTTCCTGTGACTTTTAAATACTCTTTACTATGTTAAAAGAGAAATATACCTTTGGAGAAGTCTTTTACATGTTAAATTAAATGAGTATGGTACAGTATGAAGAACAATGATTCTGAATCAAATCCAGCCTGAAACATTTGCTCTCCTCAGTTTCTTCAACTGTAAATTTGATATAATAATAGCACCTACCTCCCAGGGTTGTTGTGAGAATCAAATGAGATAATATTTGCAAAGCACTCAAAGCAGTGCCTGGCATAGAGGAGGTGCTATATCAGATCCCACCTTTGTCATTTACTTCCAGTGGGGCCTTGGTCAAGTCACTTAATCTCTATGGGCCTCAGTAGACTAATGTATTAAATTCAGAAGATGGACCAGATGACCCCAAAGGTCCCCTCCCATTCCAAATCTTTGGTCCTATGACCATACTCTCTAATAAAACAAGGAAAGAAAATAGATACCCTTTTTAAAAATCGAGGGACAAAAAGACCTTAAAAGTATTCAACCCTATTCTAAACAAACATGGGTTTGTATTTAACAACAATCATCTGATACAGAGAAAAGAAGAAGAAAAGAGAGAGATAAACATTAAAGTAATGACCTCACACTCTGGGAAGCTACTCAGTTCTGGGTTAGCTCCCAAGGGGTCTAAGCTCAGCTACAGATAGCCTCATCTGAGGCCATCTCTCAAATAGATCCAGTTGGTTCAGCCTATTTATTTTGTATATACTTTGCATAAAAAGAAGAGGCAGGTAGAAGACATACAGGTAACCTACAAGTAAAAAAGAACTGGGTTCAAGTCTTGCCTCCAACATTCAGTGGCTATGTGACCTGGGAAAATTACTTAACTTCTCACTGCCCCAGAAAACTCAAACTTGCAAAACAGAGGCTGACTTGCTTTGATCATTTCCTCATAGGAGTGTCTTATACCAGTAAAATCACAGGCCCGTAAATAATAAACATTTTGTCTATACACATATGCATACATATGTGCTCAGATAGAATGCAAATATCTTGAGGGCAGGTACTATTTATGTTTTGTTCTTTTCTGCTCAGTACTTAGCATAGTGCCTTACATAGAGCAGGTATTTTTTAAATGCCTATTGACAGTCTCATAGATCCCGGACCAAACTGGAGAGAGCTGTAATCAGACAACTAGTAAAAGCATAAGTCATACTGTAGCCCTCATTCAAAGAATTTCAGAGCTATAAAAGAGTTTAGAGATCATTTCATTCTCATTTACAGATGAGAAGACTCAGGCCCAGAGAGGTTAAGTGAATTCCCCAAAGTAACATTGCCAGTGATCAATACAACTAACACTAGAACTTGGAGTTCCTAAAATTCAGTCTAGTTCTCTCTAGTCTGTACCCTGACTCTGAGGTTCTTTCCTATGGGCATTTTAGTCATTTGGGCTAGGTTAAAAATCACACCAGCCAAATGGTTTTTAGTTGTCACTGCTCACAGCTTGTGGCTTCTTGCTTTCTGGAACAAATGGCATTTTCCAAAAGCTATTTGTTTCCTATTTGTGCTAAGAGAGTTGGCACTTAAATTAACTAATGAAACAAAATTAACTAATTAAAGATTTTGTTTCAATACATGTAGCCTTATCAAATGCAATAAATGTTTGAATCCTTTGCAGACAGCTCAGCACACCCCCACCTCACCATAGATTACTTGGCATTTTCTTGTTTGTGTACCTACTGGAAACTTCCACATTTTTAATCACTGAACCCTCCAAAAAGCCCAGTGTTTTATAACACCAGTAGGTTTTATAATAAATGCTTGTTGGAATGTTTTTGATTGGAGGAACTAGCACAGATTTTAGAAGCATTAGAACTGTAGGGGAAGTTTAGGCAGATAACTGTTTAGTACTCTGATTTCTCACAACTTGGTTTTGTGCATGTTCTGAATTTTTCCTTTTCCCTTGTAAATAAATTTCCCAATTCTCATACCTCAAAAAGGGCAGATGAGGAAGCTTGAAAGCATCAAAATCTGCAGAGTGCAAACCGGCCATTAAGTCCTAAAACACTTTTTACCTGAAGACAAATTTGGCAGCCCTTCATGGGCTCATCAGCCTGATAAAAGTGATTTAGGACTCCCAGTTCAAGGCTATACTTTTCAGGGTAATTTATAATACCCAACTCTTTATGTTTCCTCATTTCTTATTAACATGGTTAACTGTGAAGTAGTTCTGAATTAACTCATACATTCTCACTGGCAAAATGAGGAAAAGAAACAGTTCATTTAGCCTCCTCTCAAGCAGCAGATAGCAAGATAAACATTATTTTCTACTTAAATTCTAAAAAATATTCTTTCAAAACAATGGCAGTCTGACCTTTTATAAACCATAATAATCTCATTCCCTGGTGTCATTCAGCACCATTAGGAAACAAATCTACTCTAAGATTTATTTTCACACCTTTCTGGCCACCTCTGGAATTCAGAATTCTTTGTGTGCTGTTGGTTGGGATTTTTTTGGGGGGGAAGGGGTGGTTAATTTCCCCTCTTTTTCTGACATTACTTTTACAAAATGATTAAGTCTCAGAAAATAAAAGAAAGTAAACTTTTAAATATTTACAAAAGTCTTTTTTTGTTGTAAAATATAAATATCACAACCAGTACCCAAGAAATTCACTTCCCAGCTCGATTTTTCTTATTGCCTCAAAAGGTTAAATATAGATGTATCATGGGTCTTTCATAAAGATAGCATACTATTTAAAGGTGGAATCTTAAATTTCAAATGAATAATAATGAAAGGGAAACAGACTAAGGAAGAGGAATATGAAGGGAGTGCTGGGGGAAAAAAATAAACTTAGTAGAAAAGGGAGAGAAGAAGCAGTTTCCAAAATGTATTTCCAAGTGTTTTGCCTTTTTTTTCCTAATAGGGTGGAACAGGTCATTTTAAAGGCCTGCTCCCAAAAGGAGCAACATGACATTGTGAAAACTTAACAAATGTGTTTCTAATGAGTATTCAAAAGCTTGGAGAAGCACCATGGAATAGTAGAGAATCCACTTTAAATTTTAAAAGATCTGGGTTCAAGTATTACTATGACCAAGTAGCTAAATCTCTTAGTATCCCTCAAACATCCAAAACCTTCTTTAAGGACCAGCTAAAGTCCTATCTCTTCTATGAAGCCTTTCCTAATTGCTCCAGTCCTCATTAAATTCTTTTCTATGAATAAAAAACTAATTTTTCTATACCGTCATGTCTTTCTCTGTATTTGTACCCCCAATGCCTGGCACAAAATAGACATTTAATAAATGCTTGCTCATTATTTACTTGCATCATGTCTCATTTAAACTAGAATTATGTGGCCAAGAAACAATACAGTAAAGTGTCAAAAGCACTGGATTTGGAGTTGGAGAACCTGGTTTGTGAATCCTGTTTCTGTTATATACTGTTAATGTGACAGACAGGAAAATGATCATTTCTCTTGTCCTCAGTTTCCCCACATATGAAATGCAGATCTGGAAACTCTCAAAGTTTATGAGATTCAATAGATTTAATTTTTGGTTTTTTTGGTGAGGCAACTGGGGTTAAGTGACTTGCCCAGGGTCACACAGCCAGTAATTGTTAAGTGTCTGAGGCCAAATTTGAACTCAGGTCCTCCTGAATCCAGGGCCAGTGCTCTATCCACTGTGCTACCTAAGCTGCCCCAATAGATTTAATTTTACAAAAGAAACAGTTATCCAATCAATCAACAGTCCTTTAATAAGTGCCTCCTAGGTGTTAGACATTGTGTTAAGTGCTATGTTTACAAACACAAAGAATGAAACAGTATGATATTATCAGTGTTAAGGGCCACAAAGTACAACTTGAACCCAACCAGATGCAAAATTAATCTGACAAGTGATATGCCAGACAATCAACACAACTGTACTCTAGTTTCCTAAGCAGTGGCTTCTTATTCACAGAAACTAGCAATGTGTATACTGAATGAGCCACAAGTTAGTCACTTTCTGTTCTTCAAAAAGCTATTTTTCCTATACAGCTGTGTTTACTTACACCATGTCTCATTTTTCCTAGAACTGCAAAAATAGCAGAACGTAGATCTCTCCTTTTCCATACACTTTCCCTTGCTGCCTCTGTAGTTTGAGAGCCAGAGCTGTAATTAGTACACCAAAGGGTACTCCTCTAATAAGGAGCACTCTATCCACAACATGGCATGTGTACACACACATACCAAGTGTGTTCTCAAAGAACTAAGAACATTTCAGCACGCACAAAGGTTTGGAGGTGGCTAAATGGCTACACCTGTTTTGGCTGGGCCAGGACTCTTCCAAAACTCATCTTCTAAAAGAAAGCAATCACTCTGAGAAGGAATGAAATAAATAGGTTAAACCATTCCCATAATAAATAAATAAATGAACAAACAAATAAATAAATAAATAGATGGATGGATGGATGGATGAATGAATGAATGAGTAAATAAATAAATATTAAAAAAAAAACAAATGTGAAACACTGAACCACATTTGCCAAATACATGATTTCTCAAGTAGTGCCACAGGGGCTATATCTGTTGAATTAAGTCAAGGATTTTGAGTAAAACAGACTAGTACTTAAAGAGTATCTGTTCATATAGCAGAAAGAACAAGCCTAGACCTGAAGACAGAAAACCTGAATTTAAACCCTAGCCCTGATATTTTGCTAGCTCTGTGGCCTTGGGCAACTCACAATTGCTCTGGGCTTTCTTTTCCATTTCCACATCTGTATTCAATATCTCACAGGGTTATAACAAGGAATGCCCTTTAAATCTTAATTCACTGTATAATAGAAATGTCAGTTATTACTATTACTTATGAATCACTACGTAGTATCACAATGACATACATAATATAATAAAAATATTAGTTATCAGTATTAACTACGTATCAAGATTATCTATCATAGAAGCCTTTGTTATTAAGAGCTGAAATTATATATAGGCCTTGGATCTAGATTATATCTTCATGTATATCTGGTTTAGTCTTTTTAAATGTTTTTTTTAATCAGCTAAGATACGCCTTCTCATTCTCCCACCCCAATCAAAACACAAGAGAAACAAAACAAGAATGTATAATCATTGAAAACAAATTTCCACATTGGCCATGTCCAAAAAAATATTTGTCTCATTCTGCATTGAATCCTTCACCTCTCCATCAGGAGATGGACAGTATGTTTCATCATTAGTCCTAAGCAACTGTAGGTGATCATTATACTAGTAAGTATTCCTAATTCTTTCAAAGATGTTTGCCTTTATCATATTGTTGTCATTGTATAAATTACTTCCCTGGTCCTGTTCACCCTACTCTGTATCAGTTCATACAAGTCTTCTCAGATTCCTCTGAAACATCTCCTTTGTCATTTCATATAGCACAATAATGTTCCATCACATTTATATATCATAATTTGTTCATCCACTCCCCAATTTCTTAGCACTCCCTCAGATTCCCATTCTTTGCCACACCAAAAAGAACTATAAACATTTTTGTACATTCTTGGAGTTGTTTTCCTTAGGATTAATCCCTCCCGTATAGTACTCTCTCATTTCCTTTCCCACCTATTCCCTGTAGAGTGTAATTAATTTCTATACCCAATTCTGTGTATGTATATTCTTCCTTCCTTTAACTAATTCAGATAACAGTGAGACTGCAGTGTCAGCTACTCCCGCCAACCCCCTCTCCTTATTTGTACAGATGTTTACTTGTACACCCTATTTATTACGTAAGGCATTTTCCCCTAACCTCTTTTGCCTTCTCCCCCACCAACCCCATGAATTCCTATACCCCTTTCTTTCCAATGTTTTCTGAAGACCATTAAGACATAACCAGACCACTTCAAGGGTTTGCCCCCTTCTATGAGGAAGGGTTGCACTCCCTCTATGAGCCTTGATAATAGGGTTCTGAGGGGAAACATTTCCTCATAGTTGAATGTAAGTAGTTTGTCCTTGTTTAGTTCCTTATCACCATTCATTTGTGTTTACCTTTTTATATTTCTCTTCTATGTTTGAATATTGCAGTGTCCCTGTAGCTCTGGTCTTTTCATCATTAATGCCTGGAAGTCCTCTATTTCACTGAGAATCCATTTTTTTTCTTCCCTACTCATTATACTCAAATTTGCTAGGTAAATTATTCTTGGCTGACGTTTATATCTTTTGCTTTCTGGAATATTATATTTCCAAGTTCTTTGTTCCTTTATTGTAATGGCTGCTAAATCCTATGTGATCCTCACTGCTGCTCCTCAGTATGTGAATTCTTTCTTTCTGGCTGCCTGTAGTATTTTTTATTTGATTCGAAAGCTCTGGATTTGAGGTATAATCTTCCTGTAAGTTCTTTCTTTCAGGAGGTGACAGGTAGATTCTTTCTATTTCTCCTTTACCCTCTGGTTCTGAGAGATCTGGACAATTTTCTTTCTTTCTTTTCTTTTTTTTTTGGTCAGGGCAATGAGGGTTAAGTGACTTGCCCAGGGTCACACAGCTAGTAAGTGCCAAGTTTCTGAGGCCGAATTTGAACTCAGGTCTTCCTGAATCCAGGACCAGTGCTTTATCCACTGCACTATCTTGCTGCCCCTGGACAATTTTCTTTTAAGATTTCTTGAAATATGATACCTAGGCCCTCTTCTTTTTCTTTTCTTTTTTTTTTTAGTGAGGCAATTGGGGTTAAGTGACTTGCCCAGGGTCACACAGCTAGTAAGTGTTAAGTGTCTGAGGCCGGATTTGAACTCAGGTACTCCTGACTCCAGGGCCAGTGCTCTATCCACTGCGCCACCTAGCTGCCCCCCTCTTCTTTTTTTGTCATAGCATTCAGATGGTCCAATGATTCTTTTTGTTTTGGTTTGGTTTGGTTTGGTTTGGTTTTGGGTTTTGGGTGAGGCAATTGGAGTTAAGTGACTTGCCCAGGGCCACACAGCTAGTGTCAAGTGTCTGAGGCCACATTTGAACTCAGGTCCTCCTGACTCCAGGGCCAGTGCTCTATCCACTGTACCACCCAGCTACCTCTGGTCCAATGATTCTTAATTTTTTTTCCTCACATTGTTTTCAAGGTAAGTTGTTTTTGTTATGAGATGCCATAAGTACCTCCAAGCAGTGGGAATATAAGGAAAGGCAAAACAGTTCCTGTTCTCAAAGAGCTTACATTTTCTCTCTTTTTTTTTTTTTTTCAAGTGAGGCAATTGGGGTTAAGTGACTTGCCCAGGGTTACACAGCTAGTAAGTGTTAAGTGTCTGAGGCCAGATTTGAACCCAGGTACTCCTGACTACAGGGCCAGTGCTCTATCCACTGCGCCACCTAGCTGCCCCAAGAGCTTACATTCTAATGTTGTTATTGTTGTTCATTTATTCCAGTCATGTCCAACTCTTCATCACCCCATTTCAGGGTTTTCTTGGCAGCTCAATTTACAGATAAGGAACTGAGACAAACAGGATTAAATGAGTTGCCCAGAGTCACACAATTAGTAAGTATCTGAGGTCAGATTTGAACTCAGGAAGATAAATCTTCCTGACTCCAGGCCTAGCACTCTATCCACTGTGCCACCTAGCTGTACCTTCATTCTAATAGGAAGACATATAAATAAATAGATACAGAGTAGATAGATAATAGTATGTGTATGTGTGTGTGTGTGAGAGAGAGAGAGACCATCAGAAGAAAATGACCATGAAGACAATGTGACCATAAAGGAAAAGAAAGCATTTCACTTGAAAAATAATTTAGTATAACTATATAAATTCATATAGAAAAAAATAAATTTCCCTCCCCCTTCAACTCAATGAATAAGGTATGCTTTTCTTCAATTTAAACATGAATTATATTCAGCTTACTTGTATCAGCAATTGAACAAAATTGCTGGTACTGGTTTTCCTTAATCAAGATACTATCAACATTGTTAACGACAAAGGAACATTCTAAATAAAAGCAGGTTACTGGGCATAATGAGATTGACATGTGAAGAAGTTTAAATACATTAGTACCAAGTAAAAGCAAATAAATATTGGAGGAATTAAGTATTCTAATCTATTTTACTTGACAACATTTTTCCTATTGTCCTTGGACAAGTCAATTTACAGCTGGATGAAATACAACTACCTTATTTTATAGATGAGGAAACTATGGCCCTGAGAGAAACAGTTACTATTTTGCCCAAAGTCACATAGGAAGTTCATATCAGGAGCAGAATCCAGGTCCTGCTAACTCCAAATACTATTCCCTTTTTATTATACCAAAATGCCCTGCAATTCTGAGGTGAAAATTATTCTAACCTCCCTTTGCCATATTTTCCAACTTGTTGATATGCTCAAATTAGACACCTAAGTAAGTGTAGAACACTCCATTATAAGGTAAAAAACTGAATCAAACTAGAGCCTAATCAGACTACATCAAGAAAAACTGGAAACTTTTGCTTCCAATTTTGACTACCACTAATAGGTGTGCTTAATTAGATAAGATTTTCCTTTGCCAGTTGACTGAAATTTCATTTGTTGCCATCAGCTGATAAAATACTGAGTAAGGGAAAGTTCAGAATCTAAACAAAGCAGTTTGGCAACTTCTCTAAAGCCAAAACTGATTTCAATCTTCCTTTGTGGAATGTGTGTCATCTCGAAATAAAGTCACAGTGTACAATTAACTAAAAATGGGATAGTCACCGTTGTTTTTCCAGAATGTCAAGGAACTGAAATTACTTTTCACCTCCATTTTGGTCATTCTCACAATAGTTCAAAATTTTTTATCATTATTATATCTATTATGGTGATCTGTGATCACTGATGTTACTACTGTAATTGGTTGGGGGGCACTATGAATGATACCCATATAAGACAGCAAACTTAACTGATATGCTGTGTGTGTTTTGACTGCTCCACCAACTGGCCATTTCCCCATCTCTCTCCCTCTCCTCAGGCCTCCCTATTCCCTGAGATACAATAATATTGAAGAATATTACATAAATTTTGTTGATAAAGTAGTGGCAGGGTT
Source organism: Dromiciops gliroides (assembly GCF_019393635.1). Classification (NCBI taxonomy): domain Eukaryota; kingdom Metazoa; phylum Chordata; class Mammalia; order Microbiotheria; family Microbiotheriidae; genus Dromiciops; species Dromiciops gliroides. Next base: position 603,378,137 of record NC_057863.1, read on the forward strand.
TGAGAGGATTTACTCCAATTTTAAAAGAAGTTCTGCTGTGGGTGAAATGCTATCAAACAGCAAAGCATACTACAAAAAAATCTTTCATGAAAGGAAGAGTCAACTGATGCAGCAAACTTCCTTGTCTTCTTATTTTAAGAAACCATCACAGCCACTCCAACCTTCAGTAACCACCACCCAGATCAGTCAGCAGCCATCAACATCGGGGGCAAGACCCTCCACCAGCAAAAAGATTATTACTCACTGAAGGCTCAGATGATGGTTAGCATTTTTTTAAGAAATAAAGTATTTTTTAATTAAGGCATGTACATTTTTAGACATAGTACTATTGTACATTTAATAGGCTACAGTATAATGTAAACATAACTTTTATATGCATTGGGAAAAAATTTGGGACTTGCTTGATGGCAATATTCACTTTATTGTGGTTAGTCTGGAACTGAACCTATAAATTTTCCATGGTATGCTTGTAGAATACTGAGCCTGGAATCAGAAATATCTGAGTTCAAATCCAGCCTCAGACACTTACTTGCTGAATAACCCTGGGCACCAACCTCACAGGGTTGTTCTGAAAGGATCAAATAAAATAATACTTGTAAAGAGCTTAACACTATATCTGACACACAGTAGGTGCTTAATAAATGCTAATCACGGGGCAGCTAGGTGGCGCAGTGGATAGAGCACCGGCCCTGGATTCAGGAGTACCTGAGTTCAAATCCGGCCTCAGACACTTAACACTTACTAGCTGTGTGACCCTGGACAAGTCACTTAACCCCAATTGCCTCACAAAAAAAAAAAAAATGCTAATCACCTCCACAACTGCCAGCTATTACTCTTGGTTTTGCCTTCTGGAGATAAGCGGGACAAATCTAACCCTTTTTTCAACATTACAGCTCTTCGAATACCTGAGAATAGCAATCATGTCCCCACTAAATTTTTTCTTCCAGAAGCTAAACGTTTCTATTTCTTTCAAATGATCCTAATACAATGATCCTTATCGCAAAGCTGTTTACCACTGTTTGCCTTCCTCTGGATGTTCTCTAGCTTCTCAACGTTCTTCTCAAAGTGGGGCAACCAAAACAGAACAAGAGAGAGTGCACCACCACAAGACTAACTAATATCTCCCCTCATCCTGGGCACCACACCTCTCTCGCTGCAGCTTTTACACTAGCTTTTGGGGCTGCCACATCAGCCTCACAATTACCACATACGTTGTAGTCCCCTAAAACCCAGAGAGCTTTTTCAGATGAACTGCAATCCAGCTACATTTCTCCAGCTGGTACTAGCAAAATTGCTTTGTTTTTACATTCAAGTATGAGACACGTGTATCTGTATTACAGCTCAGGGTATTGATTCTATCCTATGTTCTAACTTTTTGAGATCTTTTTATAGCCTAATTGTCATTCAATGTGTTTGGATTGCATATCATCTTACATGTAAAGGGACAGCTTTTAGTTTCAAGGCATTTTCATACCTGTTGTCTCATCTCATCCTCACAACCACTTTGCAGAGTAGGTTGAACAAGTATTATTCCCACCACACTCCCAATCAGGAAACAGCCTCAGAAAGGTTAAGTGAATTGTCTAAGTAAAATCGAGCTTATGACACCACTCAGAACAAAAACCCACATTTCCTTACTCTTAGCCTGAAGTAGTTTCTATAAGGCCATGTTAAGTCCATTATTTAACTTATACTAAAACATTTTCAAAACAATTTTCAGAATTAAAAAGTAGTTCAGGGGCGGCTAGGTGGCGCAGTGGATAAAGCACCGGCCCTGGATTCAGGAGCACCTGAGTTCAAATCCGGCCTCAGACACTTGACACTTACCAGCTGTGTGACCCTGGGCAAGTCACTTAACCCTCATTGCCCCGCACAAAAAAAAAAAAAGTAGTTCAGTTTAAATAGTTGTGAGTGTGCCAATCAACTGACTGCATTCAAAGATCAGGAATTCTTGTCAAACACTTAAACATGAATAATAACAACTAATATGTGTAATGTTCTGGAGATTTATGAAGTACTTTATACATGTGGTTTAACTTGATCATTTGAGAGGCAATGTGTCTTACTGACAAGAGTGCCAGATTTGGAATCAATGGACCTTAGTTCAAATCCCCACTCTGCTACTTACTGTCCATCTGTATGACCTTGGGTAACCAATTTGACCTCTTGGGGATTCAATATCCTCCCTCATTTGTAAAATGAGGAAATCAGGCTAGATAATCTCCAAGGTCCCTTCCAGCTACACATACATGATCCCAGGATACTCACAACCACAAGAGGTGCTTTAGTTTCGTGTAACGACTGTGTAACATGAGTTCAAGTAAACATGTTAACTGCAACCAGTGGAATAACAAAGGTCTGGTTTTCTCCTTTTTCAATTTAAGAACTGAATGTTTTTGTATAATTTATAGCATTTTGCTTGCCTTCTCAGGGATGGGGATGGGGCAAGAGTGAAAGAATTTAGAACTCAAAATTTTAAAAGATGAATGTTTAAAAAAATTTAATGTGATTGGGAAATATTAATGAAGTAAATAAAACATATTTTTAAAACATAAATGACAGAGATGGTTTCAGAGAAACATGGGAACACTTGTTTAAATCAACAGACTGAAGTGAGAACAATACAATAATGTATGCAAAAATATGGTGAAGATAATCAACTTTGAAAAAATGTAGAACTATGATCAATTTAGTGTCCAACCACAATTCCAGAGGACTGATAGTGAAACATGCTATCCACCTCCTGAGAAAGAAATGATGGGCTTAAGTGCAGGTTGAGACATAATTTCTTTAGACATGGCCAATGCAGCAATTTGCTTTGCTTGACTGTGTATTTATTTACAAGAATTTTGTTTTTCACCTTTTTTTTTTCATTAGGAGAAGGGGAGTGCAGGGATAGAAAATAGATTTTTAACTGAGAAAAAAAAATGTTATAAGATATTGTCAAAACTACGAAAGCAGTACTGTTGTCATATATTACCTGAAATATTCAAGCTTTTAGAATGATCAAGGCATGTCCTTTGGGGACATTTAATCTTTTTTTTTTTTTAAAGCTTAAGTACTGCATTTAATCAGATATGTTTCACGTATCTTCATAGGAGCTACTCAGCTGACAGAAAAGAACGATTGCCTGACAGGCATTTTACTCATCTAATGTCTGCTCCTGAACCAAGAAATGATGCAGCTAGCCTCAGCTGTCCATGGAATCATCACACTATTAGTGGGTGTCCATGTGTTCACTCTTGCCTTGAGCCACTATATCAACTTATCCCTAAATGGACTGCTGGAGTAAACACAGCTGAGGTCCAGCATGAAATCTGTCACACAATGCTCCCCGGCAAAGATAAGCTGAGTCTGTTATGAGCCTTCCGATTCATATATGCATTCAGAAGGAAGGAATAGGGAAAAGAGGTTTAAAAAGCTGATAGCTGCCTAAGTAATAGGACCAAATTCATCTTCTGAAGTCAAAAGACAGAAGGATACCTATCTTCTTCCCCTTGGTAGAGAGGTGATGATAACTAAAAGTAGGGAAACAAACATGCATTCTCAAAACAGCCAATGAGTTGATTTGTTTTGCCAAACTATAATATTTGTTGTAAAAGGTTACCTCAACTAAAAGGTAGGAGAGAGAAATGTGGGTTGGTGAGTAGGAAGAAAGGAAAGAAAATGTTTAAAAAGGAAAAAGAAAAGTTAGGATAGTTTATTCATTTACATTAAACAGTAGTCCCCTAAAACAAGTCTAGGTGACACTATATAATTACAATCAACATCAAGTTTTCAATAGTATTCATATTCTATCAGAATCACTGTGAATTTAGAACTTTAAAAGAAAATGATCATTATGCCTAGGGCAGACTTATACCTCAGCATCACAAATACCCAATTACACAGAAATAAAAATAATAAATAAAGAAGCAGTAACCTAGCCCCTGGCAGAATATATGAAATACAAAACACCTAAGAAAATTTCTGAAGAAAAATAATCCTTTACAAGTATATGGCACTGGGGCAGCTAGGTGGAGCAGTTTATAGAGTACCAGCCCTGGAGTCAGGAGTACCTGAATTCAAATCCAGCAACAGACACTTGACACTTACTAGCTGTGTGACCTTGGGCAAGTCACTTAACCCCAATTGTCTCACCCCCCCCAAAAAAATATATATATAGCACTTTATAATCTGCAAAGCCCTTTTGCTTCCACTCTCTAACTGGCAACAATCCTAGGAAGTTTACAATGCAAGTATTATCTCCACTTTATAGATGAAGAAACTGAGTCTCATTCATTCTATAGCCATTATCTACAGATATTGACCCAAAAAATCACAACTAGCTAGACCCCACATTTAACTCCAAGGCAGGCACTAATTCCAAGATACTATACTGTCTCTGTCATATTACCCACTTTCAAAGATCATACCACATCACTCGTTTCCTAAGCTCAGAGTTAAATGCTTAACTCAAGTTTATTGTACCTACCCCCTTTTAGCCAGCAATACCACTACTAGGTCTGTATCCCAATTAAGATTTTTTAAAAAAGGAAAAAGACCTATTTGGACAAAAATATTTATAGCACCTCTTTTTGTGAGTGGCAAAGAATTGGAAATGGAGGGGGTATCGATCAATTGAGAAATGAATGAACAAGTTGTGTTATCTGATTGTAACGACGGGATGAGCAGGATGATAACAGAAAAACCTTGAAAGACTTACACGAACTGACACAAAATAAAGTAAGCAAAACCAGGAGAACATTGTACACAGTAGCAGCAATACTGTGATGATCAACTGTGAATCACTTTAAGCCAATTCCAAAGGACTCTAGATGAAAAATGCTATATACCTCCAGAGAAAGAATGGATGGAGTCTGAATGCAGATCAAAACATACTATTTTTCACTTTTTTTTGGTGGTATTTTGTGTGTGTTTTCTTTCATAACATGAGTAATATGGAAATATGTTTTACATGATTGCACATGTATAACCTATATCAGATCATTTGCCATCTCAGGGAGGGGAAGAGGGAGAGAGGGATGGAGAGAATTTGGAACTCAAAATTTTAAAAAACAAATGTTAAAAATATTTTTAAAAAAGATTGCAAGTTTCTATATCTTTCAGAGACCACTCTCCCCATTGACACAAAGCATGGTGTTATATAGTTAAAAGCTTGTAAGAAACTGTTGCTATTGTTTCACAAAACAGTTTTTATGTCAAGCCTCTCTCTTGATCAAACGATCTCACTTAACCTGAAGCATACAAATGATTTCTAAACAGAAAGTATATTTGGCTTCATAAGCTAAGATATGGAAATTTTTGTGTGATTTTCAAAGGAAATAGTCAAATTCCATCCAATATTTCAACCAGAAGCAAATTAAAATTGTATTTAATGATCTAGCATAATAAAGAGTGACCTAGCTGACTGACTGGTTATTAGTAGTATGAAATGTCCCAAACTGAACAATAGGATCAACAATCTATTCCATTTACTATCTCAAGTAACTTGATTTATAGCAACATCCAAACTGAAAATGCAATCCTCCCCCTATGGTTCTATCAATATTATAAAGAACCTTTTTCCCCCAGGGCTCCAGGTCTTATAATTAAGCATAGAATTTGAAGTTGAACTTGTTCATTAATTTAGTCCTTTCCTGCACAACCCACAGCTGCTCATTCCCACTCCTAGGTAATTATGCACCCTTTTGTTCTCCCATCATTCTCTGCACAGGACCTTTGCTTTCAGTCAGAGGGCATCCAAGCTGCCCTCTTTCTCTTACTACTTTATCCTTTGAGAAGCATTTGTTTCATTTTGCACAAGACACTTTGAGCTCTTCCCTTCCAACTCCTTAGCTCTTTAAATTTTTCTTAAACACACACTCAAAAAAGTAAAAACATAAGAGCTAGACTAGAAGGAATCATGCAGCATCCCTTTGAAGTTTCAACCAGCTATTTTCTTTCCAATTTGTCCTTATTCAATAACTTTTCTTCAGCAAATTAAAGAGTAAAAAGTTAAGAACATGAAAGATAATGTAGAGTTTGCATATTGCCCAATATAAAACCCCAGTACATCTATTCAAAAAGTTATTAATCGGGGCAGCTAGATGGCGCAGTGGTTAAAGCGCTGGCCCTGGATTCAGGAGTACCTGAGTTCAAATCCAGCCTCAGACACTTAACACTTACTAGCTGTGTGACCCTGGGCAAGTCACTTAACCCCCATTGCCCCGCAAAAAAAAAAAAAAAAGTTATTGATCAAAACCATCAACAGACATTGACTGAAGTGTTTTGATATTATTCAAAGCTGAAGCTTCATCTAGGAGGTGATGTTCTAAAACATCTCTTCAAATTTTCACCTATCTAGATTCTGCTTGGGCCCAATCCATTCAGATGAGGATGATAGGCATGCTGTAGAAGAAAGTTCCACAGAATCTTAGATCTAGAAGTCACCTTTGAACAGAGGATATTAGGATACAGAATGTCAGCACTTGAAGAGACCTCGGAACACAGAATGTCAGAGCTAAAGGAGACCTGAAATACCATGTTTCAACCCAATAATTATACAAAAGAAGAAACTTGAAAGTGTAAGCGGTAAAGTGATGTCCAAAATTATACTGCAAGGACTAGAACCCTGGTATTCCAATTTCCAGGCTAGTATTCTTTCTATCATACCACACGGACAACTGAGTAAGAATTTAAATGCAAAGAACTAAAGATTTGGGTTCAAATTCCATATGTGATACTTACTATGGAACTGTGAGCAATACATCTAACCTCACGAGGTCTCCATTTCTTCAGTCTGTTAACTGGGGAAATAGTGGTGTAGTACTAATGCAAATAAGAATTATGCAAGGCACTTTGCAAACATCAGACTTAGAAGATTACAAGTTAAAAGCTGGAAAGAAGGGGCAGCTAGGTGGCACAATGGATAGAGCACTGGCCCTGGAGTCAGGAGTACCTGAGTTCAAATCCGGCCTCAGACACTTAACACTTACTAGCTGTGTGACCTGGGCAAGTCACTTAACCCTAATTGCCTCACCAAAAAAAAAAAAAAATCTGTAAAGAGACTTGAGAGATCAGTGTGTTCAACCATTATTCGTCTGTTATGATTTTTGTGGTTGTTTGGTCCCATGATTTCAAGTGATTGCTCATGGTCATACAACCAGTGTCAGAAGCAACATTTGAACTTAGGTCTTCTTGACTCCAAGGCTTGTCTTGTACACCCACTGTGCCATGCCACTGCTCATCCTCATCATCATCATTGGCATTTGTATTTAGGGATCTTTTCAAGTCTAAGAGTCTATACATATTTTTAAAAATGAAACCTTCTACTTACATGAACTGATGCTGACTGAGAGAAGCAGAACCAGAACATTATACACAGTAACAGCCATAATGTGTGATGAACAATGGTAAAAGACTTGGTTCTTTTTAGCAATGCAACGGTCCAAAACAATTTCAAAGAACTTCATGATAGAAAATGTTCTCAACATCCAGAAAAAAAAAGAACTGTGGTTTATGAATGCAGATTGAACCATACTGTTTCTACTTTGGGGCTTTTTTTTTCCTTCTTTTTTAAGGGTTTTCCCTTGTTCTCTGATTCTTCTTTCACAATATGACTAATGCAGAAATATGTTTAATGTGATTGTACATATATAACCTATGTTAGATTGCTTTCTGTCTTGGGGAGGAGGGAGGGAAGGAAGGGTGGGAGAAAAATTTGGAACTAAAAATCCTATGAAAATAAATGTTGAAAACTATCCTTAGATGTAACTAGAAAATAATAAATCAAACCTTCTCAAGAACAGAATCAATTAGCATTTATCCAGCACTTACTATGTGCCAGGCACTGTGCTAGAGACTGAGAAACACAAAAGTAAAATTGTCTTTGACCTTGAAAATGTTGCAAACTAGCCAGGGGAGTAAACATGTCTATATAAAGATGTGTGTTTTTATATAAATATAAGGTGATTTTGCAGGGAAAATACTAGTATCTGGGGGGAGGCATTAGGAAAAGCCTCATGTAGAAAGTGATATGTGACCTAAACCTTAAAGAAACTGGGGATTCTATGAGGCAGAGGTGAGGAGGGAATGTATTTCAGGGACAGGAAACAACCAATGCAAAGACACAGAGATCATAGATGGAGTGTAAAGGATGAGGAACAATTAGAAAATATTTGTGTAATATATTTTAAAAATCACTACCAACGTATTCATTTTTATAACTGTAATATCTATTTCACAAAAATAAGTTTGAGAGGCAGCAGCAAGATGGAGGAGTGGTAAAAAGCAATGTAGGGTGATCCCCTTGAAAAACTCTCTCTCTCTCTCTCTCTCTCTCTCTCTCTCTCTCTCTCTCTCTCTCTCTCTCTCTCTCTCTCCCCCTCTCCCCTCCAAATAGATCTAGAAAATACACCAGTCCAAATCCTGATGAGGAAGTCCAAAAAAAAAGCCCAGTTAGTAGTTTGTCCAGCCCAGCTCAGATAGGGATACAGACAGGGATGTCTGCAGATGCTGGGGCCTGCTCAGGTCAGGATCAAGCAGCTTCAAAAACACTGCAACGTTCAGGGAAAAGCTGAGCATGAGAGCAAGATGGGGACCTAGACTGATACTGAAACACTCTCAAACCCATAGCAGCACACTGCAACACGGACAGGTGCCAATTGGAAGCTTTGTCACTCACTAAACAGTTTCAGGTCCCAGACCCAGGGCAGAGGGAGAAGGGGACTTGGGCAAAGGAGAGGCATCCCAAATAAGGAGATCTTGGGCTATGGATGGAGAAAGGAAGTTCAGAAGTCAACAGCAGCAGTGGTGTGGCTCAGACCCAAAGCTAAGAACATGGTTTCATTTCTACCATGTAGTCCCACCTGCAAGGAGTGCAGGAATCCCAAAACAAAAAGAAGCCTACAATTCTGTCACTCTGAACAAACAATACTTTCCACTAGATGATGGAGTCTGATTCCAACAGCAATCTACTCTTGCTCAGACCCAAAGCAGGTCAGGAACTTGCAAAGCTAAAATCAGAAAGGGACCAATGAGACTTTAGCCTGGATCAGACCACTCTGAGAACACTGAAAGCTGACAGATCCCTAGCCTGTTCCTGAAATCCTGAACTAACACAACACTTAATACTCCAAGAAAGCACCAACAGGAGCATCCCAAATCATCCCTCCAGAAGAGTGGAGAGCCCAGCCCTAATACCAAGGCTAAGGTCAGGAAGTAGGCTGAGAGAATAGGAAAACAAAAAAAGAGCCCTATCATAATGAGTTATTATGGAGGGAGGGATGGTCAAGATGGAAACACAGAAGATGAGAATGACTCTAAAACATATACAATCAATGCATCAAAGAAAAAGACAGCTTGGGCAAGAGTTAGAAAAAAGACCTTTAAATGTTTTTATGAATGGAATAAGAGCACCTGAGGGGGGAAAAAATGGAAAAGACATGAGATCTATGGAAGAAAGAATTGGAAAGGGAATTAACTTGGCACAAGAGGTACAAAACTTTGGTCAAATAAAAAACTCCCTGAAAATTAAATGAACCAAATAGAAGCCAATGATTTCATGAGACAACAAGAAACACTAAAACAAAGTCAAAAGACTAAAAAAAAATAGAAGAAAACAGGGTATGTAACAGCAAAAATAACTCACCTAAAAACAGAAGAGAAATAATTTAAGAATCACTGGGCTATCTGAACATTATGAACACAAAATTAATCTATACATCATATTTCAAGGAATATTAAAAGAAAATTGCCCAGATCTCTTAGAACCAGAGGGCAAAGTAGAAATAGAATTTCTGGTCACCTTCTGAAAGAAATCCCAAAATGAAAACTCCCAGGAATATTATACCCCAAATCCAGAGCTTCATGGTCAAAGAAAAAAAACAAAACTGCAAGTAGCCAGAAAGAATTTGAGTACCAAGGAGGCACAGTCAGAATCACATGCAATTCAGCTGCTACCTCTATAAAGAAATGGGGAACTTAGAAAATAATACTCAAAAAAGCAAAGGCCAATGGCCTTCAGTCAAGGATAATTTGTCCAGCAAAACTGAGTATAAGGCTAAAGGGAGAGAAAAATACCTTTAATGAAATAGAGTGCTTCCAAGAATTCCTGACTTAAAAACAAAACAAAACAGAGCTGCGGAGTGTCAAGATAATGGAATGTGATAGATGAGATTTGGCAGATACTCAAGAGCCCACCTGAGTGGATTACTGGCTGATTTGACTGGATTACTAGTTTACCAGATTCTAAGCACATCTGGCTGGTACTTGAGGGTACTTAAGAAAGCATGGTTCTGAGAAGCTAACAAACTTTGAACTTCTGGCCCAGTCAACCAACCTGCTTGAAGAACCTCCCATTTCTGGGAGGGGACAGGAAGGAGAGCCTATGCAGGGAGCTCTGTCTCTTTTGGTTCCTGACATCGTGGTGACTGCAGGGGACTACACAGAGGAGTTGAGGAAAGACAGGATTGCCAGGTTGTAGGAATTCTGTTCTCAATCTTTCTCTTTCTTTTGCTATCTTTCAATAAACCCTTAAAAACTTAAACTTGTTTATCAGTGATTTTAGTCAGTTTCCCCCCAAAACTGGGGGGACAGATTAGAACCTACATTTAGAAATTTAAATTACACAAGAGAAACAGTAAAGTTCAAAAACAGGAGTAAAGGGAAACATAAAAAGGTAAACACAATGAACAATGGTAAGAGACTAAAGAAGGATAAACTGCATACATTCAAATAGGAATTATATTATCACCAGGGTTCTTTGATGAATCTAGTTAGTCCTTGAAGTAGTTCTGTTATGCCTTGATGATCTTAAACACATGGAAGAAGGAGAAGGATAGGAAAAGGTTAGGGGAAATTATCTCACATAATCAGGGTGTACAAGAAAACAGGTATAAAAATAGGGTGAGAGGTGGCAGCTGACACTCTCATTTGAACTGGTCAAAGGAAAAACACACACACACACACACACACACACAGTTAGATACAGAAACACATTTCACTCAACGGAGAAAGAGGAGAGAAAGGGGAAATGAGGGGAGGGAGAATTAGAGGGAAGACAGATTAAGGGAGGGATCAGTCCTAAGCACAACAAACTCTAAGGATGTACAGCTTTTAAAAAAAGTATATAAATTTAACATTGTCTTCAAGCCTGTTCTGCTTGTGTTCCCTTCTTTTTAAAAAAATGTTTATGTTCTTTTTTTCTTCTTTCTTCTTTTCTTTTTTTTTTTTTGGTGAGGCAATTGGGGTTAAGTGACTTGCCCATGGTCACACAGCTAGTTTCTGTCAAGTATCTGAGGCCAGATTTCAACTCAGGTCCTCCTGAATCCAGGGCCAGTGCTCTATCCACTGCACCACCTAGCTGCCCCCATTCTTTTTTAACTTAACAGTATTTTTTCCCCAATTACATGCAAAGATAGTTTTCAACATTCATTTTGTAAGATTTTGAGTTCCAAATTTTTCTCCCTTCCCAAGACAGCAATCATTCTGATATAGGTTGTGCGATTCCTTCTGAACTTTCTTCTGTTCTCTGCATTAAAAAAAAAATGCTTCAGGGGCAGCTAGATGGCGCAGTGGTTAAAGCACCGGCCCTGGATTCAGGAGTACCTGAGTTCAAATCCAGCCTCAGACACTTGACACTTACTAGCTGTGTGACCGTGGGCAAGTCACTTAACCCCCATTGCCTTAAAAAAAAAATGCTTCAATGACTTACTTTCATTTGAAAGCAATATTGCTAGCTCCTCCCCACTGCAATTCTACCTAAATTGAAAAAAAGAAAAATAGAATTCTTGTAATAAATAAGTATAATTAGGCAAAACAAATTCCAGATTTGTTTTCCAAAAACAAAAGATGACATTGGCAGGGCCAAAAAAAATATGTTTCATTCTGCACCTTCAATCCATCACCTCTCTGTTGGGAGGGTGGGCAGCATGTTTTGTCATCTATCCTCTAGAATTGTGGCTGGATAGAGTTCCCAAGACTTTGAGATTTTTTTTTTTTACAGTATCATTAACACAGTAACATTCTCTTGTATTAATATACCATATTTTGTTTAGCCATTCCACAACTGATTGCCTTTGCTTCCAATTCTTTGATATGACAAAAATATCTTTCTCATTTTTAAAGTTTGAGAAATGGGTTTGAATGCTTGAATGATAATAGAGTGCTGTATGTGGCGAGTGGAATTTTTTTCTTCCTTGTTGAGCACCTAGTTTTTGGAAGAATCTATGAATGGATCTTGTAATAAAATGAGAAGATAAATTTCCTTTCCAAGAGCATCAAATCCTGGTATTGACTGAATCAGGCTGACATTTTTTAATTAGTCAGTAAGGCATGCCAGATGTGTGGGGCTGCTGATTTATATAGCCTGCTTTTGCAGGGAAGCCTCAGGCTATTGGGACCTGAGAATCAATCATAGTGTCTTACATTCTGTGACAGGAGAATAGATGTTAAATATAATATTTGAAATTATATTTAAAAAGGATAGAATTTTAAAAAAATTGTTTAAATTCATGATCTGCCTTCTCATATTTTTTCTTTTTTTAAAAAATGTACTTCAAAGTGAAAAGGAGAGGGAAAAGAGAGAAACCCAAGAGAGAGGTAAATTAGTTTAAAATGCATCTTTGTGGGCAGCTAGGTGGCACAGTGGATAAAGCACCAGCCCTATATTCAGGAGGACCCAAGTTCAAATCTGACCTCAGACACTTGACACTTACTAGCTGTGTGACCCTGGGCAAGTCACTTAATCCTCATTGCCCCACAAAAATTAAAAATAAAAATAAAAATAAATGCATCTTCATAACCATTCTGGAAAACAATCTGGGATCACATTCCAAAGTTACTAAACTGTGCATATCCTCTGACCCAGTACTACTACTACTACTAGGCCTATACCCCCTCAAAGAGATCAAAAAAGAAAAAAATGTACAAAAATATTTATAGCAGCTCTTTTTGTAGTGTCAAAGAATTGGAAATAGAGGTGGCACCCATCGACTAGGGAATGCCTCAACAAATTATTATATATAAATGTAATGAAATATCAGTATGCCACAAAAAATGACCAAAGAGATAGTTTCAGAGAAACCTGGGAAGACTTGTATACTGATACAGAATACAGTGAGCAGAAATATTTTTTAATAAAACAACACTGAAAAAAGTAGCAACTTTAAGACTAAAGATCTCAATGATCAAGTAAAAAAAAAAAAAAAAAACCAGTGGACCTATGATGTAGAATAACACCTGACAAGGAAGTAACAAACTTGAAAATGAAGAATGAGGCTTACATTTTTGGATATGGCCAATGTGGGGATTTGTTATGCTTTACTACATATAAAAATTGCTTGATCACTGAAAAAAATAATTTCAAAGATGTATCTCCACTGTATCTTACTGGTCTGGAATATCAAGACATACAAGTATAATCCTTGTCCTTTCCCCTTTATACTGAAATGCTACATTTGATAAACTATGTCTTCTTAGATCTAATCTCATTTACAATATTTTGTTTGATGGGGCAAACACTTGCTTGAAAAGAATGTTATTTTTAAACCCCTAAAATATTTAGAAAACACAAAAAGACATCATCAATTATTTAAGGAGAATCTATTAAATACAGTTCACATGCACATGTAAGCCTTTTTCAGTGTGATAAAGAAAATCCCCAGATGTCCCAGGTTCAATATCCTCCTTCCAGAACGAAATTATCCAAGAACCAGTAGTCCACCACCATGATAGTCACCAGATAACTACCCAAGAGGGATTTCAGCCATAAGGTCAATTAGAGCAAAATCACAGCCAACGTACATAGATATTTTCAAAGCTGTTGAATACTATGTTAGACAGAAAAGTACAAAGCATGAAAGTTAACCTAGGTATCTTTACAACTGAATGGCATATATATCTATATGTATAGAGATATATAGATGTAACCTATATCAGATTACCTGCTGTCTAGGGGAGGGGGGAGGGAGGGGTGGGAGGGAGAAAAATCTGAAATTGTAAAGCATGTATAAACAAAAGTTGAGAACTATCTTTACATGTAATGGAAAAAATAAAATACCTCATACACAACTGAATGGCAACCCATTAAAAAGTAATAAGTAAAGATATCAACGGACATCTTGAGAAGCTTAATTAAAGACATAAAGGAAGGTTTCAATCAAATTTGGCAGACTGGGGCAGCTAGGTGGCACAGTGGATAAAGCACCGACTGGATTCAGGAGTACCTGAGTTCAAATCTGGCCTCAAACACTTGACACTTACTAGCTGTGTGACCCTGGGCAAGTCACTTAACCCCCATTGCCCCACAAAAACAACAACAACAACAACAACAACAACAACAAGCAAACCAAATTTGGCAGACTGTGGCACATTTTTCCAAGAACATTGACAAGAATCACATAAGATGAGGAGATAGAGATGGGCTGCTTATTTGCATAGTTGGAAGATGTACCTCCAAGAAATATGCTTTGGGATATATCAATGATCTTTTATAACTCACTATCTGTATTGGTCATTTAAATATGCATTTTGAAACTCAACTTGAAAACCTAGCCTCTCTCAGAGAAAGAGAAGTGGTAAAATTTTGAAGCTCTGAAAAAGTTTTTAACCAAACTAATGTCCCTCTTAATTCAGCCTAATTGTGAATACCCTTTGATCCAGCAATACCACTTCTAGGTTTATATCCCAAAGACGTCCCACCAAAACAGAAAAAGACCTATTTGTGCAAAAATATTTATAGCAGCTCCTTTTGTGGTAGCTAAAAACTGGAAATCAAAGAAATGTCCATCAACTGGGAATGGCTAAACAAGTTATGTATGGTATATGATTGTGATGGAATACTATTGTGCTACAAAAAATGACAAGCAGGACAATTTCAGAAAGGCTTGGAAAGACTTATATGAACTGATGCATAGTGAAGTGAACAGAAACCGGAGAACCTTGTGTACAAGGACAACAATATTATTCGATGAAGAACTGTGAATGACTTCTCAGCAATACAATCATCCAAGACAATCTCAAAGGACAAATGATGAAGCATACTATCCACCTCCAAAGAAAGAACTGATATTGATTATACACAGACTGAAGTATGCTATTTTTCACTTTCTTTTATTTTTTCTTTTATTCAAGTTTTCTTATATGAAATGACTAATATGTTAATGTTTTACATAATTGCGCATGTATAACCTATATCTGATTGCTTATTGCCTGGGGTGGGGGGGAAGGAAGGGAGGGCAGGAATGAAAAAATTTGGAACTCAAAACTTCAAATAAAAATGTTTGTTATTTTTTTAAAAGGGATGCCTCTGGGCAGCTAGGTGGCGCAGTGGATAAAGCACGTGCCCTAGATTCAGGAGAACCTGAGTTCGAATCTGGCCTCGGACACTTGACACTTACTAGCTGTGTGACCTTGGGCAAGTCACTTAACCCTCATTACCCTGGGGAAAAAAGGGGGGGATGCCACTGGGGGCAGCTAGGTGGCACAGTAGATAAAGCACCAGCCCTGGATTCAGGAGGACCTGAGTTCAAATCCAACACTTGACACTTACTAGCTGTGTGACCCTGGGCAAATTATTTAGCCCTCAGGGCCGCACCAAAAAAAAAGAAAAAGAAAAGAAAACCTATATAATTAAAAAAGGGATGCCTCAAAAGTAGTAACAGTAATTTGAGAAAAGGAACACTTCCCCAGGAAATGCTTACCTACCAAAACTTGCCGATAACAATGCGAAATTTATTCTTCCCTATCTTTTTATTGCATGATGAATTGTATAGAAATTTGGAGACATATCCCATGAAAGCATTTTTAAAAGAAAAAAAAGATCTGTGATTTCTTATGTCTCTTCTGTTTTCCCTGCCTGAGGAAAGTTGTGGAAACTTAGAAAACAAAAGAAACTGCATTTGGGGAACATCCCTTCTCTTGATCAAGTAATTCAGAACTCTTGTACATATTCATCATCACAAAATCAGATAACCTTGGAGGTCACCAAATCCAAACTCCACTTGGAGCAAGACACTCTTCTCATCCCCACCACTGGAAGGAAACCAACAAGGGCAATGAACATATTAACAACCAAAGCAGAGCTTTCCACTGTTAGGACAGCTCTAATTGCTAGAAACTTTTCCCTTACACTAGACTAAAATCTGTTTCCCAGTCCACCTACTGGGCTCATTCTGCCCCCAGAGGCCAAAGACAACCAGATTAACTCCGCCTTTCATGAAAAATCCTTCAAGTATCTGAAGGCAGAAACCACACTGAAACCCTCTCCTCAGAGTACATGGCTCTGAGAAGTTATATAACTTGACATGGTCACAGGAGTCGTTAGAGTCTAGGACATAACCAGAGCAGATCTAATCCCAAATACAGCACTCTTTCCACTATTATACTAAATACATTTTTCAGGAAAAACAAATGATTTTAAAGGCTCATTATTTTTCTCTATTACAATTTCATCTGTAGTTTCTCCAACACACATTAAAAACCAAGACTGATACCTAACAGTCAAATAGGAGTTTGGAAGCCAAGATATCTCAATTCTATCCTCAGCTAAAATACTAATAATCTTAAACCAACTAAGTTTCAATCACATCTCTTTCCTCTCTAGGACTTCAACTCTGGCACTAACTGGCTGTGTGACTCAGGGCTCTCTGCAATTCTCTAAGACTCTTAAATTACAGAGAAGATACTGACTGACCTGCTTTGTTAGAGGGAGTTTTCTGACTTGAAAGTTCCCTAGATCAATAAAATCAATCCTTATTCTTATCCAGTGGTGGAGATTTCCAATGGGACATGTAATTTTTGTTTATTAGCTCTGAAAAATGCTCCATACAGGGGTGGCTAGGTGGTGCAGTGGATAAAGCACCGGCCCTGGATTCAGGAGTACCTGAGTTCAAATCCGGCTTCAGACACTTGACACTTACTAGCTATTTGACCCTGGGCAAGTCACTTAACCCCAATTGCCTCACTTGAAAAAAAAAAATGCTCCATACAAAAGCACAATAAAATGCCAGTGATTCATGCTACATTCACTTGTTACTTGTGAAAACACCTATGGGCCATTTGAAATTTACCTACCCATAGAGAGGATACCAGCTGGAAACAAGATTTTTTTCCCCTTAAACTTGAGTCAATTTTTACATTATTAATACATTTAACAAAATCAATCCTTTAAGACAAATATTGCTATCTGCTCACTAGCAAAACTAACTTTAGCACTCAACATTAAAACATCAGGAAAATTAAAATAAATTTTGATAATTCTGGGTAAAATGGCTAATTGCTATTTTTAAAAAACTGTTTTGAATCCAAAATGCAATATTTTTATGTGAAATTATGATTATTTATGCAATGGTCCTCATTATTGTGAACAAGAAAACTATTTAGACAGCACAGCATTTTGTAATTGTAAATATAATGTATATAAATGTAGGCTGTTATGATTTCACTGACCAGATGATTTATTCTAGCATGATGCCAGTTAATCCTGAATATAATCCAGGGAAAACAAATTTAGAAAGAGCGCTAAACCAGAGGAGTCAGTAGACCAAGGTTCTAATCCTGTCAGTGGATAGAAGCAAAAGCTTTTTCTTCTATACCTAATCTATCATTCTGTGACCTTGGGTAAGTCCCCCTTCCTCTCTGGGCCCCAGTTTCTTCCTTTCTAAAATAAGAGGGTTGGACTAATTGATCCCAGCTCTAAAATTCCATTCTGTTTTTAAGATTTTAAGTCTCATTAGAAACCAAAATGTACCAAGTAAAACAATGTTTAACGAGCCTAAATTAAGCATGGACTTAGCTCCCTCAAAGGAGAACTGAATCTAAAGCGACAAGATACAAAAGGACAAGAATAAAATAAGCTTAAAGTAGAAATGTGAAGGTTATAACAGGAAAGGCAGCTAATACACATCGAACTCATTGGCTATGCTGTATGTGCAGCACCTTACAATCTGATACAGAGCAGAGATCAAGTGTATTCCTACCCACACTAAACTGGAACTTACTGTAACTTCAATACTTCAATTTTCAGTCAAAGCAGCTAAAAACCCAAAGGTCTCAGATCTCAACAAGAGCACGCACCATATAAAAGACAAGAGAATAAGAGGGCTTTGGTTTAGTTCTCCAAATGACTCCAACTTCCACCATCTCTCTGCCTCTCCTGTTTATTTTCCCCGAACCTACTTCTTCAGATCATCAGGAGCTGCCATTGCCAAAGTACTATAGAGAAAACTGGCTTTCAAGTGACCACACAACTAAGCAGCAGTACATACGCTCTTTTGATATTTGATATTCATTCTTCCATAACAAGACCATAAAGAAAAAACAAAGGTGCAATCTACGACTATAGTACATGTGTGGAATGGCTAAACTGTAGCATGTGAGTTTAATGGAATATTACTGCATTATGACAAATATGAAGAATACAAAGAAATATGGGGAGACACAAAGTAATGCAAAGTGAAGAAAAGAAAATATGCACGCTGACAATTCTGAAAAAAAAAGACAAAAATATTTTTAAAATATAGAAAAGAAAATTAGTTTTAAAGTGAATATGAAAGCAAACAGGACATTTTTATTCCATATTGTTTAATTAATACATTTTAATACAAACCAATACAGTTTATTTCATGTACAATAATTTATGATTTTGTAGATCTGAATTTTGTTGATAGTATTTTTAGAAGAACCTGAAAAAATGAACATCTGGCCTGCTTTTAAATGACAGATAAATCCCAGGTTAAGAAGAGAAACATAGACCACTCAGGCTTAGCTTGTTTCTCCTTACCTGCTCTATTTGTAGTTTAATTTATGGAAGACAACTTTCTGCATGTTTATCTGTTCTAAAGGAGTGTTACCTGGGCGGGGAGCTAGCAAACAGGAATAGTAAGAAACTGGTCATGAAAATATAAATAAATAAGCTAATACTTTTAAACTATTTATAAAGAAAGATTCTCCTAACAGACATTTATCTCAGGCTAGAATGGAATGCCTAACAAAGTAGTGAGTTCCCTGTCACTAGGAACCATAGAATAAAGGATCATACAATTTAGAGTTAGAAGAACCATTGAGATCATATAGTGCACAACCTCTTCCTTTTACCCATGATAAAGCGAAGGCTCAGAACAGGGAAAGTGACTTGCCCAAAGTCCTGAAGGTAGTAAGTGAATGTGTCTGAATACATAGTTGTCCTGGCTGTCAAGTTTTTCAGCCACTCCACGGTGGCCTCAATCCGAATAGGACACCATAAGGGTTACTCTACAGGTTCTCCCAACCACCCTGACACTTCTCTATTTAAAATATGGTGATTGAAACCAAGAGTTTCAAACTCCACAGAAGGGATAAGTAGAAGGAAAGGAGAAGCATGGTGATTCATGACTACTAACGGGCAGGGTATTTTTTTTTAATTCTCACTTCTTGTTTTGTATATTTTTTGTTGTATCAAAAAAGAAAATCAAGTTAATCTCTAAATCCAAGCTTTGCCAACAACTCTTGAGCCATGAGTTATTCTCATTCCACATATTAATTCATTTCTGCCCAAAGCATTTCCAAAATTATTATTATAAAGACACTTTGTGAATTTATCTTTAAAAGCATTATAATCACCAAAAATAGTCGAGAGGGAAGCTGCCCCATATGAGGAGCAGCTCTGGAAATTCTTTATCCTGAAGCTCATGAGGGTAAATATGATATCAATTAGCTCCTTAACTCAGGACAGGGTATTTGTGAAAAAGTAAACCACAAAGCAAAGGCTACAGAGTTTTTCTTTTTCAGCCTCCATCTTACTTTTTATGGAGAGTAAAGAACATAAAATGAAAGCATGTGTGGAAAAAAAAATACAAAAGAAGGAGAAGATGGACTGGTCACATGGCGAGAGCAAGGGACAAAGAAGTGGATACACAGATCGCTTAGGTGGTATCTATGTGATGCCAAAAAAAAAAAAGTGAGAAAGTTCGCCACCATGTTGGATGGAGCTGTATAATGGACCTTTGTGAAGATAAGAAGACTTGAGGACACAAGGACGTGGACAAAAATTGCAAAGGATACAGACATGGATAGGTTTTGATACTCATCACTAGCAGGAACTCCAGTCACTGAAGCATTTGACTAGTTTTCTGGGAGTAACAAGCCAGGCCTGAATATACATAAATAATCTCTCTTCAACCTGGCATCTATCTTATGCATCACCACCACCACTGCCACCACTACCACTTCAAATTCAGACTTTATCTCTCTCTCCAGCCTTTCAACACATCTTCTCTTGAAAAAAAAAAAGAAAATTTTCTTTTAAAAATTATTTTTAAAAAATGGTTTTTCAAAGCACTGGCCCTAGAGTCAGGAGTACCTGAGTTCAAATCCGGCCTCAGACACTTGACACTTACTACCTGTGTGACCCTGGGCAAGTCACTTAACCCCCATTGCCCCGTTTTTTTAAAAAATGGTTTTTCAGGAGAACATTGTACACAGTAACAGCAACATTGTGTGATGATCAACTGTGATAGACTTGGCTCTTCTCTGCAGTGCAATGATTCCAAACAATTTCAAAGAACTCATGATAGAAAATGTTCTCCACATCCAGAAAAAAAACCCTGTGGATTCTGAATGCAGATTGAACCATACTACCACTACTTTCGGCTGTTTTTTTTTTTTCTATTTTGAAGTTTTCCCCTTGTGTTCTGATTCTTCTTTCACAATATGACTAATGCAGAAATATGTTTAATGTAATTGTATATACATAACCTATATCAGATTGCTTTCAGTCTTGGGGAGGGGGGAAGGAAGGGAGGGCGGGAGAAAAATTTGGAACTAAAAATCCTATATAAACAAATGTTGAAAACAATCTTTACATGTAACTGGAAAATAACAAAATACTCTTATGATTAAAAAAAAAACGGAAAAATGGTTTCCACTCATTTCATCAAGGGGAATAAAGCTAAAATTCAGAAAGAAAACTAACTCAAGGCAGAGCAGAAGAAATATAATAGACGAATTTCTTAGAATCACTTGAAACATAATATGAACTTAATCCAAAGCCATGAATACTTAAATGCAATACAAAGACTAGAATCATAAAACCTCAGAGACAGAAGTAACCTTAGAGAGCAGCTAGTACAGCAGTTACCCAAAACATGAATTTCTTCTACAGCAATCCTGAGGTAATTGTATAAACTCTGCTAGAAGGATCAAGTCAGAAAGGGAATTAGATAATAACAACTTACTATAATAATTGGAATGATGCCAACTGCTGGAGAGCTACTGTAGATGGCTCTGCCATGAGGAGAAGGCGTCTGAGGGCAAGCCATGTGGTCAGTTCCTTGGCATCATGAAGTAACATTTGCTCGTGGGTACTGTCTAACAAAACTACCAGCCAATCAACTTGAGGAGCTTCCCATTTCTGGGAGGAGGACACGAAGTAGGAAGCAGACCCTGGTGGAAGGGTTCTTCTTCTTTTGGTTCCTGACCTCACCATGGTGGGTTGGATGATGGGGTCTCTTATAAATAGTTAGATTTTTATCTTTCTCTCTGATCCTAATGCTTGTTAATAAATACTTAAACACTTAAATACTCTTGCTAAAGCTTATAATTTATTGGCAACCACTCATTAGATTTTAGATAGTATAGCTAGAATTTTAGCCCCTTACATTACATTTGCATAATGCATGAAGTAGACGGTACAAATATTATTTCTTGTCGTTCCCCAAGTTCACTAGCATAGACACTCCCTGTACCAATGCTGATCCTAAGTTCTCTTCGCCTCAGGAATTACTCTTCATGTGTGATAGTACCCAAAAATACTACCACCTGACTGACAACCTTATGGTGATGGCCTCAGACACTTCCTAGCTATGTGACCCTGAGCAAGTCACTTAACCCTGTTTGCTTCAGTTTTTTATCTTTAAAAAAATAAACTGGAAAAGGAAACAGCAAACCACTCCACTACCTTTGCCAAGAAAACCCTAAATGAGATTAAAAAGAGTTGGACATGTCCGAAAACGACTAAAGAGCTCTTTCGAAACTTAGCTAAGGTGGCCACTCACTTGACAAATACAGCCCTCACTGGCACAGTCCTAGTAATCTTTCCAACTTAGTGGAAACTGGCAGAGTTTAGGATTTATTGAATTAGGCTTTAAAAATCCAATCACTTTAGGTGATAAAGCTGTGCATACCCTTTGACCCAGCAATCCCACTTTTAGGTCTTTTGCCCAAAGAAATCATGGAAAGGGGAAAGGGACCCACACGTACAAAAATATTTATAGCTGCTCTTTACGTGGTAGCAAGGAATTGGAAGTTGAGGGGGGTGCCCATCAATTGGGGAATGGCTGGACAAGTTGTGGTATATGAATACAATGGAATACTATTGTGCTGTAAGAAATGATGAGCAGGAAGAGTTCAGAGAAACCTGGAGGGTCTTACGTGAGCTGATGATGAGTGAGATGAGCAGAACCAGAAGAACATTGTACACAGTATCATCAACACTGAGTGTTGACCTACTGTGATGGACTATATTCTTCTCACCAATGCAATGGTACAGAAGAGTTCCAGGGAACTCATGATAGAAGAGGATCTCCAAATCCAAGAAAAAAAAAGAAAGAAAGAACTGTGGAGTATAGATGCTGATTGAACCATATTATTTCTTTTGTTTTGGGTGCTGTTGGTTTTTTTTTTCTATTTTGAGGTTTTGCATCACTGCTCTGATTCTTTCTCTTGTAACAGGATTAATGCAGAAATAGGATTAATGTTATTATGTGTATATATATGTGTGTGTGTGTGTATATATATATATCTATATGTATATGTATAGAGATATATAGATATAACCTATATCAGATTACCTGCTGTCTAGGGGAGGGGGGAGGGAGGGGAGGGAGGGAGAAAAATCTGAAATTGTAAAGCATGTATAAACAAAAGTTGAGAACTATCTTTACATGTAACGGAAAAAATAAAATACCTCATACATTAAAAATCCAATCACTTTAGAGCAGCTTTTTGTGGTGGCTAAAAATTGGAAATCAAAGGAATGCCCATCATTTGGGGAATGGCTAAATAAGCTGTGGTATATGATGGTGATAGAATATTATTGTGCTATAAGAAATGACAAACAGGATGATTTCAGAAACGCCTGGAAAGACTTGTATGAACTGATGTATAGTGAACTGAACAGAACCAAGAGAACATTGTGCACAGTGACAGCAATATTGTTTGATGAAGAACTGTGAATGATTGGAACTAGTCTTAGCACTATAATGATCCAAGACAATCTCAAAGGACTAATGATAAAGAAAGAACTGATATTGATTGAACACAGACTGAAGCATGCTATTTTTCACCTTCATTTTTTTTTTCTTATTCAAGTTTTCTCATACAAAATGACTAATATGCTAATGTTTTACATACATGTATAACCCATATTTGACTGCTTACTGCCTGAAGGAGGGGGAGGAGACAGAAGGAAGGATAAAATTTGGAACTCAAAACTACAAATAAAAACGTTTATTGCTTTTTAAAGGGGTGAAAAATAAAGTAGAATAGGGAAAGGAAGGGAAGGGGAAGGAAAGGAAAGGAGAAATCCAGTCATCTCAATACCATGATGAGAAACTAGAGTATGGGTTTCATGGTGGATTTCTGGTACAATATTATTCTCACTTTCAGATGAAAGCACTGAACAGTTAAATAAATGCATTCTCATTGTTAGTAGACTTAGGTCTGAAATTCTATAAAAACATACCTCTTCATTAAATAAAATCATCTTAAAGCCTCAAAAGAACATTCAGAACAAAGACAACCACAAGATAAAAATACAAATTCTCCATTATAAGCAAGAACACTTCATGTAAAGATGTAGAACTTAATGTATATACAAATCCAGGAATTCATTAGTATATAAAATCATTTACTGTTTTGTTTACTTTTCAATAACAAGATATAGCATGGTGTGTAATTACTACAAAGTCATGAAGATTCAAAGCAGTTTAGTTTTCAAGTAACCTGTATATAATCATTTCCCTACAAACACACCCTCCTCAAATCAGTCAGGCCTCTTCCTGTTTTCCAACTGTATATGTTTACTTTCACATCTGCTGCAAAAGATAAAAGCGATACTAGAAAACACCAACCACAGGACTGTGCTTTACCAACCCCGGAAGTGAAGCCCTAATAGCTGTGAAACTCAAAAACATTCACACAAGCTTAAGTGTTACACTAAAAACATGCTCTGAGTCCAGGAAAGACTAATAACCAAAACACAAAAATGGATAATTTAACTAGGAAACCTAACAGGGCAAAACACAAAAGTTGTTGCTCTTGGCCCAAAGGATCTGGACCCACATGAGAACCTAGAAAAATTTTATTCTTTTTTCAGAAGAAAACATTCAAAAACAACAATAGGGGCAGCTAGGTGGCGCAGTGGATAGAGCACCGGCCCTGGATTCAGGAGGACCTGAGTTCAAATCCAGCCTCAGACACTTAACACTTACTAGCTGTGTGACCCTGGGCAAGTCACTTAACCCCAACTGCCTCACTAAAAACAACAACAATAACAACAAAGTTGATTAAAGCACCAATCATCAGGGAGCCTGTTTTTAGAACTTTAAATTAGCTATGAAAAAGCCTTTTTCTAGGGAGCAACTTAGAACTTCTCGGGGTTTTTTTTATTTCACATGACTCCACCCACATGGAACTGTAGCCCAAACAAACTGTATTACTCACCTGCACTCCATAAGCATCCTGCCTTTGGTCAAACAATGTCTCATTCAGGTATTCTCCTACATACATCCAGTGAGAAATGACCTTTCCTTCCTCAGAACTCACACAGCCCCTTGGTATTTTTCTGAAGCAATTAGGTTCTTTTTAGAGCATACTCATTTGTATATCGGATTTATCTTCTTCCTAAGCAGAAAACTCCAGGGAGACAGGGACCATTTCCCTGTCCTGGTATGTTCTCTCTCCTCCCCTTCTCCCTCTTGAGATCTTTAGCGCCATTCATGACCGAACTCAAGAGCTACCTCTTAATGAGGTCTTTCCTGATCCCACCCACCCACCCCCCAAGCAGTTAGTGCAATATACCAAAAAAAATAAATGTTATATTTACTTATCGGTGTGCTACTAGTTTCTCTCCAACAGAAAGTAAGCTTCCATTTTCACTTTTGTCTTTGCATCTCTGATGCCTGGCACACACATTAGGCTCTTAATAAATGCTTAAATTGAATTATCTTTGTATTCTTCCCCTCCGCTACCAAAAATCCCTCTATGTAAGCTCCATCAGCCCCACTCCTCCATGCCTCAGCACACACTTTCTTTCCCTTCCCTTTGTTTGTAGGTGACTATCTCTATTTCTTGTGAAGGCTAACCCCTTAACCTATTTACTTACTCTCTTTCCTACCTCCAACAGTTGTCCCCTCTTTCAGTATTTAGCACAGTACTTGGCACATTAGGCACTTAATAAATGGCTTCCTTTTTCCCTTTTAGCCCATCCAGCTACTGCCCCGTCCTTTAACTGCCCTTCACAGCTAAGTTTATACCCAAATGCTTCTACTTCCTCACTACCCAATCTCTTAAACCCCTTGCAATCTACTGAAACTACTCTTCCATATATCACCATTAATCTCCTAATCCCCAAACCCAAAAGCCTTCTTTCTACAGACTTCCTCCTCTTTCTGTGCAACCTAGCATTGTTAACCACTCCCTGCTGCCGGATATTCTCTTCCTTTAGTTTCAGAGATACTACATACACGCTCCTGATTTTCCTCCCATCTCTCTAACCATTACTCCATTTATCTCACTGTCTCCTCCTTCTCTACTCAACACAGGTGTTTTACAAGGATCTGTTCTCAGCCCTTTTTTTTTCCTCTCTATAATGGCATTCTCATTAGTTCCAAAAGCTTCACTTATCAACTATAGGCAAATGCCTCAAAATCTGTAATCCCAAACCAACATCTTCAACTGCCTTCTGGGCATGTTCAAAACTGAGCATAGTCTTGTTTTCCCATAATCCTGTTCCTCCTCCTCCTGACTTTACTAATTTTTTTTAGTGGCACCACTCTTCAACATGTCTCCCAAATTCATAAACCCGGGGTAAATCTTTGACTCTTTCCTCTCCCCTCTCATAATTTATCAATTATCAAGTCCTATTCATTCCATTTCTTGTAATATCAATTACCCCCCTCAACAGAGGCTATGTTCTAGCCAAAATGAACGACCCTCTATTCCCTGAATAGGCAGTCAACTATCTCCATGTCTCTCAACTCATTCAGGATCCTATGATTGCAATGTCTTGCCCTCCCACACCCTTTAAGAGCCAACTAAAATGCTACTTCCCCCCAATAAAGTCTTCCCAATCCCTTGGGTCAGTAACTGCTTTACCCCTGTGGATTTCCCATCCAGATACAGTTATCTGTGTTTGTATCTTATCCTAGTACTAGATTCCATGAAGGTTATCTTTTATCTAAACTATGTATATATGTAGTGCTCTGCATACAATATGTATTTAATAAATGCTTAATAAAATGAAGTGAACTCACTATAGCTTGAGGTAGCCATTACAGTTTGGGGCAGAATTTTGTTCTTTCTTACGTCAAGCTAAAATCTGCCTCTAACTTATTGTTGTTATTGTTGTTGTTGTTGTTATTATTATTATTTTGGTGGGACAATGAGGGTTAAGTGACTTGCCAAAGGGTCACACAGCTAGTAAGTGTCAAGTGTCTGAGACTGGATTTGAACTCAGGTCCTCCTGAATCCAGGGCCAGTGCTTTATCCACTGCGCCACCTAGTTGCCCCCAACTTCTACTATTTATTCCTAGCCCTAATCCCTTTTGCATGTGACAACATTATCAACTGATTTTTTTAAAACACAGTTTCTGACCCCTTCACTAGCCCATTTGTCTTCCAGCTTGTCAATATCTTTCCCAAAAATGTGGCACTCAAAATAGAATAGGTTAATCCTGTTATGGCCTGACTAGGACAGTGAACAGTAGGACTATCATTTCTCTCCTGGATGTGAGGTCTCTTCAGCCTCAGGTTTTTTGGCTGCTACATCACACCATATCTGTTTATTTAACTTCATCCATTACTGACACATGTCACTCTTAGTTTTTCACTTTAAGACTATAGAATTTCCAAGCTAAAAGAAATCTTAGCAATTACATCTAATTCAACCCTTTCATAGTGAATGTCCAGTTCAACAGAAGACAGCACAGTATAGCAGAAAGAGTCCTAGACTTGGAGTAAAAGAACATCAGTTTAAATTTCAGAGGCAATAAGACTAGTCCAGTGACTATGGGCTCACTTCCCTTCTCGAAGCCTTAGTAGAGCTAGTAAAATGATACTCATCCTGAGTAGCTCAGCAGGTTGTTGTTAGGAAGGTGCAGAAATCTAGGATTAGAGCCTCTCTCTGCTGACTTGTAGCTCGTGAGCTCTAGACAGAAGTTAGATGATTATTTGTTCTCAGGGATGTTTTCAGGTTATATTGCTCCAGGATTTATTGGACTAGAGGCCTTCTAAGATTCTATAGTCCTGTGAGCTCCCTCATTTGTCCACAAAGTTCAAATTCCTGACATTCAAAGCCCTCCACAATCTGTCTTAAACTACCTGTCTAAACAATGTCTCAATATGAAACTTATGTTCAAGTCTATTTGCTATTCCCTATGGATGCTTTCTTACCTCCACAACTTCACTCATGCTTTGTCTATCCCTAAAATGCCCTCCCCTGAATTTCTGCCTATTGAAACCATTCTTCAAGGCAAATTCTCAAATGCAATCTCCTTCATAAGCCCTCACAGCCACCCTAGCCCCAGCCAGTAGTGCTCCCTCTCCTTTATACTAATGCAAGGCTTGCTAGACTGACGTGTGTACCATGCAGAATCATAATGTCCTGGAAGGCATGGACTATTGTATATACCTTTGTATTCCCCACAGTTGCCAGCATAAGAAGTATGGGAAACTTTATCAGAAGCAATGACATTTAAAGAGCACTTTCCCACTGATAAAGTACTTTACATACATGATAGTAATAACTTCAAATGACACAGGGCTTTCCTGACCACCCTATGGGCCTGCAGTGTGAGAATTAGACTCATTTTATCAACAAGGAATCCAAGAGTCTGAGAGGTGAAGTGATTCACCCACCCATGATCACATGCTTCCTAAATTCCTAAGATGGAATTTTAACCAGATCTTCCTGACCCAAGTCAGGCATGCTGACTACCGTTCAATCATCACAATAGCCCAGAGAAAGAGGCACCATGAGTATTATTGCCTCTACTGGTGGTTCAGAAAGACTGTAATTAATCAAGCAAGCTAGTCAGGGAGAAAACCACTGCTGATAAGTAAAACTGGGATCCAATATTCTTTCCATCATGACATACCTTCAAATTCCTATAAAGATAAAGATTTAAGTATGAAAACCTATGGAGAAATGAAAATATGTCGTTTCTAACACAATATTTTGCATGTCATAAGCACTTAGTTTGTTGACTGGATTGCAGAAAGTAATACTTCATTGGAAATGTAAAGACCTAAATTCTATTTCTAATTGTAACTTCTGCAATCTTTACCTCTGATATATTGAATCGCATCTACGAACTACAAACTGACAAGGATCAGATTAAATGACCCAAATGACTAATTCCAAAACAAGTATCTGAATATTTACTTGCTCCTTGAGCCTATACAGAATGAAAATATTTAGGTCCCACAAAGATGAAAGCACAAAGCCTGCTGACCAGCTTAACAGACATCATGAGGAGTCTTCTTCCCTTCTCTTCATTACATCCAACTTCTGCCCCCTGAGGCCTGATTCCTCCTGATGTGACTAAATACTTATGATCCAACTACAACATCCTAAGGTTTCCCCTGGACCAAACCCTGGACCCCCCTAAAAATGCATAGCCTAGCCTTAACTCTTTCAAACTCTCGTCATACATTTAGATTCCCTTTGCCTTTCACGGGCTTGAACCATATCAGAGGAGAGAAACAGTTGAAGGAATTATGGATGTTTACTGGGGAGGAAGGAGTGGGAGACATCATAGGATAGGCCCAAGGAAAGAGATATGATAACAATTTTCATATAGTTGAATATTTGTCATGTGAAAACACTAGATTTATTTTGTGTTGCTTCCCAGAATAGAATTAGATCCTTCTATTCAGCAGATATTTCACCTCAATTCAGCAAATGTTTATTAATCACTTACAATATGCAAGGAAGGCAGAATTTAGCTTGATATAATAACTTCTTAATCACTAAAACCACTCAAAATGGGAACATGCTACCTCATGACATATAGTAAGAACTAACACACGGGGCAGCTGGGTGGCACAGTGGATAGAGCACCGGCCCTGAAGTCAGGAGGACCTGAGTTCAAATCCAGCCTCAGACACTTAACACTTACTAGCTGTGTGACCCTGGGCAAGTCACTTAACCCCAATTGCCTCACTTAAAAAAAAAAAAAGAACTAACACAAACTGTTCACTCAAGAATAGACTAAATAACTATCTGTCAAGACTATAACAAAGAAGATTCCTGCACTGGAGAGAAGTGAGATTTTAAGGCCTCTTCCAACTGGAGAGTTCAATGATCTAAAGGCCTAAACCTCATAAGCATACCTGTCCAGTTTAAGTGGCCCCTCCAACTTAACTATCTCACACTCCCCAGTACCTTACAAAGGATTTACACAGGTTCTGTAACTGGGAGGTGCTCTTCCAATCCATTAGTATGAATGGGGAGAAATGTGTGGGTCCAAGGATCTGCCAAATACTGACTGACTAGGTGAGCTGAGGTTCCTGCTAAGACTACTGTCTTTATTCTGAACTTTCTCAACACCATAAGTGGTTACTATATGCTCAAGACACAATTAGACAAGAGCAGAGGTACATAATTAAGGGGTAAATTGTTCAAAGGATTAAATGTAGTCAGTATTTCACAGTAGTATCAATGAAGGACTAGAGTAGTTGTCAAAGATTTCACTGAATAACTTTTTCTGGCTCACTTTCACTGCTGCCTCCCACTAGTCTCCCCATTTATTCTTTCCCCACCTCCTTAAGATAAGAACTTTTTAACCTTTCTATATTTTCTTGGTCTTGGCTGTTTATTTCCAATCTTCAGAAGACTTAAAAAACGTAGTGACTATCTAAATATATGAAGTAAAAATAACCTATTTACAGTTGTGGTTATGGTGCTAGTACTATGTATAATTATTTAGGTTTCAATTCATAATATTCTTTGCAATGCATGAAATATTTCTCCATCCTACACCTTGAATAGTTCAAATAAAAAAACCATAATTTTGTTTTGTTTTGTCTGACTTTTCATGTCGCCATTTATGGATTTTCTTGGCAAAGATACTGGGGTGGACTGCCATTTCCTTCTCCCAATCATTTTACAGATAAGGAACTGAGGCAAATAGGGTTTAAGTGCCTTAGGGTCACATAGTTAAAAAGTGTCTGAGGCCAGATTTGAACTCAACAAGATGAGTCTTACTGATTCCAAGTCCATTGCTCTATTGACTTCAACACCTATGGGCCCCCTAAAATATATAATTAGCAAAACAAATAAAACTGCCATTCACATTCACAAATACTTTATGCATTTTCTTGTATTCAGAAGCAATGATGTTACTTCAAGCAGAGAAGATGCCAGGAAGCTTGAAGATTTAAAAATAGCCTCACAAGAAGCTCATCTCTAACACCAGATGGGGAGAAACTACTCTATAAAGATACATGCGTGGGAGGACACATACACAATATCACATGACACTATGTAGAGGACTTGTGTAATTACATAATGCTGCTGAGATTAGCAGGACTCTGCAGGTAGTAAGCTTGCATTTGTGTAGAAATTCTAGGTCGCTAACTAAAAAGGGCGGGGGGTGGACAATGAAGGAAGAGAGAAGAGCCTAGGGAGAGGGGAGCAGTCTGCAATGATAATGAAGCTTTATCTCTAAACTATACTACACATCTCTCTTCTGCAAACTGCAATAGATGGTGGTAAAATTTGAGGGCTTAACTCTTTACAACTCTTGACAGTTCTGCTTATGTCTAAAAAGTAGTTCATTGTGACTTTTCACATCCTAGGTGCCAAATCTATGAATCAAGGTTAAAAAAACCTTTCACTGAAGGAGACCTAAGTGCTTTAAATTAATCAACTAAATGTGTATGTGTGTGTGCATTTATGTTTATATATGTTATACACAGAAAATCCTACTGATATACAATTTAATGGAGTTGGGGCTTTACTTGCATTGTGATCTGACTGTATTAAAAGAATTTTAATAAGATTACTTAAAAATGCATGTAAGTACTTAATAATAGCTATATAGCAATTACACCTCAACCCTGATAAAGTACTGCATCTTCATAAATTAGAAATGTATTACCATTATACATATATGCCAGAGTTCTAAATTAGAAGAGATTTTTAAAATAGCCTATTCATTTGTATATCTCCCTCTATTCTTCTTCAGAATCATAACATTTAATAACACTACTCAGAGGTTTCCAAAATGACACATATATAGGTTTGGGTACTGAATATTAGTTAACAAGATTAACAATTCTTTATTAAGGACTAGTAATTATTTTTTAATTTCAATCCATCTGAATCCATCATACCATATTTCCCATCTAATCTACCCAATAAACAAAACTACATAAGGAGAGGTAGTATTCTTGAGTGAAAAGAACACTCAGGTGCCAGGCTCACAGGAGGTGTTTAAGAAATGTTTGTTGATTTGACTTAATCCAACTTAAGCGATTCAAGCAAGTCCTGGTTTGTTCTTACTGTTTAGCAAATCACTGAATCCCTCTGACTCCATTTCCTCATCGTTTAAAATGAGGATAATAAGAAAAGAAAAAAAAAAGAACTGTTGAATCTGGATGCAGATCAAACCATATTATTTCTATTGTTTTTGTTGCTGTTTTTCTTTTTTGAAGTTTTTCCTTTTTGCTCTGATTCTTCTCTCATAACATGACTAATGCAGAAATATGTTTAATGTGATTGTACATATATAACCTATATCAGATTACTTGCTGTCTCGGGGAGGAGGGAGGAAGGGAGAAAAATTTGAAACTAGAAATCCTATAAAAACAAATGTTGAAAACTATCTCTAAATGTAACTGGAAAATAATAAAATATCTATATGGAAAAATAAAATAAAATGAGGATAATATCTGATCTATCTATCTCCCTGGGCTATTTATGGGGATTCAAATAAGGATAAATAAACAAATTAATTAAAAGCATTTATTAAGCACTTACTATGTGTTAAACACTGTACTAAACTAACCCATGGATATAATTATCATCTCTGTTCAGATGACTTTCATATCTATTTATCTAGCCCTAACCTCTCTCCTGACCTCCAGTCTTGAATCTCTAGCTGCCTATTGGAATCTTGACCTGTATGTCTCACAGACATGTTAAAAATCATCATGTCCAAAACAGAACTCATTATCTTTCCCTCCAAACCTTCCCCTCTTCCAAATTTCCCTATTACTGTTAAGGGCACCACCATCCTCCCAGTTACCAAGGCTGACAATATAGGTGCCATCCTCAACTTCTCACTTTCTCTTACCCCATAATATCCAATTAGTTGCCAGATATTGGTTTTACTTCCATATATGTCTCCTCCTCTCTGACATAGCCACCACCTTAGACCAGGCCCTCATAACCTTTCCTCTGGACCATTTCAATAGTCTCCTTTTTTTTTTTTTTTTTTTTAGTGAGGCAATTGGGGTTAAGTGACTTGCCCAGGGTCACACAGCTAGTAAGTGTTAAGTGTCTGGGGCCGCATTTGAACTCAGGTCCTCCTGACTCCAGGGCCAGTACTCTATCCACTGAGTCACCTAGCTGCCCCTTCAATAGTCTCCTAATAGGTCTCCTTACCTTTATGTCTCTCCTCACTTCAACCATCCTCCACACAACTGCCAAAATGATCTACCTAAAGCACAGATCCCTGTCAATTCCCTATTCAATAAATGACATTTTCTCCCTATTGACTCTAGAATAAAATATTATTTCAGGTTTATATTGACCATTTTAAATTTCTATTTTTGTTTGTTTTACAATGTATGCTATTGGTATGACAGCCAACAAGCAATTAAGTACCTGTGTAACAGGCACTGTACTAAGTGCCGGGGTTACAAGAAAAGGCAAAAACAGTCCCTGCTCTCAAATGGGGAGACAGCATGAGATACATACAGAACAGATGAAAAGTATTTCAGAAGGGAAATCTGTAGCAGCTAGGGGGCTGAGAAATGCCTGCTGCTGAAAGTGACATAGGAGCTGAGTCTTGAAAGAAATCAGCGATACTAAAAGGCAGAGGTAAGATGTACAAGGGTACAGAAGACCAGAGATGGATTGTAGCATGGAAAGAACAGCAAGCAAGAACAGGACAGCTAGATCAAAAAGTGCATGGAAGGGAGTAGAGTATAAGATTGGAAAGGTAGGAAGGGGTTAGGTTGTAAAGGGCCTGAAATGCAAAACATAAACGTTTTTATTCGATCCTGGAAATAATAAGGTGTCTTTGAAGTTAAGGGAGTGGAGGGGAGGAGACGATAAGGTCAGGCATACCCTTTAGGAAACTGAGCAAAGGACAGATGGGAGTAGCAAGAGACCTGGGCCAAGGAATCCAATTAGAAGGTTTTTGGAATAGTGCAGACAAGAAATTATATGGGTCTGAATAAGGCTGGTGGAGGCATGAGAAAAGATGGGCAATGATACAATAGATGTTGTAAAGGCAGTTCATTAGATACATGGGATGAGGAAGAATGAGGAGTTCTTGGGGACAATGAAGTTTTGAAAATCATACTGCCATGGACAGTAACAGGGAGGTTCAAAAGAGAGGAGGGTTTTAGGGGAAAGAATGAATTCCATTTTGAACATGTTCAGTTTGAGATGCCTAAAAGACAACCACTTCAAGATGTCCAATAGGCATTTGGTGATATAGTCTCAGAAGAGAAACTGGAAGTGGATATAGAGATCAGGAAAGCACCTAAATAGAAATATTAACTGAACCCATGGGAGCTAATGAGATCACCAAGTGAGAGTGTAGAGAAAAAATGAGAAGAGGGCCAAGGATGGAAACAGACATGGATGAAGATCCAACAAAGAAGACTAAAAAGGAGCTATTAGACAGGCAGGAGGAAAACCAAGAGAGAATATATATATATATATATATATATATATAAAATTTATAAATAAGTAAATATACACATATCAGGAGTATAACCTCAAAAATATTTTGCTGATACTCCAAACTCAAAAAGTTTGAAGATCAGCGTCCTAAAATGTTGGAAGTTGATTAATCCAGACCCTGCATTAGCCTGGAAGCAATGACCCCCCAAAATAATGAGTGGTGGTCAGAAGAAAGAATACAGTATGAAGTCACAGAGTTTATGTGTAACTATGTGGATTCAATATGGAGATTAATTAATGAGATGATGATAGAGAACTGTTCTTTATGGAGGCAAATTAAAACATGGTCCCTTTCTTTGACATATTAAGAATATTTTACAAGTGCCATCAAAGTCATAGAAAAAAACAATGGGTAGCTACATACACATACCCTTTGGATAGAAATATTATATATGTATATATCTGTGTGTATTAAATATATGTACTTATATATTTACATCTAAAATAAGCAAGTCAAAAGAGACTATCATAAACAGACACTCCACTCAAATTTTTCCCAAGAGTAATAATTTTCTCCCCTCCAAAACTGTGGAAATGGTTTGAAAATTACAATATGTATCATTATAGACTATTAGAACTTTCTTCCTTAATTCTACCGATTTATATGTACGATTTATACAAACCTCTAGGTATTCTTCAACCACCTCACTACATATTCATTAAATCACAGTAGACTGAATCAAAATACTAATCTAACCCAGTGTGTTTGCAACTGTATTTATTACACTGAATAGTACTGAACACACCATGAACCAAGTCATAAAAATTACACCATATGCTGCCAATAATATAGCATCAAATCTAAATAAAAATTAATGCTATCATTTTGGCATCCAACTCTAATTTAAGAATTATTTACTATAAACTGAAAGAATCCATTGCTCTGTCAACAGCTATGAATTCTCTGCAACTGGACACTTTCAATGACCAAATTTTGAGGATTCCTGCGGGGGGGGGGGGGGGGGGGGGCTGGAGTTGTTCATAAGAAAAGGTTGATGGGTTGAGGAGGCAAGTCACTGCCTCATTGCCCTGCAAAAAAAAACCCAAAAACCCCCAAAGAAAAGAAAAGGTTGATGGGATAATCATGTCACCAAAAGAAAAAAGTAAATCTGTGTCTAGGTCATATGCTTAAAATGCATTTAAAACACAATCTTGATCCAAATGCTTAAAAGACCAACACTGAGCTTGCTAATGAAAAGAGCTTACAGGAATCACACCAGTACGGAAAAGGACCACAATTCTGAGGTGTCAGATAACAAGGAAATAGAACAGTGGTTTGAATTCACCAATTTCTTGATTGGGGGGGGGGGGGGGGGGGGGGGGGGGAGGCAATTGGGGTTAAGTGACTTGCCTAGGGTCACACAGCTAGTAAGTGTAAAGTGTCTGAGGCCAGATTTGAACTCAGGTCCTCCTGAATCCAGGGCCGGTGCTCTATCCACTGTGCCACCTAGCTGCCTCGATTTCTTGATTTTTACAAGCAAGTTTCACATCCTTTACGACTGCTTCTACACTGAAGCTTGTAAGATTAGATCAACAGGCAGCTAAATAGATACCTTCAAAACCTAACTCTATGAGCAAGCCCTGTGCATAACTCACATTGGAAATCACAAGCTGTATATTTTAACCAGAATCTGCTGATTAACATATCAAAGTACCTGCAGAGCATTCATGTGTCCAGTGGCTTTTAAGCAGCGACCCAGATAGGCTCATTCTGAAAAGAGGGAAGTGGTACAACCTGGAAATCTGATTTGCCAAGAAAGCTCAACTTCACATTAGTTGTAAACACATCCTGGAATTTCAATTTACTCACAATTAAAGAACAAAAATTAAGGGAATAAAAAAAATTGGCCTATCGTTTTAAATGTTCTAAATTGTTCTATTTGAACTGCACATGTGAAAATATTATACTAGTGAACATTACTGCGGGGCACATAAAGCCTAACAAAAAAGAATACTACTTTTTTTTAAAGAGCTAAGCTTTGTAGAACAAGGAGCTGGGGCATTGGAGGGGGGAAAGGGAAGCATGAAGATTTACTAAACAAAATACTTTCACATGTTCTCATTTGATCTTCACAATAGCCCAATGAGGTAGATAAGTCTGATATTATTCTCCTTGTTTTATGGATGCAGAAAAGGGTAATAACAAAAACTAATTAAACAAAATACAAGGTGATGCTCCAAAATATGAATTTTGTATATATCCATTTAAAGAACAACTTAACTGCCATCTTCTAACAGAAATGCTTTCCTAACCAACACCACCTAAGCCACAGCTACCATTTCTGGCCTACATTGATCCCCCTCTCCTCAGCCCTAACATAGCACTTTATACCTCCCAATCACTTTATTATTCTACTCTGCAATATAATGGAAAAACACTAGAAATGGGGTTAGGAAATAGGTTCCACTGATTTAGGAAATCCTGGGCAAGTCTCATGTTACCTCATGGTGTTTCATTCTGACTTGACTGCTAAAAAGATTTGGGGAGCATCAAATGAGATAATCTGAGGCAGTGCGATATAGTGGACAACATGATGAGATGGGGAGATAGACCACCTCAGTTCTCTTTCAGGCTTTCCTACATACTATTTGTGTATTTGAGGACAGCAGTTACCCCCTCTAGGCCTCAGTTTCCTCTGCAAAATGAGAGACTGAACTAAATGGTACTATCCTATAGTAAAGCACTTTGTAAACCTGGAAAGGCTATAAAAATATGGACTATAAAGAATAGTGTCAAATAAACTCCAAAAGACCACAAACTCCCAGAGGACCCCAGGGCCATGTTCTAATCTCATCTGTATTCCCTACATTAGAGGCATCAGCCAGCAACATTCCTGAGTGTGGCCCCAAAGAAATTCAAATGTAATCAGGAAATATTTAACAAAATAAGTAAAAACATGATTGACCATAGATAATGTTAATATGTGGACACCACTATTCTGTATCACCTATCATACCCTTACAAACAATTACTGCTCAACAAATATCTGCTGGATTGACAAAAAAAAAAAAAAAGATGTCTTTTAGAGAAGATATGAATTGTTATTACATATTATGTTAAACAATTAGGATTATGAAAGTTACAAAACTATTCATACACTCTAGCCCAGAGATCCTACTTTTAGATATATAAGGTAATGTTACAAAGACTTCTGGGGGCCAGCTGGGTGGCACAGTGGAGAAAGCACCAACCCTGGATTCAGGAGGACCTGAGTTCAAACCTGGCCTCAGACACTTGACACTTACTAGCTGTGTGACCCTGGGCAAGTCACTTAACCCTCATTGCCCCGACCAAAAAAAAAACTTCTGTATAAAAATATCCACAGAAGCATTATAATTATTTATAACTATGTAACTGTCTATTGAATATTTCACATTGCTTCCTAGACATCTCAAACTCAACATGTCTAAAACTAAACTCACTATTTTTCCCCAAAATCTTACCCCTCTTTAAGCACAATTATCTTACAACTGTTCTTACAGTCACCAGGGTTTGTAACCTCAGTGTCATCCTCAAAATCACATTTTCTGTCAACCGATATAATGCAGTCAGTTGCTAAATCTTGTTACTTCTTTCTCCACAAATTCTCTGGTATCTTATCTCCTCTCTGCTCACATAACCACCAGCCTAGTCAAGGCACCCATTACTTCTAGCCTGGACCACTACAAGAGCCTTCTCATTTTGTGTCCCAACCTCCAGTCTCTCCTTCCCAAGCACCAAGGTGATTTTCCAAAAGTGCCAATCTGACCATACTGCTCCCCTACCCTGGTCAATTAACTCTACTGACTCCCTATTGCCTCTAGGAGCAAATATAGTTATTCTGTTCCTATTTTAGAGCTCTTCACAACCTGGGCTCAATTTGTGTTTCCAATCTTATTATAAATCGGTCCCTGTTCTATACTCTATGACCTGACTAAGCCGACCTCCTCACTGGTTTTAAGCCACTTAACAGTGTTAAGGACTTTCTTTTCTGGATCTTCAATAGTTATGGCTATTGGGGGACAGGAGCAGAAACTGCAGAAGCAGTTTCCAAGTCACATGACCACAGGGCTGCTTCCCAGAATGGTGGTTGCAGGGGCCCATTGGAAGCTGACTCAGTTCCTGAAGGGGGTTGGGGGGTACCATTCCAGGAGATCTTGGACTCAGGGGTCCTTGAGTCTGCCTCCACAAGGGTCTGAGGTAGGGGAGTGACTGAGGTAGTGTGACAGCCATGGTTTGGCTCCCCAGGTACATGTTGCCTGCCTCTCGTCTCCTTCAAAATTTGTGCTGCTTCAGTGAGGCTAATTTGCCTGCCTCACCGAACATGAGCGCATAAGTTTCTTGAAGACAGGAACTATCATTTTTGTCTCTATATTGTCCAGTGCCTAGCATGATACCTGGTGCTGAATAAAAGCATGCTGATTATCGGCAATAGCAAAAAAAAACTGTATCAGGCAATAGGTAATGGCTAATGGTGGTAAGTGAAAGTAATGGAATATTACTGTGCCATAAAAAATGATGACTATTTCAAAGAAATAAAGCTGAGTTAAAAAAATTAACATAAAGAATATAAACTACTACAACTATGTACAACTTTAAATGGCAAAATTAATCAGAAACACTGGATAGTGTTAGTACTGATTTATGAAGCATACAGCAGTCCTTTCTGCAAAGAAATAGAAAATGCATATTCATGCATAGGTATGCAGTACAATCAGTTGCAATTATGCTTTTGTGTTGTTTTATTTAACTGCTTTCAGGGATTTGTCCACTGTACAAGATTCAGTCAGGAGTATGTTGGGAGCAATTGTTTAAACAATCTGGTCAAATAAAATTTATCAATACAATTTTTAAAGAAAAAATTCAAATTTTAAACAGGTGAACAAAGAGGTTCAACCCATTGGAAAATTTAGGTTTATTCCTAAAATGTAACAAAGACGTTATCAAGAGGAGTTTGATTTAGTTGTAAAATAAACCCTAAAGAAAAATTGCCTCTTTCAACAGCAAAGAACAGGTGTAGACCACAAGCAGCGTGCCACCTGGAAGGACCTGACTTCCTCCTGTTAGCCTAGTCTATCTATTTACTAACTGCTGAGTCCCCCAGCACCCAAACTGGCAAATGGCAGAGTTCTTAAGTAAATGTGCAATCAAAGAGGCAAAGATTTCCAGAGCTACCAATAATCCAGCCCCTCCTCCCATCTCCAAAGCAGAATATAACCATGAGAAATTTAGCTACTTGAATCTCTCATTAACCCAGGATTAACTCATTAAAGAAAAACTGGACAGCTGGTACTACTGATAAAGCTCAAAGTGAATTCAAGACAGATAACAGATAACCAACCAGGCTTCTTTCAGTCATTCATTTTTTTGCTTATAACATTTTCCACTCAGCTATAAAGGCTAAGTTTGTGCAGTGATTGTCTTGAGACAAAGTATTTTTACACATTTAGTGCATTAAGGTGGAAAAAAAAGTTCACAAAAACGGATTACCAGCAATATTCCAGTAGGAATTTATGTATATGCAAACACATTAAACTGCTTGTTCTAGATCATGACATACATACTGATGAATTCATCTAATTTTCAAAAGAATTTTTTTTTCCAATCTGACTTTGCCAAGTCGTTTTTCTCTCCAAAGTTCTTTCATTCCATTGCCCCATTTCTTAAGAGCCTATTAAGGGTACTCCTCCACTTCAGTCTTATTTGGACCTCACTGTGGTGTGGAGTGGAAATGTGATGAATTCATCAACAAGAATGCAAGCACTGGCATCATCTACCAAACAAGAAAGCCTTAGGCTATCAGCCTCGATATACCCATGGAGATTCCACCAAAGGCTAGATGACAGCTAATGATAGTTTTTTGACCACTACAATTCATATTAGGGGTGGCATTAGCAATAGGAAGGCACTAGTTAAACATGGGTATTTTGAAATATAGGGAAAGTACTGTGCCAAACACTCAAGAGAGATGCAAAGAAAATAAGATTGTGCATCTGTCCTCACGGAGTTTATAATCTAGCAACAAGCTGGCTAACAAGGTCCTGACAGATTAAATACTATCTGACCAACATATGGCTAAGCACTTCAAGGCAGCAATTTGTTCAAATGAGTCAAATACTTTATAGTCAACAAACAGTGGGATCTTGTATTCTCTACAACTGTATGACTGTAAAGATGTGGTCTGCTATAGAATATTATTTGCAAAAGCCTGCCTGTTCCTTTCTTAATATTCTTCTGGTGATACTATATGACCGTGAATCATGAATTACTACAATCTCTGAGGAATCACAAACTGCAGGTCACCAAAAGGGCAACGGAGAAATGCATGGTGGGAGTAAATAAGCTGAAACATATTTCCAACAATGAACTGTGGGGAAAAAACCACAACAAACAAAGATAGCAAAAAGATGTACAACGACAAAAGAATGGTGGCCACCCATTTAACAACAGGAAAGAATAATAGATAGGCTGCATTGGTAGTTTAAATAATGCCAAGATACACAGGCTCTAACACACTGGGTGGACCTCTTATCAAGGATTTACAGGAGGACTTGGACAAGAGCAGAAAAAGATGAGAAGGCCCAGGTGGGTTTTGATCTGAAACTATTAGAGGGAGTACCCACACTGAAGAGATCCCCTGACCCATTTGACTAAGGTGAAAAACCATCTAGGGCCATTTTATAAAATTTTACAATTACTGATTTTCATAATAAGCTATTATGAATATGTGTGTAACTCCTTGGAAGTGGGTTAGTTATTGCATGCTTTACAATATGCTATAATGGGGCAGCTAGGTGGTGCAGTGGATAGAGAGCATTGGCCCTGGAGTCAGGAGGACCTGAGTTCAAATCCATCCTCAGACACTTAAAACTTACTAGCTGTGTGATCCTGGGCAAGTCACTTAACCCCAATTGCCTCACCAAAAAACCAAACAAACATACAATATGCTATAAATTGGAGAAATTAAGTACAGGAAAAAGAAGAGTTTTTCTCTAGATTCACTCAGCACTCACTAAGTGCTGAGGAAAATATAAATATAAACAACAAAGTCCCTGCCCTCAAGGAATTTACAATCTAGTAGAGATGGTAAGATGATATAGATAAATATTAAAGAAATATGCTTTCTAGTATGGTTATTTATATATCTCTTATGACCCCTGGGAAATGGCAGCTTTAAAGACAAGGACCACGTTTAATTCATGAAATCTCAGAATTAGAAGGGAACTCAGAGGACACCTAGCACAACCCAGACACCTACAAAAATTCCCTCTCCACCAAACACAATAACCAATCAACAAGCAGTTATGGAGTGCCTGATCTAATGAGCTCCTAAAACAGTCCATTCTACTTCTGGAAGAATTCAAAGCCAAAATCTGTCCCTGCACTTTGCGCTTGTTGCTCCTAGTTCAATCCTCTGTGCCAAGCAGAACGAGTTCGATCCCTCTGCAATGGGACAGCTTCTCAACTTTTCATTAGTCCTCCAAGTCTTGTCTTCCTCCTGGCAACCTGAGATGGCATTAGCGTTTCTGGAGGCCATATCAAAATTAGGGACTTGCTAGTCTGCTAAACGCCCTAGACTTTTTTCAGACAATCGCTATCTGGCCACACCTCTTACATAGTGTAGATGAGTTAAAATGTTTTAAAAATCAACTCCACAAGGTGGAAAATTTGACCTTTACATTTACCCTCGCTGAATTTCACTTTATTCTATTAACATTTCAGACAGCTCACTTTTGCATCATTCACAGCATTTAAATCATCAGCCTGGAACTCAAGAGGTTTGGACCTCATTACATGAGGACCCAGACTTGTGCCAATTTAAAATAAAAACAAAGGATATAGTGACGTGTGCACAGTGCTCTATAAATGAATGAACATACCAGGGAGATAGCAGCAGTCCGGAGCTTTTTACACGCGTTACCTGTACACCAGGGGTTCTCTGCCTCTTTTAAAGTCCCTTACTTTTAAGCTTTCAGGAAACAAACCAATCAGTCAACAAGTAACTATTAAGTGCCTCATATATGTCAAGCTCTGGGGGAATACAAATACAATGAATGAAATAATTCCTGCTCCCAGCTTCCACTCTAAGAGGGAGGCAATTCCATCATTCTCTATTCAATATGAAAGGAAATAAATTCTAAAGTTTATAATACACATGCTCATCAGAAATAAAATTAAAATGTTAATTTCAATAGAATTATGTAGTTATTTAACAAATATTCCCACATCCCCCTGAAAAGTTTCTCCTAGACGCTGGGGTTATAAGTACCCAGACTTAGAACCCTTGCTGTACACAATGGAGCTCCAGGGGCTTGAACTGGAGATCAAGAAGACCTAACTTATGGACAAAAATTAAGATCTAGGGAAATTTCAGGGGGGCTTCACTAAAAACTCTTTTCTACTAATACCAGAATTTTCTCTAGATTTTGTACAGACCGCACCCTCACTTCCTTCCCACCCCCATCCCTACCCCCCAGCCTGAAAGGTTCTCTTGCCTCCCCTCCTTGGAATTTCCTAATCCCCTTTAAGGCTGAAGTGTTGCTATCTCCCTCAAGAGCAATCTTCCTGACTGCCCCCACTATTAGTGTCTTCCCCCACTTGGTATGAATTTTGTATAAATCTGGCATTGATTTAACTGTAAACGTGCTGGACCACACCACGGGGAAAAGATAAATCCCTCAAAGACAGAGACTCACTTTTTTGTCTTTGCAGCTCATACCAGCACCTAGCACATGGCAGGCCCTTAATAAATGCTTGTTGTATTGAACCCAGGAAACTGAATTTCTGTGACTTCTTTTTTCTTTGGTGAGGCAATTGGGGTTAAGTGACTTGCCCAGGGTCACACAGCTAGTAAGTGTTAAGTGTCTAAGGCTGGATTTGAACTCAGGTCCTCCTGAATCCAGGGCCGGTGCTCTATCCACTTCGCCACCTAGCTGCCCCCCTGTGACTTCTATATTCAATTTTCTTGACTACTGGAAAATACTTTCTATTAGCTATCTTCCTAAAAAGACTATCAATAAAATTCTATATCAAATATGTTTTAGGATGCTTGGGAAAGAGATGCCATCTAAATATAGCACCTGTTACTAATGGCAACACTACCAATATAATCAATTTCCATATTTCTGGTTTTCAGTCACACAACTGAAGAAATTAGCTCCTGCTTCATTCATCACCAGTATCTGGTTCTAAACCTTCTGGATCACATCCTGAACAAACTGAAAAACCTAAATGGAAATTGCATATAGAGTTTTTTAAGGTCCAAAGAAAATTTTAGCACTTCTACTGACTGAATAATCTATGTTATTTACAAAGTTTAATTAAATACGAGCACATACCAATTTACCCCTTTCTCCTTTCCTTATGATCTGGACCACTGAAAGGCCAGCGTTTTGATTTGGAATGTGTAAATTAAGAATTGGAAAAGAATCACAGGAAGCTGTCAACCTGCTAAAGAATGAACTTACTGTATCACTATTTTAAGTAAAGGAAGCACAAGTCAGACACAAATATGTCAGAAATACAAATACACTCTTGATTTTTTCAGTCTTGGTTGGCTGAAACTTCATAAGGAATATTTTATCCTCAATAAGAACTAAACGTTTGGCTTTCCTCCCCTCCCCCCCAAGAAAGTCACTTCCAGAATTCTGAGTAGGAAGTGATAAATGCCACCCTATATTTAAGAAATGGAAAACAAAATGAACACATTGAAAACAAGATCAAATGAG
Organism: Dromiciops gliroides; assembly: GCF_019393635.1. Taxonomy (NCBI): domain Eukaryota; kingdom Metazoa; phylum Chordata; class Mammalia; order Microbiotheria; family Microbiotheriidae; genus Dromiciops; species Dromiciops gliroides. The sequence goes on from NC_057863.1 coordinate 603,422,004, forward strand.
ATCATTGTAAAGCCCTTAGTACAGTGCCTAGGACATAGTAAGTGCTATGTAAATATCAGTTATTATTACTGGCTTAGACTTCACATAGAAAACTACTTTCTAAAGATGCCAATATCCAAAAGGCAAAAAATTGATAAGATTTACAGAATGGAAAAGCCTCCTTCTTTATTTTTAGTAGGGATTTATATTGTAAGAGCAGAACTAGGATTAAATGGGATTTTAAAAAAGGAAAAATGGTGGCCTGCAGTAAATGGCCAACCCCACAAAGGTTTTGGTTCAGATTCAGAGAGACAATGGAAAGAGTAAAGAATAAAAGAATAGTCATATATCCTCATGATGATCCATAAAACCCACTATAATAATACTCAGAATATAACCATTTATTTCAGTTTTCCATAAAAGCAGAAAGAACAAAATAACAGCTGTGAAATCACTCAAATTACTTAAAAAAAAAAGCTTAGCATCTTTCAAAACCTCCAACACACATGCCAGAGAGTCTCCAAAGACTATTCAATTATGACTGAGTACAGTCAAGAAAACAACAGCATGACAGTCACTATCATGTGGCTAGAAACCAATCCATCAGCAATTTGTTCCACGTGAGATCACTTTCTCTCTCAAGAGAATGCCTATTCCTAGGAAGAATAAACCTGTTTGGGCAAAACCTCGCCAGGAATGAGAGCTTAATGATGAAATTCTGAGGACAATTCTAGTATCCAATATCTGCATAGGTAAGGGAACGATACAATCCTTAGTAAATTATATTTCCAAGGCAACAATACAATTTCAGTAAATTTTATATACAGATATATAGTCATAATGCCAAAATAAATAACTGACTCAATAGAATCCTGAAAACAAAGAATACCTATATTTAATTTCTCAAATTGAGAGACTGTTAGAAGTGTATTTTTTTCAAATGCCCAAACCATCTCACTAGAAAGTAGCATGGAATCTGCCACCAAAGTAATGGGACTATGACAGAAGGTAGCAGTAGTCAGCAAGATAAAACTTGAGTCCTTGATTTGTGATTCTAGAGACCCAAGTTCAAATATGAACTGTGTGACCATAAGTGAGTGATCTCTTAGTACCTCAGTTTCTGTACCTGCAAAAAGGAGGTCACCATTACATGAACAAGTTACCAAGAGGAAAGTAAACTCTGTAAACTTTAAAGCCCTATATAAACTATTCTCTCTCATATGCCTATACCTGTGACATTTCAAAGGCTACAGTTTGCTCTCCCAGCCCTCCAACCCTCCCACAAAAGTAAAAGCAGCATGTTATAATCAATTATGGAGTGTGAACCTTTGCAGAGTTACAGTACCAATAGTTTTGTCACTTCTCCTGAGCCTCATTTGCCTGTTCTGTAAAATGGGAATAATAATTGAGCAGGATTGCATGAAGAAAACACTCTGCACAGGACTTGAAAGAGTCAGAGGACCTAGGTTCAAATAGAGGTTTTGCCATTTACTGGGTCCCAGGTGACCCTGGGTAGGTCCTCTGTCCCTCAGTTTCCTCCTCGGTTAAAATAAGGTGACTGGACTGGGTGACCGTTGAGGTTCCAGAGGTACCTCAGCCTAGTGTCCCATGAAAGAGGGCTGGAAATCCAGAAGACCTGAGTTCCAATCCTGCCCCAGTCCCTAACTAGCTGGGTGGCCCTGATCAAATGGGCCTCAGTGTCCTCATCTGTAAAACATGGATAATAACAGCAATGCCTCCCAGTGTGGTTGTGAGGAGCCAACATGAGATACAAGTGTGAAGTGCTACGTCAATGCTAGCTATTGTTATTGTCACATAACAAGACCCGTACTATCAATGAGGATTGATAATTACACCTAGGAACCCAGGAAAGATGGGGGACCCCTACTGAGTCAGTCCCTGGCCTGGACCCTGCATGACCCGCACAGAAGGGGAGGGGAACGAGGAAAAAGAAAAAACTTTTTGGAAATCCTCCTTCCCCCCTCCCCCTGGTCTGCACCCCGACACCCTCGAGCCCCAGAACCCTCCTCCGGAAAACCGGGGGGCACCAGACCCGCCGCCAGAGGTCCTGGCTTCGAACTTGCGGGGTGACCTTGGGCAAGTCCCTTGCCCCCTGGGCCTCAGTTTCCCCATCGGTCCAAACCACCCGGTTCCCTGCTGCAGATAGGGAGCCCCCTCCCGCGGCGGGGGCCTCGCGCCGCTGGGCCCCGCGGGTTCCGGGGGCGCTGCAGGAGACAAAGAGGCTGCGCCGGCGGCAGCGCCAGGACCGTCCCCTCGGGGACAGCTCCGCGGCCGGCAGTCCCGGCTCGGCCCCGGCCCCAGCCTCAGCCTCGGGCCGGGCCCGCCTCGCCTCACCTTGCACGGCTCGGGATGCTCGCGCCGCTCCCGCTCCCGCCGCCGCCCGAGGAACAATGGCAGGAGGCGCCGCCGCCTCGCGGGCTGCCCGCCTGACTGACTGACTGACCAACCGACCGCCAGAAGCAGCGAGCGAGCCAAGGAAGGGAGGAAGGAAGGAACGGGCGGCCTGGCGCGCGCCTCCCCCTGCCGACAGTCCCCGGCGGCGCCGCGGCCCCGGCCCTCGCGGCCCTCACGCGCGCCCGCACGCCTCCCCCTCCCCCAGCCCCTCCTCAGCTCCCCCCCACCTCCGTGCCCCACAACATTGTAGTAAACTCCGATTGGGCCGCGCTCGAGGGAAGGAGGGGGCCGGGCCCGCGGGCCCCCAGCCCATTGGCTGAGGCGAAGCTCCGCATTAGCCCTCCCGCCCCTCCCTTCCTGAGACCAGTAAGGAGCGGGGAGAGAAAAAGGAGGAGGAAGGGGCGGGGGGGGGGGGAGAAGAAAAGGGGAGGGGGGAGGAAAGGAGCTGGTGCCGCGTGCGCACGCGCGGACCGAACCCCTGCTCTAAAGCCTGGCCGGGTTCTAGCGCTCGCGCCGCACCCACGTGGGAAGCTAGCCTGCTGGGACCCGGGCCTTCCCGCCCGGGAAAGGGGGCGGGGGAACGTTCCGGCCCCGGGAGAGGCCGGCAGGCAAGAGGCAGAGAAACAGAAGGGGAGCCAGCTGGAAGTTGGGATGCCAAACGCGGTAGCCCCACCCCTGAGCCCTCCTCTGGAGTGCGGCACTTTTGCCCATTGGCGGAACGCGGAGAGAGCCTGGCACCTGCACCCAGCACCTGGCACTCGCTCCGGCTGGCCCTGCGCCAGGCCCGCCGGGGCATCTGGAGAAGGGCTACTCGGTATCTGATTCCCCTAATGTCAAAGGGTTCTGAAACCTCCCTGGGCCTCAGTTTCCTCCTCTGTCATTCACGTTTGGAGCAAAACATCTTTAACCATCCTCTCACCCCCTTCCTACTCACCCCAATACATTATCTTCATTGCCTCGTGAGGACAAATGTTTAACAACAGGCTCTCTAGAAGAAAGAAAAATGTGCCCACGACATAACTTTAAATCGTAATACTCATTTTTAACAATCAAGCACTGACTTGTAGTGATTATAGATTTCCTAGGTATAAGTGGTAAAGTGGGTGGAGAGCCCAGAGTCAGAAAGACCTGAGCTCAAATCTGGCCTCAGACATTTACTAGCTGTGTGACCCTGGACAAGTCACTTCACCCCGTTTGCCTCAGTTTCCTCCTAAGTAAAATGAACTGGAGAAGGAAATGGCAAACCACTCCAGTATCTTTGCCAAGTAAACCCCAAGTGGGGTCCCTAAAGAGTCAGACATGATTGAACAATAAATACTTGTGAAATTTTAACTGGCATCCCTAACTAGCAGGCTCCTGCTTAATAGCCTGTCTGGTCCTTAGCAGAATCCCATAGTTCCAACCTAAGAACTAACCTAAGGTTACAAGGAGAATCACACATTCCTCTCACTCTGTGATAACAGCCATCCTAGGCCTAATTGCTGCTTCCCATAATCCACACTCCATCTCCCTTCTCTTTGCTTCTGAATTGGCTATGCTCCTCCATTCCTAAAATGTACAGTAGTACTCCCTTCTCCTCCCAGACCCTCAGAATCCTTGGTTTCCTTCAAGGCAGGTCAAGATGTGGTTGTTGTTTAGTCTTTTTTAGTCGGATCCTACACTTCTTGACCCCATTTAGGGTTTTCTTGGGAAAGATCCCGGAGTGGTTTGCCATTTCCTTTTCCGATTCATTTTACAGACAAAGAAACTGAGGCAAACAGGGTGAAGTGACTTGCCCAGGGTCACACAGCTAGTATATGTCTGAGGTCACATTTGAACTTATATCCTCTTAGCTCCAGGCCTGGCATGGTATCCACTTTTCCACCTACCTGTACTACTTTCTAAATAAAGATCTTCCTGATGCCCCGTCTCTCCAACCCCCTCCCCAAAACAGGATAGCACAGTGGCTAGAAAGTTGACCAATAAAATCAGGAATACCTGGGTTCAAATCCTAACTGGCAGATACTACCTATGTGACTCTGGGCAAGTCAACCTTCACAGCTCTAGGCAGCTCTCCAAGAATAGAATTTTCAGGTAAGGTGTTGACCTGCACTGATAGGGTGAGTTTCCTCCTCTAAGTAATGACATCACAAATCCAGTCTCTCCCTCGCTCCCCCTTCCCCTCTCTCCTTTTCTCTCTTTTCATGCTATCTCCTCCTCCTTAGTATTCAAGCTCTGTGCCTTTCTATCCCCAGCACTTAGCACAGTATCTCACATACACAATGGTAGATAGGTAGGTAGGTAGGTAGATAGATAGATGATAGATAGATGTAGATAGGTAGATAGATGATAGATGGATGAGAGAGAGAGAGAATAGTGCCTTGGGAAAAGCAATGGATTTAGAGCAACTGGATTTAAATCCTGGCCCTTCCACTTTTTAATCCAATGTGGTTTTAGGCAAGTCACCTAATCTCTCTGGGCCTCAGTTTCTTCATCTGCAAAAAAGGGGTAGAGAGTGGACCATGTGACTTCCATCGTCTCTTCCAAATCTATAAGTACATGATTCAATATTAAAGTTGGAAAGGACCTCCGAGATCCACTGGTCCCACCCCCTTATTTTACAGATGAAGAAATCAAGGCCCAAAGAGGGGTTAGTGACTTGCTAATAAGTTACAATCACGACCAGAACCCATCTCCCAATTCCCATCGCAGTGTGCTCTGTCCATGACACCATCTTGCCTTTCAAGGTCTGATTGGCCTCCCTTCCAGGGGACTTAGTGACTAGGGAGGATTTTTTGGTAGTTTTTTTCTGGGTGAGGAAAGAGGTTTAAAATGGTATGACAATAGATGGTGCTGGGTATCTTGGCCCAGAACTGCTCTTCTCAGCACTGAAGAGACTGGTAATTCTCCAGCTGTATGTATATCAGTCTGTGCCTGGCACCATGGGACCCACACCATGTCACTTCCCCACTGAAGAAATGTCAGTGGCTCCCCCCTGACTCCAGGATAAAATAGAAATTCAGTTTCATACTTCACCATCTGTCTCCAACCTACCTTTGCAGGCTGACTGCCCACTGCTCTTATCCCAGCCAAACTGGACTATTTGTGGTTCCCCAAAATCAACTCCACGTCCCCTGTGTCCCTATCTTTGTAATTCTGTTCCCCATTGCCTAGGAAACCCCCACCTCTTGGAATCCCTCACTTCCCTTAAGACTCAGCTCATGAGCCATGTTCTAATGAGAAACCCTTCTATAACTACCAATTGTTTTTACATCTCCATTACCTAGTATAGTACCTGGTAAACAGTAGGTGCATCAATCAGTCAAGAAGCATTTTTTAACCACCAGCTACTACATCTAAACAAATACTGTACTGAGGACACAGGTACGAAGACACAAAATAATCCCTGCTAGCAAGGAGCTGGCATTCTAATGAAGAAGACAACAAGGCTATCTATAAAAAATAGATAACAGCATAACTATAAAGAGAAAGCTACAAATATATGGACAGATCAATAAATACAAGATTGGGAGAGGATCCACTACCTGCCAGATTGATGGAGGGAAAGAAGGAAAGAAAGAGGGGAAGACAGAGTCCCTGCTATCAAGAAGCTTATACAGGGTATCCCAAAATAAGCTTAAAACCATGCTAAGACTTGTGGAACAGCCTGTATCGTTCCTGTGAAAAAGAATGTTCACAAGGCCCACCATGAGTGAACGCAATGTAAGCAAATTAGAGCAGTATAGAATATTTTGCCTTACAGATCTCTGGGTAAGGGAAGAATTGAAAACCAAACAAGAGATAGAGATGTAAAATGGATAAATTCAATTATATTAAATTAAAAGGGCTTTGCAGAAATAAGACCGATGCAGCCAAGATTAGCAGAAAAGCAAGAAACCAAGGGGACAATTTTATAGCAAGTTCCTCTGATAAAGGCCTGATTTCTCAAATATATAAAGAACTGAGTCAAATTTTTAAGAATGTGAGTCATTCTCCAATGGATAAATGGTCAAAGAATATGAATAGACAGTTTCAGAAAAAATCAAACCCAACTATAGTTATATGGGAAAGATGCTCTAAATCAAAGCTTCTTAAACTGTGAGTAACTGAATGTGGGGGTTGTGAAAAAATTGGCAACAGTATAAGGTTATGTATACCTGTTTTATATACCTATATATCCCCAGGTCATGTAAAAATTTCTTGGGCAAAAAGTGGTCTCCAGTGAAAAATATTTAAGAAGCCCTGCTCTAAATCACTATTGATTAGAAAAATGCAAATTAAAACTACTTTGCCATTTTTGTTGTTGATTTGTTTCAGTCATGTCTGACTCTTTGGGAGCCCATTTGGGGTTTTCTTGGCAAAGATGCCAGAGTGGTTTGCCATTTTCTTCTCCAGCTCATTTTACAGATGAGGAAACTGAGGCAAACAGGGTAAAGTGATTTGCCCAGGGTCACAAAGCTAGAAAGCTTCTGAGGTCAGATTTGAACAGAGTCTTCATGACTCCAGGCCCATTGAGGTACCATCTCACATCTATCAGATTGGCTAATATGACAGAAAAGGAAAAGGACAAATATTGAAGGGGATGTGGAAAAACTGGGACACTAATGCACTGTTGCTGGAGTTGTGAAATGATCCAACCATTCCAGAGAGCAATTTGGAACTATGGCCAAAAGGCTATAAAACTATACATACCTGGGGCATCTAGGTGGCCCAGTGGATAAAGCACCAGCCCTGGATTCAGGAGGACCTGAGTTCAAATTCAGTCTCAAACACTCGATACTTACTAGCTGTGTGGCCCTGGGCAAGTCACTTAACTCTCATTGCCCCCCCCCCCAAAAAAAAACCACTATACACACCCTTTGACACAGCAATATCACTACTAAGTCTATATCCCAACAAGATCAAAGGAAAAGGAAAAGGACCTATATGTACAAAAATATTTACGGCAGTTTTTGTGGTGACAAAGAATTGGAAATTGAGGGTGTGCCCATCAATTAATGGCTGAACAAGTTGTAGTATATGATTGTGATGGAATACTATTGTGCTATAAGAAATGATGAGCAGAATGGTTTCAGAAAAACCTGGCAAGACATGTGAATTGATGCAAAGTGAAGTAAGCAAAACCAGGAGAACACTGTACACAATAACAGCAATATTGTAGGATCATCAACTGTAAATTTAGGGTTAGCTATTCTCAACAATGCAATGATCTCAGCAATACAATGATCCAAGACAATTCCAAAGGACTCGGGGTGAAAAATGCTATCTACCTCCAGAGAAAGAACTGATGGAGTCTGAATGCAGATCAAAGCATACTTTCTTTTTACTCTGTTTTTCTTGTGTTTTTTTCCCTGTTTTTTTTTTTTTTTTTGCAATGTGGGGAAATGTTTTGCATGACTGAATTTGTATAATCTATAGCAAACTGCTTGCCTTCTCAAGGAGAGGTAAGGGGGGGAATTTGGAACTCAAAATTTTCAAAAAGGAACATTAAAAATTGTTTTACGTATAATTGAAAAAAAAATAAAACAAACAAAAATAAGTGAACATAATGAAATAGATGAACAATGACCTAATAACAAATTCTAAGGCTATCTGTCAAGTCAGGAGGGAAGGGGATTGAGCTACCCAATGCAGTCCCCAAAGTGTTACCCTAGGGAGGAAAGTAAAGACTGCCCCACCCCCGTACAGCTGTCTTCAGCCCCCATAAGCAGCCCTCAAAGCCAGATGTCATGGACCACTTAAAGGTCCATTCCTGCCTACTGAGGTTCCCCTGAGAACTTGGGCTTCGGGACCCCAATCTGATCTCTAGGGGTCTAGGATAATGGTGGTTCAGTTCCCATCTGCAATTGTTCTAACTCCAGACCTTGACCCCTTGCAGTCCCTACACGTGCCAGCTGAGCCTCCACTAGCATCCTCACTGATATTACCCACCCCCTTCAATTCAATGCCACTGACAGTGACTGAGTATTCCCTGCTTTCTGACTTCCAAGCCCTGTGTTGGGGCAGGGGAGGCCATGGTAGGTTCTACACAGACCCAGTTCACAAGGAAGGACCTTATCATTTAAGATCTTAGCATTGAGAGCTGGGAGAGACCCCAGAAGTCATTCAGAAGCTATTCAGTCCTCATTTTACAAAGAAAAATGAGGCCCAAAAGGTAATTTAACATGGTCACACAGGAAGAGTCTAATCAGGATTCAAACCCAGGACCTCTGACTCCTGGTTTATGCTTCTTTCCACTGGGAAGGTGAGAACAGAAGTGACTGAGATGCCGGGGGAAATCACGTTAGTGGGAAGGAGGGACGCTAGAAGAAAACTTGGAATGGAATGGGGGGGGGGGAGAATCAGAAAGGGCTTTATGGAGGACATGGTATCTGAGCCAGCAGACTGGTCTTGAAGCCTTTCCTTCTGGCCACAAAGTCGGAAACCCAACATATTTCTCAGTACGTGGGGGAAAAAAATAAGCCAGTCCCAATCCTTTTACTCCCTAGGGGTGAAGAACAGGAAAAGCCCCTCCAAGAGAGAAGGTCTCTAGAGACCCGTATGGGCTGGTAACATGGAAGGGACACGTGGGACACCTCTAATTGAGGGGATTAGAACAGCAAGTGGTTAATTGTGGGAATTGAGTTAACCACACTGACTCTATGTTGTGACTCAAGTTGAGCTAGCTTGGTTCCTTTTCTATTCAATAACAGGTCTAGTCCAATTTCTGTTTTGTAAGAAGACTTCATTCAATTACAGGAATTGTGAGAAAACTTTATTGTATTGTTTGTACCTAGTCCTGCCTGGCTGGGAAGCTAGACCACCTCTATCTGTTGCTTAGAGACCCTTAACTAAGGACCCCTAGGTTAGGCTGACCAGAAACCCAGTTAGATCCAAGTTTACATGAAAGGAATTTCCTCAGAATTATACATCTCAAATAACCCATAAATCTAATCTGAAAACTGGCCCTGCACTGATCATTTATTGTTTCCATGTTCCTTTGATTGAATACAGGCACTTGCGGGAAGTGGGGCACCTCTTTTTCTGATGAAAGGGAATTACACCCGTTCACTCTCCCTCCTCCTAATCTTTCCATCAACTGGAAATCAGATTACCTAATTTCATATCCTGGTTATTTGTTTTCTTTTAATTAGTTGGTCTTATTTGAGGAATTGTTTTTAAACACATAAAAGTCTGTCTCTCCGAGTATTCAGAGTCCAGCCCTGAGCTGCGGAATTCTGGTCCTGATTTGTTATACAATTGGCATGCATTGTTTAAGAAATCGATATGCAACCAAAGCTCAAACCCTGGTTTCCTCAGACATTTCATCTTTCACCTGTCACAGATGAAAGGGGGAGAAGGGGATTGAATCTGGCCTGACAGATTCTGAATCCAGAGGAATCCTTCCCAAATCTGGGACACAGGGAGATTAGAGGCACAGCTGTTCCTGAACTTGTGGGGGAGGAAGGCGGGAAGCACTGCTATGTGGATGGTGGGGACTACTGTGGCATTAATCTTCTTTTGCCTTTTTTGCATCCCCAACACCTAGGCCAGGCCATGCACACAGGAAGCACTTCATAACAGCTTGTTCGTTGGTTGATTGGATTCAACAATCCCAGTCTGCTTGCTTGAAGGGGCAGGTGGAGAAGAGAAGGACTTTTCCATTTGCAGGCTTGACCATTAGATACCTGTCACTGACTCCCAGGTGGCCACTTCTGCACACAGGGAAGATGCAAAGGAAAAAGGGGGAAAGGAAGAGGAAGCAGCCTGGTGGCCCAGATGAAAGGGAAGAGAATTCAGGGTCCCAAGCAGGAACCTCTGTGGCCCTTGGTACATAGGGCCTTAAAGGAGCATAGGCTAGTGCCACCCCACCCCTGTTTTACAATCTGGGAACTCAGATGCAGAGAAGTGAGGCCATTGGCCCATAGTCACACCAGGGTAAGGACTAGACCCTAGGTGTGCTGACTCCCTGTGCAGGGCCCTTCCCTCCACACTGGCCCAAGCACATCAGGCTTCCTAAGCCTCAGGCCCAGGTTAACACCACTGCAATCCTGGTCTCCCCCACATCAGAGAAGCGTGCATTCACTATAACAGTACATCATACAGACTATCAGATTTGCTTACTACATCAAATGTCATTGGTTCATCATTTTCCTCTGAAACCAGGGAGGTGTCAATCTGGAAGAGGGACTGAAATAACTGATATAAAGACAAAACACATGAAGCTTTTTTTAAAAAGCAATTTAAAAAATACAAGGGACAGACAGTGGAAAGGTCATATACTGGTTCTGGCGTGAAAGGACCTTGATTCAAATCCCACCTCTGAGGACCTTGGCTAGGTCAACAACAGGGGTGGGCCTCAGTTTCTCCCTATATCAAATGAGATTGAAATAGACAGTCCCTGAGTTCCCTTCCCGTTCCAGATGTCTGATCCTTCCTGTCCCTAGGGAAGAGCTAGGGAACAGATATCAGCTGTAGTTCTAGGACACTGAAATCAGAGGAGGGAAGTGCAATGCTAGAGTCTCTGGGGATGGAAGGGGGAGGGATGAGGGGAAGAAAGAGCCTAATCCAGGGAAGCCATAACCAGGCTACCCAGCCTAGCCCTGACTGGTCACCAAACACTTCATCAGTCACTGGACCTCAGTTTTTTCATCTATCCAATGGGAATAATCCCTGCCCTACCTACTTCACAAGGTTGTGGGGAGAATCAAAACAAGCTAATGGCTGTGAGTGTTCTTTGGGAATTAAATCTCTACCCAAATGAATGGAATCAGGTCAGTTATCATCCTCATCATTATTTTAATCTTCTTTCAAATGAAAAAGTTAAAGGCTCAAAAAAAAAAAATCCTCATACTATTTTAAAAGCTCAGGGCAATCAAGTCCTTCCTTTGTCTCCTTGTGTGGGTTCTAGTACTGGCCTTATCACTGCCTCATTTGTGTGACCTTGGAGAACTTGTTTATCCCTAAACACCCCACTTTGGCTCTGACATCTTATGTTCCAAGGGTCCTCCCAGCTTTGACATCCTGTGTTCCAAGGACCCTCCCAGAGCTAACATAGTGTCCTAAGCCATTCATCTCTGACATTCCGGGTTCTAAGGCCCCTCCCAGCTCTGACATTGTGTTCTAAGACCTCACCCATCTCTGACATCCTGTATTCTAAAGTAGTTTGTAAGACAAAGTTCTTCTCCAGCATTGTCATTTCCACTCAGGCCAACATCTCCACTGTCTCCCTATTAGAAACCTGGACTCTGTCCCTGAAGCACCATTAATTAGTCTACTTAATATCCAACACCAAAATGGCTTTGAGAGGTCAGCTTTGGCCTTACCTAGCTCAGTGTCAGCCTCCACAACAGCTCCCAGACACCTCCAGCCATATTATAGAATGTGTGCCTCCCCCTCCCCATCTAGCTCCCCTTTATGGGTAGTCTTTTATTAGAACAAAAGCTACTTTATGAACAGGCAGTTTTCAGATGAAGAAATCAAAGCTATCAATAACTATATGAAAAAATACTCTAAATCACAATTGATTAGGGAAGTACAAATTAAAATAACTCTAAGGCACAACTCACACCTGTCAGAGTGGCTAATATGACATAAAAGGAAAATGACAAATGTTGGAGGGGATGTGGGAAAACTGGGATACTGCAATGTTGGTGGAATTGTGAACTGATCCAACCATTCTAGAAAGCAATTATAGCCAAAGGGCTATAGAATTACATATACCCTTTGACCCAGAAATAGCATTATTAGGTCTGTATTCCAAAGAGATTTAAAAAAAGGAAAGGAAAGGAGCTGTATGTTCAAAAATATTTATAGCAGCTCTTTTTGTGGTGAAAAAGAAATGGAAATTTAAGGAATATCCACCAATTGGGGAATGGCTGAACAAGTTGTAGCGTATGATCGTACCAGAAGACTATTGTGCTGTAAGAAATGATGAGCTGAATGCTTTCAGAAAAACCTGGGAAGACTTATATGAACTGATACAAGGTGAAGTTAACAGAACCAGAACATTGTAAACAGTAACAGGATATTATACAATGATCAACTATGAACGACTTAGCTTTTCTGATTAATACAATGATCCAAGACAATTCTGAAGGACCTATGATGAAAAATGCCATTCACCTCCAGAGAAAGAACCGATAGAATCCAAATGCAGAGTCAAGCATACTGATTTTTTAAAAACTTTCTTTAAAGGTTTTTTTCTCCTGTGTTTTCTTTCACAACATGACTAATATGGAAATATGTTTTGCATCACTGCAGATGTATAACCTTTGTCAAAGCGCTTACCTTCTCAATGATGGGAAAGAGAAGGGAGCATGGGAGCAAATTTGGAACTGAAAATTTTTTTTAAATGAAGGTTAAAAATGGTTTTTACTGTGCTGTGAAAAAATAAAATACTAAAAAAATTTAACAGAATGTAAGCTCTTTGAGGGGAGTCACTGTCTTGCTTGCTTTTCTCATTTGTACACCCAGTGCTAAATAAATGCTCCATTTCCAGCTTCTGATATTCTCTGCTCTGACACTCTATGGTATCACCTAAGCCATTTGGGGCTTGCATAGAAGTGGGTGGGTAGGGCAATATTGATGGTAAAAGTGGATGAGATCCTCAGCCAGAGAAGGCAGAGGAAGCTTCAAAACACCCCTTCACCACCTAATCCCCAGGGGCAGTGCCCTGCTGGCCCAGTATTGTCTGTCTTCACTAGGAAGCAAGGCACAGTGCTCCAATTGGGAGCATTGGGGTTAGAAACCCAAGACTTTAAAGATTGTCCTTGAGTGAAAATCCAACAGGAACAGAGCCAAAGCTATGGAAGTAAAAGTCTTCCCTGCCAGGGCCATCTCCTCCTACCCTTCATCCATCACTGGGACAACATCCTGGGGATTTTCTTCTCCCAGAAACCTGTGGGGGTACCCTATAGTCCCCCAGAAACAACTGGAGAGGGGGGCAATTAGGTGGCACAGCGGAGAAAGCACCAGCCCTGGATTCAGGAGGACCTGAGTTCAAATGCAGCCTCAGACACTTGACACTTACTAGCTGTGTGACCCTGGGCAAGTCACTTAACCTTTATTGCCCCCCCCCCATAAAAATACCAGTGAAACAACTGGAGAGAGCCTACATGAAGGCAGATAAAATCAAGGGCAGGGATTCTCTGCACATAAGAGACTCCAGGCTCAAAGTCAAGAGACTTGTTGTCTAGCCCTAGTTCTACGTTTAAAAACAACACAAACAAAAAAAACCCCAAACCTCACTCACTGCCCTTGAGCAAGTAAGTGACTTTAAGCCTCAGCTTCCAGATTTGTAAAAAGTGAGAAGGCTGGGGCAGCTAGGTGGTGCAGTGGATAGAGCACAGGCCCTGTATTCAGGAGGACCTGAGTTCAAATCTGGCCTCAGGCACTTGACACTTACTAGCTGTGTGACCCTGGGCAAGTCACTTAACCCCAATTGCCTCACAAAAAAAAAAAAAGTGAGAGGGCTGGATTAGATGATCTCTAAATCCCTTTAGTGCTGAAGACCTGTAGTCTGAGCCTCAGGAAAAAAAAAACTGTATGGCGCAGTAAAAGAAACATTGGATTTGTAATGAGAGGACCTGAGTTTAAATCTTGACCCTGCTCCTTGGCTAACCCTGAGCTAGTAACTTCCCTCATCTAAGCCTCAGTTTCCTGCTCTGTAAATTGAAGTCACACTAGATGATCTCCAAGGTGTCTTCTAGGTCTTGGCCCCATGAGGACCACCCATAGCTCCAGGTCAGAAGTCTGATGGAAGAGGGGGATGGAGCAGCAGGAACAAGCCGGTCAGGGACCCAGAGTGCCAGCAATGGAGATGGGCTCCCGGGCATCCTTGGCTCTTCGCCATCCCCCACTTTAGGTTCCCAGGCAGCTGCCTAATTGATTCATTGCTGCCTTCCAACTTTGACTGGGGGTGGGGACAACAAAAAAATTGTAATAAAAGGAAAAAATTTTGCTTCTGTTGAGCACATTTTCAGAGCAAGGGCTTGCTGGGTGGGTGCTGTCTGCCAAACACCACCCCAGCATGGCTTTCCGCTGCTATTTCTGCTGCCACACAAAAGGGCCTCGTCGGGGTAACCCTCCTGTCTCTAAACGCTAATTACAAGTAATGATATAATAACTGGTGTGGGCCCAGCAGTGAACAGCACTGACTCAAAATGCTCCATAGGCTAGGAACAACAGATTCGGAACTCCCACTGAAATGGAGGGCTTCCTGGTATCTCACCAAGAGGGCACATTGTCAGAGCTGGGAGGGCCCTTAGAACACAGCATGTCAGAGCTGGGAGGGCCCTTAGAACACAGGATGTCAGGGCTGGGAGAGCCCTTAGAACATAGGATGTCAGAGCTGGGAGGGCCCTTAGAACCCAGAATGTCAGGGCTGGGAGGGCCCTTAGAACATAGGATGTCGGAACTGGGAGGGCCCTTAGAACCCAGAATGTCAGAGCTGGGAGGACTCTTAGGACATAGACCAAAAATTAAGCAGAGTCACTCTAGAAAGAGTGCTGAACTCTCAAGTCATGAGACCTGAGTTCAAATCACAGCTTTGCCACTTAACACCTGTGTGACCTGGGACAAGTCATTTTATTGCTCTGGGCCTCAGTTTCCTCATCTGTAAAATGAAGAGGTGGGACTAGATGCTCTCTAAGATCTCTTCCAGGTTTGAACCTAAGATCCGCTAGTCCCTAAGAGGTCACCTAGTGTAGCTACTACAGATGTTACAGATCAGGAAACGGAGGCCCGGAGAGTTTAAACTGAATACCCAAGGCTACACACTCATGGCAGAGCCACCAAAAAAAGATGTCATCATGAGCCTCACCAAAAGGCCTATAGTGAGTGTGGGGACCCAAAGAGATATGGAAGCAGCCTTGTTCTCTTCCAGTGCCATTCTCAGGTGAGTCATGATCTTCCACTCCGAACTCCTCGAATATATATATATATATATATATATATATATACCCAGGATACATAATCCTATGATAACTCTAGCCAGGGTCCCAGTCCAAGATCAAATATTAATCCTTTTGTTTGCCATTTAAAGCCCTTCACAACCTGGCCCCTTCCCCTCTTTCTAGTCCTCTTACCTTTTACTCCCCTTCCGCTACTACCATGTACTCCGTGATCCAGCTTTACTGGCCTACTTGTTCCCTGCAAATGATACTCTATTTCCCGTCCCTGTACCCTCGTACTGGCTGCCCCTCCTCCATGCCTGTAATGTTCTCCCACCCCTTATAACAACAGCTAATAATAGCCAGCATTTATAGAGCGCTTCAGGATTTGCTGTTGAACCTCACTACAATCCTGGGAAGTAGGTGCTGTTATTATTAGCTCCATTATACATATAAGAAAACTGAGGCAAATAAAGGTGAAGTAAGACTTGCCCAGGGTCACACGGCTAGTATGCTAGTACGTGTCTGAGGCCAGATTCGAACTCAGGTCTTCCTGACTCCAGACACAGCACTTTATCCACTGCACCACTTATCTGCCTCTTAATTTCCCTGACTTCCTTCCAAAACTCAGCTCAAACCACAGCTTCTGCCAGAGGTCTTTCTTGGTATGAGAAGTTACCGGCCTTCCCCTCTCAGGTTACCTTTCTTTCATCTACTCAACTTCTTGTTTACCTGGGATGATTTGTATGTTTTCTTCCTCATTAGACTGTGGGCTCCTTGAGGGAAGGGATTGTTTTTGCCTTTCCTTGAGTCCTCAAGGCTTAATAGAGTAGCTGGCACTTAGTGCTTGTTTACTGATTGATTGCCTCTGTCACTGATGTGCTGTGTGACCTTGGGCAAGTCACAACCTCTCAAAGCTTTATTTTGCTCACCCATAAAAATGAGGGGGTGGGACAGAGACAGCTAGGTAGCATAACAGACATAATAGAGTCTGAAGTCAGGAAGACATAAGTTCAAATCCCACCTCAGACACTTACCAGCTGGGTGATCCTGGGCAAGTGACTAAAAAAAAAAACAAAAACCTGTTTGCCTCAGTTTCCCCAACTGTCAAAGAAGGATAATAGTAGGATCTACCTCCTAGTCAGGGTTGTTATGAGGATCAAATGAGATAATATTTGTAAGCACTTAGCACATTTTGGCACTTCTCCAGTGTCTAAAGTCATATCCACCTCTGCTGGTTATCCATAATTCTAAAACAGAGAGGGTAACAGGAAATCCTTCTCCTGCCACAGTTTAGCTCTCATTTTACAACGTCTGCCTCTCATCTCGGTCTCCACTACCATATGGCTCCTGTGCCTCATTAGGGTTCAGGAGTACCCTGAGCTCCCCAAGGATACCCCAGGGGAGGTCAAGCCCTGGGATGTCTTGCCAAGCTGAAAGGTCTTCAAGCACAGCCTGGTGATAGACAACACATCCTCTGCCTGATCTAAATTTGGAGAGGCCCAACATCAGAATGCTGGATCCTAGTCCATTATGAGCCATAAAGCTATTTCCTGAGAGATGGAAGCAAAGGTGTGTTCTGCACAAGTAAGAGGACACCCCCTCCCCCATGAAACCCCAGATCCTTGAAGTAGATATCTCTTGTAATACCAAAATGGGGGGGGGGGGGGTAACCAGGGGCCAAATGTATTCCTATTTTCAGATGGGGAACTGACCAAGGTGTCTGGTGGTTTTTGTCAAGAAAAATGGAGAAGGGAAACTCTGCCCTCCTGTGGCTCCTTGTGAAATGAACGGATGCAGATGGAAGCCCAGGACATGTAGATGATGCCCTTGGAGAACGTGAGGGCATGGCCACAGCCCAGGAACTTCAGTGGAGAGAGGAAGGAGGGGGCCAAGAACAGATGTCTCACCAGGAGCTTTATTTTTTAAAAAGAGTTCCTTACACCTCAAGAAATAATGAAGCTGAGATCATTAGTACTAGAAAGAGCCTTAGAAAAAAAGTAAGTTCTCCATCTAGACTAACCCCTTCATTTCACTAAGGGGGAAACTGAGGTCCAGAGAAAGAAAATTATACACCCAGGGGCAAGGAACAATAGGGATCAATGTGGAATCAAAAAACCTGGGCCTAAATCCTACCTACCTGTCTTACCCTGGGCAAGTCACTTAACTGCTCTAAACCTCAGTTCCTCATAGGTTTAAAGTCCTCAGAAACCAATTCTGTCATTTGGCACATGAGGAAACTGAGGCACAGAGAGATGAAGTGACTTGCCCAGGGCCCTACAACAGCTAGTAAGTATCTGAGGCTGGATTTGAACTCAGGTCCTCCTGACTCCAAGCCCAGAACTCTTGCCACACAGCAAATCTAGAAACTGAGGTGAGATTTGAATCCAGGTGTTTCTAAGTCCTGGTCCAGTGAACTATCCACTATACCACACTGCCTCTCAAAGGCAGCTCTCAGAAGTAGGATAGCTTCTAAGGTATTTTCTAGCTCAAAGTCTGTGATCCCATGAATCTTTATGAAAATTAGCTGTGGAGTGCAGAAGAGAACACAGGTCACCTTCTTCCCAGCATTCTATACTCTCTCTCAGGCCACCTCACTCACCCCCAGGGAACTCTAGGTATCTCTGCTCAATGGGTGTCTATAAGCAGGAAAAGGGCCCAGGACAAAGCCCTGACCCCTCAGTTAAATTTTAGACAAACTAGTCTCAAATGCCCTGTGCCATGGCTAATGGAAGGAGGCACTGGTTACTCAGTACCAGAGAGGCTCAGGAATCCACAGCCATGACCTCCGGTGACCCTTCACAGCTTCATACTGTCTTCACCAAACTACCCAGAAAAGGAAATTGCCTTTTTTTTTTTTTTAGTGAGGCAATGGGGGTTAAGTGACTCACCCAGGGTCACACAGCTAGTAAGTGTTAAGTGTCTGAAGCCGGATTTGAACTCAGGTCCTCCTGACTCCAGGGCCGGTGCTCTATCCACCGCGCCACCTAGCTGCCCCCAGTTGCTTTATTTTTACACACACACACACACACACACACACACACTTCAATATCTGTCTCTTCCTGGAAAGGAATCTTGGCGGTTAGTGAGCTGTCCAGCTGTCAGGAAGGCTTTTGGGGAGCAATTAGCCAAGAGTCTCATGGCTGTCACTGCCTTTGCTAATGTTGTGCCAGCCACTTCATGGGCTAACCAGCTTGGCACACTCTACCAAGTCCAGGGCTTAATTGGGGCTTGGGGCTTCTTCCCTAACCTTTACCTTCTCCCAGAGTTGCAGCTCCCTCAAGACCCTGTGGGAAGGACTGAGCAGGAACAAACTCAACCATAACAGAATCATAGGCTGTTAGAGCTGGGAGAGCCCTTAGAACCCAAAACATCAGAACTAGAAACAAAGTTGGAAGATGGAATGTCAGAGCTGAAAAGGAGTCTCAGGCCATAGAATGTCAGAACTGGAATTGACCTTGGAACATGAAATGATAGAGCTGGGTTGGACCTTATATCGGGGAATATTAGAATTGGAAATGTCCTTAGAATATGGAACATCAGAGCCAGGAAAGACTTCAGAACATACAACGTAAGAATTGGAAATGACCTTAACACCTGGGATGTCAGAGCTGGGAATGACCTTAAAATATGGAATGTCAGAAATGGGGGGGTTGCCTTAAAATTAATTTGATCAAACCTATTGATTGTACAAGCAAACCCAATCAATAAACATTAAGTGCCTACTATGTAGAATCAAGTGGTCAAGGCCTCCCAGTTCCAGGCCAGTGAGCCTCTAGGTTCCATATAACACTGGTTCATTTGTTATTGTTTAGTCATGTCTGACTCTTTATGAAGAAACCCCCATTTGGGGTTTTCTTGGCAAAGACAATGGAGTACTTTGTCATTTCCTTCTCCAGTTCATTTTACTGATGAAGAAACTAAGGCAAACAGGGTGACTAACCCAGGGTCACACAGCTAATAAGTATCTGAGGCCACATTTGAACTCAGGTGCTCCCGACCAGAACTCTTTCCACCTAACTACTAAATCAAACCTCCTCCCCAACCCTAAACTTCACCTGTATGTGTATTCAGCTCAGGCTAGAAAAATAGACCTTTGGTATACTCTGGTGATCCCTTCTATTAAATATTGGGGGGAAAGATGGAAGGGGAAAACAAGGAAGTGAAAGGAAGAAAAGTTTAATGAGAGGCAGCTAGGTAACACAGTGGAAAAGAGTCAGGAAGACCTGAGTTCAAATTTGACTTCAGACACTTACTAGGTATGTGACCCTGGGCAAGTCACTTAACCCTGATTACATCAAGAAAAAGAAAAAGTTAATGAAGGTAGCTCCATGTAGTATATATTTTGCATTTACTTATCTGTGTGCACATTGTAGAACCCAAGTTCCTTGAGAGCAGAGACTGTGTCTTTTTGGTTTTCCATCTCCCCAACCCCTAATGCTCCAAATGTAGCAGCTCAGGGCCCTGCTCTTTCAGTAAACAGACTAAGATCCAAGTCTGCCCTCTGACACTGATGATGTGGGACTCTAAGCATGTTACTTAACCGGAGCCTCAGTTCCCTCCTCTGTAAAATAAGGATAAACGTTTTGCCCTCTTTACCTCTTGACAGATTAAATAAGCTCTAAAATGCTTTGCGATCATAAAGCACTATATAAATAGGAGCTATTATTATTCATTAATATGATTACCATTATTAGCCTGAGTGAGTGTTTTACTGCCTCATCTGTTGGAGCCTGCCCACTCCCTGTGGATGAGGCCTGCCTCTCCTCCCCAGGAAGAAGACTTAGCCTACCTAGCAAAGTGGGGGCGACTCCATGACTCTAATTGTCTGCAGTCACCACCCTACTTCATCACCAAGAGTGAAGGGCTCCCATCCCTAAAATGACCTAGGAGGGGCTAAAAGAGCTAAGTGTGGCTGGGGCCACACGGGGCTGAAGTCAAAAGTATTACTACCATCCCAGGGAGCTTCTTCTGTGCCAGGGGCAGAGACCTTTCCCCTAACCCTATTGGGGCATCTCATCACCAATTACATCTTGGTGATAGCTGGCATTTTGATCACATTTTAAGTTGTATACAAGCATTGGTCTAGAGCAAGAAGGGCTCTTGAAGAGCAGGAAACTGCGCCACAGAGGGTTTAGGTAACTTGGCCAAGATCCCCAAAGCAGGAAAGGGCAGAAGCAGATCCCCTGACTCCAAATCTAATGCTTGTCCATTGCAATGGGTTCACAAAATACTTCATATACATTTGAGCCGCTTGGAAATCCCATGAGGGCGGCACTATATTATTATCTCCCTTTTAAAGAGGCAGTTTTGTGGGGGCGGCTAGGTGGCGCAGTGGATAAAGCACCAGCCCTGGATTCAGGAGTACCTGAGTTCAAATCCGGCCTCAGACACTTGACACTTACTAACTGTGTGACCCTGGGCAAGTCACTTAACCCCCTGCAAAAAAAAAAAAAAAAAAGAGGCAGTTTTGTGACACAGTGAAGAGTGCCAGACCTAGAGTCAGTTCCTGAGTTCAAATCTGGCCTCAGACATTTTCTAGCTGGATGACCCTGAGGAAGTCACTTCACCCTGCTTGTCTCAGTTTCCTCATCTGCAAAAGGAGCTAGAGAAGGAAACCATCTTTGTCAAGAAAACCCCAAATGGGGTCATGAAGAGTCAGACATGACTGAAAATGATTAAACAACCCTCCAAAAGATGAGGAAATAGGAAAGGTTAGTGACATGTCCATTGTTCTAAACATATCATTCCTCTGCTCAAAAAGCCAGGACTGGGCAGCTAGTTGGCATAGTAGATAAAGCACAAGCCCTGGATTCCTGAGGACCTGAGTTCAAATCCAGCCTTAGGCACGTGACACTTACTAGCTGTGTGACCCTGGGCAAGTCACTTAACCCTCACTGCCTCACCAAAAAAAAAAAAAAAAATCACAAGAACTCAAAAAGCCAGAACTGTTCTGCTGAAAGGCAACTGTGCTAGAATAAAGGGAAGAGTTGAATTAAAACCAAAAGACCTGGATTCAAGTCTAGCTGTACAAAAGTTTCCTCGTCTGTAAAATGGGGATCATAAGGTTCCCCCAACAAAGTGGATGGCTATTGACAGTACATGAAGACAATGGAATGGTTTTTTTGTTGTTGAGTCATTTCAATTGTGTCCAAACCTTCATAACCTCTTGGGAGGATTTTCTTGGCAAAGATACTAGAAAGGTTTGCCATTTCTTCCTCCAGCTAATTTTTTTTTTGGTGAGGCAATTGGGGTTAAGTGACTTGCCCAAGGTCACACAGCTAGTAAGTGTCAAGTGTCTGAGGCCAGATTTGAACTCAGGTCCTCCTGACTCTAGGGTCGGTGCTCTATCCACTGCACCACCTAGCTGCCCCTCCTCCAGCTCATTACATTTGAGGCAAACAGGGTTAAGTGATTTGCACAGAGTCACACAGCTACAAAATGTTTCAGGCAGGATTTTAACTCAGGAAGATGAATTTTCCTGACTCCTGTCCCAGCCCAGTATGTGCCATGGCGCCATCTAGCTGCCCCTAATAGAATATTACTGTGATAGAAATGTGATAAATACAGAGAAGCTTAGAAAGATCTACATGAGGGGGCAGCTAAGTGGTGCAGTGGATAGAGCACCGGCCCTGGAGTCAGGAGGACCTGAGTTCAAATCTGGCCTCAGACACTTGACTTACTAGCTGTGTGACCCTGGGCAAGTCACTTAATCCCCATTGCCCCACAAAAAAAAAACCCAGGGGCAGCTAGGTGGCGCAGTGGATAGAGCACCGGCCCTGGAGTCAGGAGTACCTGAGTTCAAATTTGCCCTCAGACACTTAACATTTACTAGCTGTGTGACCCTGGGCAAGTCACTTAACCCCAATTGCCTCACTAAAAAAAAAAAAAAACCCAAAACAAAAAAACAAACAGAAAACAACCATGAAAAAAAATCAGAAGTCAATGACACAAAGTTATAAAGAACAGGCATATCTTGAAAGAAGAGATAGGAGAAGTCACTCCCACCCCACCCCTTTGCAGAGGTGGGAGGCCCCTAAGTGTCATGTTGCACATATTAGCAGACTTTTTTGACATATACATACATATACACACGTATGTGTGCATATAGTTACACTAATTTTTCCCTTTTTTGTTTTTTCTGTTCCCTTTTATCTTTTTTTTTTCTTTTAGTGAGGCAATTGGGGTTAAGTGACTTACCCAGGGTCACACAGCTATTAAGTGTTAAGTGTCTGAGGCTGGATTTGAACTCAGGTACTCCTGACTCCAGGGCCGGTGCTCTAACCACCCCTTTTATCTTTTAAAATACTAATTTTTTTTAATAGGGGATTGCTTTCTGTGAGGAAGAAGGGAAGGATCCTGGAGAAAACTGGTGATATTTTTAAAAATCCATCAATAAAAACTGAAAATAACATTCCCCCTATCTACCGGTTTGAATGAATGAATTAGGAAGGAAGGAAGGAATTTATTAAGTGGTTATTTTTGTGTCAGACGCTGATAATGTAAATACAAAAGCAAAAATAGTCCTTGCTCTGAAAGGACTTATATTTTAATAGGGAAAGCAAAGGGCTTTGAAAACTGTTAAATTCCCCTCCCCCCCCCAAAAAAGTATGGCCTCTCACTCCCCTGCCCTTCTCTAAATCCCTTTTGTACTTGAGTTTGGCCTAGGGCTGAGTACGTTGTAGCAGCTCTATGATTAATGGTGAGTGATGCTTTGTTAACTGTTAAGTATACTATTTTGCCCTTCTCTGAATGCATGTCATATTAATACCTGGCATGGGTATGGGGCACCCAGCAGAAGCTCCTGATTGGTGGTTCTGCAACTCAGTTTATTTCAACAGACATATATTAAAAGTCTACTTTGAGCCAAGGGAACAATATACACGGTTATTACCACAATGGGAAACACCGTTATACACCAGAGAAACAAAAGTAAAGGTAACAGGGGTAGCTAGGTGATGCAGTGGATAAAGCACCTGCCCTGGAGTTAGGAAGACCTGAGTTCAAATCCAGCCTCAGACACTTACTAGCTGTGTGACCCTAGGTAAGACACTTGACCCCAATTGCCTCCAAAAGAAATAATAAGGTAAATATAACAGTTATAAACAGAACTCAAATGAAGACATATGAGAAGACAGCCCCAAGTCACTCCTTTGTGGAGGTGGGCAGTGTGCAAATGTTACACATTATACATGGTTTTGGACTTTTTCAATGGGCAGTCAGTTGTGATGATTTCTTTTCCCTTTCATAATTTTTTTTTTTTTTGCGGGGCAATGAGGGTTAAGTGACTTGCCCAGGGTCACATAGCTAAGTGTCAAGTCTCTGAGGCTGGATTTGAACTCAGGTCCTCCTGAATCCAGGGCCTGTGCTTTATCCACTATGCCACCTAGCGGCCCCACTCTTTTCCCTTTCAAAAAAATACTATTTCTTATATGAAATGGCTCTGTGGGCATAGAAGGGATAACTATGATGATGTAAGAAACAGAAAATATCAGTTCAAATTTAATTTTAAAAATAGCAAAACAAAATGTTTTAAGTCTCTACTGCACCACACACACCACAGAAGATACAAAGTTACAAGGCTTTTACAACCAATAAGGGGATAATTCACAGGCACAATGAACAACGACACAAAGCCAAACTTTCCCTGACTTCCTTAAAGTTTCAGGCTTTTCTAGATCTCTGTCAATGCTAGTGCTTTCCCTCTGTGGATCATCTCCAATTTATCGATTGTACATTGCTGGGGTTTTTTTGGTGGGGGCAATGAGGGTTAAGTGACTTGCCCAAGGTCACACAGCTAGTACTCATCTGAGGCCAAATTTGAACTCAGGTCCTCCTGAATCCAGAGCCAGTGCTTTATCCACTGTGCCACCTAGCTGCCCCCTAGATTGCACATAGCTGTTTGTATGTTGTTTACCCCATTCGAGAGGGAGGATGAGGTTGCTACTTGACTGACAGAAACAATACTTGAGAAATGTACAAGGTGGAGAGGGGAACAAAGTGCTTTGTGACATCTGAAGAAGGGGAAGGAGGGGTCATTACAGACTAGAGGAAACAGGAAATCACACTCACTGGCAGAAGAAAGGGACCTCAGAGGCTTCTTGGTCCTACCCATCCATACCCAACCAAGAATGTTCTTCCACAACACGACCTTTCCAGAAAGACTTCCAGGGAGAGAGAATCTACAATCTCAGGAGAGACTGTGTGGGTGGAGAGGTCAAGTCAAAAGGCCTGCATTCGAATCCCCGCCTCAACAGCTTACTATGGGGACTCAGTTTACTCGATTGTAAAATGAGAGTGTTGGTCTCCAAAGCCACCTCCTACTTTCAATCTGGGATCCTCTCTCTCTCTCTCTCTCTCTCTCTCTCTCTCACTCACACACACACACACCAGGCAGCCCATTCATTCCACTTTAAGATAGTTCTAATCAACTTAAATCTGTCTTTTTTGCAACCGCCACATATTGCTCCTAGTTGTCTTCTGGTGCATCATCATGATCACTCACCATTATCACTTAACCTGACTTAACATGACTTATTCTCATTATCACATTACTTATCCCATTCCATCCTCACAACCTCCCTGGGGGCTGGATGTTGTTATTATCCCCATTTTTACAGATAAGAAAACTGAGGCAAACCGAGCCTAAATGACTTGCCAGGATTACACAATAGCTAGTGTTTGACACAGAATTTGAACTCAGTTCTTCCTGACTTCAAATATAGGACCCTATCCACCCAATCATCTAGTTGCCCCTGGCATTAGGTAGCCATTAGGCTAATGTTTTTTCCACCTGACACCCCTTCCTATACTTGAATGCAACTATGGTATACCCCACCCCCTGGGCCTTTTCTTCCCCAGGCTAAATATCCCTTAACTCTTTAAACAGGTACTCACAGGACTTGAGCTCCAGGCCCTTCCCCACCCACCCTGACTGCTCTCCTCCAGACACCTTCCACCTTATCAACGTGATTCAAAAAAGGCTGCACCCAGGACAGAATGATTCCTCCAGATGTGGGCTGGCCAGCCCAGAGTACAACAGAGCCGTCACCTCCTAATTCCTAGAAGCTGTGTCTATCAGGCATGGCTTCCTAGAGAGTGGCAGTTGAGTCAAGTTTGATAGGAGAGGTAGGATATCAATATGGAGAGAGGGAGGAGGAGGGAATGAGAAGGAGAATGGCAAAGAGAGAGTACATAACACAGACTATGTAGAGGGAAGCATAGAGTTCAGAGAGAAGCAGCTAAGGTAGTGTACTAGATAGGACGCTGGACATAGAATCAGGTAGGACTGAGTTCAAATCCTTCTTTAGCTCATCTTCCTGAGTTCTGCTCTGGCCTCAGACACTTAACCCTGGTTGCCTCAGTTTCTCATCCATAAAGTGAGCTGGAGAAGGAAATGGCAAATGATTCCAGTATCTCTAGATAGCCCAACTGGGGTGGTCAAGAAGAGTCAGAGCTGACTGAAACTATTGAACAACAACTTCATGACCCCAGACTCTTCACATTACTATCATTATCATCGTCAGTGTCGTCATCCTCATTATCATCATTATTAAAGAATAGTTTGAGATATGGATAGAGATCTAAGGTGAGTCCAGATTGTGCTTGAACACCAGCCTAAATAGGTTGACATTTTTCCAAAAGGCAACAAAAAACCATCGAAGATTTTGGAGCAATCTTTGTGATCCAACCCCATGTCACTGGAGAGGCAACTCAGAGCATGTGGATTCCTGGTAGGGGCAGAAAGGGGTCGGTCACCTTAGAGTGTGAAGGCTACATGGAGTAGCAGTTGAGGCTGTTTGGGGATGCGGTGGTGTTTAGAAGGGCCCTTCAGAGAGCCCCTACCTTGTACTGTCTGACATCCATAAACAGGGTTACAAGACACTGTACCCTGTAAACTGGGCCAACCATGAAACAAAACCCCCAAGCAAAGGCCCCTGGAGCTGCCTCAAATGGTAGAGAGCACCCCTTACCAGAGACACTCAAGCAGAAGCTAAATGACCACTTAAGACCTGGCTCAGGTGCTCCTTCCTACAATAAGCCTTTTCTGATTTTCCCCAGTTATTAACACTCATCTTGGAATGACTTTTTATCAATTTAAGTGTCCACATGTAATGTTCCCTAGAGATTATAAACTCATTGAGGGCAAAGACTGCTTTCTTTTTTGTACCCACAGTGCCTTGCACTTAATAAATATGTGTTTGATTGAATTGTGATGTTGTAGATCCGACCTCCTAACCTGGGGTGCTCATCCCCTTGGGGGAGGGAGGTGCAAGAAAATTATCCAGGGGGTATGAAGAATATATGCTAAATAACCATATTATCTTCTTGAACTATTATTCAAGGAGTACTGTTAGTGGGGAAAAAAACAGAGGTTGAACAGGGGGAAAAAAATATGACCAAAAACGCTATATACCAAATAAAGGTTTCTGTGTGAAAAATTCATCTCTTCCATGCATATGCATGGTAAACTAGAACTTGTTTGCTTTCAAATAGAAAAAGGGGGCAGGGGCAACATTACTGAAAGCAAAGGAGCAGGGAGCAGAAAAACCACAAACACAACTTAGGGCCCTTTGCTGTTAACAAGAGAATTTGAAAGGGAAGGAGGTGATTGGGAAGTGTCAGTTGTGCCATGACAAAATCCCTCCACAAATTTTAATGAAAATAAAAGGAAGGAGGACGGACAACCACCCAAAAAAAAGAGCTCTCTCCACAACTGGAAAAGGTAGCTTTTTAAATGATTTCAGTGCAGAGATTCAAAGATCATTCCTAGGCTTGGCACCCAGAGGCCTCCCCACCCTAACTCCTGGCACCCTCTGCCCCAAACAAACCTGTTAGACTAGACTGCTTTTGGCAGCACTCCCCTCATTCTAGAAAAGTGACCAGGAGTCTGGTCTGGTTAGCTCTCAAGTGGAAAGAAAGCCCATGGAGTCTTGGCCTAGCCCCAGGATCCAAATTTCTGAGGCAGGATTTGAAGATGGTCTTCAGGATCAACACTCTAGTCACTATGCTACCCAGCTGACCAGGCTGTGTCTAGCACATTTTTGTTGTTCAGTGTACCTGACTCTTTGTGATCCTGTGGATCAACTGTCTATGGGGTTTTCTTGGCAAAGATACTGAAGTGGTTTGCTCTTTCCTTCTTCAGTCTGAGGCAGGGGATGGTTTGACTTGCCTAGGGTCATAGCTAGTATCTGAGGTCAGATTTGAACTCTGGTCTTTCTGACTCCAGGCCTAGTGCTCCATGTACTTCACCACCTAGCAGTCCCACCTGGTACATCATAGGTGCTTAATAAATGTTGATTGACTAATTAATTGACATCAGGACCCCTAGACTCCAGTACCGACTCTATAACTATGTGTGATATTGACCAAGTCATTTTTCCACATTGGCCCTCAGTTTCCCTCATCTACAGAAAGAAAAGATTTGGACTAGTAGGACTTAGGTCAAGAAGGAACCTTAGAGATCATCTAGTTTATTTTACAGATGAGGAAATTGAAGTCCAAAAAAATAAGACAATAACTTGCCCTAGGTCAGACAGGTAATAAGTAAACCAATTCAACTTTCCATTATTCAATGCCTATTGTGTCCCAGTGGTGGTAGATACAAAGACAAAGGAGCTTACTTTTTTACAGAAGGGAAAAAAGAGGTGGAGAGATCCATCAACAACTACGAAATAAATTCCAAGTTATTGGGGAGGAGGGGAAGAGGAGGAGAAGCACTTAGAGCAGAGAATCAGGAAAAGTCTTTGGGAGGAGGTGGGGAAGAGGGGAGCCTGGAAGGGAGCCAAGAATTTCAAGAGCCAGAGGCAGTGAGGGACAGTGTTCTGTGTGTGTGTGTGTCTGTGTGTCTGTGTGTCTGTCTCTCTCAGATAGATAACTTAGGTAAATAATAGAGGAAGCAGTCAAACCCAGTGATCTGACCCCAGATCCTGTACTCCCTCTCCTCCATCGTGCAGATGGCTAAGGTCGCTTCACAACTGTCATGTTACAACCGGCACATAAACGCCCGTGTTTCTCCAGGAAGGCTCTTCTATCCTTGGTAAAGTATTGGAAGACCTGTTCTTGCTGCTGGAGCCCAGCCCCATGGGATTATTCCCCTGAGGAAACTTTTGCATTTCCCCAGAGTCCAGAGAGACCATCAAAGGCTACCTACTGGTCAGTCTCCCTAGAGTCATGGAACCCTAGAAATGGATTCCATTCCTAGAAATGGATTAAGTCTTGGAAGTTATTTAGTGCATCCCCCACTGGAAGAATGAGTCCCATAAAGCACCAGCCCTGGATTCAGGAGGACCCGAGTCCAAATCTGGCCTTGGACACTTGACACTTACTAGCTGTATGACCCTGGGCAAGTCACTTAACCCTCATTGCCCCCCCCAAAAAAAGAATGGGTCCCTCTAGAGCATATGACATGTGCAGCCAATATCTGCTTGAACACTCTAGGGAAAGTCCTTGATAACTTTTGAAGCAGTTCATTCCATTTTAAAATTAATCGTTAAAAAGTCTTCCTTATAATAAGCCCCAAATCTGCCTCCTTAAAACTTCCCTCCCTGGCCCCAGTTCTCCCTTCTGGGGCCAAGTGAAATAAGGTCTAATCCCTCTTCCTGCTGATGGCCCTTCAGACATCTGAAACTGCTATTCTAGCCCCTCTATCAGTCAGTCAATTTAAGCACCTTCCATATGTCAGGCACTGTATTAAGCTCCGAGAAAACAAAGGCAAAAGTGAAAAGCAGTCCCTGGCCTCGAGGAGTTTACATTTTAACAGAGAAAGGGAAGGAATAAGCATTTCTATAATACCTACTATGTGACTGGCTCGGTACAAGGCACTTTTTACAAATATTATCTCATTTGATCCTCCCAACAGCCCAGGGCAGTAGGTGCTATTATTATTCAAATTTTACAGCTGAGGAAACTGAGTCCCAGGGAGGTAGTGACTCACCCAAAGTCACATATGTGGTAAGCATCAAAGGCAGGATTTGAACCCAGAACTCCTAACTGCAGAGCTCCTGATCTTTCCATTGTACCATACCACCTTCCTAATATCAGGAGGTTCCTCTGTCTATACAGCCTAAGATTAAATGAGCAGGTGTCCATAAGAGGGGGGGGTAGCAGACTCCTTCTTGTAGGACTATGGAGCACAGAATTAAGTTTCTAAACCCCAAGGTTCCATGCCCAGTTCTGCCTCACTGAGTTCCAAGCCTGGCTTCTGGTTGTCAAGTCACAACTTGAAATATCACCAGGAAAACAAGAAGAGATTGTCCCTGCTCCCTCCCCAAGGCACACACAGATAGGGCTAGAGGAAAAGGGATAATGGATCAAGACAGGGACTGCACCTGGGATTTCATTGCTATTTTTCCTTCACTGATATTTCTTCTTCAGCCTTCACCATGCCCACCATGAGCTCAGTACCTTCATCTCCACCCTCCCTTTAAACGGATTCCTTTTGTATGGTATCTTCCCCTACTATTAAAATATAAACTCCTCAAGGACAGGGACTGTCTTTTTGCTTGTTATTTCCATTCTTAGAGCCTGGCACCTAGTAAGCCTTTAATTAAACTCTGCTGGACCGATCTACTGGTACAGGCAACTCCCAGGTGAAGAAACTCCCTCCACCTATGCAAATCAGCCCCCATTCTGCATTTTAATCTCAGAAAGTTGCAGCAAGCACTGAGGACCAGTGACAGTAAATGTCAGTAAGTGTCAGAGGCTAGACTTGAATCCAGGTCTTTTGGGCTTTGAGGCCAGCTCTCTAATACAGAATGCAGCCTCCCATGCAAGACAGATACACAAATCTATAAAAACTGGGCATAAATTAAGGGATTCCCCAGCCAGTTGTTCCAGGAAGTTAAACTCCCTCCTTAGAGATTCAAATGTTCCTCTAAAAACAAGGCTAGTGATAGAACCAACAGTTATCTGGCCACCCCAGAGGCCATGGCTAACTCCAGAGCAGGAGAACCACTGGCCTAGCCCCTTCATTCTGGTCTCTTGACTCCCCTCCTTCCTGGTTCAATCTCATCCAGCATAGAGTATAGAGTCATCTCCCAAGGCTGAATCTACACCAACACCTTCCTCCTGCCCTCTGGCTGGACCAACTCCATTGAGAAGCTGTTTAGCCAGGCTAGTACTCACCCAGAACAGAGGCAGCCAGGTCACACAGCCCCAGGGAGGGAGATGGAGATCCATTGAGCCAGCAAAGAAGCACATATGGAAAAGAAAAATACAATGGTGAGCCAACCAACAAGAAAATCCTTTGTGATTCCCACCCTCAAGGTCAACTGTTTTCCCCAACCTGGAAAATCAATTATTAGTACCTGATCTGTAGTCAAGTTGGTGGCCCCAAGGAGAATATAAACTCCTTGAGGTGGGGAACTGGTTTCATTTTTTCATGTTTTATCTCCAGAAGGGTGCCAGGTACACAGTAAGTGCTTAATAAATGCTTGTTAAACTAGGTTGAATTGCATCAGGATTAAATAGGAGTGATCAAGCCCATGATCTAAACCTTCCCCTACTCCTGGACTGAGTAGTACACCTTCCCAGCAGCTTAGCATCCTCTAGGCTCTAATTGACCAAGTGCAATAGGGACAAAAGAGCACTGAATCTGGATTCAGAGCACTGGGGGGTTCAAATGCCAGCTCTTCTATTTGCCATTTGTGTGATCTTGGGCAAGCCACAACTTCTCCACAATTTAGGTCTCAGCTTCTCTTGTCAAATGACAGAGTTGGACTAGTGGACCAACCAATGCCTCTTCCAGCTCTAAAACTAACTCTAAAAACGAAAACTAAAATTAATCTTCCCAATATTGGGAGGAAGATAGGTTTAGAAGTAGCAGGTGAATCCCTTCCGTGGGAACCAGTCAAAACGTACAATGCCATGAGGTCTGGGGGTGGGGTGGGGTCTAATAAACTGAGATCCTGGTCTCTCATGGAGTAATTAATTTCCCTATTCTGCACCTGTTTTTCTCAGGCATAAAATGGAACGATTCCAGTTCCAAGATCTTAAATTCTTCAGAAGAAATTTGACCCGTTTAACCTTCCCTTTGGGAAGGGGTGATTAGGACAATGCACTGGGCCTTATTCAGACAAATAAGTGCTTTCTTTCAAAGTCAACCAATCAACAAGCATTTATTAAGCACCTATGTGCCCGGTGTGAGAGGCAACCCAAAAGGGAAGAAACCCGGGTCCAAGTCCAGCCTTTAACACTTGGTGGCTGTGGGACCATGTCCCTTAATTCTAAGCCCCTCACACCACCACCACCACCACCCCATAAATTGCACATTTGCCGTTTCACGTGTTTTGCAGAAAGTCGAGATTTTCGCGAGTATCAAATTAACCGAAATTTCCTTCCCTTTCCTGGTCCTCAGACCAGTTCCCCAACTTCAAACTACTTCCCCTTAGTCCCGATCCCGTCCCAGCCTTTGTTCTTTCCCCCTTCTCCCATTAATCATGTTAATTCCCTTCCTCCAGCCATTACCCCAGGCCTAGTCCCTAGAATTCACCAGCCCGACCCTGCAATAAAGACTGGGAGGGGACAGCCCCCAGCCCCGAACTTTGCCCAGCTTCCTTTTGACACACACTGCAGCAAGCCTGGGCAGGCCAGACAGAGGCGGCAGGGAGAATCCGGGCAAACCTAGTTGGGGACAGAAGTGGCACAGCGCCCAGCTCCGCCCCCTCCCCGAAAGAGAACAGAGCCAGATCGGTCAATCCAGGCCTCTAGGGGAGCAGCTCCCAGGTCTCAGACGGCAGGCGCACCGTGTCTGCTCAGCTTTCCACCCCCTCCAAGCTCCGCCCCTGGCCTCCCGGGGAGAGGGCGGGATACCCTCCCACCCCACCCCCCGCGGCGACTTCCTCTTAGCCCCCAGGACTGCGGCAGAGGACGGGAGGACTGGATGGGGCTGCAGAAAGGGGGGGGGGGGGGGGACCCAGGGCTCCGGGGGCGCCAGTCCCTGCGCGTGTGAGCGCGCTTCCTCCAGCAGGGTTGTCCCGGGCTCCCTCAGCGGTTGACTGCGTCAGAGCCGCGCCCCAGCGCCGCAGGAACGGGGCTCCCGAGAAAGGGGTTAGCCCCCAAGAAGCAGGAGCCCGCCCCGGCTTCTAGGGAAGACCAAATACACAGGTGGGGCCCGAAAGTGTCTTGACATTTCACAGCCCCCCCCCTTTCCTGCTTCAAGCCCGTCCTGACCCCCTCACCCTGGAGTTTCTGAGCTCAGAATCGACTCAGAGCAGATTCCATGCATCGAGTTTGGGATGGGGAGCGGAGGGGGGGCGGGGCTGAGGGAGAGAAGGATGAGGATGGAGTTGGGGACGAAGAGGTGAGCTGCTCCTAAGCCTACCCTCTCAGGACTGACCCCCTGGGGGCCCCTTCTCAGGAAACACACTTACAGTGAGGAGGGGTCCCCCAGCGAAGAAAAATGCCTGAAGGCATCAGGTTCACCTCCCCAGGAGTAGTATAGAAGTTCTATTTACACACACACACACACACACACACACACACACACACACACACACACACACTCCATATCCACAGTAAATCCCTGATTCCCTTTTGAAAGTAATTCGATACTCTACCCTGTGGAAGGTTGAAGGGCCCCACCAAGGCCAGGAAGCACTACACTCCTCCTCTGCCACCCAAATTCCACCAGGCTCCCATCAGGCTCCAGTCTAGTGGGCTGTCAGTACCCTGCTGACTTCACATGGTCAGTGACTGTCCAGCCTCAGAATCACCAGTTCACGGATGTTCTTGTGACAGCCCCAGGCTGGCAGTTAGCTGGCCCTAGTTCAATCTGCAATGGGGGAGGCACAGCCCCTCCCATGAGACTCCACCCCCTTAAGGGGGGGCTGGGAGAGAGGGGGCAGGGAGCTTTGGCATCTTAAATCGAGCCCCTAGGAGGCTGTAAAGCTGACTAAGAGCCAATAAGGGGATCCCACGGAAGAAAAAAAAGAGGGGCAACTTTGAACAAAGCTGGGGAGATGCCCTAGAGGATTGGGAAGATGGGGACAGACTTAGTTTTGCCCTTAGGAGTTATATGAGCTAGGGGAACAAGACCCAGGGACCAAAGAATCGGGGAAGTGGGTTCAGGAGACCAGTGCCAACCTGACCTCTCCGACAAGGTTGGAGAACCAGTCGGGAGAACCTCAGTCTCAGCTCTGCACAAGCAGGCAGACCAACCAGAACCCCACCCTGCCTCTCTGCGAACTGCAGGGGGAGGGACTGAAGAGAGGGGAATTGGTAACGGCTCTTCTTTAAAGACTGCAAATTTGAAGGAGGGGTGTGGAATCCCCAGAGCTTTCCCCTCTTGCATTCACCTCAGCTCAGAAAAATGGAAAAGCTGTATTTGACACCTGGCTCTTTCCACCCATTCTGCCCCCTAGATTCCCGGCACCAAAGGAAAAGTCCTTCCCTCTGACTTCCAATCTCCTTTTCACCTTCTCCTTCCTTCTTCACTGCTATCAAGCTCACTCCTAGTCCCTCTGCCTTCTTCCTTTCACACCTGAAAAATCGCATTATACCAGAACTAAAAATCTGCCAAAGACATCCAGCACAAACCTCTCATTAGAAAGAGGAGTAAACTGAGGATCAGGGAGAGAAAACCCAAGGTCACACACAAGGGCAGAGCTTGGCTTGGAACCTAGCATCCTCTTGGTTCACTCCACTCCATTCTCCTCCCCCCTTGCCAAATTTGGGGTCCATTCCCTCTATCACGCTGCCTCTAAAGTCCAGTTAAACCTCAATTCCCACCTGAACCCAGTTCCTCTAGTTATCCCATTCCAGACTCGCAAAATCTCCGAGTTGGAAGGAAACTTATAGGCTGACCAATAATTCCATCCACAAAATCCCCAACAAATGGTCACCTAGCTTCTTTTGAAGACCTCCAGTAATGGGGAACTCACTACCTTCATTCAAGACAGCCCATTCCAATTTGTCCAGTTCTAGAGATTAGGAATTTCTTCCTTGGGAGAGAGATTCTCTTCTCACTGGTTAGTCTGGAGTGTTGTATCTTGGGGACACTTAACAGAAACTGGGGAGCTCGGTAGTTAAAGACTTGTTCTCTGCTGTTTAGTTTCAGCCTCACCTAATGAATATCCCGGGGCTCTGGAAGGAATTCACAGACCCTCCAACCCCCAAGCCTCAAAAGCAGTACCCCTGAAGAAAAGTGATCGAGGGATTGCTGGATCGACTCAGGACCGCACCAGGCAATAGGCAGAAGGAGGTAAAGTGAGGGACAGGTTAGGTCAGAGCCCTCAGTTCTGAGAACAATTCCAGGTATCCTAATAACTCTAAGCCCTTCTGACCCTCCAGCCTGGTTGATTCAAGGCTAATTTGTGAAGCAGATGGAGATTTTCCTTTTCTCCCCATTTCTTTCAGGAACCCCTAGCCTCTCCTCCAGGCTTTAGGCAATAGTGCTCGGGGACCAGGGATAGCAGACCCCGGCCAGGAAAAGGGTGTATGCTTTCTCGGGGGCCGCACAGCAACTCCCTTAAAGCCCTGAGGCTCCGGTGCAGCTTTCCAACACCCACTCTCCCACCCCCGGAGTTCTCAAAAGTCACTCCTCAACGGCCCCTGCCCACTAACAGGTCCTGGCCTAGGAGCTTAACCTTGAACTCGGAAGGGTCCCAGCCTCTACCAGGGGAGCGTGGAAGCGATCGCAGAGTCCATGCTCGGACTGTGCGACGTAAGAGGGGTGGAAGTGTGACTCCGGGTGTGGAGACCCTAGTAGAACGCGCAGAGGAGAGAGTGGGAGAAGACAGGACGAGCAGGGGAGCGCTCCCGACCAGCTCTGCCCGTCGCGGCTGAGTGAGTCGTGCGCTTCATCTCCCCCCACCGCTCCCACATTCCCCAGACTCAAAGTCAGTTACATAAGCCCAGGGAGCGCGGCAGCGGGGAGCGGGGCAGGCTGACACTGGGGCCGTCTCTCCCCTCTCGGGACGGCCCGGCCCGCCCTGCGGAGGCTGAGAGATGGCCACCCGGTGCACCATTCTGCAGGGGGAGGGAGACAGCCGCCAGCTGCGCAGCTCCGCCCCTTCCCCCTCCAGCTGTTCCCTCGTTCCGCTCTACCCTAGCGTGGGTCCCCCGCCCCCTCTCCGGACTCCCGGACTTCCCTCCAGCCCCGAGCCCCCGGCCTCTGCCCTCCATGCGCCTGCACGCTCTGACTCTGAACTCCTGGCTCCCCAGCCACCGTGGGGCCCGCACCCTCTCCCCGCTGACCCGCCCCAGGACCCCAGAATTTTGGGGCCCCCAGCCTAGGCGTCCTGGGCTCACCTGGACGGAACAGAGATGGGTGGGGCTCGGGGGGAGCCGACCCGGGCCGACCCGGGCCGCGCTGGACTCTAACTCTCCTGCACTGTAGCCCTTTAAGAGTCGCTGGCCACTTTGCCTGCGCCCTGGGCCTCCACCTGCACTGACGGGGCAACTCTGACGCTCAGACCCCGCCCCGGAGCCCGGAAAGCTCCTTGATTGGCTTAGGCGGCTGCCTATCGCGGGCACGGCGGGGAAAGTGGGGCGGAGGAATCTGAGCGCTGCAGCGGGCCAGATCTTGGGGCCTCAGGTGTGGCCCCCGTCCCCTTCCCCTTCTAAGAACTCTCTGCCAAGGGCCAGCTCTAGAACTGGGACGGCTGGGGGCGGGGAGGGGGAGGGGGTCCCGGGAAAGAAATCTATTGCAGGGGCCCACTGATTGGCTAATAGGATCTTTGATGTGACATGACGTCACGGTGATGCCATCCGCCACATGGTGGTGTCCGGATGACTACAACTATAAGGGGGAAGGTTGATCCGGAAGGCCAGGAAGTCAGTACAGGTTTGGGACCAAAGACAGGCTTAGTATTACCGTCATCCAGGGTAAAGAGCCGCCCCACCAAACAGCATTCCTTCCATCACTCTTCCTGTTCCTCATCCCTAATTTCTATACTTTCGCTTTCTCCCCTCACCTTCTCCTAACTCCATTATTCCTTCCCACTGTAGGAGTCTTCTCCAGCCTCTGCCCAGGTATCCCAATAATTCTGAACCTTTCTCCTGACCTTCCAGCCTGGTTGATTCAAGGCTAATTGGTGAAGCAGCTGAAGATTTTGAATTTTCTCTCTTCCAGATTCCTCATTTCATTGCCCCACTAGGGCCTGCCATGGCCTCTTTCCCTCTCCCATTCAATAAACATTTATTAAGTATCTGTGATGTTCAGAGCACTGTGCTAGGCACAGAGATAAAAGAAATGAGTGACTCACTAAGCCTCCCCTAATAGAATTTACAGTCTAGTAGGGGGCACTGACTCTCGGGCAAATGAATTACTTTTCCTTTTCTGCCAGTGTATCTATTCCTTCTGTCTCCTTTGTCCTGAACTCCTCTCCCTTCTTTATTTATAAGGTTTCTCTTAGTGATCTCATCAGCTCTCATCTGTTCAGTTATTATCTCAATGTAAATGACTCCCAGACCTATATATCCAAACCTCATCTCTTTCTTGAGCTCCCATTCCTCCTCACCAATTGCCTACTAGACATTTCCAACTGTAGTACTGAGTACTCTGTACACTACTAGTACCTTACAATACAGTACAAACTCAAAATGTTGAAAAACAGGGCTCTTCTATCCCCCCAAACCAACCCCTCCTCTTATCTTCCCTGTTTCTTTTGAGAGTATCACCATCCTTTTAGGCACCCATTTTTCAGCACCATCAGAATCAGCCCCAGTTCTTCCCTCTCCCTCACACTAGCCTTCCATCAGCCACCAAGTCTTAATACATCTGTTCCCTTCTATCTACTCATCCAATCACTACTCTGGTCCAAACACACATCACCTCTTGCTTGGACTATTACAGAAAGCTCCTAATTCGTCTCTCTACTTCAAGTTTCTCTCTTCTCCAATACATCCTTCACCCAGATGCCAAATGACTTCCTGCTGGCTGTAGAATAATATATAAAATCTCCAGTCTGACATTGAAAGTCCTTCTCCATCTAGCTTTCCTTTCCCACCCACCTTTCCCATCTTGTCTCCTATTTCCCCCCTTCATATACTCTCTGCTTCTGTCAAACTGACCTGTTATGCTGTTTCCCATATACTAAATGACATGGCCTGACTTTCCACCTTTCATCAAATGGTCTCCACTCCCTGGAATATACTCCCTCCTCACCTCCTTACTTGAAATAATAATTGTAAGCATTTACATAGTTTGCAAACTTCTTGACCTCCTATAGGGTAGGTGCTATTATTACCCCCATTTTACAGAAAAGGAATCTGAAGCCTAGAGAGGTTCAGTGATTTGTTACATAGGGTCATGAAGCTAGTGAGTGTCTGAGACAGGATATTTGAACTCAGGTCTTCCTGATTCCATATCCAGGATACCACCTAGCTTCCTAGTATCCTTGAGTTTCCTTCAAGGCTCAGCTCAGATGCCACTCCCTACAAGAGACCCTTCCTGATCCCTCCCGTTGTTAGTACTGCCTCCCTCTTGAAACTACTTATCTGTACATGAAATATCTGCCCAGTAGGATGTAAGATCCTTAAGTACCTGGATTGTTTTTGTCTTTGTATCTCCTGTGCCTGGCTCATAATAGGTGCTGAATGTGTGTTGAATTGAATTGAATTACTTAGTAAGTTCCTTTTTGTTGTTTTTCAGTCATTCAATGGCATCTCTTTGTCACCCCATGGACCACAGCACACCAGACCTTTCTGTCCTCCACTATCTCTCAAAGTCTGCCCAAGTTCATGTTCATCATTTCTGTGATGCTTTCTATCCATCTCATCCTCTGCCATCTCCTTCCTTTGGTCTTCAGTCTTTCCCAACACCAGGGTCTTTTCCAGTGAGTCCTACCCTCTCATTATGTGGCCAGAGTATTTAAGCTTCAGTATTTGACATTCCAGTGAATAGCCTGAATTAATTTCTTTAAGCATTAACCGATTTAATCTCCTTGCTGTCTAAGGGGCTCTCAAAATTCACCACAATTCCGGGCAGCTAGGTGGCGCAGTGGATAGAGCACCGGCCCTGGAGTCAGGAGGACCTGAGTTCAAATCCGACCTCAGACACTTTACACTTACTAGCTGTGTGACACTGGGCAAGTCACTTAACCCCAATTGCCTGAATGAAAGAAAGAAAGAAAGAAAGAAAGAAAGAAAGAAAGAAAGAAAGAAAGAAAGAAAGAAAGAAAGAAAGAAAGAAAGAAAGAAAGAAAGAAAGAAAGAAAGAAAGAAAGAAAGAAAGAAAGAAAATTCACCACAATTCCAACTGGTCAATTCTGCTGCACTCAGCTTTCCTTATAGTCCAACTCTCACAACCATACACTGCTCCTGGAAAACCATAGCTTTGACTAGACGGACCTTTGTTGGCAAGATGATATCTCTGCTTTTTAGCATGCTGTCCAGATTTGCCATAGCTTTCCCATCAAGGAGCAGGTGTTTTAAAATTTCCTAGCTGCAGTCTCTGTCTGCAGCGACCTTTGAGCCCAAGAATATAAAATCTGACAATGCTTTCATTTCTTCTCCCTCTATTTGCCAGGAAGTGATGGGACCAGTTGCCGAGATCTTAGGTGTTTGTCTTTTTTCATGTTAAACTTCAAGAAAGCTTTTCCACTCTTCTCTTTCACCTTCATCAAGAGGCTTCTTAATTCTTCTTTACTTTCTGCTATCAGAGTGGTACCATCTGCATATCTGAGATTGTCGATATTTCTCCTGGCAACCTTAATTCTGACTTTTGATTCATCCAGTCTGGCATTTCACATGATGTACTCTGTACATAACAAAGGGCTAGGATCAGAGTGGGAAGGTTGTTGCTGACAGAGTATCAAGGAAAACTCTCTGGAGGATTCCACATTCCACTTGTACTTTAAGCTCTGGGTAGGAATACAAGATTTGGATGGGGAGGCATCCCCTCTAACATGCCTTTCTCTTCTCCTCCCCCGAAATGTACACCCCACCCCATTGTCCTCTCTCCTCTAGCCTTTGCTGTGTTTTCAGAGTTAATCAGTTCAGTGTTGGGGGAGGGGGTCAGTCCGTCTCTGCTTTCTCTCACCCCTAGACCCCACCCTTTCCCAGGAGGTTCATTCCTATCTCTGCTATCCCCTCCAATCAAGTCCTCCCTCTTCTTCTCATTTACCTAAATTCACCTCTCAAGGTCCAGCTCTTCTGGGAAGTCTTTCCTGATCGCTCCACCCCACTGAAGTTCCCCTCCTCCTCTGGCTTGCTCATTCAAACATTAAAATCATATCACAGTATTTAAAGCCACAAGAGATCTTAAACAACATCTCATCTAACCAGTATGTTTTACAGACAACGGAAGTGGAGCCCAGAGAGTCACTTAGCCACATATTGTCTTGTATTGTTTCTTTAATTTTTCTTCTGTGTATTCCAATTAAATATTTTGTTGGAATATTAATACAGAGTCACTCAGGCTGTCAGGGGTATTAGATGGCATGTGGTCCATTTTTCTCACTTTACAGGGGAAGAAACTGAGGTCTAGAGACAGAAGCTGACTTATTCAGGTTCACAAAGTTAGTCGATCACAGAAACAGACTTTAACCTTTAGTCTTCTGACTCCAAATCCAGTGCTCCATTCCTTGTGCAACACTATTCTTACCCTTTCAGTTTGTCACAAGCATGTATGTTGTGTCTTACCAAGCTAGACTAGAAGCTCATTGAGAACAGAAGTGATATCTTACCCTGCCTTGTACTCCACCAAGTACAGGTACACAGTAGCTGCTTAATAGGTATTTATTGAATGAATGAATAAATGGAATGAATAAGGGAATGAATGTTGAAAATCCTAACCTAGAGTTATAACTAGCAATTTTGGTGCCAGG
This sequence comes from Dromiciops gliroides, assembly GCF_019393635.1. Lineage (NCBI taxonomy): Eukaryota > Metazoa > Chordata > Mammalia > Microbiotheria > Microbiotheriidae > Dromiciops > Dromiciops gliroides. The sequence goes on from NC_057863.1 coordinate 603,462,019, forward strand.
GGCAAGCAGCATAAAATGTACTTTCAACTAAAATTTTATAAACAAATATTTGGGGAATGGGAGGTACAGGATGCAGAACCTTATTGGGGGAGGGGATGGAGACCCTGTGAAATTGACTAGCAGAGGTAAAGAACCAGGAAAGCTATTATGTAGCAGTGAGGTGAGAGATAGGAAGTGGTCATCTTGGAGAACAAAAGATGAATGACAACAAATAACATCAACATACAGATACAGTTGGTAGTTTCCTCCTTTAATTATTCTTGCTTAGTCTGCCACAGTGATAAGCACAGTTGTTTCTCTGCTATAAGTGTTGTCTCTAATGTTGGTCCTGTGGAGGAAGCTCCATTACTTCACCCTAGTTACAGCTCTGCCCTAACCTTCTCCCTCTTTTTCTGCCCCCTCAAGAATTTCCACCCTAGAGTAAGAGTCATTTGCTAATAACCCTGGGTAGGTCAGGGGAATTATAGGGGGAGGGGATTCTCTGACCTCTTTGAAGAAAGGCACTGAAGGCATGGAGAAATGTATATAAAACCATATTTAGAGAACTTTAGTCACATGTGCTTTTCCTGAGGTCTAGCTGAAGGGTGGAGGTAGAGAAAGAGACTTGGTTCCCTTCTGCAGACCATACTGTACCTTTTCCTTACCCAAGGAACATCAAGGCAGAAGGAAGGAAGTTGGCATGTCAGGGTTCCAGTTCAGCAGTTCAGCCTTTAACAAAGTGGATACTTGAAGAGACCTTCCCACAGGTACTCAAATATAGGTACTAACATACACTGTCTCAGACAGTGATCTCGCTTGTATGCTCTGAAGGCAGCATCTTGCTCTCCAGATTTAGGCCACTGACTCAACCAACCCACATATCTGGGTGGAGTGGGAACCAACCCATAGCCCAGCTCCCTAAAGAGGGGAACTTATTTTAAGGAAAGAACATTGGATGGAGAATCTGGAGACCCAGCTTCTAGACCTAGCTCTACCATTTACTATTAATGGACCACTGACAAGTCATTTAAGCTCTCTGGGCCTCGGTTTCTCCATCTGTAAAATGAAGTAATTCAACTTCAAGAGAAGATTGGATGACCCTTTCTTATGGATGTTGCAGAGATTTCTGTGCTGTTATATATTGGACTAGATAACCTCTATGGTCCCTTCCAACTCTGGGATTGGGGGACTAAATAATCTTAAAGGTCTCTTCCATTTCTTTTCTTTTTTTTTTTAAAGTGAGGCAATTGGGGTTAAGTGACTTGCCCAGGGTCACACAGCTAATAAGTGTTAAGTATCTGAGGCTGAATTTGAACTCAGGTCCTCCTGACTCCAGGGCTGGTGCTCTATCCACTGCGCCACCTAGCTGCCCCTATCTCTTCCATTTCTAACAACCTATGATATAAAATCCTTTGGGCTCAGACCTTTTATATTCTATATTCTGAACTCTCTCACAGCTCTCTTAATATTCTATGATTTTATGTTCAGCGAGGAGAGAGAAGACATTTCATCTCTTGGATACCAGCTACCTTCTAAGACTCTGTGTCCTAAAGTCCCTCCTAGTTGATATTCTAGGTTCTAGCTCTTTGTTGTTTAGTCATTTCAGTCCTGTCCAACTCTTTGTGACTGGATCAGTTTGCCACTTTCCTACTCCAGCTCATTTTACAGATGAAGAAACTGAGGTAAAGAGGGGGAAGTGACTTGCCCAGGGTCACACAGCTAGCAGGTGTCTGAGGCAGGATTTGAACTCATGAAGGTGAATCTTCCTGATTCCAAGTCCACTGCTCCACCTAGCTGCACTATATTCTGGCTCTACCATGGTATTTTAAAGTCCTGCCAATTCTCACAATCTGTGTTATAAGGCCCTTTCAGTTCAGGTGTTCTATATTCTAAGTGCCAATCCAGCACTAAAATTCAGTGATCTAAGGATCCTCCCAGCTCTGGCATTTAGTTAAGTGGCATAGTGGGTAGAGTGCCAGCCTTGGAGTGCCTGAGTTTAAATCCTGCCTCAGATGACTTATAGCTCTGTGGCCCTGGCGAAAAAACTCAGCTTCTTTCAACTATTTGCAAAATGGGGAAAATAATAAAACCTACTTCACAGAGTTGTTATGAGAATTAAATTAAATTATCTACATAGAGATAAATATAATTTAACTCTTATGATTATATATAACATTATGTCTGTATTTATTATTTATAATATTATATATGCATATATGTTTGTATATATGCCTGTGCATATATACACATATGTAATGTTATATATGATAGTAAGAATTAAATATGCATATATATAAATACTTTGCAGACCTTAAAGTGCTATATAAATGCTATTATTATTCAGTGGTTTAAGGTCCTTTCCAGCTCTGACATCTAAGTTTTAAGGGCCTTCCCAGCTCTAACAATATTATGGTTCTGTGGGCTAGAAGCACCATGAAGGGCCTGGGGGAGGGGGATGTTATTGTAACCAACCAGGCAGCCCTCCTGCTGACCTGCCATTGGCCTGGCCAGCCCCCAGTTCTCCTACTCTCTCCTTCTCCCCTCCTCTCCCCTCTCCCCTCTTTTCTCTCTCTCTCTCTCTCCCTCCCCATCTCTCTCCTTCTCTCTCCTTCTCTCTCCCTCTCTCTCACTCACTCACTCTCTCTCCTCCCTTCTCACTCTCTCTTTCCTCCCCTCTCTCTCCCCCTCCTTCCTTCTCTCTCTCTCTTTCTCTCCCCTCCCTTCCCTCCCTCTCTCTCCCTTTCTCTCTTTCTCTCACTCACTCTCTCTCTCTCTCTCTCTCATTATGAGCAGGAGGGAAGTCTCTTGTTTAATTTCAGTCCATAGCATTGCCTGTGTGACTCAGCACCCAATACATTCCTGCCTGGGCCTGATAAATCTAAGGAGCTGAGCAGGGGTTGGGGGCGGGGGGGGGGGGGGGGGGGGAGCGGCGCGGGGACGATGGGGAGGGAAGCTGGGCTGCTCGCCTGGAAGACTCTAAGTATGCATCTCTGAGTTATATCGATTTTTCCTCTATTCCTAGAATCCTTCAAGTAAAAGATCATTTCTGGGGACATTGTAAAGGGGATTCCTGCTAGGGGTTGCCCTCTGAATTCCTCTCCGAGTCTGGGCTTCTATGATGCTGAGCTTTTATCCACATGCATTTACCTGAAAGTACCTGAGTATCAGCATGGATCCACATGTATTTCAATAAACACCTACTGTGTGCCCAGCCCTGTGTCAGGGAAGGCAAGAAAGATGGGCGTGAGTAATGATGTCAACTTGTTTGTGTTTCCAAGCCTGGCAATGCCTGTGGGATCTCTGTGAGCTCATCTCTCCAGGAGGTGACTGTTTATTTAGGTGATTCTGGGTGAAAATCTGTGTGTGTGCTTATAGCGCTTTGTGTTTATGTCTGTGTGTAGTGGGGAAGGCTGGCTGTCATCTGCCTGGCAGTCTGTCACTCCCCTCTTTAGCCTACACTCGCATTCCACTCTCTTAGCCCACTGTGGGGGAAACCCCTCAGCTCTGTGAGGGAGGAGTCTCTCAGGCCAGATGCTGGAAGGAAATAGCAGAAAGTAAACAGAGAAAGGAGGCAGCTTTCTCCCCTGGCCTTCCTATTTCACCCTCTCCATACCTACCCTTAATCTCAGGCTCTTATTCATAGAATTGAAACAGTCCCCCCAAAACTCGGGCCTGTGGGGAGATGATAAGCCGGGCCTGGGCTCCAAGGGCCTGTTTGTGTCTCCTTCACATTGTCCCCACCCCCAGCCCCAGCCCGGGGCCTCCAGATCAGCTCCTTATCCTGCCCAGTCCTTACTAGTGCATACCCACCCATGCCCAGAGCCCCATGATAAGGAAATTGATGGCCAACTGGAAGAGACACAGACATGAAGGACAAACATGAAGACACAGACCTGGAGAGCAGGGGGAATCTGGAGATGGTGGGACAATTTGAACTTCCTCATTTAAGATGAGGTCCAAAGAAATTAAATAATTTAGCCAAGGACACACAGATAATAAGTAACCAGCCCAGACAGTCCTCCAACTCCAGAGCCTGTAAATTCTTACTACTTCTTTTTTTTTTTTTTCAGGGCAATGAGGGTTAAGGGACTTGCCCAGGGTCACACAGCTAGTTAAGTGTCAAGTGTCTGAGGCTGCATTTGAACTCAGGTCCTCCTGAATCCAAGGCCAGTGCTTTATCCACTGCGCCATCTAGCTGCCCCCCTTACTACTTCTTATAATATCCCTGCATGAGGGACAACCACAGAGATATAGACATGGAGACAGACTAGGGGATGGAGGCATGAGGAATCCAAGGGAAAATGGAGGGATCCAGTAAAATAGAGGGACATCAACATCTGGGAAGCGGTGGGGGAGGCAGACAAATAATCCTCTCATTCTGAGAGCCTGGAGGGCTGCTAGGGAAGTTTATTTTGCATACAAACACACTGAGGCCCAGGGAGGGGAAGTGCTTTGTGCAAAATCACACTTGGAGAGCAGAGGAGAAGACCGGATTGTCAGAAGGCTTAAAATACAGTTCTCTGTGGCTAGGACAGATTCTTAAAGGTAGTAGGTCCCCCTAGTGGTCACTAGAGGTCACAGCAGGGAACTGGTGCCTCGATCCAGCAACTGTAACTGAATTCCCAGAAGAGACAGGTGAGAGTGTGAATAAGGGGGTCCCAAGAAAAAGAGTCTGTTCCTACCCCTGAGACAGTACTTGACAATGGGACAAGTTTAGTGTGGAAAGTGGAGATAATGTCATTCACTTGTTGTAGCATTCTTTGTCATTTTTATATATTTTTATTATTGTTGTTGTTGTTGTTATTTGCGGGGCAGTGAGGGTTAAGTGACTTGCCAGAGGTCACACAGCTAGTAAGTGTCAAGTGTCTGAGGCTGGATTTGAACTCAGGTCCTCCTGAATCCAGGGCTGGTGCTTTATCCACTGCGCCACCTAGCTGCCCCCTTGAACACAAATTTTCTAATATACAAAGAACGACAAAAAAAGAATTGTATATGAAATAGGGAAATTCTCTTATGAATGACTTTCTTTTTAAAGGGAATATTCAGGTTAACTTTTCATGTTCACTCATTTTTCAGTTGTGTCTGATTCTTCATGACCTCATTTGGGGTTTTCTTGGTAAAGATACTAGAGTCGTTTGCTATTCTCTTCTCTAACTCATTTTACTGATGAGTAAACTGAGGCAAACAGGATGAAGTGACTTGCTAAGAGTCACACAGCTACTAAGTGTCTGAAGTCAGATTTGAACTCAGGAAGATGAGTCTTCCTCATTCAAGGCCCAGTGTTCTATGCAATGTACCACCTAACTGCCCATTCAATGTAACTAGGTAATAATAAAATTGCCCTATTTATTTGTGACCCCTTGTAAGCTTCTCTTCTGTGATTTAAAAAAAAATGTTTTATTGATGCTCTTTGCTTCCATTTTTTTATATCTCTATCATCACTTTCCTTTAAAAAAAATTCTAAACTTGTCAAACACCCTATCAAATGAGCATTTCTACACATAGTAGAACATAAAACAATTATACATGAAACTGTAAATCTCTATTGTGTACAGCTTACTTTTCTTTTTAAGTATATGATAAATTTTACATGTAATCTTCAGAGCTGTCCCACTTGTCAGTGATTCCTTCTGTTCTCATTTAGGGAGGAACCTTATCATTAGCAACCCCCCACCTCCTTCTCTGTCACTTCCCAAACTTTGCTGTCACTGATCCCTGAAGCCTGCCTTTGTAATAAACAGGAAGAGTCAAGCAAAGCAAATCAACTCATTAGCTGTCTGAAATCATCTATCTCACTTAACACTTCTAGTCCCTTCCCTTCTCTGCCAAGAGATGGCCCTCTTATGAAGTTGTGATTGGTCATTGAATTGATCAGACTTCCTTTACAATATTGTAGTCATTTGTATTTATTGTTCTTCTGGCTCTGGTGGGATAATATTTGTAGCACAGTGCCTGGCAGATAGTTGATACTTAATAAATACTTATTCCCTTCTCCCATCTCCCTATAGGTTCATACAGGTTTTCCTAAGTTTCTCTGAATCCTTTCTATTCATCATTTCTTAGGGTACAATAATATCCCATTAACATCCAAGGCAATTTCAGAGGACTTATGATGAAAAATACTATCCATCTCCAGAGAAAGAACTGATGGAGTCTGAATGTAGATAAAAGCATACATTTTTAAACTCTCCTTCTTGTTTGTTTCTGTGTTTTCTTTCACAACATGAGTGATATGGAAATATGTTTTGCATTTCTGCACATGTATGACATATCAAATTGCTTGCTTCCTCAGTGAGGGGAGAGAGAAGAGAGGGAAGAAGGGAAAGAATTTGGAACAAAGTTTTTTTCCTCACATTAATCATGTTGTAAAAGAAGAATCAGAACAAAAGGGGAAAACCACAAGAAAGAAAAAAAACAACAAATAAAATGAAAATAGTAGGTTTGGGTCTGCATTAGGACTCCATAATTCTTTTTCTGGATATGGAAAGCATTTTCCATTATGAGTCTTTTGGAATTGTCTTGGATCATTGTATTGCTGAGAAATGCTGTCTATCACAGTTGATCATCACACAATGTTGCTGTTGCTGTGTACAGTGGAACTTAAAAAATTTTTGTTTGTTTGTTTTTGGTGAGGCAATTGGGGTTAAGTGACTTGCCCAGGGTCACACAGCTAGTAAGTGTCAAGGGTCTGAGGCTGGATTTGAACCCGGGTCCTCCTAAATCCAGGGCCGATGCTTTATCTACTGTGCCACCTAGCTGCCCCCGAACTCAACATTTTTAAAAAATGAATGTTAACTGGTCTCACTTGATGCTTACTAGCTGTGTGACCCTGGGCAAGTCACTTAACCCTCATTGCCTCCCCCCAAAAAAAGAATGTTAAGGGGCAGCTAGGTGGTGCAGTGGATAAAGCAATGGCCCTGGATTCAGGAGGACCCGGGTTCAAATCCGGCCTCAGACCCTTCACACTTACTAGCTGTGTGTGTGACCCTGGGCAAGTCACTTAACCCCAATTGCCTCACCAAAAAAAAACCCCCAAAACAACAACAACAACAAAAAGAATGTAAAAAGATGTTTTACATGTAATTGGGGGAAACAAAATATTAAATAAATAATTAAATATAATAGCCCATTAAGTTCCTTTGCAATAATTTGTTCAGCCATTGCCCATTTGATGGGCACTTACTTTGTTTCCAGTTTTTTGCAACAGTAAAAATAGCTTGTTGCAGTGTTCTTACGTAGTAATCATCTGGAATTCTTGGATCCTTCGTGCCCTTTTAATAAATCTTTCTTTGATACATTATAATTTACATGTAAGGGTTTGGAGCCAGATACCATGCTCACCAGGTAAGAGATTTGTTTACTTATTGAGAGGGAAGTATGATGTTCCCCAAATTTACCCTAGCATCTTGGTGCCAAGGATTACACAACTATCTAGTTACCTGGAACATATCAGAGAAAATCTGTACTTGCAATTTCATCTGTATATAGGAATTCCCCTTGTTGAAACACCCTCCAACTATGCAAATCTACAATTTGTTTGTAACTACATTGTTGAGTTCCCCTGGGCACTGAGGAGTAAGTGAGCTGTCCATGGTTACATAACTAAGACATGGCAGAAACAGGACTTCCTGAGGCCAAGTATGGCCTTCTTTTCACTTTGCCAGGTCACATCTCGTCTACTTTACACATAGTAGGCACTTGATAAATATTTAATTTAATTGCTTGCTCAATTATCTGCTAGGTGGCACCGTGGTAGTGCACTGGCCCTGGAGTTTAGGAAGACCTGAGTTCAAATTCAACCTCCAACTTGTCCTAGTCGTGCGGCCATGGACAGCTAACAATGTCTCATCAGTAAAATTGTGAAAATATCAACTTGCAAAGTTGTTGTGAGGATTGAATGAGAGATCATTTGTAAAGCACTTAGCACAGTACCTGGCACATAGTAGGCATTTTATTAGTATTACATCCTCTCACACACACCTTCCCTCTCTCATACATTTATTTATAACTCAAAAACCTATGTATATATACTCTGAGTAAGTTCAGCTATTTACTTGAGAAAGTCATTTAAACTCTTTGGAACTCAATTTCCTACCCGTTACCAAGCACGGCGTTTTACAAATAAAAACTTGGACAATTCTAGCTCAGAATCATATCATAATAAGATTCTATGAGATCATATATAGAGAGAGACACCCCTCCACACACACACCATGTGATCACATTCACAGATATGATTACATAATTGCAATGTTTACACAAACTCAGTCAAATATGAGGGCTGGAAGAGATTCTGGCTAGATTCTGGGAGACTGCTGTATTGTTGCAGGACATTGTTACCTCTTTGCTCCTCAGCTACCTAGACCTATTTCCCCAATTCTCTTCTGCAGAGCCAGTGCCTTATCCCTTTCCTATCACTGAACAAAGAAGAAACTAAAAGCTGGAACTAGCTTTAGAGAGGGGCATTTGCTTTCTTTTTTTTTTTTTGTGGGGCAATGGGGGTTAAGTGACTTGCCCAGGGTCACACAGCTAGTAAGTGTTAAGTGTCTGAGGCCGGATTTGAACTCAGGTACTCCTGAATCCAGGGCCGGTGCTTTAACCACTGTGCCATCTAGCTGCCCCCATTTGCTTTCTTAGTAGGAGGAGAGCCCATAGGGCTAAGCTGGAGCCATCACCACCCAGTTTGGGAGAGTTGCTCGTTAACTTTTCAGTGTGAGCATTTACACTGTCGAAAGCAGCAAATGCTACTTATAAAGGCTTGGTTTACTATTATGATTGTCTAGGCTTAAAAAAGCAATGAAGAAAATAATAATGCAGATTAAACTTAAAAGTGGGTCAGGCAGCTAGATGGCGCAGTGAATAAAGCACTGGCCCTGGATTCAGGAGGACCTGAGTTCAAATGCAGCCTCAAACACTTGACACTTACTAGCTGTGTGACCTTGGGCAAGTCACTTAAACCCCATTGCCTAGCCCCCCCCCAAAGTGGGTCATCCAGCCCATTAATGGGGGAATGGCTAAACAAGTTGTGGTATATTAATGTAATGGAATACTATTGTGCTGTAAGAAATGATAAGCAGGTGGATTTCAGAAAAACCTGGAAAGACTTATATGAATTGATGTTGAGTGAAATGAGCAGAACCAAGAGAACATTGTAAACAGTAACAACATTGTGTGATGATCAACTATGACAGACTTAACTCTTCTCAGCAATGCAATGATCCAAGACAATGCCAAAAGACTGATGGTAGAAAATGCTCTCCACATCCAGAAAAAGAACTGTGGACTCTGAATGCAGATTGAAGCATACTAATTTCACTTTCATTGTTGCTTTTTTGTTATTGTTCTTGGTTTATTCTTTCTGGCATTTTTTTCTTTTGTTCTGACCCTTCTCTTACAGCATGACTAATATGGAAATATGTTTAACATGATCATAATGTGTAACCTATATCAGACTGCTTACTGGCTTCTGGAGAGGGGAGGGAAGGCAGGGGTGGGAGAAAGATTGGAACTCAAAAAATATCTTTACATGTAATTGGAAAAAAGTTCAAAATTAAATAAATTTTAAAAAAATTGGTCATCCAGTACATAACCCCTTCCACCATCACCCCCAGAGAGTTAAACATTTACCAGCATAGCTCTGGGTCCTCAATCCCTTATAAGAAAGGAAAGTGAGTCTGTTAGATTTCAGAGGAAAGCTGAATTCATTCATTCAAAATGCACCTACTGGGGCAGCTAGATGGCGCAGTGGATAGAGCACTGGCCCTGGAGTCAGGAGTACCTGAGTTCAAATCCGGCCTCAGACACTTAACACTTACTAGCTGTGTGACCCTGGGCAAGTCACTTAACCCCAATTGCCTCACTAAAAAAAAAAAAAAGCACCTACTACGCACCCGGCTCTGTGCTCTGCCATGGAATTACAAGGACAAAAACAAGACAATTCAAGCCCTGAATTATCATAGTTACTGAGACCTCCTGGTATTGGCCCTGAGGCCCAGCCCCTGTAGAGGAGGCCATAGGGTAGAAGGGAGAGGGAGGCAGAAGAAGACTCCATCCATATCCTCCAGGAGCTCAGAGTCCTTTGGGAACCCCAGTAACAGGATCTCAATGTTGGAAGGGAACTGAAAAGCCATGTGAACAAGAACCCCCTAAACAGCCTCCCCCTGCAGAATATAAAGCTCCTTGGGGACAGCTTTTACTTGTTTCCACCAACTCCTAGTACATAGTAAGAGCTCAATAAATGCTGGTTGAATTGAACAGCCCCAATATGGAGCCCTCTGCTTGAAGAAAAGGTGGGGGCTGGGGAGGAGATGTTCTGCCTTCTCCCTATGTCCTCCCATTCCACTTTGGGGCAGTTCTTATTATTCACAAGTTTTTGCCTCACCTTGACTTATCTACTACTTAGTATAGTAGATATAGAACTGGCTTTGGAGTTAGGAAGACCTGGATTCAAGTCCTATCTCTGTTACACACTGTGTTACCCCACTGTGTGAGTCTATGCAGATCACTTACTCTCTCAGTATCCCAGGCAAGTCTTTAAGATTATAAGTTGTGGAGCACTTATTGATCTGCAATGGTAATGGAAGTTCCTACTCCTATAGATCCCTACACCAGGATGGCAAACCAAGAGACAAAAACCCTAAATCTACCTTGTTACTATTTTTCCCTCCTTTATTCTTAGCTATTCCCTTTGGTTTAATCCTTTCCTCAAAAGAAAATCTTTCTAAAGCAAATAATTTGAAGAGTGAGGAAAAAAACTAAGGTGGAAAAAAACAAAACAAAACAAAAAAAAGAAAACCTTTCAGATACTTGCTCCTTGTAGTATTTGGGCACTTGGAACCTTGTAGTCAGATCTTCTTTGACCCTTATGAAATAGGTTTTGGGGAAGTGTTGGAGCCAGCTCAAACTGGCTAAGAGGGCTGATTGTTAAACTTTCTTTTACACTTCAAAAATTGGTAAATGCTACAAATTAGGAATTGTTTCAACTTCATAAATCAAAGGGAAATGTTAATAATTCAGACTAAACCTAAAAGTATATGATGAATAATTTTTTTTGTTTTGGAGAACTGGTTGTTAAACATTTACCAATATACCCATAGTTTAGGACTACAGGATCCCCATGAGACAATTAAACAAAGAGCCACAAGGATTTTCTGATTATAGGTAAAAAGGAGACATCTGGCACTACCCTTGACAAGCAGGACATTGAGTTAAAAAAATATGCTTAAGCCTGGGGCACTAGTTAGCTAGGGTTGTACTGTGTTCCAAAGAGTTTGGCTCTGAAGTGAGAAGTCTCCTTTTGGAAAGAAAATACCTTTTATATCTCAGTCTCCCCTAATAGTCAGTTCTGATGGAAAGAAAAGTTCATGAGATAATTAGGTGGTATAGTGGATAGAGTGCTGAATCTGGGGTCAGGAAGACTTCAGATACTAAATGTGTGACCCTAGACAAGTCACTTAACCTTTGCCTCATTTTCTTCATTTTAAGATGGTGATAATAATAGCACCTACCTCCCAAGGCTGTTCTGAAGATAACCTGAGATAACATTTATAAAGCCCTTTGCAAACTTAAAGTGTTATATAAATGCTATTGTTATTATTATTTCCACTAGTCCTACGACTAGGTAGGTGAGGTAGCTAGCTTACTTTCTACATTTTTTTAATTTTTAATTTTTTTTTTTGGCGGGGGGCGATGAGGGGTTAAGTGACTTGCCCAGGGTCACACAGCTAGCAAGTGTGAAGTGTCTGTCAGATTTGAACTCAGGTTCTCCTGAATCCAGGACCGATGCTTTATCTACTGAGCCACCTAGCTGGCCCCACTAGCTTACTTTCTAAAAGAGCTATATAGCAAAACACTCTGTGAGCTTTAAGATAAAACTGAGAGGATAGGACCCACTCTCTACTTATGAGGAAGAAGAGTCCCAGATGAGAATTCCTGTAAAGCCAGGGGTAGAAGTAGAGAGAAACTCCCCCAGCCCTCTGTGACTCCACTAGTCATGCCTAGAAGCAATCAGCAGTGACTATAGGACTAATAGAAGACTGTCGAGCAGTGACCAAGGAGGAGACCATCAGGAAACAACATTAGGCAAAGACTCCCTGCCATACTCAGATTTCCCAGCAGAGACTGGCAGAGAATAGCTTGAGGATATAACCAGAAGACATTGTTTGAATCTGTGACATCAAAGACATGAGTTGCTACCCTATTTGTATGCTCTGGCCACATGTGCTCCCTACATGAGTTCCCCCTTCCCACTAATACTTTTATTTGTGGGAGAGGTATGCCTCAGGCTAATAGGGGAAATGAAACATTGCTACCTTTCTTATTAAGGTATATCATCTTACTTTGGACTAATCCTCTGGGTGACTAGTAAAAGTAAATACATTGGTGGGGGCTCATGGAGCTACAGTTTTGAGCAGATGCAGACCCCATGGAATACCTCAGACCTGGAATAACCTCTGACAGAAGTGACTCTAACACCAGCACTGTTTTCATTCAGGTTCAATGTTGGGATGAACTAAGCACTCAAAAGTCATTGAATAGTTAACAAAAGGAAATTTAATTTCCCCAATACAGCAAGGGTATGCATCAATGATTACAATTACACTTAGTTTCTCTGAATGCTGTCCCCCTCTTCCTCCATATGGAAAAGCCTCTGGTCATTAGATCAGGATATGGGGAAGAACATGGTGATTCCAGTGGTTCTTCAGAAATCTGTCAAGTCCTGAGGGCAAACTAGGTGGCACAGTGGATAAAGCACTGGCCCTGGATTCAGGAAGACATGAGTTCAAATCTGGCCTCAAGACTTTGACCCTGGGCAAGTCACTTACCCTCATTGCCCTGACCAAAAAAAAAAGAAAGAAGAGAGAGAGAGAGAAAGAAAGAAAGAAAGAAAGAAAGAAAGAAGGAAGGAAGGAAGGAAGGAAGGAAAGAAAGAAAGAAAGAAAGAAAGAAAGAAAGAAAAGAAAGAAAAGAAGAAAGAAAGAAAAGAAAGAAAGAAAGAAAGAAATGAAAGAAAAATAAAATCCATCAAGTGTGAGGGTTTCCTCCCACTAGCCCATGCCTGGAATTTTTTATGCTTTATAGATGACCAGGAAGCGACCAGGAAACTGGAGCCAATCACATCCGCAGGGACAGTTTAGTCTCCTTTTAGAAAAAGGTAATTCTTGTTACCTGTCAGGCCAGCTAGGTGGTGTAGCAGATGGGGACACTGAAGGGAGTCAGGAGAATCTGAGTTCAAATTCCATCCTGATGATGCCAGCTGTGGACTCTGGGCAAGTCACCTTAATCCCTATTTGCCCTCCGTTCTTTATCTGTAAAATGGGGAGACACTGGTGAAGGGAAATGGCAAACCACTCTAGTATCTTTGCCAAGAAAACCCAATAGACAAAAAGTTTGTGGCTCAAGGAGAGGTTGACACAACTGAACAACAAGAATAACAATCCCCTTTAAAGGGAGGAAAGCAGATGTGTCTGCTCTACTGCATGGTAAATATTAGTCCTATAGCTTCATATGGGGGACTCATTTGTGAGCTAGGGGAGTACCCCAAGATGCTACTCTTAAAGACATTATCATTCACCCTTAAGTCTTCTCTTCTTCAGGCTAACCGTCCTCAGTTTCCTTCAGTTGATCATAGCAAAAAAGCTCGAGGCCCTTTGCAATCCCAGGTTCCCTACTTGAGGTGCTTTTTAGCTTACAGTGTCTTCCTAAAATGTGGTTTTCAGAGCTGAATGCAGTGCTCCAGTTGTAGCTTTGACTAGACAGAGATGCTCAGGGTTGGGTAGAGCATGAAGACTGGACTAGTCTTTTTTTTTTTTAAATCATACATCATAGAAAATAGGGAAAGTCATGTAAATAGGAAATAATATAGGACTATAGATTTATCTTGTGCATGGCAGGGCATTCCATAAATATTTTTTTTAATGATCACATCACCATATGGTGTTAGCTGCCTAATGGGTTTTAGGTTTACCTTTTGAATTTTGGTTGGTTTTATTCTTTTACATAATTTCACTAACTGGGTTCCAAAGAAGCATATGTTCTTATTTCCACAAATGGTAAGCTTTGGGAGGGAATTAATGAGAACAAATGTGCCCATCTACTTAGTCAGATAGAGGTAGCTGTCTTTCCATTGATAGCTATATGTATGTTAAATCACCTTACATTCTTTTAATATAACTCTACTTAGTCATGACTGTGCAATCATCAACTCTCTACATCTGTCAGAAGTAGATAATAGCATCATCAGCGAAGAGGACTTTTTTAAAAGCCTAAGACAATCTCGAGTTAGGCTGGACTAGTCAAGGAGAGCTTTCTGGATAAGGCTTTAGTTGGGTTTTGGAGGATGGACTTGAAGAAGCATTATACTTTGAACTGGCAGAACTCTTAGCCTTCTGGCCGTCCATCCAAAGAAATTGACTTACCTAAGGTGAGTTCTAATGCTGGAGCTGGGACTACAGTTCAGGAATCCTTCACCTCTATTCACTGTTACCCCGGTAGGATTTATAGAGGGGGAGAAGTTGGGAAGATTAGGACTATTTGGGGTGGAGTGCTCTTCTTGGGGAAGCAGCCTCCAGAATGACTATCTTATTTCTCCAGACAGCCATGGAACCCTCATCTCCCTGGTCCATTTTGAATCTCTGCTCCCCTTTTCCTTCAGATAAGAATGTTCACAAAAGTTAGGGTCCTTAGGAAACCTCGGATCACTGGCTTTAGACTCTAGGAGGAGGGTCTGCTGGTCCCCTGCAGAGTCACCAGCTCAGCTCCAGGAAACCCACCGCCCATGTTCTCTGCATAGCACAAAGCATGAGTGCTATGCTTGGGGGCCTGAAGTCGGGGGGGCTCCAACCTCAGCACTGACAGTTACAAGCATGGCACAGTGATTTGGTATCCAGCCTCAGACCCATGCAACCTACCTATGGGATCATAGACAAGTCACCTAACCTCTCTGAACCTTAGTTAACTCACCTGTAAAATGAGGGGGTTGGACTCGATGACCTCTAAGTTTCTTTCCAGCTCTGAGTCTATGAAAACAGCATTCTGGGCAAGTCCTTTAATTTGAGGGGTGGTGGTGGTCTGTTTCTTTGCTTACTTCCTTCTGATTCTATGTACTTTCACTTACAACCACTAGGTGGCGACACAAGCCAGCTGGTCCACTAATCCAAACCATACTGCCCTGAAACAATTGGTTACTAATAATGACTTCTAGCATTTATGTAGTGCTTTAAGGTTTACAACACACTTTATATGATGTTAACTCATTGATCCTTGCAAAAGTTCTGTGAGGTAGGTGCTATTATTGTCCCCATTTTACAGAAGAAGAAACCGAGGCTGAGATTTTGCTGATTTGCAGAATTGGTCCACACCTACTATGTGCTAGGGGTGGGGCTACTGAGACAAAATGAAACAGCTATTGCCCTTACAGAGTTACATTATATAGGGGGGGAGGCCTTTGGCCAGAAAAACATGTTTCTAGCCTGGGCTACCTTACTTCTTTTGCGAATACAGGAAAATCACTTCACCTCCTCTGTTTCCTTGACTTGTAGATGGGATAATAATCCATTTACAAGTGATGGTGGGTCAGTGAGGCACGCAAAGGTTCTTGAGGGATGAAGGATAAAATTGTGTCAGTTGGATACGTGCTAAATAAAGAGGGTGAGGTTCAGTGAAAGGGATAGGGACTTGGGAGGGGTCTGGGAGCTAAGTGAAGGGATGAGGATTCACTGAGGATGGTGGGGCTTGGTGAGAGATAGGGGCTTAATGAGGTGAATGAAGTCTCAGAAAAGGACATAGAACTTGAATGATCTGATGGGGGCTGTTCAATATTAGGAAGAGGTAAGGAAGACAGGTATCAGTGTGGGCAATTCCTATTAGAAGGAGGTGGGGCGAAGCAAAAAAAAGATTCAGTGAAATATTGATGACCTAGTAAGGGGATGGGAATCAAGTAAGAAAGATAGAGGCTCAGTGATGATGAAAAGGACTTAATAAAGCATCAGGAATTCAGAACTTACTGAGATCTACTAAAGGTGATAGAACTTAATGAGAAAATAGGGGATCACTGAAGGAATGGGAGATCTGTGAAGAGATGGGGTGTTAGTTGTGATGTATAAGAAGTTTGAGAGACATAACTGTGGGTAATTGATCATTTTATTAATCATGCTAGCAGATAATTTTTTTTTAATTTTTTAGTGAGGCAATTGGGGTTAAGTGACTTACCCAGGGTCACACAGCTAGTAAGTGTTAAGTGTCTGAGGCCGGATTTGAACTCAGGTACTCCTGACTCCAGGGTCAGTGCTCTATCCACTGCGCCACCTAGCTGCCCCCGCTAGCAGATAATTAATAAAAGGGGTCAGTAGCATGCTGAAATGCCAAAGACACCTTATGGAACTCACTCAAGGCTTATATTCTCTTGGAAAAGTAGGCATTCCTGAAGATAGCAACCAATTCTGATTGGTTAACAATGAGAATTAGAAGGGGGAGCTAGGTGGTAGAGTGGATAAAGCGCCGGCCCTGGATTCAGGAAGACCTGAGTTCAAATCTGACCTCAGACAAGTTGACACTTACTAACTGTGTGACCCTGGGCAATGTCAATTTCATCCATCAAAGATGTCCTTCAGGAACTGAACAACCTACAGATTTCTGGGGGAGAAAATCCTGGTCCTATAACTATATTAATAATAATGATTAATTATTAATATAAGAGAGAAATGATCATTTCTCTCACAGTGAGTTGGTGGCATCCACTGATCATCTTAAGGAATGATAAGACTAAGTAAGGGGGGTTTTCTTCCTCATTCTCCATAGTTAGTCCACTTCCCAAATCTCTATTTATTTTGCATGTGTAGTATGCATATGGGAGCTCACTGTATACCCCTAGAAGAATGTGAATTCCGAGAGAACAAGGATTGTCTCATTTTTGTATTTGTATTCCCAGTGTCTGGAGTCGTGCTTCATGTATAGTGGGCACTTGAGAAACTCATGTTGATTAATTAATTGAAGGAAGGCTTAGAAAGGGGATGTAATGGTGAGGGGGAAGGGGGACTGGTGGGGAGATAGAGTGGCTCCACAATGGGAATAATGATGGGATAAAGTATCAGTCAAGGAACAGGAGTTCAATGAGAGCTTGGAGGCTTGGTAAAGGAAACAGGAATCCACTGAAAGAATGGAATCTTTCAAAGGGCGCAGGGATTAATTCACAGGGTGAGATCACTGAAAAGATAGACCTCAGTCGGGTGCCTGGGTGCACAGAGGAAGATGAGGGTTTACAGGCAGAATGTAAGCTCAGTAATGGAAATGGGAGGACAGAAAGGGGATGGGGGCTATGGGATGGTGATGAGGGTTTGGTGAATTGGATGGGATGCATTGGATGGAGACTCGATGAGCGAATGATGCCCAGAAAAGGGAAAAGAGCTTAGTGTCATGGATGAAAGCTCAGTGGCCATTATGGAGTCCAGGACAGAGGTGGAGGTGGCCAGGGGATGTGGCCAAATTGAGGGAAATGTGGGCTTGACTAATTGATGGGATTTAATGGTTTGGGGTAGGGGGGAACAGGGACATTCAAGCCATCGTGAAGATGGTGCCTCCACATGAGGTGTGGAGATTTGTTGAGTAATGAGTCCATGAGCAGGTTCTGTGATAGAACAGGGGTTCACTGGGAGGAACAGGGGTCACATAGTGTTATAGATTTAGAACCGGAAGGGATTTTAGGTGCCATTTAGTCTAACTCCCTCATTGTACAGATGAGGAAACTGAGCCAGATAAGTTAAGTGGCATGTCCAGGGTGTCCCTGCTACGAAGTGACTGAGGCAGAATTTGAATTCAGGGCTTCCTGACCCCAAGACCAGCCTTCTGTCCATTGTATCACCCAGAGCAAGAGAATGGCAGCTCAGGGAATGAATGGAGAGGAAACTCAGTGAAGGAAATGAAGTCTCTCTGAGGTGGATGGGTAGGTGGAAGGGGTTAATCAGGCTATAGAAATTCAGGAAGGAGTGTGTGGTCATCAAGGGTAGGTCTCTGTTTTGTGACCACATCCTCTGTGAGGCCTTCCCTTATCTCTGTATTTGCCAGTGCTCTCTTCTTCCTCCAATAACATTATGGTTACTTATTTATGTAAATATTGCAACCCCTAGTGAGATGTAAGCCTGATGAGGGCAGGCACCATTTATTTTTTTGTCACTGCTTGGCAGACAGTAGGAGCTTTGTGGAATTGAGTTATTGAATGGAGGCCGATAGCATGGATTGAGGGGTTTAATGGTCTTCAGGCTTCAGGGAAGGGGAAAGAGACTTATGAGGGGGTGGGAAAGCCGCAACAGCTCCTTGGAAGCATTAGGATTTTTTTTTTAAGTGAGGCAATGGGGTTAAGTGATTTGCCGCAGAGTCACACAACTAGTAAGTGTTAAGTGTCTGAGGCCGTATTTGAACGTCAGGTACTCCTGACTCCCAGGGCCAGTGCTCTATCCACTGCACCACCTAGCTGCCCCAGCATTAGGATTTATTAAAGTGAATAGAGTGAAAAAGATGGGTAATTTAAATGTTAAACATGAAGCTTTGGGGCAGCTAGGTGGTACAGTGGAAAGAGCATTTGCCCTGGAGTCAGGAGGACCTGAGTTTCAAAATCTGGCCTCAGACACTAAACACTACTAGCTGTGTGACCCTAGGCAAAGTCACTTAACCCCAATTGCCTCACCAAAAAAAAAAAGAAGAAGAAGAAAGGTCAGGGATTCAAGAGAAAAGAGTCAAATAAACACACATAAGAAAGCATGAAGCTTTCTTCCAAGTTCAGGAAACCCTTGATTATGGATCCAAATAATATAGAAATGTAGGAAGGTGGCAATGGCCAATGGGATCTAACATTTGTGTAAACCCATCTTATATAAGACAGTTGGTATAGTGGTTAGTGTCTGGCCTGGAGTTGGGAAGACCTGAATTCAAATCTGGTCTCAGACACTTATTAGCTGTGTGACCCTGGTCAAGTCACTTCACCTCCAGTCTGCCTCAGTTTCCTCATTTTTAAAGGAAGATAATAATAATACTTCTTATTGTTTGGTCATTCACTCATATCTGACTCTTCATTACCCCATGGACCATAGCTCACCAAGCCTTTCTGTCCTCCACTGTCTCTCAAAGTCTGTCCAAGTTCATGTTCCTTGTTTCCATGACACCCTGTATCCACTTCATCCTCTGCCATCCCCTTTTTCCTTTTGCCTTTGATCTTTCCCAGCAGCAGGATCTTTTCCAATGAGTCCCATTTTTCTCATTATGTGGCCAAAGTATTTAAATTTCAGCTTCAGTATTTGACCTTCCAGTGAACAGTCTGAATTAATTTCTTTAAGCATTGACTGATTTGGGTCTCCTGGCTGTGACTCTCAAAAGTCTTCTCCAGCACCACAATTCAAACGTGTCAGTTCTTCAGTGCTTAGCTTTCCTATAGCTCAACGCTCCCAGCCATACAGTTACTACTGGAAAAACCTTAGCTATTGACTATATGAACCTTTGTTGGCAAAGTGATGTTCTGCTTTTTGGCACGCTGTCCAGATTCGCCATAGCTTTCCTTCCAAGGAAACATATTTTCATTTTCCTGAGGATGCGGTCTCTGTCTGCAGTGATCTTTGAGTCCAAGAATATAAAATCTGACACGGATTCCATTTCTTCTCCCTCTGTTTGCCAGGAAGTGATGGGACCAGTTGCCAAGATCTTAGGGTTGGTTTTTTTTTTGTTTTTTGCAGGCAATGGGGGTTAACTGACTTGCCCAGGGTCACACAGGCTAGTAAGGTGTCTGAGGCCAGAGGCCGTGCTTTATCCACTGCGGCCACCTAGCTGCCCCCAGGGTTTGCTTTTTTAATGTTAGGCTTCAAATCAACTTTTTACATTCTCCTTTTTCACCCTCATCAAGAGGTTTCTTAATCCCTCTTCACTTTTGTCACCAGAATGGTGTGATCTGGCATATCGTGAGATTGTATTTCTCCTGGAAACCTGTACTTCCAGCTTTTGATTCACCCAGACTGGCATTTCACATAATATACTCTGTGTATGAAATTAAGTAAATAAAATGACAATATACAGCCATGTTATACTCCTTTTCCAATCTTAAAACTGATCAGTAGTTCCATGGTTCAGTTCTAACTGGTTGCTTTCTTGACTCACATATAGGTTCCTCAGGACACAAGATGATCTGATACTCCCATCTCTTTGAGGACCGCCACATCTTATTGTGATCCACACACTCAAAGGCGTTAGTGTAGTCTGTGAAGTAGATATTGTTTCTGGAACTGCCTTGCGTTTCTCCATTATCCAGCGAATGTTGGCAATCTAGTCTCTAGTTCCTCTGCGCCCTTTGAAAACCAGCCTGCTCTTCTGGTAATTTTCAGTTCACATATTACTGAAGCCGGGCTTGCAGAATCTTAAGATAATCTTGCTGGTTGGCATGCTGAAAGGAGTGCAATTGTTCATAATTTGATCCTTGGCATTTCCGTCTTGAAGGACTGAAACTTAAACTGATCTTTCCAATCAAGTGGCCACTATTGAGTTTTCTAAATTTGCTGCTATATTGAGTGCAGCAACTTTAACAACATCCTCTTTAGATGTTTAAATAGCTCAGTTGAAATTCCATCACCGTCCACTAGCCTCATTGTTAGCAATGCTTCCTAAAATCCACTTGACTCCATTCCTCTAGGATGTCTGCCCTCTAGCTCAGTCATCACACCACTGTGATTATTCGTGATGTTAAGATCTTTCTTGTATTTCTGTGTATTTTGCCACCTCTTCTGAATCTCTTCTGCTTTCTGTTAAGTCCCTACCATTTTTTTTCTTTCTGTTCTTTTCTTTTCTTTTGTTTTTTTTTGCAGGGCAATGAGGGTTAAGTGACTTGCCCAGGGTCACACAGCTAGTTAAGTGTCAGGTGTCTGAGGCTGGATTTGAACTCAGGTCCTCCTGAATCCCAAAGCCAGTGCTTATCCACTGCGCCATCTAGCTGCTCCTAGTCCCTACCATTTTTGTTGGGATGTAGAATGTGTTCGGGGAAGACTAATACCTCTGGTGGAGGGCTGCTGAGCCTTTTTCAGGGCTGCTTTCCACCTTTGGTGTCCACCTGATCCACCACAACCCTCACCTGTGCTGCAAGAAGCTGTAGCATGTGCAGTGGCCACACCCCAGGAAACCATTTCAACAGACGAGGCTAAACCAGGTTGGGGCTAATTGAAGGGCCTCAACCTGTTGGTGCCTTAGGGAGATGTCTACTCCAAACATGTGAAGACTCCTCCTGGTGAAATGAGCAGATGTGAACAGTTTGTTCCAATGGGCTGTGAAGACAGGCTGGAAACAGGCGCTGTGAAGAGGTTAGAGCTTGGTCCAACATTGAAGATACCAAGATATCTGATGTTTTTGTCTCGCGGCTGGACTCCAATGACTGAAGAGAGAGTAGGCCTGCAACTTGAGTCAACTCGGCCTCACTTAAATCCAATTCATGTAGAGTCGAAAGACACACCCATACCATTTTCCATTTTACCGATCCTCAGAATCCTGTGGCAATGGGCAAGTGATGAAGCTGCAGTACCAATACACTGGAACTGTAGTCACAACCCGCACACAAGCAGCCCAGGCCATAGGGTCATCTCACTGAATGGAAGCAGCAGTGGAATTTAGCAGTCCCCCTGGTGTCTGAGCAGCCTTTTTGAAGGAACACACTGCTCAGCTCCTGGTGTGAGGGAAGGGGCTGGAAAACGTGCCTTAAAAACTGTCTGCTTTGCCTAACTTAACCTGGCCTGCTTACCATGACAGGTGGGTATTCTACCCTGTGGTCAAAAGCACATACAAAAAAAAGGGGGCAGCTAGGTGGCACAGGGATAAAAGCACGGGCCCTGGAATTCAGGAGACCTGAGTTCAAACCCGGCCTCAGACACTTGACATTTACAAGCTGTGATGCCCTGGGCAAGTCACTTAACCCTCATTGCCCTGGGGGAAGAAAAGACAAAAACACACATACACAAAAATGTACAAAAACTTTGGTGAAGATTATTCCACTCACCATTGACATATGGAATGGTATATGCTTATGACAACATGTAATCAATACAGTGACTTGAAAGATGAACACCTCTTGTTGGGAGAGAATCTCAGCAGATATCACATCCAAACAGCAGCCCTGAGTGAAACAAGGCTGGCAACACACCAAAGCCAGAGCGGAATATGTGTTTTTCATGAAGCTGGTGTATGTTATAATCAAAACTAATCCAGTCAACAAGCTTGTATGCCTCCCCAAAAGAGTGAACAGCAGGTTCATGACAATGTGATTGCCACTTGCGCGAAGAAAGCACTATGACACCATTATCAGCACAGTGCTCCCACCATGGCAAACCTCGATGATGTCAAAAGAAAGATGTTATAAAGGGTCGGGAGACCCTCATCATCAATGTCCCAAAAGAGGACAAGCACATGATCATGGGTGATTTTAATGCCAGAGTACTGAGACCAAATGAAGAGCCCTACAGACAGAGTTTCTGGGTAATTATAATCAACTTATTAATTAGGTTAGCTGATAATTGATAAATTGGTGGTCAGTGGTCTCTCTCAGTAACAAGGACAAAACCATGGAGATTGCTGAATGCTTAAATACCTTGGAAAAGGGGGTGCTCTTGACAGGTAAAAATCAACTCTGATTGGTGAACAATTAACGCTTTGGGACTGGAATTCACCTAGATTGATTCTGTTTACACTCTGAATAGAAGAAGGGGTCTCCTAGTTGGTAGGGTCCCTTCCCAAGATTGAGGAGCATGTTCCTGAAGGGTTTTGGGTACCTCTCATCTATCAGTAATGTCCTTCAGAGACTGACTTACAGCACTGGTCCCTGAAATGAGGAAATGTAAGGAAACAGCTTTAATCCTAATTTAATAATGGCTATTAATATAATAGACAATAATAATTTCTCCTCAGTAGCACAAACTATTAGATATGGCAGGGGAGTCCTTGGGAAGAATGGAGTTGGGAAAAAGCAACAGCAATGGTTACTACTGAAGACTTGTGCATCTCATAACCTTCTTATCATGAACACTGGTTTTGTCTGTTTACCTAAACACAGTACAACATCATGGATGCACCCTCACAGCAAACACAGGCATTTGATAGACGTATGTCAGTATATATGGGAGAAGAGACAAACAGGATGTGATGTGTGGCACAGAATTGCTGGACTGATCAGTAGACTTATCCTCTCCGATTCCTCCTCCTAAACATTCACATTCAACAAAAGTGGTGGTCCCAAGGCAAAAAAGATTTAAAGTCAACAGGTTATAGTGCTTCTCCATACACCAACAATTTGTTGCTAATGTGGAGGAGAAACTAAACCAACAAACACACTGTTGGCAACAGTGGAGCAGAAAAGGAGTGGGTAGCTTTCAGAGATTTGATGTACAGCAAACATTTACTCATCTGGGCCAAATTATGATGCCCTGAAGGCTATTTACAGGCCAAAGACCTATGGTGCATTTCAACTACTCAGCGCTGATTGATTAGTGATAAGGAAATTATTCTGGAGACATGGGTTGAACACTTCCATAGTGTTCTCAACAGACCATCATCAATCAATGCTAAAGCCATTGACTATTTATCTCAGGCTGAAGTCAATCCCTTTCTAGCCTAACTTCCAATGAAAGAAGAGGTTTTGAATGCCATTAGGGTCTTCTCATGTGGCAAAGTGCCTGGTGCTGATTCAATTCTAGCTAAGTAAGATTTACAAGGCAGGGGGCAGCTAGGTGGCGCAGTGGATAAAGCACCAGCCTTGGATTCAGGAGTACCTGAGTTCAATCCGGCCGCTCAGACACTTGACACTTACTAGGCTGTGTGACCTCTGGGCAAGTCACTTAACCCCACTGCCCCGCCCCCCCCAAATTTACAAGGCAGGGAGCTTCTGCTCATATAAAAGGCTGACTGAAATCTTCTGAGTTATATGGCAAGAGAAGGTTATCCCTCAGGAATTCAAGATTCCCTCTAATGTCCATCTCTATAAAGGAAAAGGAAATAGGTTTGTCCAGTGCCAAATCACCAGGGGTGTCTCCTCTCCTTAAGCACTGCCTAGCAAGATTCTTGCCAGAATCCCCCTTAATAGGCTCATCTTCACACCTGGAAGATGGTCATTTACCTGAGAGCCAGTGTGGCTTCAGAAAGGGGCTGAGGAATAGTTGATATGATGGTTTTGCTGTCGGAAAACTTCAGGAGAAATGGACAGGAACATGGAGCAGCTAGATGGCAAAGTGGATAAAGCACTGGCCCTGGATTCAGGAGTACCTGAGTTCAAATCTGGCCTCTGACACTTGACACTTACTAGCTTACAACCCTGGGCAAGTCACTAAAACCCTCATTGGCCTGCAAAAAAAAAAAAGAAAGAAAGGAAAGAAAAAAGAAATGCTAGGAAGCAGAATAGAGGTCGTTAACAACTTTCCATTGATATGAATAAAGGTCTTTGATACTGTCAGTTATGAGGGCTTATGGAAAATCATGTGTAGAATTTGGTTGTTCTGAAAAGTTCATCAGTATTGTACA
This sequence comes from Dromiciops gliroides, assembly GCF_019393635.1. Classification (NCBI taxonomy): domain Eukaryota; kingdom Metazoa; phylum Chordata; class Mammalia; order Microbiotheria; family Microbiotheriidae; genus Dromiciops; species Dromiciops gliroides. The sequence goes on from NC_057863.1 coordinate 603,486,523, forward strand.
CCAGTTCATGACAGAATGCTGTACATGGATTCTAGGTAATGGGCAATGCTCTCAAACTTTCCTAGTCACAATAGAGTGAAGCAAGACTGTGTGCTTGCTCCCCATGATTTTTAGCATGATGTTTTCTGTGATGTTGTCCGACGCCTTCAATAAGAATGAAGAGGGGCATCAAAATCAGCTACCACACTGATGGTAAATTATTTAACTTGAAAAGGCTACAAGCCAAGACCAAAGTGAGGGAGTGTTGTGCACTTTTTTTTTGCAGATAGTGTGCACTCAATGCAACCTCTGAGGCTGGTATGCAACAGAGTATGGATCAATTCTCTGCTGCTTGTGCTATTTTGGAACTGACAACACCAAGAAAACAGAAGCTCACCACCAGCCAGCACCACACCATCCATATGTAGAACCATTGGTTACAGCAAATGAGAAATTCTGAATGCTGTGGATAAGTTCACTTGCCTTGGCAGTATACTTAACAGGGATTTTCACAGGTGATGAGGTTGACACTGACTGTCATTGCCAAAGCTAGCTCGGTGTTTGGGAGGCTCCAAAATAAAGTGGTGGGAGACAAGAGGTATTAGGCTGCCTACCACACTGAAGAACTACAGAACTGTTGTGCTGACCTCATTATTGTATGCCATTGAGAGCTGGGCAGTCTACAAGTGGCATGCCAGCAGAAAACTGAATCACTTCCATTTGAATTGTCTTAGGAAGATTCTGAAGATCACCTGGCAAGATAAGGAACCAGGCACCGAGGTCTTTTCTCAAATTGAACTTCCAGCATTCAAACTATACTGCAGGAAGCACAATTCCAGTGCACTGGCCACACTGTTCATTGTTTGAATGCCAAATGGACATTTGCCTAAAAGACTATTTTATGGAGAACTCACACAAGGCAAGCAGTCACACAGAGGTCTCTCAAGAACTTTGGAATCAAGTGTGAGACATGGAAGACACTGGCACAGGACCACCCAGCATGGCGTGCCTGCATCAAAGAAGGTGCTATGCTCTATGAGTGAAGGAAGAACTTCAGTAGCTCAAAAGAAACATGAGATACACAGATTTAGAGACATTGCCACTCCAAATGTTTATGTAGACTATTGTGTCCAATCTGTGGTAGAGCCTTCAAACTCATAATAATCTGATCAACCACAGTTGGAAACAATGCACTTCGACCCCCACACAGTGATGTCATTCGGTCCTCTTGGAGCATGAAGGAGAACAACCAGCCATTTTTTGTCTTTGTCATGCTCATTTTGGCATGAATGTTCCCTTGATATCCCTAATGTTCTTGAAGAGATCTCTGTCGCTTTCCCATTCTCTTGAGTTTTTTTTTCTATTTCTTTGCATTGCTTATTAAAGAAAACCTTGTCTCTCCTTGCTATTCTCTGAAATTCTGCATTCACTTGGGTATGTCTTTCTCTTTCTACTTTCTCTGTTCACTCTCCTTTCCTCAGCTATTTGTAAAACCTCATCAGACCGCCATTTTGCTTTCTTGCTCTTCTTTTCCTTGAAATATTTTTGTTCCTGTACGATTGTAAACCTTTGTCCATGGTTCTCCAGGCACTCTCTCTACAGGATCTAATCCTTTAAATCTATTCATCACTTTCACTTTGTATTCATAAGGGATATTATTTAGGTCATATGGTCTGATGGTTTTCCCCTACTTTCTTCGTAGTTTAAGCCTGAATTGTTGTAATAAGAAGCTCATGATCTGAGCCACAGTCAGCTCTGAGTCTTGTTTTAACTGACGTTTAGAACTTCTCCACCCTTGGCTACAAAATATAGAATGAATCTGACTTCATATATTATCTGGTGATGTCTATGTTGTAGAGTCCCGGAAGGTGCTTAATAAATGCTTTAGTCCCCTTCCCTTCCCCTAAGGAAGATCAGTAAGATGTCCCCCAATCCTTCCCCTTCCCCTGCCCTGTCTCTTCCATGCCCGCTTGACTTTTTTTTTTTTTTTAGTGAGGCAATTGGAGTTAAGTGACTTGCCCAGGGTCACACAGCTAGTAAGTGTTTAAGTGTCTGTAGGCTGGATTTGAACTACAGGTCCTCCTGACTCAGCCAGGGCCGGTGGTGTTCGATCCACTGCGCCACCTAGCTGCCCCAAGTGCCCCTTGACTTAAAAAGTACTTTAACATCCTTGCCAGGGCATTTGGCAAGGCTGGGGGGGGGTGAGGTGGGGAGGTGGAATCTCTGCTCTGGTTTCTGGTCATCCCTCCCTTAGATAACCATGGAGAGCAGAGCTGTGGATCACCTGATGCCAGACCCGCCCTCTCCCCAAAGCTGAGTCCGCTGAGGGGGCTTGCTGGAAGAAAGGAGAAGGATGGGGGGAGACAGGCTCCTATGTTTCAGTGAGTCACCTCAGCTCCCTGGCCTTAAGCTGGGGGCAAAGACTAGGATCTGGGCATCTGTTCTGGGCAGGCAGCCCTGTCATGAGGAGGTGACATCTGGAAACTCAGAGAGGAGCCCCAGAGCCCAAGGGAGTGGTTAATTTCCTCTAATAGGAGCTGATTAGGAACAGTAAAGGTCTGGCTGCTGGGGGAAAGGAGGGGCCGGCTGGAGGAGGCTAGCAGAATCCAGAAAATATTTCCTTGGCAATCCATCTTCCAAGGGAACTAAAGCTCTTTAAGGGTATGAGCATAGCCTAGCGTAGGGACCAAACCCCAGCTGACCCCATCCAAAAAACCACTTAGATCTGGAATGCCCTGGGCACTTGGGCTTTCAAAAAAGTATTATATTGGGATGAATAGAAGCCATGGTCCCTCCCTCTGCCCCTTTTAATTAAAAAAGTGTATTATTAAAATACATTTGTAGTGATTTTTTTGTTTTATATACTGTAAATTTCCCCTCCTAGAAAGCCATTGCACATAATATTTTTAAAGAAAAAGAAGAGAAGAAAATCAGCAAATCGGAATAAATACATGGAAAAACCGGATAATCCGTGCAACATTCAGAACCCCAAGGACCCCCTACCTTGATAAAGGGGTTGGGTAGGGGGAGGTGTCTTCTCAATAGTTCTTCTTTATATATGAGAGATATATCCTATATCTCTTCCATGAAGCGGGTTGGGGAGGTGGAAGGGGCTGATGAGGGTTAACAAGGCCAAGCTCGTTCTTGAAGATTTCACCACACTCGGTTTCAGTTGTTTTCGTACAAACGCGTTCTTTCCATTTTACATTGCGTAGTCCATGGTGCATTGTTTTCTTGGCTCGGCTTCCTTCCCTCTGCACCGGGTTGCTGCGCAGTCATCATACATTTGTCATTGCTACAGCACAGTAATATTCCATTATAATTCATGTATCACAGTTTGGCCATTCCCCGAATCGATCGGCATTTACTTTGTTCCCAGTTCTTTGCCACCGCAAAAAGTGCTGCTATAAATATTTCCTCCACTGGCTTTTATAAACCCCGCTTGCAGCCAATCATGAATGATATATGCTTTGGTGTATACCTATATATTTTTGTCCTTTCAAAGAAATCCCATCTTAAGTTGTCAAAATCCAAATTACAAATGATTACTTTTTAATGCTCTGAATCACTAATAATTAGAGAAATGAACATTAAAACACTCTGAGGTTCCACCTCACACCTATCTGATGGCAAAGACGACAAAAGAGGAACATGACAAATGCTGGAGGGGCTGTGGGAAAACAGTCACCCTTGAGAGTGCTAAGCACAGTCCCTGGCACACTGTAGGTGGCTAACAAATGCTAGTTGAAGGAGTGACTATGAATTGGTTCAGCCATTCGGGAAAGCCATTTGGAACCGTCCCCACCCCACCAAGTTTCTGAACTGTGTATAATCCTTGACTCAATTATACCGCTACTGGACCTATACTCCAAAGATATCAAAGAAAGAGGAAAAGGACCCACATGTACAAGCATATTTTTGTAGTAGTGGAAAAAATGGAAACCGTGGGAGTGCCTGCCAGTTGGGGAGCGTCTAAACAAATTATGATATGTGAATGGAATGGAGTCTTATTGTGGCATAAGAAATGACAAAAATGGATGGTTTCATGGGAAACTGGGAAGTTAGGATTTTTTTCCCCTCAAAAACATTATAGAGAAAAACAACTTTGAAAGACTTTAGAACTCTGATTAATGCAACGGAAAACCCTGAATCCAGAGGACTGAAGATGAATCATCCTACCTACCTCCTGCCAGAGAGGTGACGGACTTAAAATCCAGGATGAGATGGGTATTTTAGGACCTGAACTATGTGGGAATTTGTTTTGCTGGACTATGCATGTTTATTAGGAAGGTTTTGTTTTTCTTTTTTTTTAATCATTCTGGTGAAGAGGTTGATGGGAGGGAGATAATAAATGCTTGTAAAAACAAATAAATCCATCTTGAGGATATAATATTTTTCATAATAAATAGTCTATTGATGCCTTTTTAAACATCACTTGTCACTTTCCAATAATAATTACAGCTAATATTTCTATAGCATTTTAAGGTTTGCAAAGCTCTTTATAAATAAGTTATCTCATTTGATCCTCACAAAAAACCTTGTAGGTGCTATTATTAGCTCCATTTTACAGATGAAAACACTGAAGGTCAGAGAGGTTAAGTGACTTGCCCAGGGTCACACAACAAATATGTGTCCAAGGCAGAATTTGAACACAGATCTTCCTGAATCCAGGTCCAATGCTCTATGAATTATGGCATGCCAACTTCCCACCGATTACATCCTCCTATATACCACCATCACCACCACCATCCCAGCAAGGAAGTATAGTTAATTAATATAAATCCAAAAATAGGCTATATCTAACAAACACTGGGCAGCTAGGTGGCGCAATGGATAGTGTCAGGTCTGGAGTCAGGAAGATTCATCTTCCCAAGTTCAAATCTGGCCTCAGACACATTCTAGCTATGTGACCCTGGGGTAAGTCACTTAACCCTGTTTGCCTTAGTTTCTTCATCTGTAGGTTTTTTGGGGGGGCAGGGCAATGAGGGTTAAGTGACTTGCCCAGGGTCACACAGCTAGTGTCAAGTGTCTGAGTCTGGATTTGAACTCAGGTCCTCCTGAATCCAGGGCCGGTGCTTTATCCACTGCACCACCTAGCTGCCCCTAATTTCTTCATCTGTAAAATAAGATGGAGGACAGGGTAAACCACTCCAGTATCTTTGGCAAGAAAACCCCAAATGAAGTCATGAGAAGTTGGACACAATGAAATGACTGAACAACAACAAAATATACCTCATTCCATACCTAACGTCCATAACCTTATGGAGAGAAAGGAGAGAAGTATGTTCACTCTAGTCCTCTGGAATTAAGATTAGTTGTTGAGTGCAGATTATATTTAGGGAAGTCTATATTTAGTACAATGTAGTACAGGGTGTCCCAAAATTCTTAGTGCCTGAATTTCCACTATTAGAGACTCATTCCTTTAGCTTATAAGTTTGGTTCTTACTAGAGTAGAAAATCCTTTCTGGAACAGATAAACTCTTTAGCTATTCTGAGTTATCAGTAGTTTACTGTGTATAAATGTTAGATCCTTTCCTCAGAATGGATTTTGGTAGGGAGAAAACAAGAAAATGAGAAGGAGGAAGAAGGTGCCACCCTGTGTGAACACAAAGTCATTCATTCCCCAAGGCCCTCAGTCATAGCTCCCAGTAGCCTCCCAGCATGGAACCCCTAAAAGGGGTGGGAGGTTACTAATCCCAGCCTTCATCTCCTACCTGCCTCTTGCTTCCTACCCTTAAAGGGAGAAGTTTGGTTTCTTTGTTTTCAGGTGGCAGAAAAGGTAATCTGGTTCAATCCCCTCATTTAACAGAAGAGGAAATTGTTGCTTAGAGGGGGGAACTAAGCAGAGGGTCTGTTGATAAATGTTTAACAAATGACTCTCCAAAAATGCAAGCAGGACCTAGTTTCACAATTACTCTCCTATTAACATTTTCTCTGTCACTTTCTCCAGTCTAGACAATGAAGCTATAAATTAATCTCTGATTTGTAGCATTTGCTGATTTCCAAAGTGTAAATGCTCATACTGAAAATTTAACAATTAGAGAGCCGGTAGGAGCCAGCTCTGACAGACACGCTTATGGAAGTCCAAGGTCACACATCTGTGACAGAGCTGATCCAGGGCTTCCAGGACAAACCCACAAAGTGATCACTTAGTGAGAGGGGCAAGATGTCACCCTGTGATAGGGAGATAGCAAGGAAGCCAGCCTGTAGCTAAGGAGGTTGAGTTTGCCTGCCATAGGGTAGCTACCTATTTTTTGTTTTGTTTTGCAGGGCAATGAGGGTTAAGTGACTTGCCCAGGGTCACACAGCTAGTAAGTGTCAAGTGTCTGAGGTCAGATTTGAACTCAGGTCCTCCTGAATCCAGGGCCAGTGCTTTATCCACTGTGCCACTTGGATGCCTCTGTAGCTACCTATTTTAACTCTTTGTTCTTGCTACCTATGCCTCTGAAGGATTGCAAGTGTTGGCAGTGCCCTCTAAATTCAGAACACCATTCCTCCTCCTCCAGGCCCCCTCCCAAACAAAGCCCTCATTGTCCTTCCCTCGGGGAGTTAGGTCTTCCAACACTCAACCCACTGCTTCCTCCAGGCTACCCTTGATGTTGTTCAGTCATTTGTTTTCAATTGCATCTGACTCATAGTACCCCATTTGGGTTCTCTTGACAAGGATACTGGAATGGTTTGTCATTGCCTTCTCAGCTCATTTTACAGAAGAGGAAACTGAAGCAAACAGGGTGAAGTGACTTCCCCAGGGTCACACAGCTAGTAAGTACCTGGAGCCAGATTTGAATTCAGGGAGATGAGTCTTCCTGACTTCAGGTCCAGTGCTCTATGCACTATGGCACCACCTATAGCTTCCCCAGCTACCCTTGAAGGATAATATTTTTTTTCTCCTCCTCCTCCTCCTCCTCCTCCTCCTCCTCCTCCTCCTCCTCTTCCTCCTTCTTCTTTTTGGTGAGCAACCTGGGGGTTAAATGACTTGCCCAGGGTCACACAACTAGTAAGTGTCAAGCATCTGAGGTCAGATTTGAACTCAGGTCCTCCTGAATCCAGGGCTGGTGCTCTTATCCCCTGCACCACCTAGTTGCCCCCTGAATAATGATAATTTATAGCTTTTCTTTAAGATCAAGTTGCTCTCCCTGTCCCTCAGGTCAAGGGCTTTCTGATCCTCTGGCTGAAGGCTTAACTTTTGTACCTCACTCCTCCTCACAGAAATGCCCAGCTCTGTCAAAGGGGCCCTCAGGACAGGAACTACATGGGCCCAACCCCCAATATTGCCCTCATTCTTCCACTCCAGGGGAGAAAACATAGCCCCCAAAACCTAGAGGAATGTTCATTTTATTGGAAAAAACAGACTTTTTTCCCTTCTGGGTAGAAAATTTTTTTCAAATCAGCAACTCTGGAACCTGACCTGGGGGAAGGAGAGCAGTAGCCCTTCCACCTGAAGATCATCACCACCCCCTCCCAGCCTGAAAGTGACCTCTCCAGGCATCAGCCTCCCCAGGACAGTCCTCTAGGATAAAGGCTATAAGATACAGGAGCAGTTAAGATAGATAGAAAGACATAGAGATAGATAGATAGATGATAGATAGATAGATAGATAGATAGATAGATAGATAGATAGATAGAGAGATAGAGAGATAGAGAGATAGAGAGAGAGATAGAGATAGATAGATAGAGATAGATAGATAGATAGATAGATAGATAGATAGATAGATAGATAGATAGATAGATAGATAGATAGATAGATATAGATATAGAGATAGAGATAGATAGATAGAGATAGGTAGATAGATAGATAGAGATAGAGATAGATAGAGATAGAGAGAGAGAGAGAGAGAGAGACAGATAGATGATGGATGGGTGGGTGGGTAGATGAATGGATAGATGGATGGATGGATGATGGATCCCTTTGTACAGTAGCAAACAGCCAACTCTGTAAATCAAAAATGGTCTCTGGAGTCTAGAGAGTAAAACTGGTAAACTTAGAGATAGTTCATTGAGTCCAACCCATTCATTTTTTACACAGGGAGAAACTGAGGCCCAGTGAGGGAAAGTGAATAGTGTCAAGTTGCCAGCAAGTAAATGGAAGAGCCAGGATTCAAAGCCAGACCCCTGTCTTTTGGCTCAGTGCTGTATGGTCTCTATTGCACCAGAGGAGACCCAAGGAGAAAGGCTGGAAGGAAGGGTGTCTTTAAGAGGTCATATGTTCTTACAAAGACACAAAACTAGTGGTTGAAATGATTTCACAGAGATACGCTTTCCAAATCCAGAAGGCCTTGTTGTTGTGAGGACACTCCTAGAATTCACCCAGTTGTCATCTCCCACTGGGGCCATGGGGGAACCCACCCAGCCATGTGCCTTCCAAGCAAGACACATATAAATCACACAGGAGACGCATACTCAACCAAGAGCCATTTATTAAATTTAGACTTGTACAGCCTATGACACCCAAGGACAAAGCAAAATACTGGTCCCACTCTGTTTAGGGATTATTAATACATTAAGCTTTGGGGATCAGGGCCCAGAGAGAGTCATGATTTCCCTGTGCAAAAGGATCCTGAACACGAGATAATACAAGAGCTATCCCTGCTGGGATCCGGGGTACACGCTAGACTTATTTTTGTCAATGGGTCTCCATCAGTAATACTTACTCATGATCCCTGAGGACTAATTCATTGTTCAGAGGGGAGACAGCATGAGCACCAAATCAGTTGCATGATGGGAATGTTTGCCTTGGGATTCAGAAGTTGACTTGAAAGTATCATGGGGTGGGGCTGGGGGGCTGAAGTGAAGGGGCCAATCAATGTGCAGATAATAGAACTAAGAAGTAGTAGTCTGGGGGCAGCTAGGTGGCGCAGTGGATAGAGCACAGGCCCTGGATTCAGGAGGACCTGAGTTCAAATCTGGCCTTAGACACTTAACACTAGCTATGTGACCCTGGGCAAGTCACTTAACCCCAACTGCCTCACCAAAAACAACAAAAAAGAAGTAGTAGTCCTCCCCTTATTTTAAGAGGGGGGGTGACCTGAAGCAGCCTACTTTTTGGTTTCCAAACTAGGGCTTAGAGAAGAGCTCCCCAACCCCATCAATATTCTTTTATAGATCCTTCAGGGATTTTTTTTAATCCCCCTAAAAGAACTCTCTAGGCTCTGAAAGCAACTTGTTCTTTGCAGTATAAGTTTAAAATTTCAGGGGTCCAAGCCTATTTATGTAAAGGGCACCCCTCTCTTCCCACTCCTCCTTTCAGAACTGTCCACTTCCTTCTCCTATAGACCTCAGACGTGGGGGGGGGGGGGCGGGGAACCAAGAGGTAGAAAGCTGCTGAGCCAGCACTTTCTTCCTACAAGTTCAGAGCTGACAGAAATCTTGAGAAATTATCTCATTCACCTTTTCATTCTATCCCTACAAGAGGCAGCTGGACAGCACAATGAATACTGTGCTGGACCTGCAGTGGGGCAGACCTGAGTTCAAATTTGACCCAGACACTTACTAGTTGAGTGACCCTGAATAACGAAATTGCCCAGGTTCATATAATGAGGTTGCCTCTGTTTCTTCATCTCTAGAATGGGGATAATATGGAACTTATCTCCTAGGTGTTGTCAGGATAAAATGGGATAGTATTTGTAAAAGCACTTGTAAATCTTAATGTGCTATAGAAATGTTATTATTACAGCTGCGGAAACTGAAGCAAAGGTCTAGCTTGCATAAGGTCAAATAGGGAGCTGGTCATAGAAGCTCAGGGTTGCAAGGGACCTCAGAGGCCGTCAAGCCCATCCTATAGGTGGAAAGCAAGATTCCTTTCTATATCCCCAAATAGTCTTCCGGTTCCTGTGGTAAGACTCCCAATCACAATTAGGAACTCACCACCTCCCAAAAGTAAGGATTCCTCACTCTTGGACAGCTCCAAATGGTCTTTTTTTCCCCTAGTGCTCATCCTCCTTGACCTCTATGCAGCTTTAACACTGTTGCTCACTCTTTCCTTTTTTTTTTTTTAAAGTGAGGCAATTGGGGTTAAGCGACTTGCCCAGGGTCACACAGCTAGTAAGTGTTAAGTGTCTGAGGCCGGATTGAACTCAGGTACTCCTGAATCCAGGGCTGGTGCTCTATCCACTGCGCCATCTAGCTGGCCCCCTATTCTTTCCTTTTGATACTCTCTCCTCTCTAGGTTTTCAGGACATCCCTCTCTTCTGGGTCTCCTCCTTCCCCTCTGACTACTCCTTCTCTGTCTCCTTTCCTGGATCCTCATCTAGATCATGCCTTCTGACCATAGGTGTCCCCCAGAGTTCTGGCCTGGGCCCTCTTCTCTTCTCCCTCTAAATTACTTCACTAGATAATCTCATCACCTCTCAGGGATTAGTTACGATCTCTATGCTGATGATTCTCAAATCTATCTGTCTGGCCCTAACTTCAGAGGACCTCACATCTCCAATTGCCTTACAGACATCTCCAACCAAATGTACAATAGACATCTTAAACTCAAAATGCCCCAAACTGAAGGATCATCTTTTCCCTCCTCTTACCTTCCCTGTGATAGTCCCTTGGGCGCCCAACCTACTAGGAGTCATTCTCTCTCTCTCTCTCTCTCTCTCTCTCTCTCTCTATCTCTCTCTCTCTCTCTCTCTCTCTCTCTCTCTCTCTCTCTCTCCCTCTCCCTCTCACCTCCCATATCCAAGCTGATGGCAAGGCCTGTTGATTTCATCTTTGCATCATCTCTCAAATATGCCCCCTCCTTTCTTCTGACACTGATTCCACTCTGGTGCAGACCCTCATCACCTTACTCCTGGACTATTGCAGTAGCTGCTGGTGGGTCTACCTGTCTCAGGTCTGTCCCCACTCCAATCCATCCTCTATTCAGCCATCAAAAGTGATTTTCCTAAAGTGTAGGTCCAATCATATCTCTCTCACACACACACACACACACACACAACTCTAGTGGCTCTATCACCTCCAGGATCAAATACAAAATCCTGTTTATCATTGCATCCCTTCACAACTTAGCCTCCTCTCACCTTTCCAGTCATTTACACCTTCTTCCTCAATATGTACTCTTCAATCCAGTGCCACTGACCTCCTGACTACTCCATTAACAAGACCCTCCATCTCTTGGTTCTGGGTATTTTCTCTGGCTATCCCTCAGACCTAAAATGCTCTCCCTCTTCATCTCTGCCTCTTGGCTTCCTGTAAAATAAAATTTCACCTTCTGCAGGAAGTCTTTCCCAACCTCTCTTAATTCTAGTCCTTTCCTCTCTTCATTATTTCTTATTTGTCCTGTGTATAGCTTGTCTGTACATGTTTGTTTGCTTGTTGTCTCCCCTATTAGATTGGGAGCTCCCTGTGGCAGGAACTATCCTTTGCCTCTTTCTGTATATCCAATGTTTAGCACAGTGCTTGGCACATATTTGTTGATTGGCTAACCAACCAGTTATTAGGTCTTTTTCTTTGGAGTCAAAATCTACCCCTGTGGGGCAGAGCCAAGATGATGGAGGAAAGGCAGTAAGTTCCTGGAGCTCCTGAAACAATCACTCCAAAAAAAATACAGATAATGCCATAAGACAATTCCTGCAGCAGCAGGAAGCCACAAAAGGATGGGCTGAACCATTTTCTAATCAAAGACGGCTTAGAAGTTTGGCAGGAGAGGTCTGTTGTACCAGGGTAGGAGTGGAGCCCAACCCCAGCAGCAGCACTGACACAGATCCAGCCTCAGGCCACAGAAGAGAGACTTCTGTGGCCTTTAAATAGACTGCAGCTACAGCTAACTCAGCTCACGGTCTGGTGAGAGGGTCAAGTAGCTGGCCATGGAGAGATTCTAGGGGTCTCTGCTGACACTGAAGTAGAACTCTGACATTTTGCCTGGGTTTGTATACAGGACACAGTTTTGGGTCAAAATCCAAGGTGGGGGGAGGGGCATAGGGCCCTCTGTGCTTGCAACCAAAGGGAATCAGATTTGTTTCTGGGTTAAAGTGCAAGCATCCTGTGGTTACAGACCAGAACACAGGCCAGGTGAGTTGAGAATGTGCCTCTCCTTAAATCTTACCACCTGGGACCCCCTGAAGCTTGGGACAATGCATCCTGGAGTCAGTGCCCTACTTTAAGAAGGAGTCAAATGTCAAGAAATAGGCTGGCAAGATGAGAAGGCAGAAAAAGGTGCAGACCATATAAAGTTTCTTTGGTGACAAGGAAGATTGAGGTACATCCTCAGAAGATGATAGCCACATCAGGGCTCCTATATCCAAAGCTTCCAAGAAAAATGTGAATTGGTCTCAGGCCATAGAAGTGCTCAAAAAGGACTTTGAAGATAATGTAAGAGAGGTAGAGGGGGAAAATAGGAAGAGAAATGAGAGTGATGCAGGAAAGTCATGAAAAAAAGCCAATAGCTTGAAAAGCTCTCTGAAGAAAATAATTGCCTAAGAATTAGGATTGAGCAAATAGAAGCTGTTGACCTTATGGGAAGCCAACACACAATAAAGCAAAATCAAAATGAATGAAAAAATAGAGGGCAATGTGAACTATCTCCTTGGAAAAACAGCTGACCTGGAAAATAGATCCAGGAGAGATAATTTGAAAATATTGGACTACCTGAAAACCATGATTTAAAAAAAAAAAGCTTAGACATCATCTTCCAAGAGATTGTCAGGGAAAATTGCCCTGATATTCTAGAAACAAAAGGTAAAATAGAAATTGAAAGAATCCACTGATCACCTCCTGAAAGAGATCCCAAAATGAAAACTTCCAGGAATATGATAGCCAAATTCCAGAGCTCCCAGGTCAAGGAAAAAATATTTCAAGCAGCCAGGAAGAAACAATTCAAGTACTGTGGAGCCACAGTCAGGATAGCACAAGATCTAGCAGTTTCTACATTAAAGGATCAGAGGGCATGGAATATGATATTTCAGAGGGCAAAGGAATTGGGATTACAACCAAGAATCACCTGCCCAGCAAAACTGATTATGATCTTTCAGGGGGGAAAATGGGACTTCAATGAAAAAGAGAACTTTCAGGTATTTATGACGAAAACACCTCAATTGAATAGAAAATTTGACTTTCAAATACAAGACCCTAGAGAAACATAAAAAGGTAAACAGGAAAAGGAAATCATGAGGGATGTTAAAAGGTTAAACTGTTTACATTTCTACATGGGAAGATGATATATCTAACTAATAAGAACTTTCTCAGTATTAGGGCATATGATAGGAATCAATTTAGACAGAGAACACAGGTGGAAATTGATTATGAAGGGAAGATAACTGTAAAGCATTTATTTTTTGTTTATCATTTTTCTGGGGTGGTCAGGGTTGGGTGGCATGCCTGGGGTCAAGGAGTTGGTGAGTGTCTTGTGTCTGAGGCTGAATTTGGGCTCAGGTCTTCCTGGGTCCAGGGTGGGTGCATTGTCCACTGTGTCACCTAGCTGCCCCACCATGACATCTTTAGAGTAAAATTGAGGGGGGAGTGGATTGCACTGGGGGAGAGGGAAGGGGAGAGGTAAAATGGGATAAAATATCACATGAAATAAGCAGGAAAGGGCTTATGGAGTGGGGGGAGAGAAGGGGAGGAGTGGGGCAGTGAATGAGCCTTACACTCATCAGAATCGGCTCAAGGAGGGAATAACATACACACTCAATTGGTTGGAGTAATTCATCTAACCCTGCAGGAAAGTAGGAGGGGAAGGGGATAAGGACAGAAGGTTAAAATAATGGAGGGCAGAGTGGGGGAGGGGACAGTCAGAAGCTTTTGAGGAGGGATAGTGTAATAGAAGATAGAAAATAAAGTAGATATCATGGGGAGGGAATAGGATGGAGGGAAACAGTTAACAATAGTAACTGTAAAAAATTTTTTTGAAGCAGAGGCAATAGTAATAAAAGATGATGATGATTGATTGATGGACTGATGAGGATTGATTGATAATGAGTACTGGTTGATGATGATGATAAAATGTATGGTACTTTGCTGGGCTATTGTGAAGAAAATTATTTGTTAGGTATAAGGTACTATATAAATGTTATCTATTACTGTTGTTGCAATAATCAACCTCAGGGGTTTATTGTAAGGTAATCTCTCTTTAAAGTACTATATAAATATAGTTTATTATAAAAAAATTATGAGCAGGATGCTATCAGAAAGACCTGGACAGACCTGCTTGAGCTAATGCAAAGTGAAATGTACTGTATACAAAATAACAGCAATATTGTGAGATGATCTGCTGTGAATGACTTGGTTATTTTCAGCAATGCAATGATCCAAGACAACTCTGATGGTCTTATGAAAAATGCAATCCATCTGTAGATAGAGAACTGATGGTATCTGAATACAGATTGAAGCATAATTTTTTTTGTTAGTTCCTTTATCTGAAGTTTTGGTTTTGGTTTTCTTTCACAACCTGACTAATGTGAAAATGTTTTACATAACTGCTCATGTATAGCTTATATTGAATTGCTTAAGTTCTTGTGGGGTGGAGGAAGAGAATTTGGAACTCAAAGTTTTAAAGAAATTGATGTCAAAATTTGTATTTTACATGTAATTTGGGAAAATAAAATTCTAAATATATGTAAAAAAAAATCTGCCCCTGCAGCTCCATAAGATCCTATAGCTGGAAAGGACCTTCCTTAGAAATCCATCCGTTGTTCCTGGTTTTACCCTGAAGAATGAATCCCACAAACCCATTAACTATGGGAAGACAGCTATTGTCTCTATCTATGCCCACACCACCTACTCTTTTCCAACCTAAACATTCCTACTTATTTCAATTGGGCCTAGGACAGGGCAGTTCTAGCTAAGTCACTTCATCTCTTTACCTCTGAATTCATTTATAAAATAAAATCTTCTCACCATTCCCTTTACTGGATTCTATGATTTCTAAGTCCTTTCCAGTTCTAAAATTTAATGTTTAAGCTCCCTCCCAGTTCTGACATTGGCTTCTAAGGCCCCTCCCAGCTCTGACATTTTGGGTTCTAAGGCCCCTCCCAGAACTGACATTCTGTGTTCTAAGGGCTCTCCCAGCTCTGACATTCTATGTAGAACTTAGAAAGGTTCCTCCCTTGGGATGTAGGGAAATTGAGACATTAATGCACTGTTAGTGGAATTGTGAATTGATTTGACATTCTAGAGAGCAATTTGGAACTATGCCCAAAAGGCTATAAAACAGTGCATACCCTTTGACCCAGCAATACTGCGACTAGGTCTGTATCTCAAAGAAATTTTTTTAAAAAGGAAAATGACTTATCTGTACAGAAATATTTATAGCAGCTCTTTTTGTGGTGTCAAAGAATTGGAAATTTAGGGGATACTTATTAATTGGGGAATGGCTGACCAAGATGCGGCATATGATTATGATGGAATATTATTGTGCTATAAGAAATGATGAGCAGGATGCTCTCAGAAAAACCTGGAAAGACTTACAAGAACTGATGCAAAGTGAAATGAATAGAACTAGGAAAACAGTGTACACAGTAACAACAATTCTGTAAGGATCATCAACTATGAATGATTTAGCTGTTCTTAGCAATACAATGATCTAAGACAATTCCAAATGACTTATAACAAAAAATGTTATATACCTCCAGAGTAAGTACTAATAGAGTCAAAGCATACTTTTTTAAATTTTATTTTTCTTCTCTTTTCATTTTGTCTGTTTTCTTCCACAACACGACTAATATAGAAATATGTTTTGCATGACTACACATGTATAACTTACGTCAAATGACTTGCTTTCTCAATGAGAGGAAGTTTTAAGAAATGAACAAAGTTTTTAAGAAACAAATGTGGAAAATTGTTTTTATGCATAATTGAGGAAAAAATAAAATATTAAAAAAGAAAGGTCCCTCAAACCTCATACCTTCTAATGATTTTTCCAGTCTGATATTCCATAAGTCTTGAGTTTCTCTGTGCTTCCTCCCTAGGCAAGCTTATTCATTTCTACCCAAGCTTTGGACCATCATATCTTAGGGATGAGTTCCAAATCGATAACTCCAAGTCCCCATAGGGATGTAACCATCTCTAGAAAATGTAAAACCATGAAAAACCAAATCTCTGGCATGACATGAGGAAGATAGAAAATATGGCGGGGGGGGGGTGGAACACTATAGAAATCCATGTGGTCTCCTATATATGTTGTTGAGGTTGGGTTGTTGCTGTTTGGTCTTTTTTTTTTTTTTTAAGGATAGGGATTTGACTTGTGACATCCTTTGTATATAAGGAGCTCCCAAGTGAGGAAACTCACTCTAGAAAACAGTCTGGGTCCTGATAGTCTTAGAGAGCTGTCCAGAGTCCAGAGAAGCTAAGTAACTTGTCACGGGTCACACGGCCAGCGGATGCCAGAGGAGGCATCAAGGCTGGCTTTTTAACCACTTCTCTTTGCTGCCTCTCATGGCGCCCTCTATGGATGTAAATATTCACTGCTAATTTAGTACATAAAAACATAGTGATTTGCTTGTAGAAAAGAGGAGGAGGAGGAGGAGGAGGAAAAGGAGAAGGAGAAGAAGAAGAAGAAGAAGAAGGAGAAGAAGAAGAAGAAGAAGAAGAAGAAGAAGAAGAAGAAGAAGAAGAAGAAGGAGAAGGAGGAGGAGAAGGAGGAGGAGGAGGAGGAGGAGGAGGAGGAGGAGAAGGAGGAGAAGGAGGAGGAGGAGGAGGAGAAGGAGGAGAAGGAGGAGGAGGAGGAGGAGGAGGAGGAGGAGGAGGAGGAGAAGGAGAAGGAGGAGGAGGAGGAGGAGAAGAAGAAGAAGAAGAAGAAGAAGAAGAAGAAGAAGAAGAGAAGAAGAAGAAGAAGAAGGAGAAGGAGGAGGAGGAGGAGAAGGAGGAGGAGGAGAAGGAGGAGAAGGAGGAGGAGGAGGAGGAGGAGGAGGAGGAGGAGGAGGAGGAGGGAGGAGGAGGAGGAGGAGAAGGAGTAGGAGGAGGAGGAGGAGGAGGAGAAGAAGAAGAAGAAGAAGAAGAAGAAGAAGAAGAACTGTTGTGTCTGGTGTGCTTAGAGAAATAAAGGCCTGGGAAACAAACCCCAAAAGTCCCTTCCCTTCGGGCACCTAATTTTTCCATTTTAATTCAGGTCTCCCAGACTCCTTCCTGGGCACCTCATTGAGATGCATCTCCTTGGACCCTGAAACACAGGAACAGAATTGTGGGATGTCAGAGCTGGAAGGCATCTCTGAGGTCATCTCTTCATTTTACAGAGCATACCCAGAGACAAGAAGTCACCTGCCCCAAGGTCAGAGAGTGAGTTAATGGTCGTGCCAGTACCCCGAACCAGAACCTAGGTCAGTAAAGTGCTAACCTGGGCTCACTTCCATTCTGGAATCCACTGGTCCTTCTAGCCAAGTCCACATTGCACAGCTCCTGGGCACAAAGTCTCATGATGACTTGGCAGGCCTCTCCACCCCACCCCCTCTGCACCAATCCAGGTCCCTTCTCTCCTTCAGGGAGGAACCTTGGCTCCGGACTCACTCTTTCTGGGAAGCCCTCCCTGATGAACCCCACCTGCTAGAAGGCTCAGTGCACCTCCACATTTACAGGTTTTGGCATAAGAGTAACTTACTGTGTTGCTTTGTAACTAACTGTGTTTCTTTCTTCTAGCTATTCATATTCTCCATCGCCACCTGGAATAAAGGCACCCTCAGGGCAGAGAACCTTGAATTCACCCACCCTCTGCCCCATAGTGTCTAGCACAGGACTCTGCAGAGGAGGTGGAGATGATATGGACCATGAGATTTAAAGCTGGAAGGAACCTTAAAGATCATCCCACTCAGCCCCCTCATTGTAGGTCCTGAAAAGTGAAGGCCATTGTCAATGGTCACACAAGTAGTCGGTCAGTGGTAGATCTGAGATTTGAACCCAGGTCCTCTGACTCCAAACCTCATCACTCTTTCTGAATGTTTGTTCAGTCACCTTCCCTGAGAACTATAACACACAAATACTGACAAAGAGCTACTCAGAGAACATACCCAGTAGAAGTCACCAGGGACCACAAGGAGCAGTCTAGAGGCTGGTTCCAAAAGACATACAAATTCTTGTGAGTGGCATCAGAAGCACTGGCTGAAAAAGAGCTTCTAGAAATCTCTCACATGGACCTTACTCTTTTTTTTTTTTAAGTGAGGCAACTGGGGTTAAGTGACTTGCCCAGGGTCACACAGCTAGTAAGTGTTAAGTGTCTGAGGCCGGATTTTGAACTCAGGTACTCCTGACTCCAGGGCCGGTGCTCTATCCACTGTGCCATCTAGCTGCCCTTGGTGTATATATCTTTAAGAGATGGATCACTCTCCCCACTCCATCCCCAGTCAAGTCTCTGGCCCTGCTCAATGAAAGGATAAAGAGTGTCATATTGGGAAGTGATCATTCTAGTCCCCCCAGGCTCTGACCATATGGTATATCCTTGACTCCTTTCTCTCACCCTGCAGAGCCAATCAGTTGCCAAGTCTTGTATTTTCTACCTTGTAACATCTCTCATATATGCCCCTTCTCTCCTAAGGCACTGGTCACCACCCTTGTACAGGTAACAAGTTCCCTGCCTCAAGCCTCTCCCACTCCAATCAATTCCTCTTGACCTCAGCCATCACATGAATCTTCCTAAAGACCCCCCATGTCACCTCCCACTATTCAATCCATTCCAGTGGCTCCCTGTGAAATCAAGGATCAAATATAAAATCTTCTGTTTGGCATTTGAAGCCCTTCATAACCTGGCCCATTCATTCCTACCTCTCCATTCTTCTTATATCTTACTCCTCTCCTAAGATCATTGCCTACAATCCAATGAAAATGACCTCCTTGAGGTTCTCTGAGCATTGAGAAATGGGATTTCCTAGCATTGGGAGAATGCTCTCCCTGGTTTACCTAGCTTGCTTCAAGTCTCAGCTAAAATCTCACCTCTGGCAAGAGTCTTCTCCATCCCCAGTCTTCCTTAATCTTAGCGCTGTCCTTCTGAGATCCTACTCTCTCCTAGGAGAAAGCCCCTCCAACCCCTCATGGCAGTCCATTCCATTTCTAGACCACTCTGATGTTATTTACCCCTCATAACCAGCCAGAATTTGCCTCTTCAAAATCTCCACACACTCCTCTTGCTTCTAACCTCTGTGGCCAAAGAGAATGTGTCATCATTTCTCTACATAAAAGTCCTTCAAATACCTGAAGACTGATGGCATGTCCCTCAAGTACACAATATGTGTCCTCCAGTTCCTTCAATCTGTCTGCATTTGACATAAGCCTAAGACCCTTCACCACGCTGGTTGTTGTCCTCTGCACCTTCCCCAGCTTATCAATGTTTTTATTCAGCTGCACCTAGACCAAACACTCCAGATGAGGTCTGCTGAGGCCAGAGCACAGTGGGATTATCACCTCCATTTTTCCTGGAAGTTACATCTGTCTTAATGGAGCCCAAGATCTCATTAACTTCTGAGGCTGACATATCCCAGGGCTGACTTTGATGGAGGTCCACTAAAAGCCTCACATCTGTCTCAGAACAGCTGCTGTCTAACTATCTCCCCCTAATCTTGAACTTGGAAAAAATTCTCATTTCTCTCTTCCACCTCTTCCTTTGTCTCTCCCTCCCCACTCCCTCTGTCTGTCCCTCCTTTCTCTTTCCTTCCTCTCCCCTCCCTCCTCCTTTCTGTGTCTTTCTTCTTTCCTGCTCCCCCATCTTCCTCTCTCCTGCTTCTTCTTCCCGTCCTCCCTCTCTCTGTCTCCTTTCTATATCTCTCCCTCCTCTTCCTTCTTTCTCTCCCTTTTCTCTCTCTGTCTCTCCCTCCTCTCTGTTTCTCTTCCACCTCCCTCTCAGTCTCTCCCTCTCCTTACTCTCTCCCCCCTCCCTCTCTGTCTCTCCCTCTCCTTACTCTCTCCCCCCTCCCTCTCTGTCTCTCCCTCTCCTTTATCTCTCTCTGCCCCCTCTCACTTTCTCTCTCTCTACACCATCCCCTCCTCACTACAGGGATAGGCCCACCCTATCACTTAGATGCTTCAGGGAAGAGGTCTCTAGTTGAATGCACCAAAAATGAGCTCCCTCGTGCTATTTCTGTCAGAGGCCATAATAAACTCCCCAGTGAACTTATGAATGGCTAGATTAAGAGACATAATCAGTAGAAGGAAGGAAGCTTGCAGTGCTGGGTTTCAGTCACTAAGCAGCTGGGTCCCTTCCAGCTCCTTTTGGGCATGGCCATAGCTCTGGAGTGTGGCTGGCTCATCCAAGCTCTAAAGCAGGATTCTGAGTTGCTGCCAAATAGTCCAGCAGTGGGCATGACACTCCTAATTGGTGCTGGATATGTCACAGTCACTTTACTAATTCTATACTCCACAACCTGCTTCCAGACCTAGGGAGCAATTTCCAAATTTACTCCATATGTAGAAAATCCTCAAGATTGATTTCCAATTGACCCTGTCCGGTCTGAGTGACCTGACGGAACAAAGTTTACACAAAGGCAAGAAAGCCAGGCCTGAACTGATATTCACAGACATTGAAAGGGAGTTGTTAGTAGGGAGGAAAATAGGTACAGGTGTACAAGCACTTGGAAAGAGCAACTAGACTAGTCACATACAACAATTACCTCTGTTGAATAGCAGGAATGAGAGGCATATGAGAGCCAGCAGCAGAGGCACATCTGGTGCTGGTGAGCAGTTTAAACTGGCCATTTGCTGTGGCTGAGCCCAGGCCTTTCACTCTTTGTTTATTTAATCATTTTTATTTGAGCTGTACAGTTTCTAAGCTGCAGATATGGGGAAAGTCATAGCCCTTCAGACATTCCTTCCACTGTGGTGACATTGCCAGTAAGGTCAGTTTCTGCATCTTCCCAGAGGTTCATCCCATGAGAGTCAGTGCTCCAGGTGACTTGGCTTGTGTACGTATCCCTGGAGTGACAGTCTCTGGATGGGGTTGCCACTGGTCTTTGTCTTTCCATAGACGGTGAAAAAGGAACAAGGAAGTGGCCTAAGATGGTCAGATTACAAATGGAGGTGGCCACTGGTGAGATGCCAGTCCCATGTGGTATAGTTCTGAGTGTGTCTGAGGCTCCCCAGGTCTCCACACTCAGGAAACAATGATGGAGAATGGAGAGAAGTTCCCACGCATATATGGAAAGCAGGGGTGGTGAGAGAGTTCCAGTGACTCCCCTGACTCCCTGCCACTGAGGCTGCCCAGCCTCCCACTCCCTGGCACTCTGCCAATGCCTTCTGCAGCAGCCCAGGCAGGCGCTTGTCCCCCTGATCACCCGAAGGTGAGTGACAGTGCCACAGATACAGAAGGGGAAAAAAGGCTTTTGTTCCACGGAAATGACTGTCAAGGGGAGAGGAGAAGTGGATTGTTCACTTTTTTTTCTGTTTGAGATAAAAATGTCAATTTACCTCAAATTGTCCCAAAAAGGAAGAAAATTAAATTTGTTTTTACAAGGATGTCAGCGCAACACTTCAACATGAGAGCCCAAGTTAGCGTGACTGAAGGAAGAAGGAGCAGAACGAGAAGGGGGAGGAGAGGATCTGGGAAGAGATTCTGTTCTCTGGGGAAAGGCAGTCACAGAAATGAATTTTAGAACCTGAAGGGATCAGCTAGTCCAAACCCCTCAATTTGAGGGAAAGGAGAGGCTAATTGGGAAAGGTGAGACTTGCCCAGGGCCATATAGCAAGTTAGGGACAAATTTAATCATTGCTTCATTAAGAAAAAATAAATCAAACCCACTCAACAATCACTAACTCAGGGATTCCCCCTCCCCTTCCCTACCTTTCCTGCCATCAGTAATTTAATGAAGGGAAAGAAAGGCTAAGGGGAGGGTTCACATGGCTAAGAACCTAGGACCTCATAGGTGTAGACAGGCAAGCCTAGAAGGAGTGGGCAGGGAGGTCTAAGGACAACTAGGTGGGACAGTGGATAGAGTGCCAGGCCTAGAGTCAGGAAGATCTGATTGCAAATCTGGCTCAGACACTTACTAAACTGGGCTGACCCTGGGCAAGGTCACTTTACCTGTTTGCCTCAGTTTCCTCATCTATAAAGTGAAGTTGGAGAAGGAAATGGCAAACCCTCTAGTATCTTAGCCAAGAAATTCCCAATGGGTCCTAAAGAGTTGGATATGACTGAAATGACTGAACACCAACAACAAAGGGCGTTCTGAGACTGACTAGACAGTCAGTCTCCCTCTCTCTCTCTCTCTCTCTCTCTCTCTCTCTCTCTCTCTCCCCCTGCCTTCAAATCTTCCTCTCCACCCCCTCCTCTCAAAAAAATCCATTGGGTAAAAGTTACAAAGAAGTGGATTTAGATGTGATGTCAGGGGGAAAGTCACCCCATCCTAACAATGGAGAGCAGTCCCCAAATGAATGAGCTGCTTTTGGAGGTGGTAGGTTCTCCCTTAATTGGAGGCCTTCAAGAAGAAGCCAGATGACCACTTGTTGGGCACCTTGCCCCGAGGAGATGTTATTCAGGTTAGGGTTGGACCGGTTGCCTCTGAGGTACTTTCCACCTCTGACATTCTGTGACTCTGGAAAAATCAAATCCATGGATAAATGACATCAGATGTATTGGGGGGGGGGGGGCGGGGAGTAGAACAGGATTTCTCCAGAGTTCAGCTTTAGAGGATACTGCCACAAATGATTCCCTCTACTTCCTCACTGGTAAGTCTGCACTAAGTGAGACCCCTAACCCTCTCACCCAGTCCCAACAGATGGAACCTCTACCAGGGCCCCAAGGGTACTTTCTACCTCCCACCCAGTTTAAGGTTTCTTAGTAGTTGTGGTGGATTCCAACAGAGGTGGAATCCTGCCTTCCTTAACTACAGGAAATCCCAAGCCTAGGGGGTGAGGGGACTGGACAGGGGTGAAATATCACCACAGCCCCTGGGGTCTCAGAAAAAAACGCTAAGACCCAATCGTGTTGGACTCCCTTGGGAGTTGTGTAGTGAGTTTCTTCTGGATGGAGTGGGGGAGGAGGCAAGGAGGTTAGAGATCCCAATATTTCCTACGGCCCCTCCCCTCTCTGTTGCAGCCCCCTACCCCCCCCCCACCCAATCATATGACTAAACTCTGTCGTGGTGACCTGGGTCACTTCCGAGTGGAGCTCGGCCCCCGGGGCTGCCCGGGAGGCCGGGCCCAGCTCTAGTCAGGCCGGCCTACTAAGGCCGTCTGAGGGAGAGCAGGTGGAGACCCGCTCCCGGATGGTGGCTTCGCGGGCCCGGCTGAAGCTACTGGGCTCCGGTGGGGCCCCCGGCGGAAGGGCCGCAGAACTCTCGGAAGCAGCGCTTGAAGTTTTCATCCAAGAAGGCGTAAAGCACGGGGTTGAGGCTGCTGTTGGTGTAGCCCAGGGCAATGCACAGGTGCAGGCTGGCCACCACCAGCGGGTTCCTCTTGCGATGTCCACCAGGGGTCCAGACGATGACCGAAGATGTGGATGGGGGCCCCAGCAGATGATGAAGGCGGCCACCACCACCAGCACCATGCGGTGATGCGCCGCAGGTTGCGGTCCTTCTCCTTGGAGCCGGAGAGCAGGCGCACGGTCCGCAGGCGCAGAATCATCAGTCCGTAGCACACGGTGATGACCAGGATGGGTACCACGAAGGCAAAGATAAACACGCAGATCTTGGTCACGGTGTCCCAGTACCAGCTGGCTTAGGGAAACCGCAGCATGCAGACCACCATCCCGTCTGGGGGGACACAGAAGGAGACAGAGGCAGAGTTAGCCACTGACTGACCAATGACCATTCCCCACAGATGGATTACCCAACGGGCCCGTCAGACACACGCTGGGGCGGGAGTAAGGGGGCGGGGGGGGTGGTGGTGCCAAGATTAGAGACAGTAAGCTATTCGCCTGGGTCCCTCCCAGCTCCCTTTCTGGGGTCCACCAAAGCAGGAGAATGATAACCAGGGCTCAGATCTGCAGTCGCCTCCCTCCACCCCTGCCCTGTAGCTGGAGCCCGCTTACCCAAGACCCTCCAGCACGGGGGAGTGAGAGAATGACCACAGGGGATCCATGGGGCTGGGGAATGGTTCGATTCTCAACTCTCCCAAGAGGGAGGACAAGGAAGAGAAAGACAGATTGAGCCAATCAGTCAGTCAACTATCATTATTAAGCACTTATTATGTGTACTGTGACAGGAACATGTTGCCTCTGAATGTTCCTGGTGACTTACTTAAAATAAAATCTTTTTATATTTTGTCTTTTATATCACCTTTATCTAAAAAAAAAAAAGACAGTTCCCTCCCATGTGCCTTACTTACTCAAGGGAACCCATCCCTTGTAACAGGGATGAAAAAAGATTGAAAAGAAAGCATTTCAGCAAAAGCAACCACCTCAGGCAAGTCTGATAACATGCAACATTCACACCCATAGTCCTCCACCTCTGTAAAAAATGGGAGAGAGGTGTATTGTCTCCCCTCTTTTATGCAAAGGTGGGAGAGAGATGCATTTTCTCATTCTTCCCCAGGGACAGGGGCTGGAGCAGCAAGTTGGCTCATTATAAATCCCAAAGCATTAGCTTATTGATTTTTCTGTTCTGTTTACATTTTTGTTGTCACTGTGCTATTCCTTACAACTTATATAAACCTGGGAGGGCTCCTTATCTCCGGGGTCCTCTGCCAATAATTTCCATAAAGACTAGGCAGGGAGGGCTGAGGTCCCCACTTCTTTGTCCCTCTGCCTAGCTAAACACTGCCAGTCCTTCAAGATTTGCTTCAGACCCAGCTTCTAAAGGAAAGTCTTTTCCTGCCTGGCCCTGGCCCTGGCAATGATAATCCCTCTCTCTGAGGCCTAAAGCATTTACTCTCAACTGAAGGAGCTCCTCTTGTCTGATCCATACAGTGAGTAAAGGAGAAATGGGAGAAATAAGCATAAAAGAAGACGAGCACCTTCAGTTGAGCCCTGGACCTCGATCAGGGCATCCTGAGTCTCTGGGTATCGGGAGACTGTCACCTGTCACCTAGAGACAAGTAGGTTGCCAAGTTCAGAGAGAGATGGACAGGCACCAGGAAATATAGCTGAGTTCAAATCCAGCCCTCAGATATGTGACCTTGGATAAGTCACAACCTCTGTTTCAGTTTTCTCAACTGTAAAATGGGCTTAATGATATGGCCCCTAACTCACAGGGCTGTTGTGAGGAACAAATGAAACAATATTTATAGTTCTTTGTATAGTGCCTGGCTTAACAAATGCTTGTTTTCCCTTCTTTCCTCCCCATTAAAGTCTCATCTCTCTCAAGACACAGGACTACAGACTCCAATTATTTGGGGAGGTGTTTTGTCCAAATGATGTCTGTGAGATTAGGACAGCTCTATCAGGGACCTGGAGACAGACTTCCCAGCCTGTTAAGAACTTCACAGAAGATAGTCAGAGATGCAGTCCCATGAGGTTGCTCTGAAGCCTTGTCTCCCCAATTGGTCTGTGAGCCCTTATTACCTTTTTTGCACACCCACTGCCCCTCCCCTTCCCAATCCCTCCTCTCGCGTTTTTTTGTTTTGTTTTTTTGGCAGGGCCATGAGGTTAAGTGACTTTCCCAGGGTCACATGGCTAATAAGTGGTCAAGTGTTTGAGGCTGGATTTGAACTCAGGTCCTCTTGAATCCAGGCTGGTGGTTTTATCCACGTGCCACCTAGCCGCCCCCCTCCCTTCCTTCTCCATACACTGACCAGCCACAGTGCCTGGCACATAGTAGGTGCTTAATAAATGTTTATGACTGACTACTTCCTCACCTGGGCCTCTCAGAATAACTTAGCTGCCTTCAAGGCCCAGCTCAGGTGCCACCTTCTAAAATTCTAGAATGTTATGATCCTCTAGCCCACCTATAAATTCTCCCTCTTGAAATGATGTTGTATTCTTTTGTTCATACTTCATATTTATTTCTCTAGGCACATATCTCTCTCCAGTAGAATGTAAGCTTTCTGAGGCAGGGGCTCTTTCCCTTTTTTGTCTTGGTACCCCCAGCCCCTAGCATGAGACTCAGCATGTAGTAGGTAATTAATAAAACACATTGAATTGAATTGAGCTCAATCAATAAGCATCTGTCAAGTGCCGATTAAGTGCCAGGTATAAAAAGACAAAAGTCCAGGGGACAAGCTAGATGGCGCAGTGGTAAAGCACCGGCCTTGGATTCAGGAGTACCTGAGTTCCAATCCAGCTTCAGATACTTGACACTTACTAGCTGTGTGACCCTGGGCAAGTCACTTAACCCTCATTGCCCTGCAAAACAAAACCCCCAAAAAACAAAAAACAAAACAAAACAAACAAAAAAGACAAAAGTCCCTGTCCTCAAGGGGTTTACATTCTATAGGAGAAGACAGGTACATTTTATTACAGTTCAGTCCATTTTCAGTCATGTCTGATTCTCTCATGACCCCTTTTAGAGTTTCCTTGACCATTTCCTTCTCCAGATCATTTGACAGAAGAGGAAAACTCAGGCAAACAGGGTATAGTGACTTGCCTAAGGTTATATACTAATAAGTGTCTGAGGCCAAATTTGAAACTCAGGAAGATGAGTCTTTTCTTTTCTTTTTTTTTGTGGGACAATGAGGATTAAGTGACTTGCCCAGGGGTCACACAGCTAGTAAGCGTCAAGTGTCTGAGGTCTGATTTGAACTCAGCTCCTCCTGAATTCTGGGCCAGTGTGCCACCTAGCTGCCCCCAAATGAGTCTTCTTTTCTTGACTCCAGGCCCAGCACTCTATCCACTGCACCACCTAGCTACCACATATGTATATATAAAATACAGCATGCCCCAAAAGTCTTAGCTTTAATAGTTTTAAAATGCATTTGGACTTTTGGGACACTTTATATATACCAAATTAAATGGAAGTCATTTTTAAGGGGAGGCCTCAGTGATTGGAGGGATCAGCTCAGGCCTCTAGCAGGAGGTTGTGTTCAAGCTTTTTGAAAGAAGCTTAGGGATCCCAAGAAGTGGAGGTGAAGAGAGAGAATTCTAAGCATGGCAAGCTTGGGGGGAATGGGGGAGTCTGTGTAGAAGCCCCAAGATGAGAACATGCAGTGTGTTCAGTGAGGCCCCGAAGGAAGGCTAGCTTGGTAGAGCGTACAAAGGGCAGTAAAGTATAATGAGGCTGGAAAGGTCAGCTGGAGCCAGGTTGTAAAAGGTTTTTAATGCAATATCGGGGACAATAGGCAATTTGAGGCAATAGGGAGCCATTGAAGTTTATTGAGTCATTTAGGTACTTCTCAGTAGAGTCAACATGAAGGACAAAAAGAGACTGAGGGCAGTGACCAGTGTGTGCCACTCCAGAGAGCCTTGCTTCATAACTTCACAGGGCGGACAGCTAGGTGGCACAGTGGATAAAGCACCGGCCCTGGATTCAGGAGGACCTGAGTTTAAATAAGACCTGACACTTGACACTTACTAGCTGTGTGGACCCTGGCAAGTCACTTAACCCTCATTGCCCCACAAAAAACCTCCAACCCCCCCAAAAAACCAAAAAAAACCCCAAAACCAAAACAAAACTTCACAGGCTCAGTCCCTGCAGTAGGTTCCAAGTGACCGATGGGCTTTGTGCAGCTGGTGACAAGACATAAGGTAGCCTGGGGGGGAAGAGGGTGATGATCTCTGACCAGTGATGCTCCCAGATGCCCCCTTAACCTTCTTCCCTCCCTCCCCAACTCCCCCATCCATTGGGACCACGTCAGCAAGATGGCAAGGCTTGCTGGCTGCTGAATCATCACCAATGGGAGCTGGGGAAAGGTGGGCAATAGCAGCAGCCAATCCTTCCCCTCATCCCTTCTCCATTGCCTTCTGAGATGAGCTCTGAGAAGATTCAGGCTGAACCAATTTCCGGCTCCCCATATTTGGTGAGGACAGCAGCTTCCGCATTGGAATCTTAGCCATTTTCCCCCCAGGCCCTAAATGTGGGCATGGGGGAGGGGGGGAATCCAGTGGGTATCTTTTCTCACTCATTCCCAACAAGAAGAATGAAGTGGATCTTCAGGAGCAGGGTCTGAGTGAGATCAATCAAGGGAGCTTGTCCTGAGGGACAAGAAACACTGAATAGGTATACAGACTCATAGGATCCTGGAGCTGAAAAGGTCCTGGGGGTCATCGAGCCTGCCTATCCTGTCCAATGGGAGAATTTCATCCTTTGACTGCCAAGGAATGGTTATCCAGCCTTGAATATTTCCAGTGACAGGGAACTCATTACATAACAAGGCGATGGGTTTCCAAAGGAATGTAGGGAATGTTCTTCCCTGAGAGGAGAGATGTTCATCTATCCCTGTCTATGGCCCAGTAGAGGCAATCTTGGCTTTTTTTGTGGGTCAATGAGGATTAAGTGACTTGCCCAGGGTCACACAGCTAGTAAGTGTCAAGTGTCTGAGGTCTGATTTGAACTCAGGTCCTTCCTTAGGTAGGTGAGGAACATCCCAACCTCTTCTGTTCTATCTCATTCCCTTGAGCACTGGATGCAACACTGACCTCCTCATTCCTCAAACAAGACCCTCCATCTCCCAACTCTGGGCATTTTCACTGGCTATCCTCTATGCGTGGAGTGCTCTTCCTCCTCATCTCTGCCTCCTGTTTCCTTCAAATCCCATCTAAAATCCAACTTCTGCAGGAGGTTTTCCTGGTCCCTCTTAATTCTCCACTTTATTCTGTATGTGACTTGTTTGTACACAGTCGGGGGTTTTTTGCATGCTCTTTCCCCCATTTTTTTTTACCTCCTCGAGGGCCTTTTATTCATATCTCCAGAACTTAGCAAAGTGCCTAGCACATAGTAGGTGCTAATAAATGTTTACTGACTGACTAACTGGCCAGGACTCATTCCATGTCTCCTCCAGCCCTGTCCCAAAGGACCTGCCACTCTGGGCTTGTCTGGGGTTGCCATTGTTTGTCCTTCATTTTTGAAGAGCACCAATGACATCATGGGGTAATGTCGGACTTGTGCATGAATTGGATTTAAGTGAAGCACAGCTGTGCAAGGTCATCAGCTTCAATCTCTCTGATATGAGAGCGGCATGGGGGGGGGGGGAAATCACTGGTCAAAAGCTACCCTGAAGAGCCATTGTGGCACTGGGGTAAACTGGGACAGATGAGTTCAAATTCTGGCTCCTTATTTACTAGCTGTCAGAGAGTTAAAAAAATTTTATTAAGCACCTACTATGTTCCAGGCACAATTCAAAGTTCTGGAGGATGCAAAGAAAAGGAAAAGTCCCCACCCTCAATTGGGGGAGACAATATGCAAACAGCTATATACAAATAAGGTAGAGAAAGGGCAAAGCAGAAATAAATAACAGAAGGAATACACTAGAATTAAGAGGGATCAGTCACAAGTCATGTAGCCACAGAGAAGTCTGTTAACCTCCCGAAGTCTCATCCTCCTACCTGTAAGTGGGTATAATTATACCTACCTTACAGGTATGTGATAAGAACTAAATGGGATCATGTACAGAAGGTGCTTCACAAAATTTAGAACACTATCTAAATGTCAGTTCTTCTTCTTTTTTTATTTTTGCTGGGCAATTGGGGTCAAGTGACTTACCCAGGGTCACACAGCTAGTAAGTGTTAAGTGTCTGAGGCCGGATTTGAACCAGGTCCTCCTGACTCCAGGGCCGGTGCTCTATCCTCTGCACCACCTAGCTTCCCCCTAAATGTCAGTTCTTATTCTTCCCTGGAAATGACTCAGAGAGATCTCTGTTTACTTGGTTCTCAGCCCTGGCCAGGTTCTGTGGCTGAATTATTGTCAGAGACAGGATTTGAACCCACCTCTTTCTGTTTCCGAGTCTAGGGCTCTCTCTACTTTGCAACAATTAAGGGGTGTGATGAATTAGATTGTCTCACTCGTCTCTTTGTCTTGAACTCAACTCCCCACCCCACTAGGCCCAGCACTCCAAGCAGGGCTTTTCTGGCACCTGGCAGCTTACCCCGGGGGGCCTAGGTTAACCAGTCATCCCAGCCATAGATTCATGCCTAGATCTAATAAGAGGAGTTTCTCAGCCCTAGCCCCATGGGCAAAGGCAAGGGACAAGTCTACCCTTAGAGTGGGCTCAAGGATGAGATCAGGAGAAAGATATGTGGGATTCTCCAGCCTCCTATTGGCCAGTGCCCTATCTCTCAGGGATCAATTACTTATGTTTCCCCAGACAACCAACATCATCCACTGATGAGTCAAGGATTCTTATTGGTCAGTGCTTAGGAAGCTCTTACTAGTCCCCACATGAAGCCCCTATTCTCTCTTTGGCCTGCCTCATAACCATTGACTTGAGCACTTCCAGAAACAGGGAACTCACTACCTAACAAGACAGTAAATTTCCAAGGGAATCTGGGAAATTGGCATACTCACCCTGGGCCTGGGTCACAGCCATGATCATGATGGGCACACCAATGCCAGAGGAAAGAAGCCAGATACATATGTTGATCAGTTTCGCTTTGGCTGGGGTGCGGAAGTCAAGGGCCTTGACTGGGTGGCAGACAGCAATGTAGCGGTCCACGCTCATCATGGTGAGGGTGAAGATGCTGGTGAACATGTTGTAGTAATCGATGGAGAGAACCACCTTGCAAAGCAACTCCCCGAAGGGCCACGTCTCCATCAGATACTTGGCACTCTGGAAGGGCAATGTGCTGGTGGCCAAGGCATCAGCCAGAGCCAGGTTGAAGAT
This sequence comes from Dromiciops gliroides, assembly GCF_019393635.1. NCBI lineage: Eukaryota > Metazoa > Chordata > Mammalia > Microbiotheria > Microbiotheriidae > Dromiciops > Dromiciops gliroides. The sequence goes on from NC_057863.1 coordinate 603,517,028, forward strand.
GTAGATGTTGGTGGCCGTCTTCATCTTAGTGTATCTGGAGAGGAAGAAAGAGGAACCAAAGGAGCTTTTTTACTTTCCATAACTGGCAGGGATCAATGGGGCATTTGACTAGAGGAAGGAGGGGGAAAAGAGGGAACCCAGAGGAGAGAGGTTTAGAGCTGGAAAGGACCTTCAAAGGTCATCCAGTCCCTTATTTTACAGTTGGGGAAACTGAGGGCCAGTAAGGTTAAATGATTTGCCAAAGGTCACCCAGGTAATGAGAGGTTCAAATAATTTTTTATTCTTGCTGGAAGATGGTGGGGGAGGGGGAGACAGAGAGGAATCTGGAAGACTCAAATTCTGCCATTTGTCTGGATTCCTAGGAATGTTTCTGGTTAGCTCTCAGGGAAACAGAGTTAGAAAATGGGTCCCTAGGTCCTCTCCTTTATGATGCAAATACTATGTGCAACACTATATGCAAATCTTAAATCCCTATATAAATGTCAGGAATTACTATCATCATCACCATTATTACTGCCCATTCTCCAAATCACTGACAAGAAGAGAAATGCAAATCAAAACAACTCTGAGATATCATCTAATATCCATAAAATTGGAAGATAGCAAAAGATGAGAAGTCAGTGTTGGAGGGGCTGTGGAAAGACAGGCACACTAATATGCTGCTGTTGGAGCTATGAGTTGGTTCAACCATTGTGGGAAGTAACTGGAATTGCCTATCCATACCCTTGGACTGAAAGATCCCACCGCTAGGCACATATTCCCAAGCAAAGCAATCATCATCACAATAAGCTAGCATTTATACAGCACTTTAATGTTGGCAAGTCACTCTCCATGTATGATTTCAGTTGATCCTTGCAATAACCCTGTGAGTTAGGTGCCGTTATTATTCCTATCTTACAGATGAAGAAATGAACCTCAGAAAGGTTAAGTGGGGGCAGCTAGGTGGCACAATGGATAAAGCATTGGCCTTGGATTCAGGAGGACCTGAGTTCAAATCCAGCCTCAGACACTTGACACTAGCTGTGTGACCCTGGGCAAGTCACTTAATCCTCATTGCTCCACAAAACAAAAAACAAAACAAAAAAGAAAGGTTAAGTGACTTGCTCAAGGTCATGTAATTATTAAGTATCAGAGGCAGAATTTGAACACAGATTTTCCAAAGTCCAACTCCAACAGTCTCTTGATTGTTGGCTTGTAGAAAAGTCTCATATACACCAAAACATCAATAGCAGCACTTTTTTGTGGTAGCAAAAAACTGGAAACAAAATAGATATCCATCAATCGGGGAGTTGACTAAACAAACTGGTGCATGAATAAGATGGGCTATTGCTACACCATAAGAAATAATAATAATAATTGTTAATATTTATATAGCATTTACTATGTGTCAGGCACCCTGCCAAATGCCTTCCTATTATCTCATTTAATCCCCACAACAACGCTGGAAGGTAGGTGCTGTTATGATCCCCATTTTTACAGTTGGGGAAACTGAAAAAGACAGAGGTTAAGTGGCTTGCTCAGAGTCACACGTTTAGTAAGTGTCTGAGGCTGGATTTGAACTCAGGTTCTGATTTCAAGCCTGGCCCTTTAACTATGAAGAATATAGAGAAGTGTGGGAATAGTTTATGAATGGATGCAGTGTGAAGTAAGCAGAAACAACTCACAACTGCAACAATGTAAATGGAAGAACAGCAACAACAAAATCCAAGCTGACTACTAGGTAATTATAAGAACCAAGTTTGGTTCTGTAGAAGGGATGAGAAAATGTATCTCCAGCCCTCCTTTGCAGAGGTGGGTGCTGGGAGCTGGGGGGGGGAAGAAAGGGGAGACTATGATTGTGGAACATGACATAGATTATTCAATTCAATTAGTGTGTAGATAAATTTCACTCAACTGCTTTCTCTGTCTCTCTCTTTTTCTTATTCTTTGTTACAAGGGCCAGCTCTCTGGGGAGAGGGGAGAGGAGGAATATATTTGGAAATGAAAGTAATATAAAAACAAAAGATATCACTAAAAATGTCAAAGCAAGTCTTATTCCCCAGACCCTCTCATCTCCCATTTAATAACACCCACACAAAGGCACTGTCTCCGACTCCAGCTTCTCTTCATGTTTAATGGTAGCAGAGATTTTGATGAAGTGGGGAAGTAATTCACATAAGGGAAGATAAATGGGACACAAAGGACTTGCTTTAGAGTCCTGAGGCTCGGGTTCAAATCACAGCTTTTCCATTCACCACCTGTGTGACTGTTGGCAAGTCATGTGGCTCTCTAGGCCTCAGTTTCCTCATTTGTAAAATGAGGAGATTGGACCAGATGGCCTCTGATGTCCTTTCTGACTCCTGTACATATTTCCATGGTCAGTCTGAGAGGACCAGTGGGATTCAAAGAGGTATTATAGCCTACAGAAATCTCACTGGATGGTCAAAAGTTGGGCTTAAGTCCTGGTACCATCATTTCCAAGCTGCAAGTTTGACTCTGAACAAGTCAATCAGTTGATCAACAGGCATTTGTGTGGGTTTTTTTTTGTGTGTGTGTGTGTGTGCAGGCAATGGGGGTTAAGTGACTTGCCCAGGGTCACACAGCTAGTAAGTGTCAAGTGTCTGAGGCAGGATTTGAACTCAGGTCCTCCTGAATCCAGGGCCGCTGCTTTAACCACTGTGCCACCTAGCTGCCCCTCAACAGGCATTTGTTAAGCACTTACTAAGTGCCATTAAGTGCTATCAAGTGTTAGGTGGCAAAGAGGAAAGAGCACTGGGCTCAGAGTCAGGAATATTTATCTTCCTGATTTTAAATCTGGCCTCAGACACTTACTAGCTGTGTGACCCTGGGCAAATCACTTACCTGTTTGTCTCAATTTCCTCATCTGTAAAATGAGCCAGAGAAGAATATGGCATATCACTCCAGTATCTCTGCCAAAAAAACCCCCACCTCAAATGGGGTCATGAAGACAGGACTTAAAAAATAACTATGCAAGGTGCTGGGGGACGGAACAAAACCAAAAATGAAGCAGTTCTTGCCCTCAGGGAGCTTAAATTCAATATCAATCGATCTTTAGATATGTATATATGTATGTATATATGCACACACATATATGCTTGTGTATACATATATATCTACTTATGTATATAACATATACACAGAAAAAATACAAATAATTTGGGGGTTTTTTTTGGTGAGGCAATTGGAGTTAAGTGACTTGCCTAGGGTCACATAGCCAGTAAGTGTTAAATGCCTGAGGCCGGATTTGAACTCAGGTCCTCCTGAATCCAGGGCCAGTGCTCTAGCTACTGTGCCACCTAGCTGCCCCTCACAAATAAATTTTGAAAGCTAAATGCAAAGTAGTTAAGGAGGGAAGGCACTCACTAGCATTTGGGGGCAGGGTTAGAATAAAGAAGATCTGGTAGAAGATGATGCTTGAGCTGAGCCTAGAGAGGTGATATGATGAAGATAAGAGAGACTCTGAGAGGAGGAAGTGCATTCCAGGCATAGGGAACAGCCATTGAGTAAAAAGACATGGAGATGGGAGATGGGGGTCTTTGTGGGACTTACCAGCTGTGTGCCCTTGGGTATGTCACTGAATTTTATTGGTCCTCAGTTTCCTAGTGTGTAGAAGAGGGTTTATAATATATGACTGACTCAGAAGGCATTTTGAGGATCAAACAAGATCATGTAGGTCAAACATTATCTTCATTTCTATTCATAGAACTTCAGATCTAAAGCAGGAAGAATTGTGAAAAATCTAACTCCCTCAATTTTCAGAGGAAGAAATTGAAGATCAATGAAATTAAATGACTTGTCCAAGGTCATACAGATAAATATCAGAGCAAGGACCCAAACCCACCTCCTCCAACTCAATATCCAGTACTCTCTCCACTGTACCAGGTTGTATCTTACAAATATGTTCTTTTCAAGTCCCTCTTGAAAGAATCCATGTGGGTCTTCCCTCCACCCACAGTCCACAGTCCCTCCATGCTTCAGTGGACAGGCTGTCTGAACTTACTGAGGATTGGTCTTTGGAATGGAGATTTTAATCCCAAGAAGACTTTAGAAGTCATTCAGTCTAACTTATTTTTTTAAATTGTTGTTGTTCTTGTATTTGTCTTTCATTCTTGAAGCAGATCAATGACATCACAGGGGTGATGTCTTGACTTGTATGTGAATTGGATTTAAGTGAGGCAGAGCTATGCAAAGTCATCAGCCTCACTCTCTCCTCAAGCCATTTTTGTTTTCCATATCACTGTCCTCTCTAGAAAGGATACCCAGCCACTACTCTAAGATCAAATTCCTCTTTGAAACAAAGGAAAGCAGTTCAGACAATCAATACAAGGACAGATTCCAATCCCCTTTTGTCCCCTGATGCCTTTCTATCCAGAGGAAGGAGACATTTCATTATCTGATTCACAGGACCGTTCCAACCTCCCCCCTCATTTCACAAGTGACAAAGGTGAGAAAAGGCAAGTGGAGAGATTTGCTCAAAGTCAAAGGACCACAGGTGGACCATGGACACATCCATCACCAGCCTGTCCTTGAGGGCTCTCCAGCTTGATGAGACCTTTGAAAGCTTAGGGAACAGTAGCATGGCCTCTGAGAGCCTGAGTCACACACACACTACAATGAGGCATAAGAAACTGTAATAGAGAATATTAATGCTAACTTGATTCTACTTCTATTCCACAGAATCTGACCTAAAAAGTCATTTATACTAACCTGTAACTAAACACCATCTCCTAAAGAGCATTAGTAAAAATGTAAGCCCCTTGAAGAGAGGGGATTGGTTCTTTGTATCCCCAGCACTTAGCACAGTGCCTTATAAATGACAGGCATAATAAATACCTGTTTAGTTCATATGAGTTGATTATACAAGTGCTCACCCAGCCTCTGCTTAAAGATCTCTTGTCTTTAAGGAGGAAACCTGTTCCTTTCCAAGGCAGTTCATTTGACTTTTGTATAGTACTTGGGGGGGGGGAAGTGTTACAATTATAACAATGTAATAGAAAGAATAAAAAACTGGAAACTGAATGCTGTGTAATTGAAATGACCAAACTCAGCCCCAGGAAAGGCATAAGAAAAGGTATCTTCTGGGAGCAGCTGGGTGGCTCAGTGGATAAAGCACTGGCCCTGGATTCAGAAGGACCTGAGTTCAAATCTGGCCTCAGACACTTGACACTAGCTGTGTGACCCTGAGCAAGTCACTTAATCCCCATTGACCCCCCCAAAAAAAAAACTGAAAAGAAAATGTATCTTTCTCCTTTTGCAGAGGTGGAGGACTATGGCTTTGGAATGTTGCATTTACCATCAGATTCAATCCATGTGTTGGCTAATTTTGCCAAACTGCTTTATTCTCTCTCTATCTCTTTTATTCATTGCTATGAGGACTGAGTTAAAATCTGTCCCCAGACACTTGCCAGCTGTGTGACCTTGGGCAAGTCACTTCACCCCATTTGCCTCAGTTTCCTCAGCTGTAAAATGAGCTGGAGAAGGAAATGGCAAGCCACTCCAGTATCTTTGCCAAGAAAATCCCAGATGGGGTCAAGGAGAGTCAAATGCGACTGAAAACAACTGAACAATAGCAAAAACCTTACTGACTTCTCCTGTCACCTCAGTAGCACCAAGCTCAGGGCAGTAAGGCAAAGTGCCCATTAAAACTTGTGAATGACTCCAGATCTGCTGAGTCTTCAGGCTCTTTCCATCTGATGTTTCAAAAGGTTTGATTGATTTTAGTTGTTTCTTGGTTTGGTTTTTTTTTTTTTTAACTAAAATTGACTAACTCAACCCATTGTTGGGCAGGCAGAGCATCTGTCCCACTTCTGTCCCAAAATATCCCTAATTTACTCTCTGGGCCTGCAGAGAAAGGCTTTTGCTCCAAGAAAGTACAAACGCATCAGCGTCTTTCTCGAACGTCTTGGAAAGTTGGCTCCTTTCAGCTGCTCACAGATCACAGCTGTGTGGGATGCGGCCTCTACCCCACAGCTGACTCCTTGAGTTTCTTTTCTCTTCTGCTGAACAATTAGATGCCTTTCTATTTCTGCTGCTTTGATTCATGCTGGATCTTTCAGTTGCCACAGGGGGTTGGGACCCTGGGAATTATGGGATTCATTTTCTTTAGCTAGTCTAATTTGTTGGGTTGGTTTAAAAAAAAACTATCACCAGCCTCTAAAACTTAAAAATATGGATTTTTTAAAAAAGTGTTGTGCTATGGCTATGAAGATAATGAACTTAACATACCACCTAGGTTATCAATGCTGTACTGGTCCCGGAATCAGGAAGACCAGCATTCAAATCCGGCCTCAGATACTTACTAGCCGTGCGATTGTAGAAAAATCATTTAACTTTTCTATGCTTCAGTTTTTTTTAATCTGGAAAACTGAGCTGATAATAGCACCTACCTCCCAGCATTATGGGAATCAAATAGGTGGTACAGTGGTTAGAACACAGGCCCTAGAGTCAGAAAGATTCATTTTCCTGAGTTCAAATCCAGCCTCAGACACTTACTAGCTATGTGACCTGGGGCAAGTCACTTCACCCTGTTTGTTTCAGTTTCCTCATCTATAAATGAGCTGGAGAAGGAAATGGCAAACTACCCCAGGATCTTTGCCAAGAAAACCCCAAATGGGGTCATGAAGAGTTGGACATGACTGAACAACAATAAAGTGCATTATAAACTTTAAAGTACTATGTAGGGCGGCTAGGTGGCGCAGTGGATAAAGTACTGGCCCTGGATTCAGGAAGACCTGAGTTCAAATCTGGCTTCAGACACTTGACACTTACCAGCTGTGTGACCCTGGGCAAGTCACTTAACCCCCATTTCCCCGTTTAAAAAAAAACTATATAAATGGGAATAATGATTTCCTGTGAGTTTAGGGTTGGTTGATTTGTTTTTTTGTTTTTTGTTTTTTCAGTACTGGAGATGAGTCGCACCAAGGTCTCCATGTTCTATCACCAAGTATTCCTGTGGACCAATGGCATTTACTGGAGTAGGCTTAGCCAAAGGTTAATGTTCCTCTTCCTCCGTATCTTTGGCTGCCTCTGTCAAAGTGATGCTTTAATTCCCCTCTCTCTGCCTTTGGATAGGCAGTCTGTACTCATGCCTGGAATTACTCCCTCCTCACCTCTCCCTTTTAATCACCACCTCCTACACAAGACCTTTTTCAACCTCCTCTAGCTACTCATGTCTCCTTCCCTCCGTATTTTTGTATGAAAGACAGCCCAGTCTAGTAGATAGAGAGCTGACCTCAGAGGCAAGAACCTGGGTTCATGTGCTGCCTCTCCATGAACTGGAGGCGCTGTAAACTTAGCCAAGTCACTTAACCCTTTTACCCCAGGCAACTCCCTGAGGCTATAAATTGCGGGACTGGTCCAGATCTGCCTTGAAAGAGGAAGCTCTGCTGTTGAAATCACAGGTTCAGTAAAAAATACACACTTTGTATAAACCTGTTGTTCAATTGTGTCCGACTCTTCAAGACCAATTTGGGGTTTTCTTGGCAGAGATACTGGAGTGCTTTTGCCACTTCCTTCTCCAGCTCATTTTACACCATGAAAAAATTGCGGCAAACTGAGTTAGGGGACTTGCCCAGGGTCACACAGCTAGTAAGTGATTGAGGCCAGATTTAAACTCAGGAAGATAAATATTCCTGACTCTAGGCCCAGTGCTCTTGTCCACTGAGCCACCTAGCTGCCCCTTATATATTCTTATCTGTGCCTATCTTTTCTCCCCAACTGGGGGCAAGCCCCCAAGGGCAAAGAGTCCTTCATTTTTGTCACCATCCCCCTAGAACCTAGCAAGGTGCCCCCCCCAGATAGTAAGGGTTTAGTAGATGTCTATTTATTCGTTAGTTCCCATAATTAGTAGCCCATCAAGTGGGGTCGTGAAACACCCTTATCGCCCCTTGCTTGGACTACTGCAGTAGCCTTCTGGTTGGTCTCCCTGCCTTAGATCTCTCCCATCATCTCTGGTCCATCCCCTACTCAGAAGCCAAAGAGAGATTCCTAAAGCTTAGGTCTGACCAAGTCACCCCTTGCTATTTGATCATCTCCTGGATTAAATCTAGGATTAAATATTAAATCCTCTTGTTTGGGTTTTAAAGTCTTTCGTGGGGCAGCTAGGTGGCACAGTGGATAGAGCACCAGCCCTGGAGTCAGGAGGACCTGTGTTCAAATGCGGCCTCAGACACTTGACACTTACTAGCTGTGTGACCCTGGGCAAGTCACTTAACCCCAATTGCCTCACTCCCCCCCCCCAAAAAAAAGTCTTTCATAACCTGGTCCCTTTCTCCCTTTCCAGGCTTCTCACACCTCACTCCCTTCCACTTGTAAGGATTGGAATGATGCCACCTGCTGGAGACTTACTGTAGAAGAGTTCGTCCCATGAAGCGAAGGTCTTTGAGGGCAAGACCAGGAGTCTTTTCTTTGGCATCAGGAAGTGACGTTGGGTAGTGGGAGGAAGAAGGAAGAGACTAGCGCTCTGTCTGGCTCTCTTTCCTCTGGACTCTGGTGGAGAGCGGAGCTAGAAATGCACTCCCCCTTTAATAGATAGATGAATATAGGCCTTTCTCTCTCTCTTAACCAAATTCTTATTCTCCTTAATAAATGCTTAAAAGCCTAACTCTTGCTAAAGCTTATAATTTATTGGTGACCATTCATTAGATATTTTAGACAGTTTAGCTAGAATTTTAGCCTTTAACACACTAATTCAGGGATCCAGTGACACTGGCCTCTTACTTAATCTCCTGACTCCTGGCATTTTCTCTGGCTGTGCTTCATGCCTGGATTGCTCTCCTTCCTCATCGCCCGGATTCCCTGGATCCCACCAAGTCCAAACTGAAGTCATACCTTCGGCAAGAAGCCTTTCCCAGTCCTCCCTCGTCTTAGTGCTTTCCCTCTGAGATGACCTCCAATTTATCCTGTCTTTATCTTGCTTGTACATAGTTGTCTGCACTCTGTCTCTTGAATTCCTTGAAGGTGAAGGGGCTGGGGTTTTTTGCCTTTCTTTGTATCTCCTAGTATTTAACACAGTGCCTGACACATAGTAGGCACTTAGTAAATGCTTGGTGATTAGATCACTTTTGCAATTTTTTTATAGACACAGCCAGCCTATCAACCATCTCCACAGGAGTGTCCAGCTGAGCTGAATGAAATCCAGGTAGGCACAGATCTTCCTCCAGTGGGGAAGAGTAATCTCCTAAAGACATCATAGTCCCCTACCCACAGCTCAAGGGATTCCACTTCCCATCAAATCATAGAATTTCAGAGTTAGAAGGGACTTCAGCTCCATCCTTACCTGGATGAGGATCCTCCCCGCAGGTAGCCCACATCCAGACTCTGCTGGAAGAGCACCAGTATGGAGGCCCCCACTCCTGTCCCAGCAGCCCCAGCAGCCCCAGCTGCCACAGCCCCATTTGGGCAGCTCTCATCCCATTGGTACATTGACCTGAAATCTGCTTCTCTGCAGATTCCTAGACTAGAACAAAACTAATCCTCTTTGTCAATGGTTCCACATGCACATTCATTTCTCTTATAATAAACTTCACATACCTGAAAACTAAGTTTATTACAAGAGAAATGAATGTGCATGTGGAACCCTAAGCCAGGGCAGATGTCACAATCCAAAGAGAAGATTGCATATTTTTGACAGTACAACAAAGGAAGGAGGGGAAAACAGAAACCACCAGCTAAAGGCGTGTGGCATGAGAGGGAGAAAGGGGCAGAAAACGTGGGGAAAGGACAAAACCCCTCTGGAAGGGGAGGAGCAAGGCAATGGCCAAAGCCACATTCTTTTCCCTTGGGAACTTCTGGACTATGAAGATAGGATGGTCTGCTTATCTAAAAGGGTCCCAACAGCACAAGCAATTTCTCAGCCTATGTAGACTGACTGGCACCTGTCTTTGACTTTCAAGGATACACAGGGAGTCCAGCTTGGTGTGCAAACTATACTTTACATCAATGGGGGGATCAAGGGGGATTTATCCTTGACACGCTCAGGGTCTCCTGCATACTCCAGGCCCAGTGTTTCTGGAAAATATTGCAACTCAAAAAGAGGTTAAATAGGATTCAGGGCAACATCTTCCACCTAGCCGCCATCTGCCATCTCTCATAGCTATCCCCAAAGCTCTTCTTCTCCGGGAGGAACAGCTGGTATTTTCTTGCCTTTGAGAGGGGCCCACCTTCTCTGGCGGACTGCCTCCTTTCCTCTCTCAGCCCTCCAATCCCCAATTTCTCCCCATCTACTGGCTCCTGTCCTGCTGCCTACAAACATACCAAAGATCTTCATTTGTTCTTACCATCCCCTCTCGCTAGGATCTCTTTTCTCTCCTCTCTCCTTGGCTAAACCCCTTGAGAAAGCTGTCTACCGCCATGTCCTCCACTTCCTGTCCTGTCATTCTTGCAAATCCTCTACAGTCTGGCTCCTGACCTCACCATTCCACTGAAACTTTTCTCCCTAAAGTCATCAGTGAAGGGGCAGCTAGGTGGCGCAGTGGATAGAGCACCGGCCCAGGAATCAGGAGGACCTGAGTTCAAATTTGGCCTCAGACACTTACTAGCTATGTGACCCTGGGCAAGCCACTTAACCCCAATTGCCTCTACCACCACCCCACTCCCCAAAATAAATAAATAAAGTCATCAGTGATCTCTTCATTGGCAAATCTAATAGCCTTTTCTCAATCTTCATCCTTCCTGATGTCTCAGCAGCCTCTGACACCGCTGATCCCCTTCTCTCTAGGTTTTCATGGCATTGCTCTCTCCTGGTTGTCTTCCTGCCTCTCTACTCCTTCTCCGCCTCCTTCATTAGGCCTTCATCCTAACCTCTCTCCTGATCTCCAGCCAGGTCTCTTACATTTTACTCCCCTTTGCCTTTTTTTTTTTTTGCAAACTAGTTGTCCTATAGACATCTCAAATTCAACATGCCCCAAACTGAACTCACTATTTCCACCACCCTGTCCCCCAGCTCCATCCCTCTTCCAAACTTCCTTATTACTGCCAATAAGTGCCTTATTACTACACCACTATCTTCTCAGGCACCCAGATTTGCAACCGAGGTGCTATCCTCAACTTCTCTCACACTCATTCAAGGTATCCAATTTGTTGCAACCAACCATTTCTCCTCTCTGACCCCTCCTCTCCATTTCTACAACTCCCACCTTGGCTAGTCCTAACCACCTCACACTTGGACTACAGCAACAGCTTGCTGGTCAGTCTCCCTATCCCAAATCTCCCCCTACTCCAATTTATCTTTTGAACAGCCAAAAAAAAAGTGATTTTCCTAAAATGCAGATCTGGTTACAGTCTCTCCCCTACTCAACAAACTCCAATGACTCCCTATTATCTCCAGGATCAAATATCGAATTCTCTGTCACTGAAAGCCCTTAACTACCCTGCCCCTTCCTACCTTCGCACCCTCCTTACACCTTCCTCCCATTCCTGTATTTTACAATCCAGCAACACCTCCCCTCTGGCTGCTCCTTATCTGTGACACCCCCCCCATCTCCAGCCTCTGTTCTTTCTTACTGGTTGCCCCTAATTCCTGGAATCCTCTGTCTTCTTCACCTTTTATACCCTCTGGCTTCCTTCAAGAATCAGCTCAAATCCCACCATGTGGGTCCTTCCTGGCCTCCAGCCCCCTTATCCCTTCCCTTCTGAGATTCTTCAATCTAGATAGATCATGTATGTATCTGGTTGTTTGCATGTTGTCTTCCCCATCCCAATGGGAACCCCTTGAGGACAGAAGCCATAATTTTGCCTTTCTTTGCATCCCTAATGCTTAGCACAGTGCCTAGCACACAGTAAATGCATTATTAATCCTTTTTTGGGGCGGGGGGTGAAGCAACTGGGGCCAAGTGACTTGCCCAGGGTCACACAGCTAGTAAGTGTCAAGTGTCTGAGGCCGGATCTGAACTCAGGTCCCCCTGAATCCAGGGCCAGTGCTCTATCCACTGTGCCACCAAGCTGCCCTGCATCATTAATTCTTGTTGATTGAATGATCCTGTAGGAAAAACGACTTATTACGTTGTTTGGAAAAATTATCCCACTGTCGAAATGCAACCTTTCCTTGATTCAAAGTTGTCCACACCCAGAATTGTTGCCTGACTCTGGTAACTCTCTAGGAATGCTGGAGATGGCTACGAGGCATTTGGGGCTTCTCCAAGACCTGGATCTATCCCAAATCATCCTTGTTTGGGGCTACCACACCCAGGACATGCATGGGATGGGCCCACCCCAGCTTGGGGTTTGGCTTATTGTGGTTCACATATAAGGCATCCTTGTCTAAATCCTAGAGAACAGAAACTTCTCGAGCCTAGAAGAGAGGGAACTAAGGCTTCTCTTCAGCTCGCTCTCCTCTGCCAAATAACCTAATACATTTCTTTCTAAAACCACTTCAGATCTGGGGGTCGGTTCCTGTGGACCACAATCCCTTGGTCCCTTCCTCTTCAGCTACGTGAGCACAGTGCACTCAACATTTGTACGCCGCTACTACACAATGTGGGTGAAGTGGAAAGGAAATTAAGTAAAAGAATTTTAATCACCAGCAGTTCTCTAACTGGCAGGTCCTTCTTACATGCCCTGAGAATGGTCTCTATAGTTACAAAGCTCTTTACATATATTATCTCACTTGAGCTTGTCAACAGACTTTCGAGATAGGGAAGGGCAGATTTTATAGATGAAGGAACCAAGGCTCAGATAGGTTAAGAGACTTGCCCACAGTTACATGACTTAAATGGCCTGGACTGGAACCCAATTCTTTAGACTCCAAGTCCAGTGTGCTTTCCAGATTATACTCCTTCCCTATTAGGCACCCCTTCTACTCTCTGCCCCAACATGAGCAGGCCAAGCTAATGGGCCTCTTCTGACTTGTTGAATTCAATTCAGCACATTTATTAACCACCTTGTATGTATAATCAACTATTCAACAAATATTTATTAAGGGCCTACCATGCAACCGTCCCTGGGCTAGGGACTGTTGATGTATAGACAAGAAAAAAATCATCTCCTGTCCTCAAGAAGCCTACTATCGGGGCAGCTAGGTGGCACAGTTGATAGAGCACCGGCCCTGGAGTCAGGAGTACCTGAGTTCAAATCTGGCCTCAGACACTTAACACTTACTAGCTGTGTGACCTTGGGCAAGTCACTTAACTCCAATTGCCTCACTAAAAAAAAAAAAAGAAGTCTACTATCAAGGGAGCCAACACCTATATATCTTTATTGTCATAGTTACATGTAACACACATGTGTGTACTGCGTATATGTGTATACCTATACATATGCACTCATATGTGTGTGCATGCATACAAAAAGCAAATACAAAGTAATTTTTTGAGGGAGATGCACTGGGATGGGCAGGGAGTGGGTGGATTCACATAGAAGGTGCTGCCTGGGCACCTTCTTGAAGGAAGTTAGAGATTCTAAGAAATGGAGAGTGGGTTCTAGGCATGGAGATGAGAAATGGAGTATTGTCTCTGGGAAGTGGACTGAAGAAAATATGGAGGGCAGTAGTGTCGGATAAACATGGACTATTGAACTCAGGCCAAGTCATGAAGGGCTTGGGAAACCAAATAGAAATTTCTGTTTGATTCTAGAGGGGATAGAAAGCTACTAAAGTTAATCGAGAAGTAGAGTAACAAGGGTGGGACTGGGCTTTTGGAAAATCACTTAGGCGACTGTGTGGAGACTGGGTTGAAGTGAGGAAGGACTTAAGGGAGAGAGACCAATCAAAAGGCAAGAGACTAGGACTATAAAGAAATGAAAACCAATACAGGCCTGCCCTCAGTGAGCTTATATTATATTGTCATGTCTCCAGAAAAGTGGTTTCCCCCCTCCAAAATCAAAGGCCTAATCTAGCCCATTGGGACCAATTGATTCTCTCTTCTGTTCATTCCTCTTTAAACCTCAGGGGTGTCTCCTTCAGACTTAGACCAGGGTAGAGTAAGAATGGGTGTGGCCCAGTAATATATCAAGAAGTAAAAGATTGGAAGGAGGAGGGTCCTTCCTCCCAGATATTAAAATGCTAATGGATTAAAATAACACCAAAGCCCTATAGAGATGAGACTTTAATGGATTTTCTTTCTTTCTTTCTTTTTTTGGTGAGGTAATTGGGGTTAAGTGACTTGCCCAGGGTGTTAAGTGTCTGCAGTCAGATTTGAACCCAGGTCTTCCCAACTCCAGGGCTGGTGCTCTATCCACTGTACCACTTAGCTGCCCCTTTAATGGATTTTCTTTTTTTTTTTTTTTTGGTAGGGCAATGAGGGTTAAGTGACTTGCCCAGGGTCACACAGCTAGTAAGTGTCAAGTGTCTGAGGCCAGATTTGAACTCAGGTCCTCCTGAATCCAAGGCCAGTGCTTTATCCACTGCACCACCTAGCTGTCCCCCACCCCCATTTAATGGATTTTCAAACAAAAATAAGGCTTTTCTTTTGTTCTAGTGAACAAATACACAGTGAAGTGTTGGGGACCCAGGGTCACCACCCCCTTGGCCCTCCTGTTAGCCTCCCTTTAAGAGCAGCTCCAGCTGGCAGTTCTGAACATCAGCCCCAGCTCCTAGCTCTTCCCCATGAATATCATCAGCAGGGAACCTCATCACCACTGCAATTAATGTGCCTCTGGCTTGCTCCCTCTCTCTTACCTGGGATCTGTGGCTCTCCATGACTGTAGTGTTCCCCCTGTGCTTAATTGGCCAAATATAAGAGCCTTTAGAGAGCTGTGCATGTTTGGGGGCCAAGAGGGAGAGTCTGAGGTATAAGGAAAATGAATGCTGGAACATGCTCTGCCCACTGAGCTGGCAATAAGAATTCTTTCCTGGGTAATCCCTGAGCAACCAGACAAGTAGAGATAGCTTTATAAGCCTTGTCCAGAAAGAAGGGAGGGAGGAAAGAGGGAAGGAAAGAAGGAGGGAAGGGAGGAAGAAGGGAAGGAAGGGAGGATGGGAGGAAAGAGGAAGGGGAGAAAGGGAGAAAGGAAGGAAGGAAGGAAGGAAGGAAGGAAGGAAGGAAGGAAGGAAGGAAGGAAGGAAGGAAGGAAGGAAGGAAGGAAGGAAGGAAGGAAGGAAGGAAGGAAGGAAGGAAGGAAGGAAGGAGGGAGGGAGGGAGGGAAGAGAGAAAGGGAGAGAGGGAGGAAAGAGTGAAAGGAGGAAGGAAGGAAGGGAAGGAGTAACAGAGGGATGGAGGGAATGGACATCTGATGCCAAACTAAACAAGTCTGATCCTTTTTCCACATGACAACCTTTCAACTACCTGAACCCAGCTATTGTGTCTCCTGTTAAGTCTTCTCTTCTCCGAGCTAAACGCTCCCAGCTCCTTTAACTGATCCTCGTATGACATGGACTCACGTCACTTATCATCCTAGTTGCCCTTCTCTGGTTATTATCCAGTTTATCAATGTTCTTCTTAGATTATGTTGCTCATAAATGAATACAATACTCCTGGTAAGGTCTGATGAGGGCAGAATACAGAGGGACTTTTTTGCCTCCTGGTTCCTGGAAGCTGTGCCTCTTTCAATGCAGCCCAAGATTCCATTAGCTTTCTTGGCTGCTACATCCCACCCACTTCTGACTCATATAGAGTCACATCATATCATGCATTTATATCCAATTTGTAGTCCACTAAAACCTCCAGATATCGTTCAGACAAAACACTGTCTAATCAAGCCTCCACCATCTTGAAATTTTGAGGTTGAATTCTTATACTCAGGTATAAAACTTTACATTGATCCTTACATTCATCCTATTGGATTCAGTCCCCTATTCTAGCCTGTAAATATCCTTTGGAATCCTGCCTGTCAAGCAGTATATTATTAGGCCCCCCTCCAGCTTAATGTCATCTGCAAATTGGATGACTTGATCCAAGTCATTGACCATTATCACTCGGATATTCCTCTAGAGACTTCCGGTCATGTTGACATCGAACCATTCATTAGCTGACTATTTTTTTCATTCAATTTGGAAAAGGAAATGGCCAACTGCTCCACTATCTTTGCCAAGAAAACTGCAAATGGGGTCACAAAGAATCGAACACCACTGAAATGACTGAATAACAATTTTCCTTCAATCTGTTCAACCACTTTAGAATCCATCTAATTGCATTATTTTCTAGTCCAATAGCTTTCCATCTTCTCCATAACCAGTAGTATGAGATACTTTATCAACTGCTTTCTTGAAATCTAGTTAAATTATAGCTGCAGCATTCCCTTTATCTACCAGTTTAGTGATCCCATTAGAAAATTAAATAAAAGGTTAGTCTAGCATCACCTGTTCTTGTTGAACCCATTCTGGCTCTTTGTAATCCCTACTTCCCTAGATGTTCTCCAACTGTCTCTTTAATAATACATTCTAGAATTTCCTCAGTGATCAAAACCATGCCTATGGTTTGAAGTCCTCTTCTCTTTTTTGAAAATCAACATATATGCCTTTCTCCAGTCTGGTGGTATCTCTTCTATCTTCCATGATCTTTCAACCTCAACAACCACACTTTCTAATACTTTTAAAAACTGAGAATATAATCCATGTGAGGCCAAGTGACATGGAGGGTCAGAGCTGGAAGGGACCCCAGAACATGCAAAGTCAAAGGCACTTTAGGACTCAGCATGTTAGAACACACAATGTCAGAGCTAGAAGTGGCCTCAGAGCCCATGTAGTCTAAATTGTTCATTGTGCCGATAAGGGAACTGAAGTTCAGGAAGGTTTGGGAATTTGCTCAAGGCCACAAAGCTAGAAAAAAAATATTAAGAGAAGGTTACCAAGCCAGACTTTGGGAAAATAGCCACTCAGGTGTGACACAACTGATAGAATGTAGAACTACTGCAGAATGTGAGCTCTTCAAGGACAGGGATGACTTTGGTTTTGTCTTTGTATCTCTAGGGTCTTGCGCAGTTCCTGGCACACAGTAGACACTTGATAAATGCTTGTTGAATTGAATTGAATGAGTTTGATACCCCAGCAGAGCTGTTATCTCACCCATGTTCACCCATGTGGCTATTTCCTCCACAGGTACAAATCTGAATCATGAATATCTTCTCCTCTGCTCCCAACAATGTTCCACAAGGGATCAACCAATCAACAAGCATTTATTAAGTGTCTGCTACATGGGAGATACAAAGACAAAAATGAATCAGTTCTTGCCCTCAAGGACCTTACATTCTAATAGGGAGAGACAACACACACATATATAGCGAGATATAAAACACACACCATACAGATACAAAATAGATACAACACACACACACATGCACTCACACACCAGGTACAAGGTAGGCTTGTAGGGAAAAACAACAGCCACCAGGGGACCACAAAAGACCTCATGCAGATAATGCTTGAGCTGAGTATTGAAGGAAATCCGGGCATTCTAAAAGGCTTCCTTGACACTGCATGGGCCCCAATGTAGTACATGTCCTGTCCACCGGTTATCCCTGCCTCTTCCTATATGAGATATCAATCCAATCCAATCAATCAATTTAGGATCTATGCCAGGTATTGGGGATTCGATGTGGAAAACCATCTGGTCCTCAGGGAACTTACCTTCTATGGGCATGATGATGACACACTTTAAAGTTTGCAAAGCGCATTTGCATATAGTATCTTTCTCATTCAATCTTACAACAACCCTATGAAGTAAGGCCTAGATTATCTCCATTTTACAGAAGAAGAAACTGAGGCTCAGAGACATTTAGCAATTTGTCTATAGTCATACACGGAGCAAGTTTAGAAGATGGGATATCAACGGACATCTCTTTTGATTCCAAGTCTAGCATTCTTTCTGCTATGCCTCTCTTGACATGACATGGGTTTATTATCTCTATTCAGAAGACTGCAAAATCTGTGCCCTCTTTCTCTCTCTCTCTTTTTTTTTTTTTTGGTGAGGCAATTGGGGTTAAGTGACTTGCCCAGGGTCACACAGCTAGTGAGTGTCAAGTGTCTAAGGCTGGATTTGAACTCAGGTCCTCCTGACTCCAGGGCCGGTGCTCTATCCACTGCACTGCCTAGCTGCCCCTGTGCCCTCTTTCTCAATGCCTGTTGGACAGCCTGGGTGTCTTGTAAGCATCTCTGACTCAACATGTCCAGAGCAGATCCCATTATCAGAGAGAGAGCCTGATTCCCAGTCCAAGGTCCTTTCTGTGATATATATTTTTTAAATTTTGTGAATGTTCTCATTTTTACAATACAAATATTTACAGATGATTCCTGATTCATTGGAGTTCTCTTGTAACAAAGTAAAACTGCTAAATAAAATTACTAATAATGATCTCATCTGAAAGTTTATGAGATATTCCACATCCATGACATCTTTCCTCCCCTCCCCTCCCCTCTCTGTCTCTGTCTCTGTCTCTGTTTCTCTCTTGTTAATATTAGTTAATAGAAATCTCTTTCCATTATATTATGTTCTATGCCCTTGGGCAAGTCATTTAGATATGGAAGGGACCTTAAAAGTCATTTATTCGAACCCCTCCCCTCTAACCCTATTTTGTTGTTGTTATTGAGTCATTTCAGTCATGTCTGACTCTTCAAGACCCCATTTGGGGTTTTCTTGGCAGAGATACTGGAGTGGTTTGCCATTTCCTTCTCCAGCTCATTTGACCGATGAGAAAACTGAGGCAAACAGGGTGAAGTGACTTGCTCATGGTCACATAGTGAGGCCAGATTTGAATTCAGGAAGATGAGTCTTCCTGACTCCAGGCCCTGCACTCCATCCACTGAACCATCTAGGTGACCCATTTTACAGATGAGGAAACTAAGACTTAGGGAGTTATTAAATAACTTGGCTAAATCCATAAAGTAGTAAGGAGAAGAGACAAGATTTTAGTCTGAGTTTCCTGATTTCAAATTGAGGTCCTTACCACAAGTCTCTCTTCCTTCCAATCCATCTTCCACACAGCTGCCAAACTAAACAAATTAAACAAACTAATTAAATTAAACAAACCAAACTGAATTTCCTTAAGGACAAATCTGATCACGTCACTCTCCCGCTCAATAAAATCCAATGGCTCCCTATTGCTGCCATGATCAAATATAAACTTCTCTGTTTGGCTTTTATAGCTCTTCAAAACCTAGTCCCAACTTACTTTTCCAGCCTGATTGTGCCTTGTTCAGAAGGCCAAATTGACCTTCTTACTGTTCCTCACATACAGTATCCCATTTCTTATCTCTCATCTCCATGCCTTTGGCCTAGCAGCACCCCCTGCCTGTAATGCACTCCCTTCTCACCCTCATATCTCAGAATTAATAATTTCCTTCAAGGCTCAGCTAAAGTGCCATCTTCTACATGAGGCCTCTCCCCCAAATTGTCTTGTAGAAATCTAGTGTATAACAATATGTGTCGATGTCTCCCCAATCTAGAGTATAAGGTCCTTAAAAGGAGCAGTTATTTTTCTTTTTTAGCCCTGTATCCTGACATAGTGCCCATCATAGAATTTGGCATATAGTAAGTACTCAATGAATGCTTGTCAATTCTACTACATCATAATCTTAACCTCTCTGACCCTCAGTTTCTTCATCTATGCAATGAAGATGATAATCCTATTATTATGGATTGTACAGAAGTATTAGTCAGATCATATAAGATAATATGTGTAGGGGGCAGCTAGGTGGCACAGTGGATAAAGCACTGGCCCTGGATTCAGGAGAACCTGAGTTCAAATCCGGCCTCAGACACTTGACACTTACTAGCTGTGTGGTTCTGGGCAAGTCACTTAACCCTCATTGCCCCCCACACACAAAAAGATAATATGTGTAAAGTGCTTTGTAAATCTTATAGGTTTTTTTTAAATTATAAAGGTATTTTATTATTTTCCAGTTACACATAAAGATAGTTTTCAACATTTGTTTTCATAAGATTTTTAGTTCCAAATTTTTCTCCCTCCCTCCCTTCCCTCCCTCTTCCCCAAGACAGAAAGCAATCTGATATAGGTACAATCACATGTAGAATCACATTAAACATGTTTCTTCATTAGTTATGTTGGGAAAGAAGAATCAGAACAAAAGGGAAAAACTTTGAAAAAGAAAAAAACACAAAAAAGTAGAAACAGTATGGTTTAATCTGCATTCAGAATCCACAGTTCTTTTTTCTGGTTGGGGAGAACATTTTCCATCATGAGTCCTGTGGAATTGTCTTGGATCATTGTATTGCTGAGAAGAGCTAAGTCTATCACAGTTGATCACAACAATGTTGCTGTTACTGTGTACAATGTTCTCTTGATTCTGTTCACTTTGCTCAGCATGTAGTTCATGTAAGTCCTTCCAAGTTTCTCTGAAATCTGCCTGCTCATCGTTTCTTACAGCATAATAGTATTCCATTACATTCATATACCACAACTTGTTCAGCCATTCCCCAGTTGATGGGCATCACCTCAATTTCCAATTCTTTGCCACCACAAAGAGAGCTGCTATAAATATTTTTGTACACGTGGGTGTAAATATAGTTCTTATAGTTCTATAGAAATTTCAGCTGTTACTACTACCTACCTCAGGATTTGATGAGACAGTATAGACAAAGTAAACTGTAAATCAGTATAAAAAATGAGTTATTAACAACATCCCTATTTTCCAAATATAGAAAACTGAGACCCAATGAGTCAACTCCAATTTGGTCAGAGAACTAACCAAGAGGTAAGATGCTCTAATTTAGAATGGCTTTCAACTGAGCAAGTAGAAACTCTAAAAGAAAAATAAAAGCTTTTCCCATTTCGAAGCCTTAAAGTGAGCCTCGGCAATACTGTGCCAAGAAACCAGGCCCACGGGGCCTGCAGAGAAAACCTTCTTCAATTCCCTCCCAAGCTTATGAAGATTTCATCTGCTTCTCTGGATCCCTCATCACCCACAAGCCTTGAAATCATTCCTGGAGCTGTGTACAAGAAAGCTTTTCAAAGCCTTTGGAGACAGAGAGCTGCCTGGTGCTGAGGACATGGAGGCTCTCAGAACCAAACTCATGGGGGTGAGGTGGAGAGGGAGAAGACATCAGATTATGGACTTTTCAGAAACCTTATTCCCAGGTCCCTTCCAGCCTCTAGAACCCTAGACGTTGAACTGTTTCCTTTCCAGAAAAATGAAACATTTAGCCAACATTCCCCTTTATCCTGGGCATCAGTCAGAATACAAGTAGGCTTGCACAGTGATGCAGTGGGAAAAATGCAGAATCCCTAAGCAAAGGACCTGGCCGAGGCTCAGTGGTACCTTTGGGACAAATAGGGTGCCAGAAGGGAGAGTGGACTTTGGGGGAAACGAAAGAATTTTTGTTTTGGGGGCAGCTAGGTGGCACAATGGATAAAGCACCGGCCCTGGATTCAGGAGGACCTGAGTTCAAATCCAGCCTCAGACACTTGACACTTACTAGCTGTGTGACCCTGGGCAAGTCACTTAACCCTCATTGCCCCACCCCCCAAAAAATTGGTTTTGAACAAGCTACTTTGGGCATACAGGTGGGAAATGTGGTGCAGTGGGAAGAACTTTATATTGGGAGGCAGAGGACCTGGAGTTGAGCCTAGGTTCTGCCACTTAGTACCCCTGGGACCTTGGCCAAGTCACTTGACCCCTACGAGCCTCAGTTTCCTTCTCTTTAAACTGGGGCTAAAGCTGTAAATCCCATGACTTTGGTCACAAAGTGAAGGTGGAAGAAAGGTTTTCTTTTGTTTCTTTTCCCTGGCTGTGAAGGAAATATCATCAGATGGTAGATTTTGAGTTGGAAGAAACCTTTGGGGTCATCTATTCTAACCCATAGATTTTTCAGAGGAAACTGAGGCCCTAGAGGTGACATGGGTCACCGAAGGCCACAAAAGTTGTAGACTGGTTTTGGAAGGATGCAGGATTATGAAGGGATAAATGTCTCTTTTAAGTAAAATTTTATGACTATCTTGTTTTCACATCCTCTACATTTTTCAAATGTATCCTCCCACCTCTTCCCAGAGTCATTCCTTAAAATAAAGAATAAAAAGAGGAAAATAAACAGTCCAGTGAAACTAACCAACATACTGAAAAAAAGTCTAGTACTATATGCCGTATTCTATTCCCATGGTTCGCCACCTCTGTAGCGAAGAGAGCAGGGATGGAAGGAGGCATCTGAAATAAGTGAATGGACCAGCAAGGCTTAGATGTTACAGTTGGAAGGTACCTCAGAGAGTGTATAGTCCCAAACTCTCATTTTAGAGAAGCAGGAACCAAAGCTTAGAAAAGGAAGTCATTTGTCTGGGGTCATACATGGACGTGTATGTGGCTCATTTCCCTTTCTATCACACCTTGGCTGCCCCCATGAATAAAGGGAAGGAAAGAACTGGGGACAGTGTGTTTGCTCCCATTTAAACTTAAGAAGGGACTCTTAGGATGATCACATTCACATTCCGAAGAGCTGGTTTCTTATAACAGTATCCTCATCCTTCTCGGAGTCATTCAGCCAGAACGCCCAGGGAAGCCTCACAGATAATACCTTCAGCTGGTGAGGGATGGAGGGTGTTAATGGGAGTAGTACAAAGACCTACACAGCCCTTTCCCTGGCCTGAGGGGGAGGTAAACTGCGGAGAGTTCTTCCTTTTTTTTCATAGGGAGGAGAGAAAATGGAGAATAAGAGCGACCTGGAAGGAACTGTAGAAACCAAAGCTCTGATAGCACAGGGAGTTTCCCTTTGGCAGACCTTCCATAGAAGCTGCTGGGATCACTTGGAACCTCTAGCTTACTCCATAGAGTAAGGAAACCTCTAAGAATTCAGGGGCTCATCAGAATTTCAAGAGGCATGATGAGAAGGGATTTTCTGGATTTGATTCTGACCAACAAGGAGTGGATGGAACAGATGGATGGATGGGGTGGGTGGGTGGATGAATGGGATGGATGGATGGATGGGATAATTGGATGGGATAGATAGATAGATGGATGGATGGATGGGTGGGATGGATGGATGGATGGGTGGGATAGATAGATGGATGGATGGATGGATGGATGGATGGATGGATGGATGGGTGGGATGGATGGATGGGTGGGATGGATGGAAAAAGGCAATGATTAAGCACTTACTAAATGCCAGGATCCATGCCCAGTACTGGGGATACAAATACAAGAATGAGACATCCCTTGCCCTCAAGAAGCCTAGATTCTAATAGAGGGAGACAATAGGAGAGGTGCCAAGGAAAGGTTATTTTGTTCTGGGAAACCATAGGGACAGTAAGTGGAACAAGAAGGCAGTAAACAGGAATAGTTTTATTCCAGCAACAGTAGCAGTTGATTTGATTACCATTACCAGAACAAGAGGTGAAAAATGGAGGAGGGAGGGAAGAAGGAAGGGAGGGAAAACACACTAAAGTGGATAGCAAGAAGTGTGAAAGGCCAGGGTGAAATATGGTCCAAACCAGGGCTGGTGAGCTATAGTGGCCCTTCCCCAGTTGGAACAACATGGCCCCAGGGTGGAAGTTCTGAAGCTGAGCAGCAATGAACCCCCCACCAACAGTCTGGAAATCCTTAATGGCCTTTCTTCCATACCAAGGTCTCTGTGCCTTCACCTCTGACCTCTCCAATCCAACTTTCTCACAGGTCTCCAAATTTTCCCACCGAGCTCATCATTCCCCTGCTCAAAAAATCTTAAATGACTCCCCAGTGCCCACAGGATAAAACACAGGACTCTTCATTATGTTCTCCTTCCCAAACTCTGTGCTCCAACCAAACTAGGCAATGGCTCTTCTCTGACCCTGTTCTACACCCTGTTGGCTTCAGCCAGGCCACTTACCATGTCTGGAAAGCACTCCCTCCACATTTCTGTTTAATGAAAATCTCTTCCTTCCAGGCCCTGCTCAGGTGCTGTGTCCTCAATCAATCAGCCAACCAGGATGTACTAAATGTCTGTCTACTGTGTGGCACGCACTGTGCTAGGAACTGGGGACACGTTCCCCTCCCCTCAACTCCCATAGAAAATTATTTCTCTTAAGAGTCTTACAACATTTTATCTAGACCTCTCCTTTCTCTTATATTCCACCTTGTAACATACCTAGTAGCATATGCTTATCTCCTCCATCATAATAGTTAGGTGGCTTGATAGATAGAGTGTTGAACTTGGACTTGTCAGATACTTACTAGCTCTGTGATCCTAAGTACATTTACTCTCAGGCTCAGTTTCCTCATCTGTAAAGTAGGGATAATAATAGTATCTACCTCATGTGTTTGCTCTAAGGATCAAATGAGATAATAAAAAAGCTGCTATTATTCATCATCATCATATGCTGACTATTAGATTTTTAAAATTTTTTTTAATTTTTAGTGAGGCAATTGGGGTTAAGTGACTTGCCCAGGGTCACACAGCTAGTAAGTGTTAAGTGTCTGAAGCCGGATTTGAAATCAGGTACTCCTGAATCCAAGGCCAGTGCTCTATCCACTGCACCACCTAGCTGCCCCTGACTATTAGATTTTAAGAACTTTGAGGCAAAAGGCAGGATTTGTATTTAGTTCCTCCCCAAATAACTAGCACAGGAAAAGAAAGGAACAATGAACCTTAGAGCTCATGATAGTCAAGGACAGTGATTGGACATTTCTGATCTGAGATTGGATTTTAGAAAAGGAGAATGGATAGTTCAGTGAAAAGTGGGAACAGCTAGGTGATGCAGTGGATAGAGTGCCACACTTGGAGTCAGAAAGACTCCTCTTCCTGATTTCAAATCCAGCCTCAGATACTTTACTAGCTGTGTGACCCTAGGCAAGTCACTTCACCCTATTTGCCTCAGTTTCCTCATCTGTAAAATGACCTGGAGAAGGAAACGGCAAAACTACTCCAGGATCTCTGCCAAGAAAACCCCAAATGGGGTCACAAAGGGTCAGATATAACTGAAAAAATTTCTGAATAAAAAAGGTGAAGAGTAGGCTCTTCAAGAGCTTTCATTTTCTAATTTGGATGGGCTCCAGGTTTCAGTTTTGATCTATATCCCCAGTACCCAGCATAGGACAATATTCTCATTTTACAGAAGAGGAAACTGAAGCCCAGGGGGGTTTAAATGAATTGTACAAGATCATATGGTGAGTAAGTGCCAGAGGTGAGATTTGAATCCAGGTCCTGTGACTCTTTAGTTAGTGATCTTTCCACTGTGCAACCCCATCTGGGTCTTTAGGATGGAAGTTGGCTCAAGGGAGTAGAGAGGCTTTTAAGAATTAGATTCTGAGATGCAATCACAAACAACTCAGGCTCCACAGGCTGTCCCCCATGTCTAGAATGCTCTGCCTCTCAGAATCCTCTTAAGCACCTGGTAAACATCTAATAAATATTCATTGAGTTGAAATTGATTTGGCTTATTAGAGGCAAACCAGGTAGGTCTTTACCATGCAAGGAACAGTAGAGAATCTCAAAGAGGCTATGAGCCTCCTGGGTGTCCCCTTAGAAAGGTCTACTCCCGGTGTGGAATCAGCAAGACCACTGGACTGACAATCAGGAAGATTCATCTTCCTGAGTTCATATCTGGCCTCATACCTCCCTGGGTGACCCTGGGCAAGTCACTTAACCATGCTTACCTCAGTTTCCTCATCTGTGAAATGAACTGGAGAAGGAAACAGAAAACTACTTTGATATCTTTGCAAGAAAACCCCCCAATAGGGACAGACACAACTGAACAACATTTCAGACTGATTCTTGGAACTTTGATAAAACTGCAAAGGACTATGGGTATTTAAGGCATCAATAAACTGAAGAAACTGTAGGTAAGAGAAAATTTTTTCCCATGGGAAACCCTGCTTTCTTCAGAACAATTGAAATCCTTCTGCTTCTTGCTGTAATCAATTATCCATTAATAGTCTGCATTTCTCCAAACAAGTTCAACAATCAACCCGTAGGTGATTCCATATTGTACATCTCCATTATCTTGTGTATTTCCATTGATCTCCCAACTTTGTCTATCTCCATTAATCTTGTCAAATGCTCCTTTGAGTTTCTTTTTTTTTTTCTTCAAAAAATGTTTTGCTTTGTGCACTTCCAGAGAAGCTCCTCCCCAGAAATTCTCTGTGCTAACCACTCTCTCCCTTATGGCAGTAAGTAATAAAGCTGTGCTTTGATTCAGTGAGAATCTCTTTCTCTGGGGTAATTCTTTGACACTGGACGCTAGAAGGGTAGGAAAGAGAAATTTCAAGAGGAAGGAGATGAGATTCCCACTCTGGATTTGAAGAATTTGTTAAGCATTCACAACCGCTGTCCTACCAACTAGGGATGCAGAGGTAGAGATTAAAAAAACAAACAACCAAACCCTCCCCCTTCCCCCACTGTAGAGATTACATTCTATACTTCCTGGAAGACTAAAGGATGGGGGTTGGGGTGGGGGGGCTACTACATAAGGAGGAGGCAGCAAGTCTATCAAACTTGAAAGCAGAAGCCCAAAGTCATTCCTGACCCTCCCCCATCCCTGTGATCCTAAGCAAGTGTCAAGGGGGTCAAACTAAGTGACCTCTGAGACTCTTTCTAATGGTCTAGCTAGAAATGTAGAAGAAAGAGCCTGAGATCTGCCATTTTTGCAGATCTGTAAGTCGCTCCTCCTAACTCTGGCATTGATATATCCTTGCCAGACAGACCCTTCCTACCCAGTGGGAGGCCCCTCTGCCAACCTGCTACTCCCTGCTGCTGCCTTCCATATGGAGACTCCTCTATTTACAGGCAAAGAGGGTGGGTCCTCTGTCTGTTGGCCCAACAATCCTGGCCCAGCATTGGGGATGCCAAGCTGCATCCTTCTTCCTCTGTTCCCTTTCCAGTGGTGGGGGGCCAGAAACTAATGAGCTGGGCCAGGGTTTGGCAAAATTTGTTAAAAGAAAGCAATTAATTATTATAAAGTACACTAGTTACTGTAGAAGAAGAGAGTAAGGACCCTCAGTTTCCACATCTGTGAAATGGGAAGGTGGAAGGAAATGTCCTAAGATCTCTAAATCCATCATCCTGTGAACCTGCAGTTCAGGCTCCCTACTGCCTATAGGATCATGTCCTAACTCTGTGGACTGGCATTCCAGGCCCTAACAGATTTGTCCAGTCTTACTTTCTTTTTTTGTTGTTGTTGTTTTTTTTGTGGGGCAAAGTGATTTGCCCAGGGTCATACAGCTAGTATACAGCTAGTAAGTGTCAAGTGTCTGAGGCCAGATTTCAACTCAGGTACTCCTGAATCCAGGGCTGGTGCTTTATCCATTGTGCCACCTAGCTGCCCCCCAGTCTTATTTTCTACACCCCAAAATAAGCCATTCTCTTCAGCCAAGTCAGGTATGGACTCTGTACTGACCCAAACACAAGACCAGGAATCAAGGGATCAGAGGCCTTGTCATATCTCTGCCACTTAATGTTTGTCTTTGGGGAAGTCATTTCTCTCCTCTGGGAGTTTCTTCCTCAATAAAATAAAGGTGTTGGCCTGGATGATCACAAAGGGGCCTCCCAGCTGACATCCTGTGTCCTAAGGGCCCTCCCAGCCCTGACATTCTGTGTTCTAAGGGCCCTCTCAGCTCTGACATCCTGAGTTCTAAGGGCCCTCCCAGCTCTGACATTCTGGGTTCTAAGGGCCCTCCCAGATCTGACATCCTGAGTTCTAAGGGCCCTCCCAGATCTGACATTCTATGTTCAAAGGGCCCTCCCAGCTCTGACATCCTGTATTCTAAAGACCCTCCTAGCTCTGACATTCTGTGTTCTAAGGTCTTCCCCAGCTCTTACATTCTGGGATGAATCTGTTTAACAAAGCACCAATTCTTCTGGAGCACCTCCATATCCCCCTCAAGTTTAAAGAAGGACAATGACCTCTGTGACCTCCCTTCCAGTTCTGTGATCCCCAAGGATACACATGGCAGAACCAAGGAGAAATGATCTACAAACAAAACGAAAAGCAGGCTCCCACTATCAGAAAGCGTAACCAGGGACCGGGACAACAGGGTACACGCCAGGGGCCATCTGGGTGATTTGGATAATGACCAGAGAAAAGCCAATGATTACTCAATGTCCCTACTCCCCATTTCTGGAGAAGCAGTGCCTGTATAGCCTGGCCTCCAGATGTGTAAAGGGGTCAGAGAACATTGCAAAAACTGGGCACGGGGTAGTCTGTGTTCTCTTCCCTCTTGGACGCTCGAGTCAGCCCACCTGACACCCTCCCCCCACACTCCCAGCCGAGGGAGACCGGAATCGGTAGGCACCGCTCCATTGCAAAACCAGCCTCTGCTCTGGATGATAAACAAGAATCACTGGATGTAAAGTGTTTCCTAGCACTGAGGAATCAAGAGGATGTGTTTATTGTAACCAGGGGAAACCTATCGTCTATTTCCAACAGGGAAATCTGGTCTGCCTAGGAGAGGAAGCAGACATTACTCGGAATTGAAATGACTCGGTTAGAATTTCCCCCTTGAGGTTGGTTCCATCCTCATCACGCTCAGGTTTGAATTTCAGGCTTCAGTTGATCTGACATCTATCAGTCAGTCAAGATGCACAAGGCATCTCTCCCAGCCACCCCCTCTTTGCACTCCTACTCCCAACCCTGCTGCTTCAGGCACTCCTCAGCTCTCCACTGGAGGACCATTCCTAACTGATTTCCCTCCTGGATTCTAGGCTCCCTCTTCTCCAATCTGTCCTCCAAACTGCTGTCAAGAGAATTTTCTGGAGGCGCACTGGCCGTATTATAAAACTTTGACAATGGAAGAAGCGCCAACTCTTTCTGGAGTGAGGAGGCCTTAGTTCAAATCCCAGCTCTAATGTTTACTACCCAAGTGACCCTGGGTAAGTCCCTTAACTTCCCTTGGCTCCAGTTTCCTTGTTTGTAAAGAGAGGGGGTTGGGGAAGTTAACTTCTAGGTCCTCTATTATCCCTTGGATAGAAAATGAACACTAACCTCAGCCTGGCATTTAAGGCTCTCCCACAATCTGACTCCAACTCATCTTTCCAGCCTTATTTCATAAGACATGATCCACATTTCAGTCAAAATGGACTACTAGTTTCAATTTTATTAGTCCAACATCGATCACCAGGCCTGGAGTCAGGAAGACCTGAGTTCAAATCAGGCCTCAGACACTGACTAGCTGTGTGGTCCTGGGCAAGTCAATTCACCCTGTCTGTCTCAGTTTCCTCCTCTGTAAAATAAGCTGGAAAAGGAAATGGCAAACCACTTCAGTGTCTCTGCCAAGAAAACCCCAAATGCGGTCTCAGAACATGATTGAAAACAACAAATAACAAAAAACTCAACATGCTGTTCCCTGCTTCCATTCGCCCAGGCTGTCTCCCCTGTCCAGAAGGCCCTCCGCTCCTCTTCTCTGCCTCTCAGACTCCTTCTGAACACAAGGGAAACACTTAATAAATATTCATTAAATTGAAATTGAATCAAATGACTGGACATGAGGCAGGTATGCGTGCACAGTGCAAGGGGAAGTAAAGCGCCAGGACACTACAAGCTCCCTGATTGTACCCTGAGGGAGGGCTTTTTCCTGGACACGCAGGAGGGAGAAGACCCAACTCCCAGCCTCAGTGTGATTGAATAAACAATTACTAAGCGCTTACCCTAAGTCAGGCACTTGCTAGCTGCAGGGACTACAAAAGCAAACATATTATTTCATTTATGTTTTTGTAGCCCTTAGTGCCTAGCACAATGCTAGGTAAATAGTCGGAGCTCAATAAATGCTTTTTGATCAGTTGATGAAAATGATCCCTGACCCTCAGGAGCTTACATTCAATACCCCTAGGCTGAAGAGACCTGGCATACAGTTATTCTCTAACAAACAACAAATAACAACAAATAACAAATAACTCCCTGTCCCTGAGGAAGGGAGGGAGGGAGGGGAACCTTTTTGTTGTTCAGTCTTCCTGACCCAAATTGGGGTTTTCTTGGCAGAGATATTGAAGTGGCCTTGCCATTTCCTTCTCCAGCTCATTTTACAGATGAGGAAACTGAGGGAAACAGGGTGAAGTGACTTGCCCGAAGTCACACAGCTAGTAAGTGTCTGAGGCCAGAGTTGAACTCAGGTCTTCCTGACTCCAGGCCCAGCACTCTATCCACTGCATGACCTAGCTGCCCCGGCGGGTAGGGGAGAATGAGGGCAACTTTTCTTTACCTCCCATTTCTAGGTCTTCAGGGAGAGACCTGACAACACCTTGTTGGAGATATTAGACTGGGGATTCCCTTCATGAACATGTTGAATAGATTGCTGCTGAGGTGTCCTCCGATTTAAAAAATCAATCTGCTTTCCCACAATTTTTAAATAGTCAAAAGATATAAACAGGCACTTTCCAGAAGAAGAAAGACAAGCTATCTATAACCATATGAAAAAAAATGCTTTGAATCACTAATAACTAGAGAAATGCCAATAAAAACAAATCTGGAGGCAGCTAGGTGGTGCAGTGGATAGAGCACTGGCCCTGGAGTCAGGAGTACCTGAGTTCAAATTCAGCCTCAGACACTTACTTACTAGCTGTGTGACCCTGGGCAAGTCACTTAACCCCAATTGCCTCACTAAAAAAAACCCAAAAAACTCTGAAGTTCCACCTCAGATTGGCCAAGCTGACAAAAACAGAAAATGATAGCTGCTGGCATGGCTGCGGGAAAACTGGTACATTAACATGCTGTTGACAGGACTATGAACAAACCCAGCCATTATGGAAAGTAATTTGGAACTTTGCCCCCAGTGTTATTAAACCATGCATTCCTTTGACCCAGTGGTACCACGATTATGTCTATACCCAAAAGAGATACAAGAAAGAAGAAAAGGACCCACACATACAGAAATATTCCTAGCAACTCCTTTTGCAGTGGCAAAGAGTTGGAAACTGATGGAGTGTCCATCAGTTTGGAAATGGCCAAATAAGTTATCAAATATAAATGTGATGGAGTACTGTTGTGACAGCTGTAAGAAATGATGGAGGGGATAGTTTCAGAGAAATTTGGCAACCTCTGTATGAACTGATGCCGAGCGAAGTTAACAGAACCAGAGGAACAATTCATAGGATAACAGCAATGATGTAAACAAACAACTTTGGGCGCTGATCAGTAAACTAACTGATCATGATCCCAGCTCATCTAATGAACTCAGAGTGCAGATTGAGACTTTTAAAAAATGTTTGGACATGGCCAATGGGGGAAATTTGTTTTGCTCAATTATGCATGTGTGTGATGGGGGTTTTTGTTTTTCTTTCTCTCTAAACTGGGGAGGATGGTAGGAGATAGGAGGGAGATAGGGCAGATTTTGTTAATTGGAAAAAATTTAATTTAAAATAAATGTATTTATCAAGAAACCAGGTGAATGTTGCTGTATGAACTAAGATGACATGAAAGGTTGTAGAGGAATATAGATCTCTCCCTATGGTAGATAATTAATAAAAACTGAGGAAACAAAAAAAAATGTATTTAAAGGGGGGAAAGTCTATCTGTTTCATATGCTTATTATGTGACCTAGGACAAGTTACTTAACCTTGCATAGCCTCAGTTTCTTGATCTGTTAGGGTTGGACTCTCTGGTCACTTCCAGCTCTCAGTCTATGAATCCATGATCTTTCCCCTAGAATAAAAGTTGGCTGGCCTTGTTGTTGCTGTTCAGTCATTTCAGTCATGTTTGACTCTTCATGACCCCATTTGGGGTTTTCTTGGCAGAGATCCTGGACTGTTTTGCCATTTCTTTCTCCAGCTCATTTGATAGATGAGGAAACTGAGGCAAACAGGGTTAGGTGACTTGCCCAGGGTCACACAGTTAGGACGTGTCTGGGGCTGGATTTGAACTCAGGAAGATGAATCCCCCTGACTCCAGGCCCAGCAGTCTATGCATTGTGCTACCTACAGTGAACCAGCCTGATCTCTTCTGGGGAAGCTGCCGGTCACCAAATGGCCCAAGTAGGAGGCATGCTTGCCCACCAGATTTGAGGGCTCAGCTCCAAGTCCATTGGCCCAGGTAAGACTACATCCTCCCTGAGGGCCCTTACTCACTCCCAGGGGCTCAGGGCACAGATGCAGAGGGGAAAGGGAGCTGTCCCAGGTGTGGGCCTGTGAGCCCTGAGTCCTGGGGGCAGAGCAGGGGGCTGTACCCATCCTGGCCCTTCACTCAGGGACCTTGCTTTCCTTTTCCCCTACAGAAGCTTGGAGGGGGGTGTCGCAGAATGGACTCTATCTTCCCTCCCCTTCTCCTTTCCTTTGCTGCATCTCTTTTCTGATGCCATTCAGGGCCCCAGGGGTCGGTGAGTGAAGCCTGACTCACCCCCTTTAAATGCCATGATCCTGACCGTATGGCTGGCTGGGCCACATTTAGCTGCTCCCTGCCCTGCTCCCTGCAGGCTCTTAACACTGAAGCAGCATGGGGTAAAATTAATAATAATAATAATAACCATCCCACCTCTGACACACGCTAGCTGTGTGACCTTGAACGAGCTACTTAATCTTGCAGGGCCCCAGACAGCTCACTGAGGCTATAAATTGCAGAAATAGTGGTGAGCATTATGAGTAGAGAAAGTTATTCACCAGCAGCTCCTTAGAGAGATAAAATCACAGGTCTGATTTAAAAAAAAAAGCTGACATCTACATCCTGGGTCTGCCAAGTAATACCTGTGTAAGTCTGGGCAAATCAATTCAATTGTCTGGGCCTCAGTGTCTTCATTTGTACAATGAGGGGGTTGAACTACAGGATTTCTTGAAGGGTCTCTTCTTCCTCTAAATCTGTGGATTTTACCTAAGGCTTTAAGGTCAGCAAAATGCTTTACCCACATTAGCTCATTTCACAGCAGCCCCATGAGGAAGGTGCTATTACTACTCCCATTTTATAGATGAGGAACCTGAGGGTCAGAGAAGTCATGAACACACAGCAAATGTCCAAAGTGGGATAAAGACTGGGCCTCTCCTGGAGAGTGATGTAGGGGAGAGATCACTGAGTTTTGGGGTCAGATGAACTTGAATGGAGATCCTGGCTCAATCTTCTATTTTCTGTTTGTGTGACCTTGGGTAGGTCACTTACATTCTCTGGGCCCCAGTTTCCTCTTCTGTGAAATGAAAAGTGTTTGACTCAATGACTTGAGGTCCCTCCCAGCTCCTTACTCATGAACCTTTGCCTCCAAGATCAGAAATCACTCCATGCCACTTAGGAGTCTTGTACTTCTGCTGAGCCAGTCCCCTCAGGGCTGAAAGCCAGACTTTGCCACCTGCCAATGAGAATTTAGATTTGATAGTGGTGACATTTTCTTAACAACTGGAAATATGCGAAAGTGGAGTGGGCTTCCTCCGTTCCCCCAACTTGGGCAAATCACATAATCTGCTGAGGCCTCAGTTTTCCCATCTGTAAAATGAGAAGATTGGGCTAGAAAGGCTTTATAGTCCCTTTCTCCTAAATCTGTGAACCTCCAAAACCTCCCCAGTGGGAAGGAAGCTCAGTAGGGTGTGTCCCCACTATCTCCCTGATGCAAGACAGACACCATCACTGTTGTCTTGCTAGACTGAGTTGATAGGCAGATGTAGATTTCATTCCAGCAATGATCTGGGCAGTAGGTGGCTCAGTGGATAGTGGTAGACCTGAAGTCAGGAAGACTCATCTTCCTGAGTTCAGATCCAGTCCTAGACACTTAATAGAGGGATGACCCTGGGCAAGTCACTTCACCCTGTTTCCCCCAGTTTCCTCATCTGTAAAATGAGCTGTAGAAGGAAATGACAAACCACTCCAGTATCTTTTGCCAAGAAAACCCCAAATGGGGTCATGAAGAGTCAGACACAACTGAAATGACAGGACAACCACACACACACACACACACACACACACACACACACACACACACACACACACAATGACCTGGGCATAAAGGCCTGGCAGAAAGTACATTAGCACTTCTTGTGGGTTGGTCAGTCCCATCCAGGAACACTATACCTGTTGATCTGGTGAGCCTTTTTGCTGTTGTTTCTCAGTCTCCCTTGGAAAGCTCTAGAAGACAAGCTTCCTGATCCTCCTCTTCTACTTCCCCAATCCCACCTTCTTGGTCAGAGACAAGTCTCCACTGATTTCTGCAGCTGTGCTAGCTAGTTTGACCAAAAGCACCCCTTCCCATTAGGCAGAGCCAGAACTGCTCCAGCCATCTGTTTGGTGAATGGCTTGTTTAATCCAGCCTTTCTTCTCTCAGTAACTATTTACCCTCTTCCTGTGCTCACTCTGATTTCCCTGGGAGCCAATTTGATTTCGAGGTCCCAGTCCTCAGCAGTAATGAAATCATACTTTGCACTTGCACAATCCCTTCCTCCCAAGGTGTGGCTAGCTGGAGCTTCATGATATCCTCAAGATAAGCAGATGGGGCTGTGGGTCATTGAATATTGTTCAAGAATGCATAATGGATAAACTAAGTCATGGCAAACAGGAAGCTAGACAGTCAGGGATGAGGGACGAACAGGGGTGGAAAGTTTCAATGGTGAGGAGGCCAGGTGAATTCTGCATTCTCAGACCTCTCTCTTGGCCAAGGATTCCCTACCTTTCTCAGGTTCCTTCAAAGAATCAAATCATGCCTCTGTGGCTCATTCCCTGTAAGACCTCAGGCAAGTCATTTAACCCCTGTTTGCCTCAGTTTCCTCATCTGTAAAATGGGGATGATAATAATAGCACCTACCTTGCAGGGATAATGTGAAAATCAAATAAGATAATAATTGTAAAGTGCTTAGCACAGCTCCTGGCCACATAGTAAGTTCTATATAATTGTAAAGGTTTGTATTATTAACCTCTCTCTGCTTAAGTCTCTTCAACTGTAAAATGAAAGTCTTGGATTAAGGTGACCTCTCAGGTCCCTTCTAGGTCTAAATATATGACCCTATGAATTCAGGTATGGAAGGGCCTCAAGAGATGATGTGGCCTAGTCCTGTCTCTCAATCAAGTGGGGTTGTAGATAGGGTTGGATTTGGAGTTAGGAAAATCTGGGTTTAAATCCTGCCTCAGAAACTTGTTAGCTGTGTGACCCTGGATAAGTCACTTAATTGCTCTGAAACTTAGTTTCCCCATCTATAAAAAAGAAATAATAATAGTACCTTCCTCCCAGGGTGGTTGAGCAAAGTATGATAAAAATGTAAACTATTAAAAAAATTAAACTATTATTGTTTTGGGGGCAACTAGGGGGCACCACAGTGCAGAGTGCCAGGACTGAAGTCAGGAAGATTCATCTTCCTGAGTTCATATCCAACCTCAGACAATTCCTAGCTGTGTGACCCTGGATAAGTCACTTCACCCTGTTTGCTTCAGTTTCCTCATTTGTAAAATGAGCTAGAGAAAGAAATGGCAAACCTCTCCAGTATTTTTGCCAAGAAAACCCCAAATGGGCTCACAAATAGTCAAATAATTGAAAAACAACTGAACAACAGCATTGTTATTTTTAAAGCATTCTGTAAACCCCAAAGTACCTTGGAAATGAGAGCTATCATTGCTGAGCCCATGGTGTCCCCATTTTGCAGCCAAGGCCCAGAAAGGTTAGGGAACCTATCCAAGATCATAGAGCTTCCTTTCCATTCCTAACACCCCCTCCTTGTTCAGGTTTTCACCATCTCATGCTTGGATTGTGGCAATAACCGGTGCCCCTTCTTGCAATCTCTTGACTTTCCAATCCATCCTTTATATTAGTGATGTCAAACTCAAGTAGAAATGGGAGGCACTCATTCATCTACAAGGATCCCTGTGGGCCACAAATTGACTTTGTTTTAAAATGCAATGTTATCTACATTGTCTTTATTTTTATTTAGTCTGCTCATTTTTTCCCAGTTATGTTTTCATCTGGTTCGGGCCATACTCGAGGGAGTTGTGGGCCATTTGCAGTGTGTTTGACACCTTTGCTTTACACCACTGACAGATTAATCCTCCTAAAACATCACTCTGCCCATGTCAGCCCTCTCCTTAGAAAGCCTTCAGAGGGCAGCTAGGTGTCATAGTGGATAAAGCACCAGCCCTGGAGTCAGGAGGACCTGAGTTCAAATCCGGCCTCAGACACTTGACACTTACTAGCTGTGTGACCTTGGGCAAGTCACTTAACCCCAACTGACTAACTAAAAAAGAAAAAAAAAAAGAAAGCCTTCACCTCTACTTTAACACCCAAATGTTAAAGTTTGGAGTGGCATTCAAGCCCTTTCCTATCTACATCTCCAGTGTTGGTTTTCCCTACCTTCCCACAGGAACTCTCTCTGTGCCAGTTAAATCACTTTTTTCACTGTTTCCTGAATAGACCGTGCTCATTCCCTGCTCTTCCAGCCAATATCTCCATGCGGGTTGCCTGGCTCTCCTCTTGTGTGAACAAAAGCTAAGGATTCAGGGAGGAGTGGGTGGAGAACAGTGGGAAGAAGAAAAAGCGGAGGAGAGGGAAAGCAAAGAGACATACGATTCATTGGTATGTTAGAAGATTATTCATTTAGAGATGGAAGGGACCTTAGGGGCTGTGTACTTCAATTCCCCTCATTTTACAGATGAGGCACTGGGACCTAGATGGGGCCAGTGGCTACTCACAGGTAGTAGGCAGAAGAACTGGAATCCACAGCCAAGTTCTCTGGCTCCCTCCCCAAATCCAGTTCATTTCCACTCCATACTCCTACACAGTACATTGACTCCAATCCCATCTCTCTGTCCAAACATTAACAAGAATCAACTCCTTTTAAAAGATAATACTATAAAAAAGGGGGGGGCAGCTAGGTGGCGCAGTGGACAGAGCACCGGCCCTGGAGTCAGGAGTACCTGAGTTCAAAATCCAGCCTCAGACACTTAACACTTACTAACTGTGTGACCCTGGGCAAGTCACTTAACCCCAATTGCCTCACTAAAAAAAAAAAAAAAGATAATACTAAGCTCCTTTCCCAAAGGGAGGTGTATGTGAAGAGGGTCTGAAGTGAGGGACTCCCCCTTGATGTGAAGCATGGACTTTGGGTCATCAAACCAGATGATGCTTGTACCTCGTTCTCGGGATGAGAGCTGTCTCATCGTCCTTCAGCAGGGAAATCAGTGCAGCTCCAGCTCCGGAGGGAGTTGTCAAGAGCAGAATGCCCTCTCTGCATCTCAGCTTTGTTAGGGAGAGAAGGGGGCGGTTGGTGGGGATGGTACTGAAATGTCTGGTTTCCTGAATGTCCAGTCAAAGAGGCCGGGAAAAGGAGAGGAATGTGGGTTTGGTGATTGATTGATGTAGAGGTCAGAGAATTGGGGGGTGGGGGGTAAAGGAGGAGAAAGACAGATAAAGAGAGAGGAAGAAGCAGGGGGAGTTAGGGAGAGACATAGGAAAAAAAAACACAAAGAGAAACACAGAGAGAAAAACACATTGGGAAGGGGTGGGGAGACTGAAACAGAGAGAGGAACAGAATGGGAAAGAGACAGGGAGAAGAAAATGACTGGAACACAAAGAAAAGGGGGAGGGAGGGAGGAGGAAGGAAGATGGAAGGGAACGTGAAAAAGACAAAGGCAGAGCAAATAAGGAGATGGAAAGGAGGAAAGAGAGTATAAAAAGAGAGAGGTAGAGACCGAGGGAAACATGGGAAAGACAGAGGTACACATACAGAGAAACAAAAAGAGACAGAAACAATCCCTGATTGAGGGTCCAGTCAATCCCAGGGTTATATACCCTTACATATGTCTGTCAAAGTCTTCAGATTCTAGGGAAATCCAAAATTCTGCTGACTGAGGAGCTCTCCAAGGTGATAGCAATGTTTGAAGTCAGTTGCCAACTCAAAGGCATTGGATGAGTGGGGTGACTAACGCTGTGGTGGAGGGGGCAGCCGAGGACTGACTGTCCTCCCAGAGCCGGGTACTATCTCAACTTTCAGAAGAAATTGAGGTTGTTTCTCCTCAGCTGACATCAGTGAATGAACTTCACAAATTGCTACTGTCCAAGGAACCTGTATAAGTCTTCAGGAAAGACTTTCAGAGAACCACAGGAGAGGCGGCCTTGGCAAAGTGAAGAGAGAGCCAGACAGAGTACAAAAAACCCTGGGTTCAAGTGAAACATAAATGACTATGTGACCCTGGGTAAATCACTTAACCTTTCACTACCTCAGGTGCTGGTGCTAATCTGGTATAGGGGAGAGTTCCCTAAACCAGTGAAGGAGAGGGGGAGAGAGAGAGAGAGAGAGAGAGAGAGAGAGAGAGAGAGAGAGAGAGAGAGAGAGAGAGAGAGAGAGAGAGAGAGAGAGTGTGTTAGTCTCATTCCTAGGATGTTCGTTCACAAGAATCTCCTCCTTAAAGGCAGTCATCTAGCACAGGAGCCCCAACTGAAGAGGAAAAATAAAGGATTGAACAGAGAACAGTTAGTCCATTAGTTGTGGTCCATTAGGCCTCTGGTCAAGATGACAACTTCTTAATTAAAAACTAAAGGTGCACATCTTCAAATACTCCTTAACCCTTCTGGTGAGTTTCCAAGTTATTCTGGCCATGTTTCCCATTCATGCATCTTTACAAAGAATATCTGAGAACTTGGGTCACTTTCTTCTGCCCCAGCATCTCTTCCAAATCTTGCAGGTCATGCTAAGTTCCTTCCAGACTTAGATCTGCAAAGGTCATTCTAGGTCATCTTGTCCAAACCTATCATTTTACAAATGTGGAAACCCTAGTATGTTAGAGAAAAGGGGGAGGCTGCCAGCACCCAGCTTTTAAGGAGCCCCATGTACTTCCCATAGAGAGCTTCACACTCTTCCTTACACTTGAGATGCACAGAATATTAGACCTGGAAGGGACCTTAGAGATCATTTCATCCAATCCCCTCATTTTTACAAGTGAGAGAACTGAGGCTGGGGACCAGGTTAAGTGACTTGTCCAAGGTCACACAGCTAATAAGTGAGAGGATTGGGGTCAAAAACCAGGTCTTCTGATTCCATGTGTGTCTCCTCATATCATCAGATCTGGTTCCTAGGACCTTAGGATAGGTGACTCCAGGTGCAACTCGTGCCCTATAGGCCTCTGCATGTTTGTGTCCTCATATGGCCAGACCTAGTCTCTGGAACAATGGGAGAGGTTGCCTCAGATGCTCTGTGTCTCCATAATTCAGTGCTTTGGTGAGTGTCTGTATGAATATATGCATGTGCACTTTGAGAGAGCAGGTTCCTAGCTACCTATTCTGTGGCTTTGTCAGTTTGTCCATTGGCACCTTGCCGCACCCCCTAGGAGCCACCTCAACAGGATTGTCTAGAGCATAAGTTCTTAACCTGGGGTCTGGAAACTTGGTTTTCTAAAATTATATACATATATAGCTATTTCACTACAATTGGTTTCCATTGTAATCCCATGTGTTTGTGCATTTTAAAATGTTCCAAACAAAAAAAAAATGTTCCAAGCAGGGGTCCATAGGCTTCTCCAGGTTGCCAATGCAATCCATGACTGCCCCTCCCCCCAAAAAAGTTCACAAAGCCTGCTCTAGAGGCAGTCGTTAGCTGCTATGGCCTCAAGGGCTCAGAAATAGAATGGTAAGACCTTCCACGCCCCAAATTGGGGGCTAGGTGATGGTGAGGATGATGAAAAAGAGTCCAAGACAGTTTGAGGGGGAACTGAACCCACATGGCTCAGCTGGAAGGAGAGAGAAATCAAGGTAATGAAGGCCTGAAGAGCAGTTATGACAAAACTCCATCACAGCAATGTCAGTCCCCCTTCACTGAGCAGGATACAGCATTCGACAATATACAGTTTTCACCTGTCAACTAGCAGTAATTCTCCAGGTTGTGAATCTGGCTGGTATAAATGGGAGGCAGGAGAGGGCCCTGGGACAAAGGTCCTTGTGCTAAGAGAGATATGCAGGAGGAAAGTCTACCCTGAGCCCCTAGACACTACTGCATTAGCTATCTGAGGAAAGGTTACATCGTGGATTGAGTCAGGAAAAGCTAGGTGCTAATCTCACCTAAAACAATTGCTAATTTTGTTTTTTGTTTTTTGGTTTTTTGTGAGGCAATTGGGGTTAAGTGACTTGCCCAGGGTCACACAGCCAGTAACTGTTAAGTGTCTGAGGCCAGATTTGAACTCAGGTACTCCTGACTCCAGGGCCGGTGCTCTATCGACTGCACCAACAATTGCTAATTTTGTGACCTGGGGCAAATCACTTCACTTAAAATGAAATTCCCTCATCTATAAAAATGATAAATGATAATACCACTTACCACCCAGAATTGGTTTTAGGTTCATTAAATAATAGATTTAAAAGATTTTGTTCTTTTTTTTAAAAGCAGGGGTAGCAATCATAATTTCAGATAAGAGTACAATAAATATAGGTAAGATCAAAGCTACAAGCTGGGAAATTGCATTATGCCTAAATATTAACTATAATTTTTTTCCTATCAGAAATGTCATGGGGCAGCTAGGTGGCACAGTGGATAGAGTTCAAATCCAGTCTCAGACACTTGATATTTCTTAGCTGTGTGGCCCTGGGCAAGTCACTTTTGCTTCACCAAAAAGAGAAAAAAAAGGAAAAAAAAGAAATGTCATTTATTACAGAAACCAGAAGTGACCACCAGGGACAGTCACTGTGGGGGAAGGAGGGGAGATTAGGGCTCAAACACTGATTGGAGGAACAGGAGGGGCAGGAGGAGGGGAAAGATTCAAGGCTGGGGGAAATCAGGCCTGGGGTGTCCAAATGCCCCAACCCCATCTAATGCCTCAGGATAGGGGTGTCCGCCTTACCCTGCCAAGCTTCCCTTCTGTTTCCAGTTTTAGGACAGGGCTGGGGAGAGGGTGTAGTGTGAATGGGTCATGGGTTGAGCCTAAGATTGGAGAGAGAGGAAGAGTCCACCCCTTTCACATACACTCACAATATTAATCTCCTGGTGGGTGAGAGGAGGTGGGAGTCCCCTCCCCCTATTATAGGAGAAAGGGGTTAGTGTTAGGGGCTGGGGGTGGTTGAGGCATCCTGACTATATATATATTTTTTAAATGAGGCAATTGGGGTTAAGTGACTTGCCCAGGGTCACACAGCCAGTAAGTGTTAAGTGTCTGAGGCCGGATTTGAACTCAGGTACTCCTGACTCCAGGGCCGGTGCTCTATCCACTGTGCCACCTAGCTGCCCCCTGGCTATATTATTAATAGTATGGAGCCTGACCCCCTGAGGGGATGAGAGGCATACATGGATGCCTAGCTGACTGAAGCAAGGTCACCCCAACACCTCAGGCAGTCGTGGGAGAATGAATCTCTTCCTTCAGCAAGAGTCATAGGGTTTTTCCCATCTCAGGCTCTGGGTGGGTGGGTGGCTTCACCGTGTTTAAGGAGAATGGGAAGATGTGCTAATTATCAATTACAGCAGAGTCACATCTTACTGCGGAGGTGAAGTTCTAAAGTCAGCTCATTTGAAAAATCCTTCAAATTACCCAAAAAGTGCAGTGTCTTTAAACAATTGCAGCTGGAGAGAAGATCATTTTTTGTCATTTTTATTGGTAGCTTTTGTTTTACATCACCTTCATTTCTGAATACATTGCTCCCTCCCCTCCACACACACACACCCCCAGTAAGCCATCCTTTGTAACATACATACAGAACATACATTAATTAATGAATAACCAATTAAATGAATAATTAATTAAAAGAGGAGGAGGATAATAGTTCACCAGAACTAAACAATACATCAATACAGGCTGACAGTATGTACGGTGCTCCACAGCCAGGGTCTCTTTAAAAGCAGTCAGTCAGTGGCAGGGAGCAAAAGGAGCTGAGATAGTTGCTATGGAAACAACTGAATGCAAGTTTTATTTTCACAACATCCAACTAAGCTATTGATCTGGGGGGGGAGGGGAATCAGGAATTAGGACTTATTTTTCAAATAGGAAAAAAAAAACGGAAACAGTTAATGACTTAGCTGGCTGGAAAACTTATGATTTGGGGGGAAATAATTGTTTTGAATTACACAGTGTAATAATGTTAAAGAATGAGCAGACCCCACAGAACTGTTTCTTCTTTCGTCTAAGAGACAAGAGGAAGAACATCCATAGCAGGAGCCTTCTAGCTGACCAGGAATTCTGGAA
This sequence comes from Dromiciops gliroides, assembly GCF_019393635.1. Classification (NCBI taxonomy): domain Eukaryota; kingdom Metazoa; phylum Chordata; class Mammalia; order Microbiotheria; family Microbiotheriidae; genus Dromiciops; species Dromiciops gliroides. The sequence continues at coordinate 603,558,854 of NC_057863.1, forward strand.
AAGCCAAGGGATGTTTTCCTCTCATTCACTTGATCCACATAATCCCAATGAATAGACTGTGAGTAGGTGTGATGAAAGTGAGTGAGGCTCTAGAATCCAAGGGAGACACATACTTGGAGAGGAGGGAAGAAAGGAATTGAGACCAACTGAGGAAATAGAAAATTCACTGCTCCCATTTCCAGCTCAGTTCATTCTGGGACAGATGCTCATTGACAGAAATGGCAGGTGTAGGGTGAAATTTCCCACATTTCTAATATTTTCCACTTTTCTTTTCTTTTCTTTTCTTTTTTTTTTTTTTTTTGCTGAGTGATAGTAGTTTAATTTACTTAAGTGCCTGTGTGATGTGACTCCATTGCATAGTGATGCCTCATTGATCAGGCATCAGTAGCAACTAGAGGCAGTGTGGCTGTGTGAATAGAGTGCAGGATTTAGTCATAAAGTGCTAGGTTCAAATCCTGCCTCTGACACTTAGCTGTGTGACACTGGACATATGCTTCAATCTCTATGCCCCCTCAAGTGGACTCCTAGGGTTATGGGTTGCAATCTATAATAGTGGAAGGAGTTCCCTGATGCCCTATATACCTAGTTGCCTTTAGGCCTAAAAAGGATATAGAAATCACCTAGTTCAACATCATCACCTTTCAGATAAAGAAACTGAAGACCAGAGAAATGAGATGACCTATAGAATCATAGATTTTGAGTCAGAATGACCTTAGAAAGTCACTGAGTTCGGGCAGCTAGATGGCGCAGTGGTTAAAGCACCGGCCCTGGACTCAGAAGTACCTGAGTTCAAATCCGGCCTCAGACACTTGACATTTACTAGCTGTGTGACCGTGGGCAAGTCACTTAACCCCCATTGCCTAAAAAAAAAAAAAAAAGACAAAAAAAAAAAAAAGAAAGTCACTGAGTTCAAGCCCCTCATTTTGCAGATGAGAAAACTAAGGCAGAGGTTGACTTGCTCAGAGTCGCACAGCTAATAAGTGTCTCAGGCAGGATTTGAACCCAGGTCTCCCTGCCTCCAGGTTCAGTGATACCATTCACAATACCATTGTGCTTCTCAAAAGGCACCCATATGGGCCAGAAATTGAACTCAAGCCTCTGAAACAGCAGGCAGAATTCAACCACTGAACCAGCTATTAGAATATCAAAGCTTGACCCATTAAATACCCAAAATTTGATTTTAATCATTTGGGATGGAAACCTTTAAGGAGTCAGCTAGGTGGCTCAGGGGATGGAATGCTGGGCTCAGAACCTCAGGCATTTAATAGTTGTGTGACCCTGGCCAAGTCACTTAACCTATGTTTGCCTTAATCTACTGGAGAAGGAAATGGCAAACCACTCCAGTATCTTTGCCAAGAAAATCCCATGGACAGTATAGTCCATGGGGGTCACAAAGAGTTGGACATGACTGAACAACATGGAGACCTTCCTAAAGATGCCTTCTCAAAAACAGCATACCAACCATAGTTTTCTTAATGAATTTGGATCTTGGTTATAAGCATTGTAGGTATCCATTACTCTGGACTATACTAAAGTGATCTCAAAGCAAGAGGAATGTTTTCATACTGTTGGCCACCACACTGAATGGTCCTAAACTATTTTGCTTTTGTTTTTGTTTTGTTTTTTTACAGGGCAATGGGGGTTAAGTGACTTGCCCAGGGTCACACAGCTAGTAAGTGTCAAGTGTCTGAGGCTAGATTTGAACTCAGGTCCTCCTGAATCCAGGGCCAGTGCTTTATCCACTGTGCCACCTAGCCGCCCCAACTATTTTGCTTTTTTGACTTGTCAGGATTGATTTTTTAAAAATAATTTTTCTGTCTCTCTTCCTGTTGCTCAAGCTATGAGGTGCCTCATCAAAGTACCTGTCTCCAGCAGTCTTGCTCCTACCTGAATTTTTGATCCACACAAATTAATTAAACTTGCCAGAACTGTGTCTAAAATAAGAGGCAATGGGCTTTGAGTTAGGCCCTGAGGGAGTCTCCAATGACTGAAGTGCATTATGAATGACTCTGGCTGTGCAGAGTCTTTCCCCCTCCCCCCCTGCTTCTTTCAGGGAACCTGGATAAATGGATAAACAGAATGGTATAAATGACCATTAGATAAAGCAGGCTCTATTGCCTTGCCATCCAGCAGAATTCTGCTGGCCATGGGATGAGTCTGTGGGGTTCCAAGGCCAGATCACAGTCATAGGAGAGAAACAGGAGCCCATCATATCAGAGAACAGAGCCGCTGGGGAGGGGAGGGGGGCAAAGGGAAGGGGCTCCCTGCTTACTGGAGTGCAATACCCAGAAGGGTGAGGTCAAAGGCGGGTCAGTGGGAAAAGAACACTTTACAGGCCTTCAAGAACACATTACAGGCCTTCGAAAGCTCGGCTCTCCGGAGACAGAGCAGCTCCTCCAGGCACAAACGATCTCATCTGCCAGGAACCGTGTAACCCCTTCAGGAAGCCACAGAATCAGCGCTGCCTTCACACTCTCAAAGCCAGTGCTTCTCCCTCTCCCTTCTCTTGACAGGGCTGGGGTTAGCTCTGCAGGACTTCTTAGAGAAATTACATGTGGGGCTGTGTGCCACCCCAGGCAATGACAAACACAAGAAGCTCTTTGCCCTTTCCCAAGTCTACTAGGCTGAGTCTTATACCCAGCTGCAGACAAGAGATGGGTGAAGTGATGTTTAAGCCATTCTTTGTGGGGTTCTTGGGCTACCTCCGGGCACAAATCTGTCCCAGAAAACCAAAGATTTCTGCAGGTGAAACAAGTTCACAGAATCAGGAAGAGACCCCAGAGATCACCCACCTGAGCAGGTATCCACATCCCCCACAATCATCTGGTCTCTCTGAAGCTCTCCCATGAAGGGGATGAGACTAGCTCTCAAGGTAGCCTCTTCCATTTGGAGATGGCTCTCATTGCTGGGAAGTTCTTTCTGACATTAAGCCTGACTGGCTGTGGGCAATATCTAAATAACTAATAGTACTGTATTCTGGGCCAAGTCAAACTAGCCACAGGAGTATAGATTTAGAACCGGAAGGAACCTAAGAGATCATCTAGTCCAACCCCCATTTTTTTTTTTAGTGAGGCAATTGGGGTTAAGTGACTTGCCCAGGGTCACACAGCTAGTAAGTGTTAAGTGTCTAAGGCCGGATTTGAACTCAGGTACTCCTGACTCCAGGGTTGGTGCTCTATCCACTGTACCACCTAGCTGACCCCCAACCTGCATATTTTACAGAGGTGGAAACTGGGATCCAGAGAGACAGAGTGACTTGCCCAAGGTCACTCAAGTATTCAGAAGCAAGGCTGAGATTCAAATTCATATCCTCTACCTCCAAATTCAGGGTTCTTTCCAGGGTCCCCTGGGACTGAAGGAAAAACCTAAGTCTTTTTCCACATGACATCCTTTCAAATACTTGGAAATAATGTTCATGTTCATTTCTCACCTACCCCTCACCCAAGTCTCCTGTTCTTCCCACTAAAAATCTCCAGTTCCCTCACATGATCTTTCTCTGGGGTGGTCAATCCCTCCAGCTCATCAATGTCTTATCAGTTCCTCTCCAGCGCTGCATTGTGGTTTTCTCCAAAAAACAGTAGTAATCCAACCCTGAACCTGGGGGTAGGGACGACCTCATATGATATGAGGACGGAGCAATTACTAAGTACTGTTGGACCCAGTGGCCAAGTGGCTCCTGGGAAAGAGATGAGAGCACTTAGATCTGCACAAGTGGCTTGGAAACCTGGGCTCTCCAAGGGCGAAGGGGCCCTGGTACACACAAATACTGAGCTCTAGGGACCCAGAGCACCTGAGGTCACTAAGAAACAGGACAGAGGATACAAGAAGACACCTGTATATTAGTGGGCACACAGAATATAGGAATAGAGGCAAAGCAGAACACCTGAGATCACCCGTAAGAAGGTCCAAGGAAGCAGGGATGGGGATGGCAGTTCAGTTGAAGTCTGTCAGGCAGACTGACCCCCTTGCAAAGGGAGCTAAGTGTAGGCAGGCAGGGCACCTGTGGCCACTTGTGTCCAGACACCAGCTCTGGCAATGTGGATGGACACATAGGAAAACACACAAGGTTCCTGCCAACTGCAGTAGCCCCACAAACAAAGCCCCGGCGGCAGCGGCGCGGCACACAGTCTGCTTCTGACACACTGGGACAGCCTCTCATCATCCAATACTCTTCTGCATAGTGCCCAAGTGTCCATGGGCACTTGGTGCGCGCGCGCGCGCACACACACACACACACACACACACACACACACACACACACACACACACGGTCCGCAGGCGCTCCTGGGCGCTGTTCATCACACCCCGGAGGCCTCCGGATGCCTCCTCCCCCCATCCCCAGCGCTCCTGGTCCCGGGCCCCGGCGCCCCTGGTCCCGGCCTCACCTTACGATCCCATACATGACCAGTACGTTGCCCAGGAGTCCCACCACACACACCGCCGAGTAGAGAGCCGTGATAGCCACAGCCAGCGCGATGGACGCCGCGCTGCGGCCGCCCCCCTCCAGCTCCGGCTCCTGATCCGACGCGTTGGCGCCCGAGCAGTTAGCGAAATGGGGCGCCTGCTCAGAGTCTCCCAGAAGGACCGGCTCCATGGCGGACAGGGTCTGGCTGGGCGAGCCGGGACGGAGCGGGACGGAGCGGGACGGGACTGTCGAAGCGGGCCACTGTCTCTCTCCCGCGGACCGACTCCACAGAGCCCAAGCGGGCTGCCAGCACACTCCCGCCGCGGCCCGCGGGGGCTGCCGCGCTGTGCTGCGCGCTCGGCGCGTCCCGGCGCAGCCCTGGCACCCCTCAGTCCCGCTGCGGGGAAGGAGCGGCTGAACCCGGAGCTGGCTCCCAGACGCCAAGGCGAGTGGGCTGCTTCTGCTCCCTCGCTCCCGGGTTCTCCCGCTCGCTCCTTGCCAGCCGCAGCACCGCTTCCTCGGGCTCCCTCTCCGGCGTGCGCCCCAGCCCTGACTCGCCGCCGCCGCTTCTAGCCCCGGCGCGATTTATTAGAAAACCTGCCGGCTCCTCAGACGTGGTGCACCACGTGGGCAGCTGCCAGGCTGCGGGGGCGGACTTTGCATCAGCCTGGCAGACCAGACCCCCGCTCCCGACGGGCCCTGGTGCAGCCTGGAGAGCAGCCTGGGGCTGGTGTGCGTTCAATCTATTGATTATCTCCAAATTATCCCATATACATCTTGTTTATAGTTAGTTGTTTGAATGCCCCCCACCCCCCCATTAGACCGTGAGCTCCTCCAGAGCAAGGATTGTCTTTTGCCCTTCTTTGTATCCCTAGCGCTTAGCACAATGCCTGCCATATATGGTAGGTGCTTAATAAATGCTTGTTGACTGACAGACAAACACTAATACGAAGTATACCGTCGCAGGTAGCCTGGTGCAAAGCTCTAGCTTCGGAGACAGTATTTGGATTCGAGTCCTGCTTCGGTCTCTTGCTACCTCGGGCTAGTGTGACCTTGAGCTAGTAATTTATTCTTACCAATTATATTTATATACAATCATCAATAGATTGTTTAAAAAAAAACAAATTCAGAGACCCGCTGTTAAGAACCCATGGACTAGAGGTACTCTGGCTTCCCTTTCAGTTCTAAATCGAGGTGAAGAAAGGCAGAAAATGTACTGAATATGGAGTCAGGAGCAATGAGGAAGCCCTGGGTCCCAACCCCAAAACAAAACTAATCCTGTTCGGCAGGGCAAGACACTGAACCTCTTTGAGCCTCAGTTTTCTCATTTGTAAAATAAGGATAATGATAGCGCCTCCTTCACAGGGTGGTCCTGAGGATCAAGTGAGATCATGTCCATAAATTACTATATAAATGTGAGCTGTTGTTGTTATTATCCTTTTGCAAAGTCCTGAGCTATGAAATGAGACAGAAGAAGACCTCAAGGAGTTTACAGTCTGGGAGGAGGGGGAGGAAAGGAGTAATGACAAGGACACAAATAACTCCAGTACAAGTGCTCAGGTAAGTAAGTACCCAGGAGAATGGACAGAGATGGGAAAGAAGAGATCCAGAGGGTGGGGGAGGGGGGATTAGGAAAGGCTCTAGGAAGCTTGAGCCAGGCCATGAAGGCTGGGAAGGAGTTCAGCAGACCAAGATAAAGGGGAGATCAGTCCAGGTTTGCATAGGCAAGGTGATGAGAAAGGGAAAGATGAGGTAGAGAGGGGTGGAACAGGTAATCCAGTTCGACTGAAAAACAGCAATGTGAGACAGCAAGAAGCACCCAACCATGATGGAAATAAGGGTAGGCTAATTGGTGGACGAGGTACCAGAATAGAGAGGGAGACAGTCAGACCTGTGCTTTCACAATTACCCTGGCAGCTGCATTAAGGCTGGATCTGAAGGCTGGAAAGGGAAGTGGAGGGATTGAGACAGGGAGATGGGTCCAAAGGTTTGCCTTCATGATGAGGGTGTGTAATGAGGTAGAAAAGAGAGAGCTGAATATAGAGATTGTTGAAAGTAGGATAGACCACTGTTGGTAGAGTATGGAAAAGATCCAACCATTCTGGAGAGCAATTTAAAACTATGCCCAAAGGGCTATAGAACTGTGCATACCCTTTGATCCAGCAGTGGTATCACTGCTCTGTTTATATCCCAAAGACATCCCCAAAAAGAGAAAAGACCTATTTGTACACAAATATTTATGGCAGCTCATTTTGTGATGGCTGAGAATTGGAAATCATGCCCATCAATTGGGGAATAGCTTAACAAGCTGTGGAATGTGACAGTGATGGAATATTATTGTGCTATACGAAATGACAAGCAGGATGATTTCAGAAAGGCTTGGAAAGACTTGTACGAACTGATATATAGTGAAGTAAGCAGAATCAGAAGAATGTTTTGAACAGTGACAACAATGATTGTTTGATGAAGAACTGTGAATGACAACTATTCTAAGCACTACAATGATCCAAGACAATCCCAAAGGACTAATGATGGAGCATACTATCTAGCTCCAAAGAAAGAACTGATATTGATTGAACCCAGACTGAAATAGGCTATTTCTTCACTTTCTTTCATTTGTTTCTTTTATTCAAATTTTCTTGTACAATATGACTAATATGGTCATGTTTTACATAATTGCACATGTATAATCCACATCTGATTGCTTGCCTCCTCAGGGAGGGGGGAGGGAAGGAGGGATAAAATTGCTAACTCAAAACTTTAAATAAAGGAGTATTTACTGGGGGAAAAAAAGAAAGAAAGAAAGTAGGATCGACAGGAGCTGGCAACTGTCTGGACGTTCAGGACCAAGGAAAGAGTCTAGGATGATTGATTATGAGCTTTTGTGGCTGGAGGGATTTTGTCAGAGTCAGGTGCTGGGATTAAAGGGACTCTTTAGAAGAATCAGATAAGCCAGTCATAGTGGAAAACAACAATCCTTTTCATCTGAAGTGTCTCAGGCCAGGTTTGGGGTTGTTTTAATAAAATTTTATTTATTTTAAAAATATCTCTAGGGGGCAGCTAGGTGGCGCAGTGGATAAAGCACCGGCCCTGGAGTCAGGAGTACCTGAGTTCAAATCCGGCCTCAGACACTTAACACTTACTGGCTGTGTGACCCTGGGCAAGTCACTTAACCCCAATTGCCTCACTAAAAAAAAAAATCTCTAAGTTATGTAAAATATTTCTTGTTTTCCTAATTATGTAAATTTTGAAAGACGTAAATATTTCTAAAAAATTAACATTCATTTTTAAAAAAATATTTCGTTCCAAATTCTTTCCCTCCCTCCTTTTCTTCATCCCCTCCTTGAGAAGTCAAGTAATTTGATATTGATTATTTATACATGTGAAGTCATGCAAAACATATTTTGATATTAGCCATGTTGCATATGACACCTCAGGGATATTGTCACGGGACTTTAGGCACCATGTTCTTCAAGGCTATAGTAGGAAGAGGGAATTCCTAACTCCTGCAGGGACCCATGCTTTAGGGCACTTCAGACACCTTGGGGATCAGAGAAGCTCAGATGTTTTATATGGGGAGGAGAGGGATCTGCTCTGGTTGATGTTACTATTTTTTTATCCCTGAGGTTGTCAATGGGGGGAGGGGAATCCAATCAACTCAGAAACTGGAGGTTTTGAGCCCAGAATAGAACATTCCAGATTTGGGGGAGGATGGTTTCAGAGAAAGAGCAGGGCAAGAAGGAGGGGATACTAGGTAGGAGGAGGAACCTGGGGAATAAACTGCCTGTCGAACAGAGATTTTGAATGTGATGCATTTCCATAAAGGTACCAACAGGCTGCCCAGGAACCATCTAGCAGGCAGTTAGAGAGAGATGTGGATCTGGAGCTCAAAGATAAAGATCTAGCTATAGAATCAGCTCCATAGAAGTGATCATTAGATCTATAAGCATGGGTGGGACTAATTATTCATCCATTATACTACTTAGACTGTAAGATCCTTGAAGACAGGGACTTTCCTCTTTATCTATGTTTCCTCAGAGTTTAACAAGATGCATTTACACATAGTAGGCACTTAAATTATGGGTCAGATCTGTGAACTGAGTAGGGACAAGAATCCTTGAGCTGGAGGACAAAGAAGTGATGATTGCTCACTCGGCTTGTCCCTAGCCTTCCCCAAGATGCAGCTGAATTGCTGTGCTGCCCTTTTCCCCCAAACCAACCCCAACAATGAGTTCCTCCAATAAAAGAGGCACCAATAGAAATGAGCTCCCAGTTCTGTACCCAATACCCCCCCCACCTGTGGCCATGTGGCCCATGCATTTAACCCACAGAGATGGCCATATTGGCTAGATATTCACAGAAGTGCTACTGTTATGTGTGGTTGTGACTGTAATCATAGACCAGTGCTGTCAAAATCAAATATAAATGTTGAATATTGACTGTTGTTACTATTCAGTTATTTTTCAGTCATGTCCAACTTTTCATAACCCTATTTGGGGTTTCTTGGCAGAGATACAGGAGCAGTTTGCCATTTCCTTCTCCAGATCATTTTATAGATGAGGAAACTGAGGAAAAAAGGGCTAGATCATTTGACCAGGAACACATGACTAGTAAGAGTCTGAGGCCAGATTTGAACTCAGGAAGAGTTTTCCTGACTCCAGGCCCAGTGTTCTGTGCATTGAGTCACTTACCTGCTCTGCATATTGACTTAGAAAACCACAAAGTAACATTATCTTTGTTGTTGCTTGACCCAAGTTTGATACCTCTGTATAAACTCTTAGAATCATGGAACCTCAAAATGTCAGAAGTGGGAGGGGCCTTAAAGACAATCTAGTTTCATCTCCTCATTTGACACTGGAGGATACTGAAGGACAAAGAGCTAAATGGCTATTAGAAAATCATGTTAGCTTTCACAACTTAATTATGAAAATGGTTTCCCAAACTGATCCAGCCATTCTGAAGAGCAACTTGGAACTATACCCAAAGGGCACTCAAACTGTGAATACCCTTTGACCCAGTCATATCACTACTAGGTCTGTATCTCAAAGAAACTAAAGGAAAAGGAGCTATATGTACAAAAATTTTGATAACAGCTCTTTTTGTGGTGGCAAAGAATTGGAAGTTGAGGGGATGGCATCAATTGAGGAATGGCTGAACAAGTTGTGGTATATGATTGTGATGAAATACTATTGGACTATAAGAAATGATGAGCAGGATGATTTTGGAAAAACCTGGGATGGCTTACATGAACCAATGCAGAGTGAAGTGAGCAGAACCAGGAGAACATTGTATACAGTAATAATATTGTAAGGATGTGAATGGCTTATCTCTTCTCAATAATACAGTGATCCAGGACAATTCCAAAGCACTTACTCATGATGAAAAATACTATCTACCTCCAGAGAAAGAACTGACAGCATCTGAATGCAAATCAAAGCATACTATTTTTCACTTGTGTATTTTTCAGTCTGTGCTTTCTTTCATAACATGACTAATATGAAAATATGGTTTGCATGATTGCCCATGTATAACCTGTATCAAATTGCTTACCATCTCAATAAGGGGGAGGAAAGAGGGAAAGGAGGGAGAGAACTTGGAACTTAAAAATTTTTAAATAAATGTTTAAAATTGTTTTTATATATAATTGGGGGGAAATAAAATATTATCCAAAAAATGTAAAAAATAAAGAAAAGAAAATGGTTTCCCAGTGTCAGTGGAGGACTAGAAGTCAATCAATACATTGCATTCCCATCTGTGTGACAATGAGCAAATCACTTTCCCCTCCCTTGCCTTCAATTTCCTCATCTATAAAATGAGGAGGTCCTGCTGGTTAAGCTCCAAAGTTCCTTTTATCTCTAGTATTATATATTCTCCAAGCTCCAGTATTCTAGATTGTAAGGCCCCTCCAAGCTTTAACAACCTGTATTCTATGGTTCCTCTTACTTCTGACATCCTGTGTTTTAATGGCTCTCCCAACTCTGACATCTTGTGTTCTAAGGCCCCTCCCAGCTCTGACACTTTGGGTTCTAAGGCTCCTCCCAACTCTGACATTCTTTCTTTCTTTCTTTTTTGTGGGGCAATGAGGGTTAAGTGACTTGCCCAGGGTCACACAGCTAGTAAGTGTCAAGTGTCTGAGGCTGGATTTGAACTGAGGTCCTCCTGAATCCAGGGCCAGTGATTTATCCACTGAACCACAACATTCTATTTTCTAAGGGCCTTCCCCAGCTCTGATATTGTCTTCTAAGATCCCTACCAACTCTGACCTTGTGTTTCTTAAAGGTTCTTCTATCTCTGACCCTCTGTGTTCTAATCCCCCTTCGAGCACTGACATTCTCTGTTTTTAACATGATTCTGTATTATAAAATAAACTAGAAAGAAAAGAACACATCATTTTTGCCACCATATGGGGGTAATTTTCCCATAGGAATTGATGATGAATCTCAAAAAACATGCTGGATTTTTGCATGCTTCATTATGCAACCTTCCAGTATCAAGGTCAGTGATGTGATTGATGTCTCCAGAATTCTCTACTGTGTGCCCATTCCCAGCTTCTAAAGCAATGAAATGAGAAAAAGCATGAACTATCCCAACACATCTGAAGGATGCAAGAGCCCAAACCCAGCCACCCCAACCAAACCCAAAACTCACATGACTCAACAAAAGAAGGAAATCCCTCGGGAAACTATTGAAAACAGTGCATGTGGGAATGCAGCTCTTGCTTGCCAAAGAGAAGACTAAACATGCATCTGAGAGTGAATGCAGTGGCATTATCAGACTTAACCAGACATCTTTCATATTTCCATTTCCCTCCACCCCACTTGAAAGTACAAGCTACAGAAGAAACACAAAATGATGAGAACGACATGAAAGCTACAAAAATCCTTTGCATTTGTGCAGCATTTCATATTTCCAAATACATTTGGATCCATACTCTTGTTTTATCTCTATGTCATACCTATGAAGTCAGTAAGGAGCAAAAACTCATTTCAGCCCAACCCATGAGATCTGGTTACAGATACCTAACATGGAAAAAACCAGCCCATAGAATTTGAGATTGTCAGAATTAGTAGGATCTTAGAGACCATCTAAGACTATTCCTGTCTGAGATATGAACTAGAAACATCCTCATATGGCATGAATTCAAAACACCATCTGGTTGGTCTCCTCTAGACAATCTTTATTAATTAATGTTTCTTCTTAAACTCTGGTGCTCAGAACTCTACTCCAGATATGGTCTGAATAAGGGCAAAGTTTAGTGAATGGTCATCCTTCACATCCTAGAAATTATTATGCATCTTTTAATATCTCCCAAGATTGCATATAGGTCAAATACTAACTCGGACACTTACAAGCTTCAGGCAAGTCACTTTTCTCTGTGCCTCCGTTTCCTCTTCTGTTAAATGGGGACAATTACACTTGCACTGCCTACCTCATTAGGTTGTTGTGAGGAAAGCAGGTGGTAAGCTGGAAATCACTATAGAAATGGAAGTTTTTATTACAGTGAAGATGTCAAACTCACCCCCCCAAAAAAAAAACCCAAAAGCAACAACAACAAAAAACTTCCCAGTGCTGCCAAACCAGATTAAAATGTAACTGGGAGATATTTAACAAAATTAATTAAAATACAATCTAGAGGGGGCAGCTAGGTGGCGCAGTGGATAAAGCACCGGCCCTGGATTCAGGAGTACCTGAGTTCAAATCCGACCTCAGATACTTGACACTTACTAGCTGTGTGACCCTGGGCAAGTCACTTAACCCCCATTTCCCTGCCAAAAAAAAAATACAATCTAGAGAATGTTAATTTGTGGTTTTCTAAGTCAATATGCAGCCATCAGGGATCCCTTTCTATTGAACTGTATTGAGCAAGGCAGCCCCTTCCACTGCTGGACAGATCCAATTAGAAGGAAGTCTTTGCAACTGAAATCTACCTCCCTGTAACTTTCACCAGTAGCTAAAAAATCTGGGTTCTCCTTTCTGAAGCCACCCCAAACAAATCTAATGAAAGTTAATCCTTCAAATTCTGGAAGATATCTATCATATCCTCCCTAAGCTTTGCCTTCTTCAGAACGAACACCAGTTCCTTCAATTAATCCTCTTATATGATTTCCATTCCCCTTAGCCACTCCCCTTTGAGCATAATGTAGCTTTTCTTTCTGTTGCTGTTGAATAGTATTTCATTTTTTCCCAGTCACATATAAAAACCATTTTAACATTCTTTTAAAAAAAATTTGGGGGGCAGCTAGGTGGCGCAGTGGATAGAGCACCGGCCATGGAGTCAGTAGTACCTGAGTTCAAATCCGACCTCAGACACTTAACACTTACTAGCTGTGTGACTCTGGGCAAGTCACTTAACCCCAATTGCCTCACTAAAAAAAAAAACAAAAAAAATTTTTTTTGAGTTCTAAATTCTCTCCCTCCCTTACTTTCCCCCTCTCTGTTTTGCTTCTGACCACTGCCTCCCTCATTATGTTCCTCCTTCTATCAGCCTCCCCTGCTCTTATCTCCTTCCCCTCCTACTTCTTGGTAAGGTAAGATAAATTTCTATACCCAACTGAGTGTATATGCTATTCCCTCTTTGAGCCAATTCCAATGAATGTAAAATTTAAGTGCCTAGGGTGGCTAGGTGGCAAAGTGGATAAAGCACCGGCCCTGGATTCAGGAGTACCTGAGTTCAAATCCGGATTCAGACACTTGACACTTACTAGCTGTGTGACCCTGGGCAAGTCACTTAACCCCCATAGCCCTGCAAAAACAAAATAAAACAAAACAAAACAAAAATTTAAGTGCCTGCTACCCCCACCTCATCTTTCCCTCTACTGTAAAAGCTCTTTTGAACCTCTTTTATGTGAGTTAATTTATTCCATTGTACCTCTCCCTTCCCCCACTACCCTTATAACATCCCTATTTTTCATGCTTTAATTTTATTTTTTAGATATCATTCCATTATAGTCAACTCAAACCCATCCCTCTATCTATGTATACTCCTTCTAACTGTCCTAATAAAGAAAAATTTCTTAGAATTTAAAAGTATCATATTCCCACGTAGGATATAGACAATTTTCCCTTATTAAATCCCTCATGATTTCTCTTTCCTGTTTATCTTTTTATGTTTCTCTTAAGTCTTGTGTGTGAATGTCACATTTTCTATTCATCTCTGGTCTTTTCATCAGGAATGTTTGAATATCCTCAATTTCATTAAATATCCATTTTTCCCCTGAAGGATTATAGTCAGTGTTGCTTGGTAGGTGATTCTTTCTTGTAATCCCAGCTCCTTCCAGAATATCATATTCCAAACCCTCTGATCATTTAATGTAGAAGCTACTAAATCATGCATTATCCTGACTGGTTCCATGATATTTGAATTGTTTCTTTCTGGCTGCTTGTAATAGTTTCTCCTTGACTTGGGAGTTCTGGAATTTAGCTATAATATTCCTGGGAGTTTTCATTTTGGGATCTCTTTCAGGAGGTGATAGGTGGATTCCTTCCATTTCTATTTTACCCTCTGGTTCTAGAATATCAGTGCAGTTTTCTTTGTTTCTTGAAATGGGGCAGCTAGATGGCACAGTGGATAAAGAACCAGTTCTAGATTCAGGAGGACCTGAGTTCAAATCTGACCTCAGACACTTGACACTTGCTAGCTGTGTGACCCTGAGCAAGTCACTTAACCCTCATTGCCCTGCCTAAAAAAGAAAAAGATAATTTCTTGAAATATGATGTTTAGGCTCTTTTTTTGATCATAGCTTTCAGGTAGTCCAATAATTCTTAAATTTTCTCTCCTCAATCTATTTTCCAGATCAGTTTTATCCCAGTGAAGTAGTCTACATTTTTTTTATCCTTTTGATGTTGTTTCTGTGAGAAATGATTATTAATAACTGAAATCTTGGGGAGATTCAGAGCTTCCCCCCTTCTTCCAAAGCCCTGACTTTTAGAATTCCAGTTTCTCCTTAAAAATAAGATTGTAAGGGGCAACTAGGTGGCACAGTGGATAAAGCACCATCCCTGGATTCAGGAGGACCTGAGTTCAAATCAGGCCTCAGACATTTGACACTTACAATCTGTGTGACCCCAGGCAAGTCACTTAACCCTCATTGCCCCACAAAAAAAGAAAAAAGAAAATAGGATTGTAATCATTCTGAAGAGCAATTTGGCACTTTACCCAAAAGGCTATAGAACTGTGCATGCCCTTTGATCCAGCAATACCACTGCTAGGTTTATGTCCCAAAGACATCCCAAAAAAGAGAAAAAATATCTATTTGTACAAATATATTTATAACAACTCATTTTGTAGTGGCTAAGAATTGGGAATCAAAGGAATGCTCATCAATTGGGGAATGGCTAAACAAGCTGTGGTATATTATGGTGATGGAATATTACTGTGCTATAAGAAATGATAAGCAAGATGATTTCAGAAAGGCCTGGAAAGAGTCATATGAACTGATGTTTAGTGAAATGAGAAGAACCAAGAGAACCTTGTGCACAGAAACAGCAACATTGTTTGATGAAGAACAGTGAATGACAACTATTCTGAGCAATACAATGACCCAAGACAATCTCAAAGAACTAATGATGAAGCATACTATCCAGCTCCAAAGAAAGAACTGATATTGATTGAACCCAGACTATTTTTCACTTTCATTTTTCTTTTATTCAAGTTTTCTTATACAAAATGACTAATATGGTAATGTTTTACATAATTGCACATGTATAATCCACATCTGATTGCTTGCCTCCTGGTAGGGAAGGGAAGGAGGGATAAAATTCGGAACTCAAAACTATAAATAAAAATGTTTATTATTGTTTTAAAAAAGAAAATAGGATTGTATTGAATCTCTTCACCTTGGTCAGACCCACTCCAAGGTCACAAGGAATCTAGGTTGTGGAAGCTTATTGTGTTCTATTCAAGCTTGGTGGAAAAGGATCTGTTTATTTAGATAACTGAAAGTTTCTCCTTTGGGGAGGTGGGAGGTGTCACTTGCCCCCCCTCCCCCATTGAAGAGGAGGACATTCTTTGAATTGATAGTCCAAGACTGGAGATAATCTCTCTATGCAGGGGTCAGTTCTTGGCCCCACTGACCACCTAGAATTTCAAGGGAACATAAGCCCTATGCCCCATGACCATGATGATCTTTGGTCTGTGGGAGATGTCAATGACCATCCTTTTATTAATAACCTGCTGGCCTTATTAATAAAATGATTAAATTATCCAGAAACTATGTCTCTCACACTTTTAATCATCAGCATTATGGCAAACCATGAAAGGATCAGAGCTTTTTCACTCTAGATTCTTAACAAGGAATACCCCTCAATTGGGCCCACATGGAGAGTTTCTCTACAAAGAGAGTTCTTTGTTTTCTGAAAAAATTATTAATAATAGAGCCTGGCCTGACCTTTCTTTAGGTCAGCCCAGAGTCAGGAAGTTACTTCACTCAAAACCACACCTACCTGAAAGCTTTGTTCCCACCAGAGGATCTGTTCTCTGGGCTCTGATCTCAGCATGACTGCGTTGAACCACCCTCAAGTCCAATGAATGAATAGATTTGAGTGATGCTAGCCAATTAGCTTTGAATGATGTGTATGGGCGGGCTCTGCTCCTGCCCCCAGTGCACAAACACTCATGCATTTTGGCCCAGGAGTTTGGTAAGAGCAGACACAGCTCTCTAGGGTTCCCCATTTTCTTTCTTTCTTTTTTTTAGTGAGGCAATTGGGGTTAAGTGACTTGCCTAGGGTCACACAGCTAGTAAGTGTTAAGTGTCTGAGGCTGGATTTGAACTCAGGTCCTCCTGACTCCAGGGCTGGTGCTCTGTCCACTGTGCCACCTAGCTGCCCCCAGGGTTCCCCATTTTCTCTCTTCTCTAGGCTTTCCTATCTTTCAGAGCCATGGGTGCTCTCTTTACTAATATTTAATATACTTTAATAAATGTTTAATGCCCCAAAACTTGTGCAGTAGCCTCTAATTTCTAAGTAATGAATATATGATAAACCCCAGCTAATTTTCCCTACACTTGGGACAGAAATAGGGTGACCATATATAGTTTTACTTGCCACAGTTAGGACTCTGGCTGTGATATGACTCTTGCTTTTACCAGTAAGTAAGTCTTATCTAGGTACACATATATGTGGTCACAAATAAATATTGGATATGGTAAAAATATTGGCTATTGTAATTTGTGACTATTATATAAAATCTTAAATGTTTTCTTGTACTGTTCAATTATCTAATTATTATTTTAATTCAACCATTTAAATAACTGTGTGACAGCTCTGGAGATTTCTGCTTAGGGAAACTGGCCACACCCTGCCAGCATTAAATCAAATTCCTTAGGTCTCTTTGTTTGGATTTAAAATAACAAACCAGTGGTAGGTCAATTTAGTCTGAAGATACTCTAACCCACTGTATTAAAAAAAAAAATTTTTTTTTGGTGAGGCAATTGGGGTTAAGTGACTTGCCCAGGGTCACACAGCTAGTAAGTGTTAAGTGTCTGAGGCTGAATTTGAATTCAGGTCCTCCTGAATCCAGGGCTGGTGTCCTATCCACTGCGACACCTAGCTTCCCCCAGTGTATTTTTTTTTTTTTGCGGGGCAATGGGGGTTAAGTGACTTGCCCAGGGTCACACAGCTAGTAAGTGTCAAGTGTCTGAGGCCGAATTTGAACTCAGGTCCTCCTGAATCCAGGGCCGGTGCTTTATCCACTGCACCACCTAGCCGCCCCCCCCCCCAGTGTATTTTTTAAAATAATAAACATTGTTATTTAAAGTTTTGAGTTCCAAATTTTATCCCTCCCTCCCTTCCCCACCAGGAGGCGAGCAATCAGATATGGCTTACAAGTGTGCAATTATATAAAACATTACCATATTAGTCATTTTGTACAAGAAAATTTGAATAAAAGAAAAAAATGAAAGAAAGTGAAAATAGCACGCTTTAGTCTGGGTTCAATCAATATCAGTTCTTTCTTTGGAGGTGGATAGTATGTTTCATCATTAGTCCTTTGGGATTGTTTTGGATCATTGCATTGCTGAAAATGGTTGTCATTCACAGTTCTTCATCAAACAATATTGCTGTCACTATTCAAAATGTTCTTCTGGTTCTGCTCATTTCACTATACATCAGTTCATACAAGTCTTTCCAGGCCTTTCTGAAATCATCCTGTTTATCATTTCTTATGTTACAATAATATTCCATCACCATAATATACCACAGCTTGTTTAGCCATTCCCCAATTGATGGACATGATTTCCAATTCTCAGCCACCACAAAAAGAGCTGTTATAAATATTTGTGTACAAATAGGTCTTTTTCTCTTTTGGGTGATGTCTTTGTAACCCAGTACATTTTAAACTAACCTAATGATTACAAGAGTGATTTCAAATGTTTGTAAAACTTTATATGTATTTCCTAGTATATACCAGCCTGGAATTCTCAGAGGAATGGGAATTAGAAGGGGAATGCTTAAGGAAACTCCTTATCTGGAAAGTCTCAAAGACAGGTAAAGGAAGCCAAGGATTAAGAAGTGATCCAGCTCTTTAAGGAAGTAGAAAATGAGGTTATAGAGAGCTGGAAATTGTCATCATGTGTCTTTAGAGAAAGAAGACAAAAGGAAATATATTAATTTATGGATAATAATCTTTTTCTTTTAAAGTGCTAAGAGTATTGGGCCTGAGAAATTAAAATGCTACCATTAGCAATTACAAATCCATGCTTGATTTGGTTTAAGCCAAAATCTGTCCTCCAGGAAATAAGAACAGGGTCTAAAAAGTGCTCTCTTATCAGGATTATTATGGCAAATTAGTACCTAACACAAAAAGATATTTGTTATTTGGCATTGAGAAATTTATTAGCCGTGTGGTCCCAAGAAATTTCTTTTTACCTCAGTTAACTGTTCGGTTAGGGAAAAATAATAAAACCTACCTCCCAGGGTTGTTGTGAGGATCACATAAAGTGCCTGGCACAATGCTTGGCATAGGGCAAATACTATTTGGATGTTAGCTGTTTTTATTATTTCCTTCCTTTTTTGCAGGCTGGACAATTTTTAAAATTATTTTTACTTTTTTAGGTTAACACACACATTTTGAAAACAAATGTGCGATTGGTGCTTACAGGTTTCTGCCTAATTATTTTTATGTTGGGTTTTTCTCTTGGATGCTTATTTGGCTAATGATGACTAAGGTTAGAAGAAAATAAATGAGTAGAACAAAAAGGAAAGAGAAGACTCTTATGTTGCCATTTTCCTTAGAGCCCTGATGGAGGCCGAGCATCCCCCAAGATCCTTCTTTATTGAAACAGACAAAACAACGCCATGACTTTGATGATGACAATGACACGACAACTAACAACAGTTATAAGGCACATTCATATAACTTCACAGTTTCCAAAATGCTTTTCCTCTTATGAGGGAGGATGTATAAGTACGATATTCTCCTTCTAGAGAAAATACATGCTCAGAGACTTTCAGTAACCTGCCAAGAGTCATGCAGTGGGACTTGACTCCAGTACTCTGACTTCCAGTCTTAGAATCTCCCCATTTTTGGGGGGGGTGGGCCAATGAGGGTTAAGTGACTTGCCCAGGGTCACACAGCTAGTAAATGGCAAGCGTCTGAGGCCAGATTTGAACTCAGGTCCTCCTGAATCCAGGGATGGTGCTTTATCTACTGTGCCACCTAGTTGCGCCCCACCCCACCCCCAACTTCTAGTCTTAGAAGTAGGGCTGCCTTGGAGGGCTAGGGACCTCAGCTGCCTGGGCTGGGCCCAGGGTCTCATTGCTCATTGCCTGCCACTGTCCCTGTAGATGGGAAAGGACAGGAAGGCAGGCACTTCTTCCTTAATGGCCCTTGCTCAGTCTGGGTGGAAGCCAAGGCTCTGGCCTGGAAGCTTTGCTCCATGGCAAGAACTGGAGTGGCTCTTCTCTAATGTACTTCTCCCATCTCTATTTGTCTAAGAGTTACTTGTCATGTCCCTCTCCTAGAGGGTGAGTGCCATGCAGGTAGGACCTGTCTTATGCAAGTTTGTCTCTCCCCCAGAGCCTAGTCCATTTCTGGACGTAGGGGGAGTTAACATAATCACTGAGGGGTTGAATCTTAGGATGTTTGCTGTGGAAGGAGGTCTATGCTGAGTGCCCAATAAGGGGTAGAGCCAGGCAAGCCATGGGAGAGAGTAGGGAGGGCATGCCCATGGTGGGCTGGGAAAGTCAGGTGGGACTTCTTAGGGAGGGGACATCTTCCTAGCCAGACATTCCCTGTAAGATGTTCTTGTTTTTTGTGACATTGTGAGGGGGACTCTGAACCTGTGATGTATGTCAAAGGTAGGTTTGTATTATTTCTTTAATTAGAAGTAATTGTTTCATATTTGATAACTTTTTTTTTTGGTGGGGCAATGAGGGTTAAGTGACTTGCCCAGGATCACACAGCTAGTAAGTGTCAAGTGTTTGAGGTCAGTTTTGAACTCAGGTCCTCCTGAATCTAGGGCTGGTGCTTTATCCACTGCCCCACCTAGCTATCCCCTACTTGATAACTTTCTATGGGTTTTTAGATGTGAACATTCATGATATGAATGATTTTCTGTGTAAGGTAATTCAGAAGCACATGCAACTAAGTTAAGGTCATCTGATTGGTAATTATTTTTGTTTTAAGTTTTAAATGCATATTATTAAGTTTCATGGGGCAGCTAGGTGGCACAATGGATAAAGCACTGGCCCTGGATTCAGGAGGACCTGAGTTCAAATCAGGCCTCAGACACTTGACACTTACTAGCTGTGTGACCCTTTGCAAGTCACTTAACCCTCATTGCCCCACCAAAAAAAAAAAGATATTATTAAGTTTCTAAATTTTCTTATAGTGTGTAATTTGGTAAACAATTATATCAGCTATGTTGTAAGAAAAACAATTTCTCTTATAATCTAGATGTTATTAGATTAAGAATTATACTGTTAAAAAAAAGAGAGAGAGTAAGAGAGGAAATTAATGGGTTAGGAAGCTATTGGGTCATTCTATCAGTCTTACTGACTGTTGGTAATGTTGCAGTTGGTAATGCTGGTAATGTTGGTAATGTTGCAGTTCTGTGTTAAGGAAAGGAATATCCACAAAATTACTTATCTTAGAAGAAGAATGGCTTGTGGTCTATCATGCCTTAAAGAGACATCCATTTTTGTTAGAGGTTATTCATTTGAACATGGCTAGAAGTTGAAAATGTTTCTATAACTTACTTGATATGTGCTGTTGTAAAATGAATTACTCAATGTATTTTTGCATATCATCCCTGAATCTTTTGTTACAACTGAAGTTAATCTAGCAACTTTTACATGAATTCATTTTTGTATTTGAATCCATCTTCTTATAAAAAGGATTCTGAGATTCCTTAGCAAAATCTTAGCCTCCTAATGGGGGATTGAATAATGTCAAGTATAAAAACTGGGTTCTAATTTTCTGTTTGTATCTTAGTTTCATATATATGTGTGTAGATGTAGATGTAGATGTAGGTATAGGTGTATGTGTATGTATGTATATATATGTGTATGTATTTATGAAAGAAACTAAGATACAAACAGAAAATTAGAACCAGGGGATGGATCTGATACTCACACGAGCGCGCGCACACGAGCACGAGAGAGAGAGAGAGAGAGAGAGAGAGAGAGAGAGAGAGAGAGTGTGTGTGTGTGTGTGTGTGTGTGTGTGTGTGTGTGTAGGGATAGGGATATCAACATAACATAACAATTGGACCTAAAACTGTAAATTCCCTGGTCTAAAAGTTTGCAAATTTGATCTTATAATAACAGAGACATAAGGGTTGAGTTAACTTTCATTATCTGACCTGGTTATTTGGCAAGGCAGATTTAAAGTTTGTATTAAGACCAATTTATTTATTTATTTTGGTGAGGCAATTGGGGTTAAGTGATTTGCCAAAGGTCACACAGCTAGTAAGTGTCAAGTGTCTGAGGTCCTATTTGAACTCAGGTCCTCCTGACTCCAGGGCTGGTGCTCTATCCACTGTGCCATCTAGCTATCCCTATGTATTAAGACCAATTTTGTGGGAGTTTTTTTTAACTAAGGAAGAGGATCTCTACAAGTGACCTTTGTATAAGCATAAAGACCAGATAGCTGCATCAAATAATGTCCTCAGAATCAGACAGCTGTATAATGTTAAGATAATGGAATGTGATAGATGAGATTTAGCAGATACTCAGGAGCCCACCTGAGTGGATTACTGGCTGATTTGACTGGATTAGTAGTTGACTAGATTCTAAGCACATCTGGCTAGTACTTGAGAGTACTTAAGAAAGCATGGTTCTCAGAATCTAAAAAAACTTTGAACTTCCAGTCCAATCAACCAACCAGCTTGAAGAACCTCCCCATTCTGGAAGGAGAGAGGAAAGAGGAAAGTGGAGCCTTCGTGAAGAACGCTGTCTTTTTGGTTCCTGACTTGGTGGTGATGGCAGGGAAAGACAGAGAAGAGCTGAGGAAAGATAGGATTGCGAGGTTGTAAGAATTCTGTTCTCAATCTTTCTCTTTCTATATTTCAATAAACCCTTAAAAATCTAAACTCATCTTATCAGTGATTTTAGTCAGTTTCCCAAAAAACTGGGGGAACAGATTAGAACCCACATTTAGAATTTTAAATTACACAATAAGAAGAGACTTCTGAGACTTAAATGGACATTTTCCTGTTAATGCATACTTTATCTGTAAGGTCTACTTACTAAAGGGGACTGCCCCCTCTAATTTTGCCATGACACTGCCCGTCTTTCCTTTGTTTCTTTCTTTCCTTTTTTTGTGAGGCAATGAGGGTTAAGTGACTTGCCCAGGGTCACACAGCTAAGTAAATGTCAAGTATCTGAGGCTGGATTTGAACTCAGGTCCTCCTGAATCCAGGGCTGGTGCTTTATCCACTGTGCCACCTAGCTGCCCCTCTCCTTTTTTTCCTTTCACATTGTTACCCATCAGAAACCCCATACTTAAGAACCCCTGATGAAGTGTTTGTAAAATCAGTGAGTGATTCATTGAAGGGGCCAAGCCTCTCAAGAATCAAATGGAGACTGTGAGAAATGATTATTAATAACCTATATCTTGGGGAGATTCAGAGCTTCCCCACTTCTTCCAAAGCTCTGATGTTTAGAAGTCCAGTTTCTCCTTGAAAATAGAATTGCATCAAATTTCTTCCAAATCTAGGGCAGGGAAGTTTATTGTGTTCTGTTCAAGCTTGGGTAGAGACAGATCTGTTTATTTAGATAGCTGAAGGCATCTCTGTCAGGGGGGGGTAGGGGGGGGGAAGGGTGTCAGTCCCCCTCCCATTGAAGAGGAGGAGGACATTCTTTGAATGCCCAAGACTGGAGATAATCTCTCTGTGTAGGGTTCAATTCTTGGTCCCATTGACCACCTACTGTTTCAAGACCATTCTTTGGTCTGAGAGAGACAGCCAATGACTATCCTTTTATTAATAACCTGCTGGCCTTATTAATAAAATTATTAAATCACACAGAAACTATGTCTCTCAAATGTTTAAACATCACAATTGTTTCTTGATGTCTCATGGAGTCATTAGTTTCTGCTTGTCCAATTCTAATTTTTAAGTAATAATTTTCTTCACTGAACTTTTGTACCTCCTCTTCTATTTGGCCAATTCTATTTTTTAAGGAATTCTTTGGTGGATTTTTGGGGGGGGGCCTCTTTTGACAGTTGGCCTCTTCTGTTTTTTAAGGTGGTTTTTTTTTTCAATTTTTTTGTGTGTCTTTTCCTAAGCTGTTGACTCTTACTTACATCACTTTCATTTCTTTTCCCCATTTTCCCACCGTCTTTCTTATTTGATTTTTAAAATCCTTTTTGAATTCTGACAGAGCCTGAGACCAATTTGAATTTTTCTTTGAGGTTTTCCATGTAGCTTCTTTGTTCTCATTGTCATCTTAAATTTTTGTTTTCATCTTCCCTGTCACAAATAGAAATTTTCTGTGGTCACATTCTTTTTTTTTTATGTTTGTTCACTTTTTCTAGCCTTTTTCTTGACTTTTAACTTTATATTAACTTTTAACTTTATGTATGGCCCACTACTGGATGCTTGGTGCAGGAGCCTGGGGCCTCAATGCTGGCTTACCTTAGGTGGACTTTCCTGGACTATACTCCACTCTCACTCCAGTAAGACAGAACTTTCCTGCCAACTGTCTAAGTTGATTTGGGCTGGAAAATCCTTTCACCCCATCCTTTTGCTGGTTGTCCCACTCCAGAAATCATTTTGAGGCATTTTAATGTTGTTTGGAGGGGAATTTGGGAGAGCTCAGGCAATTCCCTGTCTTTACTCCACTATCTTGTCTCAACCCCTACAGTGTAGCTTTTTAATATACTTCCTAACATGTAAAAACAGAATGAAAAACTCTGGGTATGGTTTAATTAGGGCAGTAGACAACTGGACAATTACTAGCTAGTCCAGTACATTCTGTTTGCAGTAACAAATCCTGAGACGACAATCCAGAGCCAAGCATAACTATTTTTTATTATCTGCTATTCTTTACTCCTGCCCCCCACAATTAGCTTCAATAATTGAGATCTGACTGTTTGCTACCCTTGCTAGGAACTGAATCCAGACTATTCCCAGGGACCTGAGCCTGAGGGATCTCATTAAAATGCATTTCAATCTCTGCAGTATTCCACCCATCCACCCACACCTCTTCCTTATTCTTCCCTAGAGTGAGTGAGGAAAGGGGGCTATGCAGACTCACTCATATCTCTGCCCTAGAGCAAGAATTCCTGGAGATTCCTGGAAGCAGACCCTCCCGGAACTCCCTCCTACCCCCCAGTTCAGATCCCTACCACCAGAGAAGAGCCTTGCAACAAATATAACCTTCTAATCAATCAAGAAAGGCTTGGAGGAGAGACAGAGATGGAATTTAAATTAATCCATCAGCTTGATTCTCCCTAACACAGTGAGAGCCCCGAGCATGAAAAAACTGGAGCCCACTCCACCTACCCACATCCACTCCCAATGGTAGTGGAAAGAGCCCTGTGGGGGCAGCTAGGTGATGCAGTGGATAAAGCACCAGCCCTGGATTCAGGAGGACCTGAGTTCAAATCTGACCTCAGACACTTGACACCTACTAGCTGTGTGACTCTAGGCAAGTCACTTAACCCTCATTGCCCGGCAAAAAAAAAAAAAAAAAAAAGAGCCCTGTGCTTCAGGCCTGAGGATACAGGTTCACATCCTGCCTCTGTTGCTTCCTATGTTAAATAGTCATCTGTCTAGGCCTCAGTCTCCTCATCTGTAAAAGAAGGGCATCACGATGTTAATGGAAAGGATAACTGCCAAACAACCAAAGGCGAATGTTGTAAAATTAAAAGAAAAACAAAACAAAACAAGGCTCGGCCCTCCCAAAAAAGAGAGAAGACACCACCACCACCCCATGGAGTTTGTGAGATCCATAGATATGGGACATCACATATATTATATTGTCAGATTTTTTTTTTGATCTATTGATCAATTTTACTGATTTTTTCCCTCTTCTTTTTTTCCCCTTTTATATGGATCAGCTCTCTGGGAGTAGGAAGAGATAAGTACAGGGAGAAATGTGGGCAACATTAAAAGATATTTTAAAATATTTTTGAAATGAGGGGGTTGGCATCCAGAAGACCTTCTAGCTCTAAGGTCACTTAGTGATCCCCATGATCTCCTAATCACAAAATACAATTGTCTCTAATTGGTCCTCATTCTCCAACTGCTGAGCATCTTTTGATTTTTGAACCTTGGCCTACTGCTGGACCATCCTCTTAGCTAATCTGCTTCCAGAGCTATAACTAGGGTGGGGCTACAGAAGTATAAAATAGGAGCTTCTCAGAAACAGTGCCTGTGTTGCCTCCTTCCTCCAGATCCACTCCTACCCCAGCTCTTAGAAGGAATTATCTAGGGTATAAGCAGACTGAGTGTTCATAGCCCTAAGCCTCAGGAAAGCTCCTTCCATTCAGTTAAATAATTTAATTGTCATTTATTAAGTACCTCCTATTGAGTATATAGTGTTGCTGCTAAGCTCTGTGGGAGATACCAAGTTTAGACAAGACAGTTATCTATCTATTTTCCTCTACTCTGCCTCCATGACTGTCTTCTAGGCTACTTCTTGGACCATCCTAGAGCTTGCTTACACCTTAAAAGGAATTGTTTTAGAGAGATGCAAAACAGAGAACCATGTGAGTATCAAAAATGTTTAAAAGAAGTTGGAGATGGATAAAGCACCAGCCCTGGATTCAGGAAGACCTTAGTTCAAATCTGGCCTCAGACACTTACTAGTTGTGTGACCCTGGGAAAGTCACTTAACCCCCATTGTCCCACAAAAACAAACAAACAAAAGTAGTTGGAGAAAGAACCAATTAAAGAAGGCTTTGGGGAGAGCTGGGCATCTGAATGATAGATAAATATTTAATGGGTGAAGGGGGAAAGGACAAAAATTTGAGGCATAGGGAATGTCACAGAGGGAAGAAAGCACAGAATATACTGGTAGGACAAAGAGCAACATAGCCTGGCTGGAGCACAGTCTATGGTGGACAGAAATAGGAGATAAGATTGGAAAGATCAAATGGAAATCCCCTAATTCCAGATAAAAAAGCATGAACTTTACTCAGTAGATTCAGGAGTCCCTGAAGAGTTTGGGGCTAAAGAGTGACATCATGTCTATATTTAAAGGTTATTCTGGTAGCAATCTGAAAAATGAATTGAAGAGAGGAGAAATGAAGAGCTAGGGTGTTGTTGTTGTTTTAAGATTGAGAAGAAATGGTTAGTGAGTCAGGAGGAGAGCCAAGAGAGTATGATGTCCCTGAAGCCAAAAGGAAGTGAGAAAGGGGGTGGGAAGGGAACAGTGTCAAATGCAACAGAAATGACAAAAAGAAGGAAGCCTGAAATAAGGCATTGAATTTGCCAGTTAAGAGCACAATGAGAGAATAGGGTAGAAGGGAGGAGAGGAGTGATGTGGGAGGAGCCATATTGCAAGAGGTTGAGGAGAGAGTAACAAAGTGAAGATGTCCGATATGGACACCTTTTTTCAAGAAATTTGTCCATTGAGAGAAAGCAGGAAATGGAACAAGGACAGAGGACGAATGATCCAAGACAGGAATTGGGTTTTTTTTTAATATTTAGGAAACCAAAAAATGGGTGTAGGCACATGGGAAGGAGCCAGTGGAGAGGGAGAAATGGAAGATGTATGACAGAGGGAGATGACTGCTGAAGCAACATTCTAGAGGAAGTAGGAAGGAATGGGATCTGGGACATCTCTTCTTTGGTGACTGGAGAGAACAAGAGAGTGGGTGTTTTGAAGGGGAGAGAGTTTACATCTGTGGCTCCCATCTTCCCAGTGATGTAGCAAACTAGGTGATCAGCTGCAAGCTTCAGGTTATAGTTGGAAATGTAGAGAGGCAAATGGTTTGAGGGGAATGAGATAGGGAGCCATGAGGAATCCTGGACCCAGACATCATCAATAGGTTAGTCTGCCCTGCTTCCCATCAATGAAGTATTTATTAAGTGCCTACTATATGTCAGGCACTGTGCTAGACACTAGGGCTACAAATACAAAGAATAAAATAATCCCTCCTCACCTCCAACATCTTGGCTCTGCCCCCCCCCAAACAATCCCTATTGACAAGGAACTTACATTCTAATGGGGATGCATGGGGTTCTCAGAGAGAACTAGCACCTCTCACATGAGGGCTTGATGAGCCCTTTTCAAGGCTGCTCATCCACCTTTGGTGTCCACATGTCATCCAACTCTCTCCTGTGACTCCAAGAAGCTGTAGCATACACAGTGGCCACTCCCCAGTACACCATCTCAGCAGAAGGGCTAAATCAGGTTGAGGGTAACTAACAGATGTCAAACCCATCAATGAGTTAGGGGGATGTCCATCCCAAGCACATGAAGACTTCCTCTGGTGGAACAGGTGGATGAAAACAATTTATTCCAACAAGAGCTTAGAGCTTGGTCAGACATCAAAGGTTATCTACTGCATCCAGGGCTATCATCAGCCATAGAAGATGGCCAGTACAAAAGCACAGGATGGGAGAAGGGGATTAAATCAGGTGCTTTTGGATTCCCTGGCTGAGGACCCAAAATATTCTTTGGCTGAACCTCCACATTTCAAGAAAAGCTTACAGGGAACCATATTTCAGCCCAAAATAAGGAAGGTGTTATAATTATTAGACCTCACTGGCAATGAAATGGGCTACCTCAGGAGATGGTCAGTTCTCCATCACTATAAGTCCATGAGTTAAAGATGGATGGCAACTTATGTTGCAGAAAGAAGTCATGCTTCAGAAAGAAATTGGATTAGATTCATTCATTCAATAAATTCAACTCATTAAGCACCTACTATGTGCCAGGCACTGTCACTGAGGGTCACAGACTTAGAGTGGGAGGAAACCTTAGAGGTCACCCAAGTCCAACACCCTTATTTTACAGATGAAAAAAACTGAGGCAAACAGAGACTAAGTGACTTGCCCAGAGCCACCTAGCAGGAGCTAGAGGAGCTGGGTTCAAATCCTGGCTCTTCTACTTACTACTCATACTACAAGTCAGTTAATTTCTCTCAGCTTCATTTTCCTTTTCTGTGAAATGGAGAACTTGGACTAACTCATCTCTTGGGCCTCTGCTGGTCCTGAATTTGTATTCCCTTCCTGCTAGAAGGGGGTTCTGTGCTCAGCTGGGTGCTGGATGAGGTCTTCAAAGGGAAGAATAGATAGTTGTTATAGTTCCCCACATGCCTAGATGGAACAATTCTGCCTTCTTCTATTTGTTTCAAAGTTATTCACTCCCTACTGCAACCTGAGAGGCGGCTGGAGGAAGCTCCATGGCAACCAGAATGACTCCTAGGAGATGTATTTGCCTGTTTTCATCAGCTAGATGGAGTGACCCAGGGCCTGCCGTTTCAAAGGACTGGGGGAAGAAGAGAGAAGCAAAAGGAGTGGGGAAATGACCTCAGGGGGCAAGATAGCCTTTGCCACGCATCCAGAAACAACCAGCAGACTCACTTGGGTTTGAAATCATGTGTTCCTAAGCTTTACACCAGGGGTCCTTCGCCTGGTTGGTGTCACAGACCCCCTGGCAGGAACCTCTTTAGAGAATTTTGTTGTTGTTGTTGTTGTGTTGTGTTCCATTCTAACTGACCCCATGGACCACAGCACGCCAGGCCCTTTTATCTTCCACTATCTCTCAAAATCTGTCCAAGCTCATGTTCCTGGATTCCATGACATCATCTATCCATCTCATCCTCTGCTGTTCCCTTTTCCTTTTCCCTTCAATCCTTCCCAATATCAGGGTCTTATCCCATTAAATAACTGAAGAGAATGCAAAATTTCAGTTAGAAGTTAGTGAAAATTAAGATGTAAGGGATTTTTTCCTAAGCTCATGGACCCCCTGAAATCTAGCCTTGGGGAGGTCCATGGACCTCAAGATAAGAATCCCTGCTTTATACTTTCTTAGTCTTCCAGTGATCATGTGAGATCCCTATCTTAAAGATGAGAAAGATGGCATCTAGGTGGCACGGTGGATAAAACACTGGCCCTGGATTCAAAAGGCCCTGAGTTCAAATCTGGATTCAGACACTTGACAGTCACTAGCTGTGTGATCCTGGGTAAGCCACTTAACCCTCATTGCCCTGAAAAAAAAATTAAAGATAAGTAAGCCAATGCTGAGAGCAGAAATAACTTGCCTATTGCAACAGTTGTCAGCAAAGCCAATACTACTATGAATAATAATGAAATAATTAATGAATAATTTTGGAAGGCAGCCAACAAGGGGTGTGCCAACCAACCAACCTCCCTACTACCATTTCTATTCAATTCTAAGATCCAGAATTTGAGAGTGAGAAGGGACCTCAGCAGCTATTGAGTTCATTGTTGTTGTTGAGTCATTTCAGTTGTGTCCAACTTTTTGTGATCCCGTTTTGGGGTTTTCTTGACAAAGACACTGGAGTAATTTGCCATTTTCTTCTCCAGCTCATTTGACAGATGAAAAAACTGAAGCAAACAGGGTGAAGTGACTTGTCCAGGGTCACACACCCAATAATTGTCTGAGACTGGATTTGAACTCATGAAGATGAATCTTCTTCCTTCCACTTTGACACCTACCTGCCCTAATGAGTTCAACCAATAAACAAAAGGAACCCACACAATAATCCATCCCACAAGTGGTCATTCAGCATCTGCTTGAAAACTGCCTCAAGGATCAACTGAGTAAATCAATTAAATCATCCTTCATCCCATTTAAAGTGAATGTCAAGATGCTAGATGCTGATACCTTAACCAGGTGAAAATACTTCTCCATTATTGAATTGATTAATCATATGCTTTAGGGGCGGCTAGGTGGTGCAGTGGATAGAGCACCGGCCCTGGAGTCAGGAGGACCTGAGTTCAAATCCGGCCTCAGACACTTAACACTTACTAGCTGTGTGACCCTGGGCAAGTCACTTAACCCCAATTGCCTCACTTAAAAAAAGAAGCCATATGCTTTAAACTAAATATGGAAAAGTACTTAAGTAAGTGGACCAACTTTGAACATAAAGCATTTTCATAGTGATCATGCCCCATGGGTCCTCTATAAAATATTGAGACAGTTTGTGCCCAAGAAAGTGGAGAGGAGAGTGTCCTACATAAACCTTAGAAGGAATCAAAATGCCTTTGTCTTGGTTTCTTTCTTTCCCCTTAACCAGAGGAGGAGCTTAAGTACTTAGAAGGATTTTAGACTTCTCATTTTCCCATTGGTATCCTGTCAGTTTCCTTGAGATAGCAGCAGCGGCTAGCAGCGGTATCTCCATCAAGAGCCAAGGACAGACTGGACAACATGAAGAAAAATCCAAGGTTCTACCAAGAGCCAGGCAGAAAAGCTCCACCATTTTTCTCCAAAAGAGACATCTGGAGGACTCCCAGGAGTTGTGAGTTACAGCTTTGCTACAACATACTCTCTAAGCTGGAGCCCACTTATATACTAAAGGAAAAGTGAGTCACAGACTTGGGAGGGAGGATATTTGTATCAATCATTGTGACTAATATACCTTAATAACTACCACTTTCTAAAAGGGGGGCAAGCAGGCTTAAGGTCAAATCCAGGCTCAGACACTTGCTAGCTGGGCAAGTCACTTCACCCAGTTTGCCTTACTTTCCTCATCAGTAAAATGAGCTGGAGAAAGAAATGGCAAATCACTCCATTATCTCTGCCAAGTAAACCCCAAATAGGGTCTAATGAAGATCAGAAACAACTAAATGGAATTAAGTGACTAACTAATTAACATCAATTGATAATCATGGGATGGATGGATGGATGGATGGATGGATGGATGGATGGATGGATGGATGGATGGATAGAAAGTAGTATGAGGGGAGGGAGAGAACTAGTACATACTACCTCCCCAAGCCCAATATCTTTAACCTCTCTGGCTGTTGAGCCTTCCTGATGCCTTTCCTGGCTTGCTGATAAAACATGGTCGGCACAATAGCAGGTCAGCTGAGTCAGTCTGCGCAAAGATGGAAGAAAACTTGCTGATCCCTTAACCTGTAGCCATTCAATGCTAACACTGATCCAGAACTCAGAGAGTCTGTCTGTGACTTAATTTTGTAGATGTGGAAACAAAATCTCGAGGATACCAAGTAGTTTGCCCAAGGTCACACAGGAAATAAGCAAGATTTGAACTCAGGTCTGCTAACTCCTAAGCAGGTGTTATTTCCACTGCATCACACTGCCTCCTGTGGACTACTTTCTCTCCCTAACCTCCTCTACTACAGTAGCATCTTGTATGGGACAGTTAGGTGGTGCAATGGATAGAGCCCTGGCCCTGGAGTCAGGAGGACCTGAGTTCAAATCTCACCTCAGACACTTACTAGGTGTATGACCTTGGGCAAGTCACTTAACCCCAATTGCCTCAAACATCTGGGGCCATTTCCAGTCACCCTGAGGTATGTCTTGCCATTGGACTCAGATGGCTCTGGAGGAGACTGAGCTTGGTGACTTTGCACAGCCCTTCTTCACTTAAATGCAATTCAGTGCAAGTCATGAGATCACCCTGATATCATGGTCCTCTTCAAGAATGAAGGAACAACAACAAAAAACATCTCATGTGAGGACCTCCTGTCCCTGACCCTGTATCCCACCCCACCCCTAAAGTCTCCCCAGCAGTAGCCATGCAGATTTGCCCCAGTTATAGTTTGCCGGGATCACTAGTTATGGTTCTGAGTTTGTCTACACTCAACTCAGCCCCAAGCGGTCTTCATGATGACCATTACAGTCCCTCCTACTGAGATGAGCTTTTGTGCATTCAGAATGGATTAGGTGACCTCTGAGGTCCCAAAGGAAATAGCACCACGGTCCAAATTTGCTGGGTGACCACATCTGTAAAATAAGAAGCCTCCATCCAACATGTTCCCTCATTGGTTGCCTGATCATATCTCCCCAGTATCACTTAACTCATTCATAATCAAATAGCAAGATCCAAAGTACAATAAAACCCCAAACCAAGAGCACACTTGCCTCTACCACAATGATCCCTGGAGAGAGTGGATTCAAACTTTAAGTGACAGCTACAAAACCTTTTCCCCAACCAAGTTTACTTCGAGGTGTGGCATGGATGATGGATGAGTCTTTCCCTTGCTTTTCTTGGCTGCTTGGTTGATTCACTGCTGGGATGAGTCAAGAAGTCTGTTCCTCAGAGTTGGCTGCTCTCCACAGCTGGCTATTGCAGCTACCAACAGACTCTGCTAGGCATTCTGGTGCCTCTTCTGACCTTTTGAATCTCGAAAGGTCATAATTGGTTCTATTCCATCTCTGGTACTCATTTACCTCATTAGCCACCAGGAAAGAAAAAGACTTTGGTGGAGTCTTGTATGCACACTCATTTGTGGCTTCCCAGACAATTAAAAGGACAATTAAAAAGAATTAAAATCTCCACACAGTTAGCTGAATATCTGTGCATACTCTGAATCATGGAAAGGAAGGGTCATACATCATACACTTCCAGAAGCAGGCTCACTGAGGCTCCACCTGGATAATGTGCATGCTCTAAGGACCACATCTCTATTGGTCAGTCCTCCATTATACTTCCATAGCATATCACAGTTTATAAAGCACTTTGTACAATATTATAAAGTCTATGATCATAGTTTTGGGGGTAGAAGGGATCTTAGGGACCATCTAGTCATTTTACAGATTAGGATTCTGAGACGCAGAGAGATGAAATGATTTGTCTCAACTCACAGAAGTAATAAGTAGTTATCTTATTCAATTCATGCCACAGAGAGATCAGAAGAAGTAACAAGGACAGTACAGCCTGGGAAAGAGAAGACTAAGAGGGGAAGGAGAAACATGATAGCTGTGTTGAAGCATTTAAAGACATGTGGTGGGATGATTAGAACTGTTCGGACCCAGAGGACAGAACCAAGACAAATGGGCAGAAGTTTCAAAGAGCCTGGTTTGACATTCATAAACATTTCTTAATAATTAAAGCTGTCACTTATTGGTGATAGGTGCCCCCTCACTGGAGGTTTTAAAGCAGAGGATGAATGGGGTCACTTGTTGGGGATATTATAAAGGAGATTCAGGTACAGATTAAACTGGATGCCTTCTGAGATTCCTGACAGCTCTAAGGTTCTATGCTTCTGTGTCAATACAAAAAACATGGGTCATATGAGAAACAAGATGGCAGACAAGACATTTTCTCTGATCCCCACAACCTTTCAAACATCTCCAAAACAGAAATTGTGCACCAAAGATAAAGCAACTTCAGCTCTCTCTAAGGTCTGGGACACCCAGAATCCAAATGAAGATTAAAAAACCATAGAAACTGATGCTCCCTGACCCCAAGCTCCCTCAGCACCTCTTCCCCAACTCACACACTACCAGCATCAAGGTTGCACTAGCAAGGACACAACACAGGCTTACATCAAAACCTAACCCTAAACTCAAAATTTAAAAAAAATGTTAAAAATAATTTAATGTAATTGGAAGTAATTTAATGAAGTAAATCATTTTTAATCCACCCCTATATCCCAATCTCCCCTCCCTCTTTCCAGTGCTGTGGAGCCCCCCAGCTCCAGGCTGTGGAAGTTTGCTCAGAGCTCAACAGCCAGTTTGGCCACAGCCCTTTAGAAGCAAAAGCCTGTTTGAGTCTGCAATCCAGAAGCACCAATACTGGCAAAGCTATGAACTGCTAGAGTCAGGCCAGAGAACTGAGGAACATAGAGATTGGGACAGATCACCAGGACAAGACATCACGTATATGGTTGGCTGTGTAGCACGTCCTAGGCTGGCGAACTGTGAATTGCCCAGTATAAGAGGAAGCTGAGATGTTTTGAGATTCAGCCCCCAAGGATGCCACAGTCAGAGTGGAGCGAGTCAGGGAGGGAGTGATAAGGAAAATAAGGAAGAAAAAAACAAGGTACCAAAGATGTCAGGAAGAAGAAAATTCAAAGACTCAAAGAACATAGAGAGATAAATCAACAGGAAAAACAGTTACTGTTACAACAGAAGTAAATATGGCCTTGAGATCTTGTAAATGAGTTCAGGTATCTATGAATAAATATTGTAAAATTTGGGAAATACTTTAACATTTGATGAAACAGGAGACCCTGTGGAACTTGAGGAGAACTTGGAACCATACCACATCGTTCCTGAGTGATTTAAGACAAATGAAAATTTTTAGAGCATAATTTATATCACATACAGTAAAAATGACGAACAGAGGGGGCAGCTAGGTGGTACAGTGGATAGAGCACCCACCAAAAAAAAAAAAAAAGCCAGTCACTGGATCGTAGAGTATACAGAGGGAGATAGAGTATAAGAAGACTGGAAAGGTAGGAAGGGGTCAGGTTATGAATGGTTTTAAATACCAAACTCCTCATAACAATGCTGTGAGATACTGCAAGTATTGTTATTTTACAGATGAGGAAACTGAAGCTCTGAGAGGTAATGTCACCCTGACCAATTTAAGCCCCCAGATAATGAAGAAAATAATTAGGGGGTAGCTAGGTGGTGCAGTGGATAAAGTACCAGCCCCTGGATTCAGAAGGACCTGAGTTCAAATCCGGACTCAGACACTTGACACTTACTAGCTGTGTGACTCTGGGCAAGTCACTTAACCCTCATTGCCCCACCCCCCAAAAAGTTTAGTTGTGTTCATAGCTTGTAAATGAAGAATTTATACCTCATTCTTCCTTTATGAGGTTCGAAGCTCCTCCATCAAACTGGAAAGCATCCAGAGTGCTTAGCCATTGGTCAACAGAAGGATGAACCACACCCCTTGTGGCCTTTAATAATTAAGCTTGCCAGTTCTGGAGTCAGTTGAGATGAAAGGGGTAGTTGGAGGGGCAGGTCTTAATTCCAGTACCCTGTTCAGATTCAATGATGAGATAAAATGAGGCAATAACAGTTAACAAAATAGTTTACTTTGCTCTAGAACATCCAGGACATACAATAGGATACAGTGGCATTGTGTTTCTCTGGATGCCGCCCTTCCTCATCTATATCTGGAAACCCATCTGGTTAGAAGGGCAGGTAAGGGGCATCTAGGTGTCGCAGTGGATAAAGCACTGACCCTGGACTCAGGAGGACCTGAGTTCAATTCTGGGCCCAGACACTTGACACTTACTAGCTGTGTGACCCTGGGCAAGTCACTTAACCCCAATTGCCTCAAAAAAAAAAAAAAAAAGAAGGGCAGGTAAGATGACTTAAATAGTCTTTAAACATATACTAGTTGGAGTAGATAGGTGGCACAGTGGATAAAGTATCAGCCCTGGATTCAGGAAGACCTGAGTTCAAATACAACCTCAGACACTTGACACTTACTAGCTGTGTGACCCTGGGCAAGTCATTTAACCCTCATTGCCCCGCAAAAATAAAATAAAATAAAATAAAATAAAATAAAATAAAATAAAATAAAATAAAATAAAATAAAAACATACACTAGTTGGAGGTATACTGACCCCACATGGTTGCAACTTTTTATACCCTTAGGTGACCAGGAAGGGAAACAGGAGCCAGTCAAGTTTCAGGTACAGTTTAGCTGCCTTTTAGGGAAAACTAATCTGTTTCTGGAAAATGGGGCAAACCCAGGTGCCCTCTCAATTGAGAAACTCATCTCCATTAATGAAAAAGAGTGCCAACTATGAAGGAAGAACTCAACTCTAGGAAGAAATCTTCCTTGGCCTTTTCCCTTGCAACTCTTCCAGAGTCCAGTGGGAGGAAGGGATTTTCCTTCCCCACCCCCTCCCCCATTAGCAACTACATCTTGCAACAAAGCAGTTTGGCCAACAGGAGATGCCATGCTCCACAGGCAGCAAATCCAGGGAGTCACTTCCAATAGTCAAGAATTGAGCTATAGATAGAAGGAGATCCAGGGAACCCATCTAAACAACATGACCCACAAAAATGCTATGCCGAGGGCAAAAAGCATGAAGATACCGCAAGAAGATAAAGGGTATTTGTGTCCTACAGTAATATAAGTATGGGTTGCCTTGGCCATATATGTTCCCTATATTTGTCTTTCTACATTGGTAGCGACGGTAGGTAAGATTGTGCCCCCACTCTTTCTATTGTCATTGTGTGTATTTGTGGCAGAAGTTTATGGGGAGATGTTTTGTTGCTACTGTTCATACTATGCCATTTACTTTAATTGTGTCATATGGCTGACTATTAAAGGTAACCACACTGGTGGGCACTCGTGAATTATAGTTTTAGGTATACAGACCCACAGAAAACATTAAACCTAGAGTAGTTGTGCGTCATCCAGATTACCCAATACTTAAGTGTGATGTGGGTGGGAGAGGGTAACCCCAGAGAATAAATACTGTACACCCATTATGCATTTGTGCAAATCAGACTATATAAAAAACATGTGGGGAAGAGACAAAGCTTCTACTTCAAGAACAAAATAAATCCTGTTATCCTGGGCATGTATTTTCTTTATCATTCCTGTTCATGTATATTTTCATTTCCACCTGTCCTATGTTAGTCACTCAATGAGACTAGAAGTTCCCTAGTGTCAACTTTGTCTTCCCCCATCCATACCAAAAGCTCACCAAAGGCAGAGACTGTACTCCCTTTCTCTTGTGAATCCCTAAAGTGCACAGCATAGACACATGGCAGGAATGGGGGTGGGTGGAGAGGGAAAGGGGTGTTAAGTTTGGAGGAATAACTATAACTGTCTGTGATCTAAAACTAGGCTACTGGAGTCAGCCTCCTATCTCTAAAGCTCTTAGAAGCATGACTCACACATACCCTTCTAAGGTCTCTGTGAAAATGAAAAGAGAGCTCTTGGATAGAATAGAAAATTGCCAATTTTCCCCTGCTCTCTAGCCACAACGATAAATAAAGAAAGCAAGATTGTCCTGCTTTTTTTTCCTCCAGAGAGATAACTTTATGCTGTTTGCCTGCCAAATCTCAACAGCCTCCCCATTTTCATCCATTTGGCCCAATGATTGAGAAATTTAATAAAGGCTATAGAGCTCGTCTTTTGCTTCTCACCCTAGATCTCATTTTCTAAAGTGCTCACCAGTCCCATACCAAGGAATGCCTTGAGGATCCCTTTCTGCCTCCCCCCAGACTCCCACATGCCAAACTTGCCCACTCTTCACCGCCCCCTCCACCTTGTTCCCATAGGATAGAGACATTTCCAAATATTTCCAAAGGAGTCATGAAATAGTCAAGAGAACTCCCTGCCCAGCTCCCATTCTGCTTGTCGTAAGATCCCACTGCAATGCAGCACAGCTGATAACAAGAGCTGGTAATTTTTACTGAGCTTTACAATTTGAAAAGTACTTTAAGTCCATTATCTCATTTGGCCCTCAGGACCACACTGTTGCACTATCTATTGGCACATATAAAGGGTGAGCATCTCCAGGCAGAAGAACTGATGCTGCTGCAGAAACAGCTGCCTCCCATGTGGGCACAGATTGAGTAAGGTCAGATTAGTTTTCATCAGTACCCATGAGCCCTTCTGGGTCCTGCTACCCAGTGCCTTGACCTGGGTTCCTCTCAACTCAGTTCAGAATTTAAAACGTAAAGTCAATTGCATGCAATAGTTCACAGACATCACAAATTGGCTCATTCGACTCCAGGCTGCTTACACTCTGAGAAAACCTTCAGAAAGAGTACATGACTTCATTTCCCTTTAACCTGCTTAATTCCTAATTTAGGACTATGCCCAGAACATAGTAAACACTTAAATTCTTTGTCTTTCTGTGTATTTTTCTACCTGACTCTACCTGTCTGTCTGTCTATCTATCTATATCTATCCATCCATTCATCCTTCGATCTATCCATCCATCCATCCATCCATCCATCCATCCATCCATCCATCCATCCATCCATCCATCTATCTATTTTTCTATCTATCTACTTATCTACCTTTCTATCTACCTAACTTTCTATCCATCTATTCATCCATCCTCCCACCCACCCATCCATCTATCCATTGATCCATCTATCTCATCCTTTCCAACATCCCAAGACCCAAAAAGAGGACCTTTGTATTATAGTCTAAAGCCTAGCTTCTTAAACTATGGGTCACAATCCCATATGGAGTCACATAACTGAATGTGGGGGTTATGAAAAATTTGGAAACAGTAAAAGGCTATGGATACCTATTTCATATACCTATATACCCAGGATCACATAAAAATTTCTTGGGCAAAAAGTGATCACGAGTGGCAAACGTTTAAGAAGTCCTGGTCTAAATGATATTTACTGTATGAAGGAGGATAAAATAAAAGATAATATAAATATTATAAAATAATATGATACAAGAATAAATAAGCAACTATAAAATATATAAATAAATAATGAGGTAGGTGAATAAAATATAAATAATACAAAAGAAAAGATAAAAGATACAACATTTTTTTCAGTACTCATGGCCACCATATCTAGAATTCTGAACTTCCCACTCTGTTCACCATTTCCCTTTTCTCCAGGGAATGAACATTTCCAAGAGCTTCTGGCAAATGAAGCTACCATTCATTTATCCATAGTAATGTCATAGTCACTGGAGACAAATGATCTCACTGATATAGGGAGCTCCCATAGGAGGGAGTTCCTTTACCAATACAGGTTGACAACTTCTCTGCAATGTACATCTTAGAGAACTTCCTGGGGCAACGAGGAGTTAAGTGATTTGCCCAGGGTCACATAGACAGTTTGTGTTAAAGGCAGGACCTGAACCCAGATATTTCTGTCACTGAGGCTTGTCTATCCACCAGCTTCTGTAGAGGTAGCTACCGCTGCTCCCTGGCCAATTGGGAGGGGAGTTCTGGGGGCCTAGTGGTCACTGGAGGTTCCTCAGAGATATATGGGGGCAACTAGGTGGCGCCATAGTGCATCGAGTACCTGGGTTCAAAACCAGCCTCAGATACTTATTAGCTATGTGACCCTGGGCAAGTCCCTTAACCTTGTTTGCCTCAGTTTCCTCATCTGTAAAATGAGCTAGAGAAGGAAATGGTGAACCACTCCAGTATTTTTGCCAAGAAAACCTCAAATGAGGTCACAAAGAGTCAGACATCTGTAACAACTGAACTACAGAGATCTATGACATCACCCATTGCTGCCCCCTTGGCCTGGGGCCTCATGAACTCATGTTTCAAGCTCCCTGTCCATGCTGCACCTTGGGTAGAGTTCCCTGCTATTCACATGGTAGCAGCTCTCCCCCAGCAAAGATCACACACCTAGTAAGAGAGTTAGATGAATGAATTGGAGCTATGAGGTGTCAGATTGTGGCTCAATATAAGGAAGAAGTTAAATTTCAAGCTTGAAGACACTTCAGAGGTCATATAATCAACCCCACATAGTGGCAGAGCTAGCTGGGATTTGAACTCAGATCTTTTGACTCTAAGATCTAGGATTCTATTTTACTACCACACCTAGGACATTCTACCAGTGAGAGCTGTCCAATAGTAAAATGGGATGTTCTGATGGATAATAAGCTCCCCATCACTGGAGGCATTCAAGCTGGGTGGTCATTTGTCAAGGCTATTGTAGAGGAGACTTCAGGTAGGCTTGTATTGGAATACCCCAATAAAAATAATTTATTTGTTTTGGTTTTTTTAAGTAAGGCAATTGGGGTTAAAGTGACTTGCCCAGGGTCACACAGCTAGTAAGTGTTAAGTGTCTGAGGCCAGATTTGAACTCAGGTCCTCCTGACTCCAGGGCCGGTGCTCTATCCACTGTGCCACCTAGCTGCCCCTCTAGCTTTGTTTTTAATACAATTGTGCTTATGGTTTACCCAATTTTGGCCCATCCTTCTATCCATGGTATAAATCCAACTGGATCTCACAGGTCATCTATCCTTTCTATGATGCTTCCTTTTCTTGAATAATTTAAAAAATATATTGCTGGGGCAGCTAGGTGGCACAGTGGATAGAGTCCTGGCCCTGGATTCAGGAGGACCTGAGTTCAAATCCGGCCTCAGATACTTGACACTTACTAGCTGTGTGACCCTGGGCAAGTCACTTAACCTCAATTGCCTCACCATAAAAAAAAAAAAGAGATACCAAAAACACAGAGACCCTCTGGATCTGATGAGTTTAAGCATGTCTCCAGGAACATGTACAGAGAAGGCTAAATTTGTCCTTAGGTTCACCTGATGATGTGTAAACCCCAAAAACACACCTCCAGGGGAAAAGGTAC
The DNA here is from genome assembly GCF_019393635.1 of Dromiciops gliroides. Taxonomy (NCBI): domain Eukaryota; kingdom Metazoa; phylum Chordata; class Mammalia; order Microbiotheria; family Microbiotheriidae; genus Dromiciops; species Dromiciops gliroides. Next base: position 603,598,866 of record NC_057863.1, read on the forward strand.
CCTCCTCATGGGTTGGCTTAAGCCCCCAGGAACTCCAAGTTAGGATAAACCCTCCCCTGTACCTCCCCAAGGTGGAGATTATGATAATGAGGAGATAATGAATTTCTTTTTTGCTATAAATAGAACCATCTTTCTTCCCCCTATTCGAGACCCCTTTCTCTTTTGAGTGCTCTCCCTATAGTCACTCACAGTATTGCAATAAAACTTAGGAAACTGAGTCACTGAGTCTTGTAATTCTTTGGGATGCCTCACGATCTAGCTGGGGCAGCTAGATGGCGCACTGGTTAAAGTACCGGCCCTGGATTCAGGAGTACCTGAGTTCAAATCCGGCCTCAGACACTTGACACTTACTAGCTGTGTGACTCTGGGCAAGTCACTTAACCCCCATTGCCTAAAAAAAAAAAAAAAAAGAAACTGAGTCACTGAGTCTTGTAATTCTTTGGGATGCCTCACGATCAATTTGATCCCCTTAATTCCATCCCACATCACTATGAGGTGATGGGTTGTCTGGAAAATCTCTGGGGTTTTTTTGTTTTGTTTTGTTTTGTTTTGTTTTGTTTGTAGTCTAGTTTTTTTCTGTCCAGCAGTCAGTCTAATGTCTAGCCAAGCTCTGCCTCCTCCCTGCAGCCCTTCATATCTGGAGTCTTCTATTCTATGCTAGAAATTTCCTGTTTCAACTCATGATGAAAAATGCTATCCACCTCCAGAGGGAGAACTGATGAACTCTAAGTGCAGATTGAAGCATCTTTTTTTTTTCATTTTCTTTATTTTTCTTGTCTTTTTTTTTTTTGCAATATAGCTAACATGGAAATATGTTCTTCATGACTTCACATATATAATGGGTATCATATTACTTGCTTTCTCAATGAGTGGGGGAGGGGCTGGAGGAAGAGAAAATTTGGAACTCAAAATTTTAAAATAAATTAAAAAAAAAAAAAGCTTTCAGGGGGCAGCTAGGTGGCGCAGTGGATAGAGCACCGGCCCTGGATTCAGGAGGACCTGAGTTCAAATCCAGCCTCAGACACTTGACACTTACTAGCTGTGTGACCCTGGGAAAGTCACTTAATCCCCAATGCCCTGCAAAAAAAAAAAATTCAAAAAAAAAAAAGCTTTCAGTTTCCTAGCTGATTGGAATCTCCTTATCTGTGTCCTCAAGGCTGAGAAGCTCATCAGACCCACCTGATCCTCTCCTACTTGAAGTAATCAGAACCCAGAGCTGAGAGGGAGGTCTCCTGAAGCATGGAGTCAGGGGCCTCAGACAAGGGCACTTGATATGTCCATGTGCCAAGTCCCAGGAGAAACCTCTCACTGGGCCATGGAGCCCCAACTCTTGGCAAGAAAAAGCATCTTTGGTTGTATCCATTCCCTGGCCCTTCCCAGCCTCAGCTCTAATACAGACTTCCCCAGGACCCTACACTAGTTGACCCTGCCTCTCACTTGAGTATTTCCAGTTAAGCCTCCAGGTCTTCCCTTAAAGATGTCAAATGAAAGGGCCTATTGCTTTCAGTATTGACCGATTAATCTAATTCTTTTGGTGATGCTTCTTTAGTCCAAGACCCTGACCCCAGCCAGGTACAACCATTGCCACCCCCATTTTAATTACAATAGAAATAGAAGCAAAGGGACTCAGTATAGGGAAAGAGCCCTATCTCTAGAGTCTTAGGTTCAAATCCTACATGTGACTTCCTATGTATATGACCTTTGGTAAATCACTTAATTTCCCTAGGTTTCATTTTCCTCATCAGAAAAATAAGAGAGTTAAAATTAGATGGTTTTGGCAGGCAGCTAGGTGGCACAGTGGATAAAGGACCAGCCCTGGATTCAGGAGGACCTGAGTTCAAATCCAGACTCAGACACTTGACGCTTACTAGCTGTGTGACCCTGGACAAGTCACTTAACCCCCATTGCCACACACACACACACACACACACACACACACACACACACACACACACACAAGATGGTTTTTGAGGTCTCTTCCAGCTCTTAATCCATTCAAGTTGCCTGGGCTTCATATTAACCCCATACTCAGCAAAGTAATAGCTCCCTATCACCTCCAGGATCAAATAGGAATTCAACAGCCAAAGGGGGTGATGGGAGGACATTCTTAGCATAGGGTACAGCATGTGCAAAAGCAAGGAGGTGGTGAGCCCACAGAGCACGTGGCAGGAGCTGAGAGCTTTTCCTTCTGGCCAGAGCCCAGACTACATAAGGATGTCTGAAGGTGGTAGGAGATGGGGGCCCAGAGCTCGGAAGAGAGGAGAGTACCAGAGATCAAGATTCGAGAGCCCTCTGTACAGAGGTGTGGGCAGTTATGAGATCTCCAAGGAAGAGAATGTAGAGAGAGGAGAACAGAGTAAAAAACAATGCTGAGGCAACCACCTACATTGAGGGGATTGGGGGGGCGGGGCGCATTCCTCCATTCATTAGAGGAAAGAGGAGAACAAGGGGAGGGTTATGCTTCTGAAGTCACGGAAAAAAAGAATGCATTCTGAAAGGGGGCGACCAACAGGGTAAAAACCCTTGGAGGGATAAGGAGATTAAGGACCAGAAAAAGGATACTGGATTTAATGACCCGGATGACCTTAGAGAGAACAGTTTCAGCAGAATGGTTGGAGTGGAAGCTCAACTGCAACACTGAGAGGGTAGCAAGAAATTAGAGATATAAGTATAGACAATTAAAAATATATATTTTACTGATGCTTTTTGGTTTTTCACACCCCTGGCACTTCCCAATAACTGTCACCACCCCCAAAGAATTCTGCCTAGAAGGAAAGAAAACAAATTAAGAAAAATCGTCTGGTACAATGATCACATCATATATGGTCTACCACCTCTCTACCAAGGAAAGTTAAGTTCCACCATCTTCTGAAACCATGATTAGTCATTGCTGTTAATTGGATTTCTAGTTATAGATGACTTTTCCAGAAGTTTAGCAGAGGAAGGGGGAGAAAAGAGGTGGGCTGAATGGGCTTGAACAGTCAGTGAAAGTAATATAAAACTGGGGAGAACAAAGCTGATTAAGAGGCAGTTGGGAAAGAACCAAAGGTGAAGAACAGACTGAAAATCCATGAGAGAAGACCCCTTGAGCAAATTCCAGGGGCAGCTAGGTGGTGCAGTGGATAAAGCACCAGCCCTGGAATTCAGGAGGACCTGAGTTCAAATACAGCCTCAGACACTTGACACTTACTAGCTGTGTAACCCTGGGCAAGTCACTTAACCCTCATTGCCCACCAAAAAACCACCACCAACAACAACAAAAATTCCAGGAAGAGGTGAGGAAGGAAAAGATCAAGACCATAGATAACAGGAGACAGCTAGCATTGGCATAGAGTCCAGAAGACCTGAGTTCAAATCTGACATCAGATATTTATTAACTGTGTGACCCTAGGCAAGACACAATTTCTGTCTACTTCAGTTTCCTTAACTATAAAATAGGAATGATAATAATAGTACCTCCTATACTACCTCCTAGGGTTTTATAAAGATTAAATGAGCAGGGCAGCTAGGTGGTGCAGTGGATAAAGCACCTTCCCCAGATTCAGGAGGACCCGAGTTCAAATCCAGCCTCAGACACTTGACACTTACTAGCTGTGTGACCCTGGGCAAGTCACTTAACCCTCATTGCCCTGCCCAAAATAAAGAAATAAATGACAATATGTGTAAACCCCTTTTCAAACAGTGCTATATAAATACCAGCCATTGTTATTAGAGGGATTAGACTTCATGAGAAGAGTGGCTCTCTTTTTCTCTCACAGAAAGAGAGAGGCCAATATATAGGTTTGAGGAGTAGAGGAAGGCATACAAGGGAGTTCTCAGAAGATGAACTGAAATCTTCTAAGTAAAGTAGGAGACTGTTATCTGCTACAGTTGTGGGGGTAGTAAAACCATTGGTGGCAAGAGATGAGAAGAGGTTTGGCATTATCAAACAAGAGCAGTCAAGGTAAGTCTTTTCTATTAAAAAGGTTAAGTTTCCAATCGAGTTTAGAAAATGAAAGGAACTGTCAATAAGCACATAAAAATGCTTCAAATCACTAAATGCAGATTAAAATAATTCTAAGGTTTCAACTCATAAACATCAGATTGGCAAAGATAATCAGTGACAGAAAAAGACAGTTCTGGAGGGGTTGCAGGGAGGAAGACACACAGATACACTGTTGGGGTTGTGAATTGATTCAGTCATTCTGAGAAGCAATCAGGAATTTTTTGAGAAAAGGCATTGAAACAGTTCCTATCCTTATAAATCCCACAGTGACCTAAGACAAAGGGGAAAGGTCCTATGCATCAACAAGCATGTATTAGTAAAATATTCATAATGGCACTTTTTATAGTAGCAGAAAACTGAAAGCAAAGTGGGTGCCCATCCACTGGAGAATAGTTGAACAAATTGTTGGGCATGAATGTAATGGAATATTATCACAGGAAAGGAAATGGTGAATATGAAGAATTCAGAGAAAATCTAGATGACTCATTCAAGTAATGCAGTGAAGACAAAATGAATATAAAAATATACACGACTAAATTAATGCAAATGCAAATTCTAAAATGTAGATTAAATGCAATGACCAATTTGGATTCCAGAAAGCTGATGATGAAATATACTCCCCTTCTTTTGGTGGAGAAGTGGTAGATTCTAGATATAGAATTTTGCATACACTGCTGGAATTTTGCATACAGTCAGATGCTTTTGATGGAACAATCTGTTTTACTTAGCTGCTTTTCTTTGCTGTAAGGAAAGGTTCCAGGGACAGAATAGAGGGGATGGATAGAGGCTGGGAAAAAACAGGGATATAAAACTACAAAAAGACCAAAATTACTAAAACATTTTTTAAAAGAAGAGCATCATTTCCCAATAGATAAGTGGTCAAAGGCTAGGTAATACAGTTAGGAAAAGAATTGCAAATGGTTAACAATCCCATGAAAGAATGCTCCAATTTACCAAAAATAAGAAAAATGTGAATCAAAACAACCTTGAGGTTTCATCTCATGTCCAACAAATTGGAAAAGATGGCAAAATATGGAAATAGTCAAAGTACTGGTAAAAAGATAGACACCCTAATAAACTGTTGGTGAAAGTATGAATGAATAGAACCATTCTGAAAGGCAGTTTGGAATTATACAAAGAGTATTACTAAATGCTCCATACTCTTTGACCCACTGGTAGACATATACTTCAAGGAGGTTAATGACAAATAGATAGGTCCCACAGACCAAAGTATAGTAACAGGGTAGCTAGGTGGCACAGTGGATAGAGCACCAGCCCTGGAGTCAGGAGTACCTGAGTTCAAATCTAGCCTCAGACACTTGACACTTACTAGCTGTGTGACCCTGGGCAAGTCACTTAACCCCAATTGCCTCACAAAAAAATTTATATATATATATATATATTAACGTTTTTATAATTATAATAATAGTTAACATTGATGGTTTACAAAGTTTACATATATATATATATATATATATATATATATTTCTCATTTGATTCTCACAACCCTGTGAAGTAAGTGCCCCCATTTTAGGGATGAGAAAATTAAGGCTTAGAGGTTAAGTGATTTGTCCAGGATCACACAAATAGTAAGGATCTGAGGCATAATCTGAACTCATCTTCCTGATCCCAAATCTCACTAAACACTATACTACCTAGCAAAGTAGTGGAAACAAAGCGGATATCAATTGATTGGGAAATGGCTAAACAACATATGACACATAAAAACAATGGAATTTTACTATGCTGTAAGAAACAATTTTTAATGTAGAAAAGCATGAGAAAATTGATATGAAAAGCATATGAAAATTGATATGATGCAAAGCAAGAGAAACAGAACCATACACATAATAGAAGCAGAATATACATGTATTTCTCAGCACCACATTGAACTTTTAAAAAATTGACCATGTAGAAAAATATATAAAGACTTGCATGAAATAATAGAGTGAAATGAGAAGAACCAAGAGAGCATTGTTTAGAGTAACAGCAATATTGTTCAAAGGATATATGTGAACAACTAAGTTATTCTGAGTATTATGAATACTCATATCAACTACAAAGTACCCAGGAAGGAAAATGCTATCCACCTCCAGAGAAAGAACTGATAAATAGGAGTATGCACAGTAAATATAGTAGGATTTTACATATAGATATAGATACAGATAGATATAGATATATGTGTGCATCGGACCTCCTCTAGGACGGTGGGGAAGGAGGAAGACAGCTTGAAATGTAAAATGTAACAAAAAAAGTTAAATTAATTTTAAAAAAATAAAAATTGACTATATACTAGGGCACGGAGATATCGCAAACAAATATAAAAAGATAGAAATGCTAAAACATTCTTTACAAACCATGTTGCAATATGGTGCAATAAAAATGGTAATAGGTTCAAGGACTACAAAAAAAAAGATACAAACCCAAATGGAGGCTTAACAAGGAAATCCTACATAATTGGTGGGTCAAAGAACAAATCATAGAAACAATTAATAACTATGCAAAAGAAAGTAAAAATAATGAAACAGTGAAAAATTTCTAGGATACAGCTAAAGCAGTCCTCAGGGGGTAGAATTATATCCTTAAAAACATTGATTAATAAAATAGAAAAAGAAAGGATTAATGAACTGAATATGCATTTTTAATTAGAAAGTCAACAAATAAATCTAAAATAAGCACAAAAGAGGAGATATTAAAAATTAGAAGGGAAACAGATAAATAAGAAATGAAAAACATGGGAATGGCAAATAAAATTAAAAGCTGATTCTTTGAAAAGACTAATAAAGTTGATAAGCCATTAGCTAACCTGATTAAAAAGAAGAGAGCAGAAAATCAAATTAATTAAATCGCAAATGAACAAGTTGAAATCACAACAAAGTAAGAAATAAAAAGAATAATCAGAGCATATTATGCACAGTTATACGCTAACAAAATTAAGAGCACAAAAGAATGCCTTCAGAAACAGAAAATATCCAACTACAAGATCAGATAGAGATCTTAAATAATCCAGTCTCAGAAAAGGCAATAAATGTGTTGGTAAAGGAACTACCAAAGGAAAAAAGTCCTGGTCCTGATGGATTCACAGGCAAGTTCAATCAAACTTTTAAAGAACAGTTAGTACCCATACTTCACAAATTATTCTCAAAAATGAGAAATAAAGCATCTTACCAGAATTGCTTTATGGGACAAAAAGAATCCTACTACCTAAGCCAGGGAATTATAAAACACAGCAAGAAAACTATAGAGCAATGTCATTAATGAATGTTGACTCACAAACTTTAAATAAAATCCCATCAAACAGACTACAATTAATTTATCCAAGGAACCATTCATTATGGTCAAGTGGGATTTATAGCAAGGATGCAAGAATGGTTCACCATTAGGAAAACAATCAGCATGATCATATTAAAAATCAAAACATCAAAAACCACATGATCATCTCAGTAGATACAGAAAAAAACCTTCTGTGTGACCCTGGGCAAGTCACTCAACCCCAATTGCCTCACAAAAACAAAAAACAAAACAAAAAAAAACCCTTGACAAACTCTTGGATACTAAAGCCCCCTCAAAGTATAGAGATAGAAGGACTTTTTTATTTCTTTTTTTTTTGGGGGGGGGGGGAGCGGGGCAATGAGAGTTAAGTGACTTGCCCAGGGTCACACAGCTAGTAAGTGTCAAATGTCTGAGGCCGAATTTGAACTCAGGGACTCCTGAATCCAGGGCCGGGGCTTTATCCACTGTGCCACCTAGCTGCCCCCGTTTTTTCTTTTAATATCATAAAAAGTATCTATGTAAAACCAAAAGTAAGTATTATATGCAGTGGAGACACACTTGAACTTTTTCCAATAAATATGGGAGCGAAGCAAGGAAGCCTACTCTCCCCACTATTGTTTGACAGACATAGTTCTGGATATGCTAGTAATAGCAATAAAATAAGGGAAAGAAATTAAAGATATAAAGACAGGCAAAGATGAGATAAAACTATCTCTATTTGCTGATGATATATAGTGGTATGCTTGGAAAATACTAGAGAATCAGTAAAGACACTAATTGAGACAATTAATGTGGCAAAGGTTCAGGCCACAATATAAACCTTCAAAAATCAACGGCATTTCTATATAATAACAAAACCCAAGAAGCAAAACTAGACAGGGAAATCCCAGTCCAAATAACTATAAAATGCATAAAGTATTTGGGGATCAAGTTACCAGAGCACACAAAAGACTTCCATTGAGCTAATTACAAAGTGCTCCTTAAAGAAATAAAGAATAACTTAAATAGTTGGAGGAATATTCATGCTAGACCATGCCAATATAATAAAAATGACAATATTTCCAAGGTTAATTTATACTTTTTTTTAAAAGCAGGGCAATGAGGGTTAAGTGACTTGCCCAGGGTCACACAGCTAGTGTCAAGTGTCTGAGGCTAGATTTGAACTCAGGTCCTCCTGAATCCAGGGCCAGTACTCTATCCACTGCGCCACCTAGCTGCCCCTTAATTTATACTTTTAATGCTATACCAGTTAAGCTACCAAGGGGATACTTTAAAGAACCTGATAAAATAACAAAATTCATTTGGAAAAACAAAAGATCTAGAATATCAAAGGAATTGATGACAAAAGGATTTCCAGAGCTCGAAATATGTGATAAAGCAGCAGTCATCAAAACTATCTGGTATTGGGGCAGTTAGGTGGTGCAGTGGATAGAGCATCAGCCCTGGAGTCAGGAGGACCTGAGTTCAAATCCGGCCTCAGACACTTGACACTTACTAGCTGTGTGACCCTGGGCAAATCACTTAACCCCCATTGCCCTGAAAGAAAAAAAGAAAAAGAAAAAAGAAGTCCCCAGAAGTATTAAAATACCTATAGCAGCATTTTTTTGGAAACAAAGTGGAGGGCCACCAATTGGGAAATGGCTAAGGAAATAATGGTACACGAATGTAATGGAATATTACTGTGCTGAAAGAAATTATATGTGTGATTAATCCTGAGAAGCATGGAAAGTTGTACGTGAATCGATACAGAGGGGAAGTAAGCAGGGCCAAGAAAACAATAGGCACAGTAACTACAACAATATAAATGGAAAGAACAACCACACATCAAAAATCAAATGTAAATTAACAAAATTATAAAGATCAAGGATGACTAGAATTAAAAGATATGAGAAGGGTGGATAGAGCGCCGGCCCTGGATTCAGGAGGACCTGAGTTCAAATCCAGCCTCAGACACTTGACACTTACTAGCTGTGTGACCCTGGGCAAGTCACTTAACCCTCATTGCCCCACAAGAAAAAAAAAAAGAAAAGAAAAGAGATATGAGAAGATAACCTCAAGCCACCGCTTCATGGAGACGGGAGGCATTACACAGGTATTACACATGGTACATGTTTTTTAGACTTTTTCAATGTAGTCATGAGTTGTGATGAAGGAAGGGGAGAGGAATAGTTCCTCACTTTAAAAAAATACTATGGGCGGGGCAGCTAGGTGGCACAGTGGATAGAGCACCGGCCCTGGAGTCAGGAGGAGCTGAGTTCAAATCCGGCCTCAGACACTTAACACTTACTAGCTGTGTGACCCTGGACAAGTCACTTAACCCCAATTGCCTCACTAAAAAAAAAAAATACTATGGGGACAGCTGGGTGGCACAGTGGATAAAGTACTGGCTCAGGATTCAGGAGCACCTGAGTTCAAATCCAGCCTCAGACACTTGACACTAACCATTTGTGTGACCCTGGGCAAGTCACTTAACCCCCATTGCCTCAAAAAAAATACTATATGAAAAAATATTATTTGTTATAGGGGATGGCTCTTAGAGAGTGAAGGGAGAGGGGTGCTAGAGGAAGCTATGGTCATATTAAAAAAATATAGCAATATAAGCTTATTTTTTAAAAAGAAAGAAAAAACATTAAGAACCCCTTAGATGGGGCAGCTAGGTGGCGCAGTGGATAGAGCACTGGCCCTGGATTCAGGAGTACCTGAGTTCAAATCCGGCCTCAGACACTTAATACTTACTAGCTGTGTGACCCTGGGCAAGTCACTTAACCCCAACTGCCTCACTAAAAAAAAAAAAAAAAAAAGAACCCCTTAGATGATTTCTAAAGTCCCTCCTAGCTTTATACCCTGTGAAGCTTCCAAACATACTAAGAACATGAGGCTTTCCTGAACCTTTAAGTTTGAGGGAATTCACATAAAACAAGCTGTAAAGCTATAAAGGTCCTATAATGTCTTTGTCATTTCTCTAGCCTTGTCTCCTAGGGTTCCTTCTGTAAACGGGAGGATGTTGAGTCTGATGAGAAGACTTCACAGAGCCACAGCATCCCAGCACCACAGATCTTGTCTTGGAAGGGACTTCAGAGGCCATCTTGTCCACCCACCTCTTTTCATGGACTGCAAAGCACAATTGATGTCTTCAATTATCTGAAGAGTATCACATGGAGGGGGAATTGGAGTGTTTCACATGACTACAGAGGGGAGAACTGGGATCAGTGGATGGCAATTACAGGGAAGAAAGCTTCATCTCAACAGAAGGAAAAACTTCCTCTCTACAAGAGCTGTTCCAAAGCTGAGTGTGAGTTCTCCATCACTGGAGGTGTTAAGGGGAAGCCCCACCACCATGTTGTTGTAGAAGGGACTCTGTGCTCTGGGTAGGGACCAGACAGGATAAGGGAGGCTGGTTTAGCAAGAAGAGTACTGGCTTTAGAGTCAGAGGCCCCCTTGTCAAAGCCCAGCACTGCTATTTATACACTGTATAGTCATGGGCAAGTTACTTCAACTCCCTGTGCTCGGGGCAGCTAGGTGGCGCAGTGGATAGAGCACCGGCCCTGGAGTCAGGAGGACCTGAGTTCAAATCCAGCCTCAGACACTCAACACTTACTAGCTGTGTGACCCCGGGCAAGTCACTTAACCCCAATCGCCTCACTTAAAAAAAAAAAAAAACTCCCTACACTCCTCAGCCCTCTGTAAAATGAAGGAATTGGACTTAAATGACCCTTAATGGCCTTTACAGACAGCTGGTGGCATAAGTGGATCCTGGAGTCTGGAACACCAGAATTCAAATCTAGCCTCAGAAATTTATTGTGTGATCCTAGACAAGTCACTTAGAAAAAAAATCTCTGCCTCAGTTTCCTAAACTGTAAAATGGTGGCAATAATAATAACACCTACCTTGTTATGAAGATAAAATTAGATATTTCTGAAAGAAGGAAGGAAGAAAGGAAGGACAGAGGGAGGGATGAGAGAGGAAGGGAGGGAGAGAGAAGAAGAAGAAGAGAGAGAGAGAGAAAGAATGGAAGAAAGAAAAGAGAAAGAGAGAAAGAGAAAGAAAGAAAGAAAGAAAGAAAGAAAGAAAGAAAGAAAGAAAGAAAGAAAGAAAGAAAGAAAGAAAGAAAGAAAAAGAAAGCACTTAGCACAGTCCCTGGTACATAGTAGCTGCTATATAAATGCTTATTTTTCCTCTCAATCCCACTCTTCTTACAACTCTAAAAATCCCATGCAATCAGGCCAGCCAAATTCCTTGGCATTCACACGGTCAGACAGCTCAGAAGAAGCCTCCCTGCTGCCATCTCTTGGTTAGAGTAAGTGTGGCAGGAACCTGGTCTCAAAATACAATGAGATTCCACCAGCATGAGCATTGACTTTAGCTTGCTGGTGTACCAATCATGCAGGAAGCCACATTCACACGTACAAAATGTGTGCATGCTCCACCTTATTGCCATCACTGATTCTCCTTATTTGGCATGGTATTAGAAAGTCAGTCAGTCAACTTTTTATACAGATACTATGTGCCAGACACAGTGCTAGATTCTAGGGACCACAAAGGCAAAAAAATCAAATCATTCCTCCCTCAAGGAGCTTACATCCTAACAGGGAGATAACATTTACAAGTCTTAGCATGTACAGAATATTTACCAAAAAATACAAGATAAATGGGGAGAAGAGAAAGGGAATGCTAATGTCTGGAGAGAACAGGAAAGGTTTTGTGTAGAAAACATCACTTGAACAGTTTTGAAGGTGACAAGGAATTCTAAAGGGTAGAAGTGAGGAGAGGGGTAGCTAAGTGGTGCAGTGGATAAAGCACTGGCCCTGGATTCAGGAGGACCTGAGTTCAAATCCAGCCTCAGACACTTGACTACCTGTGTGACCCTGGGCAAGTCACTTACCCTCATTGCTCCACAAAAATAAATGAATGAATAAATAGATAGATAAATGAATGAATCAATTAAGTAACTAATTAGTTAATCAATCAATTAATTATTTAATAGAATACATTATGTTTAAAATAGCTGTGTGACCCTGGACAAGTCACTTAACCCTCATTGCCCTACAAAAAAAAAAAAAGTGAAGAGAGAGTGAATTCCAAGCATGGGAGACAGCCAGTGCAAAGGCCCAGAAAGGAGAGATTGAGTGTCATATGTGAGGAACAACAAGAAAGCCAGAAGAACGGCTTGGAAGGTCAGAAGGAGGGAGATGCTGTGCTGATACAGAAGTCGAACCCAACCCCACAGTCACCCTGACACAAATCCAGTCTCAGGAAGGCCTCACCAGAGAAGGAGACTCCCAGGGCCTCTAAATCAGCTGCAGCACCAGTGTCATCTGGAACTAAGCTCACAGTCTGGTGAGAGGGCTGAGCCCTGGGCAGGGGGGAGACTACAGGGGTCTATGCTGGTGCTGAGGCAGAACTTGGATTTTTCACCCCTGCTGGGAACCAGGAGGTAGGCTTGGGTAGAAGTGGCCCAGGTGGGGGAGGGGAACAGGCTCATCAGAGCTAACAACCACAACACACAAAGCTAATTGATTAGCAAGTTGGTCTGGGGTCATCTATGGACCACGGAACAGGCCAGGTGAGTGAAGAACCTGATTCTCCTTAAATCATACCACCTGAGACTTCTTAATCTTGGGATAGTGCAGCCTGGAAACAGTGCCCCATTTTAAAGAGCTAAAAGGCAAGCAAAAGAAAGGCAAGATGGGGCAGCTAGGTGGCACAGTGGATAGAGCACCGGCCCTGGATTCAGGAGGACCTGAGTTCAAATCTGGCCTCAGACACTTAACAATTACTAGCTGTGTAACCCTAGGCAAGTCACTTAACCCCAATTGCCTCATCAAAAAAAAAAAAAAAAAAAAAAGAAAGAAAGAAAAGAAAGGCAAGATGAGCAGACAGAGAAAGGTGAGGACCATAGAAAGTTTCTTCAGTTAACAAAGACTGAGGTGCACCCTCAGAGGAAGATGTCAACATCAGGGCCCCCATATCTAAAGCTTCCAAGAAAAATATGAATTGGTCACAGGCCATAGAGGCACTCAAAAAGGACTTTGATGATAAAGTTAGAGAGGCAGAGGAAAAAAATGGAAAGAGAAATGAGGGTGATACAGGAAAGACATGAAAAAAAAAGTCAACAGCTTGAAAAGCCTAATGGAAAAGCTCTCTGATGAAAATAATTGTCTAAGAATTAGGACTGAACAAATGGAAGCCAGTGACTTTATGAGAAGACACAATAAAGCAAATCCAAATGAATAAAAAAATAGAGGGCAATGTGAAATATCTTCTGGGAAAAACTGCTGACCTGGAAAATAGGTCCAGGAGAGATAATTTGAAAATTATTGGTCTACCTGAAAACCATGATCAAGGAAAGAGCTTAGACATCATCTTCCAATATATTCTCAGGGAAAATTGCCCTGAAATTCTAGAAGAAGCTAAAATAGAAATTGAAAGAATCCATCGATCACCTCCAGAAAGAGATCCCAAAAGGAAAACTCCTAGGAATATTATAGCCAAATTCCAGAGCTCTCAGGGCAAGGAGAAAATATTGCAAGCTGCCAAAAAGAAAAAATTCAAGTACCGTGGAGCCCCAATCAGGATAACACAAGATCTAGCAGCTTCTACATTAAAGGACCAGAGGGCATGGAATATGATATTCCAGAGGGCAAAGGAATTGGGATTACAACCAAGAATCACCCACCCAGCAAAACTCATCATAATCTTTCAGAGGAAAAAATGGGACTTTAATGAAAAAGAGGACTTTCAGATATTTGTGATGAAAAGACCTGAACTGAATGGCAAATTTGACTTTCAAATACAAGACCCTAGAGAACTATAAAAAATTGGATTTGGGGGATATGCCTGGGGTCATACAGTGGGTAGGACTGTCTTGTGTCTGAGGCCGGGTTTTGGCTGGAATCTCCGTGGGTCCAGGGGTGATGCTTTGTCCACTGTGTCACCTAGCTGCCCCATGATGACATCTTTAGGGTTAAATTGAGGGGTGAGGGGAAGGCACTGGGGGAGGGAGAAGGGCAGAAGTGAAATCCTATATGAAAGAAACAGGAAAAGGCTTATGGAGTGGGGGAAGAGATGGGAGAGGAACAGGGCAGTAAATGAATTTTATACTCATCAGAAAAGGCTCAAAGACCATAAACTCATCAGAGCTGCCTCAAGAAGGGACTAACACACACACCCAACTGGGTGGAGTAATCTATTTAATCTGGGCAGTAAATGAGCCTAACACTCATCAGAATTGGCTCAAAGATCTCAATCTCATTAGAATTGGCTCAAGGAGGGAATAACATACACACTCAATTGGGTGGAGTAATCTCTAACTCTGTAGGAAAATAGGAGGGGAAGGGGATAAAGAGAGAGGGGCAAAAGAAGGAAGGGCAGAGTGGGGGAGGGGACAGACAGAAGCAAATCCCTTTTGAAGAGTGATAGGATGAAAAAAGAGGGATAATAGAATAAATATTATGGGTAAGGGAATAGGTTGGAAGGAAACAGTTAACAATAGTAATCATGAAAAAGAGAAAAGGGGGGAAACTGTACAAAAAATATTTATAGCAACTCATTGTGGAAGCTAAGAATTGAGAATCAAGGGAATGTCCATCAGTTGAGGAATGATGGAAGAAGCTGTGCTATATGATTGTGGTGGAATGTTCTTGTGCTATAAGAAATGACAAACAGGATGATCCCAGAAAAACCTGGAAAGACTAATGAACATCAATGTATAGTGAAATGAGCAGAGCCGGAAGGACATTGTGCATAGTGACAGCAGTATTGTTCAATGAGCAATTATGAACGACTTAACTACTCTCAGCAATGCAATGATCCAAGACAATCCACCCCCATAGAAAGAACTGATAAAGAGAACACTTGTGGATTGTACATATATAACCTGGTTGCTGTCTTGTGGAGGGGGGAGGAAGGGGAGAGAGGGAGGGAGGGAGAAAAATTTGGAACTCTAAATTTTATGAAAATGAATGTTGAAAACTACCCTATATGTAACTGGAAAAAATAAAATAAATGTTGGTTGCTAAAAACAAAACAAAACAAAAACAACAACAACAACAAAAAACCCCAAGAAAGCCAGTTTGGCTGGATGGTGGTGAAAAATATAATATGTAATATAGTTGAAAAGATAGGTTGGGGCCAGGCTGTAAAGGGATTTAAAATCCAGACAGAGGGGGCAGCTAGGTGGCGCAGTGGATAGAGCACCGGCCCTGGAGTCAGGAGTACCTGAGTTCAAATCCGACCTCAGACACTTAACACTTAACTAGCTGTGTGACCCTGGGCAAGTCACTTAACCCCAATTGCCTCACTAAAAAAAAAAAAAAAAATCCAGACAGAGGATTTTATATTTGATCCTAAAGAAAAAAGAAAGTCATTAGAATTTATTGAGAAGAGTGATATGGTCAAACTTACACCTCAGAAAAATCACTTTGGTAGATGAGTGAAGAATGGACAGACTTAAGGAAGACAAACTAGGAGATTTAAAATAGTTAAAATAATAGTTACTAAGACTTAAACTAGAGTAGTACCATGAGAAGAATGAAAGGGATGGATGACAAGGGGAAAAGAGAAGGGAACAAGAATTAAGTGCCTACTATGTGCCTTGGACTGTGTTAAGTGCTTTACAATTTTATTTGATGATGATAATGATGTTATCATCATTGTTTTGCTTGTCCTATGTTTTCTAAGATGACCCATGACATCATGAAGGTGATGTCTTGACTTTCAAGTAAATTTGATGAAAGATAGATTGTAGATTAAAAAAAAACAAGATTTGACAACTGGATGGATACATGGGGATGAGATGAGTAAGGAGTCAAGAGTAATGGTCATGGGGGGGCAGCTAGGTGGTGCAGTGGATAAAGCACCAGCCCTAGATTCAGGAGGACCTGAGTTCAAATCTGACCTCAGATACTTGACACTTACTAGCTGTGTGACTCTGGGTAAGTCACTTAACCCTCATTGCCCTGGGGGGAAGAAAAGAGTAATGGTGATGCCATTGACATAAATAGAGAAATTAGGAAGGGGATTTTTTGGGGAAAAGATAACGGACTCAATTTTTGGACATGTTAAGTTTAAGATGCCTAGCTTGAAATATCCAATAAGCAGTTGGAGGTGCATTAATGGAGCTCAGCAGAAAGACTAGCACTGGGTGTATAGATTTGGGAGTAATCTACATTGAGATGGCAACCAAACCCATGGGAGTTAATGAGGTCACCAAGTGAGAGAATATAGAGACAGAAGAACAGAAAGACAAAGAGTCTTTGGGAAGGTGAAGCCACACCTTCAGGTAGCTGATCTCAAGCAACAAGCTCAGTCTCGTTCCAGGCAACCAAATGGTCCAACTATGTTAGAGGGCTATGAGATTTTATGCTAGGGACTGGAACCATTCTTAAATATACCAATCTTAGGTAATCAGAGAAAGCACAGGGTTGGCAGAATTCCTTTAGAATAAGCACTACATTGGGATACTCATCAGTCCTTAAGACATCTCTATTCAGTTCAGGTCTTTTCATCACAAATACCTGAAAATCCATTTTTCATTGAAGTCCCATTTTTCCCCTGAAAGATTATACTCAGTTTTGCTGGGTAGGTGATTTTTGGTTGTAAACACAATTCCTTTGCCCTCTGGAATATCATATTCCATGACCTCCAATCCTTTTTTTATTTTGTTTTGTTTGTTTTTTGGTGAGGCAATTGGGGTTAAGTGACTTGCCCAAGGTCACACAGCTAGTTAAGTGTCAAGGGTCTGAGGCTGGATTTGAACTCGGGTCTTCCTGAATCCAGGGCCAGTGCTCTATCCACTGCACCACCTAGCTGCCCCGACCTCCAATCCTTTAATGTAGAAGCTCCTAGATCCTGTGCTATCCTTACCATGACTCCACAGTATTTGAATTGTTTTTGTCTGGCTGCTTGAAATATTTTCTCCTTGACCTGGGAGCACATCCCTCTTCATTTTTATGATGGGACCTGATATGCCCAAACTGTATCACTTGTGGAAAAACAGATGTACTCATTCATTGCCAGTAAAATTGCAAAGGAGTAGAATCTTTTTGGAAAGCAATGTGACTGTTTGCATGGAAGGTTTAAAAGTAGCAATGATTTGTGAACTGATAATTCCATTGTCTAGCATATATACTGAGGGTGTTATCAAAACCAAACAAAAAAAGCCATCCATTCCAATTTATTTTTATTTTTGCAGGGCAATGAGGGTTAAGTGACTTGCCCAGGGTCACACAACTAGTAAGTATCAAGTGTATGAGGCTGGATTTGAACTCAGATCTTCCTGAATCCAGGGCTGGTGCATTATCCACTGTACCACCTAGCTGCCTCTCATTCCAACATTTTTAATAGCATCATTATTTGTAACAGCAAGAAACTGGAAGCAGTTTTAATGTTCAACAATAGGTAAAAGTTAAATAAACTGTCACCCATTAATGTTATAGAATTCCAAAATGCAGAAAAGATGTACAAGTATGAAAAATATAATGAAGATGGGAAAGAACTTTAAGAAATTATGCAAATTTTTAAAAAGGAGAACCTACAGAAGAGGGAACGCATGTCCATATGAAAGGAATAATGAATAGGAATAAATTTAAAGGGAATCACTGAAAAAAAATGATATTCTGTGCATTGAAATTCCTTTATTTTGGTGACGTCATTACATTAGAGATGTAAACTAATAATAAATGGGGTTTTTTGTTTGGTTTTGTGGGGCAATGAAGGTTAAGTGACTTGCCCAGGGTCACACAGCTACTAAGTGTCAAGTGTCTGAGGCTGGATTTGAACTCAGATCCTCCTGAATCCAGGGCCAGTGCTTTATCCACTGCCCCACCTAGCTGCCCCCAATAAATGTTTTTTTAAGTATTATAGCATACTTTCAATATATTCACTTCTTATGTCCCCTGATATGTTGTTATATCCAACCTCTCTCTCAGCTCCCTTCTTGCCCCTCTGGACTTTTCTACCTCCTCTCCCCACAGTAGGCTCCTCATCCTGGAGATGCCTTCATCCACACGACTCCCCACTTCATATTGATGAATTGCTCCCAAGAACCTCTTATTGGATGACATGTCAGGGCCAGCCATCCAGATTTTTCTACCTTACCTCCATACAGGTATCTTTCCTCTCCCAGACCACCCCTTCTCCTGCTTTACAGTCACTTGATGAAAGGACTTTCTTTTCCCTTGGATTTATATTCTCTCTCTGTTTTGCCCAGTACCCAGCTCATAGTAAGCACTTAATAAAACCTTTAGCTATTACCTCTTTAACACAGTCCCTTATACACAACAGGCATTCAATAAATGTCAAAGAATAAGTGAATAAAAGAATACACTTCCACTTCAAATGGCTCTGCCCTACTTCATAGTCCTTCTGCACAATACATTTCAGGATGAACAATAAATATATGGATTTCATTATCCCAGGAGTTATGAAAACATAAATAAATTCAAGTAGGTTTAAATAAAATGTTCAATAATGGATCTATCATGAGTTATCAAGTATTTGAAGGGTTGTCAGGAGGAAGAGAAATTAAACTTGTTTTGCTCAGGAGACAATAAATAAGGCATCACCAACCAATCAGAGATGGGACTTTTTCTGGATATAAGGGGAAAGCTACAATTCATTTTGTACTGCTGTATCTCTATTGAGAGGAAGCAAAGTATAGTGAGTGGATAAAGTGCAGGACTTGAAATGAGAAAAACCTATTCAAATCCTGCCTCAGACACATACTTGCTGTTCAAGCCTCAGAAAATCACTCAACTTCTCTGTTTCCTCATGTGTGAAATAAGGGATTGAACTCAATAACTTCTCAAGTCCCTTCCAGCTCTGAATCAATGATGTAAATCCCATGAACTTAGCTAGAAATTTTGGTACTTGTGTAACTCAAGCAGTTAACTTGAATCTTGATCTAAACAAAACCTGGACAAAAACATTCTTGCTTCCAGAAGTACCTGAAAAAAAGAGTTCCTGAAAGAAAACTGCAGTATTTATAACTTCAGTTCTCAATTCTTCAACTGAGATACCCACTATAACCTATATTCTTTAGTAAACTTCACTAGGATAAAAAAATGTTGTGTGTAGAGTGTCTTTCTTTATCTTTTTATCATATAACCACCCATGTAGAGAGCATTTATGATTCAATGGTGGGCAAATGCATAGGTCAGACTGATCAACTCTAATCTATAAAAATAGGTCTCAAAAAAAAATAGGTCTCTAAAACCCCAATGGTGGATGAAGCAATGGTAACTGACAACTGAGAGGAAACAGGGCTACCTATTACCTTGCTTTTGCTTTATCTGCAAATAAAATTTATCTTTGTACTGGAAAGGGCAAACAAAATGACTCAAAGGAAGTCAATACCGAAGAATTGGTGGATGGGGGGGGCAGCTAGGTGGTCCAGTGGATAGAGCACCTGCCCTGGATTCAGGAGAAACTGAGTTCAAATGTGGCCTCAGACACTTGTCGCTCACTAGCTGTGTGACCCTGGGCAAGTCACTTAACCCTCATTGCCCCGCCAAAAAAAAAAAAAAAAAAGAATTGGTGGATGTCATTGCTTACCTATTGTCAGTGTTCTTTGAAAGATAAGAAGGTTAAATATTAAAAGGAAGACCCCTTATGAACTAGAATATTTATAGCAGCATTTTTTTTTGGTAATAACAAAAATTGGGGTGGGGAGGGATCATTATTTGGGAAATAGTTAAACAAACCTTAGCATATGAATGGAATATTACTGCACCATAAGAAATGATGACCATGCAGAATGAAGAGAAGCATGAGATAATTTATTTCAACTGACTCAAAAGGAAGTAAGCGGAGGAGGGAAAACAATAGACACAATGACCAAGCTGAAAAAACAACAACAAAAATGTAACTAAATGCTCCGAAATTATAATGACCAAGTTCAAACCCAACGAAAACACTTAAGACACCTCCCTCCCTTCTTTGCATAAATGAGGGGCTAGGGATGTGTGGCACTGAATATAATGTTAGATTTGGTTAATGTGTGTGTTAGTTTTGCTGAACTACATTTTTCTTTCTTTTTAATTCTTTGTGATAAGGTATGGTTCTCTAAGAGGGATAATAGAAGAAATATACTGTGAAATGAATGACATAAAACCCAAAGATATCAACTAAAATTTTTAAAAGAAAAAAGAAAGGTTGTATAGAACAGAAAAGGTAGGCCAGGATCAGAAAAGAACAAATGTTGAGATTTTCAAAAAGGAGAAGAGAATGTAGTCTGTTAACTGTAGGACAGTGAGCTTGGCTTTGATTCCTGGCAAAATTCCAAAATAAGTACAATTTTTTAAACAAATTTTTACATTTAGTTTTTTGAGAAATGTTTTACTAATATCTTGTTTACTAATATCTTATGTAAATAAGCTACCTTTCCCAATGAGTCCTTCCTCTCTTTCCCTACCAAAAAACCATTCCCTGTTTTTTTTCTTCTTTTTAAACTTACTAGAACAAAGCATAAAAAGGAAGGGGAAAAAACAACCCAGCAAAGCCAATCAACATAGAAAAGGTCTGACATAATATTCAGTGTTCCAACCCCTAGTGCTTGACATCTACAAAGAAATAGAGAGATGCCTTCTCATACCTCTCCTTTGGGACCAAGCTTAGTCATTATATTTTCATAGCATTCAATTTTGATTGTTTTGTGGTTGTTGTTCTTTCCATTGCCATGGTTGTGTGTATATTGTTTTTCTGTTTTTGCTTACTTCACTCTGCATCAGTTCATTATGTTATGGGGGAAATAGGTGGGGAGTTTGGGGTAGGAGTTCTTAGGAATTCCTCTTTAAAGAATTATATCCTAGGGGCAGCTAGGTGGTGCAGTGGATAGAGCACTGGCCCTGGATTCAGGAGGACCTGAGTTCAAATCCGGCCTCAGACACTTCACACTTACTAGCTGTGTGACCCTGGGCAAGTCACTTAAGCCTCATTGCCCAGTAAAAACAAAAACAAAAACAAAGAATTACATCCTAGGGCAGCTAGGTGGTGCAGTGGATAGAGCACTGGTCCTGGAGTCAAGAGGACCTGAGTTCAAATCCAGCCTCAGACACTTGATACTTACTAGCTGTGTGACCCTGGACAAGTCACTTAACCCTCATTGCCCAGCAAAAAAAAAAAAAAAAGAATTATACCCTCTTGCACCCAAATTCCATTAGAATAAAATAATATTTTATTTAGCCACTAGAAAAGGAAACCAAGAGAGTAATCCTTGGACTTCTTCTCATGGGGAGAAGGCATGGCACAGAGACATGGTTCTCTGAGATACCTATCTCCTTGAGTAGGAGGTAGACAAATACTTTTTTATTTTGGTTTTTTTTTTTTTAGTGAGGCAATTGGGGTTAAGTGACTTGCCCAGTGTCACACAACTAGTAAGTGTTTGGTGTCTGAAGCCAGATTTGAACTCAGGTACTCCTGACTCCAGGGCCGGTGCTTTATCCACTGTGCCACCAAGCTGCCCCTAGACAAATACTTTTTATTTTTTTTATATTCTATTGCATTTTAATTTATTTTGTTAAACCTTTTCCCAATTACACTTTTTAAGTGTTATTTATTTATTTATTCAAAGTTTTGAGTTCCAAATTCTTTCCCTCTCTCATTCCCTCCCTCCCTATTCTTTCCCCGCCCCCCCCCAAGGTTGCAAGCAGTCAGTATAGGTTATACATGTGCAATTATGTAAAACATTACCATATTAGTCATTTTATATAAAAAGACTCAAGTAAAAAAAGAGAAAGTCCAAAACAGCATGCTTCAGTCTGTGTTCAATCAATATCAGTTCTTTCTCTGGAGGTGGATAGTAAGCTTCATCATTAGTCCATTGGGATTGTCTTGGATCATTGTATTGCTGAGAGTAGTTAAGTCATTCTCAATTGCTTATAGAACAATAATTGCTGTCACTGTGCACAATGTTCTTCTGGTTCTGCTCACTTCACTATACATCAGTTCATATGAGTCTTTCCAGGTTTTTCTGAAATCATCCTGCTTGTCATTTCTTATAGCACAATAATATCCCATTACAATCATATACCACAGCTTGTTCAGTCATTCCCCAATTGATGGACACATTCCTAGGATTTCCAATTCTTAGCCACCACAAAGAGTTGCTATGAATATATTTTTTGTACATTTTTTTTCCTTTTTTCTTTTTCACAGTTAACTGTTTCCCTCTATCCTATTCCCTTCCCCATGATATCTAATCTATTATCTATCTTCTTCACCCTATCCCTCCTCAAAAGGGATTTTCTTCTGATTACCCCATCCCTCAATCTGCCCTCTCTTACCACTCCCTCCTTATCCCCTTCCCTTCCTATTTTCCTGCAGGGTTAGATAGATTACTCCACCCAATCAGACAAAAACTTTTTTTTTTTGAGGCAAATACTTTTATAGAGGACCAATGGTAGTCCAATGGGATGATCATCTGACTGTGGAAAGTTCCCTAATTGGGGAAGGAGCGACACCCATTGGTGGTGGCTGGGGAAAGTTTGGTGAGAGGCAGCTCAGATCTCTCTAGTCATCTCTGTCCCCCTCATGCCACAAAGGCAGCAGCCATACTCAATGGGCCTATCTCTTTAGGTGTGTCTGTCCTTTGGTTTAGCTTCTCAAGGAGAAGGTTCCTTGATTTCCCCCAGAAAACTTCTGAGGTACCCTAGGTCTATATTTATAATTTTTACAACAAAATAATGTCTCGTTCATTAATCCACCACAACCATTTAACCGTTCCCTGATTAATAAACATAATGCTTTCCTTAGTACTAGAAAAAGGGCTGCTAGAAATATTTTGTTCTATTGGAGACATTTCTTTTTGTCATTAAGTCCTTTGGACTATATGCCTTGAAGTGAGATCTGTGGGTTAAAGGCTATGGACATTTTAGTCACTTTCTTTGCATAATTCCAAATTGCTTTCCAAAATAGTTGGATCAATTCACCAATTCTATCAAGAAGGCATTAGTGTGCCTGTTTTTTCTGAAATCCCTCCAAACTCCACTATACCTTTTATCTTTGCCAATTTATTAGGGGTAAGTTGAAACCTTAGAGTTATTTTGATTTACATTTATTCCATTATTCATCTTTTAGAGCAAACTCTTATATGTGATTTTTAGTTTACAACATTTTTTTTTAATGGAAGAGAGTTTCTTCTGATACTAGAGAAGATGACCCAGGAATATAAAGTTTCCAGGGGTGAACCAGGCCTCCAAGAACGTAACATGATGGAAGTGATTTCCAAGGTGACTGGAAGAATTACTGTGCCCTCAACAAAAATAAGAAACTCCTAAGTTTGTATCCCTTCTAAGGGATAGGTTTAAGGAAAAAAATATTGAGTTCTGTTTTGGACATGTTGAGTTTGAGATCCCCATAGGACATCCATTTCAAAAAACTGAATAGGCAATAAGTGACTAATGCTCAGAAAAGCAAAGAGGACTGGATCTGTAGTTTTTGCAAGCATCTGCATGGAGATATTAATTGAACCCAATGGGAGCTGATGAGATCGCCCAGAGGAAATATATAGAAAAATAAAAGATCAGCCCAAACATAGGATGCACAAATAGATGATGACCCATTTCATTCGATCAGTCATGTTCAACTCTTTGTGACCCCGTGGACCCTTCTATCCTTTACTGTTTCCCAAAGTCTATCCAAGTTCATGTTCATTGCTTCCATGGCACTATGCATCTCTTCCTTTGCCAGTCCCTTCTCCTTTTGTCTTCAATCTTTCCCAATATCAGGGTCTTTTCCAAAGAGATTTTTCTCATTATGTGGCCAAAGTATTTAAGCTTCAACTTCAATATTTGTCCTTCCAGCAAATAGTCTGAATTAGTTTCTTTAATTAGGGAATGGTTTGATTTCCTTGGTGTCCAAGGGACTCTCAGAAGTCTTCTTCAGCACTACAATTTGAAAGCATCAATTCTATAGTGCTTAGCTTTCCTTATAGTCCAACTCTCAGCCATATATGACTACTAGAAAAACCATAGTTTTGACTAGACATACCTTTGTCAGTAAGATGATTTCTCTACTTTTTAGTATGCTGTCCAGATTTGCCATAGTTTTCCCTCCAAGAAGCAAGTGTCTTTTAATTTCACAGCTGCAGTCAACATCTGCAGTGATCTTTGAGCCCAAAAATATAAAATCTGACACCATCCCCATTTCTTCTCCCTCTATTTGCCAGGAAGTGATGGATGGGACCAATTGCATGATCTTAGTGGGTTGTTGTTTTTTTAATGTTGAGCTTTTACACTCTCCTCTCATCTTCATCAAGAAGTGCTTCACTTTCTGCCATCACAGTAGTATCATCTGCATATCTGAGATTGTTGCTATTTCTCTCAGCAATCTTAATTCTGACATTTGTTTTGTCCAACCTGGTATTTCACATGATGTGCTGTGCATATAAGTTAAATAAATAAGGTGACACTACACAGCCTTGTCGTACTCCTTTCCCGATCTTAAACCAATCAGTTGTTCCATGTTCAGTTATAACTGGTGCTTCTTGACCCCACATACAGGTTCCTCAAGAGACAAGTAAGGGGGCAGCTAGGTGGCGCAGTGGATACAGCACCAGCCCTGGAGTCAGGAGTACCTGAGTTCAAATCCGGCCTCAGACACTTAACACTTACTAGCTGTGTGACCCTGGGCAAGTCACTTAACCCCAACAGCCTCACTAAAAAAAAGAGAGAGAGAGAGAGAGAGAGAGAGAGAGAGAGAGAGAGAGAAATAAGATGATCTAGTACTTCCATCTCTTTAAGAATGTGCCCAAAAAAATAAATAAAAATAAAAAGAGAATATGCCACATTTTGTTGTGTCAAGAGCTTTAGTGTAGTAAAAGCAGAAGTAGAGAGGTCTTTTTTGGTTTGGTTTTCTTCTGTTTTCTGAAACCCTATGTGCTTTCTCCATAATCCAGCAAATGTTGGCAATTTGGTCTCTAGTTCCTCTGCCTCTTTGAAAAGCAGCCTGTACTTCTGGTAATTGTTAGTTCACATATTGCTGAAGCCTAGCTTGCAGAATATTAAGCATAACCTTGCTGGCATGTGAAATGAGCACAATTGCTCAGTAATTTGAACATTCCTTGGCATCTCCCTTCTTTAGGACTGAAAATTAAACTGCTCTTTTCCTGCTAAATCAATTATCTAAATCCCTTTAACTTAGCTAGAAATGTTGGTATTTATGTGACTCAGGCAGTTAACTTGACTCTTGATCTAAACAAATTGCTGGCATATTGAATTTAACAGCATCATCTTTTAGGATTTTAAATAGCTCAACTGGAACTCCATCACCTCCACTAGCCTTTGTTGTTAGCAATGATTCCTAAGATCCACTTGATTTCATTCTCCAAGATGCCTGACTCTAGATCAGTAACCACGCTGTCATGGTTACTGATGATGTTAAGACTTTTTCTTATATAGTTCTTTTGTATATTCTTAACACCTCTTTTTAATCTGTTCTACCCTAAGTCCCTACCATTTTTGTCTTTTTTCACACCCTTTTTACATGAATCATTCCTTTGATATCTCTTTCTTTTGTTATTTATATATTTTTTTAATTTATGGAATAAAACAAGCATTTCCATAACATAGTACAATAAAAAAGATGATTGTACATAAAACTGCAAATCTACTATGCACAACTTGCTATTCCTTTCAAATATACAACAAAAATATCATGTAAATTTCCTTTTTTTTCTTCCTTCCCCCCCCCTCCCTGCCATAGAGATGGCTGCTATTAGACACAAATAGGTTATGTATGCATGTGTGTGTGTGTCTGTCTGTCTGTGTGTAAAAGTATTGTATACATACTTCTATTTATCAGTTCTTTCTCTGGTACAGATAACAGCTTTCTTCATATGTCCTTTATAGTTCATTTGGGTATTTATAATAATCAAAATAACTTTCCAATTTTCTTGAAGAGATCTCTTTTCTTTCTGATTCTATTGTTTTCGATTTCTTTACATTGTTCATTTAAGAAAACTTTATCTCTGCTTGCTATTTTCTGGAATTCTGTATAAAGTTGGGTATGTCTTTCCCTTTCCCTTTCCTTCTTTCCTCCACTATTTGTAAAACCTCATCAGACAGAGATTTTGCTTTCTTGCTCTTCTTTTTCTTTTGGATTGTTTTTTGTTACTGACTCCTGTATAATATTTCAAAACTCTGTCCATAGTTCTTCAGGCACTCTATCTAGCAGACCTAATCCCTTAAATCTATTCATCACCTGCTCTTCATATATCATAAGAGATCTTATTTAGGTCACGTCTATATGGTCTGATGGTTTCCCTACTTTCTTCAAGTTAAGTCTGAATTTTGCAATAAGAAGCTTATGATCTCAAAAAAAATTGGGGGGCAGCTAGGTGGCACAGTGGATAAAGCACTGGCCCTGTATGCAGGAGGACCTGAGTTCAAATCCAACCTCAGACACTTGACACTTACTAGCTGTGAGACCCTGGGCAAGTCACTTAACCCTCATTTCCCCACCAAAAAAACCCCATTTTTTTCTTTTTGAAAAAAAAAGTTATACCCCAGTACTGCTTTTCTCTCCCTTTTATTGACTATGAGGGCTACTCCATTTCTTCTAAGGGATTCTTGTCCATCGTAGAATATGTAATGATCACCTGAATTAAATTCACCCATTCCCATCCATTTAAGTTCACTGACACTCAAGATGTCGATGTTCAATCTGTCCATCTCCTATATGACTACACCTAGTTTACTTTGGTTCATAGATCTGATGTTCCAGGTTCCTATGAAATACTGATCTTTACAGCATCAGACTTTCCTTTCATCACTGGACACATCCACAGCTGAGCTTCATTTTGGTTCTGGCCCAGCAGCTTCATTCTTTCCAAAGCTACTCTGTTCTTCCCCAGTAACACATTAGACACCTTCCACCCTGATGGGTTCATCTTCTGGTGTTGTATCTTTTGTCATTTTAATCCTGTCCATAGGGGCAGCTAAGTGGCGCAGTGGATAGAGCACCAGCCCTGGAGTCAGGAGTACCTGAGTTCAAATCTGGCCTCAGACACTTACTAGCTGTGTGACCTTGGGCAAGTCACTTAACCCCAATTGCCTCAGTTAAAAAAAAAATCCTGTCCATGGGGTTTTCTTGGCAAAGATGCTGGAGTGGTTTGCCATTTCCTTCTCCAGTGGATCACCTTTTGTCAGAGCTCTCCACTATGACCTGTCTGTCTTAAGTCACCCTGCACAGCACAGCAAGCCTCTCCACCAAAAGAAGGCAATGATCCAGGACTGGGGACGAACCAGCTGAGAAGGCTAATGAGAATTGTTCAGACAAGATGAAGAAAGAACCAAGAGAGCAATGATGTGAGAACTCAGAGAGAAAAGAATATCCAGAAGGCTGTAACCAGTCCTGCAGAGAACTCAAGAAAGATGAGACCTGAAAAATAGAGGACTCCACCGGCCCTGGATTCAGGAGTACCTGAGTTCAAATCCGGCCTCAGACACTTAACAATTACTAGTTGTGTGACCCTGGGCAAGTCACTTAACCCCAATTGCCTCACTAAAAAAAAACAAACAAAAAAAAATATAGGGCTCTTTGATGCTCGTGAGAAAGCAGTGTTAGCTTTATGGTGGGGATGGGAGAGCAAGGATTAGAGAAGTCAGGATGATGTAAGAATGTAGAGGAAAAAAAAATAATAATGTAGAGGCAATAGGACGCAAGCTCCCTAAGAGCCATGACTTTCACATTGTAGTCATGGCTTGTTGACTGATCAATTGATTGATTTTCCCTGGAGTTAGTTAGGAAAGGAAAGGGGTATATTGATTGATAGCTTGAACGAATGAGATGTTCAAGGGAAGAAGAGTTTTTATATATCTAAATATCTATTATTCCTGCAAAAGATGTGGTCATGTCTGTGGGCATGGAGGCAATAAGCAGCAGATAAGAAGAATGGGAAAGTAGGAGAGAAGGGATGTTCAAGAGGACAATCTATTAGCACCAGTAGGTGCTTAAGAAATACTTTAAAGAAATAATGCTGGGGCAGCTAGGTGGTGCAGTGGATAGAGCACTGGCCCTGAAGTCAGGAGGACCTGAGTTCAGATCCAGTCTCAGACACTTGACACTTATTAGCTTGTGTGACCCTGGGCAAGTCACTCAATCCCAATTGCCTCACACACACACACACACACACAAAGAAATAATGCTGATGAGGTGACCCTTCTCCTGGCCAACCCCAACTCTTTCTGCTTATGTCTATGATCCCATCTCTTCCAGTCTCCTAATAGATTGTCCTCTTGAACATCCCTTCTTTCCTACTTTCCCAGTTCTCCTTATCTGCTACTTATTGCCTCGATGCCCACAGACATGAGACAGTCCTTGGCCCAATAGGAGTTTATATTCTACTGTGGGTGGGAAATCGGGTGCATATAGTATGTTCACTTCTTCTTCTTCTTCTTTTTTTTAAGTGAGGCAATTGGGGTTAAGTGACTAGCCCAGGTTCACACAGCTAGTAAGTGTGAAGTGTCTGAGGCTGGATTTGAACTCAGGTCCTCCTGAATCCATGGCTGGTGCTTTATCCACTGCACCACCTAGCTGCCCTTGCCCCATTTTTTCAGTGAAATATAAGGCAGGATCTTTTGCTAAGAGGATGAAGGTATACATGACAAAGAGCTGAATTAAAAACGTAATTATTGGAATTTTTAAAAATTACATATATATTCTACATTATTACATTTAGATATACCTAGATATATTCTAGTACATATAACTTAGTATTTTAAATCCTTCCTCTTCCTTTTTTTTATAAATAGGCAGTTTTCTTTTTTTTTAAATATAGGTAAATAACATATTTTTAATAAATATACTCCAACTTAAACATCTAAATACCTCCAAAGCAGTAAAACACAAATTCAGTACAATAAGCCTTTATTAAGCACCTCAGGAATACTGCTTAGCACATATTGAGCACTTAAATGCTTTTCCATCCATCTACCTACCCACCTATGTATTCAATGTGAGTAACCTAGGGCTTTATATGATATTTCAAAACTAAATTTATCTAATTTGGGGGTGGGGCAATGAGGATTAAGTGACTTGCCCAAGGTCACACAGCTAGTAAGTGTCAAGTGTCTGAGGCTGGATTTGAACTCAGGTCCTCCTGAATCCAGGGCTGGTACTTTATCCACTGTGTCACCTAGCAGCCCCAATTTATCTGTTTTTAAAAGGGAGGAAATAAACATTCTGTTGGGTTTGAGGTAGGAGAATGAGTGACCAAAGAATTGATAGCTTGAAGTGAGTGGTTCCTACATAAACTAGCCACTGTTGCACCTTGGCCTCCTTGTCCCCTCAGCAGACCCTTCATCTGTCCCCAGAGCACATACACAGCTCTTCTGTACATATTGGGTTCTAATAATTACAGTCAGAAATTCTTGAACCAGACACAAAAACAGGCCTTGCAGGACGAAGGTGAGAGTGTACTGTGGTTCTATCCTGATGATGGTCTCATTGCTCAAAACATTTTGGACTTCCTTTTTGGGAACTGCCCTTAAAACCTCTGTGATATTCTTTCAGTTGTCTGTTGTGATGATAAATCTTCATTTTTTTAAGAATGAATTAGGAAAAAATTTTTAAAAAATTAAAAAGAACGAATTAGGAAAAAAAGAATAAATTAGGGCAGCTAGGTGGGGCAGTGGATAAAGCACCAGCCCTGCAATCAGGAAGACCTGAATTCAAATCTGACCTCACACATTTGACACTTACTAGCTGTGTGACACTGGGCAAATCACTTAACCCTCACTGCCCTGCAAAAAAAAAAAAAAAGAATAAATTTCATTTCTGTAAAGGACCAAAAACTATTTGGGGCCAAGGCTGGTGATTAAACTAAGTAAAGCCACAATGGGGTTGGAAAAGAGGTGTGACTAGGAAGTAATGAGACTGGTTTTCATGGCAGGGGTGAGGAGCAGTGAAACTGAAACTCAAGACCAGGCTCCCCTTAGGTCCTGGGCAGTGGCTGTGGGAATGAAGGCCAACTGCTATCTCTGAAATGGAGCCAAAAGTCAAGTAGTTAGTGACCTCAAAGGATGCCTATTAAAATATTCAATTGGCTTAAAAATGTTATTGAATCAGTAATAATAGCTCATATTGGGGCAGCTAGGTGGCACAGTGGATAGAGCACCGGCCCTGGAGTCAGGAGTACCTGAGTTCAAATCCGGCCTCAGACACTTAACACTTACTAGCTGTGTGACCCTGGGCAAGTCACCTAACCCCAATTGCCTCACTAAAAAAAAAAAATAAAATAATAATAGCTCATATTTCCATAGTGCTTTAAGGTTTAATGTGTTTTCCTTCCAATAGTCCTGTGAAATAGGTCAGTATTGATGGTAACGATAATCATAGCTAGCATTTATTCAATGCCTATAATGCACCAGTCACTCTGCTACTATTATTTCGTTCAATCCTCACAACAACACTGAAAGGTAGAAGCTATTATGATACTAATTTTACAGTTGATGAAACTGAGGCAAACAGAGTTAGGTGACTTGCTCACAGTCACACAGTTAATTAAGTGTCTGAGGTCACATTTGAACTCAAATCTTGATTCCGGGCCAGGTACTCTATCCTCTGTGCCACCTGGCTGTGAATTGATAAGAATGAAATTTCCTACTTAAGTTCACAAGAGTTGGAACTAGAAGGGACGTTAGGTAACTTTCTATGAAGTCATCTGCTCAAGAGTTGGACAGAAAGTGGAGTTGGGGGTGATGTACACTTGGAAAGAACACACTTAGCTGGGCAAGGTTAAAAGCAAGTTGGCATGTTTGGGGAGGTTAAAAAATATTTTAATTATGTTTTTTAAAAAAATAGGTTGGCCTGACCAGGGAGAATGCAAATGAGTTTGGAGACTACTAAAACACAAAGGACCTTCGGTGTCACTTCAGAATGTTCCCCAGCAGAAGTGTCCAGGGTTCATCTGATGAGTCAATAGGGATGCCAGCTGGACGTTTCTGGCCTGCTCCATCTTCATTGTCAAATGCTGGAAAAAAAAAAGTTTGCTTTTTCCTGCTGAAGATCTGGAAACTCTGTTCTACTTCTGCTAACATCATGCAATATTTGGCCTCCATTGGGGCTTTACAAACTGAATTGACAGTCACTCATTTGGCCAATAAGCATTCATGAGGCATTCATTACATGCCAGACACTGTATACCTCAGACTTGGGGAGGGCTAGAGGATCCCTGGATTAGGAAGGCAGTATCCAAAGTGTAAGGGATTCTTAGGAGGCCAGCAGGAGAGGTCTGTGACATTGGGATGGGGGCCAAACCAAAGTGCAGCAGCAACAGTAGCTTTGGGAATTTTCAGCCCAGAAATGGTAAGGAGGTCAGACAACTGGACAGAAAGACATTACAGGGGACCCTTTGCTGGGCCTAGATACAGATGGCATTGACTGACAGTTCTATTGACAGTAGTTCTGGGTTGCAGTTCCAGGACAGAAAAGAGTGCTTGTGGTCAGTCACAAGGGAGCAGGAGCCCTGGGTGCAGTTCCAAGGCAAAGGAGCACTAGAAATTGTGGCTTTAGGAGAACATTGAACTTGTTCATGGTTCCAGAATGCAAGGAGCTGTTAGCTCTTGCAGGGGAGTAGGGACCCTTCCTGGATAAAGTCCAGAGTACAGAATAGGAGAGCAGTGACCACATCTCTTCATGGATCATACCATCATGGAAGCACCGAAAAATTGCAGAAAGCCAAAACTAGCCCTGAAGACAGCAGCATGGAAAAAGCCTGAAGCTTGGAACAGTATCTGTCCATTACCAGGTGGGCAGAGTCCAACTTTAACATAAAGTTCAAAGTTAAGAAATAGGCTGAAAAAAATGAGCAAACAACAACAACAACAAAGAATACAATCATAAAGAGCTACTATAGTGACAGGGAAAATCAAGACACAAACTCAGAAGAAGACAACAATGTAAAAACAACTATTAAAAAAGTCTCAAAGGAAAATGCTAATTGGACCCAAACCCAACAAGAATTCCTGGAAGAGTTAAAGAAATATATGAATAATAGTGGAAAATTGGGAAAAGAATGAGAGTGATGCAAAAAAAAATTATGAAAAGAATTAATTTTTTTAAAAAGAGAGAAAATGAATAGCTTGATTAAAAGAGGCCAAAAGAAGAATAATGAAATAAAAAATTCCTTAAAAAAATAGAATTGGCCAAATGGAAAAGGAGATGCAAAAGCTCACTGAAGGAAATATTCTTAAAAATTAGGATTTAGCCAAATGGGAAAAGAGATACAAAAGGGGGCAGCTGGGTGGTGCAGTGGATAAAGCACCAGCCCTGGATTCAGGAGGACCTCAGTTCAAATCCGGCCTCAGACACTTGACACTTACTAGCTGTGTGACCCTGGGCAAGTCGCTTAACCCCAATTGCCACACACACACACACACACACACACACACACACACACACAAAGTAACCACAAGGCACTCAAAGTTAAACCATTTACATCCCTATATGAGAAGATGACACATGTAACCCTAAGAATTTTACTATTAGTAGGGCAGTTAGAAGTCTAAATAGACAGAGGGTATGAGTGTGAGTCAGTTATGTTGGGATGCTCTCCAAAAAAAATTAAGGGGTGAGAAAGAGGAATGCAGTGGGGGAAGAGGGAAAGAAGTAGTAGAATGGGGCAAATGTTCTCACATAAAAGAGGAGCACAAGAAGAGCTTTTATAGTGGAGGGGGAAAGAGATGGGGTGGCAGGTAATGCTTGAAATTCACTCTCATCAGAATTTATTCAAAAAGGGGAGAATATATATTCTCCCATTTTGTATATACATATATATATAATATATGTATGTATATACACACACATACTCAGGTATAGAAATCTATCTTACCCAATAGAGAAATAGGAGGGGAAGGAGATAAAAGATATGAGAAGGGGAGAGAACTGTCAAAGGGAGGGTGGATTAAGGGAGGCAGTGATTAGAAGCAAAAGACTTTTTTTTTTTTTTTGCAAGGCAATGAGGGTTAAGTGACTTGCCCAGAGTCACACAGCTAATAAGTGTTAAGTGTCTGAGGCTGGATTTGAACTCAGGTCCTCCTGAATCCAGGGCCGGTGCTTTATCCACTGCACCACCCAGCTGCCCCCAGCAAAAGACTTTTGAGGAGAGACAGAAGAAAGGATAAAACTTCTGTTTGGGAGAAACAACATGTCACACAAAGTAAATGAAAATATTGAAGAAAATATGAATATTCATACTATGTTCTATAATTTAGACACCAGTTTATCAGAAAGTTGGGGGGGGGTAATTTAATAAAACACTAATCTAGATCCACACCATGTCTAGCTTAAAGAGAAAGATGTCCAAATTGATCTAATTGGCATGTTGTCTGATATTAATGTAGGAGGCAAAAAAAAAGGGAGTTAACAGAAAAACCTAAGACCCAAGCTCTAATTTAGATCTGGGCTCTAAGAGGGATTCAGACCCCAGTTAATGGATAACTTAAGACTTGAGTCTTCATTAATATAAGTCAGGGCCTAGGTTCTTGTAACCCACATTAATCAGCACCCATAACAAGAACATAAAGAGGCAGGTCATAGAGACCTTAACTCTAACAATGATATACTGACAGGGTATAGAAATTCGAACTGATAAATGCAAATATTTGTAAACTAAGCATGGGAATCAAAAGGTGACATGCACAGAAAAGACCAAATTTGTCCCGAGATTCACCTTATGACATGTAAACCCCCAAAACACACCTCCACGGAAAAAGGTACCCACCTTGGGGGTTGGTTTAAGCCCCCAGGAACTTCAAATGAGTATAAGCCCTCCCCTGTACCTCCCTAAGGCGGAGATTATTATAATGAGACTGATAATCAATTTATCCATACTATAAATATAACTGTCTTTCTTTCCCTATTCAAGAGATGCCTTTCCACTTTTTTGGGTCTCTCTCTCTGTTCACTCATAATATTGCAATAAAACTTGGGAAACTGAGTCACTGAGTCTTGTAATTCTTTTGGGATGACTCACAATCAATTTGACCCTAAATTCCATCCCACATCAATATGACTCTCTGCCCCAAGATTTCAGGTGACATTTACAGGAATCATGAACAAGGAAGATACAGCCTGGGTTAACATTCCAGAATTGAGCAATCTAACCCTTTCCTCTTGGACTTCTCTCCACTAGGAATCCATGGAGTACTTCCCACCAATCTATATTGAGAATCCAAATTGAATAGCACATGATTTAAATGCCTCCCACTGAATGGAAGAAGGCAATTTTCATGGGGTGGACTTTAATCCCTCTAAGGCATAAAGGGAGGAGATTGACTGAAGATATTCTATTTTGTAGTCACATACTAGATTTGGGGAATGGCAAAGGGAAGCAATGTTCTCCTCCAGGAGTTCTGCTTGTTAAGTTTCTAGTTAATCTAGTCACCTAATGAAAGGCCCCTTTTTCCTTTTATTCAGATCTGTCCCATTCACCTTTCCAAGGGCCTTTTGCCAGGAGACTAGAAAGGAAAGGCTTTTGAGAAAAATATAATATCCTAATATTTGGAGAGAAACTGAAAAGGAGATGTATAATACCACACAAAGTACTTTAAGGGGGCAGCTAGGTAGAACAGTGAATAAAGCACCGGTCCTGGATTCAGAAGGACCTGAGTTCAAATCTGCTTTCAGACACTTGACACTTACTAGCTGTGTGACCCTGGGCAAGTCACTTAACCCTCATCCCCCCCCCCAAAAAAAAAAAAAGACTATAGGCAAATGATACCATACAAAGTACTTTCAAAGATAGGAAAGAACACTAACTAGGAGAATCTAGAAAGACTTCATGTAGTAGGTGACACCAAAGTTGAGCCTTGGAAGGAGCTAGGAATTCCAGAGACAGAAATGAGAAAATTAAGTATTTTCAGCATGGGGCTAAGATGAAGAGGTGGGAAACTGGTTGTCTATAGCTGCAATTCCGGAAGATGGACAATGAAGCTGGATGGACAACATGCTTTCCCACACAGAGGTGATGGACTCATGATGCGCAATAAGGCATAAATTTACAGCCATGGCCAAAGTGGTCATTTGTTTTGACTGTGAATTTGTGTGATACAGTGTTTTTTTCTCTTTTTGTCCATTTGGGAGGAAGGGAAAGAAAAGAGAAGGCTAAGAAAAAGGTTGCCTCCCCCAAAAGAAAGAAAAGAGAAAAAAAGAGGGTCATTAAAGCATTTTTAAATGCACCAAAAAGGATTCACAGATAATCAGGACAGTTCCAAAAGTAACTTGTGGAACTTACTATATTACTTAAAAAGAAAAGCAAATTTCTTATGTATAAGAAAATGAATTTTAAGTACTTTCCTATTTTTCTCTTCTGCTATGCATATGGAAATGCTTGTTTTATTCGACATTCATTAAGTTCAAAATGAAAATTAAATTTAAAAAACATTTTCAAATGTAAAAAGATTTGAATGTCTCATATGGTGAACAAGTAGTCCAGTTTGACTGGATCCTGGAGTGCATGAGAGGGAGTAATGTGAATTAAGTCTGGAAATGCAGGCTGGAAATGAGCCTATGAAGGGAATAAAACAGAAGCAATTGG
This sequence comes from Dromiciops gliroides, assembly GCF_019393635.1. NCBI lineage: Eukaryota > Metazoa > Chordata > Mammalia > Microbiotheria > Microbiotheriidae > Dromiciops > Dromiciops gliroides. The sequence continues at coordinate 603,634,658 of NC_057863.1, forward strand.
GAAATTTCCTGTGGGTAATTGGGTTGTGACTTGTGTTTTTGGAGTTGGCAGCCATGTGGATGCCTTTCACTAACATCAGAAGGATGACTAACCAACAATTCTACTTCTGTGTTTATGTAGTATTTCTTGCTGTTGCTGTAAAACAATTCACCACAAATTCACAGCATAGCATACATACCAGTAAAAAATCTCAAAGGACAATTTTTAGTGTAGCTTAGAGCAGATACAGACCTAGTGGTGGCATCACTGGGTCAAAGGGTATACACAATTTTATAGCCCTTTGGGGATAATTCCTAATGATTCTCCAGAAGGGTTGGAACATTCATAACCATTTCAAGACACACTTGAAAATCACAATGTGATTTGATGAAACGGAAGAAAATCATAAAGTGATTTTCTTAAAGAGCAGCCCCAGTGGCTTCCTGTTGTTCCAGGATCAAACATAAAATCCTCTGTTTGGCATTCAAAACCCTTCCTAACCTCATCCCTCTCCTACTTTTCCAGTCTTCTTAACATCTTACTACCTGCAACATAGTCTTCCACCCAGTAACACTGGTGTCTTTTGCCTTTTTTTGTGTCTCCAGCTCTGAGCACAGTACCTGGTACATAGTAGGCTCTTTTTAAAAAAAAATAACATAGTAGGCTCTTAATAAATGTTTATCGACTGACCAGCTTCTGCTGACAAAGAGCCATTAGTTTGCTGCTATCACTTCAGATGCTTGGGGCTATATTGCCTTATGTATATATTTTTTAAATGGGGAAAACAGGAAAGAAAATAAATTGTGTTGAATCTTTAAGGCTTCTTTTTTTTTTTAATTCTTTTTTTTCTTTTTTTTTCTTTAGTGAGGCAATTGGGGTTAAGTGACTTGCCCAGGGTTACACAGCTAGTAAGAGGCCGGATTTGAACTCAGGTACTCCTGACTCCAGGGCCAGTGCTCTATCCACTCCACCACCTAGCTGCCCCTAAAAATTATTATTTTTAAACATTTTTTTTATTTTCAGTTTCAAATTCTTTTCCTCACTTCAGCCCCTCCTCCACCCATTAAGAAGACAAGCAATATGACACCCATTAAAAATGTGAAGTCATGCAAAACATATTTTCTCATTAACCATGTTGTTTTTTTCAAAAAGCAAGAAAAATAAAGTAGAAAACAATGTGCTTCAGTCTGCACTCGGAACTCATCAATTGTCTCTCTTGAGGTGGATAGCATTTTTAATAAAGAATCCTTTGGAATTGTCTTGCATCATTGTATTGATCAGAATAGCCACATCTTTCACAGTTGATCATCATTATAACATTGCTGTTACTATGCACGTTGATCCCCCGGGGTCTTCTCGCTTCCCTTTGTATCAGTTCATATAGGTCTTGCCATGCTTTTCTGATCCTTTTCCCCTCCATCATTTCTTATAGCACAATATTATTCCATCACAATTATATACCACAACTTCTTCAGCCATTCCTTATTTGATGGGCATCCCCTCAGTTTCCAATTCTTCGCCACCACAATAAGAGCCAATATAAATATTTTTGTACATATTTTCCTTTTTCTTTGATCTCTTTGGGATACAGACTTAGCAGTGGTATTGAGGTATTGCTGGGTCAAAGGGCATGCACAGTTTTATACCCCTTTGGGAATAGTTCCAGATTGTTCTCCAGGAGAGTTGGACCAGTTCACAAATTAAGGTCCTTTTAAATTCCTCCATTCTGAGAGTCTAGAGTGTGACTCCAAAATAAGAATCAGCAACATCATTGTTGTGGGGCCACGAGTACAGACTCCAAGCTTTCCAAACTTATTGTACGGTTTTCATGAGCTGTTGCCACTGAAGGATTCATCACCCCGGGGCCAAACTCTCCAAGTTAATGAATTACATTTGCAAAGTCATGGATCTGAAGCTACAAGACCTACCCAGAATTGGGAGAATGCCATCTCTACAAATTTCCCTTTTTTTGTGGGGGGGGGGTATAGAATTAACCAGCCATTCAATCAATAAGCATTTATTACCTCCCAGATAAATGTAAAATCCACTGTTTGGCTTTTAAAGCCCTTCATAACCCAACTCCTTCCAATGCTTCCAGTCTTCTCACACCTTACCCCCCCCCCAACTGTCTCTGCCATTCAATGACACTGGTCTCCTTGCTCTTCTTCACACAAGACACTCCCATCTCTTGATTCTAGGTGTTTTCACTGACTGTCCCCCAGAACTCCTACTCTCTCCCTCTTCATCTGAGACTTGCAGAGAAGGCCCACCCTCTGCTAAAAGCACTTCCCAGTCCTCCTTAATCTTTTTTTTTTTTTTTGGTGAGGTAATTGGGGTTAAGTGACTTGCCGAGGGTCACACAGCTAGTAAGTATCAAGTGTCTGAGGCCAGATTTGAACTCAGGTCCTCCTGAATCCAGGGCCAGTGCTCTATTCATTGTGCCACCTAGCTGTTCTCCTTAATCTTACTGCCTTCCCTCAGACATTGTCTCCAACTTGTCCTGTCTATAATTTGCTTGTCTGTCTCTGTTTGCATGTTGTCTCACTTGTTAGACTGGGAGCCCCTTGAGGGCAGAAATGGTCTTCCCTTTCTTTGTATTCCCCAGCTCTTAGCATAAGCCTATATTAGCAACTTAATAAATGCTGTTGACTTCCTATGAAGTGTTTATTATGTGCCAATCCTTGTGTTAAACTCTGGGATTAGAAGAAAAAGAAAAAACCACAGTCCCTGTCTTTAAGAGTTTCCATTCAAATGGGAGAGACAACATACAAGTGACATTCATATATCTATAAGGTATATGCTGGTTACACATCATGAACATAATGGAAAACGACTGTGCTATAATAGAAAATCTGATAGCTACAGAGAAGCATGGAAATATTTATGAAATCTCATACAGACCCAATAAAACAATATAATAGTGACTAAAACAATAGAAATGGTAAGTGTAACAAGGACAAAAACAAAAGTGAATGCTATAAAATTAAAATGACTAAGCTTGACCCCAAAGAAGAGAGATGGATTATGAGTGTGGAACACTATATGTAACATCAGACTTTTTGGATATATTTGTTAGTTTTGCTGAATTTTTCCATCTTTTCTCTTATTATAAGGGGTAGGTCTCTAAGAGGGGAAGAGGGACAGGGAACATTGGGAAGTGTAGGTGATATAAAAAAATTTTAAAAAAAATTTTTTTAAAGAAAGAAAAGGAATCTGTGGAGAAGAGAAAGGTACCTTAAATGAATAGCTCAGAGGCCAGAGAGGATATGATCAGCATTCTTGCATCCAAATCTAAGTGCATGAGAATTTTTTTGGCAAGAGAGTAAGGGGAGAAAAGAGTGTTAGCTTCATAGTCTGCAGGATAGCAATGTGTAAAGAGTGTTGAAATTGGAGTTAGGGGCCCTGAGTCTGAATATAAGCTTTACCACTCTGTAATTAATCAAACATTCATCAGGAGCCTACTATGTGCCAGTTTATTAATTCCGGGGTTACAAAGAAAGACAAAAAAAGTCATTTCTCTCAAGAACACCAGTTTATTGTGGAACATTACATGCAAACAAGATGGATAAACAAGACATTTGCAGAGTAAATAGAAGATAATCTTACAAAGGAAGACATTAGCAGGAAAAAAGCCATCTGCAGAAGGTGAATTTGAGCTACGTTTTGAAGAAAGCTGGGAGGGAGGGGGAAGGGGGAGAGAAGGAGACAGAGCACATTTCAGGTATGGGGACAGTCAGTCAACAAGCATTATAAGGTGACTACTATGTGCCAGGCACTATGCTAAGTGCCCAGGATAAAAAAAAAAAAAAAGGAAAAAATAATTTGTAAGAAGACAGGAAAGGTAGGAAGGAGCCAGTTTATGAAGCATTTTGAAAGCCACTGAAAGGCTTTAAAAGCCAAACAGTGCGGGGGAGGGGGGGAGCAGCTAGGTGCCGCAGTGGATAGAGCCCTGGCCCTGGAGTCAGGAGTACCTGAGTTCAAATCCGACCTCAGACACTTAACACTTACTAACTGTGTGACCCTGGGCAAGTCACTTAACTCCAATTGCCTCATTAAACAAAACAAAACAAAACAAAAAGCCAAACAGCGGGCTTTATAAAAATTTGACTCTGGAGGTAACAAAGAGCCCTGGAATTTACTGAAAGGTGACACAGTCAGACTTGAGCTTTAGAAAGATCACTTTGGCAGCCGAGTAGGGGATGGACTGGAGTGCGGAGATAGCAGGCAGGACAACCAGCCAGCAGGCAAAAGTTCCAAGCTTGAAATGATGAGGGCCTGTGCCAGGGTGGCAGTTGTGTAAGTAGAGAGAGAGGAAAATGATGTTAAAAATATTGCAAAGGTAGACTCAAAAGGGCTTGGCAATAGACTGGATATGGGTAGGAGGGGTGAGAGAGGGAAGTTAAGAATGACACTTAGATTGTGAATCTGGGTGACTTGGGAGGGTGGTGGTGTCCTGGACAGTAACAGAAAAATCAGGAAGGAGAGGTTTCAGGAAAAGATAACGAGCTCAATTTTGGACACAGCTCCCTTGAATTTGAGATGGCCAATAAGAAGTTCGAGATTCCAGAGCGGAGGTCAGGTGAAATCTTGGGGCTGAATAAGTAGTTCTGAGAATCTCCTGCATAAAGAAGCCACTTCCTTTTGTGAGCCTCAGTTTCCCTATCTGTAGAATGGAGTAAATGTCAGCTAATATTGCTGTTGTTAAAGCGGAAAGGCTAGTATAATTCACCTTTAATGTCCCTTTCAACTGTGACATTGACACCCTGGGGCAATAAACTTTTCCCGGATAACAAACTTCAAAACCAGGGTGGGAGATTTCATCAACATCCAGTCTCCGACCACGCAGCGATCCGGCCCTTAGTGACATCATCGATGGGGAGGCATCGCCCCCGGTGGCCAATCTTCCCGCATCTTTCGCGTTCGTGCAGCAGACCCAGAGCCGGCAGGTGGAGCCAAAGTGCAAAAAAAAATTAACTCCGGCCTCCGCGCCCAAATCACTTTTTAAAAGGATTAACTAGCATGTTATAGCTCTCTAAGGTTTGTAGAACGCTCTAGAAATATCGCATTTCAGCCTCACAACAAACCTGAGACAGACGTGTCATTATCGGATAGTTCCCATTTTACAGATGAGGACACTGAAGCAGGCAGAGGTTAAGAGATTAGCCCGGGGTCAGGGATTTTATTACACAATTTTTTTAAAAAAGTGAAATTAGTTCAAATTTAAAATGAGTGGGATGGAAGCCATTAGCTACGTTTGGCAAGTATGGTTTATACACCTTCAGGCGCACTAGTTGAACACCTGGGGCTGTGCATCCCACTCCCCCAGCGTAGAAATTGTGTGGGCAAGGAGTTTGCACGTGGTCGGGGAGAGGGGAGTAAAATTGGAAGATCCGCCTCTACGCAAGCGCAGTGGCTATCGCGTGGTGGGGGCTCCGGCGTTTCCAGTGCGGACCCCGCCATCTTGCGCAGAACTCTTGTTACTACAGTTCTCTCATGTTGGCAGGGCGACGAGACTGAGATGGGGCGGAGCGGTCTGGGTCAGCAGCTTGGGTAGAAGGAAGTTTCCCCCTAAGTCGGGAAAGTCTCAGCTGCCGCCAGCACAAGCCCACAGGCTCTGGGAGCGCCGGACTCAAAACCGAAGGCGTCCAGCGGGGGGCGCTCTGGCCGTTGGGCGCACTCGCGAGGGCGGAGGGCGGGGTCTTGACGTCAGACTGCGGGGAAGAAAGGAGGGGGGAAGGACTCCGCGCGCCTGCGTGAAGCTGTGAGGAAAACGGTTCCACGGAGGGGAAGTCCTGAGTTCGAACCCCACTACCCCCAATCCGCCGCGTGGCCTCGGGCGATTCCTCCTTGTCTTGTTAAGCCGTTTTTTAGACGTGTCCAACACTCCGTGGCCCCATTTAGAGTTTTCTTAGCAAGGATACTGGAGTGGTTTTGCCTTTTCCTTCACTAGCTCATTTTACGGATGAGTCAGCCGAGGCAAACTAGGTGAAATGACCCACCCAGGGTCAGCAGCCAATGCATGTCTGAGGCTAGGTTTGAACTCAGATCAGACTTAACGACTTCAGGTCCCGCATTCCGTGCACTACGGCGCCCCCTAGCGCCCCAAGGGATGGTTGGGACTCCTCCCGCTTTCCCCTTGATCATCCCCACCCAGGGAAGCCCCCAAAACCATCTAGTCCAAGCCCTTCATTTTATAGACGAGGAAACCGACGTCTAAGGAGGTTTAAGGTAGACAGGCTTTTAAGCACAAGTCTTAGAGTTTTCCCTGTGAGGCTGTTTCCCTTCCCTGTAAAGCGAGGTTTCGGTTGAAGTCATAAAGCACCAGCTGAACTAGATGCCACGGGGCGGGTCACAGGTCACCCCAAGGTTTACAAAGTGCTTTCCCCAAAAAGAGTGAAGGTGTGCGAACCTAGTGGCTTTTCTTCTCTACAACTGGCGCGTTTAACCTTTTTTGATCTTTCTTCGAGAGCAGACTGACCTTTTTGTTTTATTTGTATTCTCCAGAATTTAGCACAATCCTTGGCCCATAGGGGAGGAAAAGGAATAAGGACTTAAGGGCCTACCAGGTGCCAGGCACTGTGCTATGCACTTTACAAATATTTCATTTGATCATAGATCAAATCACATAGTTAAGGGCTTAATAAATTCTTGTTGCCTGCCTGTCCTGCCTTCTCGGATTTTAAAAAAATTCATAATTGAAAAAATGCTAAATTTCTGTTAGAGGCTAGTGAAAATAAACATCTTATTTTTCCCATTAAAATCCATGGACTGGGGGCGGCTAGGTGGCGCAGTGGATAAGGCACCCGCCCTGGATTCAGAAGTTCCTGAGTTCAAATCCGGCCTCAGACACTTGACATTTACTGGCTGTGTGACCCTGGGCAAGTCACTTAACCCCCATTGCCCCGCAAAAAAATAAAAACTTTAAATTTAAAAAATCCATGGACTCCAGGGGCAGCTAGGTGGCACAGTGGATAAAGGACAGGCCCTGGATTCAGGAGGACCTGAGTTCAAATACAGCCTCAGACACTTGACACTTACTAGCTGGGTGACCCTGGTCAAGTCACTTAACCCTCATTGCCCCACAAAAAAAAAAAAATCCATGGACTCCCTGAAATCTATCCACAGCCCCCAGGTTAAAATCTTTTGCTCTATATCACAAAACGAATTACATTGTTTGCTCTTAAAGCAGAGGGGCAGAAACATAAATTGCAATGTAAGTTAGAAGATTATTAGGTCTAATGAGGGAGGTCAAACAGGGCTGAGGACTTAAGAGAAAGGCATTGGGAGAGTTTCTGTTCTAAGGGATGGCAAAAGCTGATAATTCCTGGGGCAAGTAGAACTGTTGCTCTCCAGGCATTTACCACTGTGATCTTAGGGTAAATCATTTGTTCTGCCAAGCATCCTATAGCAGCAAAATGTTTTCCATGTTTGTTCTTCAGGACAGGTGGGGGAACTATGTCTAATAATAATCCATAATAAATAATGCAGTTGTAGGAAAAAGCTGTTTAGCTAGGATAATTTTACCCTGCATATTCCTGGGAAAGAAATTCCCCTAACAGAAAACAGAGAAAAAGAGGTATTTAGCTATCTACTAAAAAGAAAACTCATCTAATTTTTAAAGTGTAAAGGTTGCTTTTCTGATCAAACATTAGTATTTAAATTTAGATCATCTGGCTTCCAAAGAGGATCATAGCTAGAAAGGATCTCAGAAGTCACTAGTTCTCTTCCTTTTATAGACAAGGAAAGTAATGCCCAGAGGCTTGTGTGACTTGACCAAAGTGACCCGGGAAATAACAGCTTTAGATTCCAAACTAGGACCCGATTCCAGGTCCAATCCACTCTTCAGTTCTTCAACTCTGAAGAAAATCTTCAAAATGGCAACTACTTGATGCTAATGATTTATAAACAGACCCTATTTCAAGTTGAACTTGAAAGGCAGCACATAAAGTAGAAAGAGTAGACTCTGGAATCAAATTCAAATGTCACCTCTGGAAATCACTACCTGGGTAAAGTAGGTCAAAGAATTTGACTTCTCTATGCCTTGGTTTCCTTATCTGTGAAAGGAGTTGGACTAGAAAACCTCCTAGGATCCAAAGTTCCCAGGGCAAATCACTTTTTCCCCTTCCAGTCTAAGAATTAAAGATATGCCCCCAGAAAAGAATCTAAAAATAAAGTGAAATTTAAAACAAATAGTATGGGACTTTGCTATAGTGATTACATTCAAATTTACTCATGAAAAGGTCTCTCATAAAGTAAAAAGATATTCTCCTTCACACAGGCAAGCTGTAAAACCTGATTGGAATTCTCCTATTTTGTGGTATATCAGGGCTACTGTAATTGAGTGTAACTGGAGATGGCCCTCCTACCCAGCAAGGACCTTGGGTTTTTGAAGGCTATGACAGCAGAAAACAAATCCTGAAAGAACCCCCCAGAAAACAATTTGTGGATGAACTTTGCAACAGTATGTATGTCAGGCATCCTAAATTCAAAAAAGTTCACTATCAATTTGGCAACGAATTTTTTTAGCTAAATCAACTCTTGAAAACTGTCTACAAGTTGAAAAGGAGTTCAGATAGCTAATGTACATGCACTGAATGAATCAGTCAGGATCCAAAAAGATCCTGGCAGACGAATAGGGGGGCTGAATCTAAGATGTAGGAAGAAAAGTAAAGTCTCTTTCACAAGCACCAAGTATGTGATGATGATTGGACATCAATTTTTCTGAAAAGGACGTGAGGGTTTCAGTGGACTCTAAACCCAATGAATGGCTTTAGTAGTATTGCAACCAAAAAGTCAATGCTATCTTAGGCTGCATCTTTTTTGCTGATGACTCATTTATTTATAAATCCAGCCCTACTTTTTACCAAATAGCAGTCTCCATTATCACCAACTCCTTATTGTACACTTCCAATTAGATATCCACTAAATATATACAAAACAACTTGTCTTAGGGCAGCTAGGTGGCGCAGTGGATAGAGCACCGGCCCAGGATTCAGGAGTACCCGAGTTCGAATCCGACCTCAGACACTTGACACTTACTAGCTGTGTGACCCTGGGCAAGTCACTTAACCCCAATTGCCTCACCAAAAAAACAAACAACTAGTCTTGACTGCCCTTGCCCCACACCAACTTACACCTCTGCCTAATGTCCCTTGTTGAGAACTCCATCATTCTTCCAATCATCAGGACAATCCATTACTCTTGATCTTCACCTTCCCCTCACCTTCCAAATCTAATCATTTCTCCCATCTATCCCCTTCTCTCAATTCACATAACTACTACCTTAGCTCAGGCACTCATCATCTCTCACCCAGACAATCTGAACAGGCTCCCAACTTCTCCCTGCCTCATCTTCTCTCAAAACCATTTTCCACACAAGTGCCATGGTGATATTCCTAAAGAGCTGAGACAAACTGAGCAGGTAACACAAAAACAGATACCAAAAAAAGCCTCAAAGAAAAGGGCTAATTGGACCCAACCCCCAAAAGAATTTCTGGAAGAGTTAAAGAGAGAAGAGCGGTAGAGGAAAAATTGGGGAAAGTGATGCAAGAAAATTATTAAAAGAGAATTAACGGGGCAGCTAGGTGGGGCAGATAGAGCACCGGCCCTGGAGTCAGAAGTACCTGAATTCAAATCCAGCCTCAGACACTTAACACTTACTAGCTGTGTGACCCTGAGCAAGTCACTTAACCCCAATTGCCTCACCAAAAAAAAAAAAAGAGAGAGAATTAATGTTCATAGAAGGGGTAGAATACAATGGTGAAGAAGATGGAGTTCTGTTTTGTTTTCCACTTTTGAAATTGCCAAATATGGGGGGGAGGGGGGGGGAGGGGGGGGAGAATTAACAGGCTGGTAAGAGGCAGAAGAAAATACTGAAGAAAAGAATACCTTAAAAACCAGAACTGGCCATATCTAAGAGGCACAAAAAGAGAACTTCTTCAAAATTGGCCAAATGAAAGAGGTACAAAAGCTCACTGAAAAAAGCAAGTCCTTAAAAATTATAATTGGGCAAGTAGAAACTAATGACTCCATGAGACATCAAGAAACAACATCAAAAGAATGAATAGAAGAAAAAGTGAACTCTCATGGAAAAACAGCCTGAGAAGAGATACTTTAAGAATTACCAAACTTGGGGCGGCTAGGTGGTGCACTGGATAGAGCACCCACCCTGGAGTCAGGAGGACCTGAGTTCAAATCCGGCCTCAGATACTTAACACTTACTAGCTATGTGACCCTGGGCAAGTCACTTAACCCCAATTGCCTCACCAAAAAAAACCAAAAAAAAACCAAACCAGACTTACCTGAAAGCTGTGATCAAAGAGCCTAGAAATTATCAAGCGAAACTGCTCTAATACTTTCTATCTAAAAGGTAAAATAGAAATTCAAAGAATCTACCAATCATCTCCTGAAAGAGATCTCAAAATGAAAATTCCCAGGAGTATTATAGCTAAACTCCAAGCTCACAGGTCAAAAAGAAAATACTTCAAGCAGCCAGATTCAAATATCATGGAGCAACAGTCACATCACACAAGATTTAGTGACTTCCACATTAAAGAAGCAGAGGGCTTAGAATATGATATTCCAGAAGGCAAAGAAACTAGGATTACAACCAAGAATCATTTACCCAGAAAAACAGTAGAATGCTTCAGGGGAGAAAATGAATATTTAATGAAAGAGGAATTTCAAGCAGTCCTGATTAAAAAAAACAACACAAACCCAGAGCGCTAAATGGAAAATGTGACATTCAAACACAAGACTCAAGAGAAGCATACAAAAGGGAAATATAAAAGAATGATCATAAGGGAATCAATAAAGTTAAACTGTTTATATTTCTAATGTATTGGGGGGGGGGGGGAGCAATGAGGGTTAAATGACTTGCCCATGGTCACACAGCTAGTGTCAAGTGTCTGAAACTGGATTTGAACTCAGGTCCTCCTGAATCCAGGGCCAATGCTTTATCCACTGCACCACCTAGCTGCCCCCGTTTATATTTCTTATATAGGAAGATGACATGTTAATTCCTAAGAATTTTATCATTATTAGGGTGGTCAGAAGTCTATGTAGACATGGGTGTGAGTCAATGTTATTGGAATGCTCTCCAAAAATAAAAGGGGGGGTGGGTGAGAAACAGGGAGAGAAGATATGTTCTCACATAAAAAAGGAGCACATTTACAATGTGGGGAACATGGGGGCAGAGAGGTAGGTGGCAGGCAAAGTTTGAGCTTCACTCTCATCAGAACTGATTCAAAAGGGGAATATATGCTTGGGGGGGATAAGGTCAGTGGTTTGAAGCAAAAAAGACCTTTGAGGAGGAACAGAATGAGAGGAAGAAATTTTTAAAAATAGAATGGAAAAAAATACAGTAATCGTAACTGCAAATGTGAATGGAATGAGCTCACCACCTATAAAAGTGGATGGCAAAATGGATTAAAAACCAGAATCCAGGGGCAGCTAGGTGGCGCAGTGGATAGAGCGCCGGCCCTGGAGTCAGGAGTACCTGAGTTCAAATCTGGCCTCAGACACTTAACACTTACTAGCTGTGTGACCCTGGACAAGTCACTTAACCCCAATTGCCTCACTTAAAAAAAAAACAACACAGAATCCAACTATATTGTTTACAAGAGACCATTTGAAACAGACAAACACAAACAAAATAATGGGCTGGAGCAGAATCTAAAATGCTTTAGCTTTAGTAAAAAAGACATCATGATCTCAAAGCAAAAATAGACCTTAAAAGAGATAATCAGGGAAATTACATCATGATTTTAAGAAACACATTTTTACAGAAAGTTTCTAATAAAGGCTTCATTTCTCAAATATATACTGAGTATAGAACTGAGTCAAATTTGGAGAAATAAGAGCCATTCCCCAACTGAGAGTCAAAGGATATAAATAGGCAGTTTTCAGAAGAAATCAGAACTATTTATAGTTATATGAAAAATGCTGGGCAGTTAGGTGGTGCATTGGATAAAGCACTAACCCTAGATTCAGGAGGTCTTGAGTTCAAATCCAGCCTCAGACACTTGACTTACTAGCTGTGTGACCCTGGGCAAGTCACTTAACCCCCATTGCCCAGCCAAAAAAAAAAAAAAAACAAACCCTCAAAAAATGCTATAAACTATTGATTAGAGAAATGCAAATTAAAACAGCTCTGAGATACTGCATCACACCTATCAAAAATGACATGCTGGAAGGGATGAAGGAAAATTAAGTATACATGAATGAACTTCTGGCAGAAAAATGAATTAGTCCAATCATTATAGAGAACAATTCTGAACTATGCCCAAAGGGCTATAAAATTATGCATACCCTTTGACCCAGTAATACTCCTACTAGTTCTGTATCCCAAAGAGAAAAAGGACCTATATGCACAAAAATATTCCTAGCAACTTTTTGTGGTGACAAAAAAATGGAAATTGAGAAGATGCTCATCAACTGGGGAATGGCTGAACAAGTTATGGCATGATTGTGATGGAATACTATTGTGCTATAGGAAATGACAAGGAAGGGGCAGCTGGGTGGCACAGTGGATAGAGCACCAGCCCTGGAGTCAGGAAGATCTGAGTTAAATTCTGGCCTCAGACACTTGACACTTACTAGCTGTGTGACCCTGGGCAAGTCACTTAACCCCTAAATGGCAAGGAGGGTGGTTTCAGAAAAACATGGCCAGACCTATATGAACTGATGTAAAGTAAAGTGAGCAGAACCAGGAAATCATTGTGCACAGTAAAAGCAACGTCATAATTCTGATCACTGTGAAAGACTTGGCTACTCTGATCAATACAATGATCTTAGGCAATTCCAGAAGACTCATGATGAGAAAATGCTATCCACCTAGAGAGAACTGATGAACTGAGTGTAAACTGAAGTACAATCTCTTCACTTTCTTTTAAATGGCTAATATGAAAATGTTTTGCATTTCACAAGAATTGTTATCTTATTGCAAACCTTCTCAATGGGTGGCAGAGAATTTGAATGAAATGTTAATAAAAAATGAAATGAAAGTTAATTTTAAAAAAATTTGTCCAGGGTCACACAAGCAATTAAATGTTTGAGACAAAATTTGAACCCAGATCTCTTTCTGAATTCCACTAAAGCCTTTCATGAAAAGTCGAGGATAGGGGCATAATATATCTCATATTGACTGTGTTAAAAAAATAATTTTTTAAACCCCAGCAACTTATTTTTTAAAAATTCACTTCAGACCATCTAAGTTGCCCACTTAAGTTTTACTAGTTCTCAGGGGCAGCTAGGTGACACAGTGGATAGAGCACCGGCCCTAGAATCAGGAGGACAAGTTCAAATCCAACCTCAGACACTCGACACTAGCTGTGTGACCCTAGGCAACTCAACCCCATTTCCCATTTCCCCATCTGAACTACTACTTCTTACAAGAGATTCCCAGAGGGATGGGACATACCACCTACACACACACACACACACACACACACACACTCTCTCTCTCTCTCTCTCTCTCTCTCTCTCTCTCTCTCTCTCTCTTTGCATGCACGTAGGTACGTATTTATCTTTTTCTATAAAATGCTCCCTGGGGGCAGTAACTATAATTTTTGTCTTCTAATCCCTAGCAGAGGAGGCATATAATAGATATTACAGTTTCCAGAAAGAGTAATCATGCTGCTGAACTCTGCCCTAGTCATACCATTCAGTTCTGGATTTCAGAGTTTATGGAGTGTACTGCTTTTGGAAAAGGATTCAGAGAAAGGAAATTAGGATGAAAAGTCTTGATTCTATTACATAAATAGATCTGAAGGAACCAGGGATCCTAATCTGGAAAAGGGGACAGATTTGAGGGCAGTGGACTAACTGTAATCTTCAGGTTCAAAGACATACATGTGAATCAGGAATTAGACACATTCTACATGGAGCAACAAGTTGCAAAGAAGCAAATTTAGCTTTGATATCAGAAAAAACTTCCTAACAATTAGTCATCAGAAAACTATCACTTACTGCCCAAGGATGTTATGAAGGTTCCCTTCATAAGACATCTTCCAGGAGAATCTGTATGACTTCTTGTCAGGTATATCAAAAGTGGGAATTGTTTAAGCATCAGTTAGACTAGATGACCACAGAAATTGCTTTTCAACTCTAAAATGGGATTAAGAATGCATAGGTTGGGGGCGGCTAGGTGGCGCAGTGGATAAAGCACCGGCCCTGGATTCAGGAGTACCCGAGTTCAAATCCAGCCTCAGACACTTGACACTTACTAGCTGTGTGACCCTGGGCAAATCAAAATCACAGCTCCTTATAGGGGTTAGGGAGATATACCATACCCCACTCTCAATACCAGTTGTCTGATTTCAGGGCTGCTACATGGGAGAAAAAAAATACAACTTTAAGCATTCAGCATCTTAGACTCAGAGGAGGGAAAAAACAATTGAAAGTACCTGTATTCAAAACTTTCTACATCAACAACAAAAAATTTTACTAATTTAGCACACTGTGAAACTGTAGGCTTCAGTTGACATTTGTTAAACATGCAAAAGGACCATGTTACAATACTTGGGCAAGCAAGGAAAAGTGTCACCAATATTTAAAATGGAATTCAAGCTAAAAATTTGATGTGTGCCACAGTCTCTTCTATTAATGCGCTAGCCAGAAATTTCTGAATATAATGCCATCATATTTTAAGGGTGTAATTCTATAAATGAAGGAGAAAAATCTTAAAGGGTTTTAGATACATCTTAAATTGCTATAATAAACATGATAGGTCAGACATTAAACATCACATTCACAAACTAAAGAGAACTGAAATAAAGCCTTCAGAAGTAATATGTAAGCCCTAAAATTGAGTCATTTTCCTAGGAAAAAGTTGCCTTTGGCTAAAAAAGGATCCCTTTTTGTTGTTTTCTACATGGCAAATCAACCAAGCTACACAAAGGAAGTCTCAACATCATAAAAGTCATTCAAAATCTAAAAAGCACATTATGAGAAATACAGTGGGATGAGAGCATTTTTATTGATGCAGCTGAAAAAAAAACCTGACATTTTCATTAAACAGCTAAAGAAGTGCAACTTTATAAATCAAACTACTCAAACTACTCTGCAATGCAAGCATTTCAAATTAAACTGAAAAGCATCTTGGATAACATCATATCCAACTTGAATAAAGTCTGAAAACTCAGATTAAAACTGCTCCTGAATTTACTTTCATATACCTGTGATTACACATCAAACCAAAGCTACCAAAGGCTGTGTACAGTAGTTGATTTTGCATTTAAGTACAAATAGGATCTAATTCACAAAACTTTCAGCTGTTATTAGGAGTTTCAAGTATCCAGTTATTAATATTTCTAGATGGAGAAACTTATCTCAAATCTTCTTCAGCTGACTTGGGAATACATCAGGACTTCCCTAGTCTCAGGAGAAAAATGTTCTTTAAGATTCCTAGAAATAGAGAAAATACAGGAGCACTTCATTATGCCTGCATTTTACCTGTATTAAGTAGAGAAAATCCCCCTTAAGTAGGGACCCAAGTTAATGAGAGATTAGCATATATCTATAGGCACTCCTTCCTCCTCTGAATTATCTGAGACAAGGCATTAAACCAGAGATCAATTGCTCTGGGCAAGCTGGCTACTTGCAACATAGGAAAATAAAGTCAGTTTGCCAGTAGTCAAAAAAATCTGGCCTGACAAAGGCTCTCTTTTGCAAAGTTTTTTAAAAGTACACTTAAAACTGTCCAGAAGTATGTAAGAGTGTGTCAACACTGATTATATTAGAAAGGTTACCTGTATTCGTTTCGAGTGTTTTCCTTTTACGGAAATTGCTTCTTACTTCACTGTCCTAATTTTCCCTATCTTATGGAAGAATCTTGACTAAAACTCAAATTTATATTATGAAAACTTTACTAAGGTAGAAGATGCTTATTTTTGATACTCAATGGATGATAACTAACAATGTTAATTTTGATGCAGACAAACCTCTACTACTCTCAAATTATGCATGAAACTAGAATTGTGATTTTGAATTTAAAAATTCCAATTTTAAAATCCACCTGTTTGAGGAGAAAAGCAAAAAGGAATATTGCTAATGGTTGCAAGGATCAAGCCTAACCCTACTATAATTTCTTGCTCCTGGGCCCATGAAATGTCAGCGAAATCCTCATCATAGATGTTTATTAAGATAAAGCATGTCTGAAGTCCCACACGTATGTACATTCTGAATATACTCTGTTGCACAAGGGAATCATCACATTGTGTTCTGGAGTAAAAAGAGGGCACTTACTACCTTAGGGCTGTGGGACAACTGGCATTGTGAGCTGTTTTCCCAGAGAATCTCCCTACTTGCCTACTCGCCAAGTAGCAGTGTATCATCATGTATGTTTACCCACCCTCAACAGGAGAGCTCATCTTGCCCAAAATGTAAAAGCACACCTGAGTGCTTTTCATTTTTTAAGTCTACAGCTCCCTTTCACCTTACAAGTCACAATAAATTCATACATAGTACACACCTCCAATTTCCAGTAGGCTTTTAAATATTCAACATGAAATGGTACAAGAAGTGATGCTCAACAGGATCTCACGTTTATTATTGAGAAGTGATTAATGGTAAAAAGAAAGGCAGTGCCCTTTCCTCATTGGCTGAACAAGAAACTGAAGAAACATTCACTACACATTTTACAATATTTTTCTCTTCCAAAATGCATTTTCTGTAAACAAGTTTTTACCACTGTTCTTAGCTTTGAAATCAAATTAATCCTGACTTAATCTGTATAATGTACAAGAACAGAACATTTCTTAGGACTCCTAGTACTTTACTTTGAGTAACAAAGGGTCAGAGAAAATGAACCACCCTCAGAGACACAACCTTGGGTAACACTCTGCTCAATTCTTCTAGACAAAAAATTCTTCATAAAAATGTTCTTCCAGTTCGGAAAGGAAAAACCAATTCCACTTTTTGGGGTGGATGTCCAAAACCTTCACAACTCGGTGTTCCAAGTGCAAATGTCAAAATGGGGGGAGGAAAGGGTTTAAAAATTAGAGAAAAACTGTATGCCACTTACGGACCTTAAAATCCGAAAAACATAGTAAAAAGACAAAAAACAAAGCATTATGCTCTGAAATCACAACCAAAGGCAAAATAAAGGGGACGTTTTTTTCACCTAAACTACCTAGAGGGAATTTTTGTTTAGTTTTTTCTTTTTTTTTCTTTTTTTTTTCTTTTCCAGTTAAGTCCTATGTCTTTTGTGAAATTCCAATACTTTTAACTGCAAGTCTGCAATCGTCTCTTTGAAGTCAATGAAATTAAGAAAAAAAGTCCTAATTCTTTCAAAGGTCATTTCTCTTCTTTCTCTCAGAAGGATATTCAGGTGCAACCGTTGCTGCAGTCTTTGCAGGAGAGCTGCCTTTATTTCACACGACCTTGGCGTTCCTGTAGAAGGAAAGAGAACAAGTTGAAAATCTTTCAACTAATATTACCACTCAAATCAAGGTTTGTTTGCAAACTTAAAACTTCATTCATTGTTTATAGGATTAAGTTTATGAAAATACTCCAGTGTCAGTGAGGGACAATATGGAAAATAAGATTTAGAGCTAGAACAGACCTTAGAACGAAGAATAAAAGTCCAGATCAGAGGTAATACGGATCTGAAGTTGCCAAGTATATAGAGAAAGGAGGGAATAAGAGGTATTATGGAAAAACCAAAAGTTGACAAATTCAACCCCCAAAACTTATTAAGCATGGTTCCCTCCCCCCCAATTTCTCCACCTTTGGAACTCTTAATTCACTAGTTGGATTTGGGGGGGGGGTGCGGTGTTTGTTTTGGGGAGGGAAATGGATAGGTAGAAATTGGTCTGCTGAGTTGCAGGTCTACTACAAGGAGTCCCCACACCTGGAAACTGACATTTCAGTGACGTTAAAACCAACAATCCAATTTAAAGGTTATCTAGAATTCTTTCTTCAGCTACATATCTGCCCAGTGCTCCTAGTGGTCATTATGGTCCTGTCTCCCTCTCCCCACCAAACCCAAAAGGGATTAGCAAAACTATAATAAAGAAAATTGTTTATTTAGACATGACCCTGGGCTATGCCAATTGAGCTCAAGTTGGAGGGGGTCCTATATCAAAGGCAGAAAGGTTTTGTATGGCTTAGGGTGAGTGTCTTATCCTAGGAGCATTCTACTTAAACTTGAAGAGCCTTATTAACCAGAAGACTGGCTACCTACCAGATGATGAATTTTTTTTTGGTCTGAGCAACCCATGAAACCACCCAAAATGTGCTTGCACTCTGTTTTGGTATAGAGAATGAAAACACACACACACACACACACACACACACACACACACACACACACTGAAATGACTAGTATTCCTTTTAAGCAAAAGTCTGGGGGGAAAGGTGAACTTATATGGGAAAACAGGTAAGATTTGTGAATTTAGATTAATTATTCATATTATCCTTGTTCCACAAATGGAAAAAATAGCTCTTTCAGGTGCTATCACTTCTAAAAGTACAGGAGCAGAGAGAAATGTGGCTTGCAGCAGTAGTAATAACAGCCAAACAGGAGCACGGAAGTATGATATACAGAGAAACACACACATTTTGTGGGAGGGAAATTAGATAATGTGGTTAAAAATCTCCTTCTTAAAATCTAAATCTACCTTCAAGGATTATAGGGAGGAAGAAAGAACTTCTTCCATATCTGTCCTAACTCCCATCAAAGTAGGTACAGATTTAAACTATGGAATAGGTAGTGAGCTATCATGTGCCCCAGACAAGCGCTTCATCCAAGCTCTACACTATGTCATCTTTAGTAGTAGTGCTACCAATTAGGATGACGACCCATATTTTATACAGCAGATATTTGTTTACTAGGTTTTTTTTTTTAAATGAAAACTGATCAACAGACTAGACAAAGGAAAATCAAACAATAACTTAATAATCTAGAGTTCAATAAATGAGTTAGGGAAAAAATTATCACTGCTCAGAAAACTGGGAAGCAACAAAGAAATTAGGCTTAGGACAACTTCATACACCATATTCCACAATAAATTCAAAATGGATGTGACCTGAATACTAGAAACCATACCATTAAAAAGTAAGATCAGGGGGCAGCTAGATGGCGCAGTGGTTAAAGCGCTGGCCCTGGATTCAGGAGTACCCGAGTTCAAATCCAGCCTCAGACACTTAATACTTACTAGCTGTGTGACCCTGGGCAAGTCACTTAACCCCAATTGCCTCACCAAAAAAAAAAAAAAAAAAAGGAAAAAAAAAAAAAAGTAAGATCATATACCTTTGATGGGCACAGAGAGAAGATAATTTTTAACCAAACAAGAGGTGAAAGCAATTACAAATTTTAAATTACAAATTAAAAGGCTTTTGCAAAAAAAGTAATTGGGAAAAACCTCTTATCAAATTTCTTGGATAATAGTTTGGAATCCAGCTGTGGTACATGAATGCAATAGACTATTCCTATGCTTTTAATGCTTATGTAAATATAATAAATGCAGAGAAAGATGGATTTAGAAGAATTGTTAGAAAATAATGGATTTTGGGATGCCCCAGAGACCCCCTCCTTGAGGGGATAATATTGGGATTGATTAGACTGACTTTGCTGATTAACTCACTTGAAGCCACACCTACCTAAGAGCATGGGGGGGGGGGGGGTCCTGACCCAGGCATTCTGCTCATAGACCGCCCTCAAGTCCAGTGAACCAATGGATTTGGGTGATGCTAGCCAATTAGCTAGGGGCCGCCTCTCATCCAGACCCAGAGGTAGCTTCTGCTCTCATAGGTAAAGGAAGTTCCTCTTTTTAGCCTGAGACTCAGAGGTGGTGGCTAGATAGGCTTAACTTTCTGAGCCGGGTGTTCTCTTTTTATTAATACTTGGTATGCTTTAATAAATGCTTAATGCCCAAAACTGGTGCTAAAGCTTCTTATTTATAAGTAACAAATATGGGGGTAGCTAGGTGGCGCAGTGGATAGAGCACTGGCCCTGGATTCAGGAGGACCTGAGTTCAAATCTGACCTCAGACACTTGACACTAGCTGTGTGACCCTGGGCAAGTCACTTGACCCTCACTGCCCGGGGAGGACGAACTTTAAATATAAGTAACAAACATATTAGAAATCCCAGCTAATTTTCCCCAAACTTGGGACAGAAATAAGGCGACCACATATACTTTTACACACTACAGAATACAATGGAAAACATTGCAAAATTACAAAGAACAGTAAGAGTTCTTTTTGTACATTCAATGCTTAACCTACTATGTGCCAGGAATATAAGTAGCCACTTGATGTTTATCAATTTGTTTTGTTTTGGTTTTTTTGCAGAGCAATGAGGGTTAAGTGACTTGCCCAGGGTCACACAACTAGTAAGTGTCAAGTGTCTGAGGCCAGATTTGAACTCAGATCCTCCTGAATCCAGGGCCAGTGCTCTATCTACTATGGTACCTAGCTGCCCCCTGTTAATCAATTTTTAACAATTTTTCTTCCCTTTTCCCGACTTAAAAAAATGATAGAAGAAAGAGTTCTCTGGAAGATGGAAGGGGGAACATACAGGGAGTGATCTAAGTAAAAACCATCAGTAAAGTCATCAATAAAAATCTTTAAAAACTGTATTGGGACAGCTAAATGGCGCAGTGGATAGAGCACTGGCCCTGGAGTCAGGAGTTCAAATCCGGCCTCAGACACTTAAGACTTACTAGCTGCGTGACCCTGGGCAAGTCACTTAACCCCAATTGCCTCACTAAAAAAAAAAGAAAAAAACTATCAATATGGATACTGAAATGACCAATTCTGAATGAAACCATCTTGGTAATGAATTCAACATATTTAGTTACCACACACAAAGACAAAGAGAAGCAAAAAACCCACCAGGTCTGTGCCTTCATTGAGGATGGCTTGAATGCCTAAACATATGACACCTCAGAATCCATCAGAAGTAAAGTAAGATATCAAAAGTCTTCAGAATTTAACAAATAACTAATTTTTTATATTGTGGGCTTTTTCTCAAAAATGTCAAATAAAAAAATTAAAAAAAAAAAAAAGCCAAATCGGGGTGGCTAGGTGGCACAGTGGATAAAGCACCAGCCCTGGATTCAGGAGTACCTGAGTTCAAATCCGGCCTCAGACACTTGACACTAGCTGTGTGACCCTGGGCAAGTCATTTAACCCCAATTGCCTCACTAAAAACAAAAACAAAACAAAAAAGCCAAATCAAGGTTCTCTAGAATTCAGAACCTTATTCCCAACAAAGCCAGCATGTTTACTGTCCCATAAATAAGCCACCCTAATTCCTTCCTATGATAGGAAGCTTTCTCTACTCCCCCCTTCAAGACCCAGCTCTTTTAAAAAACCATCCTTGTGGTCCAGTGGGGCAGCTAGGTGGTGCAGTGGATAGAGCACCGGCCCTGGATTCAGGAGTACCTGAGTTCAAATCTGGCCTCAGACACTTGACACTTACTAGCCGTGTGACCCTGGGCAAGTCACTTAACCCCCATTGCCCTGCCCCCCCCCCAAAATCCTATTATCCCTCTCACGGATAATTAACTGACATTTATATAATGCTTTCAAGTCTATGAAATTTTTATACACATTATCTCATTTCATCTGCACCAAAAACCTTGCAGGGGACCAGGTAACAAACATATTAACCCTACTTTCAATCAATAAGCATAGAGAAGACCACCCCAGAAGGGGTGCCCAGGTCCACCATCCTTTCACTTACCCCTTTTACTTTTCCTCTGAATTTCCATGAAAGCCTGTAGCTCACAACTTATATTTTTAATTGTGTTTTGTTATGCTTATTTCCCCAATTAAACTGTAATTTCCATGGACTGACTGCAAGTTGTGGAGGAAAAATGCACTCAAATAATCTCATTTCTAAGTACTCTCTTAACTACTCTCTTAACTACTCTCTTGGTTTATCCCCCGCTTTGAAAGAGAAAGACATTATCATCACTATTTTCCAGAGACATGATCTAAGGCATGAAAAATTTTAACTTATCTGCTCCAATTTACATTTTTAGTCCTATTCTGGATTCTAAAATTCTTAATCCTAGGTTCATTCTAAAGTAACTCCGGCTTAAATAAGTATATGTGCAGCACTGACATTTCCAAGTTATGATTAACAGAACAAAGTCTCAAAATAGTGCTTTATGAATGCATTTGTTTATTACTCCCTATGTGCTAGTCTTATTGTCGTATGAGTGTATATACACATATTAATTTATTCCTATCTACTATGTCAAATTTGGAAATGACAAGAACCTTTAAAACATAGCTAACAAAATGGACAAGAGACAAAAAACTCTGAAAAAGCAAGAATAGGCAGAATAAGAAGAAATGTAATTCCAGATTTTTGCTCCCTCAAATTAATTTGCAATTATGTAAGTTAAATTCATAGAAGTGTCATTTTACTATATTGACACAGCCCAGCCATGAGCACTGACTATATCCCTGCAGTTATTTCCTATCTACACAGTCTTCAATGTACCTGAGTACCAATTCCTAGATTTTATGCATGTTATAGTTATTTTAAATGGGACTTCCCTTTCTACTATTCTGTCCTGTATTTTATTATTGCTTTGCAGAAATCCATTGCGTTTTTTGGACATATTCTACATGCTGCTACTTGTTTCAAGTCCTTGTTTCTTTTTTTTCTTTTTCTTTTGGTGAGGCAACTGGGATTAAGTGACGTGCCCAGGGTCACACAGCTAGTGTCAAGGGTCTGAGGCCGGATTTGAACTCAGGTCTTCCTGAATCCAGGGCTGGTGTTCTATCCACTGCGCCACCTAGCTGCTCCTTGTTTTCAGTTTCTTAACTGATTTTTTTTTGGGGGGGGGGGGCGCCCAGGGCAATGAGGGTTAAGTGACTTGCCCAGGGTCACACAGCTAGTAAATAATCAAGTGTCTAAGGCTGGATTTGAACTCAGGTCCTCCTGAATCCAGGACTGATGCTTTATCCACTGCACCATCACCTAGCTGCCCTCTTAATTGATACCACAGGCTCCAAATAAATAAGATACAATTTTTTTAAAAAACTGATATTTCACCTTAAAGTCAGCAAACTACCAAAGATGATAGATAAAAAATGAGTATAGGGGCAGCTAGATGGCGCAGTGGTAAAGCACCGGCCCTGGATTCAGGAGTACCTGAGTTCAAATCCAGCCTCAGACACTTGACACTTACTAGCTGTGTGATCCTGGGCAAGTCACTTAACCCTCATTGCCCTGCAAAAAAAAAAAAAAATGAGTACAGTATATGCTGGAGTTGTAGTAAGATAGGCACATTAAATGCAGTTAGCAGAGCTTCAAATAGGTCCAATCATTCTGAAAAACAATTCAGAATTATTCCATAAAAGTTGACCCAGAGATTGTGCTGCTCCGAATATAGGCCCAAAACTGTTAATGATAAAAATAAAGGATTATGGGGCAGCTAGGTGGTGCAGTGGATAAAGCACCAGCCCTGGATTCAGGGGGACCTGAGTTCAAATCTGGCCTCAAACACTTGACACTTAACCCTCATTGCCCCCCCCCAAAATAAAGGGTTAAAAAGCCCCAACTACACTGAAATATTATGGCAGCATTTTTTGTAGTAGCAAATAACTAGAAATGAAACAAATATCTGTTCATCAATTGGGGTGTGGAATAAAGGCAACACACTATTCCTGTGCTATAAGATATGAACACGATGAATACAGAGATGCTTATACGGACTAAACTAAAGCAGAACCAGTAAAACAATATTACACAATGATCGCAACTATGCAAATGGAAAAACTTAAACAACTGAAATAGAATGCTATGAAATTACAGTGACCAAATTTGGCCCCAAAGAAGAGAAATGAGAGGGTACCTTTTTCCACCTTCATTTTAGAGGTAGGTGACTATGGGTACAGAATACTACCAATAAAATGTCAGATCTTTTTTTTCAATGCATTGGTTAGTTTTGCTGAATTGTTTTGTCCCTTTTATTCTTTGTGATGAGGGTTACTTCTGAGAGGTGACAGATGGATACATTAGGAAATGTAGGTTATATAAAAACATTTTTTTTAAATAAAAAGAGGGGGCAGCTAGGTGGCGGAATGGATAAAGCACCAGCCCTGGATTCAGAAGGACCTGAGTTCAAATCTGGACTCAGACACTTGACACTTACTAGCTGTGTGACTCTGGGCAAGTCACTTAACCCTCACTGCCCCACAAAAAAAATAGATAGATGGATAGATAGATAACAAGAACCGAGTATTTTAATAAATTGTAAGCTGAAGAGAACACAAAGTACAAAATCCTAACATGATCTTAGACAATATTAATAGAACATGGTTACAAATATGAGGGAGGTGATATTATTTGTGTTCTGGTTAAGACCAAGTATAGTTGTGTGTGACCCTGGGAAAGTCACTTAACTCTCATTGCCCCTTTAAAAAAAAAAAAAAGATTCATGGGGCAGCTAGATGGTGCAGTGGATAGAGCACCGGTCCTGGAGTCAGGAGGACATGAGTTCAAATACGGCCTCAGACACTTGACACTTACTAGCTGTGTGACCCTGGGCAAGTCACTTAACCCCAACTGTCTCACCAAAAAAAAAAAAAAAAAAAAAAAAAGGATTCTACAGGTAAAAGAGTAAAAGGACCGAAGAGATGAACGGTATCCAGTTTCCAGTTTTGTTTTCTGTACTGGATATTGGCTATAGCTGGTAGCTAATACACAGGAGAAAGGTAGGTCAAGAAAAGAAGACCCATTAAGGGTAGAGACTTTACTGATTGCAATGTTTAATATCCAATCTTTCAGTGATGGTTTAAAAGAGTAACAGGGAAAAGATGTGGTTCTGGATTTATCTAGCAAAGGTCAATAATTCAGTACTGAATTTCACCTTAACTTAGGCTTCATACTACTTAGGTAGTATGTTATGTGAAGAAAGGCAGGTTCTACTAAGCTAAGAAAGCTCCCAAGTACAACCTTCACAAGACTTCTGTCTGAGGACCACATGAGCTGCATACAAAAAAGATCATAACCAGAAGGAAGGCCACTCAGTGATGGATGAATTTACAACGGTACCCAAAAGATAAAATTACAAAATGTTTCTCAGACCTCTACAATCCCTGTCCTCAGTTCGGGAGTCAGAAAGAGAGATAAAAGGTGCCTTAAAGTACATGGTTTGGGGACTACCTACATCAAAAGACCTGTAGACACTCTAAATGTTGACATCTGTCAAAGCAAATATGAGCTGATTCCCAGGAGGAACAAAAATCAGATCCTTAATGATATAAAGTAAAACCAATAGAAAGATGTCACAGCTAAATGTCAGTAGAATTTAAAAGGCTCCTCAGAAAAAGGAAAAAATAAGAAGGGTAGTAGCGTATGCCTAAAGGCAACAAACATTTTTGGGGGTCATTTTACCTTGCTGTGCTCATTGACAAGTGTGAGCAAACCAACCACTATTCAACTGAGTTGAACCACAAGTTCAACTTGTACACTAAAATGATTTGTTGCAAAGAATAGAAAAAGGAAATCTACAAAAAACACCAAGATTCTCCCAAAGCAACTTAACATTTACTTTAACTTAGTGATTTCAAAATGAAAGAACCGGGTTGAGGTAAAGATTTGGAATATGTGGTTCCAATCCAAGAAACAAGGTAGGTTTTTTCTGACACATTACAATATCCATTCCTATTAAAAACACTAGAAAGCATACAAATTAATGGAGCTTCTCTTAAAATAAGTAGTATCTATCTAAAACTACGAGCAAGCATCTGGGGATTAACCAGAAAATATCAGGGATGAAGCAAAGATTATCACCATTATTCAGTACTGTATTAGAATTATACATCTGTGCATAAATGCATATATATGCATGTATGTGCCTGAATGAAATGGTGAAGTGGATAGTGTGCTGGGCCTAGGTCAAGAAAACTCATCTTGAGTTCAAATCTGGCCTCAGCTATGTGACACTGGGCAAATCACAGAACTGTTTACCTCAGTTTCTTCACCTGTAATATGAACTAGAGAAGGAAATGGCAAACCACTGCAATGTCTCTGCCAGGAAAACACCATATGAGGTCACAAAGAGACATGACCGAAACAACTAAACAACAAACACCAATAGCAAGCAATAAGCAAAAGAATAGAAGCATAGGCAATGGAGGAAACAAAATTATCACCTTCTTAAGATATGACAATTTGCTTACAGAATTGTAGAGTCAACCAAAAAAACTAGTCAAAACAGTTAACTTCATCAAAGTTGCAGGATATAAAATAAACCCACACAAATCAAAAGCATTTCTATATTACCAACTAATCCTAGGAAGAGGTAGAAAAAGAAATACCATTTAAAAATAACTGTAGGGGGCAGCTAGGTGGTACAGTGGATAGAGCACCGGCCCTGGAGTCAGGAGTACCTGGGTTCAAATCTGGCCTCAGACACTTAACACACACTTACTAGCTGTGTGACCCTGGACAAGTCACAACCCCAATTGCCTCAGTAAAAAAAAACAAAAAAAAAAACAAAACTGTAAGACAGTATAAAATAGTTTATCTGCCAAACCTCACATAGAACTACATGAACAAAATTACAAAGTACTTTTCATCCAAATAAAGACAGATCTAAATAACTGGAGAAATATTACTTGCTTGTGGATGGGCCAAAACAATATAATAAAAATGACACAGTACTTAATTTACTTATTCAGTGTCATATCATCAAAACGCCAAAGCTAGAAAAAAAATAATAAAATTTATCTGAAGGAACAAAAGGTCAAAGGAATCAGTCAAGAAAAAATGTGAAGGAAGGAGGCGCCTAGCAGTGCCAGTTATCAAAATATACCCCAAAGCTGTAATCATCACCAAGAATTTGGAACTGAATAAGTAATACAGTGATTAATGGAACAAATTTGGTACACCATATAAAGAAACAAATGTGCACAGTAGCCTACTTGTTTGATAAACTGAAAGATCCCAGCTACTGGGGCAAGAACTTCCGAGCTGACAAAAACGGCCGACAAAACTGGAAAGTAATATGGTACAAACTAGGAATAGGCCAATACCTCACACCATTCACCAAGATAAGCTCAAAACGAGTACATGATTTAGACAGAAAGGATGGTAAGCAAATTAGGGGAGTACAGAAGAAATTACCTATCATGTCTATAAATAGGGGAAGAATTCATGAACAAGCAATATAGAAGTTCATGGAAGGTAAAAATACATTAGGATTCTTCCTTTCTCCAATCCATCTTCCTCACCACTGTTAAAATATTACTAAGAAATAGGTCTAACCCTGTCAATGGCTCCCCTGACATTCAAGATCCTGTACCCTTCTGGCCTTTCACAGTATTTACCTTCATAGACTCTACCCTACAGCCAAAATGGACCAGTAGATGTTCCCTGAATTCAACATACCATCCCCTCTCCCTCCCCCATGCATTACATTCTTTGTATGTGGAATACTAACATCAGAATTCTTATTTTCCTTAAAGCCTCCAGTCAAGTTTCCAGTTCTTCCATGTAGCCACCCTAGAGCTTCTTGTCTAGGTCTCTTTTCTTTCACCCCAACAATCCATGTACTGTATGAATCTGTGTGTGTGTTTGTGTGTGTGTGTGTGTGTATGTCATTCTTGACTGCATTAAAGTGTAGCCTCCATGTGTAAAAGGCTATATTTGTCTTTGTAGTCCCAGCACCTACCAGCATCACCTCACAAAACAGCAAAAAGGATAGGATAATGAACTTGCAAAAAATCTGAGATGCAATAAACTATACCTACCCTGATAATAGCTGACATTTATATTGTACCTTAAGGTTTGTAAAATGCTTCATTCACATTATTTCATTTACTCTTCAAACCAGTCATATAAAGGAGATGCCATTTTATGTCCACTGGGAAAATTCAGGCACAAATAGTGTAAATGTCTTTTCCAGGGCCACAAAGCTAATATATGTCTAAGGTTGGATTCAAATCTAGTTCTACCTCATTCAAAGAACAGTACTATCTATGAGGCTGCCTCTACCAACCAAGTCACATCCTCATTTCATCTATATCCTCAAAGAATATATAGATGAATTCTGAAGACAACAAATAGACGTGCAATGGAAACATTTGCCACCATTTCTTTACTGATCTATTCCCATTATTGACAATGTAACTCACCTCAATTCTTTGATGTGCTAAAAGTGGAAATGGCACTTAAGATGACATCAGGAAGAACAGCTGGACCTGACCAAATACATAAAGAATAAAATCCATGCTGAAGACAACAATTTTAATGTGACTCTGGGAGTAATTTAATATCTCAAAGAGGATTTCAAAAGATCAAACATTACCCCAAAAAAGGAGCAAATAAGAACATCTGTAAAATTCTTTTCACAGCTATAAAATCTTCATGCAAATGATATGTGAAAAAAGTATCCTTAATGAAAACTTGAGGGGGGAAAAAAAGACAGACTTTCAACACACCAAAATATCGGCTATGTAAAGACAAGACAATCTTGCTCATGCTTTCAAGAAACACCAAAAAACCCCCACCATTTGACTCAGAGAAAATATACATATTCCACCAACAACACATTTTCCTTGCATATGTTAAAATATTATTCCCTTATAGAAGTAAAACTACATAAAGACTATTCTAATATCATAGAGACTATCCTGTATAATGTCCAACTTGAAGATTCCTTATAGATATGAAAATTCTCTAGATACTTCTGTTTGCATTGACAATGGACTGATTATAGGGGGAAGCTAGGTGGCACAGTGGATAAAGCACTGGCCCTGGATTCAGGAGGACATGAGTTCAAATCCGGCCTCAGACACTTGGGACCTACTAGCTGTGTGACCCTGGGCACCTCACTCAACCCTCATTGCCCAAAACCAAAAAACCAAGACAATGGACTGATTATTTCAGTGAATACCAATCTTCCCAGTCAGATACTGTAAACAGAGTCAAATCAAGAAGCATTTATTAAACATCTACCATGCATCAAGCCCTGTGTAACATAGGGGGGAAAAAACACATAAAAATACACTAGATCCTAGCTTCTTAAACTGTGGGTCGCCACCCCTTATGGCACTGCCTAAGTGACAGTGGGAGTCACAAAAAATTTGGCAACACTAAAAGTTTATCTATATACCCAGGTTCATGTATAAATGGGGGGGGGGGGGGAGAGAGTAGAAAAAGTTTAAGAAGCTCTGACCTAGATGACATGCAGTTGGATGGGTGTACGTACATAAGGGACCTGTAGATGGCCACAATGAGCTGGGCCCAGAATCGAATTGCAAAAGAATGGACGGGTTTGTATTTGGGAACCTGCAGAACACTTTCAACAGCTGACCAAACTCATCTCTACCACAAAAGTTCACTTCTTAGAGCAGTGAAAACCTCTAAGTGATGCTATATGGATAGAAATCATGGATAAGAGTCAAACTTACAGGTGACTCAAAGGACAAATATACATGGTGTGTATATCAAGAGTCCACAGCATATTTTACCAAAGATAACTTGCACAAAAGAAGTGACATAAAATAAACCAAAGATACATATAAATGGAAAAGGAGAGGGGGCAGCTAGGTGGTGCAGTGGATAAAGCACCGGCTGAATTCAAGAGAACCTGACACTTGACACTTACTAGCTGTGTGACCCCTGGGCAAGTCACTTAACCCTCACTGTGCCCCCCCCCACACACACACACAAAAAGAGAGAGAGAAAAGGCAGCGGGTCAGTCACATAATGAGAAGAGATAAAAATGAGGCAACCCTTATATTGCTTCTGCAAAACAGAATATCTGTACACTACCTTCTATATCACAATCTTAGCTACATAAAAAGATATTAAATTACTAGACCAGTTAAAAGCCTAGATCTACTCACCAAAAGGGAACCAAGTAATCTTTTAGACCCTCCAGAAGTGGTTATCAGTAGTAGGCTTTTAAATAGTAAGATGTACACAAGGAATATGGTAATCGATACTGGGGTCATAGAAATGTGCAGTTCAGTCAGAAATCCTGATCATAGAAGAGGCTGATAATTTACCTTAATAAAAGCATAATATAAAATCCTGGCCGATATTAAGCGATAAAGTGCATTCTTGAATACACACATCTCAGACAGAAAAAAAGACACAGGCAAACATCTTGATTTGGTGAATAGAGTGCAAGACCTGGGGAGAGTCAAATATTGTCTCTGACAATTTTTAGCTTGGTGACACTGGACAACTCCTTAGGACTTCACTATTAAGCTTACTATTCAATTCATACATTGGTATATTATATACTGCACTCCCTTCTAAAGAAGACTGAAGCTCAACAGTGTTTAGTTCAGGCTACCTGATACAAGACACAAGTCCATTACTAGTCCTGAAACTTACCAGCTTCAGTGACCCTGGGCAAGTCACTTTAACCTCTAGACCAAGGTTTCCTTATATATGAAATGATCTTGAAAGATAAGCTCTCTACAATTCCTTTGATTGCTAGTGCTAAGATTTTATGACTTTTGAAAATCATTCACAACATACAAGTGCTCATGAGCCTACTCACTGTTCTGTAACTCCCTCCACTTAACACGCACCTCAATTTCAACAGTTGGCATGATGGCAGTTCTTACTAAATCTTCTACAGACAGCTTAGCTGCTTTAAAAGCCCAAAACACATTATTTGAGAATTAATCAGATTTATATCCTTCTCAAATAAGATCATCGTCTCAAACCCATTCAGGCTCTATTAGAAAGAAGTAAGGATACTTTGGTGAACAAATACGATAATTCCTGCCTAGGAGGTAGAGGCAAATCTCTTAATATTGTTTGAATAGAATCTTTTTTTTAAACCTATTTTTATCCTAACATAAAGATCATTATCTTTAACTACTTTGAAATATAGGTCAGATTTCTATAGAAGCCTTTTTACTTGCAAAGTTTTGGGTTTATTTCCTTCCCCATAGTGGTTCTTTTCTATTATCTGGATGAGAAGAGATTCCACCAACAACTCATTTCTATAGACCATTGCAATTTAGGAACTCTTTCTTCTCCCACCTCCAATAATGGGAAATAATGCAATATTAGTATTAACCGCATTGCACAGATGAAGAAAGAGCAAACACACTGTGACTTAATTTAAAAAGAAGCCAGCAGGGCAGCTAGGTGGTGCAGTGGATAAAGCACTGGCCCTGGAGTCAGGAGTACCTGAGTTCAAATCCGGCCTCAGACACTTAACAACTTACTAGCTGTGTGACCCTGGGCAAGTCACTTAACCCCAATTGCCTCACTAAAATAAAAAAACGAAGAAGAAGAAGTACCCAGGGTACTTTGTAGATCTAAGTGAAAGGCATGTACTAAGACCTGCCTTCACAGGACTTGTGAGGAATTTCTCAAATTTCAAGCACTACAGAAATGTTTCATTTTTCAATAATGAATTAGGGCTTAGGTAGCAAAATATTGTTATGGTGCATGAATGGCAGCTAAGAACAACAGGGCTGGACGATTTGGGTGCCAGAGGATTCTTTCTCTCATTCAATTATGTTTGCCACTCAGTGTTATAAAGACATAAAAACATACTGTAGAAAGAAAAGCAATTAGAAAATTTGTCTTTATAAATAGACAATGTCAGGGGCAGCTAGGTGGTGCAGTGGATAAAGCACCAGCCCTAGATTCAGGAGGACCTGAGTTCAAATCCGGCCTCAGACGCTTGACCCTTACTAGCTGTGTGATCCTGGGCAAGTCACTTAACCCCTGTTGCCCCACCCCCACCCCACCCCCCCGCCCCAAGAAAAAGAAAGAAAAAACATCAGGACTTCTTAAATTTGTTTCACTCATGACCCCTTTTCACCCAGGAAATTTTTTCGTGACCCCAGATATATGAAGTAGATATACAAATTCTAAATGTACTGCCAAATTTTTGCGACCCCCCCCCCATTCAGTTATATGAACCCATATGGGGTTAGGAGCTTTGATACAGACAACAGAATGAATTCTTTTGGGGTGATTATAATATAACAGTTTGTGAAATCTATCTACCTCATTACTTTGTAACTATGTCCTACACAGAAAGTTGATAATTAAGAGGAATGATGGGTTGCCTATGAATAGTTTGTTCAACTAATTCTCAAAAAGGCCCTGACTTAACACTCTTCAACATCCTGACTGTCCTCTCCAGCTTATCAATGAACATACAGGTACTCTGATGAGGGCAAAGTACAATGGGAGACTATCACCCTCTTATTTAGTAACAAGTTAAGCTGAACTGACATGGCTAAATAACTCCCCCACAGTTCAAGATAATTCCAAAGGACTCATGGTGGAAAATGCTCATCACATCCAGAAAAAGAACTACAGAATCTGAATGCAGATTGAACCATACTAATTTTTACTTTTTTCGGTTTTGTTCCTTTTTGAGGTTTTTCCTTTTTGTTCTGATTCTTTTTTCACAAAAAAAGACTAATATGGAAATATGTTTAATGTGATTGTACATATATAAATTATATCAAACTGCTTACCCTCTTGGAGAGGGTGAGGTAAGGGAGAGGGAGAAAAATTTGGAACTCAAAATCTTATAAAAACGAATGTGAAAATTATATGTAACTAGAAATTAAATACTATATAAAAATTTTAAAAATAACTCCTCCAGACTATTAAACTCAAATGGCATTTTACTAATCTCTTAGCACCTAACTATTTTAGCAAAGCTGCTATTAAGTATGCCTATCGCTTCCCATCTTGCCTGAAATAAGGATGACTTAATTACCCAGACCACGGTAGGAGAAACAAATTAGGAGAATTCACCAACTGGACAAGCAGTTCAATGTAACTAAAAGTTGACTAATGACTAGATAAAAGAAGAAAAAAGGCATTTTAGTACAGAAAATTTTAGTGTTCTAGAAGAATATGTAAATAAGTATCTTAATAATAACAAAAAAAGGTTCTGTTCCAGAAGCCTTTCCTCAATAAGAAAGCACAATGCTTTTAACACAGTACCTGGCACACAGTAGGCACTTAATAAAACGCTTATTGACTGAATAACATGAGTGGTCAAAAGAAATGAACAGGGGGGCAGCTAGATGGCACAGTGGATAGAGCACCAGCCCTGGAGTCAGGAGTACCTGAGTTCAAATCCGGCCTCAGACACTTAACACTTACTAGCTGGGTGACCCTGGGCAAGTCACTTAACCCCAATTGCCTCACTTAAAAAAAAAAAAAAGAAGAGTTCTCAAAAGAACTGCACACTATTAACAAACATATGAAAGCATGTTCGAATCACTGATAAAAGAAATGCAAATCAAAACACCTCACACAACCAGCAAACTGGCAAAAAATACAATATTAAGAAATGGTCAATGTTAGCATGGTTATTATGGCTAGACTGTTGGAACTGTGAATTAGTACAAGCATTCAGAAAAGCTATTAGGAATTATGCAAAGTGATTAAAATGTCCATACCCTTTAATTCCAAAGATTCCACCATGTATTCTTCCACTGCCACAGCCACCACCACCCCTAAAAGGTCATGGACAATAGGCTCTAAATATATCAAAATATTTATAGCCACACTTTTTGTGGTAGCAAAGAACTAGAAACTAAATAGGTGTCCATCAGTTGGGGAATGACTAAACAATGGAGATGTCATTGTATTTTTTTTTTAAGTGAGGCAATTGGGGTTAAGTGACTTGCCCAGGGTCACCCAGCTAGTAAATGTTAAGTGTCTGAGGCCGGATTTGAACTCAGGTACTCCTGAGTCCAGGGCCAGTGCTCTATCCACTTCACCACCTAGGTGCCCCAATGTCATTGTATTTTAAGTGAAGTAATCAAATCCAGGAAGACAATATATACAGTGACAACATCATAAGAGAAAAGAACTGTAAAACAATCAAAAATTAATGCAAGGGCAGCTAGGTGGCGAAGTGGATAAAGCACCAGCCCTGGGTTCAAGAGAACCCGAGTTCAAATCTGACCTTAGACACTTGACACTTACTATGACCCTGGGTAAGTCACTTAACCCTCATTGCCCTGTCCCCCGCCAAAAAAATTTTCCCTCAAAAAGAAAAAATTTAATGCAGCAATATTACCAAGAGGAGATATAAAAGACAGTTCTCCATACTCCTATGCAGTGTCTCTGAATATGGAACACTGTATAAACTGTCAGATGTTTTCCAATGTATTTGTCTATCTGTGACATGTAATTTGTATAATGTATAATCAGCTGTGATTTTTTTCCCTTCCTTTTTCTTTAAAAAATGTTCTGTTGGGGGCAGCTAGGTAGCACAGTGGATAAAGCACCGGTCCTGGATTCAGGAGGACCTGAGTTCAAATCCAGCCTCAGACACTTGACACTTACTAGCTGTGTGACCCTGGGCAAGTCACTTAACCCCCATTGCCCTGCAAAAAAAAAAAAAAAGTTCTGTTAATTAATAGTGATAGCTCTCTGTGAGGACAGAGTTAAATGGGATACAGGGAAAGCTTCAGGATATGAAACATATACAATTTTTTTAATATGGTGTCTATCATTTTTACCTCATACTAATCAGACAAAATGATCTGTCATATTATCCCAGAATCTCTCTCCACTGCAGCAAAATTATCTTTTTACTGATCTACAACAGCAGCCCTATTGATATTGTCATCTTTTAGAAGGCAATATGTTATGTTAAGAGCACTAGATGGATGGATGGATGTCCAATGTTGTAGCCTAGGTTCTGCTATTAATTACATGACTTTGGTTTATCAGTTCCATGACAGCAGGCTCCAATTTCCTTATCTATAAAATGACCTAACATTCTAGGCAGCCAGGTGGCAACAGTAGCTGGACCTGGAGTCAGGAAGGCTTGAGCCTGAGACATTTAACAGCACAGTGACCCTGGCCAAGTCACTTAACCGATCTACCATAGTTTCCTCAACAGCAAAATGGAGATGATAAAAAAAATAGCACCTGCTTGGGGCAGCTAGGTGATGCAGTGGATAAAGGACTGGCCCTGGATTCAGGAGGACCTGAATTCAAATCCAGCCTCAGACACTTGACACTTACTAGCTGTGTGACCCTGGGCAAGTCACTTAACCCCCTTTGCCTCACACCAAAAAAAAAGGGAAAAAATAGCACCTACTTCACAGGCACTTAATAAATGCTTATTCCCTTCCCTTTTCCAAGTCTAAGATCTTAGATCACTTCCCCTGCTTACTCAATGTCATGTGATTCAAATGTTAACAATCACAAATGTTCAGCTACTGAGGTTTAAAAAAAAAATCTGTGCCACCACCTGGAAAGGATCAACTAAATCTGACCAGGGAGTAAGCTAGAAGAACAATAAAGCTTAGGGTGATATATTGTACAAGATTGAGTGATAAAGGTGTCCACTCTAGCTTTCTAGAGCCCCCTAAGCAGGGTCATAAGCACTATTTACATAGTGTTTTACAGTTTACAAGGTGCTTTATATATATTATTTGATCCTCACAACCATCTTTTGATGAATAAGTATTATCATCCCCATTTAGAGATGAGGAAATTAAGAATGTCCATTATTCAATATTGTACTAGAAATGTTAGCCCTAGCAATAAAAGAAAAAGTGAAGGAATCAGAATAGGCAAGGAAGAAGCAAAACTATCACACTGTACAGATGATATCAATGGTATACTTAAAGAATCCACTAAAAAACTACAGCCTCAATTTCCTCAAGTGATTTGCCCAAGGATACAAGGTCATTCATTTCCAAAGGCAAGAAATTCAAATTCAGGTTTTATTTTGGACTCCAAAGTCAGCAAATGTTCTTTCCTCAATATCACAGTCATTTCAATATTTTATTTGGTGAACTGTGAATTTCTAAAAATCACAAACTAAAACAGTACACAAGGGTTAGTGCTTTACTGATTTTTGTAAAGTAGACAAATTAGTCTCCTTTGTCATGGCTAAGTGTTCATTTTCTCCACTTCCACTGCAAGGGCAGCAATGAAGGAAGGAGATACCTGGATTAAATACAGAAAATGAAAATAAAAGTCACTGTACACAATGTGATCATTCAAATTTAAGTAGTACTACTGAACTATAAGCACCAGGCTTTCCACACCTTTGGATTCTTCAAAGCATAGTGCTTTACACTTAATGAAGTTTGAGAACAATAACAATGGGTATAACTTTTGAAAACTGGGAGATAATAAAACAGGAAATTAAGTATTTTCTAAAACTGGAGAAAGGAATCATAAGTGAAACAAGCTTAAAGTGAAAAGGGCTGTCCCCTTCAACTTTCCTACTTCAAATGAACTGTCACTAAGATTTGAAAAAGGGCCAGGGTGCAGAAAAATAGTGTGTGATGGGAAAATGGAAAAAACATTAGGCTGGGGAGAAGGGAGAAATCAGAGGACCTGGATTCAAAAAGTCTTAACTCTACTACCTTAGGCATGTCATTTCACATAATACTTATGCTACTTAATCACAGGAGTGTAAAGGTAAATGCTTTGTAAGCCATAAACTACTCTATAAACATGAGTTGTTGCCTGAGGCTACAAATCTGATTGCTAATAGAACCTTCAATTGCTATACTTTCCACTGTATGTCACCTTAAAAGAAAAATCCATCACTAGGCACCTCAATTCAACAAACATTAAGTATCTACTTTGAGCAGATCTGTTCTAAGCATTGGGGATACAAACATGAAAATAAACAGCTTCTGTCCTGAAGGAGGTAGATAAGACACATATAGAAATAAATAACCATGGTAAAGTGCAATAAACGAAATTAAAATACAGATCTAAGAAAATATGAAAAGGGAAGAAAATAATTTTATGTTGGGGGTAGTGGGGAAGCCTATGGAAATCTTCTTGGAGATGCTGGTTCTAGAAGAAAGATTTCAACTGTTAGAAAAGGTAGGAACGGGGGCAGCTAGATGGCACAGTGGATAGAGCACCTGCCCTGGAGTCAGGAGGACCTGAGTTCAAATCCAGCCTCAGACACTTGACATTTACTAGCCGTGTGGCTCTGGGCAAGTCACTTAACCCCAATTTCCTCACCAAAAAGAAAGAAAGGAAAAAAAAGGTAGGAATGGGTTTCTGGCCTGAGAAAATACATAGAAGTGAGAGTATACAATACCAGATCAGGGAATAACCACCAGAGTTTGGGTTGTCATTAGAAGACATTATGGTACAGTAGTAACAGCTCTGAAACAAGTCAAAGGACCTGAGTTTGAATACAGGCTCTACCATCAGTGGCCTTGGACTAACCTCCTTGGACCTCTATTTCCTCATTTACAAAATAAAATGTACTAATTCAAATGTTCTTAAATCTTTTATGTTCTAGATCCCCTGGGCAGTCTCTGCTTAAGTCTATGGATCTCCTCTCAGAATAATATACAAGGAATATTTTTTAAAAACAGATTCATAGTGGTAGCTAGGTGGTGCAGTGGATAGAGCACCAGCCCTAGAGTCAGGAGGACTTGAGTTCAAATCTGACCTCAGACACTTAACACTTACTAGCTGTGTGACCCTGGGCAAGTCACTTAACCCCAATTGCCTCACCAATAATAATAATAATAATAATAATTCCTGGTCTCTAAGGCCCTTTCTATCTCTTACACTAGATTTTTTTTTTTGGGACCTATGATTTCATTGATTCCCTTCTTACACAGCCTGCTACCACTGTTTAGACCCTTATCACCCTTCACCTGGACATTGATAGGTCTCTCTGACTCAACAAGGCAGTTCTTTCTGCACTGCAACCTTTATAAAGGTGTCAAAGTGATTTCCCTACAGTATTTCCCTACTCAATCAAATCCAGGGATCCCAATTACCTCTAGGATCAAATACAAACTTGCTGGCAAGTGGCCCTTTGTAAACTGGCTCCAACCTACTTTTTCAACATTATCACTCATGGCTCACACTCTGCAGGAATAATATCCCATTCCCATGTACACATCTTTAAACAAGCTTTGGCCATACATCCCATGCCTAGAATGTTTTCCCTCCATTCCATCCTTTTAGAATCCCTAGTTTCCTTCAAGACTCAGTTCGTTTCTATATGAAGCCTTTTCTGATCCTTTTAGCTGCTAGTTCCTTCCCACCACTGCATGCCCCCCCCCAAAAAAAACTACCCTGTAGTTTGCATGTACATATTCATACTATCTTTCTGTGACCCTAGGCAAGCCACTTCCCCTCTCAGCCTCTTTGTCTCCTCTGTAAAATGAGAATAGAGGATTGTTCTGAGGATCAAATGAAGTAAAATAAAAAGCAAGAACTTTGTAAACCTTAAGGCACTATTACTCTAAAAACTGGCAAACAGCTAGCTCCAAAATATAGTTTTAACAATTTTTAGGACACCCTAACTCTAGATAATACAACCATATCCCTTAAAAGGTACTAACTCTGGGGCAGCTCCGTGGTGCAGTGGATAAAGCACTGGCCTGGGATACAGGAGGACCTGAGTTCAAATCCGATCTCAGACCCTTGACACTAGCTGTGTGACCCACTCTGGGCAAGTCACTTAACTCCCACTGCCCTGAAAAAAAAAAAAGAAAGTACTAACTAAAGTTCTGAGGTACATAGATTGTTGTTTGTTTTAATGTGGTCATTAAACAGAAAAGTAAGAATAGAGGAAGAGTACTACACAGTACATTAAGCATCTACAATGTGCTTAAGCATTGTCAATGTTCTTGACAGTGAATATTCAAGGAGTTGACAGTACTCTCTTAAGAGGAAAAGAAATTAAAAAGCATATTCTGTCAAAGGGTATATGTTTGGGAGTTGTGGGAGTCCATGTGATGTCAAGTGAGTTAAAACACAATGATATTGGGGCAGCTAGGTGGCACAGTGGATGGAGCACCAGCCCTGGATTCAGGAGGACCTGAGTTCAAATCTGGCCTCAGACACTTAACACTTACTAGCTGTGTGACCCTGGGCAAGTCACTTAACCCCAATTGCCTCACCCCCCCCCAAAAAAAAACACAATGATACTACTGCTTCCTATTTTACTTCATAGTGTAGATAACCAAATTATTATAGCTCAAGCTACTCAAGGTATTCTTGGCACTAAGGAAATCCACTGCACTGACATACGATACTCCAAAAGCATCCCTAAATTCCAGCTCATTTCTTCCCTGTGGAGAAGACCCAGAAGCAAACAAAGCAGAATTTGGCTCCTATCTACATGGAATGGGGTTAACCCAACCAATGGCAGAAAGGAAACACACCAAGCCAGTGGGGAAAACAGTATAGGAACCTGAAGGAAAAACTGGTGCCCACGGACATGCATGAAAAATCCACAATCCACACACAAGACCCAGGGCATGGAACCTAATATAAAACAGGTATTTCATCTTCTGTATTAAGATGAGAGATTTGAATGTAAACATTTATTCTAATGAAAAAATGATCTGATATAACATATTGCAATGTGACACAATGGAAAGATTAGGCAAGGACCTAAGTTAAAATCCTTTCTCTGCTACTGAGTTCCCAGGTAACTTTGGGCCAAAAGTTAATCTTTGGGCCTCAGGTTCCTCATCCACAAAAAGTCCAAGGTCTCTTCCAACTTTAAACTATAATCCTAAATTTGTTCTCTCTCTCTCTCTCAGTAAAGAAGTGATGAATTATGGGTGAGGAACAAAACAGTTCTCATCAGACGCTTCTTAAGTAGCTTGGTCTGGTTTACTTGTAACTTGACTGGTACAGAGGGTTTTGGAGGAAAACAGGATGAAACAGGCACCATTATATTAGGATGTAATGGTGACGTCAAAACAAAAAGCAACACAATAAGGAGGGAAGGGGGGTTAAAGCCTCATAGAAAATCTAATTCCTAACACTCCCACTGTGATAAACAATCTTATCACTTTGTCATTTTTACATTTAAACATGAGAACCTAAAGATGGGAAATTCCTCCAATTATTCACAATCACAAGGATTCTATTTCTAATAACTTTTAGATAAATTACAATACCTTCAGGCCTCAATTTTATCATGTATAAAAGGAGGGGGACTAGATTTCTTCATAACCTCCGTTCACAAATGATTTAAGACCTACAAAAAAATGAAGAAACTGACAGCACTCTGTCCAAAGGCCAAACCAAGAGGCAAGCCCACATCTTATTCCAAATGTAATACTCAATACCACACTGCCAGATCATTTCACAGAATACAAGTTAAAAGAGGCCTTAATCAAGGTCCTTGGCTTCTCTTCCCCCTTCTTACTACTACCTTTTGTCTTTTCACTGATCCATGAGAGAGGCAAAGCTAGAGAGCAGTTCTAATTCAAAAGTAGTGGATTTAGAAGCTTGTTGAAAAGAATAGCTTAAATAAGCCTTTTAGACAAATAACTGGACTTTAATCTTTAATGGTCTACTTTTATTCAACAAACCAAGCACACGCAAAAATTATACTGCTGGTGAAACTTCAAATTGCAAATCTTTGTATACAACCTCATTACACAGTGTTAAGAACTATATAATTTCCACACACCTGCCCTGTATTGTGACAGGTGACATTTACCAGGATACTTTATTTACAAATTGGGGGGAGTGGGGGGGGGAGAGAGAATAAGGGTTAAGTGACTTGCCCAGGGTTACACAGCTAGTAAGTGTAAAGTGTCTGAGGCTGTATTTGAACTCAGATCCTCCTGAATCCAGGGCCCGTGCATTATCCACTGCATCACCTAGCTTCCCCCTATTTGTAAATGTTGCTGATAAAAACAAGATATAAACTTTCAATCCAAAAAGGGATGGGGTAGCTTTTGAATCTTTCAAAGAATTCCACTGTTTTTGATAAATCAACAACTGTAAAATACAGCCCATTCTTGGGAACAAGCATCTAGCATCTCTCTTCTTTCCCCTTCCTAGATGGAAGAGAAGACCCATAAGGTGATGAGCTATTTCCTTCTATCTTGCTGTAGCTATCCTACCAATCTTTCGATGCCCTGCACAAAGTCTCAACTCCTCCATCATGATTTCCCTGATAACTCCAACCTAAACTTTACCTAAATTTTTACATTTAGTCTTCCATTGTACTATTAACACCTTGTCGTGTGTATATCATGCATACACACAGTCTCCTTAAATTGTTTCTATGTGAGCTTGTCTCTCCAACCAGATTCAGTTCTGTTTACAGCAAGTTATATCATATTTTCTTTCTGTCCTGCATACTGCTAGGCATGTAATAGGTAACTCAACCATATGTTAATTAACTATGGAGGGAAGATCGCTGTCATCCTATTGCTGGCTAGTTGTTAAAAGCAAGGAAGCACAGTTTTATCCCTCAAACTCCTCCTTACTTCCCAGTAGGCTATAAACAGGGGAGATAAAAAGGTAGCCACTGAAATACTTTTTCCCCCACCTAGTTCTTAGCTTATGCACAGATTTCCACCTGTAAAAGGAAGTCTGGACAAATCAGAAAACAAGTGTTACCAGACCAGACCAAGACAGTAAAGCATCACCTGTTTGTCTTAAGTGAGCAAAATTTTCCTCCATTAGAAAACTCAGGTGTGCAGGCATGAAGTAATCCTAACACCATCCTTTAAATCAGAGAAGTGAATGAGAATACTACACCCCCCCATCTCCCTACGTAGACCCACATAATCCAAAATCCAGATGTACGACTATAGATCTTTCTGCTTAGAGACCTCACACTCTTCAGTTCCAAACCATAGACACACCATTCCCTTCTTTCCAAAGTTCATGTTAAGCCAGAAATCCAAATAGACTAATCTATCTTTGAGGCCAAAGTTAGAGAATAAAATAGGACAGGAAGGGATAGCTGAGTAGAATAGGTCTGCACTGAAAATTCCCTAGCCCGAAACTTTTTTTAGTTAAGAAAAAAAATTTAAAACATTCAACACGTAAGCTCTTTTAGATTGGTTTTGGCTTTAACAAAAAGAGTAAGCATTTCTGATAGTCAATAAAATCTTTCTTTGAACTCTTCAGACTTCTAATTGACTAAATACCTACCAGTATACAAAGCAGGCATGAAATCAGAGCTGACTGCAGGTTGCACAATCAATTTCACACTTGTGGTGACCTGCTCCCAAGGCCCTGAGACTGACTGGGGGAGGAGAGCTAACTACAGAGACCAGAGACTATGGAACCTGTAATTGTTATCCTAAATTACCTTTACTAAAGCCTTCTAACTGCTGAGACATACCAGCTGTGCTATAAGAGAGCAACCCAATCTACTCTATTCATCTTGTGATGAAGGTGGTAAGAATGTACTACCCTGCAGTACTTTCCATTAAAGAAACCACAACTTTGTACATTTAAAAGGTCAAAACCACCCCCTGGCCAAAACAGAAGGTCCACTCAAGCAGTGTCAATGAAGTGACTTAAAAAATGAGGCAGGGGGTGATAAAAGACTAAATTAAGTTTTTAAACAATGAAATGGACAGACACTGTGGGGAAAGCATTGAGGTGTGTAGGCAGCAATTTACACCCTAAAGTCTAAACGGTATATACTGGATGAAAGTGTTATTTTCTTCCCAGGAGATGTCACCACCTGCCCAGAAAAGAGGCAAACAGTATCCTCAAATGGCAATGAAGATGGTAAGCAACAAAACAAGAATTATTATCCCCTCTCCTGCCACAAATATTTATGCCAGACTTTTGGATTAAACTTACTACAGGGTAGAAAATAAACTAAACCCTTAAGTTTACGTGGATCAATAGCTTCATTTATTTTTAAAGCAAAATGTAGTTTTTTAAATGCCAAAAGCCAAACAGAGAGAAAAGAATTAATTAGCATAGCTGCACTATGTACAACTTGAATTTAAATACTTTACAAAGAGGAAGAGGGGCAGCTAGGTGGCACAGTGGATAGAACACCGGTCCTGGATTCAGGAGGACCTGAGTTCAAATCCAGACTCAGACACTTGACACTTACTAGCTGTGTGACCCTGGGCAAGTCACTTAACCCCAATTGCCTCACCAAAAAAAAAAAAAAGATGAAAACAAGAACTTCATTACTGTTATACATTACACTTTAAGAAAATGACATTATTTCATAAATCTAGGTTTTAAATTATGAAGTTTTTTACCTTACATAAGTGATTTAAAGGATTCCTTTAAATAACTAATGCATTTTAAGTGATTCATTTTATAGAAATGTAATAAATAAAAATTTTAGTTACTTGTCTATTGTATAAAATGCAATCCACTTATATACTGCATCACAAATCATGTAGGCTCCCATTATACAGATGAGAAAACAGATCCAAAGACTCATCCATCCATAGTTAGAGTAAAATGTCAGAGCTGGGAAAAGGACCAAGATCTCATGACTACTAACATGCAGTGTTGTCTCAACTAGTCTGCCAATCCACCAGCCTTTCTCGCCAGGTTTCATGACTCCTTTCCTTCTATCCTTCACCCCAACCCCCAAGTACTGAAACCTAAAGATCTAAAGTAAAGGGTAAGGGTGAGGATTATAAATAAGGCAGAAGCCAATGATTTCTTATGTGTCATACACATTTTAGGTAGGAAATTGCAGTACAGAAGAAATCATGATTACCTGTCTTTAAAGTAATTAGGGGGGCATAGGTGGTGCAATGGATAGAGCACCGGCCCTGGATTCAGG
This sequence comes from Dromiciops gliroides, assembly GCF_019393635.1. Taxonomy (NCBI): domain Eukaryota; kingdom Metazoa; phylum Chordata; class Mammalia; order Microbiotheria; family Microbiotheriidae; genus Dromiciops; species Dromiciops gliroides. The sequence continues at coordinate 603,678,105 of NC_057863.1, forward strand.
AGTACCTGAGTTCAAATCCAGCTTCAGACACTTGTCACTTAACTAGCTGTGTGACCCTGGGTAAGTCACTTAACCCCAATTGCCTCACCAAAAAAAAAAAAGATAAATATATTTAAAAAAATAAAGTAATTAGGACTTAATTCTATCTTTCCCAGTAACATAAGATGTTAGTTCAAACAAACCAACCCAGTTTCTCCTATAAAATGAAAATAATTGCTATCCCCCCATCTCACAAGCACACCATAAGTAATATATATATAAACTAAATAAATAAATGCAATGAAAATATGCTTTATAACCATACAAGAGTCTCTCACCTTCCATATCCCACATGTGATACTTAACTCTCCACCACTTATTTTTTCCACCTGTTCTATATATATTGCCTGCTTTTCATTCCAGTCAAGCATCATTCTACCAACTTTGTATTTTTCCACCCCCATCTTCAAAATCAATCAGTTTGCCTAAAAGTGCCTACTTAACTTACCTATTTCCAAATTCTTTCTCCCCTATTCCCAATGGAACCCATCCCAGGAAGATGACTAGAACTGGACCTACTCATCACTTCCTCCTGAACGTTCAGGGCTTTTTTGGACGAAGTCATTTAAAGGAGACAATTCCCCCTTTTTTCATGCTGATTTTTACCAAACTATAGATCTACAACACGTTTTGTATTCATAAGTTGTCTTTCCACATAGGAAACTTGAGAATTCTACTTGAAGACAAATATTTCTCACCACTGCTAGCTATGAAGGCTGGCCTCCTCTGCTAACAAAATGTGATGTTAACAGCTTTTAGGTTCTTTCTAAAGCTGAAGCATAGCATAAGCGCTTCAATGGAAACCACAAAGATACAGTACCCAAGCACAGACCCCGGAGAATCTTATCGATCTAGATCTAAAGAGACCTTATCAGAGGTCACCTAGGTGAGGGCTTCTTAAGCATTTTCCACTCACAACCCCTTTTCATCTGAGAAATTTTTAGGTGACCCTGGGTACTCTTTACTGTTGCCAAACTTTTCAAGACTACCACATTTAGTTAGGCAACCTCATATTGAGTTGAGACCCACAGTTTAAGAAGCTTTGACCTGGGGCAGCTAGATGGTGCAGTGGATAGAGCACCGGCCCTGGAGTCAGGAGTACCTGAGTTCAAATCCGGCCTCAGAACATTGATACTCACTAGCTGTGTGACTCTGGGCAAGTCACTTAACCCCAACTGCCTCACTTAAAAAAAAGCTTTGACCTAAGTCTAGTCTTCTCATTTTTTTTTTTTAGGCAATTGGGGTTAAGTGACTTGCCCAGGGTCACACAGCTAGTGAGTATCAATGTTCTGAGGCCGGATTTGAACTCAGGTACTCCTGACTCCAGGGCCGGTGCTCTATCCACTGGGCCACCTAGCTGCCCCTAGTCTTCTCATTTTAAAGATTAGTAATGTATGGTTCAAAAGTGACTTTCGGGCAGCTAGATGGAGCAGTGGTTAAAGCACCGGCCCTGGAGTCAGGAGTACCTGAGTTCAAATCCGGCCTCAGACACTTGACACTTACTAGCTGTGTGACCCTGGGCAAGTCACTTAACCCCCATTGCCTGCAAAAAAAACAAAAAAAGTGACTTGCCCAAGGTCGCAGGCAGTAAAATACCAGAACCAGTAATTAAAATCAGAAACTCGTCTCCAAATCCAGTGTTCTTTCCACTATATTACAGTGTATCTAAAACTCTAAATAATAAGTGCTTTTCAAAACTGTCAGGAACTCAAGTCTAGGATTCGCTGACCCTTTCAGAGATTGGAAAAGGACTGTTTAAAAATTTTTAGCAATTCTGCCTTGTTTTCATTTAATGAGTGAAAAATCCAAACTAAAGAACTGATTTCTGAAGCAGAAATCTAGTAGTCCTCCCACCCCCACACACTCTATTAAGAGTCAAATAGCGGGGGCGGCTAGGTGGCGCGGTGGATAAAGCACCGGCCCTGGATTCAGGAGTTCCTGAGTTCAAATCCGGCCTCAGACACTTGACACTTACTAGCTGTGTGACCGTGGGCAAGTCACTTAAACCCCACTGCCCCGCAAAAAAAAAAAGAGTCAAATAGCTATTACAGAAAGTGAAGGCAGCTTCTAAACCAAACAACAGTTACTGGAGGATGATGGTAGATGCTATAACAAGAGATTTACATAGTCTTGTCCTTTCTGTTTCCCTTTATTTTTATGTGAAATTATAAGGGATGAAAGGGGAAGACAAAAGTAGACGATTTTAAAAAGCAGGCCAGGGGAAAGAACAACCACATTCCAACTATGTGGGCATTTTACCGGACCACAGACAAAGCTAAAGATTGGCTCTGAAGCAGGCCTGTTCTTAACTCTTTAACTGGTGCCTTGCTCTTCAGTCTAATAAATGTACAACTCATCAAAAAGCAGGGAAACTTATGGCCTTTTCTGTTCCTTTGGTACCCAAAAATAAAAAAATGAAATCATCCTATTACAAAAAAAGGATTGTGAAAAGATGGGTAAAAAAAAAAATCAATATATTGACAGCAATCCGGAAGTTTACTGCACTGAAAATTACCAGAGTCAGAAATTAGAAGGTTCCACTACTCCAAATTACTCCTTGCAGTATTGATGGTAAGGCTACAGATTCACATAACATACCAAGCAAGTCAGTGATAAATAGTGCACCCAAAGAAAGTTGTGTGCAGACCTACACACACACACCCTTAATGCTTGTGTGTACTGCCAACAAGCATGTTCAGCCTTGGAATTTTAAAAAGGCTTTGACATCATAGTTGGGATAAAATTTCTTAAGGCTTTTTCCTGTTTACTAAGGTAGTTTCATTAAAAGCTTCATGCCAAACAGACAATATAAAACAATACTAAAACAGTCCAATCCCTCATTTCAACTATTTTAAATCAACTCTGTTTTAAAGACTCAACAAAAAGTACAAAAGGGCAGTTTAAGATAAGTTACACAAAGGTGTAAAGGAAAATAATGGTGGGCAGCACACAGGTAAGTAATATCCAGAACAATCTTAAGGACTTTCCTGAAAGCTGGCTTTTTCTTACAGTAAGAAAGTAATACCAGCAAACTATATAAAGCTTTTTTGGAGGTTAGTTAACAAAGAGAATAATTAGGATGTCCATTAGAGGCTTTTAAATTTTTTTTAATAAAGGACAATAGCTTACTTAAAAAAGCCCCTGGTTACTACCACAGAGTAAAAGTGCACTAGGCTCCTGAAATCCAAGCACTAATTCATTCACCACTGCCCAAAGTAAAAGAACCTGGTTAAAAAAACACAGCTAATACAAGTTGACAGGTGTGAACAAGACCCAAATTTAACCAAGTGATTTTAATTCAAACAACTTAACTTTGTTCTCAAAACAGATATATACACATACACCTACCTACTTACCTCTCCCCTTTACATCCAACCCTATAGTCTTCCCCTTTATTCCTGAGCTCAAGGAACAGAGTAAAACAAATTTATTTTCAAAAGCAAGGAAAGGATGTACACAGTATATAAAACATAAATGCAAAGATGCAGGCTTGGCTGCAGAACTGAAAGACAGGACTCGCAAAGTTGTCAATGGTTCCATGTCAACTTTCAAAGTTCTACAATGGCATGCCCCCAAGGAATCCTGTGCTATTTAACATTTCCATCAATTGATTTGGATAGACAAACAGCAAGTTTCTCAAATCTATAGATAACACAAAGCTGAGAAAGAAAGTTAACATACTGTTTGACAGAGTTTGAGACTGCAACCTTGGGCCAAATCTAACATGGTTAAATGTAGCCTTGGAAGCATATTTTATAAAATAATCTTCACCAGTACAAGAAAGAGGTATGACTGGACAATGGTTAATGAAAAAAAGTTCTAGGGACTTTGGAGAACTTCAAGTTCAGCAGGAACATGTAATATGACAACCAAGAAACCTAAGGTTAATCTTAGGCTGCACTCTCCAAGACTAGAGGGTGGTAGGTCTGCTGACACTGCTTTGGTCAAACATTTTCAGTTATGAGTGATACACTTTAAAAATTATAAGCTATGAGGCAGCTAGGTGGCACAGTGGATAAAGCACCAGCCCTGGATTCAGGAGGACCTGAGTTCAAATCCAGCCTCAGACACTTGACACTTACTAGCTGTGTGACCCTGGGCAAGTCACTTAACCCTCACTGCCTCACACCCCCCCCCCAATTTTATAAACTTAAACTCTGAACTTCAGTTTCCTCATCTGTAAAATGGGCAGATAATCACACCTTCACAAAATTGTGAACAAACAGTAACACAGGTAAACCACTTTAACAACACTTAATGCAACATATAAATGTGCTATTATCTTAAGCTGAAGAGCAATTGAGAAGGACTCTGAGAAACTCATTCCACATAATGATCAGTTGAAGGAACTAAGGATGCTTACTTAACCCGAAAAGTGGAAGACTTAGGGGGAAATGAGAGCCATGCTTAAGTAAAAAAAGGATTGTTCATTTTGGCCCCAATAGACAAAACAAGGAACAATGCAGGAAAGTTAAGAAGTATACATATAGGAATGCTCATGTGCTTGATCCAACTCTCTCTCTCTCTCTCTCTCTCTCTCTCTCTCTCTCTCTCTCTCACACACACACACACACACACACACACACACACACTCTCTCGTCACATTCTCTCACTCCCCCACATACACTCTTTTTAAAAAAATTTTTTTTTTAGTGAGGCAATTGGGGTTAAGTGACTTGCCCAGGGTCACACAGCTAGTGTCAAGTGTCTGAGGCCGGATTTGAACTCAGGTATTCCTGACTCCAGGGCCGGTGGTGCTTTATCCACTGCGCCACCTAGCCGCCCCCCCCACATACACTCTCACTCACTCACACTCACACTCTCTCTCTCTCATAAGAAAACACTTTCTAACAACCAGAGCTATCTAAAATAGAATGTACCTGAGGAAGTAGTGGGTTCTCTCTCCCAAAGACCTCCAAACAAAGGTTAAATGACCACTTGTCAAGTTGTAAAAAAGATTCTAGTTGTAGCAATGAATTGTCACAACTATACTCTGAAATCCCTAGACTCTATTCACAAAGAGCTCTAACAACCCACTACACTACTGTTATTCTGGAAAGGTTATGGTCTCAAATTGTTTCCCCTAAGTCTTCTGAAACAAGAAACTTAGAAGGCATCAAATGCCTTGCTTTGTGGAACACTCAAGAAATGCTTAGGCATTAGGTAATTCAGTGAATTACCTAAACCGAAAATATCCCTGCAGGTCTATAATGTAAAATTTTAAATTCAATGAGGAAGTAGACAATAAATACAAGACATAAAAATTAGTATTTTTTTCTTTCAGTTGCTCAACTTTCTGGCTCAAATACTCATGGTGACATCAACTTGTATCTATCTTGCATGGTGCTATTCATCTACAAAGACTCAAGTAAGACAGCAATCACCCTGCTTTTTTTTACTTCAGCAATTATGTTTAAGAGTTCCTTCTAGCACTTCAGAGACTGGTATTCAGTCAAGAGCCCTCTCAGAATGCTGCACCCAAAACAGGAATGGGCGAGAGGGAGAGAAGAAACAAGCTTTTCCCAGAGGCACAACTGAGAATTTCTAGGTCCTTGACTCAGTAAGATCATGAAAGATCACTTAAATGGGACAACTCTGTAAAGACTTTACTCAATTAGTTTAGGGATGATTTTCATTTGGTCTGGACAAGCAGTTAGTCTTCTTTAAGCCATTCTAATGCTAAATGTAAAAGTCTTTTAAATTTTTTGTCTTAATCATCTCACATATGGCTGTTTCCTTCTTATGTGTAAAAATGGCCAGTTCCCTGCTACCTATTACCATCTAACCTAACTCACCTCTTCCTCTTTCCTTATTACCTTTCTCACATTCACATTCAATTTCCTTCATTCAGTCATTTACTGAACATCTAGAGTGGGTATTGCACAACTGTCACTATAAATATATTATCTTGTATTTCAGTTGCTTCCTTCATAAATCCAATAAAACTCTTATTGTAAAGGTTCCTAAAATGTTTTGGGCTAACGGAACCTCTTTTTCCACTTCTGAAACTGGCAAAAGTTTAGGAGGATAATAACTCCTTTAAATAATCATTAAAACACAATGAAGAGGGAGTCATGGCAGAGCAAGTAGTAAAACGACCCTTTACAATGCTATCAAGGTTAAAGTAGGGGGCCTCATAGGACACCCCTGTAGAGCTTTGTGTGGACCTACTTCCAACAATCCCAGAGTGGTTCATGCAAATTAACCTCTTCTCAACATATTACAGGCAATTCACCATTAAAGCCTCAAAATATTTTTTTCCAGCTTCAATTTCCAAGACACTATGGTTCTCTCTCCCTCAATGCTCAGTACTTTTCTTTTTGAAGTTCGTTCTTCACAACTCCAACTATGTTTCAGCCCTCTTCTCATTTTATTCCTAATGCTTCCATTAACCTCCTTTCCTTTGGTCTGACTCCCTCACCACCTGGGAAGGAGGAGCAGAAGAGATGAGATGAAAGTTCTCAATCTTTTGCCCAAAATCTCTCCCAATGCTCAGATCCTCACACTCCTTCACAAAGACTACATAAAAACCTCAAAGGCATGAGGGCTCAGAACTGCTAAGATATGTTTTATTTCCAGAAGAGTTATGAATTACTTCACTCAATTTTCCCTTGATTCCTCCTCCCCTAAACACATTAGCAGAGCAGTAAGCACATTACCTTTTTAACATTTTCCTCCTCCTCTTGGCGTTTCTCATAGTGTGAGAAGTCATCAAAAATGGAGGTGGTGTGCTTGTAGCTGGCAATGATTTTCAACACCTGCTTTGCCTTTTCCAGGGGCACTTCCTGAGTGTCTCTGGAGTTGGTCACTGGTTTATTCTCGTTGTTCTCTAGGCGAATGTGCCGCAGCTGGCTATTGGGAACGTCCTTCACAAAAATCCACCTGACATCAAACCGTCCCTTCCATTTGTCCTGGGACCACACACCTGCACATGTGTTGTAGTCCACAGCAGATTTCATTTCTGCTACGCCACAGAAGTGTCCACTGCCGTTGACACTGAAAAGTAAGTAAACGGGGCCTTTCCCGTTCATGGAGCGATAAGCAGCGTCCAGTCTCTTATTGCCGTGTTCTGTGCTGCACCAGATATTATATTTAATGGAACGGTGGATATCGTCCTCAGAGTAACTCTTGATGATGAAAACCCGGCCATGTTTCAGATTCCAGTCAAAATCCTTGGGATTATAATTGTTGATGGACCTCAGCTTCTCCAACACTGGGTGGGGTTCTGAAGGAGCAGACCCGGAATTGTTCTGAGACTGCCCCACTCCATTACCATCCACCCCATTATGCCCAAACCCATTGCCACGGTTCCGGGGTGCTACCCAACGGGTGGGCTGGGCTGCTTGTTGTTGCACAGAAAGCTGGGTAGGCTGGGGCGGTGGTGGTGGAGGCAAAGGCTGTGGTTGTTGGCCTGCCGCAGCCTGCACCACTGGTGGGCTATTGTTTATCTGCTGACCTACGGGCTGAGGTGATCCCTGGGTTGGCTGCTGACCAATATTCTGAACCAATGCCTGGGAGGGGGCTTTTGCTACTGGACCCTTATTATCCCAAGTTCCAATATCCATGTTATGTTTTATTGGGGGTGGTGGAAGACTTGACCCTGCCATGCCATTCTTGGTCTTCAGCTTGGGCTGTTGCTTTGCAGGCTTACTAGCAATATCAGCCCAAGATGTTGGTTTGGGAGGAGCAATAGTGGCTGGTGGCAAACTATTGGATGCCACTATGTTACTAGTAATGGATCCACTGCCAACTGCAGAGCCAACAACTTTTGGAACACTGCTTGTAACATCTGTGCTGCCCAGCTTCAGCGCTGCCATCCCTTGGTCTATAGTATTCATACCAGGAGCCTTATTCAGGGTCTCATTGGCAAAAGCTGACTGTCCATCAATCATGGCTCCACCTAAGGAGCTAGGTGCATAAGCATAATTGCTACTATATCCAGAGCTCTGAGTAGACTGTCCCTGAGAACTGTTATTCCCCCAAGCTGAGAAGTCAATCCCACTGGGAAAGAAATTAAAACCATGCTGACCAAGAAATGGAGTGCTGCCTAGAGCCCCTGGCTGTCCAAACATAGCATCTGGTAGAAAGTGGGGCTCTCCATTGCTGAGCTGTCCATAAGATGTTAAGTAGGGCATTGGTGGGTCACCCCCAGTAGACCAGGCAGCTTCACCCAATGAATAGGAGAAGCCTATTGAAGGACTGTAGTAGCTTGGTAGATAAGAGTCTGACATGGCTGTATATGCATTATTCTGTAGGGGGGGAGAAGAAAGCAAGAAAATCAGAACAAAGAAATACAAACTGAAATAAACACTTTGTTTATACACATAAGAACACAAAGCCCTCCTCCTTCCCTACCCATAACTATTACCCAAAAAGCAGCATTCTATGCTATCAAAAATTATCTATCATGAAAAGTCTACTTTCCAGTTTAGTATTTTTAAAAAATCAACTTCAGGTTTTCTAAATCTACCAAAAGTAGGCTTAATGCTTTCCCAAGTCATGCTCTCCAGAAACCTTGGCAGGTGATAACTACTTTCAATTAAACCCAGATGTGGCAAAGGTATTGGTGGCTCTTTGGACTGTAATAATATGCATCTTAGCAGAGTAGATGAGTTCAGAAGAGAGGGATTTTTTCCCTCCCCTTAAAAAGCATTGTTTTAAAGTCATGAATGGCTAATAGTTATTTTTTTAAACTGTCAGACTGGAACTTCAGATTCTAGCTCAAATAACCATGCTTCCATCCTTTAAAAAACCAAAACTCTCTAAGAAACTAAACAGCAAATAAAGTATACAACCTACAATGGAGAATATTACTCTTAATTCCACTTGGAATTATCCGAAGTTCTGCCCGCCTTAATTAAAACTAGGAGGGGAAATTCATAATGGCTTCTGAACAGCACATTTTGAAACCACAAAAAAATACTGTTGAATTTTCTACTTTACCTCTAAGAGCCAATAAACGGATAACTTTGCAATTAAAACAGGGAGAAGGCATCTGAGAATTCCCATACAGCAGTAACATCATTATGAACTTTAATGTCAAGTTATTAATATTGTTAGACTAGGTTACAGAATGAAAATCATTTTAATCTCTATGAATATTTCCTCTCTGTATTTTTAAAGCACAGAATAATCTCTTAGGTGAAGAGCCAATCACAAAAAAGGGTACTTCCTGTAAATGTAGTCAGATCTAAACTTAAAAAAAAAGAAAAGATTTCATAACTCAAACAATTTGATTAATAAAAAACCATTAGTAGACAGACTAGTTAATATATAGTCCTGTCCTTAAAAGATTTAGATGACTAAGGCTACCTGAAGTCTTAATCTTATGTTACCAAGGCCATCAGTACTTGTAGCAACCAGACTTCTCAGCTGGTCAAGAAAGTAAATCTTTCCATCTGATTCAGTCTGATAAAATAAAATGGGGTTTTCTTGTGTTTTGCCTGCTATAAAGTATCTTATTTGAAAGGGGGAAAGGGATTAGTATCTTTATTCATACTCATGCAAAAATAAAAAATTATAGATGTCTGTAATAAATTAGGAGAAAAATTCTGCATATTTTACTTGAAAAGTATTAGAAATTAATGGCAGGCAAAGTATTGAAAAGTGCCAACTGTAGTTTCATGGAATAGGTTACTACACAGAACTCTAGGACCCCTCTTCAAAACTTACAGGAGGACGTGGGCAAGAGTTCAACAAAATGGGATGCAATTTGCAATAGCAAAATACCCACAGTTAAGACACCACAGATCCCAATTATCTAAGTCTAGTAGAGAACAGATTTTCATCCTGTCCTTCATTTCTACTTCTTAGTTTTTGGAATATAAGAAATTTTTTCTTGGTATAAAAAGCCCCATACTTAACTTTTTAATTCTAGGGAAACAAGGAAAAATCAAGTCCCCTTTAAACATTACATGGCTTGCCAAGTTAAGAATAGCTGTCTGTACCTCAACTGGCAGGCTCTCACATGCTCCTGAACTTAAAAACATCTGAGTTACACAATGTTTTATAGGAACTACGTGGAATTAAGAGCTTCTAAATGCTCCCACTATTCTCATTATAATAAACACGTAAGCAAATTACTTATTTAGCAAGAGGCAGCTATTAGTTCATTCCTCTATTTCCTTCCCTACTTTTCCTGATTAACTGGTTGCTTTCTAATCAAGAAACTTTTTCTAGTCAGTCTCTGTTAACTTTTAAAAAACCAAACCTTAGTGTGTGATGATTTAAAGGAATGAAAAAAAAGTTTTATGTAGAAATTGGAGGCAACTTAGCTCATAGGAAGTTATTTTAAAAAGAATTCCATGTTTTTTTAATCAGAGACAATGATTTATACATTATTTTCAAAGTTCATTCAAAACATGTTTAGAAATCCCTGAATTTTTAAGCAAAGTGCTAGGGGAAGTAACATTTTCAATTATGACCAGACAAAAGGAGAAAACAAAGCTATTTAGTATTGTATATGTATGTGACAATACAGGAGAATTCATGCAAGCCAACCAAGTTTCTACAGGGCACTAACCATACTAATCATCTCCATAACTAAGTGCTCTAAGTGACCAAAAAGAGTTACTATTATTCTGATAGTACAATTCTCACCTGATTATTATAACTTCTGATTTTCCTAGAGAAAACCTCCAGTTGAACATACAGCTCACTGGAAAAAAATTTCTATAAACTGGCCATATTCATGGGAACTAGTTCTCATGGCCCTCAAAAATCAAGTCCTCAAGCAGATATACATTATGATAATACAGACAGTACATTATGAGATATTGTCTCAAAGTGATTCAATATCATAGTGCTATGGGGCAGCTAGTTGGCACAATGGATAGAGCACCAGCCCTGGAGTCAGGAGTACCTGAGTTCAAATCCTGCCTCAGACATTTAACACTTACTAGCTGTGTGACCCTGGGCAAGTCACTTAACCCCAATTGCCTCACTTTAAAAAAATAAAATCATAATGCTATATGTTTAATGACAATATGGGTTTACGGATTTTAAGGTTCCCTACTAAAGCTCCTTTTTTACACCTAAACGCCAGACAAATAATTCCAGGAAGAGGAGGAGAGGTGTTCCCCCATCCTCCAAAGTGGGTTTCCCAGGAAAAGAAAGTGGAAGGCCATCAAATGCATTATTACAACCCTCAAGCCGAAGGAGGTGAACAGTTAATGACTACTCACGGGCCTTGCCTGTGGACTCAAGTAGGGTTCGAAATCATCATCATTTAATCCATCCTTCTGATGCACAGATCCATTTTGTACTGAGGAAAAAAGTCACAATTGAAAGTGTGTCTCGGCGCTGCGGTCTATTTTTTAACAAATGAACTCAAGATAAAGACACCCCCCCACCCTTTCCCCCAACCCAGCAAGCCCACATAAAGGCAAGTACTCCACAGCGATTCCTTTAACGAAAGTGAATCCCGCCCCAGTCTGAAAGGTCACTCTCCTGGCTCCTCCAGACCCCCATTTCCCCCCCATCCCCAGCCTGCCCTTCCAGAGGCTGATCCACCGGGAGGAAAAACAAAAGGCCCTCTAAGACCTACAGGAAACTAAAGACCTGGGACATTTCGGAGCCCAGCCCGCCCCCACCCCGGGGGCGGCCATGAATTGCTCCTTGTTCCCAAAGAAGCCAAACACCCTCGGCCGGAGGCGCCCCGGCCCGCCCGGGGTTGCGGAGCCCGAGGAGAGCCCCCCCTCCGCGGGGCGCTTCCCGGGGACCCCACCTCCGCTGCCCGCCCCGGGATGCCCTGGCCCCCCGGGCGGCTCACCTTTGTTGCCTTGACCTTTCGGTCTCTGCAGAAACGAGCCCAGACCGGGAGGGAGCGAGGGCGGGAGGAAGAGTCGTCGCCAGGCACCAGGTTGTCCGGAGGAGCCGCCGACAGGGAGCGGAGAGGGAGGAAAAAAAAGACACGAGATATGAGAGCGGGCCCGCCGAGGGGGAAGAAAGGAGCGGGCCGGGCCGGGCCGGGCCGGGCCGGGCCGGGCCGGGCCGGGCCGCGGGGAGGAGGCACGGAGGACGGCAGGGAGGGGGGAGGCTGGGGACGGGGGCGGGCGGCGGGGCGGGAGGCAGGCAGGGAGGGCAGAGCGGGCCCGGGTCCGGGCCCGAGCCCACGCGAGACGCCACCGGGGCGAGGGGAGCTGCCGGCCCGGCCGCGCTGAGGCGCCGGGGCCTAGTCGGGCTCCCGCCTCACACAATGGCCGAGGCATGCGGGCCGGGTGGCCCGGGCCGTACCTGCTCCAGGAGGCTGCTGGCCGACATGGCTCGGGGATCCGCGGGGAAGGCGGCGGCGGCGGCGGGCTCTCCTCAGGGCGGCGGCGGCGGATGGGCCCCGGCGAAAGCGGGAGCGGAGCGGCAGCGGCGGCGGCAGCGGCTTTGTCCCTGACGCTCCGGGGGCCTCGGCGGACGCGGCGGAGACACAAGCGCGCGGCTTCGGGCTCGGGCTCTTGCCTCCGACTCCGCGACGCTCTAGCCCGGCTTCTCAACGCCCCGTCTCGAATGCCTGCGGCGCGCGCTCCCGCTGGGCCCGAACGAGCTCTGGGCGCCAAGGCGGCGGGGGGCGGGGGAAGGGGGGAGGGGGCGGGAAGCGCGCGCGCGTGGGAGCGTGGGGGAGGCGCGCGCTCCTCTCGAGGCCGCTCGCGCCCTTTCCTCTTCCTCTTATCTGTCCGTCCGTCTCTCTCTTTCTCTCTTATCTCCCTTCTGTCTCCGTCTCTCCCCCCACTTCTCTCCCTCTCCCTCGGTGTCCCTCCTCACTCACTCACACACGCGGAAGGAGCCCCTCCCCCACGCCTCTCCTCACGAGCGCAAGGCATACCGGGAAGCAAGCCGGCGAGGTGCCCGCAGCGCCCTCTAGAGGGCGGGAGGATCGAGAAAGGGCCGCGCGCAGGCGCGCGCGACAGAGAGACCAAGGGAGAGAGAAAGGCGCCCTCCCCACCCCCGCCCTCACTAGTTCCCGGCTTCTGGCCTCGGGGGTTTCCGGACAGCGCTGCCTGGGGCGCGAGACCAGAAGGACCGATTAGACTCGTAGCCCTGACCCCCACCCAACCCGCGGAGTCCCCCAAAACACCTGGAATCCTGGGTTCCCGAACTAGAAAAAGGATCTTAGAGGTCATCCAGCCTAGCCGCCTCCTTTTGCACGGGGGAAACCGAAGCACAGAGAAGAAAGGGACTTGCCCAAGGTCACACAGCCGGGTGCCGCCGTGCGACAGCTTGGAGTATTCACGGGGCCAAGGAGAATTGAGAATGAAGACATCTCCATGCTCGTTTCTCAAACGTGGACCCCTACAAGAATTTATTTCATTTGTTAAAAGACACTTCGCTGGTGCAATAGTAGCAGTCTGGTCAGTAAGCATTTATTAAGTGCCCACTAAATGCCAGGCACTGTGCCAAACATTGGAAATACAAAAAATGACCAGAGACAGGCAGGCACTGCCTTCAAAGACCCCACACTCTACTAAGAGAGAGAACGTGCAAACAGCTTAGTACAAACAGGACAAACAAACGTAAACAAAGAATACCTAGGGGTCCCAGAAAAGGCAGAAGCATCTAAGGAGGGGTGGCAGAAACTAAACTCAGGTTCAAAGTGGGTTGGTTTGGGGATTTCCCCTTCCCTTTTTCTTTTTTAAAAAAGCTAATTGGGGGGGGGGGAGTAGCTAGGTGGTGCAGTGGATAAAGCACCAGCCCTGGATTCAGGAGGACCTGAGTTCAAATCTAGCCTCAGACACTTGATACTAGCTGTGTGACCCTGGGTTGTCCACCCAATGTGGTATGGGGCCTAATGTGTCTCCTTAAAAGACCAAACTTAAACTACAAAAAGCTGAGGTTATTTTTAGTAAGCAACATAAAGCTGGAAAAGTGTATGGTTTGAAGCAGTCCCCTCTTTTTACAGATTGGGGAAACAGGCCCAGAAGAGAAAAGTAATAGAATTGAGATTTGAACCTAGGTTTTCTGATTTAAATCCAGGGTTTTTCCCACTAAACCAAGCTGTCTTAATTGCATACAGAAAGTGGGGAGAGAGGGGCTGGAAATATTTAGATAAGACTCAGAGTCCACCTGGACTTTGTACCTATTCCACACACAGCTTGTGTCAATACTTCGGGCATCCCCCAACCACCCAGGACCCTCCTCATTTCTTTTCTTTTTTTTTTTAGTGAGGCAATTGGGGTTAAGTGACTTGCCCAAGGTCACACAGCTAGTAAGTGTTAAATGTCTGAGGCCGGATCTGAACTCAGGTACTCCTGACTCCAGGGCCGGTGCGCTATCCACTGTGCCACCTAGCTGCCCTCCTCATTTCTTTAGTACTTCACCTTCTGCTGAGAAAGCAAGCCATAGAGCTGCACACTAGCCAGAGAGAAAACCTGAGAGGCTGGTCCTTACCCCACTACTCCGAACCATTCACTAAGAACAAAATCACTCAGGAAGTCTTCAGAGCCAAGAAGTCCCCCACCCCATCCACCCAAGACCTGTAGAGAGGAAGCTAGACTTGAAGAAGACCCCAAACAGAAAAACCCAGGTGGATGCCCCCACACCTGCAGAGAGATTTGACTTGGCTGAACTGAAACTGAATAGATGCTACCCTGTTATACACAGTATCCCAATCTTTTTAGGCAACTTGGTGGCATAGGCACAGTGAATGGAGCTCTGGGCCTGGCATTCAGAAGACCTGAGTTCAAATCCAATCAATAAACATTTATTAAGTGTCTGTTATTCGATGGACTTTGTGCTAAGCTGGAGATACAAAAAGAGCTCCCCCAAAATAAAGGTACTTGCCCTCAAGGAGTTTACAATCTAATGGGAGAGACAATGTGGAAACATATATACAAATCAAGCTACATGGAGATAACAAAGGGAAGGCACAGGGACTTCTCTTTTCCCCCTGTACTACATCACTTGGTGATCTTATCAGCTCTCATGGATTGAATCATCATCTCTTTGCTGATGATTCATTCTCAAATCTACCTTTCCTGTCCCAATCTCTTTGCTGACCTCCAATCTCACATCTCCAACTGCCTTTCAGTTCATTTCAGTCTATATTGGATACCCAGTCTAAACAATCTTAAACTCAACCCGTTCAAAACAGAACCCATTATCTTTCCCCCTAAACCCTCCTTCCCATCTACCTTCCCTTGTACTTTAGAGTGCAACAGGGTGTACGGGGAGTCCTGGGAAGACGGCTCATCCACCTTTGGTGTCCACCCAATACTCAACTCTCACCCATGGCTCCAAGAAGCACGCACAGCAACCACGCTCCGGTGAACCTTGTCAGCAGATGGGCTAAACCAGGTTGAGGATAACCCCAACAGGCCTGAAACCCATCAAGTGAAATGGGGGAGGGAGGAGGGGAGACTACCCCAAGCATGTAGAAAGAGTTTCCCTGGTGGAATGGGTGGATATGAACAATCTGTTCTAACTAGTCAAGAAGGTGGCTGAAGCAGCTTAGAGTCTGGTCAGACTTGTAAGATGCCAGGGTCATCCACGGCACTCAGGGACATCGGGGGTCTTTGTCTTGCCCCTGGATTCCAGTGACTCTGGAAAAGAGCGTGGGGCTGCGGACTTTGTGCAGCTCCGCCACATTTAATTCCAATTCACTCTCAAGTCGAGCCATCACCCCATGATGTCATCGGTCCCTTTGGAAAATAAAGGGACATTCACAGCAGAAGGCAACACCAACCTCTCACTCCCTCAGCCCTGGATTACTGACCATCTCTCCCTCCCCTCCACCCCCCCATATCCAAACCTGCCAATTTCACTTTTGCAATGATCTCTTCTCTGACACTGCCACCACTCTGGTGCAGGCCCTCATCACCTCAAGCCTGGACTATGGCAACAGCCTCGGGGTGGGTCTGCCTGCCTCAAGTCTCTCCCCACTCCAATCCATCCTCCATTCAGCCGCTAAGGTCTTTTTCCTAAAGCAAAGAACACATCATATCACTCCTGCCCCTAATCAATAAACTCCCGTGGCTTCCTCTTGCTTCCAGCAGCAATTACAAAATGTTCTATTTGGCATTCAAAGCCTTTAAAACCTCCCTCTCCTCCTCCCTTTCCCAAAAACCCATACTCTTCATCCAGTGACACTGGATCACATCCAGTGACTCCTAATTGTCCCCATGATTGTCTCTTCTAATCAATCAATCAATCAATAAACGTTTATTAAGCACCCACTATTCGCCATGCATAGCCACTAAACACCAGGGATACAGAAAGGAGGCAAAAGACAAGCTGTCCTCAAGGAGCTCACAATCTAATGGAGTATTTGACATGCTAAAAATACCTACAAATTGAGCTATATGTGAGATAAACAGGACATAATCAAAAGGGAGAAGGCACTAGAATTAAGAGGGGCTAGGAAAGGCTTCTTCTAGAAGGTGGGATTGTAGTTGAGATGTAGAGGAAGCCAGGGAGGTCAGTAGTTGGAGTGGAAGAGGGAGAGAATGGGAGCCTCAGATACTAGCTGGGTAACCCTGGGAAATAACCACTGTCTGCCTCAGTTTCCTCAACTGTAAAATGGGGGTAATAATAACAGCACCTACCTCACGGGGGTGTTGTGAAGATCAAAAGAGAGAATATTGGGGCAGCTAGGTGGCACAGTAGATAGAGCACCGGCCCTGGAGTCAGGAGTACCCGAGTTCAAATCTGGCCTCAGACATTTAACACTTATTAGCTGTGTGACCCTGGGCAAGTCACTTAACCCCAATTGCCTCACCAAAAAAAAAAAAAAGAGAGAGAGAGAGAGAGAATATTTTCAAAAGGCATTTTGCAGACCATAGAGCACTATAAAAATGCTAGCTATTCTTGTGGTTAGGATCACACTGGGTACCCTTGACCTCTGAAATATGAAACTACTTAGAGGGAGGCCTGTGCTTCATACTCTAGAGAAGAGTCCCCCCTCCCCACACCCCTATACCCCTTTTCAGCTTCCTCTTGTGTATTATTTTAGATTAGTTTGTAAGCTCCAGGACCAACACTTAGTGGGTGCTTGATAAATGTTTACCAACTGTTGGCTAGGGGCTGCCCTGGTCTAGAGGGAAGTATCTCATGGATGAGATCAGAAATCCCCAGAAGGATCCATGGAAATGGTGCCCACAGCAATAAGCCCACTCAGAGGCATCTGGGCTTCTGTCTGGTGGTGTCAGGTGGACACCTCCCTAATGCATCATTCATCAGATTGCTACTGCTTGTTACAACCCAAAGCTATTAGGCATGGATCAAATATCTCTCCCAAAGGTTTAGTTTGCCTCCTAGAGTAAGGATGTACTCGTCCAGTCGGCAGTTCTCCCTCCTTCAAATGAAGAAGGCTCTGTCTCTCTCTTTGTCTCTGTCTTTGTCTCTCTGTGTTTCCACTGCTCCAACTCACACATATCCCTTAAAAGCTCTAAAAATTAAAAATTAAAATTCCTTCTGAATACAAGAGGTGAGCTCATTTAAGACATTTAACAACCCTGTGAGAGGACTCCTACAGGTGTCACCTCTGTTTTACAGCCTCAGTGAGGTTAAATCATTTGTCCAGCTCCATGCATCCAGGAAGGATCTAAGGCAGGAAAGTTCAGGAACAAAGCAGGTGTTAAGCTATTTATTGAAGAATGGCCAAAAAATTGTGGTAGATGAAAGAAAGGTAGAAGCAGGGAGATGGCCAGTAGCTAAAGCATTGGATCTGAATTCAAATTCTGCCTCAGACACCAGCTGTGTGACCCTAGGTAAGTCATTAAATTTGGCTGCCTCAATTTCCTCACCTGTAAAATAGGAGCGATAATAATAACACCTGCTTCACAAGGTTGTTGGAAGGACAAAATGAGATGATATTTGTAAAGTTGCCAACTTTAAAGCACTATGTAAATGCTACCTATTATTACCTATTACCCTCTGCTGATATAACTGCTGCTGAGCCCTACAGTCTACTTTCTTCTCTAGTCACACACATCCTTAATCCTTAAGGTCCTTTCAGCCACTTGGGTTATCATGGAAAACAGCTGGTGTCAAAGTAGATCGAGCTCTGTGCCTGGAATCGGGAAGACCTGAGTTCAAATCAGACCTCAAGCACTCACTAGCTGTATGACCTTGGGCAAGTCACTTAACCCTCTTTGCCCTGCAAAAAAACCCAAAAAGCAAAAACAAACAAGATAATATTTGTGAAAAGCACTTAACAGCACCTGGTGTATAGTTGATATAGGCACTCTATAAACACTTATTCCCTCCCTCTACTTATCATGTACAAGCCTTTGCTGGCAAACGTGTTGCAGCCTCCTCCCACCTACCAGATGTCCTCAGTGCCCTTAGGAGTGGCTTGCAAACTTTATTCTTCCAAGGTGATCGTGCTCCATGACCCCCAGTGCATCACATCACTGGAAGACGATGGGCATTAGAAAGGTGAATTATTCTCAGGAAAGAGCTTAAGTGAGCATCAAAATGAATGAGCATTTTCCCAAATGCAAACCAGCTTGATCTTCCCCGATCAAACTCTTGGTCTGGCTCACTGATATGACTAGCTGACATTCATCCAGTCCTTTAAGGGTTGGAAAGAGCTTTGCGGATTTTATCTGATTCTCGAAACACCGTTCTAAGGTAGATTATTTATTATTACATTATTATTATTATTACCACCATAAGCAGAGGCTCGAAGAGGTTAAGAGAGACTTACTCATAAATATCAAGGGCAATTTGCATCATATGGGGAATATTACTGTTTTAAAAACATAAAAAAGAAAAGAAAGATGGGTTTCTACATTGGGGAACATCTTCTAATTATGTAAATGATGTAAAATTTATCAGATAAAATTCCAGACTATCCTTTCCTCCTCCTCATGCTCATGCTCAATTTTGGGCCTAGTTCTTTGTCCATTTTCTTGTCTAAGACAGAGGTACTGATGGGATTCAATCTATGGACCACCCTTTCAAGCTTGGCAACTGACATTCTTCATCCACTTAGTTGTGTTTGTTTCTGTGTGGACTGTTAGGCCAATCCTTTTAACCCCTTAAACCTTTTCCCTACCCTTATGTATTCTTTGATCCAGTGACACTGGCCTCCCTTCCAGTGTCTAGACTCCCTGCATTTTCTTTTCTTTTGAGCCAATCAGAGTTAAATGACTTTCCCAGGGTCATACAGCTAGTAAGTGTCTGAGGCTAAATTTGAACTCAGTTCCTTCTGGCTTCAGGGCCTGTGCTCTAACCACTCCAGCACCACCTAGCTGCCCCAACTCCATGCATTTTTACTGGCTTTCCCCATACTCTCCCTTCTCATCTCTGCCTCCTGGCTCTCCTGGCTTCCCAACCCCTCTTCATTCTAGTGACTTGCTTGTGTTGATTATTTCCTTATCTGTTCTTTATCTAGTTTGCTTCAGGCATAGTTGTTAGCTCAGGAGCTCCCTGAGGGCAGGCACAGTCTAGCCCTTCTCTGGGAAGCTCCGACACAGAGCAGGAACTTAAAGAAGGTTTATTGACTCACAGAATGAAAGCCGAACAAAAAATGTTCTATTTGATCCTGGAGGCAATAGGAAATCATTGGATTAGATAAAGGAATGAGGTGGTCTGACCTGACCTTTTCCTTTAACACAAATCTTTTCACCTCTAGTAACTTAGTTTAAAACATAAATAACTGGGGCAGCTAGATGGTGCAGTGGATAGAGCACCAACCCTGGAGTCAGGAGGACCTGAGCTCAAATCCGGCTTCAGACACTTAACACTTATTAGCTGTGTGACCCTGGGCAAGTCACTTAACCCCAACTGACTCACTAAAAAAGAAAAACAAAAGAAAGCCTTCACCCTCTACTTTAACACCCAAATGTTAAAGTTTGGAGTGGCATTCAAGCCCTTTCCTATCTACATCTCCAGTGTTGGCCCAGAAGAACTGTTCACAAGGCCATGATAGACTTCTTCTTCTTCCTGCCACAGCCTGAAGGTCACAGTGCCTCAGCTTTCCTGTTAGCATCCCTGATCCTGTCCCTTCTCTGTCCTTCAGGTATCAGGCCTGGCCCCCGTTATGGGGTTCAGCAGGCTGCCCTAGTACACATCTCTTATTGTCCTTGCCTCTCTTTCAGTGGAGGATCCTTGGCCCTTGGATGACGGGCAAACAGGTACCATAGTACAGTGGTACCAAAGGACCAGTTCTAGATTGAGAGGTCCTGCGTTCAAATCTTGTCTCTACTACTTACTATCTGGGTACCTCCCCCCTCCAGTTCATCTCCAGTTCAGCAATGTGGCCTCTCCTCAAACACACCAAATGAAAGGACCCCTTGCATTCAGCAATGCCTGCTCTTCTCTGAAGTCTTCTCAGAAGCCCCTTTAATCTCAGCAATGGATGGCCAGTCCAGCCAGCCCCCTGATTTCTCCATGCTTGTGGCAGGGCAGCTGAGGTTTGGTGAAAGAAATCACAGGATAAACTCCCATGATTTACAAGATCATTGACTTGGAGGTAGAAGGGACCTCAGAAGCCATCTGGTCCAAAACCTTCATTTTACAGATAAAGAAACTGAGACCCAGGGAGGTCAAGAGACTTGCCTAGTGTCACACAGGTATTAGAAGCAGGATTCAAATACCGGTCTGTTTTCTCCTAAACTCATCCTTTTCCTGCTCTAACATGCAATCAATAAACATTTACTATGTCCCAGGCACTGTGTTAAGCACTGGAATACAAAAAGGATCAAAAGACAGTACCTGTCCTCGGGAAGCTTCCAGTCTAATGGAGGAGATAATAAATAGAAAGCCAGCTATATACAGAATAAATAGGAAAAAAGTAACAGCGGGAAGGTCCTAGAATTGGGAGCAATTGAGCAATTGAGAAAGGCTCCCTGTAAAAGAAGTTGGGCAACAAATCTGCCTCTAACCATCCTTCAGTTCTCTCAGTGGGACAGTGTTCCCAACCCTTCTAGTTATCAAGCCCCACCCTTAGAGCAGATAAACCACTCTCAATTCAGGCCAACCCACAAAGTCTCCCAGGATCAGTCAGTCAATAAGCATTTATTAAGCCCTTCCTATCAGCAATTCTGATAAGAAGAATTGCAAAAGACAGCCCCTGCCCTCCAGAGGCTCACAATCTAATGGGGGTACCAGCAAACAGATATGTGGAGGAGGACTAGAGCAGGAAGGGAATTCTGAGGCCACCTAGTCCTACCCCCTCTTATTGTGCTTTTAAGGAAACTGAGGCCAGAAGTGGAGTGATGTGCCCCAGCCCAGGTTATCTGACTTCAGAATCCACTGGTAACTTTCCATCGGTAGCATAGCATCATAACTCCCTCTCGTCCCCCTCCTCTTTTCTCCTCATTCTCTCTAGTCCCAGGAAAGACAATATTCCTAGTCTTCCCTAAGGTGACTTTATTTGCACCCCAGAAGTTCCCGTCTGTTCCCCCTTCCCTTCCCCTGCAGTGGTCCCTTCTAGAGTCTTCCACTTCTTGGAACTGCAACTTGGGTCTCTCCCCTTAATGTGGGGGATGGGTTTAGCCTCCTCCGTCACCCTGACTCTTGTTTTGCTCACAAACCTGCCTCATTTCAGCTGCCACCACTAACTTTCAAATCACTGTCTCCACTTCGGACTTTTCCAGGCTGCTGTCTTTACCTGAATGTCCCCTGGCCACCTCAAATTCAACATATCCAAACTTGAGTTTATCATCTTCCTTGCCACCCCAACCTGTGTTCGCTTCTGATTTCATCACTTTTGTCCACGGGACTACCGTAGACCTGATCTCCCAAGTTTCTAGTCTTTCCTCTCCCTTTCACATCCAATCAGTTACCAGGTTCTGGTCATTTGACCTCAAATCTTTGCCTTCCTTCTTCCCACTGTCACCAACCTAGAATAGACACTTACAAGGACCTCTAAAATAGCATCTGACACTATATATAAAACGCTCAAGACTCATAGCCCCCCCCATGTCTGCAAAGAAGGAAGAGCAGTACATGTTCACAGCTCCTCTCTGAGGGGTCCTTAAACATTTCAGAGAAAAGTCACGAGGATTTCCCAAAGCAAGGTGATTATCATAATTTAATGCAGATGTATTTGAAGAATCCCTAAATAGTGATCTCCAACGAGGATGAGTGAGAATGACAAAGAGAGCTTCAGCTGAGCCTGGGCATGTGATGATGAAAGGGAGGTGGGATAATCTCCTTGGAACCTTGCCCTATTACTTTCTCTGTAGCAGCTATTGAATCTTTGTAAAGAAGGTCAGTTGCTCCCTAGATTCTAGGTCATTTTAACTTCATTGAGAGAAGCTTGGCTTCCAGGAATTAGAAGGTGATCCTCAGTCCTTCAGTCATTCAACAAGCATTTATTAGGTGTTTACCACGTGCCCTGGAGGGCAGCTAGATGGCAGGGCACAGGGCACCAGAATAACTGAGACACTTGCTAGCTGTGTGACCTTGGGCAAGTCATCAACCTCATCCTGTTTGCCTCGGTTTCCTAATCAGTAAAAAGAGCTGGAGAAGGAAATGGCAAACCTCTTAAGTATTTCTTTTTTTTGGGGGGGGTGGTAATGAGGGTTAAGTGACTTGCCCAGAGTCACACAGCTAGTGTCAAGTGTCTGAGGCTGAATTTGAACCCAGATCCTCCTGAATCCAGGGCCAGTGTTTTATCCACTGCGCCACCTAGCTGCCCCACCTCTTCAGAATTCTGCCAAGAAAATCCCAAATGGGGTCATGAACAGTGGGACACAACTGAAATGACCAAACAACATGTACCAGTTACTGTGCTAAGTGCGGAAGACAGAAAGTTAGTCAAAAACACAGTACCTGAACTTGAGAGCTCAAAATGCTTGGGGAGATAACTGGACCATACAAGATATGTGCTGTCTCAGAAGGGAATGATGGAAGGTCGGAAATTGGGAAATGCTGCTTGTAAAATATTGCATTTAGGGGGCAGCTAGGTGGTGCAGTGGATAAAGCACCGGCCTTGGATTCAGGAGGACCTGAGTTTAAATCCGGCCTCAGACACTTGACACTTAACTAGCTGTGTGACCTTGGGCAAGTCACTTAACCTTCATTGCCCCATCCAAAAAAAACAACCCCAAAACAAAATATTGCATTTAATGTCTGTTTTTTCTTTCCCATAATTTTGTACAAAGGCACCTCTTTTTTTAAAAAACTTTTCCCTTGTAGCTTTTTTCTTTCTTTCCCTTTTTTTTCCAGAATGCTTGGGAGGGTTAAAGGAGGGAAAGAAGGAAACTCCTCCCTCCCCATCCCTGCATTTCCCCCAGGAGCAGTTAATACAGCCTTGGAGACAAAGGCAAGTGAGCTGCACCCTAGGGAGTCTTCAGCTTTTTTTGTTTGTTTGTTTGTTTTGGTGAGGCAATTGGGGTTAAGTGACTTGCCCAGGGTCACACAGCTAGTGTCAAGTGTCTGAGGTCAGATTTGAACTCAGGTCCTCCTTAATCCAGGGCCAGTGCTCTATCCACTGCGCAACCTAGCTGCCCCTACCCTTGGGAGTCTTAACAGAGAGAGGGGAGAGTTCTTGGAGCCCAGAGATTGGGCAAAGAGAGAAAGGAAAGAAAGGGAAGAAAGTTTGGTTCCTGGAGGCTGTGGCTAGAGAGACAGCAGAGCTCTGAGGCAAGACACCCTGGAAGACTTTCTGCTGGTCCAAGGAAGAGGATGCTGATGCCTCTGGAAGAACCGGGCTGTTCTGGAGAAAAGGACTTAGGGGCTAGGTGGCGCAGTGGATAGAGCACTGGCCCTGGAGTCAGGAGGACCTGAGTTCAAATCCAGCCTCAGACACTTAACACTTACTAGCTGTGTGACCCTGGGCAAGTCACTTAACCCCAATTGCCTCACTATTAAAAAAAAGAAAAAGAAAAGGACTTAGACCATCGTCCACCAGACCTGAGAAGATCATCGAGTGCAGCTATATGGGGAAGCCTAGCCAAGGTGTTCTGCCCTGCCCTGCTGTGTGGGAGATGTAAGCTGTCCCTCCCACTGTGGGGCCTCTGTACATCACTCAGTCAACAAGCATTTATTAAGTGTATACTTAGGGGCGGCTAGGTGTATTATTAAGTGTATACTGGGGCGGCTAGGTGGCAAAGTGAATAGAGCACCAGCCCTGGAATGAGGAGGTCCTGAGTTCAAATTCAGCCTCAGACAGTAACTGTACTTATTTCTGTTTGCCTCAGTTTCCCCAACTGTGAAGTGGGGATAATAATAGTGATGTAGGAGGCAAAGAGGGGTTAACAGAAAAACCTAAGACCCAACCTCTAATTCAGATATTAGCTCTAAAAGGGAGTCAGACCCCAGTTAATGGATAACTTATGCTAGGTTCTCGTACCCACAGTAATCAGCATCCATAACGGACCAAAGCAGGTCAGGTCAAAATAACAATAAAGGAAAAGACAACCTATAGAAATTCTAATAAAAAATGATTATATTTTGAAACTAGCCATGGGAATCAGAAAGAGACATGCACAGAAAAGACCAAATTTGTCCCCAGATTCACCTTATGGGGGCAGCTAGGTGGCAAAATGGATAGAGCACCAGCCCTTGATTCAGGAGAACCTGAGTTCAAATTTGATCTCAGGCACTTGACACTTACTAGCTGTGTGACCCTGGGCAAGTCATTTAACCCCCATTACCCCACAAAACAAAAACAAAAAACCCCAACAAAACCAGATTCACCTTATGACGTGTAAACCCCCAAAACATACCTCCACTGAAAAAGGTACCCCAGGAACTCCAAATTAGGATAAGCCCTCCCCTGAAACACCCCAAGGTGGAGAATATTATAATGAGTAGGACAGGCCCTCCCTTGTACCTCCCCAAGGTGGAGATTATAATGAGACTGATAATCAATTTATCTATACTATAAATATGACTGTCTTTCCTTTCTCTATTTGAGAGATACCTTTCCAATATTCTGGTTCTCTCCCTGTGATCACCCACAGTATTGCAATAAAACTTGGGAAACTGAGTCACTGAGTCTTGTAATTCTTTTGGGACAACTCACAATCAATTTGACCCCAAATCCCATCCCACATCATTAGCACCTACTTCTTAGGGTTGTTGTGAGGATTAAATTAGATGATAATTGTATATCACTAGGCACAGAGTAAGTACCTTACAAATAGTAGCTGTTTTTATTATTAAGAGTTTATAATAACAGCAGTTTAAATAGGAAGCACAATGGATAGAGTGCTGGGCCTGAGGTCAAGAAGACCTGAGTTCAGTTGGGGCCTCTTACTAGCTGTGTGACCCTGGGCAAGTCACTTAACCCTGTTTGCCCCAGTTTCCTCATCTGTAAAATGAGCTGGAAATCACAAGGATGTTGGACATGACTGAAAAATGACTGAAGTTCAAATAAAGATGCAACCTGTGACCCAGAACCCCCCAAGTTCTGGCTTCTGGGGCCAGGGTCCAATCTCAGAGACTGGGCCAAAAAAAAAGGTCAATATCTTCTTTGGTTCCTTATGTCTCTTTCACATTTCATTAGGATGGGCACCAAGGAAATTTTTATTTTTTATCTTTTTAAAGTTAAACACATTTATTGAATACTCAGTTATGAAGGACCTAATTTTGAATCAAGCTGTTTTCATGTTTTTTTCACCCAGGCCAAACTGACCAAAAGAGACTAAGAGCTCTTTGTCTTCCTATAAATTATCACAGGACTTGAGTTCCTCAACATCTCTCTAATTGAAGTGATGACCCCACAGACTTCTGTCTCACCTTCCCCAAAATACCCATATGACCAATGGTCAAATGAGATAACACAAGGTACTCAACACATAGTTGGCACTTAATAAATGTTTACCAATTATCTATTGACTTCTGTCCTCAAGGTCACAGACTTAGGAAGTAGCAGAGCTTAGATTTGAACTCACATACTCTCTTCACTGGAAACTTCAGACCGTGCTAATTCAATCACAAGCGTTTCTGTTCGCTGCTCCATTGAAAACTGCACTAAGGTCACCAGTGACCCGAATCACCTAATCCTGTGACCTTTTTTCAGTCCCCATCCTCCTAGACAGCTTCAGCTTTTGACATATTAATCATTCTTTCTTCTCCCGCTCTACTCCCTCCTGCTCCTTCCCCCATAATCTCTGCTCTTAGCTTCAGAAACACTGTTCTCTTGGTTCCCCTGTAGCTCCCTAATTAGCCCTCTGTTTCTCCCTTTCCTTGTCCCCCCCGGGTATGTTCTCAAGCTTCTTGTCTCTTGCTACAACCCCCTTGGCAATCTCATTTACTATTCCCAAGGTTCCAACTATCAGCTCTGCACCGATGAGTCCCAAGCCTACCTCCAGTCGTTCCCTCGGATGTCCCCCTCCCTGCTTCCTTGAACTCAACATTTCCCAAACCAAGTTCACTATCTTCCCTTCTAAACCTGATCCCCTTTCTGACTTCTGCTGTGGTCTGTGGTATCCACTCACTTTAGGGTTATCATTGATCCTTCCCTCTCCTGTGTCTCTCACATCCCATCAATTACTGGGTCTGGTAGAATTCACCTCCTTAATAGTTTTCATATTCATCACCATCCTCATTGCATGTCTTCCCTGTAAAAAAGGGCAGGATTTGATGCCAGGGGGACCAAAATAATTTTCCCTTCCAATCCTGGGGAGCTGGGATGAGCATTGGATAGAGGGCTGGGCTTGGAGTCAGGAAAACTCCTCTTTCTAAGTTCAAATCCAGCCCTAGATACTTCCTAGCTCTGTGAGAGTCTGGGCACTTATAACCCTGTTTGCCTCAGTTTCCTCATCTGTAAAGTGAGCTGGAGAAGGAAATGGCAAGAGAATAGACATGACTGGGATGAACAATTTGCCAATTACTACCTAAGTTTTTCGTACTTTGATTCTTTGTTTTTGTTTTTTGCAGGGCCATGAGGGTTAAGTGACTAGTAAGTGTCAAGTGTCTGAGGCTGGATTTGAACTCAGGTACTCCTGAATCCAGGGCCAGTGCTTTATCCACTGCACTACCTAGCTGCCCCAGCTGCCTTCATTCTTGAAGAAGACTAATGACATGGGGAGGTGATGTCATGACTTGCAATGAATTGGATTTAAGTGAGGAAGGGCTGTGCAGTCACCAGCCTCACTCTCTCCTCTGAAGCCATCTGGATCCAATGGCAAGATATAGATCAGGATGACTGGAGATGGCCCCGGATGCACTAGGAGACCTTGGCCTTTTTAAGCTAAGGTATTTCCCAGGTCTCAGTTTGTCTGAGGCAACACCCATTCAAGGATAAAGGCTAAGTAAGAAACGAGGCAAAGAATGGCCTCTTTTATCCACTCAAAAAAAAAAATCAACCTGGGAGAGGAAAACCCTCAGAGTTTCTGGCCAAAACATAAACGATTGCTATTTCTCAATGCTACCTAAGTACTGAAAATACAAAGACCAAACCAAACTAAAACAAAAATGTCTAATGGGATTCTACCTAATGTAGCTAGGGGGCACCATAGTGCATAAAGCGCTGGGCCTGGAGTCAGGAAGACTCATCTCCCTGCACTCAAATCCAGCCTCAGACTAGCTGTGTGAGTCTGGGCAAGTCACTTCACCCTGTTTGTCTCAGTTTCCTCATCTGTAAAATATTATAGAGGAGGAAATGACAAACCACTCCAGTATCTCTGCCAAGGAAACCACAAATGGGGTTACAAAGAGTCACATACAATTGAAAAACAACTGCACTGAGCCTGAATCCTTTTGGGAAATGTGAAATGATGTGGCTTTCCTTGCTAGTTGATTTCTGCTGAGCTTAATGATGGTATTTGCCCCCATTTTACAAAAAAGAAAAACAAACTCCTAGCAGTCGTGACTTAGTCACACAGCTAGAAAGGGTCAGAGATGGGATTTGAACCCAGGATTCCATCCTCTATATCAAGATGCCTGAATGCATGGGACTCTGTCTCATACCTAATGCATTGTCTCTACCTGTCACAATTTTTCTTCTTTAGTCTCAGCTCTGCTTGGCTCAAGATTTGCCTCCTCCAGGAAGCCTTCCATGATCTCTTGCCCTCTCAGGATTTTCTTCCTCCTTTGTTACTCTTCCCTAGAGTATTCTGAGTCTTTCCTTTATTTCTATTGTGCCCTACCTCATATTATACTATTTTTTCCCCTGAGAGGTTGAAGTTTATTTATAAATTTGGTACACGGATCTTTATTCAGTTCAGTTCAATTCATGAAACAATCATTAAGTAGTTATATATGAAGTGCTTATGCTAAGGCTAGGAACTATATACATAAATATGAAATAATCCCATTTCATAAAGAAGCCTTAACCCAATTCTATAAGGGATTCTACTAGAACTGCCTTGATAATTTTTTTTTTCTTTTGAGGCAATTGGGGTTAAGTGACTTCCCCAGGCTCACACAGCTGGGAAGTGTCCAAGGGCAGATTTGAACTCAGGTCTTCCTGACTCTAGGGTCAGTGCTCTATCCACTGCACCACCTAGCTGCCCCAACATTGATAACTGATATGACCTATTCAATAGTCATTATTATTGTTACTATTTTTGAGTATAATTATGATAAGTATCACTTCTCCCCCAAGCCAGTATATGCCAGGACACATATTGATAAATGATTTTTGTTTTGTTTTGTTTTGTGGGGCAATGGGGGTTAAGTGACTTGCCCAGGGTCACACAGCTAGTAAGTGTCAAGTGTCTGAGGCCAGATTTGAACTCAAGTACTCCTGAATCCAGGGCCGGTGCTCTATCCACTGCGCCACCTAGCTGCCCACGACTGATAAATGATTGATGAGTATGGGCAAAATTATGAAAACAAATGATCTGATTGCACATTGTGTATTTAACCCACCTTCTCCCTTATGTTATCTGTAATATGCATGATGTATTGGGGGGGGGAAGGTGGAAAAACTATGTAAATTTTTCATTGTTTTTTTTAAACTGGCTATTCCCAGGTTTAGCACAATTCCTAATAAAAATTGGATCGTACTAAACTGAATTGCTGAATATGGAGACACACGGGCCCAACTTATGGGCTTTTTAAAACCTCTCTACCCCATGAAGTCATTGATAATTTTTAAGAAAAATGAAAATTACCTTTGCAATTAGTTTGAGGGAGAGGAACATGCTTTTGGTGGGTGTGCAAGGATCTCAGGAACTGATCATTGATGTGTCTGGTTTACATCAAATGAGATAATGTTACAGAGCTTTGCAAATTTTGAAGGTTATATATATACATGCTTAGCTCTCCTGACGTAATTCCTGCAAGAATTTTGGGTCTAAAGACACACACCCTTCTTCTAAACCTGGTGCTAGCCCCAGTTCTCATTGTGGTCACCCTAACTCCAACCCAATCCCAAACCTGACTGACTCTCAGAGTTCTGCTTATGCCTACCCAAGTCAGTAAGTCCCTCTTACAAACAAGGCCAACTGCAAACAGCTGCTCACTGGAGGTAGTCTCAGAAACTCTGGGCCTGTCCCAAGCTTTGGCTGTTGAGAATTCCACCCCCTTCCCCACTTCCTTTTCTCCTCCCACCTGCAGACTCTAGGACTATCTGAAGACCTTTTTCCTTCCCTCCCTTCCACTTTCTTTCCCAATCCTCTTTCTAGCTGTGAGACCTTGGAAAAGTCATTTAACTTCCCCGTGTACAAAAAAACTGGGAGGGGGCAGCTAGGTGGCGCAGTGGATAAAGCACTGGCCCTGGATTCAAGAGGACCTGAGTTCAAATCTGGCCTCAGACACTTGACACTTACTAGCTATGTGACCCTGGGTAAGTCACTTAACCCCCATAGCCCTGCAAAATAAAACAAAAAAACCAAACAAACTGGGGGTGGGGGTTGAAGGAGATACCAGAAAAGCTCATTCCATCCTGCCATCTGTTGGCTTCCTATTTTTAACTCATTATTCTTGCTAACTAGGTGCTAATCTCAGTTATTTTTGCACTCGTGAAGGGACTACAATTGTTGTCAGCACCCTCTCAATTCAGCCCCCTCCAAATCAAGGCCGCTGGAAGATGCCCTGATGGTGTCAGCAGAGTTAACACAAACCATCTGGGTGACCCATCCCGCCGGTGCTTGACCTCTCAATACCCCCCAAACCCCTGTCTAAGAGGAAGTACTGAGCTGCATCTGTCCGAGGAGTTCTCCACAGAAATGATGTAGCAGTTCTGAATCCATTTCTAAAAAAAAGGAGAAAAAAATCCATTTCTTAGTCTTAAGCAGTAAACAAAAAAATAGGCCTGCAAACACCTCAAAAAGACTAGGAGCCGCCTTCAGGAACTGGAGGCTGAGGAGAAGCTGTGAGACCAAGCTCCTTCTGCAATGAGCCTTGGAAAGAAAGAAACCATACCTGGCAGTACAAAACAGAGGGAAGTAAATGGGAGCACTAGGCCTGTAGTCAGGAAGATCTGAGTTCAAATCCAGTCTCAGGACACCTACTAGCTGTGTGACCCTGGGCAAATCACATAAACTCTGTTTGCCTCATTATCCCCATTTTATGGGGATAGGAAAAGTCCTTACTTCTCAGGGTTGTTGTAATGATCAAATGAGATAATAATTGTAAAACTCTTAGTACCTATGCCTGCTGCATAGTAAGGAATATATAAATACTAGCTGCTTTATTATTATTATTATTTATTATAAAATTGGCTAATGGGGGCAGCTAGGTGGTACAGTGGATAAAGCACCAGCCCTGGATTCAGGAGGATCTGGGTTCAAATCCAGCCTCAGACACTTGATACTTGCTAATGCTGTGACCCTGGGCAAATCACTTAACCCTCATTTCACGGCCCCCCCCAAAAAAAAAAAATTGGCTAATGTACCAGACCTCAAGTAAGAAAGAAGGGATCACAGAACGATGTATACATTTAGAATTGGAAATTGAGTCAAACTCCCACATTTTAGAAAGGGGGAGAACAAACCCAGGCTCCCACAGGCCTAAGGTAGGATTTGAACCCAGGGCCTCATGACTTCCAGTACAGTCCTCCATATATTATACTATAATAGTTGAGAGCAGACACACTGAGTCTTATGCCTGGAGAGATCCTGACTCCTCACCCTGGGGGCCCTCAGCCATTCTGCAGGCCCTGCCAAGGGAGGCACCCCCAGTAGCTCGGAGAAGGACAGGGATATTGTTCCCACCTCTGTGCAGACAGAGAAGTAGAGGGAGGCCCAAGTCTCTGATCCTGCAGGACCTGGGAAGAGATAATGCCTGGCTTCCCAGGCAGGACCAGGAAATGCCTCTGTCTACAGACACATACTTAGCTGGGCTGGCAAGGTTCAAGTTCCAGGCATTAAGCTGTTGTGCTTGAGCTTTCTGACAGTACCTCAAGGATTTGTGATTTTTTTTTTTTTTTGGTGAGGCAGTTGGGGTTAAGTGACTTGCCCAGGGTCACACAGCTAGTAAGTGTTAAGTGTCTGAGGTCGAATTAGAACTCAGGTCCTCTTGAACCCAGAGCCTGTGCTCTATCCACTGCGCCACCTAGCTGCCCCCAGGATTTGTGATTTCTAAAAGAAATGTATTTTCTTTTCAAAGGAAGATTCATCTTCTCCTCCTCCTGTTTCCCTTCTCCCTGAATTGAGAAAGCTAGGGACCTGTAACTTGAGAGTTGGTGGGGGGCTGGGAAACCCAAGAGCCTCTGGGAGCATCAGCACCCTTCTCCCATAGCTCAGACGCCAGGTCCTGCATCTAGCCAAACTCCTGGGTGGCCACCATCTCGGAGATGGGCCTAGCCACATCTAACCAAAGACTCTGGAAAGAAGGCTCTCAGCAGCACCTTGGAGGGCTCGGTATCAGGAACGGATGTGATTTTTATCAGTGGGGATGACATTATAGAGGAGGCATTACCATCTGCCTGACTGCTGCAGCTGAAACCTCCTACATGCGATGTTTCCTTCTGTGAGAATGTGAGCTCTTGGAGAGGAGGGACTGTCTCACTTTTCTATTTGTATCTCCAGGACTTAGCAGAACGCTTCACAGATTCATTTTCTAATTTAGGGTCCTGGAGAGGTGTCTGAGCCTCAGAGGAGAGGTTACAGCTCCCGGCTCCAGGTCCAGATTTTTAAGCATGACCTCATGCAGCCTCTCAGGTAAGATTGTGCCTCAGCTACATTGTCAATTAGATGGGCTTTGATGCTAGGATCTGGAGCCCTGCCATCCCTGGGGACCACAATGCTTCTGCTGGGGAAGAAAAAAAAATTCCCAAACAACCCACTTAGAAATGAGCTTCTGCGGCATCACCCTTTTTGTGGATTGAGGGACGCCTCTCCTGCTGTTATTCCTTTTGTCATCTGAGCCCAGCGCCAGAACTCTTGGTTCTAGCTCGGTGGAGAGATCCCTGGACCTGATGGAAGACCCGAGTTCAAATCCTGCCTCAAGACACTTACTAGCTATGTTACCCTAGCCAAGTCCCTTCACCTCTGTCTACCTCAGTTTCCTCATCTGTAAAATGGGGATGATAATAATAGCACCTACCTATGGAGGGTTCTTGTGAGGCTCACATGAGGTATTTCTAGAGAGCCTGGTGCATAGTGGGCACTTAATAAATGCTTATTCCCTTTCACTTTGGTGCTGAGTGGGATCTGTTATCCATTTCAGGCACAGGCAAGCCAGGGTTTGCTGCTCACATTTCTCAGAGGTTTGCAAAGTGTCTTATCTCATTTGATCCTCACAGCAACCCCCTTAAGATACTATAGGCATTGAGAGCTGTCTTATAAACGAGGAAACCAAGGCCCAGATTGGTTCAGGGATGGACTTGCCTACGGTCACACACAGGCCATTAGTGCGGAGGAACGCTTTGGTCTGACTCCAGGGGTTATTCTCTCTCTATCCCATGACCCTGCCAGAGAGAGCAGCAGGTGCCTCCTCATAAACAAGATGGTCAGCCATGGAAGACTCTTACATTCTGTCAGGGACAACGTATTTCTGGTTTGTCTTTATAATTCCTACAGGCTCTTGGGTAATGCAGAGCCCCAGCCAATACTTGGGATGAGAAAGAGGGGAGGGGGTGGTAAAGCTGGTAGGAATCTGTCCACCTGTTGTATAATCAGGAGAAAGCAGCTCCAAAAACCCAAACATGGGAATTCTATCTTTAGGCCCTAATCCCAATCTTAGAGTTGGGTGAAGTGAACAGACAGGGCCGTGGGAGACCATGGTGGGGGGGGGGGGGAGGGATGAATTTGGAGTCACAAGACTGGTGGCTGGGTGGTTTAGGCCTGGAGTCAAGAAAACCTGAGTCCACATCCAGCCTCAGACACTTACTACAAGTCACTCAACCTCTGCCTGCCTCAGTTTTCCCAACTGTAAAATGGGGTTAATAGTGGCACCTACTCCACGGGGTTGTTGTGAGGATCAAATGAGATGATAATTGTAAAGACAGAGCACATTTTTGTGTGTGTGAGGCAATTGGAGTTAAGTGACTTGCCCAGGGTCACACAGCTAGTAAGTGTTAAGTGTCTAAGACCGGATTTGAACTCAGGTCCTCCTGACTCCAGGGCCGGTGCTCTATCCACTGCGCCACCTAGATGCCCCTCACACGTATTTATTTTGTAGCAACTCTCCAAGACACTAACCAACAAGCATAGTAAATTGTCTGTTTGTGTCTTAATCCTTTAAAAGACTGAGCGCTCCCAGAAGACAAGAGCCTATATACCTCTCTCTGTATGTCTGTATGTATATATGTATACACACACAGAGGATAGAGAGCAGAGACAGAAACAGAGAGACAGAGATTCTATTTTATCCTAATATTTGTTAAATGAATGCATGAATTATATCTTTGACATGTGGAAATTAAGTGTCAGAAATGACCTAAGGAGAATTTCAAGCGAAAGGAAGGTAGTTCTAAGCTTGGAAGAATGACCTACAGACAACTGAGAACCCAGAAAGAGGGCGCCTTAGGGGTGGGAAGCCTAGGGAGGGTTGTAGCCAACTATAGGGGGCTCTCCCTGATCCTGCTTGGTCCCCAGAGAAAGGGAAGAGCTCCGGAGTGTGTACTGCCTTAGAACAAGCTGAGCTGTGGGAAGAATTTTTGAGGTCAAATGGGTGAGCCAGGTAAGTGGACAGTAGATGCCTGTGAGTCTCCCGGCTAAAGAAGCAGGTTAGGGGGGCAGCTAAGTGGCGCAGTGGTTAAAGCACCGGCCCTGGATTCAGGAGTACCTGAGTTCAAATCCGGCCTCAGACACTTGACACTTACTAGCTGTGTGACCCTGGGCAAGTCACTTAACCCTCATTGCCCAGCAAAAAAAAAAAAAGAAAAGAAGCAGGTTAGGATGCAGACAGGAGAGGTGTCTAAAAGACCAAGAGGTTGGCCCCACAGCATGACTTCCATCCTCAAGTGCCATTTTCCTTAGCATCCAGTTGCTAAAATTGTATTCTCCAACTCTCTCCTCCCTCCTTCCCCACTTAAAAAAACCCAGCCTTTTCTTTGCTTCGGCCCCCTTCCCCATGCTTTTCAAGCGGCAGACCTGAGTGAAACCCAAAGGACCACAGAGATCACCTAGATGCTAGCTTCTTAAATGATGGGTCACGACCCCATATAGGCCACTGAAGGTGGGGGTTGTGAAAAATCTGGCAACAGTAAATGGTTATGCATACCCATTTTATATAGTCAGGGTCGAGTAAAAATGTCTTGAGCGAAAAGGGGTCACAAGCAGAAAAAAGTTTATGAAGCCCTGATCTACACCAAGCCCCTCATCTGACAAAGGAATGAGGTCCAGAGAAGGGAAAGGACCTGCTCAAAATCACGCTCTGGGTAAAATAACAGAATGAGGAGCAGCTAGGTGGCGCAGTGGATAGAGCACTGGCCCTGGAGTCAGGAGGACCTGAGTTCAAATCCAGCCTCAGATACTTAACACTTACTAGCTGTGTGACCCTGGGCAAGTCACTTAACCCCAATTGCCTCACTAAAAAAACCCAAAACAACAACAACAACAAAACCAGAATGAATCCCAACTCGGGGTTTTCCACTGCACTGTCTCTCTCAGGCTTCTGGGCAGAAAACAGGCAGCAGGCTCCCACCGCCTCTTTTACCATCTCTCCAACCTCCGCCCCCTTTCCCTTTCCAGTTTTGGAGCCCCAAGCCAAAATTTCACTTGGCCTTTGTTTCTTTTAGGAGTTATCAGTCTACTGTAGTCCCACCCACCAGATGTCCTGTTAACTTTCTGAGTCCCCCAGGGCCCAGGCCACCCACTCCCAAATAACTGTTTCTCCCCCATTAGAATGGAAGTTCCTAGGGGGCGGCTAGGTGGCGAAGTGGATAAAGCACCGGCCCTGGATTCAGGAGTACCTGAGTTCAAATCCGACCTCAGACACTTGACACTTACTAGCTGTGTGACCCTGGGCAAGTCACTTAACCCCCATTGCCCCGCAAAAAAAAAAAAAAAAAAAAAAAAAAAAAAAAAAAAAAAAAAAAGAATGGAAGTTCCTTGCTGGCTGGACGGCCTTGCTTATTTGTATTCACACCCCCAGTGCTTAGCACATAGGTGTTTATTCAATGAGAGTTAAATGACTTGCCCAGGGGTAACACAGCTAGTCAGAGTCAATAGTCTGAGGTCATATTTGAACTCAGGTCCTTCTGAATCCAGGGCCAGTGCTTTATCTACTACGCCACCTAAATGCTTTCATTTCAATTCACTCATTCATTCCTGGAGAGGTGCAGGGGGATCAGCAGTGGATGCCATCTTCCCAAGGTAGGATTGGGCTCCTAGCCAAATGAGAAGTCTTTAGCAGAGGCTGAAGACAGCATATAGCTCCCCTCCAGATCGAGGCTCTCTGGGAAGGACAATGTGGTCCTGCTGTTACCCCAACAGCAGGGACAGAAGCAGCAGGACTATGGGGAAACTTCTTGAATTGTTACTCCACTCCCCAAACCCGACAGTCCTAGAAGAGCTAAATAAGCTCCTTCATTTCCTACCCTGCTGCTTTCCCAGACTTCACGGATCTCCAACTCATCATTTTGCCAGATGGAATTAGCTCTGGGTCTCACACCTCTTCAAATAATTTCCCACCTGACACCCCCCCCCCAGTTTCCCCCATCTTTTTATGTTGCCCGCCTTAGATGGGGAGCTCCTAGAAGAGACTGTCCTTAGCCTGGCACATAGTAGGCACTTACAAGGTTTACTCTGACTCTTAGCTCCATGGTTCTTCCCTCCCAGAACTCTTCCCATCTTCACAACCCACCTTGCCCACTTGGCTCTAAAAATTGTAAAGCTTACCAACCACTGAGCTGGCAAGGGCTTTTAGAGGTTGAGTCCAACCCCGTCATTTTACAAAGGAAATTGAGGGCCCAGAGAGGTTTGAGTGGTTAGCCCAGGGTCTTGCAGTCAGCAGAACTGCTTTTGTTATTTATTTTCCTAGACACTTCCCACAGTGCTTGGCATCTAGTAAACATGTAAATGCTTTATCATGCTTTCATTCAAGTCTTTAGCACTGTGCTGGGCACCTAGCAAGCATATTTATTTTCCTTTCTTTTCTGCACGGATGAACTCGACTGCTTAGAAATGTGTAAGGGCAGGTCTTCAGCCCTTGACTGGAGAAGTGATGAGTGAACTAGGGGGAAGTTTGGGCGGCAGATCACCCATTGCTGCAAGGAAAGAATGGGCATTCAGCCTGGCCTTGGCAACAGACTGGTTAGGAGGGGCTAGCAAAAGATGGAAAAGCAGCAAAGCTTATTTATTTTCATCAGGAGAACAACTCTGCTAGGGAAGAAAAATGGATTTCACCTTTGGCTAGAGATCTTTCAGTTGGGAAAGCACCATGAACAACAGTGCAAGGGGAGGGGGGGTGTTTTTCACTTTAGGCTACTTACTGAGATTTTAGAGTTGAAAAGGACTTCAAAGATAAATTTCATCCAATTAGGATTAAAGACCCAAGATTTGAACCTAGATTCTCCCATAGCAGAGCTGCTTCCCTTTGACCCAACCTGTGGGATTAGTGTGTGTTTCAGAGGAAGCCAAAGTTGGCCTGTCGTGCCACTAACTAGTGAGAGAAAACTCCAGACCCATTGGCAGCTAGGTGGTCCAGTGGTTAGTGTCCTGGATTCGGAGTAAGGTAGAGCTGTGTCTGGAATGTTGCTCAGATACTAGCCGAGTGACTCATCCTTGGGGTAAATATCACCTATCTTGGAGTTATGGTGAGACTCAAGGGGGATTATATATAGCGGTTTGCAAACCTTTAATGCTAATTAAGTGTCACTATTATGCTTTAGAATGTAGATGTGTTTCCCAGGTCCAGCACTCAGATGTTACAGGAATGCTGGATTTTGAGTACGAGGGCCTGCTTTCACATCTCAGCTCAGTT
Source organism: Dromiciops gliroides (assembly GCF_019393635.1). Taxonomy (NCBI): domain Eukaryota; kingdom Metazoa; phylum Chordata; class Mammalia; order Microbiotheria; family Microbiotheriidae; genus Dromiciops; species Dromiciops gliroides. The sequence continues at coordinate 603,715,290 of NC_057863.1, forward strand.
GTTGTGGGACCTTCTGGGCCTCAGGCTCCTCGTCTGCAAAATGAGGGAATTGGCCTACCTCATATAGTCCCCCATCCCTTCCAGCTTGAAATAGGCTATCATTCAGTGTACCAAAAAGACGGGGGCAGACAACAGACTAGTAATGGCACCACCTCATAATTCATTCTTCTGAAAAAGAGAAATAGAATCTTGGGGGACTTTTAAAGTTAGAAACCAAAAGCCTGGTGGAGCCTGACACCATGCCTGCTGGCTTTTATGACCAGTTTTGTTTTTTTTTTCTTAGCAAGGCTACTAGGCCTTTAATACCACTTCTGCAGGGGATGGGAAAGGGGAAGAGAAGTCAAGCCCTTCTGGGGAAAGGGTCCAAGGCCTGAGCAGGGACTTAACTGAGGACAGGGGAACCTCCCTGGGATAACTCTGTGAGGTTGATCTATTAGCAGCTCTCTAACTTAGAGAGCTAAGTGACCACTCGGGGGCTCACAGGTAATCAGTCTGTGGACTCTGCCCAGTCCAGGGCTTCCCAATCCCCCATCGCCAGGAAGCCTCTCCTGCAGGCCTGCAGCCTCCGTCAAGTGACAACTTCTCCAGCTTCTGGGGTAAAAAAAGGTGGCTTCAAGTGGGTGCCTTCCAGAGACAAGAAACCATGGATCAAATTGTCCTTTTAATAAAAAAGAAATGTCCCATCCCACAAACCTGCTCTCCTCCCGCAGGCAAGGGTGTACTCTTCCTTCTCTCTGAGTGGAGAGAATCCAGCAGGTCCCTCACACCTCCCTCACCCCTGCACCAACCAGCTTCCTCCCACTTCTGCCCACTCCCCCACCCCCAGCCAAGAGGAAGCCAAAGGGAAGAAGAGATGGGGCTCTCCCAAGTCCCAGACAACTGACAGAAAAGAAGGGAAACCAAACAAACCCCCAGAGACATTATTATTGACATTCCCGGTACATTTCCTATAATATGTCACAGACAATGCTTCTTTCCTGGGGAGTCCAGCTCTCTCAGGAGGAGACATCTGTTCGGTGCCCACCAAGAGGGCTGGGGCCACAGCATCAGTTCCTGCCCAGCCCCAAGGCTGCCACCAGCTCATTATGTTGCAGCAGCAGCAGCAGCAGCAGCAGCATCCCAAGTAAACGAAACTAGAGGGGGTCAGGGGGTGGGGGTGGGGGTGGGGAGGAAACGAGGAGGAAAGGAGGGGGTGGAGCAGGCACCTGTAGTTCTTCTTATCCAAACTGATGACCAAAGCCTGCAAAGGTTTGGTTTTGAGAAGACAGAGGCCCCCCCAGGGGTTAGGGAAGATAAGGATCAGAGGAAGCACCAATAATTGGGCAGCTGCTTTAGATTCCAAAGCTAAGAAGGAAGGAAGGAAGGAAGGAGAGAAAAAAGAAAGACAAAGGAAAAATGCTTCCAAGTCAAAGCAGCAGCTGATCTGGAGAATTCTCTTGCTCCTGGAGTTACACAATGAGCAAAAAATGATGGCTTCAGAATACGGGCTCACAAGGGAAAGGGTAAAACAACCAATAAGCACCAGAGGGAAGAGAGAGAGGGTGGGCAGGCCAACTGGGCGGATGCCACTTTAAAAAGGAAAATCCCTGGACAGAATGGGGAGCGGAGGGAGAGGGGGGGGCATCCTGCTCCTCTGAGGATCCTTTTGCACCTTAGGATTCATCCCTGGGAATTCTCCCTCAAAGGCTGCCAAGTCCTGGGGCTCCTGCCTGGGGTATTTTGTGGGTGGCCGCAGGCACCTTCCATCATACTTACCTGAGGTGAGGACCTACCTGGGGCCACTGCTCTCCGAAGGAAAGCCTGTGGCTCATTCCCCAACCTTGGCTCTTCCCACAGGCACCTTTGGCTGCTGCCCCCTGGGGTCCCGGGGACAGGGCACCCTTTGAGAGGCAAGAGAGCCACCCCTCCTGCCCAGATCCTTGTCAAAGCACTTCCCTTACTGGAGGAGAGGTTGATCCACTCCTTCCCACCAGCAATCTGGCCACTTCCCCACTTCCTCTGGCCGCCAGGTTTCCCCTTGGCCCTGCGAGGGCCCACTCTTCCCTCCCAGGAACTTTAAAGGCAAACTCAAACAGCCTGTGCCCCATGGTGGAGGGGTCATCCTGCTGCCTCATCTAACTGAAACAACTTTCCAGGTGGCAGCAAGATCAGTCTCTTCCCTTCCTCTCTAAGGGCAACTCCTCTTGTCCACTGCTTACCTGGTGGGGGAGAGGGGAAGACAGGGGACCAGCATGTTCAGTCACATTACTGAGATTTTTCTTCTTTTTTTTTTTTTTAAATTGGAAAAACAAAACCAAACCAAAAAAGGATCCTATGTGGAAATGAGCAGGACAGTGGTAAAAATGAACCAACCATTAAAATCCCCAACAAAGCCTGAGTCTCCCAGCTAATCCTCCAGGACCACGATCTCCACGTTGTGCACTTGGTGCTGGTGCTCCTCGATCTCAGCCACCACCTTCTCCTCAGTCCTCAGCTCAGTCTCCAGGATGAGGGCTTTGCCCTCCGGCTCCTCCGCCTCCGGGTCTGGCGCGGGATCGATTTCGATGATGGTCTGCCCATCCTCCGAAGTGCTCTCCACAGCCTGGATGGCGGAGGTCAGGCCCGACTCCATGGCCACCAGCTCCACGGGACTCACCACGGTGGCCATGTTGCCCAAGGCGCCCCCGTCCTGCATGGCGGCCGAGCTCAGCAGTGCCAGGCTGGAGGAGGGGTGGATGGTCACTGCATCAGGGGAGCTGGTCTTGGCGGAAGAGACGACGGTGGCGTAGCGGAAGAGCTGGGAGCCGGAAGGCAGCGTGTGCACAGTCACGGGGCTGGAGCCCTGGCCGAGGGTAGCCATGGGGAGGTTGCCCATGGAGAATGACTGGCCCATCGGTGCTATGGCGATGGGAGAGATGACAGTGAACTGAGGCTGCTGGACGGGGGGTGAGGGGCTCAGGACGGTGGTGGAGGCAGGGCGCTGCAGGCGGGGCCTCTTTGGAGGCTTGGGGTTATTCATGGGCATCAAGACCACATTCTGCACAGTCTGAGACTTCAGCCTGTGGTCCTGGGCCTGCTTCTTCTGCTCTTCCAACTGCCGTTCGAGGTCTACGAGGAAAACACAATTTCGGTTTAGACGGCAGCAAAGTCTGTTCAGGGTGGCAGATTTTTTTCCCCAAGAGACGTTAATATTTATCAACAACAACACAGAAGTGGCGTGGCAGGGTCAAGAGAGTGCTGGGCTTGGTGGCAAGAAGCCCTAGGTTCAAATGTTTTTTTTTTTGTTTGTTTTTTTTGGGTGAGGCAATTGGGGTTAAGTGACTTGCCCAGGGTCACACAGCTAGTAAATGTCAAGTGTCTGAGGCAGATTTGAACTCAGGTCCTCCTGAATCCAGGGCTGGTGCTCTATCCACTGCATCACCTAGCTGCCCCCCTGGGTTCAAATATTAACTCTAACACTTAGGACCATGAACTTGCCCACTTAACAGGAAGCTGTCCACCAAATGATCACTTGCTGGGGAAGGTCCTACACTGTATGGATCCCGTGAAGAATAAGCACATGTATTCTCCTAGTAACCACATCCATTTCTAGCCTTCCACTGTTTCTTCCCACCCCTAGGAGAAAGGCTGTTTTGTTGTGACAAGTGTCCTGCACAGGCCCACGCACCCCTGATCACAGAGGCCCTACAGGGCATTTCTGAGCCCCTGAACAGGGAGGGAGGGCTCAGAATAACAGAGAGGCCCGTAAACCTCATTCAGAGAGACACAATTCTACGTTTCCTGTGTAAACTGTGGTCCTAGAAAGGGCCCGGTCACCCTGTGCCACATGCTGACTGCCCTGTCTAGTGACTTGGGGGTCATCTAATCTGGGTTGTCCCTGGGCATGGGAAAATCACAGGGCTCCCTGCCCACATACATGAACATTTGTACAAATTAACAATGTGATGTATGCAAACACATTACTATCATCATCGTCATCAAAAAATTCATGCTAAGAGAGGAAGGGACCAGATCCGTTACCTCCTCCAACTCCTTCATCTGACAGAGAAGGAGAAAGGCCGTGCCCAAGGTCATGGTGCTGGTCAGTTCCTCTGACCCCAAAGTCCTCACTGTCCATTGACATGGGGAGCCTGAAGCTATTTTGTGGCGGAGCTTTTTCCTCCCATTTTAACCCAAGAGTTCCTCCCTCCTTCTGGCTCTGTGGTGAGAAAGGCCCCTCTGAAGGGTCCCTCACAGGGCTTTTCCTACATCTGCCACCTGCCGGTTCTGGCCAAACTGGCCAAGTCTCTTGTCCGGAGCAGGAGCTCCACGCTCAGCCCTCTGCGTCTGGGCTCCGGCGGCTCCTCCCCACCTCCACCCCCTGAGAAGATCTGTCCCTCTGTAAAGCCCAGCTCACACATCCCCTCCTCCAAGAAGCTCTCCCTGCTCCCAGATCCTCAGAGGCCTTGCTCTGGTCCCCACTGATGTGCATGCACATGGGGTCTGGGGTGGAGGTGTGTGTGCGCACGCACACGCACGCTCTTCCAAAGAGATTACAAGCTCCTCAATGGCAGGGTGGCACACTCTCTACACGCTGTCTATCTCCCTTTGTCAGGAATGAGGCTTGCATGCAGGAGGCGCCCTGATGGTTTTATCCAGTTGCCTTATTTGCTCTGTTTCTTAGGTGGCACAGTGGATAGAGTGCTGGACTCAGCTGGTAGGAAGAAGTGAATTCAAATCCTGCCTCAGAGACTTAATATCTGTGTGACCTTGGGCAAGTCTTCTCACAGTCTCCGTTTTCTCATCTGTAAAATGGGGATGATAATAGCACCTATCTCACCAAGTTGTTGTGAGAATCCAATAAAATTACATGGGGTGTTCTGCATGCCTTCAAGTACTATAGAAATGCTGGCTTTTCTTCTAGTTTCTTAGCTACAGGAATAGAAGAAATAAGATTCAGCTATCAAGTTAGCGACTGGTTTTATCCCTGCAGTGGGATGGCTGGTGTGCTAATGACGATTCAGAAAGGGAAGGGTGATCACAGAGAGCCAGCATGGCGCTAACCAGAACATGCTAGGCCAGAGCCACCTCATTTCCTTGGTTGACAGGGTTACTAAACTGGTAGCTCAAGGGAATGTTAAAGATCCAGCTTACCAAAATTTTAGCAAAGCATTTGATAAAGTGTCCCATGCGATTCTTGTAGAAAGGACAGAGGTATGTGAGTTGGCCAAATGGCTGAGACTCAGGAAGAGCCCATTTGCTGTTGGTTTGGAAGGTGGCCTCCAGTGGGATGCCCCAGCTTTGGTCTTGTGCTATAGAGCAGTTATCAATTACTCAGAGAGATGGAACATTAAATTTACAGAAGACACACAAAGCTGAAAGGGAAGGACAGCTAGCTAGCAAACCTGCTAGATAAATGGATCAATCCATTGGTTGGGTCGATAAGAGTCAATATTGAGGGGCAGCTAGGTGGCGCAGTGGATAAAGCACTGGCCTTTGATTCAGGAGGACCTGAGTTCAAATCCAGCCTCAGACACTTGACACTAGCTGTGTGACCCTGGGCAAGTCACTTAACCCTCATTGCCCCCGCAAAAAAAAAAAGAAAAAAAAAATTTGAAAAAAAAAAAAAAGAGTCAATATTGAAACAGCCTTGATGAGTAAGAACTTTAGGCTGGATTGAATAGAATGAAATACAACAGGGCTAAGTATAAAGTCTTACACTTGGGTTCAAAAAATCAACTTCACAAGTAAGAGATACAGGAGGGGCTAAATGGCAGCTTGTCTGAAAGATATCTAGGGGTCTTAGTGGACCAGAAACTCAATATGAGTCAACAATGTGGCATGGCAGCCAACAAAGCTAGTGCCCTGTTCAGGCTGCCTCCTGGCAGGCGGAGGCAGCTCTCCAGTCATACCACATGTCCAGGACTGTGTTTAGCCCCACAGTCTGAATGACACTGGTAAGTTAGAGAGGATTTAGGAGGGCAATCAGGATTGGTGAAGGATCTCAAGTTGCTGTTAACTGAGGATCTCCTTGGGGCTACACAATAGCAGTGTTAAAGTATGTGAAGAGGAAGCCGACTGTGTTCTGCTTTGCTCCAGGAGGCAGGACCGGCCGCAGGGAAAGGAGGTCCAAAATGGCCCATTTAGACAGAAGAAAAGGCTTTCTTGTACTGAGAGCTGCTCAGAAGTGAAATGGGCTGCCCTCAGACCCCCAGGTTTAGTGATTCTACCTCTGCCCACAGACTCCCTCATCTCTCTCTGTCTCCCATCACTAGTTGCGAGGTGGACATTTCCGGCGCGCATCTCAAACCCAGGATGTCTAAAAGGGAGCTCCTTCTCCTTCCTAGGCCGCTTCTCGCCCTCCCTCCTTCTGCTGAAGGCCCCATTGCCAGACCTCCAGGCCTGCAAGGTCCTAACCATGATATCCCCCCAACTCCTCGGTCCTCCTGATGTCTCCGAGGCAGGCAGCCGCCAAACCTCCACAACACCTCTGGGGCCTGAGCTGCCGCTCTCACGCAGCTCTTGAGTTTTCTTGCCTAAATTACTGCTGTGACCCTCCAGCTCCTTCTGGCTTCCAGTCTCCCCCGACTCCAATACATCCTCCTCACTGATGCCGGAGAGTTTTCTTAGTCAAGCAGAAGTCCATGTCCCTGCCCATCTCTATGGTCTGATTCCTCTGCCAATCCTTCAGTCTGTCCTATACTCCATGAGCCAGTTACAGCTTGCTCTCACTGCCCACTCCTTTGACCCCATCTCCAGGCCTCTGCACTGACAATCCCCAGTCCCTGCCCTGTACGCTCTCCTGACCAAGGCTCTGTCACGGTCCTTCTCTTTTTTCTTGACTCAGCTAATGAGTCAGTCAACCAGCCTATGTGCCAGGCACCGTGCCGAGTGCTGGTTACACAAAGAAGGACAAAGCAAGATGAACTCTCAGGGAGCTCCCATCTTCTCACTGCTCCTTATTGCCAGAGATAAGGCAGCACGAGCTACTCAAAAGGAAGGGTCACAACTGATGGGCACCAGCCCAAGGGGAACCTCGGCCTTCTGCCAAAGACGTGCAGTTTTCTAGGGCTGCTGGGGGGGTCCCGCTGCCCCGGACTTGGGCCCTGGGCTCGGCTGCTTCAGCCCCTCCTGTCTGTTCCCATGATGCTCCCTGTCCTTCGCTGGGTGTTACGCTCACTCCACCTGAAATGGCCAAGCTGATGTCAATCAGCCTTTCTGCGGGAGGCCCAGACTACCTCTAGATTTCCATTTCCGTTGGCACTGGCCCATCTGCAGGCTTCTCCTCACTGAATCCAAGAGGTGCCAGGGAGCTCAGAGGCTGTCTAGTCCCAAGGGGGTTCCTTTGTGATCTAAAACGCCTTTCCTCTACAGGGAGCGCTGTCCAGCCTTCTCCTGAGCATCTTCAACAAGAAGGGGACTCATCTGCCCTTGAAGTGGCCCCTTCCACTCTGGCCAGGATATTACTTACAATTTTCTGATCGATCCCCATTATTGCTTCTGGACAGCTCTCACTTTCTACACATTTGTCCTCACACAAAGCCTTGCTGGGATACTATCTGATGTAACTTGGGGTAAAAAGGTCTCCCCCACTTCCCTCTAGGGACAGTCAACCACGAGATCTTGTGCTGGCCCCTGAGAGGAATGGAGGGGCAGGAAAGAAAGCTACACAGTTACCTGACAGAGTGTAGAGAAAGTGTTCTTCTCCTTGCTCTGTCTGGCTCCTCCTGTTGTCCAAAACCCTCTTGACCGTGTCCATCAGACCGAAGGTGTGGGCTACATTGTTGAGGACAGCAGCATCTGAAAGAAAAGTCCCCCCTGGGATGAGGGCAGAATGCTGGCATCCCCCCCTACGATCAACCCCCAAGTGAAGGGGCCTGCCCCACCATCCCACCAGCCAGGCCAGGCTTTGTGAACACCCCTTCCCCAGGCCTCTGGCTATCTGCCACCCCTCCACTCAAAAATCTGGGGGGAAAAAATCCCTTTTCCCAAGAAAAAGCAACACAGCTCCAGCTGTGTGACCTCACTGGCCTCAGTTTCCTCATAGCACCTGCCTCCCAGGGCTCCTGAGAAGCCAGTGGGATAATGTATGTGGAGTGCTTTGCAAAGCGCCGAGTGTGGTGGAAGGGCGAGCTATTATTAGTCTCATTGTTAATTATATAATAAATCTGTTAATTGCCTGTGTCACGTTTTGGCTCACCTGTGATCTGAAAGGGGGCCTGCAGAAGCCTTTGCTGAACTCCCCGGAGCAGGTCCTCTATCTCCTTCTGAATGTTGCACACCACCTCCTCCATGAGCCCCACATCGGCTATGCCCTTCCAGAACATCAGAGTGTCCTCTGGCACAAGGAGCAAGAGGCGGAGTTGGAGAAGGGACATACCATGGCCGAGGCTCTCCATGGAGGCTGGAGGCCAGGCCACCTCCTCCGAGCAGCCGCCTTAAGGAGGAAGCCAATCACAGTAGGGGGCCCGCCCCCACCCCGCCATTGTTTCAAGCTCTGCCTCTGAGAATGCTATTCAGGGTCGTCCGGAAAGGCACCCGCCAGCCTGCCTGCACCGCCCTGAATTCTCTTTCTGGAGTTCTGGGGGAGGCCTAGGTTTTGAAATGTGCATGAGGGAATAACAGAGTGGGGGAGATGGAGGAGAAAGAAGGGAAGGAAAGGAAAGAGAGGAGGGGAGAGAGGAGAAGAGGGAAGAAAGAAAAGAGAAGGAGATGGAGGAAAGAGGAGAAGAGCGAAGAAGGGAGAGAGACAAGTAGAAATAAAGAGGGAGAAAGAGAGAGAGGGAAGGGAATGAGGGGAAGGAAGAGAGGAGGGAAGAAGGGAGAAAGAGAGAGACAGACAGAGATTTTAGATCTTCAGTCTATCCACAATCATAACGGGCACTACGAAGATGCCAGGAGAGGGGTGGAGGTGGTGATGGGGGTACTGGTAAGCACACTCTCCCCAAGGCCTTCACGCTGTACCCGAAATCTCTTCGGAGTCCTTCTTCAGTCCTTCCTCAGTGGCCATGGTGACAGCCGCAGTGAGAGCTGAGTTCCACTCCAGCCCTGCCTCCTCCATGTGCTCCTCTGAAATGGCAATCTGTGTGACTCCCCCTGCCAAAAGGTCATCAGAGGGAGAGGTTGGGGGCCTGCGGTGCAGGGAGCGCCGAGTTCTCGCTCACACCCACAGCCTCTGTGACTGTCAGAGGACAGGCCCTTCCCCTCCGGCCCAGGGAAGCTGTGAGCAGAGAGCGTCCAGCCAGTAAAGCCCATATTCACTGCCTAGCCTGAGGCCAAGAAAACCACTGGACAGCTGATAGACGAGTCTAGAATAACACCCAGCAGAGGGGACAGGTCAATGCCCGGCTGCTGATCGAGTGACTGGATTCCATTGGCACAAAAGCGCCAGAGGGCTGCGGGGTCACTGAGAGGTTAAGGGCTTGGGCTCTATCACCCAGGTCACCCACACCACAGCCGAAGGGATTGGGGGGGATGCTCCAACAGGTCAAACCATCCTGAGGGGAGCCCAAGGAAGGTAACGTTCCCAGTCTGGCATCTGGCCAGCACAGCCATACTGCAACAAGAGAGCAGGAAAAGAAATGAAGAAGAAATGCCTAGCAAGGCAAGGGCCCTGATGGGGGGAGCCTGAGGACCCAGGCTTTCTTCCTAATCTAGCCATCTGCCCCTCTTGGGAGGCCCTGTGCGAGCTGGGTCAGCTCCCTGGACCTGTGTCCTAATCCAGTCCTGCACAAGATCTTAATAAAGCCAAATTTTAAAGTAGAGGAGACCAAATGCAAATGAGCTGGGGTTTACTTTTTGTTTTTTTCCATTTTTCTAGCACAAAATCCAACTGCCCGAACAGCAGAGGTGGTTTGTCCCCTAAAACCACCCAATGGCTGATCAAAGATCAGAGAATATTTGCTCTGGAAGAAACCAGGAGTCATGACTGTCTAGAACTGTGCTTCAGGGCTCCTGAAATTATGCATTTGTCTGAGATAGTCATGGTCCATCCACATTCCCTCCAGATGTACTAAAGGCCAATCATGGGGTCCTTTGCTCTCTGGCCCTTGAGGTCCTGGCCCAAGACCTTCTTTTGGGAGATCACAATTCTACCCTCAAAGGTGGCCCTTGGAACGTTAAACCATGGTCTTTCCTGGGCCACCCTCAGCTAAATGAGGTCTCACTGCAGGGGTCTAGCAGGGAGCAATCATTAATCTAATCTGATGTCCTACCAGGCCTTCATCAGCTGATAGATTCACCGGAAACGTGCAGGGGCCCCAACCTGAGAAATGTGTACAAGATGATGGCTCTTAAGAAACCTGCATGATGCTTCCTTAGGTATGAGTGCTGGACTGAAGTCGGGGTGATTTGAGTTCAGAACCTGCCTCTGACAACTATTAGCTGTGTGACCGTGGGCAAGGCACCTAATCTCTCTGAACTTCAGTCTCCTCATCCATCTGTAAAATGGGGGCAATGGGGGGAAGCTAGGTGGCGCAGTGGATAAAGCACTGGCCCTGGATTCAGAAGTACCTGAGTTCAAATCTGGCCTCAGACACTTGACACTTACTAGCTGTGTGACCCTGGGCAAGTCACTTAACCCTCATTGCTCAGCCAAAAAAAAAAAGGGGGGGGGGGGCAATGATGATGATCTGCTATGAATGACTTGGCTATTCTCACAATACGATGATTCAAGACAATTCTGAAGAGCTTAGGATGAAAGGCGCTGAAAGGTGCTGTCTCCAGAGAAAGGATTCATGGAGCCTGAATACAAATCAAAGATACTTTTTTTCCCCTTTATTTTTCTTGGGGTTTTTTTTGTCTTTTTTCTTTCATAGGATGACTTACATGGAAATGTATACTACATGACTACACATATGTAACTTATGTCAAATTGCTTGATTTCTCAATGATGGGGAGGGGATGGAGGGAGAGAGAGAATTTGGAACTCAAAATTTGAAAAAAGAATATTAAGGTTGTTTTTACATGTAACTGGGGGGAAATAAGTATTAAATTAAATTAAAAGGGAGAAAAGGGGGACAATAATACCTCACGGGGCATCTGAGGAGACCAGGTCTGTAAAGCATTTCTTAAAACCCTAAAGTACTGGGTAAAAAGTGCTAGATAAACATCAACTCAATGATTATGTGGGATACGGTTTGAAGAAAGAAGCAAAGGAGGCCACAGCTATCAGGAGGAGAAGGGATGCAGCACAAGACCTAAAGCATGGGGCTTGTTTTCCCAGCTCTATTTGCCACAGCCACCTTGAGGGGAACTTGGAGGTGGAGGCCAGTTAAAAGGACAACATGTGAGCGAGCAAGCTAACGAGCAAGGAGGGAGGGAGGAGACGGGGCAAGAGGAAAAACAAAGTATGTGTTCAGGTGGTTTCCTACCCCCTACCATCAGCCGAAGGGGGTGTCTGCACCACGCTTGTCTGCTGCCCTGGCACCGGCGCTCGGGCACTGCTGATCAGGAGGTCAAATTTGGTGCTTCTGCAGGTATTGGAGCAAACCTTGTCATGCTGGTAAAAGTCTATCTGTCCGGAGTCCATCATTTTCCTGTCCAGAGGGGAAAGACACAAAAATCTCAGACTCATCTGGATGTTACAGCCCAAACCTGTCAAGTGTCATCCACAATTCACTGGTTACAGAAAAGTTTAATGACTTTATTACTAAGATTTTCATAGGATCTATTCTCTCTCTCTCTCCCCCCTCCCCTTCCCACCCCTGAGGCAGAAACAGGCTGCCCCGCCCCCCCCCCCCCCCAGTCCTGTGCAAACCAAACCCAGAAAGAACAGAAACAGAAGGGAGGGCAAACAGGTCAAATCACAGATTAAAAACTCCGTGGGGAAGTTAGAGCAGTGTGGCGGTGGCAGCTGCTGCTGCTATCATACATTTCCACGGACCCAACAGGGCCAGACAAGCCCTCTCCAATCCAAGGCACCTCAGCAGCCGGCACCCTCTCTTTCATCACTGATAACAAGCAGCATTGTACTGACTCAGAATGGAGAAGACCTCAGTCCTGCTGGACTGTCCCAGAGAGAGCACTGGTCTGTGAGGGATCTCCAGGGCCACTGCCTGCATGGGCTTGGAGAGCCTTTCATCACAGTGGGCACGCCTGTCACAATGGCAGCTGGGGTCCTACCAGGATGCGGCCTGCAGCCACGCTCCCCAAGGCTTGGGCTGGAAGGCCACCCTGGTTTCTTTTGGGCCTGGGGCATGTGGGCACATGCTTATCTTCACCAGTAAGACAAACAAGCCAAGGTATTGGAGGCATCGAGGTGGCTGAGTGGAGCCCAAGCTGCATGTGGAGTCAGGAAGACTCGAGTGCTGGCTCTTCAGCCTAAGCAAGTCCCTTAACTTTCCTGTGCCTCGGTCTTCTCAGCTCTGAAATGAGGCAGGTGGGTCTGATGGCCTCTCAATCTGTGATGCAAGGATCAGGTTTAGGAAAAACCTCCTCCTATTTACAGGGATCCAAAAGCAGGAGGCGCTGCCTCAGGAAGGGGAGAGGTGGGAAAGGGCACCTCCTGGGCAACTTTCAGTTCAGAGATTCCATGGTTCTGAAGAGCAACAGAGCTAAGGAGGGAAGCACAGTCCTTCCCAAATTCACATCTACTCAATGAGACGTGATTCTACCAAAGATCATCTGGAGGAGCGCTTAAAGCACACACATCCACCTTAGTATAATTTAATCTAAGAGAATAGAGGCCAGAAAATGTGGCGGGGGAGACTTCACTGGACCTGGAGTCAGAGGACCAGCCATGGCTCTGATATTTACTGATACTCAGTAACCTCAGGCAAGTCACCTGCCCCTCACTGCTTACAGAATTGGTGACATCCCTCAGAATCCCCATGTGTAAATCTGAGGGAGCTGGACTAGATGATGTCCATAGGTACATTCCCTTCCAGCTCTACACCCTATAATTTGGTATAAAGGGAGCAGGTGACACTGATTACCCCAAAGCTTCATATCACATGTTTAGAAGGCAGTATAAAATGACTTAAGGATGTCCCCCAGGAGCATGGCTAATTGAGAGCTGACTGACTCTCCTCTCTACATAGATGCAAGTTCATTCATCACTGTGGGTAGAGCAACAGTACCCAAGTATACAGAGAAGCTCTCTGAGCGGCCCTTCTCGACCCCAAACTCTCCCCACATCCAGCCAGCCCAGAGGAAATGAGGGCCTGTTCCCCAAATGAGGAGGAGAGGATAAGGAGCTTTTTGCCCTGTCCCTCCCTCACCGGCTCGGTCCAACCAGGGTCCAGGGTGATGAGGCCAGTCGCTGAACTCCCCTGTCCTCTGGAGAGGCTGGCCTGTCATCCAGCTCCATGGAAATTTCTCGGGCTGACAGCACGAGCTGGGATCGGCTCCCCTCCCAGAAGCACCCAGGTTCCTCAGGTGCCGCCCGGATCAGTGCATCAGCTAAGTGAGCCAGGCCACCAGGACCACAGCGCACGGCACTTCAGCTCTCAGGAGGGGCCTGTCCCCAGCTGGCGGCTGCCCGGAGCTTACCTTAGCATGATCCCACCCAGGCGAATGGCCCTCTTCCAGTCCTTCAGGGTGGACTTGCCAGCCAGATGAACAAAATGCTTGGGGCTGATCAACTGATCATTGAACTGAAGCCAAAAAGCAAAGTCAAACAACAGACGTTAACTCAGCCAGGCAGAAAGTGAAGGAAAAGCCATCAAGAGACAAGATACAGGAGCCCTCTTTGTACATCTTGCCCCTCTAGCCCAGTCTCAGTCTTCCCTCATTCTGGCTCTGCTCTCACAGCTGCTGACCCCACCCTCATGGCTCCAAAGAAAACACCACCCCCCAATGCCCCCTTGTGCAGAGGCAATTAAAGCGGGGCATCTACTGACCTGGGCAATCCCCTTGTGCCCCAGGGCAGGCTGGCTGACCCAACATTCAGCATGCAGACAAATCCTCATGTGAAGTGATCCTGCCAGGCCTCACTGCCCTGCACTGGATGTGAGGGAGGGGACTGTCCTGGCAGAAAATGCCATCCAATAGCCACTTCAACTACTTGGTCACCCTTCCCACTGACAGTGATGACCTCTGCGTGAGCAGCTATGGCTTACTGACTGGCACATGAAGAGCAGTCTTGCATATACTTTGCGCTCACAGGCTGCTGAAGACTGCTCTTTGGTTTGTTGCTGTGGCCCCAAACACAAATACACACCTAATAATAACAGTGATAAGAATAGCGGAGGGCATGGGAGGCACCAATAAGCCACCCCCTTACATGCAAGGAGCCCTTTGGAGGAAGGCACAGAAAGCCAAGGGAAAGGTTACCTTGACGCACTTCACATTAATTCCTGGACATACAAACTTCTTCCAGAGGAGGATGGCTTTACTTTCCCCACAGGTGATTGGATACGCAATTTCCATCTCTTCGTTTGCATCTATGGTGCCAGCATCTGCAAACAGAAACATCTCAGCGTAACACTCTTTGTCTAAAGAGATTCAGACAGCTGGCATCCAAACCCACGTTGGCCAGGCCTTTGGTGAATCCTAGTTGTTGGTGAGATTTATTAATCAAAAGCAGCAAACATGTGCTCTGCTCAGTTTACAATCCAAAGCAAAAACATCTGGGGCAGGGACCATCCCTGATAGTCTGGGGTCCTAGATGGGATTTCATCTAACCCAGTTGGGTAGCTATATTGGGCCAGGAGGAGGAGGTGGGCACAAGCAATAATGTATTCAACATGCTTGTGCCAAAGGACAATGATATGCTAGATGGGGCACCATGAGACTTCTAGCAAAAGCATTTAATCAACACCATATTCAGGTCACAAGGGATAAAAGACAAGCAAAAATCCAGCACAAGGTATTGGGAGTCAGTGGGTACCACATGAGCAGACAGACTTACCAATCCCTTCTTCAATTTTGTGTATTGTGTGGGTTTCTACAGCTACAACCGACGCATTGTTCTCCGACCCCGCTTCATAAATCCTGTTGTAAAAGTGTCCATCGATAAACAAACTATATAAATCACGAAAAAATTAAGACTCATAGCATCGAGCAAAAAAATGTCCATACTTGTCCTTAATCTGTCCCTTAGGGCTCAACATAGAAAAAAGGAGCCTACCTTGGGACAAAAACCTCAGTGATCTACATTATCCCCAACTGTACTTAGACTCAAGTAAACCAAATGCCCAGAAGTGTCTTGTAAGTAGTACCAAAGAAATGAAAAAAACTCTAGTTTTTCTCTTATCAAAAGAATGTGAGCACTTGGCTTTCTGTAAGGGGTTGTACTTATCCCTCATACACTTGGGTGCCATTCTTTCAACAATAAAAATGGTCAGGAAAGAATACCCTTATGCAAGAAGGTGCTAACAAGGTAACGAGTAGCATTACCTCCACAGTTCAAGCTAGGAAGAAGGAAAAAAACAACTGGAGTCAAAAGAGAATATGGTGGCTCACATTTATGTAACACTTCAAGAATCACGAAGCACTTTTGGTAGTGTCTCCTTTGAGCTTCACAAGACCCTGGTTTTGGAGAGGATAGTATTCTCTTCATTTTGGACCTGCCCCAGGGTCACCCCAGTGTCAGAAGCAGGATCTGAGCCTGGGTCTTCCTGACTCCAAGTCTGGCCTTCCGCCTGCTTCTCCCAGAATATTGCTATAGCACTTAGTATGCCTTAGGGGTCCTGCTAACCAAAGCAGTGATCTGACCAGTGATCAAAAAATTACAGAGAACTTTGCCCAAAAAACAACTCACTCTGACAATACTAATTATTATGGTGAATCAAATCACCACAAAACCTGCTAACCTACTGAAAACTCTACCTTCAAACAACACAAATGGATGGTAACAATAAATGGCACAGTGTCAGGACAGCTATTGGTCTTAGATTTAGGAAGACCTGAGTTCAAGTCCTAACTCTAACATTGGCTGCATTACCATCAAGTCATTTAACTGTGAAGAGCCCTCTCTAAGTCTATAGGCTGCAGAGGAATCGATGATCTACAATGAAGGCAATTTACACACCCTAGATTTCTTCTATGCTAATGATTCTCAGATTTACTTATCCAGCCCTAACCTCTCTCCTGATCTCCAGACTCATATCTCCAAATACTATCTCAAAATGGATATTCTGAATGTGTCTTAAATCCAACATGTCCCAAACTGCTCTCATCCCTAAATCAATGATATCACTGGACTGGGTCAAATCAGTTAACAAGCATGTATCAAATGCCTACTATATGCCAGGAATTGTGTGCTAAGTACTGGGGATACCCCCCCCCCAAAAAAGGGGGCAAAAAACAGTCCTTGTTCTCAAGTGCTCATAGCCTAATACGTGTAAACAGGTCAGTACAAACAACATCTATGCAGGACCAACCGGACACAATCAACAGAAGGAAGGTACTAGGATGAAGGAGGACTGGGAAAGGCTTCTTGTGGAAGGTGGGATTTTAGCTGGAACTTGAAGGAAGCCAGTAAAAATGCTCGGAGTATCTTGTTAGAGAAACAGCAAAGAGGCCAGTATCACTGGATTCTGCAGTACAGGGTTTGGGGGCTAGAGGGAGAAGAGGGGAGGGCCATGAGAGTAATGTGTAAGAAGACTGAAAAAGCAGGAAGGGGCCAGGCCATGAGGGGCTTTGAACACAGAGGGCTTCCTATTTGATCCTAGAGGTGATAGGGAGCCACTGGAGTTTAATGAATTGGGGGGGGGGTGTGGAGATTACATGGTTAGACCTGCACTTTGAGATCATTTTGACAGATGGGAGGAGAGTAGACTGGAGTGAAGAAGAGACTTGTGGGAATAAGATAGGTGTGAGTGCCAAAGACCTTGTATAGATGTACAAGAATGGTGGCAATGTCAGAAGAGAGAAGAACGCATATAGGATAGATTTTACTAAGTTAGAAACAACAGGACTTGGCAACTGATTGGATATGGGGGAGTGATGAGAGTGAAGAGTCAAGGATGATGCCCAGGGTGAAAGCCTGGGTGTTCTAAGAGATCTAGGCAATTTTCTTTTATTATTTTCTGCAATTTGATGCCTAGACTATTTTACTGGCCATAGCATTCAGGTAGTCCAATAATCCTTTAATCTTTCTCTCTTGGATTTGTTTTCCAGGTTAGTTGTTTTTGTTATGAGCTATCCTATATTCTATTTTCAGGGAGTTTGTTGCTTCTGCAAAATTTTCTACCTTTTGTGTCATGCTGTTAATTCTTTCCTATTCTTTCTTCAATAGCTCTTTTATCTTTTCCAATTTTTTTTCTTCTAGCCCTCTCATTTCTTTAATAAAAACATTTTAAACTCTTTTAAAACAAATATTGCTTTGTCTCTTCTGGGCATTCTAGTTGAATTTGTGCCCCAGCTGTGTTTTCCTTTGGAACCTTACAGATGTTTTGGAGAATCCCTGTCATCACAATAGCTTTTTTTTTTTAAATGGTAGGATTCTTTTTTTTCTTTCTTATTCTTCCAGTCTATTTCCTGACTTTTATGTCAGGGCTGGACTAGTACTGTTGTTGTTTTCTTGGAATACTGAGTGTTGCATTATTCCAGACTTTCAGTGACAAGCTCAGGCTGAAGACATGCAAGTTTTCAGTACTTCCAAAGTAGTCTGATACAGAGCAAGTGTGGTCATTTCCCCCTTGGTCTAAACTCTGAGTAACAGGCTTGGGGGCTTGCCTCATTTGGAGTTCCAGTAGCCTGCTGCAGGTTCACCCACTAGAAAGCTTTGTTGTAAGCTTCCCTTTAGTTTCAGATTCCTGCCCTCACAATCTCTCTGTAGTTGCTGCTTGCTTCTATACTGGTTCTTTCTCAGTATACAGCTTAGGACCTAACCCAGAATACCACCTCTGGAGAGAGGTATCTTCTCTCAGTCTGCCCTGAATCTGTGTCCCAGAACTGGGAAGGAACAACAAAGCTACCAGGCTTTGGTAGTGCATTCCCATATGAAGTCACAGTGTCTTAGTATAGGTCTAGGACTTTCATTTTGTGCTGGGCACAGGAGATGCTCTTTGTGGCACACTCTTGACCAGACCCTATCCAGGTGTTCACAGACTTCTCTCTCTGTCTCCCTGTGGCAACCTGAACTGGAAAAATGACTCGCTGTGAATTTTTCTTGAACTTCCTGATCTGGATTTGGTTTAGAGCATATTCTAGATCTATATGAAAAAGAATTTTGTGGCAGTACTCATTATACTTTTTTACTACTCATCCATTTTGGCTCCACCTTAATAAATATACATTCTAAAATGTTTAATGTTTATTGGGTAGGGTTTGGGGGTTTTTTTGCTTTTATATTACATTTATTTCTGAGTGTATTCTTTCTCCCTTCCCTACCCAAGGAATTATCTCTCTCTTTTTTTTTTTAGTGAGGCAATTGGGGTTAAGTGACTTGCCCAGGGTCACACAGCTAGTAAGTGTTAAGTGTCTGAGGCCAGACCCGAACCCAGGTACTCCTGACTCCAGGGCCGGTGCTCTATCCACTGCGCCACCTAGCTTCCCCAAAGATATATTTTTTAAAGTAGTAAAAGGTAATTTCTATATTCAACCAATTCTTCTTTACTATCTAAAATCTTGTATAATGATAAACTATGTTTATAATGACTCTTGGGCAATGCAGAAGGACAAAGCAAGAGGGTTGCAGGGTGTTGTAGAAAGAGCACTGGGCAGGGCCAGCTAGATGGTGTAGTGGATAGATCACCGGCCCTGGAGGCAGGAGGATCTGAGTTCAAATCCAGCCCCAGACACTTAACACTTACTAGCTGTATGAGACCCTAAGCAAGTCACTTAACCTCAATTGCCTCACAAAAAAAAAAAAAAAAGGCAGCTAGGTGGCGCAGCAGATAAAGCACCAGCCCTGGATTCAGGAGGACCTGAATTCAAATTCGGCCTCAGACACTAGACACTTACTAGCTGTGTGACCCTGGGCAAGTCACTTAACCCTCACTGCCCCAAGCAAAAAAAAGAAAGAAAAAGCACTGGGCTGGAAACTGAGACATCTGGGTTCTAGTTCTGGCTCTGGTGCAACTTACTTTGTGACCTTAGTTCAATCATTTCCAATGATAGTAATTGCTGCTGTCATAATAATTATCACTATTATTTTGGGCAATGACAATTATTAAGATTAAACTCTTTGAGGCCCTTCTCTGGGTCTCTGTTCTCATTTGTAAAATGAGACACCTGGATAATATAATTTCTAAGAATCCTTTAAGCTCTAGCTGTGTGTATGGTAAAATGCCTTCTGAATCCTCAAAGGGAGTTTAAATTGTACTGAGAACAGCCTTAGTGTCAAATCTATTTTCTACCCTAATTATTTTTTTTACCCTAATTATTAAAATTGGTAGTCTACGGGAAATTAACCAGTTGATTTCCATTTACCCAGACTGATTAGGAGAATAGGTATTTTGGTTTACTGAACAGTTTCTGAAATTTATCACACTTGGTACCAAAGGTACTATATTTTATTTGTATATCCACAAATGGCAATTTACTGCTTATACTAAGTGGTTTTATTATGCTGGCATAAGAGCTAATGCATCTTCTTAAGACCTTAAATTTACTACTAGGGAGAGACAATGGAATTTTGAGAAAGAATGTCAACTCTTTTTTTTTTTGAGCTTTCCCTCAAAAATAGGATTTATGGGGGCAGCTAGGTGGTGCAGTGGATAGAGCACCGGCCCTGGAGTCAGGAGGACCTGAGTTCAAATCCAGCCTCAGACACTTAACACTTACTAGCTGTGTGACCCTGGGCAAGTCACTTAAACCCCAATTGGCTCACAAAAAACAAAAAACAAAAAACAAAAAAAATAGGATTTATAAGATTAGTGCTAAGTGCTGATATCTGAGTCAACATTATAATGTCTGGTTAACATTAATTAGCAAGGGGGCAGCTAGGTGGTGCAGTGGATAGAGCACCGGCCCTGGAGTCAGGAGTACCTGAGTTCAAATCTGGCCTTAGACATTTGACACTTACTAGCTGTGTGACCCTGGGCAAGTCACTTAACCCCAACTGCCTCACAAAAAAACCAAAAAAAACATTAATTAGCAAGTATAGTTAATGTAGCTCAGTAAAGCACCTTGAAATGGGGAATAGAGGTTGAGAGTTAGGAAAGTAGCAGAATAACATAAAAACATGCTGAAATCCTCACTGCACACCTACATAGGTGGAGAAAAAAAAAAAAAGCCACTCCGCCCCCTTTCTCCTCTGTCCAGGTAAAGCAACTTTGAATGATGGAGATTTTTGTGTTTTGTTTTTGTTTATAGCCATTCAGTCCAAAGCCTCCCAACCAGAGCAGGAATTCTTTCAACAGCAGGGGTTTATAACCTGGCTGTAGGAGTACTTTGTCAAGGGGATACTGCAAATAATCAGTAAATCACTTTATCATCCTACTGAATTTCTTTATTTCTTACATGCTCAGTCAGGAGAAACTCTAGAATTTATTTTCCTTCTTTAAAAAAATTATAAGATTTTTATTGCTATCTTACACTTGATATGTACTGACCCTGGGCATGTCACTTAACCCTCATTGCCCCACAAAAAAAAAAAATAAAATAAAATAAAAACATGAAAGGGGTGAGGAAAGGAAGCTGATCAACACATCAAAAAAATCTGATGTTGTATATGCAACTGTGGACCCTAATTTCTACAAGGGGTGGGGGGTGGGGTAAGAAGGTATCTTTTCAGAGCTCTTCTTTGGGACCAATATCCCAATGTTATTGACCTGATGTCAGGAGCTTTTCATTCACCAGAGGTGGCTTGATCGCTTGCAAGCTTGCGCTCGCGCTGCTCTCTCTCTCTCTCTCTCACACACACACACACACACACGTTTATTTATTTTACTGGACCTGTGATTTTACCAATGTCACAGCCAGTATGTGTCAACAGGAGGGTCCGTAACTCCTGCTGCACCTTCTGGCTCATTCGCTTGTGGACAGCCCTAACTACTAGGGAGGGAAGGCTGGATGTAGTTAGACATACCCAAAACTCTGGGAAAGCAAATCTGAAAATGTTCAGAGAAAAAGATAAGTCACAAGAGACTACGAAAAGGCTCTCTAAGAAACTGACACCACTCTAACAAATGATGCCTGTGAGGAAGTGGGAGACCAGAGTGGCTATCTAGGAAGGAGCACCTTCAATGTGCTCAGAATTTAGGATATATATGAAATAGGAAGGAAGGACAGATCACCAAGGACCAATATGGTAGACTGGCTTAATAAAGGCTCACTGACTGACTGGTATGAGGCGGGTGAAAGTTCAGAATAGGTGAAAGCTTAAGAACAATGCTAAAGACAACAACAAGTGCTTACAGCATTTAGGCATGTTTGGGGGAAGAAGAAAAGGGAAGAAGGCCCATTTGTTAGGGCAGATGGTGCAATGCTAACAGATGACACAGAAAAAACAGAACTACTGAACTGTTCTGCTTCTGTCTTTGCTCTCTCAAGGAAAATGATCTCCAAACTGGAACAGGAATCACAGACATGGTCACTAGAGACAGCAAAAGAGCACCTAGGTGCTTTAAATGAGTTCCAAGTATTTAGGCCTCGAAACATAACACTGCAGGATGCTGAAAGGACTGAACATTTCATCAAGGAACAACTACTGATTATCTTGGAGAAAAAGTGTGATCTATATAAGAGGGAAGAGGTACCAGGAGACTGGAGAGACAGATACATGTTCCTCTCCACAAAAAGGAGCGGAGAAGAGAGAATTATGAAACCGATGAGCCTGACATCAAGCCCCAGCAAATGACAGAAGAGATTATGAAACAGATGGCTTGTGAGTACTCGGGAAGAGGAGCCATGAGAAACAAGTCATTACCAGCCACTTAAATTTCTGCACTGATGATGTTACCAGACCACAGAAATGCTATAGACATCACAATATCACAGACCTTAGAGATCAATTTAATCCAGATCCCCTCATTTTACAGATAATGAAACCAAGGTCTAGCTCAAGCTGACACAGCAAATAAATGGGAGAGTCAGGAATTGAACCCAGGTCTTTTGACTCCAAATCCAATTCCATCCAAGTTGCCACATAACATATCTGGATTTCAGTAAGACATCTGATAAAATCGACAAGATCCTTGAGGTCAAGATGGAGGCAGGAAGTATGGATAATGGTTCAGGCAGGTAAATCCCAGTTGGCTGACTCTTCCTAAAAAGTGTTGATTAACAGACACATTTCAGCATGGTAGGAGGCTCTAGCAATATGCCTCTGTCCTCGGTCCTATTCTGCTTGATACTTTATCAATAACCTGGATGAAGGTATGCTGTATCAAATCTGCTGATGACACGGAACAGGGAGGGAGAGTTAAACTGCTGAAGGACAAACTTGTGATCCACAAAGATCTTGCCAAACAAAGACGCTGATCCTAAAATATGACAGAACTGAACAGAGGTTGATTGTTACAAAAGCTGGAGCACTTGTGCTGAAAAAAATCCACTTTAAAAGTAAAGGATGGGGGGCAGCTAGATGGCGCAGTGGATAGAGCACTGGCCCTGGACTCAGGAGTACCTGAGTTCAAATCCAGCGTCAGACACTTAACACTTACTAGCTGTGTGACCCTGGGCAAGTCACTTAACCCCAATTGCCCCTCAAAAAACAAACAAACAAACAAACAAAAAAAAAAGTAAAGGATGGGGATAGAGCACGAGCCCTGGAGTCAGGAGTACCTGAGTTCAAATCCAGCCTCAGACACTTAACACTTACTAACTGTGTGACCCTGGGCAAGTCACTTAACCCCAATTGCCTCACTAAAAAAAAAAAAAGTAAAGAATGGAAAAAAAAAAAATCTGGCTTTAACTCCTATTCAGAGGAAAAAAAAGATAGGGCTTGTATTTGGCAGTAATCTGACTATGAGTTAGTAGTGTGACCCAGTTGTCCCCAAATGCTAACTACAATTGTGTTACTAGGGACAGAACAGGAAGGACAAAAGTGATGATAAACTGACAGGCTTATGTTCGGGTCCAGGAGACCTATCCCGATAGAGGAGGGCCTAGGAGAAAGTGGGATGTGTCGAGAGGAGAAGGACTAGATGGTGAGGGGTACTAGAGAGACGGAAGACATAGGGGAACATGAAAGCTGGTTCACATATTTCAAAGGATCACAGATTTAGACCTGGGAAGGGCCTCAGGTCATCTGGTCCAAATTCTTCACTTTACAGATAAGGCAACTGAGACCCAAAGGACAAACAAGCTGACCAAGACCTCACAAGCAATAAGTTGCAGAAGTAGGATTCAAATCAGGGTTCTCTGGCTAGAAACTGTGCTCTTTCTGCCATACCTGTTCCTCCCCCTTCCTTTCTCCTCAGGAGGGAAGACAGTCTTTTTCCTGGATCGAATGAGAGCTATCATGCAAGAGAAGAATTAGTCTTGTTCAGTGTAAGTCCAAAGGGTAGAGCTAGGTCATATGGTTAGACTTAGAGCTTTCTATGAACAGGCTACCTTGTCAGACAGTGGCCCCTTCCCAATCTCAGTGCTGGAAGTATCCACCTGTCAGGGAAGCTGCACTGGAGATTCCTGCTTTAGATGGGGAGTTGTACTAAATGATCCCTAAAGTCCCTTCAAATCTTGGGGCTCGGAGACTCCTAATGTAGAAATTCTACTATATTTCACCTGTATATCCATCTAGGATCCGTGATTTGGGGATCCATGCCGTCACTGCTTCCACAACCCACTCTCATCTTAGCAGCCTGTCCACCTAAATAGCTTTGTCCAAAAGAAGAAACACCTCATGGCCATATCCCAGGTAATGAATGAGCTTTTCCAAACTTGGCTAGCATGATCTTCAGACCATAAAGTCTGTGGTCAGGCCTTACCCCACGTGGCCAGGCCTGCAAGAAGTGGTGATTTAATGGCCTAACCTTCAAGACACTAGCATCACTAAAGGAGCCAATGTAACTAGGAAGAGAGAAACTGGTATGTGGAGAAAGAGCTTTACATCAAATATCTCTAATAAAAATCTGATATCCAAGACCAATGGGGAATTAACACAAATATGAGAAAAAGAACCATTCTCAAATAGTTAATTGGTTAAAGGATATGAACAGTAGCTTCTCAAAAGAAGAAATGCAAACTGTCAACAACAAATGAAGGAATGCTCTAAATCACTAATAAGAGAAATGTAAATTTAAAAATTTTTTGAGGTTTTATATCACAACCTTTTTAATTTTTTTTATAGGCAAAGATGATTTTTAAAAACAGTACGTGTAAGATGAAGGGGCTCTGAGGAAATAAACACACTAATATATTGTCAACATTGTTGATGAAACTGTAAATTACTCATTCTGGAAAACAATTTGGAATCATACAAGTAAAGTCATTAAACTGTTCATGCCTTTTCACTTAGGCAGGCTACTACTGGGTATATACCTTAAGTAGACCAATGATATAAAGAAGGGTTCTACAGAAAATAAATATTCAGAGCAGCATACTCTATGGTAGTAAAAAACTGGCAATAAAGTGGGGAATAACTGAAAAAAGTGGCATATTAATATAAAATTATTATTATCATTATAGTACTATAAAAACAATAAATATGAAGAATTTAGAAAAACATGACTTGCATGAACTTGTACGAACTGATACAGAGTTAAAAAAAATAAAATCAAGAGAACCATATAAATAATTACTCTAATGGTAAATGAAAATAACACTAAAATATTGCTGAATTCAAACTAATTATAATGACCAATCTTGGTCCCAGAAAAAAGAAGAAAACACAACTTCCCCTCTCAGTAGCAGAGAAAAGAGAACGTGGATACCCAACAAAATGTAGCCAGTCAGATACATACAGCTAGTTAGTCAGTTGGGTTTTGCTCAAAATTTTCTTTGTGATGAGAGGAATCAGTGGGTTAAGGGAATACTTCATGTATGATTCTAAGCAGGGGGGAGAAAGGAATAAATAAAAATAATCAATAATTGGTAAGGGGGATGGGACCCAGGGTCATTTCCACTTTGTGCTGAGTCATTAAGGAGTACCCCATTATGAATCCAAAACGAACTTGTGTTCAATCTCATAAGTATTATGCAAAATTCAATTCAATGAGAAAACATCTTCTGATGATGAC
The DNA here is from genome assembly GCF_019393635.1 of Dromiciops gliroides. NCBI lineage: Eukaryota > Metazoa > Chordata > Mammalia > Microbiotheria > Microbiotheriidae > Dromiciops > Dromiciops gliroides. The sequence goes on from NC_057863.1 coordinate 603,740,261, forward strand.
ATTTATACAGTGTTTACTATACTGACTATTATGCGAAAGGCACTGTGGGCACTGGAAAAATAGGAGGATGGTGTTAGAATCCTAATGTCCTCTGGCCTTCTAAGAGCCTTCTGAGTTGCTTATAGAATATATTTGCATTATGCACATCACCAGTTCTTCCTTTAGTTTAAAAAAAAACCTACTTGCCCCCCACTTCTTTAAAAGTTACTGTCTACATTAAATAATTGAAAATCAATCCCCTAACTCAACCTCACAACAACTTTAGTATCTGTGTCAAAAAATCCTAAAAGAAACTGGTTTTTGTTTTTTGTTTCTTGCTAACTTAACTGTTAACAAGTGTCATTCTGTCTACAGGAACAGTAACTGGTTCTAAATGAACACAGAGAAACTATTCCTATCCTTCAATGGAAGGGCATATATCCAAGGAGACGAAGAGAGTGTCCAGACCAAAAAAGAATCCCCCAAAAGGCAATACAATGAAGGCAACGAAGAGATAGAACCAAAGAGAGATGAAAGAAACTAAGTCTATGAAGAGAAAGTCTGTAGGCATGTTCCCCAAAGAGGTCAAAGACAGAAGGGTCGTATATCTACAAATATATTCACAGCAGCACTTTTGTGATAGCAAAAAATAGATGCCACTTGCCTAGAAAATGACTAAAGAAATTGGTGGTGGTGGTGGTTCAATTGTTTCAGTCACATCTGACTCTTTGTGACTCCATTTGGGGTTTTCCTGGCAAAGATTCTAAAGTGGTTTGTCATTTCCTTCTCCAGCTCATTTTACAGATGAGAAACTGAGGCAAACAGGGTTACATGACTTGCCCAGGGTCACAGAGCTAGTAATTGTCTGAGGCTGGATTTGAACTCAGGTCTTTGTGCTCTGTGCTCCATCCACTGTGTCACCTAGCTTTCCCAAAGAGATTGGTAAATGAATGTAACTTACTGTTATTGTGGAATGAGAAACGATGACTACGTGATCATAGAATTATGTGATATGTGGCTTGGGAGGGATCTTAAAGACCATCTAGTCCAAGCCACGTACAGACAGAGCCGTGACATCCAGACTAACTGACACACCATCATCTAGCCTCTACCCAAAAGACCTACGAGGACGGAGACCCGCCAGCTCTGGAGACAGCCCCTTCCACTGTGGATACTGCTGACTATTAGGGAGTTCTCCTCATTTGGAGCTCGACCGGCTCCTTTCTAAGTCCTTCCTCTAGGCAGAAAGGTGGGGGACTACAGGAGTGGGAGGCGGCACACACTATAAAATGATGTCATTCTGTCTTTTAGTTTTGCTTTGCTGAACTGTTGTTCTTTGTTGAGGGGAGGGTTCAATAAAACCTTTTAAAAGAGAGTAAGGGTAGAGCAAGAAAAAAAAATGAAAAGTAACCTGAATGAATGCCGTGTTATTATTTTTGTGATCGTGAACTGGAATTGACTGAAATGTTTGTTTTTTAACAATAATTAATTATAACACCATTGCATCGCTGGGGGAAAAATCCCCAAACCAGGAAAGATTCAAGCTAGACTCCAGGAAGTATATTCTACCTACAAAGGTGAAACACTTGAAGGAAATCTCAAAAGAGCCCAGGGAACCTCTTAGAGGTTTTGAAGAAAAAATTAAATACCCATCTTGGTTGAGTTGAGTACTTATGATGCTGGGACCCTTATTTTGGGAAGAAATTGTCCCTAAAGTTGTCCTCACCCCTCCAGTCATTTCTGCATGTTTAATTCTTATTTATCCTTTTAAATCCAATTCAGGTCCCAATCCACTGTGTTGTACTCTTTTTTTGGGGGGGGGGGCAATGAAGGTTAAGTGACTTGCCCAGGGTCACACAGCTAGTAAGTGTCCAGTGCCTGAGGCTGGATTTGAACCCAGGTCCTCATGAATCCAGGACTGGTGCTTTATCCACTATGCCACCTAGCTGCCCCCACTCCCCATCCACTGTGAAACCTTCCCTGATCATCGCAGGGTTAACTGTGTGACACGGCAGCCCAAGAAGCTGACCCTTTCCAAATATATTGCCTCATAACGCTAATTATCTTCTTATGAATCCTTCCTTTCTCCAAACAGATTGTGAGTTTCACAGGGGTGGGGACCATATCTTCTTCATATTCCCTACAACCAGTGTGGTGCTGGTAAATGTTTAACAACCAGCTCACTTAAAAACAAACAAAACAAACAACAAATTGGATCTAGACCGAACTTTGAAGTTTAATCTGCTTTACATTTTCTCCATCACTTTCTTAAGTCTGACGATCAACAAGACAGTAAATCAAGGCCTTATTTGTTCGTTTGCCAATTTCCAAGGTATAAATGCTCACATTGAAAATGTAACTATCAGCCCTTAGCACAAGCTGCTCCAGCACACCTAGTATAGTGCTTTGCAGATGGCAAGTACTTAAAATGCATTTGGTTGCCATTTTCTTGAGGGCTCAAAGACCCTTTTCACAAGAAAGGGAACATGTGTGTAGGTCCCTGAATGCAAGCCTAGCTGTAAAAGCTGCCTGCCTGCCTTGCTGCCACCACCATCACTCATGACACAGGTCAGGACGTCAGAGGAAGGTGGGTCAGGAGCTTTCTCCCTTGCTCTCCACAGAGCACCAGGTGTTCAGAGTATCCAAAGGGTTGCTCACTTACCCTTGCTGCACAGGCTGTAACTGCAAGATCACCTGGGTTTTGGTGTCTTCAGGGTTCTCTCCCTGGTTCCCTTCCGTCGGCACCACAACTACATCCCCCACAGGGACACTCACTTCAGCATTGGCCATCTTTCACATGAAGTCGGGAGGAGAACTCTGTAAGGGATGAAGCTCTATCAGCGACACACTCTGGTAGGAGAGAAGTCCTGAGAAGCCAGGGTCCTGGGGAGGCAAGCCCAGGGTGCAGCTTGGGGCTTGGAGCTTGGTAGGATGAATGCTACATAGGAACTGAGTGAAGCTGGGAGACGGATTCTTCTCCTTTTCCCAGAGGCTGAGTGGTATAGGGGTGATTATGCTCCCCAAGTGTCAGGATGGGGGAAAACCTATGTTTGTTCTAATGTATTCTATCTTTGAAGTAAATATTTCTTTGTAGAAACTCATCTGACTTAAGGAGTTAAATGGGACTGAGGTGCTTAGACCCTAAAACTGGGGGAATGTAATCAGTGGGAGCTTGAGAAGGACCAAAGAACCCTGGGGGAGGGGTGAAATGTGACACCCCCTGGCCTTCAGGCAGTGGGGACCAGGGGGAAAAACATCAGCCAGGGCAAAGCAAGCACCGAGGAAGGATCCCTGAGAATCTGAATTATGGAAAAGCTTCCCAGCGCAGAATAAAGGCTGTGGGAAGAGTGAGGTTTAGGCTCCCATCCAGCAAGCATGGGCGGGGGGGGGGGGGGGGGGGGGGGGGATATCTGTCATGTAAACTGTGTGCATAGATATTTTCTCCTCCCAAAGGGTACCTACTACATGCCAGGCACTGGCTAAGCTCTGACTCTCCACCATACCCTGTACAGCAGTCTGCACAGAGGGGATGCTCCACCAAGCCCTGCTTAGGGAAGAAGCCACCTAAAACTCAGGAATTTCGGGGAAAGCAGCAATTCACCAGAGGTCTGGTAGTGGGTACCACCTACCCAGCCCCATCCCTGCTAAGATCAGCAAGGTGCCTCACAGGTATCATCTCCTGGGACCATTCCAACAGCCCTGTGAGGTAGCTGCTGCCGGTAACTGAGGCTCAGAGGGGTTAGGTGACTTGTCCATGGTTTCTGGGTGTCAGAGGCAGGTCCTGACTCGATGTCCAGCTCTCTTTCCTTCACCACCCCATGCTGCATCGAATAACCCTACAATCAGGGGTGGGCTGGAGCCAGCTTGGACAGGCTCTGCAGAGCTGCTTGTTAAATTTTCAGTGTGACCATTTACCCCTCCGGAATTGGCAAACATGACAAATCAGGGCTTGATTTATTGTTTTGCTGATTGTCCAGACTTAGAAAGTGATGGAGAAAAATGTGAATAATACAGATTAAACTTAAAAGAATGTTGTGAGCATTTTTGTTTTCAGATATCATTTACCAGCACAGCCCTGCCTGTAATCCTCTTTCTTCTCATAGGGTTAGAGAGGTGATCTAGTACTACCAGATGAAGAAGCAGGCCTGGCGAGGGGAGGATCACAGGCTGACAGATCTGGGCCTGGAAGGGACAGCAGAGGTCATCTAGTGCGGCGCCTTCATCTTGCTGATGAGGAACTGGGACCCAGAAAGGTTGAGCAACTTTCAGGCCACAGAGATAGCAAGCCGCAGAGCCAGGCTCTGAGTCCCAGGCCTTCACCTGGGGCTCTTTCCACTTCGTGACCGCACCTCCAGCAAAGAGAGAAACCATGTTTTCTCTCGGCAGCCCCAAAGGGCTTTGATCTCTTCCCACTCTTTTACTTCCCCCCATACTCATTCTGTGGCCAAGGCCTGTCGATTTTGACCTTTGTAACATATCTAAATACACCCCCTTCTGTCCTCTGACCACACCCCTCTGGTGCAGGCCCACAAATCACTTCATGCCTTGATTATTCTAAAAGAGGCTGGGGGGCTCTGCCTGCCTCCCATCTCTTTCCACTCCAGTCCGCCAAAGACAGGTCTGACCAGGTCACTCCTCTATTTAGTAAAATCCTGTAGCTTCCTATGACCTCCAGGACTAACTATAAAATGTTCTGTTTGACATTTAAAGCCCTTTATAACCCTCCCCACCCCCGCCACACACACCCTTTCCTAGTCTCCCTATACATTACACTTCTCCCTGAAGGTCCTCTGTAATCCAGGGCCTCCTGGCAACTCCTTTTATCCGGGGCTGCCCCCCATTCCTGCAATTCTCTCCCTCCAGGTTTCCCTTAAGGCCCTACTAAATTGCCACCTTCTACAGGAAGCCTTCCCCAGCCCCTCCTTAATCCCATTGCCTTCCTTCTGTTGATTATCTCCAATTTATCCTGTATATGGCTTGTTTGTACAAGTTATTTACTTAAAATTCCTCCACTGGACAGAGACTGTCTTTTGCCTTTCTTTGTTCCCCCAGGGTACTTAGCGCAGTGCCTGGTACATAGTAGGTGCTTAATAAATGTTTGGGAAGCTAGGTGGCACAGCAGATAGAGCACCAGGCCCAGAGTGAAGAAGACTCCTCTTCCTGAGTTCAAATCTGGCCTCAGACTTTTAGTAGCTGTGTGACCCTGGGCAAGTCACTTCACCCTGCTTGCTTTAGTTTCCTCAGCTGTAAAATGAGTTGGAGAAGAAAATGGCAAACCCCTCCAGGATCTTTGTCAAGAAAACCCCAAATGGGGTCACAACTGAAATGACTAAATAACAAAATAAATGTCTATTGACTTATTGTAGGGGCAAGTAAGATAATAGGAAGGTAAGGGCCTTGAATGTTTCCTTTTGTGGAAAGCATGGTGCCAATACAACCTTAATAACTGCCTACTGAATTGAATTACTCTAGTCCAGAGTATCGACATGTTTTTTTAGTCCTGAGTAGGAAGATATCTATGGAAAAGAGTTAATTATGCCCCATGTACCACTCATAAGAACTAAGAGGAGGAAAAAAGGTAAGGAAGAAACTGAAAAAGGATGGGAGTAGAAAATGGGAGAGGGGCGGCTAGGTGGCACAGTGGATAGAGCACCAGCCCTGGAGTCAGGAGTACCCGAGTTCAAATCTGGCCGCAGACACTTAACACTTACTAGCTGTGTGACCCTGGGCAAGTCACTTAGCCCCAATTGCCTCACTTAAAAAAAAAAAAAGAAAGAAAATGGGAGAAAGAAACAGGGAGAGAAAGCGAGTTAAGAGGAAAGAATGTAGGATGTGCTGTTTTTAAATTGGGGCCACCTTTTGTTATTAAATGATGACTATGTGCCAGGCACAGTGCTAAGCACTTTACAAATATTATCTCATTCTCTTGTCACAACAACCTTGGGAGGTAGGTGCTATCATGATACCCATTTTATTTTATTTTATGGAGCAATGGGGTTTAAGGGATTTTCCCAGGGTCACATAGCTAGTAAGTGTCAAGTGTCTGGATTTGAACTCAGGTCCTCCTGAATCCAGGGCCAGTGCTTTATCCACTGTGCCATCTAGCTGCCCCCTATGATCTCTATTTTATTGATGAGGAAACTGAGGCTGAGGGATGTTAACTTCCCTAGTTCACACAGCTAGCTAGTAAGTGTCTGAGGCAAAATTTGAACTTGGGTCTCACTGCCTAAGTCCAGAGCTCTATCTACTGTGCCCTTTAGCTGCCCCTTACCTTATACCTAGCCTTATACCTCCCCCTAGACACCCATTTTCCAGTTCTAGGACCATAAGCAAACTAGTACTGCCCCAGCTACAGGAAGGGGTTTGTTAATTTCCTCTCCCATGGCTCCAGTCCAACCGAGCCCTTCCCTGTTCACCACTCCCCAATATAAGTTTCATCCATTAGCATCCAATTCCTTGAGGGCAGGGATTGTCTTCAATTTTTGTATTAGTATTCCCAGCATTTCCACAGAGCTTGGCATATAGCAAGTGCTTAATGATGCTTTTCCTTGTATTCAAAAAGGAGTGGGAGAAGGCCTCAAAAACACTTTGGTCTACTCCCATGACAGGCTTACTGAGAGATAACAAACATTTAGGACCTAAGGAATCGCCTTAGGAAAACAGAAGACCTGAAAACCAGCCTGTCCTTTTGCCTTGGCTCTTGGTTCTGATCCAGCCTTACACTCTTGGGACTCCCTTAGCAGACCTCTGTTTGCACCCTTCACCTGAAAGATGCAACTTGCTCAATGGAAATAGGATCAGGGCAAGCTCCCTTGGGGGGGGGGGGGGATTTGGAAAGGCTTTATCGAGGAGCTTTGGGAACCAAGCTTGCAGCAGCCCTCAAACTCCCAGCTCCTAAATTCTTTCTACCTCAGCTAATTTGGGCCCCAAAATACATTTGTCTAATACATCCCCACTGCAACTTGGGGCCATGCTGATTTTCATATTCTGGTTAAACTTGAAGAAGAACTGAAGCAACAGGGTGTACTAGTTCTTACTCTGAATTCCAAGTAAAACATGACACAAACATACTGACAGCTCATTAAGAACAGCTATACTAGGTCTGATTCTATTAGACTGCAAACCACGCGAGGGCAGGGATTATGTCTTACAGAAACTGCAGCTCCACAAGCAAGTGGAGAGTAAGCACTTAATAGATATTTGTCATATTGTTCTGGTGTATTGACTCATGATTCTTCCAATCTGTTATTTCATCTCTGGCACCAATAGCAAAAGTTGTTTTGAAGGACCCTACACTAAGCTAAGCTCAAAAGGTTAACAACTTGCTGAAATTCCTTACCTCTTCCCCCAGCTCCTTTTTGCTTAATACTCTTATATTTTATTCAATTCAACAAAAGTTCATTGGGTGCCTTCTTTGTGCAAAGTAATGTGGTTTGTAAACACCAAGATGGAAAAATTACCAAGGTGCCTTGTCTCAAGGTTGTTATGATCTAGAACCAGGGAGTAAAAACCACATAAAGTATAAAAGATGATAGAGCCAAAGCCTGAAATGGTTCAAGAAAATCTGAGACAGGTGACATCACTTTTAGCTAGGGAAGAGCCACCATCCTGGTTGAGTTGCTCATTCCTCTCTCCCCCCTCCTGCCTAACAGGTGCTTCAGGAGGAGAATGGGTCTGGAGAATAAAGCTGGGGAGTCTTCTGAATGGAAGTGATCAACAGTAGTCAGGGTTAGTGAATATATTCTTCAAAGGAGAGCTGAAAGAGAAAGAGGAAGAGTGGGAAACACCCACACTTTGAGGTGGGAATAGGAGGCTCAATCTGGAAAGCTGACTTGGGAGTGGTCAGACAGGTTTAAGAAGACCAGGAGAAAGAAGCAATAAGGAAGAGATAAAGGAAAACTGGGAAATGGCAATAACAAGTTCTTAGATTATTTGGGAAAGAGTTGTTTCAGTAGAGTGGTGAGGGTCAAAGCCAAACTGCAGGAGACTGGAGTTCAAGGGCTACTGAGGAAATGAAGGCGTGGAGCGTGGGCTATTTTTTTTAGAGGTTAGCAGCAAAGGGGGAGAGAGGAAGACAGCTCATGAGAAGTGGCTTCAGTCTTCTCAGTAAAGTCATATGAGATCACCTGCTGAGAAAGAGGAGTGTGAGGATGGAGCTGGGGGCCAGAAAAGAAAGGAGGTTTGTATTCATCAGTGTGGAGAGTGGGGTAAGGCAGTCAGTCAGAGGCTGACTCATAAAATATGTAAACCCTTTGGAAACCTATTTGCATGTCATGAGTGGTCATCATGAAGTGCTGAAAGATTAAAAACTGTAACATGTGCAATAAATGCTTGCCTAGTTGACTGATACATTTGATGACAGCAACAGAAATATTAATCAAGAGGCTGGGGGCTATTGTTTGTCAATCCCCCCCCCCAATCTGGAGAGGGATCTAATCAGTTTATAAAATCATACAGGGTAAAGAGAACACAGCCCCTTTCACTATGACCCAGAATAAGAGAATCCCTTAATTCCAGTGATAAGGGCTCCTGTGAAAGGAAAACACAACCTCCCTCCTTTCTTGGCAGAGGTGGAGAACTATGGGTGGAACATTCCACGTCCTGTCAGATTTGATTGATATGTTGGTTCGTTTTGCAAAACTGCCTTTTCTTCCCCCCCTTTCTTTGTTACCAACTCTCAATCTATGATCTTATGATGCTTCACTTGGTGGAAAGGGGGGGGAAGAATCTTCAAAAATGAAGGTCATGTGAAAACAAAAGATATCAACAAATTTTTTTAAAAAGAAAAATGCAACATTTTGAACAATGTAAATTTGGAAAAAATAAAAGTAATGCTTTCCTAAGTGCTGCTTGAAAATATAGCATTTGGTACCTCCAAAAAGTGGTACTAGTAGAAAACAGATTCCAAAAAGTCTAAGATTAATTTAATGGATGCCAAACCCACAATATGCTATTAACTAAAACTACATATTGAGAATACCCATGCTAACCTTTCGAACATTTATACTGCAGTTACCATAGATTTAGAGCTGAAGGAAACCTAAAAGTCATTTGGTCTATTCCTTTTATTTTACAGATGGACAAATTGAGGCCCATGAACGTAAATCACTTGCCCAAGTTAAGGTAGTAAGTGGGAAAGGGCTAGAATTAAAACCCAGATCCATAGATTAGATTCAGTATTCTATAAACAGTACTCCATAGGTCCTAGTGTGCCAGAGTATTAGGCTGATAAAACCAAGAATCTGCCCCAATTTGACAACTCTTATGTTCTCCTAGAGACACATCTGAGAAAGGGATGTTCCTCTAACACCCAAGAGGCCAGATTCTCAGCAGGTCATCGGAAACCAGCCCTTCTTACCACTGGAGCAACTGAAGGCAAAGCCATGCTGCTTTTCTGCTGAATGCAAACTGAAGTATGGCTGTTGTTCATGGCAACAAAAATTCCTGGGGCAAGATGGGAATGAAGCTCCACTGGGTAGTTTATGAAAAGGCATTATGGAAAACCCCATCCTGGTTTTAAAAGGAAATGAAAAGGGAAACCAAAGTGGTAGGAAAACTACACATTATTTCCCTGTTCCTATTCTCAAAAGACTATGATTGTTTAGATAACAAGTAAATAAATGGGAACTGACCTACTCAAAATTAAATTCGGCCTTTTGTGTTTCTCCTAAAAGTTACAGGAAAACAATGTCTAAACCTAAGGAATATGCTTATTGTGCTCAATGTAGCAAGGATATGTCTGGAATTTGAAGGATAAGAAGAGTAGTGATAATAAGGTATTTTGAAAACATTTAACCCAAACATCTATTTATTGGACTCCTAATAGCTAAAGTAGGGAAAACTTTAGTCTTTATGCTTGAATACACAAAGCAGTCTAAACTTGGCCAAATCTTATGTTGAAAGTGTGCTTGAGGCAGCAAGCCCTGACTTTCCCCCCCTACTTCATTCCTTCTCATTAATTCAATGCAAGGATCACAAGAAATTAAGTTACAAAGAACCACAGTCAAAATAAAAGCAAAGATTTTAGGAAAAGCTAAGCTTTCTGAATAGCTGTTTGGAAATCACTGCGTTAGATGGGAATAAATGAGTGGTCAACAGGGAGCTCTGTAAGGTCATCTTGCTGTTGTTTGTCCTTCATTCTCGAAGTGGACCAATGACGTCCGGAGTGATGTCTTGAAGTGAGGAAGAGTTGCACAAAGAGTCATCGCAGTAGGGTTTAAGGGATTACAACTTGAGTTAAAAGCCAGGACTTGAGGGCCAGAATAAGTCTTTGTGAAATCAAATGGCTGAATACACTGTAATGAATGAATGTGATAAAAGACTGTTGTGCAGAAAGAAATGACAAATGAGGAATTCAGAGAAATACTGGGAAAGTTATAAGAACTGATATAGAGTGAAACAGAGAGAACCAAAAGAATATACACAATTGCGACAATAGAAATGGAAAGACCATTCACAAGAAGTTGAATTAGGTCCTTCAAAAACCAGTCATGGTCCCCCACCTTCCTCCTCTCAGAGGCATGGGATGCCTGGGAAGAATGCTGTATAGTAAGACAGTTTCTTGTGCTTTTGCTTAATTGCTTTTTGTTATAAAGGGAGGGGGTTTAATTAAAGAGAGTAGGAATTGTGGAAATGATTTTTTAAAACTTAAAAAAAAACACCACTCAATTCCTTAAAGATTGGGGCATTTTCTCAATTCATTCTGCATCACCCTCAAGGTCAAGCAGAGTACCTAGCCCTTAACAGGGGATGGGGACTGGCTGAGATTTCATCACTTTCCTCAAGGATGAAGAAACTCCTACTAAGGCAACTCAGCACCTTCCTGGCAATTTATAGTCTTATAGTGTCCCCTAGGGCCCAGAAAGGTTAAATATCACACCTGGATGGCCAATCAAGGTTGAATTAAAATTAAATTTCTCGGGGGCAGCTAGGTGGCACAGTGGATAGAGCACCAGCCCTGGAGTCAGGAGTACCTGAGCTCAAATCCGGCCTCAGACACTTAACACTTACTAGCTGTGTGACCCTGGGCAAGTCACTTAACCCCAATTGCCTCACTAAAAAAAAAAAATTAAATTTCTCTTCCTCTCAAGATCTGACCTTGGAAGGCTTCCTTTCTTTCTTCATGGGATGGGTCCTTCTACTATTATCTTATGCTTCTTCCCTGACCTCCTCAAATAGCAGGGGTCCCCTGCATGCCTTTCCTTACATCCTGGAATGGGGAAGAGGGAATTCCTTCAATAAGAATAACTGACATTTACATAGAACTCTTTTAAAAAATCTACCATGGCCTTTACATTCATCTCCTCACTAGAGCCTTCCAACAACTGGGTAAGAAAGGTGCTGTAGGTATTTTTGTCCCCATAGGTTTGGAGAGGTGAAGTGACCAGACCCTGGTCAGAATTAGTGTCCGAGGAAGGATTTGTTCACAGGCCTTCCTGGCTGGATGTTCAGCCCTTGATACTCTCCAATGAAATCTTCTCCAAAAATGTTTCTCCATCCAAAATCCCAGGTCCACTTTTTCAATCCCCTGGGAGAGGAAATACCACATCACAGATCCAATCAATCAATCAATCAATCCACAAGCATTTATTAAGCACTTATTAAGTGTCTGGTGGTGAGGCGCCACCAGGGAGATGGAGTTACAAAGAAAAAGCAGCAACAATTCCTGCCTTCAAGGAGCTCACATTCTAGTAAATAACAACTTTAGAACTGAAAGGACAGTAAAGATCATTTCATCAAGGAGTTTTTAACCTGGGACCCAGAGTCTATGAACTCGGATGGGAAAACTTTTTTGTCTATGAATGCAGGCAACAAACATGCTGAAAAAAGGGCCACAGGCTTATTAAACGGGACAGTATTTGTAAAAGCGCTTAGCACAGAGCCTGGTACTTAAGTAGTCACTTCCTAGACCAGACTGCCAAAAGGGCCCAAGACACAAAAAGAGTTAAGAACCCTGATCTAGTCCAACAGCTTCACTTCACAAAGGAGCTATGTGGTTTGCCCAAGCTCACACAAGTAGTAGATGACAGTGAAAGGATTTTAACCCATGTCCCGATTCCACATGTGGTGCCCTTTGCACCACACTCTGCGGCCTCTGAGCAGACTGGCTTCCCTCCTTGGCTCCTCCAGCAGCCTTCATTCCGAGGCAGAAGCAGGCCTCCGCTACTTCTGCAGTTTATGACATGGCTGCCCATTTCATAACTGAAGGAGATGCTACATTTCAGTCACACCATCCTCGCCACTGGGATACTCTCTTCTCTCTTGGCTTTCCATTAGTTCAGCCCTTCTCAGTCAGTCTCCTTTGCTGGATCACTGCCTGTCAGGGTACCCCAAGGCTCTGTACCAGGTACTCTTTCCTTCCTCCCAGTAACCTTACCGGCTCCTAAATTCAATTATCTCTATGCAGATGACTCCCAGACCAATAGCCCATGTCTCTCCCCAGAGCCAGTCCTGATCACCAAATAACTATGGGACATTTCTTAATGGATGTCCTGTTGGCATTACTTCTCTTAAGGGCACCACCAGCCTTCCTGTCCCCCAGATTACCAACTGCTCAGTCTGGCATTTAATTCCCTCCAAAGCGTGCCTCTAGCTTACCTCTCTAGGCTCCCTTCCTGCACACTAGGCTTCAGCCAAACTGACCTAATCATCTGATCTTCCATCTTCTGTCTGGATGCCTGTGCACAGTCCCCCAACCTGGATCGTCCCCCTTCTCACCTGCAAGTCTTAGAATTCTTGGCCTCGAGTTCATGCGCTGCATCCTAGATGAGGCCTTTCCTGACTTCCCCACCCCCAACTGCCCCTTCTCTATTCCCCTGCAGGTACTTCCTATATCTTGTTTTTACTTTTCTGCGTAGTTTCCCACTTAGAATGTAAGTTCCTTGAAGGCTTTAAAAAAAAATACCTTTGTATCACAAGGGCTTAGCACTGTACCTGGCACACAGTAGGCACTTGATGATTTACTGAGTCAGTCAACAAGCACTTATTGTTTACTATGTTGAGAGAGAAAGCTGGCCTGAGTTCAAAGCCTGCCTGATACATATTGGATGAATGACCCTGACAAGTCAGAACACCTCTCAATGCTCTAGGCCAGGTGGTGTCAAACTCAAATAGAAATAGGGTCCCCTAAACTGTGCATAAAGATCCCCAAGGGCCACGTACTGACATAAGCACATATGAACTGTTTCCCAATTACATTTTAATTCAGTTAGGGCCTAACACCTCTTCTCTAGAAAACTCTTATAAAACTTTGAATTTGCAGGAGGAGAAGGCGCTGCCCAGCAGCAGTAGGATTCCCCTCTGGGAGTTAGCCTGATCAACAGCATCCCAAGTCAGGCACCCATGGCTCCCTCCCTCCCTGTACCAGGCACAGTGCTAAGTGGTGAGGGTACAAAGCAAAGTGAGAACCCTGTGTGCCTTCAAGGAACTCACATCCTCACAGGGGAAACACATGGGATAAAAGGAGGAGGGTAAGCTGGGTGCAGAAGGCTCCTACTACTGGGGGGTGCCCCCACCCCAAGGCTGGGAGAGACCTCCTACAAATGACAGGATTTAATGGATGAAATACTCTTAAGTAGATAAAACATGTTCTCATGAAGTTTAAAAATCAGAGTGAAGGTGCTTCCGAGGAAAGAGGCAACGTTCCATTTTCTACATGACCTGCCGTGGGAGCGCCCCTGCCTCCATCCCTGACCTGAGGGTCCTCTCCATGTACTCCTGGCTTCTTCTCTCACTTAAGAGGATCCTCCTTTAGCCCCCGACTCCCTGTTCTATATAGAAAGGGGTGCAGGCGGGGTCCTCTAAAAGCACTCCTGGCTCCTTCCTTGGTCTCTCTCCAGTAACACCCCCAACTCTCCCTGGCCCCAGACATACAGAGAAGGGGGAGAGGGTCTTCTCGCAGCACTCTGGGCTCTTTCCCTAACCTCTGACCTTGGAAGCACCGCTCACTTTTCCCCAGACAGAGGTGGGGGAGGGGTTGTCCAGCAGCCCCTTTGCCCACTTCCCTGCCACTTGGCAGAGTGGGCAGAGCACTGGCTCTGGAGGCGGAGGGCTTGGGTTCGAATCCTTGAAAGCTGGGTTGTCCAGAGGATCGAATGAGAGCTCATGTGTTAAAGCGATCGGCGCTCAGTGCAGTGCCCGACACACAGTAGGCGCTTAACAAACACTTACTCCCGCCCTGCCCTCCCCATCCTGGCTCTGACGCGTCCACCCGGGGTGACCTTGGGCTGGCCCCTCCAGCTCCCAGGACCTCAGTTTCCTCGCCTGTAAGAAGGCGAGGCGGCCGGACGCGATGGGGCCCTGGTTCCCTGCCACGTACGGGGCGCCCCGGCCCGGACCTCCTCCGCGCTCTGCTGCCCGGCCCTCCCCTGCCCTGCCTGGGCCCGGGGCGCGCGAGCTCTGCGGGGGCTCGCGCCGGGGGCTGGCGGGGCCAGGCCGGGCCGGGGGCGCGCGAGAAGCGGCGGGCGGGCGGGGGCCGGGCCGGGAGCGCGCGCGGCCTGCCTCCTTCCCTCCCCCCTCGGGGCTCGCGCGGCCCCGCCGGCGGCGGCGGCGGCCACGGCGGCCACGGCAGCGTCGCCTCGTCGCTCCCCCGCCCCCGTCACCCCCCCCCGCGGCGCCGCGACGTCCGCTCGCTCCCCCCGGCGGCGGCACGCACGGGGCGTGGGGAGGCGCCCGCGGAGGCAGCCCCCCCGCCTCTCGCCTCCCCTCCCCCTCCACGCTCGCCTCGCCTCCCCTCCCGCCGCGCGGCCCCCGCTCCCGCCTCCGCCCCCCACCCCCGCCGCAGCCCGCGCGCCCACCCCTCCCCCCTCCTCCTCCTCACCGTCTCCGGCGGGCGGGCGGCGGGCGGCGAGTTCGGGAGGCCGACGGAGCATGCGCAGAAACCGCCGCTGCCGCAGCCACCAGCGCCGCCAGTCCGGGCTTCAACACTTCCGGCCGCCGCCAGGGAGCTGGCGCCTTAAAGGAGCCGCAGCCCTTTTTGGGGCCTTCCCGCGAGAGCGCTCCCTTCCTCCTCTCTCCTCCCTCCTCCCCCGCCGGACAACTCCCTGCTGCACTGACCGAGGAGACGCGCTCGGTGCTTGCTCACCTGCTTGCACTCGGGGGACACTCACACGCCCCACACCGCCCGCTACACACACACAACACTCCGACGTCTGCAACACACTATCTTACAGCGTGCAAAAAACTCTTCCAGCTTGTGCACACAGAGAACGACCCAACCAAAATACACAACACGCTCTGACACTTAGACATCCCGCGTCCAATAGTCCCAATACGCACACATTAGCTTGCAACCTGCAAAAATCCGCTGCAGCTCGCAGAAACACACTCCAAAATATACACACTAGCATGCAACACAAAGCATTCCAACAAACACTCTAGTATGCAACAACAAAAACCTTCCACCGTAGATACACACTAGCATGCAACACAATGTGTTCCAACACACTGGTGTACAACAACAAAAACTTTCCACCGTAGATACACACTAGCATGCAACACAAAAAATTCCAATACACACTCTAGCTTACTACATACAAAAGCCCTCTCCAGCATATGCTAGAGTGTGTATATACACACACACTATATATATATATAGTGTATATACACACACTAGCATACAGCACACACAAAAACACTCCAACCTATACAACACACTTCAACACAGAAAAATGAACTCCCTCCAACATACACTAACACAAAAACACTCCAGTATATATACACACACAACACTGAAACACCACAGAGTTGGTATACAACACATAAAAACACACACTACAGCACAATACACAACCCTACTCTGAGCACATACAGACAAGACAACCCACTAACATACATACAAAATGCACAGACCCAGGATACCCACCTGTAGGCAGGATTGGCACATGCATGTACAACAGATCAATGCACAGACCACAAATAGCTTGCCTGACAGTTGAGCTGGTATCTTATCAAAGCTGCAGGCATGAATGAGGGTGTCATTCAATTCTCCGTCATCCTGTGTAGAAATTATATAGGCCTTGTCTCCTCATTAAATGCACAAACCTGCACCTATGAGCTGAATGAGACAGGGTCCCTGCCTCACAAGGACCATTAGACTATGAGCTCCTTGAGATGAAGGACTGTCTTTTGCCATTTTGTGCTTGGCATGTAGGCAGTGAATAAATATTGACTGATTATATTTGATTATAGTTGAAAGCAAGACTTTGAGGTGACATCAAGGTGATTAGTATGTGGTGGAATCACTGTGAGAAGTAGAAGGCGTTTGGGGGTTCTGAGAAAGAGGGGGCAGTGTGACAGTGTTCAGAGAAGGTTTCATGGGGCAGGTGATAGGATTATCACTTTGACTGGGACCAGAATGAAAGGGCACTCCTTAATTCTTCCTTTAGCTACTCAGTCATCAAAGTTCAGAAAGTTCACACCTCTGCAGTGAGAAGGTTAAGATTAGATCAGTTAAATTAAAATGACATCAATCAATTTGTCAACAAGCATTTACTAGCTTACTTTACAAGCATTTACCATTCCATCAGGTCTTTTCCAGGAGATTGTCCCCTCTTGTCATCCCAATTCTCTCACTTATCTTCAGTCTCTTTGTCTACCAGCTGCTCTCTCCTGCCTACAAATATACCCATGTCTTCTTCATTCTTTTTTTTTTTTAAGTGAGGCAATTGGGGTTAAGTGACTTGCCCAGGGTCACACAGCTAGTAAGTGTTGAGTGTCTGAGGCCAGATTTGAACTCAGGTCCTCCTGACTCCAGGGCCAGTGCTCTATCCACTGTGCCACCTAGCTGCCCCCTTCTTCATTCTTTAAAAAAAAAAAACAACTCACTTGGTCCATCCATCCCCATTAGCTATCATTTCATATCTCTCCTCCATTTTGTGGAGGAGAGATATGAAACTAAACTCCTTGAGAACTGATTGACTATAATAAGATGCTTCCTCTTCCTTTCCTCTCACTCTCTTCTTAACTCTCTGCAATTTGGTTTCTCACCTCATCATTTTACCCAAACTGCTCACTCCAAAATTACCAATAATCTCTTAATTGCTTAATCTAATGTCTTTTTCTTAGTCCTCCCTCTCCACACCTCTCAGCAGCCTTTGATGCTGTTGGTCACCCTCTTTCTCCTCTTCTCTCTAGGTTTTCTTCTGGTTCTTCTCCTTTCCATTTTACTGTTCCTTCTCAGCCTCCTTTGCTGGATCTTCATGCAGGTCATGCCCACTAATCCTGGATGTCCCACAGGGTGCAGGCCTCCATCATCTTGCACCTGGACTATGGCAGACAGGTGGGAGGAGAACAAAGAGAGATCAATATCATAAAAACCTTTTTTTTTTAATTTTTTTTTGCAGGGCAATGAGGGTTAAGTGACTTGCCCAGGGTCACACAGCTAGTAAGTGTTAAGTGTCTGAGGCTGGATTTGAACTCAGGTCATCCTGACTCCAGGGCCGGTGCTCTATCCACTGCGCCACCTAGCCGCCCCAATATCATAAAAACCTAGAGAGAAGAGAGTATCAAGGAGAAGAGGGGGATTAACATTGTCAAAGGCTGCAGAAAAGGATGGCATTCTTCTTGGCTTCAGGAAGGATGAGGACTGAGGAAAGGCCATTGGATTTGGCATTTAAGAAATCACTGCTAACTTTGGAGAAGGCACTTATCAACTGATTGAATACAGAAGGTCAGGGAGAGTGAGGAGGTAAGCATGAGACTAGACTGGGATTGTAAGCCTGGGTTACTGGTAGGATAATGGTGACCTAGACAATTATTGTTGTTCAGTCACGTCCAACTCTTTGTGATCCCATTTGGGGTTTTCGTGGCAAAGATACTGAAGTAGTTTGCCATTTCTTCCTCTGGCTCATTTTACAGATGAGGAAACTGAGGCAAAGAAGGTTAAGTGCCTTTCCTGGGGTCACATAGCTATTAAGTGTCTGAGGCCACCACACCACCTAGCTGCCCCCATTGCACAGTTTATAGGGAAGTTCAGAAAGAGGGCTAAGTTTTCAGAGAGAGATAAGGATTTTGGTTTTACTGAGTTTGAGATACCTATGAGACATATGATTTGAAATGTCCAATAGGCAAGTAATGATGTAGGACTAGCATGGAAGAGTCTGGGGCTAAATATATATCTCTAGGAGGCATCTCAATAGGGATGATAATTCAGCCTGTGGAGGGATATAGAGAAACACAAGAGGAGAGTGCTGGGATCCACTCACACTTAGGGGGTGGGACACAGATAAAAAACTGGAGACTGAGAATGAACTGTCAGGAAGGAGGAGATGCAGGAGAGAACAAGGAGAAGAGAGTACTATGGAAAAGAGGGTGATGGACAGTTTCAAAGGCAGGAGAGGTCAGTAAGGGTGAGGATTGAGAAAAGGGCATTAAAACTGGCAATTCAGGGGTCACTGGTAATGCTGGTGTGAGCAGTTTCAGCTGAATGATGAATTTGGAAGCCAGACAAATTTAGAGGGTTTAGAAGGAAGTTAGAGGCAAGACGTGGAAACCCCTAGTGTAGGAGGCACTTTCACAGTGGCTAGGGTGGGGATGGAGAGTGGGGAGGAAATAGAGGACAGCAGCTGGCGGGAATGGTGGGATCAAGGAAGAGGTTTGTTGGGGGAGGAGGGTTAATATATTTTTATTTAGTTAAATATTTCCCAATTAGACATAACACTTTTTGTAAACATTGATTTTTAAAAATTTTGAGTTCTAAGAGTTTTTTAATGATAAAATAGACATCGGCATGCTAGTGGGTATAATCTAGCTCCAACCCAGGCCTGGGCTGTGTGCTCTGACCAGAGGGAGACGTGACTCTTCACTGGTGAAGAGAGTGTGTAGAAGGGATGCTATTTACCGGCCTAGGGGTCAGAGTTGGTTCCAGAATTGCTTCAGGAGAGAGACATTTATGGTTCCAGAGACATTTCCACCGAGACTCAAGTGAAAAGAGAAGCTGAGTACCTATAGGGGAAGCCCATTCATTGACATCTTTCTAATGTCCAGCTTGTTTCCCTAGAGACTGCAAGAAGAGAACTCCTTAAGGGGGGGGGGGTGACATTGGGCCTTATCTCCTGTTTTGAGCCCTCCCTCAGTTCAAGAACTCATTCACTTTTCTCTATTTTCTGGTGTAACTGTGGAACCAATCCAGTTTTTGTTTGTTGTTTTGCTTGGATAAATAGGTTTACTGGCTGTTGGATATTTGTGATTGTCTTCTGTATGACCATCATTCAGTAGGAAGGACCCAGGCTGGTAAATATAAACTAAGGGCTACCCCTTAAGAGCAACCAGGGAAACAGCTTTTGTTCTGACACTACCCTATCCCTCAACCAAAGATATTTGGGACGGAGATAGAAATCTAGCCCTGTGCTCTTCTCAGAAACTGGAGGAAAAGCTCCCAACCTCATAAACTCCTGAGGCTATTTCGCCTTTCCTCCCCTACCTCTTGCCTCTTTTCTACTGAAGCAAGCCAGGCCTTATAACACAACCACCCATCTCATCCCCAAGCCATTTAAACAACTCGTGTGGACTACTGCTTTTAGAAAGAAATCCCAATCAACAAATCTATATCCAGCACTTACTCTATGCCAGGGACTTTTGTTAAACCCAAGACATAATTCTAAAAGCAAAAATAACCAAAACAAAAAGGTTTCAAGGATGGAACAAGTAGCGAGAAACTGAAGATTAGACAAAGGGGATGATAGTAGGGGGATCTTCTGGAGAAGTGGAAGGAGATGGGATCAAGGACATCTTTAGAGTGACTGACCTTGGCAAGGAGAAGGGCCACTTTTTCATTCAAGATGGGAGTGAAGAGACAGTGAGAGATGAACTCATGGGATATAAGAAGAGAAAGGAAGAAGAGGCGTCTAAATTTTTCCCATGAGGTATGAGGTAAGGCCCTCAGCTGAGAGGATGGGGGCAGGAGTGGTTGTAGGAGACTTGAAGGGAGAAGAGAAGGTTTGGAGTAGCTGCTATGGTGAGTAGGATGGAGAATTTGATTAGGGAAGAGTAACCTCACTGCATCAAGGGTCCACTGGAGCCCTCAACAAAGGGGCCTAGATTTCATGCTTGTAGCAGACCCACTTGGTGAAGTGCTGCATCTTCGTCCAGCTCCAGTCAACAGTGTGAGTAGGAGTTAGAGACGCAGATGGGTTGGGTTTAGAAAGGTTTGAATGGCAGTAGGACAAGGGAGCAGAGAATTCAAGAATAGACAATAGTGTAGGATTGAACTGGTTCCCCAAGATCTGGCTAGCCAAATCTTCATCCGGTTTGAAAGAACATACAACGATGAACTGGGAAAACACTGAAGATGGAGGTACTGGAGCTCATGATAAGGGCCGAGAGTAGGTTTCAAGAATAGAAGTAAGTCATAGGGAAGGCTGGAATGATAAAAGATTTGTAACTCTCGAACATGAAAGTAGGACCTCGAAGGGAAAGATCACAGGGTGACCATCCCAGGGTGTAGCTTAGGTGAAGTGGAGGAGCAGGTCATGAGAACTGAGGAGACTGGGGAAGTAGGAAGTTGGGGTTTGAAGGGATACAAGGATCATATTGATGCCCTCCAGTAGGAAGGCAGGAGTCGGGATAGAGAGCCAGGCATTGAATTCATGGAGAAAGATGAGTCAAGTCAACGAACCTCTATTAAACTCTTCCCCCATGGGCCAGTGGTCAACCCCAAGGGTAAAGAAAGGCAAAAAGAGTCCTTCCCTTCAGGAGCTGTCTGTCTGAAAGAGGAGAGGACAGGCAAGACATAAAAAGGTCAATTGGAGATAATCTCTGAGGGAAGACAATAACATTCAGAGGGACTACGAATGACTTCTTGCATAAGACAGGGCTTTAGCTGAGGCTTAAAGGAAGCCAGGGAGCCTGGAGACAGAGATGGGAGGGGGGAGTGGGACACCTGGGAAAAATGGGGCAGCTAGGTGGCATAGTGGATAGAGTGCCAGGCCAGGCCTGGAGTCAGGAACAGCTGAGCTCAAATCTGCCCTCAGACACTAGCTGTGTGACCCTGGGCAAGTCGCTTCACCCTATTTGCCTCAGTTTCCTCATCTGTCAAATGAGCTGGAGAAGGAAAAGGCAAAAGCACTCCAGCAGCTCTGCCAAGAAAACCACCAAAAGGGTCAGAGTCAGACATGACTGGAAATGACTGAGTAGCAACAAAGGAGGCCAGTGTCACTGTATGAGAGAGTACATGGAAGGAAGTGAGATATAAGAGTCCTGGAAAGTTGGGAAGGAGCCAGGCTATGCAGGAGTTTAAATGCAGACAGAGGATTTTATATTTGCTCTGGAGGTGATAGGCAAACACTGGGGTTCATGAATAGAGTGACATGGTCAAGCTTATACTAGAGGAAGATGACTTTGATAGACAAGAAGAAAACGCACTGGAGGGAGGAGAGACTTGAGGCAGGGAGGCAAACCAGGAGAAAAAAAAACAGTGATGAGGACCTGCACCAAGGTGGTAGTACTGCTAAAGAAGAATGTCCCAAAGGTATGTGAGGGCCAAATTTAATATAAGGAGAGTTAATTGAGTGGCTCACCATAATATTGGGGTCCTAGAAATAATGAGGGACCTCAAGGTTCAAAGCTCCCTCCCCTCCGAACTGCCTTTTTAGATATTTCTCCCAGACCAATAAGAAATGAGCCTAACAACCTCTTTTCCACAAATGAATCAGGCCTTATTAATGGGAATAAAATAAAGAGCAAAGGTGAAATTAATAAAATCAAAGACAAGGGAATAGGGAAAAAGAAATACGGATAATCCTCCTAACTCTAACCTAAGTCTATACAATCCCCAAACTCGATTCCAGTTCAGCTAATTCAAAAGAGCAAGACTCCTATGTTAACTCACCACCTGGGGTCCATAGCTTCAATGGAAAAAAACAGCTTTGCAGCCAGGTTGCACAGGATTTGTCTACTCCTGCAGCTCGCACCACCAGAAAGAAAGTCACTCCGGGAGAGACTGAGCTCCCCTCAGCGAGCGTTTACTCTACCTCCCCCAAAAGGGGAGGTCCTTCAAAACTGCCTGTGTAGAGTGGTTTCTCCTGCTGACATCAACAGCACACATCACTCAGGGCAGGCCAGGTGTGGCTCATCCCAATCAGTCTGCCAAATTCCAATAATCTTACCACATTCCCCCTTTTGTTTCTTTGAGGAACACATAGTGTTTCCTTGATAAAACAGTTAAAAAAATAACAGAATATATTACCCTATGCTAACAAACAATATGTTAATAACAATATAGAAAAAGGAGAAAGGGAAAATTTTGTCCAGAGGGGCGGTCCCTCATGAACCTGAGCTTTGACACTGTCTGCCGGTACAAACAACTCCGAGCAAGGGGAAGCCATGACACTGAGCATCTGGGAGGCTGGGAGGAAAGAGGCCACAGAACTAGGGAGCCAGAGCAGTGAACTGACTGCAGAGTGGCCTTGTTCTGCCATTTTCAGTCATGTCCAACTCTTCATGACCCCATTTGGGTTTTTTTTGGCAGAGATACTAGAATGGTTTGCCATTTCCTTCTCCAGGTCATTTGACAGATGAGGAAACTGAGGCAAACAGGGTTAAGTGACTTGTCCAGGCTCACACAGCTAGTAACTGTCTGACTGCAGAATGATAAAGGCCAAATCTAGATCACTTAGCTAGGGAACAATGAGTGAAGCCACATCAAGGACCGAACAGGAAGAGCAGTGATTAACATAGAGGAAAAAATCCTGCCCTTGCCCCTCACTGGGACCCCCATCCATAGCAGTTCTGCAAGTCTTGAGAACTGTATAAGTGCCATGGGGGAATCAAAGGCCCATTGGAAATGAGAGTGATTTGGGGTTTTTGGTTGTTTGGGGTTTTGGGGTTTTTTTGGACTATGGTATCAGAAATGAATCCTCTCTGTGACCTTTACTGTATATCTAAAATTAGGTCTATGTTTTCTACCTCCTTGGCCTCACTGCCCACAAAGGGAGCCAGTGGTCATTCTTCAAGAGAATGTCATATACTGCTGTCACCTGCTGTTGCTGGGATAATGGTTTAAAAAACCAAAAAGCAGGGGCAGCTAGGTGGCGCAGTGGATAGAGCACTGGCCCTGGATTCAGGAGTACCTGAGTTCAAGTCTGGCCTCAGACCCTTGACACTTAGTAGCTGTGTGACCCTGGGCAAGTCACTTAACCCCCATTGCCTCACTAAAACAACAACAAAAAAAAAAACCCAGAAGAGGAAATAAAATTCTTAAATAAGCCCATTTTAGAGAAAGAAATTGAACAAGCCATCAATGAACTCCCTAAGAAAAAATCTCCAGGGCTAGATGGGTTTACAAGTGAGTTCTACCAAATATTTTTTTTTTGGGCAGGGCAATGAGGGTTAAGTGACTTGCCCAGGGTCACACAGCTAGTAAGTGTCAAGTGTCTGAGGTCAGATTTGAATTCAGGTCCTCCTGAATCCAGGGCTGGTGCTTTATCCACTGTGCCACCTAGCTGCCCCTCTACCAAATATTTAAAGAAAAATTAATTCCAATACTATACAAATTATTTGGAAAAATAGGTGAAGGAGTTCTACCAAACTCCTTTTCTGACACAAATATGGTCTTGATATCTAAACCAGACAGAGCCAAAACAGAGAAAGAAAATTATAGACTAATTTCCCTAATGAATATTGATGCAAAAATCTTAAATAAAATATTAGCAAGGAAAAAACCAAAAAGCTCAATTAATGAGCTGATGACTACTTTTTTAGGGAATGCCAGAGATAGACGTTTCCAGGTTCTGCTGGAATAAGGCCATACAAGAAAGAAAAACGTGATAATCACAGTATCCAGGCTCTTCATACGAGGAAGGAGCCCCTGTCACAAAGTTTACTTTGACATTGTATGTGTGTCTGCTATTCCATTACCACTGTCCATGAGAACAGAGACCCCTCAGTTTCTAAATTTTGTACCTTGGAGAAGGTATTAAGGGTTAGCACAATACAGTGGAAAGAGATTTGTGCTTGTAGCTGGCAGAGTTCTGGCTTTGAATTCAGATTCTGACACTGGCTAGGCGACACCTCTGAATATCTCTCAACCTCAGTTTCTTCACTTGTAAGATGGAGCTCTCAAAATCCATAGTAGCTATCTCAGGGCTGTTATGATGATCACTTAAGCTGTGTGTCAAGCACTTTGGAACTTCAAAGCATTGTGTAAATGTCTATTGGTCAGCCGGCAATCATTCATTAAGCAACTACTATGTGCCAGACACTGTGCTAAATTCTGAGGATATAAAGGTTTAAAAAAAAAAAGTTCTGGGGCAGCTAGGTGGCGTAGTGGATAAAGCACTGGCCCTGGATTCAGGAGGACCTGAGTTCAAATCCAGCCTCAAACACTTGACACTAGCTGTGTGACCCTGGGCAAGTCACTTAACCCTCACTGCCCTGCCCCCCCCCCAAAAAGTTTCCCAATCAGGGAGACAAGACACAAACAATTATATATAAATAAGTTGTATACAGGAACAATTGAGGGTAATTTCACAGGGAAGGCACTAAGATTAAAAGAGGACCAGATAAAGCTTGTTATAGAAGGTGAGGCTTGAAGGAAGCCAGGGGAGCCAGGAGGTGGGGATGAGGAGGGAGAGAATTCCAGGAATAGGGGCAGCCAATGAAAATGCAGAGTCAGGGGACAGCTAGGTGGCACGAAGTGGATAAAGCACTGGCCCTAGAGTAAGGAGGACCTGAATTCAAATCCACCCTCAGACACTTGACACTAGCTGTGTGACCCTGGGCAAGTCACTTAACCCTCATTGCCCTGCAAAAAGAAAAGAAAAGAAAAAAAAGAAAATGCATAGTAAGGAGATGGGGAGTTGTGTTCAAGGAAGAGTGTCAATATATCATAGAGTAAGTAGAGGGAGGTAGTTTTTTTATTTTTCCCAATTATGTGTAAAGAGAGTTTTCAACATTTATTTTGTTTGTTTGTTTTTGTTTTTTTGTTTTTTGGGTGGGGCAATGAGGGTTAAGTGACTTTCCCAAGGTCACACAGTTGGTAAGTGTTAAGTGTCTGAGGTCGGATTTGAACTCAGGTCCTCCTCAATCCAGGACTGGTACTTTATCCACTGTGCCACCTAGCTGCCCCTCAACATTCATTTTTGTAACATTTTGAGTTCCAAATTTTTCTCCCCCTCTCTCTTCCCTTCCCCTTCTCAAGACAGCAAGCAATCTGATATAGCTTATACAGTACAATCATATTAAACATATTTCCACATTAGTCATGTTGTGACAGAAAAATCAAAACAAAAGGGAAAAACCACAAGAAAGAAAAAGTGAAAATAGTATGCTTTGATCTTCATTCAGACTCCATAGTTCTCTTTTTGAGTGTGGAGATCATTGTCCATCATGAGTCTTTTGGAATTGTCTTGGATCATTGTATTGCTGAGAAGAGTTAAATCTATCACAGTAGATCATCACAGTGTTGCTGTTACTGTAGACAAAGTTCTGGTTTTGCTCATTTCACTCAGCATCAGTTCACGTCAGTCTTTCCAGGATTTTCTCAAATCTGCCTGCTCATTGTTTCTTAAAGCACAATGGTTTTCCATTACATTCATATACCACAACTTGGGGCAGCTAGATGGCGCAGTGGATAGAGCACCAGCCCTGGAATCAGGAGTACCTGAGTTCAAATCCAGCCTCAGACACTTAACACTTACTAGCTGTGTGACTCTGGGCAAGTCACTTAACCCCAATTGCCTCACTAAAAACAAAACAAAACAAAAAAACAACAAAATATATACCACAACTTGTTTAGCCATTCCCCAATTGATGGGCATCCCCTCAATTTCCAATTCTTTGCCACCACAAAAAGAGCAGCTCTAAATATTTTTGTACATGTGGGTCCTTTTCCCTTTTTTATTATCTCTTTGGGATACAGACCTAGTAATGGTATTGTTGGTCAAAGGGTATGCACAGTTTTTAGCCCTTTGGGCATAGTTCCAAATTGTCCTCCTGAAGAGGGGGATATTTTTTAAGGAGACTAGAAAGGTAGCTTTTATTCTTTTTTTTTTTTTTTCAGGGCAATGGGGGTTAAGTGACTTGCCCAGGGTCACACAGCTAGTAAGTGTCAAGTGTCTGAGGCCGGATTTGAACTCAGGGAGTCCTGAATCCAGGGCCGGTGCTTTATCCACTGCGCCACCTAGCCGCCCCCTGAAAGGTAGCTTTTAAAAGGGGTGGAACCAAGAGAGACCTGTGCTTTAGGAAGATCACTTAGCTGAATAGAGGACTGGAGTAGGGAGAGACTTGAGGCAGAGAGAGCAACTAGCAGATTAGCATGCCTAGGAGATGAGGGCTTCTGCCAGCGTGATGGCCATGTCAGAGGAAAGAAGAGAATATGTATGAGAGGTGTTGCAAAAGTAGAATCTCTGGGACTTGGTAAAAGATTAAATATGGAATAAGAGAGAGGGAGGAGGGGCAGCTAAGTGGCGCAGTGGATAGAGCACTGGCCCTGGAATCAGGAGTACCTGAGCTCAAATCCAGCCTCAGACACTTAACACTTACTAGCTGTGTGACCCTGGGCAAGTCACTTAACCCCAATTGCCTCACTAAAAAAAAAAAAAGAGAGAGAGAGAGAGAGAGAGAGAGAGAGAGGGAGCAGACAAGGATGATCCCGAGGTTGAGAGCCTAGGTGACTGATCAGATGGTGGTGTCCTCAACAGAAAAAGGGAAGTTGGGAAGAAGGGACAGTTTCTAGGGGGGAAATAATGGATTTATTTTTGCACATGCTGAATTGAGGATGTCTACAGGACATCCGGTGAGATGTTTAATAGGCAGTTGGAGGAATGAAACGAGAGATCAGGAGAGAAGGGTTAGGACTGGACAAATAGATCTGAGAGTGACAGAGATAATTGAATCCATGGGAGATGATGAGATCACCAAAAGGGAGGGGAAAATAAGCACCCAGAGGGAGAAGAAAAGAGGTACCCAGACCTAGCTTTGGGGAGACACCCATGGTTAGTAGAAAGCCTCTTTCTGCAGGTATGACCTGGATGGAGGAATTATTGCCACCTAGTTCTCAAAGTGTCAGCATGGGTCAAGAAGCAGGGTGCCTGATATAAGTGAGAAGAACATGAGATTTAGAATCAGAAGACCTGGGTTTGAATCTCAGCTCCAGGCCTCTGTTTCCCCGCCAAAACAATGCACTGTCAGATAAGCTCAGGCCTAGTGAGCCTGAGCTCACTACAGAGCTGCATCAGTATGTTTAGCAGATACAGTTGCCCATTGGAAGATTCTGGGAAGCCTCACGATGATGATGATGAGACGACAACAACAACAATTTATATATCAGTTACTACATGCCAGGCACTGCGCTAAGAGCTTTATAATTATCTCATTTGATGCTCACAACAACCTTGGGAGGTGGGGGATATTATTATCATCCTCTTTTTGCAGATGAGGAAGGTGAGACAAACATGGATTAAATGACCTGCCCAGGATCACAGGCTATTAAAAGTCTGAGCTCAGGAAGCCCTGAGTTCAAACGTGGCCTGCTCCTCATAGAGCCGTGATGATATGTGATGTAATCATCCTGGAGAGTGTTTGGAACATGACTAGAACGTCTGTAATTGATTTGCTAACCCTGAAGTACCTTTTGAGAGGAATCTTCAAATAGCTTTAGAGGAGATGTAGCAGCCTGGACCTGGGACAGTGAAGCCAGACAGACCTACCCTCATTTGTAATTTTTTTAAAAATTGTGTGTGTGTGTGTGTGTGTGTGTGTGTGTGTGTGTGTGTGTGTGTGTGGCAGTTGGGGTTAAATGACTTTCCCAGAGTCACACAGCTAGTAAGTGTTAAGTGTCTGAGGCCAGATTTGAACTCAGGTCCTCCTGAATCCAGAGCCAGTGCTCTACCCACTGTGCCACCTAGCTGCCCCAATACCCTCATTTGTAAAATGGTGGTTTAAGGTGGGGTTGAGTCAAGGCTCCATCATGTCACCCATGGGAACTGCTAGTTTGGTTTAGTGATTTCCTGTATGGGGGAACTACTGCAGAAAGGCAGATTGTAAGCTGGCTAAAATTTATACTTTTTTTTTTTTTTTTAGTGAGGCAATTGGGGTTAAGTGACTTGCCCAGGGTCACACAGCTAGCAAGTGTTAAGTGTCTGAGGCCGGATTTGAACTCAGGTACTCCTGACTCCAGGGCTGGTGCTCCATCCACTGCGCCACCTAGCTGCCCCTAAAATTTATACTCTTAAAGAGTTTACCTGAGGCTTCAAGAGATTGTTACTTGTTTATGGTCACACAGCTAGTAAGCGGGATTGGAAGGGTGGGATTGGAACCCAGGTCTTCCTGACTGAAGAGCCAACATTCTACCCAATATGCCATGCTTCTTCTCTAAGGGAAAAGACCTCAGAAGTCATTTTGTCCAGCCAACACACGACTAACCCCCTTTCTAACACCCCCAACAAGTGGTCATCCAGCCTTCATTTGAATGCCTTCCCTGCACAGGAGCCCAGGCCAACTTTGGAGCCCTCTAGTTGTTTTTTTGGTTTTTTGGCTTTTTTGGTGAGCCAATTGGGGTTGATTTGCCCTAGGTCACACAGCTAGTAAGTGTCAAGGGTCTGAGGTTGGATTTGAACTCAGGTCCTCCTGAATCCAGGGCCAGTGCTTTATCCACTGTGCCACCTAATTGCCCCCCTCTAGTTGTAAAGAAGACTGCGTTGAGCTTATCTCCTTGCAGTTTCTCTACATTGTCCCAAGTTTTGCCTTCTGAGATCAAGGAGAACAAGCCTAAGTCCTCTCTCATACAACAAGTCAACTCTCACCTCCAAATACTTGAAGGCAGCCTGCTTACTCCTTCTACATCTTCTCTAGGATACATTTCCCCCGTTGCTTCAGCTGACTTTCCTGTGGCATGGTCTCAAATCTCTTCAACATCCTGGGCACCCTCTTCTGGAATTCTCCAGATTGTCGATGCCCTTTGTGAAATACAGATGTCACCTTGCAAGACTGGACCCCATCATTCAGAAACAGTCTGATGAGGCTGGGGTACATCACAGTGATCTCCCCTCCAGGACATCATGCTTATCTCGTTGTAACTTGCCATCATATTAGCTTTGGGACCACCATTTTGCACATACAATTTATATGAAAAGAACAATTTTATAAAGAAAAACAACTTTGAAAGGTTTCGGAACTTTGATCAATACAATGACCAACCATAGCTCCAGAGACCCAGTGCTGTCCTCCTCTGGACGGAGAGGGCATAGATTGACAAAAAGACATATCTTGGGACACAGCCAATATGGGAACTTGTTTTGCCAGATTATGTATATTTGTTATAAGGTTTTCTTTTTCTTTTTCTTTCAAAGAGGGAGAAGAGGAAGAGAGAAAGGAAGAAGATAGCCCAAAAAATAAGAACAAAAAGAGAGTTACAGAAATGTTCTATTTATGCACAGAACAGAAGGAAGTCATAAATGAACACAGATAAGCAGGATAACTTTGAATTTATTCTGTTTTGAAAGAAAAGCAAGCTGTAGATAATAAAGATTTGCAATTCATGTATGATCCTATTCTATTATATATAAAGAAAAGCTCATTTCATTTGATATTTCAGTTCAGAATAAAATAACTTCTTACAACATTAAAACACACATACACCTGAATGCTAATATGGAAGATCAGGGACTTTTCCATTTGCTGTAGAGACCTGAATAAAAGCCAAATTCTGAGGCTCTCCAGGGGAAACCCTAGGAAGGGGTACCAGTCAAAGAGATTCAGAAGCATTCAAAACTGAACCTGGTTCAGTTCTCATTTTATAGTTGAGGAGACTAAAGCAAACAGAGGTCAAGTGACTTGGCCAGAGTCACACAGTTAAGTGTCTGAGGCCATATTGGAAATCAGGTCTTTCTGACTCCAGATCCTGCTCTCTATCTGCTGTCACCAGCCCCCTCTAAAAAACAGAACTTATCCTCCCAACATTCTCATTTCTGTCTAGGGTAGAACCATCCTCTCAGTCACTCAGGTTCACAAATGTAGCATTAGCCTTCCCTGATCCTCCTCCCTCACCCCATGTGTCTGGCCAGTGGCCACATCTTGCCTCCGTATGTGTGTGTCACATCAGACCCCTTCTCTCCACTCACACAGCCAACCACCAACCTAGTTTTCAGTCACTTCTCTCTTAGACTGTTGCAGCAGCCCCCTAATTCATCTCTCCCTGCCTCAAGTCTCTCTCCTTTCCAATCTATGCTTCACACAGCAATAAAAAAAATTCTGGGGGGCAGTTAGGTGGCACCGTGGATAAAGCACCGGCCCTGGATTCAGGAGGACCTGAGTTCAAATCTGGCCTTAGACACATGACACTTACTAGCTGTGTGACCCTGGGCAAGTCACTTAACCCTCATTGCCCCACAAAAAACAAAACAACAACAAAAAAATTCTTCCTAAAGCATAGATCTTTCTCTCTCACACGTGCACTCTCCATAAACTTCAGTAGTTCCATATTACTTCTTAGACCAAATTTTTTGACATGTAAAGTCCTTCACTCCCTAGCTTTGTACAGCCTTTCCCACTTTCTTATGTAACTGGACTTTGCATGGGAAGGCAGCCATGTGGTTAACTGTTGGAAGAAAACATCCTTCATTCCTCTGCCATATGGATGGGGAGCAGATTCTTTTCACTGGCTTTGTCGAACCCTAATTCCACTTTCTTACAACTGCCATGAAGGGACAGACTCATTCTCTCTGTTCAGCTGGGTCTGGGGCCAAGGTCCCAGTTCAAACTGGATGGGAGAAAGGGCCACCTTTCCCCTCCTCCCCACCTCTGCCTTAGGTCTTGTGGGTCAGAGAATAGGACCTGGGGTTTTGGTGTGTTTCATTTGTCCTTTTTAGTTCTAGGCATAAGTTCCTGGCTTGGGAAGCTCTATCCATGGAACTTTGCAACTAGGATTGGAGGCCAAATGGGAGAAAAACCAGGATGAGAGCCCAAGAGGCTTTGGACTTGGCATGTGGTCGAACTGTGCTATACAGGAACAGAATTAAACTATTAACCTAATCCCCTTTCTCTGCCTTAAGAACTAGCCCGGTTATCCCGGCTGGTACTGGGGAGAGATGTTTGTATGTTCTTGTTATACCTTTGAAGTATTGTCTCTTTGTAGAAGGTAATCAGGGAGGCAGCTAGGTGGCGCAGTGGATAAAGCACCTGCCCTGGATTCAGGAGGATCTGAGTTCAAATCCGGCCTCAGACACTTGACACTTACTAGCTGTGTGACCCTGGGCAAGTCACTTAACCCTCATTGCCCTGAAAAAAAAAAAGAAAGAAAGAAAGAAAAAAGAAAAAAAAAAGAAAAGGTAATCAGACTGTTAAGTAGTTAAATGGTACTAGGGTGCTAGGGACCCCTAAAATCCAAGGAACACAATTAGTTCAAGCCTTGGGACAATAGTAAAGACTATACAACCCTCCCTAACCCCCTTAAGAGTCCCAGAGGGGTGAAAACTTCCGACCTTTGGGCAGTAGGCCCAGAGTAGTCCTTGCTACATATTACTCCCCTCCATATACTCTCCAGTCCAGCCATATTGACCTTTTTGCCATTGCTTACATTCACCACCTCCATGCCTTGGCACTGGATGGCCTCATGCTTGCAAAGTTCTCCCTCCATACTTCTGCCCTGTGGAATACCCGGCTTTCTTCCAAACTCATTTCAAGCACCATAAATTCATGGGGTAGTTTCTGGTGCTTATCCCCATCCTCTCCCACCCCCACCCCCAGCTGCTTCTACCTCCCCAACCCCAGCTTACTCTGTATCTGTTTTATATGTATTATTTTCATGAAGTACCCCCCTCGGGATACCCTCCCTCCCAGGCACTCACATACTCATCGACTGGGTGCTCCAAAGGTGGATGCTTCTCAAAGGGTTGGGGTGGGGGGGTGAGAGGACCCACTCCTAACACAGGAGGTCACGAACCTTTACTGGCGTGATTGCTAACAGACCATGTGTAGACACAATTAGCCCTTGGCAAAAGAATTTACTTAGTAAAAACAGTGACCAGGACACATTCCCCACCAGGAGACGTGGGGCACATTCTCCCACAGTGACACACAGTGAGTGTCCTAGGAGAGAGCAGGCACAGACTTAGGGCCCAGTGGTATTGAGATGCACGTGCAGGGAACATGTATGCTAAGGAGGTTATACTTATTGTCTCTCAGAATGTAGGCATCCTGAAGGAGGAACTGCTTTTGCCTTTGCCTCCCCAGCACAGTACCTGGTATATGATAGGCACTTAATAAATGCTTCTGTTCACTTCATTCAGCATCAGTTCATGTAAGTCTTTCCAGGTTTTACTGAATCTGCCTGCTCATCATTTCTTTCTTTCTTTCTTTCTTTCTTTCTTTCTTTCTTTCTTTCTTTCTTTCTTTCTTTCTTTCTTTCTTTCTTTCTTTCTTTTTTTTGTGGGGCAATGAGGGTTGTTAAGTGACTTGCCCAGGGTCACACAGCTAGTAAGCATCAAGTGTCTGAGGCTGGATTTGAACTCAGGTGCTCCTGAATCCAGGGCCAGTGCTTTATCTACTGTGCCACCTAGCTGCCCCCCTGCTCATCGTTTCTTACAGCACAATAGTATACCATTACATTCATATACCACAACTTGTTCAGCCATTCCCCAATTGATGGGCATCCCTTCAATTTCCAATTCTTTGCCACCACAAAAAGAGCCCCTATAATTATTTTTGTACATGTGGGTCCTTTTCCCTTTTTTGTGATCTTTTTGGGATAAAGACCTAATAGTGGTATTGCTGGGTCAAAGGGCATGCACAGTTTTATAACCTTTTGGGCATGGTTCCAAATTGCTCTTCAGAATGGTTAGAGCAGTTCACAGTTCCTGGGTTCAAGTCTTACCTCTAATGTATATTAGCTGTATGAGTTTGGGCAAGTCATTCACTGGCTCAGTAGCCCCGGGAAACTCTCTAAGAATATATGTTGCACATGCCAAATATGGAAATATGTTTGCCATGGCCTCACATATATAATCAAAATCAAAGTGCTTGCCTTCTCAAGGAGGGGGGAGGAGAATTTGGAACTCAAAATTTCAAAAGATGATTGTTAAATTCTTTTACATGTAACTTGGAAATATTTAACAAAATAAAGAAAAAAAGACAAAACACTATAAATCTGCATTGGTAGAGAGCAGGAACCTCATTCAGTATTAGTGAAATTCCAGGTCCTGTCCCAATCAATAGCATCAACACAGCCCTTCTAATCTCTTCTGAACACTCTTCTATTTTCTATTGTGTCTTTTTTTGGGGGGGAGGGACAGGGTAACAGGGTTAAGTGACTTGCCCAGGGTCACACAGCTAGTAAGTGTCAAGTTTCTGAGGCCGGATTTGAACACCTAGCTGCCCCCTTCTACTGTGTCTTAAACAAACAAACTTGGACAAGGGTGGGAAAACTGAATTTTGACAAACCCCTATGGGCATAAACATGATAACTGTATTTCAATATAATTGTTTTTCTTTGGGATCCTATGTATTTTATGTTATGTGTTGAAAAACATTATTTTGAGAAGAGGTTCATAAACATCTCCAGATTGAGCAAGAGGTCCATGCAGGAATATGCTAGCATCAATTGTGTGAGCATTCACACCATATGCTACAAATAAGGGTCTGATTTATTGTTTTGTTGATTTTTTTTTAGATTTAAGAAAGAGATAGAGAAAATGTTAATAACATAAATTAATTTTTTTTCTTTTTGGACGGGGTAATGAGGGTCCAGGGTTACACAGCTTGTGTCAAGTGTCTGAGGCTGGATTTGAACTCAGGTCCTTCTGAATCCAGGGTTGGTGCTTTATCCACTGCCCCACCCAGCTGCCCTAGATTAAACTTAAAAGTATATCATGAATATATTTTGTTTTCCCAGAATTCTGGTTGTTAAACATTTACCAGGACACCAAAAAGATTAAGAACTCATCCTATGACTCAGTTTCACCAGATTGCCAAAGGAGTCTATGATTAAGAATCTCTGGTCTATAAGAATTCTAACATGGAATGGTTGTATCTCTCCAAGTTTTGGGTTTTTTTTTTTTCATATTTAACAATTTTTTAAAATTTTGATTTCCAATTCTCTCCGTCTCCCACCCCTTCTCCACACATTGAAAAGGCAAACAATATATCAATTATACATGTGAAGCCATACAAAACATACCCCCCCCAAAAGAAAGTTTTCCATAATTTTTTTTTTGGTGGAGCAATGAGGGTTAAGTGACTTGTCCAAGGTCACATAGCTAGTAAGTGTAAAGTGTCTGAAGCTGGATTTGAACTCAGGTCCTCCTGAATCCAGGGCAGGTGCTTTATCCACTGTGCCACCTAGCTGGCCCCCATCATTTTTTTTTTTAGTGAGGCAATTGGGGTTAAGTGACTTGCCCAGGGTCACACAGCTAGCAAATGTTAAGTGTCTGAAGCTGGACTTGAACTCAGGTACTCCTGACTCCAGGACCGGTGCTCTATCCACTGCACAACCTAGCTGCCCCTCCCCCATCATTTTTACTTTAGTAACTAGCTCTTCTATATTGGTGAAAAGCAAGTCCAGAATAACAGGTGCCCTTTCTCCCTTCTCTACCTTCTGAAGACAAGCTAAGAATGTATTAGCAGGGCAGCTAGGTGGCGCAGTGATAAAGCCTTGGATTCAGGAGGACCTGAGTTCAAATCCGACCTCAGACATTTGACACTTAACTAGCTGTATGACCCTGGGCAAGTCACTTAACCCTCATTGCCCTGCCCAAAAAAAAAAAAAAAAGAAGAATGTATTAGTAGCTCTACTTTTGTGAGAGAATTCTAGCAGATATATGGATAATTCAGGTTCCCCCTCAGAACTATAGGATCATAGATTTAAAACTGGAGAGGGCCTCAAAGGTCATCTGGTCCAACCCACTCATTTTTCATATGAGGAAACTGAGGACCAGGGAAATGAAATGTTTTGCCCAAAGTCAATTCGTGAACAGGCACCTGTTAAGTCTTGCTATCGGCCAACCACTGTGGTAAGTTCTGGGTATACAAAGACAAGGGTGAAATAGTCCCTCCCCACCCCCACCCCCAAGCTAACTTCCTAATGGGGGAGACCAGAAGTTTAACTATGAGGTTATATAGACTACATATAAAATGAATGCAAGGTGGTTACGGGAGGGAGGGCACTAGCAGCCAGTGGGGAGCCAGGAAAGGTTTCATTTAAAAGCTGGTTCTTGAGCTGAGATGTGAAGGAAAGTAGAGATTCCAAGAGGAGGGAGAAAGAAGGGAGAACATGCCAGGAATGGGGGGAAACCAATGAAAAGGCATGGAAATGGGCAATGGGACGGTGTGTGTGCAGAAAAGTAAGAAAGCCAATATCACTAGACTAGACATAGAGGGTTGTAACATACAAGACTAGAAAGGTTGGAAGAGACTCTTTTGTGAGGAACTTTAAATGCCAAACAGAGGAGTTTATATGTGAGATGTGTCTGTGTGTATATACATACATACATACACACATATTATATGTAATGTTTTCTCTATATGTATATATATATATATATATATTTCCATATGTAAAATAGGTCATCCATACAGATTGTCTCAATGTATAGATGCAACTCATGAGTTGCATGGATATAGGTAGAATCTGGCTCGCTCCGCTCCAAGGGTGACTTTGATTTCCACCTTGAGGGGAGCAAGAGAAGAGTTTTGGCTGGGTGCTTGCTCCTTTTTTGGCCCATCTTCAAGATGGGTATTGGACTACAACTATATCTGTCTGCTTCTCAAATATTGGTCCTCTGGGGGTAGCAGTCTAGTTTAACAGGAAAGCTTCCTCCCAGGTCACTCAAGCAGGAGGGCAGCCCCTGGTTTAAACTCACCAGCTTAGCTCCTTCCCACCAAAGGGCAGTTGTACAAAAGACCACTACAAATAGCAAATAGTAAGCAAACCCATTTATCCAAGCAAACAAAATATGGGGAAGTTGTATTACAGACTAGAATATACAAGACTGAATGAGAGAGACAGAGACAAAGAGAGAGAGAGAGAGAGAGAGAGAGAGAGAGAGAGAGAGAGAGAGAGATCTTAGCTCAGGCCCAGAGTGAAAGGCTAATCTCACCCCAAGAGATCATTCTATCAGTCCCTTAAGAAGCAAGTTGAAGGGCAGCTAGATGGTGTAGTGGATAGAGCACTGGCCCTGGAGTCAGGAGTACCTGAGTTCAAATCCGGCTTCAGACACTTAACACTTACTAGCTGTGTGACCCTGGGCAAGTCACTTAACCCCAATTGCCTCCCTAAAAAAAAAAAGAAGCAAGTTGAAAATTCAGTCAGTCAGTAAATATTTATTAATAACCTACCATGTGGAGCTGTGAGATGATCCAACCATTCTGGAGAGCAATTTGGAATTATGCCCAAAGGGCGATAAAGCTGTGCATACCCTTTGACCCAGCAATTCCACTTTTAGGTCTTTTGCCCAAAGAAATCATGGAAGGGGGAAAGGGACCCACATGTACAAAAATATTTATAGCTGCTCTTTCCATGGTAGCAAGGAATTGGAAGTTGAGGGGGTGCCCATCAATTGGGGAATGGCTGGACAAGTTGTGGTATATGAATACAATTGAATACTATTGTGCTGTAAGAAATGATGAGCAGGAAGAGTTCAGAGAAACCTGGAGGGTCTTACGTGAGCTGATGATGAGTGAGATGAGCAGAACCAGAAGAACATTGTACACAGTATCATCAACATTGAGTGTTGACCTACTGTGATGGACTATATTCTTCTCACCAATGCAATGGTACAGAAGAGTTCCAGGGAACTCATGATAGAAGAGGATCTCCAAATCCAAGAAAAAAAAAAAAGAAAGAAAGAACTGTGGAGTATAGATGCTGATTGAACCATATTATTTCTTTTGTTTTGGGTGCTGTTGTGTTTTTTTTTCTATTTTGAGGTTTTGCATCACTGCTCTGATTCTTTCTCTTGTAACAGGATTAATGCAGAAATAGGATTAATGTTATTATGTGTATATATATGTGTGTGTGTATATATATCTATATGTATATGTATAGAGATATATAGATAAAACCTATATCAGATTACCTGCTGTCTAGGGGAGGGGGGAGGGAGGGGAGGGAGGGAGAAAAATCTGAAATTGTAAAGCATGTATAAACAAAAGTTGAGAACTATCTTTACATGTAACGGAAAAAATAAAATATCTCATAAGAAAAAAAAAATGCTGAAATTACACCAAAGCATTTATCCCCTTTCCCTGCCAAATGAATTGGCCTGGTGCTACATCTGGGAGTTCAGTCAACTGGCCGACCCGCTGTTGCCCTAATAGAGATATTCCACAAAAGAGAACTCTTGTCAGTCAAAAGCCAAGCAAACCATGATATTTAAAAGGATCAGCAGGGCAGCTAGGTGGCGCAATGGATAGAGCACCAGCCCTGGGATTCAGGAGGACCTGAGTCCAAATCCGGCCTCAGACACTTAACACTTACTAGCTGTGTGACCCTGGGCAAGTCACAACCCCAATTGCCTCACCAAAAAAAAAAAAAAAAAAAGGATCACTTGGATATTGTCACAGTCTCCAAGAAAACTCAAAAATTTGGCTCTGCAGCCACCAGGTAGAGTTATTCTAGGCAGCTAGGGGGTGCCATGGTACACAAAGCACTAGACGTGGAATCAAGAAGACCTGAGTTGGGGCAGCTAGGTGGCACAATGGATAAAGCCCTGGCCTTGGATTCGGGACGACCTGAGTTCAAATCCAGCCTCAGATACTTGACATTGAACTAGCTGTGTGACCCTGGTCAAGTCACTTAACCCTCATTGCCCTGCCAAAAAAAAAAAAAAAAGAAGAAGAAGAAGACCTGGGTGAGCCTGGGCAACCTCTCTCTCCACCTCAGTTTCCTCAGCTGCCAATGAGGATCATAATAGTACCTCCCCTCAAGAGAAGGAAGGTACTAGAATCAAGGAAGAGCTGGGGAAGGCTTCCTGTAGAAGGTGGGATTTTAGTTGGGACTTAAAGGAAGTCAGGGAGGTCAGTAGTCAGAGGGCCCCGGGAGAAAGTTCCAGGAATAGGGGACAGCCAGAGAGAATGCCCAGAGCTGAGAGATGGAGGGATCTTGATCATGCATCAAACAGCCAGGTGGTCAGTGTCATTAGCTTCTAGAAGAGTAGGTGTCAGGGAGTAAGGTGTAAAAAAGACTGGAAAGGAGGGGCAGCTAGGTGGCTCAGTGGATAGAACACCGGCCCTGGAGTTAGGCGGACCTGAGTTCAAATCTGGCCTCAGACACTTAACACTAGCTGTGTGACCCTGGGCAAGTCACTTAACCCCAATTGCCTCACCAAAAAAAAAAAAATTAGTATAAACTAATTAAGCAAGGACTCCCTACTTAATAAGGACTGCTGAGAAAACTGGAAAGCAGTTTGGCAGAAATAAGTTTTAGATCATAATTTATACCATATACCACCACTTAACCCTCATTGCCCCCCCAAAATAATAATACTGAATTTTAAAATAGTTTGAATTCTGGTAATGTCTTCATTTCTATTATTTTAGGGGACCTTAGTGGGGTTTCTGGGGGGCTTGGGACTTAATCCAGTCTCTTTACACCTTACTCCCTGACACCTACTCTTTCAGAAGGTCTCTGGACCTGAGTTTACTCATTTGTAAAATGAAGGGATTGGATTCTATAGGCTCCAAAATCCCTTGTATCTCTAAATCTATGATTTTGTAATTCCCTTCATCCTAGAACTCTTCCTCTCACATTTTCTCCATCTCCTGGGATTCTCTAAAACCTAGCTTTATAAAATTTTTAATTTTTATCATGAACTCAGCATCAAATGAATATGAACATTTCAATACAGAAAGAATAAAGAGCGCTGTATGTGAAACTGTGACTTACTATTACAGTTTTTAAAAGCTTATATTAGATTTAACATAATAGTACCAATGATGCCCTCCCTACTCGTCTGTGTCTCTTTCTAAACTTCCTTTTGTTCTCTACATTTAAAATAAGTCCCATAGATGTTCTTTCCTTCTATTTTTTTCCTTCATTATCACTACCCACAACTCTCTCCTGCTCCAAATAGATTTTCTCCCTTATAACTAGTAAGAATAGTAGAGGGGCAGCTAGGTGGCGCAGTGGATAGAGCACTGGCCCCGGAGTCAGGAGGACCTGAGTTCAAATCCAGCCTCAGACACTTAACTAGCTGTGTGACCCTGGGCAAGTCACTTAACCCCAAATTGCCTCACTCCAAAAAAAAAAAAAAAAGAATAGTGGAGCAACACAAATTGATACATTATCCGTTAATGTATATGTCTCATTCTGCACACTCAGTCCACCACCTCTCTGCGAAGGAGGGCACATACTTCTTTATCAGTTTTCTGAAGTGACAATTGAGCTTTGAAGTCTTTCAAAGTTATTTTTCTTTACTATGTTGTTGTTACTAAATAAATTATTCCCCTGGTTCTGCTCACTTCACATCAGTTCATACAAATCTTTCTATGTCTCTCTGAATATATCCCTTTTATCATTTCTTATGGAGAAATAATATTCCATTCCATTCATATATCATAATTTGTTCAGCCATTTCCCAATTATACCTTATTAGCTTCTAGTTTTTTGTTACAATAAAACGTGATGTCATTAATATTATTATACATGTGGTATCTTTCCTCCTTTTATCTCTTTGGTGTGTGAGATTGGTAGTGGTACCCCTCAGTCAAAGGATATGCACAATCCAGTAAATTTGGAGGTATGGTTCTAAATTGCTTTCCAAATTAACTGGACCAGTTTGCAGCTCCACCAATAAATAGAACACTAGTGTGCTCATCCTTCCATATCCCCTCCAGCGGTCACCATTTTCCTTTTCATAATCTTTCTCAAAAAACTTAACTTCAG
This sequence comes from Dromiciops gliroides, assembly GCF_019393635.1. Lineage (NCBI taxonomy): Eukaryota > Metazoa > Chordata > Mammalia > Microbiotheria > Microbiotheriidae > Dromiciops > Dromiciops gliroides. The sequence goes on from NC_057863.1 coordinate 603,780,051, forward strand.
AATTGTTTCAGTTTGCAGAGTTATCTTTTATTGTGAGTGATTTGGAACATTTTTTCATATGTCCACTGATCGCTTTAATTTCTTCATTTGAGAATTACTCAACTTGAAGAATTTTCCAAGGAAGAAACTGTAAACCTCAAAACTACAATGTGTGTGTGGTGGGACCCAACTACAAATCATTAATAAGAGAAATACAAATTAAAGATGACTAATGTTTTGTTGTTGTTTAGTCGTTTCAGTTATATCCAACTCTTTGTGACCCCATTTGGGGTTTTCTTAGCAAAGATACTGAAGTGATTTGCTGTTTTCTCCTCCAGCTCATTTTATAGATGAGGAAACTAAATCAAACAGGGTTAAGTGAGTTGCCCCAGGGTCACACACCCAGGAAGTGTCTGAGGCCATATTTGAAATCCTGAAGATAAGCGTTTCAGATTTGAAGCCCAGTGCTCTATCCACTGGGCCACCTGGCTGCTCTATGTATATGACACATAGTAGGTGCTTAATCAATTCTAGATGCAATCTAAACCTCCCTTACCTTTCTAGCATTCGATGACAAATTTCCTCACCTTTTAAATAGGAGAAAGCTATTCCTTCTGTTTGTATCTCAGAGTTTGATAAATCCTATGTAAACAACAACAAAAAAAATCAAGGTTCGCCAGGGAAAGGAGATACATAGCAGCTTCTTCACCTTTGACTCTGTATATTTCTCTGCTCACTGGCACCACCGTGTGGATTGTCAGAGGAAACCCTGAGGGTGATAAATAAGCTTAGCACAATTTTGAAAATTTTAATAACTCTAATAAAAGACTGCAACGATTAGTCATGTCTTGATAGAAGAGATGATGAGCTCAGAATATAGAGTGGGCTTGCATTTTTCCAATATGGCTAATGTAAGAATTTGTTTTTCTTGATTATGCGCATTTGTCATGAGTTTCCTTTTTCTTTTCTTTTTCTCAATAGGAGGTGAGTGGTGAAAGGGGGAGGAAAAAATGATTGTTAAAAAATAAAATTTGATTTTAAAATATTTTTTGATTAACAGTGAGGTGAAAAAAAGCGGGGGGAGGGGAAGCTCAGCTCGACAGAAAAAGACAATCGAAATGAGACTGGACCACCTGTCATTTCAAAGGTTTAGGAAATTACCATACCAAGTGAGTTAACTCTTTGAAACTTATACGGAGTTTCTCTAAAAGCACTGAAACATATATACAGAACTATCTTCTCTAGTACTGTGAATAAATAAAATTCGCGGCTGAATCAACTGACCTGAGAGATATTTGAATGAAAACTACTGTGTAAAACCATCATCTATTCTTTCAAAGCGTAGTAAGGGCGCCAGGACCAACGATCACCAGCTGCCCAGGCAACAAAAATTGTGCTTCCGAAATCTCTTGATGTCGATTCCGCACGAAAAACGGCTGAGGTTACCCCCGCCGCTCGACGTGTGCCATGCACGACAGAAGCCCTTTTTAACGCGAGCGCTCGCAAGACCACGGTGGCGATACCGAGCGACACATTCTTAAGTAAGAGTGAGAACAGCTTCGAGATTTCTTTCAACGACGTCTGAATCCATAGAGTATAGCTTTTTCTTTAAATTGCATAGTTTTATTTGGGAGGAGGGTTGTAATGTAGTTTTACAACCCACCCCCCCCCCCAGCTCTAAAAGACAATCTCTTGTATGCAAATAGGAAAGCCGAGCCTTCTGGGAAGTCAGGGGCTGGCCGCGCTATGGGTGGGAGCGGGTGTGGTTTGGGTAGGGCGGAGTCTTCGGTGTAAGAGGTGGGTGGGAGGATGTATCTGAATGCAAGAACTCGGGATTTGGGCGCCCCTCGTCCCTGCTTTTCTGCGAGTTCTGGAAGGAGCTCTGTGGTCCAGCTCCCTCACCTGTAATTGGCAGAGGAGGAACCTGAGAAGCGAGATGTCTTGCTCTAAATCAAAAATAGCAGACATGCCGGGTTTAAACCCGCACTCCTACCACGCTCCCTCCCCGGCTGCCCTCAAGACCCGGCAAAGAATCCTTTCCCGATCTCCCTTAATACGAGTGCCTTCCCTCTATTGATTGTCTCCAATTTACCCTGTCTATAGCTTTCGTGTAGATCATTTTTTGTATCCCCTGCGCTTAGCGCTATGCTTGTCATATAGGCGCTTAATATATGCTTGGGTTTTGTTTGTTTGTTTGTTTGTTTGTTTTAGTGAGACAATTGGGGTTAAGTGACTTGCCCAGAGTCACACAGCTAAAGTGTCTGACTGAGGCCGGATTTGAACTCAGGTACTCCTGACTGTAGGGCCGGTGCTCTATCCACCGCGCCACCTAGCTGCCCCAATATATGCTTGTTAACAACCGGCTGGGGCAGCTAGGTGGCGCAGTGGATAAAGCACAGGCCTTGGATTCAGGACGACCTGAGTTCAAATGCAGCCTCAGACACTTAACACTTGGCTAGCTGTGTGACTCTGGGCAAGTCATTTAACCCTCATTGCCGAAGGAAGGAAGGAAGGAAGAAAGATTAACAGGCAGTGAGTATGTACAAATCTTGAGTTCAGGCTGAGGATCTGCAAGAAAAGAGAGTAAGAAGAGATGGGGTCCCAGGGAGAGGAGAACGGGCTCTTACCATCACTGTTTTTTAAACTCCTCACAGTCTTTAATTAGCTAATCTGAATAACAAATATAAATATCATTCTTATATCAAATATAATTCATGGCCCTGGATTCAGGAGGACCTGAGTTCAAATTTGACCTCAGACACTTGACACTAGCTGTGTGACCCTAGGCAAGTCACTTAACCCACATTGCCCTGCAAAAAAAATATATATATATATATAATTCATAATCACAGTCTTTAATTAGCTAATCTGAATAATGTAAATATATGTCATCTAATTTATAATATATTAACAGCAGTGTATTAAAGATGTTATATAGAGGGGCAGCTAGATGGCGCAGTGGTTAAAGCACCGGCCCTGGATTCAGGAGTAACTGAGTTCAAATCCGGCCTCAGACACTTAACACTTACTAGCTGTGTGACCCTGGGCAAGTCACTTAACCCCCATTGCCCTGCAAAAAAAAAAAAAAAAAAAAAAAAGATGTTATATAGAAATAAAAGTAAGATAAATAACTAAAAATATCTAAAAGTTTTCTTTAAAACCGGGTGCTTAAGAATTAAAGGACAAATATATAATGCTTTTTAAAAAAAGATAGTCTAGGGGCAGCTAGGCGGTGCAGTGGATAGAGCACCGGCCCTGGAGTCAGGAGTACCTGAGTTCAAATCCGGCCTCAGACACTTAACACACACTTACTAGCTGTGTGACCCTGGGCAAGTCACTTAACCCCAATTGCCTCACTAAAAAAAAAAAAAAAAAAGATAGTCTAGCCCCTAGCTTCTTAAACTGTGGGTAAGGGGTCCCGTAATTGAATGTGGGGGTTGCAAAAATTTTGGCAACAGAAAAAGGCTACGTAGCCCTATTTTATATACCTATATACCCTGGGTCGTGTAAAAGTTTCTTAGACGAAAAGGGGTCTGGAGTGGAAAAAGTTTAAGAAGCCCTAGTCTAGCCCTATCATTTCAATCCAACCAATGTAGGTCTCTAACTCACCTGTAACCTACTTATTTGGGGGTTTCTGAGATATAAGGAGATTTGGCCATCATCCTAAACAGCTAGCATGGGTTTAAAGGCTGTGATTATTAACCTTGTTTTACAGATGAAAAAATTGAGGTTTAGACTTTGCAAAGCTCAGCACTTGCAAAGCACAGCCTCTTTTGAGTCTTGAATCAACTGAGAGAAATAATACAGATTTTTCATTTTACCAAAGAACAAACTGAGGGTCACCCAATGTTGGGTCAAAAAAACCCCAAAAATCTCCCTTTATCCAGTTGCTTCTACTTAACTAAACTGAGAACACCAGTGTGCTTGTATCTCTTGGTGTGGCAGGTGTAAGATGAAATGAATGAAGAAACAAAGGTTGGAGCTTCCAAGCATATTGATCAAGCAACGCATGCCAATTGCCCAACAAATCAGGACCAGACCCCTCAGCTTTGACATTGGACACAGGGCATCAGATTTTTTTATACAACAAAAGCGAGCAAATAAGACCAATTAATTAAAAGAAAACAACCAGGATACAAAATTAGGTAATTTGATTTCTAATTGGAGGAAAGATTAGGGACATTCCAAATAGGGAGGGGGAGAGTGAACAGGTGCAGTTTCCTGAAATCAGAAAAAAGGTTTCCTACTTTCCCCCTAGTGACTATATTGAAGCAAAGGAACATAGAAACAATTTGATCAGTTTGATCAATATGGGGTCAGATAAGACTTATGGGTTACTTGAGATGTATAATTGTGAGGAAACTCCCTTTTTGTGTGTGTGAGGCAATTGGGGTTAAGTAACTTGCCCAGGGTCACACAGCTAGTAAGTGTAAAGTGTCTGAGGTCAGATTTGAACTCAGGTCCTCCTGAAGCCAGGACTAGTGCTTTATCCACTGTGCCATCTAGCTGCCCGGAAGAAACTCCTTACATGTGTATTTGGGTCTCACTGGGTTTCTGGTCAGCATAACTTAAGTCCTCAGTTAAGGGTCTCTAAGGGTAGAGGTGATCCAGCTTCCTGGCCAAGCAGGGCCAGGTTCAAACAATGCTAAAGTTTTCTCACAAGACTACATCCATAAAAGAAAGAGAAGTGAGCTAGCTCCAGAATTGAGTCACAAGACGAAGTTAGTACAGTTCCCCAAATTCCCACTACCACTTACTGTCCTAATCCCCTCACGGGTTACATTTGGGTGAGGAGTGAATCTCCCCACTGTTTAATCTGTGTGTGTGTGTGTGTGTGTGTGTGTGTATGGGGGCAATGAGGATTAAGTGACTTGCCCAGGGTCACACAGCTAGTCAGTGTCAAGTGCCTGACTCCGGATCTGAACCCAGGTCCTCCTGAATCAAGGGCCGGTGCTCTAGCCACTGCACCACCTAGCTGCCCCATCCAGTGTTTAATCTTTTTGGAAGCTTCAGGAAGAGGAATCTGAGGTCTCAATTAGGCATGATTTTAGGTTCATAATGGAAAAACAAAGAACAGCTGATGCAAATGAGTAGTGATCTTTTCCCCTCCCCTTTAGAAGGCTGATCTTGGCTTTGAGATTTGAGGGGGCTGGTGGGAAGGACGTGTGAATTGGATGCTTCCTGATTTCAGACTGAAACAGATCGTTGTATCTGCAGTTCAGTCTAGTCCAGTCACTTTTTGGGGGGGGGCAATGAGGGTCACACAGCTAGTGTCAAGTGCCAGTCACTTATTTATTTATTTATTTATTTGATTATTTGATTATTTATTTATTTATTTATAGTGAGGTAATTGGGGTTAAGTGACTTGCCCAGGGTCACACAGCTAGTAAATGTTAAGTGTCTGAGGCTGGATTTGAACTCAGGTTCTCCTGACTCCAAGGCCGGTGCTCTATCCACTTCGCCACCTAGCTGCCCCCAGTCACTTATTTTTACAGAAAAGGAAACAGAGGTCTAAGGAGCTTGCCCAAGGTTATTGGATTTCATTGTCTCCATATTCCCAGCTCAGGGTCATCTTTCCCACCACTGTTTAACTCATGAAAGAAGGGGTGTTAGGCAGTGTGAGAGGGGAAAAAAAACATTCTCTTCTCAATAATTCTCAGGAACTCCACAGGGATGTGACAAAGGCTCTTTATTTTTCTCATGAGGAGGCACCCTAGTGTGCAGCTAGTGGGTGCAAAGAAAGGGGGCTTCCATGCCCTGTTTTATACCCTAACGTGAATGGACCCTCCCCTTTTGCATCACTGGTCCAATTACTCAAGGGCTACAATCTACCCACAAAAACTAGTCAATCAGAATGCAGTATTCCCACCCCTCTTCCTTGTATGGGCATAACTCAGGAATGGACCTTATATTTCCTCATATGGACACAACTCTCAAGCGGACCTTATTGAAACCAGGGCTCCTTAAACCATGTGACCTTGCTAGCCTAAAGGGGAGGAGGGGATCCAAGACCTTTGTCCTACAAACAGGTCAGGAGGAGTATGACTAACTGTTATATCCACATTGAGAGGAGACAACTACCCATTTTCTCATAGGCAGTAAATTTTGATGTCCATTCACTGTACTTTTCTTCCCCAGCTGCTCCTGAAGCACACATTGCACAGTCAACACTCCCCTTCCTTCTGTCATGGGGTACAGAGCACCCCAGAAGTTCTCTGGGGCACATCAAGGAAGCTTCTCCTAGAGAAATTAAACCAGAGGACAGATAACGCCTAGAGAGATAAGCTGAACCAAATTGGACTGAGCTAGCTTGGGATTCCTACCCTTCATTCTGGTCTCCCTTACCCTGGGGAGATAAATTTGGGTGTGGCTTCGGCCTTTGTGTTCTGTAGAGGGATCTGTAGCCACCCCTCACCCAATTCCTCTAGTCACTACTGAGAGGGACATATGGATATGACCCTCCACTGAGATGGAAAGTGCCCCCCCTTCGGCCTAGTGATCTGATCTCAAAGTCTTAAAGCCCCTTAAAGCCCCCTATTTCTCTCTCTCTCTGTTTTTTCTCTAGAGAGAGGCAATAACGGGAAGCTACTGTCCCCCTTTCTAAATATAGGCATATCAACTTAAAAATTGCTTCATAGGGTCTGCACCGAGACATTATGTAGATATGATAAATTGTTGCTGAAACATGAAATTTTGCAAAATAACCTATGGCTGAACCCCTGAGGCTGGGGCACTCTGACCCAGGAGAGAGGGACTTATCGCTGAACATCCCAGGAGAAAGATTTATTGCTGAACCCAATTACTGCATTTTGCTCAAATTAGATGTCTGTAAAAAGTATAAAAACTGCTTGATTTCTAATCCCGGTGTGTCACACCTCCTGGTTGTCCCAGTAAGTGTGGTACACCTTTCTTTCAAAAGAAATAAAATCACTGCTTCGGCCTCCTTTCTCCTCGAGTCTCTATTACAGGGGTCAGTGGGTGTACTTCCCATCCCACTCACTACCAGTGGGGGATAGTCCTCTCTCACTAAAGGAACTTTTCATGGGCAGATGGTCCACCCCCATCAGTCCTCTATAAAAGTACCTTCCAGTCTCCTGTTCGAGGAGATTTGGTACCTCTGAGCCATGTGCTTTATGCCAATCTCCCCATGAAAGTCCAAGGATTTCTTTCATGGTTTCCCTCCCCCCACCCTTCCCTTCCCTTGCTCCTAAATAAACTATCACCTTATACTAAGTTTTGTGTGCAAGAGGGTGTAATTCTTTAAAGAGGAATTCCTAAGAACCCCAACCCCTACCCCAACCAGTACCCCATTTCCCACCATAACAGTTCTTTCTTTCTTTCTTTCTTTCTTTCTTTCTTTCTTTCTTTCTTTCTTTCTTTCTTTCTGTGGGGCAATGAGGGTTAAGTGACTTGCCCAGGTTCACACAGCTAGTACCTGTCAAGTTTCTGAGGTCAAATTTGAACTCAAGTCCTCCTCCATCCAGGACTCGTGCTTTATCCATTGTGCCACCTAGCTGCGCCCCCACACTCCCATTTATTTCAACAAATATTTGTAAACTGCCTACTGTGCACTTGTTCAGGCAGCCTCTGTGGCATTTGGAGACCAAAAAATGAAATAATTCCTAAGGTCCAGGAGCTTACATGTCTCCCAGGGAAGACATAACATGTGTGCACAGAGAAGAAAATACAATCAGTTAACCAACAAACATTTATTAAGCTGTGGATAGCAAGGAAAAGGAAAAACAGTCTCTGCCCAAAGGAGCTTAGAGTCTAAGAGTTCAATATTGGGACAGCTTAAGTGGCTCAGTGGATAAAGCGCCGGCCCTGGATTCAGGAGGACCCGAGTTCAAATCTGATTTCAGATTCTTGACACTTACTAGCTGTGTGACCCCTGGGCAAGTTACTTAAACCTTATTACCCCGACCGCAAAAAAAAAAAAAAAGAGTTGAATGTAAGGACACTGCAGAGGTAGGAAGGATCCAGGATGTGTAGGTACCTCGGGAAGCATGCATACAATTAACAAAAGTAACTTCAGGAGCTAAGAGGTGGGGGAAACGGAAAAGGTCTCGGAGGCAAGGCTGTGGCCCACCTGCCCGGGGCTATGAGGTGGGCAGTGCCAGGGAGGTGAAAGTCTTCATTCATTAGATCATAAGCTCCTAAAAAGCAGGGACTGTTCTTTTTCGTATCCCCAGCCCTTTGCAGTGCCTGACACACAGTGACCCCTAATACATGTTTATTGAATCGTCAGGGAGCTGAATAACTTCATTCAGAATGAACGTGTCACCCGCGTTAGGCTGTATGCTCCTTGAGCGCAGAGATGGTCTTTTTCTTTTTTGTATGCTCTGCGTGCCCCATACAAAATAGGCGCTTAATGTTTATTGAATTGAATTGAATGCATGCATGCATGAATGAATGATTTTAGGCAGGAAGAGAAAGTGCCCCCCCCCTCGCCGGCTCCCAATCCAGCCCTCCCCAGGCTTGTTTTCCCCAGAAAGCGAGAGCGTGGAGCAGTAAAACAGGCAACAGTAGCGTACGAGCAGCACGCGTGCGCATGGCACCAGTCACGTGGGGCAGGAGGCGGGCTCTTTAGGCGTCCCTGCGCGCGCAAGACCTGCCCGGCCGGAAACAACTTTTAGCTTCCGGGTCACGAGGCGGGGAGAGTGGTTGCCGGAAGTAGTCGCTGAGGGAAGCGCAGTCGGACCCGGCAGTTGGGAGTGTGTAAGTTAGTGCCTGCTGGGAGCCCGGGGATCATGGGCAGATGAGAGTTGCCTGCTGGTGAGTGCACGACCGGCAGAGGCATTGGGGAGGCGCGTCTGCGGGGGTCCGTCAGTCAGTCATTACTTACGCGCCTGTTGTGTGCCGGGCACTGTGCTGAGCGGTGGGAGAGGGGGAAGGAAGGGGCGGCAGGTGCCGAGGGGGCAGGACCCTGGGTCTGGGGGAAGGTTGGGTTCGAGGAGACAGAGAAGGGGGCCAAAAGAGGGGGCTGCGTCTGGTGGAGGGGATGCTGTCCCCGGGCAGGGGCGGGTATGGTGGAGAGGGGGTGTGGCTGAGGGGCAGGAGTCGGAGGGAAAAGCTGGGTCTGATGGAGAGGGGACCTTGTCTGCGGGAGGGGGTGGTTCTAATGGGGAAAAGGGGTGGGGGGTGTCAGATGGGGCTTGGATTAAGGAAGGGGAGTTGGGTCTGGGCGGGAAGGAGTTAGAAGTGGGGACTGGGTCAGATGGGGAGGCGAGAAGGAACTGGATTTGGGGGAGTGTTGTTCCTCCAAACCCTTTAAGATCGTTTCCTCTTTGTGCTGAATTCTAATAGTTTTCTTTCTCCCATGAAACAGCAAAGGGTTAGGCTAAGGAAAAGTGAACGGGGTTATAGCTACAGGAGGGGCAGCAGCTGTTGAGAGACATATCCTACCTCCCCACCCCCTTTACTTGTCATAAGGTCTTTTATTCTGGAAATGTTTTAGAACCTTGTCTAAAAATGAATAATCAGTTCATTTTGACAGTCGTTTAATGAGGGCCTTCTCTGTTCGTGGCCCTGTGTTAGGTATTGTGGGACTTAAGCAAGGCAATCCCTTCCCAAAAGGAACTTTTTACTTAGTAGGAGATACAGCAGATAAAACCATAGGTGCTTTAGGAAAGGCATTCAGCTGAAAGGTTTAGGCTGGGAATGAGAGATGGAGAAGTTCTGGTGAAGGTTTTCTTTGAACTGGTCTTTGAAGGATTGTTCTAGGTGGAGAGATCAATGTGAGCAACCTCAAAAAGTGCAAGGCATGTGCTAGAATCGGATAAAATACTAAAACTTTCCCAAATCCATATAGTAAAAGAAATCAGAAAAGATTAGGAAACAAGGAATTTATATTAATGCCAATATACACGTCTTTTAGAGTGGGATTAAGAGTCAATAAAAGAAGTAATAGACACACGTGTAGTCTAATCTGTTTTGTTTGAGACTATTTGCACATTCTTTGTTTTTATGTTCTTCATATAATTTAATTTAATTCATATAATTTAATACCTGTACTTATCAATGGTAGTTAAAATAAAATGTGTGTATTATATATTAAATGTATACACACATATTTTAAAAAGACTCTAAATTCCTTTTGACCCAACCCCTAGCTTCAGCAAGTGGCAGTAACAGCAGCAAGTGTTTATTAAGACCTCCTTATTTGTAGAGCACTAGCTAAAACATAGCCCCTATCTATCCTTAGAGAGCTCATGATCTAACAGGGAGGTAAGACAAACAGTGATAATTACATGTGATACCTGTATGTCATATGGACTTCAGTTCTTTAAATTGACATTTATGTCTACTGTACTGATTACTCTTTCCACACCTTTTCATCCCTCAAACCTTCCACAGCTCTGTTTCCCCATGTCCTCTCAGCTGTGAATATTGCCTTATATTTCATCGAAAAAACTTTTGGCCCATTCACCAAGAACTAACTCTTATTCACTCCTTATCTCACTTCACTCAGATGCCTTCTGCTGCTATCTTCTCCTTCACCCCTATTTCACATGAAGTGGCCCTTCTCCTTGCCAAAACAAATCCCTCTACATACAAGAGATCCTGGTTGTCTCCTCTCTCATCTCTACTCTCTCACTAATCTCCAGCCTCTCCCTGTCTACTGGCTTCTTCCGTACTGCTTTTGAACATATGTCTCTTTCATCCTCAGGAAATCCCTATTTGGTCCATCCATCCTTGTTAGCCACCAAAGGAGAGATAAGAGAAAGCAGCTAAGCTCGAGAAGGTTGTTTACAATAGGTATCTTCTGGGGCAGCTAGGTGGCACAGTGGATAGAGCACTGGCCCTGGAGGCAGGTGTACCTGAGTTCAAATCTGGCCTCAGACACTTAACACTTACTAGCTGTGTGACCCTGGGCAAGTCACTTAACCCCAATTGCCTCACTTAAAAAAAAAACAAACCCAATAGGTATCTTCATTTCCTTCCCTCTCAATCTCATAACTCTCTTCAGTCTGGCTTCCAACTTCATCATTCAAGCAAAACTGCTCTCTCCAAAGTCATTAATGATCTCTTATTCACCAAATCTAATAGCCTTTTCTGCCCTCATCCTTCTTGACCTCTCTTCAGCCTTTGATACTGTTTACAATGTTTTGTGTGACACTTCTCTATCCTAGCTGTCTCACCACTCCTTTTCCCTCTCCTTTGCTGGATCTTCATCCATGTTATGCCCGCTAACCATGGAGGATCATCAGGGCTCTGTCCTGGGCCCTCTTTTCCCCCTATACTATTTCATTTGGTTATCTCAAAAGCTATCTCAGTATAGATGATTCTTAGATCTTCAAGTCCAGCCCTAAGCTTTCTACCAATTTTTAGCCTTGTATCTCCAACTGCCCATTGGATCTCCCAAACTGGATATGCAATGGATAATTTAAAGGCAAAGTGTCTAAGACGGAACTCGTCTTTCCCCAAGGGTACAGTCTATCTACATCAGCCTGGAAATTTACACTCCTCATCTTCCATATCCACTTTTCAAAACTTGTCATTTCTACCTTTGTAACATCTTTAGTATATACCCCCTTTTCCCCCCCTTTTTGTCTTCGGGCATTTCTACCATCCTGGTACAGACCTTCATCTCCTCACCCCTGGACTATTGCAATAGCCTCCTATTTGGTCTCCATTCCTCTAGTTTCTTCCCATTTCAATCCATCCTCTATTCATCTGTTGAATTGTTCCCCACCTAATAAATTTCAACGGCTCCCTACTGGATCTGTACTGGCTACAGGGCCGAATAGAAGTGCCTCTCTTTGGTACTCAGAGTCCTCTACAACCTAACCCCTTCCTCTCTTTCCAGTCTTCTTATAACCTCTTCCCCTCCTCAGACTGCCCAGACTGGAAGCATGGTGGTCACTCACAAGCCTGACTCCACTGCTGATTTATGTTTGAGTTTGACTTGTTACCTTTCTGACTTGGGCCAGTAGAGTCTCCTTAGACAACCTGATAACCCCACCCTCCCTGGGGTTCACTCTGTTAATGCCTAATTTAGTGTAGGCACCCATTTGGCACTAAGATACCACAGCTCAGCATTCCCAAACTCAAGAGAACCATTGGCTTCAGTCTCCCCTAAGAAGCAGGGATTATAGGCATGTACCATCACTCCTGCTGGTCTGTGTTTTTCTGATAGTCTTTAATACCCCTTGGTATTATAGGACAGATTTTAGTTAACCCAACAACAGAAACCACAATGGAATCAGGAAAGCTCTTTGTGGAGAGCGTCAGGCCATCCCTCCCTCTGGCTAGATCCCACATTCCCTCTGGATCACATGACTCATGGTGCTCACAACTTTCTGCCATGCTGACTTCAGGCTTCTATCAAGAGCCAAATGAAACTGGTCTTTCTGTTTCCTCTTCCATTTTCTTTTGAGATTCACAGTCTTAAAAGCTAGCTTTGCCACTTAGTACCTCTGTGACCTTGGACAAGTCATTTGGCTTCTGTAAAAGCTTCTTCAACCAGAAGATTGGATAAATAAGACATGGTTCTTGCCTCAAGGACCTTGCAATTCAGTAAAGGAGATAATGGATCCATAATATCCCATTGGATCTGGGATCTCTTGAATGTAAGCAGTTCTCTCCAACGAGCCCATCCATTTGTGCCCATCCTGTCACACCAGTCCTCCCATGAATTGGGATCCACCCAATCCGTGGGAGTTTGGTATCCTCTTGACATTCTGTGGATACCAGTGGAGCATACAGGCTGTCCTTCAGTGTCTTTCACTTTTGTCCTGTGACCAGCCCCTCTATTTTTTTGGCCACGTACTTATCTGATCACATCTTTTTTAACTTTTCATATATAGAATCTTATTTTTAGAATTGTAGGGGAACTTAGATGTCATTGAGTCTAACCTCCTCATTTTACAGATAAGGAAACTGAGGCACAGAACAATTAACTTGCTTCCCTAAAGGCGCACAGCCAGTAGTAAATTTCTGAACTGGGATTTGCAGCCAGTTATTCCTGATTCCAAGTCCAGTATTCTCTCCACCACACCATCATGCCTTTAAGAATTTTGGGGTTGACTTTGGGAAGTTGCAAGGCTTCTTTTTTTTTTTATGGCCCCAAATTTCCTGAAACAAAGACCCGATAAAGAATTTAATTTGTTTTTATTTTAAAACAAGTCACAACTCAGCCCACACCTATTCTGCCATTGTATAAGTTACAAATGATTAACAGTTGAGGGACAATCTTTAGTAGCATTAAAAAAAATCCACATAAAACAAATATGGTAATCTCCTACAACAAATGTGACCCCATCTCCGACTCTTCCATATTGTTGCATTTGAGTAAACTACTCTTTTTTTTTTTTGGTGGGGCAGTGAGGGTTAAGTGACTTGCCCAGGGTCACACAGCTAGTAAGTGTCAAGTGTCTGAGCCAGATTTGAACTCCTGTCCTCCTAAATCCAGGGCCAGTGCTTTATCCACTGTGCCGCCTAGCTGCCCCCTGAATCAACTAACTACTCTTAAAACACATTTAAAAACTCTTGAGGATTAAGTTAATGCCCCTCCCCCCCATCATCTCAGTTCAAACTAAATTTACAGTGAATGGCTTTCAGCAGTTTCTCCACATTATTAATAGCTGGAACAAATGATGCTAAGGAATGATGTTCTGTTCCACTTTATATGCACTAGACAATGGCCTGGTGTTCCAATCCTGTGCTTCTACTTCTTCCTGGAAAACTTTGGTCCTTGGTTTGGTGCCTGCATTGCCATTCTGGCCCAGACATCCCATGATAGAGAGTGGGTCTCTGGAAGTCATTGAAAGGGAAAGTAGCAACAGTACAAGTACCCATGTTTTAAAACAGTCTACAACCTTCCACATGTATTTCTGGTAAATCACAGCATTCTGCAATTTGATCAAGGCCATTACCTGTTGGTCCTCATATGCTAGAAGAGTATTATTTCTTTTCTTCTTTTTTTTTTTGGTGGGGCAGTTGGGGTTAAGTGACTTGCCCAGGGTCACACACCTAGTAAGTGTTAAGTGTCTGAGGCTGATTTTGAACTCAGGTACTCCTGAATCTAGGGCCGGTGCTCTACCCACTGCGCCACCTAGCTGTCCCCCCTAGCTGCCCCCCCCCCCAGCATTCTTCTAAAGGGCAACAAAACAGGAAATGAAGAGATGAAATTTAGAGACTAGCTCTTTAAGAATGTAGAGCAGCCACATTATTGAAACCTCTGAACATTCAGCTTAAGAAGTTTGAAATTCATTGACTATTGCTGATTTGGTCTGTACCTAAAGTTAGTGGGAATGAAAGAAAGGAAACTGTACGCAGTATATTTGGAGGTAGAATTGACAAGATTTGGAAAGGTAGTTAAGGCTGTTGCCATTGAGCCCTATGGAGTAAGTGAACTATAGCAAGAAAATAGATTTGATCATCTCAAAGGCAATAGTGGACTTTCCCTTTCCCTCTCTTTAATTGCGTAGACTTTGATTCCACTTATAAATTCTGATAGGATTATGATGGATACTGAAGGTTCTACAGATAACAAATGATGGGTCTCCAAACCAAGTGTCATTTTCTGGCAGTCTTGGAGATGAGTGGCTGGTCACCCAGTAAGAGTCGAGTTTGTTTCTATTCTGAGGACTACTTCCAGTGCTTTGGTCACTTCTTTGTCATAGGGAGATGACTTAGGAAATTGGACTGTATACGAGGTTGATAACCTCCTTGGGAATAGGGAAAAGCAAAAGTGATGCAAAGACAGCCGTGGTATCTTCCATTGTGGAAAGCAAGTTGTTTACAACATGCTTAGATTCATCATGCTCATGTTACACCCCTTGTAATAGATGGTTGCTGAAAGTATCTAATACCTGGGGTTAGTTTAGAAAGTTGAGCAGAATCATAAAGACCTGCTTAAACCTACTCTTCCTAGGGAAGCAGCAGTGCACCCATGAAAATGTAGAGGTTGTGGCTGCTTTTCATCTCTCCCAATAAATGCATTCCTTTAGCTTGTGTAGCGCACACAGCTCCTTACCTTGTGTAGTCTCTTACCTTATGTAGGGCACATAGCCATAAGGCAGTGTAACGATTGGAATGACGCCACCTGCTGGATACTTACTGTAGAAGAGTTCTGCCCATGAAGCAAAGGTCTTTGAGGGCAAGACCAGGAGTCAGGAAGTGACGCGGACTAGTGGGAGGAGGAAGGAAGAGACTGGCGCTCAGTCTCGCTCTCTTTCCTTTGGACTCTGGTGGAGAGCGGAGCTAGAAATGTGCTCTCCCTTTAATAGATAGGAATCGTTCAGAGGTTACATAGGATTTCTGTGCTATTATATATACATTTTGAAATTAATGGTATGGGTTTATTTTCATAGAGATTTTCATGCTTTTGAGATTGTGTCTTATACTTAGTTTCTAAAACAAGGAGAATATTTGTAAAAGCTTTTTATAGTCATGTGATCAAGTTTATATTTTATAATACTCTTATTGATATTAAGTTCATATTCATTTAGATTTCCTTAGTTTGAATTTCACTGTATTTTATTGTTCCATGTGTATTTTCTTCTATTCATTTGTCTATCTAATTTTGAAACATTGCAAGATGGTTTTGATTTTATTATACAATGTTAATTCTAGGAGTATTGTGCTCCCATATTCTGAGTTGTTTGTTTTTGTTATTTTTTCTCAACTGATTATTTGATCAAACTCTTTAAAGCATTTCCCTGGCAAATTGTTTGCCATGGCAAGTGTAAATTGATTCTAGAAGTATTATTTTTGATAAGCATATTCCAAAAAAAAAAAAAAAAGAGGGGAACATTTGTAAAAGTTTTCTTTGAGATTGTGTTGTGCTTTAACTTGTATTTAAATATGTTCAGATTTTTCAAAAAAGTAATTGTATACTAAGTTAAAAAAAAGGGGTATTATTTGAAATTGTTGCATAATTATATATTGTGTTCTGAGTCAAGATGTATTCACATTTTTTGCAATCATTTATTATCCTCAATTTTTAAATCCATATGAGACTTGGATTATGGGAATTTATCATTTAAGACATTAATTGCCTTTATTCTGAGTTATCAGATGCCAGTTGGCCAAGATGCCATCCAATCACAAGAGAAATATATGCAAGAGCAGACACTGAACTGTCACATGAGGGGAGACATGCATGAAGTCAAGGTATGGCCGAGGGAACGGCTTTTGACTAATGTTGAGGTTGGATTCTCTTGGTTTAATATTTTATTTTATTTTTCCCCACAATATTGTACAGATGGCTGGAAGTATTCATCCCACCCATCTCACTTCTACACCTGGCTTCCATGCTCCCTCCTATATGCCTGATGCCATGGACATCTCAGTCCCATGCATCTGATTAAGTCTGACTCAGTTTCTTCCAATATGTTCGGTGGCATGGACATATATTCCATCCACCTATTTTAAGCCTGGCATACTGTATGGGCAGAACATATTGCTCAAGTGTGGGAATGCTCATATCCCATCATTTCTCTGTTCTTTTATGGTAACCCCCATAATTATCTCAGGTGTCATGATAAATACAGTGTTGAATTTGGCCTTGACACCTGTTACCAATTATATTAGATTTTTTAATTTCTCATAATGGCATGAGGATAATTAGGCAGATGATGCAAAAAGTGATGAAACAAAGATAAAAAATTATTTTTAATAATTAATATCGCAGCAATTGTCTTCTCAATTACCCTCCACAAGGGGGGGACTATAGTAATATTATAATTTTAAAGAATGGTTCAATTTTTGTTTTATTATATGTTTCATGTGTAACAACTAAGATTCTGAATTCCCTTAGACATGTTTTTGAGAACTTTCATTGTTTGATTTGATTATTGACAAAGCTATTTTAAAGTTCTGTTAAGCTCAATTTTGTAGGAAATTTTCCTGGCTGATTACCAGCATCCACACATCAACCCCTGAAAAGACTTCCATTCCACGACTACACCTAGAGGACATCTGAGAAAAGACTTTCAGAGACTTTAAATTAACAGTTTTGATTTGTTGTTTTTTTTCCTCTTTCTGTTATAATATACACCATCTGTAACATGTATTCTCTGCAGAGGCCCTCCCTTTGCAGGACTAATGTCAAAGCGTCGGTTCATGAGGACAAAAAAAAAAAATCGCCCCTCTGGACAAAACTTTCCTCTCTTCCTTTTCTATATTGTTGTTCACATATTATTAGTTAGCAATAGTTATCATATTGTTTTTACTGTTCCGTCAAGGAAACATTTTGTTTCTTGAGGAACAACAGGGGGGACTGTAACGATTGGAATAACGCCACCTGCTGGATACTTACTGTAGAGGAGTTCTGCCCATGAAGGGAACGTCTTTGAGGGCAAGACCAGGAGTCAGGAAGTGACGCGGACTAGTGGGAGGAGGAAGGAAGAGACTGGCGCTCAGTCTCGGGCTCTTTCCTCTGGACTCTGGCGGAGAAGGGAGCTAGAAATGTGCTCTCCCTTTAATAGATAGGAATCTAGGCCTTTTTCTCTCTCTTTACCAAATTCTTATTCTCCTTAATAAATGCTTAAAAGTCTAACTCTTGCTAAAGCTTATAATTTATTGGCGACCACTCATTAGATATTTTAGACAGTTTAGCTAGAATTTTAGCCCTTAACAGCAGAAAATGAGATCGGTGAGGCATGGTCCGAGCTTTCAAGGATCTTAACTTCTAGTAAGAAAAGTGAGATCGTACCAAGGCAGAGTACAATTTAGAATGTAGAGTAGGTGAAGGAGAAATCTCTTTGGAATTATACCTCAGGGTTACTCTTGAATTAACTGTGTAATTGTTCATGTTGCATACTGTTTGTCACCCATGATTTATATGGAATTCCAATCCTGTCATGGTAGATTCCATTATAGAGAACTCTGTGTAACAGATTTCATTTTTTAATACTACCACACATATTACAAGCTTCATCTTAAGTGTTTGAAACATGAGCCTAGAGCCAGAAAAAAAGCACTGGCTTTATGTTCTCTAAGAAGGGCCTTTCAAGTACCTGTGGGATTTGTCTTGGAGTCAGTAGAGTTTAAAAGGAGCACTTCTTTTTTTTTTTTTTTTCATTTTGCATATAAGGTATTTTATTTTTTCCATTACATGTAAAGATAGTTCTCAAGTTTTGTTTATACAAGCTTTACAATTTCAGATTTTTCTCCCTCCCCCCTCCCCTAGACAGCAGGTAATCTGATATAGGTTATATCTTTATATGTATATATCTATATACATATACATATAGATATATATATTTATACACATAATAACATTAATCCTATTTCTGCATTAATCCTGTTATAAGAGAAAAAATCAGAGCAGTAATGCAAAACCTCAAAATAGAAAAAAAAACACAACAGCACCCAAAACAAAAGAAATAGTATGGTTCAATCAGCATCTATACTCCACAGTTCTTTTTTTTTTTTCCTTGGATTTGGAGATCCTCTTCTATCATGAGTTCCCTGGAACTCTTCTGTACCATTGCATTGGTGAGAAGAATATAGTCCATCACAGTAGGTCAACACTCAATGTTGATGATACTGTGTACAATGTTCTTCTGGTTCTGCTCATCTCACTCATCATCAGCTCACGTAAGACCCTCCAGGTTTCTCTGAACTCTTCCTGCTCATCATTTCTTACAGCACAATAGTATTCCATTGTATTCATATACCACAACTTGTCCAGCCATTCCCCAATTGATGGGCACCCCCTCAACTTCCAATTCCTTGCTACCACGTAAGGAGCAGCTATAAATATTTTTGTAGATGTGGGTCCCTTTCCCCTTTCCATGATTTCTTTGGAAAAAAAGACCTAAAAGTGGAATTGCTGGGTCAAAGGGATCGCCCTTTGGGCATAATTCCAAATTGCTCTCCAGAATGGCTGGATCAGTTCACAGCTCCACCAACAATGAATTAGTGTTCCAATTTTCCCACAGCTTCTCCGATTTATTATCTTCTTTTTTTGTCATTTTAGCCAATCTGATAGGTGTCAGGTGGTACCTCAGAGTTGTTTTAATTTGCATCTCTCTAATCATTAGAGATTTAGAGCATTTTTTCATATACGAATAGATAGCTTTGGTTTCTTCATCAGAAAACTGCCAGTTCATATCCTTTGACCACTTCTCAATTGGGGAATGACTTGGATTCTTATAAATTTGATTTAGTTCCCTATATATTTTAGGGATGAGGCCTTTATCAGAAGTACTGGCCTCAAAAATTGTTTCCCAGCTTTCTGCCTCCCTTCTAATTTTGGATGCATTGCTTCGGTTTGTACAGAAATTTTTTAATTTAATATAATCAAAATCATCCATTTTGCATTTTATAATATACTCTATCTCTTGTTTGGTCAAAAACTGTTTTCCTTTCCAAAGATCCGATAGGTAGACTATTCCTAAAAGGAGCACTTCTGCATTGTTCTCCATTGGTTCTCTGGCCAATTTATGACATCTTATAGAATACTCTTCATTATTACTTTAATGCCTCAAAATATCTATTTCAGCAGTTGCAGGTCCTTCTGCCAACACAGATTACAGCCCCTCTACCTGAGACAACCAACACATAATGTATCAGGGGACCTATTCATAGAGCCTTTGTAGTGTGGTAGGCCATGCTAATTTGCTCTCTGCAATGTAGCTCTCTCAAGATCCCACAGTGCCACAATGAGGCATCAGAGCCTGCCTGTGTGGAGCAGTTGTGAGTGGTCCATTAATAAGCAGTTGCTGAGAGGTGAGACAGCAGAATGCATTCTTTAAACAGGGTAGGATAAAATAATGGGATTTGGCTGGGGCCATGGGGCCCCACCTGAAGATTGATTTGGAATTGATTGAATTGGGTGAGACTGAGAAACTGACTGAGAACCTACTTAAGAATGATTAAGGGGGCGGCTAGGTGGTGCAGTGGATAAAGCACCGGCCCTGGATTCAGGAGTACCTGAGTTCAAATCCGGCCTCAGACACTTGACACTTACTAGATGTGTGACCCTGGGCAAGTCACTTAACCTCCATTGCCCCGCAAAAAAAAAGAATGATTAAGTTGAGACCCCACCTGAGTGGGGTGTTATTCTCAGAGGCTGTGGACTCCACCATCAATAGATCACTCTCAACCAATCAGCTTGAAGGACCTTCCCTTTTGGGGAGGGATACAGGAAGTAGAAAGCTGAGGCTGGCTAGCTGGATCTTCTCTTTTTGTTTAGGAACTGGCGCATGGCGGGAGATGGAGAAAAAGAGAGGGCCTCTTTTCATTCGGGACTTCAGCTTGGTGGGAGATAGAAAAAAGGCGGACAGAGAAAGAGAAGAAAGTAGAAAGTAGATAGACTTTTCTGGTGTTATGGGATCCCGTGTGTTATTTTTACTCTTTAATAAATTTTTAAAAGCCTAAACTCTTGCTGAATTTATCGGTAATTTTAGCCAGTTTCCCCCCCAAAACTGGGGGGGGGCAGGTTAGGACCCACATTCGATTTTTTTTTTTTTTAGTGAGGCAATTGGGGTTAAGTGATTTGCCCAGGGTCACACAGCTAGTAAGTGTTGAGTGTCTGAGGCCAGATTTGAACTCAGGTACTCCTGACTCCAGGGCCGGTGCTCTGTCCACTGTGCCACCTAGCTGCCCCCCCCCCACATTAGATTTTCAACATCACAAGGGATATATTAGAGTGGTGGTCAGGGTAAGGAAACACATGGAGGGGCATGTGTGTGTATACACACACCTAAGGGTTTGCCAAAGTTCTTCTGAAAGGAGTTGGTCTCACATTGCTTCTAGTCTCAAGATCCTGTTGTTGTACAACTAGGCTGCACATACCCAGCTATGGGTAGACCACTGTCTGGTTCATCTATTCTGAGCTCATTCCTAATGATAGACATTTACCCTTCCAGGAGCCGGTGGGCACCCCCTGCAGCAAAACCTTAATCATATTGGCTTCATATAGCCAAGCGGGTCATCTTTCTGGGTGCTCATTAAGGACAAACAGCCTCTACTGCCTTCTCTCTCTGGCTAAGACCTGACAGCCCACATTCTGAAATAGAAGGAGGGAGCATTTACTTTCAGAAAGATTTAGGCAATGGCTGCTCCTCCTTTCACCGGGCTCACAGCGGTTGCTGATGTAATTAAAGATCTAGACACTCAGATAGCTGTAAGTAAGCTGGGACCGTGGCATCTGTGGCCAAAGTTTTTGAGTGTGCACCATCTTGTCATGTTAACGGGCTCAAGGCCCTTTTCAAAAGGCTGATTTGGCACTTTAAAGATTAACATCAGAACCAACTTATTCTTAAATTGTTAAGCTTTGTGCTTCTTGGACATAACTGCATTGAGTGTCAGTGCATGATGTGGCGTGCCAGTTAACATGGATTACTAATCATTTCTGAATCACTGGGGCTGTGCTCCTGTCTGCAGAGGTGGGTATGGTGTACTAGTGGAGTTTCTTTTTGGTTATTTGGATTTAATGCATATTTTCCCCCAATGTTCTATTTTTACATAAACCTCAGAAATATCTTACTCCTTCCAGTCGATGTCTGTATGTGACTCTTTGATCCAGTAGCCTTCTTCCTGTTCTGAAAACTATTTGTGATAGGCTGTAAAAGAGAGACAGTTTCCCAATGTCAGCTGAGAGCTGTGCATTGGCTTCTGTTTCCATTTTTGTAACCTAAGGTATCAACTTGTGACCGTGTCAGATGAACTCAGGTCCTGAACATCTGACAAACATGCAGTTTTAAAAATGTACGTCCTTTGTTACTGATGCTTCTGAAACAGATTTTTATGTTTTCTTTTCCCAGTTGATTGGCCTCGGTCCCCACAATCCCAAAAAAAAACAGGACCTTGACAAGCTCCATGAACTGAAGGCCAAAGCCCGGCAGATTATGAACCAGTTTGGCCCCTCAGCCTTGATCAACCTCTCCAACTTTTCATCCATAAAACCAGAGCCTTCCAGCACCCCCCCTCAGGGGTCCATGGCCAACAGTACCACAGTGGGAAAGATGCCAGGCCCCCCAGGGACAGGGGGCAGACTTAGTCCAGAAAGCAATCAGGTATCAGTCGTCCTTTTTCTCATGGACTTCTGGGTACTTTGTTTATTGTTTACTAATGCCAGTGTTGCATGTTGTGCTCTGTACTCTTACTTCTCTATGGTAAAGGGACTGGACTCAAGCATTGGGGTAAATTATTAGAAAAGAATAGGATAAAGATGTTTGAGTCCTGTGACATATAGCTTTCTTCATTTAGTTACATATTTTTTTCCAACTATTCTGGGACCTCAGGTGTCATAATTAAGTACCTACTGTGTGTCACCTGAGAGTCAGAAGGGTGTAGTGGAGAGGTTGGCCTTAGTCAGGACTAGCCTCTGATACGCCAGGTGTGTCACCCTGGGCCCATCACTGCTCTGAAATGATGAATGGCAGAACAGTGGAAGGAGATGTTTCCTCAAGGGGGATGGGTCTTTACTCAAATGAAATTAAAGGTCCCGACCACAGAAGACAGAATATGCTGGGTACTATCCTAGTGCAGAAACAGCCAGTCCTTTTCCTCAGAGAACCTAAGAGTCTACAGCATATACAGAGATGAGACACAAGATAATCTGGGGGGATCCAAGAAGGCTTCCTGGCCATGGAGCTGGAGCTATGTGGGAGAATTGTCCAGGTACAGGAGATAATCTATATGAAGGCACAATGTCAAGTACAGAAAACAAGTGTACTTGGAAGGGAATAAGCATTTATATAGTGCCTCCTATGTGTCAGGTACTGTGCTAAGCACTTTTTTTTTTTCTAAAGTGAGGCAATTGGGGTTAAGTGACTTGCCCAGGGTCACACAGCTAGTAAGTGTTAAGTGTCTGAGGCCGGATTTGAACTCAGGTCCTCCTGACTCCAGAGCTGGTACTCTATCCACTGTGCCACCTAGCTGCCCCGCTAAGCACTTTTTAGCAAACATTATCTCATCTGAATCGCACAACAGACCTGCGAGATAGATGTTATTATTATCTCCATTTTACAGTTGGGGAAACTAAGACAAACAGAAGTGAAGTGACTGCTCTGGTAAGTGTCTAAGGCTGGATTTGAACTCGGGTCTTCCTGACTCCAGTCCCAGCACTCTGTGCACTGAGCTACCCAGGTCCCTTTAAGGAAGTGAATAAGATTGTAGATTTAGAGTTGAAAAGGACCTCTGGTATCATCTAGTCTAACATCCCTTATTTTATAGATGAGCAAGTTGGGACCCATAGAGGTTAATTGAGGTCCTAAGATCAAAATTGACAGGTTGCTGAGTCAGGATTTGAACAGTTTTTGTCTACAAATCCTTCATTTCTTCCACTGCTGTATTGTATTTTTATTTATTTTGTTCAGTGTTTCCAGTTGCATTTTAATCTTGTTCTGCTGCACTGGGAGTTTGAGTTTGATAGCTCTCGTGTGTAGGATAGGTTGAAGAGCTGGGAAGGTTCAAGCTGGGAAACGGTTCTAGTAACCCAGGTGTGAGGCCTGAATCAGGGCCATGACATCTAAAGGAGGCACAAATCTGACAGATTTTGAAGGGAGAATTAGCAGAACTTACTGACTTGATAGGAAAAACAAAAGAGACTCATGAAGTAAAGATAAGACCTCCAGAGTTCCACCCTGCATGACTGGGATAAAGGCAAGGCCATTGAATTTCAGAAAAGAAGTCCCTTTTGTGGGGAATAAAAGGTCAAGTTTAACAATAAACCTCCCCCTTGGTCCCCTTCTGGGATGTTCCCTATAGCCCAGGGGCAGTCTGGGGACAGTAGAGGACGGCAAGAAGAACCTAGATTGTTTTCATGGGTGCCTTTGGCTACTGCTGGGGCCCTCAGACACCTCTGTAATCCCCAAGTTCTCAGAATCCTTCCACCTTCCTGATTTCCATTGTTTCTCCAAGCGTGCAAAGGTCTTGCTCTCTTTTTCACTGGCTTTTCCTCAGAGCCAGGCGCTGTACTCCTCAGAAGCTGTTAGAAAAAAATTTAATAAAAATTAAAAAAACAAAAAAGAAGAAGCTGCTGCTAGAGCTGGCTCCAACAGCAAGGGGGTGTCTTAACGAGGTCCTTCATTCAGAGGCTGACCTGGGAGTCTTGCATCACTGGGCAAAAGCTAAAGGGCAGAATGTATATTAACCATGTCTCTCTTGTCACAAATTGCCCGGTTTTTGCATGTTCCTAAAGCATGGCTAAGAATTCTCCCCGTTCACTAGGTTTTGACCAAGAAGAAATTACAGGACCTGGTTAGAGAAGTAGATCCCAACGAACAACTGGATGAAGATGTGGAAGAGGTAGGGGGATGGGTGCAGGTGGGGTGAGCAACCTTGGTTCTTACAACCAGACTCACAGCAGTCTTTGCCAACCCTTCGCCCAATGTGAGAGTTCCTTCTGGAGCATCCCTGAGAGGTAGTTATCCAGACTCTATTTGAATACTCCCAGTGACAAAGGACCTCCCTACTTCACATTGAAACTGTAAGTGTTAAGAGTTTTTCCTTAGAGTGAGCCAGGATTTGTCCCAATCCCTTTGGCACTGGAAGAAATTAAAGCGCAGAGAAAAGCAATTTTCCAACCAGCGTCAACAAAGCATTAAGTAGCAGAGTCCAGCTTCAAATCCACACCCTTCTCATTGTGCCATGCTTTCTGTTCCCTGCCATGGTACCCACTAGGGGTGCACAGGAGAGGATGACTGGGAGGCCTGAGGTGTCCTCCAGCCGAGCTGATTACACAGACTGTGCAGTGACTAAAGAAATCAGACCTAGAACCACCAGGCTGTGCTGGAGAGCAGCTCTCTCCTTTGCCCATTGTTTCCAGGCTGCTGCACGACACCAGGGAAATGTGGGTGGATAGTAAGGCAGGCAGTCAGTCACTGAGCTGACGCCAGGCAACCAGGCTGACAAACTTTTGTTTCCTAGTTGAATTTTGACTGGCTGCATAGACTTAGTGATGACTCATTCTCACAGCACTTATCTTGGACTCCTTCTATGGTGTGCAGTACCTGAGCATGCATCAGTCAGTTCTTCCACTGGGTGGGAACAGCTGAACCAGGAGTGGTGAAGACCAGTGGGCATCCAGAGAGGGTGGAGTTGGGAGCACAAGTAGCACAAGGAGCAAACCCCATTCACCCTCCTTCGCCAGTGAGAATAGCAGAGAGTAAAGGCCTGCTCTGAATGGCGTGTCCTGCCCCACCGAGTGCCGACCAGAGGCTCTCCCGAAGGAATCCTGTCTGGTTTGGGCAGCCGTCCCTGCCAGGCAGCCATCTGCCACTGCGGTTAGAACCAGAGTTCAGATTTGGCCTGTTTTCCTGCCGCCCCTCCAGATGCTACTACAGATTGCCGATGACTTCATCGAGAGCGTAGTGACAGCAGCGTGCCAACTGGCCCGGCATCGAAAGTCTAACACTTTAGAGGTCAAAGATGTTCAGCTGCATTTAGGTGAGTGACAAGTCTGCTCTGGCGTGGCTGCTGCACATCTGAGGAGGAGGCCTGGGAATGCCAGGGCACTGGCTGGAGTCACCGTTATGTGGGTCAAGATTGACCATGGTGTAGGGGGCACTAGAGCAAAGGGCACCCACTGGGTCTGGAGTTGGAAGGCCTACATTAGTCCTGACCCTTCGTATTTACAAGCGGAGGGGCAAGGGGCTGCTCTGAGCTTCAGTTTCCTAATCTGTTAAATAGAGGTGTCACTGGTGCTTCTGAGTTGGGAGGAAATGTGAGCTGCTGCTGTTATGGAATTAACTCACAGACACGTAGTTCAGATGATCCAGTGGGAGGAGCACATGCCTTTCTCAGTAATTTAGTTGAGCAGGGATTTATATACTGCGCACCCAGTAGGTGGAAAGCACAATCATGGAGTGTGACAGCCCAGGCAGCGCAGTATGGGGGGAGGTCACTGGATGTGGAGTGCCCAGGCCTGAGTTCAGGTACCTGGGTCATCTTGGGCAAGGCAGCTAAGCTCTCTAAGCCTCAATGCCTTCTTTTGTAAAACAAAGGGAATGTACTAGCCCTAGAGCCTATGTGAAAGACATGGGCCTGCCCTCTGGCAGTTGATGCTCTAATAAGTGAGGTGACACATGCATATAAATAGCCATCACTCCAGCTGTAATGTGGAAGACCAACCCAGAGCTTTGGTCACAAGAGGGCGGCGTCACTGGCAGTGGGAGGTAAGGGAGACTTCATAGAGGAGCTGTGAGCTGGCAGGGAAGGGGACAAAGGAAAGGCTATTTTTTTACTATTATGATTTTTTTTTCCTTTAAAAAATGTTTTATTGATACCTTTATCTTTTTTTCTGGGTAATTTAATCATTTTAATAATAAGCCAGCAGGTTATTAATAAAAGGGTGGTTGATGGGCATCTCTCTCAGACCAAAGACAGGAAAGGCTATTTTAGCAAATGTAGAAACACTCAGACCTTTTCAGGGCTTGGCAAAGGAGTTTTTTGGGTGGGCTGTCAGGGCCTAAGTGTGCAGGTACTACACTCTGTGTCAGGAGATAGAAGAACAGCCACCGTTTCTGCCCTCAATCAACTTGCTTTGTTGCTAAAGAGATAAGACACGGGGCAGCTAGGTGGCGCAGTGGATAGAGCACTGGCCCAGGAATCAGGAGTACCTGAGTTCAAATTCAGCCTCAGACACTTAACACTTACTAGCTGTGTGACCCTGGGCAAGTCACTTAACCCCAATTGCCTCACTAAAAAGAGAGAGAGAGATAAGACACATGTGAAAATAATAAGTTATTAAAACAACTGGTTTTAGCTGTTTTTAAAAAACTGGCTGAAATAAGTGACTTCAGAAAGCCAAAAGCAAGTAATTGGTATAGTATAGCCCCTAGCTCAAGGCTGGGCATGGGAGAGGCCTGCTCCTCAATGGGTAGAGGTGTGGGAGAAACTATTAGTAGCATTTTGGCTGTCTCTTCAGCCCTTCCTTAAGCTTCAGAATCAGCAGCACCCCCTCCGTGGGGCTGTGATTGGACAGTGTATTTTTGTCTGGATTTACACAAAAGCCTATATCTGAAAGATCTTGTTTAAGTCAGAGATTTGAATCACAAACTAGCATGAGCTCTTCTAATTTACTGAACCCTGACCTGAATTCAAAAGGTTTTGTAAATTAATCATGCCAAAGTTTTGTTTTGTTTTGTCTGAGGCTGAATTTGAACTCAGGTTCTCCTGACTCTAGGGCTGTTGCTCTATCCACTGTGCCACCTTGCTTCCCCTTAAGTTCTTTTTTTGTTTTTTTGTTTTGCAGGGCATTGAGGGTTAAGTGACTTGCCCAGGGTCACACAGCTAGTAAGTGTCAAATGTCTGAGGGTGAATTTGAACTCAGGTCCTTCTGAATCCAAGGCCAGTGCTTTATCCACCAAGCCACCTAGCTGCCCCAAACTATGTTTTTATTTGCTTGGACAGAAGTCATAATTAGTGGACATGGACTTTTATAGCACTATCAGGTAACATATACTACTAAAGTATAGGCACAGCAAGCTACAGTATGGTTTATAGCTGTGAGCTGAGACTGTCTCCTCCCCAGTAGTTACAAGAATAAGCATAAACATGGTCAGGTAGGTAAAAGGGAATGAGGTTTCTGTGGGCTCTCTCCCAAGCAAGAAGGGGAAGTGAAGGGTCTACACGTCAGTCCTCTGACCAGGCACACAAATCCCAGCTTTCAGCATTTGCTGCTTTCTGTTCCTCTGCCTGGTCCCAGTTTTTCTGCATGTCTCTGCTCCTGGCACCCTGGTCTGGTCAGCACCTGGCTTCTACTCCCAGTCTGCTCTCTCCTGTGCTCCCTGCCTGAGGTAATGAAGGGGCTATAAGCCTACTTCAGGCTCTCCATGGAGCGTACAACCAGACTCATCCCCTTTTCTCTTCTCTCACAAGGAAATTCCTTCAAGGTCAAAAGCCTCGAGATCTTAGGGAACTTAAAGTAATGTCTGCCAACAAGCATCAGCACCCCAGCCTTCCCCCTACCTTCTCAACAACCAGCTCTCCATGGCCACATCTTTGTGGTAGGGTCATTTTCCCCTGGGTTTAAATCTGTTTTCTCATCTGTGAAATGGGGATGATAATAGTTTAAAACTACCTATCCTACAGAGTTGTCCAAAAAGCACTTTGCGAATTCTAAAAATGGGCAGCTGGGTGTCACAGTGGATATAGAGCACCAGGCCTGGAGTCAGGAAGATGAGTCTTCCTGAGTTCAAATCCAGCCTCAGGCACTTGTTAGCCTGAGCAAGTCACTTAACACTTTGCCTCACTCTCCTCATCTGTCAAATGAGCTGGAGAAGGAAATGGCAGACCCCTTGTAACGATTGGAATGACGCCACCTGCTGGAGACTTACTGCAGGAAAGCTCCAACATGAGGAGCAGGCCTCTGAGGGCAAGGCCATGCAGCTTTTCTTTGGTGTCAGGGAGTGACGTTGGCTGGTGGGAGGAAGAAGGGGGAGGCTGGTGCTCTGACTCACTCTCTTTCACCAGGACTCTGGAAAGCAGAGGAGAACAGTAGCTCCCTGAGATAGATAGATGAATCTAGGCCTTTCTCTCTCTCTTTACCAAATCCTTATTCTCCTTAATAAATGCTTAAAAGTCTAAACTATTGCTAAAGATTATAATTTATTGGTGACCAC
Organism: Dromiciops gliroides; assembly: GCF_019393635.1. Classification (NCBI taxonomy): domain Eukaryota; kingdom Metazoa; phylum Chordata; class Mammalia; order Microbiotheria; family Microbiotheriidae; genus Dromiciops; species Dromiciops gliroides. The sequence goes on from NC_057863.1 coordinate 603,808,556, forward strand.
TCATTAGATTTTTAGATAGTATAGCTAGAATTTTAGCCCCTTACACCCTCCAGGATCTTAGCCAAGAAAACTCTAAATGGGGTCACGGGGCCAAAAAAGACAGGGCAGCAACAGATTCCTAAAATGCTTAAATTACTCTTATATGCAAAGAGCTTATGCTAGGAACTGAAAGGTTTCTATGAGTTAGTGTTGGGAACCTTGAGCAAATCACCTGACCTCTGTCTGCTGCAGTTTCCTCTTCTGGAAAATAGGGATTCCAGCACCCATCTCCCAGGTTTGTTGTGAGGATCAAATGAGGTAATAATTGGAAAGTGCTTTGCAAACCTTATAGTGTTACAGAAATGCTGGCTGTTATTGCATGCTTACTGTACATGAGGGGATCCTTCTAGGTATTATAATCAACCAGCATTTCTGAGTTCATGTCTATGAGATCAGGGATTTTGAGCTTGAAGAAGGGCCCCCATGAGTGTCTGTCTGCCTTGCTTTTGTCTCCCTGTGCTTAGCCTAGTGCCTGGCACATGTGCTGTACAAATCCTTATTGATCGATTGATGGCTAGATTGTCCAACCCCTCATTTTATAGATGAAGAAACCGAGGTTCATAGAGGGCAAGTGAAAAGTTAAAAGCCTTCCTAAAGAAAATCCTATTATGAATGTGCACCTGCTCCCAGTGCAAGTTACTAGTCAGAATAAGATCAATAAGTAGGCCCTGAGCCCTTGAAGTCAACTCAGCAAGTCTATGCATGTGACCAGACAGAGCCAGGTCTTATAGAGCAGGGCTTCCTAAACTTTTTCTACTCGCCACTCATTTTTGCCTGAGAAATTTTTACTCAGCCCCAAGTATCTAGGTTTATAATATAGGTATACATAACCTTTTACTTTTGCCAAAATTTTTGCAACTCCCACATTGTTGCACAAGCCATAGTTTAAGAAGATAGGCTCTAGAGAGCAAGAGCAAGGTACTAAGGATTCTATGGCAACCATCTCCCCTCAGGCTGACTTTGAATTGACATGGTTAAAGAAGGGCCATGTAACTCTCCACCCACCCCCACCTCACACATCCAACCCTTGATGTTGAATTCAAGCCCCTCCACAAAGGTTTTCTTTGACTTCCCTGCTCCCCAAAGTTGACAGTTACTGTCCCATCCCTCTCATACCTTTCCATAGACTTTGCTTGTACTTCTTTGCACACTTAACTTTGCACATTATGTGTCATTTTGTATTCTTTTTTTTTTCATTTTTTATTTTTAATGTTTATTTTTAAAATTTGAGTTCCAGATTCTCTCCCCACCCCTCCCCCGTGCATTGAGAAGACAAGTAATATATCAGTTATACCTGAGATGTCATGTGAAACATTTCCATATTAGCTGTGTTGACAAGAAAAGGGGGAAAGAAAAATAAAGAAAATTAAAATATCCTTAAATCTGTCTTCAGAGTTCATCAGTTCTTTCTCTGGAGATGGGTATCATTTTTCATCATGGGTCCTTTGAAATGGTCTTGCATCGTTGTATTCAGAGTAGCTAAGTCTTTCATCGTTACAATGTTGCTGTTACAATGCACAATGATCTCCTGGTTCACTTCACTTCATCAGTTAATATAAGTCTTCCCATGTTTTTCCAAACCCATCCTGCTTGTCATTTCTTATAGCACAATAGTATTCCATCACAATCATACACCACAATTGATGGGTGTCACCGCAAAAGAAATGCCATAAATATTTTGGTACATATAGCTTCCTTTCCTTTTTCTTTGGTCTCTTTGGGTTTCAGACCTAGTAGTGGTATTGCTGGGTCAAAGGGTATGCACAGTTGTACAGCCTTTTAGACATAGTTCCAAATTGCTCTCCAAAATGGTTGGACCAGTTGACAGCTCCATCAGCAGTGCATTAGTGAAGCTATTTTTCCATATCCCCTCCAGTATTATCTGTCTCTTTTATAATTTCTCTCATAAGGGCAAGGGCCTTCCCTTGTCCATGTTTTGTATGCCCCTCCCACTCCTAGCCCTTAGCACTAATTAATTGGATAGGGACAAACTGAGGAGGAGAGAGCGTTCAGTGTTGAATGGGTACAGAAGATGGAAAAACTGGGCAGATGTGACTTTGTATAGGGGACAGTAGGATGGCTTGGTGCCAGCAGTGGGGAATGAGCAAGAGACACAGTACCTGGGTTTCAAAGCCTGTACCTACAAGTATATGTGCATGCCTCTTTCTGGGTTAAAGATGTTTGGTTGGGTCCTTAACATGGTTAGTTTATCTCAAGAGCCTCTCAAACTTAAAGCAGAAACATGGGGATTTCCAGTATTTTCCAGCTGTCCCTTTACAGCTGCTGTTCTATAATCAGTAGTCAGAGACTCATCCTCGTTGTATGTTCTTCTCCAGCCGTGGGATTGAGGGCCAGGAGGAATCAGCGTGGCCCAGAGAAGCCTGGCTGCCTCCTCATCAGTGATGAAAAAAGAGGTTTGCCCAGTCCTAACCTGCTGGGATTTCAGGATCTCCCGACCATCAGCAGGCTTCACACTCTCACTCGGTATACTTCTGTTTTCCAGAGCGCCAGTGGAACATGTGGATCCCAGGTTTTGGCTCAGAAGAAATACGACCTTACAAAAAGGCCTGCACCACAGAGGCCCACAAACAGGTACAGAGGAGGGTGGGCAGCAAGAAAGGACGACAGCACCCCCAGGATGGGCTGTGGTTGGGGGCAGGTTCACCTGTGCTATGCTCAGTGGGACATCTGCTCTGTCCCATGGGATCTGCCAGAAATGGTCTGATTGGTGCTGTTGGATTGTGTGTAAGAGCCATAGCTGCAGAACCACATGCTAGGCCTACTACAGGTTTTTATTGTGAGACCACGTGCCCAGCTCAGGGAATAACACGATCTCCCCCTTTCTTCTTATCCTGTGAACAGGCCCACCATGCCCCACTCTTCCCTTATGAGTAGCTTGAATGTGATCTTTCTTTTTCTTTCAGAGAATGGCCTTGATCCGCAAAACAACCAAGAAATAACACATGGGAGGGGCAGGGAGAAGACAGCGCTGCATTTGGAAACACAGGAGAGGCCTCCAAAATATCGCCTATGGAATTTTTTTCATGCTTTAAAGAGAAGCATATGTTTTTATTAACAATACAGCAATATCTCTAGTGACTGAGGAGACCTGCCAAAAACCCTAGCCATTATATGGTCCCAGTTCCCCTCCCTTTCACTTGCCCTCTCAGAGGGGAGCAATGTATCTCAACCCAAAGGAGGTTTTATTTGTGGTTTATCCTAAGCGATTGTCCGAGGGACAGAGAGCATCCTGGTCTTGTTTGATGCGACAGTAGAGGTTTCTGTTTCCCTTTCCTCCCCATACTTTGTAATGTCAGTGTTTATATGAATGACTTTGATTTGTTTTTCAAAAATAAAGATGTTATTAATCTAACAGTGCAGGCTGCACTGCTGGTACTGCATCCACGTTGAGGATAAAGGAGTGAAGGGGTGAGGCGATAGTGGGGAGATAACTCTGTGAGACAGTAGAGGGCAGTGTTGTTCATTGAATTGCATTTACGACTGGAGATCTCGGCGCCCCCTTCTGGAGTTCTTCGGGATTCTGTCCAAAAGCCAGGCTGATCACCGGTGGGACCTTGATGATGGGTTTAGCCCAGTTACTCCAAAGGAAATTGGGCAGAAGCAGCCTGTCCCTTAGTGAATTCCCTTTGCAGTAATATAGGCCAAAGGCCACCATCCCCATCCTCCCCTTCCTCTCCACCCCCACCAAAAGAATCAGACATACTAGCAGCTCACTATTCACCTCTGCCTAGAGAGATGACGGGCAGCTTGGGAAAGGCTGGTCAGTCCAGACACATGACCACTCTGGAATTGATGGATCCCTGGGCCTTTGTCCTTTCCTCGGGGAGAGCTCTGTATGGCAGCTTCTTCCACCACAGATGTTTACACCCCACCCCAGCTCTGTTCATTCCTCCAGAAATTAGTTTATGTTGAAGGAACTATGATCCAAAGGGAAGATTCCAGGTTAGCAGTTTGAAGTTACCAGATCCAGAGGCAAAGCCCTACCCCTCACCAGAGTTGGGAACTGGGGAATGGAAAACCCCCAAATGTTTCAAATTAGCATCATAAATTTCTTAGGTTGCTGTCAAAGGAGTTCCGTATCCTGAGTGAGCAGATGAGACTGAAGTCTAAAAACTAGTCTTAATAGACTAGGACCAGTGAGCAAAGACCAAGAAACCTAATAAATCCAGGGGTATGGAGCTGAAAGAGTCAAGATTGGAACCTGCCACGATGAAGATGACCAAGGCTGGAAAAATCCAAGAAACTGGGTTTATCTAAGACTATCTTCGTTCCTTACCTCCTTTGAGATCACTGCTTCATCTGAATGGGGATGGGCCTAGGAGTCTGGGCTGATTAAGGGTTAGAACCTGCCTTATGGTACCAGAGAACAGAGTAACAAAGAAGCTGTCTGACCCTGTGCCATATGTGTTAAGCCACGCTCCGGCTGTGTCCGCTTCAACATGTACTGTCAGTTATTCACTCCACCTCCTACTTGAGGTAGATGCTGAAAAAAAACAGAGGCAAGACCTTTCTTAGAATAAGGGGAAATTTTACTTCAAATCATACAGAATTATTACTAGAAGAAATTTTCTGTGACCACTTATTTTCTATAGGAGCTCTCATTATGTCATTCCTTATGGCTAATAGGAAGGGAAATCAGGAAGGTAAAACCAAAGCATGAAAACCAGTAGTGAAGACTAGGGCCAGTGAGCAAAGAACAAGAAACCTAATATGTCCAATCACTTTTTTTTGTTTTGTTTTTTGTTTTGTTTTGTTTTTTTGTTTTTTGGCGGGACAATGTGGGTTAAGTGACTTGCCCAGGGTCACACAGCTAGTAATTGTCAAGTGTCTGACACCGGATCTGAACCCAGGTACTCCTGAATCCAAGGCCGGTGCTTATCCACTGCGCCACCTAGCCGCCCCCCAATCACTTTTACAAGAAGTTACATATCCTCATTGTGAGAGGAGTAGGTATTAACCTACTTTATTAATATTAGTTATTAAACTAAATTAAATATGAGGAAAACAAAGGCTGGGAAGTGAACATCCAGGAACATGAAGCTGGTGAGTAGCTATTGATTTGATTCCATGGTGCCCTTTGGTACGGTTGACTACTCAAAGTTGTGGGAAATGTAAATATTTTTGGAAAGTCACCTTGGGAACAGATAAATCAACCACCAGGCAACTGAGAATGGGTTGGAAATCAATCAGTCATGAAGCATTTTTTAAGTGCTATGTGCACAGAAAGAAAGGAGGGAGGGAAGAAAAGAGGGAAGATGAGGAAGGATTCAGAAAAGAAGGGAGGGAGAAAGGAAGGAAATAGACCTTCCCCTCAAGAAAAGGAAAGGCACCATGTTTTGTGCATGTAGAAGGTTGGAGATAGCAGCTGTCACCTGGTGTGACGTTCAGTGAGTCACCAGCATGGACACTTCCACTCTTCCATACCTCTGTCCTTTGTTTCTTGCCTCCCAGGGCAGGATGGTACCCGACTCTTCACCCCATCCCACTCTGTGCTTGGGCCCATTGTCCCCTTCTTCACAGCCTCATAGATGTCATGGGTGAGCAGCTGGATGGCCAAGGCCACATTGCTATCACTTTTGGCTGAGGTCTCCACATAGCGGGCCCCCAACGAGGAGGCCAAGTTCTCTCCTTCCTCAGGACTGACTTGTCTCTCGGCCACCAGGTCACTCTTGTGCCCCACCACTAGGAAGATGATGTCAAAGGGTTTCACTTTCTCCATGGCCTCCTGGTGCCATTTGGGAATGTTCTCAAAGGATGCTCGGTTGGCGACATCAAACAGCAGCAGGCCACCTGCTGAGTTCCGGTAGTAGGACCGAGTCACTGACCTTCATCACCGGAAAGAAACGCAGTCACTTCTCTGCATTAAAGGAAGGGTGCGGGGAATGTGTCATGAAGGCAAGGGGAATCAAGGGACCTCCTCCCCAGCCTCTGCAAGTCACCTTACCTCTTGTGCTCCAAATTTCTCATCTTTCAAATTGGTGTGATCACATTTTCCCTACCTCACAGGCCTTAAGACAAAATAACACAACAATTGACATTTATATAATGCTTTATATTTAATCACATTTCGGCCTTTGCAATAACCTCATGAGGTTTGGTGCTTTTTATTCCCTTTTTACTTATGGGGAAACCAAGGCTCTGAGCCATTAAGTGACTTGACATGGGTGACACATTTAGTAAGGAGACAGAGTTGTGTGGTGGAAAGAGTAGTGGCTCTGAAATCAGAAGACCTGGGTTCAAATGTTGCTTCATTGTGTGACCTTGGGCAAGTCACAACTTCCTGGGCCTGAGTTTTCAGATCTGTGAAATGGGTGTGTCAGACTAAATAAAATTATCCATATCTTGATTCAGGGCATCCTCTTTGGCCGTCCCCCATTTCTGGAATACCCCCCCACACACACTTATTCGCACCTACTGCCCTTCCTGGTTTCCTTTAAGTCCTAACTAAAATCTCGTTTTCCCCAGGAAGCCTTCTCTAACCCCTCTTGTTTGTTTTGGGGTTTTTTTGTTTGTTTTTTACAAGGCAACGAGGGTTAAGTAACTTGCCCAGGGTCACACAGCTAGTGTCACCCCAACCCCTCTTTTTGTTTTTTTTTGTTTTTTGGTGTGAGGCTATTGGGGTTAAGTGACTTGCCCAGGGTCACACAGCTAGTCAGTGTTCAGTGTCTGAGGTCAGATTTGAACTCAGGTCCTCCTGAATCCAGGGCCAGTGCTCATCCACTGCGCCACCTAGCTGCGCCCCCCCCAACCCCTCTTAATTCCAGTGCCTTTCCTTTGTTTATCCTGTATACAGTGTCTCACACACATTTTTTTTTTTTGGTGAGGCAATTGGGGTTAAGTGACTTGCCCAGGGTCACACAGCTAGTCAGTGTTAAGTGTCTGAGGCCGGATTTGAACTCAGGTCCTCTTGAATCCAGGGCCAGTGCTCTATCCACTGCGCCACCTAGCTGCCCCCCACACACACATATTTGCATCTTGCATTAGATTGTAAGCTCCTTGAGGGCAGGGACTGTCTTTTGACGTTTTTGTGTGTGTTCCCAGTGCTTAACATAGTGTGGGCTGCCTAGTAGGTGCTTAATAAACGTTGATTGATTGATCAATTGATAGATGGCCTCAGAAGTCTCTTCCAATTCTAAATCTATGATCCTAAGTTTCAGACAGGATTCAAACTCAGGTCTTTCTGACTCTTGGTTTGCCAGTGCTGTTTCTCCCTCCCCCACCCTCAACCCCCTGCCCAGGATGCTGATCTCTAGTGTTGGTGGTAAGAGAAAGTTTGGAGGAAAAGAATGGGGCATTCTATGGGTAGTAGAGGGGGACCAAAAGCATTTGAGTGCCTAGCACTGTTCTAGGCACTGTGGGAGGGAGGGGGAGAGAGAGAGAGAAGGCAAAAAAAAAAAGTTTGATATTATCCAGCCACACTGAAGGTACTCTAAGTAATTAGTTAGTTCCCTGCCCTGGGCAGGCAGAGGGTTAAAAGGAAATAAGGAGAGTTGTCAAGCCCCAAGGGCAGCCGGAGTAGAGTCATTAATCCCAGATACACTTGGGCCCCAGGTCTCCCAACCACCCTGCCTGTGTTCCTGGCTAAAGGCTTCCCCTCCAGCCCCTACCTTTAAGAAGCAATGATCGGATCCCCCGCCGTGTACCCTTCTACACCTCACAATTTCCTCTCTATAGCTGGCAAAGGAATGAAAATGGGCAGAGAGGAGATGATAGAGAGGCCCAGCCCTGCAGAGACCCCAGGGAGCAGGGGCCCAGGGTGTGGGGGGGCCTGTGGAGACCTGGGAACCAGGATCAGGCTGAGAGGCTGCTCTATAGGCCTCCAGGGCCTCTTCTCTGGGTTCCACTATCAATCGACTTCTCCTGGCCTACTGTGCTGTTACACCTCCTTACCCTCATTCTCTAACCCCACTTCCTAGGCCCATCTGGCTTCTGCCCCAGGAGCTGTCCAGCCTCTTACACTACCCTAGCCCACGAGTATTCGGAATTCCTAGAATTTTGGACCTAGAAGGGATCCAGAAGACCATTGAACATCAGCCCCTCGATTCTGTGCACAAGGGGAGAGACTTGTCCAAGGTCATAGAAAGGCAGAACAACAGGAAGTGTAGCCTAAGCCCCTCCTAGGACGCAGTCACCTGAATCGCTCCTGGCCAGCCGTGTCCCAGAACTGTAGCTTCACCTGGACCCCAGGTTCCACTTCCACAAAGTGGACGGAGAAATCAACCCCCACCGTCTGGTCTAGACAGTCCACAAAGACACCCTCCGTGTAACGTCGCAGCAGAGAGGACTTGCCCACTGTGGAATCGCCCAGAAGGATAAGGCGGAACTGGTAGTGCCAGAGGGTGTCCATGGGCAGGGTCGGAGCCACTGGAGGAGGAGGGAAGCTCCCACCAGGAGCCACAGAGAAGGTTCTGAGGACCAGGCAGCTTGAGGAACACAGCAGGTTTGTACATGCAGGGAGGGGAGGAGAAATCCTGGATCCTAACATCCAGGGACACACCCAGCGTGTGTCCTGAAATGTCATTTGAAACTTCTTAGTCTCTCGTGCCAGACCCAGAAGCCAAGACTCCCCCGGGGGCAGGGCTCTCAGCTCCCCACAGTCTCTACCCAGCATAAGATCCTGGGACTTAATGTGAGATGGAACCTTAGAAATTAACCCCTTCATTTTACAGAGGGGAAAACAGTGCCCCCCCAGAAGCAATTTGCCCAAAGCAACTGAGTGGCACAGGTAGGATTTGAACCCAAGGCGGGAGCTAGGTGGCACAGTGGATAAGCATCGGCCCTGGATTCAGGAGGACCTGAGTTCAAATCCGGCCTCAGACACTTGACACTTACTAGCTGTGTGACCCTGGGCAAGTCACTTAACCCTCATTGCCCCGCCCCCCAACCTCCCGAAAAAGGATTTGAACCCAGGGCCTTGCCTCCAATTCCTGTGCGCCTTTTTACATGAGCCCCTGCAGATGGCAAGCTGCAGAGCCCGTATTCAGACAACAAATCAAGGACTTTTTTCCATTCTAGATCCAGAACACTGCCACAGAGTGAGTCAGAGGGGGGGAGGGGGGGGGCCTGAGAAGTGCTGCCTCCCCACCCCACCCCCCACTACCTCTAGGCTGATTCAGGCTTAAGAACATCTCCCTCCCCCTCCCTCAACCTTGGTCTTGGCCCTGGTCAGCGATCTCATTACTCAGGGGATTTCCAGCATTTGGTGGGGAGGGGGGAAAAGGGGAAGCAACTGGAGCCTCTGCCCCCAATAACTTGAGCAGATCCCAGGCATGGCCTAATATCCCAAGGGCCTCTCTTCAGGGGAAATGAAGAAAACGTCCTAACTTGCACTTGGAGAGTCCCATAGGTTCTGTAGACTCTATGAGGTCTTCAGTGAAAGCAGTAATGAGGCTTTGAAGGCCTTGGGAGGCGTGTCTGCTGCAGGGTGGGGATGGGCAGGGCTTGTGCTTAGGATCAAGAATGCCCATTCCTGTGGAGTTTGCCCTGCTCTCTGTGGGGAGGCAGACCCGATGCAGATCCACGGCCGGCCAACAACAACCAGGCTGCCAAGCCTTGACTTGTGCCAAATGCCAGCAGATGGTATATAGTAAAGCTTTATTGTTTATACAAAGTACTTTGAATTTCCTATCTCATTGGAACCTGGGTGGGCAGGATAAAATAGCCCACATCCATACCTAGCACAGTTTGCAAAGCTCTACCTTCTTGTAATGGGGAAATGGGGTACGGGTTAGGTTAGGGGTTGGGGTTCTTAGGAATTCCTCTTTAAAGAATTACACCCTCTTGCACACAATAGTAGTTAGAATAAGGTGCTAGTTTATTTAGGGGTAAGGGAAGGGGCGGGGAGGGAAACCGTGACAGAAATCCTTTTCTCGTGGGGAGATAGGCACAAAGTCACTTAATGGCTCAGAGGTACCAATCTCCTCTAGCAGGAGACTGGTAGGTACTTTTATAGAAGACTGATGGGGGGAGGGGTCACCATTTGACTGTGGAAATTTCCTTTAGTGAGGGAGGACCATCCCCCACTGGTGGTAGCTGGGGTAATTGGGTAAGGAGTGGAGGACCATCCCCCAGTGGTAGTGACTAGAGGAATTGGGTGAGGGGTGGCTACAGATCTCTCTTCAGGACACAAAGGCCGGAGCCACACCCAAACTCATCTCCCCAGGGTAAGGGAGACCAGAATGAAGGATGGGAATCTCAAGGACAAAGAGGTAAGAAGTACAAGGGTTGGGGCAGCTAGGTGGTACAGTGGATAGAGCACCGGCCCTGGAGTCAGGAGTACCTGAGTTCAAATCCGGCCTCAGACACTTAACACTTACTAGCTGTGTGACCCTGGGCAAGTCACTTAACCCCAATTGCCTCACAAAAAAAAAAAAGAATCTATTAGAAGTACAAGGGTCATTGTCCCTGTTTTCCAGATGAGGAGACTGAGGCTCGGGGGTTAAGTGATTTGTCTAAAGTAACAGCCAAAACTGAACCAGCAGAAGGCACTTTCTATGTACCTGCAGTTGGAGTTCTAAGTCAGACTTCCAACCAAAATCACACATGGGACAATACCAGTGCACAGATCTATACTGCCATGCAGGACCGAGCTGGACTCAACAGTTCCCACCTGCTCCTCCCCAGGCCTCCCAGACATGGCCCAGCACCCCGCTGTTGAGCCCCTCCTCCCAGGGACAGAGCACCTGAGTCCCTTCTGAATTGTGGTACCAGGCAGGAAGCCAGTCTCCTCTAGCCGCTTCTTCCATGGGCACTGGGGAGAGACAGCAGGGTGGTGGGGTGGCCCTTGGGTTAGACCAGGAGTCAGGAAGACCTGACACTGAGAACTATCACCTTCCTTAGGTACCCAGGATCTGTTGGGTCTGCATGTCCCATAAGAAAGGGCACTGGAGTGGGAAGCAGGTTACCTGGATCCCAAATCTGGTTCTGCTACATACCACTTCTGTGACCTTGGGTAAATTATTTAACTTCTCTGGGCTTCAGTTTCTTCATCTGTAAACTGGGGTTCAATCAATCAGTAAGCATCATTAAGCATTTGCTATATTCCAGGCACTGTGCTAGATGTTGTAGACAAAAAATCTTGAAAATGAGTCTCCCTGCCCTCTAAAAGCCTATATTTGAATGTACTCCCAGCACAGTGCCTGGCTCATAACAAGAGCTTAAAAATGCCTGTTGACTGATTGACTCACTGACAGAAAGACATTCTACTATTCATCTTCCATCCTGGGCTCTGCCTAGTTCAACCCCACAGAATATGCTGCCTCCCCCTGGGTAAGCCAATCACCTAATATCTCATCACCATGCAGATTGACTCAGCCTTTGATATTCTTCTTTTTTTTTGGTGAGGCAACTGTGGTTAATTGACTTGCCCAGGGTCACACAGATAGTAAATGTCAAGTATCTGAGGTTGGATTTGAACTCAGGTCCTCCCAAATCCAGGGCTGGTGCTCTATCCACTGCGCCACCTAGCTGCCCCTCAGCCTTTGATATTCAACACCTTCTCACAGAGGAGGCTCCTTGATGGAAGTAACAGAAAAGGAGACTTTTTAAGGGAGCTCCTGGACAAGATAGGCTAGAAACAGATCTTAAAGTGCTTTCAATGCCAAACACAGGAATTAGCATTCAGTCTTACAGACAAGAAGGAGCCTCCATAGTGTCTTGAATAGAAGGGTGACATGATCAGGCCTCTGCTTTGAGCTATCACTTCTGCCACTGTGGGGAGGGTACAATGGAGAAGGGAGAGACTGGAGAACTAAATGCTGGCTTCAGGAGTGAAGAGAAGAAGCACCTTATGCAAATGAAATTTCAGAGAACTGAGGTTCCTAAGGTTTGACCATTCCTGTGTAACCAGATTCTGAAGTTCCTAAAAGGAGATAAAATGACCTGGAGATTCCTAGACATCAGAAACAAGGAGTGAGGAAGGATGCAGTGAACTCGGAAAGGGGAGAGGTGGTTGCTGAATGGTTCTGACAAAGAGAGGGCCTAAGAGTAAAAGTGGGGAGCCAGGAAGACAACCCCTCCCCCTGGAGCTGAGTGCCAAGGATTGGGAGGGAAGGAGAAGCCAGACTTGGAAAGAGTGCTGAGAAATGAGATGTCTTCAGGAAAAAAGCCAGGTTTAAAGCCATTTCAGAGAAACCTGGGAAGACTTGTGTGAACTGATGCAGAGTGAAAAAAGTAGAACCAGGAGAACAATTTACATGATGATCTTGATAAAGTAAAAGACCTTGAAAAGCTTCAGAACTTGTATCCATCCTTCAGAAAACCAATAATGAAGCACACATGCCTCCTGACTTTTGGCAGAGAAGTAGTAGACTAGGGGTGCAAAAAAAGACATACATTCTCCAACACAGCTAAGGTGTCAAAGTGTGTTCCTTGACCATTCTTCCCGGCTATAAGGGAGGAAATCTATTTGGAGGGGGACAGAATTGGTGGGTAGTGATAGTAAAAGCCAAAAAAAAAAAAACAACAACAACAAAAAACCAAAACCCAGAAGAAAGAAAACATCAAAGGAACAAAAGCAGGGCAGCGTCAGTTTATTGTGTTCAAGATAACATATACTTTAAAAAACCGGACTCACAATTTCCCATACAATCCTCTTTTATGTTCTTTTTTATTGAAATGCTCATGATTGTTTGATGCTGTTAAAAAATAAGATGACAAATTTTATAAAGCTAGGTTTAAGAGAGAATGAGGTGGGGCGGCTAGGTGGCGCAGTGGATAAAGCACCAGCCCTGGATTCAGGAGTACCTGAGTTCAAATCCAGCCTCAGACACTTGACAGTTACTAGCTGTGTGACCCTGGGCAAGTCACTTAACCCTCATTGCCCTGCAAAAAAAAAAGAGAGAGAATGAGGAGGTGGAGAGAATGTGAAAAGAGCTCTAGGTTGATGGGAATCATAGGATCTAAGATTTAGAGCTGCAAAGGTTTTTAGAGGATCCAACTTTCTCATTATACAAATGAGGAAACTGAGGCCCAGAGAGGTTAAGTGAGGCCCAAGGTGACATAACTGATAAGCAGCTTCAGGATTTGAACTCAGGTCTTCTTTTTTTCCCATATAAATATTTTATTATTTTCCAGTTACATGTAGAGATAGTTTTCAACATTTGGGTTTTTTTGTGTTTGTTTTTTTTTGGTGGGGCAATGAGGGTTAAGTGACTTGCCCAAGGTCACACAGCTAGTAAGTGTCAAGTGTCTGAAGCCAGATTTGAACTCAGGTTCTCCTGAATCCAGGGCCAGTGCTGCACCACCTAGCTGCCTCTCAACATTTGTTTTTATAAGATTTCTTGTTTCAAATTTTTCTCCCTCCCTCCCCACCCTCCCCACTCCCCAAGACAGCAAGTAATCTGATATAGGTTATATATGTACAATCATATTAAACATATTTCTGCATTAGTCATGTAATGAGAAAAGAATCAGAGCAAAAAGGAAAAACCTCAAAAAAGAAAAACAACAACAAAAACAATAGAAATAGTATAGTTCAATCTGCATCCAGATTCAACAGTTGTTGTTTTTTTCTGGATTTGGAGAGCATTTTCCATCATAAGTCCTTTAGGACTATCTTGGACCATTGTATTACTGAGAAGAATCAAGTCTATCACAGTTGATCAACACACAATGTTGCTGTTACTTTGTACAATGTTCTCCTGGTTCTGCTCATCTCAGTCAACATCAGTTCATGTAAGTTCTTCCAGGTTTCTCTGAACTGCTCCTGCCCATCATTTCTTACAGCACAATAGTATTCTATTACATTTATATACCACAACTTGTTCAGCCATGCCCCAATTGATGGGCATCCCCTCAATTTCCAATTCCTTGCCACCACAAAAAGAGCAGCTATAAATATTTTTGTATATATGGGTCCTTTTCCCTTATGATCTCTTTGGGGAAAAGTCCTAATAGTGGTATTGCTGGGTCAAACGGTAGGAAAAGCTTTATAGCCCTTTGGACATAGTTCCAAACTGCTCTCCAAACTGCTGGATTAGTTCACAGCTCTACCACCAATGCATTAGTGAGGATTTGAACTCAGGTCTTCTTGACTCCAAATCCCATGTTCTATCTGGAATTCCCAGTAAGGATGGATCAAGAGACTACATTGAGAGGGGCAGCTAGGTGGTGCAGTGGATAAGACACTGGACCCGGACCTGAGTTAAAATCCAGCCTCAGACACTTGACTGTGTGACCCTGGGCAAGTCACTTAACCCTCATTGCCCTGCCAAAAAAGAGAAAGACAGAGAGAGACAGAACATTGAAAAAGGAAAGGCAGTTCCCTACCTCTGGGGCACCCATTTAAGTGGCTGGATGGGCTCTGGGGAGAAGAGAAGACCATCCAATTGAACAGTGTAGCCCTCCAGAGCTGGGAATGGGGTTTGGCCTCCTAGTGGACACTTGCCCAAAGGCAGGACATTGGTCCCATATTGGTCTGATATTTCAAGGGAATCATGCCCCTTTATAGAAGAAAGCAGGAAGGAGCCTGGTGGTGGTCTGGTAGAGTAGAAAAGCTGTAGGTGGTCCAAAAGAGAGGGGAGGACAGAATTAGCTTCTTTGTGTTGGGGACAAAAGGGGAGAAGAGGAAGCAGTTCTTAAGGACTGCTACTGGTGGGACCCAAGCTCTGGCCCAGAAGTGGAGAGAAAACTTGTCCCCAGTCCACTGTGCCCCTCTCCTCTCCAACCTCACCCAGGAGGCCTCTTGACCCAGAGCCAACAGCAACAGTACAAGGGACCCACCAACTGGCTGCATGTGCCTCTTCTGGGGGGAGGGGGCACAGGTAAAAGAGGACAGCAAGGCAAAAAATAAGGGCAGTGGATAGAGCACCAGCCCTGGATTCAGGAGGACCTGAGTTCAAATCCAGCCTCAGACACTTAACACTTACTAGCTGAGTGACCCTAAGCAAGTCACTTACCTTCTCTTTGTTTCAATTTCTTCATCTGTAGAATGGGTATAGGTTGTTGGCAGAGGTTTTTTAGAGAGCTGATTGTTAAACAATTGACTAGCACATACCAGTGTTAAGGGTTAAAATTCTAGCTAGTCTGTCTAAAATATCTAATGAGTGGTCGCCAATCAATTACAAGCTTTAGCAAGAGTTAGACTTTTTAGCATTTATTAAGGAGAATAAGAATTTGGTAAAGAGAGAGAGAAAGGCCTAGATTCCTATCTATTAAAGGGAGAGCACATTTCTAGCTCCGCTCTCCACCAGAGTCCAAAGGAAAGAGCCCCAGAGTCAACGCCAGTCTCTTCCTTCCTCCTCCCACTAGTCCGCGTCACTTCCTCCCGCCAAAGAAGAGACTCCTGGTCTTGCCCTCAAAGACCTTCACTTCATGGGCAGAACTCTTCTACAGTAAGTATCCAGCAGGTGGCGTCATTCCAATCGTTACACCAGAGAGGGAGGAAGAGAGAGGAGGGAGGGAGGAAAGGGGGAAGAGGAGAGAGGGAGGGAGGGAGGGAGAGAGAGAACATTTAAGTATTGTGCTAAGTGCTAGAAGTAAAAATACAAGCAAAAAGCTAGTCCATCTCCTCAAAGAGCCTCCATTCTTTTTTTCTTCAATATAATGGTATTTCGGGTTTTTTTCCAGTTACATGTAAAGATAGTTTTCAACATTCTTTATTCTTTTCTTTTCTTTTTTTTTTTTTGCCGGGCAATGAGGGTTAAGTGATTTGCCCAGAGTCACACAGCTAGTAAGTGTCAAGTGTCTGAGGTCAAATTTGAACTCAGGTCCTCCTGAATCCAGGGCCTGTGTTTTATCCACTGCACCACCTAACTGCCTCCCCCTCAACATTCAGTAAGATTTTTAGTTCCACATTTTTCTTCCTCCCTCCCTCCCCCCTCCCCAAGATGGCAAGCAATTTGATATAGATTATATATGTACAATCATGTTAAACATAATTCCACATTAGTCATGTTGTGAAAGAAGAATCAGAACAAAAGGGAAACACCTCACAAAGAGAAGGAAAAAAAGTAGAAATGGTATGGTTCAATCTGCATTCAGATTCCATGGTTCTTTTTTCTGGATGTGGAGAGTATATTCCACCATGAGTCCTTTGACATTGCCTTGGATCACTGCACTGCTGAGAAGACCCAAGTCTATCCCAGTTGATCATCGCACAATGTTGCTGTTACTGTGTACAATGTTCTCCTGGTTCTGAAGAGCTTTCATTCTAATGGGCAATGATAACATATAAAAGGGAGCTGGAAAGTGATGGGAAGTGATGTAGGAGGTGAAAAAAGGGTTAATAGAAAAACCCAAAGGGGCAGCTAGGTGGCACAGTGGATAGGGCACCAGCCCTGGAGTCAGGAGTACCTGAGTTCAAATCCGGCCTCAGACACTTAACACTTACTAGCTGTGTGACCCTGGGCAAGTCACTTAACCCCAATGGCCTCACTAAAAAAAAAAAAAAAGAAAAAGAAAAAAGAAAAACCCAAAACCCAAGCTTTAATTCAGATATTAGCTCCAAAAGGGAGTTAGACCCCAGTTAATGGATAACTTATGCTAGGTTATCGTACCCACAAAAATCAGTGCCCATAATGGAAACAGAGGGAGAGAGGCCATGATGACCTTAGACTAAATGACAGCCTATAGAAATTCAGAGCAGAAATAAAAGAAAAATGGTGTTTTGAAACTAGCCATGGGAATCAGAAAGAGACATGCACAGAAAAAGCCAAATTTGTCCCCCAAAACACACCTCCATGGAAAAAGGTACCCACCTCAGGGATTGGCTTAGGACCCCAGGAACTCCAAATTAGGATAAACCCTCCCCTGTACCTCCCAAAGGTAGAGATTATTATAATGAGACCGATAAATCAATTTATCCATACTGTAAATATAACTGTCTTTCCTTTCACTATTTGAGAGATACCTTTCCACTTTTCTGGTTCTCTCCTTGTGGTCACTCATAGTATTGCAATAAAACCTGGGAAACTGAATCACTAAGTCTTGTAATTCTTTTGGGACAACTCACGTTCAATTTGACCCCAAAATTCTATCCACATCAGGAAGGATACCTTTAAGGGGCAAAGAAGTCTGGAGAGTGAGTTGATTCTCTTAAACAGTGAGAACTTCCCTAGACAAGATCAATTCTTCGTGAAGTTGCAAATTCCTTTGTCTGGTTGATGTGGGTGACTAAAGGAAACAAGTCTTTCCTAAACCCTGATTATATTATCTCCTGTGATCTTTACAACATGGCATGGGGGAAGGTCCTATTATTATTTCCATTTTACAGTTGGGGAACCTGAGGCAGAGGTTAAAATGACTTTCCCAGAGTCACACAGCTGGTGTGTCTGAAACCAGATTTGAACTCAGGTTTTCCTGACTCCATGTTCACCTCTATCCCAGCTACCAAGTCCCTTAACTTCTATATTTGCCCAGGTGGCCCAGGTAGATCTCTAAGCCTGGAAGATAAAAAAGTGATGTTGCTCCCTGAGTCTCTCTACCAGTGACATCACAGGCTCAGTCCCTCCTTCCTTTCTCCCCCTCCCCCCAATATGTTTGTCTTACTAAATAAACTTATAAGGGATGATGTGAGGGAAAAATTCATCCTCTTCTCAATAATTCTCAGGAACTCAGCAGCGAGGTGACAAAGGCTTTATTTTCTTCTCATGAGAAGGAGGCACCCTAGTGTGCAGCTAGTGGGTGCCCAGAAAAGGGGGCTCGCAGGCCCTGTTTTATACCCTAGTCCCTAACTCGAATGGACCTTCCCCTTTTTCATCACTGGTCGGGGTTACAATCTACGCGCAAAAACTAGCTAATCGGAAGGCAGTATTCCCACCCCTCTTCCTTGTATGGGCATAACTCAGGAGTGGACCTTATACTTCCTTATATGGACAGAACTCTGGAGAGGACCTAATTGAGACCAGGGCTCCTTGAACCATGTGACCTTGCTAACCTGAGGGGGAAGGAGGGGATCTGAGACCTTTGTCCTACAAACAGGTCAGGGGAGTATAACTGTTATATCCACATTGAGAGGAGACAACTACCCATTTCTCACAGATGAGGAAAACAGAAGCTTGGGGAGGCTGGGTGATTTGTTCATCTATAATCACTATTCTAGGGGGAAGTTAGGTGACGCAGTGGATAAAGCACCAGCCTTGGATTCAGGTGGACCTGAGTTCAAATTTGACCTCAGACACTTGACACTTGCTAGCTGTGTGAACCTGGACAAGTCACTTAACCCCCATTGCCCTGCAAAAAAAAAAATAAAACTAATCATTATTCTAGGATCTAGTCAAGCAGTCACTCCTTTCCCTGCCCCCCCCCCCGTACCCCCTACATTTTAGAGGGAGGGAGTCACTGGATACTTCCTCCCCAAGAGAGACTTTGGAAACTTGTTTCAATCGCCTGATACTCTCTCCCTCCCCCCATGTGACTTGAGTGACTTGAACCCAAACAACTTCCCTGTTTGTGTACCTGGCATGTCTTGGAGTTTAAACAGCCCGAGGGAGGAGTGGGGGCAGAGGCAGCCGGGCAGAGGCAGCCTTCCTCTCTTCTCCCCACCTCCCTCATTGAGGACTGTATGGGTCTTGGGGAGGACCCAGGCCTGAAGAGAAAAGCTAACCTGTCCTCCCTCCCTCTCGCCCTCCCTCCCTCCCTCCCCACCCCCCATAATAAAATTCGACTGAATCAGCTACCCCGAAGCTTCCACGATTTATTTGTTGACAGGCTCAGACAGAAATGATCAGGTCCTTGACAATGACTAGATGAACAGAATGTAGCCAGTATGGAAAGTATCTGACATGAGACCTTTCTCCAGGCTGAGGGGCTTGGGCAGCGCTAACCTGGAAATTAAGGCAACAATCAGTATAGGAAAAATAAGGTCTTTAATCGGGGCAGAGGAACTATAGCTCCACTCCACTTTGCGATACAGGTATTGCAAAGCTCAGAAGCTAGGAATACCCAAAGATGGGAACAAAGAACAGAGTTTTAATGAGGTAACAGAGCAAAAGGGAACCAAAAGATTGCTCTGAGTCAGGTACAAGGGGCAGCTAGGTGGCACCAGCCCTGGAGTCAGGAGGACCTGAGTTCAAATATGGCCTCAGACACTTAACACCCACTAGCTGTGTGACCCTGGGCAAGTCACTTAACCCCAACTGCCTCACCCAAAATAAATAAATAAAAAGAGTCAGGTACAACTACTTAATGCAAATGAACCTTTAACAAAAGAAACAATAGAACTGCTCCTAATTTAAGTATAGATGCTACTAACTCTAAATAGAAACTACTTAAAGTAGGTGGACCGTTGTTTTACTTAAAGTCCCGGGAGTAAGGCAGGGATCATTTTGCTGGGGGGAAGGTCCATAAGTCCATCAAGAGTCAGGAATTGACAAAGTTTGGTTAGCCCCAGGCAATTCATTGTCTGGGGAGGGGGGACTGGGTAGGGAATCAATTCTCAGTAAATTTTATAGCTATCAGCAGTAAGGGAGAGATTTCTGCCAACCCTTCAGAGGAAGAACTGGAAAATTCAAAAAGGAGCCTGTGTGGAACTGGGACTACAGCCAAAAATCACGTACCCAGCAAAACTAAGCATCCTCTTTCAGAGGCAAACATGGAACTTCAAGGAGAAAGAAGACTTTCAGGCATTTGTTATGAAAAGACCTGAACTGAATAGAAGATTTGACCTTCAAATACAACACCCTGGAGAAGCATAAAAAGATAAACAGGAAAAAGACTTCATGAGGGATATTAAAAGATCAAACTGTTAACATTCCTATGTGGGAAGATAATACAGAGGACACAGGTCTGAACTGAATACGAAGGGAAGTTATGTTTTGTTCTTTGTGGAGTGTCTTATGTATGGGGCCGGATTTGGGCTTGGGGCCTCCTGGGTCCAGGGCTGGTGCATTGTCCACTGTGCCACCTAACTAACCCATAATGACATCCTTAAAATAGGGTTGAGGTGTAGGAGAAATAGACTGGGGGAGGGGGAAGGGGAGAGATGGTCTGGGGAGAGGTTATTCACATGAAGGAAACAAGAAAAAAGCTTATGGAGGGGAGGGGAAGAGGGGGAAGGAATTGGGGAGTGATTGAACCTTAATATCATCAGAATTGACTCAAAGAAGGACTAACATACATACTCAAGTGGGTATAGTAATATATTTTGCCCTGAGGGAGGGGAGGGAGTTAAGGGGGGGGAGGGGAAGGAGGGAAGGGCAGATTCTAGGAGAGAGTAGTAAAAAGCAAAATACTTTCAAGGAAGGTGAAGACGTTCTGCATAACGGCACAAGTATGAAATATTGAATTGCTTGATTTCATAGGGAGGGTTGAGGAGAGAGGGAGGAAGAAAATTTGGAACATAGAATTAGCTCAAAGACCTTAAACTCATCAGAGTTGGCTCATGGAGGGAATAACATTCACACCCAGTTGGGAGGAGTAATCTATTTAACCTTACAGGAAAGTATGAGGGGAAGAGGATAAGGAAGGAAGGGTGGAAAAAAAGGGAGTGTAGAGTAGGGGAGGGGACAGTCAGAAGTAAAATACTTTTGAGGAGGAATAGTTTAAAAGAAGATGGAAAATAGAGTAAATATCATGGGAAGGGAATAGGATGGAGGGAAATAGTTATGATGACTTTGCTGGGCTAATACGAAGAAAATTCTTTGTCAAGTTTAAGGTACATTATTTAGGGTATGATGAACAGGATACTATTAGAACAACCTGGAAAGACCTACATGAACTGAAGCAGAGTGAAATGCACTGTATACAAAATAACAGCAATAGTGTAAAATGATCTGCTGGGAAGCATGTGGTTATTTTCAGCAAGGCAATGGTCCAATATAACCCTGAAGGACTATGGCAACCCATCTACAGAGAAAGAAGTGATAGTATCTGAAATAGTTGGAAACACATTTTTTTTCTTTTCTCTCTTTTTTTTCTTTTTTGGTGAGGCAATTGGGGTTGGGTGGCTTGCCTGAGGTCAAGTGGCTGGTGGGTGTTGGGTGTGTGGGGCTGGATTTGGGCTCGGGTGCTCCTGGTTCCAGGGCCGGTGCTCTGTCCGCTGCGCCACCTAGCTGCCCCTGGAAACACATTTTTTAAAAAAATTTTTCTCTTTGACAATTCCTCAGTCTGAAGTTTTGGGAGTTTTTTGACTGTTTTTTCCTCACAACCTAGCTAATGTGGGAATGTTTTCCATGACTACTCATGTATAATTTATTTTGAAATGCTTGAGTTCTAGTGGGTGGGGGTGGGAATAGAGGAAGAGAAGTTGGAACATTTTTTTTTAATTGATGTTAAAATTTGTTTTTACATATATTTTGGAAAATAAAATTCTATTCTAAAAAAAAAAAAAAGGAGCCTGTGTGTCTATCACCTGGGGAATGACTGAATAAACTGGAGTAGCTGTGTGACCCTGGGCAAATCACTTAACCTTTCTCAGCCTCAGTTTCTTCATCTGTGAGATGGGGATAATAACAGCACCTGCCTCACAGGATGGTCCAGAGGATCCAATGAGGCAATATTTATAAATCACTTTGCAAACCTTCTATGAATATAATGGACCTATATGACCGGACTCAGAGAAATGTAGGGAGACTTGTAAGAACTGATGCAGAATGAAATGAGCAGAACAAGGGGAACAGTTTATGTAATGACTTCAGAAGGAAAAAGTTCTGGTCAATGCCTGGGCTAACTTCCAAGGATCAATGATAAAGCGTGCCTCCTGCCTCTAGGCAGAGAGGTGGTAGACCAGAGGTGCTGAATGAAATATAGCTGGCTAATGTAGATGGGTTCTTCCTGGCTGTATGTATGTACATTACAATGGGGGATGAGTTTGTGGGAAGTGACTAAGATCAGAGGGGGGAAAAAAACAAAAAACAAAACAATAAAACTTATTTTAAAAATGCATTGGGGGGGCAGCTAGGTGGCTCAGTGGATAGAGCACCAGCCCTGGAGTCAAGAGGACCTGAGTTCAAATCTGCCCTCAGACATTTTACACTTGCCAGCTATATGACCTTGGGCAAGATCCTTAACCCCAATTGCCTCACCCCAAAAAAAAATGCATTGAGGCAGGCAGCTAGGTAGAACAGTGCATAAAGCACTAGCCCTGGATTCAGGAGGATCTGAATTCAAATCCAGCCTTGGACACTTGACACTTACTAGCTGTGTGACCCTGGGCAAGTCACTTAAACCTCATTGGCCTGCAAAAAAAAAAAAATGCATTGAGGGGCAGCTGGGTAGAGCAGTAGATAAAGCATTGGCCCTGGATTCAGGAGGACCTGAGTTCAAATCCAGGCCTCAGACACTTGACACTAGCTATGTGACCCTGGGCAAGTCATTTAACCCTCATTGCCCCCCAAACAAACAAACAAACAAACAACAAAAAAAACCACCTTACTTTATTGCCTTCAATGTTGTTGTACAGTCATTTTTCAGTCCTGTCTGACTCTTTGTGACCTTGTTTTGGGTTTTCTTGGCAAAGATACTGGAGTGGTTTGCCATTTCCTTCTCCAGTCCAGCTCTTTTTTTGGGGGGAAGTGGGGGGCAAGGCAATGAGGGTTAAGTGACTTGCCCAGGGTCACACAGCTAGTTTAAGTGTCAAATGTCTGAGTCTGGATTTGAACTGAGGTCCTCCTGAATCCAAAGCCAGTGCTGTATCCACTGCCGCCACCTAGCTTCCCCTTTCTCATTTTATAGATGAGGAAACTGAGGCCAGATTTGAACCCAGAAAGAGGAGTCTTCTCAATCCAGCCCCAGCACTCCATCCACTTTGTCATCCAGCCACCCCTTACACTTTAAAGCACTGCATAAGAGTTGACTATTATCATTTTATCTTGGAGGCAATAGGATCTCGCTGTCTTCTGCCAGCAGGCAATTCAATGTGGACCCAAGGGGAACCTGGCATGCTGGACTTTTGCCAGAGAAATACTGGCGGCCTGATCTCCGTGCTCTGAGGAGCAGCTCAATTACAGCAGAGAAAACATTAGACTCCAGGGTCAGGGGAATTAGGTTCTAGTCTGGTTTAGTCACTGACTAGCTGTGTGACCTTGGTCAAATAACAGGCCCTCTCTGGGCTTTGCTATTTTTCTCTGTAAAATGAGGGCACTAGGGGCAGCTAGATGGCACAATGGTTAAAGCGCTGGCCCTGGATTCAGGAGTCCCTGAGTTCAAATAGGGCCTCAGATACTTGACACTTACTAGCTGTGTGACCCTGGGCAAATCACTTAATCCCCATTGCCCTGCCTCCCCCCCAAAAAAAATGAGGTTACTGGATTAGATGACCTAAGATTCTTTCCAGTTTTGAGTTTCTTTGGGTCCCAGGGATGGGACCAACCAGCTCCAGTTTGGTCCTTCATGTCCATTCCGTCCATCTTGACCCAGCTCCTCGCGTTAACATTGGCATCGCCTAGATGGCTCTTTTCTCCTCTGGTCTGAGGGAGGCTGGGCCCTTCGAATGACTCTGACTCTCCCCCCGGCTCCATCCACTTTGATCTCCCCATTCTGAATGCCCTGCTGAATGTTCTGGGCGAGGGTTTCGAAGGCCAGAGTCACATTGCTGTTGGTCTTGGCTGAGGTCTCCAGGAAAGACATGCCCATAACCGCCGCTAAGTTTTCTGCTTCCTGGGTCGACACCTGACGAGCCTGCTGCAGGTCACTCTTGTGGCCAACCAAAAGGAAGACCACCTTGTTCAGACCCTGCACGGATGCCACCTCCTGGTACCAGTCTGCTACATGGTCAAAGGACTTCCTGTTGGTCACATCGAAGACCAGCAGGACACCCACCATATTCCGGTAGAAGGACCTAGTTATGCTCCTGGAGGTTAGGGGGAGGGAAGAGTCAGAGACTGGTGAAGTCCGATACCCCATAAAGAGTCATATACCAAGAGAAAAGAAAACTTCTAAGCTAAGGCTTCTCTCTCAAGGAGACGGTCCTTTGAAAGACCAGTGATGAAAATCTCTTCTCCTTGCTAGGATCGGGAAGTGAGACCTGGACTTCTGAGAACCGTGCTGACAGATGCAGGCCCCTCTCTCCCCTAATAAACTGACACCCCACCCCCAGCTCCTCCCAAACTGGGCCCATTTGCCTAGAGTCCCCAGCCACCCCCTCAGCTTCCAGAGGTCCCCATAATCCCCAACCCCTACCCTCCGGTCAGGCCCCAATGATCCCTCTCAATGATCACCTTTAAGCATGATGGGATCATAAACTCGGAGACACAACTGAAAAGGGTTTCCGAGGCCATCTGGCACAGGGTCATTGTCAAGAACCTCAAGGGCCATCTGCCCCAACCCTCTCATTTTATTTATTTATTTTTTGTGGGGGGCAATGAGGGTTATGTGACTTGCTAGTAAGTGTCAAGTGTCTGAGGCTGGATTTGAACTCAGGTCCTCCTGAATCCAGGACCAGTGCTTTATCCACTGCACCACCTAGCTGCCCCCCAACCTTCTCATTTTACCGATGAGGAGACAGAAGGAGAAGTGATTTGGCTAAGTTCACAGGGCCAATAAGCCAGAGACAGAATTGGGATGCAGGACTTCCTGCAGCAAATCCTGGGCTGTTCCCCCTGAGATAAAGTCCACGTGACTTTCTTCATAGGGTTGTGGGGTAAAATGAAAACAGATTTTTGTTTTTGTTTTTATCTCGATATGACGAACACTCGCACAGTAGTGGGCACTTCATAAATGCTTGTTGGCTTGTGAGGAAATCAAGTTAAAGGACTTCAAACACTATGGAAAAGCCTGGTCACTTAATTTGGTACCAGAATGCCTAAGCCTCACTTTCCTCATCTGTAAGACGGGGAGAGGGGACCTCTGAGGTCCCATCCAGCTCTATATCTTTGATCCACCCCCCACCTCACGGTTTAGCATCCACTCCCAACTTCCAATCCTCCCATTCCAGAGGAGAGGAAACAGAAGCTGGGAGGGTTTAGCCGCTTGCCCGAGGACACACGAAAAATCAGTGGCAGATTTCTAACTCACTATTACCACCCGTCCCACTTCAGCAGCAAAGGACCTGGGTTAGAATCCGGCTCTGTCCCTCGTTGCCTCGGACAAAATCATTACTCGAGTGACACTCCAGTCCCCAGCTGCCAAATGCGGGGCTTGGAGTTAATGGGCCTTCGGGCCTCTTCCAGCTCTAAGTGACTCACTCCCCTTAGCAGCCCCCAATCGGGCCCTCACTCTATTCCCCAGCCCGTCTTTGCTCCCTGACCTGTAGCGTTCGTCGCCTGCTGTGTCCCAGAACTGCAGCTTGACGCTCGGACCCGAGGTCATCTCCAGCACCCGGCTGTAGAACTCGACACCCACTGTAGAGCTGTGAGGCGAGTCAGTCCAGAAGTCTCCCTCCACGTAGCGACGCAGCAGCGAAGACTTGCCCACGTTCGAGTCCCCCAGCAGCAAGACGCGGAACTGATGCTGGCTGGGCTCGATCTGGTGTTCCTCGGCCATCGGAGCTCAGAGCTGTGGGGCACGGCACGGCCGACGGGGCGGGCCGGCGGGAGCCGCTGAAGCCGGGCTTCGGGCCGAACCAGGGACCGACGGGGCGGACCTGAGTTGAGCCTTCTGAAGACAGAAGGCCCGGGACGACCCCGAGAGGAGCCTCTGAGGATGGGGTGCTGGAGGAATCCGGAACCAATGGGAGGACCGGAGCTGAGCCTCCTGAAGGTGAGGTGCCGTAGGAACCTGGGGCGGACGGGGCAGACGGGAGTTGAGCCTCCTGCAGGCGGGGTGCAGGAGGAACCTAGAGCTGCCGACGGGCCGACCAGGGACAGACGGGGCGGAGCGGAGCGGAGCTGGGAGCTGCTTGGGAAGGAACCCGGACAAGATGAGGTGGAGGGAAGCGGAGCGGAGCAGCTGAAGCCTGGCTGCTGGAGCAACCTGGAGCGAACCAGGGACAGAGCAAGGCGAGGGAAACCACCCAGAGCAGCTGGAGCTAAGTGAGAGATGAAGCAGCCCCGCCCCAAGGCCCTCCCTCGGCTCCAGCGGGGGTGTCCCCTACAGCCCTCCTCCTGGGTAACATTTCCAAAAGCTGGAAGAAGGCTTCTAGGAATCCAGCCAATCCAGACCGAAACATTCATTTTACAGATAGAGAATCGATCAGTCAATCAACACTCATTTTATTAGGCTTTCCGTTCCAGGCTGACACAGTCACCAAAATGACACTATCCCTCACCTCAGAAAAGCTCCAGATGACCTTATTTTGGGTGAGACAATTGGGGTTAAGTGATTTGCCCAAGGTCACACAGCTAGTAAGTGTCAAGTGTCTGTGCCACCTAGCTGCCCCTCCCGATGACCTTGAAAGTCATTTGCAGATCTGTGGATAGAGGAACTTCTAAGAATGATTGGAACTCCAGTTTAAGGTCTTTGAGCCTTTTCTGATGAGTGTAAAATTCATTTACTGCCCTGCTCCTCTCCCATCTCCATAAGCCTTTTCCTGTTACTTTCATGTAGGATTTCACCTCTGCCCTTCCCCCTCCTCCAGTGCATTCCCTTCACCCCTCAATTTAACCGTAAGGATGTCATCATGGGGCAGCTAGGTGACACAGTGGACAAAGCATCACCCCTGGACCCAGGGGGATCCCAGCCAAAACACAGCCTCACATACAAAACAGTCACCCACTGTACAACCCCAGGTATGTTCCCCAACTCCAATTTTTTATAGTTCTCTAGGTCTTGTATTTGAAAATCAAATTTGCCATGCAGTTCAGGTCTTTTCATCGCAAATACCTGAAAGTCCTCTTTTTCATTAAATTCCCACTTTTTCTGCTGAAAGATTATGATGAGTTTTTCTGGGTAGGTTATTCTTGGCTGTAATCCCAATTCCTTTGCCCTTTAGAATATCATATTCTATGCCCTCCTGTCCTTTAATGTAGAAGCTGCTAGATCTTGTACTATCCTGACTGGGGCTCCACAGTACTTGAATTCTTTCTTTTTTTTTTTTTTACTTTTTTTTTTCTTTTTTATTTTTTTGTTAATGTATGAGGTATTTTTTTTTCCATTACATGTAAAGATAGTTCTCAACTTTTGTTTATACATGCTTTACAATTTCAGATTTTTCTCCCTCCCCCCTCCCCTAGACAGCAGGTAATCTGATATAGGTTATATCTATATATCTCTATACATATACATATAGATATATATATATACACACACATATATATACACATAATAACATTAATCCTATTTCTGCATTAATCCTGTTACAAGAGAAAGAATCAGAGCAGTGATGCAAAACCTCAAAATAGAAAGAAAAAAAAAACAACAGCACCCAAAACAAAAGAAATAATATGGTTCAATCAGCATCTATACTCCACAGTTCTTTCTTTCTTTTTTTTTTCTTGGATTTGGAGATCCTCTTCTATCATGAGTTCCCTGGAACTCTTCTGTACCATTGCATTGGTGAGAAGAATATAGTCCATCACAGTAGGTCAACACTCAATGTTGATGATACTGTGTACAATGTTCTTCTGGTTCTGCTCATCTCACTCATCATCAGCTCACGTAAGACCCTCCAGGTTTCTCTGAACTCTTCCTGCTCAACTTGAATTCTTTCTTTTTGGCAGCTTGCAATATTTTCTCTTTGACCTGAGAGCTCTGGAATTTGACTATAATATTCCTAGGAGTTTTCCTTTTGGGATCTCTTTCTGGAGGTGATCGGTGAATTCTTTCAATTTCTATTTTAGCTTCTGCTTCTAGGATTTCAGGGCAATTTTGCCTGAGAATATCTTGGATGTCTAAGCTCTTTCCTTGATCCCATGATCAAATGATATCCATGATATCATTTTTCAGGTAGACCAATAATTTTCAAACTATCTCTCCTGGACCTATTTTCCAGATCAGCAGTTTTTCCCAGAAGATATTTCATATTGCCCTCTATTTTTTTATTAATTTGGATTTGCTTTATTGTGTCTTGTGTGGTAAAAAAAAATTATTTGTGGTAAAGATATATATATATATATATCAGAAGTTTTAGCTGAGTCAGGTTCTTCACTCACCTGGCCTGTTCCCTGGTCCATAGATGACCCCAGGCCAACTTGCTAATCAACCAGCTTTGTGTGTTGTGGTTGTTAGCCCCCTATGAGCCTGTGCCCCTCCCCCCACCCAGGCCACTGCTACTCAAGCCTACCTCCTGGTTCCCAGCAGGGGTGAAAAATCCAAGTTCTGCCTAAGCACCTGCATAGACCCCTGTAGTCTCCCCCCTGCCCAGGGCTCAGCCCTCTCACCAGACTGCGAGCTTAGTTCCAGATGACACTGGTGCTTCAGCTGATTCAGAGGCACTGGGAGTCTCCTTCTCTGGTGAGGCCTTCCTGGGACTGGATCTGTGTCAGGGTGACTGTGGGGTTGGGCTTGACTCCTGTATTAGCACAGCAACTCCCTCCTTCTGACCTTCCAAGCCGTTCTTGGTTAGAAGATGATTTCAGCACATATTTCTGTGAGTTTTGCTGCTCTGGGCATTTTCCTATGGTGTTATTTGGATGTTTTTTGGAGTGATTGATGAGTTTGAGAGCTCACTGATTTTCCTCCACCATCTTGGCTCCGCCCCTCTTCTGAGTTTTTTTGTTTGTTTTGTTTTGTTTTTTTGGTTTTTTTAGTGAGGCAATTGGGGTTAAGTGACTTGCCCAGGGTCACACAGCCAGTAAGTGTTAAGTGTCTGAGGTCGGATTTGAACTCAGGTACTCCTGACTCCAGGGTCAGTGCTCTATCCACTGCGCCATCTAGCTGCCCCTCTTCTGAGTTTTTAAAAACATTCTTCATAACCTTTTATTCTTTCCTTTCCTTCCTTTCTTTCTTTCAGAGGACTATTCCATCCCTATCTCCTATCTCCCTTCTCTTCCTCAATCCATTGAGGGAAAAAGACAAAAGAAAACAGAATCTTTGTAACAAATATGGATGATCAAACAAAACAAGTTCCTACATTAGCCAGGTCCAGAAATATGTCTTATTCTGTATTTTGAGTCCTTCACCTCTTTGTCTGAAGGTGGCTATCATGTTTCATCACTGGTCCTCTACGAGTGTGGCTGGTCAACCTTCTTGCATCTTTCAAATTTGCCTTTCTTTATGATATGATTAATGATTAAATGTCCTTCTAGCTCTGCTCACTTCTCTGAGAACAAGTTCATATGTCTTCCCAGATTTCTCAAGAGCTATTCCCTTCATCATTTCATATAGCACAATAATACTCTATTACATTTACAGATCATAATGTGTTTAGCCATACCCCTAATTGATGGGTATCTCCTTAGTTTATAATTCTTTGCCACTAAAAAAAGAAATCAATACAACTATTTTGTACATCTGTGTCCCTTTCCTTCTTTCTTTTATTCCTTCGAGGTGTAAGCCTAGTAACTATGTAGCTGGGTAAGATGGTTTACACATTTTAATGACCATGGGGGAATTTCTAACTGCTTTCCAGAATGGCTGAACAAATTCACAGCTATACCAGCAGTCTATTTTGTGTGCCTGTTTTCCCACAGCCCCTCCAACATTTGTCGGTTTTGTGTTTTTTTTTCATCTTTCACAATCTAATGGGTATGAATGGAAACTTCAGAGTTGTTTTCCTACACTTTTAATTTTTTTTTTTTTGGTGAGGCAATTGGGGTTAAGTAGTCACTTGCCCAGGGTCACACAGCTAGTAAGTGTTAAGTGTCTGAGGTCAGATTTGAACTCAGGTTCCCCTGAATCCAGGGCCAGTGCTCTATCCACTGCACCACCTAGCTGCCCCGTTTTCCTACACTTTTAAAAAGTAACTATTTAGGGTGGCTAGGTGGCGCAGTGCATAAAGCACTGGCCCTGGATTCAGGAGTATCTGAGTTCAAATCTGACCTCAGATACTTAACACTGACTAGCTGTGTGACCCTGGGCAAGTCACTTAACCCCATTGCCCTGCAAAACAAACAAACAAAAAGTAACTATTTGTTGAGTCTAAATTCCCACAAAACATCTTCATCCCTAGCAGGCAAGTCATCAATGTGTCTTGAGTGATTAAGTGAATTAGATACTTTTTTTCTTCACATTTGACATTTAAGGAACCTCATGGATTGAATTGGGAGGAGATGGAGTGAAGAGGAGTAATATTGACAGTAAACAGAGATATGCTTTGTTCCCCCTTAAATCCTTATAGTTATCACATTAGACCAAGGACCCAGGTCCTTATAGTTATCACATTAGACCCAAGAAGGGATCTGAGAAATCAATCAATGATTATTTTTTGTTTGTTTGTTTGGTTTGGTGGGGCAATGAGGGTTAAGTGGCTTGCCCAGGGTCACACAGCTAGTAAGTGTCAAGTGTCTGAGGGCGGCGTTGAACTCAGGTCCTCCTGAATCCAGGGCTGGTGCTTTATCCACTGCACCACCTAGCTGCCCCTCAATCAATGATTATTCTAGATTAAACAACACTTACTTTCTTGCTCTACACTTGCTTTTCACTCTACACTTGATCTCCTGACTTCATGCTTTTTCTCTGGTTGTCTCCTCATGCTTAACCCTCCTCACCTTCACCTCTGGGTTTCCTTGGATTCCTGCAAGCCTCAGCTCAAATCCCATCTTCTGCAGGAACCCTTTCCCCTTCTTCCTGAATGCTAGCGTCTTCCTTTTGAGATAACTCTCCATTTCCATTATACATACACATGCACACACACAAATATAAACATATATACATACATACATGTATGTATATATGTGTATATGTGTGTGTTCATAGTTGTTTGAATGTCTCTTTGTTCATTATGTATGGGGCAAACTGCCTCAGTTTACCCAAATAACTCGAGGAGACCACCAAGTCAAGCAGAGACAGATTTATTACATTCCTACGGGAATGGGCAAACTCAATGCCTGAGTCGCAATAGCTAATACATGCCTTGACCTTTTATAGGAATGTTGGTCAGAGGGGAAGTCCCCACGCAGATGAGGGAGAGCTTACAATCTAACATCCAATCCTGTCTCACCCAGGGTGCGTGTTTGGCTCGTGATCAATGTATGGAGGCATGCATACCTATTCCAGGAACAAGGGAGAAAAGGGGAGGGGGAACAAGGTCAAACCGAAGGAAGAGGGAATGGGGGAGTGACAGTCAGATGTTTCAGATCTCACAGTTCCCACTGATTCCCCTCTCCTGGCCTCTATCTCTAAAGATATTCAACTTGAATAACAGGAAGAGTCACTCAGGTGTTTCAGCATTGTTTTGTAGTCGTGTTAATTTTAGGATGACAGGGTTAAAATTTATCTTCAGCTATGTTGGGAAATCAAAGAAATAGAATAAAGAATAAAAGAATAATCCATTGTTGGGACCCTAGGGTCAAGGAGATTCTGCTCTGAGAAAAAGAGACATGTCACTTAACATCTGGTCTCAACTCAATTGCTGCATCCTGTGCCAAGCCCTGTCCTTTCTTCTTGAGTCCCGAGTATTGAATTGGTGGGCAAACTCCCCGACCCACTCAACAGGGACTGGGGTTCTGACACATGATGGATTCCAGATAAAACTAATATGTAGCTGACAAGTGGGGAGACTGAGCAGAAGTAAAAATACTGTTAATTGGCAATCAAACTTAAAGGAGACAGTGAGAATTTGACAAGCAATAAACTTTTAAACTAACTATACGGGGGTGGGGCTGGGTACCTTCCAGACCCCATCCTCAGAGTTTAATCTGACTCAAATCCATAACCATCTCATACAATTAGAATATGAGTTTTTTGGAGCCAAGAACGTGTTTTTGCCATTCATTATATCCCCACTGCCTGGCACAACCATTGGTACACAGTAGATGCTTAATAAATGCTGATTTATGATGAAACAACAATTATGTGTTAAGTGTCTACTAAATAATATGCAATTTGTTAGGTGCTGGGGAGACATGAACAAAGAATAATGCAACCCTACTCAAAAATGAGCTTACATTCTAATGGGGGGATACAACATAAATATAAAGAGGATCAATACATACACAAAGTAGTTCAGAACAGAGGGTTTGTAGCACCAGGAAAGAGGTTGTGAGGTGGGGAATCAGGAAGGGCTTCATGCAAAGGGTGGTGCCTGTGGAGCACCCTCTGGAAGAGGGTACTCCAGGAGGTAGAGGTGAGGAGGGTGAGGATTCTGCATTACAGACCAGCCATGTTGTGGGTGAGGAACAGAAAGGAGTGACTGGATCAGAGATGGGAGAGGGAGGAATTTCCAGTGAGGCTGGAAAGGGAGGTCAAGGACTATAAAAGCTATGGGAAGAGTTTATATTTAACCCTGGAGACAATAGAAAGATACTGAAGTGGGTTGAGTAGGGCAGGTATATTGTCTGCACCTAGTCTATAGTAAATAAACATTTATTCTTTTCTTTTCTTTTTTTTTGCAGGGCAATGATGGTTAAGTGACTTGCCCAGGGTCATGCAGCTAGTACCTGTCAAGTATCTGAGGGCGGATTTGAACTCAGGTCTTCCTGAATCCAGGCCTGGTGCTTTATCCACTGTGCCACCTAGCTCCCCCCACATAGTTGCTTAATAAATGTTTATTTATTTATAAACAGATAATTCTGATTATATAAAATGAAAAAAGTTTTGTACAAACAAAATCAATGCAACCAAAATTAAAAGGAAAGCAGAAAACTGGGGGGAGGGGGTTTAAAGGCCTCATTTCTCAAATAAATAGAAAACTGAGTCAAATTTATAAAAATATAAATCATTTCCCAATTTGATAAATGGTCAAAGGATATGAACAGGTAGTCTTCAGACAAAGAAATCAAAACTATCTATAGTCATATAAAAATACTCTCATTATTGATTAGAGAAATGCAACTTTTAAAACAACTCTGAGGTACCACCTCACACCTATCAGATTGGCATCAGATGACAAGATGTCACCAGCAGATGACAAAAAAGGAAAATGATAAATGTTGAAGGGAATGTGAGAAAACTGGGACACTAATGCACAGTTGGTTGAATTGTGAACTGATCCAACCATTGTGAAAAGAAATTTGGAACTATACCCAAAGGACTATAAAACTGTGCATACACTGTGATCCCACTGCCACTATTGTCTGTATCCCCAAAAGATTTTTTTAAAAGGGAGTAGGCAGGGGCAGCTAGGTGGCTCAGTGGATGGAGCACCAGCCCTGGAGTCAGGAGGACCTGAGTTCAAATCCAGCCTTAGACACTTAACCCCAATTGCCTCACTAAAAAAAAAAAGGGAGTGGGCAACTTATGTGCATAAAAATATTTATAGCAGCTCTATTTTGGGGGATGGGGGTCAGGGCAATGAGGGTTACATGACTTGCCCAGGGCCACAAGCTAGTGAGTGTCAAGTGTCTGAGGCTGGATTTGAACTCAGGTTCATCTGAATCCAGGGCCAGTGCTTTATCCACTGCACCACCTAGCTGCCACTATAGCAGCTCTTTTTGTTGTGACTAAGAATTAGAACTTGAAGGGATGCCCATTAGTTGGGGAATAGCTAAACAAGTTGCGGTATGTGATTTTTTTTTTTTAGTGAGGCAATTGGGGTTAAGTGACTTGCCCAGGGTCACACAGCTAGTAAGTGTTAAATGTTTGAGGCTGGATTTGAACTCAGGTACTCCTGACTCCAGGGCCGGTGCTCTATCTACTGCGCCATCTAGCTGCCCCTATAGTAGCTCTTTTTGTTGTGACTAAGAATTAGAACTTGAAGGGATGCCCATTAGTTGGGGAATGGCTAAACAAGCTGCGGTATGTGATTTTGATGGAATATTATTGTGCTATAACAAATGACAGGCAGGATGATTTCAGAAAAATCTGGAAAGACTTAAGTGGACTGATGCTGAGTGAAGTGAGTAGAACCAGGAGAATGTTGTATAGAATAACAGAAACACTGTGAAATGATCAACCGTGATTGTCTAGCTCTTCTCAGCAATACAATGATCCAAGACAATTCCAAAGGACTCATGATGGAAAATACTCTCCACATCCAGAAAAAAGAACTGTGGAATCTGAATGCAGATCAAAACATAATATTTCTACTTTTTTTGTTTTTTGGGGTTTTTTTTTTGAGCTTTTCCCCTTTTATTCTGATTCTTTTTTCACAACGTGACTAATGTGTGGGGGGGAAGAACTGATATTATCTGAATACAGACTGAAGCATACTATTTTTCACTATTTTTTTCTTTCTTTCATTCTTTTTGTTGGTTGGAGTCTTCTTATGCAAAATGACTAATATGGTAATGTTTTACATGATTGCACATGTATAACCTATATTAGATTGCTTAATGTCTCAGGAAGACAGGGGAGGGGAGAAAGGGATAGAAGTTGGAACTTAAAAGTTTAAAAAATCACAAATGTTTAAAAATTTTAACATGTAATTGGGGAATAAAATATTACAATAAAATATTTCTTAAAATATAATGTCTAGACTATTTTATTGTTCGTAGCATTCAGGTAGTCTAGTAATTCTTTAATTTTTTTCCTCTTTGATCTATTTTCCAGGTCAGTTGTTTTTGCTATGAAATACCCTACATTTTCTTCTATTTTTCTGGGAGTTTGATGTTTCTGCATGGTTTTGTATCTTTTGTGCTGAGCTGTTACTTCTTTTTTTTTGGGGGGGGGATAAGCTGTTAATTCTTTCAAGTTCTTTCTCTCATAGGTCTCATTTCTTTTCTAAAGCTCTCTCATTTCATTTACTAAAACAAAACACATGCAACCCCCCCCCTTTTTTTTTTAACTCTTGCTTCATCTATTACAGAAATTCTAGTTGAATTTGTACCCAAGCTGTTTTCCTTCGAGGCTTTATTTGTGGATATTTTGAAGTCATTCTCTTTTTCTGGGTTTGTTTCTTGAGCATCCTTGTCAGGATAATAAAATTTTGTGGTAGGATTCTTTTTTGTTTGTTTGTTTACTTATTCTTTCATCTGACTTTGGACTTAATATTAGGACCAGACTGTGAATTTCTGGAGGGAAGGTCTGAGTGGGTCCTGTTGCTACTTACTTGGGGAACTGAGTATTGTGTTATTCTAGGCTCCCAGAGACAGCTCAGCCTGAAGACCTGCATGCTCTTCCTTCTTCCATAGTATTCTGATCCAGGGCAAAGACTGACTACTGCCCTTCTGGTCTGAATTCTGTAGGTTCCTGAGCTAGGTTTCGGTCTGAGCAATAGTGGACTGCTTCTGGGATCAGCGGGCTAGAAAGCTCAGCTATTTTCAGAGTGACAGAACTGAACATTTCCCTTTAGTCTGGGATTCTGACCCTGTTCACATCCTTCTTCAGGCTTCAAAAGGGGCTAGAAGTTGAAACCAAGACCCTGTTTTGCTCTTGGGGTCCAAGTCACCAGGAGGTTGCTTGTATCTGAATTTGTTCCTCCCTTGGTCCACAACCAACCTAGGGCTTGTGCCCTCATCCCAGAAGGCTGCCCCTAGGTTTAAGTCCCCTTCTCAGTTCCCCCGGAACTGTGTATTCAAAAATAAAAGACTAATTTTCGACAAAGCCGACAATTGGCAGCAATTCTTGATGCTCCAGCTCTGGTCTCAGGGTACCACAGTATGGCTCTAACACCTCCCCTTGCCCTGGTGTCTAGCTTCTTGCACATGGAATCCTCCAGGCTACATCACATCACCAGTGTTTGCATACCTCCCTATCTGGCCATTAGGTGGCACAGTGCATATAGCCCTGGGCTTGGAATCAGAAGTTCAAATCTAGCCTCACACACTTATTAGCTGTTGTGTGACCCTGGGCAAGTCACTTAATTCAGGTTTTTTTAGAGCCTTTTTGTGATTACTCTGATGGCTGAGTGTGAAGCTGGGTTTCCCTGGGTAACAGTGGATTGAATGAAAGAATGAACTCAGGAACTCCTGAATCCAGGCAGTGTGGTAATTTATTGGGAATACAAAATCCAGAAGTAAAGACCATTCCTGCTCACAAGCAACTTACATTCTAATAGGGGCCACAAACTTGGAAGTGATGGCCAAGGATCTCTGTTACAACAAAGGAATCACAGGGATGGAGAGTGGAGCTATTGAGGGATTGACAACAGGGCAGTGGTCTAGATTTGGTTATTGTTCCCATAATTAGAAATGGAACTCAGAGGGACAGCTAGGTGGCACAGTGGATAGAGCACCCGCCCTGCAGTACCTGAGTTCAAATCTGGCCTCAGACACTTGACACTAGCTGTGTGACCCGGGGCAAGTCACTTAACCCCAATTGCCCCACCAAAAAAAAAATTATATAAAGAAATGCAACTCAGAGATGGGGCAGAGAGTACGAAGACTGAGGAACTGAAAAAGGCAGGAAAAAGATGGTGAAGGTCTGGATTAAAGTCAAGTCAAATCAACAAACATTGATAAGGTGCTTACTAAACTCTGGGGATACAGAGAAAGGTAAAAAGAGTCCCAGTCCTCAAGGAGCTTACACTCTAATGGGGGTGGGGAGACAAAATGAAAGTAACATACAAGATTATACAGGGTTAGTTGGAGGTAATCTCAAAGGGAAGGAGTTGGGGGATGGGCTGGGGAAAGGAAGGCCGCCAGGCTGCAGAGAGAAGGGAGAACATTGCGGGCATGGGGAACAACCAGTGCAAAGGCAGAACGAGAAGATGAGTGTTCCTGCTCGGGAACAGCAAAGACTGTGGCTAGAAAGGGTGACCCAGAAGCCTAGTGACTGCTGAGTGGAAGTTAAGTTTTTCAGGCTCTGGAGGGAAGGATGGTATGCTAGGTGACAGAGCAGGAGCAGGAATACGGTGGGAGGTAAACAAGACATAACGTTTCCTGCACCACAGGAATTAGGTGGGAGGGGTGTAGGACTCAAACCTGAAAAATGAAAACAGCTAGAACGATATTTTATCAAATGTAAGCGGCCCTGTGTCTGGAAACACCCCAAATGCAGCCATTTAAGGTTTTGGGGTTTTTTGTTGTTGTTTTGTGGGGCAGTGAGGGTTAAGTGACTTGCCCAGGGTCACACAGCTAGTGTCAAGTGTCTGAGGCTGGCTTTGAACTCAGGTCCTCCTGAATCCAAGGCCAGTGCTTTATCCACTGCGCCACCTAGCTGCCCCATTTAAGGTTTTAAAAAAGTTTTGACATAGATCATTTCAACATTAACCCCACTTTACAGAGGAGGAAACTGAGGATCGCGGGGAGCTGAAGCGACTTGCTCAAGGCCACACAGCAAGCACTCAAACGTTGATCTTCTTGATGCTTAGACAAAGAGAACAAAAGTGTAAGGTAATTCAAGGGCCTGAAAGTCCAAGACTTGCCTAGTGTGTGGCAGCTAGAAGTCCCGGAAGTTACGTCACTCTCACGCGCAGTGGGCTAGAACTACACTTCCCAGGAGCTTTTCAGCGTCGTGTGCCCTAACAATAGCCAATCACCAAGGGGCATGGTGCATCATGAGGGGGCGGGGCATGTGGTTATATAAAGGATTTCCTGTCGTCAGCTCTTCCTTTTTCTACACGCTACGTGACCAGCTGTCTGAATCCGTCCTCTGATTTCTGCACAACCACAGTGGAGCCCTCCAGCCTGATGGCTCCGCAAGGCCTCACCGATCTGCATGATGGAGAATCCTTGACCGGAAGAGCGGCCTGCCTGGTTGCAGAGAGCGAGGCTTAGGTGGGTGCGATGCACACTGGGCATGCGCGATGAGGGAGCTGCACGGCGCCTCCGAAACCTCATACGCACGTGACCCGAACTCGGTGTCCCGGGAGGAACGGGCAAGGCCTCCTTTCGGTGTCCGTAGAGGTGAGTAGGCCTCGGTCCCAGGGTCAGAGAAGGGTTAGACCGAGCCGCGGGCTACCTCTGTCCAGCTCTGCACGTGGTTTGGGGAACTTTCAACTGAGTCATTTGAAAACAGGTGGGGTTTGGGGCCCCCCCTCCTTTTTAGCAGAGTCAATTTTGACTCCCAGCAAGTAAGCTAACTTGTGGGCCTGGTAGGCTTGTAGCTTTAAATCCACGCTACAGTGGATGAGACTCCTGGAAGGAGCCTTTACACAATTTTTGCGCCTCCCCCCAATTTCAACATGATTCTGATCTCTAGAGAAGGAACATAATACGATTCCAGGGCTCTCCCTTCAGATTCCTGGGGTCTGGGCCAAGGGGCTTCCTTTCTGGCCCTTACGTGGGAGGAGGGGAGGGCTGGAGGGGACCAGATCTGGACCTCTTAAGAGAGCTGGGTTCTCTTCCCTTCATAAAATTCGGGGGTCCTATTGACTTTTCAAGACCCTACAGCACTGCTGTTTAGCATGGGAGGGTCAGGCTAGTGTCTGGAATTGGGCTGAGTGCGATTAGTCAGTGGGAGAGGTAGCCCTTGAGCCCCAAGCCCCTTTGGTTTGGGGTGACTAACCGGGATGGGGCCTTATTGGGGGGAGTAGATCCCCTGGGGAGCTTTTTTGGGGGGAACGGGGAAGGCAAGCCTCTGCTTTGCTCTGCTGGCCTGTGGCCACGAGGGAGCCCTTGGTGTTGGCCTGTGTGAAACCAGACTTCCCTATCTCACTAACTGCAGCCCGGGGCCCTTATCGAAGCTGCAGCAGTTCTTCCTGTAGCTGTTGCAGTCAAAAAGGAGCCCAGAGTGACAGTTTCCCGACGGTCGCTGTTCTATTTAACACTGTAATAGAACCGCAACATTATGGGAAAAGACAAGCTGCCTGTGACCTGCACCCATCTGTTGGTGTTGGCCATTGACCATCCTCGCAGAAGAGCAGCTTTGATACAGATAAGGTTGGGTATAAGGCGATGGAGGGTATTGAAGAATTTTATGTACAACATCCCTTTTGAAGGTGATAGCAGTGAATTGAAGTACCTCCTACACGCATATTAACTTCATTTCCAGATCAGGAAACTGAGGCTCAAGAGTAGGGAGATCAAGTGACTTGCCTCTTGAATCCAGCTTTTTCCACAGAGCATAGGGATTGGTGGTGCAGTTATTTATTGGAAGACCCTTTACTGGACCTCTTTTCATGCTCAGAAATTGTATTTTCACCTCTTGTCCAGGAACACCTGATACACAACATGAGCTGAAGTGATCTGATTGGCCTGTGCTTACCATAGCTGGTGAGTGGAGTGGGTGATGAGCTTAACCTCCTGACTGGTGCCCAGCATCTGGTTACAGGTATCATTAAGATTTTTTGTGAGTAGTGGGTAGAGTTCAGAAACCTGATACCAGCAAACATTTGAAACAGGTACTAGGATACAGTATATTTCACTGGGAGAGATACAGTTTGTACCCGTAAGTAAATAGATAATTTATGCAAAATTAGTATGACCTGGAGGTGCATCTCCCCGTGCCCACATCTCCCCTCTGGGCTCATAAGGACCTCTTTGGTTCATTGCCTCTATATAGATCTATGTATATAGAGTGATGTAACAGGGTTCCACCCAGGCACTTAAGATATTAAAAGCATGGCTAGGATGGTAGAGCCCACCTACCTCCTAGCAAATGTGTAAATGTGATGTATACTCACAGGAATCCATGGATAGATAAAACCAAACATTGGGTGGGGGGAGCACACAAACAAAACCAAGCTGAGCTTGGGCTGACATTCTAACAAAAGCACCAGCATGGCTCATCAAGGGCTGTGGCTTGAAGTAGCCACAGGGTCTCCAACTACATGCGAGAGAATGCTGGAAAGACTTTGACAGCTCAGGTCACCTTGTATCTGTAGCTGCCACTCAACTTTCCTATATTCACAAACACATGTACAGGGAGAGAAGGGTGGGGATGGGACTTTATAGAACTGAGTCAGACAGAGTCTGTCACTGCCTCATGGGGGATGCTCCATTCACTGCAGTAGCTTTGCTTCTCTTGCTGCCTGGGCCTGAACTTTCAGGGACTAAGTCTGGTGCTTCATGCTTGGATTTCACTGATTTCTTTTTTCCCCCTTAGTGCCAAAATGTGAATCTTGAGCACTTCAGCTGCTTGCCTTTGGGTTGATCGAGTTTTATCAGGTGAGTTTCAAGTCACTGGGGAATCGGACCAGGAAGGGAAGCTGGAGCTGATCCTGTGGTCCTAATGTATAATCCCATGGTGCATTTGCTCTCACAATGACGAAGTTCTGGTGTCAGACATGGTTATGTGTGCCCTGTGCTGACCCCCAAGGCAGTGTATAAGGAGGCCTGTAGGCCCCTTGGATTCTGCCCAGATTGGGAGGGAGGGAGGAACCCAATTGGAGTGTAAACTGACTGGTCAAGGATGAATCTCAATGGTGGACATGATTTGGATGACACTTGCGGATATGGGACTGAGACCAGGCACAAAGGCAATTTACCCAAGAGGTTGGATCCAGTGAAGAGCTGCCTGATTGATGCTTGTGCTTTTTCTTCCCCACAGAAGCTGCCTGCTTGATCTTTACACGGAGAGGTGGTGTTGATGTACAATCTACATTTATTCCTGATGAATGTTAGCTATAAAAAAGTTCCTGAGTTTTTCAGGAGAGGCTGACTCATCACATTGGGTTTGAATGTGTATATGACTTGTACATTCATACTTTGTCTTTTGCTAAATGGGAGAAGGCATCAATAAAAAAATAGAAAAATTAAATGTGTGATCAATTTTTTTCCAGTGAAACAAGGAAAGCTGGCCACTGGTTTGGGGGAGAGTCTCTGGTATCTTTTGTTCAATTTTTCACAGCTCCTTGGAGTCTATTGGGGGGAATGCTCAAAACATAATTTACCTGGTAGTAGTTATATCCAAGTACCCTTATTTATTCACCTATTTCTTAC
Organism: Dromiciops gliroides; assembly: GCF_019393635.1. NCBI lineage: Eukaryota > Metazoa > Chordata > Mammalia > Microbiotheria > Microbiotheriidae > Dromiciops > Dromiciops gliroides. Next base: position 603,849,169 of record NC_057863.1, read on the forward strand.
TAGCCTTTGTCCCAGGAAATCCAGTCATTTAAGGCTTAAATATGCCTCCTCCAATGGGGCTACTAGGTGCAGTGGATAAAGCATGAGCCCTGGGTTCAAATCCGGCCTCAGACACTGGGCAAGTCACTTAACCCCATTGCTCCATAAAATAAAATATGCCTCCTCCACCTCCTAGTTCTGCATAACTGCAAAAGTATGACATAATTTATGCAAAGTCAGTGTGACCTGGAGGTGCATCTCCCCTTGCCCACATCTCCCCTCTGGGCTCATAAGGACCTCTTTAGTTCATTGCCCCTATATAGAGCTATGTATATAGAGTGATATAACAGGGTTCCACCCAGGTACTTAAGCACAGCTAGGATGGTAGAAGAGCCCACCTACCTCCTAGCAAATGTGTAGATGTGTATACTCACAGGAGTCCATGGATAGATAAAACCAAACATTGGGTGGGGGGAGCACACAAACAAAACCAAGCTGAGCTTGGGCTGACATTCTAACAAAAGCACCAGCATGGCTCATCAAGCAAAGATGGGAGAGCTAGGTGGTGCAGTGGCTAAAGCACTGGCCCTGGATTCAGGAGGACCTGAGTTCAAAAGCAACCTCACACATTTCTGGCTGTGTGACCCCGGGCAAGTCACTTAACCCCCACTGTCACACCTGCAGTAAAGATGTAAGGGAGGAATAGGATAAAAACATCCTTGACAACTCAGGTATAACTTATTGAATGGTGACTTGCCTGGGGTCACAACAGCTATTAAGTGTCTGAGGCTGGATTTGAACTCCTGTCCTCCTGATTCCAGAGCTGTTTTCTCTCCACTGCACCACCTAGTTGGAATATTTTAAAAAGAGCACGGGCAGCTAGGTGGCACAATGGTGGATAGAGCACTGCCCTGGTTTTACTAGCTGTGTGACCCTGGGCAAGTCACTTAACCCCCATTGCCTCATAAAACGAAAAACCAAAAAAAAAAGCATAAGGAATCTGCTATTGGAGCAAATATTTAATTATTAAAATTGTATAAATTACATTTCAAAAAGGTTAAAAGTTTCCACTGTTACCCAGGCCCTCTTCCCATAGTCTTGCAGAGGCCCTGAGCTGTGAGCTCAGCCCAGCTACATCACAGGGGGGATCTCTGAGGAAACTGTGTCCAAAGGCTGCCAGTGACAATTCATCATAGCGTCATAAAGCTCCTCACTCTGTTCCATGAACTCCTTGTTGGCTTCATTCACATCCAGCTGGGGAGTTGGGTCTGGACAGTTAGAGGAAGAAAAGCATGTCAGTATGGACCAGGCATAAGGCAGTCAGGTTTCAGGTTAAGTACCTTCCTTGCCCAGGGTTAGTGTCTGAGGCTGGATTTGAATTCTAGTCTTCCTGACTCGCCCACATGTTCTGTCCATTGCACCAGCCACTTACTAGGCTGTACACAGCAGGATCCCATGAAGAAAGGTAAGTAGGCTAAGTACCATGCTAACAATAAAGAAAGGGGAGAGCAATTTGGAACTATGCCCAAAGGGCTATAGAACTGTGCATACCCTTTAATCCAGCAATACCACTGCTAGGTTTATATCCCAAAAACATCCCCCCAAAAGAGAAAAAGACCTATTTGTGCAGAAATATTTATAGCAGCTCTTTTTGTTGGTGGCTTAGAATTGGAATGCCCATCAATTGGGGAATGCAAACAGGCTGTGGCATATATGATGGTGATGGAATATTATTGTACTATAAGAAATGACAAGCAGGATGATTTCAGAAAGGCCTGGAAAGACTCGTATGAACTAATGTATAGTGAAGTGAGCAGAACCAAGAGAATGTTGTGCACAAGAGACAGCAGTACTGTTTGACAACTATTCTCAGCAGTACTATGACACAAAACAACCCCAGATGATGAAGCATACTATCCAGCTCCAAAGAACAAACTGATATTGACTGACTACAGACTGAAGCATGCTATTTTTCACTTCCTTTCTTCTAATATAAAATGATTAATATGGAAATGTTTTACATAATTACACATGTAAAACCTATATCTGATTGCTTACTGCCTTAGGAAGGGGTAGGGGAAGGAGAGAAGAAGGGATAGAATTAAGAACTCAAACACTTTAAATAAAAATGTTTACTAAATATAAATATGTGTGTAAATATGCAGAAGGCAGGCAAGCCCAGTGGTAGGAGCTCAGGGCACACTAGCTATATGTGAATGAAAGGGACAGAGGTCGGACCTCAGAGCAGAGGAGATAATAATGTTAAGTTAAAAAAAAACAAGGGGCAGCTAGGTGGCGCAGTGGGTAGAGCCCTGGATTCAGGAGGACCTGAGTTCAAATCCGGCCTCAGACACTTAACACTTATACTAGCTGTGTGACCCTGGGCAAGTCACTTAACCCCAATTGCCTCAACAAAAAACAAAAACAAAAAAACCAACCACTGAAAGGCAGTTCAAGACTGAGTAGCTATAATGACAAATCTTACACTTCCCCCCTGTGAGGGGTAGAGAGGTGGGGGTGTCACCTCAGAGGAATGCTGAATACACTATCAGCCCTTGTCGCTGTTTTGGTGGTATTTGGTTATGTTTTTGCTGGAGCTATCTGGGAAACTTCTCTCTAACAGTCAGGCAGGTGGGGAGAGGCCTGGGGAGCCCAGAGAGTTATGAGTTTGGCCTTCTCAGAGTCCAGCTAGGGGCAGCCACAGAAGCTGTGTCCAGAAAAAGAGACCTTGAAATGCTTGTGTATTCTCAGCTCTTGGGATTAACACAGCCCCAGGAAAGTACAAATGCATCTCTGGCTGTTCCGTTCCCTTAGCTGCCCACCACTGAAGGGGTAACACAGTCTAGGGATGACAACTGGGGCTCCAGAGTGGTGAAACCTGGGTTCAAATTCTGACTCACAGTTAGATTTTTTAACTTGGCTTTGGAGAACAGGAAAGTAGGATGGTGGAACTGAGGTAGGAGCAGAGCCAGGTCCCTTTAGGGGCCTCAGCCAGGGAAGGACAAGCTTCTCAGAATGGGAAGGAAGCACCTTACCTTCCAACGCATCGTCACCGACTTCTTCATATGTCTGCCGAAGAGAGAGGGGAGAGGCGTGTGAGGGCAGCCAGGATTCCACAGCCACTGCTAAAGAGGGCTGGCTCTCCAGCACCAGGGGGCCCTTTGGACCTCATCCCCAACACTACTTCTTTTGAAAATGTCCACTCCAAAGTGTCCACTTTTGCACAAATTTATGTTGCCAATGAAAAGGAAATGAAGACAATCGCATAATACAGAGGGCCTATGTGATCACCAGGAAGAGAACAAGATACTCTTTTCTCACCTCCCCAAAGTCTGTCCTGAACCACTTTTTTTTTTTTTTTTTTTGCGGGGCAATGGGGGTTAATTGACTTGCCCAGGGTCACACAGCTAGTAAGTGTCAAGTGTCCGAGACCGGATTTGAACTCAGGAACTCCTGAATTCAGGGCCGGTGCTTTATCCACTGCGCCACCTAGCTGCCCCCCTGAACCATTCTTAATTAAAGACGCCATGTCCCCCTCCCTTTTTGCTTCCCCATGTTTCCCCAGACCTGTTCTCCGCCCCCCACCCAGGGCAGGTCTGACGTGGCCCACTCCCTCTCTAGCTCCTTTCCTACCCGCCCCCCCCGCCAGCCAAGCTGGGTTTGCCAAGGCAGAGGTACCTGCATGGTGCTCTGGGTGTAGCCATACTGGGGGTAACTGTAGCTGTAGCTGCCGGTGTTCTGGTCGTAGCCCCACTGTGCGTAGTAGTTCTGGTACTGCTGATAATACTGGTTGAGGCTATAGCTGTACATCTGGCTGTACTCCATGGGCTTCACTCTGTTCCTTAGGGCAGAGCCAATGGACAAAAGGAAGCTGACAAGAGTCTGTCATCATGTCCCCCTGTTCTGAGCCAGCCAGAACCTCAGGGAGCCACTGGCCAGCACAGGGGCTGGCCTGACCTCCTCTCTAAAGAGCCTCCCAGGTCATCTGGGCCAACCCTTTCACTCCGCAGATGAAGGAGGCGACTTGCCCATGGTAACACAGTGGTGAGGGATGGATCCTGGGTAACTGCTCATCCTTTCACGCCATTCCTCCAGCTCAGTCGGCTCTGGGAATCGGTGCCAGTGAAGACAGAAACAAATGCCTGGGAAGGAAGGCAGCCCCCTGCCCCCACTCTCTATCTACCACCTGAGGCTGGGGGAGATGCAGGGGACCAAAGTACCCTCCTGCACTGCTGCCTACAAACCCCTGGTGGGGAGGAGAAGGAAAGAAGGAGGGGATGACTGGGATCTAGGCAGGAAGGTTAGTGTGGTTTGAAGGGCTGAGCGACAGGATCCTGTCTCCTTCAAAAACCTAGGCTCAAGTGCCCACCACCAAATCTATGGTTGGTTTTGAAGAGTTAGGGTTTTGAGCTTCTGGTATTCATATAGGCCTTGAGTGGAGGCAGACACTCCTTGTGGAGCAGGGAAGTAGGAAGGGGAGACCCTGACAGACAGCAGGGTGTGGGGTGCTGTGAAAGGAGGGTCAACTTTGGCTTTGCAGGGCCTGGGTTCAAATCTGGGTGCTGCCACTTACTATGTGTGTGACCTCATTTACAAAGGAGGGTCTAAACAGTCTAAATGACCATAGAGGTTCCTTCTGGCTCAGAGGGTAACCAAAGAGATGTAGAATCCAGGGGCAGGAATGTCATGGATTCCCCCCAACCCCATTCACAGGCCCAGGACTTACGCCTTGGGAATAGCCACACTCAGGCGCACTGGCTTTGAGCCCAGCCCCACTGCCCCTTGGCACTCCGTCAGGGCCCGCTTCTGTTCCAGCTCATCTGTGAACTTCACGAAGCCATAACCCCTGCAAAAAGAAGCCCCTACTGAGTCACAGGTGGCCACGTTTGGGTCCTCGCAGGGAAGCGGATTCCTGAGCTGGGGCTCCCATAATGCTCTGCTCCTAGCCTGGCCCCCACTGGCCAGTTGGCCACATATCTACCTCTGCATGTCGCTGCCCCTGGAAGGGCCCCTGCCCACATTCCTAGTCAAAGTTTCCCCAACCTTCAAGGCCAAGTCCAAACCCTAGCTCTCCAAGGAGCTTTCCTGGCTTCTGGCTGAGGGGCTCTCAGCTCCCCTCTGACCTCACAATGCTAGGTCCCCAGCCCTGCGTCACAGCCTGCCTTGTGACATTTCCTTTCCTCTAGACTGGAATTTATTTAGCCATTTCAAATACCTTATGCTTCTCTGTGTTCCCACAAGGCCCAACACAGGATGAGGTACTCACATTCTCACTGAATAAATAAAGGAGGAGCTAGGGAGAGAATATCCTATTCTAGAAATGTTCTCTATGGCCACCATACCAAATGTACTGTTGAATCTGAGCCTGTGGGGGAATCTCTAATACCAGAAGCAACTGCTGTACCCCAAGTGAAAATGTCCTTAGGGAAACTGAAGTTCAAGCTGTGTACATAGGTCTGCATGACAACCCTGAGGGCAGACAGATGGACACTGAGGTCTGGTGGTCCTCTTTGGCCTCAGGCTACAAGCGCTCAGGACTCACTGAGCTGGCTCTCAAGCTCATGTTGCCCATTCAGGACATGGAAGCCCACCAGAAAAGGAGGACCCCAAGGGTGCATGGCAAAAATGACTCTAAGGGCAAGGGCCAGGATTGTGGGTCACCTCGGGAAAGATTTCTTTGAGAATTCAAATGTAAGCCCTGATGCCTTGCATCCTCTTTGTCCTATAAAGCCCCACTTTGGTGTGAGCGGCCAGAGCTGGGAGGATGAATGTTCAAAATGAAGGGGTGTTTCACATGCTGAAGAATTCCACAGCCCAACACAGGCCATGTGAACAGAGCTGACCCTCTCTCTGTTCAGAACTTTCTTACTGTGGGCTTTTAAACCTACTCCAGAATTATCCCCACAAAGGAACTGCGGTCTACTATCAATCATTTTCAGAGGGGAAACTGAGGCCCGTAATTGGTAAATGACAGGCTCAGCAAAAGCAGAAGATGCAGCATCATAGAAAGTGAAGAGACCAAACATCTTCCTTCCTTTAAAGACAAGGGAGCTGAAGTCTAGAGGCAAGACACAATTTGTCAGGCACCTGCCCTTGTACATCCACATCCAATGGGTGTTGCACACCTTCACCAGAAGACCTGCATGTGAATCCCCTTCCGCCACCAAGGAAGGGGTGAAAACCTGAACCTGCAGCAACTTCTTCCACTTGCATTTTCCCTGTCTGTATCAGGGATAAATGTTTGCCTCTCCTTAAGAGTGAAACAGTGAAAACGAAGGAGCTGGCATGAAGCTCTCTTAGCTCCTGAGAAAAACAGTGACATCAATGCTCAATCCTATACATGGAAAGAGTCAGGGTGATTCTCCTACCACCTCAGCACACTCTGGGAGTGGTGTCCTGGTCTGGCCTTTGGAAGATGAAGGGGGACAGGACAGCAGCAACAAAGGCCAATAAGCCTGGACTGGGAGCCAAGAAACATAGTCCTGTTGGCTCATTGTGTGACGCTGAGGAAGTCACTTACCCTCTTCCTCCTCTAAAATGAAGACCTGAGACTAGACAACCTCAAAGGTCCCTCCCAGCTCTGACATTCTGTGTTCCAAGGGCCCTCCCAGACCTGAAATTCTGGGTTCTAGGGGCCCTCCCAGCTCTGAAATTCTGGGTTCTAGGGGCCCTCCCAGACCTGAAATTCTGGGTTCTAGGGGCCCTCCCAGACCTGACATTCTGTGTTCCAAGGGCCCTCCCAGCTCTGAAATTCTGGGTTTTAGGGGCCCTCTCAGCTCTGACATTTTGTGTCATTTATTTAAGCTCAACAAAGCAAGTAGGAAATTACATCTACAAAAGCCCTTGGAGCCTTGTAGTCACCCTTGGGTTCTAGGAATCATATTTCTCTCCTTCTTGGATTAGTCAAGTGAGGGGCTGAAGGTCCTCTGTGAAGGCACCAGTGTCCATCTGGCCCTTACTCCCCCTAAGCATGTCTCTCACATGTTCTGACAGCTGTTCTGAACGGGGAAGACACAGGGACAGGGAGGGGGAGGGGTGGCCGAAAGCCTTACTTTGAGATCCCTGCCTGGTCCAGGACCACCTTGCCTCCTCGACACGAGGGGTAGACTTTAACAAAGAACTCATAGAGCATGCCGTCATCCACGTCCGGGCTGAGGTCCCTTACGAAGAGCGAGTACTCGGGGCTGAGGAAGGGAGAGAGAAGGGCACGGGTCAGAGACCAAGGGCAGACAAGTGCTCAGGAGAGTCCTGTCTACCTAATTCACTCCAGTGAATCAGGCCCTCTTCCTGGGCCTGGAGGGAAGCCTCCATCTTCTGAGAATCCTCCTGGTTACCAAGCCCCCGCCCCCCCCCCCCCCCCCGCACTGTGGAGATTCACAGTCAGAGCAATCACCCCCTCATGGTGTGGGTCTGCAAACCCCACGGAAAACAGGGTTTTTAGGGATAACTTTGCAGGGTTCCACCAAAGTGTAACTGGGGCGTCCTGAGCCCGGGAGGAGTTCTGGGAGCTACAGCCCCCTCTAAAACTTACACTGAGAAAGAGGCAGTCTTATCCACTCCCTTACCCACCCCCTGCTAAAACAAAAATATTCTGTGTGTGTGCATGTATGTGCATGTGTGTGCCCCGTGTGTGCATGTATGTGTCGTGTGCGTGTGTGTGTGTGTGTGTGTGTGTGTGTGTTGGGGGGAAAGGACACAAAAAGAAGACAGGGACCACAACTTTAAAGAAGACAAAGATGCTGACAAGCTTGAGAAAACAAGACGAGATGGGGACTGGACACGGTTCTGGCTGGATGTCCCGGGAGGCTGAGCCACACAAGGCTTTGGGGTCCTTTCTGGGTATGCTTCCAACGCTGCCAAAGGCTTGGCCCAGCAGGCCAGGCCCCAGCATCCATGGCTATGGCTGGTGCACCATGGCTACTAGAACAGGGAGCAGCCCTTCCCTGGACTCACCTGTTATCTGGTTGTTTCCCATAAGTGGCGTAGTTCAGTTTAAAACGTTTTGCCTGAAACAACAGGGGAGGGTCAGGAGAGGGTCACTCTAGGGCCAAACAACGTTCAGAAGAGGCATGAAATAACCATGGATGTACTCACTGGTGTGCCAACTTGGTACAGCGTGGGGTGGTGCAGTGGAAAGAACCCTGGACTGGGGAGTCAGGAGAGCTGGGTTCAAGTTCCAGCTCCACCACTTACAAGCTAGGTGACCTTAGGCAAGTCAGTAAACCTCTCTGAGCCTCAGTTCATCATCTGTAAAATGGGAATAATAACACTTGCACCCCCTACCCTACAGGGTTGCTGTGGGGAATAAACAGATTGTGGATGGGTAACTCTTCCTCAATGTCCTACAACAAGGCGAGTTATCATCTATCACCACTTATGGTCTGAGCTGCAGGTAGACTGGAGGATGCTGGAGTGGACAAAAGTTCTGGACTGTGGGGTCTTGGGCTCGCATCCCTCCTCAAACACTTACTTACTGTGGGCCACAGACAAGTCACTTTACCTCTCTGACCTCAGGCCACTCTTTAAAATTGATCTACTCACTGGTGGACCAGGTATGCACCTGGGGGGCAGAGGGCCCACACAGAGGGGATGAGATGCTCAAGGTGCTCTTCAAGCACCAGGCCGTGTGCAGGTGAACTCCTCTGGGCCCACATGTCATGTCTACCCTGGGACCTAGCATCTCACTCAGGTGCCCATGACAAACTCATGGTCCTTACTGGTGTGGCTCCGGGAAGGGGTTTTCCATTTATTTTGTGCAAACACTTCTCAGCTGTAGCCAGATCGGCAAATTCCACAAAGCAATAGCCAGCAGGGATCCTGGAGAGAAAGGAAGGCAAGATCAGCATGAGGGCAAGAAGCTTATTTCCTGACCTAGTGACCCCTGAGGAGGCCCCAGTTGGAGGTGTCCCAGGACAGGGCCAGACTGAGGTGGCCAGAGGATTTGGGATTAACTCCCAGCGTGGCAATTTAAACCCCTGGGACCCTGAGACTCTGGTCTCCCTTTCTCTATCTGTAAATTGGCTCTTCAAGCTCTGAATCTACAGTCCTGTGGAAGGAAACTGGGTGGTCCATTGGTCTGTATTACCCATTGGACCTCTGCTCTTACATAATTTGACTGGTGTAGGAACTCCCAGTGGCCTCTACCAAAGGCGATCATTAACTAATGGTTCACCAAAGTAAGAGAGTCGAGGGGCTGTTGGGGACTCTGAGAAGTGACTGGCCTAGAGTCAACATAGGCAGGACACATCAGAACTGGAATTTAACTCAACTCTTCCTGATATGCCGTGAGAGTGGTCTGGGGATGGGAAAGGGAGAGGAATTAGACCTGTGATCACAGTGACCCCAGGTGAGAAAGCTCCCTCTACCACATGCAGATTAATGCCTGTTCAGCAACTTCTCATCTTGGGGAGCTACCTCTAACAATGGGGTATGAAGAGATTTGCTCACAAGTCAGCGTGTCTGGGGTGTAGCTGCAGGTGTCACTGCCTCTCACCTACAGATAACCAATACTCATGCATTGTTGGTGGCGATGCCAAGGGACAGGATGGCAAAGCAAAATCACATAAAGGTCCTCCACAGGTGGTCCACATGATGGAACACTCTCTAGCTCCCAAGGCATCCATAAGCCCTAAGTCCTAATTTAATCAGTCATCATGGGGGAGATCATTTCCCAACAGCAGAGGATCAGAGCCCAGAAGACCCCCAAAGCTCATCTCACCCATCCTGACCCGATCACGAATCTTCTACAACAAGCCCAACCACAAGGTCATGGATTCAGCCATTGCCCATCACTTGTGGGGAGAAGGAAGTGATTATGTCCCAAGCCCAACTGTCCCTTGTTCTGTACTCTGCAGCCAATAGAACGAGGCTCATCCCTCTTTGCTAGCACCTGCCTGTAAATGTTGAACGATAGTTATTATGATTCCCGAGTCTTCCAGTAATCCCCATCTGACGCCTGTGCAAGATCCCCAGTTGACACCCATCATGGCCGTCCTTCCTTGCATAAACTTCAGCTGGTCGAGATACCTTCATCAAATGAGGCACTCAGGAACTGATCCAACCATTGTGGAGAGCAATTTGGAACTATGCCCAAAGGCCTATAAAACTGTGCATGCCCTTTGACCCAGCAATACCACTATTAGGTCTTTTTCCCAAAGAGATCATAAAAAGGGGAAAAGGACCCACATGTACAAAAATATTTATAGCTGCTCTTTTTGTGGTGGCAAGGAATTGGAAATTGAGGGGTTGCCCTTCAACTGGGGAATGGCTGAACAAGTTATGGTATACGGATGTAATAGAATACTATTGTGCTGTAAGAAACAATGAGCAGGAGGATTTCAGAGAAACCTGGAAGGACTTACATGAACTGATGCTGAGTGAGATGAGCAGAACCAAGAGAACATTGTACACAGTATCAACAACATTGTGTGTTGATCAACTGTGATAGACTTGACTCTTCTCAGCAATACAATGGTCCATGATAGTTCCAAAGGACTCATGAGGGAAAATGATCTCCAAATCCAGAAAAACAGAACTGTGGAATCTGGATGCAGATTGAACCATACTATTTCTACTTTTTGTTTTGCTTTTTTGAGGTTTTTCCTTTTTGCTCTGATTCTTCTTTCACAGCATGACTAATGAAAAAATATGTATAATGTGATTGTAGTTACATAACCTATATCAGATTGCTTGCTGTCTTAGGGATGAGGGAGGGAGGGGAGGAAGCAAGAAAAATTTCAAACTAGAAATCTTAGGAAAACAAATGTTGAAAATCATCTCTACATGTGACTAGAAAATAATAAAAAACTTTTATGATAAAAAAAAAGAGGCCCTCAGAACAGAACATAGGCCTCCAAGTGTGTCTAGCCAGCATGGACAGCAGCAGTACTGTCCCTTCCTCAAAAGAACCCTGCAAGGTAGGTGCTGTCATAATCTCCAGTCAGTGGTTAAATGATTTTCCCAGGGTCACATAGCAATAGCTAAAAATAGCTAACACTTATAAAGCAACTACTATGGGCCAGGCACTATGCTAAGCACTTTACAAGTATTGTCTTATTTGATCCTCACAATATCCTTGGGGGGGTAGGTGCTATTGTTTATGATCCCCATTTTACAGATGAGGGAACTGAGGCAAACAGGGTTAAGTGACTTGCCCAGGGTAACACAGCAAGTAAGTGTCTGAGGCTGGATTTGAATTGAAGTTTTCCTGACTCCAAGCCCAATGTTCTCTCTGCTGCACCACCACCAGCCTTCTAACTACGTAGTCCTATGCAAAGCTGCTTTGAAAAGGACATGGTTCTGGATAAATCATTCAGTTTAATACTGGAAGGGAATTCAGGAATTGCCCTCAATTGATAGATAGGGAAACTAAGGGCCAAAGAGAGTAGTGACTTATTCACCTGGGTTCCCTTTCTCCCTGTTCTGGTTCTGGGAGGGGAGCAATCAGAAGAACTGAGTTCAAATCTCCCCTCTGATATATACTACCTTTTTTACCTTGGGCAAGTCATTTAAGCCAACCAGGCCTCAGTCTTCTCATTTCTAAAATCAGGGGTAAAATAAAATGAGAGAACTGACCTAGATGTTTTGAAGTCCCCTCCAGCTCTGGATCTATAGTCCTATGAAGCTACAGAGAAGCAGATTGCAGTTCGATATAAAGACGGACTTTTAAAAATACATTTATTGACAATTAATGTACTTGTGAGTGAGTTCCCTGTCCCTGAAGATCTTAGGATTATAAAAGAGGTGACAGGGGCAGCTAGGTGGCGCAGTGGATAGAGCACCAGCCCTGGAGTCAGGCGTACCTGAGTTCAAATCCGGCCTCAGACACTTAATACTTACTAGCTGTGTGACCCTGGGCAAGTCACTTAACCCCAACTGCCTCACTAAAAAAAAAAACAAACCAAAAAACAAATAAGAGGTGACAGGATATGAACAGACAGTTTTCTGAAGAAAGACCCAAGCTATCAATAGTCATATGAAGGGGGGCAGCTAGGTGGTGCAGTGGATAGAGCACTGGCCCTGGAGTCAAGAGGAACCAAATTCAAATCTGGCCTCAGACACTTGACACTTAGTAGCTGTGTGACCCTGGGCAAGTCACTTAACCCCAAATGCCTCACCAAAAGAAAAAAGGAAAAAAGAAAAAAATAGTCATATGAAGAAATGCACTAAGTCACTAATAATTAGAGAAAGGCAAATTAAGGCAGCTCTGAGGTAGCCCTTCATACCCATAAGATTGGAAAATCTGACAGAGAAGGAAAATGACAAATGCTGGATGAGCTATGTGGGAAAACAGGGATATTCCTGGACTGTTGGTGGAGCCAAGAATTGGTCCGACCATTCTGGAGAACACTGTGGATCCAAGCCCCAAATCAGCTATGAAACGGTACATGACTAGGTCTATACCTCAAATAAAAAGGAAAAGGACCCATATGTCCAAAAATCTTTATAGAAGCTCTTTCTGTAATGGCAAAGAACTGGAAACCAAAGGGATGTCCATCAACTGGGGAATGGCTGAATACATTGAGGCATATGATTGTGATGGAATACTACTGTGCTATAAGAAATGATGAAGGGCATGGTTTCGGGAAACCCCTGGGAAGATTTGTATGAACTAAAGCAAAGAGAAGTGGGCAGAAACAGGAGAACAGTTTATACTACAACAACAACATCATGGAGACAAGGAACTCTAAAAGGCTTAGAAACTGTGATCAACGGGGGCGGCTAGGTGGCACAGTGGATGGAGCACCGGCCCTGGATTCAGGAGTGCCTGAGTTCAAATCCAGCCTCAGACACTTGACACTTGCTAGCTGTGTGACCCTGGGCAAGTCACTTAACCCCCACTGCCCCGCAAAAAAAAAAAGAAAGAAACTGTGGTCAACACAATGACCCACCACAATTCCAGAGGATTCATGATGAAACATTAGCCACCTCCTGATAGAGAAGTGACAGACTAAGAGTTAGGATTGAGGTATTTTTTTTTTGGACTTGGCCAAAGCATGAACTCATCTCCAAGCAGCAGGTCTAGTCTCTTAGTAGGGTTAGGTTCAAACATTATAATAAAGTTTTTCCACAACATATTATAATGGGAGTTTTATTTTTCTTAATTTTAAAAACTGAAAAAACAAAGTCCATAAAAAATAATAACTGAAACTGAGACACAGCCTGGTACACATAAAGGGTTAGACCTGAGTCAAGAAGATCTGGGTTCAAGTCCAGCTCTGATGTTTACTGGCTGCCTTTGTGTCCTCTGGCCTTTTTTTTTTTTTTTTTTGGGTGAGGCAATGGGGAGTTAAGTGACTTGCCCAGGGTCACACAGCCAGTAAGTGTCAAATGTCTGAAGCCGGATTTGAACTCAGGTACTCCTGACTCCAGGGCCGGTGCTCTATCCACTGCACCATCTAGCTGCCCCTCTCTGGCCTCTTTGAAGAATGGTGGACTACAGGGTTGAAAGGCAACATACATTTTCAGCCACCACCATGTTGATTTAATTATCCTGACCCCTTTCATTTGTTACAAAGGAGAGTTCTACCAGGGAGAATGATTGGGAAGTGATATGGATGTAAGAGTAGAGAGCATCAGTGAACCATTTCAAAAGAATCCTCGGGATAAAAGAAGCAGTTTGGAAAATACAGTACCCAGTGAGCCGGTTACGGATGATTTTAACACTCAGAACGGTCTCTCCCATGGTGGCAAAGGCTCTGGAGATAAAGTTCTCATCCATGTAGGGTTCCAGCTGTAAGAAAATCAGAATTATTATGGGAACTAGCAGAAAATGACCCTCCTCCCTCCCCCAGTAGCCAGGAAGAGGCCATGCCTGCCTTACTCAAGACTGCCATGGACCCATCGGTGTTCAGCTTCTCTGAATATTACTTATTTGAAATACAGAAATAATACATGGAATACCTACCTTCCAAGGCCAAGTAGACTTCAGGGCAGGAAAATCTGTTTCTGAAACTCATTTCTAACCCTTACTAGCTGTGTGGCCCTAGGTGAGTGAATGCTAGCTGCTCTTTGCCTCAGTTTCTTCATCTGTAAAATAGGCATAATACCACCTTTTGGTACTTCCCCAGGTTGTGCTGAGGAGCCATGAGAAAAAGTAAATGTTTTGAGTGAGAATTCAATGAAATAGCTAACCTATAAAACAGTTTGTAAACCTTCAAGCCCTATCCTCTCTTTGAAGCTTGGCCCACTACCACCAGCTACAGGGGGCCCTTCTAAATTTCCCATCATTACCAACTTCTTCCACATTGCTTTGTATTTGAATGTAAGCTTGTGAAGAAAGGAGTTCTTTCTCTCCCACAACCTAGTCCAAAGCCCAGCACATTCAACCAACCCATCGATCAATCAGCAAGCATTTATTAAGTGTTTACTATAAGCTAAGAACTGGAGCTACAAAGACAAGCAAAAACAGTCCTGTGAAGAGTTGACATTCTTTTAAAAATATAATATTTATTTTGGTCTTTTCTTTTTTATATCACCAAAAACTGCTTCAACCTTCTAGAGAGCTATTCCATATAACAAATGATATTTTTGAAGAAAAAAAAATCAGCAAAACTGATTCATACATAGAAAAATAATCTACAAATATACCCAAAGTTTGTGAAACTTCTACCTCTGCAAAGGGGTGAGATAAGGGTGCCTTCCCATCTCTTCTTTGAAGCCATGTCTGTGCTTTGAAATTTTACAATATTTTAACATTTTTGGTGGTGATTCTTTCCATTTATATTGTTGTAATTTGGGGGGCTCTGCTCCATTTATTCCTTCACTTAGCCTGGCACATAGCAAGCATACTTAATAAATGTTCATTCTGGGGCAGCTAGGTGGAGCAGTGGATAATGCACGGGCCCTGGATTCAGGAGGACCTGAGTTCAAATCCAGCCTCAGACACTTGACACTTACTAGCTGCGTGACCCTGGGCAAGTCACTTAACCCTCATTGCCCTGCAAAAACAAAAAAAAAAATAAATAAATGTTTGTTCACTGACTGCATCAGTTCATGTAGCTTTTCAATTCATCACATTCTCAAACTTCTATTTTACCTTCTGTTTCTAGAATATCAGGGCAATTTTCCCCAAAAATCTCGTGGAGGATGATGTCTAAGCTCTCTTTTTTCTTTACTTTTTCTTTTTTTTTGTGGGGCAAATGGAGTTAAGCGACTTGCCCAGGGTCACACAGCTAGTAATTGTCAGGTGTCCAAGGCCAGATTTGAACTCATGTCCTACTGAATCCAGGGCCACCTAGCTGCCCCTAAGCTCTTTTTTAAAAATTTAATTTAATTTAATTTTGCAGGGCAAAGAGGGTGAAATGACTGTGTACTCAGGGTCACACAGCTAGTAAGCTCTTTTTTTGATCATGGTTTTCAGGTAGTCCAATAATTTTCAAATTATCGTTCCTGGATCTATTTTCTAAGTCAACTGTATATTCATCACATTCTCAATTGTTAGTATCACAGTCACATTCAGAGACTACGATTTGCTTAGCCCATTCTTTCATCTATATGCAACTAATTTGTTTCCAATTCTTTGTTACCACACACACAAAAAAAGGGCTTCTTTGGTGTTTGTACGGGCTTCTCATCAGTGGACTTCCTGGTATATAAGCCTTGTAGCAGAATCTCCAGATCTAAGGGTATGCATTTTAGTCCCTTTGTTTGCATTAATTTCAAATTGCTTTCCAAATTAAATGTGCCAAGAAGTTCACATTCTAGTGGGGAAGACCATATGAAATATCTACGCACATGCGTGATATATACCACCTAAATGAAAGGTAATATCATAACGTACGCACTACCAGTGGGACTACATGATCTTGAAAGAAGCTAGGGAAGCTAAGGATGGAAGGGGAGGAGGAAGAGCGTTCTAGCACTAGGGAACAACCAGTTGCAAAGTTCTGGAGTCTAGACAAGGAATGTCCAAATAGGTAGTTCAGTGTCCCCTGCACCTTAGGGAAGATAATCAAATGAAAAAGGCCAGGAAAGGTAGGAAGCGCCAGGCTTTTGAGAGCTTTAAATACCAAATAACGAATTCTACATTAGATTCGGCTAGAAAGCCCAAGAGTCCTTTTCTTTAGTTTTGATGAGGCTAAAGATCCTGCCCTCAAGCCCCTCCCCCTTTATGTGTGGTCTTCCCCATCAGAAATGGAGACCTCTTGTGAGGAGGGTCTGCTTGGTTTTCTTGTCTCGGGGCCGCCCCCTAAATCGCTTAGGGCAGTGCCTGGTATACAGTAGCTGTTTAATGGTCCATTCGGTATACAGTAAGCGCTTCATAGGTATTGTCTCTCAACAGTTTGTAACTGTCAGAATGACATCTAGGGGGGAGGGTCACTCTTTCACCCTCATCCCTATGATCCGTGATGGATGAGGACAGAACGTAGCAACCCCCCAAAGCCTTTTGCACCTAATCCCACAAGAGCCCATTTTACAGAGGTGGAAGCTGAGGCCCTAAGAAGTTAAATAACTAGGAAAGAATAGCCAGGGCAGGGATTCGAACCCAATTCCCTCCCATCCCCCAAGCGAGCGCTCGACTGCACGACCAACTGAGGGGGGAGCCCAGACTCTTACACACACACACACACACACACACACACACACACACACACACACACACACACACACACACACACACACAGGGGGGAGCCCAGACTCTTACCCCCCTCCCCACACACACACACCCCCTCCCGCGCCCCGCCCGCAGCCCCGCCCGCGCACCCTCTGCCTGCCCTACCCGTGCGTGCTCACTTACGTCCCCCATCCACAGGGAGGCCGCCATGCCCGCGCGACCCCGCGCGGCCCTGGGCTCACAGAGGCCGAGGCGCCGCCCGCGCACGCACCAACCCGATCCGCGCCACTGAGCATGCGCTGCTGCCGATGGCGCATGCTCAGCCCCGGCGCCTACTGTCGCTTCCCGGGACACGCGAAGCCCGACTATGCCGAGTAGGAGGGGTTTGGACGCTAATGGAGGTTGACCTTTAGGGGTAGGGCCAAACTTTCCATTTCCTAGTGGGAGGGACGGAATGTGTTAACGAATGAACGCGTTTTGGGGCGGGGCTTGGAGAGTATTCATTGATGGGAGGGGCCATCAGAGGGCGGGCCTTGATCCTGGGTGGGCGGGTCGGGGATGGCGGCAAGAGCGATCAAGGACTACACCAATGAGAATAATTGATGATTGATCGATTTTAATTTTTTTTTTAATTTTGGACTTAACAAACATCAAATAACATGGGTCTTTCCACATACCTAGTAGAACAGACGGGGTGTACATGAAACTGCAAGTCTCTATTAATGAGCTATTATTTATCTACTGGTTGCTTTTTCTTAGGGCAGCTAGGTGGCGCCATAGTGCATAGAGCTCCTGCCCTCAGTTCATATCTAGCTTCTGACACTGTGTGCCCTTGGGCAAGTTACTTAACCCTGTCTGCCTCAGTTTACTCATCTATAAAATGGCAGAAGGAAGGAGGAAATGGTAAATCATTCCCCTTCCACTATCTTTGTTCTTGAAGAATCCTACATGACTGAGCTGATTACTTTTCTTAAATACATAATAAAGTTGTTTTGCTTTTCTGTGATTCCTTCTGTTCTTGGCACGGTTTTTGTTTTGTCTTGTGGGGCAATGGGGGTTAAGTGACTTGCCCAAGGTCACACGACTAGTAAGTGTCAAGAGTCTGAGGCTGGTTTTGAAATCAGGCCCTCTTGAATCCAGGACCCATGCTTTATCCACTGCACCACCTAGCTGCCCCCTTGGCACAGTTTTTTAAAAATGCTTCAGTTTATGCAAAACTTTTTAAATTTAATGTAATCAAAATCATCCATTTTGCATTTCATAATATTCTCTGTCTCTTGTTTGGTCATAAACTGTTCTCCTTTCCATAAATCTGAGAGGTAAACTATTCCTTCCTCTCCTAATTTACCTGTGGTAATCACCTTATCATGTACCCATTTTGACCTTATTTTAGTATAAGGTGTAAGATGTTGGTCTATGCCTAGTTTGTGCCATACTATCTTCCAGTTTTCCCAGCAGTTTTTGTTAAATACTGAATTCCTACCCCAGAAGCTGGAGTCTTTGGATTTATCAAACAGCACATTACTAAAGTCATTTACTACTGTGTCTCCTGTGCCTAACCTATTCCATTGACCCACCACTCTATTTCTTAGCCAGTACCAAATAGTTTTTTGGGTTATGGGTTAATGGGTTAAGTGGGTTTGGGTTAATGGGTTAAAGTGACTTGTCCAGGGTCACACAGCTAGTAAGTGTCAAGTGTCTGAGGCCGGATTTGAACTCAGGTCCTCCTGAATCCAGGGCCAGTGCTTTATCCACTGCGCCACCTAGCTACCCCACCAAATAGTTTTGAAGACTGCCACTTTATAGTAAAGCTTCAGATCTGGTACAGCTGGCCCACCTTCCTGTGCATTTTTTTTCATTAGTTCCCTTGATATGCTTGACCTATTGTTTTTCCAGATGAATTTTATTATTTTTTCTAGCTCTATAAAATATTTTTAGATAGTGTAATTGGTATGGTACTGAATAAGTAAATTAATTTAGATAGAATTGTCTTTTCTATTATATTAGCTCTGCCTATCCATGAGCAATTGATATTTTTCCAATTATTTATATCTGATTTGATTTGTGTGAGAAGTGTTTTGTAATTGTGTTCATAGAGAGTTCTCCAGGGTCACTGACAGTTCTGAGGTACCTTCGCGTAGGATTTTTCTTTCTTTTTTTTTTTTTTTTAGTGAGGCAATTGGGGTTAAGTGACTTGCCCAGGGTCACACAGCTATAAGTGTTAAGTGTCTGAGGCCAGATTTGAACCCAGGTACTCCTGACTCCAGGGCTGGTGCTCTATCCACTGCGCCACCTAGCTGCCCCCTTCACGTAGGATTTTGCATAGTTTAATCAATTGCATCCCTCAGTGGATGTCTCCAACCACTGATATATTTCCTGGATTCATTCTTCTGTGATTAGCTTCCATATCCCCACCCCCTCATACACTCTCCATGCCATTTAACTCTGAATCCCAATTCCCATGAAGAGATTATAGAGACGGGTGTGTACTTGAAGAGATTATATATTTTAAAAAAAGAGAGAGATTATAGATTCTCTTCAAGTACACACCCATCTTCTCTTAGGTTTTTCAAGATTACATCTTTTCAGTCTGACCATAATGAAGCAAAGATGGGGTCATTGAAACCCCAAATCACAATTAATTCCTTACACTCCCCTGTGACCCTCAAATTTAACCCTTCTCCCCCAGTGTCCCTCTCCAAATCAGTCCCACTTCCACTATACTTGTTGGAATGCCTGCTCAATAATTAACAAGGTTCCTTTCATCTTTAATGGTTTCTTGTCTCCCTTCTTCCATCTTCTGAGTCTCACCAAGACTTGGCTCCATCCTGATACCATGGTATCCCTTTCCAGAGCTGGCTACACTTTCATTCATACCTCTTGACTCACTGGTTGTGGGTAGGGGAGTTGGAATACTCCTTGCTGTCCTGTCACTTCTAGATTTCCTCTCCAGCTCCATAACTCAGCAACCCTCTGGAAGGTTCATGCTTTCTAAATTTATGACCCAATGCAGATTCTGATGCTCATTATTAATTCCTCAGTGAACTCAATGACTTAACACTCAGTCTTTCTCTCTCAACTCCTGCTCTCCCACTAGGGGATTTCAATGCATGCACTGATGCTCCCTCAAATACTCTTAACATCCTAGTTCTTTAATCTATTAAATTCCCATGATTTACATGTCTTTGCTCCATTTCAGCTAAATAGAGCTGGTCATACCCTTAGTCTTGCCATCAACCACAAATGTTACACTTTTCATGGTTATGAACTCCACAATTCTTTTATGTGATCATTCTTTTACCTCTAATTCTGTTCTTTGTCTCCATTGTGGCTTCTATTCCCCGAGGGATGGCCCTCAATTGTTTCCCAGGCCATCAAAGTATAGAGACTGACAACTCTGCACTGTTCTGCCTCACTTGTATCCAGTTCCTGAACAAATCAAGACACGCCTTTATGATGTCATTGGTTCTCTTGAAGAAGGAAAAACAAACAACAACCCCCATAGTGGCTACTCTCCACTCTTCTTTATCTCAACCTCTTCATGAATCAGTTCAACTCTATGGTATCTTCTATACTTGAGTTCCTTGCTCTCTAGTCCAATCATTAATCACCTCTTACCAAATCTCAGCCTTGGATTACTCCCTTCTTGACCTCGACAGCATTTCTCCTTGCTCTCCTCCTGTATACTCTTGAGTTTTTGTGATTCTGCTCTCTCTTGGTTATTCTACCTGTCTGACTAATCCTTTCCATTCTCTTTTGTTGGATCTTCAATAATGTCAATGCCAATTTGGGAAAACAGAAGTTTTCCCCCAAGACTTCTCTGCCTTGTTCTTTTATAACTTGGTGATCTCACCAGTTTCCATTTGTTCAATTATCCTCTCTATTCAGATGATTCCCAGATCTATAATATCCACGCCCTCATCTCTCTTCTGTGTTTCAGTCCCACATCACCAATTGCTTTTTTTTTGTTTTTGTGGGGCAATGAGGGTTAAGTGACTTGCCCAGGGTCACACAGCTAGTAAGTGTGAAGCGTATGAGGCCGGGTTTGAACTCAGGTCCTCCTGAATCCAGGGTCAGTGCTTTATCCACTGTGCCACCTAGCTGCCTCCACCAATTGCCTTTTGAAATCTCAAATTGTATGTATTATAGGTATCTCAAACTCATCATGCCCAAAATAGAATTCATCTTTTTCCCCAAGCCCTCTCCTTTGATATTATTGTTATATTAGTAATTATATTAATAACATTCATATTACTGTTGAAGGCATCATCATATTCAGTCACCTAGGCTCACAAACTTGTCATTACTCCACATATCCAATCTCTTGGAAAAACTTGTCATTTGTCTTCATAATCATCTCTTCTATATGTCCTCTTCTCTTTAGTCATCACACTAATACAGGTTTTCTCCTGGACCATTGCAAAAGCCTTCTAACTGGTCTGCTTCTCCTCACTCCAATCCATCCTTCACAGATACCAAAGTGATTTTCCTAAAACATATTTGACCATGAATACCTACAGCCTCCTTCCTTAGAACTCAATAAACTTCAATGGTTCCCTACTATTGTTGAATCAAATATTAAATCTATTTAGCATTTAAAAGCCCTCTATACTTCTCTCTACACATTATGATCTAGCTAAAATAGTTGACTTGCTCTTCCTCACACACAACATTCCATCTCCTGACTCCATGAATTTTGCATTGACTATCTATCCCTCTTGCCTGGAATGTTCTCCCTCTTCCCCTCTGCATCCTGGACATCCCCACTTCCTTCAAGATTCACCTCAAATTCCACCCTGTTCAGGCCTTTCCTAGTCTCCTCCAGGACCTTCCCTCCAAGATTACTTTGCAACTACTATCTGTATATATCCTACATGTGCAGTTAGTTTGATGTGGTCCCACTCACCAGAATGTGAGCATCTTGAGGTCAGGGACCTTGTTTTTGTGGGGGGGCAGGGCAATGAGGGTTAAGTGACTTGCCCAGGGTCACACAGCTAGTGTCAAGTGTCTGAATCTGGATTTGAACTTAGGTCCTCCTGAATCCAAGGCCCGTGCTTTATCCACTGCACCATCTAGCTGCCCCCTTTTTTTTTGGTCAGTGCTTAGCACAGTGCCTGATAGGTAGTAAGTGCTTGATAAATGCCTATTAACTGATGCACAGGTACTTTACAGGGGGTTGTCTCTGTAATATCTCAGGTAGGTGATTCGAGTATTACCCCCATTTCTGAGATGAGAAAACTCTGGCTTGCCAGGAGTGACACAAGGTGGGAAGCATTGGAGCTAGGAATCAAACCCAAATCTTCAGACCTGGTTTGAGGCTCTTTCTACTCACTAAGCTACCTCCTATGAAATCAGAACATTCAGACTTTATATGAAAAACAAAAGGAGACACAAAAGGAACAGGAAGGAGACACCAAGGACAAGTTTCGTTATCATTTTGTCACATTTATGTATTTTCTGAAAAAATAATTTGGATTCCATGGTTTTGTTGGGGATTTTTTCATTCCTTATTGTTTGGTTCTATTTATGTAGATTGTTAGCCGCTTTATCATCGAAAATATTGTAAGCAAAGAACACTTTCACAGCTGTGGGGATCTCCCAGCCCTGCAAGAGGGGCCAGATATTATTTGGGTTTCACAGATGAATAGGAGGCTTGAGTAATAGATAGATGGTTATTTCCCTTACAAACGTGCTGGGCCAACCCTATTGGCAACTTGCCCAAGGCCAACAAGTTACTGAAAGGGAAAGTCAGGACTCAAACCCACAACTTCTGATTTCAAATCTAGTGCCTTCCACTTACCCAGCCCCACTGGCAGGCTTGGAGCTTCCTTCTTATATCATTCAGGCTCAGCCTTAAACCTATCCCTAGCAGCCAATGCCATAGGCTGCAGAGTCTAAGACACCCTTGGTTTTTTTGCAGGGTTTTTGGGTTGGGGCAATGAGGGTTAAGTGACTTGCCCAGGGTCACACAGCTAGTGTCAAGTGTCTGAGGCTGGATTTGAACTCAGGTCCTCCTGAATCCAGGGCCGGTGCTTTATCCACTGTGCCCCCTAGCTCCCCGCTCCCCACCCCTTGTTATGCTGGTACCAAAGACAACAAATCTTAATAAGATAATCCTTGAAGCACCAGGCCAGACCAAAAAGAGAACAGAAAGCAAGGATATCACTGACCACCTAAATATGAGAATTTATCTATCACACACTGGTTCTCTCCCTGCCCTCACCATCCTGGAGTCTTTGTATAGTGGGTCCTCCCCATCCCAGCAGGAATGTAACTAGCATTGATCAATCTTCCAGGCTGCTGCTTCTCAGAGAGAACTGACTAGGACCACTCAACATGGGAAGCCCCAATCTCTTCTGATCAGTTATTTTAGATGTCTCCAAAGCTTTAGGAAGTGTCTAGACATCACCAGTTGGGGATGGGAAAGGATGGCTTTGGAAGACTGGAGATGGACTACACAATACTATGAGATCCACTAACTGGACGTTAGTTCTCTGGGTGAATTTAGCATCTCTCCTGGGGTTGGGTTTAGCTCTCAGGCCCTGAATTCTTATGCCTGCCCACATTGATTAAGCATTATATGGAAAAGCAGCATTCCTGAGCTGGACTGCCCTCCTGGGCTCTGCAGCCAGTCTACCTGGATGAAACTACATCTAAGGACATATACAGTCCCAACTAGCTCTAAATGGTTTGATCTCTCCCAGGACTTGTGGCATCTGCCTCACTCCTGCTTAGCCAAGTATTTCAGAATGAAAACTGCAATATACATCTCTAGGATAACAGCAGCTTGGGTGGATACAGTGATTTATGGTCTTGAAACCATCCTCTCATGTGGATAAATGTGATTATCCCCATGTTGAGAGTGGGGAAAGCACAGGAAAGGAGAAGAATAGCTGAGCATTTGGATTCAGAGGATCCTGGGTTTGAATGCCATCTCTGCCAGTGACTAGCTGTGTGGCCATGGTAAGGCAGGAGACTTCTCTGGGCCTAAGTTCCCAGCCCTGTGAAATGAGGGGATCATAGCAGATGATGCCTTCCAGTTCTAAATGATAAGATCTCATAAAAACTGAGGCCCAGAAAGGGAACATGACTTGCCTCAAAGCAGAAAGTTAAGGGTTAGTGCCAGAACTCTTACCCCACACCTTCCGACCTAAGTAGGTGCTTCCAGAGTACCATGCAGATTGCAGTTGAGCAGTGAATGGGGATGGGCAGGCAGAGCAATGGGCCCTGCAGCACCAGGCAAGAGGGACCCTAGAAAGGATTCTCTTCATTTAGTATCCATTTTTAAGCACTGCCAACCCCCAGAAGTATCTTTAAAGCTCATCTGAGGCCAAGAGACCCAGAGAATCATCTTAGATGCTAAGATTCAGATAGTTCCACAACCCCCTCCTCCCCCTTCCCCGTGCCCTCACTGCACACTTCACCCCGATGGAGCAAAGATGAGAACAGACCCAATCCTTAAAAAAAAAAAAAAAAAACCTCAAAATTTATTCAGTGTTAAAAGATCTTACTCTCCCTGACCAAAATACTTTAAACACTCTTTTTTAAAAAAAAAAAATCACAATTATTTTCTGAGCTACTGTACAAATTCATGTTCCCCTCCCTCAAGGACCAGCCCCACAACCTCCCTTACCTACACACCCCTTCCATTTTCATTTTCTTATAAATTAATTTATAAAAAGATAGTAGTTCTCCTTCCCAGAAAAACAAGACTGCCATTCCTGGGGTTTGGAATCTGGCTGCAATAAGTCAAGTGGGTGGCATAGTATTAGTCTGAGGGAAGTGATGACTAAGGATTGCTTAGGCCAGCTGGGTTGTGGGAAATGACACTCAATTCCTTTTCTCAGTCCACTGGGTCAGCCTTGCCTTGCTTCGTCTCCATGGCCTCCCAAAGGGGAATGGCTAGGTCCACATCCTGAGTCCTGCCAATCCCCCATCTAGTGTCTTCCTTGTCCTGGCCAGGCCCTTTCCTGGGGGACCTGGGCTAGGATGCCTGGGTGAGGTTCAGGGGATCAACCTCAGCCCAGCTGCCCTTCTGGCAAGTGGGTAAGCCTTGTCCTTAACTGACAGCCCCAAATGGACAGGGAGGGGGCCAGTAAGATAACAGTTATGGGCATGGGGACTGAGGGTTGAAGAGGGTGAGGGGTGGGGGAAAAAAGCCAGTTACTCAGTGAATGCTCTGATGACTTTAGATCATGTGAACTGGACATCGCAAAGGAGAAAGCTCTGACATCTTGGTGGTGGTGTGGGGAGGCAGCGTGGGAGACAGGACCTGTGGGGGGCTCCAACCACATTCTTCCAGTGAACATTAACCCAAAGTCAGAGGAAGGCCAGGGTGAAGGGGCCTGAAGGAGGATGAGGAGCAGACAGACAAGAGAGGTGGGAAATGTCCATCCATTCATTCATTCCTTGCACATTTTAATGCAATCCCTTCATCTGGACGTTCCCAAGATGATTCCCTAAAGGAGCCAAGATTCAATTTCTGCTGCTGCAGATGCAGGTAGCGGTTTGGCAATGGAGGTTTTCTGCTGACAACTGAAGGAGTTGTATCTTTCCCATGGAGGAGGGGGGCAGGGAGAGCAGACAGTTTCATTAAAGGTTTTATCAACTCTGCTCTCTGTTTCTGACCAGTAAGACCGTGTGCTGCCCCCCACTGGACACTGACAGAACGACCCGGTTCTCCAGCTGTTTGCCAGCCATCACCACTGGGCTCCAGACGTCATCATCCCCTCCTGTGCCCAGTTGGAAGTTGGTGCCCATGCCCCAGGCAAACGCTCGGCCTGTGGGGGGAGAGAAGAAAGGTGGGGTGAGTGCCTTGTCCCCCTCCCCCAAATTCCCACCCAGATCCCACGCTCACACCCACAGGCCCAGAACACCGAGTCCTACCCACCCCCTCCCTTCCCAGACACACCTCACCATAACTTCTCAATGTTCCATGGGCTACCCAGTGCCAGACAGTCTGTCTGTACCCCTCCCCCCACCCCTGGTGTCCAATGCCATAATAGCCCAAGCTAACCACATCACCCAGGCCACAATCTACATTCTAGACCCAGCTCCATTTGTAAAGATCAAAAAGATTTCTCAGTTCTCCAATGCCTGGAAGGCAAAGTTCATCTAAGCTCCCCAAGCCCAGCACTCATGGCTCTCCAGCCTCATTTGTGTCTCCATCTTGATAAGGACCACTGGGTGCCATCAGACTGCTCTCCTCACAACCCTGGCTTATATCCTCCTCCAAGGACACAGGTCTTAGAGCAAGAAGAAACCTTATAAGTTGTCTTGTCCAACTTTCTCATTTCTTTGAGAAGTGAACAAAAATATACAAAGTCCAACTCGCTGACATTAATTTTGGTTGTTGTTGGAGGTGGGGGTATACAGTTGGTAGGCTCTGGATGCCATGCTAAGATACAGGAAAGTGGCCAGCACTCTCAGTCAGAAGTGTGGTCCCTGAGGCCTGCAGAGGTCCCTGGCTTTGGGCCTGCTACTGATCCCTACCCCATCCCACCCCCAAGCACAGAAAATGTTTTTTCCCAAGGTCTCATTTTAGTGTTGTGTATCCAGGGAGAGGCAGGTCAGTTACAGACTATCTGCCAACCCTCAGCCAATTTACTCCTGCTCCTGCGACACTTATATTCCACAATTCTGGCTTGGCCTCAATCGCAAACTGACCTGAATTTGTACTTTCACATATGTTTGGACCTTAAGTTCCTGAAGAGCAGAGACTGGATTTGGATAGTATCTCTCACCCCAGATCAGCAGGGTTCAAAGAAATCTCCAGGAGGGCTTGCTGAGCGACTGACAGATGCCCCCCCACTCACCATCCTTGGCTACAGCATAGCCAACTGAAGCACCACAGGCAACTGACGAGATGGGAGGCAGTTTTGGAATGAGGGTGGGACTGCTCTTCTCCTCAGCTCCTACCCCGAGGCCCAGTCGCCCGTACTCAGCTCTGCCCAGGCTGTACACTTTACCTGGAGTCAAGGAAGAATCACAGAGGGGTGAAAAGCACAGGCCAACACCACGGGAGCCTGCTCTGCCCACCCCTTGGTTTATTTCTTCCTGGGGCTCACGACCTTGTATTCTATAGTCCCAGCTGTGGAAATTTATTTTGATTTGGGGACCCTACCTTTGGGCTGAGATTAGAAAGCCTTGGGCCCTCAGGGTCTCTTCTGTGTGGGAGGGGCTGGTGCCCCTCCCCCTCTGCTTCAGCTGAGCCAAAAAGCTCCATGGGCTGTACAAGACGCCAGGTCAGACAGCTGGGGGAAAAAGCCCCCAGCTCCCTCTGACCTGAGCGGAGGTATCTGAGCGTTCCTGGGCTTGTCCAGGCTGGGTTCTGGTGTAGCACATGAGGCTCAAGCGCACCACACCCACCACCACCAGCCGAAGCCCTGGCTGGGAGATTAGTTTGGTCTGTGGGGACACAGGAAGCCCCGAGATTTGAGTGGAGAGAAGAAAAGGTATATATAGACCTGGGAGTTAGATTAGGGGGAGGACGGACTAGATAGAGAGACTGGAGGCTGCTGACGAGATTAGAGAGGCTGGAGAAGACTATAGACAGGGCTGCTGACAAGATGGCAAAGGTTGGTTGGACAAGACGAACAGTAACGCAGGACTAGGAGCAAGGAGGAAAGGCCAGCGGACAAGATTAGAGGGGCGGCAAAGGCGGCAGAGGGCAGACTGACCAGGAGGCAGCGAAGCACAGAAGCGTCAGCACAGGGCACAGGTTGGAGAAAGTGAAGATTAAGAGGAGTTAGAAGGAAGGAGCTGAGCAGGGAAAGTGTAACATACCCTGAGGTGAGAGGTGGCTAAGGCCCTTATTGGATTGAAAAAATTCCAGGGGCAGCAGATGAAAGCACCCGGGAAAGCAGTCAGGTTGTACATTTTATTTCCCTGTATTCTTAATTTTAAATAGTATCTCATAAATAAACTCCGCTTTGATTATTTGGTTGAGAGGCTTCTTAATATTTTGCTTATCAATTTGGGAGTGGAGCAGTGTGGTGGAACTTTATAAACGGCCCATGCTGAGTTAATAGCAGTCAGATAGCCAAATAGTCAAAAGTCCCAGAATTAGTCCTCCAGTCAGATTAGCCCACCAAATTAGGCCCAGTTATTAAAATATTTCTACACAGGGAAGCAGAAGGAAGAGGGAGAGGCTGGAAAATAGGTCTCAAACCAACACCCTGAAGCACGGCGAGCCCCCCAAAGCAGCTTACCTTCTGAGTCCAAGCAAACTGTGTGATGCTGCCCTCCAGAGAAGCCCACCCAGGATTTGGTGGAGTTCTTAAATGACGTCAGATTCTGGGGAGCAAAGCAAGGCTCCGTGCTTGGAGTACCTGGGGGAGACCCCAAGCCAGACAGTCAGGTATAAGTGTCATGGGCCCTTCCCACCTTCCCTAGGGAGCTCTCTTAGGGCACATGCTTATGGTCCCTCCTTCCTGGTGAAGTCTAGAGGGCCAGTGTGCAGAGTGGCTATAGACAAACTGGGCAGGTTGGGAAGAACCCCACCTGGGAAAGGAAACCCAACCCCAAACAGGTGAGAGACATAGTCACACCTTAGGAGTGGGAAGCACAGTGTCCCATTTCTATAGCAGGCTTCTGTTAAGAGGCCCCCTTGGCAGTGTGAGGAAGCCTACAGACCCTTCTCAGAACATCTTTAAATGAGGATAAAGTATGTAGGATGGCATTTATCAAAACAAAAGAAGAAACCCAAGCTCATGGATCTCAGGTTAAGAACTCCTAACTTGGGGCAGCTAGATGGCACAGTGGTTAAGGCACCGGCCCTGGATTCAGGAGGACCTGAGTTCAAATCCGGCCTCAGACACTTGACACTTACTAGCTGTGTGACCCTGGGCAAGTCACTTAACCCTCACTGCCCCGAGGGGGGAAAAAAAGAACTCCCATCCTGTAGGGCCATCAGGAAGAAAAGGGTGGAGGCCATTTCCTGCTGTGCCCCTATTTGATCCCCAACCTCTGAATCCTGCCAGAGTTTCTCCCCACTAAAGCTTCCACATTACATAAGAGTCCTTGTTCTGTGTCCAGAGACTTCAGCCCGGACTGATACAAAAAAAAAACAATCCCACAAAAACACAGCATTAGGTGAAACGACGTTACCTGGGACAGTGAGTCCTTTAAAACAATGCTATAAGAGGGGGACCCATTGCTGGGCAGCTAAAATCCATACCATCAAGCCTGAAACATGGGGCTTCACCAAGGCCTGGGCCTATGTCTTAGGGAACTGAAGGACCAGGGCTGAGCAGAGGCTGGTGAGGACACGGAGGCAAATCTAGTGCAATCTCCAGGACTCAGAACACATTACAGTGTTTAATGATGGAGAGGGGTCAGTATTATGTTTGACCCTGGACATCATGATATGATTGGGACATGCTGGCAACACCAAGGAGTATCTCTGCAGAGCAGCTGTTCTTCAGCTTGGGCCACAGAGTCCCAAGGACTCTGTGAATGTGGGGGGAAAAAATATTACCTTTTTATTTTCACTAACCTTTACTGAAATATAGCATTTCCCTCTATAATGAACACAGGTGACAAGCAGCACCCGTGACTGTTGCCAAGAGAAATCACAGAAAAAAATTTTCACGCTGATATCTTTTTTGGTTTTGTTTTTGGTGGGGCAATGAGGGTTAAATGACTTGCCCAGGGCCACACAGCTAGTAAGTGTCAAGTGCTTGGGGCTGGATTTGAACTCAGGTCCTCCTGAATTCAGGGCTGGTGCTTTATCCACTGTGCCACCTAGCTGCCCTCCCGATAAATCTTTAAAAAACAAATTTTACCTTTAACCTGCCCAGATTTGAAATGTTTTCTTGTTACTTAATGTAATAATAAAGAAGCATATATTACTAATATCACAATTTTATTTTATTTTTTTTTAGTGAGGCTGGTGCTCTATCCACTGCGCCATCTAGCTGCCCCTAATATCACAATTTTTAAAAAATTATTTTGACAAATGCATTTCAACAAAATTTGTTTCCTTTATCACTGCATTTTCTGCATTTAAACAGATTGCTCTGAGAAGGTGTCCACTGCCTTCTCCAGTCTGCCATAGTAGGAAGGGAAGTCCCTAACACTAAAGGCTGAGCAGCTTTACTTACTAGCTTCTCCTAGCTAGGGCCAATGGAAATCCCCAGCCTGGCGTCCTTTCCTGCCTGGCTCAGCTCCAGCTCCTTCACCATGGTGTCCAGCCCCTGAGGGCTCAGAGACAAATGATGCTGGGTGTTTGCATGCTGAGCCCAGCAGACAGGAGAAGACAGACTGGCGGCATTCCCGATGGGAGCCTGTACCCCAAAGATGACCCAGCGCAATGTCAGGCAGCATGCTTGGTACAAAGAACTCTGGCCTGGGGGTAAGAGGACTCAGGTTCAAAACCTACCACTGATGTCACCTGGGCCAGAGACCCATTCCCACAAAGGGCTCTCAGACTCACCAAGCTGGTGGTAGTTGGAGAGGCCAAAGCCGTAAACATGTCCTTCTCGGCTGACGGCAAAGGTAAAATAGGCACCACAAAAGGCATCCTGGAAGAGGACGGAGCCCCGCTGGCCCCTGGACTTCAGGACCACACACTGGGGGATCAGCAGTCGCTCTGGATTGGGGTAGGGAGGAAGAAGAGCAGGGGCAAATACAGACATGGCAGCCAGCCTCCTCTCTGGCCACCTGTGGGGTTGTCCTGCTGGACATTCTACTCGACCCTGGGTGGCAAGAGAACTGAGGGACCCGTACTTTCTTCTACCCGCCTCAGTTTCAACCCTGTGGACTACAGATGGGTCAACCAGGCCAGATACTTAAGTCTACCCCGGCGCTTCCTGCCAAACATAATTTCAAAAAGGCCCCGTGCACTGGGCCAAAGGATATTTGACTATTATGAAAGAGGCCTATTTTCTTCCAGGAACCTACTTGTTCAACCTTGTGGCTCACACCAAGTAACAGAGAAGGATGCTGAAGGGAGAGAAGGGAAATACTCTGCTAAGGCAGTCAGGAAGTACCTTCTAAAACCTATGAGAAACCACTGAAAAAGCCAGACTGCACCCTGGCCTTAGGGCTAACTCTGCCTGCAACCAAACCTTGGCAAAGGAAGGCGGCCCAAGTCCCTTACCAAGTCCTTTCCGGCCCCCACGGTTGGCGAAGAACTCGGGTACCCGCCCCAGCTGGCCCTGCTCCCCGCAGCCTGACGTGTACAGGCTGCCGTCTACCGTCAGCATCACAAGGTGATCGTTGCCTGGAAGAGAGAGGAGGAGACCGTGGGGATCCCAGGCAGTCTAGGCTCTAGCCAGTGCAATTCTCAGTGAATGGCCAAGGTATCGACTGGGAGAAGACTCTTTCTATTGGACAGGGATGCGATACCTGCCACTTCAGGCCTACAGAGAGGCCTGCCACTCATTTCCTACGTTCTAAGGGCCTTCCCAAGTCTGATATCCTGGGTTCTAAGCTCACTCTCAGCTCTGACATTCTCTGGTCCTACAAATTCTTGGCCCCCAGGACATTCTACAGCTCTACAAATTCTCAATGCTGCTGGTGGGTCAGGGTCCATCCAGAGTTCTGCACTTACCTGATGCCACCTTGACCACAGGCACCCCAAGCTGGACCTGTACAGGGACCATGCTTTTCTTCATGGGCTCCAGGAGGCCGATGACTCCATTATTATCCTGTGGGTGGGGGGTGGGAGACCACACATGTGTTTTCCCCCCCATGCTGGCTCCTTCCTCCTCCACCAGGTTCTCTCCCTAGACTTACTTCATTCTTGCCAGCTTTTTGCCTCCCCACCCCAAGAGCCCACACACCTCAAGTCTGAAGCACCCCCCACCCCTTTCTGCTTGCCCCGCATGTCAGTGTTCCCTTGTCGAACCCTAGCTCTGGTCACCGACTCTCCAAAGCCTCCTGAGGCCAACTGTTTTGGAGATCATTTGGAATGACACTAGAAAGACCTAACCTCAAAATTGTGCCTGGTCCTAAGTGCAGACATCCCACGAATGGGAGGAGAGCAGCTTGCCTTTACAGAACGCCTTTAGGTCTGCAAAGAACTTTCCAGACGTTACATCATCTGATCCTTAGACCAATCTCAAGGGCGAAGTGTGAAGCAAAAATCACCTCCCCCACTTCCAGCGCAGCACACTGTACACTCTAACTCTACCACACAGTCCCTTTATACACTCCAAGGGAGCCTGCCTGCCAGGAGCAGGCACTATTTGTGGTAGCAACAAAGCAGAAACATGGGAGGCCAGAACTGTTCCAATGGTGGCATACAGTAAGTACGGGAGGATAACGGCATGTTACTATCGTGTCATAGGAAAAGCCTCATATGAAGACTTCAATGAATTGAAGAAAAGCTAGAGATACACAGTGAGCAAGGAAGGCTCAAACAGGTAGCAGTGCAGCCAGATTAATAATTAGTCATTGGGAAATGTTTAACCCAATAAATAAAACTACAATACAAACAATGTTAATTTCTGGTTTTCTAAGTTAATCTGGGATCCGGAAGGATCCCTTTCTATGTGAATTGGACATCACTGATTTAGAGGATGACCATTAATGGAAAGGAAAACAACATTAAAAAACCATTCATTTGGATCAAAGCAGTGATCCATCTTGACTGTAATTGTAACTCTTTGTTCAGAGGGAGGATACTCTGGGGAGGGGAGGTCATCTGAGAGTGACAGCAATGTAATAGAAAGAAGTGTTGGTAAACCGTTTTAATACTTTAACCAAAAAGGATCACAGGATCCTTTCCTGAACCAACCCCTTCTAAAGCTACCACTGCTCTCCATTTTCCAACCATCTGGATAATGATCCCCATCCATTGGACTGTAGACCCCTTAAGGACAACCTAAATCTCTCATTACTGTCCTTCCTAGCAGATGACCTGGAAGACAGGTCATACGTAGCTAAAAGAACATTGGCCGGTTCAGAGCCAGGAGACTGGGTTCTAGCCTGAGTTCTGTCATCACGTGATCTTAGGTCATGTGCCAATCACTTTTCCTCTCTGGGGTTCAGATTCCTCAACTGCAAAATGAAGAGCAGGGATGAGAACTTCTTTCCCCTAGCACCAGGCACAAGGCCTCCCCTCTCTCAGGCCCTCCCATTCTTCCCAGGGCCCCAGGTGGTGGTAGCCTTACCCGGAAGGAGCCCCAGAGGAAGACTCGCCCATCCTCGGTGAGTGCTGCTGTGTGACTGTCTCCAGCTGAAACCTGCACCACCTTCTCTGACAGATCCACCACCCCCGGGATGGTTTCTGAGCCCTCCACGCTGGTGTCCCTCCCGAGGGCACCCTCATCATTGCAGCCAAAGGTATAGACCTGTACCGGGAACACAAGCCCAGCTGTCAACCCCAGACAGGCTCTGTGCTATGGGCCGGGTACTGGCTATTGTGCATTCTGTGTCAGTGGCCAAGAGGGTCAGGTTCAGTTACCATGTGAGCCCACCAGCTCAAGGCTGCAGCTAGTAACTTTGAGCACAGTCAGCCATCGCTCTGGCTGCAGGGGGACCATCCTAGTGGCTGTGGATGGGTCACTGTTGGGAAGACTACTCAATGGAGGTGAAAGGTGGGCAACCCTGTACTAATTCATCTACACCACCATCTGGGAGGTTTCTTTCAATCCCCACTTGTTTGTTCCCCTGCATACTCACTTGACCACTCTTGCCCAGACATACGGTGTGCATCCCTCCGGCCTCAGCCTGCACGATGTCTTCAGGCATGGAGACCAGAGCTGGCCGCTTCCTCTCTATCACGTCCTCACCAAGCCCTAGCTGGCCCACATCCCCCTGGCCCAGGGTTAGTACCAAACCAGGCTCTGTTCGGTGAGATCTGTGGCAGACTGGAGCCCCAGGAAGATAGGCGAGAGAAAAAAAGGGAGGAAATGATCAGAGAGAGTCCACTTGGGGACCAGTTTTCCTGCCCCAGCCAAGGCTCCAAGCAGGAACCCTTGCAGAAAAGCAGTTGTCAATAGAAGGCAGCCAGATATGCCCAAGATCAATTCTACATGAGCTTGGAAGAGATGGAGCTGTGGGCAATGAAGTGGGAGCCAGCGCACTAGAATCCTACTTACTAGTTTTCATTATTTTGGGCGGCTTTATTTTCCTAAATGGTCTTGTCTTGAGTTAATATGGTCCAAGGTTCCTTGACAATCCAGAGATCAGGGGCATGGGAGGAGGCCAAAGCCACAAAGCAAAAAACTGAAAGTCCATTACATTTCAGGGGAATGGAAGGTGTGGCAAGGTCCAGGCTATGTCCCAAAGTCCAGGCCTGGGGAATGTAATTGGAAGTTGAAGGTACTGGGAGAGCAAAGGTATGGAGGCGGGAAATCAGGAGGGTGGCCCTAACCCTGTGCTCAGCACAGGGTGTGGCTGAAAGCTTCTTATGGGCTGGCTAGGACCCTGACTCCTTCAACTATGACCCCAAAAACTGTTACAAAGAAAGTTCATTCAAAAAAATCAAAAGCAATCCTCTCTCTCCATTTCCTAGTCTAGGAGCAGATTAAGACAGGCAAAGGGGGGCAGCTAGGCGGCACAGTGGATAGAGCACCGGCCCTGGAGTCAGGAGTACCTGAGTTCAAATCCGGCCTCAGACACTTAACACTTACTAGCTGTGTGACCCTGGGCAAGTCACTTAACCCCAATTGCCTCACTAAAAAAAAAAAAAAAAAAAGACAGGCAAAGGGACATGCCCATCTCAGGTGACCTGGGAAAGCAAAGGATGTGGCAGTCAGGGGAAGAATAACCTGAGTGCTGGACCCAAGAGTTAGGAGACCTTCCTGTGATAGTCCTGCCTCCATCCTGTGTGACTGTCACAAGTGACACTGACAAGTCCCTGTCTCATTTGCCCTCAGCTGCTTGATTTGTAAAATGGGAATAATAAAGCTTGCACGATCTCTTCCTTGTAAGGCCTCATGTCCAAGTTGCACTGTTCCCTACCACCCCAACCACTCAGACCCGCTGTTGTTTCCTATGTATAGGACTAGGCAGGCCTGGGCATGGGACAGGACAGGTAGCTGGAACCTGGGGGGAGGAAGGACAAGGGCACAGCAGCGGCTGTCACCTGTCTCCCCCTAAGCCCAGAAGGTAAGGATCAGTTCGAGCTGTACTTTGGAAGGAGGGAGGCCAGGCGAGGAGCTTGCAGGGCAGGGACGAGCATCAGGAAGTTACAGCTCTTACTTGTGTTTGGTGGGCTGGCGTCTGCCCCAGCATTAGGAAGAAACAGAGTCGGAGTTTGTCAGTTGCTGAGAGGCCTGACAGCCCAGGGGCAGCATTCTGTGCACTTCCCTTAAGGTCAAAGGCCCTTGCTTACAGAACCAACCCACCTCAACTGGCCCTGGACTATCCCAGCCCCACTCCCCTAACCTTTTCACTAGCACCTACCACCCTCCCCTACAAACCTGGGGAAAGAGAGACATTTGTATATGTGTGGGGGGGGGGGGATGGGGGATGGGTATGTGGATGGGATATAATCACAAGATGCCCTCTCTATGTATCACCAATGGGGCAAAGCAGGAAGAACCTGAAATAGGGACAAAGGAGACCAGGGTTCTAGGCCCAGCTCTGCCACTGATTAGTTTGTGTGGCAAAGTCATCTCCCCTCCACGGTCTCTAGTTTCTTAATCGGTATAATGACAGACTGGCCTACGAGGGTTTCTAAGGGTCCCTCCCAGCTCTGACACTCTGTGTTGTTAAATCCCAAGATTTCATGACTCCCTGTTAGTTCCACCTCTAATATCCTAAGCAGCCATTACCCTTCTCTTCCCTCCCCATCCCTGCCCCTGTGGTTGAGACATCAGAAAGCTCCCTAGCTTCAGTCCCTGACCCATCTGGCCAGGGAAAGCAGGAGTCAAACACTGCATGAGGGACTATTGTTCTTGGGGCACTAAGATGGAATGATGTAACAGAGAGGTCTCCCGTGGGCTACCTTGTTGATCCCTTACCCAACACATGCACATGTGGCTCCTTGAGGGCAGTGCCACTCTGTCTTTATATATTTTGTAATCGCTAGCACAGTACCCAGGATTCAGAGGGACGTTAATAAAGACTTATTCAAATGAATTACCTTTGACTTTTTTGCTTTCTGTGGTGGCATTTTCTGCTGGAGGATTTCTCTTGTACAAGCGTTTGGCTGGCATGTTGGAGACCTGGAAAAAAAAAATCAAAGCCAAGGCCTTACTAATCACTTGTACTCCCAATAACATGTCTAGGCCTTCTCATAAGGCAAGGAGGATGGAAGGACCTAGGCTGTGTAAACTGCAAAGGACTCTGGGTATTTAGGAGAGAAAAGGAGGGAACGAAAGGTTTATAAGCAAGGATAGGGGCTGCAGGCAAGCCTGTCAATGCCTGGCTCTTGTTGAGGGCATCAGTACAGTGGTAAAAGCAGGAAGATATGCACAGTAATCCATGGTCACTGAAGTTGTTTGCTGTTCCATCCATTTTGGAAAAACCAGTAGAAATTACGGTAGGGATTGTGACCTAACCAAGGAGAGGAGCAAAGAGGTTCTCAAAAAATTACAAATGCCAACCACCCCAAGAAAAAAATGCTTCAAATCACTAATAGAAATACAAATCAAAACAACCCTAAGGTTTCCTCTCACACTCCGGAAATTGGCAAAGAAGACAAATGATGGCCACCGGTCAATGCAGGAGGGGCTATGGGAAAACAGGGACTGTGTGGGTGGAACAGTGGAAATCTAGAATAATGCGTCATCCTGGCTCCACAGGCAGCTGCCTATAAAGCCACCAAAAAATGGCTCAAAAAAGAAAAATTAGGGAATATTACTATGCTGTAAAAAATAACAAGCAGGTCGATTTTAGAAAAACATGGAAAGAGCAGAATGAAATAATGCAGTGAAATGAGCTGTATACAGTAAGAGCAACATCATTCGAAGAATAACAGAATGGCTAAATTATTCTGAGGAACATGAGTGTTTGAATCAACTACAAAGAACCTAGCAAGGAAGATGCGACCCTCCTCCAGAGAAAGCTATGTACTGTATGATTCCACAAGATCAAACGCTGGCCTTTTCTAATGTGGGGTTGGGAGAGAGGAAGGGAGACAACTCAGAACTCAAAATGTAACAACAAAACTAAATTAACTATAAAAATATTTACAGCTGCACCTTTGGGAAGCAGCAAAATTAAGAACAAACCGTGGCACACAAGTACAGAGTCATAAGAAACAAGAACTATGAAAAATTCAGAAGAACTTGTGAAGACTTAGGGGAATCACTGACGGATTCAGGATGAAGTAAATAGAACCAAGTGGATGCTAGACACCATAACCTCTACAAGAGATAGAGAAACAACTGGAAAATACATCAGAACTGACACCACAGCAGTGACCAATTCTGATTCTAAAGACTGATCTGGGCAGAAATGGTGAACTACAGACTTGGTGTGGGGCTCACACACTGTCAGACATGGTCAACGTTTAGATCTGTTTTGTTTAATTGTGTTTTTTACTTACAAGGGAGGAGGGCGGGGATACTGAGTAGAGACAGCAACATTGAAAACCTGCACCAACACTTAAAATTGTTTTTTTGACTTTTAATAGTTTTTAATTGAGGCTAAGTTTGACCAGGTGGGTCTCTGGCCATTGTGGGATGCTGCTTCTATCATGATCACAATCCTCATGTCAATGGCACTTTAAGGTTTACAAAGCACTTTCCTCACAACAACCCAGACAGTACAAGCAAACATTATCACCACCTAACTCAGAAAACCTTGGTTCTGGGGAGCAGGGACTCGTCCAGGGTCACTGAACTCTAAAGAACATTGGAGACGGACTCTGGTATAATTGGATTCCAAAAAGAGCATGATTTCCATGCAGCCTGCCACCCATCTGCCTCCTGACAGCTGGACCCTGGGGCAGTCGATCCACCCATCTTTGGAACTCCAGCCCTGGGGTTCAGCTGTCTGAATTGGGGAGTGAGGACAAACTCATCTTGTCTACTTTGTCTGGTCAGTCCCAGATAATGCTTGCCATACCAACCAACTGCTGCCATTTTCAAGCTCTCTCCACTTTCTGCTCTGGGCAGAATCAAACCAATGCCAGCATCAATAATTCTGAAAAGAGCATGTCAATCGGCCTATCAAGAACACTCTCTTAGGGGCAGCTAGGTGGCGCAGTAGATAGAGCACCGGCCCTGGAGTCAGGAGGACCTCAGTTCAAATCCGACCTTAGATACTTGACACTTACAATTACCTCACCAAATTAATAAAAAAACCTAAATAAATAAATGAACAAATGAAAAAGAACACTCTCTTATACAGTTCCCCCCATTACAAAGTAAGGTCCTTGACTGTTTCACTTTTGAATCTGTATTTCAAGCCTTTACCAAAGTGTTTTAAGGGCTTAATAATGTTCTTCCACCCCTTCCCTCTCTTGACTACACTGCTTCTCAGCTTCTTAGATCTTCTTCTAAGACACTTGACTCATGGGGCTATTTTCTCCTTCCCCAATAAGTCTAGAAAGTAGAGAATGAAGGACTCTGGCCGACACCATTCTCTCTGTCTCTGTACTCACCTGTAATGAATAATTATTATTAACAATAATAATAATAGCTAACATTTACATGGCATCTACTATGTGCCAGGCATTGTGCTAAGTGCTCTACAAATACCAAGGTGCTTATTACTCCCATTTTACAGTTGAGGAAACTGGGGCAAAGAAAGGTTAAGTGACTTGTACAGGGTCACACAGCTAGCAAGTGTCTGAAGAGACATTTGAATTCAGGTCCTCTTGACTCCTGGGCTAGCACTCTATCCACTGTGCCACCTACCTGCCCCCAAGGAAATGAAGTAATATATTTGAGGAATACCAAGAAAGCCAATGTCTCTAGCCTACAGAGTTCCAGGAAAGAATGATGTGTAAAAAGACTGGAGGCGTAGGAAGGCAAGGCTTGTAAAATGATTTAGATGCCCAAACAGACAATTTTCTATTTAATCCTAGGGATAATGGGGCCACTGTAATTTCTGGAGTGGAAGAGTGACATGGTAAGTCATTCTGACAGCCAAGTAAGTGGCCAGAGAATTGAAGCAGGGAGACCAATTAGAAGTCTACTGCAGTAAGTCCAAAGAAAAGGTGATGAGGGCCTGCACCAGGGTGGCAGCCTTGTGGGTGGAGAGAAGGGGACTGATATGACAGACATAAAGGGGACAAGTTTTGGCAACAGACTGGATGTGCAGGGCCAGTGCAAGTGAGGAATCAAGGGTGATATCGAGGTTTCCAGCCTGGGCCCTACCCATTATAGAACCATATATATCAGATGAGACCTTGGAAACAACTTAATCCCCACACTACCATTTCCATTCGCCCCTTCTTTCCTGAATGCCCTTTATCAATTTCTACAATTTCTGACACCTTGAGAAGGAAACAAGAAACAAGTATTTATTAAGTCAGGAAAACTCCCCTTCCTGAGTTCAAATCCACTCTCAGACACTTACTAGTCAGGTGACGGTGGCCAAGTCACTTAACCCTGTTTGCCTCAGTTTCCTCATTTGTAAAATGAGCTGGAGAAGGAAACAGCAAACCTCTCTAGTATCTCTGCCAAGAAAGGCCCAAACGGGGCCACAGAGAGTGGGACACGACTAAAAAAGTGCTGCAAAGACCCCTAAAAACTTTCCCTCCTCCATAAAATGAGAGAGTTGGAGTAGATGGTCTCTCAAGTCCCTTCCAGCTCTGAGGTTTTAGGACTGAAGTTCTGATCTTCCTCCCTGAGGCAAGCAACAATGGATTGTCTATGCAGGGCTGCCCTGCTTCGTGCTGGACAACTGGCCATGCTCCATCTGGGCTGGGCACACATTTTGGGTCTGTCCCATCTGCCTGAATGCCCCATCCTCAGGCACTCTCGCCCCAGAGTCCCTCCCACTGTCAGAAAAGCAAGTTCCCCCCGCCTCCCAAAGAAGGCTTTGGTGTGGTAGAAATAACTCGAAGCTGGCAACCAGTGCTCCTCCTGTCCTGAGG
The DNA here is from genome assembly GCF_019393635.1 of Dromiciops gliroides. Classification (NCBI taxonomy): domain Eukaryota; kingdom Metazoa; phylum Chordata; class Mammalia; order Microbiotheria; family Microbiotheriidae; genus Dromiciops; species Dromiciops gliroides. The sequence goes on from NC_057863.1 coordinate 603,888,648, forward strand.
AAGCTGGACCAGATGGTCTCTGAGGGCCTTCCCATGAGCCCTTAAAATGAACAACTGTACTCCCTACACACTGGCTCTCATTGAAGAGGAAATCGCTGTAAACTCTGACAGTGTTCAGCTGTGCGGCCTCAACGGGACAGTCCTCCCCCCACCTCGCAGCCCGCCCCAGGCTGAGAAAGCCTCTCGGTGTGGACGGTTCCCCTGCAGAGGGCCGCGGCTGGGAAAGATTTCGGAAACCTCAATGATAGAGCCCCGGCTGAGGTCACCGAAGCCAAGCAACTGGACGGTGCCCTAGACTCAAAGGGCCCAGCCCTTCCATCTCGTAGGACTGGCTTCTGCACCCAAAGACTCCCAAGAACTGGAAGAGATTATGTAAGCCAAGCTGCTCGCTTTACAAGGAAACTGAGGCTGCTTTAGTCTAAAATGAGACCTCTCAAAATCACGGGGGCTCCAGGGCCCCACGGCCGGGGGATGCTGTAGCAACATTTCTGTCTTGCTGCTGTCGGGGAGGACACCCGGGTCACAGTCAATGGAAGCATGGGTACCTTTGCTTAAGCAGGAGTCCAAAGGTGTGCATGGGGGGGGGGGGGGTTCTGCGCTGCAGCCTGCAGGCCGGACACCAGTCGGACCCTCCCTGCAGCGTCCTCTCACCCTTCCCGCGACTCAAACGGAGAGGCGGCTATTTGAAATTTCCCGCCTGGCGCAAGCGCCCAGGGGGAGGACGCAAAAGAGCATGCGGCGGGGGCGCGGCAGCGAGCTCCCAGGCCAGGGGAAGGGGCTGCGGGGCAGAGCTTGGCCGCCAGTTCCCGCCCGGGGGCTGCGGGGGAGCGTTCCTAGGATCCTTCCGAGCCGGCCGCGCCCGCCTTTCCCGGGGACCTTCGGGGTCCGACGCGCGCGCCTTTCCCGGGAGCCGGGCGCACGCGCCTTTCCCGGGAACGTGCCGTGCGGGGCAGACGCCGCGAGCACATGAGGCGCTGCCAGCCCGGAGAAGCGGCGGCCGGGGGGGAGGGGGTGTGCACACGCGGACGCCGCTTCCTTCTCCAGCGGGCTTCACGTGGGACCGCGCGGCGCCGAACTCGTCCGCCCCTGCCGGTGCCAGGCGCCAATCCCCCCCACCCGCCCACCCACCGCGCGGCCGACAAAAGCCGGGCTTGTAGCCGTACCCCGCCCGGCCTCCAGCTCGGGCCTACAGCCTAAATCCCAGCGTGTTTTACCTCAATCCAGGTGGGCCAAACGGAACTCCCCTACTCTCCAGACCGGGCCGCGAACTGCTCTCACGCATGCGCCCTGCAGTCTCCACTGTTGGGGGGGGAGAGAAGAGAGAGGAATGAGCGCCCCCTGCTGGCTACCGCAGGACGTACACCTGACTGGTTTCGGCTGAACAAGTTTACCCAGATGATTCAGATGGATGGGGTCACCGCCCTCCTCCCGAAACAGGAAGCTAAGACACTAGTTAGTGTGACCCTGAGCAAGTCACTTAACCACTGTTGGCCTGTTTCCTCAACCGCAAAATGGAATTAAGAACAGTACCTATTTCCCAGGGTGATTGTGAGGACCCAGCGTTTAGTGCAGTGCCTGGCACATAGTAGGTGCTTTACTAGATGTTTATTCTAATTGAAAATGAGATTGTTTTTGTAAAGTTCAACACAGTTCCTGGCACTTTGTGGGAGAGAGACTCTTCTCTTTCTTCCCTCAAGACTCCTAACCGAAGGCACAGGTTCAGACTGTCCCTCCTTCATCGCCTAATTTGCCAAACTTTCTCAGACTTCCTTTTGAATAGAATTCTTAAGGTCCCTTGCAGCTCTGACTCTTGTGGCACATCAGAGAGAACACCAGCTCTGGAGCAAGGAAATCCTGCCTCTGATAAACCTCATGTTAATCTGTAATATGGTGTGGGGTAGGACTGTTTGGCCTCCAACGGCCCTACCATCCCTTGGAAGTCCCCGTGATCCCCGGATGCTTCCTTTCCTCTCTACCTGTAAAATCAGGTTCAATGCCCTATTTTTATTCATCTTTGTTCCCTAGGCCTGTCATGCACACATCCAGGCTCTTCACCTTAAGAGTTGGATATTTCCTGATCTTCCACTATTTAAAGATGGAATGCAAGGAAGTCTCATAATTCCCCAGCTGGCTGATTTTCTTATCTCCAGAAAACCAATTTCTGTAAGATGAAATCTACTCAGAAACCCATACCTCTTTCAGCACCCTGGGGGGGCCCCCCCCCCCCCCCGGGGCACTCCTTTGCTCTGATTGGATGATTCACCCCATTTCCCCCCACACACTATAACTGCTAGGCTTCACCATCTCCAGAAACTCACCATTCTGCCAGATGGATTCAACTAGAAATTCACAGTTCAGAGGATTTCCCCTTCCTTCTATATGACTTCATCAGGCCACTGGACAGATACCCTAGCATAATACTCTACTCACCCCATTTTAAGTGTTTGGGTTGTGGGAGTGTCTTATGTCTTATTCTGTATTTGGCTAAAGCAGTGCCTGGCACACACTAAGTCCTCACTAAATGTTTGACTCCAATAAGATCTAAATCAAATACCACAGCCTGCAAGGAGGCACTCACTGGGAGGGGGGGGTTCCTTCATTGACTCTCAAAGCGCACCACACATTTCACAAACTAATCATTTTGTATTTATTGACATGGCTGATAAATACCTACGAGACTTGGGGCAACTTGAAAGCAAGGATGGTCCTGTTTTTTCACAGGAAGCACAGGGCCTTCTGTAGTACTTAATGTTTAAGTGTATGCATGAATTCTCTACTAGAGGTAGTTTCTTTTAAGGATAATTTGCAGGTCTCAGACATTTGACATTAGCTGTGTGACCCCTGGCCTCATTTAACCTTGCCTGTACTTTTGGATTCCCAGCCCAAGAGCCTCTACCATTGTCTCCCAAGGTTTACAACTTTCCCTTTAATACTCAAGTGGGCAGTCCCTTGGGCCCTCCACCCTTTCAGCTAAATTTTCTCCTGCCTCCCATTTCCTCTCAACTTCCTAGTCTGCTTCTGCCACCACCACTCCGCCTGTCCTTAAAAAGTCTTGTGGAAGTCCTGCAGATGTTTCAGTCGTGTCCAACTCTTCAGGGCCCCTTTTGGGGTTTTCTAGGCCAAGTTACTGGCATGGTTTGCCATTTCCTTCTCCAACTCATTTTTTTTTGCAGGGCAATGAAGGTTAAGTGACTTGCCCAGGGTCACACACCTGGTAAGTGTCAAGTGTCTGAGGCCACATTTGAACTCAGGTCCTCCTGAATCTAGGGCTGGTGCTCTATCCACTGTGCCACCTAGCTGCCCCCTTTTTTTTTGCAGGGCAATGGGGGTTAAGTGACTTGCCCAGGGTCACACACCTGGTAAGTGTCAAGTGTCTGAGGTCAGATTTGAACTCAGGTACTCCTGAATCCAGGGCGGGTGCTTTATCCACTGTGCCACCTCTCTTAACTCATTTTACAGATGAAGAAAGTAAGGCAGAGTGAAGTGACTTGTCCAAGGTCACAGATGGTGTCTGAGGGCAGATTTGAACTTTGGAACAAGTGTTCCATCCACTTCACCACCTAGCTCCCCACAAGCAGACACAGCACAAGTTGATGTGAAGTAAATAATTCAGTGATGCCTTATGTCAGAGGATCACAGCTTTTAAGTTTCCAGATTGGAGGCCCATCTAATCCCAGGGGTTCCTAACTTCTCCCACTCTGGGTATATAAAATAGGTATACATGACCTTCAACTGTTGCCAGTTTAAGAAGCTAGGATCTAGTGCATCTCATTATAACCCTGCCTTTGTGAAATACTGGTCCACCTGGGGGTTATCAGGCAAGGCTTCAGAGCTGAACTCTGAAAAGGATTGTAAATAGTAAAAGGGAGGTGCATTCTTAAAATAGGACCAACTGTGAAGAATGCCATTTAGTATGAAATGATAGGCTGTAGTATTTGAACCCAAATAGGAGATTGAAATGCTTTGAGGATTCAGCCCTGTACTTAAAAGATTAACAGCAATGCAAGATTGGTTAAAGAATTGGAAAAAGAGGAGCACAGCTAGGTGGCACAGTGAAGAGCACCGAGCCTGGATTCAGGAGTAACTGAGTACAAATATGGCCTCAGACACTAGCTGGGTGAGCTTGGGCAAGTCACGGAACCCCAATTGCCTCACCAAAAAAATTAAAAGACCCATATGGCATTAGGAGGCTAATGGTCATTTAATAGACAAATGTACTAATTAAAACATCAAGCTTAGAGAAGCTTCAGACACCTTTGGATTTTGAAAGGAAACACTGACATTTTTTGGTAACACATATATGTCCAAGTAATTAACAAGGTTCCACACAGGCTCCTTAAAGCTTTTCTCAACAGGCTGTGGCCCTCTTTAGAGGCCCCTTGGCAGACTGAATCAAACCCCACAATATACAAGTGAGTGCCCTTGAAGACTCCGTACTCCACTTTACCCACATTTTGCTACTGATGTAGGTGAAAAAAAAAGGTTTAGCTCTAAAAGGGAGTTAGACCTCAGTTAACAGATAACTTACCAGGTTCTCATACCCACAAATGACATGGGTATAGAAATTCTAAAAATGACTACATTTTGAAACTAGCCATGGGAATCAGACATGCGCAGAAAAGGCCCAATTTGTCCCCAGATTCACCTTATAACTTGTAAACCCCAAAAACACCTCCACTGAAAAAGGTACCCGGCCTTGGGGGTTGGTTTAGGACCCCAGTAACTCCAAATTAGGACAAACCCTCCCTTGTAACACCCCTAGGTGGAGATTGAGTTAAGACAGGCCCTCCCATGATGATTATTATGAGACTGATAATCTATACTACATACATTTCACTATTGGAGATACTTTTCCACTTTTCTGGTTCTCTCCCTGTGATCACTTGCAGAATTGCAGTAAAATTTGGTAATTCTTTTGGGATGACTCAGGATCAATTTGACCCCAAATTTCCTGCCATCATTATTCTGTCAAGACTAAGATGTTTATCAAAAACCCCCTCCTCAGGACACCCAATTAACACTTAATGCTCCTTTCCTCATGTAACAATTTACCTCTAAGATTTTCAGTAGATTTATATGGCTTATCAGGCTCAGTGAGACTGTTTTGTTAAAGATCAAAGATAACCTGATTACCAGCTAAAAATTGACAATTAAGTGGTTTTCCCCTGGTGCTGATTCTTCTTTCACAGCACGACTAATACAGCAATGTTTAATGTGATTGTACATATATAACCTATGAGATTACATTCTGTCTTGGGGAGAAAAATGTGGAACCAAAAATCCTACGAAAACAAATGTTGAAAACTATCCTTACATGTAACTGGAAAATAACAAAATACTTTTATTTTTTTAAAAAATGGATTAACCAATAATTGTAAGGGAATAAAACGTGGCAGAGAAAACATACCAACAATGATGCACAAATCAGTGGGGACAAGTAAAATTTATTGAACAAATACACAATAAACCTTACAACTCACATATTTCATATCCTTATATCTTAATAAGCAATATGCCCTCCTTTTGCTATAATCACTTGCTTTACACGGTTTGGCATGGAACTGACAAGATTTCGACACATATTCTGTAATTCTTCATCATGAAACCACACTTTTTTCACATTGGCCATCAAGTGTGACTTTGACGTGCAATCCATTTCTCCAAGTCTAGCTTTGATTCTATCCCATAAGTTTTCAATGGGATTTAAATCAGGTGAGTTCCCAGGCCAATGAAGCATGTTTATCCCCATCTCTTGGATAAATTTATTAACCTCTTGGGAGAGGCAGCATGGTGCAAGACAATACTGCAGCACTCTATCACCACTTGAGGTTTTCTGCAATTCTGGAATGATTGTGCTTTTCAGTATATCAATATATTTATCAGAGTTCATAGTTCCCTCAATGGAGACAAGACTTCCAGGCCCACTGAAAGTGAAAAACCCCCAAAACATTTCCATATAATCTTGAACAAAAAAATGAGTTTTATCAGTAAAAATTACCTTTCCCCAATCTTCAGCACTCCAGTTTTTGTACTGTCTTGCCCATAATAGGCGTTTTTTCCTCATAGCTGTGGTTAGTAGCTGCTTTCTTACTGTCTTTCTGGATGTTCTGCCAGTTTCAAGGAGCCTACGTCTCACTGTGGAGGAATCAATTATAATTCCTCCCGCTGCCAGGTCCCTCTGGAGGTCTCTACTTGTTTTCTGAGGATTAATTAGGCTATTTTGCAGCAAAAGGTTGTCAATACTTGGTGTTGTTTTCCTTTTTCTACCACACTTACCTTTGCGCTTTGGGGAGATTGATCCTGTTTCATTGTGCGCTTGAATGATCCTTGAAACGCTTGACTTACCCATACCAAGAGCTGCTGCAATATCCCTAACAGTCATGGAAGTATGCTCTTTAAGAGCTATAACTTTTGCACGTTTCACTGGAGAAATATCCATTTTTTAAAAACACAAAATTAAAAACAGTGTCAGCCTTGGGTCAAAATCACATATGCATGACCACTGCTTATCCCAAGTAACACCACAAGCCGCCTGAGACATGTTCCTCTTCTTACCTAAAAACAAAAAGCATCTTTTTAACATCCCAATAATACACTACTAACAACCTATGTCAATTATGTCAATTTCAAGTTGTTTCCTGCATGGTTTGTCTCCTCAGTCACAGTCCAAAGACTCTGAGAAGGGTTAGGAATATGCAGGTGCAGACACAAGGCCCGGCTTGATGTCCAACGTCGTGGAATGGGACTGTACATCACAGGGCAAAGCCCTATGCTCCCTTTCGCCACTTGAATAGAGCCTGGGGAGTGACCCTCAGGATATCCACGTTGGAATGGATGGCTTAAAGACAAATAAAGCAACTTCAACAAGGACATAGCAAAAAAAAAAGACAAAGAATCACTCACCTCTTGTCTAGGAATGAAAGCTGCAGGTGAAGAGGGCACTGAAAAGCAAAAGGAATAACTTAGTCCTCTCCCAGCCTCAAACTTTATGTAAAACACTACTTTGGGACAGCTAAGGCAGTACTGTTTCCTGCATGGTTTGTCTCCTCAGTCACAGTCCAAAGACTCTGAGGAGGGTTAGGAATATGCAGGTGCAGACACAAGGCCCAGCTTGATGTCCAACGTCGTGGAACGGGACTTTATGTCACAGGGCAGAACCCTACACTCCCTTCCGCCACACAGACACAGCCTGAAGAGATTCATCTGTCCAGGGTATCCACGTTGGATAGTGAAAGAAATTGAGTGAAGAACAGCAGGTTCTCCAAGCCATGTGTTAAATGCCTGCTCCCCCACCCCCAAGAGCAGGAGGGTTAATAGCTCCCCACATATAAGAAAATGTCAACTCACCCCTAGTATCTCCCAGGATTGTCTCTGATATGAAAACCCTAGAGTACAAGAAAGAGGTTAGATTTTTCAAGTCAACAAGAGAAAAAGTTTAGGCTGAGCCTACATGTCACTGAAGCAGTAACAATACTGTTTCCTGCATGGTTTGTCTCCTCAGTCACAGTCCAAAGACTCTGAGAAGGGTTAGGAATATGCAGGTGCAGACACAAGGCCCGGCTTGATGTCCAACGTCGTGGAATGGGACTGTACATCACAGGGCAAAGCCCTATGCTCCCTTTCGCCACTTGAATAGAGCCTGGGGAGTGACCCTCAGGATATCCACGTTGGAATGGATGGCTTAAAGACAAATAAAGCAACTTCAACAAGGACATAGCAAAAAAAAAAGACAAAGAATCACTCACCTCTTGTCTAGGAATGAAAGCTGCAGGTGAAGAGGGCACTGAAAAGCAAAAGGTATAACTTAGTCCTCTCCCAGCCTCAAACTTTATGTAAAACACTACTTTGGGACAGCTAAGGCAGTACTGTCTCCTGCATGGTTTGTCTCCTCAGTCAGTCACAGACTCTGAGAAGGGTTAGGAATATGCAGGTGCAGACACAAGGCCCGGCTTGATGTCCAACGTCGTGGAATGGGACTGTACGTCATAGGACAAGGCCCTACGCTCCCTTTCGCCACTTGGACAGAGCCTGGTATCATCTAGCCAGGATATCCACGTTAGATATTCAAACAAACACAAAAATAATAACATCCAAAACATTCTTGTATCACCAAATGATTATAGACCATTCCCTTATGCAAGGCCATGTGACCAGGCACCTCCACCCCCAGATCCCACGGCAGAAGCACTACAAGACAAACCTAAACATTTTTCTTTATAGAGATACAGAAATGGCTTCTATGAGGTTCCCCCCCCCAATCAAGAATAGAATGCTTATTATGTGTATATATATGTATATATATATATGTATATAGATATATAGATATAACCTATATCAGATTACCTGCTGTCTAGGGGAGGGGAGAGGGAGAAAAATCTGAAATTGTAAAGCTTGTATAAACAAAAGTTGAGAACTATCTTTACATGTAATGGAAAAAATAAAATACCTAATATGTAAAAAAAACCAAAACAGAATGCTTACTGTAAACTGTTACTTTACAGACAGGGCCCCTTTTTTCCCTACAACTATCTACCCCACTGATCGATCACAGGTTTAATGATGCCACTCCCCTGCTCACACTTCAATGGCTCCCCAATGAACTCCTAGCACATTACAGCCTTTGCAGAACACCTTAAGCTAAAAAATTCTATCGCTGCAAACCTAACAGTTTCCTAGAGGGGGCACCACATCCCCACGTGGCTCTGGGTTTTCATAGCCTAGCTCCCCACTTCTCAGCTCCTCGGTCACTTCCCAATCCTATTAGGAAGGGTGTGCCCACCATTACTTTGGACCAACTTTTTACATGAGTTTAACTGTTTATATCTCGTTCCTTTCCACCCCTGTTCACTGCTGCCCGCAGACTCAGCTCCTAGAGGGCAGGGATTTCTTATGTATAGTTTTTCTTTTTAATACAACTTCCAAATAACATTTACATATTCCCTTAAACCTCGGTCTGTGGCATATTATTTCCTCAAAGAGTTGAGGAAAGTGAAGAGGCCAACTAGATGCTCCGACGGCCCTTCCAGCTCCGAATTTCATGATACACAGACTACTGGAGGGAGAAATGCCCGGATTACTCTACACACAGCATGATGTTATCAGCGAGAAGCATCGATTAGTAATAAATGCAGGTGGAATGGACACTAAAGTCTTTCCTCGGCGTAGAGGTAAAGGTAAAACATTAAACACCTATTGTAGAGCAGGCACTGCATTCAAGGCTTTAGAACAGTTCCCGTTTAATCTTCCCAGAAATTCTGAGAAAGGACGAATGGGATTATCCCCCCTTTAGAGAGAACAGTGAGGCAAACGACTCGGCTACAGGTCGGACTGCCAACTTCAGACCCAGCGCTCTATCCATCACACCAGCTGACCGCCTGCTGGGGAGTCGCCGGCCCCACTTCCCTGACGGGGAATGCGGCTGTTGGGGCCCATGGGGAGCCCAAAGAAGCTTCCCTCATGGCGGCAGGGGCTCCGCGCACGCGCTTTGCTGGCGGCTGCGGCAGTGCCAAACTGTTTCGACCGGCAAGGAAGGAAGATAAAGGGCATCTGAGGAATCCGGAGCCGGGACAAGAGACAAGCGGAGGGAACTGAAGTAGGGATTGGGGTGGAGAGGGACAAGCAAGGTGAAAACGTTACTTACCGCTCCGCTGATGGAAAACGATCGCACCATCATGGCCGAAAGGGAACGGCGTGCTCAGAACACGCCCATTTATATCCGGGGAGGGGGACGCGAAGGGAGCCCGGTTACTTATGCGCATGCGTGGCACATATTTTTTGACGCTCGCGCCGGGGTGGTTCCAGGCAAATCCGGGCGGCAGTGACGAAAGAAATGGCGACAGTTGAAGGGCAGGGTCGGAAATCTCGCGATATATTAGTCTTTCTGTGGGCGCCATGGGTTCTGGTATTTTTTGGTTTCCTAGGTGCGCCTTGCGGCGGGGAGCCGAAGAGGTTTGGCTACCTTGTGGCGCAGTGGCAAATCTGGGAGTAAATTGAGGAAAACAGACATACCCTTAATCTTAGGGAGCCCTGACATTCACTTCAATTCAGAAAGCATTTATTAAGTGCAACTGTGCGCCAAGTGCAGAAAAAAAAAATCCCTGTACCCGAGGAGATTCCCTTCTAGATCTGAGATATTGCTAAAAAGAACACAGAGGAGCGAAGTCCCCTCCACTAATTCACGTGCACACCTTCTCTTCATGCATGCATAAATCAGAGAAAGAATAAATGAAGCAATAACTAGTATTTCACTAGCCCTCTTAAGCTTGCAAAGGCCTTTACAAACATCTCATTTGACGCTCCAGAACGCTGGGAGTTGGGTGCTATTACTATCCCCGTGGGAAAATTCAGACAGATGTTAAATAACTTTTCTAGGGTCACACAGCTAAAAAACGTCTGAGTCAGGATCTGGTCTCCTGGAACTTCAAGCCCTGCACTCTATTATACATGAATGAATGAATGAACGAATAAAAGCATTTATTTGGCTCTTCCTATGTGGAAGGAAGTGTACCAAGTGCAATGAAATATAAATTAAAAAGAGCTTACATCTGAAAAGAGTTGAGATATATAATCAATCAATAAACATGTATTAAGCTCCATCTAGGTGCCAGTCACTGTGCTAAGTGCTGGAGATACAAAAAGTGACAAAAGACAATCCCTATCCTCGAGGAGCTCACGATCTAATAGGGGAGACAGTGTACAAATATACACAAAGTGGGCCGCTAGGAGGACCTGAGTTCAAGTCTATTCTCAGACACTTGACACTTACTAGCTGTGTGACCCTGAGCAAGTCACTTAACCCTCATTGCCCCCCAAAAATATATAGAGATAGAGATAGATATATAGATAGATATGGATATGTAGATATAGATATAGATATAGATACAGACACAAAGCAAGCTATATACAGGATAAGTAGGAGAAAACAGATTGAAGGCACTGGAATTAAAAGGGCCTGGGGAAGAATTCCTGTAGAAAAGGGCTTCTTAAACCTTTTCCCTTAAAATTAGACCCCTTTTGGGGGCAGCTAGGTGGTGCAGTGGATAAAACACAGGCCCTGGATTCAGGAGGACCTGAGTTCAAATCCAGCCTCAGACACTTGACACTTACTAGCTGTGTGACCCCGGGCAAGTCATTTAACCCTCCATTGTCCCACTGAAAAAAGAAAGAAAAAAAATTAGACCCCTTTTTGCCCTAGAAATTTTTACTGACTCTGGGTATACAGGTACATAAAATAGGTATTCAAATCAGATATTTACTGCCAATTTTTTCACAACACCCATATTCACTTAGGCATCTCCATATGAGATCTTGACCCACAGTTGAAGAAGCAGAAGTGTAGAAGATGGGTTTTAGTAGAGGCTTAAAGGAATCGAGGCAGGTCAGTAGTTGGAGCTTAGGAGAGAGAACATTCCAGGTACAGGGGACAACCAGAGAATATGTTCCTGTTGAGAGATGGAATATCTTGTTGGAGAAATAGCCAGGAAGCCAATGTCACTGTATAGAAGAAGAGCTGAAAAAGGGGAGGATCAAGGAAAAGTGGTGCCAGCCTGGTGGTGAAATATTGAAAATTAAGGACAGCAGGTTTGGGCTCTTCCCCAAAATAAAGGCAGGTACATGAAAAAACTCATCAATAGGCAAAGAGGCCCACAGGGCAAAAGAAAGAAGCAGCTGAGACATGATGTCATAGCCTAGAGGATATCCTGTGGGGACTCAACTGGGCAGATATCTTGGCAGGTTCTACAGACCCCATCTTTTCAGGAGCCACAGTTAATATAGAAAATTCTTGCCACCAAAGTTCTTGGTCTGACAGAAGGAAGGACTGATTGGAGGAGGTGGTGGTCAGAAGCAAAACACTTGAGGAGGAATGGGGTCAAACGAGAGAGAGAGAGAGAGAGAGAGAGAGAGAGAGAGAAAAGGATAAAAAGGGGGGAAAGTAGGATGGAGGGAAATACATAGTAATCATAATGGTGGGGCAGCTAGGTGGCACAGTGGATAGAGCACCGGCCCTGGAGTCAGGAGGACCTGAGTTCAAATCTGGCCTCAGACCCTTGATACTTACTAGCTGTGTGACCCTGGGCAAGTCACTTAACCCCAATTGCCTCACTAAAAAAAAAAAAAACCAAACCAAATCATAATGGTGAATGGGAATGGGAAGAACTCACCTACAAAACAGAAGTAGATAGAGTAGATTACATGATTTAGATGTAAAGGGTGTTTCCATAAGCAAATTAGGGGACCATGGAATAGTTTACCTATCAGATATATGGAAAAGATCTATGATCAAAAAAGAGATAGAATTACAGAATGTAAAGTGAATGAAACAGATAGTATTGATTACATTAAATTTAAAAGGTTTTGCACGAACAAAGCCAATGCAGCAAAGATTAGAAGTAGAAAATGGGGGCGGGGGGGGGCAGAATACAGTAAGTTTCATCGACAAAGGCCTCAATTCTCAAATATGTAAAGAACTGAGTCAAATTTATAGGACTACAAATCATTCCCTAATTCACAAATGGTCAAAAGTTATGAACAAGTAGTTTTCAGGGGCAGCTAGGTGGCGCAGTGGATAGAGTACTGGCCCTGGAGTCAGGAGTACCTGAGTTCAAATCCGGCCTCAGACACTTAACACTTACTAGCTGTGTAACCCTGGGCAAGTCACTTAACCCCAATTGCCTCACTAAAAAAACAAACAAACAAACAAAAACCCAAGTAGTTTTCAGACAAAGAAATCAAAGCTATCTACAATCGTATGAAAAAAATGCTTTAAATCTCTATTGACTAGAGAAATGCAAATTAAAACAACTCTGTGGCACCACCCCACAACAATGAGATTGGCTAATATGACAGAAAGGGAAAATGATAAATGTTTGGAGGGGGTGTGGGAAAATTGGGACACTAATGCCGTTGGGGCAGCTATGGAAATATGTTTGGGACACTAATGCCGTTGGGGCAGCTATGGAAATATGTTTTGTATGATTGCACATGTACAAACTTTATCAAATTGTTTACCTTCTCCATGATGGGGGAGGAGAAGGAGGAAAGGAGAGAATTTGGAACTCCAAATTTTAAAAAGTGAGTATAAAAATTGTTTTTACATGTTATTGGGAAAAAAAATATTAAAGGATTACTGGGCCCTTCCATTTACCTTACAGTGGATACTCTCTCTCAGGTGCTGTTTCCATCTATAAGAATGTTTTCTTTTTCTTTTTTTTTTATTTATTTATTTATTTATTTATTTATTTGTTTATTTGTTTATTTGTTTATTTATTTATTTGTTTATTTATTTGTTTATTTGTTTATTTGTTTATTTATTTATTTATTTATTTATTTATTTATTTATTTATTTATTTATTTATTTATTTATTTATTTATTTATTTATTTATTTATTTATTTATTTATTTATTTATTTATTTATTTATTTATTTATTTATTTATTTATTTTGCAGGGCAATGAGGATTAAGTGACTTGCCCAGGTCACACAGCTAGTGTCAAGTGTCTTGAGACCAGATTTGAACTCAGGTCCTCCTGAATCCAGGGCTGGTGCTTTATCCACTGCACCACCTAGCTGCCCCCCCTCTATAAGAATGTGATCTCCTTGAGAGCAAGGACTGCCTCACTTGTCTATTTGCACCCCTATTGGCAATTAGCTAACAGAGTGAATAGAATGCTGAACCTGGAGTTGGGAAAAAAAGCCAAAAAAACCAAAACCAAAACAAAAAAACGGTGGTAGGGATAGACCAGAGTCCAAATTCAGCCTCATATACCTACTGGCTGTATGACCCTGGACAAGTCATTTTGCCTTTGTCTACCTCAGTTTCCTCAACTGTAAAATGGAATTAATAATAGCACCTATCTCCTAGGATTGCTATATAGATCAAATGATATAATATCTATAAGACACTGGCATACAGTAAGTACTTAATATTATTTGTTCCTTTCCTTCCTTCCCTAATACTTATTGCAGTGCTTTGCAGGACCATGTTTATTTGAAGGATGGTGGAGACCTGGGCACATCTGTAGGTGTTGAGGAAGGAACTAGAGGACAAGGAGAGAAGGGGAGGAAATGATACAGGTAGCCAGAAACAAAAGGATCAAGCTCATTATTCTTGGCAAGGAGAAGACCCAACTCTTCATCAGAGATTATAGAAAGGAAGAGAGAATGAAGGATGATGAAGAGGAGTTTTGAAGGATGGAGTGTATGAGAGAAGGAAGCTCATGGCTGCTTTCATCTGTCTATTTTCTCAGTCAGGTAGGAGGTGAGCTGGACTGCTGGCTAGGCAGGATGAGCGAGAGGCCAGGGAGGTTTTAGGTGGCCAGGAATAGCAGCCACAGAGTGTGAAAGTTAGAAAGGAAAAGCATTGGCTGCTGTAATTGGGCCCAGTTGAGACTAGAGAACATAAATTTGTAGTGAACCTGGTCTGTACAATTGTCTAATCTTCTGTAGTTTAGCGGCTGGGCATGGAAATGAGGCCTTTTTTTGGTTTCCATTGCTAGAATTGGATTGAAGGAAAACATTCATTTGAAAACTATTGAAGGGCACCTAGGTGGTGCAGTGAATAGAGTGGTGTACTTGCAGTCAGGAACTACTGAGCTCAAATCTGGTCTCAGACATTCATTGGCTGTGTGACCCTAGGGCAAGTCTTCTTATCACACTTTTGTGTGCCTCAGTTGTCCCATCTGGCAATAATCATAGGACCTACTTTCCTTGGTTGTAAAAATAGCATAATCCTTTTTTTTTAGAGGTAGTAAAGTCTTTAATTTTTTTCCTTTTATAAATTCCTTTTTTTTTTTTTTTTGCAGGACAATGAGAGTTAAGTGACTTGCCCAGGGTCACACAGCTAGAAAATGTCAAGTGTTTGAAGCCAGATTTAAACTCAGGTCCTCCTGAATCCAGGGCTGGTGCTTTACTGTACCACCTAACTGCCCCCATAATATTCATTTTTATATATAATTTTGAGTTCCAAATTTTCTCCCTGCCTTCTACCCCTTCCCCTTCTCTAAGATGGTAAGCAATTTGATGTTTTATATATATATATGTGCAATCATGTAAAATATACTTCTATATTAGTTATATTGTGAAAGAAGAAACAGAAGAAAAGGAAAAAGTCACCAGAAAAATAAAGTGAAAATAGTATGATTCAATCTGCAATCAGATTTCAGCAATTCTTTCTCTGGATGTGGATGTGGATTCATTATTTCCATAATGAATCTTTTTTTTTTTTTTTTTGGTAAGGCAATTGGGGTTAAGTGACTTGCAAAGGGTCACACAGCTAGTAAGTGTCAAGGGTCTGAAGCCAGATTTGAACTCAGGTTCTCCTGAATCCAAGGCTGTTGCTCTATCCACTTCGCCACCTAGCTGCCCCCCATAATGAATCTTTTGCATTGTCTAGGATCACTGTATTGCTGATCATCACACAATGTTACTGTTAGTGTGTACAATGTTCTGGTTTTGCTCATTTCATTTTGTACCAGTTCATATAGACCCTTGTACACAGAGTCTCTTTTTCTTTTTGTATGTCTGGTGCCTGCTACATAGTGAGTGTTTACTAAACGTTTTTTGAATTGTATCGAGTTCCCAGGATTGTAGATTTGTAGATGCGAGGGACCTCTGAGGAAATCAAGTTCAACCCAACCACTTTTTTCCTCTTCTTTCTTTTTAATTAAAAAAAATTAAAGAAAAATAATGAATTTCCCTTCCTACATTGGAAAAATAGCAAGCAAACAAAACCCAACTCTTGTATGAATATGCATAGTCAAACAAACTGATTTCCTGCTTTGGTCCTGTCCAGTCCCTATCTCTTTCTGCATCCCGAGTCTATTACCTCTCTTTCGGGAGATGAAGCTCTATTCTAAGATGTTGAGTTAACCCATATCTCCTGGTCACTATTTTCTTTGTTTGTTTTGTTGTTTTTTGTTTGTTTGTTTTGCAGGGCAATGAGGGTTAAGTGACTTCCCCAGGGTCACACAGCTAGTAAGTATCAAGTGTCTGAGGCCGAATTTGAACTCAGGTCCTCCTGAATCCAGGGCTGGTGCTTTATCCACTGTGCCCCCTAGCTGCCCTCCCCCTTTTTTGCTTTGGTGTGTGTTGTTTTTTTTGTTTTGTTTTGTTTTCCTGGTCACTTTTATTGAATGCTAGGATTTTAGGACAAAGCAGTACTGCTCTGGTATATAGCTGGTTGCATTGTGTACATCTGTAATTTTTCCATATAAGTAGGAGGAGATTGCTTCAGGGAGCAGGGCTGCTTGGTTAGCTTGAAACATATCTAAATTCTGAAGATATTTAATATTATGCTGCATCATTTGACTTTTTTTTTTTTTTGCGGGGCAATGGGGGTTAAGTGACTTGCCCAGGGTCACAGAGCTAGTAAGTGCCTGAAGCCGGATTTGAACTCAGGTACTCCTGAATCCAGGGCCGGTGCTTTATCCACTATGCCACCTAGCTGCCCCATCATTTGACTTTTAATATTAATTTATAACATCCCATTGTCCGTCAAAATCTCCCATCTCTTGGCCTAGCTCCAGACCGCTCCCATTCTAGCTGAGTAGTTCAATCTCTCCCAGCCCCCAAAGTATCTACCTGGGCAGGGACCTTTACTTTGGTTTACTCTTTAAACAAAAAATAGCTTTTACAAGGTCCTCCCCCAGGGACACAGTCTTTTGTCCTTACTATTCACCTTATCAAAATTTGGTGGTGACCTGCTCTTGAAAAAAGGGAGTCAAGGGGGCAGCTAGGTGGCACAGTGAATAAAGCACCAGCCCTGGATTCAGGACCTGAGTTCAAATCCGGCCTTAGACACTTTGACACTTACTAGCTGTGTGACCCTGGGCAAGTCACTTACCCCCCATTGCCCTGCAAAACCAAAGCAAAAAAAAAACAAACAAAAAGAAAAAAGGGAGTCCAAATCAGTCAAACCTGGTTTTCTGTCCAAGTTCTCCAGATACAAGTTGGGTTTCATAAACCAGCGAACACTCCATTACTCAAAGGCCAGAGAGGTCAGCCACATTTGAAAGCCATTTTCCCCAGCTGTAGATTGATCTGCCCACCTGAAGATGAGTCCTAACCCTTCCAAGGGTGAAGTAATGGGAAGGAGCTGAGAACTCTTGACCCACCTCCTCATTAAGGTCTCCATTAATGGGGATTGTCAAGGGAGGTCTAAATGATGTACTGGCAGGCTAATCAGAAGTAGACACAAAATATAAAAGGCATCATAGGCCCTTGTTTTAATGCAAATGGAGACTAGTCAGTAAAACCCTATTGTTACCAGGTTCCATGCTGTTAATGAAAGTTATTTTGCTTGAAATTCTGGCAGTTACAGTTCCAAACACATTTACCCACAATAAAGTGAATGAATAGTGGTGCTACTGACCAAAAGAATTAAACCAGAAAGGGTACGTTTAGGAGAAAGTATACTAGACTCCGTTTTTGATGTACTGAGTTTGAGATGCTGAGGACATTAAGGTGGCAATGACCTGTAGATGATCAGGGCCAAAGGTCTGAATATCAGCAGAGAGAATAGGACCCCATATGTAGTAGTTGAATCCACAGAAGTGAATGAGATTGTCTGAGAGAAGAGAAACTCAAGAAAACTCACCTTAATGGATGGGGAAGAAAATTAGAAGATAGGAAAGGATTGGTCAAAGTCAGAAGAAAAAGTCTTATGGAGTGGGATGTCTCTTATGCTCAGTGGCCCCAAATAGCAAGAAGCTTGAGAAAAGACCATTGGAATTGGGAAGCAGGTCATCACTGATGACCTCAGCCAGAGAAGTTCAGTAATGGTGGGGTTGGAAGCCAAATTATAATCTGGGGCAAGATTGGGTGGTGAGGAGGTGGTGTCATGAGTTATAAAATCTTTTTCTTTCTAGAGGTTTAGCAACAAAGTTGAGGAGAGAGGTAGGAAGATGAATAGGATAGAGAGGTGAAGTGATTAGGGAGATATAAATTTGTTCTGTAAGCAGATCAATCAACCAGCATTTATTTATTTGTTCATTCACTCATTCATTCATCCACTCATTCATTCATTTATTTCAAATGTGGTAAACATTTTTATTTATAGTACCAATTTTTATCTCTCCTTCCCTACCTCCCCATACTCCTCCCTGAGGCAGCAAGCAATCAGATATGGGTTATAGATGTATGATTATGTAAAACATTACAATTTTAGTCATTTTGTATAAGAAAACTTGAATAAAAGAAAAAAATAAAAGAATGTGAAAAATAGTATGCTTCAGTCTGTTCCATCAATATCAGTTCTTTCTTTGGAGGTGGATAGTATGTTTCATCAATAGTCCTTTGGGATTATTTTGGATTATTGTATTGTTGAGAATTCAACTAACATTTATTAAACATGATGTCTGAGTCGATGGGGATTTAAAGATAAAAATAAAATGTCAGATGAGGAACTAGAGGGAAGAGGGAGATTATTCTGAAGATGAATGAGAGAGGTTGGTTTGAGACATGCTACTTCTCCCTACTTAGCATCCCCTACATGGGCTTGATTCTATGGGCATTTGGGTGGGTCAGTAGATAGAATGCTGGGCCTGGAGTCAGAAAGACCCAAGTTCAAATCCAGGCTCAGACACTTACTAGCTGTGGGACCCTGGACAAACCACTTCACTTCTGTCTGCCTCAGTTTCCTTTAAAAAGGAGATGATATTTGTAAAACTACTCAGCAGAAATACTTGTTTCCTTCCTTGCTTCTTTCTGTCTTCTGCCATGTGACTGCAGGACAGGTTCCCATTATCTCTTGCTTGGATTCTCTTGTAGAGACTTCCAGACTAATCTTTGCAGAAGCATAGCTCTGGTCAATCATTCCTATGAATACATTTTCTCTTCACTTATATATGAATACACGTGGCTTTCTCCTTGATAAATTATAAAGTCTGAGGATGGGGAGAGTTGTCCTATCTTTCAGACAGCTAGGTGGCACAGTGGATAGAACATCAGTGTAAGAATTATTTTGATGTCCCTACTCAATTTAATCAGTTCATTGGGATTTAATGGGTATCAGTGAGTGTGTTAAGGAAAAAACACTAAGTTTGAGTTAGTTAATGCTATAAGAATAAGAGTTATGATTAATAACCCACCATGTATTGATGATTATATTACTTGTGCTTGATTTTATAGGATAGGTTTATGCTGTATTACTTAGGCCTGTTATAAGGATTTATCCTAGCTTGTGCTGCTGTATTAACACTGACACCCCCACCCCTTCCTAATTGAACCATGTTTGAAATAAGGTTCATATGGCTTATGGAAAATCCCTGCTGACCATCCTTCCACAGGACATTAGTCACTGATGTTTGTTCTATGGAAAGCCCCTGCTGAGATGAACTGGAAAGGCCCAAGACCTAGCTGACAGGGTTTCATGTCAGGTGGAAAGTCCTTGAATACTGCTGACAAAGTAATGATGATTGAGGAACATCTCTCTTGACCAATCATGAACTTGCAATGCCCATTAATGAACTTCCAAAGTCAATAAAAGCCCATGTACAGTGAGCAGTAGGGTCTTTGACTGTGAGGAAGCTTTTGGATCCAATTGCTTAGAGACCACTGGGTGTAATATAGTGAACACCTTAGAGCTCTGCCTCAGTTACCTTTGCTAGAGATTGCTAGAGATTTTGTAGCCCACATCAGGCCTGGAATCAGGAAGACTACTGTGTATTGTACATCTACTCTGTTTCACTGATTCACTTTTCTATTAAGGGGCTAAAATTCTAGCTAGTCTGTCTAAAATATCTAATGAGTGGTCGCCAATAAATTATAAGCTTTAGCAAGAGTTAGACTTTTAAGCATTTATTAAGGAGAATAAGAATTTGGTGAAGAGAGAGAGAAAGAGGCCTAGATTCAGCTATCTATCTCAGGAAGCCCGCATTTCTGCTCCACTCTCATGAGAGTCCTGACAAGAGAGCAAGAGCCAGCCTTGTCCCTTCTTTCTCCCACAAGCCTCCTCTGAAACTGGGAACATCCCGTCCACATGCACACACAGCTCCAAGCTAATTGGCTGGTATCTTTGATAGACAGTACTCATGAGCAAACACCATTTCCTGATGCCAAAGAAAAGCCTAATGGCTTGCCCTCAGAGGCCTTCATCTCATGGTGGAGCTTTCCTACAGTAACTCTCCAGCAGGTGGAGTCACTCCAATTGTTACACTATTTCTTAGCCAATATCACATAGTTTTGGCAATTATTGCCTTATAAGTACTGCTAAACCTCCTTCCTTTACATTTTTTCATTAATTCTTTGATATTCTTGACCTTTTGTTCTTCTAGATGAATCATTTCTACCTCAGTAAAATAATTTTTTGTTAATTGTGATGGCATTTAAGCAGCTAAGTTTAGGTAGAACTGTCATTTTTATTGTATTGGCTCTGCTCACCCATGAACAATGAATATTTCTCCCAATTATTTAAATGTGATTTTTTTTGTATAAAAAGTTTTAAGTTCATATAGTTCTAGGGTTTGTCTTGGTAGGTATACTCCCGGGTATTTTAAACTGTCGGCAATTATTTTAAATAAGTCACATATTACTATATCTTTTAGCAGGGTTTTGTTGGTGACATAGTCTTTTGTGTATTCTTGTCACCTCTTCTTAATTTCTTTTGCTTGTTAAATCCCTACCAGTTGTCTTTTATCATGACCATTTTTGCATGAAACATTCCCTTGATAGTTCTAATGATTTTTTTTTTTTTAAAGTGAGGCAATTGGGGTTAAGTGACTTGCCCAGGGTCACACAGCTAGTAAGTATTAAGTGTCTGAAGCCGGATTTGAACTCAGGTACTCCTGAATCCAGGGCCAGTGCTCTATCCACTGCGCCATCTAGCTGCCCCGATAGTTCTAATGATTTTTTAAGAGATCTCATCTTTCCCATTTTGCTATTTTTTATTCCTTTGCATTGCTTAGTTAGGAAAACCTGTTTCTCCTTGAATTCCACATTTACTTGGGTATATCTTTCCATTTCTCCTACCTGGCTTTCTTTCCTCAGCTATCTGTAAAGTCTCATCAGACACCCATCTTGCTTTTGGGTTTTTTGGGGGGAATGTTTTTTATTCTGCCTCTTATTGCAAACCTCTGTACATAGTTCTTTAGGCATTCTGTCTCCTAGATCTAATTCCATACATCTATTCATCACCTCTATTTCATATTCATAAAGGATGTTATTTAGGTCATACCTATATAGTCTGATGGTTTTCCCTACTTTCTTCAATTTAATTCTGAATTTTGCAGTAAGAAGCTCATGATTGGAGCCACAGTCAGCTCCAGGTCTTGTTTTAACTGATTGTATAGAGCTTTTCCACCTTTGACTGCAAAGTATAAATCAATCTGAAGTCTATCTTCACCATCTAATGATGTCCATGTGTGGAGTCAATTTTTGAGTTGATTAAAAAGAGTATTTGCTATGACCAGCAAGTTATCTTGACAAAACTTCGTCTCTGCTCTGCTTCATTCTAAGGCGAAACTTGCCAGTTATTCCAATTCTCTTTTGATTTACTGTGACATTGAGCAGTTTATGTTGGATTCAAATAGATATCTTTAGGTCATTTTTGAGAGTCTACCCCACTACCATTTTTCTTTCTTTTATTGACTACACCCAGCTTACTGTGGTTCATAGATCTTACATTCCAGGTTCCTATGTAATATGGATCTCAACAGCATCAGACTTTCCTTTTGTCGCCAGATGTATCCATAGGTGAGCTTCCTTCTGACTTCATTAGTTACTGGAGTTACTTGTCATTGTCCTTAGCTCTTCCCCAATAGCATACTGGACACCTTCCAACCTAAGGGACTCATCTTCCAGTCATCTTTTATCATTTTATACTATCCACGGTGTTTTCTAGGCAGATGCTGGAGTGGTTTGCCATTTCCTTCTCCAATGGATGACTTTTTGTCTGAACTCTCCACTATGATCTGTCCATTTTGGGTAACTCTGGACAGCATGGCTCAGTTTCATTGAGTTTTGCAAGCCCCACCTTGACAACATGGATATGATTAGGGTTGGGAGGGGCATTAAGACTTATCTGTCCTTTATTTCTTTCCCTCTGAACCTCTCTGCTGGAGGAAGGATGATATAACATAGTAATCTGAGGGTGCTAGGGTTCATTCATTCAATAAATTCATTGGGTGATAAACACATGAAAATAAAAACATTTTGGAAACTACCTAAATAGGAAAAGAAAAGTGATTAGGATGTATAGTAATAGGTTTGGGCAGATTGGGCCTTGCAATCTCCCTCAGATAACAAATTAGCCACTTGTGTTAGGTTAGCAATTTCATAGAAACCTATGTCCTTGGTGAAGTGATGTGAACAAAATGGCTGGAGTACTCCTAAGTGTCATCAGTGATAAATACAATGGTGAATTTTTATAGGGAACAGAAAGGGTTCAAAGATTCAGGGATAGTTTTGACTTGAGGTTTTTATTGGGATAGGACTGGAAGGTTTCCTCTTGTCCAAAACAGCCTTTTAGGAAGGGCAAAATCCTGGAGTCCATGCTAGTTACAGAATAATTTGGGGTGTGGGTCTCTTCCAAGAAGGCCTGGGGCTTATAGTCAACCACTGTAATCAATAATTGTAAATAACTGTAAATTGTAAAATGTAAAATTGTTTGCATATTGTCTCCACTATTAAACTGTAAGTTCCTTGAGGGTAAGGACTGCCTAGCACATAATAAATCTTGACTGACTGGTATGTGTACATGACCTAACTTCCTTGCTAATGGTGTTTTTCACTTTTGTATCGCTAGTACCCTGCACAGAACAGGCAGTCAGTGTGTGTGGAATTCCATTACAGAGATAAAAGGCCTGCCTTTCCAGCATTGGCAGGCCTTTGATAAAAATCACCACACCAGAGTCTCAGTTTCCAAATCTGTAAAATAGAGACAGTACTACTTGCACCCCATTACCCCACCAGTCTGGGGTAAGAGGTACATAATATAGTGTGTATCAAAGCACTCTGCAAAGGAAAGCCCGAGTCACTGCCTTCATATGGCTACACTTCATCTACTCACTGGCCCATGTTTGGACTAATATCACTGTTACATAAAAGGTTAGCTGTATAAATACCTTTGATTTTCCCCTCTGGCAAACGAAGGATTTGGCACAGATTTTGTGTATAAAATAGGAAAATTTGAAAAAATCTATAATATTGTAATAATTAATATTTATTGATAGGAAGACTGATATACAATGTAATTATTTCCTCTACAAAGAGATTTTGTACATCAAAAAAGCATTCTGAAGTCTAAAATAGCAGGTTTTTCTAGGAAGAACTTTACCTCTTCTTTACATTATGTAAATTTTTGATAATTACAAGGAAAGGGAATTCAAAATCCATTTTATAAAAAACCCTGAAAAAGCCTGGGTCCCCCCACCCCCAAGGACAGGACTGAGATGAAAGGCTAATGGGGCTCCCCGGTGGCACACAGAAGGCAGACTGGTAACCCAGGACACCAAACCTGGTACCAGCTTGGCACCTTTGGATTGGAGAGCAAAGGCAGTGAAAGGAAGGGTGCAAATGTCCTCTCGAACCCCAGAGAATGCTGGTGTGGGCTTCATTCAGCTAGAGGGAGGCTCCAACCATGCCCTGAGCTGGCAGAATGACTAGGAAAAGGAAGGTGAGCAGGGACCCATCTGGGCCCACCTGCCTTCAGCTTCACATTCTTCAGCAGCACCATCATTAGCCTTCCCACCATCATCCTAAATCTTACCATGGGACGTGGATACAGCTGTCGCTGCCGTCCCCTACCCCTCAATGAAACACCACCTTTAAAGGTCACTTCTAGCCCTTTGTTGAGACCTGAAATTCAAATATTTCACGGCAGGCTTCACACTGATGTACTGATGTGGAAAGAGAAAAAAGAGAATAGAGCACAGGAGAGGACAAACTAAGGAAACAAAGGGAACTATAAGGGAGAAAAAAGGGAGAAAACCGGCACCAAACAAGCCACAAAACCATTCAGAAGTGGGAGAAAGACCCATTTTTTCTCTTCTTATGGGTATGAAACTGAGGGAAACAAAGGAGGTTAGATGGTTTTTTATCAAAATCTAAGAGCATCTGAGTCACCCATTTTAAGACATAAGTGATGAACAAGAATGAGACCCCTACGTGGAACAGGGTCTAGGCACCAGCTGCATATGCTACATTCTGCTAGAAGAGAAATAAGCTGAGGTTTGAGCTGCAGGGGAGAGGAGAGGAAAGGATCAGCATGTGCATGTTGGAAGAAGGGAGGGGAGGAGAGGAAGAGAGAAGGGTATGAAGGGGAAATGCAGCAGGAGAGGGCCAGCCACTTTGGGGTGAAGCTGCCATGGCGACAAGAGAGGGAAGCAGTGCAAAGTCCCTTCACTGTGATTCGGTGAGCCATAGCCCACTGGGCATGACTGTGCTTCTGGCTGGTGACAGAAGGGACCCCCTGCCCCCAACAGAATCGCTCCAGCTGGGTTCTGCAGGAGAACACAGTTCTTGGTCAGTAGTGATTCAGCCTATCATTTGGTACAATAAAATACAAAAGCCAATCATATACAAGTCACATTTGTGTCAGCTTCCTGCCTACCTGTGGGGTAGCTTTTGTTTCGTTTTTGTATCCAGAAAATATACACACATTTCTCATTTCACCAACTCAGAATCTGGTGTTGCAGCTCAGACTAAACAAACAAAAGCTCACCAGGAAAAACATGTTCCCACCACTTCTTCAAGACTATTTACAATAAAGAATCTGGCTGATGGGTGTCAAAATGGAAAAGTCAATGGATGGTGGACATCCCTTCAGGTCCAACTGTGCGATGAAGAGTATTGCTGTGTTACGAGAGGTATGACAGTGCTTTCTGACTGGCCTTAATTAATGACACGCCCTTGTAGTAGGCCAGAAGACCTTCCCATACGTCCGCTGAGCTGGATGAAGGGCTGTGGCGGAGGAGGGCAGCATGTCTTTTTCCCAGGAGCCTCCACTCTCTATGCCAGGTAGGTTGAGTGACGGGGAATTGGCCATGATGCTGCTGGGCAGGGTATTATACTAATAGTACCAGAGCGCCTTCACACAGGGCAGCAAAATGTACAACCTGAAAATCCTCCTGAGAACTCTGGACTCCCCTTGAAGTGTGAGATGCAGCTCACAGAGGTGGAAAAGCACTGGTACAGAGTGTTCAGTCTGGCCCCAGGGGCCCATCTGATGATTTGTTCCAGTGAAATGCTACATTCAGAGAGATGCCATCCACCTTAGAACTGCGGCGAGTCCATCTGTGGACATGCTGTGAAGAACTAAAGGGTCTTCCATGTATCTAGAGATGGAAGCAGGAAAGCAGCCCTGTTTGGGGGGCCTTTAAGTTTCTCCCCCAGAAGTCAGCATCATGGTCGATGGAAGCTAAAACCAGACAGACAAGAGGGAGGTTATAATAGACATGCACAATCAATATCCTGTTCTTACCACAGCATTGGCAGCAATGCAAAGCAAAGGTACGCATGCTAAGCCAGTGTGGGTTCAACAGGGCCACAGCATCACAGTCTCCCAAAATGCCTCTTCACAGACCTCAAAATTCACCCAGGTCAATTCCGGAGGCCCAACCATGTCAACATTAGCTTCTCCCAGGCTCCTCTCAAGGCAACACTTCCAATGTATGACTAGCTCCAATTCTTCATCCCTTATGTTAGGGTGAAATCTGCCCCATTCATCTTTTTTTTTTTTAATTTTTTTTTCTTTTTTCTTTTTCTTTTTTTTTTTTTGCAGGGCAATGGGGGTTAAGTGACTTGCCCAGGGTCACACAGCTAGTAAGTGTTAAGTGTCTGAGGCTGGATTTGAACTCAGGTACTCCTGAATCCAGGGCCAGCGCTTTAACCACTGCGCCATCTAGCTGCCCCCTGCCCCATTCATCTTAAGTGCTGCCTTCCAGGTGCCAGAAAAAAGAAAGATAGCTTCTTTCCCAAGCCTTTCAAAGAAGTGAAAGTCCCTGCCACTCCTGCCCGCCACCCCTCATCCTTATTGCTTCCTCTCCTCCCCCCTCCTCCTTTCCTCCAGGGTAAATAGCCCAGATTCTTCACCTAGCCCTCCTATAGCAGGATTTCCAGTCTCCTCAGCAGCCTGGTGGCCTATTCCCATTTTAATATAACAGAGGATCCAGAGGTAAATGAAACAACCACCCTTGTTCTAGACTTGTATTATGACAGCGTAAGGTCCCATTAGATTTGGGAGCTGCCTTGTCACAGTTATTGACAGATATGAAAGGTGGGTCCATTAGACCCTAGCTTTATTAAACTCAGGGTCACAACTCCATATAGGGTTGTGTAGGAATGTGGGGGTCACGGAAAATTTGGCAACAGTAAGTGGTTATGTATACCTATTTTATGTACCTAAATACCCAGGGTCATGTACAAATTTCTCAGGCAAAAAAGGGTCGTGAGTGAAAAAAGAAGCCCTGCATTAGATGAAACTCAAATGAACTATTTTCTATAAAAATCTTCTATATCCAAAGTGATTGCTACTATCCAGTGTTAGAGAGCTCACACCATGTTATGCATAATACAACTGAATAAATATTTAATCAGAGTCTAATATATACAATGAACAGTGCTAGGCACAGGGGATAGAAAGATGTCAGAGATTCTAAGGTTGGGATGAAGGAGGAGGAAGTGCCAGAAATGGGGCATTTTAAGGATAGAAGAGATGGAAGGTCATTTACAAGAAACAGCTAAGCAGGTCAGTTTTGAAAAAGTATATAAAAGTAATATTGTGAAGGGTTTTCAATGGCAGGTGCATGGTTGGTTTGTTTTTTTAATGGCAATAGGGATCAGCTAAAGATTTTTTAAAAGGAGGATGATATCATTCTATCTGTGTTCAGTTCTGGAATTCAGTGTGGCAGCTGGGGGAATAAACTAAAGAGAGCAGAGACCAGAAACAGGAAGAATAAGAACTAAAATTGGCTAGGTGAGGGATGAAGGGAATGGATGTGAAGAATGTTGTGGTAGTAGAATCAAAACAAGATTTAGCAACTGATTGGAAACATGGGTTGAGAGAGGGGGATTGTTGTTATTGTTGTTCATCCTTTGTTTTGCAAGAGGTTCATCGGGAGAAGGGAGAGTCAACTATGATGCCAAGATTGTAAAACTAAGTGATCAGAAAAGATGGTGATGACCTTGCTCAAGGGAAGTGTGGGTTGAGATAACTCTTGGGTCAAATATGGGTTCTAATTTGGATGTACTGAGTATCAGATGACTTTAGGAAACTGAGGTTGCAAACTTGCACCCCAAGGGAGAGAGAGTGGAGAGAGAAGAGATGAAGGCATAGGATAAAGCTTTTGGGGACACTTGCACTGAGTAGGCAAGTTAAAAACAGACAGACCAAAAGAGAGGTTACAACGAGCATGCAGAATATTTGACTCTTCTCATAAGGGTAAAGTGGGCAAGCTCTACCATGGGGAGGCAAGCAAAATGAGAACCTGGACTGAAGTCTTATGGAGGCTAAAAGAGGAATGGAGAGCAGTCTTAAATGCTGCTGCAGAGATAAAGTGGGATGAGGACTGAGAGAGCTGACTGACTGTGGCAATTAGGAAAACATTAGTAGCCTTGGAGAAAACAGTTTCAGGAAAGGAAAAGAGTTCAAAGAGAGGCAATGATTAAGCAAGGAAGGCTGCTACAAGGGATGGGAGAAGAAGGGATCAAGAGAAAAAGGTGAAGGATGGTCATGGCAAGGACCTTCCTCTCCTCCTCAGAGCTCGAGTACAGGAGGGGAAAATGGGGGTTCTGAGGTGTTAAGAAAGGTAGGAGAGAACGTGGCCTCTATTTTCTGAGTTAAGTAGGAAGTAAGGTCCTTTGCTTGGGGGCTGACTTAAAGGGAAGTAGGTGTCACAGGATACTTGAAAAGACAGGAAATACCCAGGTGACATCACTAGTAAGTGAATTCAGTCAGGAGAGAGATGGTGGGTATCTGGCAAGGTGCACAATGGGGCATTAAAGGGTAGCTGATTAGGGCAGGGCCGAAGAGAACATCAATAATAATAAAACAACAGGATCTTGGGGTGAGAGAACAGAATTTCGGGGTTCCTTCCAACTCATAGAACAACATTCAGGTGAAGGTGAGAGCAAGGGTGTGACTGTTCCTATGTGTGGCTGAGGGGAACTGAAGATGGAGGTCATGAGAGTTTAAGAGGCAAGGCCCAGGGTGTTGAGGAGTGGGATGATACAAATATTGAATTCCCCAGGTTATGAATGAGGTGGAGAGGAAGACTATGAGCCAGGTACATGAAGAATTGAAGCTGACATGGAGTTTGGGAGACAACAGCAATAAGGATTTGGAGCAGGTAACAGAAATGGATGGAGTGATGCAGGTAAGGAGGCAAGCTGGATGAGGAGGAAGGAGCAGACTTGCTTCCACCTGGCCAGGTGCACTGGGACACAGGAGAACAGCAACAGCCCTTAGCAGATAGCTGGGAAGCTGGATGTGAGAGAGCATTTGCATTTATGAGAAGAAGGCCCAACTGTGCTGCAAAGATCATAGCGTAACAAGATTAGGTTATGGAAGGGACCTCAGACATTACTGAGATCAACTCCCTCACTGTGTTGGTTAGCAATGAAGAAACTGAGCTCTAGAGAGGGAAGGTACAATTTAGCTAGGACAGCCAGACCTCTAATACTGAGGTTTTCTAGACTCATGGAGTTTGTCCTGTCATTACAGGGAAATCTCAGGATGCAACAAGATTGAACTGGTCTGGTCCTCCATGTGGTAAGTCCCCTGTGCCCCTCTGCATGGAGGGCAGGGCCGTGGGCTCAAGGGCCTCTATTTAAAGAGGGAGCTCAGCATAGATTTCCTCCCCATATGTACTGGAACTTCTCCATCATTCTCTGGCCTGGTCCTCGCCTTTCCAAAGCTTCCTTTGGTGACGGGTTGAAGCCTCTTAGATTGTAAGCTCCTTAAAGGCAGGACCTATCTTTTTCTTATTTGCATTTGTACCCCACTGATTAGCACAGTGCCAGACACCCAACAGTTTCCAAATATTTACCAAATGACCATCATTTGGGGGTTTGGGGATTCCAGGAATTTTGAATTATCAACCTTGCTGACTTGTTTTGTGTGGTTTAAAGGGATTCTTTATCTCTTACCGTGTAAAATGTTTGCTGTCTTCATGAACTTCCATCTCTGAACTTTTAAATTCATTGAGTTCCTTTCGAATGGCAGCCTGCAGAGAAGACATAAAGAGGCCATTAGCTACAATCAGTCTTGGCCAGAGTCACAGAAACCCTTCTGTCAGGGAAATGGAGAAAAAGAGCTATGCACATTTACAATTTAGTGGGCTGACAAACAAATTTGACTGATTTTTCCAAAGACTTTTCATGTTTAATTCTACAACCATTTATTAAACAAAGTGTGGGGTAGTGGGTAGAGTACTGGACTTGGAGTCAGAAACTAAATCTCACTTCAGACATTGGCTGTGTGACCTTAGGTAAGTCAATTAATCTCTCTGGGCCTCAGTTTCCTCATCTGTAAAATAGGGATAATAACTAAACCTACTTCACCAGATTGAGAAACAAATGAGAAAGTATCTGTCAATACCATGTAACTAATCCGTTGTTAAGGCACTGTGTTAGGTTTTGGCTATAAAGAGATAAAAGTCAATGCAATTCCTGCCCTTAAGGAGGCTGGACTCTGAGATGTGATATCATGTGGTAGATACACATAAGTATAACTGGGCAAAGAAGAGACCCAGACAAAGTGCTCAAGGAAAATCTGAGGGCAGAGGGAGAGAAGATGCTTTTCCTAGGGGTAACCAGGATTGTTTCATGGAGGTGATGGCACACGGGCTGATCCTGGAAAAGTAGGATTTTATATCTTATGATGGAACCAAAATAGACATGTCATGGGATTTAGGAATTGAAAAACATGGCCACTGACTTATCTATATTCTAGCCCCTAATTTTACAAAAGATAAAATATAAGACCTTGCCCAAGATCACAGGGCAAGTTAACCTCCAAATCAAAGTCCTGAACAGCATCTTTGGTTCTACTGACAATTCTTACTTTCAGTCAGTACATTTGTTGTTCTTTGGTCATTTCAGTGGTGTCTGACTCTTCACAACCCTATTTGTGTTTTCTTTTGGCAAAGATACTGGAGTGCTTTGCCATTTCCTTCTCCAGCTCATTTTATATATTAGGAAGCAAACAGGGTGCCCAGAGTCACACATCTAAGTGCCTAAGGCCATATTTGAACTTAGGAAGATGAGTCTCCCTGACTGCAGGCTGGGTACTCTATCCACTGTGCCACTGAGCTGCCTCAAATAAAGGAAAAGAAGTGTTCCAGGCACCTTGTCAGCAGGCGTTAACTTCGTCCAGGGCTTGTCAGCTCGCCGATCGTAGTCCTGAGCATCAGTTACCTCGACATACTCGTTAAATCTCAGGATTTTCCTGGCTAAGAGTTCAGCAACTGTAGGTCTTTGACTAAGCTGAAAGAAGAAAAGAAGGCATTAGCTCCACTATAGCACTAGTGATTAGCTACCAACTACGGACTGATTAAAAGCTGATGATGTATTTGTGCATTTCAAGTGACTACAATTATATAGGCACCTATATGGAGATATTGGACCGGCCAGAAATAGGCAACTATGTCTTCTGTGTTTATAAACAAAGAGTTCCTTTTAAACAAAAGCTGATCCTGAATGTGAACGTCGTGACTAATGGCTGAGAAGGCCTCTAATACAGCACAACTGGGTTTTCTGCTCTATGCCAGGCCACCAAGTGAGGCGTTCACATTCTTTCTTCTTCATCTGTTTCACAATGGCCTGGGCCAATGGAAAGAAGAGAAGACTCTGACTTTCTCCTCTGCTTCCTGGAGTGCTGACCAGGAATCTGCTATCATCAGCTGAGCCCCTTCCCAGCCTCGAGAATGTGCAGTCACAGCCAGAGCACACTGTCTCCCAAATACCTCCTGCTGTCTTCCTCTCTCGTTGTTTGCTTAAGACACAGAGCGGACAGCTGCTGGGCATAGAAGATGCCCCAGGAGGAAGCTTTAGTCTTCCCTCTAAATTTTCATAAATAATAGAAATGGTATGGGAAGGAAGTTCCTAGGTCATCCAGTACGAACTGTATCTACACAGGATTCTGCTCTACCACAAAACCAATGTGGGGTACCTCAGCTTTCCACTGACGGTGGGCAACGACCTCAGGAAGTATTATTCTACTACTCCTTTTTTGGCTTGTTCTAACTTTAAAAATACCTCTTCTATTCACTGACAATCTGCCTCTCTCTAATGTAGAAGGAACCATGGAGGATATTGACCCCAAGCCCTTGATTTTGCAGATGAAGAAGCTGGGGCACAGAGCACTTAGGTGCCTAGTCAAGGTCCTACACAAAGCAGGTATCCAAGGGAGGTTTTGCACCCAGGTCTTCCTGACTGTTTCTCCAAGACCATGCTGCCTCTCTTGACCCACGATTCCTGGAGTCAAGAAAAACAAATCTAAGCCTACTTACATGTGACAACCCTTCAAACAGTCAAGCATGGCCACGAGGCAGGCCTAGGTCTTCCCTTCATATCACAGATCTTCATAGGGTGTTGCTTTAAGTTACTGCAACATTTTGATCAACATCCTTGGCCACCCAGCTAGTTTATCAAAACTCTCCCTGAAAGGGGAGCCCAGAAGTGGGCCTGCTGCCCCTTCACATGTCCTCCCATGGTAGAAGCAGGAGACCACCACCTGCCTTGCTTAGGTGCCCTCAGTGAGAATGAGCCTTTGGGGCTGCTATGCCCATTCCCTGTGGGCTTGCTGAGAACATGGGACACTGAAACTCTGTTTTCACACAAATTACTGTCTAGCTAAATTTAAATAAATCATGTTCTATTGAGGTTTTCTGTATTCACATCACATTCCCTTCTGATAAAGCACCTCTCCCACTTCTCTACCCAATGATCCTTCTTCTGCAACCAAGATTTAAAGCAACCCCCCAAAAAAATCCAGTTCAACAAAACAAATAATTTCTAACTTTTTCATCCTAAAAATATAACTATTATTTTTAGAGCACAATCATTTCCCAAGACACTTCCCTTCTGCCTTGAGTTTTCCTTGTAACGCAGAAAAGCAACTAATCAGAACCTATCGACATAGCACCCAAGCCTGGCAACACAATGAAAGAGCCAACAAGCATGGGGAAGAGGGGGGAGGAAGCTTCATGATATGGAGTCCAGGGCCAAGCTGTCCAGTTTGGACCTGTGCTGTTGATGTGTTGAACCCAATTGTAAAATGTTATGGAGTTTTCTCAAAGTTTTCACCTTAGATTTGAACAACTGTTTTGAGATTGTCAGGATAATGTTGGATACTAATTCGATTGTTCAGTGTGTTAGGTACCACTCCTGACTCTGTCATCTGAGAAGTTGATAAGCATATCTAGCATTGTGCCTTCAGTTAAGATATTACAGACTTGATTATACACTATGTTGTAGTACTTTCTGATTCTGTTTAGTCATGTCATCTCATTTGTAATTCAAAGGGCAGGGATATTGTTATATTTTAATAAATTCTGATCGATGAAGATATGCTATTAGATAATGAACTGATGTCACACACAAAAATTGAAAACAAAAAAGAGGGGGAAAAAGAGCAAAACAAGAGATGAAAATGTTGGTATTGTGAGTTCAATGAATTTCCTCCCAAAGACAGCCTCCAAAATCTAAGGAAGAATTGCTAGCAGCTCTGTCCTCATCAGAAAGACAAATTGCTGTACCTTTCTGGTGAGTCGACGTTTGATCTCTCGTTTTTCTGCCTGCCGGTCAGCTTCATTTTTGGCTGCAATTAGAGAATGGGAAAAAAATTTCATTATTTTAAAAAAACTCAACTTGCAGAAAACACTGATCCCCAGTTATCATATTCAGCACGTTACATCTGGCACCAATAATCCACATACAGTAAACCTCCACTCAAGGAGTCTGGGGCTCAGAAGTTAGGCTGCATAGTTGAAGGACTTTAACATTTACCAAGTAACTGAATGTGGTTTCAGATCACAATAAGAGTAGCTTGGACCTTCTTAAACCCAAATAACACCTATGTACTACAGTAGAAATAACTCTCAACTAGGAGTTCTAAAAATCTGCCTATGGGTAGGAAGGTGGCTGTGTATAAGTCATTGGATTTTTCTTATAACTCCATTTTCTCATCTTTAGAACAGGACTAATAAAAATCAGCTGCAAAGTCCTATTTCACAAAGTCTCCCTTCACAAGACCTCTCCTATGCTGCCCCCGCCTTGCCTCTGACATGTTCACTGCTATAGAACAGGCCCATATCATCTCCCACCTGGACTAATGCTGTAGCCTGCTGGTTGGTCTCCCTGCCCCAATTCTCTGTCCACCCCACTTGGTAGGCAGACTGATCTTCCTAAAGGAGAAGACAGACTCTAGCATACTGCCCCCACCCTCTCAAATGCCATCAACTCTGGAGGCTCCCTATCACCTCCAAGATCAAACAGAAAATCCCTCTTTAGGATTCTGAGATCCTCCATAAACTGGTCCCTTTGAGCTTTCTGGTCTCCTCACTCCTTTAGCCCCCCAGTCACCATGCTTCAGGAACACTGACTTCATTGCTATATATGCCTCAAACCAAACCCAACACCACCAAGCTCTGGGCATTTTCAAGGGCTTTCTACCAGGCCTCCTCATTTCTTCCTCCTAACTTCTCTGGATTTCTTCAAGTATCAGTTAAATCCAACCTTCTGCAAGGAGCCTCTCTGGACGCCCCTGAATTCTAGTGTTTTCCTCACTCTTATTTTATTTTATGGTGAGGCAACTGGGGTTAAGTGACTTGCCCAGGGTCACACAGCTAGTAAGTGTCAAGTGTCTGAGGCCAAATTTGAACTCAGGTCCTCCTGAATCCAGGGCCAGCGCTTTACCATTGCGCCACCCAGCTGCCCCACCTCCCCCCAGCTAGTCCTAATGTTACACTATTTCACAGATGAAAAACTGAAGGCTTACATACAGAGTTTCAGGCACTTTGCTGTGGTCCTACTCCAGGTCCCCTGGCATGTCCAATTTCATAGGGGGAACAATTCTTGATAGGAATATTTCCCAAAGTGGGAAGTACTCTCACTCTGAACCCCCTGCCTCCAAGACCCATCCTTAGTTTTGCTTTTGTTTAATGATACTCAAAAGGCAGAAATAAAGCAAAGCAAAACAAATCCATCCCAAGCATAGCTTCATTCTAGTGACAGATGTTACTCACGCTGGAGAATGTTCCTTTGTTCCAGTTCTTCTGCTGTTGGTCTCTGACTCAGCCGCCTAAAAGGAGAGCAGAAGGCATTAAGATTGTGCCCCAATTGTGCCCCTTTGGTTACCAGTGTATCACAGGGTCAGCAACATTATTTTTTCTACCACTTATAGCACAAGAGTGCTGGAGTCAGGGGGAAAGCAGCACATTCCATCTACAAATATGGGATGGTCAGGTCAGCCATGAACTTCTTGCATAAAGACACCTCATATACACTTTATAACAGTTTTCACTGAAGTTTTTCAGCTGCCATTCCCAATAAGGCCTTTTAATGCTAGAAGGACGTAGATATGAACACCAAGGCTCAGGGAACAGCAGGGCCAGGAAGGATATGGCCTACAAGATTTCTAGGGGGTGACCACCTTCTTGCTAAAGCTAAGGGTCACTTATTTCAAAGTCCTCATTGCTCCTGACACAGCAGCACTGACCACTGTCTACTGCTTCTGTATACTCTCCTCCCTGTGTCTGTGAGACCCGCTGCCTTGCTGTTCTCTCTGGCAAGCTTATCATCTGTGTCTCCCATGCCAAAGGCTTTGTGTTGGGACCTCTCCTGTTCTTTCTTGATACATTTCTTCATACTCTCAGATAATGATCATCAACTCTGATGGAGTCACCTAGCATATTCACAGATATAACTCCTAAATCTATATATCCAACCCTCCTTTCTCTACCCAACTCCATCCAGTCTCACATTTGTCTAGATGACAACTCCACATGGATGTCCCACAGTTAGGGAAACAGGAAAAACCTTTTTGGGTGAATGGAAAATAATAATAACTATTTCTAGATCTAAAGTCCCTTTGCAGATTTTTCCCTGTATAAAGTATGAAAAAGATCAAGAATCAAAGCTAAAACTCTGGAATATGGATTAAAGGTAATAAGCTGAGAAGCAGGAACAACTTTGGACTAGAGAAAATCATGGGCTTCCCCATTCTCAGAAGGGAGAGTTAGGACCTCCCTATGGGCAGTACCAGCTTTCCCCACTCTGAAGGGATCAGGATACAGATCAAGGAAGTACTTTTGAAACTTTCAGGGAGGGGAAGAGGAATTAAATGGATCTAGAATTAGATTAAGTGGTTTTTGTTCCATTAGATGAAGTAGGTGTTAAGCTAAAACTCAAACACACTATGACACCACGCCATTTTAGACATTTCTCTCTTAGAAATGTTTGGAATTAGGATGATCAATTACTTTTGACAAGACTGCTTCTGCCAGATTTGTGAATGAAACAAAAAAGACAAAAAGCAGTCTTATTTTTTCGCACAGGTGACAGCCCAAACACAACATATAAAAAACAGAATGTGTAGCATGAGATGAAGATGGGACTTCCTGTGTGTCTGTCTTTCTCTCAGATACAACCCCGCCCCCCCCCACATGCCCCAAGCCATGGCTGTTGCTTCCAGTCACTCTCACCCTAAGAGTTATCCTTGACTCAGCCACTAAGCATTCTTTTGGCCCTGAGAACAGCAACAACCCCCTAAGGGACCTCCTGGGTCAATGACCCCCTCTTCTCCATAGAGCTGCTTAAGTAACATTCCTAAAGCTCACACTAGACCAGACCATTCCTCTGTTTAACAAGTTTCTGGGGCTGCCTAGAGAATCCAAACACAAACTCTTGTCTGGCATTTAAAGCACTTCACAATTGAGAAGAAGGGATATTTGAGAGATATTGCAAAGGTGGAATCGACAGGTAGTTCCTGGCGAGAACTTGGATATTGGAAGGGTTCTGGAAGCGGGGTGAGATAGGGAGGAATCCAGGAAGATTCCTAGGTTGGGAGCCTGAGGAACTAGGAGGACAGTGTGGCCTTCTACAACAACAGAGAAAGTAGGAGGGAGGGAGGGTTTTGGGGCATGCTGGACATGCAGTTCAAGATATCTGAAAGGCAGTTAGAGATGTGAGATTGGAGGTCAGCAAAAGGGAAGGACAGGCAGAAAGGAGGGATATGATCTATTTCCTACCTAATCAAAGTATTCCCAATCTGATGTCGTATTTCATTCCACTCCTCCTTGCTCTTTCGAGGCCAAGAGTTCAGTCCCAGGTCTGATTCACTGGGTTTATTATTCAGCTTCATGGCCAGAGTATCTTTCCTTTTCACTTTATTAGCCAGAGCACCTGGAGAATAGGGAGGAAACAGAAGAGGTATGGTTAAGGGCCAAAGCCAGTACTTCATCTGGAATGAGGCACTCAAAGAGAGCCCCTACCCTGCCCTCTTTCTTTATAACCAAACAGGATGCAGACATAGCTCTTCAGACATGGCTCTTCAGTCAGGAATACAAACACATGGTGTAAGACGGAGAAACAAGAAGGCAGCACTTTGTTCAAAGGGGCACATAGGAACCACAAAGAATGTTAAAGTTATTGGAAGGGGGCAGTTAGGGGGTGCAGTGGATAAAGCACCGGCCCTGGATTCAGGAAGACCTGAGTTCAAATTCAGCCTCAGAAACAGAAGGAAGCACCACCTGGGACAAGGATCTTTGTTTTTGTTTGTTTTTTTGTAGGGCAATGAGGGTTAAGTGACTTGCCTAGGGTCCCACAGCTAGTAAGTGTCAAGTGTCTGAGGCTGGCTTTGAACTCAGGTCCTCCTGAATCTAGGGCCAGTGTTGCGCCACCTAGCTGTCCCCGACAAGGATCTTTGAAGGAGAGAGCAGGGTTCTGATTTAATTGAGATGGAGATCAGTGACTGTTCTGCCATTGCCTTGGAGGTCTGTCTGCCTGAGGGCACATTATGTTGGAGGGCACATTATTTTATGGTACCTTGTGTGTTACAGGAAGTCCACATTTAAGCTTGCTTTTCATCTAACCACCACCCTGGCCAAAGTTCCATACTAACACCCCCAACAGTACCATATAAATACAAAATCTAAGTCCAGCTGATATCTTTCAACTTGTAGCAAGGGGAGATACATCAGGCATCACACATGAGAAGAGCACAGGAGTGATTTACTGTGACTACGACTAGGACCATCATCAGTCTGACTGATGAGAAGAACACCATCTGTCCCATCTAAGTACATGCTCCCTTTTCTTACTGTGTTGGCTTTCATCTTCATCTTCATCTTCTTCATCTCTATACAAAATAGGCCCCTCAGAGTCAGAGTCACTCCCCTTTTCTTCTTCTTCCTCTTCCTGCACACACTGTGGTATAAGCTTAGGAATGACTGCGGTAGATGCCACATCTCCAACATAAGCTGATGGACAAGGTTGATCATCTTCCTCTTCATCTTCATCGTCTGGACTAACAAATTAGCAGAATTATTTCTTTCCTAGAACAAGGCAACTGATTATACATCAGAGAAAAATTCTGAAAACTAAACAATGAGCCCTAATAAATGCTCAATGGCATAAAATATTCATGTTAATTTCCTCACTCATCTATAATAGTTTTTCTGGGAAACTCCTACTTAAGCTTCTCTTTGCCTCAAACTATCATGCTCTTGACTATTCACTGTAGTGACTCATGAAACTGTTCTGTTTCTAGGATACTGTAATAGAACAAAATACTGATCATGTTTAAGGAAGAAGAGAGGGCAATGAGACGAAAAATTAACTTCTCTCCCAATACTGCAGTCTTAACATTATTATTCATACACTAATGCACTGTTGGTGAAGTTGTGAACTGATCCAACCATCCTGGAGAGCAATTTGGAATTATAACCAAAGGGCTATTAAACTGTTCATACTCTTTGACCCAGCAATACCACCACTAGGTCTGAATCCCCAAAAGATAAAAAACAAAAAGGAAAATACTTATATGTACAAAAATATTTCTAGCATCTCTTTTTGTGGTGGCAAATAATTGGAAATTGAGGGGATAGCCCACCAACTGGGGAATGGCTGAACAAGTTGTGGTACATGATTATGATGGAATACAGTGAAATGACAAGCAGGATGTTCTCAGAAAAATCTAGAAAGACTTAGAACTGATGAAAAATGAAATAAGCAGAAGCAGGAGAACACTGTACACAGTAACAGCAATATTATATGAGGATCGATTGTGTATGACTTAGCTATTCTCAGAAATACTATGATCCAAGACAATTCCAAAAGATTTATGATGAAACATGTTATCCACTTTCAAAAGAAATAACTGATGGACTCTGAATGCAGATTAAAGCATACTCTGTTTTGAACTTTCTTTTTCTTGGTTTTTTTTTGAGGGTTTGTGTTTTCTTTCACAACATGACTAATATGAAAATGTTTTACATGACTGATTATGTAAAAATTATATAAAATTGCTTGGCTTCTCTTTTTTTTTTTTTTAAGTGAGGCAATTGGGTTTAAGTGCCTTGCCCAGGGTCACACAGCTAGTAAGTGTTAAGTGTCCAAGGCCGGATTTGAACTCAGGTACTCCTGACTCCAGGGCCGGTGCTCTATCCACTGCGCCACCTAGCCGCCCCATTGCTTGGCTTCTCAAGGAGCAGGGGGAGAGAATTTGGAACTCAAAATTTTTTTTTTAAATGGCAAAACTTGTTTTTATATGTAATTGGGAAAAATAAAATATTAAATTAAAAAAACATTATTCACAGTTCATTTCAAGCTCCCAAACTGTTTCTTTACCCATCGTGGAAGGCATGAGATGAATGTAGATGATACAGCTGAAGCAAGTGACTTGTTGAATGTTAGAATAAATTAATGTCTTTGTATACTTGA
Source organism: Dromiciops gliroides (assembly GCF_019393635.1). NCBI lineage: Eukaryota > Metazoa > Chordata > Mammalia > Microbiotheria > Microbiotheriidae > Dromiciops > Dromiciops gliroides. The sequence continues at coordinate 603,927,522 of NC_057863.1, forward strand.
AAATGCTCTATAGACAAGAGCTAATTAATTAAATCTTCAAGGCCACCAAATGATGTGAATCCACAGTAAAAATTTTTTTTAATATCTGTGGGAGATGGGTAAACTGGGCAAGAACCAATACTAATTTGAACACACAGTTTTAAATGATGGTAGGAAAGATCTAGAGGCACAACTTTGCTTGGGGAAGGTTGGAAACCAAAACTTTTCCTAATAAGTTAGTGAGTTGGGACAGTTAGGTAGTGCAGTAGATAAAGCCCCAGCCCTGTATTCAGGAGAACCTGAGTTCAAATCTGGCCTCAGATACTTGACACTTACTAGCTGTGTGACCCTGGGCAAGTCACTTAACCCTCACTGCCCAGAAAATAAATAAATAAACAAACGAATGAATGAATGAATAAATTGATCAATCAATCAATCAATCAATCAATCAATCAATCAATCAATCAATTAGTGAGTTCAGTTGACTCTGCATTAGAAGAGGGACTTAGGACTTTTGGGACAAACTAAAAACCTCCACCAAGGAAAGGATGGCTGTAGTGAAGAAAAGACCCAAAGTCCAGGGCCTTGTTATAACATCTTCCCTAGTTGGAAACAAGGAAAGCTTCTGTATTGACATAAACCTGTTTGTTTTAAATTTCCACACATAAGGAACAGAAACATTTTTGAGCACTGTCAACATGGGAATTTGAATGACTATGCATATTTATTCCAAGGGTTTTGTCTTTCATATTTTTAAACTGAAGGGAGGTGGGGAAAAATGCTTGCCCTTTTTTTTTTTTAAAGTGAGGCATTTGGGGTTAAGTGACTTTCCCAGGGTCACACAGCTAGTAAGTGTTAAGTGTCTGAGGCTGGATTTGAACTCAGGTCCTCCTGACTCCAGGGCCGGTGCTCTATCCACTGTGCCACCTAGCTGCCCCAAAATGCTTGCTTTTAAAACACTGAAAATTGAATTTAAAAAATGATCTTCACATAGCTTTTTATAAGAAACAGCAAGGATGTATATAGTGGCTAGAGAGGTATGCATAGACTTAAGAGTCAGAGAGACCTGCGTGAGGTCCAACCTGACTGGGTCACTGTGAACAATTCACCTGAACTGTGAACACCCCAAATAACTCTAAAACAAGGGAACATAATTTGGGAGTAAACCTGTTTCTAAAAATATTTTGGTCCCTACTTCAATATAATTGGCTTCCTCTGCAATCCCATGCATTTAAACATTTTATTCTGAGGCTTGCCCAGACAACAGGCCAAAAGGGGCCAGGAGACAGAAAGGGTTAAGAGCCCCAGTCTAAGACTCTAAGCCGAAGAGTAGATGGTGATCTGCTTTTAGTTCCTTAATAGGAGGTTCCTAAGAAGATAAAACCACAGTATATAGTATGGACGGGAAAGTCTTAGATTCTTCTGAACTTGGCTTATTTCACAATCTCCGCATTGTTTGTGATTCAGAACTGTTCCTTATCCAATATAAACATTTTATTTTATTTTATTTTTTGGTGAGGCAATTGGGGTTAAGTGACTTGCCCAGGGTCACACAGCTAGTAAGTTTTAAGTGTCTGAGGCTGGATTTGAACTCAGGTCCTCCTGACTCTAGGGCTGGTGCTCTGGTGCTCTACCCACTGCGCCACCTAGCTGCCCCTCATTATCCAATATAACCAATCCGTTGCCATATCTTGCCAATTCTATTTCTACATGTCTCCAATATATCCCTTTCTTTCCACTCCTACAGCAACAATGCCAATTCAGGCCCTCACCACCTCTGCCTGCCTCTAGTGTCTCCCCTTTTCCAATCCAAGAACAGGTCTGACCATATGATCCTGCTACTCAATAAGCTCTGACTCCCTAGTACATCTGGGCTCAAAGGTTTCTAAGAAGATAAAAACACAGGCCTGGCCAAAAAGAAAATTCTTTACAAACAAATCATTCCAAATAGCAAAAAATGCATGTACATCATTATCATTCTCCCTTTGATGTTGTCTGGAAAGGGGGAAATGTAGTTATTAAATGGCACTCACACTTTAAGCATTTCAATCGTGATAGGGAGTGACCTGGTCCGGCCCAGCGTACCATTGTCTTCAGAAAAGCCTTTGCTGTTTTCAAATAGCAAGGAATGCGCCCTTTGAGACTCCTCCAGTGGCGGGGTGACTGGCAGAGGTGAGGTCAAGGCTTGCTGGATGCGGATATGCAGTGGAAGTGGGGGAAGCCGAGAGGGTAGGCTGGGCTCTGCAAAGCTCTGCTCAGGCATCTTCTTGGGTGCTTCCAAGGCCTGATCTTCCTGTTGAGGGACTTCTGGGGATACTTCGAGGGAAGGGGGTTGCTCAATTTCTGGCACAATCTGAAGAGTCTTAGGAGGCAATGGAGGAGAACATGGAGGCTCAGGAGGTATATGAGTAGGCAGAGGGGGAGAAGGGGAAGGAGGTGGGATCATCTGGACTGAACTGGAGGAAGAGCAACTGCTCCCCTCTCTCTGACCATTTGGAGGTTTTGTTGAGGCAGCAGCAGACTCCGAGGAAGGCATCAGAGAAGACAGAACACCTCTCTTGGGTGGTAAAGGCGGGGAAGGTTTTGCTAGCAATGTGCCACTGTTTATTGCTTGTGAAAGTTCTGCTGTAAAGGAAAGAGAAACACCTTAGTTTAACTTGAATTTAAAGATGGAGATAATCAGAATAGGCAATGAGCCTAACAACTGCAACAGAAGGATCTGAAGATCTGAATCTTAGTCATTTAGGCAAATTACCTAATTTCACTAATCGCCTAATTACTTTATTGGTTGCTTTAGACATTTCACTCCTAAGCCAAATCCATCAAAAATGTAGAGAAAGATAAACTGCAAGATTTCTTAGAACAGGTCTTCCTATTTGCAAGCTCCTTTGTAGATGGTATATTTTCAGTTTAATACCCCAAAAGTTTTTGTTCTGATCTCAATTCAGATAAAAGTAGCTGATAAAGGTGAATGGAGTTAGAATGACAAGGAGTTCCTCCAGTGATCTGGTCTTCTGTAATCAACTCAAGCAGCTGGAAAGAGGAGTTAAGCATCTCACTCAGGTAATTAATGAACAAAAGTACCTTCCATTTGCATTGTGGGCTTGAAAGACTTAACAAAAACACCTGACATTTCTTTAACACTTTTCCCATCAGGACTTCCAGTACAGGCCATGATATTTGATTAATTTAAGTTGGGAGGATACAGAAAGATAGACATTATCAGTGACATCATATAAAGGAAGAAAAGGAGGCTCACTTAAGTTACTGGACTTGCCCATTAGCACAGGGCCAATCAGGGTCAGACTAGCAGTAAAGCCTCTAAATTCCTGTTTCCTCCTTCCCCAAGATCACATCTGCCTCTTGCATTCTCCAATATCAATAGTTATACCACATTGGGACTATATATATTACAACAATGTGTTATTGTTCAGTCATTTCGGTCATGTCTGACTCTTCACGGCCCCATTTTGCGTTTTCCTGGTAGAAATATTGGAGGGTTTGCCATTTCCTTCTTTGGCTCATTTTACAGATGAGGAAACTGAGGCCAATAGAGTTAAATGGCTTGCCCAGGTCACACAGCTATTAAATGTCCAAGGCCAGATTTGAGCTTGGCAAGATGAGTTTTTCTGATGCCAGGCCCATCATCTACCTGCTCTACAGCTATGTGTATTCCCAGGCAATTCCTCAGGTATCTCCAGAGCTAACTCTCATGACCCCAGAAAGATCCCCTACAGAAAATGCTTCAAGGAAATTTAGGAAGGCCCTAGAAACACATAAAAACATTCATGGTTTGCCTTGACTAAAATAAAAGTGTTCAGAAGATGAGGTTTATCTATGATTATCTAGCTCTAGTCTGTCTTCCCCTACTACCTCTCAATTCCTCTTTGAATGTCCACTCAACCTTTTAAAACTCAATTTGTACCCAATTCCCTCAAGTAACTCCTCAGTGCCTGCCCAACTCAGAGAATCCCTTGATCCACACTCTGTGGGAATCCAACAGAGGGCCAAGTAAACCTTGCCTAAAATTTGTGTAAAAATACACATGAACTATCATGTTATGTCATGTTAACCATTAAGACTCGACTTGCTGTTGTTTGGGCTGTTTCAGTAGTGTTTGTGACCCCATCTGGAGTTTTTGTGGCAGAGGTAGTGGACTGATTTGCTATTTCCAATTAATTTTACAAATTTAAGAAATGGAGGCAAACAATGTAAAGTGATTTGCCCAGGGTCACATACTGAGTAAGTGTCTGAGAGTGAATTTTTAACTCAGATCTACCTGACTCCAGGCCCTGTGAAACCTAGCTGTTTCAATATCCAGGAGAGTCTAAATCATGCCAAATGATTCCAATTGTTTCCAAAATTACTTAATGAAACTTTCAAATGCAGAGCATCCTTGACAAGTACAGAAGAAGTTGTGAGGAAAAGATTTTGTAACTCTTAGCAAGCCATCAAGATGTTATTAGTATAGTGACCTGGAGAACTTGCTCTAGGTCTTTTGATAGTTCAAAGATAGGGTACAATCTTTACTATTGGAAATAATTCCAGAAGCTATTAACATGAATTCTGAAAAATATCAGAACTGTTAACAAAGAAAGGAAACCAACTCTTCTTAGATCTTGGTTTTACACTAGGAGTTCCTTAATGACAAAAAGGATATGGCATAGAGAAGGTTTTAAATGCTAGTTCACAGAATTTCATGTTACTCTCCTTTCTTTTATCAGAAATTTTTACTTTTGAGCTCATAGTAGTATTAAAATATTTCTGGGTGTTACAGAAACCAGCGCAGTACATTGAAAAATGTTCTATTTGGAGTCAGAGGATTTAGTTCAAATCTAGACTCTATTAATTAACCACCTATAAGAGCTTGGGTGTACCAACACAGAATAATAAATGGAGAGTTGGTCATGGAATCAGTAAGACCTGAGTTCAAGTTTTACTTCTCACATCTACTGACTGGGTGACTGCTCACTGATCTAAGCAAATGCAGAGAAGGGACTGATTCACATTACTAGAGGGATGGACCTCACCAAGCCTAAGTCAATGAAATGAAATGAAAAGCCTAGTCTCAATTATAAGCCAGTGGCCTTGAGTTCCTTCATATATAATTTTTTTTTTGGTGAGGCAATTGGGGTTAAGTGACTTGCCCAGGGTCACACAGCTAGTGTCAAGTGTCTGAGGCCAGATTTGAACTCAGATCCTCCTGAATCCAGGGCCGGTGCTCTATCCACTGTGACACCTAGCTGCCCCAGAGTTCCTTCATCTTAAAGTAAGTGAAGCTGGACGAGAGCAGGGCTTCTTAAATTTTTTTTCACTTGTGATCCCAGATACGTAGGTATATAAAATAGGCATTCATAACCTCTAATGTTGTCAATTTTTTTGTGACCTGCACATTCATTTACACGATCCCATATGGGGGAACAACCCACAGTTCAAGAAATTTTGGGCTAGATGCCCCTCTCAGGTCTGTTGTACCCATTATCCTGTGATGAATAATGAGATCACAGCCCCAAGGAAGTATCAAACTCAATATCACAGCAACACTGTGTATGTGTCTGTTGGGGAAGGGAAGGAAGGAAAGCAGGGACTTGGATATTCATGAGCCCTTTGCCAGAAATGCTTATGGACTCAGAGGGCTCCAAGAGCTTGCTCAGAACCGGCCCTTTCTATTGCACAATGGAACAAAACCTTAGGGTGTCAATAATAGGTAGCCCCTGGTCTCTGACATTTATACCAAGGACACAGGCTGGTAAGAGCTCTTATCTGTCTTCTTCCTCCCAGGGTGACTGACTCTGTACCTGCCCCGTTTAGGAAGTAGCAGAAGAGAGGAAAGAAGAAATCCCACAGCTGGGAAAGAGAAGCCCTGGGTCCAAACTCTAGGTCTGACACTGAGGCTTTGGGTCTCCAATTTCCCCGCCCACAGAACAGATAAAACCTCTTTCTGTTCTCTATTGGCAAGAACAGTGGATTTGGGAATAAGGAAAGCCGGAAATGAACTTGTAACTGCACCCTGATTAGCTGTGTGACCTCAGGCCAGCCACTTCCACCCTCTGTTTCCTCATCTGTAAAAATGGGAAAGTACCTGCCCAGTTTTCCACAGAGGGCTGTTGTGAGGAAAGCTCAGCATAAATGGAGGTTTTAAAGCCAGAGGATATAAAAGCTCTTTGAATCTTCAAGGGTACGGCACTCTATACAACCAAGGCAGGGTTGTCAATAGCAACAATACTACTAACCATCTTTACCTGATCCTTATGTCCCTTCTCCAGATGTTAAGTTCCAGCCACCTCACTCCACGTGAAGGTGCTGGTCATCTTAACAGACTCTTTTCCTATTCTCTAGCTCTTCATAAAAACTTTCAATTAGAGGAAACTGAGGACCTATTCCCTGAAAAACCACACTCAGCACTATACCGTTTCCCCTGGCTCAGAATTACTGAGTAAGAAACCTGTCAACCAACTCTGGCATTCTGGGAAACCGATCTAAAATCTGAAATAAATATGAAAATGTACCCATTGTCACAATAATTTTTTTAAAACTACCCTTCTTAAAAAAATTACCCTTCTTGAATGAAGTACTATGACAAACTGAAAAGAAGCAAGCACAATAACAATAACTTACAAGTGGTGAGATTCCCTTTTCATTTATAACTCTTTGTTATTTACTCAGAACAAGGTGAGGATTCGTCCCTGCCTCTACTAGGCAAGTCCAACCTGCTATGTGAACACACCCATTCCCATAGCTGGTTACAGAGGATCATCACCTCTTGTTCTAAAGGCAAGTGGAGGGAGCAGAGGCTAGAAAGAAAGCAAGACAGAAAAAAAAAGGCAAGAGGAAGGTTAGCCCAGAGGAGGATCTCTGAGGACACAAAGAGTCAGAGGACTCTAAACATGGAAGAGATCACCTATCCAAACAATCAGAAGCACCATTTCTGCTTACAAAAATTCCCTGACAAATGGTTATCCAGCCTCTCCCTGACACCCCCCAGTTATAGGGGGCTCGTGATCCCCCAAAGCAGCCCAGTCTGCTTTTTGGTAGTTTTCCCTTAGGCTGAGTCTAAAACTTCCCTCCAAATTCCATATATAGACAACAAATGAAATTAGTCCAGTACATCTTTCTCTTGAAAGAACCTTTCATGTATTGGTATCTAACAACCAATTCCCCATCACCCCCATTCCAATGAGGGTTAAGTGACTTGCCCAGGGTCACACAGCTAGTAAGTGTCAAGTATCTGAGACCAGATTTGAACTCAGGTCCTCCTGAATCCAGGGCCAGTGCTTTATCCACTGTGACACCTAGCTGCCCCTTCCCATTCCAATTCTAACCCAACCACCAATTCTTTTTTTTTGTTTTTTTCATTAAGGGGAAACAGTGACATATGGGGTGTTTATTACTGGGTAGCTTTTCAGCCCCACTACTAATTTTTAAATGACTGAAATACAACTGTAATGCAAACTTGTCTGTATAGCTTTATCCATGTTTAAAGTAATATTGGTTAGTAGTCTGTATTTAGACTAGCCAGTAGGCTGCTTGAAAGCCAGGGCCATAGGTTACATGTTCTATATAATCCAGCCTTGCTAAGCAGAGAAGTAGGGCTGAAATGTTAGTGAAGTTAAACGTTTTCATTAATCTGTAATGAGAAGCAGCACAAAGGAGGAATGAATGCTATGGAGAAAGTCACACTCAAGATAAATCCTTTAAAAGCTTCTCAAAGCTAGCACCATGAGAACCTTCACCTTTCATCTAGGTTTTCTGCTAAGTCAGTCCTAATCTAGATTTCAAGAGACAGGCTTACTGAATGAAACCAGGGAATCTTCTGAGGGGATATATTTGATAAACTGAGATGAATTCACAAATAAATCAAGCTCGATTTAAACTTAGGCATTTATGATGGTAAAATCTAGTATAAAATGTTCAACAACTCCTCATTTATTATTGGATCACTGATCAATACAATTCTGACCATTTTCCAAATGAGAATTCTTAGACTCCTCAAGGAAAGTTGGGAGGGACCACACAAGTCATCCAGCTCAACCCATAACCTGGCTAGGAATCTTCTCTAAAACACATGGAATGAGTGATGCCTCTCTCTCTGAAGACCTCCAGTGACAGGGAATGCAATATACTTCTTAGGAAGTGCATCCCACCTACCCTTGTTAGCAAGGTTTTTCCTTCAGGTTGAAAAAAAAATATGGCTCCCTTAATTTCTTCCCCAAACTCTTAGGTCTGCCCTCTCAGTCAGATTTCAGTAACCTAAAGGATGCCGGCTGGGGAGTTTATAACATGATTTTTTATTTTCCATGCAATATTCTAAATGAAACCTCAAATACCATAGTTTTCATTACTGATTCATATGATTTGAAGATGTTTATACATCTAAGTCAATAGGATAATGCATCTGGACCCTCAAAAACCCTTGTTAGCCAAAAGGAAGAAGCCCTGTCATGGCAACATCTTCTGGCTCCACAACTCTGTTTTCTGACCTAGACAAGTTTTCAAAGGTTTCCCAATATTTAGGTAAACTAAAAAGCCAGATGTGTTTCATACACATAAATCGGCATGTACACCAAAGTGCTGTGCACATATGACACAATTTTCCTTAGAATTTTTCTCTTATTAATGACTAATAAAATTTCCCTAAGCTGTGACTGAGGACAGCCTGCAGAATCACTTACCAATCACAGGGTTACTATTTCTGTTAGCTGGTTTAGGGGGAGGGACGGGGGGCTGCTTGACAGGGGCAGTGTGGGTCACATTCAAGGTAGCAGTCGTGTTAGTGCTGACAGGAACAGCAGGCAGAGTCCTGGGAGCTGGGGAAGGGGTGCTGGAAGAACTAACTGTCTTTGCTAGGCCTGGGACTGCAGTGGTGGCAGTGGGTGCTGTGGAGGAAGAGGAGGAAGAGGTGGAGGAGGAAATGGTCCTTGCAGTGTTGCCCCCAGTGGCATCTTCTGCTTGCCCTTCATTTTCTTCCTGAGAAGATGACAAGGGTCTTTTGGGCCGTGGCAAAAGTGGCTTGGGTGCCGGCTCAGGAATGGGTTCCACTTCAGAACTGGGCCTGCTTCCAGATGAGCCTGTGAAATAAAGTCGTTTTGTTAAAGGAGAAGAGCTGGAAGGGGGATGATCTGAGGCCCTTTACTCCCGGCAGCAACGTATTCTTTCCCACTTCTGCTGCCATTTAGCTCTTTCTTTTCTCAATAACTCTTTCACCAGAGGGTAGGCAAGAGGAACTCTCGGGGTAAAATTTTCCTAAGCCCTGTCCTCACTTTGGCTATCAGCCAGACCAATTCAGGGCTTGCTTCCTATGTCCCTCTGAAGTCCTGCTTCAAACCCAGAGCCCAGCACAACGCTATGTTCACCTGGTTGAGTCTTTGGTTCCTCTCCTGGAAGAGGCTTCTTCCGCCTTGTTATCCTTTCAAGTTCCTCCTCCATCTGGCCAGGAGTAGAAGGCCCAGCATTCCCGATGGGAATGGTGTGGCCATTCTTTAATGTCGTATGGCTGAACTTCCCAGAATCTTCTCCACCTGTTAAGCAGAGAAAAAAAGAAGCCAAAATAAAGAAACTAAGCACAGTGTATGGGGAGGAGAGGAGTGCTATACAATCTTCCTTGTGCCACACGGTCTACTAAGGATGACTCTTTTTTATGTAAACCCAATAGAGAAAAGAACGCTTATTTTCATCTTGGAAACCTAATGAAAAGAGGACTAGACCTTGTGAGTGAGTATGGAATCTCCCATGGTACTAGTATAAAACCATTCACTGTCACAGACAAGGCAGATGGTTATCTATGCCACAGGGAGACTCTTCCAGAAAACAAATGGGTTCACTGAGGGAAAGAGAAAATCATAAAAGAGACCCGATCCTAGAAGCCATCACGGGGTTGGGCCCAGTGTGTTTTGCAGAGTCTGTCAGATTTTGTGGCTATCAGAAATGTGAGGGTCATATACCATAGCACTCCCCTAGAGCAGCCCACATGGCCAATCATATAAAATGCTCCTTCTTCCCATCTGCCAACAGGGAGCTGGAGAGCATCAACCATACCCAAAACAACCCAGGGATGGGCTAGAAAGCAATTATGGATTGTAGAAGCAGGCACCCAGTAGATTAAAATATACTCTAAAACTATTCTTTTTCTCACAGTTCAATTACCCAACAGAGAGGAGGAAACCTGGGGCAGTGGAAAGAATGTTGGGTCAGGAGATTGGTGTTCTAGTACCAGCTCCAGGCCAATGTAGCTGTATGCCCTAGGGTATGTTGCTTTACCCCTTGTGCCTTAGTATCTCTAAGAGAAGGGGAGGGGAGATGATGTTTGTGGTCCTGTCCAGCAATTATATTTCTCTAATTATATTCCATGGGGATTTCTCTATTTAAAAAAGTAAAGGAAATATGGCAATGAAAAGGCAAAAAGAAAAAAAAGCCACACCTCTATTGTTAGGGCAGCTGAGTTTTTAAAAATACAATAAAATCATTCGCATCAAAGCACCAAAAAAGTGTGAATGTAATTAACATGAGAGTGGTAGCAGACTTTCTGCTGAGAACCCGTGTCCTTTTAGCTTTAGATTCCATTTACGAATGGTATTTCATTTCAGTGATTCCAATGTGAATGGGCAATGCCAGTTTGTAGATCATTTGGTTATGCTTCTCCAGTATTTGCCAGGGCGAGGGACAAGCAGGGGTGCTGCTGGGTTTCAGTAAATGCCAGTGAATTCTCTGCTGTGGCCTGATGCATTCTCCTACTAGCCCCGGGAGGTAGAAAGTACAAAGTTGTTATGCACCCCTCTACAGAGGAGGAAGATGAGGCTCAAAACCCCACACCACCCAGTAAGTGTGAGAGCCTGAACTTAAACCCACAGCCTGTGGCACTAAATCCAGTGCTCTTTTAACGAAAACCACCTGCTTCTCCAGTGTTAAAAATACTGAGAAAGGACCCATAAATCCTATGAAAAATTCAAAGCAGAACTATTGTAAAGCCAAAAAAATAAGATCCCCTACCCCCAAATGCAGAGCCTGAAGTCAATCCCTGCAACAGGCCCCTGCAGGGGTGTAAAACCAGTGGCCCATCTTATTGAATGGCTGGTCCTCCCTACCTGTAAGTCTGAAAATGGCTCACACCAAAAGCCAGCAGACATGGCTATGGTGTGGAGGGCTGGCATAAAGGAAATGAAGATGAACCAGGAAATAAGGAACTGATGATGGATGGGATCTGCCGGGAAGGACACAGGCAGAAGCCACAGAGAGGGTAGGAGACTACACGTAAGAAATAAGGAGGGGGCAGCTAGGTGATGCAGTAGATAAAGCATTGGCCCTGAATTCAGGAGGACCTGAGTTCAAATCTGGCCTCAGACACTTGCCACTTGCTAGCTATGTGACCTTGGGCAAGTCGCTTAACCCTCACTGCTCCACCAAAACAAATAAGAAATCAGGGACAAAGATCTCAATCTATTATAACTGAGACATGGGACCTGGAGTCTAACCACCTCAATACTTGAAAGACATGCTGATCACTGCTATGATTGAAATGGTTATGTACATTCAATTGAACTCAGGTTAATTTCAAAGACCACCTTAGGCTCAGAAAATGGAAGGTGAAACCCATTTACCCTCTCAGGCATGTGTTGGCTGGTTTTACTTATTACTGTTATTATTAGGTACAAAGAGACAGAGAGGGAATGATGACAGAATGAAAAGGTTGTGGTATATAAAGAGACATATATGAAACCTGAATAAAGTTAACAATACACAATGAGAGTCTTCAGGATGTAACAAAAAGAACTCTGAATTAAGGGTTTGAAGACATGGGTACCAATACTGCCAATTAACTGTCCAACTTCAGACAAATCATTTTTTATCTCTGGGGTCTCATTTTCCACATTTGTAAAATAAAAGGGATTAGACTTTAAGGTCCCTTCTCTCTAAAATTCCATAACCATTCATTTTAGTTAGAGCAGAAAACAGGAATATATATTGGGAATTAAATTTCATTAACAGTGGGAAAAGAGAACTAGTGGAATTTTTTATTACTAGTTTCTATCATTTTTGGAGCCATATACAATGTTTTAAAAATCTGGTTTAAGTATTTAATACTTAAAAAAAAAATCAAAATAAATGTTGTGATTTCCTTCATTTCAGATAAAAAAAAATTTATAAAGAAGTCCTGCAAAGAAGCAGAGCAACAGAAAGGCCTCTGATCATTTCAGACCTGTGGTAATGGTTGAATCTCTGTGATAAACAAGCAGAAAAGGAAGACAGTGGCAAAGTGGGCACAGATACCAACAGAGACAAAGGACAGGAAGTGACACACAATACTGGAGCTGGCCGGGGGCAGGAGGATGTGCGAGGCACCATGGAAGGCTTTCCTCAGGGAATTCTTGACCAGATGGGCCATCTGCCAGGCACAGATTATCATCACAGAAGGTAGGAGTGTCTGTTCTGATTTGGAAGTAGGTAGCAGTCAGTTGTATTCTTCAATTAAAAAACAAAATCCAGCTGCCAAGTAGGACTCAGCCCACGCCAAGTATGCACATGCTACTACTGGTCAGTAAACTCACCATGTGCAGGGTCCTCCAACAGAAGCCCTCTTCTAACCAGCTCCTCTCGTGGCTTTCGCATGGAGATCTTCCGTTCTAGAACTGATATCAAATTGGAAACTAAAACTCAGAATCAGGCAGTTACATTTCAGCTTTATTCCCTGGGCAAAAAAAACTGTGTGGTTCAATCAACCCATCATACTCCTCAGCAAGGGTCAGAGGGTCACCCAGATGGCCTTAAGTTACTTAACACCCAAGGGCCTTATTATTTCCCTTCTTTGGGCTAAAAGGGAGGGAGGAGAACTGCTGGCTCCAAGATCTTAAGCTCTTTTCAAGTGTGGATAGTCTGTGTTCTGAGATTTTGGAATGCTATAGGTTGATGATAAGAATAGAAAAAATATACCTTTACAATCTCTTATACTAATGGGCAGCTAGGTATTGCAGTGGCTAGAGTGCTGGGCCTGGAGTCAAGAAGACCTGAGTTTAAATCCAACCTCAAATACTTACTAGCTGGGTGACCCTGGGAAAGTCACTTAACCCTGTTTGCCTCAGTTTCCTCATTTGTAAAACGAGCTGGAGTAGAAAATGGAAAACTACTCCTGTATCTTTGCAAAAAAAAAAACAAAACACCACAACAAAACAACCCCACAAAAACAAAAAACAAACCCCCAAAGGGGGTCATTCACAACCGAAAACAACTAAACAACAATATACTATTCGGAAAGCAGTAAATGTATTCATATTGTAATAATGTTACCTCACATTTATATAGCACTTTATGATTAATTACAAAGAACTTGATGCTTTCCTAGTTCTCTCCCTTATGCGTTCCCTTTGAGACTACCTTCCATTTACACTGCATTTATCTTGTAGGTACAGTTATTTTTGTTATTTCCCTAATTTCATGGTATTTCCCTCATTAAAATGTAAGTCTCTTGAAGGCAGGGACTGTTCTGTCTTTCTTTATATCCCTAGTGCACATATTAAATGCTTAAGTAAATGCCTGTTTATGGACTGACCGTTGATTTGTGTAAAAATACTAGGATGTGAGCATTCTACTTCCAAAATGAAGGTTATAGTCTTATGAAGTTTTTTTTTTCTACTTACATTTTGTAATATAATGTTTCAATTTTTTAGGTGGGAAATTTAAAGCTTACTGCTTCTGCTTGATAAATCAGTAACTCAATCCATTTAAACTTCAATTCCATCCAAATGACAATCTCTGGAATGTGGGGCTACCAGTACCCATGGCTGAGTGGATGCCAATAACTTCTTGCCTATTTAATTTCAGAAAGATTCGTTTCCCGCCCCCCCCCCCCCAGGTGGTTACATGCAGATGGGGAGAAAAGGAAGAGGCTGAGCACTTCCAAAATAATTCGAACCATGGGGTCTTCTAACTCACCTTCTGATGTTTCTTTGAACTTGTCGCTGCTTTTTTTTTTCCGCCATTTCCAGGGTTTGAAGATTTTGCCAAAGCCCGAGAACTTACTTTTCCTCTTGGTAGGCGGAGTGGTTTCCCCAGATTCTAGGCCATCCATGACCATCCCTGGGTCTGTTGGTTGATGATCTGCTTCCTCTACAAAAGAAAGACAAGAAAGGGAAAAGTGACTTTTCTATGAAACCAAATCTGAAGGGTTTTATCTCCTTGATTTTCTCCTCTGTGATTTCTGGAAAGGACAGAGGCATAAGAAAAGCTGACGTCTAATCTGCTTTGGGGGTATATTCCCAACCTTTATATCTACAACCCTACTTTGTTTTCAGTTTAAAAAAATGGAGAGGCACTTGGAAGCCCTCCTAGTTCCCAGAGTGTGCTCAGAGTCACAAACCTATGGGAAAAAAATCCACTGAAGTATGACCACCATGAGAAGATGTGGGTAAATTGGAATACTAATGCATTGTTGGTGGGCTTATGAACTGATCCAAATATTTTGGAGAGCAATTTGGAACCATGCCCAAAAGGCTATAAAACTGCATACCTTTTGACCAACAATACCACTACTAGGTTTATATCACAAAGAGATCATAAAAAATGGAAAAGGACCCATAGACATAAAAATATTTATAGCTGTTCTTTTTGTGGTGGCAAAGAATTGGAAGTGGAGGGGATGCCCAATTAACTGGGGAATGGCTAAACAAGTTGTGGTATATGAATATAGTGGAATACTATTGTGCTGTAAGAAATGATAAACTGATAAATTTCAGAAAAACCTGGACTTACATGAACTGATGCAAATGAGCAAAACCAAGAGAACATTGTACACAGTAACAACACTGTATGATGATCAACTATGATACAAGACAAGACAATGGCAAAAGACTCATGATGGAAAATGCTTTCGACATCCAGAAAAAGAACTATGGAGTCTGAATGCAGATTGAAGCAGATTACTTTCACTTTTGGGGGGTTTTGTTTCTTCTTGCGTTTTTTTCCTTCTGTTCTGATTCTTCTCTCACAACATGACTAATGTGGAAATATGTTTAACATGATTGTAATGTATAACTTATATCTGGTTGCCTGCTGGCTTCAGGAGGGGGAAAGAAAAGGAAGAAAAATTTGGAATTTAAAATCTTACAAAAATCAATGTTGAAAACTATTATTACATGTAATTGGAAAAAAAATACTATTAAAAAAAATTGTGACCACCATGAATAGTCTTCAGAAAACCAAGACAATGTTTGCTGCTTCTTCCTCTAGGTTACTTACAATCTCCTTATACAGGAATAAGAAATATTTACATTTATAACAGACTGTATTATTGACAAAGAGCTTGTCATAAATGATCTCATCTGATACTCTCTTGTCTGAAAACAATTTTGTGAAATGGGCAAGATGACGGTTATCACCCGCACTTTAAAGAGAAAGGTGACTACTAAGTGACAAAGCAGGAACATGGAAGACAGATGTTCTGGGGCCTGTTCTTGACACTCCACCACAGCTATCCTCACAGCTGTATTATTATGGTAACAAGAATAAAGTAGGATAAATGCATAACAGCAAACCTCTTATCCCCTCTCTTTGAGGGAGGTAACTGGCATTTGGTGTGATTTGAGGGGCTCCCCGAACGGCTTTTGAGAACCCCAAATTTGCTTCCCCCCCATCCTCCATGATTAAAAGACCATAATTTCATATGGGCTAATGAACTTTTCTCATCCTTCTGTTAAAATAAAAAATATCCATACAAAATTATTAGCTGGGGCAGCTAGATGGTGCAGTGGATAGATGGCCCTGGATTCAGGAGGACCTGAGTTCAAATCATGCCTCAGACACTTAACAATTACTAGCTGTGTGACCCTGGGCAAGTCACTTAACCCCAATTGCCTTACAAAAGAAAAGAAAAGAAAAGAAGAGAGAAGAGAAGAGAAGAGAAGAGAAGAGAAGAGAAGAGAAGAGAAGAGAAGAGAAGAGAAGAGAAGAGAAGAGAAGAGAAGAGAAGAGAAACAAAGTTATTCGCCTCTGAGAGAAATGATTATTCCTCTCTCATTAGTAGTCAATTATCAAAACCGGGGAGACCCAAACTTTTTTGCCTCTGTACTATTTCCTAGTATAATCTCTCAAGGACAGGGTTGATGGAAGAAGGGATTAACATGCTCTTCAATCTGGGTATCGTTACTCCAGCTCATGTTTGGGTGGGGGATATTCATTCTTTGTCTAGATTTCCCAAGACTGGACGTGGTCTGGGCTTGGGGATAGTCTCAGCTGTCAGAAGAGTGACAAGATGTCATTCTCAGCCCTACACTGGAGTGAGCTCACTTCTCTTTGTAAAATGCCCCTCTCAATTGTTAACTAGAGTTGATTGCCACCCTCCACCCACCACCATGATTGTCTCTGGTCCAAGAGAGATGGCCAAATGACCATCCTTTTACTAAAATGCTGGCATCATGGATAAAATTGTTAAATTACCCAGAAATCATGTCTCTCCGATCTTTCTAATCACCACACCTCAAACTTCTAGACTTTGACAACAGAAGAGGTGACCTACTCTAATGTGTCCATTGAAAAGGAGAGGAAACTGAGTCCTGGGAAAGGGAATTAAGTCGCTATGAACTAAATAGCCCTGTAAATATTTTAATGCGCTTAACAAGGTGCTTTCCTTCCTCACAAAGACCCTGTGGGGAGGGTAGTAAGCTATCCTTGCTTCACCAGGGAGGCTCAGATCAATTCAGGGACTTAACTTGCCTGGGATTCCCAAGGTAGTAAATGGCAACACGGGGGCTTAGCCTAGGATCTTCCAGCTCTCAGAGCTACCTCTCATAGCTCCAGCAAACTTTCTCTGGGGCAAAACGGAAAATCATCAGGGGAGAAGGAATAGCAGAGGGCACCAGCCCATGGAAGAGCTGTGAGCATGCTGGGCTTGGCAAGTTTATTTCAATGGGAGGAGGGGAGGGCAGCTCCAGCTGGGCCAAGAGCAACAAAAGCTCAGGAAGGCAGGCAGGAAGCCACACAATGAGGCTGTGCACCCCACCTTCTGTCCCAGCATTCTCTAGAGGAACCTTGGTGGAGTAGGGAGGAGAGCACATGGAACAGAGACTAATGTTTAAAACACAAAACAAACAAAAACATACTTCTGGCATTTAAGTTGAATTTCTACCTTAAGGGGGGGGAAAAGTACCATATATGCCAAGCCCAGAAAAGAATAAAAAGCCTTAAAAAATTTCTTTTCTATATGCAACGACACATGATTTTTTGGTTAAGGGAATAAGGTTTATATGAAAGAAAAAAGGTGACTGTCTGCTTTAATGCCACAGACAAGATTCTTTTAAAAGGAGAAATTCACAGAGAAGCACTATTTGGATGACCCTTTGAGAAAGAGGCAGCACTAGTTTTTTAAATAGAGAAGGCTTGGGCTCCTGGTATACCACCACAACCACCTGAGAAAATCTATCTACAACTGGAAGGCTTGGCTTGGCTTTCTAGACACAAACAAGGTTGAGCTCAAATGCCAGCTCCCAAACATGACCTACTGAACAGCTGATCCTTCCCCCCAAACTACCTCATGTTTTCTTATTTTTATTTTGTCTATACTATGCATCGCTTTTTTTTTCTTTGTAGTCCCAGCATCTAGCCAAGTGCTTGGAATATGGTAGGCAATGTGGTAGGCATGGAGTAGTCCTTGTTCATGGAATGATTCCCAAAAGTGTGTGGGGAGGGTTGGAGAGGGTTATTGTTGTTTTGTCTTTCGTTCTCCATGAAGACCATGACAGGTATTGTGACTTTCAATGAATTGGATTTAAGTGAGACAGGGCTGTGCAAAGTCACCAGCCTCACTGTCTCCTCCAGAGCCATCTAGGTGCAGTGGCAAGACATATTATCAGAACAACTGGAGATGACCCCCAGATGTTTAAGGCAATTGGGGTTAAGTGACTTGCTCAGAGTCACACAGCTTCGAAGTGTCTGAACTCAGGTCCTCACAATTTCAAGGCCAGTGCTCTATCCACTGTGCTACCTAGCTGCCCCATCAGCACCAGGGATGGTTAAATAAAGCCACATGGTTTTAATTTCTAACTCATTCACAGGCATCTTAATTGACTTAATTCTTTAATGATAATATAAATATATTTCAATATTTTGAGAATGTAATTTCAATGAGGTATTGGAGTTCTTACTTTAATAATAATAAACTTTTTATCTAAAGTTTTGAGTTCCAAATTCTATCCCTCCTTCCCTTCCTCCTGAGTCCCTTCCCTGAGTTGGGAAACAATCAGATATAGATTACACATTTGCAATTAATTAGTCATTTTGTATAAGAAAACTTGAATTAAAAAAAGCATGCTTCAGTCTGTGTTCAATCAGTATCAGTTCTTTCTTTGGAGGTGGATAGTATGCTTCATCATTTGTCCTTTGGGATTGTCTTGGATCATTCAACAAGCATTTTTTGGGGGATGATAAACATTTTTATTTATAGTTTTGGGTTCCAATTTTTATCCCTCCTTCCTTCCCTCCTCCCTGAGGCGGCAAGCAATCAGATATGGGTTATACATGTAAGATTATGTAAAACATCACCATATTTGTCATTTTCAACAAGCAGTTTTTAAAGCACCTATGTGGCAAGGCAGTGCACAAGGCAGCAAATGTAAGTCCCCCCCAAAAAAGAAGAAGAAGTAGTTTTAAAAAAATGAGCCTTTTCCCTCAAAGAGCCTACATAATAATGGGCAAAGACATAAATAAAAGGGAGCTGAATGAGGGGCAGGGGAAAAATACCTAAAATGAAGCATGGTGGTGAAATCCTGATAGAATCACAAGGCCTATAACTTGAAGTCTCTGCAGCTTGGCAGAACCTGCCAGGGCTTGTCTTCTGCTGGCATGGCCTCTGAGAACCCAAAGTCATCTTGACTTCCTAATGAGTCATTGGAGTAGGTCTTGAGTGGAGACATATGAATAGTTCCTATTTGTAGAGAGCTTCGCAGCTTACAGTGAGCTTTCCTGAACATAATAATAATGATAATGGTAGCTTACAGAGGACTTTCTATTATATATAATCTCATATGAAGACTGTAAGTCAGTCTCTCCATCATGCCCATTTTCAAAGTGAGGGAACTAGTACTTGGAGCAGTCAAGACTTTTCCTCGGTAAGTATCAAAGTTTGCAATCAAACTCAGATCATCTAATTATTCAGTTATGCTGTTTCTAAAGCAAATGCACTGTAATATTATGGGAACACAAACAGGTATAGTGCAGAATTTAATGTAAGCCCCGTTGGGGACTTAGTTGCTTGGAGTATTGGAAGAATTTCTAGCATCATTTAACATCAACAAGAGACCTGTCTAGGAGTCCTTGATCTGAGATGGAGAGCAAGGTGGCCTAGGGGCAAAGTCACAATCCCTGAATGTCATTTTCCTCCTTGTGAAATATGGATTGCAACACCAGAACTATATAATACTTCCTTCACCGGGAAGTTGGGAGGGCCAAAGGGAACACTGTGCTTAAAACATCTAAAATGTATAACTAAAAACAATTATTTGGTGGAGTGAAGACAAATGGACTTTGGGATTAGCAGACTTTGGTTCCAATCCTCAGGCTACATGACTGTGATCAGGTCATGCCACCTCTTGGAGCATCAATTTACTCAGATGTAATATGGGGATGGCAATAGTGCTGCCTGTAGCGACTCATAGGGTTGTTGGGAGGAAAACTCTAGAGGGCTATAATAATGTTAAATTATAACAATTTAATAATTAATGCTAAAGTCTCCTCTAATGGTCTGTACCAAAGCCAATGCCTTATTGTGGCATGGACATTACATGGAGTTTTCTATATTCTGCCACCAAAGCGCAACTAAATATTTCGTTCAAGACCAAAAACCATTATCAGAAGTTCAGTTCATCAATCCTTAATTTCTGCCAGGATTGTATACAAAAGTTCAGGGTCAGGGGAACACTTCAGTCTGAAAGACGCTTTTCTTAGCCTTAAAGTTAAGTTTTAAAAGGTTATTGTTTTGGGGCAGCTAGGTGGCACAGTGGATAAAGCATTGGCCCTGGATTCAGGAGGACCTGAGTTCAAAGCCAGTCTCAGACACCTGACACTTACTAGCTGTGTGACCCCGGGCAAGTCACTTAACCCTCACTGCCCTGCAAAAAAAAAAAAAAAAAGTTATTGTTTTGTGTTTTATAAGAATGGAAAGGGGCAGCTAGGTGGTGCAGTGGATAGAGCACCGGTCCTGGAGTCAGGAGGACCTGAGTTCAAATCTGGCCTCAGACACTTGACACTTACTGGCTGTGTGACCCTGGGCAAGTCATTTAACCCCAACTGCCTCACCAAAAAAAAAAAAGGGGAAAGTGTTTGATTAAAAGTTTAACTGTTAATTTTTTAAAATCAAATTTAGTTAAATTTTAGCTTCTTAAAAGTTTTAGCTTCTTCAGTTTCCTTTATGAATAAAAGTAATTCCCTTTGTGATTGACTATCCAATCAATATAAACTTAAAAAAGAAGTCCAGTTGATCTAGGCATATTCAAATGTTTTGAGGCTTCATTTTCTGTTAGCCTACATATCTTGCTGCCATTGAGGGAATTAACCATATGAGTGAGTATTATTGTCCTAGTATTACAGAAATTCCCAAATAGAGAAGAGATAGAGCAACATGACCTTTACAATATGCTGGACATCAGTGAAGATTAAGAAACTGATCCAAGAGATGCAGATAATCATTCATGCTTCAATGACCTGGGACCTCATCTGATTTGAACCCCACTGAAAATCAATTACAGGGTTGTCCATCACTTGATGAAGAGCTGAAGAAACTATGGAATATGAATACAATGAGATATTATTTGGTTCTAAAAAGTTACTAAATGTTAGGTTTTAAAGAATCAAGAGAAGACTTATACGAACTGATTGCAAAGTGAGCAAAACCTGGGAAACAATTTACGCCATAAGAACAATATTGTAAAGACAAACAACTTTCAAATACTTAAGAACTCTGATCAATTCAATGACCAATCATGATTCCACAGAATGGACCATGATGCATACTTCCCACCTCCTAACAAAGAATGATGGCCTTAAAAATTAGAATGAGACATTTCTGGATATGACTAATGAAGATAATGTTTTGTTTGACTATCCATGTTTGTTCCAAAGATTTTAGAGTTTTGTTTTTCTTTTTTTTTTAAGTTGGGGATGGGGGAAGAAGAAAAAACATTAACTGAAAAAAGAAAAGATGTAAAAAAAGAGGAAAAAAAAAGAAAACCTATGGGCTATATAATATAATCAAAGCTAGACTTGGCAAAAATGGACTATTTGCCAAAGGGAAGTAGATGCAGTAAATGGGTTTCATGATAAAGAATGTCAAAATCTTGTGAACTTGATGCCAAAATGTCAAGAGATTTCAGCAAAAGGAAAATATATTGTATATATTTTTGAAGGCTTTATGATAAATCAATATACTTAGGGGCAGGCAGGCTATACAGTGAATATAGTACCAGGCCGGAAGTTAGAATGATTCCCCTTCCTAACTTCAAATTTGGCCTCAGACACTAGCTGTGTGACCCTGGGAAAGTCACTTAACCTCCTTTGCCTTGGTTTCCTCATTTGTAAAATGAGCTGGACCACTCCAGTAAGAGAAAACCTCAAATGGTGTCATGAAGAGTCAGAAGTGACTGAAAAACGACCTAAGATGTTATTAAATAAGTTTACTTTGTCCCAGTTCATTTGTGCAACATTTAAAAACATACATATGTACATGCCGACATAAGTACACGCATGCATACATACATAAATACATAAAATGGTTGTGGGAAGGAGGGCAATAACAGCCAGGGGAGATGATGGAGGCCTTCTATAGAAGGTGGGACTTGAATAGAGCCTTGAAGAATACAAAGGAGTTGTGAGAGAGGGATGGAAATAAAGAGGGGAGAGCATGGGAGACAGCAAATACAAAGGCTTAGAGAAAGCAGATAGTGTAAGATGGGGATGAAACAGCAAGCAGGTTGATCTCTGGCTAGATCCCAGACTGTGGGGATGGAAGTAATGTATAAGATCAGATTGGAAAGGTTAAGTAGGGGCTCGGTTGTGAAAGGCTTGAAATGCCAAACAGGAGTTTATATTTGACATAAACTTGAGGTAACAGGGAACCAATGACTTTTGTTGAGTAGAGGGGGTGACTTGACCAAATCTATGCTTTAGAAATATCATTTCTGGGGCAGCTAGATGGCACAGTGGATAGAGCACCGGCCCTGGAGTCAGGAGTACCTGAGTTCAAATCCGGCCTCAGACACTTAATACTTACTGGCTGTGTGACCCTGGGCAAGTCACTTAACCCCAATTGCCTAACCAAAAAACCCCAAAAAACAAAAAACAAAAAAAGAAATATCATTTCTGCAGCTATGCAGAGGATGGAATGGAGAGAGGTGAAGTTTGAGGCAGGAAGACCAAAGAGGAGTCTATCACAATAGTCCAGGTAAGGGAAGCTGGGGTCTCAACTAGGGTAGTAGCTATGTGAATGAACATACAAGAAATGTTATGGCCTTGTAAATAACAGGTTTGGGGAACTGATTAACTATGTAAGGTGAGTGCAAATGAGGAGTCCAGGATACCAGGTTTCAAACTTGGGTGAGTGAAAGAATGGCAGCACCCTTGGTGGTAATAGGGAAATCTGGAAGAAGGTTGTTTGTTGGGGGTGGGGGGGGTGTGGAGGGGAACTGTGGGGGAGAAAGACAGATGATAAGTTTTTGGGTTTTTTTGTGCATGGTGAATTTGAGATGTTTCCAGAGCATGCAGTTTGAATGTCTCATAGGCTATTGGTGGTATGTAGGACTAGAAAGAGACTAGAGTTGTATATGTAAATCTGGGAATAATCTACAGAAAGGTAACTAACTGAATGCATGGGGTGTGATGAAACAATTATGTGAAAGAATAAAGAGAAAGTTTTGGAGTACACCTACAATTAAGGGCTGTCCACAGGTGGTAGGCAGAACATAAAACTCTGAAGGGACAAAGTAACCTGAAGGAGAGTAGTAAACAGTATAAAAAGCTGCAGAGAGGTGAAGGAGGATAAGAATAAAGAATAAGGAAGAGGCCACTAGTTAGTTTGGCAGATAAACAATTGCTAGGATCTTTGGAGAGACCCATTAAGTTGAGTGATAAAGTCAGAAGCCAGAGGGGAAAGGTTTAAGGAGAGAAATTGGGGGCTCTGAGTACAGGAAGCTTTTCCATGCAGTTTGGCTAAGACACAGAGGTGAGATAATAGGATCGATAGAGAGAAGAGGAACCAGGAAAATAATATACATCATGAATACAACAAAGTACAACAAAACGTTCAAATGGAATGTGAAAATACAATAACCAAGCCTGACCTCAAAGAATGGACGTGAGAAAGGAGCTCCTTCCACCTTCTTTACAGAGATGGGGTACCATGGGTATAGAACACTAGATAAAATCATACCTTTTCAGTATTTGATTGGTTTTACTGATTTTTCTTCCTTTCTCCTTTTTTTTGCGAGGCAATGGGGGTTAAGTGACTTGCCCAGGGTCACACAGCTAGTAAGTGTCAAGTGTCTGAGGCCGGATTTGAACTCAGGTCCTCCTGAATCCAGGGCCGGTGCTTTATCCACTGCGCCACCTAGCCGCCCCCAGAATTTTTTTTTTTTTGCAGGGCAATGAGGGTTAAGTGACTTGCCCAGGGTCACACAGCTAGTAAGTGTCAAGTGTCCGAGGCCAGATTTGAACTCAGGTATTCCTGAATCCAGGGCCGGTACTTTACCACTGTGCCATCTAGCTGCCCCCTCCTTTCTCCTTTTAAAATCTTTATTATAAGTGATATCTGTGAGGGGATGGAGAAGGGATACAGTGGGAAATCTAAGTGATGTAAAAACAAAATATACAAACTATTTTTAGAGAAAAATCTAGTTGAATTGGTGACCTAGAGAGAGTATTCAGTGACAGTTTGATGTCAACTTAGGTCTCTAGTGCAGTAGGCTAGGGGTCTGTTCTAGGCCCTCTGCTGTGTAACATATTGAAGACAGGCATGCTTATCAAATGTGCAGATGATACAAAGCTGGAATGCCCTCCCTCCCTTACCTGTGCATCTTAGAATCCCTAGCTTCCAAAGTTCAGCTCAAGAACCACTTCCTATATGATGCCTTTCCTGATCCCTACACCCAGGTGCACCCCTACCTAAAAGTTAACTTCTATTTACTTTGTAAGATTTTGTAGCTAGCTGCATGTGTGTGTGTTATTTATCCTTAACAGAATGTAAGCTCTTTGAGGGTAGGGGCTGTTGTTACATTTCTGTTTCTCTATGCCCAGAACCAGTGGCTCGCTATGTACCACAGGTGAGGCTGAATGAACAAGAATTTGGCAACAACTTCATCTGTCCCAGTAGCAAGGATTACACGCCTATACTATCATGCACAGCTCGAACGTGCTTTTTTCAAATTGTTGATACATTGTTTTTGACTCCTATTGAAAAAGTCCAAGGGTATAAAGGAATAAGAACCAAAGGAACATAGTATAAGCAAAAATAAAAACAAAGAAAACTTCCAAACAAAATCATGGGGGAAAAAAGCCAAATCCTAAAACAATTAAACTAAAAAATAAAAAGGAGGCTGACCACAATTACAGCAAACCATACCTTTCCACTATTTAATGACTGATAAAAAGAAATCTCATTAACAAAGTATCATCAGGGGCAGCTAGGCGGCGCAGTGGATAGAGCACCGGCCCTGGATTCAGGAGGACCTGAGTTCAAATCTGCCCTCAGACACTTGACACTTACTAGCTGTGTGACCCTGGGCAAGTCACTTAACCCCAATTCCCTCACCAAACAAAAACAAAGTACCATCAATGTTGTCCACTGTATTAACCATGAGGTTTTTGCAGTTTGCTATTTTCTCCAGCAGCTGGGATATGGCTGCACTTAGTGACTGATCAGCTTATCGCACTTTCTCATCAGCCTTGCAGTTTGCCTTTTCTAGTTCTAATCAATATTCTGACATCTGAAGTCTTTGTTAATGGCTGCTCTACACCCTTGTTTGTCCCTTCTTTCTGCAGTCCCAGTTCAAGTTGAGACAGCTAGAGCTTGCCTTTGATAAGGTCTATGGGAGAGGCGAACAGCACTCCCAGAGTCACTCTCAGCTGTGTTTAGGTAGAAAGTAGCCTAGAAGTGCTTTGGAAACCAAACTTTTGCCATTCAAAAGCAACGCCCAAGACTGATTAAAATAAAATGATGAGAGGCTCTTCCCACCCACTCTGCTGACACAGTGGGAAGAGATACAAGAAGTGCTTCTCATCCACGGATATAATTTGAAAACAGTTCATAAAAGGAGGAAGCAACTCCATCAGTTATCCAAGAACAAAAGTAAGGAAGTTTTCTCCAGGATTTTTAACTTATTGCCAGAGGAAATCGACAGGGATATGATTCCACCAAGTCTTCTGAGTAATAATCGCCATTTATACCACATTAAAAAGAGCTATTGTCTGTCTCATTTGAGTAGGTACTACAGGTATTATCTTCACTTTACAGATGAAAAAACTGAGGATTAGAAGTTAGATGACTTGCCTAGGCCAGGTGACAAGAAGCACAAATCTAATTCAGGGTTTTCTTTCTCCAAAGAAAGTACTGTGGGCTTTACATCAGGGCTTCTTAAACTTTTTCAACTTGCAACCCCTTTTTGCCCAAGAAATTTTTACTCAATCCCTGTATATAGGTGTATAGAAGCTTTTTACTGTTGCCAAATTTTTCGCAACCCCCACATTCAGTTATGGGACAACCTGGCAGTTTAAGAAACTTTGCTTTACACTACATTGCCTCTATAAGGAAACCTCTCACTCATCTGGATGATGAGGGATAGAAGCTGCCAATCCTCACACACTCTCACCTGAACTTACCTCACTGAAATGTCATGGAGGGAAGGCAGCAAGCCTAGAAAGCAGCACCTCACCCAGCCCCTAACCATTAATTTTCAGGGCATTCAAGGACCCAGAAATAGCTCCTCCCCACTAAGGGTTGGGTGATCTTATCCTGTAAAGATGGGGGCATGGAGGTTAGGGATGGGGTGTGTGGGGGGGAATGGCTCCAACTCCAGTGCCTTCCTCCCATCTCTATCTTGCCACTGGACCCAGATAGTTTGCAAAGTCCTCCCTCCCTCACTTAAAATCCAGTTCACTTGCAGTGCGTTATCATTGTCATTGTCCCTCTGTGAGATCTAAGGACAAACAAATCTTGACCTTTCAGTTTCATTTCAGATTAATCCCATTATAATTAAAATCTTCACATATTAACATATGTCCGAACCCTAGCTGATAGTACATTTACATCTTCAAGAACCATTCTAGATCACATTTCCTTCCCACAGAAGAGATTGTTGAAAATTCCTTTGACTTCAAACTGAGGCAGTTACACAGAGACAGAATTAAGCTGCTTAGAGTTTAAAAGGAAAAGCCAGAGTTAAAGGAGATCACAAGATGAGGAAATTGAGGCCCAAGGAAGTCAATGGACTCATTTGCCCAAGGTAACACTGGCTAAGTAAGTCACAGAAGCTGCACTAAAATCCCTTTCTAGCACATCAAGATGTGCAGCTCTATACACAATCTGTAGGCACAAAATTAATTTTGAATGCTTAATATAAAATCATCTGGTTAGCCCATTCCAAAGTTCCATATTTGAGATAATCTAGAAACTGCTCAGCTCCATGTCATCATATACACCCCTTTTATCAAGAAGCCACTTAAATCTGACTGCCACTACCTGGAGCCTTTAATACATTGATCGGAGTAGCAGGGCTCCAAGGAAGAGGAGACCAGAAAGCAGGTCAGGCAATGATGCTTCCTCCTCCCCCCCCCCCCCCCCCCCCCCCCCCCGCCATGTGCGTGTGTGCGTGTGTGTGTGTGTGTGTGTGTGTGTGTGTGTGTGTGTGTGTGTGTGTGTTCGTTCGGGGCAATGAGGGTTAAGTGACTTGCCCAGGGTCACACAGCTAGTGTCAAGTGTCTGAGGCTGGATTTGAACTCAGGTCCTCCTGAATCCAGGGCTGATGCTTTATCCACTTCACCATGTAGCTGCCCCAAAATTTATATACATATTTTAAAGTGATCATGAGACAATATTTAGGTCTGAAGGAATGATGATGAGGCACTGCAAAGACCTAGAAGTCAATTCAACAAGCATTTAAAAGGCTAGTCAGTGAAGTGCATGGTGGCAGAGCTATGATTACAAAAGAAGCAAACAATTGCTGGTCTTTAGGAGCTTAGAGCTTACTGAAACTCGACTCCCCTCCCTGTTCACCTTCCTAACTTTAAACTTAAATGGCAAAATTCAAGCTTACCTACTGTGCTGCTGCTTTCATGGCTAATGTTTATGAAGAGAGCATTCCAAATATAGCCAAATCAATTTCAGATGAGGCTGAGGACTTCAAACTTCTGCAGAATACTTATTCAATCAATCTTTCCAGCAGTTTGTACTCCAAAACATTCGATTCTTATAAAACCTAACTATTGAGGGGCAGCTAGGTGGTGCAGTGGATAGAGCACTGGCCCTGGATTCAGGAGGACCTGAGTTCAAATCTGGCCTCAGACACTTAACACTTACTAGCTGTGTGACCCTGGGCAAGTCACTTAACCCGCAAAATAACCCCAAAAAAACCCCCCTAACTATTGCTCACCTGAGGGCAACACAAAAAAATTATATCCCTAAGATATTAACCAGATAAATCTTCTAATAGGCAAGTTGTTTTCTCAAATTTAGACCCTCATTAAAGCAAGTAGCAGCCAGAAATGTAAACATTCTTTTTATAGTATCTCCTTTTACATGCTAGAGTTTAATGGACTCAAGTTCGGAATAAGACATACATTTTCCAACACAGCCAATGTGGCAATTTGTTTGCTACATTGCATATGTATTACCAGGGTTTTGGTTTTTGTTTATTTGGTGTGGGTAGGAGAACTAGCAATGGCATTGTACCTCCTTAAAGAAAAAAAGAAAAATTAAAGAAAAGGTTACTGAAGTGTATTTTAAATGCACAGAATAGAACAGAACACCCAAAAGAATCACAGACAAGCAGAACAGCTTTGAAAATCTCATTTAATTTACATTTCTGTAATAAAGATATTACATATGTACATGTATTAGATATCTGCAGTTTCATATATGCACATATAGGCTATTTTAGTTTCACGTTGTAAAAATAGCTACTATGTTCAATACAAGAGGATACAGGCTCTCAGGGGACTACGATGAAAACAAGGTCCTTAAGGCACTTAGAAGATTCCTTCAAATTCTACATTTATGACATATAATGTTCAACTATCAGAAGCAGTGATTCTTGTATACAGACCTTGGGGACAATTAGCATGCTAGCTCTCAGCAGTTCAAGTTTCTCACCCTGAATTCTACTTGAAAACTTAGCAGAGCCCACTGCAGATGAGCCAAGGACTACTAAGGAAAAGCACCAGCAGGTTATGTAAAAATTGCCTTTCTCTAGGTTTTATTATGCAGCAACTGTCTCTGTGCCTGCAGTTCTCTCTGTGCATGATAATTAGAGGGTGGAACAGTCAAAGGAGGCATGCTTGAAACTGTTAGTAACCTAATTTGTTCACAAATCATTTGTTCACAACACCTCAGATGTTTTTGCTTCCCTGATACTTATTCTCATTAGAATAAATGCAGGACTTTGGAAGTGCTACTGGTGACCTGCATTTATAGCTGACCTTTAAAGGAGTTAGGTGATATCATGTGGCCTTATGGATTCACCCCCCCCCCATTTTCTGGGAGCCAGGAAAAAGGTGGTTTCCCTCTGGCTCTCTTTTTGTTTGCCAGAAAATGGAGTCTAGGATGTGAGCTGTTGTTTAAATGATCACGTGCCCTAAGAAACACCCCCCCCCCCCCCCCTGCTCTGAGTCATGCAGCTGCAGGCAGCTAGAAGGATGTGTTACAGATCTGGAAGGCTGGGCGCCTTTGGAGGAAGGAGGTAAAAGATAACTAAAGTAAATTACAGTTTGGAGTCCTCTCCTCTAATATTGCCCTGGGAGCCAGAATGTAAAAGAAACACACTTCATCTTTTAAACCTTAATGTTTCAAGTTCTACTTTATTACAGTGTTTTGATTATTCCATTACAAAATCACTGACTACCAGCTGATCTCAGAAATCATATGGTCCAACACCCCTCATGTTACAGAGGGGGCAACTGAGGCTCAGAGAAAGGAAATGAATTGCTGAAGATCAGATGATGGCTCCATGGAATATGAATCGCTACAGTACAGGAGGAATCTCCTTTCCCTCCTATTCTAATAGTCAATAGATTTTCTTGGCTAACAAGGATTTGGCAATTCAAAGTTCAGAATAACTTAGCTGCTTACTTGAAAAAAATTTAAAATGGGGGGCAGCTAGGTGGTGTAGTGGATAAAGCACTGGCCCTGGATTCAGGAGGACCTGAGTTCAAATCTGGCCTCAGACACTTGACACTTACTAGCTGTGTGACCCTGGGCAAGTCACTTAACCCTCATTGCCCCGCAAAAAAACAAACAAAAATGAAAAAAAAAAAAGTTAACTTCTCCAATATAAATTTCTAGGAGGTAAATTTTTTTAAAGCAGGCATATGCCATTAGTATATATAATACTTGGCACTTTTCATCTTCAAAGAATTCTGCAAGTATTAATTAACAAAAGTATAGAAGGAAGATCTTATTACACTTGGAGAAGTAAGGAGGGAATATGCAGTCTGCCCAAGGACACAGATGTTGTCTACTTACAACCAATTAATAGCTAATTCTGTCTGGTAGGGCACAGATAATGCAATTTTTTCCCATAGCTATAAGTTTAAATTTCTTCCTAAATCAGATTACAAGAACATAGAGAATATTACAAAATACAAAACAGGGGCAGCTAGGTGGCGCAGTGGATAGAGCACCAGCCCTGGAGTCAGGAGTACCTGAGTTCAAATCCAGCCTCAGACACTTAACACTTACTAGCTGTGTGTCCCTGGGCAAGTCACTTAACCCAATTGCCTCACTAAAAAAAAAAAATACAAAACAGGCTACTTCAAGGCATGGTGTCCTGTAGCCATCCTCAAATCATGGCCCACTGTGACCTGAGGGTCCCCAAGCCCCTGAGACTGTATTTTCATCTACCCTACCCAAAACATTATAAGAAACTGAAGAAGAAATTGGAATCTAGCTATCTTCTATGAAGCCAGACATTAGAAATTTACTAAAATGTTCTACTTTTTTAAGTTTGGGAACATATAGATTTTTCATTAAAATGCTATTTATGTCAACATATAATGAATGTATTATTTTAAGTGATTTGGTAAATATTTTAAAATTTTATCTGTTTAAATCTCTAATACGATAAATATCAATAGATATATTCCACTTAAACAAAAGGGGGATAGTATTTAAGAATATATAAAGGGATTGTAAGACCATATAGTTTGAGAATTGCTGGTGTGTTAAGATAGGATATTAGACTTGGAGTCAAGAAAAGTTCAAATCCAGCTTCAAGATTTACTATCTTTGGGGGCGGCTAGGTGGCGCAGTCGATAAAGTGGATAAAGCACTGGCCCTGGACTCAGGAGTTCCTGAGTTCAAATCCAGCCTCAGACACTTGACACTTACTGGCTGTGTGACCCTGGGCAAGTCACTTAACCCCCATTGCCCCACAAAAAAAAAAAAAAAAAGATTTACTATCTTTGTGATTTGGGCAAATTGTTTAACTACCCTTTGGACCTTGGTTGCCTCTTCTATAAAAATTACCTCTACAATCACTTCTTTCTCTAAAAACATGATTCCATGAATTGGTACAAATTCCTCAATCAACACTTATCAAGCATTTAAGATATCCCAAGTATTGAACACAAGGAACAAAAGAGCTCGGTTTCTACCCAGAAGGGCTATACAATATATGGGGAGGAATGAACAGAGAAGGGAGCTTGGGTGGAGGCAGTCACAGGGAAAGGTGGGTGGAGACATGTGATAATTGACTCACCCACCACTGCAGTATCAATGGTAATGAACTATACTGTAATAGATAGTCAAAGGATATGAACTTAAGTTCTTAAAACATGTTCCCAACAACTGGTGTAAATCTAACAAAAGAACAGTTTAAAGAAATATGGGAACCGCATCAATAAGAAAACCAACCAAAATCATTATCAATAGATGCAGAGAAAGCTTTTGACAAAATACAACACCCATTCCTAATAAAAACACCATAGAGCTTAGGAATAGGTGGAGCTTTCCTTAAAATAATACCAGTATCTACCTAAAACCATCAGCAAGCATTATATGTAATGGAGATAAGTTAGAGGCCTTCCCAATAAGATCAGGGGTGAAACAGGGATGTACATTATCACCTCTATTATTCAATATTGTACTAGAAATGTTAGCATTAGCAATCAGAGAAGAAAAAGGAATTAAAGGAATTAGAAGAGGCAAGGAGGAAACAAAACTATCACTCTTTGCAGGTGATATATATATATATATATATATATATATATATATATATATATATATATATATATATATATTTTTTTTTTTTTTTGGTGAGGCAATTGGAGTTAAGTGACTTGCCTAGGGTCACACAGCTAGTAAGCGTTAAGTGTCTGAGGCTGGATTTGAACTCAGGTCCTCCTGACTTCAGGGTCGGTGCTCTATCCACTGTGCCACCTAGCTGCCCCTTAAACAACAGTGATTATTATTATTATTATTATTATTATTATTGCAGGGCAATGAGGGTTAAGTGACTTGCCCAGGGTCACACAACTAGTAAGTGTCAACTGTCTGAGGCCGGATTTGAACTCAGATCCTTTGGAATCCAGAGCCAGTGCTTTATCCACTGAGCCACCTAGCTGCCCCCTTTGCAGATGATATGATGGTATACTTAGAGAATCCTAGAGAATCAACTCCAAAATTACTTGAAACAATTAACAACTTTAGCAAAGTAGCAGAATATAAAATAAATCCACATAAATGATCAGCATTTCTATACATGACCAACAAAGTCCAGCAGCAAAAGATAGAAAGAGAAATTCCACTTAAAGTAACAGTAGATAATATAAAATACTTGGGAGTCTACTTGCCAAGACAAACCCAGGAACTATATGGACACAATTACCAAACACTTTTCACACAAATCAAATCAGATCTAAATAATTGGAAAGATATCAATTGCTCATGGATAGGCAGAGCTAATATAGTAAAAATGACAATTCTACCTAAATTAATTTACTTATTCAGTGACATACTAATCAGACTACCTAAAAATTATTTTATAGAGCTAGAAAAAATAATAACAAAATTCATCTGGAAAAACAAAAAGTCAAGAATATCAAGGGAAATAATGAAAAAAAAAATTCACAGGAAGGTGGGTTAGCTGTACCACATCTGGAGCTTTACTATAAAGCAGCAGTCATCAAAACTATCTGGTACTGGCTAAGAAATAGAATGGAGGATCAACGGAAGAGGTTAGGCACAAAAGACATGGTAGTAAATGACATTAGTAGTGTACTGTTTGATAAACCCAAAGACTCCAACTTCTGGGATAGGAAGTCAGTATTTGACAAAAACTGCTGGGAAAACTAGAAAATAGTATGGCAGAAATTAGGCATAGACCAACATCTTATACCTTATACTAAAATAAGGTCAAAATGGGTACATGATTTAGACATAAGAGGCAATACCATAGGTAAATTAGGAGAGGAAGGAATAGTCTACCTTTCAGATCTTTGGAAAGGAGAACAGTTTATGACCAAACAAGAGATAGAGAATATTATGAAACGCAAAATGGATGATTTTGATTACATTAAATTAAAAAGTTTTTGTACAAACAGAAGCAATGCATCCAAAATTAGAAGGGAGGCAGAAAGCTGGGAAACAATTTTTATGGCCAGTACTTCTGATAAAGGTCTCATTTCTAAAATATATAGGGAACTAAATCAAATTTATATGAATCCGGGGCAACTAGGTGGCACAGCGGATAAAGCACCGGCCCTGGATTCAGGAGGACCTGAGTTCAAATCTGGCCTCAGATACTTGACACTTACTAGCTGTGTGACCCCGGGCAAGTCACTTAACCCTCACTGCTCAGCAAAAAAAAAAAAAAAAAAAGAATCCAAGTCATTCCCCAATTGAGAAATGGTCAAAGGATATGAACAGGCAGTTTTCTGAGGAAGAAATCAAAGCTATCTATTCTCATATGAAAAAATGCTCCAAATCACTATTGATTAGAGAAATGCAAATTAAAACAACTCTGAGGTACCACCTGACACCTATCAGATTGGCTAATATGACAAAAAAGGAAAATAATAAATGTTGGAGAAGTTGTGGGAAAATTGGAACACTAATGCATTGTTGGTGGAGCTGTGAACTGATCCAACCATTCTGGAGAGCAATTTGGAATTATGTCAAAAGGGCTGTGAAGCTGTGCATACCCTTTGACCCAGCAATACCACTTTTGGGTCTTTTTCCCAAAGAGATCATGGAAAAGGAAAAAGGACCCACATGTATAAAAATATTTATAGCTGCTCTTTTTGTGGTGTCAAGGAATTGGAAATTGAGGGGTTGCCCATCAACTGGGGAATGGCTGAACAAGTTGTGGTTTATGGATGTAATGGAATTCTATTGTACTGTAAGAAATGATGAGCAGAAGGAGTTCAGAGAAACCTGGAAGGACTTGCATGAATTGATGATGAGTGAGATGAGCAAAACCAGAAGAACACTGTACACAATATCATCAACATTGTGTGCTGATCAACTGTGATGGACTAGATTTTTCTCACCAATCCAATGGTACAGGAGAGTTCCAGGGGACTCATGATGGAAGGGGATCTCCAGAAAAAAAAAAAAGAACTGTGGAGTATAGATGCTGATTGAACCATACTATTTCTTTTGCTTTGGGTGCTGTTGTTTTCCTATTTTGAGGTTCTTCCTCATTGCTCTGATTCTTCTCTTATAACATGACTAATGCAGAAATATGTTTAATGTTATTATGTATGTGTATAACCTATATCAGATTGCCTGCTGTCTAGGGGAGGAGGAAGAAGGGAGAAAAATCTGAAATTGAAAAGCTTGTATAAACAAATTTTGAGAACTATCTTTACATGTAACTGGAAAAAAATAAAATACTTTTATCAGAAAAAGAAAAAAAAATATAGGAGAATAAAGCAGAACCAAAGTAACAAAATATGTAATTACTATGGAAGTAAAGAAAACTTTAAAAACACTGGGCAACACTAGTAGCTAGTAGTAACTTACATGATGTCCTTTCTCTTAAGAAACAAGAAGGCATGGGGGCAGCTAGGTGGTGCAGTGGATCAAGCACTGGCCTTGGATTCAGGAGGACCTGAGTTCAAATCCTACCTCAGACATTTGATGCTTACTAGCTGTGTGACCCTGGGCAAGTCACTTAACCCTCATTGCCCCACCAAAAAGGAAGGAAGGAAGGAAGGAGGAAGGAAGGAAGAAAGAAAGAAAGCATTCAAAGGTATTTACATTGTCCAATCAGTCACTCAGGTTGTTTTATTTTACTGTTTGGGAATAGTATGCTATGGGTGTTAATGTTGTGTTAAAACAAAATTTACATATGAAAATTTAAAACCATGTTTTCTCTTTTTAATTGTTTTTATTATGTATTTAAAACATCATTGTTTCCTTATACATGTTATAGAAAAGGAGGCATGTGAAATCATGAATCTCTTACATATAGCTTTTTTTTCATATAAGGTATTTTATTTTTTCTGTTACATGTAAAGATAGTTCTCAACTTTTGTTTATACAAGCTTTACAATTTCACATTTTTCTCCCTCCCTCCCCCCTCCCCTAGACAGCAGGTAATCTGATATAGGTTATATCTATATATCTATATAGATATATATATATCTATACACACACATATATATATATACACATAATAACATTAATCCTATTTCTGCAATAGTCTTGTTATAAGAGAAAAAATCAGAGCAATGATGAAAAACCTCAAAATAGAAAAAACAACAGCACTAAAAATAAAAGAAATAGTATGGTTCATTCAGCATCTATACTCCACAGTTTTTTTTTTTTTCTTGGATTTGGAGATCCTCTTCTATCATGAGTTCCCTGGAACTGTTCTGTACCATTGCATTGGTGAGAAGAATATAGTCCATCACGGTAGATCAACACTCAATGTTGATGATACTGTCTACAATGTTCTTCTGGTTCTGCTCATCTCACTCATCATCAGCTCACATAAGACCCTCCAGGTTTCTCTGAACTCCTCCTGCTCATCATTTCTTACAGCACAATAGTATTCCATTGTATTCATATACCACAACTTGTCCAGCCATTCCCCAATTGATGGGCAGCCCCATAACTTCCAATTCCCTGCTACCACGGAAAGAGCAGCTATAAATATTTTTGTACATTACATATAGCTTTTTAAAAAAGTACATTTAGCACAATAAAAACCCTGCCTTGCTTGTCTGTGTCCTCTTTTGAACTTCCTTCAGAGTTTCCTATGTATTTTTTTTTTTTTTGCAGGGCAATGAGGGTTAAGTGACTTGCCCAGGGTCACACAGCTAGTAAGTGTCGAGTGTCAGAGGTCGAATTTGAACTCAGGTCCTCCTGAATCCAGGGCCATACCTTTATCTACTGTGGCACCTAGCTGCCCCCTTCTATGTATTTTTTAATAGTCAATAACATTTACTAAGCGCCTATTATGTGCCAGGCTTATCAAAAAGCACCAGAAGGCCCAGAGTGGTCAATACTTCATAAACTATGGAACTGAGTTAAAGTTGTGAAGTGACTAAGGGAAAGGTAACAGGTTATGAAGTTTGTACCTCGTTAGTGGGTCATTGAAAAACATCAAGTTGCCCATTTTTACCCATGAGTCTGGTCAGTAATTATTTAAGTTCCATCGATGTTCAAACACTGGAATGTCGGAAGATTAAGCAGTGCCTGACACCTTCATATCCTCACTGTGTAACTCTGCACCCCGTGGATAGAAGAGTATACTGTCCAAACTATGGCCAAACCAGGGCAGCGAGGTGGCGCAGTGGATAGAACACCAGCCCTGGATTCAGGAGGACCTGAGTGAGTTTAAATCTGGCCTCAGACATTTGACACTTACTAGCTGTGTGACCCCAGGCAAGTCACTTAACCCTCATTGCCCTGCAAAAAAACCCCAAACAAAAACAAAAAACAAACTGTGGACAAACCACACCTGGAGAACCAAGTTCCATTCTAGGATGCCAACATGCTGGGGGATAGGAATGTCCAGGGCAGGGCAAGGATGCATTAAACACACACGCGCGCGCACAAACACACACACACACACACACACACACACACACACATGCACAGACACTGAGTGTGTGTCACAAAAAGAAGAGCAGGGATGGATTGTCTAGTCCAATTCCACCTGTTATAGAAGAGACCACTATGGCCCAGAGACTCTCCCAACATTACAGAGTCACTGTCGGCGTAGCCATAAACTAAAAGTCAGGTTCCCAAGGCCAGGGATTTTTCTATTACCTCACAAGCTTCTCCACAGTATTATAGGGGACATTCAGCCTGAAGGCAAAAAGCCAAACAACTTGGGGAACAAGGAGAGGAGATAGCCCTTACACAGGAGGAGATAGCTATTACACAAAGAAAGGTCCCAAAGAACTGAATCAGGGCCAAATAGTGGAGGATGGCTAAGAGGCAGAGTCAAGGTCAACAGAAACAAGAACTTGTTAATTATCAGAACTACTGAAAAGCAGACTGGTCTCTCAGAGAGGTGTGCTCCCTACTGCTGTGAAATGCATTCTAACAGTGATGACTTGTGGAGATGCTTCAAGGAGAGGTAAAGACTGGATGACTTCTAAGGTCCTCCCCTATCCCAGTAATTCATTGATTCTTATCATAATTAGATTATAGACTCATTTGGGCAAAAATGAATCTTTCTACTCTGAATAACAATTTTATAACATTAGAGCTCAATAAATGGAGATGAACTTATAGTACTCATGAGAGAAGGAAAGGACACTATTGCACTCATTTACCTTTGCCTTCTACAAGAGCATTATAATTTGATTTGGGATTGAGAAAGAAACTACCAAAAATACAGAAGCTAAAGCAACCCCCAGTCAATGGGCAACACGAGTCGTTATTTTGGTAGAATAGTACACATTACTTTAAAAATACTCAATTGATATAGGGAACTAAATCAAATTTATAAGAATCCAAGTCATTCCCCAATTGAGAAGTGGTCAAAGGATATGAACAGGCAGTTTTCTGATGAAGAAACCAAAGCTATCTATTCCCATATGAAAAAATGCTCTAAATCTCTAATGATTAGAGAGATGCAAATTAAAACAACTCTGAGGTACCACCTGACACCTATCAGATTGGCTAAAATGACAAAAAAAGAAGATAATAAATGTTGGAGAAGCTGTGGGAAAATTGGACACAAATGCACTGTTGGTGGAGCTGTGAACTGATCCAGCCATTCTGGAGAGCAATTTGGAATTATGCCAAAAGGGCAATAAAGCTGTGCATACCCTTTGACCCAGCAATTCCACTTTTAGGTCTTTTTCCCAAAGAAATCATGGAAAGGGGAAAGGGACCCACATCTACAAAAATATTTATAGCTGCTCTTTACGTGGTAGCAAGGAATTGGAAGTTGAGGGGGTGCCCATCAACTGGGGAATGGTTGGACAAGTTGTGGTATATGAATACAATGGAATACTATTGTGCTATAAGAAATGATGAGCAGGAGGAGTTCAGAGAAACCTGGAGGGTCTTATGTGAGCTGATGATGAGTGAGATGAGCAGAACCAGAAGAACATTGTACACAGTATCATCAACATTGAGTGTTGACCTACTGTGATGGACTATATTCTTCTCACCAATGCAATGGTACAGAAGAGTTCCAGGGAACTCTTGATAGAAGAGGATCTTCAAATCCAAGAAAAAAAAAAAGAACTGTGGAGTATAGATGCTGATTGAACCATACTATTTCTTTTGTTTTGGGTGCTGTTGTTTTTTTTTTCTATTTTGAGGTTTTGCATCACTGCTCTGATTTTTTCTCTTAAAACAGGATTAATGTTATTATGTGTATATATATGTGTGTGTATAGATATATAGATATCTATATGTATATGTATATAGATATAGATATATAGATATAAAGATATAACCTATATCAGATTACCTGCTGTCTAGGGGAGGGGGAGGGAGGGAGAAAAATCTGAAATTGTAAAGCTTGTATAAACAAAAGTTGAGAACTATCTTTACATGTAACGGAAAAAATAAAATACCTTATATGTAAAAAAAATACTCAATTGAATTAATTACCTTGGGAATTAGGAAGTACCCCACAATTGTGTGAGGTGAAGAAACAGCTAGGGAGGAGGAGGAGGAGCGCTTTCCTCCTCCCAGTAAAATCAGGTCAGAACTTGAGTGTCTGGAAATACAGTTTCCTACCCAAACCTGGGCTGACAAGAAACACTCCCAGACAATTTGACCCAGGTGTATTTTGGGACCAAAATTCTGTGTTGAAGGCTTTTAAAATCATACCTGAAAGGGGCGGCTAGGTGGCGTAGTGGATAGAGCCCTGGCCCTGAAGTCAGGAGTACCTGAGTTCAAATCCGGCCTCAAACACTTAACACTTACTAGCTGTGTGACCCTAGGCAAGTCACTTAACCCCAATTGCCTCACCAAAAAAAAAAAAAAATCATACCTGATGGGGGACAGGGCCATGGGGTGTTAACTGATGGAAAGTTACAAAAAAAGTAGAACTCTATAAAACCTTTCCAAATTCTATTCTGCAAGGAGAATGTAAGATCAATAACTACCATCCTGTGACAAGTTCAAGAATTGTTCTGCAGTGAAGGTGGGGTGTATCCCAGTGTTCTTTCCAGATGGTCAAAGGGGCCCACAAGGAAGATTCTGAGCTCTTTCCTGCTGGATTCTAGATGAGACAGGAAAACTTCCTCAGAGAAACGCCTATTGTAGGTTTTCCCTGATGATTCAGAGAATAGCTATATACAGCTGGCCATTTTGGGGATGGGAACTCTTCTCAACAGGAGCCAGGATTTGAACCCAACTCTTGTCTCTGTTAACTGCATCTTGCTGCCTCACATTTTTCCATCTGCTCTCTACAGCCCCTCCCCCCATTCATTTGAATATGCCCAGACCTAGTTTGGTCCTCCTTGTCTAACTTCCAGTATAATGAGGCAAACAGAGGCAAAGTGAATAGAAGATGTGCAGAGCTTCAGCAGCGTCTATTTCAAGAACTCTCCTCAGCCTGCTGGTAATGCCTCACTGTGCTACAGAGGAAATACTGAATTCTTGGATGCTAGGCCAGGAGAACAAGCATGATCTTTGGCAATTCCCATCATACAGAAGAAAACTTTTGAGTATGGATTACCTAAAGTACTGATGTGAGGAATACTTATTTTGAATGGGAAATCTAGAGAGCTCCTGAAGAAGTACAATGGCATAGTGAAAACAACCAAAATACGTGGAGAAAGAATGGATTCCAAGCCTGGATTTGCTTATGACCTGTGCAACTTTGGGGAATCACATGCCTTCTCAGAGTCTCAATTTTCTTAGCTGTCAAATGAGGGGGCCAACCAAGGGGGACTCTAAGGCACCTTTCAATTCTGAATTCCAGGAGCCCAAGAGGAAGAAACTTAGGCTCAGAGAAATCAATTGGTTTGCTTCGATTTAGAAAGCAGTTGGAAAAGCTGACGAAATAAGAGGATAGAGAAAATGAAAAGGATAGAGAAGAAGGATGGAGAAAAAGTGAGGGACAGTAGGGGAGAAAAGATAGGGCAGACTGGGCAGTTTATAAAAATTCTTTGGTCTTATGACTAATTTCAGGACATGTATTAATTAGCATACCTACTTTGATACAGTATGTAATAAAGGACTCTCTATGTACAGAGAGAGATTTTATGTTGTTGAACAGGAAGTACAAAGAATTACTCACTCTGAACATATCTCTGCAAATCTGTAGGCAGAGCTGGTGGAGATCGACTTCACTTAAAGGATACATTTGTTTAATGCAATTTGTTTAATGAAGCGAAGAGGGTGTGATTTTATTCTGGACTCAACCTATGTTGTAAAGTTGCATGTGTTCTAGATTCATCATTCTAGATGGTGGCCATTTTTTACACTGATTGGCTACTCTGACATAACTTTTAAGGGATTTTCACATTCAATTGTATATGCTACTAATTTCCGAGGAGGAAAGAGTTCTCTTTGATATCAGCACTGGTTTCCTAGAATTGTTATTTAAAACTTTTTATCATCATTCAACTTTTCATTTATTTCTGTAATATCTAGTGTCAATCCAGTGGCAACCTATGGTCCCATGCTTATTTCCTACCACCCCTTTTCAGCTGCAGACCACTTGCCTTTTACAGCACCTACCTGGAGCAATATTGTACTCGCAATATTTTTTTCATGGGATGTCCTCCCTTTCCTTCTGCCTGTCAAATCCATCCTTAAAGGTAGTATATGAAGGCCATCTCCTCCACAGAGTCTCACCTTGTCATCCCCAGTCAGTAACAATCCTTTCCATTTGGAACCTCGCATAGTTCCTGCTATTTGCCTCTTATGCACATATATGACCTTGCATCATAGTTACTTGTATGGGTACCATAATTCCCTACTAGATTTCGTGGTCCAACTGGGCAGGAAACATGTTTTAATTTTCCTATCTTCCCTGGAGCCTGGTTCAGTTTTCTGCATGTGGTAGTCGTAAATAAATGATTGCGGAAGTAGAAAGAGCAGCAGCAACACTGCATCAGAAATTAGGCGACCTGAGCACTCATCACTACCAGTAACTAGCTATAGGTGAACTTGAACAAAATGAGAGGATAAGAGTAGATTAATGGTTCCCATCATTCCTGTGTAGCCCCCCAGGGGGCAAGGGCTGTGAGCTAAGGCTGAAGCAATCTGTGTGTGTGTGTGTGTGTGTGTGTGTGTGTGTGTCACTGCATCTGAGTATTGCAATTTCAGTTACTTTATGTGGAATGTCTGTGAAAAAAGTTTTGTTTTTGAAAAAGGGTTTCCCATCCAGAGAAAGTTGGGAATCACTGAATTATATGATATTTAAGACCCCAGGCAGCTCTATTTAGTATCCCTTCTGGATTTGACATTCTAACTTCTGTGTGCTAAGTTACCTTTCGTCTCTAACATTCTAGGTCTATTAGAAAATG
Source organism: Dromiciops gliroides (assembly GCF_019393635.1). Classification (NCBI taxonomy): domain Eukaryota; kingdom Metazoa; phylum Chordata; class Mammalia; order Microbiotheria; family Microbiotheriidae; genus Dromiciops; species Dromiciops gliroides. The sequence goes on from NC_057863.1 coordinate 603,968,634, forward strand.
AATGAATAAATAATGAAAACTCCTAATTTCCTTTTAGAAGAGTCATTGAGATAATGTCTATTACCATACTCAATGTCACCTTCTATGTGGAAAAAGAACTGACTACACTGTGGTAAAATGATTAGAATTTGAGTGAGAGCTATAGTTTCCATATTCGGTAGAACTTTCAAGACAAAATCTTAGACTTCCTAAAATTCAGTATTTCCTTCTAATATTAGTTCTAAACTGTACCTTCAAATAACATACCAATGAGTTCCCATCACTTAAAAAGCATATAGTCAATTGCCAATCACATCTGATATGAGGGAAAGCATCAGAATAGGAAAATTAACTTTGTAATATAAAAATCCTTTTCACAGAATCAGAAAGGACTTCGGCAGCCTAGACCACATCAGACACCAAACATATTCACTACATTATACTACACTACAACATATTCACCCAGCAAGTGGTCATGGAGACTTAGGATTCAAGGGAAGGGATACAAGGCAGCTGATTTTATTTCTGGGTAGTGATTAAAAGTTTTCAGTAACAATCAGTAGCTAATACTGATCTTATCTTCTTCACTTTTCTCATGGTTAGGGTATCTCATTCACATCCAAATGTTAATTCTCTTGTCTATTCCTGGGAAACTTCTTGATCCACTTGTTTAGGTGTATACACACACACACACACACACACACACACACACACCCTCCACCTATTCAGAAAGAGCTCCAAACTGTCCAAAGTTCTTTCACTTCTAAATTAAAGAATGATTATTAAAAGACATAAGCCCCTGGTATCATGGGGGGTGGTTGTTTCATAGTTCTTAACAAATTCAATTAAAAAAAACTAACTTCTTTAGCTTGTTGTTTCCACAGCAGAAGTGACTTCACTGGTTCAGAAGTGAATTATTAGGTTAGTATAGACCCAGCCCTAGCAACTGAAACAGAATGAGTCAAGCTCTGACTTCAGTTCTAAAAACTTTGTTTCTGACTCACATGGGGATCTCTGTGCATCAGTTTCAGTAAAACAAGAAAAGCATTTCTGTGAAAACTCTGGAAATCTTCAGATGAAAGCACTGCCTTTAGAAACACTAACACTAAAAAACTGAATGGCAACTGGGAGTGCTACCAATGTCCTCCCCCGCTTTCTTTCCCTACTTTAAATGGTAGATGTCTAAACAGAAAGCCATCCAGGACTGATTATGTCTGTTTTCTGCCACTTTTAAAATCTCAGACAGAGAACGTATTAATCATTTTTCTAAAAAAAAAAACAAAACCAAAAACCAAAAAACAACAACCCAAAAACCAGGAAGAGATGATTTGCTGACATTTCCCCACCTTGCTTATTTTTTAGCAAGCCTTAAACAAACCATTCAGTAAAAACCAATTTCCTCAAGTTAAACTCTTCCGTTCCGCTCCACTCGACCAGTGGAGTTAAAACACACACACACACACACACACACACACACACACACACACACACACACACACACACACACCCTAAGGGAAATAGACCTGAGGTAAGGAAGGCGTCAGATTCCACTTGTGAGATTTGAACCTCTGCGGCAATAGTCACTGATAGAATAGTCTAGATTTCAGAATGTTTCAAATCTAGAACACTGAGTTTGGAAATGGAAAAAAACCAGTGAAGACCGAAAACACAGGGTAAAAAATGTCTTGCTGTATTAAAAAAAAACAAAACCAAACCAAAACTTACCTGGCTCCAAAAGTTTAGTCATTTTTTTAAAGTGCCCCACCCCTTTTTATAGAGATCACAGCCAATCAGCTGTTCCAATGCCTCACCTATGTTCTAAGCTTTCTACTCCTGTCAAATATTCGGGTTCTCCTTGTGTTATCTACTGAACTCCCAAATAATGGTCCCATTCTCTGTCTAGCCCAAGAAGGGTCCTGTCAGCCATCAAGACAACACGAAAACCTCTAACAAGAAAATGGTGAATGGCAGAGAAGGTAAACAGAAGAGGAACAGCTTCTAAGTTTTCATTCATTCTTAATAAAATTACAAACATCCATAGAAAAATGCCACAAATCCACGCAAGCCACTCCCACATCAGACTCGGATTCACCTGCAAATCTGCTTTGCTCTCAGCCAGGATTTTCCCCATTTCTCTCCCTTTCATTACTCACCAACGGCAGCTGGATCTACCGGTCCAGAGACGACAGCCTGCCCCATGTTTGATTTTGTTTGATGGTACTTTGAACAACAAGCTATCCTGGCAGAAACAAACGCCCTTCTGAAATGAGAAATCCAGTGCCAGAAGGAGACGAGCAGCCCATCTGGCCAGGTTACTGCCTCATCTCAGCAAAGGGCACAAATATCAGTTGATCTGCAGGAGTTTTCCCTCTTCCTAGCCCCAGCCTGGACACTCATAGATCTTACAAATGTGTCTTCATGCCAGCTCTCCTCACACAGGAATGCCTGTCATTCCACTGTGTGCAGGGTAGAGCTGAAATTCAGGAAGGGGAGGAGACTGTCGGCCAATGACATTCTAGCTGCTGAGCTTGTAACCCGAATTATCATCACTCCCACCCCCTTTTATTATATTAAACTTGGCTGAAACTCACAAGGCTCAGAACTAGGAGTGTGAAGTGGAGAAGTCTGTAAGATGTATCACCAAAGAATGAAATGATACAAACACCAGAGTAATGAAGTGCATGCAGGAGGTTAATGAGAACAGAAGCGCATCTAAATGGGAGTTTTAGAAGATACCACAGGAGAACTAAGATTATAGGCTTCCTCTTGACATACTAAAGCTCATTCTTGAGTAGAAACAGGGCTGCTTATCCAAGTAATGACATACCCAAATCCCAGTGCAAATAACAGAATTAAGAAAGGATTCTAATATACAGAATAGAAAAGAAAACTTTTTTTCTGAGCATTCCATTTGTGGCTAAAGTGCATAGAGCACTGGGCTTGGAATCAGGAAGATCTGCATTCTTCTAATCTGGCCTCAGACACTTACTAGCTCTATGACCCTGGGCAAATCACATAAGCTTTCTCAGCCCCAGTTTCCTCATCTGTAAAACAGGCATAAAAATAGCACCTACCTTGCACGGTTGAGGAACGAATGATATAATAATTGTAAAGTGTCACACTGTGGGGCACACACTAAGTGTTATGGAAATTGATGCACTAAAAAATTTCTGCTGAAAAATACTCATAACCACCGCCATGCTGGGAAACAAATCAGAAGTGAAAAATGAATGAAAACCTGTAAACAGGACTTGCCTCATGCATTCGGAACACCAAAGCACAAGTTGACTGGATACAATTATGGTTAACAGGTCCCTTGTTAGAAGAAATGCTTCTTAAAATATGAAGTGTCCTGATAAATTGGCAAACACTACCGATCTGTACACTTTCTATCACAACCAGGAAGGCAAATATTATACAGACTCCATAACATATTTAAGTCTTGAAGTGTCAAACCAAAAGCTTTGGGTGCATATTATTCTGGACTTGAAGACCTCATTTTACATGAATATGTAAATCGAACAGTTAAGATGGCAGAATGTTTAACATTTTGTATTTGAACTTGAAATGTGGCCAGGGTACAATGGGGAAGACCCAAGATGATTTAAAGATGTTAGAAGAAAGGCCAGGAAGGTCATGGATGAAAACATTCTGTTTCAATCAGGGAAGGGAATAAACATTTTTACATAGCACCAACTATGTGCCAGGCACTGGCACTAAGTAAGTGCTTTACAAATATTAGCTCATTTGATCCTCACAACAACCCTATGAAGTAGGTGCTATTATTATCCCCATTGACAGTGGAGGAAACTGAAGTAAATAGGAGTCAGGTTACTTGCCTAGGGTAAGACAATGAGTACTTATCTGAGGTTAGATTTGAACTCAGGTCTTCCAGAATTCAGGCCCAGTAGTTCAATGATGAAAACAATAAAATCTCAAATACCCCAAAGAATTCTGTTTTCTCTTTCTTCAAGAAAAGATAACTACCAAATACTAAGTGTTAATCTAGAGTAACCTATAGTTTAAATCAGTATTATCCGAACAAAGGCTCTGAAGATATTTCCATTAGCCCTTAGTAATCTCCTTCCCAAGGCAGATCTTTGGCAACATGAATTATCTACTTTGGGGGAGCATCAGTATGAATAGGTACATTTAAAAAATAATAGTCTTTCCTATTTCTCATAAGACAACAGTTTACAAAGTACTTTACTTAAAGCCACTGTATGAGGCAAATAATTAAATATTATCCACATTTTACATGATAAGGAAGACAAGGCAGAGAGTCATTTAACCATGACTCAACTCCCTCATCTATCAAATAAGGAGACTGGGCTAGATCACTTCCATGGTCTCTTCCAGCTCTAAGACTCAGGAAACCTATAAATAACTTTCCTTGTAGCCCAGGCTCAAACCCAAATTTTCTAACTTCAAGGGAATCTGGGAATCTTTCCCTGAACTGACATTCCAAAATCCTGTATCTTAGATGTGCTCTACTGGTGGAGTCTTCCCAAATCCAAGTGTCATTCCTGCTCCTCCATGAGGAACTGAAACAAGACTTCCTCTAGCAGAACTCTCCATTCGATTCGGCTTAGAAATGGGAACCTCACATAGGAAAGGAAGCAATAGTTCTTGGGCATTACTACTGTCCAAGGCATGATGAGAAATACACATATATTTACATAAGAGAAATTATAACTATTATATGTGCTCCTATTAGAGAGAGAGAGCCTCAGTGAGCATGAGAGTAAACATGTTTTTTTCCCTCCCAAACTTCTCACGAATGGGAAAGTGAAGGACTCCATTTTAAACACTGCCCAATGGCATACAAGTTTGGGAAGAGCTTTATATTACTGGAAACGTTTAGCCTGGAGAATCTTGGGAAGGAACGCTATAAGTGTGTTTAAGTACTTAAAAGGCTGCCATGTGGAAAAAAGATTAGGCCTGTTCTGCTTAGTCCTAAAGGACAGAACCAGGAGTAGGGCGAGGCCACTGGAAAGAAGCAAATTTAGGCTCAATGTTGGGAAAAGCCTTCTCACCATGTCCAAAGTGGAATGGGCTGCTTTTGAGTGTAATGGGTTTCTCTTCCAAACAGAGACCTGCAAAGTAGGACATGGGGGCCACTGATCTTCAGGGCATCCTCCAAATGTGAAATTCTGTGATAGGGAAGCAGGCAGAAAAGGTATTTTGGCCAAGAAACATAAAGGACAAGGGTCTCTACAAAAGCTGGATACTCTTTGAATAAACTAATGTCTTCCTCTTACCATTTTCATGAGAGGGAGAAAGGAAACCAAGTCTACACTGCAGCTAGATGGCAGCATAGATAAAGTGTGGGGCCTAAAGTCAGGACTCATTAACCTGAGTTCAAATCTGGCCGCAGATACTTACTAGATGTGTGACCCTGGGCAAGTTACTTCACCCTGTTTGCCTCAGTTTCCTTAACTGTGAAATGAGCTAGAAAAGGAAATAGCAAACCACTGCAGTACCTTTGCCAAGAAAACGCCAAATGGGGTCACACAACTGAAAAGACTTAAAAACTAGACTTCAAAAGAGAAAAGATAAATTTTAAAAGTATTACTATTAAAAACCAACCATTTTAAGGGTTTCTGATGGGAAATGAGGAGAAATTTATTTAGAATAATTTATGGCTCAAATGATTCGACTTTTTTATAAAGATAATGTAAAGAATTAATTGTTATTTGAGGTTTTTGTGCCTCAGCATGCACTGGCCTGGGGCTCCCGCAAATAGCACTGTGCTCCATCCACTGGTTGTAGCTGTTGCCATGGTGCTGGCACCTCACGTCGTCATCACCACCCGCCCTACATGGGCCTGGCAAAATTATAATGATTGGAAGCCTAGTGAGGGCAGTCATGTGACTGTCAGAGCAGCCATTCAATTGGCTGGGGGCTGTGTAGAGTGTGCTGGGAGGAAGAAGTCTGCCCCCCAGCATTCTAGCCAGATGCCAGAAGGCGCTGGAAGAGGCTGCGGTGTATTCTCAGCTGATTCCTGGGAGGTGGTGTTTTTTTCAGGTTGTATAATTTCCCTTTCCCCATTTTATTTCCTTTCCCTTGACCCTACTGATCCTGTTTGTGTTTTGGTTTTTTTTAAGTTCATTCTTGTTAAAATAAATCCTGCTCTGTTTTGAGGAAGGCTGCTGGTTTCCTTCCTTGCCCCAATATTGCAACAAGCCACTTAGCTAACACTCCCCAATTAAAAATTGGTCTCCACAATAATAATATAGGATCCAGTGTTCTTAAAAAGTAGGCCTTACCTTAATAAACTCTAATGGCTGCCTACTACATCTCAGATCAAATACAATCACCAGGAGGTTCTGAAGTGAGAAATTCTTAGGAAACCACTTGTAGAAAATATGTAACAACAGGATCAACAAATTCTAACTTTCTTTTGACAGATCTAGAAACAGGAATATCACATGGCACCTAGTCCTTGTTTTCTGACTTCTTTTTTTTCGTCCAGGACTTTTTCCATTGCAATATTCACTTAAAGTTCTAGTCATGGCAAGGAAAGAGGATCTATCAGTTGCCAAACAACAGGTCAACATTAATGGGGCATAATAACTAACATTTACATAATGCCTACTGTGTGCCAGGCACTTATTATTTCATTTGAACCTCACTACAAACCTGGAAGGTAGGTGCTATTATTATCCCACTTAATAGATAAGAAAATTGAGGCTAATTGACTTGTTCAGGATTGTACAGCAAGGCAATATCTGAGGATGAATTTAAACGGCAATATTCCTGACTCCAGGTTGTGCTCTATGCTCTAGGGCGCCACCTAGTGGCCTAAAATGTACCCCCACACACTCCTTTTTCTGATAGTTCCATTTCAGCATATCTTAATATCAGTTTATGAGACTTCACTACTTTATTTAGAGTATATTTTCATTGGTGATATTCTAGGCTGAGGTTCCGTAGGAAGATGACTTAATGTAAGTTTGTGTTGGTAACTAAAAGTCATGTCTCCTAAAAGTTTATGGTTTCTTTTTACTAATTATTGAATAATTTGTGTAGATTACACTTTCTTCAATGGTGCTAAAATCCTTTATTTAGTAATACAGATCTTTCAAAGGCATTTATTTTTCTAAAGATTCCACCACGCTAACATTTTGGTAGCCAACTCTCTCAGCCACATGCCAATAATCTCATCTGTGATTCCTTCTGGCCATCTACCTATTTCTCTTGTTTATTTCATAAAAATGAAACAATGACCTTCTTTAATTTTTTTTTGGCAACCTATCTGTAGCCTTTCCTCTACTTCCCAAACCCCAGCCACCTCCCAATCGAAAAAAGGGAAAAAAATTCTTGTACCAGATATGCACAGTCAACCAAAACAAATTCCACATTGGCCATGTCCAAGAAAGAGTGCAATATAGGCATGTCTCATTCTGCACTGTGAATCCATCACCTCTCTGTCAGGAGGTGGACAGAAGTATCCCTGGTCCTCTGATTGATCACTACATTGAGTAGAGTTCTGCTGTCTTTACAATGTCTGCTCATTTGACATTTTATCAGTTCATACAAGTCTTCCCAGGTTTTCTAAAATTATCCCTTTCATCATTTCTTACAGCACAACAGTATTCCATGATATTCCTAGATCATACTTTGTTCAGCTATCCCTTAGTTTGCAGTTCTCTGCTACATTTTGTATAATGTTTATGCACTTATGGTGTTCATGTTATTAGGGCTCCGCCAATGCAAGGTCTCAAAGGCAATGAATTTTTTTTTTTTTTGACGTACCCCCAGCACCAGGTTAAGTCTCTGGAACGACTGGATGCAAACACACTACCAATGTGCCAAGCCCTGTGCTAAGTGCTAGGAATACAAATTTTAAAAGACAGAGACAAGTGCATGCTCTCAAGACCATCACATTGACAGAAGAAGATTCATCGATGTTTGGCTGCAGGGTGGATGGCAAAGGTTAGAAGGCCTAAAGGATCAGCTGCAGGGCAGATGGCAAAGCAGAGGGGTCCTCAGGTCACATGGTAGGTAGGATGATAGGGCCAGGAAGCCCACAGGGCATATAAGCATATGAGAAGACCTAGGTCCCTTCTAGCTAATGAGAAGCAAGAGAATTACTGGCTTCAATTTTATTAGAGCTGTGGAAACAGTTCAACGGTCTGCTACAGGACTGAGGCTAAAGAAATATAGCTTAAATAGAATTGCTTCCATGTTCCCTCTGTTCTTTTTTCCAGATCTTATTGTATCCCTATAGTCATTATGCATGTATTGTTGTTTTGATTCTTTAGCATATTTTATTTTTCCCTTAGTTCTCTACTAGCTACATAGTTACCATTTCTTAATGGGATAAAACTTTCCATTATGCTCCAATGTCATTTGTTAAGGAATTCCACTGTTATTAGAAGTATAAACTGTTTTCAGTTCTTTACTATTATACATCACATATGTTCAATTTAGTGTTATTACTAGATTATTAATATAAATTAGCTTATCCTAAAGAAACAAGTGCTTAATAATTTTAATTCTGCATATTTTTCTTTTATCCTAAAATATCCCAAGAAGGTAGAACTCCAATGAGAGGTTCTAATGATAAAGCAGGAAGGCCTGACAATTATTATAAACAAGGTATCTTGAAGGATGGATGATATGGTGTAGCAAACAGATTTTAAGATTTAAAAGAAGATCTGTAATTCAAGTCCTAGCTTTAATCCTTAGTAGCCCTGCCTACTTGAATGAGTAATTGACAAGATAATCATACCTGTATCTACTTAGAAGGACTGTGGAAAGGAAGTGTTTTATAAATACATTTTCCAATGATTTCAATCAACATATGGTACAACAAAACTAGCATGATCAAATTAAATCCAGCAGTACCTTCCATTTCTCTCCCTCTCCTTCCCTCCTCCTCTCTCATTAAAATGGGTTCCATTACTAATTCAAGTAAAAAGTGATTCTCTCATTACAGATATCTAATCTGAAATGCCCATAATATTTAAGGCAGTTAATATCACACAACTACTTTTCTAAAAAACAATTTCCCAGGGGCAGCTAGCTGGCACAGTGGATAAAGCACCGGCCTTGGATTTAAGAGGACTTGAGTTTAAATCCGCCTCAGACACTTGACACTTACTAGCTGTGTGACCCTGGGCAAGTCACTTAACCCTCATTGCCGGCTCTCCCCCCCCCCCCCCCCCCCCCCCCCCCCCCCCCGGCCAAATCACAAAAGAAAAGTGGAGAGCCTCAGCTGGGTGTACTAGGGGTAGTCATTTCTGAATTTATTGTCTCACCAAGGAAGGAAAGGGTGCAAAGGAATAAAACAATACTCCACCAGGTTAACAAATTTTGTTTGGAAAAAATCACTGTACAAATGAGCATTCAAATAAGGAATAAAAAGTAGGGAAGAGCATAAGATTGGCATCCAAAAGACATGTCCAAAAAGGAGCTTTGCTGCTCACTATGTAACATTGGATGAGCTATTCATCCTCTTTCAGACTTAGTTTCCTCTTCTGTAAAGTAAGAGTGAGGTGGACTGGATAACTTTCAGTTCCCTTGCTGTTCCAAATATATGATCTTATAATGCTTAGCTCCAAGTTTTTGGTAACTGTCGTGGGCTCTTAACATGTCCCTAACACTTCCCCTTTAAGGAAAGAATAGCGCCATAGCTGACAGTGACAAAGAAGAACTTCAAGAAATAGATCAAGCTGTCATTTAGTTGTAAATCTGCTTGCCTTGGCTTCTTTGTCTCACACAGCTTGGCATCAAGGCTTTGAGTCAGGAAGACTCTTCTTGAGTTTAAATCCAGCCTCAAACACTTACTAGCTATGTGATCCTGGGTAAAGTCCTTAACCTTGTTTGCCTCAGTTCCCATAAAATGAGCTGGAGAAGGGAATGGCAAATCACTCCAGGATCTTTGCTAAGAAAACTCCAAATGGGGCCACAAAGGGTAAGAACCAACCGAAACAACTCAACAACCACTTGGCATGTGAGGCACAGAAACTGCATGGAAATTCTTTTCTCAAATCCTCAATTGCAGCCTCCTCCTCTTACCTGACAATACTCAACCTTTTCAGCCCTATATACTGTGCAGGCGTCTTCAGACTCTAGAGGGCCCTGGACTGCCCAGGTAGCAGAAGGGACACAGTAACCACAGGTTGCCATTCTAACTAACCAAGCCTGGAAATCCTGTGGAGCTTTTATGACACAGCTATTTATCTCCATTCTCAAGCTGATCAAATCTCAGTAATGATAATGTCATTGGGCAAACAGCAATCGTTTTCAAAGAAGAGAAAGTTATTATGTGAATACTTGGGTTATGAATCAAGACCTACAAAGGAATACATGTTATTATGTGAATGGCTTCAAATACTCAGGCAGATAGAGAAGGGAAAATGATGAACAGTGAGAGTCAGGGATTTTCTGTTACTTCCAAATATTCATCCCACCTCACCTCAAACACTAGAATCACAAAATTATTAGAGACTTGAATTTCTTCATTTTACAAATGAGAAAACTGAGGCCCACAAAGATGAAGTATCTTGTCCAGGGTCACAGACTCAACAAGAGGGAGATCTGGGACTAGAACCCAGGTCTCCTGACTTCCAATCCACTATTATTTCTACTATGTGATCAAACAACTGTGATATATGTAAATCATTCATCAAAATCTCCCCTTCAGTATCTTTTGACTAGCTTGAAGATTGATTTAACTTCTGACAAACTGACCACCATAGCTCTTTAGGGAACACTAGGGAGTGTCATACATATTTGCCTACTGTACTGGTTTCCTATCTTATCCACCCACATTAATGACAGGTATGAAGTAATAGATATGTTTTTGTATTCACAACATAGTAATTTGAGTTTTAAGAGAAAGAAGGTTCAGTTGTGCCAATAGTACAACTTGCAGCTTAACAGAACAAGGAACCTAGAAGACAAGCCTGGGGCTTCTTGTACCTGTTTTCTTAAGGCTGACATTTTCAGAATAATAAGGCATGCAAATAAGTTCCTGAAAGCAGTGGGAATAATGTGCATGGAACTCAGAACCATGCACTCTATGTTTAGTTCAGTCAATTAATTCACCATGTGACCTGTGAATATACAATGTTTCTGGCTGGTGGGTAAATTTAATTTCTTCATTTTCATCTGCTGGAATTTACAATACCCTGCTCTGGATCCTATTGTATGCTCAAGAATGGAAGATAATTCTGTAGTTCAGAACAGAGATTCATAGGATCCAGAGCTGGGTATAGTAAATTCCAGCAGATGAAAATGAAGAAATTAAATTTACCCACCAGCCAGAAACGTTGTATATTCACAGGTCACATGGTGAATTAATTGAGTGCTTGAAGACTTCCAAAGAGGAATAATACATTGCCTCCCAAGGCATTCTATTCCACCTTGGAAAACTCATATTTTCCAGATATTAAGCTTAAATTTGCTTCCTTGAAATTTCTACCCAGTTCCCTTCATATAAATGTCCTTCTTAACTGTATCATCCAGAAGTAAAAACAATACTCCAGATGTGACTGATCAATGCAGAATATAGCAACAACATGACTAATCAATCAGTCACCAGGCATTTAGTAAGGGCTATGAACATCTCTTAAGGCAGTCAGTCTAAATTGTCTCATACAGTATTAGCTTTCTAGCTACCATATACAATGCTGACCCTTACTGAGTTTGCAGCTCAATAACTTACCCATATCTTTTTCAGACCAACAGTTTACCCATGCCACCCCTATTTTATCTTTGTGAAGCTATTTATTTGAATTAAGTGTAAGAGTTTAGGATGACAGTTAGAGCTGAAAGGGCTTTTATGGGCAATGTATTCCAACCTCACTCATTTTGCAAATAAGGAAACTGAGACTCAGAGAGGTTAAGTAAATTGCCCAATAGTAAGGTAGTGACAGAGGTGGGATTTTAACCCAGTGTATCTGAATTTATCTCTATTTAAATTTCCTCTGATTAGCTTTTGCCCCAACTTCAAGTCCTTTTACTATCCCTTCTGGCTCTTGGTAGATGTTATTTGCAAATCTGATACACTTGTCACCTACATGCCCACCAAAAACATTCAATGGCACTGGGCAGAGCATGGGACACTCCAGTGACAATTCTTTCCAAAATGACATCTAATCATAATCATTAATGATTGGGTCCAGCCATTTAACCAGTTCCAGATCTTCACTGTATTATCATGTAACCCACATTCCTACATTGGGTCCAGATTAGCAGGACAGTATTCAGTGCTTTGCCAACATCAAGGTAACTCTAGCAGTCACTTGAGGTGGGGGGGGGGGTGGGGGGGGGGATGGGGTAAGACAGTGCAGTTAAAGAAATATTTATTGAGTGCCTACTATTAATAAGGTACCTTGCTAGGTACTATGGGAAACAAAAACAAAAATAAAACAACCCCCAATCTCAAAAAGCTTAATTCTATAGTATCTTATAGTTATATTAACTAAAATCTAAAGTGATACCCACCAGATATTTTATGCAATTTTAGTTTTCAATGGAATTTCTATTTCTATTATTTCCTCTTATTTTTGTTAGCCATGTATAGAACTGCTGATGATTTTCATGAACTTCACTACTTCACTAAGGCCTTAAATGATCTTTGATAATTTCTTCACTTAAGATTTTTTTCCCCTAAATAAACCATATTACATTGTGGAAACATGTTTTGCATGACTTTGTATGTATAAATGAGTATCATTTCTTGCTTTCTCAATGAATTGGGGAAGGCTGAAGGGAAAGAATGTGGAAAGAAACATTTCAGTTTAAAAAATAATAAAACATCTGCAAATTTTGCCTCCTTTGTAACAATGTTTCCACCTTTAATTTCCTTTTTACCTTATTGTTACAGCTAGCATGTCTAGAATTATGTCAAATAATAAAAGGAAGAGAGATTACTTTACAGAACTAAATGAACAAAATACATTTGGAAGAACAGGGATCAGGTATGTCAAGGGAAAAAATATTTTAAAAAGTAGAATTACATGATCAAAGAATTGCTGCTTTAAAATATAATTTGAGGGGGCAGCTAGGTGGCACAGTGGATAAAGCACTAGCTCTGGATTCAGGAGGACCTGAGTTCAAAGCCAGCCTCAGACACTTGACACTTACTAGCTGTGTGACCCTGGGCAAGTCACTTAACCCTCACTGCCCTGCCAAAAAAAAAATAATAATTTGATATTCATAAAGTGTTTGCTACCGGTTATGAAATAAAAATGTACATCAGTGTTACAGACTACACAAGCACACACAGAAGCAATAAAATACAGCAGCCCCAATGGTCAAGAAACACAAACTAGAATTTGTATGTGAATAATTCCCTATTCAACAACTCCCATTTCTGTTAGAAGGAATGGCTCTCTGGGATGAGAAAGGAAGAAGGATATAGTTAAAAATTTAGGTGATTGGGAATAGGTAGGTGGCACAATGGATAAAAGCACCAGCCCTTGATTCAGGAGGACCTGAGTTCAAATATGACCTCAGACACTTGACACTTACTAGCTGTGTGACCCTGGGCAAGTCACATAACCTTCATCCCCGCCCCCCCCATCAAATATTTTTTATTTAAAAAAAAAGAACGGCTGGGAAATTTTGGAAAGCAGTTTGACAGAAAATGGGTTTCAATACCATCTTAACATACACCACTATAAACTCCAAATTAGAAGGAGTGAATAAAAATAATTAGCAAGCAGAAGGAATAGTATCTCAAAACTGGCTAGAAAGAAAATTCATAATAAGTAGGACAGAGGTAATCATAAGAAATGATGGGGAGGGGTTTGTTTGGTTTTTTGGTGAGGCAATTGGGGTTAAGTGACTTGCGCAGGGTCACACAGCTAGTAAGTATCAAGTGTCTGAGGCTGTATTTGAACTCAGGTCCTCCTGAACCCACGGACAGTGCTCTCTATCCACTGTGCCACCTAGTTGCCCCTGAAATGATGTTTTGATTACAAAAAAAGGAAAAGACTTTTTTACCCAAACAAAATCAATGCAGCTAGTATGAGAAGGGATGAGGTGAAATCTTCTCATCACATGTTTGTGATAAGTCTAACACTCAAGATATGTAAGGAAGGAACTGACAAATTGTGGACACTTTCCCACAGAGAAACAGTTAAAAGGTATCAATCACTACATGAACAAATAAGAGAAATGAAAATTAAAATAACTTCATTAGATCATGAATTCCTTGAGAGCAGCACCATTTACCTCTCTTTGCACTCCTAGAACTTAGCACAGTCCCTGGCATACAGTAGGTGTTTCATAAATATTTGTAAATGACTGATTCCATAATTTAAAACTCATCAAATTGACAAAGATAATAAAAGGAATAGTTCAATGTTGGAGGAACTGAGGAGAGATAAGCACACCAATGTACTACTGGCTGATCTATAAATTTGTCTGACAGTTCTGAAAAACAATTTTGAATTATTCAAGAAAAGTCACTAAACTGTGTTGATCCATCCATACAGTTACTGAAGATATATTAGAAGGTCAATGGCAAATAGAAGGGCCACATATAAAACAACATATTCACATCAGCATTCTTTGTAGTAGTAAAAAACTGGAGCTGTGTGACCCTGGGTAAGTCAATTAACCCTCGTTGCCCTGCAAAAAATAAAACAAAACGAAACAACAAAAACAACAGCAAAAAACTGGAAGCAAAATGGTGTCCATCAATGGACACCTGGGCACTGGCTGAACAAAATGAGGTATACAAAACAATGGAACGTAATTCTCTCATAAAAATGACAAATACTGCATAGAAACCAACAATAAAAGCTCCTACAGTCATATTAATTGCAATGACCACACTTGTCAAAAAGAAAGGGGAGGAGGGGTGTGATTGTTGAATGGTGCATATAAACTGTCAGACATTTCTTCTGTTAGTTGGGTTTTGTTCAGACTTCTCCATAATGCCTCCCTTTCCCTTTTCCTCCCCAAGTCAAGAAGCTGAACAAATTATAAGCAGTAATAGAGAAATTGGCACAGGAAAAGCTGCATTCATTTTCAAACCTGATATAGGGCCATAGGAAGGCCAGGAGGCTTCTGGAAATTCTATCTACAGGCCCAAATCAGTAGAATTTCAACTGAAGGCAAGCCCCTCAGTTTCTGTCCTTCCCAGTGTGTAATCAAGTGATCTGCTCAGGAAGGGAATGTGAAGAAGGAAGGTGGATTCTCACTGCATCAGAAAGGTGACCTAGTGTTTTCAATATGAAATGCTTTTTATATGGTGAAGTTCAATCCCAACATTTCTTGGATTCAATTTCAACACCAAAATTATATAGGAAAACCCTCACCTTTTTCACCTTTGTGTCGAGTAAGAAATACATTATCATCTAGAAAGTTTTTTTTTTCTTCATAAAAGTATTTTATTATTTTCCAGTTACATCATCTTGAAAGTTTTGAACCAGGTGGTAACTAAGGAGAACGAGTATTATGGGAACTCCTTAGAGCTGGTTAACATGGTGCAAAGGAATGTTAAAACATGAAATCCATTTTTCAAATGATTGATCTCTATGACCTGCATCTGGCTGACTTTCCAGCTGTGAGCCCCTTGGTAGCTCCTAGCAGATCCAATTTGTGAGATAGGGCCTAATGGACCTTGATTTCATTGTGTTATGGAGATGGACACCATCAATGAGGTCAAAGATTTGAACAAGGTCTTGTCTTAACAGCTTTAATAAATCTTCACCTGAGAAACTGACAAAGCGACTCATGTTGGTGGAGAGTCAGTTCCTGGGCAGCCACAGTTAGGCTTCCTGGATTGGGCAATACTAACTCCATAATGCCTGACATTCCTATAATTCCAGTTCTGAATCATTTCCCTTTTAGCTGCTAAGCCTTCAGCTTTAAGGCACACTCCATTTACTCTTTCTTTATGTACCTTGGATGTAATTATGTACATGTTCCCCTTAACCTTCCCCCACATTAAAATGTAGGTTGCTTGACCAATCCTTGTTTTTTCACTTTATCTCAAGCACTGGCACATAGGAAGTGGTTAATAAATAAATACCTGCTGATTCTTACCTGTCTTTGCTTTCCTGTGAATTGCTAAAATAGCTTGACATGGAGGATGAATATAATGCTCAGGGAAACATTTCCTGGGTATTACTAGCAGACCTAGAAGAGCCAGAACAGACTGCCAACACAAGGAAAATGAAAGTCAACTGACCCAGCACGTTCGGCAGGTAAAGACCACATTCTTGGCTTTAAAGGGTAGTGCCACAGCCTCAGTGGACAGAATTAGTAACAGCAACTGGTAAGCTGTGTTCTACTTCCCCTTGCCAGAAGGTAAAGGTGTGTGGGAGTGTCCTAAGGGGCAGAGACTTTGAGGCTCCCTAAGATGATTCTCAATATGGCACCAGGAAGGGGAACTTGCCATGGGGCTCCCATATCTGGGCATCAAGCCATCCTGTGACTGCACTTCTCCCCAACCTCAGTTCAACCATGATATGGGCCAAAATGTCATTATTCTCTACACCAAATATTGTACCTCAGGCCTAACCTATTCCATTGACCCACCACTCTATTTCTTAGCCAGTACCAAATAGTTTTTTGTTTTTTGTGGGGCAATGGGTTAAGTGACTTGTCCAGGGTCACACAGCTAGTAAGTGTCAAGTGTCTGAGGCCGGATTTGAACTCAGGTACTCCTGATTCCAGGGCCGGTGCTCTATCCACTGCGCCACCTAGCTGCCCCTGCAACTTCTACTTTCAATGAGCTTACGGTAATGGGAGAAAAACCACACACACACACACACACACACACACACACACACACACACACACACACACAAAAGCTGAAAAGGGAGTGAAGGAGGGACGGTACCATGGGAGAGAGCATAAATTCCAAGGAAGTGCAGCCACCTGAGAAATGAAGGAATGGCTAACCTAGTGGCCCTCTTTACATGGAGGCTTGAAAGGAGCTCTTTGTTCCACCCTCCAATCAGAACAGCCATATCAGAAAATACATGTGTCTCTCTGAATTTTGTGCTCATTATTACTTCTCGATCAGAAAGTAAGGGTGGGTTTCTTCTTTTGGACTCCTGGTTTATTGTTGCCTTGATGAATTCTAAAGTCTTTGAAAGTTGTTTTTCCTCTATAATATAACTGGATAATTTGTTCTATTTCTGCTCACTTCACTTCTTCAGAAACTGTCCATTTCATCCCTTGTTATGGAATGTTGTGTCATGAATTCAGGGGGCTGTCAGTTTGTTTATCCATTCCCAAAAAGGAGGTGGCGGGATCTCCAGAATTGCTTTAATTTTCATTTTTCTATTAGTGATTCAAAAACATTTTTTCATAAAGTTGTTGATAGCTTGGAGTTCTTCCTTTGAAAACTGACCCGTTCTGGTTTCTAGTTCTCCCCTCCACACAACTTTAAATCCCCACTTCAGGACCAGGAAGTTTTTTGTTTGCTTATGACCATTCTTTCCTCAATATCATCCTCTTTAACCCACCTCTCCTCATTGCTGCTCATTTTGCTATTGAGTTTGATACACTTTTACACAAAGCTGAATGCGGATGTGCTCAATCCTATTTTTTGTTCATATATTGAAACAAGCTCCAAACAGATATATGACTTAAGATACATGACTTAGATGTATGACATAAGGGGTCCCACCATAAACAAGGAAACAAGGAAGAAAGTACTTTTTACAACTTTGAATAGGGGAAGAATTCATGATCAAAGAACATAGAGAGAAGAGCAGAGAAGATACAATTTTAAAAGGTTTTACCCCAACCAAATCAATATACTTAAAATGAGAAGAGAGACAACTACAGGGGGAAAAAAATCTTTGCCCAACTTCCTGTAACAAAGGTCTCGTAACCAAGAAAAAAATAAATTGATTCAAATAAATGTGTAAATGATAAAAGGAACATACAAATGTGGTGAAATACTACTGTGTTGTAAGAAAAGAGGAAGGGGAAGGTTTCAGAGAAGCCTGGGAAGAATTATATGAACTGATACAGAGTGAAGTGATGTGCGATGATTAAAAATATGAGAGACATAGTTTCTGGATAACAATTATTTTATTAATAGGCTGGCAGGGTGTTAATAAAAGGATGGTCTATAGCTGTCTCTCTCAGACCAAAGATGGTAGGGTCACAGTTTATATACCCTTCTAACTGTAGGAGGTCCATCATATAGCAATCAAATCTAATTTGTTGACACAACTAGAGATGTGTTATATTAAAATGAAGTCTGGAGAAAATGACTTAGGTCACTCAAAAGGAGGAGGAGGCGGAGGAGGCAGAGGAGGAAGAGGAGGAGGCGGAGGAGGAGGAGGAGGAGGAGGAGGAGGAGGAGGAGGAGAAGAAGAAGAAGAAGAAGAAGAAGAAGAAGAAGAAGAAGAAGAAGAAGAAGAAGAAGAAATCAGAGAAAGAATGAAGACCCCACCCAAGCTCATGGGGACACAATGGTTCAGGCTAACTCTCATCAGTAAAGTCCTTCAGCCATCTAGACAAACTGACTAAAATGAATCTTACTTTCAAGGAGAACTGGACTTTGGAGTGGGGGGAAGAAAGAACTAAAAGAGAAGGGGACAACACTGGGTCCCCCAAGATAATGATTAGTAATAACTATTTCTCACAGAACAGAACTAGAAGAACAGATTATATAATAACAACATTATAAAAACAATTCTTAAAGAATTAAGAACTCTATTATGTGACCTAACATGAGTTCAAAGGATCAAGGATGAAGCATAATAGACATCTTCTGACAAAGCTGACATACTCAAGTTGCAAAATAAAACATATTTTAAGACACAGCTGAAGAAATCAGTTTTACTTGATTATGCATATTTATTACATTTTATTATATACATTACATATCATATTATATGCATTTACAAGGGTTTTCTTTTTCTCTCTCCTCTACCCCAATGAAGAGATAGAAGTGGGAGGGGTAGGGACAAGGAAGCCCTTGACAAAGCAAAAACGGACACCAGAGCATTTTGTTAAATGCACAAAAGAAAAGAGAAGGGAGACCAGAAAGAACCACAGATAAGAAGGACAGCTTTGTAAGTTACATATTGAATTTACTCTACATTTCAAAAGAAAAGCAATTTGCACATCACAAAAAAAAAATAAGCAAATTGTATGGTGTGGCAAATCACTGTCTATATGTGAAGTGCTCTTTTCCTGATCTAAAAGTATATGGAAGTATTTCAATATATTTGTTGTTTGTTCAGTTCAGAATAAAAAAAGCAGAACAAAAATAAAGATCAAAGGTTCATAGATTTATAACTGGAAGGGATGTTATATATTAATATTTTACAGATGAGGAAACTGAGGCACAGAGAAGGAAAGTGACTTACTCAATGTCTCAGAAGTAGTAAGAAGCAGAGCTAGAATTTGAAAACATGACCTTTGGTTCTGGGTCCAGTGCAATTTCCATTACACCATGCTGCCTCCCCCTCCCCACCCCATCCTGAACTTCTATTCTGAATTACAAATCCCAACCCTTCCCATGGGTTAAATGAAGATTTCATTTTTGGTGACTATGAAGGAGATTAAAGAACTTTGGCCTAAAATAATAAAATACTTTGCAAAACCTCTAGTTTAAAAAGGGTTTAACAGAGCTGTTACTTAACCAAGAAGGAATATAAAGAGAAATCAAACTAATACCAGTACAGAGTTGAAATATGCTAAATATTCCTCAGTAGAGTAGTTTCAATTGACTTCAACTGTTCACATGCTTTTATGGATCAGGTTCTGCCACTTGTCCTCCCTCCTCTATTCTACACTTGAAGGCACCAAACATTCATTCTTCGATTCATTCAGCAAGTATTCACTAAAGTGCCTATGTGCTGGACACTATGCTATATACTGGACGTTTTATTAAGGGGTTACCATATAGAGTTCTGTAGTGGGTGTCAAGAAAGAAAGATAAATATTTTTTCCTTCATCATGGATAAATCAATAAATGAACAAACACGAAAGCACTGTGTTAAACTCTTGGGACTGAATAGAAAAGTAAGATGGTCTTTGCTCTCAATTAAGGGCCATTCAGTATTTTATTTTTTTCCAGTTACATGTAAAGATAGTTCTCAACATTTGTTTATAGAAGCTTTCCAATTTCAGATTTTTCCCCCTCCCTCCCCCCTCCCCTAGACAGCAGGTAATCTGATATAGGTTATATATATATAATAACATTAAACATATTTCTGCATTAGTCATGTTATAAGAGAAAAATCAGAGCAATGAGGAAAAACCTCAAAATAGAAAAACAACAGCACCAAAAACAAAAGAAATAGTATGGTTCAATCAGCATCTATACTCCACAGTTCTTTTTTTTTTTTTACCCTAGATTTAGAGATCCTCTTCCATCATGAGTCCCCTGGAACTCTTCTGTACCATTGCACTGGTGAGAAGAATCCAGTCCATCACAGTAGATCAACATACAATGTTGATGATACTGTGTACAATGTTCTTTTGGTTCTGCTCATCTCACTCATCATTAGCCCATGCAAGACCCTCCAGGTTTCTCTGAACTCCTCCTGCTCATCATTTCTTACAGCACAATAGTATTCCATTACATTCATATACCACAACTTGTCCAGCCATTCCCCAATTGATGGGCATCCTCTCAACTTCCAATTCCTTGCCACCACAAAGAGCAGGTATAAATATTTTTGTACATGTGGGTCCTTTTCCCTTTTCCATGATCTCTTTGGGAAAAAGACCCAAAAGTGGTATTGCTGGGTCAAATTATAGCCCTTTGGGTATAATTCCAAATTGCTCTCCAGAATGGCTGGATCAGTTCACAGCTCTACCAACAATGCATTAGTGTTCCAATTTTCCCACAGCTTCTCCAACATTTATTATTTTCCTTTTTTGTCATTTTAGCCAATCTGATAGGTGTCAGGTGGTACCTCAGAGTTGTTTTAATTTGCATCTCTCTAATCATTAGCGATATAGAGCATTTTTTCATATGGGAACAGATAGCTTTGATTTCTTCATCAGAAAACTGCCTGTTCATATCCTTTGACCATTTCTCAATTGGGGAATGACTTGGATTCTTATAAATTTGATTTAGTTCCCTATAAATGTGTGTGTGTATGTATGTATGTATATGTGTGTATATATATGTGTGTGTGTGTATATATATATATATATATATATATATTTTTTTTTTTTTGGTGAGGCAATTGGGGTTAAGTGACGTGCCCAGGGTCACACAGCTAGTAAGTGTTAAGTATCTGAGGCCAGCTTTGAACTCAGGTCCTCCTGAATCCAGGGCCAGTGCTCTATCCACTTCGTCACCTAGCTGCCCCAGTTCCCTATATATTTTAGAAATGAGGCCTTTATCAGAAGTACTGGCCATAAAAATTGTTTCCCAGCTTTCTGCCTCCCTTCTAATTTTGGATGCATTGTTTCTGTTTGTACAAAACCTTTTTAATTTAATGTAATCAAAATCATCCATTTTGCATTTCATAATATTCTCTATCTCTTGTTTGGTCATAAACTGTTCTCCTTTCCAAAGATCTGAAAGGTAAACTATTCCTTTCTCTCCTAATTTACCTATGGTGTCACCTCATGTCTAAATCATGTATCCATTTTGACCTTATTTTAGTATAAGGTGTAAGATGTTGGTCTATGCCTAATTTCTGCCACACTATCTTCCAGTTTCCCAGCAGTTTTTGTCAAATACTGAGTTCCTATCCCAGAAGCTGCAGTCTCTGGGTTTATCAAACATTACATTACTAGTGTCATTTACTACTGTGTCTCCTGAAGGCCCATTCTTAAGTGGAGATAACACATAGAGAAGCTTTCAACTGCAAAGCAGATGAAAGGCTCTATGGTACTTAGGCCTTCCTTAGTGTAATTTCCGCAGACAAAAACCACAGCCATTTCTAATGTAGAGCCATTTGACAATTACCAAGCCTTTGGTGGGGGTAACTTTTCTTTCTAGGTCTTTGGCAGCTGTGGCTACCACAGAGGTAGGGGATGCAGCAGCTGGGAAAAAAAATGGCCAGACTGCATCTTCTTGAGGATTGGGAAAAAGGTCCTAGGGCTTACCTTCCCATCACTGGTAACTGGGTCATGGTAAACATTTTGGGAAGGAATACCTGGGGTTCCTTTAGAATCACCTCACTGGAAGTATTCAACTGGAAAGTGAGGCTGGTAGAGAGGGCATTTTTCTTCAAGTCATATTAAACAGAAGTTAGGAGTTTTACATTCAAGATTCTTTCTGTTCTACTGTATATATGGAAATGCTAATTTTTGTTGATGTATATTAAAAATCAGATTTTTTTTTTTAATTGGTAGGGGAAAGCATGCATTTCTTGTTACAAAATCACAGATTCAGAGCTGCAAGGGACCACAGACATCATCTCTTGTAATATCCATATTTAATGAAACTGATACCTGGAGAGGCTAAGTGATTTGCTTTAGGTCACACAGGAAGTTAAATGGCACAGGCAAGGTCAAATTAACAGTCGCCTAAAAATCCATTATTATTTTTCATTACACTAAGATATCTTCTCCAAGACTTATAGCAAGGGTACTTCATAAGTTACAAGTGACCACCAGTCATACAGTAATAGCCAAATTCAGGGATAGGCAGGTGGGGAAACATTTCCTATTCAGTAGGAACTCAACGAGCCAAAAGAAGCCTACCTCGGATTGAGTCCGAAATTATACTCTTGGCTTTTTCCCAGATACCTCCACCTATAAGCAGCACATTCCCTCTTGTGGCACTGATTTGTGGCATTTTCTCCAGTACTTGGATTACTGGCTTAACCATCCTAACAATTATACCTGAATTCAAAACTCAAAATAATATAATAAATTGCTGTCCCAAACTCTCATGAAATTGCCTTTTAGATCTGCCTTTTGGAGCTAATATCTGCATTAGAGAGCTCAGGTCTTAGGTTTTTCTATTAACCCTTTTTTGCCTCCTACATCAGCAACACTTGTTTAGGACAAATCCAATTGGGCTCAAGTCCACAGGAAATTGGGCTGATGCTAAGTTGTAGAGTGTCTTCAATATTTGGCTAACAATTTTGGTTTGTTCAGCAGTCCATAACAGGACATTACTAAAGTGTTTTTGAGCAGAAGGGACATGATCAGATCAGTCCCCAAGGAAGAGACATATGTCAGTGGTATGAAGGATGCACTGGAGAAGACAGTGAGTAGGAAAAGCACTGCTTGTTGGGTGACTTCACATTAGTAAGTAGGGCAGTAATAAAGGTCTTTAGAAGTATTTGTATTCTAACGCTGCATGACCTCAGAGAAATCACTGCCCTATTCTGGACCTCCGTGTCCTCATCTGTGGTGTAAAAAGATTGTCAAAAATGATTTCTGGGGGCAGCGAGGTGGCACAGTGGATAAAGCCCTGGCCTTGGATTCAGGAGGACCCGAGTTCAAATCCAGCCTCACACTTGATACTAGCTGTGTGACCCTGGGCAAGTTACTTAACTCTCATTACCCTGCAAAAACAAACAAACAAAAAATGATTTCTACTGTCCTTGTCAGCCATAAATCATACCTCATGCAGTCCTCAACCTCATTACAACAGGAGATCAGAGGGAAACCTTTAAAAAAATTGAAAAACACAAGACATTCACCAGGTAGATATTCAAGATCTGATGATTATTAAAATAACAATATTTTCGCTAGCTGCACGTATACTTTATCTAGTAAGATCACAATACAACTGATGATAACATGAGAAAAAGATACAGCTATCACATAATACTTCTGAGTAATGAACACATGGTTACCAAGTGACTCAAATGCAACAAATGTAAAAGAACCAGAAACACCCACACCTAGGTGTTTCAATAGCCCTTGTTTTGCAAATGACTCGTCAATTACAGTTTCCTATTATCCATAAGTGGCTTATCCATGTCATATCACCACAATCCCAAGCCAAACATGAGAGGTCAAAGTAGAGATCCTTAGGATCAAAGAATGCTTTTAAAGAAAAACATTTTGAGTATAAAAGTAGGGGTTTTTTTCCTTGCTTTTAACAATCTTGATGAGTGAGTCCCACAGTGAAATTCCTGGATAACAAGTCATGTCAGAACCATTTGGAAACCTTTTTTTTTCCCTCCAAAATTCCAAAGTGTTTTGTAAAGTGGCTGAATCAAGGTCAGCTAGGTGGCACAGTGGATAAAGCACTGGTCTTGGATTCAGGAAGACCTGAGTTCAAATCCAGCTTCAGACACTTGACACTTACTAGCTGTGTGACCCTGGGCAAGTCACTTAACCCTCATCGCCCTGGCAAAAAAAAAAAAAAAGAAAGAAAGAAAGAAAGAAAGTGGCTGAATCGATGCACATCTCCAAGCACAGTAAAATAGTTTGCTCACAAAACATAGTTTATCCTGTTAATGAGGAAAAATAGCTAGAAAGTGTTCCTAAGAGTTGTAATGCACACTTATGCTGCAAGGTTCCCACCGAAACAGTCTGGAGCTTATGAAAAGTAGCCTCCTTAACTACAAACAGTTGTTTTATCTAAGTAAGGCCCCTTTATTCACTTCTGAAGTATGCATCTTAGTCACTCCATGAGCTAGATAAAGAAGAGAATATCACTTCCTCTCTCCTAGATGCCGAGCTTCTTTTATAATACCACCCAAGTTCTCATTAGCCTTTTTGATAATCACACAGCCAGCTGATATGGTACTTGCGATAGGCTATAAATCAGGTCTTTTTCTGACAAATTGCAATATAAACATGCCTTCCCTAATCCTGTACTTAAATTGTTGTTTTTTAACCAAATAAAAACATAACATTTACCCTGACTGAATTTCTTATTAGATTCAGTCCAACCCCTGTACTATTATATTATCTTTATCTTAAGGTTTCTAGACCTTTTGATTTCTCAGTCAGCCAGTTAGCAAACATATATTAAGCACTTGCTATGCACTGTGCTAAGAGCTGGGAATATAAGCAGAGAAGATAGTACTCTTGTCCTCAAAGAGCTTATAGTCTAATAAAATAAAATAATAAAAAGCTGAAAAGAAGAGAGGGTTGGTGGAATGGTAGAGAAAGTCTGGAGTGCAACCTGAAGAGGTGTGCGACCTGGATGGCCTAGTCATACCTTAATGGGGTTCTGGAATTAATTCAGATGGAAAGACTTCAGAGGCAGAGCAATTCCAACGTGTGAGTTTTAGGGCTGGCATAAGCTACCAGGAAGAAATGGATTCTGGGGCATGGTAGATAAAGTCTCCCATTAGAAAGTCCCAAACCCTATAGAATGAGGTTCTTCCCAATTAATATTCTTCAGGATTTGCTTTTTGATCAAGTCTTCAAATCCTACATATTGCACCAGTGGTATCAAAACTCAAATAGAAACTTAGGTGTATATTGACTTGGAAAACCACAAATTAACATTATCTATGTGGCATTGTGTTTTTATCTTGTTAAACATTTCCCAATAACATTTTAGTCTGGTTCCAGTCACACTCCATTAAGGTTTAGGGTTTGACTCTTCTGGACTACACCCAACATAAATTTGTTTTCCCTCATTACTTCACCTTTGTAGTGACTGCCCAGCACTCTAGTCACTGTACCACCAAATATCCTAATGGCTACTATAGAACAATGAAAAACGAAATCTTCAAAAAATGCTAAGTTAGACAAAATGAGAATTAAAAGTAGCATGCTGGGGCAGCTAGGTGGCACAATGGATGGAGCACTGGCCCTGGAGTCAGGAGTACCCGAGTTCAAATCCAGCCTCAGACATTTAACACTTACTAGCTGTGTGACCCTGGGCAAGTCACTTAACCCCAATTGCCCCGCAAAAAAAAAAAAAAGTATATACTGTGTCATTCAGAAAGTATGGTGATATTAATCCCTGGGAAGAGAACTTTTCTATCCTTAAAGAGAATGTTCTGGGTAGGAATAAATTAGTGACTATTATTCGGCTATAATCCTATAAAAGTTTATCTCAAATAATTTTGGAGTAGAGATTTGTCCCAGGGAATGGGAGTCAGGAGGGTGGGGTGTGGCTAAGCAAATCTGAACATTTCTCTCTATAAGGAAGAAAATGCTTGGATTTAGAATAATGCTAAATTAATAAAAACCGTTTCTTACATATGTCCCTAAAATGCAGAGTATAGTATTAATTTTTTTCTACACTTAAAATGGTGCCTTTTAGACTCCAAGGATCAATTTGATCTTTGAAAGATCAACTAAGTAAAAGTAACAGTACTTTGGGGGGGGCGGGGCAATGAAGGTTAAGTGACTTGCCCAGGGTTACATAGCTAGTAAGAATCACGTGTCTGAGGTCGGGTTTGAACTCAGGTCCTCCTGAATCCAGGGCTGGTGCTTTTATCCACTGCGCCACCTAGCTGCCCCAGTAACAGTACTTTTAAACCTTTAAAAGAACTGCCCGGTCTAAAAGAAGTTAGGTCAGTCAGAGAGAAGACCTAACCATCAGTAATCATCCTGTAATATCTCTTTAACCTTGTTACTCAAACCTTGGGCCCTCTGCCCCTAGGACTCCTAGCTAGAGTGAAGAGCTCCTCCCCAAAGCTCCATTAAAGGAAGGGCAAAGGTTGACTATCTAGTCATTTCTCACTGCTCCTCTCCTCTCCAGCTTTCTTAAGTGCCTAGCTTCTTAAAATGCGGGTCAAGAAAAAATCTGACAACACTAAAAGGTTATATATACCTATTTTATATATCTATATACATGGTTCACCTCAAAATGTCTTAGAAGAAGCCCTGTTTTAGTGCATAGTCTTCTTCCACACGGAACTGCAAGCTCCCTGAGGGCAGAAACAGTCTTTGGCCTTTCTTGGCATCCCTAGCACTTAGCAAAGGGTTTGGCATATAAGAGGTGCTTAATCAATGTTTTTTGTTATTTGAGCCAAAGGAACAACTTGCACAAGAACTGTATTTAAGTGATGAGGACTTTCACAAAGTTGTCAGATCTCTTCCAGAGTCTCTGAAGTCCAACTGTAAGACAAAAAAGTCAGGATGTCTGGATATGGCCCAGGATGCAGTGGAGGATCTTGGTGTCTGACATCCTGATGAAGGTCTTGACCAAGCTCTAAGTGCCTCAGCCAACTTCTTCAAATTGTTCTCATCCAATTATTCCCACAGGAGAAGTCTTCCCACACTTGGGGTAGACATTTCCCTAACTCCTGATGGCTTTGAGGCCCGTCAGTTACTTTCTTTTCTTTTCTTTCTTTTTTTAAAAAAAATATTTATTTATTTATTTTTGCAGGGCAATGGGGGTTAAGTGACTTGCCCAGGGTCACACAGCTAGTAAGTGTCAAGTGTCTGAGGCCAAATTTGAACTCAGGTCCTCCTGACTCCAGGGCCAGTGCTTATCCACTGTGCCACCTATCTCACCCCATGCTACAGCTTCTTGGAGCCACAGGTGAGTGTTGGGTGAATCAGGTGGATACCAATGATTGAGACCTGAGTTCAAATGTGGTCACTTAACCTGTGTCCTTTAGGTTTCCTTATCTGCAAAATGGAGATAACACTACCAACTTCCAAGGGTTGTTATCACCATCAAATAAGATAATGATTGTAAAGCACCATAACTGACACGTAGTAAATGCTATAGAAATGTTAACTATTATATACATTTTACATAAGAAAATTAAATCCAGACCCAAAATGACAGAATTTGGGCATTTATTCACCAGCCTGGCCCTTTCCTTCCTTCTTATAATCCCTATAATGCAGTCATAGTGGCTTACTGTTTATTCCTCACACCCAAAACTCCATCTCCCAAATCACAGCCCTTTGCCCAATAACTGGAATGCTCTTTTTTCACCTCTGACTCTTGGAAAGAATTGGATTATCTTCACTTTACCATCATTTTACTCTCTGAGAATTTATAATTTTAAATTCCTAATTTAATTATTTTTCAAGTGGGAGGGATTCTTGCTGTACATAATTTCTCTAACTCAGCAATAGGATCTCAAAACTAATTAACCTAATCACCCCCCTCACCCCCACTCTTGAAGGGGAGGGAGGAAAGGAATGTGTCATTGTTGCATCTCATACTTCAAACAAAACAACACAAACTCATTTCCCATGAGCATGCAAGCAAGAGCTATCAAGACAGTGGCATATTCCACTTGAACAACTATAGGGGAACAAAATCTCTTTATCAAAGTACTGTTTATAATTCAGATAAAGAATGAACAAGATTTATTTTTTAATGAAATAGGCAGAAAGATAAATAAGATAGTCCCCACTCTCAAGGAACCTATAATTTGGTGGGGGTTGGGATGGGAGGGGTAAGACACAAATAAATATTATACACATTAGAATAAATATATGAGTTGACTAAAATTTGTACAAAAGTAGGCATTTAATAAATATCGGCCTAACTGAACTGAAATTCATTTAATAAATGCCTATAGCATATTATATTTTGAAAGAACTCCATTAAGACATGGTCCTATACTTAAGAAGCTTAAATATTATGTGCAATCTAAACTTTTTTCCTGCATTTACTTTGGAGTAAGATTAAGCAGCAGAGGAGTCAGGCTGTTTACCTAATTTGTTTTAGTTGGAAGAAATGTTCAAAATTGTTTAGGACAAAACTGAACATTGAAAAGAAAATATTAGAACAGGACATACTTTAGAATCATAGATATGCAGACTTTCAGAGTTAGAAAGGATATCAAAGATAATGTAATTTAATCACCTCAATTTCCAAGATCAGGAAACTGGTCCAGAAAGGTGAAATGACCTGCCCTGACGGTTGTTTTAGGCTAATCAGACCATACATAGGAGGCAAAAGTGGAGGATTATCAGGGAACAGAAAGGTACACTTATAATAATGAAAAATTATTGTAATCTCCTAAAAGTACAACCGTCTGAATCTCCTCCAGAAAAGCAATGAAATGAGACTTAGAAACACTAGCTACAAGAATGGGAAGAGACCTCAAACAAGACACTGATGGGCGATAAAAGCAGAGAAAACCAAGCAGGAAAGGACTCCCTACTATTCTAGGGGATACCTGGGAAAACAGAGAGCACTCTGACCAAAGGGGGTTCCAAGAAGTACCTTGAACTGAGCCAGAAGATGCTCTAAAGGGATGAGCAGCCTTCAAACAAAACATCATCCTTGGAGAAAATGAGTTTCAGGAAGGGCTTCCCTTCAGATCCATCGTCTGGGGAAAATACACAACAAAACAAGGGAGAGTGGAAACCACAAAAGACAAAATGGACAAAACTGATTACAAAGGTAAAAACCTCTCACATTGACAAAATTACAACTGGAACAAAAGGGATAGCTGGTGTTTGGGAGGGAAACCTTTTACATCAATTTTCTCTGGGTTTAAAAATTATGATATACAAGATACCCTCTGACCCAGTGATGCCACCATTGGACATATACCCAAGCAGGTCAAAGATGCCATAATCACCAAAATGTCCATAGGCATACTTTCCATAGCAACAAAAACTGGAAACAAGGTAGGTGTCCACTGACTGGGGAATGGCTAAGTAAGTTATAATATAGGAGCATAATGAAATAACCAGAGTCA
This sequence comes from Dromiciops gliroides, assembly GCF_019393635.1. Lineage (NCBI taxonomy): Eukaryota > Metazoa > Chordata > Mammalia > Microbiotheria > Microbiotheriidae > Dromiciops > Dromiciops gliroides. The sequence goes on from NC_057863.1 coordinate 603,998,066, forward strand.
TAGCATTGAGAGTTAGAAGGGACCTCAATGGCCATCTAATTCAACACTTGGTGTAGTGGCAATGGACTTGGAAGTCAGGAAGCCCCGAATCTGAATCTTGCATCAGACACTTCCTAGCTGTGTGATCCTAGGCAATTCTTCAAGCTGTCAGTTTTCTCATCTCTAAAAGGAAGGGGCTGGATATAGAATAGCCTCTAAGGTCCCTTAGAGTTCTAAATCTAGGAATCTGTAATCTCTCTGACAAGCAACCATCCAGCATAGCCTCTGCTTGAATACCTACAATAAAGGGAGCCCATGACATTTCTGGTCAGCTGTAAGTGTGAAGAAACTTTTCCTCAACACAAATCTAAATTTGCTCCTGGTTTCTTCTCCCTGTGACATTGATGAACCAGAAAAAAAATTACAGGGGCAGCTAGGTGGTATAGTGGATAAAGTACTGGCCCTGGATTCAGGAGTACATGAGTTCAAATCCAGTCTCAGACACTTGACATTTACTAGCTGTGTGACCTTGGGCAAGTCACTTAACCCTCATTGCTCCACACAAAAAAGAAAAAAAATTACAAATGAAAAATTCTGGGATAACTGAGAAAACATTTATGAACACTAGTAGTGAAGTAACAATGACCCCCTAATAAATACATAAAACTAAAATACATCAGAATTCAGATCAATACAATGATCCATCTTGCTCATCTTGATTCCACAGAACTGCTGTACCACCCATTTCTTGGGCATGATGTGGCAGACTATGGATGCCAACTCAGGTACACATTTAAGATGGTCAATGTGTTATCTTCTTTGTTACCAAGTAGCACTCTACGTGGGGGGTGGGGGGAGATCGGAGATCGGGAAGGTACTACAATGTTTTTTTAATACATCAATAAAGTAAAAAAATGAGGAACTATGAGAAACTTTACTCACTGCAACATCTTGGACTGTCTCCTTTTGCCTCCTTTTTCAGGAGGCAATATGAATTACTATGTTCTTTTTGGTGGATAGGACTTAAGTCTGGAAAAGAAGCTGCTGATAGATTGAAAGAAATATAAATGTCTGTGCCACTCGACAAGTGAGACACTGGGAGAAAAGGAATTTTAAAAGAAAAGTAAGCAAAAACTACATGATAATCACACAAAGGGGAATGGACTTCTGAAGAGATATAAACAAAAGTAAGAAATAACATATTCCTCAGGTGACTCCATATTAAACCAATGTTAATGCAATCTCTGAATATAGTAAAAAATAAAAAAATTCAAGTGTTAGGAACAGAAGTGTAATCAGTGCTGTATATGCTTTATATACTTTAACTCTTTAAATATGTTACCTCCTTTTTTAGGAAGTATAACTAAGGCTTTTTAATACCTTTATCTGTGTAACAGTTTGTGAAAAGCTTTTCCCAAAGTTAAAGACCACTAACCCCTAAGAAACAAAGGGTATTCTAATGATTAGAATACTAATTTTATCCTTATGTAATGATTGGAGTGACGCCACCTGCTGTAGAGTTACTGTAGGAAAGTGCCACAATGAGGAGAAGGCGTCTGAGGGCATGGGTACTGTCTATCAAAGCTACCAGCCAATTAGCTTGGAGCTGTGTGTGCAAGTGGATGGGATATTCCCAGTTTCACAGGAGGCTTGTGGGATGAAGGAGGACTCTGGTGGAGAGCAGAACAGGAGACATTGGCTCCCTGAGATAGACAGCTGAATCTAGGCCTCTTTCTCTCTTTCTTCACCAAATTCTTATTCTGCTTAATAAATGCTTAAAAGTCTAAACTCTTGCTAAAGCTTATAATTTATTGGCGACCACTCATTAGATTTTAGACAGAGTAGCTAGGATTTTAGCCCCTTATAGTTAAAATGCAACCCTATAAACAGAATCCTTATATAAACATACTTTCTAAAAACAAATAGAAAACAAGTGAATCCAACATACAGAGAGGGAGGATAGAAAGGCAATAAGAGTAGGATAAGGAGAATCATAGAATTCCCATCAGAGTCATGTCAATGTATGTAGCTGCCTGTATACTGAATTCACCGTTCTTTCAGGAGGAGAGTAACAGTCAAAGCTACTCTCAAATCATGACTGCTCATTAAGATATTCAGAGATCTTAAGTCTCTCACAGTTGTTCCTTTTACAATGTTTTTGTTAATGTACAAATTGTTTACCTAGTTCTGCTAACTTTACTCTGAATCAGCTCATACGTATCTTCCCAGGCTTCTCTGAAACCATCCCATGGCTCATTCAGATGGCACAAGTATACATGTTGGGGCAGCTAGGTGGTGCAGCACATAGAGCACAGGCTCTGGAGTCAGAGGACTAAGTTCAAATTTGACATGTGCTAGCTGTGTGATCCTGGGCAAGTCACTTAACCCTGATTGCCTCAAAAAAAATTATGTCATATTTTAAATTTGTTTAGTCATTCTCCAATTGATATTCAGACTCTCAGTTTGCAATTCTTTGCCACCACAATAAGAGCTGCTATTAATATTTTTATACATATAGTCCTTCTCTTTTTCTGATCTCTTTGAGTATAGACTTAGTAATTATTATTCTTGCCTATAGTAACTTGCATAGTTCTCTAGTTATTATAAACTACCACTTATGGAATATGGAAGGTGAAAGAGAGAAACAACAAATGGAATTAAGTATGCAATGAAAATTCTTAGAGTTTCTTTGCTTTGCTCTAGCCATTCTTAGTTTAAATATTTAGGATTTTCTGAAGAAAATACAGTTCAGATAATTTCTTTTAAACATTTACCACCAAAAAAGAGTTAGCTTTAAAGTACCTGGGTCAATTTCCTTGGCTATGATTCTCTAATTCAATTAATAAAGTAATGCCTGCCCTCTAGTGTTTCAACTCATAATTAGGCCAACTGGCCAAGACTAGATTGATATCACCAGTGTGCTGATGGTTTTGGTAGTCTTGTCCCCTTCAGGATAGTAATTCTGCCAAGACCCCAAGAGTCTTCTATGGATATTCAATTATGTTAGTTGTCAAGCGAGGAATTCCAGATGTTTTTATTTCTTTGCATGGTTTCCAAAAATAGTTATCCTTTTAACATGAAGTGAAAGCTATTTCATGATCTGTGTATCACCAATTCCCTAAAGAAGAGTCCTAAAGATCCTCCCTATTACCTAAGAATCTCATCATTGCCTCTGGGAGTTCAGTTTCTATTGGTTGTAAAGTAATTTATAGAATATAAATGTATAGTCACCCTCCCCACACCGTTTTTGTAGGGGGAGATGTAAGGGCTAATGAGTTCATAAAATTAACAGCAAGAATGGCAAAACCCTGGCTTTTCTTGACCTACTGTCACCACAGGGCCAGCCAGTAACTTCAGTGGAAGTATCAAGAAAGAAAAAGCTAGGTTTTCTTTCTTGTTCCTTAGTAACCACACTGCTAGAATAAGACACTACCTTCAGCACTTAGGGCAAGGAAGTTGTCATTTTCAAATGATTTGCATTTTAAAAACAGGAGGTACTTTACTGTCATCAACAGATTCTTAGCATTCTAAGATATATCCTACTGTCTAGAAATAAAAGTCAAGAAAATCCAGAAAGAAAGCAACCCTTGTTTATATTCACAGTCACTTAATCATATCTACAGGGTGGGCTAAAAGTCACCAATATTTAATAACACCTTTATTTTTGTTTACTTTACAGTACTATAATATCATTTATAGTGTATATATAAATATATATATAAATATATATAAATGAATTTATGTGCAAAAAATCAAATCTCATAAATGGCAAAAAAAAAAAGAAAAGAAAAAAGAATTTTCAAAAAGTTATTAAAACATCAGACCCCTTTGTGACTTTTGGTCCACCCTGTACACACAACAACTAGACAACAGCACAAGTCAATCCAACTCACTGTGCTTCAACAATTAACATAAAGTGTTTACTCCATGCCACGGCCTCTCTGAGGTACAAGTACAAAAAAGGGAAAGCAGTTCTTGCCTTTTAGGGGCTTCAAAAATACAGGAGACAGGGAGGAGCTAGGTGGCACAGTGGATAGAGCACCGGCCCTGGAGTCAGGAGGACCTGAGTTCAAATCCAGCCTCAGACACTTAACACTTACTAGCTGTGTGACCCTGGGCAAGTCACTTAACCCCAATTGCCTCACCAAAAAACAAAACAAACAAACAAACAAACAAACAAAAAATACAGAAAACAGGATGAAAGGCAAAATGGGAAGGAAAGGTCAGGGTGAATGCTCATTCCAGGCTTAGGTCTGTTTTTGAAAAACATTAAGCAAACTGCAGTTTCTCCCCAGTCCTTTGGCCTGTCTCTCCCCTCCCAAGGGAGGCTGGAGGCTCAGAGTCACCCTTCGCTGACAGCTCAGCACTTTCCAGGTAACTTTTCCTTTCCCTTCAGTGGCTCTCCACTTTACCTCCTTCCTACCTTTTGAGCTTCCTCCTGTCATCTTTCCCTGTTCGACTGTAAGCTTCTTGAAGGCTGAGATGTCTTTCCCCCTGCCATATTTGTATTACTACTATTTAGTGCCTGGCACATAGTAGTTGCTTAATAAATTGAGTTGAATTCAATTACTTTCTAATCCAATACTAGTATAGATGAAGTTTCTGAGTGACTTAAGAAAAGGAATTTAAATTCCTTTTACCTGTGGTATACAACATGTTGCTTCTTAGGGCTACTCCAAATTGTTTCACATTTCACCTTTCTAGCTATGGTTTCCCACTGAAGATGAGAAACTTCAATTTATCATCGACACAGCAGCTAATGTTAGTAACAAAGATGACTGTTGAGAACAAAATGCAGGAGGGACTTACCAAATGTATCTTCCATGCCACCACTAACTAACCAGTTTTGATGAGAGGGGACAAGAGGGACTGCTGTTGTTCCTTAAAAAAAAAAAAAGTATTATATTAAGTATTCTCAAAATCTAAAACACTATTACCTTTTACATTTAAAGAAAGAAATTTAGTCTCTTAAAAAGAAAAGAAAAAAATAATAAAACCACAAACCTTATTTATTGACAATGGTGTTGCTTAAAATGGAAACACAATTCCTTCCCTAAGTCCTGGTCTTTATACAGGATGTCCCAAAAATCTTAGTGCAGTTTTAAGCTTTAGTAGCTTTAATAACTTAAAACTAAGACTTTTGAGACATCAAACATATACATATACATCTGGTTATACATATACATAAAACACCTGGTTTGTTTACAATCCTAATCTCAAAAGGTATATCTCTGATTTTCACTTGCCTCCTCTTCACCCCCATCCTACCAGTATACTTTAATTATCACTTGGGGGAAAAAATGAACATTAAACAGAGTTGCACAATCATTTTATTCTTCTTAAAATTTAGAACAACTTCCAATACTTCTCTTAACAAAGTTGTAATTCACCTAACCATAGGCTTAAAATGTCTTCCTTACCGAGTCCCAAAAGTCGAATCAATTTACCTCCAGCTACTTCCTCCCCTCTGTATCTTTAAGAACTGCCCTGTCAGGGGCAGCTAGGTGGTGCAGTAGATAAAGCACCAGCCCTGGGTTCAGGAGGACCTGAGTTCAAATACGGCATCAGACACTTGACACTTAATAGCTGTGTGACCCTGGGCAAGTCACTTAATCCTCATTGCCCCGTAAAAATAAATAAATAAAATGAAAAAATGAAAGAACTGCCCTGTCATTCCTCTTCCTAAAGGGATGAGTCTTTTGAGTCTTTGCTACAACATCCCTCATCCTATCTACCAAGTCAAATCTTCCTTGTCTTTCAAACATAATTCAAATCTCACTTTAAGGAATCTTCTGACTATGCAGTTTATTTCCAACATAACATGAGTCATCATGCATTTCTGCATTTGCGTCCGATTTTTGTTCACGTTTATTTGCCTTCACATTATTCCCTTTGGACTGCAAATTTTTTTTTTTTTTGGACTGCAAATATTTAAGGCATAGACAGTATTAACCCTGTGTAGCATACACAGATCTTATCTTTCAATGGGTGGACTACAAGCAAGGAAGAACAATTAGTAAGCTCCTAAGGTATGTATAGTTGTGTTTAAACTTATTTTGAAGGATAAAAGTCTATTTACAACAACTCTCTGAGTTATGTAGTTAAATATCATTATTCCTTTTTATAGCTAAGGAAAGAGGACCTAGAGGAGAAGTAACTTCTCCAGGGACATTTAACCCAAATCTTTCTACACAATCCCCAGTAAGTAATGATTCAGCTTTTGCTTAAAGAATACCTCAGAAGGGGAAGCCGATAGTGGAGCCCCAGGACTCATGGCTTTTCCTCCTTTGGTCTTTCTTCCCATTTCCTAAACAACTTCCTCTGCAATCCCTCTCAACAGAGGGTTACCAGCTATTCTACTGAGCTAATAGAAGCCATGGATGGAAAAATCGGAATTTGGAGCAGTACAACTTCCTGGACTGACACTGCACATGCACAGTAAGCTATGTCCATAATTAAACAGGAGGGAGAAAGTATACTAGACTGCCTTTGGGAAACTGCACTGTTTCTTTAAAATGATGGTGATGATGATAACTACAATACTTCAAAGACCCATCTTTTTAACACTGATATTCTTACAGTGACATTGTATGAATAAGTCATGGAATACTATGATCGCCATAGAAAGATCACAGAACTAAAATTGAGAATCACTCAAATGGCACCAGAGGAGGAACATATACAGTACATGTTCATCAACGGGCTGTAAAATAGTTAAAGTCAAGTATCATAAAGTATGTCATCAGAAGAATGTAGGACTAGAAAAAGAGACGGGCTGGTCAAATAGCCATGAAATAAAAAACGGATCCACTAATATGAACACAACGTCAAGAAAATTCAAAGAAGGCCGTTGGCACGTTGGGACGGCCACCCTGACCCTGAGGACACCTGCGGTGAAGTTAACTGTTACTTCTTAAGGCTTCCTCTTCCATTTTCAGATAGATCTTATTGTTAAGAAGAAAAGGTGTGACAAGATTCATCAATATGGGAAAGAAAAAAATTAATTCTCCTTAAATGAAAAGTTACTTGTAGGCTCTACTCAAGACTACACTTGAAAAAAATGGACGAGTCATCAAAGGTAAGTACAATATCCAATTTGGTAAGTATGATTTCATGATAAAGAAGTAACAAATGGGTCAAAACCTTTGAACATAATAAATGTCAAATCTGGGGAAATTATGATTACAGCCAAAAGACAAAATATTTCATATTTTGTTTTAAATTTAAAAGACTAACGTAAGGGTCACTGGAAAGAGTTAGATCATAATAGTAAGATCACAGATGCACTGGAATAGTAGTAACAAGTAGTACTCCTACCACTGAAACAAAAAAACTCTTGAATTATTGAAGCATTTACATGTAACAATAATTTAGTTAAACAAACTGGAAAGAGCACTGACTTTGGAGTCAGAGGACCTGAGTTTGAATCCCACTTCTGACACTTCCTAATTGTGTATCCTGGAGCAAGTTACAAACTTGCTGAGTTTCCTCAGGTATAGTTAGCCTCTGAACTCCTTTTAACTCTAAATCCACAGTCCTGCGAAACTTCAGAATTAGATCTGAGTTATTTACTCCCTTTATGAATTTGGGCAAACCCTTTTGCTTCTCTGGTCCTTTGCGTCCTCATCTGTAAAATTAACAATGTTTAAGACCCTCCCATAGGATCCTTTCAATCTATGACATATACAGCCACACCTCCAATTTCAAAGATGAGGAAACAGAAGAGATGGTAAATGACTGACTTTTACTCATGGGTCCAACAGGGCATCAGAGGAAGAGCTGGACTTAGAACTTGTGTCTCCTGACTTCCAGTCCCATGTGGTTTTAGACTAATCTAAACTGACACCTTCTGATTCTATAGAACATGCCTTTATAAAGCTTTTATTCCCAAAGCATCCCAAGCAGCATGCAAATTAATGCAAAGTTGGCACATTTTTCTGAAAGGTCACATGCCTTCCTTAGATGTTATCAAATCATGAAAAGTGTTGATTGAACTTGGGTGCCTACTACTTACTGTGGAATGCAAGCAGACAGAAATTTAAACATATTTTCGTTAACTCAAGTCCAATAAGCACAAGTGTAGAATTTGACAACACCACTTTACTTAAAATGTAAATTCTACTTAATAGAATTACCACTTGAGAACAGGGACTGTTTTGGTGTTTTGTATCCCAAATATCTAGCGCAATGTTTTACATATAGTAGGCATTTACACTCATGTTTCCTGAATTTTCTAAAAAATATGTGATTAGGGGAAGCTAGGTGGCGCAGTAGATAGAGCACCAGCCCTGGAGTCAGGAGTACCTGAGTTCAAATCCGGCCTCAGACACTTAACACTTACTAGCTGTGTGACCCTGGGCAAGTCACTTAACCCCAATTGCCTCACTAAAAAAAAAAAAAAAAGGTACAGTATTTTGAAATTAACATCCACAAATTTATCTAAGCCCTCTAAGACCAGTTTTACAACCATAGAGCCTCTCAGGGTAATGAGTGCCTAAGTTTGCTACTACCTGTTTTAGTCATTTCCTTCTATTTTTCTTAAAACTGTCTTTTTCAAATTTTAGGGACGTTCTCTATTCTCTAGTTGTAGTACACAAGCAATGTCAGCAAGGGAATAGGCTGAGCAACTGCGAGTTAACCTTCTGGCTGGGACCAGTTGAGTACCTAAGGCTTCACCCAGTACTGGAGAAATGCATAAAAGCCTTCCTTACTGCTCAACCCCTGGAGTTCCATCCTACTCCTCTACCTCCTCTCTCTTCTTCAGACTGTTAACTCTATATTTCTAATACCACCTGATAATCTGACTTTAACTTTGGCCTTGCTGCAACTGTTTGGTATTCCATGGGTTTAATTCTTAACTAACCCATATCTTCAATCTGCTTGAGCTGAAAAAGAAGTCCTCAGAAAAGGGACATGGTGAACTCCTTTGTTTTCAAATCACCAAAATTTTGGAATTATGTGAAGATTTAGAGAGCATCAAGTTCAATTCTCTGATTTAACAGATGAGTAAACTGAAGCTTAGGTGAGGTTTGTACTCATCAAATTCTTAACCTTCATGAGTCCAAATATATCCTTTCCTTAGCAGCCTTGTAGCCATCTAATCAATCCAGTCCCACCCAGAAAGAGCCCCCTCAACCAAATGCCCAACATGTAGTCACCTAGCCTTTGCTTGGAGTCTTCCAATGGAGAAGAAACTGACACGGATATGGCCCATTCCATCTTTGGTTGGTTTAATTATTAGCAAGTTTTTCCTGACATCAAGTTGAAACTCTCTCTCTTGGAAACATATCCATTCCTAATTTAGCCCTCTGCTAGCCAGTTTGGCTGGAATGGAGAGTTCCTCAAAAGGAAGAATAAATTTCAAGCTAGAATGGTAAATCAGATCCAGTCTATGTCAACTAACTGTACTGGAAAGCTTAAAGAGCCAAAAGTAATTCCAAACTTCCAAGACTGAGGATGTAGTTTCAATTTGCTTTCTAGTATAGCTGGACCAATTCACAGCTCCATCAAGCTTGCACTAGGCAGAGAAGTGAAAAACTCAAGGCCAGAACCAGATCAAAATATAACTGAAAAATGTTTAACCAAGCAAATAAAAATACAGTACAAAGTAGGTCATGTTAATGTGTGATTTTCAAAGTAAACTTGCATGAAAGGCAGGGATACCACTGCAATGAGGGTACCTTTTTGCTTACAACCTCTTCAACCTATCATTGTCCTTTTTCATTTTTTGCCAGTCTGATGAGTATGAAGCAGAACTTCAAAGTTGCTTTAATGTGTATTTCTCTAATTATTAGTGATTTAGAGCATTTTTCATATGGTTGTTAATATTTTTATTTCTTTCTTTGAAAAATGGCTGTTCCTATCTTTTGACCTTTTCTCTATCGGGAAGTGGCTTTTATGATTTATAAATTTGAATCAGTTCCTTAAACTTCTTATATTCAAAATGTATATCAGAGATATTTGCAAAGATTTTTGTCCCAGTTATCTCTCTGATCCCATTATTTCCTATCTTAATCTACTATAGGTTTCTTTCCTCCTTCCTACCACCTTTCTCAGACCTTAACCTCTATTACTGCTATAAACATTTTTGCCTATCTGGAACTTCTCTGTCACTGAGCTCCTTGGACTATACATATATGCAGTAGTGGGATTGTTGGGTCTAAAACAAACAGCTAATTAATTTTTTTACATAATCCTAAATGGTGAAAACCAATTCATAGCTCCCCGACAATGCAGTTAGTCTTTCTTCTCCAACAGCTAATGCAGAGCATTTCACTTTTTATCATCTATGCCAATGTCTGGGTATGAAGTAAAACCTCTGAGTTGTTTTCATTTGTGTTTCCCTTATTGATGACTTGTAACACTTTTTCATTAAAAAAGCAATCTATATTTGCTACTATTTGGAATTATGCAAAAAGAGTAGCTAAAATGGCCAAAAAGTATGACCCAGAGATTCTACTAGTTATTCCTTCCACATTGCGGGGTTAGGGACGCTGTGCCACTGTGATCTGGAAAATTCAAGTAAAATTTTTTGGCCCTTCCTTCATACCAAGGAAGAAATCTAAACTTTTTTTTTTTCTTTTATGGGGTATTTACAGCACCTTGTTGTAAAATTTGGGTTAAGTATTTGGTCATAGGCTCTGTGTCATCTCCTGGCCTTTGGGTGTCACCTGCGGCTTCCACAAAACTACCCCAAAATTCCCATTTTATTTCTTATGATGACCTGCAATATACTGGAACTTCAATGAGGAAAGTCATGATGTAGAAGAGATAACTGTACTAGGTATATAGTGAAGGCAGGTCAAAAACAAAAAGAAATTTCCAAAATATTTATAACAGTCCTTTTTATGGTAGCAGAGAACTGGCAAAAACATTGATGCACATCAGCTGGGAATAGCTAAACAAACTGTGTTACGTGAACATAAAGAATTATCAATATGCTGTTAGAATTGTTGAAAATGATAAATACAGAAGCAAGAAAAGCTCATATGAACTGATGTAAAGTGAAATAAGCAGAATGAGGAAAAGAATATGCACCACGACACTAACTTAAACAGAAAGGAAAAAACGGTAAAAATTTGATGGTATGCAATTATAATGAGCAAACTTAGACTCAAGAAGAGATGAAAAAATAGTCCCAACTTGTTTTTTATGGGGGGATTTGGGGGGGCAAAGGTTAGGGACACTATATAACATCAGACTACACATATCATGAGGTGTCTATAGGTGAGTTTGGCTGAATTCTTTCTCTATTTTTTCTTCATTATAGGAGATGGCTCTCTGGGAGAGGTGGAAGGAGGGATACAATAGCAGGTGGAGATTTTTTTTTTAAGACATCACAAAATTTTATTTAAAAAAAATCTCTTTAGGGCCTCTACTTTCTCCCCACTCATTCATTCTTTCCTCCATCTATTGCAATCAGGCTTTCCACTCCATACTACTCAATTGAAATCACTCTTTCAAAACTAATCATTCCTTTTTTAAAAATTTTTGGTTTTTTGCAGGACAATGAGGGTTAAGTGACTTGCCCAAGGTCACACAGCTAGTAAGTGTCAAATGTCTGAGGCCAGATTTGAACTCAGGTCCTCCTGAATCCAGGGCCCATGCTTTATCCACTGTGCCCCCTTGCTGCCCCCTCTATTCATTCCTTTTATCAAATTACTAAATATGAAGGCCTGGATACTCTTCTCCTCCCTGGTTTTCCAGATCCTGTCACGGGACTCTTCTGTCTCCTGGTTTTCCTCCCACATGTCAGACTGGTTGCTGCTTCCCATTCAGTCTCCCTCAGTGGTTCATCTGGTTTATCTTTCTTTTCAAACCCCCATTCAAAATGAGGGTCTCCCAAAGCACCTTCTGTTCAAGGCACTGCTCCCTCTATCCTTCCCTTCTCACTCTTTATAACATACTTTCTCCTTTAATGATCTTATTCACTCCAACTAATTCAATTATGCTCATGAAGATGATTCTGACAGCTATTATCTGTAGCCCTAATATTTCCTTCCTCAAAGCCAGTTCTGCCAATTCCAACTGCCCATTAGACATTTTTATTCAGGTGTCCAGTTAGCACTTTAAGTCCAAAACTGAACTCATCTTCTTTGTTCCTAAAACTATTCCTCCTCCCTCTCAATTTTTTGGTGTATCATTGTTCTTTCCATTTACATTGGTTTAGTCACTATAGTATATACTGTATATAGTATATAGTATATTCTTACAGCACAGTAGTATTGCATTAAATTCATGTACCACTATTTGTTTAACCATTCCTCAATCGATGAATATTTACTTTGTTTCTTAGCTATTACAAAAACTGCTGCTATGAGTATTTTGTAGTATATGAGCATTATCAGAGAAGTTTGATAGAGATTTTTTTTTCCATTTGACCACTTCCCTTCTTATCCTAAAAGCATTAATGTTATCTATGCAGAAGCTTTTCCAGTTTCAAGTAATCAAAGTTATCTGTTATCTTTTCTAATTGCTTCTATCTCCTTTGACTAAGAAAACATCTCTTACCCATAGCTGTAAGAGGGAGATGGTCTGTTTTCCTTCTAATTTTTTTTAAAGTATGATCTTTTATATGTCTACTTACAATGTATTGAGGGTGGTATGAGTTGCTGGTCTAAATTTAATTTCTGCCAGACAGCTTTCCAGTTTTCCCAGCAGTTTTTAAACAGATAAGGAGTTTTTTCCTAAGTCATGTTTTCCACATTATCAAACATGGGGTTGATTTCTATTGTCTTGTCTGTTCCACTGACCTATTTCTCTGTTCTTTAACCAAATGGTTTTGATGACTGCTGCTATATAATATAGTCTGGGAAGTGCTATTCCCCCTTCATCCTTCCTTCTTTTAATAATTTCCCTTGATAGTCTAAATCTTGACCCTGGACAAGTCACATAACCTATGTTTGGATCAGTTTCCTCATCAGTAAAATGAAGATAATGACCAACCCAGAGTTGTTATGAACATCAAATGAGACAATATTTATAAAGCACTCTGAAAACCTGAAAGTACTATAAAAATGCTAGCTATCATTATCGTTATCATCATCCATACTACCTCCATGATTACAAGTCCAGTGGCCTTCCAAAGTCTCCACAGGGTACTTGGTCCTACTAATTATCCAACATTTTCTTCTTAGGATTTTTTAAATGCTGAGGACCTTGAACCAGTAGTGAAACATGGGAACAACAATGAAGGAAGACAGAAGTGAAGGCATATGATGCTGTTCTGTCGTTTCAGTCTTATGTGACTCTTTGTGACTGCATTTGGGGTTTCCTTGGCAAAGATATTAGAGCATTTTGCTATTTCCTTCTCCAGCTCATTTTATAGATGGGGAAACCGAGGCAAACGGGTATAAGTGATTTGCCCAGGTTTACACAGTTAGAAAGTGTCTGAGGCCAGATTTGAACTCAGGAACACAAGGTTATGGAACCCAGGCACTCTATCCACAGCACCACCTAGCAGCCCCCAAAACAAATATTAAGTCCTAATTAATAGTCATTTGTTAACTCTATGCAATGACACAAGAGAAACTGACCCTGTCACCTTGATTGGCAACAAACATTGGAGTGTACTGTACTGTAACATACACCAGTTGATAAATTATTTACCACAGCCTATATTCTAAAAGTGATGTAACCACCTGGAAAAAATTCTAAATCTATACATAAGAACACAGGAAATAAGGAATCATATTGACAGTGTCAAAGATACACTTTGACAATTAATGAGCCAATCTCTGACAAAGTCATGAACACTTTTTTTAGAGGAAAGCAACATTTAACATCAGTTGTTACAAGACAGAATATGCAAATCTATGAGTCATGATGGGTGATGATATCAAGAGAATCAGCTTACTTTCTCAATGGTTATGAACTATGGAAAAGATTATAACTAGATGTCGGGGCACATGAACCCTTCTGAAAATATTGACAACAGCTTTTACTTCCCTTGGGATATCAAGGATGTATGGTGGACAGACAAAAGAACAATGGGAACATACTATCAGACTTGGATGGTACGTTGATTAGTTTTGATGACATGGCTTTTTTTCTTCTTTCTGGTTGTTCTATAAGGAAGGGATGGTGGCACATTCACAAATGAAGGTGAAAGAAAGAAAACATATTAATAAAGTTTAATTTTAAAATCCCCAAAAGACTGTGGGATCTCTCATTTATACTCCCCACTGCAAAGATAGAGGGAATTCATTACTTCTTGCCTAGCTAGATTACTATGATAGCCTCATGATTGGTCTTCCTACCTCTAGTCCCTCTCTCCAGAAATCATCATTCTCAAGTCTACCATAATGCACAAGTCTGATCAAAATCCTCTAGTGAGGGGCAGCTAGGTGGTGCAGTGGATAAAGTACTGGCCCTGGATTCAGGAGGACTTGAGTTCAAATCCAGCCTCAGACACTTGACACTTACTAGCTGTGTGACCCTGGGCAAGTCACTTAACCCTCATTGCCCCAACCAAAAAAAAAAAAATCCTCCAGTGATCTTCAGTGCCTTCCAAATAAAAAAATAACTCCAAGACCCAGCATTCAAAGCTGTCTAAAATCTGACAAAACCTACTTTACCAGACTTATTTCATTATCTCTTCAATTCTTCTCTCCAGTCAAACAATATTATTTATGTTTCTTCACATCCATCAATTAACAAGCATTTATTAAAGACCTACTATGTACAAGGACTGTACTAGGCACTATGAATCCAAGAACAAAGACTCAAACAACCCAGCTCACAAGGATAGGGGTGACAAATAACATAAGTCTGAAACAAACAAAAAAAAAAGAAAGCACAACATAACCAGCAGAAATAAAAATAATTATCAGAACCTATAATGCAGTTAATCCATTTACACTAAAATATTTATAGCAACACATCTTGTATTAGCAAAAAATAAGAAACAAAGTAGATGCTTATCAAATGGGGAATATCTAAGCAAACTGTGGTACATGAATGTAATAAACTATTACTGTGCTGTAAAAAATTATGTATAAGATAAATACAGAGAAGCATGGAGAGATCTACATGAACTGATGCAGAATGAAGTAAACAGACCTGAGAAAATAATAAACATAACAACAACAATGTAAATGGAAAGAACCACACACAGAAAAATCAAAAGGGAATATAATAAAATTATAAAGACCAAGCAGGGCTTGAATGAAGAGTTTTAAGAAGATACTCCCAAACCTTTCTTTCATGGAGGTATGAGATCCACAGATATTACACATTGCACATGTTTTTGGAATTTTTCTATGTATTCATCAGTTGTGCAGATTCTCTCCCCGCCCCCCTTTTTTTCTTTTTGTCTTTAAAAAGGACTATTTGTTATATGGGATGATTCTCTGAGAGGGGGGGGGGGTTGTAGAGATATTTGAGACAACTATGATGATATGTAAAACAGAAGACATGAATTTTTTTTAAGACATGAATTTTTAAAAATGTGAATTATATGCCAACAAAACTAAGAATATAAAACAGAATACCTTCAAAAATATAAAATGTCCAAACTTAAAGAAGAACAAATAGAGATCCTAAATGATTCAAGCTCAGGAAAAAAAAAACACAACCCACTAGCTGTAAAGGAACTACCAAAGGGGAAAAAACAACAGCTCATGGTCCTTCCTGATGGAGTCACAGGAGAATTCTATCAAACTTTTAGAGAACAATTAGTATCAATACTATGCAAATTTCTCAAAAACTGAGAAAAAAGGCATTCTGCCTGATTCCTTGTATGAGATAAATATGGCCCTGATACCTAAAACAAAGGATAAAACACAAAACTATAGACTAATATCCTTAAAGAAAATCAATTTTAAACATTTTAAATAAAATCCTGTCACACAGACTATAGATTCACGAAAGAAATTATTCAATACAACCAAACTAGATTTATGTGATGCAACACAATTTATCATATTAGAAACTAAAACATCTCAAAACACATGATTATCTGACTCGATGTTACTGAGTCATTTCAGTCCTGTTTGACTCTCTATGACCCAACCTGGATTTTTCTTGGCAAAGATACTGGAGTGTTTGCCATGTCCTTCCCCAGCTCATTTTATAGATAAAGAACTGAAGCAAACAGGGTCACCCAACTAGTAAGTATCTGAGGCCAAATTTGAACTCAAGTCTCTCTGACTCCAGGGCTGGAGCTCTATCCATGGTGCCACCTAGATGCCCAGATACCTGAAAAGCCTTTGACAAAGCATAATACTTATGCTAAAAACCCCACCGAGTATAGATATAGAGGAACCTTTTAAAATATCAAAGAACTATCCATCTAAAATCAAAAAGAAACATCACATGCAATAGAGACACATTAACACCTTTCCCAATAAATTCAGGAGTGAAGCACTGATGTCCACTTCTCCCACTATTATTTGATTTCATTCTGGAAAATACTAGCAGTAGCAATAAGACAAAAGAAAGAAATTAAAGGTGAAAATACAAGTAAAAAGGAGCAAAAAGCAAGTTCAATTTGCTGGCAATATGTTTTACTTTTAAAATCTTAGTTAAGTGGGGCAGCTAGGTAGCACAGTGGATAAAGCAGTGGCCCCGAATTTGGGAGGACCTGAGTTCAAATCCGGGATCAGATACTTAACACTTACTAGCTGTGTGACCCTGAGTAAGTCACTTAATCCTCATTGCCCCCCCCACAGGCACACACACAAAAAATCTTAGTTAATCTGTAAAGACACTAATTGAAAAAATAGCTTCAGCAAAGTTTCAGACTATAAAATTGTTCTTCAGTCATTTCTGACTCTTCATGACCCAATGGACCATACTGTCCATGGGGCTTTCTTGGCAAAGATACTGCAGTGGTTTGCCATTTCCTTCTCCAGTGGATTAAAGACAACAGAGGTTAAGTGACCTGCCCAGGGTCACACAGTTGATAAGTGTCTGAGGTTGAATTTGAACTCAGGTGCTTTCTGACTCCAGGGTGGGCATTCTATCCACTGTGCCACATAGCTGCCCCCAACCTGAACATTAATCTCCCAAATGCAATGTGTTACAATTTGTTACAATGTATTTTCTTGAATTGCTTCCAGTAGCAAATAACCAGTGTAGGGCAATGGAGTAACGGTTTAAGAACCTTGGAATTTTTAGGTAGGAAAAGAGAAAACAAGAGGTAAGAGGGGGAGTCAAAGGAGAAAATGATGTCCCACTTGATCAGTGAGATGAATCAAGGCTCACAAAAGATCTCAAGAGGTTAGAATAAGGAATCAAATTAAGACTAAATTAAGTCAGGATAAAAGGCAAGGTCCACATTTCAGTTAAAAGAAAACCACGAAGCTTCCCAATCACAAGACTGCGGAGGTTTGTGTGAAAAAGCTGCCTCGGAAGACAGGGTGTCCCCATCACTGGAAATCTTCAACCACAGGTTGATGGCCACATGTCAGGAACAGCCTTCATGATTTGGGGCAAAGATTGGAGGAAATGTGACCTTGAGGTCTCTTTCAACTCTCAGCTTGTATATCCCCAGAAAAATACACTGATCAGCAAAAGCAGAGTACTGCAATAACCCAAACAGGAGTCTACACTATGGCTGCAAGATGGGGCTGCTTCAGAGAAGGGGCAGAACCACAATGGACCAACTGGGTCCCTTAGTCACTCAAAACTGGTAAACTGCTGCCACCCAGTGGAAATCAGAGTTAGGGCAGGAAAAGAAGACTGGTACACACACAGTGAGTGGCAAGCTCCAGTTAGTCCCAGAACCCACCTACCTCTCCCATTTCTAGTACAGCTGCAAATTCTTTTTTCTAGTTGTTATTCAGTCATTTTACAGTTGTGTCTGGCTCTTTGTGATCTCATTTGGGGTTTTCTTGGCAAAGATACTGGAGTGGTTTGCCATTTCCTTCCGCTCATTTTACAGATGAGGAAACTGAGGCAAACAGATAAGTGACTTGCCCAGGATCACATAGTAAGTGACACACTAGTATGTGTGAGGCCAAATTTGAACTCAGGAAGATATAATCTTCCTGACTCTAAGAGCAGCACTCTAATTGCCCCTTTTTCCAAGTTACTTCAACATAAATATACCCTCTAATATTCTTGTTGGCTCTACTTCCTTTATTCCTGACCTCTGCCCCCGCCAAGATACCACCAAGGAAAAAGGATGTTGTTTTTCCTTAATTCTGAGTATGTACTTACTAGTTTCTAAAAAAAAAAAGACTAATGCCAACAAATCAATGGGACTCTAGGACTGGAAGATGAGAAATTCGTTTTGTGCAAGCTTTCAGAGCCTTTAGGTATTCATTTACCCATTAGCTGAAGCCCCTTGACAGAGAAATCTTTAAAAATCAGTAGATTTAGTAGCTAAAGGCATTTTAATTGTAGCATTCACAAAGGACAAATATCACAAAGATTTCTCACTACCCACCCAAAAGCTGCAGTCATGGAAGATTAAGCACCAGGATAATAAAAAATGTTAGATGATTCCATGAGCATGGAAAATTTGGCTGCCTGGTTAATGATTAACTGGGAACGGGACCATGTCAAATCTTGAGCAAATATAAAGAGTTTGTTTTTTTCCTAAAAGATTTTTTTAGTTTAAAACTACAAGACTGAAAACGGTTCACTACTAAGAAACAAATTTTTAGGGATTTCAGGAAGATAATATAATGGGAAGTGGGGGCTGGCCAGCAGGAGGGGGGTGGGGGAGTCCTGTACTAGGAATTTAAAATAGACCACCACAAAAAAATAAAATGAAATAGACCGGGGCAGCTAGATGGCGCAGTGGATAGAGTACCAGCTCTGGAGTCAGGAGTACCTGAGTTCAAATCCGGCCTCAGACACTTAACACTTACTAGCTGTGTGACCCTGGGCAAGTCACTTAACCCCAATTGCCTCACTGAAAAAAAAAATGAAATAGACCACCACCTTAGTTCTAAATCCTAGCCACCCAGAGTTGATCACTTAACCTCTGAGTCTCAGTTTCCCTATTTGTAAAATGAGGGATTTGGACTCAGTGACCACTAAGATCCCTCCTGCATGATTTTTTCATCTGCTCCATCTGCATCACCTGCATGTTTTCATTTGCTCTGCTCCATTTAAGTACTAATAGTCAGAGATTCTTAGTTTTTTTGGGGGGGGGGAGGGGGGTTTGGTCATAGACACCTTCTCAGAATGTTTAAAATATGTATTATTACAAAGGAAGCAAATTATGCTGAAGTGCAGTTATCAAAATATTTTTAAAAACAAATATCTGGACCACATGTTAAGAACCCCTGCCTAAAAATCTTTAATGGCGATGTCTGAGAGCTGAAGAATATGTGAATAATGATAATCAATAATAACTCCCATTTAATAGTGCTTTAAAAAGGTTTCTTATATATTATTAACGCCTTTATATTGGTAATACAAATGTTATGATTCTCATTTTACAGATTAGGAAAATAAATATTCAAGTGACATGCCCACGGTTTGGTCTTAGTAATGGCAGAATTAAGACAATAAAATCATATCTTCTGGCTTTCAGCTATATATATACATCCAATGTTTCCCTTTCAGCTTTTCTTACTCCTGTGAATCTGACTCCAATGATACCAGCCCCATAATTCCTCAAAACAATGTCACTGGTCTTGTCTGACTCTTAGTGATTCCATGCACAGTCCATGGAGTTTTGTTTGCCATTTCCTTCTCTAGTGGTTTAAGATAAATGGAGGTTTGGTGACTTACCCAGAATCAAACAGCTAGTATCTGAGGCTGAATTTTAACTCTGGTCTCTCTGAATGCAGACATAGCACTCAGTAGAATAGGGTCACCAAACTGCCTCCTGTAACTTTTCTAGTCCTACAAATAGTTAAAAAAAATACATCCCTTCTTTCCATAGACAATCAGCAAATGCCCCCTCCCCACGAGGCCCTGGGAGTGTACACTGTAATAGTTTGTTTGAGGTATCTGTTAAGCAAAAATAGATTTAAAATTGGGGTCTGGGAAGTGGATTTATTATCTCATTCTGATTCATTATTTTGTCTGTAATGACTTACTATTATTTCAGAGAATACTGTCTGCCAATGCAAATCAGCACCTTTGCAATTTATCAAGAAAGCAACAGAGGGCAGCTATGTGGTGAAGTGGATAAAGCACCGGCCCTGGATTCAGGAGGACCTGAGTTCAAATCAGGCCTCAGACACTTGACACTTACTGGCTGTGTGACCCTGGGCAAGTCACTTAACCCTCATTGCCCAGCCCCCCCCCCAAGAAAGCAACAAAAAGCATTTCATTATGTCCCAGACCCTGAATGCTAGGTGCTAGGCAAAGACAAAAAAGTGAAACCGACCCTGTCCTTACAATCTAATTGAAGAAGGCAAGTTGGGGCATGTGTAGTATCTATAAAATACAATCTATACAAAATAATAGTTATGATATAACTGCGGGTGGGGGAAGCATTTGAACTGAGCTTCAAAGGAAACTAGAGATTGCAAGAGGTGAGTGAGGAAGAAATGTATTCATTCTGGCCAGGAGGGCCAGACAGTGCAAAGCACAGAGCCGAGCACCAAGCAAAAGAAGAGCTTGAGAGACCGTCTTGCTGGACTGCAGTGTGTCTGAAGGGAAGGCAGAGTAGTAAGGTGAGAAAGGTTGGAAAAGGGCCTTAAATGTCAGATGGAAAAGTTTATATTTGATCCTAGGTGGTACTAGGCAGCCACTGGAGTTGACTAGCAAGTGTGTGGTGAATGAATTGCAGTGGGGTGGGTGAGACTCAAGGCAGGGAACCAATCAGGAAGCTATTCAAACAGTCCAGGTGAAAGAAGCGATGAGGACCTACTGAAGCAGACCCTGAAGTGGGCTGTGTGAGAGCAGAAAGAGGGGGATGGGTCCAAGGCAAGAGAAAGAAAAAATGAAACAATTTGGCAACTGAGTGGCTATGTGAAGAGAGAGTAGAAAGGAAGGCTGCCTGGGGCACAGAGAGATTAATTGACTTTCCTACAGTCACACTCTGAACAGGAGAGATGGGAACTATATCATGCAGCCTCTCAAATAACGATTAAAAAGAAAATAAAACTTCAATAGCATAACAATAGAGAAATCTAATCTCTCAGTTTTGGGTGCTTCTATCCTCTCAACCCCAATCTCAGTCCGAAATGATAGTTGTTAAAAATAATGTGGCGCAGGGGGCAGCTAGATGGTGCAGTGGATAGAGCACCAACCAGCCCTGGAGTCAGGAATACCTGAGTTCAAATCCGGCCTCAGACACTTAGCACTTACTAGCTGTGTGACCCTGGGCAAGTCACTTAACCCCAATTGCCACACACACACACACACACACACACACACACAAAACCCCAAACAAACAAACAAAAATAATGTGGCGCAGTGGATAAAGCACCGGCCCTGAATTCAGGAGTACCTGAGTTCAAATCCGGCCTCAGACACTTGACACTTACTAGCTGTGTGACCCTGGGCAAGTCACTTAACCCCATAGCCCCACAAAAAAAAAAATTAATAATAATGTGCTTCACAGTATCAACAACATTGTGTTAATCAACTGTGATAGACTTGACTCTTCTCAGCAATACAATGGTCCAAGATAGTTCTAAAGGACTCATGATGGAAAATGCTCTCCAAATCCAGAAAAAAGAACTGTGGAATCTAGATGCAGATTGAACCATACTATTTCTACTTTTTTTGTTTTTCTTTTTCGAGGTTTTTCCCTTTTGTTCTGATTCTTCTTTTACAGCCTGACTAAATATAACCTATATCATATTGCTTGCTGTCTTGGGGAGGGGGGGAGGGAGAAAAATTTGAAACTAGAAATCTTATAAAAACAAATGTTGGGGGCAGCTAGGTGGCGCAGTGGACAGAGCACCAGCCCTGGATTCAGGAGGACCTGAGTTCAAATCTGGTCTCAGACACTTAACACTTACTAGCTGTGTGACGCTGGGCAAGTCACTTAACCCCAATTGCCTCACCCAAAAAAAAAAAAAGTTGAAAACTCTCTCTACATGTAACTAGAAAATAATAAAATACTTCTATGATTAAAAAAAAAAAACGTGCTTCAGCTGTAATTATGATAGTTGCAACTACCAGACTCTTCTTAAAAACCTCCACTGATGATTTTAAAAAATGCATCTAGTAGCTTACAAAATATTTTACATCTGTTACTTTATTTGATCTTCAAAATAATCTTGTAATTGTGGTACAAATATTATCCCCATTTTATGGGTAAGTAAAAGGTGACTTCAAAATGGTTAAGTGGATTTTCCAAACTTCTGCATCTAATACAGCAGAGCCTGCCAGCTGCTTGATAGATGATTAGGGAGTATTATTTAGGGATAACCCTGAATTTTAGGGACCCAGTCTTATAATGCCATAGGCATCATCAGCCTGTAGACAATTTCTAGAGGGCTAATGCCCCTTCTAGACAATGAACAGGCTGGACTGCAAAGTCTCTCATTACTAATACATTCAAGTCCCAAACAAGAATTGAGCAGGATCACTAAGGTGCTAGCTACTCTACCCTCACTATTTAGTCTCTTTTCACTAAGCCACAGCTAGAGGACTGAACAATGCAATTCAATTCAATAAACATTCATGAAGCAGGTATCTAGTGCTCTTCTACCATAGCACCTGGCTCCCTGAACAGCTCAAGTGTGTTCAAGACCTTTGTCATCATTACTATCAAGCAAGGCATAAAACAGGGGAGACAGGCTCTCCTAAAGTATTCACTCCTGTCATGGAGGAGCTCTGGTGCCAAGTAGGGAAGATAAGCTGGCCAGGTGCTCCAAGCGTCCCTGTTTACAGATAACCGTGAGCTGGCTCAATCATGCCCCAGAACACTCTGCAGATTTTCTGACACAAGATCCACAATCACTTGAGAGTTTGGCTTAATTAACCAGACCAAAACAACAACAACAGCAAAAAAAAAAAAACAGGTGGAGAAAAGTGCCTATAGTCCAGACAATGCTACACAATTAGATATGCTGACTGGGCAGCTCCAATAATTTGTCTTGCTTGGAGAGAATACAACTGGAGAAAGAGTTGGGAAACTCAGGCTCACCCAAAAGGCAATGGGACGGTTGACAATAGGTATGAGTAGGCAGCAATGCTTCACAGACAAGTAGTTACAAAGGAGAATCGACCAATAAATGAACGTAACACTGTCACAATGTGGTTTTAAGCCGTCAAAGCTATTATTAAAACTTGCGATTGGTGGAGATGAAACACTACCTCAAGGGTCTTTTACAATGTTGCGGTCACATCACAAGTGTCTGGCTTCTCTGAAACTGTTCCCCCTCAGTCTCTTACAGCACAAGAGTCCTCCGTCACATTTGTTTAATATAATTTATTCCTTCATTCTCCAAATGACAGCCACTGACTCCCTCCGTTTCCATTTCTTAGTTAACAAGATATCTTAGGTGCTCACTCCAGCATGCCACGCACTGTGCTGGGATATAGAAAAGGGCCAAAGGTAGCCAGAAGAGAACCGGATTTATCCATCGGGTGGGTCGCATTCTGACATGGATGAATACTTTGTAGAAAGTATTTTTAAGTTTGAGTCTACTCCCCCCAGGGACAGGGTGGTAGAGGGTACCCTGGGGTGCTGGGAGGAAATGTCTGTACTTCAGTTCTTCCAAGTATTAGCCCAGATCCCCCTGCTTTGGTCACACCAAGTGCTGGTGCCTGCCCCTCTCAGATTAACTACCACCCTGTCAATGTAGATCTACCATGTACCTTGGTATTTACACACTGTCTTCGCCATTAAAAACGGACTCCTCAAGGGCAAGATCTGCCCTTTTGCCTTTCTTTGTATCCTAGCAATTAAGTAAACATGCAACAAATGCGTGTTCACCAACTTGACCATATGATCTCTGTCCAACATATATTCATCACTATGATACCATGAGTACAAGGATGGCAAATAAAGGACACTCCTTTAGAAGAATTTCTCTTTACCTTATCTCCTTGGTTTATCATAAAGAATGAGAGAAACTATAAAGAGCTTCTTCACAAGTCAGATTTAAAATTCCTAAGTGACAAATTCACATTCCCTAAAAAGGCACAGGTCACTCTCAAGAAACTCAGAAACCTTAGTTACTTAAGTCTTTTAAAAAGTCAATTTGAACCAGTTAAAAATGACAAGCATTGGGGCAGCTAGGTGGCGAAGTGGAAAGAGCACCTGCCCTGGAGTCAGGAGTACCTGAGTTCAAATCTGGCCTCAGACACTTAACACTTACTAGTTGTGTGACCCTGGGCAAGTCACTTAACCCCAATTGCCTCACTAAAAACAAACAAAAAACAAAAAAAAAACGAGCATTTGGTATACGTCCCTTGGAGATGTATATAAGAAAAATAGAATAGGTGTCCATTTTTACATGCTAATTTTATTACTGAAACAAACCTGAGAAGTGAGAGAACTTGCTGATGACATGGGAGCAGGAGGCTCACAGCAGGCAGAATTCTCCCTAACAATCCCAACTCTAAGCCTTGAGGACTTCAAAAATACATATCGGGGGGCAGCTAGGTGGTGAAGTGGATAAAGCACTGGCCCTGGATTCAGGAGTACCTGAGTTCAAATCCAGCCTCAGACACTTGACCCTTACTAGCTGTGTGACCCTGAGCAAGTCCTGCCCGCCCCCCCCCCCCCAAAGAATACATATCAAATCACTCTAATGCCCTACCTTATATGATTGGTTGGTATAAGGAAAATCCTTCGTAAACTATAAGTCACTAAACCTGAGCTTCAGAATAAATGAATAAATTGTATTTATTATTTATTATTAAATAAATATTTACTTAGGGCCTACTATGTGCAAAGCACTGTGCTAAGTGCTGGAGATACTGGCAGAAAGTAAAAACCAATATGCTCTTAAGGACCTCACATTGTAATGAGAGGGAGAGAAAACATGGGAGGTTTCAGCTATAAGTCAGAAGTTCAGGCCACAAAGCTAGTTTGGAGCAGGTAACTACTGTGCTAAAAATATGTACTTAGGGGGCAGACAGGTGGTGCAGTGGATAGAGCACTGGCCCAGGAGTCAGAAGGACCTGAGTTCAAATATGACCTCAGACACTTGACATGTACTAGCTGTGTGACCCTAGGCAAGTCACTTAACCCCAATTGCCTCACCAAAAAAAATAAAAGTACTTAGAATAGAGATCATAAAAGGAGTCTACAACAATATAAATACTCAAATGTTAACAATAATAAGATCTTTACTTTTAAATAAAGTAGCTTAACTTCATCATCTGAGTCAATGCAGGAAAGTTACACTTAGAAATTTCTTTTTTTTTTTTTGGTAGGACAATGGGGGTTAAGTGACTTGCCCAAGGTCACACAGCTAGTAAGTATCAAATGTCTGAGGCCAGATTTGAATTCAGGTACTCCTGAATCCAGGGCTGGCCAGTGCTTTATCCTCTGTGCCACCTAGCTGCCCCACACTTGGAAATTTCAAAAAAACCTTTAACCATAACTGTTCAAAGTTTACCATTTTACAGGAAAGTTAACAACAAAAAAATAGTATTAATTTTCCCCTGCAAGAAAAAAAGTCAGCTCCTCCCTTTAGTTAAACATTGCACTGCTTATGGCTACAGTGTTAAACAGGCAGTGGTAAGAATAGCTATCTGAAGAGGTGTGGTTCACTGATAAAAAGTAGAAACATTTCATGCTTATCCAGTTTCCCTCAGGAAATACCATAACTGAATTCTAGGAGTATCACTCTTAGAAAAAGTAGTTTACTATTTTAAATCCAAGAGCAAAAAATATTTGATAGAGCTAGGAAAAAACACCAGCCATCTTAACCCCCAATGTGCCTGGAGGTAAAAATCTTTCTTGTAAACAAGTAGGAGCTTGTAATTCAAAAATATTACTCTACCCATAGTTTCGTGTAAGTAGTTTAAATATTTCTGATTAACCTCATCTCTCACTGCCGTAAAAAAAGTATTGTTTAATTCAAGGGTTCCTATTTAGAAGAATTTCAGTAGTGTTTGGCACATAGTAGATGCTTAATAAATACTTGTTAATTGGTTGAAAATGTCCTCCAATAGAATTAATTGATAGACAAGGAAACCGATGCCTCAGAGAGGTGAAGTGATTTACCCAGGGGATGTACAGTGAGTTAATGGCAAAGGGTCTCTAAACAACTCCAAATCTTGAGACTCACTGTCAATGACTCTTGACTCAAGAGTTAGGCCAAAGCCTTTCGAATGCAAAACAGAAACTCCAACCTGGCATTAACAAGCCTTGACTATGGAGAGGGTTTATCCATTAATTATGTCCTAACCTGAACACAAATTGCAAAATTTAGAGATTCAAAAGTATCAAATTTCTATAACTTGTGTGCCAAACTTCTCTCCTACTGACAAAATCTCAAACGAGAATATATTTCTTCCTAAAAAGTTTTAAGATTAAATTTTATGTTTCTGCTGAATTTTTTCTACTGGAGTTGTAGTACACCTCATTTTCCCTCCTGCTCCTTTCCCCCAGCGTAACATAGCAATGAAATTGAGCTGTGGCCAAGAAAAGTCTGCTACCTCTGGGAAGTTCATAAATTCCAGCAAATAGCTCAGCAAAATCTTAAAAATTGTTTGCTTTACACCTAGATTAAGACAATAACAATTGATTTTGCAGGTCAGAAACAACAGTAGCCAGGATCTTTACTATAGCACTGTAATTTTTGGCTAAGAGAGAACAGATGCCTTAGCACATTTTCCCAGCTTGGATAGCCTTGAGAAAGGCCCAGACAAGTTAAAAAGTATTTATTTTCCACATGCTTTAGATCACTGTTAGGAACATAACTCCATACAGTCAGAATTCTGTAAGGTGGGTGGGGTACATTTACTTAGTCACTGAATTCATACAGTTCAGGTCCACTAAAGGGCACGATATGATTTCAGTCAATTATTACACTGTTGCCTGAAGTTGTCTGAATAATGTGTACAAAATATGCTTTCATTCTAAGAGGCAGCGCAATCTATGTAAAAGGCAAGGGTTTCAAAGTCAGAAGACCAGGACTCACATCACAGCTCTTCCACACACATGTGAGATCTTGGCTAAGTCATTCCCTTGGGCTGAGCCTCTCTCTGTAAGAAGCCCTCCCTGATCTAATTCTGATCTCATCCCTTCCAATCTGGTCCAGCAGATTGCCCTTCCTACCATCCCCCTCCTCTCTTATCTTCAATCTTTTTTTATTTACTAAACTCCTTTTGAGCAGCTACAAACATGTCTATGTCTCTCCCTCATCCTTTAAACAACTCTCTAGACCTCACTGTCCCTGCTCTACATCTCTTCTCCCATTCTCAGCTAAACTCTGCCTCTCCTCTCTCTTCTCCCTCTGCAATCCGGCTTCAGATGCCACCATTCCAATGGAAGTGTTCTCTCCAAAGTGACCGGTGATTGCTTAGTTAAGCACACTTTTCATAACCTTTTCTCAGTCCTCATCCCAAAACTCTCCGCAGCATCTGTCACTATTGATCACTTTCTGGGTGCTTTCTTCTCTGTGTTCTTGGGACAATACTTTTTCCTGCATCTCCTCCTATCTACTACCTTTCTGACCATCCCTTCTCAGTCTTTCTCTTGAATCTTCATTCCTGTCACAACCCCTACTAATCACAGGTATATCCCAAGGCTATTTCATGAGCCTCTCTTCTTTCTACACCAATGACAATGTGGAACAAGTGGACTGAATGGATTTCAGAGAATTTGGGAACTAGGAAGTGAAAAAAATGACATCTTTATTTTCACTAATCTTTCATTTCTTTTGAAATCCTATCATTTTATGCTATGCACATCCACAGAAAGAACTATGGAATCTGAATGAAGATGGAGGCAAACTATTTTCACTTTTTTTTGTTTTGTTTTGTGTTTTGTTTTTTTCTTTCTTGTGGTTTTTCCATTTTGTTCTGATTCTTCTCTCACAACATGACTAATGTGGAAATATGTTTAACACGATTGTACTGTATAACCAATATCAGATTGCTTGCTGTCTTGGAGAGGGGAGAGGGAAGGGAGGGAAAGGAGGGAGGGAGAAAAATTTTGAACTCAGAGTCTCACAAAAATGAATGTTGAAAACTATCTTTACATGT
Organism: Dromiciops gliroides; assembly: GCF_019393635.1. Taxonomy (NCBI): domain Eukaryota; kingdom Metazoa; phylum Chordata; class Mammalia; order Microbiotheria; family Microbiotheriidae; genus Dromiciops; species Dromiciops gliroides. Next base: position 604,026,077 of record NC_057863.1, read on the forward strand.
GACTGGAAAAAAATAAAATACTGTAAAAAAATTAATCCCATTATTTTATTTTATAAATCGAGCATTTAAAAGAATTGAGAAGGGGATCCTGAGTTTGATAAAACTGCAAAAGGGGTCTATGACGCCCCAAAAAGCCTAAGACTCTCTAGTTTACAGAAGGAGAACAATTTATACAATAATAACAATCTAATAAAGATAAACAACTTTAAAAATGTGGGGTCTCAGATCAACCACAATTTCAGACCACTCCTGTTATCCACCTCCAAATAGAGAAATGATGAACTCAGGGAGCAAACAGATGTATTTTTGCACATGGCTATCACTGTGATCCAAGACAATTCCAAAGGACTCATGACAGAAAATGTTCTCCACATTCAGAAAAAAAGAAATGTGGAGTCTGGATGCAGATTAAACCATACTGTTTCTACTTTTTTTTTTGAGGTTTTTCCCTTTTATTCTGATTCTTCTTTCACAACATGACTAATGGAGAAATACATTTAATACATAACCTTTATCAGATTTATTTGTCTTGGGGACAGGGGAAGGAAAGAAAAAATTTGGAACTCAAAATCTCATAAAAACTAATGTTGAAAACTATCTTTACATATGAATGGAAAATATAACACTTTTAAGATTTAAAAAAATAGTCTATCATTGTGCTGAGCATATGTTACATTCTTAATAAATAATGACTGGCTTCACTCACATTCATACTTTGATTCCTTATTTTCCAGCCAATGTAAAGAAATAAAATATTTTATTAACATAACAATGTGCCTTAAACAAACCATGCATACATGGCATCAAGATCTAAGATTCAAGATTAGTTTTTATTTTCTATAAACACCCGAATGAAGCATCCAGGAACATTATGACCTGAAAAGAGACTAGGGGGCTCAACAGAAATTCAGTGCTCACACTTTGAACAGCCACACTTACCAATGAGTATTCAGCCACAGAAGGGCTTACTTTCAGTTGGTATCCTAATGGGGGGCAGTTAGGTGGCACAGTGGATAAAGCACAGGCCCTGAATTCAGGAGGACCCAAGTTCAAATCCGGCCACAGACACTTGACACTTACTAGCTTTGTCACCCTGGGCAAGTCACTTAACCCCAATTGCCTCACCAAAAAAAAAAAAAAAGATGGTATCCTGCCTATCACTTTAATTTCATTAGTTAAATATAATAAGTAGGAGATGTTCAGGTAAAAAGTCAAAACTCTAAGGCTGTCACAATCCACATGTGACACTTTATATATAATGGAGAAGTTTTGCTGCAAAGTCTGAGTATGAAGGGTTTCCTATTCCAACCATCTTTGCTTTTCTGCCTAGACAAAACACCACAATTTCACTTCCTCTCTAAACACCTCCTCAGAAAGTTTTTGGTTATAAATCCCTGACTTTCTCTTTCCCCCAACTAACCTCTTCTACTTGTGGTTTACTTTTTCTGGCAGTCTTGTTTACTAAAATGACAATCACACAGGCCAATCAATTTTGTATTCTACAGATCTGAATGAATGATAGTCATTCTCAAAGAAGGGTGACTATATAAAGTTAACATCTAAGAGATTTAACAAAGCAATCTTATTGATGTTTAATGATCATGAACATTCTTAAACTTTCATTAAATTCATGGAAAATCTGAATAACATAAGTTGATATTACAACTTTAAAGAAATAATTCTTAACCAATTTCCCTAAAAAAAAAAAAACCAAACCCTCCTGAGGCAATAAAAGTCAGTTTTCAGGGTTATTAGGATCTTTCTGTTTTTCAAAATGGTCATTATCTCCTTTGGATTTGATAACAAAACTCTAAGGTCTGAGACAGGCTTCTAATTTTGGAAGGCAGGGTCAAGTTCAATACTCCTAAAGTAGTGTTTTTCATTTTCAAATTCATATAAATGTTTTTATTCTCATGTGACAGCAATAGATCACAGAACCTGATTTAGAGCTGAAAGGGCCATTAGAGATCACCTAATCCAAACCCCTCATTTTACAGATAAGGAAACTGAGGCTCAGTAAGTAAGAGGCGGCACAGTGGATAAAGCACCAGCCCTGGATTCAGAAGGACCTGAGTTCAAATTAGACCTCAGAAAGTTTGACACTTACTAGGTAAGTGACCCTGGGCAAGTCACTTTAAAAAAAGATGGGGGAAGTTAGGTGGTGCAGTGGATAGAGCACTGGCCCTGGAGTCAGGAGTATCTGAGTTCAAATCCAGCCTCAGACACTTACTAGCTGTGTGACCCTGGGCAAGTCACTTAACCCCAATTGCCTCACTTAAAAAAAAAAAAAAGATTATAGTAACAGCCAGAATTCCAAGCCAAATCTCCTGACTCCAAATCCAGCACCCTCTCCACTAGAGCATGCTGCCTTTTCCCCATGTCACATATTAAACAGCAGGAGCCAAAGACCTGCATTCCAACCCCAGCTCTAAGTCATATTCGATGTATGACAAACCATTACTTTCTGTTTGTTTGTTTTAGTGAGGCAGTTGGGGTTAAGTGACTTGCCCAGGGTCACACAGCTAGTAAGTGTTAAGTGTCTGAGGTCTAATTTGAACTCAGATTTGAACTTAGGTCCTCCTGAATCCAGGGCTGGTGCTCTATCCACTGCGCCACCTAGCTGCCCCTAAACCATTACTTTCTGAGCCCCAGCTTCTTTCACTGTAAAAAGGAAAGGTTCAAATGAGCTAATGTACATAGACAGCTGTGTACAGAAATGTACACCAGGACTGAAAGCCACAAGGCAAATGCCAACTATTATGCTTAGGATGAAAATAGTCTAGTCATTCTTTTGTGTTTCTTTTCTAGTTGGCAAAACCAAGAACCATCAAATCTGAAAAGGTGTAAGGAACCAACCTAGTCAAATCCCTACCTGCAGACAGAATTCAGTCCAAATAGTAACATGCAGACTCTGCAGAAATACTTCCAGGGAGGGCAACTCACTAACTAGAGAAATGACCCAGACAGAGCATTTGTTCTTCTCAGGAAGGCTTTTCCTGATATTGGACCAATATGCTCCAAAAAGTCATGGTTTTCGAGCCCTAACCAACCAGGCTGTGATTCCAAGTAATAGCTCAATTATTTCACTGTGCAGTAGAAAAAACACTGTCCTTGGTGTCAGAAGACTTGGTTTCAAAGAACCCACTCTGATGTTTACTGTCTGTGGAATCTTGGGTAAGACACTTAATCCTTCTGAGCTTTGGTTTCTCATTTGAAAAAACAATCAAAGGAGGCTGGACCAGATGGAGGCCTTGAACCCCTTCTAGCTCTAGACCTACAGGCCTAAGGAGTGAACACCAGTAATTTCATCAGGCACACCTCCTTCCTCTCCCAACAAAACTGTCTTCCCCTCTACAACTTATCTATAAGAATTACTGTGACTAAAAAATTCATCCATGTGTCCCATCTGGCGATGGGCCTATCCAAACAACTAATGGTGACCCACAGTCAATACACAATGAGTTGGTCATCACTGAGGCATATTCAGTCTTTCCTGATTAGTAGGACCTACCAGAATTCAGATTCCATTGTCACAGCCAAACCTTCACAATGAAGCACCAGGGGAGCTGAAATGGAGAAAAACAAGACTAAAAACCCCCAAAAGAGTGAAAATTTGTGTATCATGTGAAATTCCCAAACAAAATGCTACTACTTTATGACTTTCCTTTAAATCATTCCAAAAGTGATCAACCTGATGTAAAAGGAAGCCAATAAACAAAATATCACTATATCAGTCCTTTCCTAAATAGGTCTCAAAGTGTGTCACCTTTCTCTAAGAGAAGATGCTGCCCCTGACATACCATTCAGAGTAAATTTGCTCTGGGTGGTTGTCCCAGAAACAGGGAGAGTTTTCTTTCATGGCTGCCAAAGACCCTGTTGTTGAGCTTCTCCCTACTTAGCTAGGCTGACCCTGTACTCAAATCATGCCCAACTTAGTGGAACTTGCCAGCTTTTCTTTCTAATGGCATACATAGCTTTCACCATAATGATCTATCCAAGTACGGACTTGGATTGTTTTTATTTTTATACCATTTTGTAAGCCATGAGGTGAAAAATACCTGCTATTATTTTATGACCAGAGCATCCCAGACAGCTGTTTCCTAGAAGCATGCTTTTGGTCATACAGAGAACCAAGAATATTATTCTCATTATAAATGAGAAAACTGAGGCTAAGAGAGATCAAGTTAATGAGGGTAACACAGTTAATAAGTATAAATTTTTAACAAATTAAATTCCAGAAACATTTGCTAACCATTAACTATGGGCAAAGCACTATGTTAAAGACCCCTCAAAGAAGAGGCTACTTATGGAAATGACATGCACCCAGAGAGGTATAAATGACTAAGCATTGTATGATAGGGACAAAAGTAAAATCCAGACTAAATAACATGGGGGCGAAAATCTGAGGAAACAACAGCCACTTTGATTGAGCAAGGAGGTCAAGGAAGGCTTCCCAGAGGAGGGTTAGCACATGACCTAAGCCTTTAAGGAATAAGAAAGATTATGACAGGCTGATGGGAAGGGAAAGGATTTGTGGACTAAACAAATATAAAGGTAAGAAATAGCAAATTGAGTTACATGAATAGCTAGGAGTCCAGTTAGGCTAGAATGGAGGGAAAAGAAATCATCAGCATTACCGAATCAACATGTAAAGCTTTACATACCTTACAATGCTATTTCATAAGAGAAATTCCTTGCTCATTAACCAAGTTTAACAAGTAAGATTTCAATACCAGCATACTCTTTCCAAGTGCATTCATCTACCCTCCTCTAACCTCACATGCCCATGTGTACCTCTCTCCCTCAAGTTCCATTCTATGTGATATTGACTTGCTTTGGCACTAAACAAGTGCTATTCAGACTGGGATGGATCTGGTTTATATCTTGCCCAAAGCCTAGCACAATGCCCCTGAATATAGTTCGGTTCGGTCACATCCCACTCTTTGAGATCCCATTTGGGGTTTTCTTGGCAAAGATACTGGAGTGGTTTGCCATTTCCTTCTCCAGCTCATTTCACAAATCAGAGTTAGATGACTTGTCCAGGGTCATCCAATTAGTATCTGAGGCCAAATTCTCATTCAGGTCTTCCTGATTCCCAGGCAGTACACTCTAGTTGCCCCCTGAACACAGCAGGAGCTTGAATTGAAAAGAACAACCATCAAAAACTACTTATAGCTAAAAAGTCAAAGGGCATCTGATGATGGAAGAGTGCTGGAAAGAGACCTTGGGGATCATGGAAGCCACTCTCATTGACAGAGAGGGAAAATGAGGCCCAGAGAAGAAGAATGACTTTTGCCTTTAGTCTCATAACTGGTTACTCCAAACAGGCCTACTTATTCAAGTAGCTGATAAGAATGTGTGGTTCTCAATGAGTTGTAGCTGAACTGAAAAACACAACTCATTTCTGTTGGAAGAAAGCTAAACAGTATGGAGCTTTTAACAAAATTGTCAACAGTTTCCACAGATTAGCAAGTGGACAGTACTTCTGTTGATTAATCTACATCGGCGTGTCATATATGTTATCAAGGAAAATTTTAAATTAAGAAGAGTGAAAGAAAGTGACTCGACCATCGAATCATGACCCATGTAAGTCCAAGTCTTAATTGCCAGGTTGGCAATTATTTCAAGTGCTCAGAAAAAGAACACTAAAGGAAGCAGGTTCTTTCTCCCCAGTACTTTGGAACTCCTCTCCTTGGTGCTAATCACATTTTCCCCCAATAGCAACATATTCTAGTATGCATTTGTGTGCCTGCCTTCTCCTCCCTCTCCCCCCCCCCTTAGACTGTAAGTTGCCAGAGGGTAAGGACTGTCATTTCATCCTACTAACTGGAACACACAGCAGAGAACCAAGAGCACAGTAGGCAATGAATAAGTGGACTAAATAAAGATATAAACAGTTCTCTTCACCAGCATTTCAAGGTCAGCGGCTTTTCAAACACATCCATCCACAACATATTTGTTAATAAATACCTCTTTAATAAAGTAATATTCATCAAAATGACCAGTCTGAACACCTACCTCCCCCATACCCCCTGGGGCTTCTGAAACCAACAACAGTGCCATAAGAATGACTGCCTCTTGGCCCAGGTCCAGTGGAATCACAATACAAGATGTGGCCACCTAGTGAAAGGCCCTAGAAATCTGAGGAGGGAGAGATCACTTCCAGCTAAGGAAGGAAGGGTGAAGGAAAGAGTGAGGAATTAGGGAAAGCTTCGAGAAGATATGGTAACCGCAGGTTTTGAAGGAAAGGGTATTTCAACAAGCAGAGATGAAGTGGAAGGGAGGCTGAGAGGCTATGAGTTCATGACTGGAATGCAGGGGGTTATGAGCAAAGGCCCTAAGAAGAGAGAAAATGAAGGCAGGTTGGCTTGAATGTAAATTATATGATGTTCCGTACTGGGTGATAAAACTGGAAAGGTAACTGGGAGTCAGATTGTGCCTAGAAAGCTAAATAAAGAGTTTCCATTTTATTCTTCAACCAATAGGAAAACAACTGAATGCATTTGAACAGAAGAGCACTGCCTTACAATACATGCAGAAGAATGGTAGATTAAGAGAAACAATTGTGGAGCACACAGGATTAAAACCAGAAGAGACTTCCTCAGGCACCCAGTCCAATGGAGCACAAGGAGGGAAAGTCAGTTTGGGCAACAGAGTTTGCAAACATCAGAGGCAAGATTTGAACCCAAGTCTTCTCACTCAAGTGGCAACCGGTGCTCTTCCCACCATACCACACTGCTTTGTACCCCTAACATTTTATTCACTGCTGTTCTCAGAAATTGGTCTCATAAGGCATAGCAGTTACACAATTTCAAGTTCTCCCAACCCCTCTTTATCTTCTGGGCAATTTTCCCTTTTATATTAGATTTTTCCCCATCCAAAGCTCTGGTTCATGAACAGGGTGGCTGCCATATCATCATTACCTCTCTCTGACAGCTGAAGGATTTGGTCATTCATTAGCATCCCTTCATAGTATGCATTCAGAAACTTCCTAAATCTCAACTAATTCTGTGACTGCTTTATCCAAGATTAATGGAGAGCAGAAAGGATTTCTAACTAGGTTTGTTGATAAATCAAACAGTTAAAGGCAGGCAAATGAGAGCCTTAAAGAGATAGGGATGGAGGAAGAAGAAAAGAAACTAAATTCCTGGCCCTCCCCATCCTATGGCCCAGTTAGGTGTCACAGGAGTGCAGGGTCTGAAGTCAGGAAGACTCATCTTCAGAGTTCAAATCTGACCTGAGACACTTACTAGCCATATGACCCTGGCTAGTGCACTTAATGCTGTTTGCTTCAGTTTCCTCATGTGTAAAATGAGCTGGAGAAGAAAATAGTAAACCCCTCCAGTATCGTGACCAAGAAAACTGCAAATGGAGTCAAAGAGTCCAACATGATTAACAATCCCATGTTATACAACTCAATAGTAATGGAGTCCAGAGATCGCAAAAGTACATTAATTCCCTTTTCCATGAAGAGTTCCCAGCAGTGGATCCAAGCCGTTAAGACTTATTTGCCTTTTCTTAGTTTTCCCAACGTAACCCGAAGACATATAGCAACCTGCTGATGCTATATAAAGGTAGCTGGCCTCAAGATTTCTCCAGACCCGAGATTTTAAATACTAAATAAGTGATAAAAATTAGTTGCTCTAGAGTGCCTCTCGTTAAACTGAATCTGACAATACTCATTATTAATAGAGTGAGTAAGAGAGTGAACAGGCATTTAAGAATTAAGGAAGGGAACCAAATTTCCTTTGAATATATGGCATTCCCCAGTTTCTGGTAAGAATTCACATTTCTCTTCCTTCAAAATAACTTCCGACCTCCTAACTTTACTGACTGGTACCTTTTGTTGGCTTTCTTAAGTCATTGGGTTTCTGGTTTCTCCCTAAATCAGAGCCTTTAAACTCACAGCCTCGTTTAACTTTTTTTTTGTTTTACACAAGAATGGGAAAGGAAAACAGCTTGGGGGAGGGGGGGGATTTTGGCAGGGGAAGGGGAGTCGAAGGAAACCCTGCCTGAGCTGCAATATAAATCACTGAAGGTGCCTACAAGGCTCTTACTCGCTTCCTCCTGCTTGGCCCTTCAGCATGTCCACGCTTTCATGTTCCCGGGGACCCAGTCCCAACCTCCTCTCAAATCTTCCTGGGGCTCTAGTCCTGAGCTCTCCTCAAAATCCTCATGGGGTGGGTTGCCCTCTGCATCCCCGGAAAGAATACCTACATCCATGCATGGGTCTAGGAGTCAATCAACAAGCGAGTACTATGTGTTAAACTCGGGGGGGGGGGGGCCGAGGGGGGGCGGGGGGGCATACAGAAGACAGTCCCTGCACTCAAGGAGCTCCTAGTCTAGCAGGAAGGGCCTGGGGGCCACCTGGTCCAACACCCCACCCCCCTCCCAAAAGATGGGGCAGTAGCTCAGACAAATGACTTGCTCTGAGGTGGCTGTGAAGGACGAGGCCGGACTTACACCCCAAGCCCCAGGCCACTCCGGGGGGTGGGGGGCCGCCCTAGAAAAAAGAGTCACCTCGACAATTACGCTTTCTGCCGCGGCCCCGGGCAGCCCTAACGGGCGTCGGAGCAAGGGAGGGACGATGCAGCGGGTGGCTGCTTGGGTTTTTTCACTGGACTTTGACCCGCTCCTGTTACCGTAACAGGATCCGCAGCCGTCCGTCCCTTCGGGGCCCGGGGCTCCCGCGCGGCCACCTCGGGGTGGGCCCGAACAAAAGCTCCCACGAGGTTGGGGGAGGGGGGGAGGCGTGGAGCGGAGCCAGGGCCGGACTGAGGACCCGCGGACGGAGGCCCCGGCCCGGCTCCGCGGGCCAGCTCCAGGGAGCCGTTACCCCGGCCCCCCGGGCCCCCGCCCCCCAACCCCAAGGGCCCCTTCCTCATCCCCGCCTCGCTCACCTCCACGGCCCCTCGGCCCGGCAGCAGCCGTCGCCTCGGCCGTTTCCTCCGGAAGTCGCGTTCACCTGCCCCGCGGCCGCCGCCGCTGCCGCCGCTACCGCCGCCTGTGCAGTCAGCCCCGAGCGGGGCGGGGGAACGGCACGGGACGGTTAGGGGAGGGGAGGAGACAGGAGTCCGCCGCGAGGCACTCTGGGGCTTGTAGTCCGCGGATGGAGGCAGAGCATGGCGGGACAGGAGGAGGCGGGGAGGGAGGAGCGGGGGCAAGGGGCGGAGAGAAGAGGAGGAGGGCGGGCACAAAAACTGATGGGGCGGGCCGCCAGTACTACGGCGGTGCTTGGGAGGGAGGGAGCAGGCGTGCGCTCCCCCGCCCCGCTTCGTCCTGCCGGGACTTGGGACCTGGTCAGTTCAGACGCTGAGCACTTGAGAGGGCTCCAGAGAAGCCAATCATTTGGGGCCGGGCCAAACTACGAATCGAGGATCTAGACCGTTTTCTACAGGAACACTTTCTCAACTTTTAATTCCAGTGCCTTCCCTCTGTTCATTATTTGCTATTTATCCTTTATGTGACTTGTTTGTATGTACTCCTTTCTTTGTTGTGTCCCCTATTATATCGGAAGTTCGAGGGCATGGACTATCATTTGCTTTCTTTTTGCATCCCCAGCGCTTAGAACAGAGTAGGTGCTTATTAATTTTTAAAAATTATTTTCCCCCCAAAGAAATTATTTCCCATTTATCTTGTATATAGTTTCCTTTGGATGTATTTGTATTTGTTTGCATGTTGTGTTCTCCTTTAGGTTGTAAGCTCCTTAAGGTCAGGGACTGTCTTTTACATACTTTTGCATTCCCTCTTGCTCAGCATTGTGCCTGGCACATCGTAAGTGTTTAATATATGTTTATTGATTAATTGTTTCCAATTTATCCTTGCTTTGTAAATACTTCCGTGTTGTTTTCTGCAAGCCCCTTGAGGGTATGGACTGGTTTTTTACCTCTTTTTGTATCCCGCCTTCCCCCCCCCCCCCAGCTCAGCACAGTGCCTGCAAAAAGTAGACGCTTGATAATTGTTTATTGATTGCTCTATTAATAGACTTACTACGGAAGATGAATCCAATTTAGACTGTTGAGAACTAGGGAGAAGGAAAGCGTGTTGGAGGATATAGAGCTAGAAGGGTCTTCTAGAGACTATCGTCCATTCTATAGAGGAAGAAACAGGGGCTCTCCTTTTCCCTTGAAGTCATAGCCCTGGGACTGGAAGGGGAGGAGTGATGAGGCAGGACAACTAGAGTTCAGGTAGCTTCTATACCCGGGGCCAGACCCTGAAGAAGGGAAGGGTCATAAACTCTTACAATACCATAGCTGGAAGGGATTGAAGAGATCATTTAATCCAAGACTCTCACTTGCCCATATTTTTTGTTGTCCTTCATCATATTTGACTCTTCATGACCCCATGATGCATAGCATTCCAGGTCCTTCGAACCTCCACTATCTCCCAAAGTCTAGTCCAAGTTCATGTTCATTGTTTCCATGACACTATCTATCCATGTGCCAACCCTTTTTCTTTTTGCCTTCAATCTTTCCCAACATCAGGGTCTTTGTTTGTTTTTGATGAGGGTAACTGGAGTTAAATGACTTACCCAGGATCACACAGAAAATATCAAATGTCTGAGCCCAGATTTGATCTCAGGTCCTCCTAATTCCAGGACTGGTGCTCTAGCCAGTTCTATCTAGCTGCCACAACATCAGGGTCCTTTACAGTGAGGTCTGTCCTCTCATTATGTGGTCAAAGTATTTCAACTTCAGCTTCAATGACTTTCCAGTGAATAGTCTGAATTGATTTTATTTAAGTTTTGGCTGATTTGATGTCCTTGCTTTCCAAGGGACTCTCAAAAGTCTTCTCCAGCACCACAATTCAAAAGCATCAATTCTGTGGTATTTGACTTTCCATATTGCTCAACTCTCCCAGCCATACATTGCTACCAGAAAAAAAAAAACAACATAGCTTTGACTGTACAGACCTGTGGTAAGGTGATGTCTCTGCATTTTAGCATGCTGTCCAGATTTGCCATAGCTTTCCTTCCAAGGAGCAAGTGTCTTAATTTCATGGCTGTAGTCACCATCTGCAGTGATCTTGGAGCCCAAGAATATAAAATCCGACACTGCTTCCATTTCTTTTCCCTCAACTTGCCAGGAAGTAATGGGACCAGTTGCCAAGATCTTAGTTTTTTTGGATGGTAAGCTTCAAGCCAGCTTTTCCACTCTCCCCATTCACCCTCATCAATAGGCTTCTTGATTCTTCACTTTCTGCCATCAGAGTGGTATCCTCTGCATATCTGAGATTGCTGATATTTCTCCTGGCAACCTTAATTCTGGCTTTGGATTCATCTAGCCTGGCATTTCTCTTGATGTATCATGCATATGTTAAATAAACAAGTTGACAATACACAGCCTTGTCATACTCCTTTTCCAATCTTGCCCAACAGGTAATAAGGGACAGCAAGGATTTTAACCCAGGCCCTCTGATTTTGTGGGCAGCTATGTGACAAAGTGAATAGAGTACTGGGCTTAGAATCAGAAAGACTCATCTTCCTGAGTTCAAATCCAGACTCACACTTAGTAGTCATGTGACCTTGGGCAAGTCACTTAACCCTGTTTGTCCCATCTGTAAAATGAGCTAGAGAAGGAAATGGCAAACCACTCCAGCACCTTTGCCCAGAAAACTGCAAAAAGGGGTCAGGGAGAATTGGACAAGGTCAAAATGACTCAATAATAACCTCTGGTTTGAAATCCCTGGTTCTTTCCCCTATAGTATGCTGACTTGCCCTCAAATTTTAAAAGTCATAGATGGGGCAGCTAGGTGGCACAGTGGATAAAGCACCAGCCTTGGATTCAGGAGGACCTGAGTTCAAATCCGGCCTCAGACACTTGACACTTACTAGCTGTGTGACCCTGGGCAAGTCACTTCACCCCCATTGCCCTACAAAACAAAAGAAAAGTCATAGAGCTCAACACCTTGGTTTTTTTTGTTTGTTTTTTGTTTTTTTGGTTAGGCAATGGGGGTGAAGTGACTTGCCCCGGGTCATACAGCCAGTAAGTGTTAAGTGTCTGAGGCCGGATTTGAACTCAGGTATTCCTGACTCCAGGGCCGGTGCTCTATCCACTGCGCCATCTAGCTGCCCCTCAACACCTTGTTTTTACAGATAGAGAAACTGAGAAGCTAATGGACTGCTCAAGGTCATGGTATCAGAGACCATGAAAGGCTGAGAGGGACTTCAAAGACCATCTACTTCATAGTACCCTTTAAGCCTCACCATCCCACCTCCTAGTTACCCAAAAAGTGACTAGTAGTTAAGGGCGGAGTTTGGTATGGCTCTCTCTGACTTGGAATCTAGAACCCCTCCCACTCCTGAGGCTGGGAAGAAGATGAAGGATTTTTTGAAGGGATGTACTTAGTCTGTTTGTTAGCTTAGGGGACAGGGGAAAGTGAAGGTTGAGCTCTCACTGGCATCTCTGAACACCCTTTCAAGAGGCTATGAAGCAAGCCCTCAACCCCTGACCTTTGGCAGAGGTCCTAGAAGGCATTTATAGGCCCTAGGTAAGACTTGTGGTGCCTGAGGGTGCTGTCCAGCAGTGACTTGGAGCCTCTGCCATAAAGTCAGAAGGAGTGGTGTGAGAACACAGGATTTAGAACTTAGAGAACTTGAGTTTGAACTCTTGCTCTTCAGTCTATATGATCTTAGGAAAGCCAAGTGCCCTTGGTATAAAAGACTTATTCTTATCTCTCCATTTACAGGTGCCATGAGGGAGAGGGAGGGATCATTTTGAATTTACTTTGCATATATTTACCTTCTCTTCCTTCTTTTGCCCCCTCCCCACACTATTTCCTGAATGAAATATTCCAACCTTTATGTAAAGATAATCCCCTTGATGTGGGGGATGGGTTTAATTAATCAAATTGATCCTGAAGTGTCCCAAAGAATTATAAGACTCAGTGACTCAGCTTCCCAAGTTTTATTTTGTTTTTGTCACTTAACCCCAATTGCCTCACTAAAAAAAAAAAAAAGACTGTGAGGGGGCAGCTAGGTGGTGCAGTGGATAAAGCACCGGCCCTGGATTCAGGAGTTCCTGAGTTCAAATCCGGCCTCAGACACTTACTGGCTGTGTGACCCTGGGCAAGTCACTTAACCCCAATTGCCTCACCAAAACAAAACAAAACAAAACAAAAGACTGTGAGGCCAGGGACAGTGGTACAGTGCATAAAACACCAGCCCTGGATTCAGGAGGCTGAATTCAAATCTGGCCTCAGACACTTGACACTAGTTGTGTGACCCTGGGCAAGTCACTTAACCCTCATTGCCCTGCAAAAAAAAAAAAGCCTGTGAGGCCACAGAGAGAAGCACCCAAAGGAGTAAGGTGTCTCCAATAGGGATAGGAAAATGGTTATATTTATAGCGAGAAAAGTAGGTTATCTCCTCATTATCTTAATCTCTTCTTCAGAGATGTTCATATCCTATTTTGAAGTCCCTGGGGTCCTAAGATGTCCTCCTAGGCAGGTACCTTTTTCCCTAGGGGTGTGTTTTTGGGGTTTAAATGTCATAAGGTGAACCTAAGGACACATTTGGTCATTTCTGCCCATGTTCATAAAGACATGCTTAAACTCATCATACCCCAAGGGTCTCTCAGTTTATGATATCTCTTTACTTTAAGATCTGGTTTCAACTAAAAACTTTAAATAAATAAATAAAGATAAATAGATATAGAACTAGATAGATAAATGGATAAATGAATGAATGAATGAATGAATAAGACCCTCCCCAAAAAAGATCTGGTTTCTAGTTTCCTGTCATCCCGGAATATTAATGGCTATTAATGGTTAATGGTCCCTGGTTACCTTCCCTAAGCTTCTGTTGATAGTATTAAGGGCTAAAATTCTAGCTAAACTGTCTAAAATATCTAATGAGTGGTCGCCAATAAATTATAAGCTTTAGCAAGAGTTAGACTTTTAAGCATTTATTAATTTGGTAAAGAGAGAGAGAAAGGCCTAGATTCCTATCTATTAAAGGGAGAGCGCATTTCTAGCTCCGCTCTCCACCAGAGTCCAAAGGAAAGAGCCCCAGAGTGAGCACCAGTGTCTTCCTTCCTCCTCCCACTAGCCCGCGTCACTTCCTGACGCCAAAGAAAAGACTCCTGGTCTTGCCCTCAAAGACCTTCCCTTCATGGTCGGAAGTCTTCTACAGTAAGTCTCCAGCAGGGGGCGTCATTCCAATCGTTACAATAGTATTGGTTGATAGTAACCCTCTGGTTATTCTGTTGATAAGAACACAAACCTTAGTTTCTCTGTTAACCCTTTTAGCTAATATTGATCAAGTCTTAGGTTATCTGTTAACCCTTTTAGCTTCCTCTATCATCCTTCCCTTCCCCCCTCTTCTTTTCTTTACACAAAAGTATACTTTCCTACCCATCTCATGTGGGGCGGCTGTGTGGTGCAATGGATAGAGCACTAACCCTGGAGTTAGGAGGATCTGAGTTCAAATCCAGCCTCAACTGCTTATTAGCTGGGTGATTCTGGGCAAATCACTTCACTCTGTCTTCCTCAGTTTTCTCATCTGCAAAATGAGCTGGAGAAGGAAATGGAAGACCACTCCAGTATCTTTGCCAAGAATACTCTAAATGGGATCACAATGGGTCTGAAATGACTGAACAACAACAAAGACCCTTTTCAGAAAACCATAGAAAAAAAAATTGAGGCACTGGATAGAGCACTGCCCCTGTAGTCTGAGTGTCTGAGGCCAGATTTGAACTCAGGTACTCCTGAATCCAGGGCCTTTGCTTTATCCTGTGCCATGTAGCTGCCCTACTCATAATTTTTAATGCTTATAATCAGAATTTTCTCCAACAGTTATAGCAGAAAACCTTATTTTACAGATGTCATAAATTATAATAAAGCTGTGTATCTGTTTAATAAACCAGAGAACTCTTTATTCACTCATACTCAAAACGAGACCAGTCAAGTGATATGTAAATAAGTCTTTACTCTCTTCTTTCTTTGTTTTTTTCTGCTGGGCAATGAGAGTTAAGTGACTTGCCCAGGGTCACACAGCTAGTGTCAGGTCCTCCTGAATCCAGGGCCAGTGGTTTATCCACTGCACCGCCTAGCTGCCCCCTGTGTTTTCTTTTTCTATTCTATTTCATTTGAAGGGCAAGCGTTTTTAAACTTAGGAAACATAAAATTATCATCTTGTAAATGTATCCCCAGCACTGACTTTTCAGAAATGTTGTTTTCATAAATGTTTATCTTCCTGGATTAGAGTGTGAATTTGAAGACTTTTCACCGATTTATGTAGAGTGCCAATTTTTTTCAAATTTATCCACCAAATACACATTTCACAGAGAAACTGGTTATAAAATGAATTTGTTTCTCCATTATTTTTGTCATCAGTGTCAAAAGTAGCCATTTAAAATTTTTACCCTAAATACCCATCAGGTTTCTCAACAATATAGTAAAGCCCTATCTTCTGCACTAATGTTATTATACAATTTCCAAGGGGCAGCTAGGTGGCACAGTGGATAGAGCACCGGCCCTGGATTCAGGAGGACCCGAGTTCAAATGTGACATCAGACACTTGACACTTACTAGCTGTGTGACCCTGGGCAAGTCACTTAACCCCAATTACCACACACACACACACACACACAAAACAATTTCCAAAGATCTTTCCTTTTAAGGTACTGGAGTTTTTGTAAAGATTACTTTTGTAACTACTTGAAAAACTATAGTTTTTCCTTGGTACAAGTGATTGTAATGTATCAAATTGCATGCAGGGTCACATTTTTAACTAGTGCTCATACACCTACATTTTGTACTGACTGGTAATGAGTTTCATTGGTGCAAAATACAGTATAATTCTCCCACAGATAATTTTTATTTAAAACAATCTATCGGCTCTTCTCAGCAATACAATGATCCAAGATGATTCCAAGGGACTCATGATGGAAAATGCTCTCCACATCCAGAAAAAGAACTGTGGAATCTAAATGCAAATTGAACCATACGATTTTCACTTTTTTTTTTCTTTCTTGAGGTTTTTCCCTTTTGTTCTGATTCTTCTTTCACATGACTAACGTGAAAATATGTTTAACATTGTGGTAAAATATGAAAGTTTTTAACAGTCGGTTAGGATAACTGAAAGACGCCAGTTTTTCAAGGACCACCCTTTTGGGGAGGAGATGAACAGTCCGCCTGCTGCGCATGTCAGACTGCCTGCCGGGTTTTTTGACTTCCGGGGTGGAGAGAACGAGAGGAGGCCTTTTGCCTGCTTGGCGGGACTCCTGACGGCGCGGCACAGACTCTCTCTCCAAAGGTGGCCTTTTTCGGTTTGGTGAGTTTTTATAAGGAATATAGACTAAGCTTAGACTTAAGACGATTTGTATTGTGTTTCTACTTTCCTATCCTTCTAATCAACATCACCTTGTGACTATCATAACTATAAATAAAAAGGTCTATCTAGAAAACCAAAAGCTGCTTCCATTTACTAGTTTGGGAGATAAATTAAGGGAAAGGTTAAGTAGGGGAGATTTATGATCTAATATCCAATTTTAAATCTCACAACATGATTGTACATGTGTAACCTATATCAGATTGATTGCTGTCTTGTGGGGGGGGGAGAGAAGGGAGAGGAGAAAACTTGGAACTCAAAATCTTATAAAAACGAATGTAGAAAACTATCTTGACATGTACTTTGAAAAAAATAAAATAATATTAAGACTGAAAAAAACTAGCAATTATATTGAAATTTTCTCTTAACATGTCACTACCAGCCCACTTTGAAAAAGAACAAATCTTCCCTAACACCAGTTAAATTAGTGTCAAACATTTGTAATCAAATGAGCATTTTAAACACTATCTGTTGCTTCATTTGCAATGCAAAATAGGAAGATCTTAATTTCTGGTTTTATAGCAAGTCTTCAAACGTTTGAGCCTACCTACTATCTGCAAGTAAAATCATTTCATTCAAAGCTGCTTTGACTATGATCTGCCAATTATAATTTCAATGATATAAGTAACTCCTGTGTAGCAACATCATTTCTCCAAATGAAGCTTTTTCCTTATAGCAATTCTGTAAGCAGCTTTATGCAATGCAAACAATCCTTTTGAAGTCACAACTGTGGCTTTTGAAAAAGTTTACTCTAAAAAGCATCTGATTTTTTCCTAAAAATTCTCTTACCAAAGTTTTCTCATTACATTTTTAAGATGTCATTTCCACTTACGAGGTTTCATGATATCTACAGAGTATTTGTACAGGGAGCAGCTAGGTGGCGCAGTGGATAAAGCACTGGCTCTGGATTGGGGAAGACCTTAGTTCAAATCCAAACTCAGACACTTGATACTTACAGGCTGTGTGACTCTGGGCAAGTCACTTAACCCTCATTGCCCCGCAACAAAACAAAACAGGTAAAACAAAAAAACAACAAAAAAAGTATTTGTACAAAGAAAACACAAGTCTTCTCCATCAGTTATGCTACTTGTGAAGGCCAATGATAAAAAGAGGAACTCCTACTCTGGAGTTTGGTTTGGGTTTGTTTTGATCTTTTTTCTGTATTTCTGCTACTTAAATTGTCTATTGTCTTTGCTTTTATAATAGCTTCAGCTGCTCTGGTGTGCTTCTGCTACAAACGGAACAATACTGACTACTCCTTTATAAATATTTGTTTTTATAGGAGTGGGAGGGGTCAGTTTGTTAACTAACATTTATTAAACATTTACTATGTTCTAAGCCAAAGCTTCTCAAACTGTGGGTGGCTACCCAATATGGGGTCTCAGAACTGAATGTTGGGATTGTGAAAAATTTGGCAAAAGTAAAAGGTTATGTATACCTATTTTATATACCTATATACCCTGGATAGCATAAAAATTTCTCAGGTAAAAAGGGGTGGTGAGTGGAAAAAAGTTTAAAAAGCCCTGTTCTAGGGGGGCGGCTAGGGGGCACAGTGGATAGAGCACCGGCCCTAGAGTCAGGAGTACCTGAGTTCAAATCCGGCCTCAGACACTTAACACTTACTAGCTGTGTGACCTTGGGCAAGTCACTTAACCCCAATTGCCTCACTAAAAAAAAAAAAGCCCTGTTCTAGGCACTGTACCAAAAACATGATACAAAAAAAGGTGGGGGGTGGGGCAGGGAACACAGTCCCGGTCTTCAAAGAGCTCACATTATTATTATTATTATTATTATTATTATTATTATTATTATTATTATTTTTTTTTTTTTTTTTTTTTTTTAGTTAGGCAATTGGGGTTAAGCGACTTGCCCAGGGCCACACAGCTAGTAAGTGTCATGGATCTGAAGCCGGATTTGAATTCAGGTCCTCCTGAATCCAGGGCCATTGCTCTATCCATTGTGCCACCTAGCTGCCCCATTTTTTTTACAAGGCAATGAGGGTTAAGTGACTTACCCAGGGTCACAAAGCTAGTGTCAAGTGTCTGAGGGCAGATTTGAACTCAGGTCCTCCTGAATCCAGGGCCGGTGCTTTATCCACTGAGCCACCTAGCTGCCCCTACATTATTTTTTAAATAATATTTTATTTTCCCCCAATTACATGTAAAGACAATTTTTAATATTCTTTTTTTTTTAATTTTGGGAGGAAGAGAGGGAGAAAGAGAGAGAGAGAGATGGTGAAGTGGAAAGAACACCTGGTCTGATGGTCAAAGGATATGAACAGGCAGTTTTCAGATGATGAAATTAAACTTATCTCCAGTCATATGAAAAAATGTTCTCAATCACTACTCATTAGAGAAATGCAAATTAAAATTACTCTGAGTGTGGGGAAAATGACTCCTGCTCAATAATTCTCTGGAATTCAGTGGAGGTGATGTATTGAAGACTCACTTATTGTCATTCTTGTGAGAATGGGCCACCTGGTGTGCAGCTGGTAGGTGCAAAGAATTGGGGCTCACAGGCCCTGTTTTAAACCCTAGTCCCTAACACGAATGGACCCTCCCCTTTTTCATCACTGGTCTGATTACTCAAGGGTTACAATCTAGGGGCAAAAACTAGCTAAGCAGAACAGTATTCCTAACCCTAATTTCCATAATTATTCTTTGGTTTCTTAGCCAATGGGGGAGATGATATAGGGAAAATTCTTCAATCCTCCCTTATATGGACATAGCTCAGGAGTGGACCTAATTGAGATCAGCTCAGGGCTTCCCTGAACCATGCAATTTTGCTTGGGGGGGGGGGCACAGACCACGAGGAGAAGGAGACCTTTTTCCTCAAATAGGTCCGGAGGAATGTAATTTGAGTGGTGACTATTATATTCTTATTGAGAGGAGACCATTCCCCATTTCCTCACACTGAAGTATCACCTCACACCTATCCAATTGGCTAATATGACAAAAAACGAAAATGATAAATTCTGGAGAAGATTTGGGAAAATTGGAACACTAATGCACTGTTGGTGGAGCTGTGGACTGATCTCACCATTCTGGAGAGCAATTTGGAACCATGCCCCAAATGTTATACTACTGTTATACCCTTTGACCTAGCAATACCACTCCTAGGTCTATATCCCAAAGACATCATAAAAAAGGGAAAATGACCCACATGTACAAAAATATTTATAGCTGCTCTTTTTGTGGTAGCAAAGAATTGGAAATTGAGGGGATCAGTTGGGGAATAGCTAAACAAGTTGTGCTATGTAATGGAATACTATTGTGCTATAAGAAATGATAGGGGCGGCTAGGTGGCGCAGTAGATAAAGCACCTGCCCTGAAGTCAGGAGTACCTGAGTTCAAATCCGGCCTCAGACACTTGACACTTACTAGCTGTGTGACCCTGGGCAAGTCACTTAACCCCCATTGCCCCGCAAAAAAAATAAATTAAAAAAAAAAGAAATGATAAACATATGGATTTAAAAAAAAACCTAGAAAGACTTACATGAATTAATGCTGAGTGAAATGAGTAGAACCAAGAGAACATTGTACACAGTAACAACAACATTTTGTGATGATCAGCTGTGATGGACTTGGCTCTTCTCAGCAATACAATGATCGAGACAATGCCAAAAGACTTATGGTGGAAAATGTTCTCCACATTCAGAAAAAGAACTGTGGAGTCTGAATGCAGATTGAAGCATACTATTTTCACTTTTGTTCTTGATTCTTTGTTATTGTTGTTGTTTATTTGTTCTTGCATTTTTTTCTCCTTTTGTTCTGATTCTTCTCATATCATAACTAATGTGGAAATATGTTTAACATGACTGTAATGTATAACCTATATCAAATTGTTTGCTGTCCTCTGGAGGAGTGGGGGGAGGGAGAAAAATTTGGAACTCAAAAAAATATCTTTACATGTAATTGGAAAAATAATTTAAAAAAATTTTTTTAAATAAAAAAAAAAGAACACCTGCTCTGGAGTTGGGAAAACTTAAGTTTAAATCAGGCCACAGACATTTACTAGCTATATGATCCTGGATAAGTTGAATAACTCTTATCTCAGTTTCCTCATATGTAAAATAATAGCACCTACCTCCCAGGGAGGTTGTGAGGAACAAATGAGATTATAGTTGAAAAGTTCTTGGTACTGTGTCTGGCACATGGTAAGCTATCAAGGTTAGCTATTGTAACTATTATCATAGACCAGACCGTTCGGGTAGAAGCTGATCCATTTGACTTCTAAGAACTTTTCCAACCCTGAGATACTGGGGCTCTGTGACCTTTTTTTACACTCAACTGCCATTGTAGTAAAGATCCTACATCATCAGAGAAAAGGGCCTTGGATCTGGGTCAGAGGACATGCATCCAAATTCTGGCAATGACACCTTGTATGACCTTGGACAAGTTTCTGAATACATCTGGGCCTTAGCTCCTTATATGTAAAATATGCAGCTTGAACTCAACAGCCTCTAAGGTCCCTTCCAGCTACAAACCTATGACCCTCTGGCCTATGAATAGAGGTCATAGTGATCCTGTATGGAACCTGCTGCTGTCTGCTTTTCAATAACCCCCCAATCTGGCTTTACCCTTTCAGTTCCAATCTCACTTCTTGGGAGCCCTTGGTTCTACTGCCCAGAAATACTGCTTACTAAATTCCTCACCACTTTCATGTCTTTCCTAAGTGTTTCCCTGCCCCAAACCCAACCTTTATCTTTCCCTGTTCATCTCATTCCTTCCTGTTTATACTAAACACTTGCTAACAGTGTAGCCCATGGGCAACTCCAGGAACCTCTCTGAGCCTGTTTCTTCACCTGTAAAATTGAATAATTTTGTCTGTATTACCTATTTCACCAAACTGTTGTGAGACTCAAATGAGGTTCATCAATTCAAATTAAATTATCAACAAATATTTATTAAGTCCATATGCTATGGTAAGCACCGGGGATGCAAAAAAAATGAAAACCTTATTATTGTATCATTTAAAATTATATATGGGGGCAGCTAGGTGGCGCAGTGGATAAAGCACCGGCCCTGGATTCAGGAGTTCCTGAGTTCAAATCCGGCCTCAGACACTTGACACTAGCTGTGTGACCCTGGGCAAGTCACAACCCCCCTTGCCCTGCAAAAAAAAATAATAATAATAAATTTTAAAAATTAAAATTATATGTGGGGGCAGCTAGGTGGCACAGTGGATAAAGCACCGGCCCTGGAGTCCGGAGGACCTGAGTTCAAATCCGGCCTCAGATATTTAACACTTACTAGCTGTGTGACCATGGGCAAGTCACTTAACCCCAATTGCCTCACTAAGGAAAAAAAAAGCCACATTTAAAATTATATGTAGTCACCTTATTTCCGTCCCAAGTTTAGGAAAAATTAGCTGGGGTTTCTAATATATTTGTTACTTATAAATTAGAAGCTTTAACACCAGTTTTGGGCATTAAGCATTTATTAAAGCATACCAAATATTAGTAAAGAGAGAACACTTGGCTCAGAAAGTTAAGAAAAGGCCTATTTAGCCTATAGCTCAGCCTGGCCTGCTTCTTCCTCCAAGTCTTCCTTCAGAAGCATGTCTGAGAGCCTGAGAGTGGAAGCTTCCTCTGGCTCCAGAGGAGAGATGACCCTTCTACACTGCTCAAAGCCAATTGGCTAACATCATTCAAGTCTATTGGTTTACTGAACTTGAGGGTGGTCCATGAACAGAACATGCTGAGGTCAGAGTTCAGAGAACACACCCCTGAGGGCCAGGCTTTCAGGTAGATGTGGTTTCAATCAAGTCAACTTTAAGTGAGTTAATCAGCAAAGTCAATCCAATCAATCTTGTGTTTTTTGGTTTTTTTAGTGAGGCCATTGGAGTTAAGTGACTTGCCCAGGGTCACACAGCTAGTGTCAAGTGTCTGAGGCCGGATTTGAATTCAGGTCCTCCTGACTCCAGGGCCGGTGCTCTATCCACTGTGCCACCTAGCTGCGCCCAATCAATCTTAATATAATCCTCTGAGGGGGCCTCTGGGCATCCCCAAACCCGTTATTTTCTCACATTAGTAATGGGAGGAATCGGTGTAGGCTTCTTGAACTAAGCCTTGAAGAAAAGAAGTCCAGTGGCAGGACAAAAGTCAAGATAACAGGCTACTGGCAATGGCCTGGTATGCAGTGGATAACCTGGGTGTCTTTGATGTCTGACCAAGCTCTAAGAATTCCACAGCAATTGTTCAGCCGCCTTCATGGCCATTGGAACAAATTGTTCTCATCCGCCCATTCTTCCAGGGGAAGTCTTCACATGCTAGGGGGTAGACATCCCCTTAACTCATTGACAAGGTTTGAGGCCTGAAATAAGAAGGGTAGAAAGAAGAGGGAGTTTGAGGGGGTAGATAATGAGTTTTGTTTTGGAAATGTTGAATTAGTGATATCTACAGGACATCTAAGTGAAAATGTCAAGCGGACAGCCGGGCCTGTAGAGCTTAAGAGAGAGACTAGGGATGAATACATATATATTTAAGACTCTTCTGCTTGGAGATGATAGTTGAACCCATGGGACATGATGATATCTCCATAAGAAAGAACATAGAGAAAGAAGAGAAAAGTATCCAGAGTAGAACAAAAAGGAGAAAGTGGACTAAAGAAAGAAAGAAAGCGGATTGTCCTGTGGAAACTCCAAGGTTATTTTAATGACCCCCAAGCTTCTCCCTGAAATGCAGGGACATCTTTTTCATGTCAATAACCTTCCGGTGCTATTCTACCACTTCAAGTTATGGAATATTGCAGCCTCCCAAGAACTGAATCTGAGAAGCATCCCAAGGCAATGAAGAGGCACACAGTAGATACACACAGACCAGAGTATATTACAAACCTGGAGTTAATAATAACAGCTAACATCCTTAAAGCTACCACTCTAAGGTTTGAAAAGCAAATTCCACTTTTTGATCATCATAACAATCCTGTGAGATAGATGCTATTTTATCATCATTTGACAGATGAGGAAACTGAGGCAAGCAGAGGTGAAGTGACTCACCCAGGGTCACCCAGCTAGTAAGTGTCTGAAACAGGATTAGCACTCAGGTCTTCCTAATTCCAAGAACAGTGCTCTTACCCACTGTTACCCACCTTCATGTTATAAAGAGAGGCAGGATAAAAGATAACACCAAAGAAATGTCTAAGTAAAAAAACAGAAGGGCTGGGGCAGCTAGGTGGCGCAGTGGATGGAGCAGCAACCCTGGATTCAGGAGGACCTGAGTTCATATCCGGCCTTAGACACTTGACACTTACTAGCTGTGTGACCCTGGGCAAGTCACTTAACCCTCATTGCCCTGCCAAAAAACCCCCCAAAAATACACAGAAGGGCTAATTATATGGGGAAAGAACTGGATCACTGTGTACTCCTCCTCATATCAAGAGAAATGCAGGAAGGCCCCTATCACTGCAAGTGGACCTTGTGTGGCGAATATCTGGTATGATATTGGCAAGAATAGGACAGGATGAGCGAGTGTGGATGTCTTGTGCTCTGCATCATTGCAGTGGGTCACCCAAGCCCATGAGATTCATTGGGGGTATTGGAGAGATGAGTAGAGAGACTTAAGGCCTCCTTGTGGTAATACCATTGCTGGATGATATGTCAGGAATGTTGTAGAAGCCATGCCTCCTTCAGGTTCAGGTTGATCTAGATGCCCTAGTGGCTCTGTGCCTTCACAGCAAATTTTCTCTAGGCCTCTTCTCCCTTCACACAAGCCCCACCCTCGGGCAGGCCAAAAATGAACTCCTCCATTTGACATTTTTTAAAAAATTTATTTTAAATTGTAAAAGTATTTTATTATTTTCCAGTTACATGTAGAGATAGTTTTCAACATTTGTTTTTATAAGATTTCTAGTTTCAAATTTTTCTCCCTCCTTCCCCTCCCTCCCCACCCCCGAAAGACAGCAAGTAATCTGATATAGGTTATAAATGTACAATAACATTAAACATATTTCTGCATTAGTCATGTTATAAGAGAAGAATCAGAGCAAAAAGGAAAAACCTCAAAAAAGAAAAACAACAGCACCAAAAACAAAAAAGAAAAAGTATGGTTCACTCTGCATCCATATTCCACAGTTCTTTTTTTTTTTCTTCTGGATTTGGAGAGCATTTTCCATCATGAGTCCTTTGGAACTATCTTGGATCATTGTATTGCTGAGAAGAATCAAGTCTATCACAGTTGATCAACAC
The DNA here is from genome assembly GCF_019393635.1 of Dromiciops gliroides. NCBI lineage: Eukaryota > Metazoa > Chordata > Mammalia > Microbiotheria > Microbiotheriidae > Dromiciops > Dromiciops gliroides. The sequence goes on from NC_057863.1 coordinate 604,050,594, forward strand.
ATAATGTTGATGATACTGTGTACAATGTTCTTCTGGATCTGCTCATCTCATTCATCATCAGTTCATGCAAGTCCTTCCAGGTTTCTCTGAAATCTGCCTGCTCAACATTTCTTACAGCACAATAGAATTCCATCACATTCATATACCACAACTTGTTCAGCCATTCCCATCTCCATTTGATATTTAAAACCCTTCACAACCTGGCCCCTTCCTAATTTTCTAGTCTCTTCACACTCTCCTTCCTTCTATGTACTCTACAGATGAGCTACACTGGCCTGTTTGCTGTTCATTGAATAGGACCCTACCACATTTGTCTCCTTGCCTTTTCTTTTTTTCTTTCTTTTTTTTTTGCTGGGCAATGAGGGTTAAGTGACTTGCCCAGGGTCACACAGCTAGTAAATGTCAAGTGTCTGAGGCAGAATTTGAACTTAGCTCCTCCTGAATCAGCTCCTCCTGAATCCAGGGCTGGTGCTCTATCCACTGCACCACCTAGCTGCCCCCTTCTCCATGCCTTTTCATTGGCTATCGGGGCCCCTCACACATCTTCACCTCCATCTCATGGCTTCTTTGGTTTCATTCAAGATTTGGCCCCAAATTTATTTTTTCCAAGAGGCCTTTCCCAGTTCTCCCCAGCTGCTAATGCCTTTTCAGATTATTGTTATCTACTCTGTATATATCTTCTATGTACACAGTTATTTACATGTTGCCTCCAGCATTGAAATATGAGCTCCTTGAGAGCTGAGACTCTTTTTTGCCTTTTTTTGTATACCCAGTCTTTGATTTAGTGAGTCATTGATTGTCTAGACTTAAGAAAGGGATGGAAAAAATGCTAATAATACAGATTAAACTTTTTTGTTTGTTTGTTTTTTGGTGGAGCAATGAGGGTTAAGTGATTTGCCCAGGATCACACAGCTAGTAAGTGTCAAATGTCTGAGGACACATTTGAACTCAGGTCCTCCTGAATCCAGAGCCGGTACTCTATCCATTGTACCACCTAGCTGCCCCCTCTTTCTTTTTTTAAAGAGACAACACAGGAGTAGCTAGGTGGTACAATGGATAGAGTACCGGCTCTGGATTCAGGAGGACCTGAGTTCAAATGTGTCCTCAGACATTTGACACTTACTAGCTGTGTGACCCTGGGCAAGTCACTTAACCCCAATTGCCTCAGTAAAAAAAAAAAATTAAATTAAAAAAAATTTTTAAAAGAGACAAACACCCCCAATTTTAGTTTTAGAGGTGGGGAGAATGGTTCATTTTATCTCATCAGTGATAGAAATAGTTCATTCATGTACTGCAGAAAGGGACCTTAGATCAGTTAGTCCAACCTCTTTAATTTACAAGAGATGAATTGGAACTCAGAGTTGTTCTTGATGATGTTCCTGATCTTCCTGATCACATTTGGGGTTTTCTTGGTAAAGATCTTGGAGTGGTTTGCCATTTCCTTCTCCAGCTCATTTTACAAATGGGGAAACTGAGGCAAACAGGGTGAAGTGACTTGCCCAGGGTCACATAGCTAGTAAGTGTCTGAGACCAGATTTGAACTCGGGTCCTCCTGATTCCAGGGCCAGTGCTCTATCCACTGCACCACCTAGTTGTCCTTTGAATAAATTAGGAAATACTCCAATCCAATACTCAATTTTTACTAAACTAGTTACTGTTCTTAAAGGTCCCAAGAGTAGCTCTTACAAGGGAAGAGAATAGAGAATACCTTGCTTCTCACCAATCACCCTCCTAGAACCCCAGCGAAAGGAGAGAGCATCTCCAACATATGACAGAGATGGGACTGGAAAATTGGAGAAGCCATCTTGGAGGACCACTCCCATCTCTAATCCTCCCAAGGCCATCTGTACAGAATTTTCTTTAATGAATTTCTTTTGGATGTACAAGCTTTATGTGTGGACTTCCTCTTTTTACCCCTCCCTACTGCAAATACTGACTCATTTGGAGAGGTCTTTGAAATGTAGGAACTTGCTCGGAGGGCCAACAGCTGCCCTAATTTAGCCATTTGAAAGCAACCCTGGTTCAAGGCATATCATGAGTCTGAATCCACTCAAATCCACAGCGTGAGCACCCCCATCAATGTGTTTCTTTTATTAGCCAACTAGATGACATATCAGTTCAAAGAAAAGGATGTTTAATTTAGTGTAGCAAAATAAATGAGAAGAAAGATTCCCTTTCCCCATATATACTGGGGTACACTATCCTATATGGAATAATGGAAAGAGGGACACAAGACAGGAAATCAGGTGGCCAGATAACATACATGGCCAGGAAACAGTAGTTAGGGCAACTTATTCTTCTAATATGGTATTCCTGTTGGATCTCTTCTCTCACTATGATAAAGAGCCACTATTGTCCTATGGTTATGTCCTTGTGTTGCATTTCTCCACCCAAATGGGGGTCCTCTGCTGCTTCATTTCCACACCCCCCCCCATATTGTTTCTCTTTCAGGGTCTCTGTTGAGTAGTTCTCCGCTGTTCTCAGTGTCTCTATTTTACAATTACAGTTGTTGGAATCTCAGCTCCTTTAGCTCAGTGGTATCCATCTCAAACACAAAACCATAGATAAGGATCCCTGCAGAGGCTTATTGACTTAGAAAACCATATGTTAACATTATGTATGTTTTGTCCTACTTTTATTTATTTTGTAAATATTTCCCAATTATATTTTAATCTGGTTCAGGGCACTTGGGAGTGTTGTCTGCAGGGCTATGTGTTTGAACCTTCGGCTTTAGCTCAGATACTCAGGGATATGTAGGTTCTTTTAGGTGGTAAAGTGGATAGAGCACCAACCCTGGAATTTACCTGAGTTAAAATCTGACCTTCAGAAGCTGTTTGACCCTGGACAAGTCACTTAACCCTGTTTATCTTATTTCCTCATGTGTAAAATGAACTGGAGAAAGAAATGGCAAATCAGTCCAGTATCTTTGCCAAGAAAATCCCAAATGGGATCATGAAGAGTCAGACATGACTGAAAAATGACTCAAAAACAACAAAGCAACAACAAGCCTAACTAGCCACAAGTAGCCAGCTAACTAGCTAGAGAACCCTTAGACATTTAATTCTCTCTTTTGAACTGAACTCTTTTGCTGCTACTTAAGATACTCTCAGGCTAAAATCTTATGAGTTGGTCAAAAAATTCTTTTGAATGCCTAACTCTCCCTTGCTTGGTAGCCTGGATCCCTGACAATCATCCCAGGAGTTCCATTTAACTAAACCACAAAGGAACTGAGTGGGATTGTGTGCAGATGATTTTTTTCAACCCCCTTAATGTCACTTCAATAGTCCCGTCCAGGTAAATCACTTGGGAAGCAAGCTTGAAAAGGGTTGGGTAAAGCTTGCTGCCTTTGCCCCACTCCTCTCCAGTAACCAGATCACTGTACATATAAATGCTGCATGAAGGTAGAGTCAGGAATTGCAGTAAATCAGTTCATAGAATCAGAGAGTGTAGAAGGTGGGGAGACACCTAAGAGACCTGTAATCCCACTTTTTTATAGAGGAAGAAGCCCAAGGCCCAGAGACGAGCCTAGAGCAGACACTTCACCACTGTCTCTTGTGGTTCACATGAACATATTGGACATCAAATAGAATGAACACAAACCTGTGGTCAGAAGCCCTGGGTTCAAGGCCTAGCTCTGGCACTGACTGGTTTTGTGACCCTAAGAGTATCATTTTCTCTCTTTAAACTTGGGCACAAAAAAATAAAATAAAATAAAAAAATAAAATAAACTTGGGCACACTGGGAGTGAGGGATGGGAATAGGACTCCCCCATATGGAGCTGAGACTCTGTGAATGAGGAGGAGTGTGATGCTAGGGGTCCCCCAGTACAGAGCAAGACTAGGTTTCAGCAGCAGTGCCAGAAGCAGGCATATGGACAAAGTCACACCAACCCCAACACCTCTTTACCTCTTTGCTTACAGGCTCATCTCCTTGTTAAATTTCTCTCTGGGATCATGAGCAGTCTAGTGGTCATGAAAATGGTCAAGTACACCCCAAATTGCAGAAACTCTTCCACTCTAGTCTGTGGTGGGGAAATTCTCTTCTGCCTTTGGAGTTAGCTTCATCTCAGAGCCAAACTATGTTTTTATTGGCTTGGACAGAAGTCATAATTAGTGGACATGGACTTTTATAGCACTATCAGATAACATATACTACTAAAGTATAGGCACAGCAAGCTACAGTATGGTTTATAGCTGTGAGCTGAGACTGTCTCCTCCCCAGTAGTTACAGGAATAAACATAAACATGGTCAGGTAGGTAAAAGGGAGTGAGGTTTCCCTGGGCTTTCTCCAAGCAAGAAGGGGAAGTGAAGGGTCTATACGTCAGTTCCCTGACCAGCCACACAAGTCCCAGCTTTCAGCACTTGCTGCTTTCTGTTCCTCTGCCTGGTCCCAGTTTTTCTGCATGTCTCTGCTCCTGGCACCCTGGTCTGGTCAGCACCTGGCTTCCACTCCCAGTCTGCTCTCTCCTGTGCTCCCTGCCTGAGGTAATGAAGGGGCTACAAGCCTACTTCAGGCTCTCCATGGAGCATGTAACCAGACTCATCCCCTTTTTCTCTTCTCTCACAAGGAAATTCCTTCAAGGTCAAAAGCCTCCAGATCTTAGGAAACTTTTTTTTTTGGGGGGGGGGGGGGAGTGAGGGTTAAGTGACTTGCCCAGGATCACACAGCTAGTAAGTGTCTTATGTCTGAGGCTGCATCTGAACTCAGGTCCTCCTGAATCCAGGGCCGGAGCTCTATCCATTGCGCCACCTAGCTGCCCCCGATCTTAGGGAACTTTAAGTAATGTCTGCTAAAAAGCAGCAGCACCCCAGCCTTGCCCTCCTCACCTTCTCAACAACCAGCTCTCCATGGCCACATCTTTGTGGTAGGGGCATTTTCCCCTGGGTTACATCCGTTTTCTCATCTGTAAAATGGGGGCAATAATAGTTTAAAACAAAACAAAACAGATAGTTTAAGACTCCCTATCCTGCAGAGTTGTCCAAAAAGTACTCTGTAAATTATTATTATTTTTTTAAGTGAGGCAATTGGGCTTAAGTGACTTGCCCAGGGTCACACAGCTAGTAAGTGTTAAGTGTCTGAGGCTGCATCTGAACTCAGGTCCTCCTGAATCCAGGGCCAGTGCTCTATCCACTGCGCCACCTAGCTGCCCCTCCCCCCAGGGTGTAATTCTTTAAACAGGAATTCCTAAGAACTCCTACCCCAAACCCCCCATCCATTTTCCCCCTTAACAATCTGGACAAATTTTATGTAAGAATTAAGTGACTACAAAACTGATCCTTGAAAGAAGCAAGAGATTGTATTCAGTCATGTCCCACCCATATAGGGTTTTCTTTTACTGGAGTGGTTTGCCATTCCCTTCTCCAGCTCATTTTATATATGAAGAAACAGAGGCAAACAGGGCTAAGTGACTTGCCCAGGCTTGGAAGCGTCTGAGGTTAGATTTGAACTCAGGAAGACGAGTCTTCCTGGGTCCAGGCCTGGCACTCCATGCACCATGGCGCCCCTAGCGCTCTAGCACGCGATTGGGGTTGGTGCAAAGGGTGTTTGAGGACTTTCTGGGCCGGGACACCTTTATGCAGGGAGAAGAGAAAGGAGAAGAGAAAAGCAGGGATGTGAGTATGGTGTGGGAAGAAAACTACCTTAACCAAGGCTGGATGTTACAGCGAGTTGAAGAAAGAGTTGGACAGGTGGAGGGGACCACAGCAGACTGAGTGTTTGGAACTGATCCCTTGAGCAGAGATCCTTGCAGGTTCTTAGCTGGTACCAGCCGTACTTCCAGAGTAACCCCCGCAGGGGCACTGGCACACAGGCCAGCCTGCAGCCTCCTGCCACTGTCCCAGCTGGGCTCGTCTCTTCCCGGGCACACGGCCAAAGGAGTGGCATTTAAACTGCCCCCCTCTTCCCCAAGCAAGCTCACAAACCTCTCTGAGGCTTTTTACCTCTCGGAACTACAAGGAAGTAGACAAAGGCAAAATAACAAATAATGGAGAAGTTATAAAGTTACAGGAAACTTTCAAAGTCTAGCCATAGCTATCCCTCCTCTGTGATAGAACTGAAATGAAACCCGGACTGGTCTTTCTTCGTATCTCACCCTGACTCACTTTGGTTCATTCTTTTTGTCATTGTTTTATTTTGGTTTGGTTTTTGGTATCCCAGCTGAGATTTCATCAGAGTAGGGAGCTCTGGGTAAGAGAACGCCCATCCCTGGGGGAGCTGAGCAACTTTTCTGAAATAGACAACTCTGGGAGTTGCCTGAGGCACTGAGAAAAGGAGTGAGTTGTTTAGGGTCACACAGCCACCATCAGGTGGTGGGTCTTATATCCAGGTTACACTGACATCCTGGGCCTTCTAGCCCAGGACACTGCGGTCTTTCTTTTTGTCTCATGGACCCCTTTGGCAGCCCAGGGCCTTGTCGGTAATGTTTTTAAATGCATAAAATATGGGGGATTACAAAGGAAAACAATTACATTGAAATACAGTTATCAAAGTTTAAAAAACAAATTAAAAGACAACCCCCCCACCCCGTGACTATCCTTGTGTTATAGGTCCTAGCACCCCAGAAGTTATCTGGGGTACATCAAAGAACCTTCTCCTTGAGAAACTACACCAAAGGACAGACACACCTAAAGAGATAAGTGGAACCAGACTGGACTGAGCTAGTTCCTGGACCACCACCCTTCATTCCAGTCTCCCTAACCCCTGGGGAGATAAGATTAGGTGTGGCTGCTGCCTTTGTGGCAGGAGGTGGAGAGGGATAGCCACCCCTCACCCAATTCCTCCAGCCACCACCTGTGGGGGATGGTTCTCCCTCAAAAGGGGAACTTTCGGGCAGCTAGATGGCGCAGTGGTAAAGCACCAGCCCTGGATTCAGGAGTACCTGAGTTCAAATCCGGCCTCAGACACTTGACACTTACTAGCTGTGTGACCCTGGGCAAGTCACTTAACCCTCATTGCCCTACCAAAAAACAAAAAAAAACAAAAAAAAAGGGAACTTTCCACAGTCAGATGATCTATCACCTCATTGGACCACCATTGGACCTCTATAAAAGTATCTGCCTGTATCCTGCTTGAGGAGATTGGTATCTCAGAGCCATGCTCTGTGCCATGCCTTCTCCTCATGAGAAAAAGTCCAAGGATTTCTCTCTCTTGGTTTCTCTTCCCCAGCCCCTAAATAAACTATTATCTTATTCTATTGGATTTGTGTGCAAGAGGGTGTAATTCTTTTTTTTTTTTGGGGGGGGGGTAAGGCAATTGGGGTTAAGTGACTTGCCCAGGGTCACACAGCCAGTAAGAGTCAAGAGGTCAGACTTGAACTCAGGTCCTCCTGAATCCAGGGCCAGTGCTTTATCCACTGTGCCACCTAGCTGTCCCTGGGTATAATTCTTTAAAGAGGAATTCCTAAGGACCCCAAACCCAAACCCCTACCTCTTTCCCAAACCCCCTACCTTATTTCCCCATAACACTTGCCTCAGTTAACTCTTCTAGGAGTTTAACAAGACCTTATTCCTTCATCTTTCTTTTTATTTCTATGGCTCATGTTCAGAATTCCTTCTCTCTTAGGTTCTACTGCCTCCTCCCTCTCTCTCTCTCTCTCTCTCTCTCTCTCTCTCTCACACACACACACACACACACCACATTGGAGAGACTTCATAACTTCATCTACTCCCCCCCCCCAACCCCATTCCAAATCTTCCTTCTTTCTTTCTTAGAAAAATGCCACTGGTAGCCAAATGAATGAGTTGCTAGAAGATCAAGATTCACCTTACATTATTAACAACAACAATAATAATCAGAATTCCCAGTTTACAGCTACAAGGTCTGCAAAATGTTTGCTCCTGACAATAGTTTTGTAAAGTAAATGTTCCAAGAATTTTTATCCCCCCAAATTCACACAGTTAGTAAAAGGCGGTACCAGAATTCAAGGCCAGTAAGTAGGTCATTCATTTGAGGAATGGATGCTGAGAATGCTTCCATTATGTTCAGCTCCATTTCCATTCCAATGAAATGCTTTTACTAATTGGTATGCTGTTGTTTGCCTGGGTTTCTGTTTGCCCAGTAGAAAACTAGGTGTCTAGACCTGAATTTCATCTAATGTGGATAGAAAGGTTTCAGTTTTCATCTTCTTTTTGGGATAGAGGTTCAAGCCAAGTGAGGTACTTTTTTTTTACCAGACAATGTCTTCCCCAGCCCCCACTCCCACGATATGAACCCAAGTTCAGTGAGTCTAGTGCTGACTGACACATGGACAACACAAGTAATATGTAGTCATTCAACAATCATTTATTAAGTGCCTATTATGTGCCAGGCACTGTGCTAAGCACTAAGGATACAAAGAAAGGCAAAAAAGGAAGGGGGGAAATGGTTTTTGTTGTGGTTAAGTGCTTTCAGTCATGTCTGACTCTTCGTGACCCCATTTGGGATTATCTTGGCAGACATACTAGAGGGGGTTGCCATTTCCTTCTCCAGCTCACTGTACAGATGACGAAACCCAGGCAAACAGGATTGAGTGATTTGCCCCGGGTCACACAGCTTATAAATGTCTAATCTTAGATTTGAACTCAGGTCTTTCTGACCCCAGGCCTGGTAGCATTGTCCCACCCAAATTTCAAGGAGCTCACAGTCCAATGGGGGTGACAATTTGCAAACTAGCAACAAACAAGATACAGACAGGATAAATTGAGGAAAATCTCAGAAGAAAAGCACTAAATAAGATGCAGGAGGATGAGGAAAGACTTGTTGCAGGTGAGACTTTATCTGAGATTTTGAGGTAGCCAGAGAAGCCAGGAGGCAGAGATGAGGAAGGAGAGAGGGTTTTTTGTTGTTGTTTTATTTTACTGAACCCATATTATATATACATATATATGTATATGTGTGTATATATGTATATATTTAATCATAAAAGTATTTTATTATTTTCCAGTTACACATAAAGATAGTTTTCAACATTTGTTTTCATAAGATTTTTATTTCCAATTTTTTCTCCCTCCCTCCCTTCTTTTCCCCCTCGCCAAGACAGAAGGCAATCTGATATAGGTTATATATGTATAATCACATTAAATATATTTCTGCATTAGTCATGTTGTGAAAAAAGAATCAGAACACAAGGGGAAAACTCAAAAAAAAACCCCAAAACCAACAACCAAAAAGTAGAAACAGTATGATTCAATCTGCATTCAGAATCCACAGTTCTTTTTTCTGGATGTGGAGAACATTTTCCATCATGAGTGCTTTCGACTTGTCTTGGATCATTGCACTGCTCAGTGTAACGATTGGAATGACGCCACCTGCTGGAGACTTACTGTAGAAGAGTTTCACCCATGAAGCGAAGGTCTTTGAGGGCAAGACCAGGAGTCTTTTCTTTGGCGTCACTTCCTGACGCGGGCTAGTGGGAGGAGGAAGGAAGAGACTGGCGCTGAGTCTCGGGCTCTTTCCTCTGGACTCTGGTGGAGAAGGGAGCTAGAAATGTGCTCTCCCTTTAATAGATAGGAATCTAGGCCTTTCTCTCTCTCTTTACCAAATTCTTATTCTCCTTAATAAATGCTTAAAAGTCTAACTCTTGCTAAAGCTTATAATTTATTGGCGACCACTCATTAGATATTTTAGACAGTTTAGCTAGAATTTTAACCCTTAACACAGAAGAGCCAAGTCTATCATAGTTGATCATTACACAATGTTGCTGTGTTCTCCTGGTTCTGCTCACTTCACTTAGCATTAGTCTACTTAAGTCTTCCCAGGTGTTTCTGAAATCTACCTGCTCATCATTTCTTACAGCACAATAGTATTCCATTACATTCATATACTACAACTTGTTCAGCCATTCCCCAAATGATGGGCATTCCCTGTATTTCTAATTCTCTGCCACCACAAAGAGAGTTGTTATAAATATTTTTGTACATGTGGTTCCTTTTCCCTTTTCTATGATCTGTTTGGGATACAGACCTAGTAGCGGTATTACTGGGTCAAAGGGTAGGCACAGTCCCATAGCCCTTTGGGCATAGTTCCAAATTGCTAGGAGAGGATTTTTATAACTTTGTATGTAGCATAACTCATAGTTATACACACACTCATATAATAGAGAGTCACTTTTGGTGGGGGAAGGACATCTAGAGCTATGATTTCATTGATGCAGGGAATGTCTGAGGAAGAAACCACTTATCTTCATACAGATTGGTCACGGCTTGAACCCAAGTCTTGCTGGCACTGATGTCAACTCTGTAACCACTATGTCTGCCGCTCTCCTTATGAAATATTACCAGCATCATTACTAGCTGTTTAATTCTGGGCAAGTCACTTAAATTTTATCTGCTTCAGCTTCCTTAACTGTAAAATGAAGATGATGATAACACCTACCTCCCATGGTTGTCATGAGACTCAAATGAGATATTTATAAAATGCTTAGCACAGTGCCTTAATAAAGGCTTAATTTCTCTTTCCAGTCATCCAATATCTCTACTGTACAGATAAGGAAATTTAGGCTTTGGGCAGTTCAGTGATTTGTCTGGGCCTGGATTTGAGTCCATGGCTCTTTTGAGTTTGCTGGACTATTCAAGTCTCAATACTCTTGTGAGAGGCCAGTCTTTATGTGTTATCATTTGGCGAGCTGAATACAATATTGAAGAGTAGGAAGAGGAGGATGGGGAGGAGAAGAAGAAATTACACTGGCCAGAGGTCTTGGCATCATAGATTAGGAGCTAGAAAGCTATGTAGTTCAAGCTCCAAGTTTTATACTCCCTCTAAAACAATAGAGGGTTGGGGTCCCCAAAGGGTCTATATAGACCATTTCTCCTCTCAGAATGGTATAGAGATTGGTACAAAATACTGCTCCCAAACTGGGGGTGGGTGTTTTCTTCTGTGAACCCTAAGTCCCGGGGAAAGTGGGCTCAGACTTACAGGACAAGGGCAGTGAGACATAAACAAAGAAGACGCATGTAGCAAATGAAGAAATTAAAACTCCCAGTGAGGAGATGACTCTTCTCCCTTGGTAGAATCCTTATAAAATTCGCTTTAGATGTAGTTCTTCCTTGGCCTCTGAAGGTCAGTGCCTGTATAAAATCCACAGCCAGAACCTTTCTGGCATAAAGGGTCATATTCCATGACATTGCTGATTCATCTCTCAGTTGACCATCTGTGTCTGTGTTTGCCCTTGTCATAGGTCAGGATATTGTTGGAGCTGAGGAGTTGTAAATTAATCCTTGGCATTCCCACAACACCAGCCAGGACTGTTCTGAGCAAGGAAGTTATGCTACAGACCCTGAGGCAGTTTGGGTTAACTCTGCCACCAGGAAGATTGATCTGAGACCCCACTGTGGGCCCTTTGAACAATGACCAGAAAAGCAGGGTTTGGGCCATTTGGGTGTGGGGTGTGGGGGTTAGGGGTTGGATAAGACTTTGGTGAAGAGTTCCTAGGACTCCAGGGAACCTTTCTACCAACTGCTTTTTAGCACTTCACCTGCCTTTTTAAAAATAAGTTTTTAATGTTCCTGAACTTTTTAACTGCTATGGGAACTACTTCTGCCTAAAGGTATTGGAATGTGTTTTTTTTAATAAAAGGGTTGTTTGTTTGAATGCTCTGGCTCCAAGTGGCCTGTTGCACTGGATACAGAAGAGTGACCTCACCTGGATAGTACTTAGTGGGGCTTTTAGAGTTCCTGGAAGAATGCTGCTTGTCCAGGCTCTCCAATAAATAACATGGTCAAGGGTGAGAGGAGGGAGAAGGGGGAGTGTAACATTCTTGCTCCCCTCTGGTACAGGCCCAAGGCTTTGCCTCCTCAGGGAAACTCCTAGGCCTGGAGTCCTTCCCTGTTTCTATGGCCTCTTCTGACCTGAAATTGTTTAAGTACTCAATGTACTGTTCCCTACTTGACCCAGTTAAAGAAGAATCCTTGGAGATAAAATGATAACCAGGTATAGACAGTTTTATTTACACATGTTAAATTCCTGTCATGGGCCTGGGGTACCTCAGATGTTTTCTGGGGGAAATGAAGGAACCTTCTCCTGGAGAAACTGAACCAAACACCTAAAGAGATAAGCAGTACCCGGTATAGACTGAGTTAGCTCCAGGACCACCACCCTTCATTCCAGTCTCCCCCACCCCTCGGGGAGATAAGATTAGGTGTGGCTTCTGCCTTTGTGGCATAAGGGGACAGAGATGGCTGGAGAGATCAAAGCCACCTCTCACCCAACTTCTCCCAGCTACCACCAGTGGGGGATGGTCCTCCCCCAATAAGGGAACTTTCCATTGGTCCCCTATAAAGGTATCTGCCTATCTCCTGCTCCAGGAGATAGGTATCTCAGAGAACCACGCCTCTGTGCCATGCCTTCTCCCCTTGAGAAGTCCAAGGACTTCTCTCTTGGTTTCCTTTCCCTATCTAACGCTCAAATAAACTATTATTTTATTCTCATTGGATTTGTGTGCAAGAGGGTGTCATTCTTTAAAGAGGAATTCCTAAGAACCCCTACCCCAAACCCCAAGCAATTTCCCCCATAAAAATTCCCATTGATTGGGGTGGGGTGGGTGTCAAACACCCTCCTCTCAGTACAGATAGGGAATTGCAGCCCAAGGTCATCCAAGGTAATAAGTTACAGCTCCTGAATTCAAACCCTCCATACACAGTGTCTTCTACCATACCTTTGGCTTCACAGTTTCAGCAGTGCCAGGGCAGGATCATAGTTAACAAAGACAATTCTTTTTGGGTAAATGAAATATTGAAAGGAGAAGCGGTCAAATCATGAGGAAGATGTTGGTGGAGTGAAATGCCCAACTAAAGAAAATTCTGACTGGTGAAAAAGTGGTCACCACCAATGGGAGGAAGCTGTTCTGTTTGGACCCAGGGGAAACCTGAAGGAGATTTATCAATATAGGAATTGTAGTCTTGGCAGGACAGATAAAGAGATAGGGTAAAAGGGGCAGCTAGGTGGCGCAGTAGATAGAGCACCCTGGAGTCAGGAGTACCTGAGTTCAAATCCGACCTCAGACACTTAACACTTACTAGCTGTGTGACCCTGAGCAAGTCACTTAACCCCAATTGCCTCACTAAAAAAAAAAAAGACAGAGAGGGTCTATGTTAGAGTAAGGGGGAGCTAGGCACAGTGGATATGATGTGGGATGGAATTTGGGGTCAAATTGATTGTGAGTTGTCCCAAAAGAACTACAAGACTCAGCGACTCAGTTTCCCAAGTTTTATTGCAATACTGTGAGTGACCACAAGGAGAGAACCAGAATAGTGGAAAGGTATCTGTCTCAAATAGTGAAAGAAAAGACAGTTATATCTATAGTATAGATAAATTGATTATCAGTCTCATTATAATAATCTCCACCTTGGGGAGGTACAGGGGAGGGCCTGTCCTTCTCATTATAATATTCTCCACCTTGGGGTGTTTCAGGGGAGGGCTTATCCTAATTTGGAGTTCCTGGGGTCCTCAGTGGAGGTGTGTTTGCTGGGGTTTACATGTCATAAGGAGAATCTGGGGACAAATTTGGCCTTTTCTGCGCATGTCTCTTTCTGATTCCCATAGCTAGTTTCAAAATATCTCCATTTTTCATTAGAATTTCTATACCCCCGGGGCAGCTAGATGGTGCAGTGGATAGAGCACTGGCCCTGGATTCAGAAGTACCTGAGTTCAAATCCGGCCTCAGACACTTAACACTTACTAGCTGTGTGACCCTGGGCAAGTCGCTTAACTCCAATTGCCTCACTAAAAAAAAAAAAAAAGAATTTCTATACCCTTGTCATTTCCTTTATTGTTATTTGACCTGACCCATTTTGGTCCTGTTATGGGTACTGATCACTGTGGGTATGAGAACCTAGAATAAGTTATCCATTAACTGGGGTCTAACTCCCTTTTGGAGCTAATATCTGAATTAGAGCTTGGATCTTAGGTTTTTCTATTAACCCCTTTTTGCCTCCTACATCAGATAGAGTGCTGGTCCCAGAGTCAGGAGGACTCATCTTCCTGAGTTCAAATCTGGCCTCAGACACTTATTAGCTAGGTGACCCTGAGCAAGTCACTTTACCCTGTTTGCCTCAGTTTTCTCATCTGTAAAATGAGCTGTAGAAGGAAATGGAAAATCAATCTAGTATCTTTGCAAAGAAGACCCCAAAAGGGGTCACAGAGAGTTGGACAAGACTGATAAATGACTATACAATAACAAGTCTAGGGGCAGCTAGATGGCGCAGTGGATAGAGCACAGGCCCTGGAGTCAGGAGTATGTGAGTTCAAATCCAGCCTCAGACACTTAACACTTACTAGCTGTGTGACCCTAGGCAAGTCACTTAACCCCAATTGCCTCACTAAAAAAAGACAAAACAAACAAACAAAAAAAACCAAGTCTAATAATGACTACTTATGCCTCCCCTGGGAGAGTTCTGACTGGTCCTATAATGACGTGAATAAAAAGCTATTTGGTTGCATTTGATCCTTCTTGCTGACTAGGTCTGCATCTCATATTCTGTTCTTTACTCCCTTCTTGGGTCTGGGATTCCACCCTGTGAGGGAAAAATTCATCTTCTTCTCAATAATTCTCAGGAACTCAGCAGCGAGGTGACAAAGGCTTTATTTTCTTCTCATGAGAAGAAGGCACCCTAGTGTGCAGCTAGTGGGTGCCCCGAAAGGGGGCTCGCAGGCCCTGTTTTATACCCTAGTCCCTAACGCAAATGGACCTTCCCCTTTTTCATCACTTGACACTTACTAGCTGTGTGACCCTGGGCAAGTCACTTAACCCCCATTGCCCCGCCAAAAAAAACAAAAACAAAACAAAAAAAAGAAAGCTCACTCTCTCCCTGGCACACTAATTTTTTTTTTTTTTTTTAGTGAGGCAATTGGGGTTAAGTGACTTGCCCAGGGTCACACAGCCAGTAAGTGTTAAGTGTCTGAGGCCGGATTTGAACTCAGGTACTCCTGACTCCAGGGAGGGTGCTCTATCCACTGCGCCACCTAGCTGCCCCGCACACTAATTTTTAATTCCTCTCTGGTGTGCTCTCCTTGACCTGATTCTACTCATGTCCAACGTAGAGCCTGACTGATGTTTAATTCATCATTTTTCTGAGGGCAGTCAAAATTGTGCCAAGTCTTTTGGATGCATGGGCAAATTGGTGTAATCTGAGACTCCCTTGAAAAAGATCACTTCATGGAGTTATTGCACTTGTTTAAGGAGTCTTCAGGAAGACTAGATCAGCTAGAAATTTCCTAAGGAATTCAAAGGGCTCTTTTGTTTCTTTTCCACACCCTCCTTTTTTTTTTTTTTTGGTGGGGCAGTGAGAGTTAAGTGACTTACCCAGGGTCACATAGCTAGTAAGTGTCAAGTGTCTGAGGTCAAATTTGAACTCAGGTCCTCCTGACTCCAGGACCTATGCTTTATCCACTGGCTACCTAGCTGCCCTTGAGCCTCTTTCTAGAGCCTCTGTAACTCGAGTATTACAATAAAGGAAGTTTGAAACCAACCTGCTCTCATTGTGCTTGGGACCAGGGATTTTCTGCTCCTTGAGACTGATGAAAGGGGAACTCTTAAGTCTTTCCCCAAGAGATTTAACCAGAACTGGACCAGCCTTTGACATATAGCTGTCTAATTTACTGCAAAAAGGTTGTCTGTGATGCTTCTCAATAGAATATAAACTCTTTGAGAAACTTCTTTTCCCTGGATCTAAGAGCCAAGCACAACACCTGTGCCTAAGAGCACAGCACAGGACCTGGTAGGTTCCAAATAAATGCCTCTTAGGTAGATTGGTTCACATTTTCCTGAATCTCTTTGTTCTCTTGTCATCCCAACCCCACTCCTTTCTGTCACAGACAGTAAATAGAATTATAGAATCCCCAGATTGGAAGAAACCTGAGATTATTTATCCCAACTCACACCTGAACAGAAATCCCAACAGCCCAACAATAAGTTAGTCATTTAGTGGAGATACTGCCACAGAGCCCTCTCCTAGTCATCAACTAGCATTTATTCCTAGGTTTTACACCCTTTCCTTGGGTTTCTATCAGTGAAAGCATCAAAAATCTGCCAATGTCTACAGAACATACAGTTCTTAGTTCCTCATAGGGTTGTTGTGAAGATTGAATGAGATGATAATGGTATAACTCAGCATAGTGCCTGGCACATGGTAGGTACTTAATAAATGTTTGTCCCCTTTCTCTTACCTTCTCTTTCCACTTCCAACTCCCTCCTACCCCATTAAACACAATATGGTACTTGCCCCAGATCACATATCTGAACCAAATAGACACAACTGGACTGAGAATGGAGATTAAAAATGAACTGGGAAAGATTTACATTTGGACCAAGCAGACAGGGATATCCTTAGGATGGGACCTTGTCAAAATGCTTCTATCACACTACCCTCTGTAGTGTGGGACTGACAGCAGAATCAGATATACCAGGAGTACATAAACCTTGATGCTACTGCCACCCATTGGCTGAATACTGCAATGACAGATACATAGTCCTTTGCAGGACATCCTCATTATATGGTTTCATTGTTGTTAATTGTTGTTTGTCTTTCCTTCTCGAAAAGGACCATAACATCAGGGTTACTGATATACTGAGACCAGAGTGTGAGACTCAACATCACTAAGTTACCACCTTCCCCACTCACCATGCCTGCTGCAAAAAAGGGTGGTGGTCCTGTTTTTTCTTCCTTTTTTTTTTTTTTTTTGGTTTTTTTTTTAGTGGGGCAATGAGGGTTAAGTGACTTGTCCAGGGTCACACAGCTAGTAAGTGTCAAGTGTCTGAGGCCGGATTTGAACTCAGGGCCTCCTGAATTGAGGGCCGGTGCTTTATCCACTGCGGCACCTAGCTGTTCCCAGTGGTCCTGCTTTCTACAGTAAGTTATCCTCATGTCTCCTAAGAGAGATTCGCTTGACAAAGAACTGAGCAGGATGAGTCAGCTCTGCAACAGTTCTTGGTTGTATGGTCTTAAAATTATTTACTCTCAGGGCAGCTAAGTGGTGCAGTGGATAAAGCATTAGCCCTGGAGTCAGGAGGACCTGAGTTCAAATCCAGCCTTAGACACTTGACACTTACTAGCTGTGTGACCCTGGGCAAGTCACTTAACCACCATTGCCCTGCAAAAAACAAAACAAAACAAAAAATAATTATTCTTTCTGAATGTTGGTTTCTTCATCTATAAAATGGGGCTGATATTAACCTTCTTTGTTTCACAGGGTTACTGTGTGGATCAAATAAAATTATACAAGATAATGATGTGTCTGTGTGGTGCAGGGGATAATGCTCAGCCTGAAGTCAGGAAGACCTGAGTTCAAATGCAGTCTTAGATACTGACTAGCTGTGTGACGCTGGTCAAACACCAGTTTGCCTCAGTTTTCTCTTCTGTAACATGAGGATAATAACAGCTCCTACCTCCCACATTTGTTATGAGGATCAAATGAGATAATCATTGTAAAGCACCTAGCACAGTGCCTAGTGCATAATAAGCATCATATAAATTCTAGCTATTAATAACAATAATAATTATAATTATAATGTGCCACACAAATGTGAACTGATTATTCTTAAAGAGGGAGGGTTGTATATGCTTACATTCAGAAGACTTAAGTGAGGATTCTGGCTCTACCACTCAGTCAACCAGAGTATCAGTTTCCTCATGGATAAAATAGAGATGTTCCTACTTACCTCACAGGTAGGTAAAAGCAAATGAGAACAGATATTGTGAACTTTAAACGAGATACCACATGAAAGTACTAACCCTAGTGGTAAACCACTTTGATAAATGTGAGCAATTATTATCAAGGAAAAAAAGTTAAACTAAATGTACAATCAAAAAAAGTAAGAGCTATAAACATGACGATTTCAGATAAAGCAGTAGCAAATGTAGATACCATCAAGAGAGACAAACTGGGAAATCACATTATGATTAAAGGGGCCACAGATAATGAAACAATATCATGATTAAATATGGGAGGGCAGAGTCAAGATGGAAGAATGAGAGGAAGCATTTTTGCTTAGCTCACCAAAGTATAACTCCTCCACAAGAACCTACAGCACATATCAGTCTGAGTTATGATCGGAAAAGCCAAGAAAATTTCACATTGAGTTATTTGTCTTGCTCAGGGCAGCTTAGGGAAACAGAGAGGTCTTTAGACACTGCGGACAGGAGCTGTGGTAGGGAGCATTCCAGCACCTAAGGAGGAAAAGAAGGCTGAGACAAAACACTAGGTCAGGACACATTGGAGCAGAAAGATCCCAGGGGATCCCTGAACTAGTGATGGGTGCAGGAACAGGTGCCATCTGGTAGCTCTCTCACCCATTATCCAGATGCAGGATGGAGAGGAGTGCTTACAAGTGTGGGCCCTAGCTCTATACTGAGCGAGGAGGTTCTGGAAATGTAGTTATGTGGCCCTGATCCCAGAAGCAAAACAGACACTTAGTTCTAGCCTTCAGCCCAGTAAAAACCCACGATAGAATAACCAGGGCAAGAGTCTCAGACCAAAGCGGGACCAGCAGAACCCGCAGTCTCCCAGTGGCGTAATAATGGCTGAATTCAGCAGCAGGCTACTGAAAGTGCCAAACACAGACAAGCTGACAGAGCCAAATCACGAACTTGCTAAGAGGGCAGTAAGCAGACATCCCCTTGAATTATCCAACTGTGAGAGCACTGAAAACTTACAGACCTGCAGAATGAGCTACGAAGGACATAAAAGGACAGAAGCTCAGGCCATTACCCCGTCCCCCCCATCATCCAGAAGTATGCAGAGCCCATTACTAAGGTCAAAGTCAAGAAGTGGGCTGGAAGAATGAGCCAACAACAAAAGAACCTGATCATAGAGAACTACTATGGTGGCCAAGAATCTCAAGACACAAACACAGAAAAGAATGACTCCAAAATATCTACAAGTAAGCCCTCCAGGAAAAATGCAGGTTGTACAAAAGCCCAGAAAATATTCCTAGAAGAGTTTAAAAGTTTGTGGGGGGTTTTTTTTTGGGGGGGAGGGGTTTATAAAGCAAACATACACACACACACACAAACCTCCCAAACCAGATTAAAAAACAAACAAAAAAACTAAATGAGAGGAGCAGCTAGGTGTTGCAGTGGATAGAGCACCGGCCCTGGAGTCAGGAGGAGCTGAGTTCAAATCCGGCCTCAGACACTTAACACTTACTAGCTGTGTGACCCTTGGGCAAGTCACTTAACCCCAATTGACTCACTTAAAAAAAATAATAATAGCTCACATTTATCAAAGTGGTTTACCATTAGGGTTAGCACTATCAAGTGGTATCTCATTTAAAATTCACAACAACCTATTAAGATAGACAGCCATAATCCAGCAGCCAGGTGAGGATTTCAGCCCTGACTTCCATTGCTTATCAGCTACATGACCTTGGCCAAGTCACAATCTTCTCTTGACTACTTCATCATTGATAAGGATGATTGTGTTTCTGCTACCTACTTACCCACCTACCTACCTATCTACCCACTTACCTACTCCATTGGGCTGTTATGGTTATAGTGCTTTGCAAACCTTAAAGTTAAGTGACTTGATTAGGGAATGGCTAAACAGGTTGTGGTATATGAATGTTATGGAATACTATTGTGTTATAAGAAATGATGGGGGGGTGGCTAGGTGGTGCAGTGGATAAAACACCGGCCCTGGATTCAGGAGTACCTGAGTTCAAATCCGGCCTCAGACATTTGACACTTACTAGCTGTGTGACCCTGGGCAAGTCACTTAACCCCCATTGCCCTGCAAAAAAAAAAAAAATGATGGGCAAGTAGATTTCAGAAACATCTGGAAAGATTTAAGTGGACTGAGGCTGAGTGAAGCTAGCAGAACCAGGAGAACATTGTACACAGTAACAGCAACATTGTGTGGTGATCAACTGTAATAGACTTGGTTCTTCCAAGGAGTTCAATGATCTAAAACAATTCCAAAGAACTCATGATAGAAAATGTTCTCTACATCCAGAAAAAAGAACTGTGGATTCTGAATGTAGATTGAACCATATTTTATGTTTCTACTTTTTGGTTTTGTTTTGTTTTTTGTTTTTTTGAGGTTTTCTCTTGTGTTCTGATATTTCTTTCACAATATGACTAATAGGGGCTAGCTAGGTGGCACAGTGGATAGAACATCAGCCCTGGATTCAGGAGGACCTAAGTTCAAATCTGACCTCAGACACTTAACACTTACTAGCTGTGTGACCCTGGGCAAGTCACTTAACCCTCATTGCCTCAGCAAAAAACAAAACAACCACAATATGACTAATGCAGAAATATGTTTAATGTGATTGTACATATATAACCTATATCAAATTGCTTTCTGTCTTGGGGAGAGAAGGGAGGAAGAAGAGGGAAGAAGGGAGGGAAGCTTTTAATTTTTTTCTTTGTTTTTTGTTGTTGTTGTTTTGTTGTTGCTTTTTTAAGCTTTTAAGTTTTAATAACTTTAAAACTGGAGGCAGGGGCAGCTAGATGGCGCAGTGGATGGAGCACTGGCCCTGGACCCAGGAGTACCTGAGTTCAAATCCGGCCTCAGACACTTAACAGTTACTAGCTGTGTGATCCTGGGCAAGTCACTTAGCCCCAATTGCCTCACTTAAAATTAAAAAAAAAAAAAAAAAGAGATAGTTTAAAAAAAATAGAGCACCAGCCCTGGATTCCGGAGTACCTGAGTTCAAATCTGGCCTCAGACACTTGACACTTACTAGCTGTGTGACCCTGGGCAAGTCTTTACTGCCCTGAAAAATAAACAAACAAACAAACAAAACACACCTGCCTGGCCCTCAAGAGGGTGTGTTCTCAGAGGGTGTGAACTCTGATCTCAACACAGGACCACTCTCAAGTCCAGTGATGCTAGCCAATTAGCTCGAAGCAGTGTGTAAGGACCACTTCTCAGGATGCAGAGAAAGCTTCCACTCTCAGTTTGGCTCTCAGACAGGCTCTTGGTAGAGGACTTGGGGGAAGAAGCAGGCCAGGCTGGAGCTTTAGGCTAGAGAGGCCTTTTCTTAACTTTCTGACCCATGTGTTCTCTTTTTACTAATACTTGGTAAGCTTTAATAAATGCTCAATGCCCCAAACTGGTGCTAAAGTTTCTAATTTATAAGTAACAAATATATTAGAAACCCAGCTAATTTTCCCCAAACTTGGGACAGAAATAAGGCGACCACACATTTAATTTTACTTGTCACACACAGCCAGTAAATGTCTGATGCTGAATTTGAACTCAGGTCCTCCTGACTCCAGAGCCTGTGCTCTATCCATGAAGCCAACTAATTGCCCCTTTGTGGGGGAATGGGGGGTGTTGTGAGGAAAGTCACCTAATCTCTGTCAGTTTTCTTAACTAGAAAATTGGGGAGAGTAATAGCAACCACTTCCCAGGTAGGACTTTAAGCTTAAATTTAAGCTTTTAATTTTTTTTTCTTTTTTCTTTTTTTTTTTCTGTTGTTTTTTAAGCTTTTAAGTTTTTTTTTTCCCTTGGGTTTTTGTGTGTGTGTGTGTGTGTGTGAGGCAATTGGGGTTAAGTGACTTGCCCAGGGTCACACAGCTAGTGTTAAGTGTCTGAGGTCAGATTCAAACTCAGGTCCTCCTGACTCCAGGACTGGTCTCTATCCACTGCACCACCTAGCTGCCCCTAGTTTTAAAGTTATTAAAACTTAAAAACTTAGGGGGCAGCTAGATGGCGCAGTGGATAGAGCACCGGCCCTGGATTCAGGAGGACCTGAGTTCAAACCCGACCTCAGACACTTAACACTAGCTGTGTGACCCTGGGCAAGTCACTTAACCCCAATTGCCTCACCAAAAAAACCCAAACAAAAAAAACTTTAAAATTGCACTAAGACCTTTGAAATGCCATTCACAGAAGTAACTCAAGAAGGGGGACTCTTGGGCTACGGACCATGGCAGCATCACTGTGTCACTGCCTGAGGTCATTTCTGGAATGATAACTATTCAGAGACATAGTCTGACTGGACACTAATCTCAAACTGACTGTTTATGAAAGCTACGTGACAGAGCATGTGTAGACCGTAGAGGATGCAGTGCTGGACTCTGAGTCAAAAAGACCTGGGCTCAAGTCTTGTCTCTGACACATCTGAGCTGGGTGACCTTTGGCAAGTCATTTAACTTCTTGGTGATCCAGGAAACTTCTCATGTAAATTAGAGAGCAGGGGATGACCAGAATTAGTAAAGGGAGTTTTCTTACTGGGAGTTCCCTACCTCATTGAAAACACAGGTTGACCTTTCCCCCTAATCCCCTCCCCTCCCCAAGAAAATGGACATATGACAAGTTGGGAAGCCTGCGAACAAGTGTCTTGGGCATAGGACAGAACTCACTTGTTGTTCAGTTGTATATGGTCCTTCGTGACCCCATTTGGGGTTTTCTTGGCAAAGATACTGGAGTGGTTTGCCATTTCCTATTCCAGTGGATCCATTTTGTCAGGCAATCAGAGGTTAAGTGACTTGCCCAGGATTCCGCAGCTAGGAAGTATCTGAAGCTGGATTTGATCTCAGCTCTTCCTGACTCCAGACCCAGTGCTCTATCCACTAAATCACCAGCTGCCTCCCATAACCCACAAATACCGTTAGCTCCGTTTAAAGAAAAAACAAACAAAAACAGATCAGTAAAAATGTAGATACTAGTCAAGAAAAAAAAAATAGATTTGAGTGCCTCAAAAACAATAGCTATGACAAAAGGTACAAAGATTCGTAGGAAGGGTTCTGCTGTCTTCAGTAACCTGGAAGAAACAACACATCAATCAGTGCTGCCTCACACATTCTGTTCCTGTGAATAATTACAGATGTGCACCTAATAGCTTGTCATAGATGCTTAGATATAGCAGAGAGGTGAAATCCACCTCTGGGGAGGAAGTGCCTGCCTGGTATTTGTAATATGCCGCTTGTTGCTTTGAGGTTCCTGTTAAGTTCACCTCCCCAGATGAGCGAGTTTCCATCGGCTTTGTTCTTCTTTGGCCATAGTTACCCGTGTATTTCTTTACCTAGACAGTCAATAAGCATTTATTAAGCACCTACTATGTGTCAGGTGCCATGGTAAATAAAGGGGATTCAGGGGCAGCTAGATAGCGCAGTGGTTAAAGTGCTGGCCCTGGATTCAGGAGTACCTGAGTTCAAATCTGGCCTTAGATACTTGACACTTACTAGCTGTGTGACCCTAGGCAAGTCACTTAACCCCCATTGCCCCACAAAAAAAATAAAAATAAAAATAAAGGGGATTCAAAGAAAGGAAAAAAAAACCCAAATATTTCCTGCTTTCAAGGAACTCATATCTAATGGGTAGACAATATGTAAACAAGCTAAAGACAGGATGAATAGGAAATAAATCAACAGAGAAGGCTTTGTATATGTTAGATTTTTATGTGGGACTTGAGGGAAGCCAGGGAAGGAAATGCCTACTGGTCATTTTCCTAACAGAGAAGAGATTTCCAAAGCAGGACTATACGAACTTTGGCCACAAGTCTAATTCTTTTCTTTTCTTTTCTTTTTTTTTTGGGGGGGGTGAGGCAATGAGGGTTAAGTGACTTGCCCAGGGTCACACAGCTAGTAAGTGTCAAGTGTCTGAGGCCGGATTTGAACTCAGGTCCTCCTGACTCCAGGGCCGGTGCTCTATCCACTGCACCACATGGCTGCCCCCAAGTCCAATTCTCTTCTTCTTTTTTTTTTTTTTAAACAAGCTTTGGCCAGTTTATTAAAGAATACTTTTGTACAGTTTACTTCTCACTGGTCTGTTCTGGCCTGCTTCTAATGATATCAGAATCACCTGGATCAATGATAGCCAGTGTACAAAGTCTGTAGTACTTCCCCCATGCTGTACCCAATTCAGTGTTGTTGCCACTGTAGTGATGTACGCCAGTTTTGGCCAACATAGCGTAATATCCAATCTCTGATTTCCTCAGGGCTGGGCAGTTGTTGGCCAAGATGACCAGTTTGGCTTTGCCTTGTCTGATCATTTTCAGGGTCTGTTTGTAGCCTAGCACGTATTTGCCGCTTTTCATCACCAGCTGGAGCCTCGAGTTGATGGACTCCAGCGACTTTTCCGTCTTCTTTGCGGCCACCATCTTCCTGCCTGCGGTGCGGGAGGACCCTCAGCCAGAGACCTGCCGCCAAGATGGCCGGGAAGCGAGAAAGGCTAATTCTCTTCTAAAAATCTTTGGGGAAGGAGGTTTGCCAGCCTCCCCACTTAGTCTATTTTCATTTTTGACTTCTGCCTTCAGGAAGTTACTGATTCTAACAAAAATCTACTTAAGATCCTATTCACTCTTCAAGGGCCCACTCAAATCTCACCCACTATAAACATGTTTTCCCCAACAATGACACTGTACAGATTCAAATCTTTTTTTTTAAACACCTGCTTTAGAATTGCTTTTGAAGCAGAACGCCCATTCTTTTGAGGGCCCTCAAAAAAGAGGGAACAAAAGAGGGGACAAATCTTTGTTCTCTATGAGGGTGGATTTGATTCTTGAAAAGTCAATTGGATGAATCATGCTGGGGATTATTTAGGCATGACTATAAGCGAACAGGTTTTATTATCTTGGGGGCTGGGAGGGGGTAGTCAGCTAAGCTTATGTGCTGTGACTCACACAAGATACATCATCTCCCATCTCCAAGCCTTTGTACTCCTGCTGGAAGGAACTCCCTCCACAGCACCTGGGGCCTCCTCACCCTAGAACATCCATCTGTCCTTGTGCCCTCCTTTTTTTTTTTTCTGGGGCAATGGGGGTTAAATGACTTGCCCAGGGTCACACAGCTAATAAGTGTCAAGTGTCTGAGGTTAGATTTGAACTCAGGTCCTCCTGAATACAGGACTGGTGCTCTATCTACTGTGCCACCTGGCCGTCCCCTGTCCTTGTGCCCTTCTTACCCTGGACTATCCCTCTTTCACACTGACCCTCTTTTCCCACTGGTGGGTTTCTCCTAGCACCTCCATTTTGGGGAGGGGTCCAAGTCTGCCAGCTTTCAACTCTTCCTGGCTCAGGTTTTGACTTTCTGGACTTTGATTCCATGCCCCCAAGCTGCTAGTGCCCCCCCCCTTAAAATTACCTTGTGTTCATCTTGTATATATTCGTATATGAATGCCTATTGTCTTCCCATTAGAATGGGAGTTCCAGAACTGTTTCACTTTTGTCTTTGAATCTCCAGCATTTGGCACAGGGCCTAGCACACAGTGGATATTTAAGAAGGAAATGGTTGTCAATCAATTCTGAAAGCCATTCTTAAGGAGCTCCCAAAATGTTCTTTGTCTCTTTTTGATAAGTGGCAGCATCACTGGAAAAGGTACATAGCTCCCCAAGGTGCTTACTATGCAGAACACACATTTCACAGAATTCAATTCAATAAACATTTATTAAGCACCTACTGTGTGCTAGGGATAGGGCACTAGCAGATGACCAGTTTCTCCCACTCCCCACAAGAAAACCGGTGTGGTTCTGATTCCAAGGACAATGCTTTCTCCCCTGTCTCTATTTGGTTTTTTTTGGCAGGGCAATGAGGGTTAAGTGACTTGCCCAGGGTCACATAGCTAGTAAATGTCAAGTGTTTGAGGCCGGATTTGAACTCAGGTCCTCCTGACTCCAGGGCCAGTGCTTTATCCACTGTACCACCCAGCTGCCCCTCCCCTGTCTCTAAAATGTCTCCTGGAGTGACTGCTTTGAAGGAAAATACTTGTGGTGCTGTGGAAAGTGTGTTTGTCTCTGGAGTTAAGAGGGTCTGGGTTCAGGTCTCAGTTCTGCTGTCCACCACTACTTGTGTGTCTTCTTCACAGGGTCATTTCAGCTCTCTAGGCTTCAGTTTCTCATCTATAAAATGAGATTGCAGATTTGGAGCCAAAAGAAACATAGGAGGCTGTTGAGTTTAACTCCCGAATTTGACATCTGAGAAAAGTGAGTCACGGAGAAGGTGAGCGAGGACCACAAAGCAAATAAAGATCTAAGAAGGGACTGGAATCCAGGTCTTCTTGATCCGATCCCATGTCCACGGTCCCATCTACTATACCACGCTACTTCTCAGATGCAGTGATCTTTCTCAAGTGTTTGGGCTCGATGACCTTAAAGGTCCCTTGGGGTTCCAAATCTGTGATCCAGTAGTAAGTATCCTTTAATAGATCTACAAATTCATCAATGTGAATTTTCTTTCCCTCCACCAGTGGAGACTTACCATCCCTCTAGGCATTCTCATCCCATAAACTCTAATTTGTGTTTTTCAATGAATCTTCTAAAGAGAATCTCCCAATGAACTGGAGATCTTCTATCTCTTTCCATGGATACTGTCTAATTCTTGCCCCACATTCATATTACATGACCAGCCCATCTACTGGTCCTACGTAACCCATAAAGCAAATTCAGAATGATGTTTGCTATTTTTTTTTTCTAGAAAATGAACTAGGTCCCAAGACTTGCTTTCATCTTCAATCTTTTTCTTTCCCACTCCTATCTTCTTGCACTCACTGAGCTGTGGCTCTCCCCTGATAACACGAAGCTTCCCTGGAAATCTCTTCTAACACAGGTTACACTTTCCATTCATTCCCACCAACTCAGTAGTGGAGGTGGGGCTTCTGGAATACTCTTTGTTCCCCACTGAGATTTCCAGCTCACCTTTTGGCACCATCATTCAGTAACTTCTCCTCCTTTTAGGGTCACTCAATCTATATCGACCATCCAATCAAAATTCTACTTGCTATTGTCTACTGACCTTCAGGACATTCCCCTTTTTTTCCTCAATGAGTTCAGTTTCTGATTCACAGTTATTCCTCCCCAATTCCTGCCCTCATAGTAAAGGACTTCAACCTTCTTATTGATACTCTCTTTCTTTTCTTTCTTTCTTTTTTTTTTTTTTTGGTGAGGCAATTGAGGTTAAGTGACTTTCCTAGGGTCACACAGCTAGTAATTGTTAAGTGTCTGAGGCTGGATTTGAACTCAGGTCCTCCTGAATCCAGGGCAGGTGCTCTATCCACTGCACCACCTAGCTGCCCCTCTGATACTATCTTAAACACCCTAACCTTCCAGTTCCCCAACTTACTCATTTCCCATGACTTATTCCTAGGTTGCTTAATGGTTAAAATGCTGGGTCTGGGAGTCAGGACCCGAATTCAAATCCAGCCTGAGATACTTGCTGTATGACTTTGGGCAATTCAATTAACTTCTGTAAGCCTCAGCATTCTTAACTGTAAAATGGGGATAATAATAGCACCTACCTCTCAGGGTTGTTGTAAGCATCAAGTGAGGTAATAATTGTAAAGCACTTAGCACAGTGCGTGGCACATAGTAGATACTTTCCTTCCTCACATCAGATACACAGAAAGATGGTCATATAAGGAAATGATCTTGCTATCACTATCAGATGGACTACTTCCGTGTTCATGAACTCTGAAATTCCCTTATCTGGTCAGTCTGTTGTCATGCCACCTCTCCTTCTGCTTTACAATGCCCCATTCTTTATTCTTACTGTAACACCTTTAATCCCTTAGTTCTTTCCCAGGCCATCAGTTCTACTCTTTTCCCTTCCCCATCTGGACCCTGGGCGAACAAGTTGAGCTCCGTATTGTATTATTCTCTTGAGTCCCTTGCCCCCTTACCCTATCAGTGAATTTGCCCTGCCTCCGCCTTGGATTACTCCCACTGCCCACTGCCTGTGCATGTGTTGCTGCATGAAGCTGGAGAGAAATCATAAAACCGTGCCGACTGGGCTCACTACATGATTTATGTTATAGAATCTCAAACTAGGTCCTCAACATGATAAGGCAGTAATTGACACCTTCACAACAGTGGTTTATCTAAACTTTTTCGTCCTTCCTTAGACTTCTCATAGCTCCTCCCATCCTCCCAGTTGAGAACCTGTCCTCATATTTCACGGAAAAAATGAGGCCATTTGCAAGAGCTCCCTCTTCTCTCCTCCTCTTCATTTCAAATTGCCAAGATGTCTTCTAATATCTCTTCCTTTGCCCTGTCTCACACAAAGAGGTGGTCCTTCTTACCAAGGCAAACTCCTCTCCATTCACAAGGGAAAACCATTCTGTTTCATCTTCTCCTGAAGATTGTCCCTTTATCATTCTTACTCATTTCCAATCTGTCCCTGTCTATTGACTTATTCCTTACTGCCTACAAACAGGCTCATGTCTCCCTCATGTTCTTCTTTTTTTTTTTTTTTTTTGTGGGGCAATGGGGGTTAAGTGACTTGCCCGGGGTCACACAGCTAGTAAGTGTCAAGTGTCTGAGTCCGGATTTGAACTTAGTTTTTCCTAAATCCAGGGCTGGTGCTTTATCCACTGCGCCACCTAGCCGCCTCTCTTCTTTTTCTTTTTCTTCTCCCTCATCTTCAAAACCCCTCACTTGATCCCTCTATCTCTGCCAGCTATAATTCCTTATCTCTCCCTTTTGTGGTTAGTTCCTTGAGAATGCCATTTACAAAAGCTGCCTCCACTTTTTAACTCTCTACAGAATGGCTTCTGACCTCCTCATTCAATCGAAACTGTCCTCACCTAAGTTACGGATGATCTTGTAACTGCCCAGTCCAATGACTTTTTCTCAATCCTGATGCTTCTTGATCTCTGCAGTTTCTGACACTTAATTACCTTCTTTTCCTTGATACTATCTTCTTTCTAGGTTTTGGTGACCCTGCTTTCTCCTGGTTTTCCTCCTATCTATCTCCTTCTCAGTTTCCTTTATTGGTTCTTCACGCAGGTCATGCCCACTAACTCAAGATGTCCCCTAGGGCTCTGTGCTGGGCCTTCTTCTCTTCTCCTTTACTGTTTCACTGGTGATCTTATCAGTTCCCATGGATCTTATTATCTTCTTTGTGCTGATGATTCTCAGATCCATTTATGCAGCACTACCTCTCTCCTGACCTCTAGTCTCACATTTGCAACTACCTATTTGATATCTTGAATTGCAGAGCCCTCTTGAACTAATGGAATCTGAAATCAAACTCATTATTTTCCCTCCCCAAACAATCCCTTCTTCTAACTTCCCTATTACTGTCAAGGGTACCAATGTCCTGTCACCCATGCCCACAAGTTAGGTGTCATTCTTTTTTTTTTTGCAGGGCAATGAGGGTTAAGTGACTTGGCCAGGGTCACACAGCTAGTAAGTGTCAAGTGTCTGAGGCCAGATCTGAACTCAAGTCCTCCTGAATCCAGGGCCAGTGCTTTACCACTGTGCCATCTAGCTGCCCCCAGGTGTCATTCTTGATTCCTCACTCTCTCCACCCCTGACAATCAGTTGTCAAGTCCTATCGTTTCTACCTTCATAACATCTCTTCTATATATTCCTTTCTCTTCTCTGACACTTCCACCACTCCAGTTCAGAACCTTATCACCTCACACTTGGATTAATGAAATAGCCTGCTGGTTGGTCTTCCTGCCATAAGTTCTCTCTATTACAATCCATTCTCCACTCAGTTAACACATTAATCTTCCTGAAGTATAGGTCTGACCATGTAAGACCCCTACTCCAGTGGTTCCCCCATCACCTCCAGGATTAAATATAAAATCAAATTTGGCATTCATTCAATGTCCTTCATAACCTGCCCCCCATTTACTCTGTGACCCAATTTCACAGACCTCTTTGCTCTTCCTCACACATGACACTCCATCTCCCAATTGCAGGCATTTTCACTGGCTGTTCCCCTGGCTTGGAATTCTCTTTCACCTCATCCCTGACATTTAGCTTCCATCAAGTTCCACCCTTCAAGTCCCACCTTCTACCAAAAGCATTTCCCAACGCCCCTCAATCCTAACACCTCCCTCTGTTGATTATTTCCAGTTTATGCTGTTTATATCTTGTTTGTGTATATAGTTGTTTGTGTATGTCATCTCCCTCATTACAATGTGAGCTCCTTGAGAGCAGGGACTGGCTTTTGCCTTCCTTCACATGTCCAGTGCTCAGCACAGTGTAGGGCTTAGAACATGGTGGAATCTTATTAACTGCTTATCGACTTGATGGTCACTTGTGTAGAAAGCCAAAAACCCAAACACCCCAATTACAGTCTATTCTTACTAAACACCAGGGAGATGATTCACGTCCTGTCTATCTCAATTCACCACTACTCTGTTAAACAGCTGTCACTGCATTCTACCTCTGGGCATTTTAGGACAGGTGGATGGATGTTTGTTTCCCTGAGCTGTTCAGTGACTATAACAAAATTTCAACCAGTTAAACCACCTCTCCTGAACTTGACTTTCCTCCACTAGGAAGGGAGAAGATGAGTTTCCTGCAAGGTCACCAGTATAGAAAGGGGGTGTGTCCAGGCTAGGGTGACCAATCTGGCCCCATGGTTCCTCATAAACACTTTATTGCTTGTTTGAAACTTCTAACTAATTTCAGTTATAATGGACAAGATGGTTATGATTGGCTCACTCGGTTGACAAGGAAATCAGAGTACCAAAACCTGAGCAATTTGTCCAAGGTGAAAGAAAACCTCAGTGGCAGGGATGGCAATAGAGCTTAATTTTTCCAAATCTGCCTCATATTCTATTTGTTGAGCCACAACGCTTTCAATCTGACTCATGAGAAAACCTCATTGAAACCAGTTCAGACAGGAAAGCTTACCTTTGAGACTACAGCTCAGCATTCATTCAACAGAGATCAACACCTCTACTATGTGAACAGTACAGTGCCAGGTAGGCTGTGAGAAAGGCAGAGTATAAAACAGTTCCTGTCCCTGAAGAATGGACCAATGAGCTGGAGAGACAGAATACAAAAAAAATTTTTTAAAGTTTGATCTATAAGGTGTTTTATGAAAAAGGGCCAAAAAAGTGGAACAAATTAAGTGCAATCTAAGTTCTGAGATGGGAAAGATCATTGTTATTGTGGGCCACTAGAGCTAATCCATAAATCATTAAGTGCCCTCAAGGTGCCAGGCACTATGCTAAGCACCAGGGAAACAAAAAGGCAAAAGGCAGTCCCTGCCCTCAGGAAGCTTCTTCTCTCCAGGGTAGGATCCAAGGAGACTAGGTACTAGGGACAGAGCAGGAAGCAGGGTTTCTCAGAATATCAAAAACTCAGAAGATGGGGCAGCTAGGTGGCACAGTGGATAGAGCACTGGCCCTGGATTCAGAAGGACCTGAGTTCAAATCCAGCCTCAGACACTTAACACTTACTAGCTGTGTGACCCTGGGCAAGTCACTTAACACTAATTGCCTCACCAAAAAAAAAAAACCCACCAAAAAACCCAAAAAAACCTCAGAAGATATAGAAGGCTAGGGGCCAAAGCACAAGCTTGGAATCAGGAATGTTGGCAAATTACTGACTATCCACTTTGGCATTTGATGGTTACTCTGAATAAATAAAAAAAAATAATAATGAACTGGGAAGGAGAGAAAAGAAAACAAACAGCCCACCTCTCAGCGGTAAGGCATTGGACTGTCAGATGCAGTCACCTGGAGAGGTTTTTGCATCATCAATTTCCTTGGTAACAAGGGAAGATTTGATTTGGGAGATGGGGTCGGCGGAAGGAATATCCAGAAGTGATTCTGACTTGAAAATAATGAGCATTCAGAAAATATTAAAAATAAACATTCTTCACGTTAATGACACGATGAGTTATCCCTGCTTTTGGCCTCACACAAAGTGTAGATTTCTGCATGTTTCTTTGGTTGGTAACAAACCTGCCAATGGTTAGGGCAGAAATAGGATGGAGATTTAGAAACTATGGACCCACTGTTTTCCATGTTATTTTTTCATATGACATGCACTCACTGCCTTTGGTCTTTTTTTTTTTTTTTGCCCTAGGTCTTAGATGCTCTCACTCAAAATTTTAATGGGGAAAAGCTGAGTTAGTAGCTTTCCTTTGTCTGCAAAAAATTGCTTTTGTTCACCCTCTTTTTCCTGTTCTCACAGAAAAGGGTTATCAGAATAAAATCGGATGACATTTTAGGTCAGATCTCACACCATCAAAATGGCACTGCTAAATATCGTTACAAGGGTTTTGTTTTTCTTTTATATTTCCAGAAGAGGGAGAAAAAAAAATAATGGTTTGATAACTGAAAAAACATTTTTTTTAAACTGGCACTGCTAAGTAAAAGAATGAGCTAAGTGAATGGCACAAATTAACTGGAGTTTTCATTATGAAGAGATACAAGCAAACTATGCTGAAATCTCCAGAAAAAGAGGTTTGAGCTCCAGAGCTCGGTTTAGGTCCTAGGACCCTTATTCTTTTTTTGTGAGGCAATTGGGGTTAAGTGACTTGCCCAGGGTCACACAGCTAGTAAGTGTTAAGTGTCTGAGGCCGGATTTGAACTCAGGTCCTCCTGACTCCAGGGCCAGTGCTCTATCCACTACACCACCTAGCTGCCCCTGAACCCTTATTCTTGAAGTAAAGAAGTCCAATTTATGTTGCTCAAGGATATTTATTTAGAGTCTTAGTTTGTACAATGCAAAACACCAGATGCCAACGTCAGGCAGTCTATTTTTTGTCACATTAGCCTTTTGGGGTCTATCTTCTCCAAGTGAACCAAAGGCTTTAGTTGTTCAGCAAAATTTCTCATGTCATCAGAGACCATGTCCTGTCCCGCTGGTGCCACAACACTTAGCTCCACAAGATAGGAGAGGGACAGGGCCTCAGTGCTGTCAGTGTTTCCAGGTATCAGGATGCGGAAAATCTTGTACACCATGATTTTCATGATACCTTTCCGAAACAAGTGGCCCTTGGCAACAAATTCATGGTCCATTCGGAAGCCCATCTCCATCAAGAAATCGGTCAGGTTCTCTGATGTGGCAATGTCTACACAGTTACGTACTAGGGCATGGCGGTTCTTGTCCCCCATCTCAGGCTGTCCGAGATAGCGCAAATGCCAGGGTGCTCCTGTCTTGTCCATTGATCTCCGGGCCCTTAAAACAAAAGGGCTAGCTTGTTGCCCCTTTAAGAGGAACACCATTTCATGGTCCAGAAAAGTCTCAGGCTCCATGTTGTCACACAGACCACGCAGTCGATGAATGAGGCTCTCCAGACTGTGATCCAAAACACTTCCTAAGGGGAAGGAAAGCATCACAGAACCTAATTTTTCACTTTCACCAGGAAACTAAAAACTGAAGGGGCACGACTGAGGATGAGAAATCCTAAGAAGCTCCATTCAACCCTGAATGTCATTCTGGCTTTCTATGTTTCAGATAACCATCTATAAAATAGAAAAACAACTTTTAAAAAGCACTACTTTGGAGGCAGCTAGGTGGCACAGTGGATAGAGTACTGGCCCTGAATTCAGGAGGACCTGAGTTCAAATCCAGCCTCAGACACTTAACAATTACTAGCTGTGTGACCCTGGGCAAGTCACTTTACCCCAATTGCCTCACCAAAAAAAAAAAAAAAAGGCAAAAAAAGCACTACTTTAGAGCCCTTAGAGACCATCTACTCTAATCACCCCTTATGAGTCAAGAGGACGTTGAGCCCGAGGCTATTCAACCTTTCTGAGTTTGAGTTTCTAGAGCTCATCTAAGGTCACAACCACCCAGAGGCAAAGCTTCACCTGGAGTCCAAGTTTCCACTCTAGAACCATGCCATAGCTGCCTTACCTTCTGGCAAAAATGTTCATCATAATTTATGAAAAGAGGACAAAGTGAGTGACATAACTAATTCCCAGGCTGACTTACCCTGCAATAGATACTCCATCATGTTAATAGTGCCACCTGTTACTGGCATCATGGTGACTGGAGGTGCCTCCATGTTGTCGGCTTCCCTGGATGATAAGAAACAAAAGAAAATCTGATTCGGAAGGGATGGTCAAGAGAGTGTGGGGTACACTGATGGGAAATCACTTGTTGGACAGGGCCACCAAATAGTACTGAAGAATCACTGTGTTAAGGGCTAAAATTCTAGCTAAACTGTCTAAAATATCTAATGAGTGGTCGCCAATAAATTATAAGCCTTAGCAAGAGTTAGATTTTTAAGCATTTATTAAGGAGAATAAGAATTTGGTAAAGAGAGAGAGAAAGGCCTAGATTCCTATCTATTAAAGGGAGAGCACATTTCTAGCTCCGCTCTCCATCAGAGCCCTCAGGCAAGAGCGTGAGACTGAGCGCCAATCTCTTCCTTCCTCCTCCCACTAGCCCGAGTCACTTCCTGACTCCTGGTCTTGCCCTCAAAGACCTTCGCTTCATGGGCAGAACTCTTCTACAGTAAGTCTCCAGCAGGTGGCGTCATTCCAATCGTTACAACTGGATTACAGAAGTGATAGGACCTCACAGATCACCTTGGATCACCTTGCCCAACTCCCTCATTTTATATAATTTTAAAGTAAAAACATTGGAATAAAATTAAACCGGGGCAGCTAGGTGGTGCAGTAGATAAAGCACTGGCCCTGGACTCAGGAGGACCTGAGTTCAAAGGAGGACCTGAGTTCAAAAGCGGCCTCAGACACTTGACACTTACTAGCTATGTGACCCTGGCCAAGGCCAGGCTTGACCTTCATTGCCCCACCCCCCCAAAACCAAACCAAACAAAGCCACTCTTAAAAAAAAAAAGCAAAGAACTAAGTAATCGAAATAATAAAAAAGAAATAAAATTAAACCACACATAAAACCATAAACTTCATTTTGAGAAAAAAGCATATATCACTTTTTCTTTTTTTGGGTGGGGCAATGAGGGTCAAGTGACTTGGCCAGGGTCACATAGCTAGTAAGTGTCAAGTGTCTGAGGCTGGATTTGAACTCAGGTCTGCCTGAATCCAGGGGGTGCTTTATCTATCGTGCCACCTAGCTGCTCCCATATATCACTTTTAACAAAATAACTGAAACATCTTGTCTTGTGTCCTCATCTTTTTTTCCACTTTTTCTCATTTTTATGTGTTTGAAGTTACATTAGTGTATATGTTGTTCCTATCCTGCTTTCTTCTCTAGGTATCCCTTTATAGAAGTTCTCCCACATTTATTTAAACATTCTATATTTGTATTTTTATAGTACAATAGAGCACATTCTGCTTGAAGTCAGGGGACCCGTGTTTGAACAGTGGCTCTGATACTAGCTACTAGCACCATGGGTGTATAATCTAACCTCTCTTAGTCTAAGTTCCCTTGTTTATGAAAAGTCAATGACAGGGCAGCTAGGTGTCGCAGTGGATAGAGCACCGGCCCTGGATTCGGGAGTATGTGAGTTCAAATCCGGCCTCAGACCTTAACACTTACTAGCTGTGTGACCCTGGGCAAGTCACTTAACCCCAAATACCTCACTAAAAAAAAAATAAAAAAAATAAATAAATAAATGAATAAAAGTCAATGACAACTCTCCATACCCACCTATGAGGGCTATCACATAGGAAGTGTTTTGTAAACATTAAAAAGTTAAATACCGGTTATTATTACTACCTGCTTTTGCATTAATAACATAGTGATAATAATAGCTAGCATTTATGCTTTACAAATAACACATCTGATTTTCACAACATCTCTGGGAGAGGGTGCTATTATTATCTCCATTTTACAGCTGAGGAAACTGAGGCAGGGAGGTTCAGTGACTTGTCCAGAGTCACACACTAAGTATCTAAGATAGAATTTGACCTCAGGTTTTCCTGACTCCAGGTCTAATGCTCAGTCTTTCCTCATTTCTTTTATTATAGTTTTTCTCATATCCCTTTCTCTTTAGTGGGTTAGGTCTGAGTCTCTTTTCTGCTTCCATGACACTCTAATTTGCATTATAATATGTCTTCATGTCATTTCCCTTCTAATAAGGGTTGTTATTTTTCATCTCTAGCTACAGTACCTAAAAGCCCCTCCTACACACAGAAAGCTCTTGATACCGGCATGAACCCCGATCCGCAGACGGATGCTCTTTCAGGCCGCCCCTACCAGCTTCTCCCTCCCGCAGCCACGAGGGGGGCCGGGCTCTTAAAGAATACCCGAGGACAAACCACGCATGCGCCGTAAGAAGCGCGAGGCTTGGCGCATCCCGACCCCTCAGGGCTGAAGAAGTTGGGGTTCCAAGACCAGGCCAGCTCGCGGGGAACTTGGGATCGACTCCGCTGCCCACAGCCCTGGGGCCGAACTCCCTCCCCCTCCTCGCCCTTTTCCCGGAAACCCAGACGCACCGAGGCCCGAAAGCCCGCGGTCCTCGATCGAAATCCTAGTGAAGCCGCAGCTGGCCGGACCTCCCTCCGGGTGACTAAGCGCGAGCATGCGCACAAGTCGGCTTTGTTTTTCCACCGGAAAGGGGAGGGCATGCGCAGTGTGTAGCCGTGGTGTACGGAAGATGGCGGCCTCCAAAGAGAGTGGCCTGTTAAAGGCGCCATTCAATTTGTAGCCTCCTAAGAGCGCAAGATCTACAGCTTGAAAGGGACAGATCTTACTGGTCATCTTATTTGACAAAGGAGGAAACTGAGGCTTAGAGGGGAAGAAACTTTACCCGCGGTTCTTTTTTTTTTTTTTTTTTGCGGGGCAATGGGGGTTAAGTGACTTGCCCAGGGTCACACAGCTAGTAAGTGTCAAGTGTCTGAGGTCGCATTTGAACTCAGGTACTGCTGAATCCAGAGCTGGTGCTTTATCCACTGCGCCACCTAGCTGCCCCTCGCGGTTCTTCTTTAAAACCAGGACTTTTTCCTCTACAATATCCAACATTTATTAAGTGCTTGCTGTATGCAGGTTGGGCCAGCAGTCCAATTGCTCAGCTGGATTCCGAGTCAATGAGATCTGGGTTCAAAAATCCTGCCTTGCACACTTACTCACTTTAATTCTAAATGAGCCTTAGTGAGCCTCCGCCAACCAGGTTACCTTATACAAAGGCTGACTGTCATCTGGTAGGGGGAGCTCCCGCATTGAAGAAATCAGAGATCCTTGTACTGCCTGATGAGTCCCATTGGGTAAGCCTCAGATCTCTCTTAGGGGAAATAAAACATAACCAGAGCAACCGTCCTCTGTCCCGGGGAGGTCACACCTGCCGTTTCTGAGCTCCAAGTATATCCCCTGAAACAAAGCCACCTCACAGTTCAGTTGGCTAATGTATCACTTTGTTAGTTACATTTGACCTAAGTTTTGTTATCTTTTAGTGTTGTCTTGGTTTACACGGGTGTCTGTGTATCCTGCTGCGACCACTTTGTTCACTTTCCATCTTTTCATCAATCTTTCCATATTTCTCTGATTTCTTCATATTTGTCCTCCCCTACAGCACAGCAATATCCATTACATTCATACATTAAAGTTCAGTCATTCCACAATGGACACATTTTGTTTCCAGGCAATTTTTATAAATAGGACATCCAGTATATCTTTGTACTTAGAGGTCTTTTCATACTATCCATAATCTGCTTGGGAATATGCCCAGAAAAAAAAGGTCTGACATTCTGCTGCCACCCAATTTAAGCACTCTTTTTTTTACATTTAATTTTAATTTTATTTTTCTCAATTACATGCAAACACATTTTTTAACATTTGGTTTTTTTATTTTAAATTTCATATTTTTCCCTCTCTGTTGTTCCTCCCCACTTCCTTAAGAAGGCAATCAATTTTTTATAGATTGCACATATGCAGTAATGCAAAATATTTCCATATTAACCATATTGCAAAAGAAAACAGAACAAAAAACCAAGAATAATAAAGTTTTTAAAAAAGGTACATTTTGATATGCATTCAGACTCCATTAATTCTTTTTTTTTCTTTAGTGAGGCAATTGGGGTTAAGTGACTTGCCCAGGGTCACACAGCTTAGTAAGTGTTAAATGTCTGAGGCCATATTTGAACTCAGGTCCTCCTGACTCCAAGGCCAGTGCTCTATCCACTGCGCCCCCTAGCTGCCCCCAATTTAAGCACTCTTGACATCTTCCCCCATTCTAACAGCTTCCTGAATAGTCTCCTTGCCTCCAGTCAGTCAACATACATTTATGCATTTTTTACAACTTTTTTTCAACATACATTTATTAAGCACTTACTATGTACCAGGCACTGGATAAAGCAAAAATATGGTCCCCGTCTTTAAGGAATTCACATGCTAATGGGGGAGACAACATGCAAACAAGTATGTATTTACAAAATATACAGGGGAAAAGGTAGGTAATTTCAGAGAGAAGGCACTAAGAATAGGGGAGATTGGGAAAAGCCTCTTGTAGAAGCTGAAATTTTAGCTGGGTCTTACAAAACAAAACAAAAACACAAAAAATGCAAGGGCAGCCAGGAAGTAATGGTAAGGAGAGAGAATTCTAAACAGCCACTAAAAAAACAACCCAGAGACTAGAGTTGGAATATTGTGTGAAAGGAACAGCAAGAAGGTCAATACTGCTAGATAATAGAGTATGAAGTGGGAGGAGGATTGAGTTGGAAAGGCAGGTTGGGGCCAGGTTGTGAAAAGCTTTAAAAGCCAAATGGAGGTTTTGATGTTTGATCCTAGAGGCAATAGGGAGCCACTGGACTTTACTAAGTAGGGGGTGATGTGGTCAGACCTATGCTTTAGAAAGATCACTTTGGGAGCTGACGAGCAGATGCAATGGAAGGGGGAGAGATGACCAGAAAGCTGTCCTAATAGTCCAAGTGAAAGGTGATGAGGGTATGCACTAGGGTAGACTAGACTTAGCCACAGATTGGATATGTGACTGCCAGGAAGGGATAGGGGATGACACACCGAGATTAGACACCTGGGTGACTGAGAGAATGGTGGTACCCTTGACAGCAATAATAGGGATGTTCAAAAGAAGGGGTATGTTTGAGGGAGAAACATCATTTTGGTTTTGGAAATGCTGTTTTTGATAACTATAGAGGGGGTGGCTAGGTGGCGCAGTGGATAAAGCACCGGCCCTGGATTCAGGAGGACCTGAGTTCAAATCTGGCCTCAGACACTTGACACTTACTAGCTGTGTGACCCTGGGCAAGTCACTTAGCCCCCATTGCCCCGCAAAAAAAAAAAAAAAGATAACTATAGGACATGTTTGAGATGCAGTCGGTGTAGTGGTATACCTCCCACTGGGGAGGCTGAGGCTGATGAATCACTTGAGGTCCAGAGTTCCGAGTTCTAGTAGAGCTAAAGCTGATCCAGTATCCCCATTAAGTTTGGCCCCTAGGAGTGAAGGGCCACCAGGCTGTCTAAGGAAGAGTAAACCAATACCAGTCAGAAACAGCAGTTCAAAACTTCTGTTTTCAACAAATCATAGAATCACGAAGGGATAGAATAAGATAGAGTTACTCACGGGGCAGCTAAGTGGCGCAGTGGATAGAGCACTGGCCCAGGATTCAGGAGGAGTTCAAATCTGGCCCCAGACATTTAACACTTACTAGCTATGTGACCCTGGGCAAGTCACTTAACCCCAATTGCCTCACTTAAAAAAAAAAACAAACAAAAGAGTCAGTTGGTGATACAAAATGAGGTCAGGTGAG
Source organism: Dromiciops gliroides (assembly GCF_019393635.1). NCBI lineage: Eukaryota > Metazoa > Chordata > Mammalia > Microbiotheria > Microbiotheriidae > Dromiciops > Dromiciops gliroides. The sequence continues at coordinate 604,089,832 of NC_057863.1, forward strand.
AGATTACAGCTAAATAGATAGATTTGAGAATAATGAGCATAGAGTTAATCATTGAACCCTTGGGAGCTGATGGGATCACCAAGTAAAATAGTATAGAGGGAGAAGAAAAGAAGACCCTGAAGCTCTGACTTCGATACCTACAATTAGTGGGCATTACCCAGAGGAAGATCCAGGAAAGTGGGAACAGACAGATAGGAGGAGGACCAAGTCACAAAAACCTAGAGAAGAGAGTTTATGGTTTGAGGGGAGCTGATGATCACCAGCGACAAAAGCTGCAGAAACATAAGGAAAGATGAAGACTGAAAAAGCCATTAGATCGGGCAATTCAGAGATCATTGGTAGCTTTGGGGAGAGCAACTGTAATGGAAAGCTGAGACTGGAAGCCAGATTTCAAAGAGTTTAGAGGAAAAACAAAACAAATGAATGAATGAATAAATGAAAGGAGGAATGAGCAAATAAATGAACAAATAAATAAAAATATAAAATGAATAAATATATAAATAAATAGATAGATGGTAGATAAATAAATAGAACAAAGAAAATACAAGAGGAAGGAAGTAGAGGTACCGATTGTAGACAGCTTCTAACTGTCTCCATGTGAGCTACCGCCAAAATAATCTTCCTAGGGAACAGTTTTGCCTGTATTTCTCCTCTGCTCAAATACTCTTCTTCATGTGCTCTATGTTCCAGCTAAACTGGACTGCTGGATGTTTCCTGATCTCCTATTCTGCCCAGCCTTCATGCATCCCAATAAACCATAGCCCACACCTGGTATATATACTTCTATAATCTTGCACCATATTTATCTGGGCACTTTGGATATCCTTTCAGAAGATGATCAGTTTCCTGAGGGCAGGGACTGTGTTTTTCATTTTTTAAGTTTTTATTTATCCCTAGCATCTATCACAGTGCACTCACTGCACATAGGTGGGAGGATATGAATGGAATATGTTGGATTGATACGAATTCAAATCCTGATACTTGTTCTGTGACCCTGGACAAATCACTAAACTCTGACCCTGATAATAATAAATGTCAGGGTTTGTTTTTTTTAAATTACTTTTGGAGTCAATATAGGGTTAAATGACTTGCTCAGGGTCACACGGCTAGTAAGCGTCTGAGACTGGATTTGAACTCAAGGCCTATTCTCTATCCACTGGGTCATCTAGCTGCCCCATGTCAGTTTTTGTTAATAAACATTGATTGATGGTTGGTAGCAAAAGATGTTTCCATTCAATAAAGCATTTATTAAGAGCTCATTATATTCGAGGCACTATGCTCAACACAGGCACAAAGAAAAAATGACATAATCTCTGCCCTCAGAGAGTTTACATTCTACTGGGGGGGGGGGGTGTATATAACACATACAGGGGAAAATAGCAGTCTGATAAGGGAAAGAACTCTAAGAAGCTAGAGGGGGAATGGTGGTCAGATAAGGTTCCCAGAAGGAAGTGGCTCTGTAACTAAAGCTTGAAAAAGAAAGTTGTTTGGAGGAGACCCAGGGTGATTGGGATTTGTCCCAGGCTATGAAAAGAGGAGGGTGAGGAATAAGCAAAGGCACAGGAGCTAGAGAATGAATGCAAGGTGTGTTCTAGGGACAGTAAATAAGCCAATCTGCCTAGGTGCACAGTATTTGTATAAGGGAGCAGCTGCAGATAAGACTGGAACAGGTAGGTTAGCACCAGTTGTGGAAAGTCTTAAATGATTGGCAAAACGAGATGTTTGAACTTTATTTTGCAGGTAGTCGTTGAAGGTTTGGTAGGTTTTTGGGTTTTGTTTTTTGTTTCCAAATAAAGGAGCGATGTGGTATAAGTTGTGTCTTATTTAGATGAGTCTGGGGGCAGCTAGGTGGCACAGTGGATAGAGCACCGGCCCTGGATTCAGGAGGACCTGAGTTCAAATCTGGCCTCAGACACTTAACACTTGCTCGCTGTGTGAGCCTGGGCAAGTCACTTAACTCTCATTGCCCTGCAAAAAAAAAAAAAAAAGATGAATCTGGTAACTTGTGTAGGATGGATCAAAAGGAAGAGATACTAGAACAGAGGGAGAACAGTCAGTCATTTATTAAGTGCTTACTGTGGGCCAGGCAGTGTGCTAAGTGCTAGAGATCCAAAGAAAGGCAAGTGCCTTCCTGCTCTCAGGGAGCTCACAGTCTTTTGGGGGGGGGGAGTATGTAAACTATGTAAACAACATTGGACAAACAAGTTATATACAGACAAATTTTAGAAAATTATTAATAGAGGAAAGTCACTATTATGAAGAGAAATTGGGAAAGGCTTCCTGTAGAAGGTGAGATTTGGGCTGAGACTAAAAGGAAGTTGGGAAAGCCAATTAACAGAGATGAATGAAAAAGAACATTCTAAGCATGGGCGACAGGGAGAAAGTGTTGATTGGATATTCAATGAAAGCAAAAAAATGTATTAGGGCTGCATCCGCAGCAATTAACAAACCTATCCATCATAGACTTGGAGCTACAAAAAGTCTTAGAAGACATCTAGGCCAATTTTATAAATATCCAATGAAAAGAAACAACTTAACCAAGGTGCCAGGGGTATTGAGCAGAAGAGTCAAGATTTGAACCCAGATCCTCCAAGCCTAAATCCATCCTTCTTTCTGCCCCAACCAGTTTGATGAATTTGGTCATTTTGTTTTAGAACAGGACCAATGCCACCACAGGGTGATGCCTTGACTCCTTTGTTTGTGAATTAGATTTGTGAGGCAGAATTGCACAAAGTCATCAGCCTCCCTCTCTCTTCCAGTCATCGGAGTCCAGTGTCAAGACAACTGGGGATGGCCCAGGATACTGTGGATGATTTTGGTCTCTTCCATGTCTGACCAAGCTTCGAGTGTTCCACACTTCCTTCAGCCACCTACATGGCCAGTGGAGCAAATTGTTTTCATCTTCCCATTACACCAGGAGAAGTCTTCACATGTTTGGGGTAGATATCCCTCTAACTCGCTGATGGATTTGAGGCCCCTCAGTTACCCTTTTTTTTACTTTTTTTGTGGGCAATGAGAGTTAAGTGACTTGCCCAGGGTCACACAGCTAGTAAGTATCAAGTGTCTGAGGCCACATTTGAACTCAGGTCCTCCTGAATCCAGGGCCAGTGCTTTAACTACTGCACCACCTAGCTTCCCCTCCTTTTGTAAATATTAACCCATTTCTTCCTCACAATAACCCTGGGAGATCACTACTATTATTCATCCTCATTTTACAGGTGAGGAAACTGAGACAAACAGAGATTAAGTGACTTGCCCAGAGATCTCACTCACTCCAAGTGGCTCCTTTTAGAGATGAGGAAATTAAGACCCAGAACAGAAGAGACTTGTGTAACATCACATAGCAAGTAAGCAGCAGAGCTGGAACTGAACCAACAAGGCTTTCTGCTGCTTAGTCTAGACTCTTTCTGCCAAAACTAACCCTCTCCCAGATTTCCTATTGCAAAAGTGATTCAACAAATCCAACAACCATTTCCCAAGCATCTACTATGTGCCAGACACTGGGGATAACTAGCATTTATATAGCATTTTAAGGTTTACAAAATGCTTCGTGAATATTATCTCATTTGATCCTCACATAAATCCCGTGAGGTAGGTGCTCTTATTGCCCCCATTTTACAGTTGAGGAAACCAAAGGGGGTTAAGTCACTTGTCAGAGGGTCTAAGACAGGACTTGAACTGAGGTTTTCCTGACTCCAAGTCTATGCACTACAACCACCTACCTGACTTCAAAGAGCACAGTCTACTGGATGGGCTTACTTCTTTCTATATAACCCACTTTGTCTGTAGCTCATCTCTATCTGACGTCATGCATACTTTATGTCTCCTTTTCCCTTATCATCATCAAGAAAATATTAAGGGGGCAGCTAAGTGAAACAGTGGATAAAGCACCGGCCTTGGATTCAGGAGGACCTGAGTTCAAATCCAGCCTCAGACACTTGACACTAGCTGTGTGACCTTGGGCAAATCACTTAACCCTCATTGTCCCGCCCTGCCCCCCCAAAAGAAAAAAAGACAATATTAAGCATCTATGATATGCCAGGCACTTACTTTATACCTCTTCCTCCCTCATCATCATTAAGAATCTATGGGAGGGGTGGTGGCAGCTAGGTGGTGCAATGGATAGAGCACTGGCCCTGAAGGCAGGAGTACCTGAGTTCAAATCCAGCCTCAGACACTTGACAATTACTAGCTGTGTGACCCTGGGCAGGTCACTTAACCCCAATTGCCTCACTTAAAAAATAAAAAAAGAATCTATGAGGGGCAGCTAAGTGGCACAGTGGATAGAGCACCGGCCCTGGAGTCGGAAGGACCTGAGTTCAAATCCAGCCTCAGACACTTGACACTTACTAGCTGTGTGACCTTGGGCAAGTCACTTGACCCCAACTGCCTCACCAAAAAAAAAAAAATAATAATCTATGAAGCACCTACTATGCATCAGGCACTGAGGATACAAAAAAAGGCAAAAACCCATGGTCCCCGGCCTCAAGGAGCTCACAGTCTAAAAGGGGAGATGACAAAAGGGGAAAAAAACTGTGCAGGCTACCTATACAGCTGAACAGTGGTGTAAAGGGAAGATGGAGCTCAGACAGAAGGGACCAGCAGTGAAGTGGGAGGGTGGGGAACACTAGGAAGGGTTGTGGAGGAGGAGGGATTTGAGCTGAGCCTTAAAGGAAGCCAGGAAAGCCCCGAGGCACAGATGAGGTGTGAGATGGTGAGAAAACAGTCAGGAAAAGGAGTGTTTGATGCAAGGAACAGTCAGGAGTCCAGTGTCCTCAGATCTCAGAGAGTGGGGGTGGGGATGGGCTAGTATGGTTTAAGAACACTGGAATTTTGGTAGGAAGAGACCAAGTTATTATGAAAGGATTATAAAAGCCAAACAGAGGGTTTTACATTTGGTCCTGTAGTTAATAAGAAGCTGGTGGGGGCAGCTAGGTGGTGCAGTGGATAGAGCACGGGCCCTGAAGTCAGGAGTACCTGAGTTCAAATCCGGCCTCAGAACATTGACACTTACTAGCTGTGTGACCCTGGGCAAGTCACTTAACCCCAATTGCCTCACTAAAAAAAAAAAAAAAAGAAGCTGGTGGAGTTTATTGAATAGGGAGGATAACAAATTCAAGCTGCCCTTAGCCACTCATTGGATCGTAAGGTCCAGGAACTATCATTTTTTTCTCCATCTAGGTAGGCCCAAATCGGGGATGGGGAGGGGAGGCAGTGGGCTACAACATATACTTTATTTTTTGTTTGTTTTTTTGTTTTTTGCGGGGCAATAAGGGTTAAGTGACTTGCTCAGGGTCACGCAGCTAGTGTCAAGTGTCTGAGGCTGGATTTGAACTCAGGTCCTCCTGAATCCAAGGCCAGTGCTTTATCTACTGTACCACCTAGCTGCCCTCCAACATATACTTTATTGTTGTTGTTTAGTTGTTTTTCAATGGCATCCAATTCTTCATGACCCCACCTGAGGTTTTCTTGGTAAAGATATTAGAGTGGTTTGCCATTTCCTTTTCCAACTCATTTTACATATGAGGAAACTGAGGCAAATAGAGTTAAGTGACCTGACACAGCTAGTAAGTGTCTGAGGCCAGGTTTGTTTTTTTGTTTTTTGGTGAGGCAGTTGGAGTTAAGTGACTTGTCCAGGGTCACACAGCCAGTAAGTGTTAAGTGTCTGAGGCTGGATTTGAACTCAGGTACTCCTGACTCCAGGGCTGGTGCTCTATCCACTGGGCCACCTAGCTGCCCCTTGAGGCCAGGTTTGAACTCAGGAAGATGAGTCTTCCTGACTCTAGGCCTGGCACTCTATGCATTGTGGCCCCTCCAGCAGGAGCTAAATTAAGCCTTCTTGATTAACTGTTTGATTTCCTCCCTGGCACTCTGCAGTCCCTGCCCAGAAAAGCAAGGAGGGTGAGAGTGAATACTGTGCATTTCTCCTTTTTCAAACTGTCTTTTTCTTTGATTCCAAGATTACTGGTAAAAAAAAACAAAAAACCAAAACACTGTTTTCCCAGTTTGTAACTTCAGTACTCCAAATAATCATTGATGTGGCTTGGGCCCAGGAGCAAGACTAGGACCAAATCTATGGAAATTCCAGGGAGACAGATTTCAGCTCAAAACAGGAAAACTTTTTCCTAAGAATCAGAATTCTACAACACAATATGCCAAATGCCTTATGAGCAGATACACAGGCAGCTCAAACTGTGCACAGGACAAATTCATTTGTACTCTGAATTTTTTTTTTTTTTGCAGGGCAATGGGGGTTAAGTGACTTGCCCAGGGTCACACAGCTAGTAAGTGTCAAGTGTCTGAGGCTGGATTTGAACTCAGGTCCAGGTCCAGTGCTTTATCCACTGTGCCACCTAGCTGCCCCTAGGGCAAATTCATTTGGAGGTGTGGGACCCAAAGGTGACAGGACACTTCAAAGGATAGTTAGAATGGGTGTAGTTGAACTAAAAGAGGGTGGCCATCCCAACAGTAAGTCCTTATGAGGTCAGCTGTAACCTGAGTCTCCAGGGGATCATGAAGTTCACCTAAAGCTAGGGAAGAGCAGTTCTCTGGAGCAAAGGCCCTTTTTCCCTGTCTTAGTTCTGGCCTCCATTTGTGAAGAGGTGATTCAGAGATGTCTTAGAGGGTGGGAAGTTAGACCAGACTACTTCTAGTTCTCTCTAGTTCTCCCCACAGACGAATATTCTCTGTGCCTTAATAATGCTGCTCCTTTGTTTTTTCCTATTATAATAATGACAGTAGTCTTATTATTAATAGTAACAATAACATGTACTAAGCAGTAAATGAGAGAGATCCTGTCCTTGGGGAGTTTCCTGGCTGGGAAGCCAGACAGAAAAACATCTACTTGTGTTCCTGATGTCTATAGTTCAATGCTGACTAAGGGTTCAGTGACCAACTAATGGCAGATACCACCAGACTTAATCTTCTTTAATCCTTTTAATCTTCAGGCGGTGGCCTAAGAAAGTATGATGCAAAATATTAATTGGCTCTTTTAATTGCTCCTTTCTACTCCCCAAAGCCAACACAAGCCAGCCTCTGGTTGACCTAGTGTCAAGGTGCCTCTGGGAAAGGAACAATAATAGTTAATGTATTACCGATCTCCCTAAAAGATTAAAGATTAGCTCTGGTTTAGCTGAACTATAACTGTCTGTTTGGGTTTTTCCCCTTCCAGGGCTGTCTGGGGAAGGCAGCAGCCTTTGGCTTGGTTTCTTGTTGGTGTTTTCTGATGGGGATATTTTACTGCACAGATTCCAGACCTTCCTGGATGTTTGGGATTTCATTCCTTTCAAAGGGTCCCCTGTAAATCCATTTTCTCGAAATCCTTTGGAACCTCAAATCCCTACATTGGTTTGGATTTTGTAAACGACATAACAATAACAACACTGATAAGAGCTGATATTACTACGGCACTTTAAAGTTTGCAAATAACTTTTCATATATTAACTCATAAGGTCGTGGCTATTATTATCCTCATCTAGACAAGAAAACTAAGACACATAGAAGTTACAGGACTTGCAAAGGTCACACAGTTGATTAGTGGTACAGGTGGGATTGAAATGCAGGTCTTTCTGACATCAAGCCTAGCATTCTGTCTAGGCAGTGAGAGTATAGAGGAGAGAGATGGCCTGGCGACCGAAGAGACAAGTTCAAATCCTGTCTCTGACACTTACTAGTTGTGTGACCCTAAGCAAATCATTTAACTGCTTTCTACCTCAGTTTTATCATCTGCAAACACTGTAATACTCTAACATAGTGGTTCATTGACCCTAATATAGAATCAGTTAACTTAAAATGTATTTTTGGATAACTATATTTCAATATAGTTGATTTTCTTTGTAATTGTCTTATATACATTTAAAAACATTCAGAGAAGGGGTTCATATATTTCATCGGGCTGCCAAAGGGGCTCATGATACACAAAAAAGTTAAGAATCACTGCTCTAATTGTTATTTGCAAATTGTCTCACCCAAGGATCTGTGATCTTATCAATTTTGTTCTTTCTGTTTATGCAGATCACAACCAAGACCTGCCTGCCAAATTTATGCACCTTTTGTCCTTGTTCTTCCATAAGTTTGCTACAGGGTGTCTGACCTGTTGGAAGCTTCCTTCCTTCCTCCCTCTCTTCTTCCCTCCCTCCCTTCCTTCCTTCCTTCCTTCCTTCCTTCCTTCCTTCCTTCCTTCCTTCCTTCCTTCCTTCCTTCCTTCCTTTCCTCTTCCCTCTCCCTCTCTCCCGACATTAATAAATGTTTCCTAACACTAGAAGCATCATGGAAGGAGAAGAGGTGGCATGTGTCAAGTAAGTCAAACCACCATTACCTCTGCCACCACCTCCCCTTAGACTTAGAGATAGCCCAGGACCCTGAGCTCCAGAGCAGTAGGAATATCTGTGCCACCCAGACTACTGGCCCCACTTCAAGCCCAATCCTAATCCCCAACCATCATCAAGGACAAAGCTTCTTAAACTGTGGGTCTCAACCCCATATGGGGTCATGTAACTGAATGTGGGGGTGGTGAAAAATTTGGCAACAGTAAAAGGTTCTGTATACCTATCTTATGTACCTATATACCTTGGGTCACATAAAAATTTCTCCACTGGAAAGAGTTGAGAGAGGGGGCAGCCAGGTGGCGTAGTGGATAAAGCACAGGCCCTAGATTCAGGAGGACCTGTGTTCAAATTTGACCTCAGACACTTGACACTTACTAGCCGTGTGACACCGGCAAGTCACTTAACCCTCATTGCCCAGCAAAAAAACAAAAACAAAAGAAAATGGCTGCTAGAGGGAAAAGTTTAAGCCCTTGAGTAGGGAATCAACCTTTGTAAAAATGTAACCTATAGGGGCAGCTGGGTGGTGCAGTGGATAGAGCACCGGCCCTGGATTCAGGAGGACCTGAGTTCAAATCCGGCCTCAGACACTTAACACTTACTAGCTGTGTGACCCTGGGCAAGTCACTTAACCCCAATTGCCTCACTAAAAAAAAAAAATGTAACCTATCATCGGCCTCTGAAGGTTCTGGAGCCCTTTGCCTCCTCAGAAGCCACAGCTACCGAAGTCTTTGAAAAGAAAGTTCTCCCCACCTAATCTCTTCACCAATGGAGGGAGTTAGGTAGCACAGTGGATAGTGGACTGGGCCTGGAGTCAGGGAGACCTGAATTCAAATCTGGTTTTAGACATTTACTAGCTGTGTGACCTTAAGTAAATCTCTGAGCCTCTGAATGCCTCAGTTTCCTCAACTATAAAATGGGATTCATAATAGCACCTACCTCACAGGGTTGTTTGGTGAGGATCAGATGAGATACTATTTATAAAGTGCTTAGCACAGTAAGTAGTACATAGTAGGCTCTTAATAAGGATTTATTCCCTTATTTACAGACTTGAACTTTAAGTTACAGATGTAAAACATTTTGTGCTCACATGGTCTTCTACCTCTGCAAAGGAGGGAGGGAGGTACGTTTTCTTGTTTCTTCTCTGGGGCCAATCTTGGTCATTTTAATTACATAGTGTTCAATTTGGTTTTTAAAATTCTTTCCATTTAAATGATTGGAATCTTTATGTGCGTGTGTATATGTTTCTTTATTCATTCATTCATCTATTCATTCATTTATTAATTCATGTGGGCAGCTTGGTGGTGCAGTGGATAGAGCACCGGCCCTGGAGTCAGGAGTACCTGAGTTCAAATCCAGCCTCAGATACTTGACACTTACTAGCTGTGTGACCCTGGACAAGTCACTTAACCCTCACTGCCCCACCAAACCCCCCTCCCACCAAACCCCCCAAAACAAAAAACATTTATTCATTCATTCATTCATTCATTTACTTATCTGCTTACCTTTGCATCAATGCATCATTTCATATATCTTCCCCTGCTTTTCTGAATTCTTTATGTTCTTCACTTCTTACTTCACAGTAATATTCCATTACATGAATGTGCAACAATTTGTTTAGCCATCCTCCAAGTGATTCGCTTCTGTTTGGTTTCCTGTTCTTTGCTACTATAAAAAGTGCTGCTATCCAGTCTGGCATAAACCAGGCATAGACTGACATGTCATACGAAACAATAGGACAAGCTCCAAATGAGTACATCATTTAGACACAAAGGGTGACATGATTAACAAATTAGTAGAGCAAGGAAGAAATTACTTGTCAGATCTACAAATAGGGAAAGAGTTTGTGACCAAACAAGGAACAGAGGGAATTACAGAAAAGAAAAGGAACAATTTTGATCACATATTTGTAAAAGTTTGCTGTTTTCATGCTTTCTTAATGGGGGAGCCTGCTCCCAAATTGCTTTCCAAAATCCAAATCCTTCATTTTACCAAAGAAGAAACTGAAACCCAAAGAAAGAAATTGACTTGTCAAAGGTCACATAGTTGGCAAGTGGCATGGTTGGCTCACTACCTTGGTTTTTTTAACTCCATCTAGACCTTTTCTCTGCCCCCAGGGGCACATGCAAAACAAATAGAGGGTAACTAGGATACTAAGAACCAAAGGGCATCAGGAAAGATCTTGGTGTCATCCTCAACTCCTGACTGCTTCTTTGCTTACATATCCAATTAATTTCCAAATCTTCTTGTTTCTATTTTCACAACATTTCTCATATGGTTTCTTTTTTCCCACTTACATAATTACCCTAGTTACAGTTCCTCATTACCTCTTTTTCTTTTTTGCGGGTCAATGAGGGTTAAGTGACTTGCCCAGGGTCACACAGTTAGTAAGTGTCAAGTGTCAGAGGTTGGATTTGAACTCAGGTCCTCCTGAATCCAGGGCCTGTGCTTTATCAACTTTGCCACCTAGCTGCCCCTCTTATTACCTTTTGCCTGTACTCCTGCTATACCCTTTAATTGTTCTCCCTATTTTATCCCTCTCCCCACTCCAGTCCATCCTTAACTCAAGCTGCCCAAGTGATTTTTTTACCAGGTAGGTCTTCCCCGCACCTATCACCAACAAATTCTAGTGGCTTCCTGTTGTCTTGCATGATCAAATATAAAGTCCTCTGTTTGACATTTAATGCCATAACTTTGATAACCTACCTTTCCAGTCTTTTTTTACACTTGACTTCTCCCCCTTGTACTCTACCATTGAGCAGAAATGGCTTATTTGGTATTCCTTAAACATGACATTACATCTCCATTTTCTGTACATTTGAACTGGCTGTCCCTTAAGCTTGGGAAGCACTCACTTTTCCCTGCTACCTCATGGTCTTCCTTCGAGACTCAACTGAAGAGCTGCCTTCTATGGGAGGTTTTTCCTGGTCTACCCCTTCTCCAATGCCTTCCATTGAGAATACATTTTCAGGCTATATAGCGAGTGCATCAGTGAATTTATTTTTTGCATGCTGTCTCCCCATTAGAATGTGAGCTTCTTGAGGACAGGGACTGTTTTTGTCTGTTGCCAGTAGTTGTCACAGTGCCTGGTACACAGTAGGTGCCAATACTTGTTAATGGACTTAGGCCTCTTGGAGGCACTATTCTGACCCAGAGAATTGGAAATAGTTCAGAGCTGGGAGGACCCTAAGAACAGAAAATGTCAGAGCTGGGAGGGCCCTTAGAACTATGTTTCAATTAATTAATTAATTTTTTGCGGACAATGAGGGTTAAGTGACTTGCCCAGGGTCACACAGCTAGTAAGCATCAAGTAGAACTGTGTTTTTATTTTGCTTTGTTTTTTTTTAATTTTGGGGGTTTTTTTGCAGGGCATTGAGACTTAAGTGACTTGCCCAGGGTCACACAGCCAATAAGTGTCAAGTGTTTAAGGCCAAATTTGAACTCAGGTCCTCCTGAATCCAGGGCTGGTGCTTTATCTACTGTGCCACCTCGCAGCCCCAGAACTGTGTTTTTAAAACTAATTTTCTATTGCTATATATCAGTTTGGAGTAAGCATATTATTATTTGTTAATATTATATGCCAGTAAAGAATTGATCACGAATCTCCCTAACTTCTCATGGTCTTCAGTATATGGTCTCTAGGAGACCTAAGAGAGTTTAAACAATCTTACAAGCCAGAGAGAAGAGAACTCCTGGCGTCTACCAAAGGTTTTTATCTACTTTCTTTCTTTTTTTTTTTTTTAAATGAGACAATTGGGGTTAAGTGACTTGCCCAGGGTCACACAGCTAGTAAGTGTTAAGTGTCTGAGGCCAGATTTGAACTCAAGTACTCCTGAATCCAGGGCCAGTGCTTTACCACTGCGCCACCTAGCTGCCCCTTTATCCACTTTCTACAGAGGCATTGATCAAAGGTAGTTGGCTAACATCATTTAATTCTGAGAGAAAAGACCATATTTAGACTCTTCTCAGAGCCATGAAAGTAAGTTTAGTTTCAAACCCTGACTTAAGTTTCATTTCTTGAAAATTCATTATTAATTGAAATTCATTATTATTATTATTTTTATTTATTTATTTATTTATTTTGGTGAGGCAATTGGGATTAAGTGACTTGCCCAGGGTCACACAGCTAGTAAGTGTTGTGTCTGAGGCCAGATTTGAACTCAGGTCCTCCTGACTCCAGGGCTGGTGCTCTATCCACTGTGCCACTTAGCTGCCCCGAAATTCATTATTAATAAGTATTTTCTCACAGAACCTAGCTGGTCATAGTTGGCAGGGCCTTAAAGTCCATCTTTTCTAGTCCCCTCATTTTACAGAGGAGGAGACAGGTCCAGACCGGGGAAACACCTTGAAAAGTTATGTAAGCTATGCTAACTCAGCATTATGCTAAGGAGGAGCAGACCCTCCAATGCCTGGTATTGTATTTAGTAAATTTGATTGGTCGACTTGGTACAATCTGATTGGCCATTACTGTTACTGAATGTAAATAGGGGGACAGGAGAATAGTGATTCGATTGGTCAGGAAGAAATTCTTGATGTGTATAAATAGCTGTGTGGGTCATCACTTTGGTGTACTCTCCCACACATTCAGGAGGGTGCTCACCTTTGTGAAGATATATTAAAGAAGCCTTCAACCGCACTCTGCTCCCTACTTGGATTATTTGAGCTGCTTGCAACACTTGAGTTGCAATACTTATTTGATCTGATAGCTGCGTTTCTAACAATTCCATTGGTTGACATAATTTGAAGGTGGTCCACATTAAAATGAACTCTAGGGGGCAGCTAGGTGGCACAGTGGATAAAACACCAGCCCTGGATTCAGGAGGACCTAAGTTCAAATCTGGCCTCAGACACTTGACACTACTACCTGTGTGACCCTGGGCAAGTCACTTAACCCTCATTGCCCTGCAAAAAAAAAAAAGGAAAGAAAAGAAAGAAAATTAATTCTAAGAATTATATCAAGGGAAAAGAATGCAAAAGCCTCCCACTGAAGTTGCTCAAGACAAAGTCCATTATCTAGGTGTGGTTTGATCCCAGCATTCCTTCACTGAGCTAGACTAAAGAGTCTATTCCATTTCTTTTGTTCCCTTGGGTTTGTCCCAAATAGGACTTGCTGAAGTTTCTAAGTGCTAAAGCACTAAGAAATTCATTATTAATAAGTATTTTCTCACAGAACCTAGCTGGTCATAGTTGGCAGGGCCTTAAAGTCCATCTTTTTTAGTCCCCTCATTTTACAGAGGAGGAGACAGGTCCAGACAGGGGAAACACCTTGCCTAAGTGACATGATATAGGAATAATTAACCCTGGCAAATGTTTATCTCTGCACTTCTGCAAATCCTTTGCAATTAATACTTCCCACTTTATAGAAGAGGAACTTGGACACATAAAGCAGGTTTTTGCTCAAATCTGTGAGAGAACCTGCCATGGGCTTCCCAAGGCCCTCCCAGGTTGGCTGGGCTTCAGGTAGCTCCAATTCCTGGCTCTGACAACATTCTGTCATCTGTTCCCTGGGAGAGGGGAGACGCACTTGGTAACCCACAGTGACCCCATCAGCCTTCTTGACACACAAACGAGTTGTGAAATAACCTGAGTGGTGACTCAGCCCCACGGCCCATTCCTTTGGGCAGCTTGGACTGCGACTGTTTTGCTCTTGGACTGAGCGCCAAAAGGACATTTTGTTTAACAAACAGTATGCTTGTCAAGCCCTCTGTGATGATGTCCAAAGCAGAGGGTGAACTCTGGTCCCGCAGGCGTCACAGATGGTTGGACCTGGGTGTGTTGTCTCCTGGGTCTTGTGCCTGGTCTAACTCACCCTCCCATGCTCAGATGTCAGTAAAGAGGAGGGTGGCTTGGGAAGGGGGGTGGGGGGGAGAGCCTCCAGCTTCTTTGTCTCTTGTACTCATCTTTGCTCACGTTCCCCAGGGTCAGCCTGTATTTTCCCTCGTGCTGTAGGTGAGAAAGAACATTTGCTCACTCACCAATGGTCTGAGGGGAGGCAGAAGGGCAATCAGTTCATATTCTAGTACTGGAGCCATGCCAAGTGAATAGAAGTCTCCAGCATCATCCTTTGTGCCTCAATCCCAGGAACTCAGAGTTCCAGGGGGCCTGAGAGACCATCTAGTCTTCCCTGTGCCTCACTGTGCCTCCTTTTCTCTTCCCACCCCGCCCCCACCACAATTATTCTAACCTGACTCCTTCCCTAGAATTACTGTATAAAACCAAGAACTTCCACTTTCTTCCTTCCCTTCCTTCTACAGAATGATGAAGTCTTGAAGGGGGGGGGGGGGGACTTTTAGACTAGAAAAGGGAAGATTTGCAAGGGGACACAATAGTTGGCTTTAATTTCCCAGTTAGCTTCCAATTTCCCAGTCAAGTGTTCATCTAGTCTTTACCTGAAGAACTCAAAGGAAAAGAAAGTCATTACCCTACCCCTCGGGGCAGCGCCTTCCATTTCTAATTGTTGGGAAGTTTGTCTTTCTTATCCATAGTATTACACTCTAGTTCTGTTACCTGGGTGCCATAAAATCAAGAATTAATAATTAGGGATAGTTGAACAATAATGGAATACTATTGTGCTGTAAGAACTGATGAAGATTACGGCTTCTGAGAAACTTGAGAAGACTCATAGGAACTGATTCAGAGTGAACTAGGAGAGAACAATTTGTACAATATCAACAACATTGTAATGACTTAAGGATTCTGATCAACACAGGGATCCAGTCGAAATTCCAGAAGATTCGTGTCGAAACATGCTCCTCCTGATAGAGAGGCAGTGGGTTCAGGGTGCATATTGAGACACATTTTTTGAACATAGGCAACACTGGAATTTGTTTTGATTGACTATACATGCTTGTAACAAGGGTTTTATTTTTCTTTCTCAGTGGGAGGAGTAGGGAGGAGGTGAGAGGGAGAGAAGGTAGATTTTCATTAATTAAAAAATTAAAATAAAAATTTAAAAAGAATTAATTGTCGAAAGAGATCTCAGTATCCATTTAGTCCAATCTATAATCTTAAGAACAATCATAGGGTCATAGATCTAGAAAGGGCCTTAGTGGTCATCTAGTCCAACTCCCTCATTTTGCAGATGAAAAAACTGAGACTCAACTCAGAGAGAAGTGACTTGCTCCAAATTACACTGGTAGTATATGTCAGAGATAGGATTTGAACTCAGGTCCTTTGACTCAAAAGCCAATGTTCTTTCGATTGTACCATGCTCTGTTTACCTCATATCTGACAACTGGTCTTCCAGTTTCTTCTTGAAGACTTCCATGGAGAGGTAACTCACCACCTCCCAAGGCAGCCTATTCCATTTTTGAATAGCTCAATTTGTCAGGAAGTTTCTCCTGACAGCCACATGAAATTTTCCTATCTACAACTTCAGTCCATTGCTGCTAGTTCCTTTGTCCCCTTCCCTCAGCACCCCTGCATCTGATGATATTTAAAGAGCCAGTATGAAATTAAGGACAAATCATATTGACCCACTAGGCAGGTCTTCCAAGGGGATAATTAGTTCTGATCACAGTAATGCTGACTGAGTCCATGGCAGTTCGCTGGTCTATGTGACCAGAAAGCCACTTATATGGTGTTTCCTACATTTCTTTTCTTTATTCCATCTTTCTCCCTGCCCTTCTTCCTTTTCTCTTCCCACCCCCCCCCACAATTATTCTAACCTGACTCCTTCCCTAGAACTACTGTATAAAACGAAGAACTTCCGCTTTCTTCCTTCCCTTTCTTCCACAGAATGATGAAGTCTTGAGGATCTGTCAAAGGAGTGGGGCGGGGGGGGGGGGGGGGGGGGGGGGACTTTTAGACTGGAAAAGGGAAGATTTGCAAAGGGACACAATAGTTGGCTTTAACTAATGAAGGGCTTTCATGAGGGAGGGGAAATCAACTTGTTCTGCTTGGCTCCAGAGGAAAGTAGGAGAAATGAGTGAAAATTGCAAGGAGGTAAATCTGGGTTTAATGAACAGGAGGAAAGAAAATTCTAACCATTAAGAACTATCGGGGGGGGGGGGGGGGCAGCTAGATGGCGCAGTGGTTAAAGCACCGGCCCTGGATTCAGGAGTACCTGAGTTCAAATCCGGCCTCAGACACTTGACACTTACTAGCTGTGTGACCCTGGGCAAGTCACTTAACCCCCATTGCCTAAAAAAAAAAAAAAAAAAAAAAAAAAAGAACTATCGGGGCGGCTAGGTGGCGCAGTGGATAAAAGCACCGGCCCTGGATTCAGGAGTACCTGAGTTCAAATCCCGCCTCAGACACTTGACACTTACTAGCTGTGTGACCCTGAGCAAGTCACTTAACCCCCATTGCCCCGCAAAAAAAAAAAAAAAAAAAAAAGGAACTATCAACAAATGGAATGGAATGCCTGAGGAATCAATGGGTTCTCCCTCCATGAAAGGCACTCAGCAGCAGAGGGTTGACCAGTAAGAAATCTGCAACCTTGGACAGTGCTCCCTTCTTCTTGTTGTTTGAAGAGGCCCATGACATTGGGGTGATGTCATGACTTGCAGTGAATTGGATTTAAGTGAGGGAGGGCTGTGCAAGGTCATCAACTTCACTCCTCCAGAGCCATCTGGGGCCAGTGGCCAGACATAGATTAGGATGATTGGAGATGGCCCCAGATGTTTAAGCAATTAGGGTTAAGTGATTTGCCCAGGGTCACACAGCAAATAAATGTCTGAGGTGACATTTGAACTCAGGTCCTCCCAACTTCAGGAACAGTGTACTAGCCATTGTACCACCTAACTGCCCCAACAATGCTCCCTAGGCTTCTGGCAGTTGTGCTGAGGCCTGGACGTGGAGTAAGAACTAGCCTTGAGTTCTGCCTCTGCCATTTATGAACAGTGTGACCTTGGGCTTTTCTCTCATTATACTTCTTTGGATTTTTAAAAAAATATTAAATATTAAATATTTAAACCAAATTTTTAGGGGGAGAGTGGTGTTTTGGACCTGTGATTTAATTGTCACTGGGTTTCAACGTAGGACCTTCCTAATATGGAAACTGTCCACTGATGTATGTCAGCAACTTGCTGCCAAGTTATGGACTTGAAAAGTTGCCAAGGGCACTGAAGTGTCTTGCCCATTGTCCCATAACCAGCATGTCAGAGGAGGACTTGAACCCAGCTCCAAGGCCAGCCTTCTTATTCACTGTGTTGCACTGATGAATGCAAACTCTCAAATACCCAGAGAAGAACAAAAGAAAAAAAGATTGTAAGTCATTTTAAATGATACTTTAAACTGCTGACATTTATTTATTTATTTTTTTGCGGGGCAATGGGGGTTAAGTGACTTGCCCAGGGTCACACAGCTAGTAAGTGTCAAGTGTCTGAGGCCAGATTTGAACTCAGGTCCTCCTGAATCCAGGGCTGGTGGGTACTCTATCCACTGTGCCACCTAGCTGCCCTGACATTTATAATTCCTTAAAAAAAAAAGTGTATCTTAACTTTTCACCAGGGAGTCACACAATTACCTACTTTGTTTCCAAGTCTCCTGGACTTTTTTGCACTTACAGATGTTTCCACATCTGCTAAATGGAGATATTTATGCTTTCTTGATGCCTCCCAGAGTAGATGTGAATATCAGAAGAGGTCAAGGAAGCAATAACAAAGCATTCTATAAATGTCATCTAAAATTCTGCAGTATACTTTGGGATGCCAAGTACTGAGTCTTGGACTTGGTCATGTGCTCAGTATCAGTTAGTAGCTCCAAGGAGATCAAGGGTGAGAAAATGATTCCCTTAGCTATGGGTTCACATTCACTCTGACCTCTCCTATGCATTTATTTGTTTTTTTGTTTTGTTTTTTTTGAGGGGCAATGAGGGTTAAGTGACTTGCCCAGGGTCACACAGCTAGTAACTGTCAAGTGTCTGAGGCTGGATTTGAACTCAGGTACTCCTGAATCCAAGGCCAGTGCTTTATCCACTGCACCACCTAGCTGCCCCCTCCTATGCATTTATCACATTCTATTTTGTATTATAGTTATTTGACCTTAGGACTGTAGGATTTAGTGTTGTATGGGAACTTAAGAGTCCAGCCCTTCCATTTTACAGATGGGAAAAAATCAGGCTCTGAGAAGTTGTGACCTGCCCATCGTCACCTAGGCAGGCAGTGGGTAGAAGAGCATAGGTTTTGTTTTTTTTTTAAATTTTTTAATTTTTTTTAGTGAGGCAATTGGGGTTAAGTGACTTGCCCAGGGTCACACAGCTAGTTAAGTGTCTGAGGCCGGATTTGAACTCAGGTCCCCCTGACTCCAGGGCCGGTGCTCTATCCACTGCGCCACCTAGCTGCCCCAGAGCATAGGTTTTAAACCTAGGTTCTCTTGCCTTTAAATTCAGGACTCTTTCCACCACACCACAATGGCCTCTTATTTGTATTTAGGTCTGATCATCCCAACTAGACTATGAGCTCCATGAGAGCAGTGATAGAATCTTGTCTATCTTTTCTACCTCTAGCAATAATAATAATAATAATAACAATAATAATAATAATCTAACATTTATATAGATTCTACTATGTGCCAGGCACTGTGCTTGACAAATATCTCATTTGATCCTCACAACAGCCTGGGGAGGTAAGTGCTATGATCACCCCCATTTTATGAATGAGGAAACTGAGGCAAACAGAGATTAAGTAACTTGCCCAGGGTATCACAGCTAAGGCTAGATTTGAACTCAGGTCTTTCTGGCTCCAGGCCCAGTGCACTATCCATTGTGTCATCCAGCTGAACTTAGCCCAGAAAGTAGTACATAGTTAGGTGTTTCTTTCTCTCTCTCTCTCTCTCTGTCCCTCTCTCTCTGTCTCTCTTTTTCTATCTCTGTCATCCCTAAATATCTCCTTAAGGACTACTAGTTCCTTCTTCTTACCTATAGATATTCCCCCATTCTTTAATATTGTTTTAATTTTTTTTTTTTGCGGGGCAATGGGGGTTAAGTGACTTGCCCAGGGTCACACAGCTAGCAAGTGTCAAGTGTCTGAGGCCGGATTTGAACTCAGGTCCTCCTGAATCCAGGGCCGGTGCTTTATCCACTGTGCCACCTAGCTGCCCCCTCCCCCATTCTTTAAAAAAATCCTTAACTTGATCCTGTTATTTCCCTTGAACTCTCCTCCTATATCTGAATTCCCTTTCATAAACTCCTAGAAAAAAATCCTCTGCTTTTGTGGCCTTACCTCCCACTCACTTCTGAACTCTTTCGATCTGGCTTCCATCTTCACCTGTCTACAGAACAGCTCTCTCCAAGGTTACCAGTGATCTCCTAGTGACTCATTTTATTGGCCTCTCCTCAGTGTCCACATTCCTTGGCTTCTCTGTAGCTTTTAATCCTGTCAGTCAATGAGGGCCTGAACTCAGGAGGTGGCCGTGAGGGTGGAGAGGAGGGGACCGATGTGAAAGATAGGGTGGGTGTAGCATCGACTGAATTTGGCAGAATGGTGTGATGGAAAGTGCACTGCACAGGGAATGGAGAGAGATCTGAGTTCATATCCCACCTCTGACAGTTAAAATTATTTGACCAAAGCCATCTGTGCCTCAGTTTTATAATCTGGAAAATGGGGATAATAGAAGAATTGATTTAGTACTCTGCATTTTTCTTCTTTGGTCATGGTGTCCTTTATTTCTTGTAGTTTTTTTGGGGAAGTATTAACTCATTTCTATGCCAAAGGTTGTTATAGACAAGATCTTTCCCAAGCTTAAAAAGAGGTGCTCAATTTATAGTCCTATAATTGGACTGAGAAAACAAAGGATAAAAGAGGATGGTATAAGACTGAAAGACAAATAGGGAGCAATAGAAAAAAAATCTAGGAACACATAATATATATTTTTCCTGATAAAAGTATTTTATTATTTTCCTTCCCCACTCCCCCAGACAGCAGGTAATCTAATATAGGTTATATGTATATATAATAACATTAAACATATTTCTGCATTAGTCATGTTATAAGAGAAGAATCAGAGCAAAAAAGGAAAAACCTCAAAAAAAGAAAAAAACCAGCACCCAAAACAAAAGAAATAGTATGACTCGGGGGCAGCTAGGTGGCACAGTGGGTAGAGCACCGGCCCTGGAGTCAGGAGTACCTGAGTTCAAATCCGGCCTCAGACACTTAACACTTACTTACTAGCTGTGTGACCCTGGGCAAGTCACAACCCCAATTGCCTCACTTAAAAAAAAAAAAAAAAGAAATAGTATGGCTCAATCAGCATCCAAATTCCACAGTTCTTTTTTTTTTCCCTTGGATTTGGAGAAAGTTTTCCATCATGAGTCTTTTGGAACTTTCTTGTACCATTGTATTGGTGAGAAGAATCTAATCCATCACAGCTGATCAACACATAATGTTGATGATACTGTGTATAATGTTCTTCTGGTTCTGCTCATCTCATTCATCATCAATCCTTCCAGGTTTCTTACAGCACAATAGAATTCCATTACATTCATATACCACAACTTGTTCAGCCATTCCCCGATTGATGGGCAACCCCTCAATTTCCAATTCCTTGCCACCACAAAAAGAGCAGCTATAAATATTTTTGCACATGTGGGTCCTTTTCCCTTTTTTATGATCTCTTTGGGAAAAAGGCCCAAAAGTGGTATTGCTGGGTCAAAGGGTATGCACAGCTTTATAGCCATTGGGCATAATTCCAAATTACTCTCCAGAATGGTTGGATCAGTTCACAGCTCCACCAACAATGCATTAGTGTTCCAATTTTCCCACAGCTTCTCCAACATTTATTATTTTCCTTTTTTGTCATATTAGCCAATCTGATAGGTGTCAAGTGGTACCTCAGAATTGTTTTAATTTGCATCTCTCTAATCAATAGTGATTTAGGGCATTTTTTAATATGGGAATAGATAGCTTTGATTTCTTCATTAGAAAACTGCCTGTTGTGGACAGCTAGGTGGCGCAGTGGATAGAGCACTGGCCCTGGATTCAAGAGTACCTGAGTTCAAATCTGGCCTCAGACACTTGACACTTACTAGCTGTGTGACCCTAGGCAAGTCACTTAACCCCCCTTGCTCCGCAAAAAAACCCAAAAAACCAAAAACAAACAAACAAAAAAGAAAACTGCCTGTTCATATCCTTTGACCATTTCTCAATTGGGGAATGAAGTGGATTCTTATAAATTTGATTTAGTTCCCTATATATTTTAGAAATGAGGCCTTTATCAGAGGTACTGGCCATAAAAATTGTTTCCCATCTTTCTGCATCCCTTCTAATTTTGGATGCATTGCTTCTGTTTGTACAAACCCTTTTTAATTTAATGTAATCAAAATCATCCATTTTGCATTTCATAATATTCTCTATCTCTTGTTTGGTCATAAACTGTTCTCCTTTCCAAAGATCTGAAAGGTAAACTATTCCTTCCTCTCCTAATTTACCTATGGTATCAACTCTTATATCTAAATCATGTATCCATTTTGACCTTATTTTAGTATAAGGTGTAGTATAAGGTGTAAAAGGAACACATAATATATTGAAGGGAAAACTGATTACAACCCCTAGACAGGGGCTTTCTATTGTTCTATTGTTTCCCACAGGAAATTTCCCATAGTCCTTAAGGAGAAAGGCACACACATTTAATAAATACTATGTGACAGGCACAGTTTGATAAATGCTTTATAAATATTATCTAAATTGATCCTTACAACATTCCTGGGAGGTAGGGACAATTATTATCTCCATTTCATAGTTGAGAAAACTGAGGCAGACAAGAGGTTAGGCAACTTTCCCAGGGAAGTATCTGAAGCTGGATTTGAATTCAGATCTTCCAGACTCCAGGCCCAGAGATTTCTCTACTGTGTCACCTAATTGCTCTAGATAGTGATATCTAATTGATTCATATTCCTTTACATCAATGTCCCATTCTAAAGTTCAAAAGAAAAAGATAAGCCAAGATTGATGTTTCCTCTCTGCAGTACTGAGATAGGCATTCTCTATCTCTACACAGTTAAGAAGTTGCAAGGATCAGATGAAATGATATCTGTAAAGCGTTTTGCAAACCTGAAAACTTCATTATTCATGTTGTTGCTGCCCCCTGAATGAATGTGGGTGGTGAAGGTGGAATTAGATAGAAAAAAAAAAAAAAGAATTGGATAGAAAATTACCCTGGGGTTTTGGTCCTGGATAACTGGGAGGATGACATTGCCCTAGACACAAATAGGGAATTTGCAAATAGCAGAGGGCTTAGAGGGGAAGCTGGGTAACATAGTGCTATAGAAAGAATGCTGGATTTTGAGCCAGAGGACTTGAATTCAAATCCCTGTTGATTCTGCTACTTATTACCTGTGCAACCTGTGTGATACTTCCTCTTCCTGGGCTTCTCTACCTTCTCACCTGCAAAATGAGGGTGTTGGATGACCTCTGAGGTCTCTTTCAGCTTTGAGTATGTGATTGATGATTTTTCCCTTTGAGTATGTGATTGATGATTTTTCCATCCTAGGGTGATTTGGGACCTGTTGAATTTGAGGGGCCAGCAGGCTCATTAGTTAAATGGTGTGTCAGTGGCTAGAAGGAGGGCACTCATCTAGTCTATGAGAGAAGCTGCAATGCTCTCCCTTTTTGGTCCATGAGTTCTCTTTTTTTTTGTTTTGTTTTGTTTTAGTGAGGCAATTGGGGTTAAGTGACTTGCCCAAGGTCACACAGCTAGTAAGTGTTAAGTGTCTGAGGTCGGATTTGAACTCAGGTACTCCTGATTCCAGGGCCGGTACTCTATCCACTGAGCCACCTAGCTGCCCCTCCCCGAGTTCTCTTAGTTCTTTCTAGTTCCAAGCTCAGATTAAGTGCTACCTGCTACAGGAATCTTTTCCTGTCTCCTTCAATCTGCATTCATTCATTCATTCATTTATTTATCTATTTATTTATTTGCTTATTCATTCATTCACCTGTTTTGTTTGTTTATCTATCTATGTATCTGCTTGTTTGTCAATTTATTTATTCATCCATTCATTCATCTATTTATTTATTTATTCATCTATCTATTTATTTATTTAATTATCTATTCATTCATTCATTTGTTTGTTTGCTCATTCGTTTATTTATTTGGGAAGAAAGCTAGATAATTCAGTGGATTGAGCAGGGGGCCTGGAGTCAGTCAGATCTGAGTTTAAATCTGGCCTGAGACACTTATTAGTTGTGTGACCTTGGGGTAGTCACTTAACCTCTGTTTGCTTTAATCCACTGGAGAAGGAAATGGCAAACCACTCTAGTCAGTGTCAAGTGTCTGAGGCTGGATTTGAACTCAGGTACTCCTGAATCCAGGGCCAGTGCTTTATCCACTGTGCCACCTAGCTGCTCCCTCAATAGACTTTTTTTTTTAGTGAGGCAATTGGGGTTAAGTGACTTGCCCAGGGTCACATAGCTAGTAAGTGTTAAGTGTCTGAGGCCGGATTTGAACCCAGGTCTTCTGACTCCAGGGCCGGTGCTCTATCCACTGTGCCATCTAGCTGCCCCGTCAATAGACTTTTTAGAGACAAGAAAAACTAAGGGTCAGGAAAGGTAACTTACCTAAGGTTACATGGCTAGCAAGCCAGAAATGGAGGATTCAACCTAGACTCCAAGTCGAGGGTTATGGGCCTGGACACCCCCCTCTCCCCCATCAAGATTATCTTAATCAGGGGAAAGGCAACTTCTCCTTTGGTCTATGGCTTACTGATGGAGGCCTTCTCCCCAAGGACAGAACACTTGGACAAAGCTTCTTCCCCCTTGGAAGAAGCAACTCTTGGCTATCTGGTAGCTGGTAGCCTTTGCCCTCCCAAGGTCACTGGTCTCTTGGCAGGCCAGGCTATAATTTCCAACTCCTCCAGAGTCTGAGCTTTGACCTTCAGCCTCAGGGAGTGATTGGCTGAAAAGGGGGAGTTTTGTCATTCTGAGCTTAGGGGCCTGACAGGCTCACTAAATAAGGACAGTCTGGTGATCTCACTCAAAGGGGTCCAGGACACCTTGTGCCAGTATTGTCCTTGATTAGAGGTCTCATCGCCCTCTCTGTCATCGTCCCTGTGGGGCATAAACCAGGGGTCAAGAACATTGGCATGCATATCCTTGGGGGTAGGGGCAAAGTCCCCATCCAAATCTACCTCTTCCTCTCCCCACTCTGAAATCCCAGGGGTCACCCAAAATTAAAAGAACTGATTATAGTTTGGAGAAATATTATTTAGTTCAGTTAAGCACAGTGTAACGATTGGAATAATGCCACCTGCTGGATACTTACTGTAGAAGAGTTCTGCCCATGAAGCGAAGGTCTTTGAGGGCAAGACCAGGAGTCTTTTCTTTGGCATCAGGAAGTGACGCGGACGAGTGGGAGGAAGAAGGAAGAGAGTAGCGCTCGGGCTGAGACTCTTTCCTCTGGACTCTGGTGGAGAAGGGAGCTAGAAATGTGCTCTCCCTTTAATAGATAGGAATCTAGGCCTTTCTCTCTCTCTTTACCAAATTCTTATTCTCCTTAATAAATGCTTAAAAGTCTAACTCTTGCTAAAGCTTATAATTTATTGGCGACCACTCATTAGATATTTTAGACAGACTAGCTAGAATTTTAGCCCTTAACAACAGGAAACACTTGGAGGGGGGCAGAGAAGAGGAAATCCTAAGACCACAGAGGTAGAGACAAAAGAGACCCCAGCAGTCATTTTACAGATCAGGAAACTGAGGCCCAGGGATTTGAAGTGAATTGTTCAAAGTCAAGTAGGTCTGATCATTTACATCCATACCAGTCAGTAAGCCTTTATTAAGTACTCACTATGTATCAGGAACTGTGCTAAGCACTGGATATCCAAAAAGAGGCAAAAGTCAGTCAGTCCCTGTCCCCAAGGAGCTCACAGTCTAATGGGGGAGATAATAAGCAAACAATTATGCAGCAAACAATATATACTAGGGAAAAACTGGACATAATCAATAGAGGAAAGGCGTTTGAATAAAAAAAATGACACTGTGCTTGGAGTTTATGATCTAATGAGAAATAAAAGGTATATATGAGGGGCAGCTAGGTGGTGCAGTGGATAGAGTACAGGCCCTGAAGGCAGAAGGAACTGAGTTCAAATCCAGCCTCAGACACTGGATATTTATTGTGTTATTCTGGGCAAGTCACTTAACTCAGATTGCTTTGCCCAAAAAAAGTATCTATGATATTGGGAAAAGATGAGATACTAAGATGGTAAAAAGATTTTTTGCTGGAAGAAGGGAGTGGTAAATTCCAACAGTTGACTGTGAGCTCTTTGGGGACAGGGATTTTTTTGGGGGGGAGGGAGGAGCTTCTTTGTATCTTCAGCTTTTTTATTAATGCATTTTTGTTGTTCAGTCATGTCCAACTCTTCATCAGCCCTTTGAATTTTTTCTCGGCAAGATCCAGCTCATTTTACCAATGAGGAAACTAAGGCAAACAGGGTTGAGTGACTTACCCAGGGTAACACAGCTATTAAGTATCTGAGGTCAGATTTGAACTCAGGAAGATGAGTCCAGACCAGATGCTCTATGCACTATGGTGCCCCCTTGTGCATGCATGACTGATGCTAAACAATTAACTGACAATGGAAGTTAACACTCCCATTTTATGTTTGAGAAAATTAAGACCTTGGGATTTAAAGGGATTTGCCCAAGGTCACAAAGGGGAAGAATCAGATCAAATCCATTGTTCTTTCCATTACACCAAAATCTGTAGGGAGGTGGGGGCAGGAATCAGAGAAAGGTAGCTAAATTAGATTAATTCCAGGTTAGGAGGTTTTGAATCATAGTATTCAGGTGAAGAAGGAATATAAAAGAATCCATTTTCCCCTTCCCTTCCCTTCCCTTCCCTCCCCTCCCCTCCCCTCCCCTCCCCTCCCCTTCTCCTTTGGGCCTTTCCTACCCCATTCTATCAGGAATAAGAATGCTCTAAGCTTACCTCCTAGAAGCCCTCCCTTATTCATTCTCCCTGCCTTTATCCCTTCATTGGCTCCCATTTCTTCACTGATGTGCTCTGTTTGTATATCATTAACTGTACTCGTTCTTACAATGGCACTGCTCTCCCAAGTTGTCTCAAGTCAGCTCCCTCTGAGGGATGTGCTAGAGCCAGCTTGAAACAGCTCAGGGAAGCTGATTGTTAAATTTTTAACCTACCCATCTGGCCTTGATTTATTGCTCTGTTGATTTCCCAGACTTAAGAAGTCATGGAGGGGCAGCTAGGTGGCACAGTGGATAGAGCACTGACCCTGGAGTCAGGAGGACCTGAGTTCAAATCCAGCCTCAGATACTTGACACTATCTGTGTGACCCTGGGCAAGTCACTTAACCCCAATTGCCTCACTAAAAAAAAAAAAAAGAAGTGATGGAGAAAATGTTAATAATGCAGATTAATAATGGAGATTTCCCCCAGAGATTTGGTTGTTCAACATTTCCCTGCACTGGTATCTGGTTGCATCTCTCAAACACCTCTTTCAGAGAAAGAACCAAGTCTTTAACCTCTTTTCTATTTTATCTGATGTCCAGAATCTGAAGCTGTGGTTTCAATGTGTGTGTTGGGGTGGGGGGAGGAGAGCTTCCCACAACTCATATCTTTTTGGCTTCATTTGGAAAAATTTCCAATTGTAGAATTTAACTCAGTATAATCTGGACATGTTGTAGTTGTGGTTCAGTTGTGTCTGGCTCTTCATGTCCCCATTTGGGATTTTCTTGGCAAAGATACTGGAGTGGTTTTCTATTTCCTTTTCCAGCTCATTTTACAGATGAGGAAACTGAGGCTAACAGGGTGAAGTGACTTGTCCAGGGTCACACAGCTAGTAAGTGTCTGAGGTCAGATTTGAACTCAAAAAGATGACTCCAAGCTTGACTCCAAGCCCAGTGCTCTATCCACTGTGCCACCTAGCTGCCCCAGATTTGGACATGAGGTAGCGTTAATTTCAAACCACAGACAGAATGCAAACATAGTGGGCCCCCAATCAGAGCTATAGAAGGATGAGTTTGTGTGTGTTTGTCGGGGTAGGGGTGGGTTGGGTGGGTGGGGAGGCAGATGGGACACTTTCCTCATTGGAAGGTGCCATCACAACTTGCTTGGGTCCTTCCATTCCTCACATATTACGCTTCACCTCCTCTCTTCCTGCTTTTGCAGTGGTTGTTTCCCAAGCCTGGCATGGCCCCATATCCATCTCTTAGCTTCTCTGATTTCCTGCAAAATCCAGTTCAAACTCTGCCTTCAGCAAGAGGCCTTTCCTGTCTCCTCTTCCCTTTCCCCCCATCTTCCAGCTGGTAGTGCCCTGGCTCTGAGATCATATTCTGTTTACTCTGCATCTATCTATCTCTCATGTACCTAGTTAGTTATATGTCTCCCTCCCACAAATGAGCCAACCCTGCCCCCAAATGCTCCCCCATCACCACCTGCCTTAGAATGTGAGCTCCTTGTGAGCAGGGATTGTTTTTACCTTTTCTTGTATCCCTTGTGCCTAGCTCATAGTAGGTACTTCAATACTCCCTGACTGACTCCCTAGGGCTTTCAAAACTTCTGGAGACCCCATCCCACTCCTCCCGATTTCCCTGGGGACCTCTCAATCCTGTTTTGGCTAGGATCAGAACACTGCTCTCTTAGTATAACTGTACTCTAGGTCTGATTGTCAATCAATCAATAAACATTTATTAAGTACCTACTGTTTGTCAATTTATTATTATTTATTTAATTAATACCCAGAGACTGCTAGTGGTGCTGTGGCTAGATCAGTGGGCCTGGACTCAGGAAGATCTGAGTTCAAATATCATCTCAGAAACTTATTAGTGGTGTGCCCCTGAGCAAGTCACTTTACCACTGTCTTCCTTAGTTTCCTCAATTGTACAGTGGGGATAATAGCACTTACCTCACAAAGTTGTGAGGATCAAATGAGATAATATTTGTAAAGTGCTTAGCAGGGTGACTGACATATAGTAAGGTGCTATCGAGATGCTTAGGTAGGGCAGCTGGGTGACACAGTGGATAGAGGGCCAGGCTGGAGTCAGGAAGACTCATCTCCCTGAGTTCAAATTTGGCCTCAGATACTTACTAGCTGTATGACCCTGGACAAATCACTTAATCCCATTTGTCTCAGTTTCTTCATCTGGAGAAGGAAACAGCAAACCACTCCAGGATCTCTGCCAAGAAAACCCCAAATGGGTCATGCAGAGTCAGACACAACTGAAACAACTGAACAGCAACATAGAAATACTTATTCCCTCCTTTCCCTTCCCTACTATGTGCCAGACACTGGTGACTATCTAGTGGCCTGCTGTCCCTGCTGTATTTTTTAAATTTTTAAAAAATTTTTTTTTTGCAGAGCAATGGGGTTTAAGTGACTTGCCCAGGGTCACACAGCTAGTAAGTGTCAAGTGTCTAAGGCCAGATTTGAACCCAGGTATTCCTGAATCCAGGGCCAGTGCTTTATCCCCTGCACCACCTAGCTGACCCCCTCTGTAGTTTTACCACCCCCTCCCCCATCTCCAACCAAAGCTTGTTGTCTCTTGGCTCCTTATCCTCTTTTAAATGTTGTCATTCTATTTCTGTTTCAAGTTCTTTTATGCCTTCTCATAGTGAGGCTCCCATGGAGTTTTAGAATTAGGATTTCTCACTTCTCATATACAGTCTCATGCCAAATCCTATTGATGTCATCCCCCTCTCTCTCTCACTCTCTCTCTGCTGACCTGTTATTGCATCACTGTAGAAACTGATGGAAATAGTATAGAAATCTATAGAAACACTATCTCTCCCAATGCTGTTAGGAGATTAGCTTGTAACTTATGGTCTTTAATTTAAAAAAAATTTTTTTTCTATCATTCTGAATTTAATCACCAAATAAAATGAGCATTGCCACATAGGAAGTAAAACAGAATAAGACTGTACATGACACTGATTTTCTATTATGTACAGCTTGTATTTCATTTGAAGAATAAAACAGATTCAACATTTAGATTTTAAAGTTGTCCTGCTTATCTGTCTTCTTTTGGCCTTCCTTTCTCTTCTGTTCACTTTTTTAAAGTTAATTTTATTTTTTTTCAACTAATGAAAACACATTTTCTCTTCTTTCACTGTCTCCCCCTTATTAGAAAAAAAGAAAAACAACATGTACTCTGTCAGGAGGAAGGGAGCATGTTTCACCATGAATGCCTCAGAAATTGTGGTTGATCATTATAACTGATCAGAGTCCTTAAGTGTTTCGAAACTTTTTGTCTTTAAAATAACATGGACTGGTGGCAGCTAGGTAGTTCAGTGGATAAAGCACCAATCCTGGATTCAGGAGGACCTGAAGTTCAAATCTAGCCTCAGACACTTGACACTTACTAGCTGTGTGACTTTGGGCAAGTCACTTAATCCCCATTGCCCCACAAAAAAAAAATAAATAACATGGACTTATTTGTCATCATATAAAGATATAAATTGTTCTCCTTGTATAAGTACAATAAATATCCTGTGGCCCAAAATGTGAAATTATAGTTTCACATGGACTATTATTGTATAAATTGTTCTCCTGGCTCTGATCACTTGCACTCTGAATCAGTTCATACAAGTTTTCCCAGGTGTCTCAGAAACCATTTCCTTTATAGTATTCCATCACATTTATATACCAACATTTGTGTAACCATTCCTCATTGGGCGAATCTCTTCTTAGTTTCCAGTTCTCGGCCATTATAAAAAGAGATGCTATAAATATTTTTGTACATATGGCTCCTTCTCCTGTTTCTTTGACAGTCTCTTTGGAGTATAGACCTAATAGTGTTATCACTGAGTCAAAGGGGATGCACAATTTAATAGCTTTTTAGACATAGTTCCAAATTGCTTTCCAGAATGGCTGGACCAGTTCATATCTCCACCAATGGTTCATGAATGTACCTGTTTTCCCATAGCCCCTTCAGCATTTGTCATTTTCATTTTTGTCAACTTTGCCAAATTGCTAGGTAGAAGGTGACCTCAGAGTTGCTTTAGTTTTCCTAATTATTATAGTGGTTTAGAGCTTTTTGTCATGTGGCTATTGATAGCTTGGATTTTATCCTCTGAAAACTGTCTGTTTATATCCTTTAACCATTTTTTGACTTTGGCAACAGCTCTTATTCTTATAAATCTGAATTTCTTCTCTATATGGCTTAGAAACAAGTGCTTCTTCAGAGAAATTTGTAAAGGTTTTTCCCCTTATACCTGCTTCTCTTCTAATTTAGCCACATTGGTTTTATCTGTGCAAAAACTTTTCTGTTTTACATAATCAAAGTTATCCATTTTACCTTCTGTAATTCTTTCTATCCCTTGTTTAGTCATGAACTCTTCCCCTATCCATAGATCTAACAAGTAATTTCTTCCTTGTTCCTCTAATCAGTTTATGTCTTTATGTCTGAGTCATGTGCCTATTTGGACCTTATCTTGGTGTATATTGTGAGATATTGGTCTATATCTTTTTTCTGCTCAATTGCTTTCTAGTTTTCCCAGAAGTTTATGTCAGATAGTGAGTTCTTACCCGAATAACTAGGATCTTTGGATTTATCAAACACAAGGCTACTGTGCATGTTTGCTTTTGTATTTCGTTGTTCAGTCATTTTCTGTCTTGTCTGATTCTCACTTTTTTTTTTTTTTGGTGAGGCAATGAGGGTTAAGTGACTTGCCCAGGGTCACACAGCTAGTAAGTGGCATGTGTCTGAGGTCATATTTGAACTCAGGTCCTACTGAATCCAGGGCTGGTGCTTTATCCACTGCACTACCTTGTTGCCCCCTTTTCTGATTCTTCATGACCCATTTGGGGTTTTCTTGGCAGAGATACCAGAATGTTTTGCCATTTCCTGCTCCAGCTCATTTTACAGATAAGGAAACTGAGGCAAATATGATTAAATGATTTGCCCAGGGTCACACAGCTAGTAAATATCTGAGGCCAGATTTGAACTCAGGAAGATGAGTCTTCCTGACTCCAGGTATGGGTTCTATCTGCCAAGCCATCTAGCTACTTTGCTTCTGTATGTATATTGTTTAACTATTCTGTTCCACTGATCAAACTTTCTATTTCTTACCCAATACAAATTGTTTTGTTTTAGTTTATGTTTATTTTCCCTTCCAAATTTTCTCGCTCCCTTTATCCCCTCCTTGACCCATTGAGAAGATAAGAAATGCCATACTAATTATACATATGCCAAACTGTTTTGATAATTACGGCTTTGTAATATAATTCAAGATATGGTGCTGTTTGGCCTTTTCTTTCTCACTTAAATTATTTCCCTTGATGT
The DNA here is from genome assembly GCF_019393635.1 of Dromiciops gliroides. NCBI lineage: Eukaryota > Metazoa > Chordata > Mammalia > Microbiotheria > Microbiotheriidae > Dromiciops > Dromiciops gliroides. The sequence goes on from NC_057863.1 coordinate 604,121,332, forward strand.
TCTTGACATTTTGAATCCTCTGAATGAATTTTGTTATTATTTTTTCTAGCTCTATAAAGTAATCCTTTGGTATTTTTATTGGTATGGAACTGAATAAGTAAACTAATCTGGGTAGTGTTTTCATTTTTATTATATTGGGCTAAGACCACTAGTGAACAATAAATATTCTTCAGTTATTTACATCTCTATTTGTATATTTTCTAGTTATATTCACAAAATTCTTGCGTATGTCTTGGTAGATAAATTTACAAGTATTTTATATATTCTATAGTTATATTCAATGGCATTTATCTATTTCTTCCTGTTGGGTTTTAGTGATAATATAAAATGCTGATGATTTATATGGATTTATTTTATATCTTGAAACTTTGCTGTTAATTGTTTTAATTAGTTTTTAGTTGACTCTCTAGGGTTCTCTAATTAAACTATCATATCATTTGCAAAAAGCAATCATTTGTTTCCTCTTTGCTTATGCTTATTCCCTCAATTTCTGTTTTTTTGTTTTAGTTATATAGGTAGCATTTCTCACTCAATATGCAATAGTAATGGTGATAATGGACATTCTTGCTTTATCCTGATCTTACTAAAAACTTTTGTTGTTTCTTTTATTAATATGATCAGATATGTTGATTAATTTCCTAATGTTGAAGTAACTCTGCATTCTTGTTATAAATCCAACTTGATAGCGTATAAGCTTTCTGATATCTTGTGATAGTCTCCTTGCTAATATTTTATTTAAAATGTTTGCATCGATACTCATTAAGGATATTGCTCTATGATTTTCCTTTTCTGGTTTAACTCTCCCTAGTTCAAGTATCAATAACACATTTGTATCATTGAAAGAATTTTGGGGGGGCAGCTAAGTGGCACAGTGGATAAAGCACCAGCCCCTGGTTTCAGAAGGACCTGAGTTCAAAATCTGACTCAGACACTTGACACTTAAGAGCTGTGTGACCCTGGGCAAGTACTTAACCCTCATTGTCCTGTTCCCCGCCCACAAAAAAAATTGATGGGGTGGCTAGGTGGCTAAGTGGATAAAGCACCAGCCCTGGATTCAGGAGTTCTTGAGTTCAAATCCGGCTTTAGATACTTGACACTTACTAGCTGTGTGACCTTAGGCAAGTCGCTTAACCCCCAATTGCACCGAAAAAACCAAACAAAAACCAAACCAAACAAAACAAAAAATTGATGATACCTTCTTTTCAATTTTTCAAGTAACTTTTGTAATATTGGAATTATTGTTCTTTAAATGTTTGATAGAATTCACCCATAAACCTAGATGTCCTGGGATTTTCTTTGGTAACTCATTTATTGTGTTTTCAAATTCTTTTTCTGAGATTAGATTATTTAAGACTTCTTTTTCTTCTTCCTCTTCTTCTTCAGTTCTGTTAATCTAAGTATTTTATATTTTTGTAAATATTCATCCATTTCATTTAGATTGTCAGTTTTATTGACATATAAGATAGGGCAAAATAGGTTCTAATAAATTTCTTAATTTTATCTTCATTTTTTGTGTGAATTGGCCTTTTTTAATTTTTCCTACTGGTAATTAAGTTTTCCACTCCCCACCCCCCCCCCCCACCCAATCAAATTAGCTAAAGGCTTGCTCTACAAAGAAGAAACATAGTCCCTGCTCTTGGGCTCACAGTCCACTGGGGCAGACAATATACAAACAACTTATCTATATACAAGATAAGTACAAGTATAAATGAGAGGTTAATTGCTGCTTGACTGAAAAAACTTTGTACTTCTAGAGTATGCCATAGTACCTAATACTCTCAGGTTTCTTAGGAAACTCCCATTTGCTTAAAATCACTTTCCCTGTCTGATCCGTTACTGAAGGATGGGGAGGCTGAATTAGCTTCATCAATTAGTTAAGCAATAAACACCTATTGTACAAAGTGGTTATGAGTAATAGCCCTGTCCTAGATACTGGGGAAAGAGATAAAAAGGAACAATCCTTGATCTCAAGAGGTTTACATTCTAGGAAGAGAAACCATATTCGCACATGTAGTTATGTACCAAACACTTATACAGAGTAAATATAATAATTTCAAGGGAGGAGGCAGCAGGGAGGAGTGGAACCTTGGGTAGTTGGGATCGAATCCAGGAATAAAGTGATGCAAAAGACTGGGAGCTTGTTTGTTGTTGGCGATATTTTTTGGGGCGGTTACCTTCCCCCCTTCCTCTCCCTGCCCCAGCACTTAGCACAGTGCCTGGCCCATAGTAGGCACTTAATAAGTGCTTATTGACTGACTGAGCTTCGAATAGAGCTGACATTTGAGTTGATAGAAAACCTTGAGAGTACCAGCATCAATGTCTTAGCTATATTTTTCATTTCCAGCACCTGGACAGTGTTCTGCACCCATTACAGGCAGAGAGGATCATCATTACAAAGACATCAAGAAAGGAAAGGGAGCATTTTACATGAAGAACAGCAAGTAGGTCAGTACAGTTACATTATAGAGTGTATAATTGGGAGTGATGTATCCGAAGACTAGAAAGATGGGAATTGAAGAGGTTTAAATGTCAAATAGAAGAATTTATGTTCTAGGTAATACAATATAATATAACCTAATATACTTTAATATTAATATAATATGACATAAATGGTGACATATTAATGCAATATGATAATTTGATTTAATTTAATTATAGGTAACAAGGGCCCATTGGAGTTGATGGAGAAGGGGATGACACTTTTGGACAACCTATATTTGTTCAGTTGAATGTAATTCCTCTTATTCAAAAAATGTAATTAGATTAAATAGGAGTATGTAGACTTTACAAAAGTTGTCAATATGACCCAATGTGCACTATGGTGATTTCTTCTTTTTACAGTTTTCACCTGGAGAAGAAATAACATTTTTCTATTTTACCTGGCAGTAAAAAAGCCACACCCACTGTTGATCTCCAAGCTCTCATTTAGGATTATGGACTAGACCAGGGTGTCTTAAACTTTTTCCACTTGCTTGCAACCCTTTCTGCCTGAGAAATTTTTACTTGGCCCCGGACATATAAGTATATAAAGTAGGTATGCAAATCATTTGCTGACAAATTTTTCCCAAACCCCACATTCAGTTACATGATCCCATATGGGGTCAACACCTAAAGTTTAAGAAGCTTAGTTTAGACCTATGATTTCAATGTTATAGGGAACTCTCAGATAAGGGGACTTACTCTACCAATGTAATTTAGCTCTTTCTCTGAGAGAGTTGTCCAGGGCATAAAAAGGTTAGGTGACTCTCCCAAGGTTACATAGTCAGTACAGGGCAGTATGCCCCCTCCGCCCAGACAGAACTTGAAATGGTCTGCCTAACTCCAAGGCCAACCACCCACTAGTACAAGCAGCCTCTATTTATTTCATTTAAGTCTCTCAGGAACCCTGTGGTCTAAGTATACTATATATCTATGTGAAACTTTCTCTGGTGGAATTTAAATTCCTTGAGGGCAGGACTCTTATTTTGTTTTTCTTTGTACTTTTAGCCCCAAGAGTTTAACACAAAATGTTGGTCAATTAATGTCAAAGATTCTCTAGTTCTGCTTATTTCATTCTGCATCAGTTCATATATATCTTCCTAAGCTTCTCTGAATCTTTCATGCTCATTATTTCCTTCCACACAATAATATTCCATTACATCTATATTCTATTCTTTGTTTAGCCATTCCCCAATCAATGGACAGTCTGTTCTTAATTTTTGCTGACACAAAAAGTGCTTCTATAACTATTTTGCAATACATTGAATGTTTCTTTGTTTTTGACCTCCTTGGAGTCATGCTTACAGTAGTGGGATTGTTGGATCAAAGGGGATGAACAATTTAGTTACTTACCTTGATAATTCTAAATTGTTTTCCAAAAATGGCTAGGCACCTGGGTGTGCCTGCCTTTCCACAGCTCTTCCAAAACTATTTCCTTTTATTTATTTATTTAGTGAGGCAATTAGGGTTAAGTGACTTGCCCAGGGTCACACAGCTAGTAAGTGTTAAGTGTCTGAGGCCCGATTTGAACTCAGGTCCTCCTGACTCCAGGGCCGGTGCTCTATCCACTGCACCACCTAGCTGCCCCAATTTCCTTTTATTTTTAAAGGCAGCTCTTGGATTCAGGAAGACCAATCTCTTACTAGCTGTGTGACTCTCCCAACCTCAGTTTCCTCATCTGTAAAATGGGTGCTAATAAACAGTTCAAAGTAGGTGAAGTTTCAGCCACAAGATGAATGCAGACCTTAAAGGATCCTGGTGAACTCAGCCAATCAACTGTACTAGACCTGGAGGGCAATCACACACAATTCCCCAGACAGAGCATTATGAAGAACAAATGAGTTAACATGTGTAAAGCCCTTTGGAAACCTTAAAGAGCTATGTAAATGCTGGTTATTTTTTGAAAAATTATCTTTGCAGGGGCAGCTAGGTGGTGCAGTGGATAGAGCACTGGTCCTGGATTCAGGAGGGCCTGAGTCCAAATCCAGCCTCAGACCTGTGACACTTACTAGCTGTGTCACCCTGGGCAAGTCACTTAACCCCAATTGCCTCACCAAAAAAAGAAAAAAAAAGAAAAATTATCTTTGCGGGGGCAGCTAGGTGGTGCAGTGGATAGAGCACTGGATTCAGGAGGACCTGAGTCCAAATCCGGCCTCAGACCCGTGACACTTACTTACTAGCTGTGTGACCCTGGGCAAGTCACTTAAACCCCAATTGCCTCACCAAAAAAAAGAAAAAAAAAGAAAAATTATCTTTGCCAATGTATTAGTTGTAAGGAAAAACCTCACAGTTGTGTTATAGGACCTAGCACCCTAGAAATTCTCTGGGGTACATCAAAGAACCTTTTCCTTGAGAAACTAAACCAAAGGACAGACACACCTAAGCAGAGCTAGCTCTGGGACCACCACCCTTTATTCCAGTCTCCCTCACCCTGGGGAGATAAGATTAGGTGTGGCTGCTGCCTTTGTGGCCTGAGGAGCAGAGAGATGGTTTGAGAGATCCACAGCCACCCCTCACCCAACTCCTCCAGCCACCACCAGTGGGGGATGGCCCTCCCTCAATAGGGAAACTTTCCATAGTCAGATGATCACCCCCATCAATCTTCTATAAAAGTATCTGCTTATCCTGTGCCATGCCTTCTCCCCATGAAAAGAAGTCCAAAGATTTCTCTCTTGGTTTCCCTTCCCCAGCTCCTAAATAAACTGTCATCTTATTCTACTGGATTTATGTGCAAGAGGGTATAATTCTTTTTTTGTGTGTGTGTTTTAGGGGGTATAATTCTTTTGTTTTTTGTAGGCAATAGGGGTTAAGTGACTTGCCCAGGGTCACACAGCTAGTAAGTGTCACATGTCTGAGGTCAGATTTGAACTCAGGTCCCTGGTACTTTGACCACTGAGCCATCTAGCTGCCCCGGTATAATTCTTTAAAGAAGAATTCCTAAGGACCCCAAACCCCCACCCCTATCTAAAACCACCTACCCTATTTCCCCATAACAGTTGCAAACTCATCTTATTCTTCCAGTAATGCTATAGGGATGGGGATAATGTTGTTAACATAAAGAGGCCTTTCATGGGCAAACAACCATTGTAATATATTGGCATAGAGGCATTCAACAAATGGTTGAGTCATGTGGACTTGTTTGTAGAAATGGAGTTTATGGGGATAATTCAAGGTCAGGTCATTGCCATCTAAAATTACAAGAGGTTATTCTTAAGGAGTTTGGACTTGAGACCAGTGTAGATCATGCAAGGTGGAGACTGAGCTGTGGAACAGATCACTGCAGGGAGTAAAATTTAAGCACCTACTATGTACCTAGCAACACATGATGACCTGGTGGCTAGAATCATGCATGGGAAGCTCACTCCCTCTCATGGACTGAGAGAAGGCTGACTACATATGAATACAGACTTCAAAAAATTCTGGTGAACTCAAGCAATCAATGAGATTGGACCTGGAGCATGATCACCCACTGAATTATTGTCCATAATTGCCCAGATAAAACACTGACTTATGGTAATTCAAGTACAATTTTAAAAATAAATTATCATTAATCTTTTTTTTTTTTCAGGGTAATGAGGGTTAAGTGACTAGCCCAGGGTCACAAAGCTAGTAAGTGTCAGGTGTCTGAGGCTGGATTTTAATTCAGGCCCTCCTGAATCCAGGGCCATCTAGCTGCCCCAATCTTTTGTTTTTATTGCCAAAATTTTTTTTCAGTATTTCTCACCCCCAGTAGAGCTATCCTAAAAAGAAAAAGAAATAATTAGCAAAACTAATCAACATATTGAAAGTCAGAACCATGTATAATATTCCACACCTGTAGCCCTCCCACCTCTCCAAAGGAGGGATGCCTTCATTAGTAGATATGAACAGTCTCACACCAACCACCACCACCAAAGTAATGTCAAAATACATCCCAAAAGGCCACCTATGGAGTTTGGAGGGAATGACATGAATCACACAGGATGAAGGCTGGACTGTTTGTCATCTGTACTGCTCAGATGTCTTATCTACTCTTTCAGGCCTGTCTCATCTACTCCCTGTTGGACAGTCTTTTCAGTTGCATCTGACTCTTCAAGACTGTGTTTTAAGGGGTTTTTTTGGTTTGTTTTGTTTTTGATGGGGCAATGAGGGTTAAGTGACTCGCCCAGGGTCACAGCTAGTGTCAAGTGTCTGAGGCCGGATTTGAACCTAGGTCCTCCTGAATCCAGGGTGGGTGATTTATCCATTGTGCCACCTAACTGCCCCCTTAAGGTTTTCTTGGTAAAGATACTGGAGTGGTTTGACATTTCCTTCTTGGCTCATTTGACAGATGAGGAAACTGAGGCAGACAGGGTTGAGTGACTTGCCCTGGTTCCAAGTCCAGTCCCCTACCCACCTCAAGAACCTACTATGTGCCAAGTATAGTGCTAAGTACTAGGGTTATTGTTAAGTTGTTAAAAATGTCGATTAGATGGATCTCTCTGGTGTTTTTTGGAAATTTCATTTGATCCTTACAACCACCCTACCTGGAGGACGCCATGACAGCTACCTAGTTTTACAGGTAAGCCTCAAGGATATACAGTAAATGTTGGAGGTCATATCCTACACCTCGTCTCTCCTGTTCCATTAATCTGTGTTTTGTCTCCCAGAGGCCCGTGGGGGGAGGGGGGACAAGAAAGGAAGCTCAGTGACTGCCAAATAAAGGTTTCAGTTGGCATCATTCCTGGCACAAGAGTAAGCAACAGATGAGGGGCAGCTAGATGGCGCAGTGGATAGAGCCCTGGCCCTGGAGTCAGGAGGACCTGAGTTCAAATATGGCCTCAGACACTTAACACTTACTAGCTGTGTGACCCTGGGCAAGTCACTTAACCCCAATTGCCTCACTTAAAAAAAAAAAAAAGAGTAAGCAACAGATGTCCCAGGAAGAGAGCACCATGAGGTCCAGGGGATGGGGGACTGGGTTGGTTTGAGAAGACACCGATTCTATGAGAATAGAAGATAAGCAGGCAGGGAAGGCATGTGGCTAATTGCCTGCCACCTAGTCCTGCCAACCTCCATGACTCCCCTCAGCTACAGCCTGAAGGTTGCCCAATCCTTTCCATGATACAAGGCCCACCCTCAAAAGAATGGAGCAGAGATGGGAATCTCCTGTCCCATGGTCTCCCCAACACCAATCCCACTCCAGATCTTAGCAGGTGAACCACCCCCCTGGGGGGCAGTTAGGTGGTACAGTGGATAGAGCACTGGCCCTGGATTCAGGAGTACCTGAGTTCAAATCCAGCCTCAGACACTTGACACTTACTAGCTGTGTGACCCTAGACAAGTCACTTAACCCTCATTGCCCCGCCCCAAGAAAAAAGAAAGTAGAAGAACCTCACCCTGCCAAAAATTGCAGCGATTTAAATAAAAACCAGACCAAACCAAAAGAAAAACAACCTTAGTGAATCTTTTATTTGTCAATATGGAGTATGTAGCAAAGTAACAAACATTTCTGCATTGAAACACTGTTTTCCTCCCCAGCCTTTTCCCTTTGTGAAATCCATAGGGACAATATACATCTTTGGGGTCCTGGCTTGCGGCCGGGCAGTCTATAGCATGGCCCGGCCTTGACATACCAGCCATTGATTTCACCATGACCTGCATGATGAGTCGGCGCATCTGACCCACATCTCCTCACCATCCCCCACGCATCTCCTCCCCCCCAGCCAGAACCTCAGCATGGATGGGGGGGGGTCCTATGGATGGTTTGGGGGAGGGACACAGAGGGAACGGAGCAGGAACAGCAGCTTATTTATGAAGGATGACGACTTTCAACAACTCCCAAGTGTCCAGGAGAAAGAGAGCACAAAGACTTGGGAAAGATGGCAAACAGAATTCACAGTTTTCTTATGAGAGAAAGTGCAATGTGGAATGGCTCTTGCCCTTCTGGGGGTTTCTGGACCCAGGGACACAGGGGTGAAGAGTGGGGTGGGGGAGAATTTAGGGTCCTAAGGACCTCTGGGTTTGCTCCTATGTGGAGGCTGTATAAGTTGATTATAAATGCCGGAACCAGAGGGTTCCCCATTTTATAAATGAGGAAACATCCTCAGAGAGGGCCATGGGCCAAGCCTCAAGTCCCACAGCTAGCCAGCCAGTGGCAAAGCTGGTCAAGGAACTAAGATTGTCTGACATCAATCAATCTTCTTCCCATACCCCTCCTGCCTTGATCTCTGCTGGGGATCCCCACTGCCAGCAGTGGGAGAAGAGAAACAAGACTGGGGGGACAAGAATCATGAAAGCAGATCCAGGGACTCTCAGATAATCTCTGACTGCCCAGGCTCCTTGGGCTATCAGGGCTAGAAGAATAGGCTTAGGGGGCAGGGGCCTTGGCAGTGCCCCTGCTTCCCCAACCCCACGGAGTGTCAGCCCAGTTTAGCGCAGGTGCTACCCCAGACTGTGATGTTTCCTCTTCATGCAGGAGCTGCAGCCTACTGAACCCAGTACATGCCGCCTTCCAGTGGCTTAGAACAGTCCCCTTTGAAGTGACTTCTCCTCCTGACCTTGGTGATGGAGAAGGTTGCGTTTCCAAGGTGAAAGGTGTGAAGCAAGGATGAGAGAGCATGCCCTGGGAGGTCCCTGCCCCTCTCAGCAGCCAGGCTGGGGGCCCAGAGCAGACAGAGAGGTGCTTTTGGTTCCAACTGGGAAGGGGAAAAGGGATGGAGAAGAGTGGGAGGCCCAGAGGCACTTGATTTCCAAGGTTTCACAGACAAGACTAGCCTGTGGCCAGTGAGATGGAGAGGGAATGTGATATGGGAAGAGACCAATAGTCTGTAGGTCAGAAAAGACAACCAGAAAGGAAGCTGACCCCCAGCCAAAGTAGTGTCCAGTCTGGAGCTGGGAGGGCCACGGTGTCCGCCATCAGGTCATGTAGCGGGTAATGGCGCGGAGGGCGTAGAGGAGGGCTGCTTGCATCCGGGCCTCTAGCAGCAGCAGGTTCACGTGCACCTGGAGGAGGGAGGGAAAGCAGCAGAGAAGACACTGTTGGTCAAGCTGAGACCCTTTTATATTCCCATTTTCCTAGGACTGACTAGTCCAAAGGTCTTACCTCCCCCCGCCCTATCTCACTGTTGAAGTCAACCAACATGAACAAGGAAGTACTAGAAACTCCATTTCTCAAAAGCTGAGCCCATGTGCCTGGCCTCAATGCATCTGACTGCCCTTGTAAGCTGGGAGGTCTCAGCTTGACTCCCTGCCTTTGTTTCCAAGATGCCTCATGCTATCCCACCCTAGAACTGGACAGACCCTCTGACAGAAGGTCAGAGCTAGAAGGGCCCTTAGAACACAGGATGTCAGAGCTGGGAGGGCCCTTAGAACACAGGATGTCAGAGCTAGAAGGGCTCTTAGAACACAGGATGTCAGAGCTGGGAGGGCCCTTACAACACAGGATGTCAGAGCTAGAAAGGACTTAGAACACAGGATGTCAGAGCTGGGAGGGCCCTTAGAACACAGGCTGTCAGAGCTAGAAGGGCTCTTAGAACACAGGATGTCAGAACTGGGAAGGGCCTTAGATCCCAGAATGTCAGAACTGGGAAGGGACTTAGAACATAGGATGTCAGAGCTGGGAGGGGCTTTAGACCATATTTTTAGTGGTAAAAAGGGAACTTAAAACAGAATGTTGGGGCAGCTAGGTGGCGCAGTGGATAAAGTACTGGCCCTGGCTTCAGGAGGACCTGAGTTGAAATCCGACCTCAGACACTTGACACTTACCAGCTGTGTGACCCTGGGCAAGTCACTTAACTCACTGCCTCACAAAAAAAAAAACCCCAAATAAAAACCAAAACAACAGAGAATGTCAGGGCTAGGGAAAAAACTCTTTCCAGGGCCGGTGTTCACTGTGCCACCTAGCTGCCCTAGCCCCCAATTTTTTTACCACAAACTCCACCCACCTTTCCTGTGCCTGCTGAGCTAACTGCAAGGCTCCCTGCTTCCCCTAAAGTCACAGTCCCTGAACCCCTTGCCCTGCAGGAAGGCCAGTGTCCACATTACCTTCTCAGAGTGCCGGAAGTGCCTCCAAAAGTGATTGTACATCCTCTTGGTTGTCTTCTCTGGGTAACAGGCCACAGTTTTGATGTAGACCTTGAGGTTCCTCTCCAAGAGCTGGTTCACTTCCCCATAATCATAGTCATCATACCTAAAGAGGAGCCCCACCAAACAGTATTGACCACCTGCTTCCAAAGGGAAGCCCCGCCCCTCCCACAGCCTGCCCCCTCCCCCTGGGAGAAGGCTCCAAGGAGGAAAGGTGAGCGAGGAGAGGAGACTTCACAGGTCAGTCAAGTTGATTCCTCAGACCTTCCTAAGGTGGTCACCAGGTGGAGGGTCCCAGACCAGTGGGTATGAACCCACTAGAGCTGGGGCGTCAAACTCCATTTCTATTAGAGTTTCACTATATTAGAGATGCAGAAATGACTCTCTCCCCCTCTCCCAACCTGAAAGGTGACAGAAAGGTCCCACAGCCTCCTTGTGGGCAGGCTACCTGCTCTCCCCCCTCCCCTCAGGACACCACTTAGGTGGTAAAGGATCAACAAAGCCTTGTGGACTGAAAACCAGTGAGAAGCCCACATCTGTCCTAAGATGAGTGGGTGGCTTCTCACCTAATGCCAAAGACGCAATGGATGTAGTTCCAGATGGCCCTGCGGAGCATAGAGGTGTCCACGCCGCTGTGCATGGCGATGGTATTGTAGGTCAGGGTGTACACCACCTGGAATTTCTCATCCAGCAGCTGCCCCACCTCTGGGTAGAGCCGCTGGATCAGCGAGTAGCCGTGGTCTTCCCAGGTGTAGTCCTGAGGACCAGAGGGTGGAGGAGGCCTGCTGAGTGCTGGGCCAGCAGCAGCCCAGCCACCACTCTTGGCTCCCGGTGCCCATGCCCCCAGAGTCACTTTTCATCTACCTAAAAGGAATTCTGGGTCTAAAGGAGCCCTGGGGGTGGGAGGAGATCCAGCAGGCTAGAGTGGAACCGTACAGGGTCACCTCCTCCATTGCTAGCAGCTCTGCGGGGGTCTCCTCACCTACCTCCAGTAACCACTGTCTCTGGGGCTGGATATCTAGACTGGAGACAGTTTCCAGTGTCTAATTATTCCCCCCAACCCTGGGTGAGTTGGGAAGGAATCTCATCTCTCCAAGGTAAGGGAGGGCTACCTGGGCTCGGAAGGTTGGAGGGGCCTGGGTGCCTCGCCGAGTGAAGTCCTCATACCCAAAAGTGGGATCTTCCACAAAACACAGGACATCGGGGGATGGAGTAAGTTCTAGGATGTCACCTGTGGTCAAACCAGAGGAAAGGAAGAGTCGAGTTAGTGTGGGGACACCTGCTCCCCAGCCCCCCTGCTCTAGTGAGAGGAAGGCTGAAAGGCATGATTAGAAGCAACTCTAAAGGTGCTGCTATCCATGCCCCAGCCTACCCCAGCCCCAGCACCAAATGTGAGTCACCTCCACCAAATGGCCTTTCCTTGATCCCACTCTCTCTCTCCTGTTTTCCATACCCTTTAATTTCATTTTTCTCAGTTATGTCCTGCCCTGGAAAAGGCCTCAGATCAGGGCCCAGAGACTGTGTGCGCACCTTCAGAGTCCCTGCTGAGCTAAGCTTGCAGAGACTCACCAGGGGATTGGCCTGGGGTGATGAAAGGTTTTCACCACAGCTGCAAACCCATGCTGCTCTCTAAGGCATAGGGGTCTGTAACTAGGATGAGAAAAGGCCTGTCCTCACAGAGGAAGGCACTTATCTTTGCTATACTGACTCACGTTAAGATTAAGCCTTTGTTTCACAACATGACTAATGGAGAAATGTTTAATGTGATTGCACATATATAACTTATAAGCAGATTGCCTTGTCTTGGGGAGGGAAAAATGAAATTCGAAATTGAAAAAAAAAAATAAATAAAAGATTAACTTTGTTCTCATTTGAATCATCAGTGTTGGCATCCATGTCTGATCTCCCTTTATCCCCTCCCTCCCTTGTGGCTGATCTTAGCCTCCTCCTATTGGACTGTAGAATCCAAAGGCAAGACCACCACCCTTGCCCCAGCACCACAAGCCCTCCCTCCATCCTCATCCCCTTCCTCTAACTAGAATCAGCTCCCTTAGCTCTAACTAGGATTCTAGCAGTCCCAGCATAGACAAATGCACTGTGACTACTGCTCCCCTGCATGTAAAGAACCCTGGGAAATGCACATATCCATATCTACTGATCTTATGTTAGGGGTGAATGACTTTCTTCCCAAGGAGATCCTCTCTAGTCATTAGGCTGATGTGACTCCCCTCCACACCCCAGACCCCAGTCGCTTTACTTGTTGGGGCCACCAGCAAGCTCTCAGACTTCTCCAGCTCAAAGCGGCTCTCCATCTCCTCCTGAGATGCAGCCTCTTCCTGGAGCTGGCATTCCTGTAGGACCTTCATTCGCTCCATCAAGGCCTCTACTTCCCGAACAGCATCAAAGCCCTGTGAATGGAAGAGGAGGAAGAGACTAGTGGCTACCTTCACCTGTCATTCCCCTCAAAAGCTTCCTAAGCTTAGGCTGGGCTCACCGTTCCTCCCTCCCCTCCCTCTGGTGCCAGGCCTACCCCAGATCCTCAACCTTGCTACTTACCCCACAAGTGCCAAGGGCGTCTCCGTTGGGAGGACTGTTCTGCCCACTGGGTGGTGAGGGCACCGGGAGGACAGGGTTGCCTTCTGGATCCCCTTCAGGGAGGATGCCACAGCCAAAAACAAAGGATGCCAAGGAGTGATAATGGGTGAGCAAGACGACTGCCTGGATGAGCTCAGCCAGAGACCAGCTGTGTTCACCGGTGGTCAGAAGAGCCTGCAAGATAATCCCCAATCCCCTGCTTGTGACACCCGTCTAGGGTTGAATCCCTTTACTAGTCTACAGGCTGACTTGTTCCCCTCACGCTTAACCCCACACATTACCCAAAGAACTCAGCAAGGCTTTGGCCAGTCCTCAAGCTAGGAGAACTTTTGTGTAGATTAATGGAAAGGCAACAATGACATTCCTTCTAGATGGGGGGGGGGGTCCCCAAACTACCCAGCATCAGTTCTCTCTTTGCCTTTTCTCCCCCATTCTTTGTCATCTTTCCCTCTCACCTAATCTATACCCCATTCTATTGATTCATCCCGCACAGGGATAGGACTATTAGGGATCTCAGGGGATATTGGAACTTGAAGAGATCTCAGAATGAAGAATGTTAGGACCTATGATATCTAGATCATGTGGTCCAACTCTTATTTCACACAAGGGGAAAGTGAGGCTTTAAAAGAAGTGGCTTATATGTGGCAGCTAAGTGGCCCAGTGCAAAGAATGCTGAACTTGGAGACTGGAAGGATCTGAGTTCAAATCCTGGCTCAAATAATTCCTAAACTCTGTGAATCTGGAAGTTGCTTCACCTTCCAGCCTCCATTTCCTCATCTGTAAAATGGGTAATAGTACTGCCTCCCCCACAAGGTTGTGAGGTTCCAATGAGACAACACATATAAAGCACTTTACCAATCTTAAAGCCCTATAGCAATGCTAGCCATTATAATAATTATTGTGAAGTTCTCCCCCTTACCTCAATGTGCTCCTTGGTGACGAGCCAGGGCCGATGGGCCAGCAGCTTGTTGATCTCATTGAGGTTGCGGAGTTTCTGGGGGACTCGGTGGATACCAAGGAGCCACTCGGGGTCTCCACCTGCTTGCAAGAACTCAGCCATGTGGAAGCTGATCAGGTAGGAGCACTGGTGCCTAGCAGAGGCCTAAAGGGGGGTGGGGGAGACAGATGAGGGCTAAGGGAGGGGCTGGGGCCTCCTAGGCTCCTCTCTTGTCTGGCCCTTCCTAGGGTTTTCTAATCAGGGTGGGAAGATTGAGGAGGCACCTGCTGGATAGCCACACCCCGGGCAGTAGAACCAAACACAATCAACACTCCAAAGGGGTGGGTGGGGAAGGGGAGATCAAAGGTCAGGCCATGTGTCTATGGATATGCCTCTAGAATTTTCATCTTGACCCTTCCAAAGGCTGCCTCCAATCTCCACCTCTGTCTTCACCCCAATTTATCCTGGTCTGTCCCTATTTGCATGTCGTCTCCCTCTTAGATTATGAACTCCTGGAGAGAAGAGCCAGCTTGTTTTGCCTGTCTTTGTATCCCCAGAACTTGGTACAGTGCCTAGCTTAATACCTCTTGGTCATCTTTTTGTCATCTGCCCTGCTGCCCTTCCTCTACCTCCTGCTTTCAAAACTTTAGATGGGTGACCCTGGACCAGTCACTTAAACAGTTTGCCTAAGTTTCCCCATCTGTAAAGTGAGCTGCAGAAGGAAATGGTCAACGGCTCCTCTATCTTGGCTGAGAAAATCCAGCCAAAGGGCCACGAAGAGTTAGTTGGACACAACTGGAACAGCAAATGAGAACGTAACTTCCTGGAGGGTAGGGGATGCCTTACTTTTGTATTTCTGCAGACAACTTGGCTTCTCATGAATTCCTCTCTGCCAGCTTGCCACTAGCCCACAGACACTCCAGAACAGGAAAAGCAACCCTAGCCCGACTCTGGGGCCCTTTGCTTCCCCCCAAGACTGCTGTTCCTGTCCCCCACCCCCAAATTGTCAACAATCACAACTTTGCCCTGCCAAAGCACCCTAAGACCCTGCCATGCATCCTGCGACTTGTGGCCTTTTCCATCTCTGCTTTTTTATTATTTGTTCCTTCATTCACTCACTTACTCAATGACCTTCAAAATTTCTACTGGATGTACTAGAAAATAGAACAACAGCTGCTCCCAACTCTGTAAAGTAGGAAGTACAAGTATTATAACTCATTTAATGGATGAAGAAAATTTTAAGGAAGCCCAAGTCACACTGTGAGTGAGTTTAGCTGCTGGGACTAGAACCCAGTCCCCAGGGCTGCTTCTCCTCTTCTCCACCCCAAAGATCAGCCAGCCAGGTGCTCACCATGATGGCAATGTAGTGCCTCCAGGGGCAGGGCAGGGGTCCATCCACCCGCAACAGCAGGCCCTGCATCTTCCAGAAGCTGTTGAGGTAGTCAGGGTGCAGGCCCATCACCAGCATGACATTGTCTGGGCGTCCAAAGGCTGAAACCTCCAGACCCAGCTGATGCTCAATGGCCTCTGGCCGCTGCTGTAGGATCTAACAGGATAGGGAAGGGTTACACTCTTGAGTCCTCTCTGGACTCCCACCCCTTCAAGTCAGAGCTAGGCTCAGGCTCAGGGGTGATTTAAAAAACCCAGATGTAACAAAGGGGACAGTCATCATTCATATTCTTGACAAATGTTTCACTGGATAAAATGAGGTGAATTTATGCATTCATCTATGGATCCTTAACAAGTTGACCCTCCCATCCCATCCCACCCCCCCAAAATGATAGGAAACAAGACAACAAAAGCAAAACAAAATCACAAAACCATGAAGAGCCACTAGGCATTGACCTTAAGAAACTACAAGAAGGTTTTATTAATGGTAACATAGCAATGAGGCTGAGGGAGAAAGAGATCTGCCAGCATTCAATTCGACTCATTTTCCAAGACCCCCTATCGTGTAGAATGAGAAATGAATGCTTGTGGCTCTTTCATCTTCCTCCCTTCAATTTAACTTCAACACTTGTAGGGTATGGAATAATTCAACTCCAGGCACAGGAGCTGGCCAAGGTCTGACACACCCTCTATACCTCATCTGTTCTGGGTCTCTAATTCTTCCTGACAGCCAAGGATCCTCTGGGATCTGGCCCAGACAAGACGAGGAAGAAAATATGCCAGAACTGCCCAGAGCTCCCCAGAAGAACAGGATCCCCAGGCTACTCATTACCCCGAGAACCCATCCATCTAAATGAGATGCTAAGTGAGAAATGTTGGAAGTCACCAACCACTGAACTGAACCCCTGGGTCCCTTCAGGATCAAGAAATCCAGACAGACAAGCAGGAGAGGACATATCGGAGGACTTCCCAGTCCTTTAATTCCCTGCCCCCAATCAGGCCCAGGGCTGATCCAGGGAAACCTAATATTTAAAAATCTAGACTCCTAACCCAAGCATGGTAGGGCAATGATTCACATTACAGAGAAATGCTTTACCTTACCAAGTCCTGCCTTTTCAGTCTGTTCATGGGCCCATAATTATTTAAAAGTGCTTCTCCTGCACCCCTTTCTCCCAAGTTTCCCTGGCCTCCCCCCACCCCTATCTCTTCCTCAGAGCTCAGATTCTTCTCCCTCAAGCCCAGCCAGAGATGTCTTGCTCACTCACCTCCTCCACTGGCATGAAGGCACTAGGGCCCCGGGGGAGCTTGCGAGTGGGGACTACCTTCTGTTCCTAAGGGAAAAAAATATTCCCATCAATGAGGGTCAGAACAGGGGTGGAAGTGCCCCTCTTCCTCCTGTCATCTCACAGGCCTGAATTTGGAAGAAATCCTTAGGACCTAGAGCTGGCAGAGACCTTAGGTGTCAAAATACATGGCCTGCACCTTGAGCCCAAATTGGATTGAAATGTATTTGGGAAATATTTAACCAAATAAATATATAACGCAACCTAGATAATGTCAGCATGTGGTTTTCTAGGCTACTCGGCAGTGATCACTGGTACATTTTAGGGGTTTCCAGTGGGGGAAAAGACTCCAGCCTCTCCCTAGCCCCAGGCAGAACACTTTAACTCCAGCTTAACCACTCAATTCACAGGGTGTGGCTTTAGGCAGGTCACTTCCCCTGGGGGGGGGGGGGCCTTCAGTTTTCTTATTCATAAGAGGAGGGCAGGGGATCTCTCAGAGCTTTTAAACCTTGCTTCAGGGACTCCCCAGCAGGTGCCAGCTTTAGCTTCAGTCACCCTCACCTCCTCAGGCCTCAGAGGCCTAATCTCCCTCTCTTCCCCTCCTCCAAAATAAACTCAGTCTGGAAGATAAGGAGCTGCTGACTAAGCAAATCCCCTTCCTCATCCCTCCCAAGCAGAGGACAGATGGAAACAGCTCACAAGGGGGTGGAACCAGCCCTAGCCAGCTGGGGAACTGAGCCAGGAAGGTTCCCAGGATAAGGATGGGGAGACAGGTCAAACTGGCCTCAGGAAATCTTTCAACCCTTGGGAAGTCGGGGTGGGACAAGCTCACCTGGCGAGTGTTTGTAATTGTCTCCCTCCCACCCACCCCCTCTTCTGTGGGCCTGCAGGGTCAGTTTGCCACTGAGATCACCCAGGATAGGAGCTGGTGGGTGACTTGAGTTTCCATCAAAGGGTTCCTCCTGCAGTTCCATCCCTTCCCTCTCCTCTATTGGCTTCCCTGCTTAGTTTTTTTGCAGGGCAATGAGGGTTAAGTAACTTGCCCAGGGTCACACAGCTATTAAGTGTTAAGTGTCTGCCCTCTAGGCCCGGGGCAGCTAGGTGGCACAGTGGATAGAGCACCGGCCCTGGAGTCAGGAGGACCTGAGTTCAAATCTGACCTCAGACACTTAACACTTACTGGCTGTGTGACCCTGGGCAAGTCACTTAACCCCAATTGCCTCACTAAAATTTAAAAAAAAAGAAAAGGCCCAAGCTCCCAGCTTTCTTCACAACAGCCTGGAAACAGAAAGAAGCCAGGAAGCAGAGAGGGCATTTCAGGCATGGGAGGTGGTCAGGAATCTGGAGATGGGGTGCCCTGTACAAGGGCGCACAGATGGTAAATTCCAGAATGGCCAGAGCTGGGATCTAAACCCAGGACTTCCTGTCTGATCCTAAAGAGAACTAGACAGGATCATTTAGGGCCAAATGAGATAATGGCTATAAAGGGCATAGTGCCCAGCATACAGTAGGCACTTAATAAAATGCTTGTTCCCCCCTTTTTTTTTCTTCAACAATAGCACTTCCCCCTTTCCCCCAACTCTGCAGTCCCAAGTCACTTCCCCTAGGGCTGGTTCTTTGATAAAATAAACTTGGGAACTAAAAGGCACTTAATCTAATTCTCTCATTTTATAGATGAGGAAACTGAGGTCCAGAAATCTGCCCCAAGTCGCACAGATAGTTAAGTAACAGTCAGGATTTGAACCCAGGTCCTCAGTCACAAGTCTAGCGCTCTTTCCACTATACAATGTTTAACCTAGGGTAAATTCAGTGGAGGTGGGGGGGAGAGGGGAAGAGGGACAGGTTAGGAAAAGAATGGTTACTTTTTTTTACCCATGACCTCTGCTGGTCCATGCCTCCATGTTTTCTTGGGCCCTGGTTCCTGACCCTCCCCCACCCCCATACCCCATAAGGTAAAGGTCTATCTACAAGACCAAAGCACTAGCTGTCCTTCCCTAGTTAAGGTATCCCTAGGGGTTCTGTGCTAAATTTTCATGAACTTGGCTGGCCAGGAGAACAAAGATATAGAGAGACAACAGCCCCTCAACTCCCTCTTTTTTTCCCCCTCTATTTTTTGGTCTGATGCTTCCCAAGTCCAGTTACTCCATACTGTTATGGACCCCCCATCCCTGGCTCGGAGACCAGTGCATTGATGGCCAAAATTCAACTCACCTAAAAGGGAGCTATGGCCTTAAATTCTTTCTCCCTTTCCTCCTCTCTTTTTCTTAAAGGTACCACCCACCACCATTCTTTCTCCTTTCCTTCTCTATTTGTATTAAAAATACCCCCACACTTGACATGTACTAGCTGTGTGACCCTGGGCAAGTCACTTAACCCTCATTGCCCCACAAAGAAAAAAAAGAAAAAAAGGAAAAAAAAAAAAGAGTAGGACATGACTGAAACAAACCATTCCCCTCTTTTTCAGGTTTAACATTCCTCATTTCTCCAGTCTGTGGAGGAGGAGGTCAGAGATCACTCCATGGCTTTCAGCTCTCCTCATCATCAGGGTCATCTGTCTGTATACAGTCTAGCCTGTCAGTGTTCTTCCCAAAACATGCCAACCAGACGAAAATCTGCTTCAATGTCACCTCCAAACCCTCCCTTGACCCGCACCGGGGTCAGAAGGGATTTCTTGCCCTCTGTTCCTCCCAGAGTAGATTTCTTTCTGTGGCTCCTTTCAGAGTTTAGCTTAAGTAGAGACCTCCAGGGATCACAGGGTGTTTGTTTTTCCCCAACAACAATTTCACCCCCCCATATACCTTTTCTTCCTCATACAAGTTAAACTCCTTGAAGGCAGTTTCCTTTTATCTGCATATTAACCATGCCTAGCACATGGTAAATGCTTAAAAATAAATGCTTGTTGGAACATTGAGATTTCACTTCACACCCTACAAATTAGCAAAAATGTAGTCCCTGTTGGAGAGGTTGTATATGAAAAGAGAGACACTAATGCACAGTTGGGGAAATTGGCCCAACCATTCTGGAAAGCCATCTGGAATGATTCCAAGAGAGTCGACTAAGACATCTTTATATTTTGATTCAGAGAACACCCTGGCTAAGGCATATACTGTAAGGAGATCAATGATAAAAAATAAAGGCTCCATATACAGAAACATATTTCAAGTTTTTGTAATAGCAAAAACCTGGAAACAAAGTGGATGCCCATCCACCTGGAAGGAGCTAAACAAAGTTGTGGGCAGCTATGGTGGTGCAGTGGATTAGAGCGACAGGCCCGGAGTCAGGAAGACCTGAGTTCAAATCCCACCCCAGACACTTATTAGTTGTGTGACCCTGGGCAAGTCACTTCACCCTATTTGCCTCCATTTCCTCATCTGTAAAATGAACTGGAGAAGGAAATGGCAAACCACTCCTGTATCCCAAAGGGGGTACAAAGAGTCTGAAATGACTGGCGGATAAAACCCAACAAAAAACAAAGTTGTGGTACCTTAATGTGTACTTACTAGGCAGTAAGAAATAATAAATATAATAAAGAGAAACATGGGAAGACTCATATGAACTGATGCAAAGTAAGCAGACCCAGGAAAACAAGAGACACAATGACTCCAACAGTAGAAGTGGAAAAAACAATAGCAAAACAATAGAAATGGAATGCCTCTATAATATGATCTTAAATTTGAGATCTATAAGTTTGATCTCAAGTAAGAGATATTAATAAAGTTCCTCCTTCCCTTCTTTGAAGAATGGATGGAGGGGTGGGGGAATGCAGCAGTTAGATGACACAGTGGATAGAGTATAGGCCTGGAGTCAGCAGGACCTGACCAGCTATGTGTGTGTGGCCCCTGGGCAAGTCATCTAACCCTCATTGCCTCACACACACAAAAAAGGATTATGGGTAGAGCACTGCAGATGATGTCACACTTTCTTGATGTGTTGTTTAGGTTTGCTGAATTGTTAAGAGGGATGACTGTCATTATCATCATTGTTCAGACTTCACTTACCACCAGGTCTCCTATCTGGTGATAACTTTATTCCTTGGTGTCTGTCTTTTTAGTGCACTCCTGCTGAGCTCTGGCAAAAATGTAATACAGGGTTATGTTGGTAAATGTTTAACAATCCAGTTCTCTGGAGGAGTGTGGGTGTGTAAATGATGCACTCATGTTTCCAAATTATATTGCATCATTTACACTTTTAAAAGTCATGGGGCAGCTAGGTGGCACAGTGGATAAAGTCTTGGATTCAGGAGGACCTGAGTTCAAATCCGATCTCAGACACTTGACATTTCCTGGCTATGTGACCCTGGGCAAGTCACTTAACCCCCATTGCCCTACCCCCCCCCCCAAATCTAGACAACCAACAAAACCATGAATCAAGATCTGATTTGTTAAAGCCCTGATATGTAATGATTCAAGCTAGAGCTGCTGCCAGCCCATCACTGACTACAGACCGCCTGGACAGAAAGAGGTAGTAGATGAATTTGAGAGCATGAGCGTGGCCCAGAGGCATCATGATATATAGAGGCAATGAGGTACTTCAGTTATCCAGACATTTGCTAGATGGAGGGTTTGCTGTCTCTTTCTGTCCATTCCCCCTCTATCTAGTCTTCTTCCTTCTCTCTGCAAAAGTACAGTAGCTAATCATTTCTTGACTTGCCTTAGTGTTAATCTCATCTTTCAAAAGGTGGAGGATGCGGCAAGAGGAAGTTTCTATTCTAGTGGCTGGTGTGGCAATAATAACCCTGGGGGTAACAGGAGGTCAGTGATCACTCCATAATTGGCTGCATTTTAGATTTTTGGAAAACAGATTTCAAAGGGTTCTGAAAAGATAGGGAAGATCCCATGGAGCTTCAGGGGAAGTTACCCCAGGAGGAATATGGGATGCTCTAGACAAAAATGGGGAACAGTTCTGAGGAGCAATAATGGGATTTGTCAGAAGACACCTATGTGCCCGAACAACTACCGACTTATTTAGATTTTATTTTATTTTTTTGATGTCCTCTATGGTCCAGCTTGCCCACCCTAAAAAACCTAGACATAAGAAATCTTTTTTTCTCCTTTTTTTTTGGGAGGCAATCCAGGCTAAGTGACTTGCCCAGGGTCACACAGTTAAGTGTGCCTGATTTGAACTGGGGTCCTCCTGACTCCAGAGCCAGCTGCTCCTTACTTAGATTTTAAAAAGAACTGTACAGAAAATGGATGAAATTGAGGCCAGCTAACAAAATGCTTGTCAGGAATTCTGTAAGTTCAGAATGAGCTGAGTTGGCTGAAGAATTTTGGAGAATAAAAAGGGTTTTTTTTTTTTTAAAGCTATATTGGGAGAAAAAGGAAAATCAAAGAAAGGAAAGGAGCTTTGCTTGAAATGGAGGAGATAGAGTGATAAAAGAGAGAGAAGGCAGAATTGCTCAATCTCTTTTTTGTTTCTGTTCTCTGTGCAAAAAGGGGAATGACCTTTACTTTGGAAAGGAAAGAACAGGAAATTTGATACTCAGGTAAGGAGAATGTAAGAGAGGACTTGGTCCTTGATAAATTCATGCCCCCTGGTCCAGATGAACTACAGTCCTAGGGTCCCAAAGATTTGGCAGATGGGAGTCAGCAAGTCAGATATTTGAAAGATCACACAAAATGGGAGAAGGATAACAAACTGACAAAAGCAAATGTTGTACACCCATTTCCAAACTACAGAACTATAGTTCTAGGCTATTGAGCTGTTCCTGGAAAAATTGAGAATGGATTAAAGAGATGGTGGGTGAACATCTTCAAGAGGGAAGCCATTAAGTCCAAGAACCAATATGGCTTCATCAAGAACAGGTCATGCCAGAGTGACCTCAAATCTTTTCTTTTTTGCTGGGGGGAGGGTGGTATAGGGGGGATGACACCTGCTAAATTAGCAGACAAGTGGAAAACTGAAAAACTATGGAAACAGTCTACCCCAATTTTAGCCAAGCTATTGATAATGTGATAATGTGTCTCAACAAATAACTCAATTAGATGGATTCCCAATTGGGGAAAAACAAACTCAGGTGTTAATGGTGAAATATCAGTGTTGGGGCAGAGGGGGATCCTTAGCTCTGTAGGCAAGGTCATCAAATCTGCCAGTGACACAAAGCTGTAAAGAAAAGGCAACAGAGTAGCTGACAGAGTCAAGATCCAGGAGGATCTTGGATCGATTAAGACCAAATTCAAAAGGAATGAATATAAAGTCTTGTACTTGGGTAAAAACAACTTTACACATAGATGGTAGAAGCATGTTAGATAACTAGTGGGTTTGTTTGGTTTTTTTTCCTGGAAAATGATCTGGGGGTTATAGTGGTCTATGTTTTTAAACTTTTATTTGTATCTCTAGTGCTTAGCACAGTGTCGGACACATAGTAGGTGCTTGATAAATATTTATTGACTGACTGAAACTTCAATATGAGGTAGTAGTGTGATGTAGATGACAAGAAAGCTAGTATAATCATGAATTGTACTGAAGCAGGAATAGGTTGGAGGACTCTATTTCTGCCTCCTCTTTTTTTTTTTTTTTTGGGTGAGGCAATGAGGGTTAAGTGACTTGCCCAGGATCATACAGCTAGTAAATGCCAAGTGTCTAAGGCCAGATTTGAACTCAGGTCCTCCGGACTCCAGAGCCAGTGCTTTATCCACTGCACCACCTAGCTGCCCTGCTTGGAGGACCATATGGAAGTGGTAGCTTCAGCTCAAATCAGGCCTCTGAAACTTATTAGTTATGTGTCCCCAGTTAAGTCATTTAACCCTGATTGCCTTAAAAAAAAAGTACTGTGTGTAGTTCTGGGCATCAGGCTTGAAGAATGACATGGAAAATGTGAAAAATAACCAGAGGGAGGCAAAGCAGGTAGATGAAGGGTAGTGATATGCTGGCAAATGTTTAACAACTGGATCTCCAAAAACCAGAGGCCATTCTTTTACATTTAATTTTTTCCCCTATCACTTTCTTAAGTCCAGACAATCAACAAAACAATAAATCAAGATTTGAGTTTTGGTGCTTGCTGATTCAGGGTGTAAATGCTCACACTAAAAATTTAATGAGCTAGGAACTGGTTCCATCATACGCCTGGGAAGGGCTGAAGTAACTTACTTAGGCCAGAGAAGAGAAGACTTGGGTGGGACATAATTGTCTTTAAGCAAGGTGGTGGAGCTAGACATCAGGACGCTGTACCTGGAGTTAGAGGATCTGAGTTCAAATCTGACCTCAGATACTTCCTGGCTCTGTGACCCAGAGCAATTTACTTTACCCAGATGTCTCACTTTCCTCTTCTCTAAAATGAACTGGAGAAAGAAATAAAAGTCAAACCAGTTCAGCATCTTTGCCAAGAAAACCCCAAATGGGGTCCAGGAGACTCAGAAACAAAAGGTGGATGGGCCGTCTAGGGAGGTGTTGGCTCCCTGCCTCCTTTAAAGGTCCTCAAGCAGAGGCTGGACATTGTTGGGTATACTACAGCTTTCATTTCAATGGGTTGGAAATAGATGTTCTCCCAGGTCTCAAACTTTGTGATACACTTTATTTATAGAGTCCACCAGACATAGTACTGGGGATAAAAAGATAAATTCCAGTCCCTAATCTTTAGGTGGCCCATTCTACCGGACTGTCCACTCAAAAAGGGCAGACAGGTGACATTTCTTAATGATCCCTGATTTCACTAGGCCTGTGATTCCATCACTACAGGGAACTCCCATCATTACAGGGAAACTCCCTTCAGGGATTCAGACACATTTCTGCTGGTCTGTAACTTATGGAAAGTTGCTAGGGGCACTAGGAGGGCTGTGTCTCCATTAGCTAAAATGCTTCCCTCTAAAAACTTCCTCAGAAGCAGACGTGAAACCAGGTCTTTCTTCTTCTGTAAGCCTCATTTTACAAAGGAGGAAAATGAAATTCAGACTGGAGTCCCTGAGGTATCAATCACCTGTGTGCCCACAGGCAAGTCATAGCCTCCTTGGACTTCAGTTTTCTCGTTCTGTAAAACAAAGGGACTGGAATAGCCGATCTCAAGCCCCCTTTTGGTTTTGTTTTGGTTTTTTTTTTGCGCAGGGCAATGGGGGTTAAGTGACCTGCCCAGGGTCACACAGCTAGTAAGTGTCAAGTGTCTGAGGCTGGATTTGAACTCGGGTCCTCCTGAATCCAGGGCCGGTGCTTTATCCACTGTGCAACCTAGCTGCTCCCCCCACCCCTTGCTTTTGACTCTAAATCTATGATCCTAAGTGGATGGCACAAGATCACATGTGACCTCAGCTGGGTGGAGAAGTAGATGAAGCACTTGAATCAAAAAGACCTAAGTTCAAATCCAGTCTTAGACACTTACTAGCTGAGTGACCCTGGGAAAGTCACTTCATCCTGTTTGCCTCAGTTTCCTTATCTGTAAAAATGAGCTAGAGAAGGAAATGGCAAACCACTCCAGTATCTTTGCCAAAAAACAAACGAACTAACTCAAATGGGGTCAGGAAGAGTCAGTCACGATTGAACAGCTCCAGACTTCAAATCTAAGGATACTTCCTTCCCTGGAACATGGTTAAATACTTGATAAATTTTTCTCATTTATTTTTCCCTTTGTAGCCTCAGGGGGTACAGTGGAAGTACAGGGGGATATACACAGAGATAGCTGCTCCTCCCCTAGCACAAAACCTAGAGTTCCCAGCTGTTTGATGAATATTTCAGGAAGGAGAAATATAAGACAACTGTGATTCAGTGGAAAAATACAGGATTTGCATCCACAAGACCAGGATTTGAATTCCAGCCCTACTTCTTACAGCCTGAGTGACTCTGGGCAAGTGACTTAACCTCTCTAAACCTCAATTTCCTGC
Organism: Dromiciops gliroides; assembly: GCF_019393635.1. Classification (NCBI taxonomy): domain Eukaryota; kingdom Metazoa; phylum Chordata; class Mammalia; order Microbiotheria; family Microbiotheriidae; genus Dromiciops; species Dromiciops gliroides. The sequence continues at coordinate 604,146,867 of NC_057863.1, forward strand.
TCTTCGACATCGAAGAGGCTGGATTAGATGAACTCTGAGATCCCTTCTAGGTGTCACAGTTTGGGACTGTAGTCAGTTCCTGTAGCCACTTGCAGGCTCTGGTCCCAGGCGGCTAAAAGAACCCCAGAGAAGTCCCGGTAGGAGACTTGGAGCTAGGCCCAGCAAATAGACCCACAGCGAGATAGTAGGATATTTACAAAGCTCTCTAAAGGCTCTAGAAACCCTTCCCCATTTATCACATGCCCTTCATTGAGCTCAACCCCCTAAATTTAAATCAAGATACATTAATTGAAGAACAATTTTTCATAAGGATTTAGGAAAGAAGAGGATCTTAGAGCACATCACCCCTCCCCCCCACAACATCCTCCCTTTTTTCCTGATAAGAAAACTGAGCTCAGAAAAGGGAAATGACCTGATCAAAGTTACATGGTGCATTAGTGTTTAGGACACAGATCTCATGCTGAGCTCCACTCAGCGGGTTCTGAGTCTGCCTGGGGAAAAAAGAGCCAAATGCAAAAGAGAACAAGAGAAATCCGACTCTTCTTGGTCTTCCTTCACTCCCCGCCCCCCCATGCAATTTATAAACACTCTACAGTCCTAGGTCTTGACACTCCATCTCCCATGTCCGAGCCTTTGCCTCTAATGCCCTCCCACCTTACCTCCGTTTCTTCAGTTTCCCAGGCTTCCTTCCAGCTATAGCTTCCAGATCCCACCTTTCTCAGGCCCTCCAGCAGCAGGTCCCTTCCCTTTGAGATTACCTCCCAACTATTGTGTGTATATATCTTTATTATTCTCACATTTGCCTCCCCCTTTAGAAAGGGAACTCCTTGAGGGCAGGGACAGTTTTTGTCTTTTCTTTCTCAACTCCAGTACTTAGCACTGGGCCAGGCACCGAATAAAATGCTTAAGAGTTAATGCTTGGGGCAGCTAGGTGGGGCAGTGGATAAAGCACCCACCCTGGATTCAGGAGAACCAGAGTTTAAATCTGACCTCAGACACTTGACACTTACTAGCTGTGTGACCCTGGGCAATATCCCTCATTGCCCCACTTTAAAAAAAAATGCTTGTGGACTGACCCCTAGTTTTAGAGTTACCTGGGGAACAGAAAGTTTAAGTGATTTGCAAAGTGTAAAACCAGAGGCACTCCCCCTCCAGTTCTGAGGCTCTCTCTCTAATGGTTATAAATATCCCTTAGTCAGCACTTAGTGAAGGCAGACTATGGTTAGTCGGTAACCGGAAGGGTCAGGGGCCTCTCGCTTTCTTGAATATTAAAATCCTTTCAATGGTTTCCTATGGTCTATGCAGTAATGTTCCAAAGGATTGGCCTGGCATTCCTGACCTCTACACCTTTCCGTGCCAACCTACCTTTCTAATCTTGATTCTGATTATTCCTAATCATGTATTCTGTGTGCATGTGAGTGTTTTTTAAGCAGGGCAATGAGGGTTAAGTGACTTGCCCAGGGTCACACAGCTAGTTAAGTGTCAAGTGTCTGAGGCCGGATTTGAACTCAAGGGAGTCCTGAATCCGGGCGGTGCGCCACCTAGCTGCCCCTCCTAATCATGTATTCTAACCAAATTAGCCTACCCATTATATGGTTTGGGGCCCCTGGTCCCAAACTCTGACCTCACCTCTATCTCTATTTCCCATGCTATAGCATCTGTAGAGCCTTCCCGAATTCCTCTAATCAAAAATGCGCTCTCCTCCTTGGAGCCCCAAATCATCCTGTTGTTCACACTCTTGTAAGAGTTATGTGTCTTCCTAGCGTTTCCCCTACTGGGCTTTGTTGAGTTCCAAGGGGGTGAGGTCTTGGTTATCTAAATCAGTGATGTCAGCCCACAAATAGAACACAGGGCCACTAATCTGTACACACAAAGCCACAGATTGACTCAGTTTTAAGATGTAATATTATCTAGGGTCCCCCCCCCTATTTCTTTCGTTAAATATTTCCCAATTACATTTCAATCTAGTTTGAACTGCACTGGGGAGCGCTGCAGGTGAAGGTTGCCCACCTCCGATCTAAATCCTGCTTGCCCCGTCCTTTAGCGCTGCTCCTAATAGGTGTGGAATCAGAGTTGGTCGGATCGATTTTGTTGTTGAGGGACCGAAATGACTGTCTGGGGGATTTGGGGCTCAGGGTCTGTCCAGGAATGTGCCCTCCAACGGACTCCACGTCTGCCAAGCGCTCTCGTGAAACAGCCTGCTCTACAAAGGAAAACGGATTTCCTAGTAGGAATACTCATTAACTTGTCCGTCACCACACAGACATCTTCCGCTGCTGATACGGGGATTCCGAAGTTTTCCACTGGGGAATGATTCTATCAGGTGAGGGGGAATGGCCTCCGGAGAGCTCGGCCTTCCTTCTCCCAGCGCCAAGCCCTCTCCCTCCTCCACCTAACACACCTGGAGGTGGGAGGATGGGGGAGGGGGAGGAGGGGGGGGAGTAGTAGCTCGCACAGACACTAGGCTGCAGCTTTCTTTTTTTTCCACGTCCGGAAGCAACCATATAGTCTATCACAGTAGCCCTAGGAGGTCGGGGAGGTAGTTCTTGGGTCCTCCTTTATTAGGGAAGATAGTAGTGGGGAAAAGAGGAAGATCTCTGAGGACTCGAGTTCAAATCTAGCTTCCACTATCTACGTGACTTTATTCAAGTCACAATCTACAGTCTCAGTTTTTTCCGAATCTGTAAAATTCTGATGCTTATTAACTCTGGTCTGGATACATAGAAGACACCCCTAGGTGAAGAGTTGCTAGTTTAATGGGCAACCCCATTAAATAAAAACCCCATTAATAAGGCACCCCCCCCATATGACTTCAGACAGACATAACTGAAACTTCAGGCAGGTAGAAGGAAAAGGGCAAACAATGTTTACAAGTTCTGGAAGGAGATTCGGTCAGGAGAATGGTCTGATCTGAATCGGACGAGTTTAGTCAAGGAAGGCTTCCTGGAGGAGGGGACCCCGGTACAGCTCATAGTTCAACAACGTTTTCCAGCTTACAAAGCCCTTTCCTCATGACAACGAGGTGAGTAAGGGAGGTCGGACAAGCGTTTAGCTTCAAGTCAGAGATGAGTTAAGAAGGGCCCTAAGTCACACAGCTAACAAGTGCCTGGGCCTATCGAACTGACCACTAGTTTGAGGCTGAAAGCTGCTTTTCCTCAATCCCCTTTTGCCCCAAGGAGGACGGTCTCTACCAAGCTCCTAAATCCTGCCAGGACCTCCCACTGCGCTACTTAAGTGCTTTGTCCACCCCAGTCCAGGGAGCACCTTGCTCCTGGCGGTCCGGGTTCGCTCTTTTTTGCTCTTCCCTTCCCCCCACACCTGGGTCCGAGGTCTTCCTTCTCTAGGAAAGAGGACGGAGGGGCCGGACCCGGTGGCATCGTCAAGTGTCCCGAAAGTCCCCTAGTCCCCCCAAAGGGGGAGGATTTTGCGACCACCTCCCCAAAGGCAGAACTCTAAGACCACGACTAGGGAAGGAAGAGGACAGAGTCGGCTCCGACGGGCCCAGGCATGCCTAGGCTTAGAGACTGCGCTAACTGGGCAAGCCACGGGCCAGCCTGTGAAGCCCCTCCTTCCCTCAACCCCCCCACTCCGTCCCTAAGAAGCCGTCCAGAGCTCGTCCCCAGGGCAGGCGGGCAGAGGAGGAGGAAGAGGAAGGGGAGGAGGGCAGCGGCGGCCAGTTGATGCAACCCCAGAGCCAGGTTACAGTCGTGCCCCTAGTCCTCAGCTCCCGATCCCGAAGCTGAGGTAGTCGTCGAGCCTGTCCCGTTGCCGGGAGAGCCGGACACAGGACCGCGCCCCCTCCAGGACTAGGGGCCGGGGGGGGGGGGGGGGACGCCTGGGGAGAGGTTCGGGCCACTCACCTCGGCGGCCCCGGCGCCGCCGCACTGGGCGTAGGGGATGTAGCCCTGGATTCCGGCGCAGTTCTCCGCGTCGGCAACGATCATGGTGCCAGCCAGCGCGCACCTCCCCTGCGGGGCCCGCGGAGACGGCCACGGGGGTGCAGCACGCAAGCGGGTCCCGGGGTCGCCGACGTTCCCGGCGAGGCGGGGCTCTGCACCTGTCCACAGCCCCACGGTTCTGTACGGGAAGGGTCCGTGGCTACCCGAGGGCCGTCCCAGGTTCTAGAATGGCCCCGGGAGGTTTTAGGATTCTAGAGTGAAGAGCGTCTTGGCTACCACAGCTCACCGACATCCCCAAGTCCGACAGCCTCTAGCTTCTCTGGATCCGACCTCGGCTACAGAGACCTACCCAGCCGCAGGTCGGGGGGGTGGGGTTGGGGGCGGGGACACAAAAGCCTCAGGCTCCGGCCAATGACCTACTGCAGATCGGGTAGAAGGCGGAGACGCCTTCCCTCTTCGAACAGCTTCTCTCAACGGTCGTCCAATGGGCTCGGGAAAGCTCTGGAATATCTGGGAGTTGTAGTTTTACCCTGGAGGATGTTGCAAACTTTTGCAAGAGGGTTACTCATAAACAAGTAAATGAGAAACAAGAGACCGAGAGTGACAGTCCCAGATAGTCATTTCGACCGCATGATGAAATGCGACTTTTTAGGGGTTGGGCAGGGCATCTGGGTTTAGAATTTCAAGCCAATTCATGCTGCAGATTTTAAGTTCCTGGTGAGATTGTTTAGGGTCTCAGACTGGGTTTTTGGTGGGAATTGTGCATATTGAACATTGCTGGAACTAATTGCAGGTGTGAACCCGAAGGAATCTTCAAAGGTTTCTTTCAATATATTCACCTTGCCCTCAAGAAGGTCTGCACACCAAACGTACCAGACAAAAGAGAATCCAGCCTGTATTTGAAGTTCTCCTTGAAGAGATTTCGTAAATTCCCTAAGGAAATTCATTCTGGGGGGTCTAATGTCAATTTCTCTTGCTGGAGTTTGTCTTTCCCCACTCCTTTATACTTATAAGTTTGTAGTATTTTACTATATGTTTAACAGGATTTAATTACCTATCCCTCCTTCAATCAATCAATCCACAAACATTTGCTAAACTCCTCTACAGGCCACCAAGTTTGAAACTTTCTTCCCTTGTTCAACACATCGAATTATCTTGGTTTTCTCTCCTACAGCTGATGACCTCTCTGGTCATCAATTCCCCCTCCCCCATAAAAGGGGGCACTTTCCCCAAATTTCTGTCCAAGACCCTTCTCTCTCTAGGAAAGGGAGGGGAAGGGAGAAAAAAGAAGGGGAGGACAATGAGGCTGAGGAGAGGCAGGGCTAGTTGATGCAATGCCATTCCTGAGTTACATCTTCCCTAATTCTCACACACTAACACCCCACCCCACCCAGCAGCTGAGATATGAAGTCGAAGGAAGACCTTTAGACTTAACACAGATGGAGATAGGAGTCCAGGCAGGAATACTCTCCTCAGGGACTTGGATGGCCTTGGGGGTGTAGGGAAAACAACTAGGTACCTGATAGCTCCCCAGTTTGTTAGGGTGCCCTTACTTCCCAAGCTGCTCCTAGCACCTCCATGCAGTGAACTTCTTTCAAATTTATCTTGTATTATCTTTTTTTTTTTTTTTGCAGGGCAATGGGGGTTAAGTGACTTGCCCAGGGTCACACAGCTAGTAAGTGTCAAGTGTCTGAGACCGGATTTGAACTCAGGCCCTCCTGAATCCAGGGCCGGTGCTTTATCCACTGCACCACCTAGCTGCCCTTGTATTATCTTTTAATCTCTGCTCTCAGTTCTAGCTCTAAATTTTCAACTACTTGCTGGATATTTCCATGAAAATGTAGCCCTGAGAATTAAAAAAGTTGAATGCTGAAAACTGAACTCGTCTTCCTGAAGGCAGTTACTTCTTCTTGGCTTTCCCATTTCTGTTAATCCACCCCCACCCCAAACTCCACTGAAAACCTTTCTCCTCTCTGACTCCTCTCCCTATACACCCCATCAGTCATCAAACCTGGTCCGTCCCGACCCTAGTGTAGGTAATGGTGATCACCTCTCACTTGGATTACAGAAATAGCCTCATCCTCACTACTGTTGCTTTTCTCCTGCCTCCCCCTCCATCCATTCTACACACTTGCCAGAAGAATCTTCTTAAAGCAAAGGTCTGACCCTGTTACTCAACTGTCTGGAGGTCTTCAGTGGTTCTCCAGGGTTTAAAGTGATCAAGTCTAATCTCCTAATCCTGACACTTAAGACCTTCCACAAATGGCTCCAAACTTCCTTTCCAATTTTATAGCATGGATTGAGCTCCAAGAGACCGGGGTGGTCATTTAATCTAACTCTGTCATTTTACATATAAAGAAATTGAGAATGAGGGAGATTAAGGGGCTTGATAGGATTTGAACCTGGGTCCTCAGACTACAGAAGCATTGCTATTTCTGCTGCATCACATGGCATACAACTTTCCTTTGTGTGCTCTATGCACCAGTCAAAGTGTACTAGGGGACATTTCCAAACACATTACCTCCCCCCACCCCATTTCCCTGCATTTATTCATCTCTCTACCCCCAAACTCCACAGCATTATCCACTGTTACCATGGTACTTATTGCCTACTGCCTTGTATCTGCAGTCATTAATGTCAACATCTCCTTTGCCCATGAGACTATAGACTTCATAGCAAGGTTCGTGTCTTATTAATTTCCAATATATAATAGCAACAAATGGAATTCATATAGCACTTAAAGTGCTTTGTAATCAAAACCTCCCTTTTTTGCTCACAAAAGCCTTAGGTTGGTAGTGCAAATATAATTCCCCTTTTACAGATCTGTAAACTAAGGTTCAGAGATAAAGTGGTTGGCCCAAGGTTACATAGTAAATGCCAGAGCTGGGATAAGAGTAAAAATTATAGGCTGCCTGACTCCCAAGACCAATGCTCTTTCTGATTTCTCTGGCTGCCTCTCAGTATCTCCCTGTATGTACCTTATACATAATAGGAACTCAATAAATATTCACTGACTTACATGGATGTTCTGATTTGAAAAAGCTCACAGAAAGAAATGCAGGTGTGCCCCTGCAAGTCTGGTTGAAGCAATCAGCCCATCCAGCTGACTTTTAGCCTTTACTCCCTCCCTTTTCTGAGCAATGCGACAGGAATCCCGATCACTCATTCTCCAGCTCTCAGGTCACCAGACTCAGAAATCCTAAAACCAAGACCCAGCACAAGAGGTGTCTATGCTAAGGGGAGGCATGTTTTCTTGCACACAGTGAGGACGGGAAGATGGTAAAGGCTTCAACACCAGCCTAAGAGACTCCAAAGAGTCAAAAAAAAAAAAAAAAAAAAAACGGACATCAGCAATCGGAAGGGAAAAGACCTGTTTGAATCTGCATGAGCAGATAGTGCTCTCTGCTGGGCACAAACTGCAACAGCTCAAAGTGGTACCAGAGAAAGAAGGTACCTTTGAGTTTCTCTTGTGCATCCCGATGTTGTAGAGCATGAAACTAGAGGCCTCAAAGGGGTTGAGATTTGCACATGGTCACAGCTAGTAATGGCATAATCAGAATTTGAACACAGGTACTGTGATCAGAGGCCAGGCATTCTGCCCACAGCCCCTCTCTTCCCCGAACAGCCTGATCCGCAGAGATTGGATCAGCTTGTCAATAGTGACCAGCTGTGAAGTCCAACCAATAAATCTGAGGATGGATCTGCTTCTGGGGACCTGAGAGGTCTTCTAAGGCAACTCCTTAATTTTTTGAAGTAACCGAAGCACAGAGAAGGGGGGGTGGGGGCAGACTTGTTCCAAATGTCCACACTCCTGATTCAGGGCTGTTCCCCACTGTCCCACAATGCCCCAACAGCCTAACATCTCCCCCAAGGACAGTCCCTTTTTATCCCTTTGGGTTCCTCTCCTGATATCAACATTTTCTAACTCCCAAGACATGCTCTCTCTCTCTTTCTCTGTCACACACACACACACACACACACACACACACACACACACACACACACACACACACCCTCAATTAAAAAAAAAAACTTCACTGCACCCTTTCTTCTTCCCAAGAGAATATCCCTCCTGTTATCCCACGAGGAGCCCTACTCACCAGCAGGATCCCCTTCTCCCAGGCTGGGTCTTCCCAAGGCAAGAGCATCCCCTCAAACATCCCCAGACATTGGGCTGCTTCCCATCTCTGCCCCTGGCTGAATGCCTGTGGCTTTCTCTGTTCATGCTGGATGACTGAACTAGTGCTGCTCTGAATCCCTCCTTTGGGGTGATCTAGTCTATACCCCACATTTGAAAGATAAGAAAAGCCGAGGGCTAGAGATGTGAACAGCTATCTTTCTAATTCAATTCATGAATAGGGAACTTTTCAAGGAAGAGAAAGCCCTAGGGGAGTATCAATACCATGGCCAGCATCTCCAGAAGTCTTCCAGACGCCTGGGTCACACCTTCCTCTTGGCCTTGGTAGACAAAGTGTCAGGTAGACCTGCTCAGATCAAGAAGACTACCTTAAAACATTCCTTTTGCCAGCTTTTTTTCTTTTTTGCTCAGCAACAGGCTCTCTTTTATATGTTGACCAGTGGCCAATTAAAAGGGAGATGGGTGGGATTTGTCTGGCATCCAATAGCTAACCTCTGGGAACAGCTCCAGGAAGCCGATAGGCCGAGGACAATTTCTGACTTGGTTACAAGGACTAAACCAAAGGCCTTTTAGAAGGGTGGGGAAAGGATGATCTTTATATGCTCTGGGTTCTGCCTTCTAATGTTTTCTGATAGGTATGGGCTTCAGTAGCCTACCTATACCTGACAAGGTAATGAGCAGCTCTTTCTCCTTCTTAATTCATGGGAGGGGGATAGGAGAAATGGGGTGAGGAGATAGCTGGGGAAAATTAAAGGGGCTAGGCTGTTAACTGATGCTCTGACCACGAATCCATGCAATGTCAAACTGGGACTGGTTTTGGACATTAAGTGGGAAATTGTCTAATTTGGCCAACCCAGCCCCCCAGCTGACAATTGGGTGACTGACATTTAACAGAGATCTCAGTGGTTCGTTTGTTTGGTTTTTTTTTAAGTGAGGCAATTGGGGTTAAGTGACTTGCCCAGGGTCACACAGCTAGTAAGTGTTAAGTGTCTGAGGCTGGATTTGAACTCAGGTACTCCTGACTCCAGGGCCAGTGCTCTATCCACTGCGCCACCTAGCTGCCCCAGAGATCTGTTTTGATAGCCATTTGTTGCTTGTCATCCAGTCCTTTTCGGTTGTGTCTGACTCTTTGAGATCATATTTGAGGTTTTCTTGGCAAAGAGACTGGAGTGGTTAGTCATTTCATTCTCCAGCTCATTTACAGAGAAGGAAACTGAGGCAAACAGGGTTAAGTGACTTGCCCTGGGTTACACAGCAAGTACGTGTCTGAGACCAGATTTGAACTCAGGTCTTCCTGGTTCCACTGTGCCACCTGGCTGCCCCTTAGTAGTCATGTTGATGTTTAAATTCTCTGTAGGGCTGAAGACTTGAGAAACCAAGTTAATCATTCCCTGTTATTGAAAGAAAACTAGATCTGGAGAAGACTTAAGAGTCTTGGCTCTGCCACTTATAAACTGTGTGAATTAAGGCAAATCACTTATTTACTCTGGACCTATTTCCTTCTCTGTAAAACTGAGATAATAGTTGCATTAACCCACAGGGATATTCTGACAAACAAATGAGATCATTCAAAACACTATAACTGATATTTAACTCTAACCCTATCTTTCCAATGTCAGGAGAAATCAATGAAGTCTTTGGGCATGTTGGGTGGACTTCCTGTGGCTGATTTAGGGGAGGATCTGGACATAGGAGAGACAGGCATGGATGGCTAGTAAGCTGTAACAGGGAAGGGAATAAACAATTCTCGCAATCAATGAAATCAGCTCAACTTCAGTATTTTCAAGTGTAGGCTATTACCTAGTCCACTCCCTTCATTTTGCAAGTGAAGACACTGAAGCCTTTTCCAAGGCCACACAGCAGGTTAGGGGGTAGGGCTGGATCAGAGGACAGGTCTTCTTGGTTCCCAGTCCTGAGTGCTTCTCATTGTCACACCACAGCCTGAGGTAGTCAATCTATATGACAATTAATAGTAGTACCTGGGGATCGACTGATTACTCAACTGCTTCTTACTTATCATAACTTCTGGGCTTTAATAAGGCTAGGACTGATTTTGATGAGATGGAGAGAAGGTAAAGGAAATGAAACAGAGGGAAGGGAGAAAAGAAAGGTATGATTTGGACAGAACAGAATGAAAGAGAAAGTGATTGTCTTACAGTGCCTCCTTCTGGCATTCCTCAGTAACTGGACTACTCACCTTTTCTGGAGTCCATCAGCCAACTAGCATTTACCAAGTACCTACTAAGTGCCAGAGAGGCAAAGAAAGAAGTCAGGAGATGGAGTGTCTTGTTTAAGAAACATCAAGGTGGGGGCAGCTAGGTGGCGCAGTGGATAGAGCACCGGCCCTGGAGTCAGGAGTATATGAGTTCAAATATGGCCTCAGACACTTAACACTTATTAGCTGTGTGACCTTGGGCAAGTCACTTAACCCCAATTGCCTCACTTAAAAAAAAAAAAAGAAAAGAAACAGCAAGGTGGCCAGTGTCACTGGATTATAAGATAGGGGGGTGCTGGTAGTGGTGAGAGTGGCAGTAAGGTCTTAGATGACTGAGAAGGTAGGGAGGAGCCAGGTTATGAAGGGCTTTACAAGCCAAACAAAAGAATTAAGATTTGATCCTGCACTTTAGAAAGATGATTTCGATAGATGAATTGAAGATGGGTTGAAGTGGGAGAGACTTGCCACAGGGATACCAACCAGCAGTGATGAGAGCCTGCAGTAGGGTGAACTAGTGTCACCTCTGCACTAGTGTCACTGGAGAAGGGGGCATATGTCAGAGATTTTACAAAGGTAAAATTTTGCGTGTGTGTGGTGTATGTGAAAATGGGGAGTCCAGGAAGAGAACTAAGGTGGAGCCTGGATGACTGATAGTGGTACCCTCAACAGTCATCAATAAGTTACAAAGAGAAGAGGGTTTAGTGGGAAAGATGATGAGTTCAATTTTGGACATGTTGAATTTAAAATATCTACTCAATATCCAGTTAAAGATGTCCAATAGGCAACTGTGTCGGAAAAGCTTAGGGTTGGATAAGCAGATGTGATAATTGTTAGTATAGAGACGAATCAGTCTGGGAACTGACAAGATCACCAAGTGAAATGGTAGATGGAGAAAAAGGCCCAAGACAGTGCCTTAGGGGACAGCCAGTTAGAAGGGGTGACATGGATGAAGATCTAGCAAAGGAAACAGAAAAGACACACAGAAGAGGCACCAGAATAGAGCAGTGTCATGAAAACTCAAAAGAAAATAATGTCAAGGTGCAAAGGATTATTAACTGTCAGGAAGGATGAGGACTGGCAATTAAGAGATCATTAGTGACTTGAGAGAATAGTTTTAGTTGAGTACTGAAGTAAGAAGAAAGAAGAAAGAAGACAGCGAGAGGAAAAGAATTGGACTGTCTCAATGAAGTTCCCACAAAAGGGAAGAACATGGCATAATTCAGATTAATGAAGATTTGTGGAGGATGGACAAAGACATGGACCTGTTTGTAGGCAGTAGGAAAGCAGCCAGAAGACAGGGAGACATTGAATACTAGTGAGAGAAGTATGGATGGTAGAGAGGGCAATATGCTAGAGAAGGCTGGATGCAATGGGATCACATGTAGTTTTCCTTCGTAAGGGGGACCACCTCTTCACATGAAATGGGTGGAGGAGATAGCTGCAGAAGGCATCCATATGAGATGAGGAAAAGGGGAGGATGAGTGCTCTGTGAATAGCTTCAATCTTTTCAGTGAAATGAGGTAAAGTTCTCAGCTCAGAGGGTGGAGAGGGAGGGCAATTTGAGAAGCCATGATGGCAAGGATGGCATAGTGAGTCAATTATGGAGGTATAAAAGGATTACCTTGCTACTGAGGGCCCAGTCCAGATTATGTAACATAATTTGTAATGAAATCAGTCTTTTCTCCACCTTTGTTGAGTAGGAGTGAAGGCAGAAGATGGTAGAAGTAATCCAAGTTTGGGGTTTGGCAGGGCAAGATCTTTGATAGGAGAAAGGGGCAAGGAACTTGAGAGAACAGAGTTAAACTGCCTCACCAAGGGGTCAGAAGGGCAAAGGAAGGGAGGGTAACCTTTGCAAGGAAAAAGTACTGAAGGGGTAGATCATTTGGATATCAGTGGGAATGGAAAACAGGATTTAGAGAGAGGTGGAAGGACAACAGATTGTGATCACTGAAGAGAATCTCAGTTTCTAAAATGGTGATGAGATCATGGGTATGACTACTTTTGCGTGTGGCTGTGGTAGGGCAGAACAGGTCATGGGAAATGAGTTGTTCATAAATTGGGAAGTTAAGATTATTTATGGGAGTAGTAATATGTATACTGAAGCCCTCTAGTATAAGGTAAGGAGTTGTGGAGGAACTGAACTCATTGAGGGAGGTTTGTAGACAATAACCACTGGGGTCTTGATTGGGTGATAAATAAGGCTTGAATGAACCTCAGAGGAATCTACCTTTGTCTACAAATTTCCCTGGACCCAGTAATCTGTCCCCTATCCTCCCAGTCTCCTGGATATTTTAGCCAGTCTTCATGGCTATGATTAAATGCCACCTTCCCTGATCACCTTAATCACAAATGACATCCAAGTACTTTATACCTAGCCCATGCTTGTGTGTATAATGGAAAAAAGCACTGGACTGAAGAGTCCAAGGCTATTGTTTAGAGTCCTGGCTCTGCCCCATGCCAGTCATGAACCCAGGTCTTTCCCAACTTCAAGTGCAGCTCTGTTCTTTAAGACTAGCTCTCCTAAGGTCCAACTTCATGATTTATCAGAGGTGAGATCTTGGTAAATCACAATCTCCCAGAGGTCTTCATCCCTATCATGGGCAGATGATTTGTATAACCTTCAAGGTCATTTGGAGGATCAAATGAGAATGCATTTGAAGACACTTGACAGTAGCTGTGTGGCCCTGGGCAAGTCACTTAACCATCATTGCCCCACAAAAATACCCAAAACCAAACCAAACACAAACAAAAAAACCCCGGGGGCAGCTAGGTGTATCAGTGGATAGAGCACTGGCCCTGGAGTCCGGAGGACCCAAGTTCAAATCCGGCCTCAGACACTTAACCCTTATTAGCTGTGTGACCCTGGGCAAGTCACTTACCCCCAATTGCCTCACCAAAAAAAAAAAAAAAAAAGAAAAAACCACTAAGAAGAGAATGCATTTGACAAAGGGCTATAAAAATATATACCATTACCTCTAGTCCCTGAGTTAGTTCTAAGGACTAAGAACCTCCTTCCTTCTGGCTACTGATACAAACTCTTTCAGCTCCATACTTTGTGTGGGGACCCTCAGGACATTAGGTGTCCCCAGCTTACCTTCTTCCTCCTGTCTATCTCTCCAGGTTCTTTCAGCAAAACTGAAAGAACTGGCTGCCTGATGTGGAAACTACTTGTTATCTAGTGTAGAGGCAAACTTACTCGGGCATATGAGGGCAAAGGACCTCGTTTTTATTAGAAACAAGTCAGGTGACTAAGTGATCTGTAAGTGTCTGAAGTCACATATGGTATTTGAATGATCTATTTCAATATACTTTGCTTAAAAGACTTGAGCATCAATGAAAAAAGCTGAATCCTCTTCTCTGTATTCTATTTCCCCTCCTCCAGGAGTTACTGAGATTGTAGAGGACAGTACATGATCCAGAGGATTTAAATATTTTACTTACTTCAAAGTATAGGAGCAGGAAACAGACCCAAAAGGCAAGTGAAAATTCCTTTTTAGCTCTCCCACCCATTCCCCTTTGTTAGCTCATCACCCATGTCACTTCTACTAACTGTAGGTGTACCTCAAGGTTCTAATCCTGGGCTTTCTCCCTTTTGGGGACTTCATGGGTGCCATTATCTCTAAGCAGATCATTCCCAGATCTGTTTCCTTGGCCTTATTCTGTTTTCTAAGATACAATTCCATAGGCTTCTCAAACCCACCTCCCTCTTGGGAATTTCTGAATTAACCATGATCCTTCTAGTCACCTAGCTTTTTGATTTGGCATCACCCTTGATTGCTCACTCACACGCCACACAACCCATCTTGTAATTTCTACTTCTACACCTCAGGCATCAGCCTCCTTTACCAGTTAACACATTGAATACAGGACATCTTAAACTCTGTCCTGCTGGCACCTCAAACTCAACATGACTAAGACATCATTACGTTTTTCCTACCATTCCCCTCTTCTAAATTACTGGAGAATGCCACCATCTTCACAATCATTTTAGTGCTATCCTTGATTCCTCACCACTCACATCCAGTACTTTCAATAGCCTTCTGATTGGTCTGTCTTGTCTCTTTGCAATTCAAGGTAACCTCACACAGCACGGGTCTATGTCCCTCCTCTCCTTAATAAACACCAGTGTGTATTACTAGGATCAAATATAAGCTTCTTGGCATTTAAAGCTCTTCACCACCTGCCCCCGTTACATTTGTAGACTAAGTTTTGATTTTGGCACACCTGTTACTCCTTACACAACAGTCCACATGCTTTCTCATTTGCAACCTCCTATACCCGACATACTCTTCTTTCTTCTTCACCTCTGCCTCTTGGAATTCCTATTTTTCTTTAAAACCCATCTCAGAAACCACCTTCCTGGTCTCCCAGATGTTGGTGGATCCCTCCCAAAACTGTCTTATATTCATTTTGCATATATTCTGTATATCCTTCCATTTATATGTACGAGTATCCCTGGTGAAACCAACTCAACAAGCATTTATTAAGCACCAAATATGTATCAGGCACTATCCTAAACAAGATAAATTGGAGCTAATCTGTCAAAAGGTAAACTTGAGGGCAGGGACTATTAATACTTGGTATCATCAGCACTTAGCACACTGCCTGGAACACAGCATATAATAATATACAGTAATGATTGCTCAATTAGCACATTTACCTTAATAGTCAATTTAAAAAGGAACTGTGGATTAGAGAAATTAGATAGGAAGTGATTATCAGTACCACAGGTCATTAATTCTCATCCAAACAATCTATAAGCATTTATTTTTTATGTGTGTGTGTGTGTGAGAGAGGCAATTAGGATTAAGTGACTTGCCCAGGGTCACACAGCTAGTGTCAAATGTCTGATGTTGGATTTGAACTTAGGTCCTCCTGAATCTAGGGCCGGTGCTCTATCCACTGAGCCACCCAGCTGCCCTAAAAGCGTTCATGACCATGTCTCCATGGCATAGGAAGGCACCTAGAACCAATCAGTGATCACATTTTATTACCATTTAGTTGCAGTACACAGCAAAAAGTATATCATGCTAGAGAGTATGTCACATTGGGCACAAAGTAGTGGACAATGATACCATATATAGATCAAGGATGACCACTGAACAAGAAAAGCAGCTTAATCATCATGATGCTCTTTCAGCTTTTTCATCTTGCTCTTATGACGCTCAATTTCTTTCTGCAGGCGTTGTATCTCCTTCTCATGGTGCATAATTTCTTCCTGATGGTGTTTCCTCAGGGATGCCAGTTGCTCACGGCTCTTCTCTCTACAATGACACACCAGCTTTGTTTGACCTGCAATCCCCACTCCAGAGCATTTCACCCTGTATGCAGCCTTGAGCACTCACACAGCAGGAGCAGATCTCTCCTTTTCTTGGATTCTGCTGTAGAATTGCTTGGCTATTCTTAATTAAAAAGTCTCTCCAAACTCTAAAATACTATGGGGCTCTGAGGTAAGATTTTTTTGAGGGGTGAGGCAACTGGGGTTAAGTGACTTGCCCAGGGTCACACAGCTAGTGTGTGTCAAGTGTCTGAGGCTGGATTTGAACTCAGGTACTCCTGACTTCAAGGCCGGTGCTCTATCCACTGCAACACCTAGCTGCCCCCCTCTGAGGTAAGATGTTAAGAGCACACAGCATATATGTTAAAAGGTGGGGCTTGGGGGCAGCTAGGTGATCCTGGGCAAGTCACTTAACCCCAATTACATCACCTTAAAGGTCTTCCTGAGTTATGGCACCCAACAAAGTTTATCACCTGATGGCTGACTTCCTAGAGATGACCTCAGTTACTGGTCCACAGGAAGTTAAGTCTGTCATTTAGTGCCACCTTTAAACATCTTTCTAGCTTGGTGCGACCTAGCCCAAATTAAGCACCTTCAAGAACTCAGTGTTACCTTCATACTATAAGAGAGAAGAGGATTATAGTAGCACATGAGGCATCCTTTTAAATCGCACCATTAAAGTTTCATTACTTTTAGGGACCTCTATTAAAATATTAGTGGTACTGAATAGAGCTACAAATCATTTAATCTTAGTGTAAATTAGCTTTGAAGTAAAGAGACTTTGAGAGAGGTTGAAGGGGAGGATCACTGGAAAGTGAGGAAAAGAGCATCAATAAACACTTTAAAAAGTGAGATTTTGAGGACTAGACTTAGGAAGACCAAACTCAAAAGATGTAGCCAGAGTTTGTGCCTGCCACAGCCATCAGAGAACTTTAGTGGGAGTTACAGACATATAAATGAAATATTTCAACCTTGACAAGCTTATGGGAAAAGGGCTCTCTAAACCTTTTTGTTCAGTCATGTATAATTCTTTGTGACCCCATTTGGGGTTTTCTTGGTAAAGAGACTTACCCAGGGTCACACAGCTATTAATTGTCTGAGGCCAGATTTGAACTCAGAAAAAAAGAGTGTTCTGATTCCAAGCCTAGCATTCTATCCACTGTGCCACCTACCTGCCCCTTCTAAATCTTAAGGTGTGTTAGAATGGAAATTAAGCCCTACTTGACAACTCTATTCCTCAGAAAGAACAGGAAATACTTGTGTGTCTCAGGTTCTGGGTATTTTTTTCCTAAGGAGGTGGGATGGAAGTTCTGAAACTGAGTTCACTATTCTAGGAACTCCAGGTAAGGAGACTCTCTCCACTAATGCATACTGACAACTGTCCTGAAATTTACAGTGTTGGAGCAGGGATTCTTAAATTTCTTTTTGTTACGAACCACTTTAGCAATCTGGTGAAGCCTATGGATCCCTTCTCAGAATACCTTTAAATGTATAAAAGACATAGGCCTACAGGGCAGCTAGGTGGTGCAGGAGATAGAGCACCAGCCCTGGATTCAGGAGGACCTGAATTCAAATCCGGCCTCAGACACTTGACACTTACTAGCTGTGTGACCCTGGGCAAGTCACTTAACCCTCACTGCTCCGCAAAACAAACAAACAAAAATACATAGGCCTAAAAAAAGAAACCAATTTAGGCATCAAAATATTTCTAAAACAAGTTTATGAACTCTAGGTCTAAGTATCCCTGTCATAGAGAACTGTTAGGGTCACACACAGGCAGTATCAGAGGCAGGACCTGAGGCCTTTTTCTATTCATCATATCACAAAGTTCCAAGTAAACTTTTAAAATTTGGAGCTATTTGGAGGGATCCTGTGGAGAAGTCCGGAAAGTTACTGCCTTTCCTCTGCCATCTTGGCTAAACGTTTAAAATTGTGCCACTATCCACTAAAGACTTTCAGCCATAACAAGTCAACCCAAGCAATTTAGTTTATCACAAAACAAATGCCTGCATGCCTTGGGGAATGGACTCTTATGGTATTAAAAATGTTCTTTTATCATTTTAACTATAGTTCCAATCAGCCTAGACGGCTGCCTACTTGGTTCTAGCTCAAAAAAAAAAATTAATCAGTTCTAGCTCAGAACACAGGCTCAACTCAACAGGGAGGAGGTACCATGGGGCACAGTTAGGAGTAAACTCAGGAAAATACTATCATTTCCCTTCTTTTGGGGAGAAAGGCCATGCATGTAATCTAGGTTAGCTTTATTTAACCTCTGTGGGCCTGTTTGTAAAATAAAATGACCGGTCCCGTCCAGCTCTCCATTTCTGAGAGTGGGCCTGCTTGGGGAGTTGTGGCAGAATACTGTCGTTTGCCTGTTCACAACGTTATCTTTTCATAACTTATGGGGCAGTGGGTGGGGCAAGGCTTATGTAGGAAACTTGCCAAGGCCCGTGGCAGAGGTGAGGATAACAAAATCTAAAGCTGGGAACGAACCTTGAAAATCATTTATTCAACCCTCTCATCTTTAGAGATGAGGGGGGAAGAGATTTGCTCAAGGTCACACCCGTAGGAGCGCAGGGTCAGGCTTCAAAAACTGACCTTTTGCTTCTAACCCCAGCGCTCCTCCTTCTCCACCACAGGGCCTCCCAAATGGAACCCGGGACTCCCCTGGATACGTGAGACACCTAAAGGCCGTGCCCACCCCGTGGGAGGCTGGGAGGCCTGTTCGGAGGGCGGCCCGTGATCCAGACAGCCCGGCTCAACCTCCGGGTGGGCGGAGCCGAGGACTCCGAGGCCAAAAGTCAGACTCTTAGAAAAGCCCGGGGGAAGGCTCGGGCAGCCGGGCCCCCGGGGGCTCTCCCCTCCCCCCCTCCAATATTATTCTGCGTGGCGGTGTCTCCACAGTCACCACCTGAGTACGGCGCCCGATCCCACCCACGTGTCACGAGGGAAGCACCCCAGTGTGTGTCGAAATGAAAGAATGGGGAGGTAGAGGGCTGGCCCGGAGTCTAGGAGGAATTTGGGGCTAACGGGATGGGCTGGCCCCGGAGCGGGGATGGGCTCGGCCCTCACCGGAAATACCGGTCCTCCTCAGCCTTCTCCCTCTTGCCGAAGGCCCCGCCGGCGTCCCGAATGGCACCGGCACCGCCGCCGATGTCGTCGACAGGGCTGCTGCTGAACTGCGGAGACAAGAGGTGGAGAGACGGGAGTGAGCGAGGCCGGGTAGGGCAGGGAAGGGCCAGGCCGAGTGGCTGAGGAAGGCCCACAGTACCTGACGGGATTCCAAGTTGTAGCCCCGGGCCTGCATGGTTCTCGCGCCCCACAGGCCGAGCCCGAGTCGGGTGGCTGCCACAGCCGTACACGCCATTCTCACGGTAACTGCTACTCAGACAGCAACTCCCCGCAGTCTTGAGACCTTCAGCGTACGTCGCGCCTACGCCTTGACATCACCTTCCCGGCGCAACAAGCGTACCCAATCACATGCAGGGAGAGCCGGCGTGCGCAGGAGGGCAGCGAGTCAGGATCGGGAAGGGGCGGGGTCCAGGTAGGCAACAGCGACTCCCGAATGAGGGGTGGAGCCAAGCCGAAGCCAATCACGAACAAGGGCCCTGCGGACAAGCGCTGGGCGGGGGGGGGGGGGGGGGGGGGGGGGGGGGTGTAGATGAGGGGGAGAGGGGAAAGGAGGGGTGGGGTGGGGTGGGGCGGGGCAGGGCGAGGCTGGGGCGTTTACACCAATTCATGAGGCGGGAACCTGGCTGGTGCAACCTCTGGGACAAATTGGAACCTGTGCATTCTTTTTATTTTTATTTTTTGCGGGGCAATGAGGATTAAGTGACTTGCCCAGGATCACACAGCTAGTGTCAAGTGTCTGAGGCCGAATTTGAACTCATGTCCTCCTGAATCCAGGGACCGTGCTTTATCCACTGACCCACCTAGCTACCCCGAATGCTTTTAATTTAAAAAAAAATTATTGATAACTTTTGTTATTTTCAAACATTCCCTTCTCTCTCACCTTCCCAGAGATCCATTCATTATCCCAATAGAGAAAAGTTGTCTCCTTCCTTCCATAACCCTTCCCCTAGATGGTTCAGTGGATAACATCCTGGGCTAGGAGTCAGGAGATACTAACTGTGTGACCTTGGGAGAGTAACAACCTCTGTTTACCTTAATCCTTCGGAGAAGGAAATGGCAAACCATCCCAGTGTTTTTGACAAGAAAAGCCTTTGGACAGCATTGGCTTGCTATGGGCCACAAAGTCACAAAGACTTAGACGTGACTAAACAACCACCCTCCCTTCCTATCTTCCCTCCCTGCCCTCCCCTCCACCAAATATATACCTATTAGTGCTTATCTTTCTCTAAACCTTCCAACACTGTTTTTGATGGAGGAGGTAAAGAAGGTTAACAGACAAACCTAAGACCTGAGCTCTAATTTAAATCTGAGCTCTAAGGGGAGATAACTTGCAGACCTCAGTTCTGAAAGGGATTAATGGATAATTTAAGATTTGGGCCCTCATCAAAGCCAGGGCCTAGGTTCTTGTTAATTGGTACCTAGAGGTCTGGTTCCTATTACTTATTACTTACCCCCATTAATCACCACCCGTAACAAAAACATAAAGAGCCAGGTCACAGAGACCCTAACTACAACAAAAACATAAAGAGACAGGACATAGAGACCCTAACTGATAAATGTTAATATGCAGAAATTAGGCCTGAAAGAAAGAGATCAAAAACACAAAGACACGGGGCAGCTAGATGGCGCAGTGGATAGAGCACCGGCCCTGGAATCAGGAGTACCTGAGTTCAAATCCGGCCTCAGACACTTAACACTTAACTAGCTGTGTGACCCTGGGCAAGTCACTTAACCCCAATTGCCTCACTAAAAAAAAAAAAAAGAAAGAAAAACACAAAGACACTCTGACCTTGGCAAGTTAAGGTATGTTGTTGTTTTGTTTTTTGGTGAGGCAATCAGGGTTAAGTGACTTGCCCAGGGTCACACAGCTAGTAAGTGTCAAGTGTCTGAGGTCAGATTTGAGCTCAGGTCCTCCTGAATCCAGGGCTGGTGCTTTATCCACTTTGCCACCTTGCTGCCCCTCAGGTATGTTTTTTATGAACATGCACAGAAAAGGTCAAATTTGTCCCCAGATTCGCCTTATGATGTGTAAACCCCCAAAACACACCTCCACAGAAAATGGTACCAGCCTTGTGGGTTGGCTTAGGACCCCAGGAAATCCAAATTAGGATAGGAACCCCCATGTACCTCCCTAAGGTGGAGATTACTATAATAAGACTGATAATCAATTTATTCATACTATAAATATAACCGTCTTCTCTTTCCTTATTCAGGAGACACCTTCATGGTGCTCTCCCTGTGGTCACTCACAGTATTGCAATAAAACTTGGGAAACTGAGTCACTGAGTCTTGTAATTCTTTGGGAAGCCTCATGATCAATTTGATCACCTTAATTCCATCCCACATCATTTTCATCTTTGTGGTGATGGTTCTTAAGTCATTTTTCAATATGGTCTGACTCTTATCAACCCCATTTGAGGTTTTCTTGGCAAAGATCCTGGAGTGGTTTGCCATTTCCTTTTCCAGCTCATTTTACAAGTGAGGAACTGAGGCAAACAGGGTTAAGTGACTTACTGAGGGTCACACAGCTAGGAAGTGTCTGAGGTCAGATTTGAACTCACAAAGATGAATCTTCCTGACTACAGGCCTGGCCCTTTTATCCACTGTGCCACTGCTGCCCCCCTTCCATCCTTGGTCATTGCCAATTTGTTTGTTGTGATGTTAAACTTCAGAGTTGATTTGTATTTCCCATCTTATTAGAGATTTTAAAAGAATCTTTCATATATTTATTAACAGCTTTGAATCACTTCTTGGAAAAATGTTTGATTATATTCTTTAACCAAATATTTATCCATTGGGGAATGATTCTTGGTCTTAAATATATTTTGTTACTTTCCTGTCTATGCTGGATATCAGGTCCTTATTAGAGGTAACTTGTACTGGATAGGCTATGAAGCCAGGAGAGACGTGGTTTTAAATTCTTCCTTTAGATACTTATTAGTTCTGTGACCCTTTGCAAGTTACTTTACTACTCTGTGACTCAGTTCCTGTTTTTATAAGGTGAAGGGCTGGAGTAGATGGACTCTAATATCTTTCTGAGCTTTAAATCTATGATTTTCAATGCAAAGATGTTTATACCAATTGTCAGGGAAACTGGGAATTCTTAATTGAATCAAATCCCACCCTTAATTCATCTGAAAAAATGATCAAGCACTTCTTCTGGGCATGATGCCAGTCTCAGCCTCTGAAGAGCTTGCATTTTTTTTTGAGGGAGAGAAATACACTTAAATATATAGAAAACATATCCAAAACAAATAAAGGATTATCGATGGAGGGAGGAATCAGGAAATGTTTCATATAGGATGTAGTGCTTGAACTAAGTCTCGAAGGAAACAAGGGAATGTCAGTCAATAAACATTGATTAAGCACCTACTGTGTGCTAGGCACAGTACTCATCACTAGAGATACAAAGAAAGGTAAAAGACAATCTCTGCTTTGAAGGAAAGCAATCTAGTGGGGGAGACAACATGCAAATGACTATGTAAAAATAGACTAGATATGGAATAAACTGAAAATAACAGAGATAAAGCATTAGCTTTTCTTTTTTTCTTTCTTTTTGTGGGGCAATGGGGGTTAAGTGACCTGCCCAAGGTCACACAGCCAGTAAGTGTCAAGTGTCTGAGGCTGGATTTGAACTCAGGTACTCCTGAATCCAGGGCTGGTGCTTTATCTACTGTGCCACCTAGCTGCCTCTGTCTGTTGTTTTTCTGAAGACGTATTTTATATTTTTTACTACTTTTACATTTTTTAAATTCTGCTTTACTGTTTCCTGATGTTTCATTGAGTAATTAGTTTCCATGTACCCAATTCTGATTTTTTTTTTTTGCAGGGCAATGAGGTAACCCTCATCACACAGCTAGTCAGTATCAAGTGTCTGAGGCCAGACCCGAATTTAGTCCTCCTGAATCCAGGGCCAGAGTCCTATTCACTGCACCACCTAGCTGCCCCTCAATTCTGATTCTTAAGGAATTATTTTCCCCACTCAGCTTTTGCGCCTCCTTTTCATTTGTCCAGTAGTTTTTTTTGGGGGGGGGGCGGGGCAATGAGGATTAAATGACTTGCCCAGGGTCACACAGCTAGTAAGTGTCAAGTGTCTGAGGCTAGATTTGAACTCAGGTCCTCCTGAATCCAGGGCCTGTGTTTTATCCACTGTGCCACCTAACTACTCCCTGTTCAACAGTTTTTTTTGTTTTTTGGGGGGTTTTTTGGTGAGGCAATTGGGGTAAAGTGACTTGCCCAGGGTCACAAAGCTAGTAAGTTTTAAGTGTCTGAGGCTGGATTTGAACTCAGGTCCTCCTGAATCCAGGGTCGGTGGTCTATCCACTGCGCCATCTAGCTGCCCCTCAATAGTATTTTTAAGGAGTTATTTTTTTTCCCCAAACTATTGATTCTCTTTTGCATAACTCTCCTTTCTTTTCCCAATTTTTCTTCTACCTCTCTTATTTGATTTATAAAATCCCTTTTGAGCTCTTCCAAGAGGGCTTTTTGGTCTTGAGACCAATTCTCTTCCCCTTTGAGGTTTTGACTATAGGCATTTTGACATTGTTGTTCTCTTCTGAGTTTGTGTTTTGGTCTTCCCTGTCACCATAGTAACTTTCTATGGCGGGGGTTCTTTTTTGTTTCTTATTCATATTTTAGTCTATTTTGTGCCTTTTAAAGTTGAGCTCTGCTCCCAGGGTACAAAGTGCACTGTCCCAAGCTTCTTTTGCTGAGAGCCAGAGGCCTGATCACTGGCTTTTTGCTCTGAGGCCTCAGCATCTTGCAGCTTGCTCACTGCACTGGGTAGCCCAGCTTACTTGTGTCTGTTGTGTAGTCGATATCCCAGCTGGCGGATTGCCTTCTGTGTTGAAGCTGGAGGGCCTCACAACTGGCTGGCTGTGCCACTAGCTTGCCGATTTAGGACTGAGGGTCCTCAGCTGCTGATCTGTGCTGTAGCTAAGACCTTTTGCTGGTTTTCCCAGACATCCTCTGTGTTGAGTTTCACTACCCTTTTACCCCAGTGAGACAGACCTTTCCTGAAATCATTCTAGGTTATCTTAAGCCAGAAGATTGTTTCACTCCATCTTTTTGTAGGTTCTGTAGCTCCAGAATCCATTTAGAGGCTTAATTTAATGTTATTTCCAGGGGGAGAGCTCAGGCAACTTCATGTCTTCTTTCTGCAATCTTTGGGGGAAGCTATATCATACAAATTTGCACCTGTTCTCAATGTTTAAGTCTTCTAGAGTTGCCTGGGGGCACTGTGAGCACAAGTGATTTGTCTACAGTCAAGCCAATGACAGAAATGGGACTCAGCCCAAGTCTTCTGGACTCTCACCTGTTTTCTGACCACTATGTCAAGCTTCATTACATGCAAGACTTCACAGTTTCAATAACAATCAATATTATTCAAATCAAATTCTTACTGTGTGCAGAGCACTGAGCCAGAGGAAGAGGAGATACAAAGTTTATATAAGATACAGTCCCTCATGGAATTTATAGTATAATGGTCAACAAGCATTTATCAAGCTCCTACTATGTGCCAGGTGTTTTATGCCCACTAAGTACTGAGGATAAAGGTATAGTACAGTCTCTGCTCTCTAGAATTTCCCAGTTTAATGGAGGAGACAGCATGCATGAGTCTATTTATAAAAAGGATAAATTGGAGGTAATCTCAGAAGGAAGGCATTAGCATTAAGGAGGATCAGAAAAGCCTTTTCACAAAAGGTGAGATTTTAGTTGGGGCTTGAAGGAAGCCAGGAAGTAGAGATGAGGGAGAGCATTCCAGGCATGGTGGATGGCCAGTGAAAGTGCCTGGGGTGCAAAGGGCTATAGAACTGTGCATGCCCTTGAATCCAGCAGTGCCAGTGCTAGGTTTATATCCCAAAGACATTCCCAAAAGAGAAAAAGACCTATTTGTACAAAAATATTGATAGCAGCTCTTTTTGTGGTGGCTAAGAACTGGAAATCAAAAGAATGCCCATCCATGAGGAAATGACTGAACAAGCTGTGGTGTGTGATGGTGATGGGATATTATTGTGCTATAGGAAATGAGAAGCAGGAGGACTTCAGAAAGGCCTGGAAAGACTTGTGTGAACTGATCCATAGTGATGTGAGCAGAACCAAGAGACCACTGTACACAGAGACAGCAATATTGTTTGAAGAACTGTGAATGACTTGACTTTTCTTAACAATACAATGGTTCAAGGGGCAGCTAGGTGGCGCAGTGATAAAGCACCGGTCCTGGATTCAGGAGGCCCTGAGTTCAAATGTGGCCTCAGACACTTGACACTTACTAGCTGTGTGACCTTGGCCAAGTCACTTAACCCTCATTGCCCCGCAAAAAAACCAAAAAAGGCAATAAAATGATTCAAGACAATAAAAAAAAGTGCCTGGGGCAAAAGGATGGAGCATTTTGTTCAACAAGAGGGCCTAGCCAGTGCATCATAGAATATGTGGAGGGAAGGATGGTGTAAGAAGCCTGGAAAGGCAGGAAGGAATGAGGCTGCAAAGGGCTTTAAGAGCCAAACAGAAGATTTTGCATTTGATACTGGAGGTTCTAGGGTGCTACCGAAATTTACTGAATGTGTGAGGATGGGATGAAGATGATGTGGTCAGACTTGTCACTGATCATTGACAGCTGAATGTCAGATGGAATGGATCAGAGATTTGAGGCAGGGAGACCAAGTAAATAATTATAGTAAGATATGAAGTAAGTATAATAAGGTAGAGAACATTAACATAGATGGCTATGATGAATTATGTTACATAAGAGTAATATTCCTGGGAGCAGCTAGGTGGCGCAGTGGATAGAGCACCAGCCCTGGAGTCAGGAATACCTGAGTTCAAATCTGGCCTCAGACACTTAACACACACTTACTAGCTGTGTGACCCTGGGCAAGTCACTTAACCCCAATTGCCTCACTAAAAAAAAAAAAAAGAGTAATATTCCTTACAACTGTATAAAACTTCCTCACAACAGTATTTTAAAATTTAAATTTAATATTTTTATTTCTCTCTAATTAATAAACACAAATTTAACATTCTTTCCCCCCTCAAATTGTAAGTTCCAAATTCTCCCCCCCCACTGAGCAGACAAGCAATTTGACATCTGTTATGCATGTAAGTCATACTGTGAAAAAAAAACAGACAAAAAAGAAAATAAAGAAAGTAAAGAAAAACTATGCTTCAAGCTGCATTCAGACTCTATCAGTCCTTTCTCTGGAGATGGATAGCAGACAATAGTAATTTTAAAAAGCGATGTTTGAGATCAGTGGGAAAATCTGGGGAAGGGTACAACAGGGTAAGCTTTAGAAACCTGTACATGCCTGTTAGCATCTCCAGACCTGAGCCTAGGGCCTTGAACATGGTAGGCACTTAATAAATTTGAGTTAGGGAATAATAATAATCTGACATTTATGTAGCAATTAAAATTTTGCCAACACATCATATTACTTATCTCATTTGGTCCTCTCAACAACTCTGAGGTAAGTGTTGTTCAGTTGTGTCTGACTCTCTGCGATCCCATTTGGGACTTTCTTGGCAAAGATCCTGGAGAGGTTTGCCATTTCCTTCTTCAGTTCATTTTGCAGATGAGAAAACTGAGGCAAGCAGGGTTAGGTGACTTGCCCGGGATCACATAAACTATTAATCCTCTGAGGTCAGATTTGAACTCAGGAGACCATATCTCCTGACTTCAGACCCGGTATTATATTCACTATGCTACCTAGCTGCCCATGAGTTAAGTACTACAGGTGTTTCTCCTTTTACAGATGGGTTAAATTCAGACTAGGACAGGTTAAAGTGTCTTATCCAGGGTCACTTAGCTAGTAAGTATCTGGAGTGGGGATTCACATCCAGGACTAGAGCAACATTTCCTCTCTTAGTAATAATAATATCTAGTATTTATATAACACTTTAAGATTTGCAAAGCACTTTACAAGTTTTCAGTTGTTCCCCATAATAGTTTAATAAGTATTGTTACTGGGGGCAGCTAGGTGGTGCAGTAGATAAAGCACCGGCCCTGGATTCAGGAGGACCTGAGTTCAAATTTGACCTCAGACACTTGCCACTTACTTGCTGTGTGACCCTGGGCAAGTCACTTAACCCTCATTGCCCCTCCTCCCCCCCAAAAAAAACATTGTTACAGCCAGATAAACATAGTTGACATGCAGCAGTTTGTGTAGCTCTTTACAAATGTTTTCATTTGATTCGCACAACACTGGGAGGCAGGTACTATTATTTCTTTACATTTGAGGAAACAGAGGCAGAGAGAAGTTAAGTACGTTTCTCAGGGTCACACACGAGTAAGTAGCGAAAACAGAACTTGAACTCAGGTCTTTCCAACTCCATGTTCCACGACACGAACTCCTTATATACCTCATATGCCCCTCCTAGGGACTAAGTTGTTAAAAGGCTGGCTACATTAAAATCTTTTATAAATATAATTGTAATAGATATACGCTCTAACCTTGCCAGTGACATTACATACACACGTATACTTACACACGTGTATATATGTATTTATACATACACACACACACACATAGGGACAAGAGTATGTATAAGTGTCGGCAGCTAATGGTACAAATAAAGGATGGGCTGTGATGTTTTTGTTATTCTACGATCCACTGGCTGTTCAGCTCCTAGACCGGCATGGTCCCCCGAGAGCGTAGCGGAGGGTGGGGGAGTGAAGGGGTGGGGAAATCGGGCCCATGCTGTGAGTTCAAGATTCAGGCGGATCTTGTTCTAGCATGTACTAGAAGTGTGTACTAGCCCTTTAAGAGGAAGCCCCGGAGCGCCGGGGGGGCGGAGCCTGAGTAGACGCTAGGTCGCTGTCACGTGTGTCGGCGTCTGCGGCCTCGGGGGTCACGTGGTGGCTGGGTTGGGGAAAATGGCGGCTTCGGGGGAAAGTGGGGCCTCGGGCGGCGGCGGCAGCACCGAAGAGGCGTTTATGACCTTCTACAGCGAGGTGAGTCAGGCAGCGGTCCCGGCTGTGCCGGGAGCTCGGCCCGTAGCGGCAGTGACGGTCCTTGCCGTTCAGCAAGAGCCGGAGGGCCGCTCAGGGTAGGCTGGTTGTGCCGGGCCTGGCGTCGCCGCCTCCTTCCGGGCCTTGGGCCCGCCCTCTCCGGCTCCCCCTCCAGCGCGGGTACTCCTTTCCCTCTCCCAGCTCCCTTCCCCGGCTTCTCCCTGCTCTTTGCTCCTCTCCCCAGTCACTCTTTCTGCTTACCCTCGGGTCTTCCCCCCCCACCCCCGCCCCAACTCTTCTGTCTTTGGGTCTGTGCTCCCCTTTCCATTGCCATGGTCCCCTCCCCTCGTCTCCCTCTCTCTCATTACCCCCTTCCCTTCCTCCTCTTGCCTCCCCATTCTTCCCTTTTGCTGCCCTCCACTGCCCCTCTTTTTCTCCCAACCGTTGTCCCCCTTCCTTATGCTGCCGTCCTCTCCCTTCTGCTGCCCCCTCTCCTGTTTCTCCCTCCTCCCCTCTTGCTGCCCCCTTCTCATGCTGCTGCCCCCTTCCTCCCAACTGTTGTCCCTCCTTTCCTCTTGGTGTCCCTTTCTCATGTTGCTGTTCGTTCTCTCTCGTTACCCACCTCTTTCTCTCTTGATATTCCTCCTCATGCTGCCCCCTTTCCTTCTTTCTGCTGCCCCCCCCCCCCTTTCTTCCCTCCTCCTCTTCTGCTACTGCGGGAAGCAGCACCTATCTGGTATTAGTCCCTCCCCTTCCCTTGGATCTCAGCCTTTCCACCTGAAAACAGGTTTGCAGGGCTGGAGATCCGGGAGCAGCACTTCAGGCTGAGACCCTTAGGTTTGCCACAGGCCTTCTCTGGCATGTACATTCACCTTGTTTTGACCGAGGAAGAAGTAATAATAACGATAGCAGACGTTTGTGAGGAGCTTTATGGCAATGAAATCTCAAGGCCTGTCCTTAATGGAGAATGTCAATTTCTTGAAGGCAAAGACTGTCTCAAGCTTGTCTTGATATTGCCAGCTTTTAGCACAATGCCTGGCACGTGGTAAGTCAGTTATGTTGATTGATTGATCTCATTTGACGGTCTCAGGTGGTCTGAATTTTACTGATGAGGAAACTGAAGCTTAAGAGGTAAAGTGATTTGCCCAGGGTTGAGCATCTCATAAATGTTTAGGGTGGAATTCAAACCCAGTTCTTCCTGACTATAGGGTCAGAGCTCTATATCCTACTCCAGGGGTTCTTAGAAACCCATTGTCCATGAACTTGTGGTTTAAAATTTTTTTTTTTAATTTTGATAATAATTTCAACAAAATTGGCTTCCTTTGTAATCTTATTAATTTAATTTTATGTATTTACTCTATTCTGAGAAGGGGGGAGCACAGGCTTCACCAGTCTCTCTAAAGGGTCAGTGCCCCAGTGATACACCAAGTTTGCAGAGGTTGTTGGGGTATTGGGGGGGGGGTAGGGAAGAATTTAACTGCCACTCCTTTGCCATCACTACATAGCACAGATTGTTATAGCTCCCTCTTTGTAGCTGCTTTCTGTTGGGGGGAAGTGTACAGCCCCCCACCCAATGTCACAGTTTTAGATCTGGAAGATACTGTTTGGTCCAATCCCTTCATTTCACTACAGAGGGAACTTAATAACAAATCATTGTAAGTTTTTTGAATTTTTCTCTGTCATAAAAGAAGAAAAGTTCAGGGTCTCGTAGTCAAAGCTTCAGTCTTTTCAGAATTGAACAAAACATTTTTTAGTATCAGTTATCCTACAAAGGTTAAGGATTTTCCTAGAAATGCAGTTGTGTGTTTAAGAGAACAGAATTCTCAATACTGTACTAACTTGTACACTCGTGTTTTCAATTGAATATTGTCAACGTTTCTGTGAGGTTGGCTATGTTATAATATTGCTCCCCTTTTTCAGAAAAGGAAACAGGCCGAACAAGTGTAAGTGATTTTTTCAAAGTCCCACAAGCAAGCTGGTGTTTTTATATCTGTTCAGCTATTTCTCATGTCCTGTGCTCTTTTCACAGTCCTCTTTGCCTCCTCAGCTCTGATATCATAGAGGCTTGCTTCCTGGATTACAAACACTGGCTCCTAGTGTAAAGAATTTTTGTAAGGGTGGAGGGGAAAGGAGAGGAGCAGTGACATTCCTGCAGCAGGAGAGAAGCAAAGGTAGAGTTTTGGAGGCTAAAGTGGAATCCTTTGTTGGGGATTACACCCATTACAATTACTTGGGAGACATTGTTTCCGTGGAAATTGACATTGGTATGGTAGCATTGAATTCCAGAGGAATAGTTGAAGAGAAGCAGAAAACAGATAAAGACTTGGGCTTCAATCCCAGTGCATTTCCTTTTTACCTCTGTGACCTGGTTAACTTCTCTGGGTCATAGATTTCTTTACTGTAAAATGAGGAGATTGGATTATATCCTTCAGTAATTTTACAATTTGTTTTGATGAGGGGCCAAAAGGATCCTTGTTAGAAAAATATTAAGAACTGTTGGTGTAGATGCTCTCTAAGTTAGTTACCTTCGAGCTCAAAATTCTGGGAAGTGACTTAGCCTGATCTCAAATGGCAGGCAGGATAGTGTAAAGAATGCTGGCCTTGGAGTGAGATCAACTGAGTTCAAATCTTATCACCATTACTTCTGTAATTCAAGTTCCTTAACCAGCCTCTGCTTCTTCACCTTCAAAAAATGGAGGGGTTTGACTAAATGATCTTTGAGTTTGATTATAGCTCTAAATTATATCCCTTTAAGAGTGACTGACTTAAGGATCAAACTTACTCTGGAAACACTGACCATACATTTCCTTCACTTTTTCAAGTGTTCTTTTTACCTAAAAGGGTATTCTTGCCTTTGTGCCAAGTTTTATTCTGCCTCCTCAGTGGGACTTGATTAGATAGGGAAGATCCTCAATCTTGATCAGGATTTCATGTTCCTAAAGTCCTTTTGACTACGTTTTGCAAAGGTTTGAGATAATAAATAACGTTTGGGTTTAGAACAGTTCTCCAGGTGGGCAACAGAGTTTTGTCTCTGAGGACGTGTTTCCTGGGAGGGGAGTTACTTTCCAATACTTGCCTTCAAGTTAGGGATAATAACAGTAATCATAATAGCCGGCATTTATATGTTACTACATACATTGTGTCATTTGATCCTCATAACAACCTGGTGAGATAAGAATTACAGATATTATCTCCATTTATAAATGAAGTCTCCCAAGATGGTAAGTGACTTTCAGAATGTCACACAATGAGTAAATGTCTTCAGGTATTTGAACACAGGTCTCTTAAAGTCTAGTGCAGTGTCTGCCTCTGTCCATCTTTTTCTCTGTCGTCTTCTGTCTCTTTTTATATCTCTTGAAAATTCTGAATTTTAAAAATGAACATTTTCATTTACAAAGTAGAACAGAAGAGTTGTGAAACCAAGAATTTATGTGCATTTTGCTTCTTAAATAATGATAAATCTGACATGTTCATTTCAAAATGATCATGCTTGTCTATTTCAATTTAAATTTGCTTCTCGTGCATTTTAAATGCTTCAGTGAAGAAACCTACCCACCCCCCATGCCCCTGCTTTTTTGGTTACCACTCTTGCTGGTTCCCCTCTCCTCTTAATGCCAACCCTCTGTCCAGTGAGGAAAAAAAGAAAACCACATTCCTTGTAACAGATAAGCATAGTTATGCAAAATAAACACCCATGTTTACCATGTCCAAAAACTGCCTTGTGTCCATCACCCTCTCTCAGGAGCTGCTTCTCCTGTGGTAGCATGCTTCCTCACCAATCCTCTGGACTTGGGGTTAGTTGGTCATTGCATCGAATAGTCCTTAAGTCTTTCACAATTGTTTGTTTTTAATAATGTACTTACTATATAAATCATTCTTCTGGTCCTGCTTACTTCACTGTTCATTATTTTGCATGTCTTAACAGTTTCTCTGAAACCATCTGTTACAGTTTCTTATTTATAAATAATATTCCATCACATTTGTATGCTATAATTTGTTTGGTAATTCCCTCCCCCTTACGAGAAGAGCATCTAATAACTATTTTTTTTTTTTTTAGTGAGGCAATTGGGGTTAAGTGACTTGCCCAGGGTCACACAGCTAGTAAGTGTTAAGTGTCTGAGGCCAGATTTGAACTCAGGTACTCCTGACTCCAGGGCCGGTGCTCTATCCACTGTGCCACCTAGCTGCCCCCTAATAACTATTTTTGTATGGAGGGAACTTTCCTTCTCTCTTTATTGGGTACAGGCTTAGTAGGGGTATTGCTGTATCTCCAGTACATCTTGTATTGTACCACGTTGGCTCTCTTGAGATATACTGGGCACGTCACTAACTTTATTATAGTTAACCTGACTCTAATACTTAGTCTTGTGGCTATGGGGAAGTCACTTTAACTCTTTGACCTTCCAGATCCTCATCTATAAAGTATAAATAATCTTAAACTACTATGTTATGAGGAAAAGGCTGTTTATGAACGTTGACCTGCGTCTAGATATTATCATTATAAAGGATTTATATATATATATATATATATATATACATATATATATATGTATATATATATATATAATATATGTATTTCACCTATTGAATTTAGCTAATGAACCTTTTTTCCTTTATTCCAGGTGAAACAAATAGAAAAAAGAGATTCTGTTTTAACGTCAAAAAATCAGATTGAAAGACTGACCCGGCCTGGATCATCTTATTTTAACTTGAACCCATTTGAGGTGAGTTTGTCTTCTAATTGTTGGGGTAGTCCTGACTTATTTTTTCACCATATCAAGCACTTTCACAGAAGATGAGCACACGGATGATTTATTTTGTAAGTGGAGTTTTGAAAACCCAATTGAACTTGCACTGGCCTTGGATTCAGGAGGACTTGAGTTCAAATCTGGCCTCAGACATTTGACACTTACTAGCTGTGTGACCCTGGGCAAGTCACTTAACCCCAGTTGCCTCAAAAAAAAAAAATGAGAGAGAATGGGTGGTATTGGAGCAGGATATGCTTGTCAGTGAACTTAACAATGGTTTGGTTGAAGGCCATACTCCAAAATTCCAGGTTCCTTTCTCTTCGTATTTGCTATTATTTTTTCATCAACCATAACTTTCAGTGTATAGCTGTCCTTCCTACATCACGACTTTCCCCATTGTGGTTTCAATATATTGCAGGTTGGCATGAGAAATTAAATGGGAATTTTGGGGGAGATTTGCAGAAGTTGCAGATGACGCACAAAGGCCAGAAGATGACCCAGAAAAAGCTTAGAAACTCAGAGATGCATAAAATATATATATGTAATTGTATAGTATTAACTGATTTTATCTTTCAGTACCATAATTCAGACTTCTTTGGTTCAAAGGGAGGGCCAAAAAATTTTCCGTGGATTTTCCAGATTGCAGGGGCACCATGCTCTTAACCCCAGTAGTGTGGAAGGCATAGCTCTAGTCACCTTGTGATTGGGATGCTTCCTCAGTATCTTCATTATTCTGTTTATTTAAAAAAAATTAACATCAATTTATAAACTGGTTAGATTTTTAAAGATGTTTTAGGAGATCTGCTTCGATGTTTCTCATGTTATGTTTTTATTTTTGAGAAGTAGGATATACATGGTATTATCAGTAGTGATTAGTGTTTTCTCCTGCAATTACTTACATGGAGATAATTTAAAGGGGTGTTGTCATACAGTTTTTATGCTATCTGTAAATTTAACAAAAAGAATTGTAGGTGATATTTATATTCAGGGAGAGATTGTAGAGAGCGAACAAAAGACCTGGATGAGAACCTTGGAGAACATCCATGTCTAAGGTTTAAAAGGAAGATGAAGATCCAGGAATGGATGGAGAGAAATGGGTCAGGAATCACGAGGGAATAATGTTAACGAAGCCAGATGATGAGAAAGATACCAAGAAGGGGTAAGAGGAAGGAGTGAAGATTCATTGTGTCATATGCTGAGGAGGATGGGGGGCAGGGAAGAAACTGTTTGATGTGCTGGTCATGAGTGACTTTTGGAGAAAATGGTTTCTGTTCAGTAGTGGGGAGGGAAGCTGGATTGGAAGGGGTTGAGATCTTAGACAGCCTGAAAGAAGATGATACGAGCCAAGTCAGTCTTCCAATCTGGTTTTTTGATGTTAAAATAGAATCTTTTTTCTCTTTGTTTCACCTGGAATAAGGGAAAGAAACTTCATTAGCTAAATTCATAGGCAAAACATTTAATCCCTTACAGTAATACTATCTAGACAGCAAATCAATGTTTATAAAAAGCCCTTTCCTCACATTAGTAGTTTAAGTATGATTATTTATACTTTATAGGTGAGGATCTTGAAGGTCAAAAAGTTGAAGTGACTTCCCCGTAGCTATGATAATGTTAGGGATGTGTCCAGTATATCCCTGGAGAGACAGTGTGGTATAAATAAGAAGAGAATCTAGATGAGGGTCATAGGCATGGCTGGGTCTCTACTGGCATCGTGGGAAGGAGCACTCACATCAGCAAAGTCATAGATTTGTTGAACAGTTGGACACTGTCTTGAGTGAGAACAATGATACCTCCTCTGTTATCTGCCTTGTGTGTCCCAGGGCTGAAGCATTGCTTTCTATTCTGGGTGTCACATTTTGCTATGGGGGTAAGCTGGACGGCAGGTAGTGTTTTGAGATCATGCTGTAATAGGTTCGATTGAAGGAACTGAAACTGTTTAACTTAAGAGAAGACTTTGGATGGGGAGGAGACACAATACTTGTCTTCAGATATTTGAAGGTCTGTCAGGTGGGAGGAGTAAAGGACTTGTTCTGCTTGGCTTTAGAGGACAGTATGAGAACCAGTGGATGGAAGCTTGCAAAGAGGCAGATCCAGGATAGACGTAAAGTAAAAAAATAAACCCCAAAACTCTTAAAGTTGTCCAAAAGTGTATTGGGTTTCCTGTTGAAGTAATGGGTTCCCCTTTTGGGGAACTCCAAGCAAAGGCTGGATCGCAACATTCTGGGCATGCTATAAATGGTATTCTGTTTTAGGTATGGCTTACTCTAGCTGCCCCCCCACCCCTTTTTAAAAAAAAGTTTGGGGGCAGCTACATGGTGCGGTGGGTAAAGCACCAGCCCTGGATTCAGGAGGACCTGAGTTCAAATCCAGCCTCAAACACTTGACACTTACTAGCTGTGTGACCCTGGGCAAGTCACTTAATCCTCATTGCCCCCCCCCCCCCCCAAGAAAAAACCTCCCCCCCAAAAAAGTTTTGATGCCTTTTGTTTTTATACTGGTCATTTCCAGATATACCCTCCCTTATGATAGTGAAAAACAGTGAAGCAAAACTGACCTTGTATACAATGTTCCACATCTATATTCTTCCTGCCCCCACTTGTCTACCAGAAGGAATGAGGAGTACTTATTTTATCTTTTTTGGGATTAAGATTGGTCATGACAGGGGTAGCTAGGTGGTACAGTGGATAGAGCACCGGCCCTGGATTCAGGAGAACCTGAGTTCAAATCCAGCCTTAGACACTTGACACTTACTAGCTGTGTGACCCTGGGCAAGTCACTTAACCCCAATTGCCTCACCAAAACAAAACAAAAACAAAGAAAAAGATTGGTCATGACAGTTAGAGTTTGGTTTCTCTTTACATTATTATAGTCAGTGATATATATATATATATTTTATTATTTTATTTATTTTTTTAGTGAGGCATTTGGGTTAAGTGACTTGCCCAGGGTCACACAGCTAGTAAGTGTTAAGTGTCTGAGGCCGGATTTGAATTCAGGTACTCCTGAGTCCAGGGCTGGTGCTCTATCCACTGTGCCCCAGTGACATATACCTAGCTGCCCCAGTGATAATCTTCTTATAATTTTAAAAATGTTTCTTTTAAAAAATAGATCTTTATTGACATATTTAATCTTTATGTCACCTAGATTTCTCTCTGTATTCCCTCCACCTCCTGGACAAACATCCCTTGTAACAAAGAATTTTTTAAAAGAAAAAAAGAGGAGGAAGAGAAGAAAGTTCAATTAAACCACTCAGTACATTGAAAAATATTTGACTTTTCCATGTACCTCACTCTTTGCAAAAGGGGAGTTTTGACTGTTTTGTGGTTGTTTTTTCCATTTATGTTGTGGTGGTCCTTGTATATATTGTTTTCCTGGCTCTGCTTACTTTACTTTTCATCACTTCATATAAGTCTTTCCATGCTTCTCTGTATTTATCATGTTTGTCCTTTCTTTTTTTTTTTTTTTTTTTTTTTTTTTTTTTTTTAGTGAGGCAATTGGGGTTAAGTGACTTGCCCAGGGTCACACAGCTAGTAAGTGTTAAGTGTCTGAGGCCGGATTTGAACTCAGGTACTCCTGACTCCAGGGCCAGTGCTCTATCCACTGCGCCACCTAGCCGCCCCTAATGTTTGTCCTTTCTTATGGTGGAGTAAAATTCCATTACATTTATGTGCTACAGTATGTTTAGCCATTTTCCAGTCAATTGTTTCCAATTCTTTGCTGCCATGAAAAGTTCTGCTTTAAATGTTTTGGTATATATGGAGCTTTTGTTTTTTTTTTTAAACAAAGACCTCCATTCCTAGTATTGTAATCCCTGAGTCAAAGGATGTGAGCATTTTAGTTACTTTATTTACTTTCCAGAATGGATTTACCACTTTACAGCTCCACCAAAAGTGCATTTGTGTACTTTCCACAAGTGTTCCATTATTGCCTGTTGCATCTTTTGCCATCTTTGCTAGTTTGTGGTCACCAGTCTAATCTTCATGGTTGCCTTTTCCCTGGTTGGGATCACAGGTGTTCTGTAAATGTGCATCGACTCAAATTGAATTCAGATTGAATTATCATAAGTTTATATATCTTGGATTCCATCCTATTCATCTTTTTTTTTTTTTTTGGTGGTGCAATTGGGGTTAAGTGACTTGCCCAGGGTCACACAGCTTAGTAAGTGTTAAGTGTCTGAGGCTGGATTTGAACTCAGGTACTCCTGAATCCAGGGCCGGTGCTCTATCCACT
Organism: Dromiciops gliroides; assembly: GCF_019393635.1. Classification (NCBI taxonomy): domain Eukaryota; kingdom Metazoa; phylum Chordata; class Mammalia; order Microbiotheria; family Microbiotheriidae; genus Dromiciops; species Dromiciops gliroides. The sequence goes on from NC_057863.1 coordinate 604,183,451, forward strand.
GTGCCACCTAGCTGCCCCCCATCCTATTCATCTTTAGAGCATGAGCCTCCAAGTTTCAGAATCTTGAAGAATCACATAATTAGAATTGGAAGGGATGCAAGAAGTGAGCTAATCCAACTTAGACCTCTTGAATACCCTTTGTATTTCACTGCCAACAAATAGTCATCCAGACTTTAAAGTTTTCAAAGTGGAGTGGCAAAGCCAAGATGGTGGTGGTGTTATTTACTTGTTTCAGTTGTCTGACTTTTCATGACTATGTTAGGGGCAGAGATACTGCAGTGGTTTTCCATTTCCTTCTCCAGCTCATTTTACAGATGGGGAAACTGAGGCAACCAGGGTGAAGTGACTTCCCCAGGATCACACAGCTAGTAAATGTCTGAGACCAGATTTGAACTCGGGAAGATGTCTTCTGGAATCCAGGCCCAGCACTATACCCACTGTGCCACCTAGCTATCTCAAGATGGTGGAATATCAGAAAAAAGGACAGCGAGCTCACTCATGCCCCTCAGCTTTTCCAGTCACATTTAAAAAGTGTACCAGACTGAATCCTGATTGAGCAATCTAGGGGGGAAAAGGACAGTGAATCATTTTTTTAAAATCTCAAGTCAGCATAGGGAGACAGACTGATGTTCGATCTTTGGAGATTGAGAGCACAGTCAGCCAGGATCCCATCATACAGAGCCTCTTCTATAGGGAGAGGCTGTGCATCAGGGCAAGATGAAGTCCTAGATCCAGCATAGAGGGTCCTTCCATGGCATAGGGTGCAGGAACAAGTGCCAACTGGCAGCTTTATTGTTCAGTTCCCAGTTCCAGGTCACAGATCCAGGGTGTGATTCTAGGCCCTAGGCTGTATCATGAGCAATGAGCAAGTTCAGAAGCAGTCAATAGCTGTGTGGCTCAGATGCCAGGAGTAGAGCGGGGTCTAAGTTCCAGTCCCCAGCCTTGTCTGAAGCCTACGGAGTAATAACCAGGGCAGGAATCCCAGACCAAAGGGAATCCTACAGTTCCATCATTCTGAACCAACAGTGCGTTCCAGATGTCTGATACTGGCTGAATCTAGCAGTAGTCTCATGGCCAAATGAGGTAAGCCCCACAAGTGTGTTGTTCAGACCCAAACCCAGGTAAAGAAATTGTAGAGTTCAGATCAGGGGGGAAGTGATCAGACTTGCCCTCCATCAGACCACTTTGGGAGCACTGAAAGCTTTCATGACCCCAGCCTGAGTTGTCCTTGAGACTCTGGAATAACACGGTACTTAATACCCAAAGAAAGTAACTGTGAGAGCAGCCTAGGCATCCCTTCCAGAAATGCCAGCCTTAATATCAAGTACGAAGTTAAGAAGTAATCTGGGAGAATGGGCAAACAAAAGGATCCTACAATAAAAAGCTGGTATGCTGATGACTTGAACCCAGAAGAGAATAACTCCAAAATATTTACAAGCAAAATCTTGAAGAGAAACACAGCTGGGGCACAAATTCAACTAGAATTCATGGAATTCTAATGGAATGAAACAAGAGTTTTAAAAAAAGTATAAAATATTTTCATAAATGAAATGAGAGTTCTAGAGGAAAAAATTGGAAAAGAAATGAGGGCTATAGAAGAAAGAATTGGAAAGGGAATTAACAGCTTAGTACAAGAGGTACCAAGTGGTACCTAAGCAGTAAACTATCTGAGAATTAGAGAGGAACAAATAGAAATTAATGATTACATGATATTACCAGAAATATTAAAGTTAGAAGTATGAAGAAATAGAAGAAGAAAATATGAAGTATTTCATAATAAAAAAAACTGACCTGGAAAATAGACCATGGAAAGAAAATTTAAGAATCATTGGACTACTTGAAAGCATGACACTCCCCTTCCCCCCCCAAAAAAAATAATCCAAAAGCCTAGACATCATGTTTCAAGAAATCATAAGAGAAAACTGGCCAGATCTTTTAGAACCAGAAGGCAAAGTAGCATAGAAAGAATCCACAAATCACGTCCTGAAAGAAACCCGCAAATGAAAACTGCCAGGAACACCATAGCAAGATCCAGAGCTTTCAGGTCAAAGAAAAAAATACTTCAAGCATTCAGAAAGAAAGAATTCAAGTACTGAGGAGCCACAGTTAGGATCACACATAAGTTAGCAAACACCACCGTGAAGGAGCAAAGAGCTTACAACCAAGAATGACTTATCTAGCAAAATTGGGAAAGAATTAGAACTTTTATAAAATAGAGGATTTCCACACATTTTTTTTTTTTTTTTTAGTGAGGCAATTGGGGTTAAGTGACTTGCCCAGGGTCACACAGCTAGTAAGTGTGTGTTAAGTGTCTGAGGCCGGATTTGAACTCAGGTACTCCTGACTCCAGGGCCAGTGCTCTATCCACTGCGCCATCTAGCTGCCCCCTTCCACACATTTCTGATGAAAAGACCAGAGTTGTATGGGAATTTTGAAGTGTTAACATGGGAGCCAAGAGAAGCATAAAATGTTAAACTTGAGTGAAGAACTAAAAACTAAGACAAGGTCTGTTTACATTCTAATACAGGGACATGATACATGTGTCCCCTCTGAATCCTATTATCATTAGGGCTTATAGAGAGGGCCTAGGAGTGATTCTATTATATTTTAATGATCTTAAAAGAAGAATACAAAGGGAGGGGAAGAGGACTACACAAGGGAGAGGATGTTGAGGGGAAATTATTTCACTTAATTGGGGTGCACAGATAGAAGTCTACAAACAAGGAGTTGGAGGTAGGGGAGTGACTGACATTTGAACCTCACTCAGCTGGTCAAAGGAGGGAAGAATACACGTATATTTGGGTACAGAAGTACATTTCATTAAATGGATACAGAAAGAGAAGGGAATGAGGAGAGTAGATGAACTTTCTTTCATCCTTTTTTTTTTTTTTAAAGTGCGTGTATGAGGCAATCAGGGTTAAGTGACTTGCCCAGGGTCACATAGCTAATAAGTGTCAAGTGTCTGAGGCCAGATTTTTACTCTGGTCCTCCTGACTGGTGCTCCTATCCACTGTGCCACCTAGCTGCCCCCAAAACAAACTCTTGTACAAAAATATTTATGGCTCTTTTTAAAGTTGCAGAGAGTTGGAAACTGAAGGGGTGTCCATCCTTTGGAGATTGGCTATAGAAGTTCTGGTTTATAAATGTGATGGAATGCTATTGTCCTCTACAAAATGATGAAGGAAATGGTTTCAGAGAAACCTGGGGAGTCCTGTAAGAATTTCTGTAGGAAGACGTGAGCAGGACCAGAACAGTTTATATATTTTCGTTGACAGCAATATTGTAATGACAGCTTTGAAAGACTTAGGAATTCCGATGAGTATAATGACCAGCTGTGAATCTAGAGAATGCACGAGGAAACCTGCTGCCCACCTTCTGATAGAGATGTGAGAGATGGAGTTCAGAGGGATACTTAAAAATGTGGCTAATGTGGAAATTTGTTTGACTCTGTATGTTTGTGATAGGAGGCTTGTTTTTCTTTCTCAGTGATGGGCTGCGTGGGAGGGTGAGAAGGTAGATTTTTGTAGATTGAAAAAAATTTTAATTTAGCACAACACAAGTAGTCATCCAGTTTGATCTTGGAGACTCGGGGGAAACCGCTTATTCTCCTCAGATCATCTCTCTCAATGTCAAAGTACCTTTTCTTTTACCTTAATTTTCATATTCTTAGAGTCCTTTTTTCTCGGGAGTCCCATTTTTGTGAGTAGATGAACTCGGATCTGCTCTGGTAAATGTTACATTGTTTATATACAGCCCTTTGTGGTTTACAAAATACTTTGCACCGCTGTGATAGGCAGATCATAAAAGTAGCATTCCTGTTTTACCTTTCAGAAAACCGAAGGTCAGAAATGTCTAGAAGCATCGCTCACAGTCACACAACTAGTGTTGGAGCTGGGACGTGAATCCAGGTCATCAAGTCTCAGTGGTTTTTCCATTAGGCCCCACTGCCTCTGAAGACGATGGCCATCATCACTGATTCTTTACAAAAAGTGTTTTATCGATATTTTTACATCACAGTCACTTCAAACTCTAACACACGTATCTCCAAATTGAACTCTTCCTCGTAACAAGGAAAAAGAGCTCAGTAAAAACACCGGAGAGAGTGACCGCATCAGATCATAGATTCGAGCTTCTGCCTTAGCAGTTTCACGCCTCTCTGCTTTAGGGGGAGTTCTGTGTCAGTATTGGGGACCACCATTGAGTTGTCAGCTCTTCAGAGCTTGTCTTTATGTTGGTCATTTTTCCCTTGGCATCATCCTGGTCACTGAGTTTTCCAGCTTGTTGGCTGATTTGGGTTGTGTTGATTTCCCCAGATCACTAACTATCGCACATCCTTTTGTAGGCCTTTGTTCCTTCACTCACTCCTTTCCTCAGGAGGTTCTGTTTCAGTGGTCTGGCACATCCACACTTTTTGAACTGATCCCTTAATGATTACTTTATTACTTAATGATTACTTTCTTCAAACATATTGTGCTTTGTCTTTTGTCTTTCATCCCAAACTGTGTTTCGGACATGGATCCCTCATAGCTGTCTCATTGCTATTGACTGTGGTGATGACGCACTCTCTCCCACCCATCCGATGTTCTTGGCCTAGAACAACCCCTCTGGGGTCCTTTTGGATGGAGACTTATTAGGAGCAGAAGTTCAGGTGTATGCCAGTACCGTGTCAGTGGTAACCTTTTGTTCCCTAATGTTTCTGTTTGGAACCTGCTGAACTTTTGCCGAGCTTCGTTTTTATTCCTTTCCTTTCCTTGTTCCATAATCGTTATTTCTTTTCCTTCTCAGACTCATTCCTGATGCGACTTCCTTTGCTCCCCTAATAACCAATCCTCTCTCATAGACCTGAAGTATCCTGGTGTAGTGAAGAGAGCATTGAATGTGGAGTCAGGTCACCTGGATACAAACCTCAGGTCTCTTTCTTACCACCTGGTTGGCCTTAGGCCAGTCCTTTATTTTGTCTTGGCCTTAGTTTTCTTATCTATAAAGAGAGGGGCTTAGACTGATGATCTCTGAGTTTCCATCTAGCTTTGTACTTGTGGTCCTGTGATCCTTGACATGGAGTCTGACTCTCTTCCACTCAATTGCCACCCTTCCTTCTTATCCTTTGTCATTCAGTGCCATTTCCTGGCCTGGAAGATGAAGTAACCACCAGGGCTCTGCTGAAGATCATGGGCTGCATGACAGAAATCTCCTTTATTTCAGTCTTGACCACTTAGAAAATGCCATCATGTTGGTGATGTTGATCATGTCTACTTTGTGGACATTCTCTGATCCTCACAGAATTATTGGTCCGAGGGAAGCTAAGGAAACTACAACTCATGAGGTCAGAATTTGTACTGTCTGGACCTTTGGTTTGGGATAACCAGACTAGCGTGTTGGTCAGACACTCGGCCACAACTGCTGCCGTCTTCACTGCCAAAGTGAAGCCTTGAGCTCTAATCCCAGCTGTTGACCTGGTTGCTGTGGCCAGGCTGAGGTGGGAATTGAGGTCTCAGTGGTGCCTAAGAACACACCTCTCCATTTTGTATATCTGCTTAAATATCCATGGAACAGAAGAATTTTTTTCATTGATGAAGAGGAAGAAGTAACATCGAGGGGGTTGGGAGCCTGGCTCTGTGTGCAAAGTGAGTGCTTTTTTCCTGGTAAAATCAGCCATTGGAGGGCCATAGAAATGACCCAAGAGAAGGGGTAGCTTTGCCTTGGGTGGGTGCCCCCACTGATCGATTTGCTCAGAGAAATTACATGGTCATGGACTTAGTTTTGGAAATCTTTTTTTGCTTCTTTAACCTGGTCACTTCTGGTGTTTATAGGTTCTCCAGATAGACCCCGAAGTGACAGATGAAGAAATCAAGAAGCGGTTCAGGCAGGTAAGCCACCATTTACATGCTGTCAGTGGCACCTGAGGTGTGGATGAGCCCTCTCTGTGGGGATGGGCTCAGGGAAGTAAATGTGTATGTGTGTGTGTGTGTGTGTGTGTGTGTACACATGTGTGTGTATGTATGTGTACACACACACACATGCACACTGTACCATGTGTTTTAGGCTCACATCTTCCAGAAACAATTTTATTTAATTTAAAAGTAATCTGAAACCTAAACATTTCTAGCTGGGAGAGAGAAATGTTTAATGTGGCCCATGGTCCCCATCCTTCTGATGTAACTCTTGCCCCAAGACAATTTTAGGGAACATTTAGAGGAATCCTGAAGAACAATCCCAACATATAAAAAAATACAGGTTGGGCTAACATTTCAAAATAATTGGGTAACCAGGTCATCATTCCATTCCCTCCTAGACTTCTCTCCTCAAGGGATCAGTATTGGGGATATTTACTGATTAGGAGGCAACAGAAGTGCCTCCCTTTCATTGGAATAAAGGGCCCTTTCTTGGTGGGTGTCCTAGTGCCAAACACTTCTGGGCTGGGAGGATGAAGTTCTTCTCTGGGCATGAATTCAGTTTGGGGCATCACCTTTAATCTGGTTCTCTGAGGAAGGCAGTTTCCTAAAGGGAAAGAGTTTTTTTGGTCCTGAGAAATAGTACTACTTAATATTTCCAATGTGACTAAAAAGTTTTTTTTTTAAATAAGCTTCCATATATCAAATATGATTTTTTCCTCCCCTCCAAGTTCTCTCCCTTTTTTTTTTTAACCCCTTCCTCTTGCTTGTGTCTTTCACCAGTATAAGTGAAAGGCCCAGATAGCTTTCCATGAGATGCTTTGGGGACAGACCTCCAGGACAGGATATAGATATTAGACAAGACACACCTATAGGTTAATACTATATTATATAGGAAATGTTTCTGTATATGTGTGTATTATAGATGTAGGAAGCAGATATTTCTATATTTGTGTGTGTATGTATGTATGTCCAATATCTGTGTCCTTTCCTGAGGTCCTTCCCCAAAGTACTTTATGAAAAGCTGTCTCGTCCTCCTTCACTTAAACATATCCTTTTGTGTACTCATTCTCATGCACAGTCATTCTCACAGGGATGGCTGTTGAGATCATTTTATAGAAATCCCACACCTCCTGGTTGGTTGAGTTTACCTCATCGTTTTCTTCTTTAGACTGAATAATCTCATTGCATCCAGCCTCTCCTTGTAAATCCATTTTTCAATCTGTTTAACACGTCTTCTCCTCTGGACACCTTCCAACTTCTTCCTCTCCCTCTAAGTGCATCCAATGATTTCAGAAAGGCCTGACCAAGACACTGCATTTCTCAGCTCTTAGATGGCATGTTCCAGGCTTCATTCTTGCTTTTTTAATATATTGCTGACTCACTTATTTTGTGATTAAGCCAGACTTTTTCCATGGAGCCTCCTCAATTATTTCCCATCTTGTGTGTCTCTGTGTGTTTTCCTTCCTGAGTGGTCCATTCTGTCCTTGTTTTCAAACCCAGCACTTTATTAAACCTGAATTTCTTTTTGCCTGACCATTTTGTGTCTTAATTGGGGTTTTTATTTTAAGATGTTGGCAGTTTCTCTCATTTTTAAAGGTCACATGCTGAAAATAACAGGAAGAATGGCTAATGTTTCTATAGCAGTCTCTCCTTAGCTCTAGGTCCCGTTACCAGCTGCCTGGTGGACATCTCAAGCTAGCGGTGCCATAGGTTTCTCCCACTTACCATGTCCAAAATAGCGCTCAGTATCTCCCTCCAGCCCTCGGTGTTCTTCACTGAACTTCTCCATTACTCATTCCCGTTGAGGACACCACGGCCTCCCTCTCCCCAAGGTTCTCAGATCCTACCATCATTCCTGCCTCCTCACTTTGCTACCTCATCCATCATGGGACAGATCTCACCATTTCTAACTCCACGTACATTTGGCGCCTAGCCCCTTTCTCTCCACCTGGAGAGCCACCACCTTATTCAGGCCCATGTTCCCTCCCGCCAGGGCATTTACAGCAGTGTACTCATTAGTCTCCTTGCCTTGTTTCTTCCCATTTTGATCCGTCCTCATATTTGTTGAAGTGATTTTCCCAAGATACATGTCTGTGTTACTCCCCATTCAGTAATTCCAGTAGCTCCCAGTGTCTTGGGGAAATCACTTTGCTTTACAGTCTCCGAGAGCATTTGGTTCTTTTTGCAGCCCTGTCAGGTAGCTAGTGCAAGTACTAGTCACTCTGTTTGACAGACAAAGAAACTGAGGCTCTAAGCAGACCACACACCCAGTAAGGGTCAGGACAAAACAAGAATGCAGGTCTTTCTGCTGAGACTCTTCTCTCTGCTTTGGTGTGGCTTCCTCTCCTGGGGCCTTGGGCTTCAGACCATCCCTGGTCCTGGGGACACGCTGCCAGGGAGTCTGGGCGGGTGTTTGATTGAACTGAGCGACCACTTCCCCTTGTCGTTGTAGTTATCCATATTGGTGCATCCTGACAAGAACCAAGATGACGCAGAAAGAGCACAGAAGGCTTTCGAAGGTATTTGCTCCCCCTCCCCAGTGGTCACATGACTGTACTTTGGACTGTACTCGCTGCCCTTGGACCCAGTTGTAGTGCTTAGGATAGATAGTTCTTTTGTTCACCTGGACCATTTCATACCAGGCTTCCCGTGTGTCTTTTTGTCTTTCCTTAGTTCTCCCAGTTCTCTCCGTTTGTTGTCCCTTGGGATGCCATCATCTTCAGAGGTGGAAGGTGCCTGTTGTTAGAGGGGCCTTGTTTCTTTAGTGCTTTCTGATTACAAAACTCCTTCCACACAATCCTGTGAGGTAGCTGGCGGGTACAAGTGTTATTGACCCCTTTCACTGATCCGCAAACTTAGGCTCAAAAGTCACGTACCTAGAAAAATCAGAACTTAACCCCAGTTCTGACCCCCCCAGTCTTTCTCTAAGACTAGCGTTTTCCAATCCCATAGGCCCTGTGCCATAAAAATAATTATAGCTCACATTTATGTAACACTAGACGTCCATTGAGGCAGCATAGCTCAGTGGGTAGAGAAGTGGTCTCTGAGCCAGGAGCCCTGTGCATCCAAGCCCCATCTCTGACAAAAAGGGGCCTTGTGATGCTGACCTAAGTTACTTCCCCATCTGGGGCTCCGGCCACTGTACAGGGTGTTTCTCCATCTATCCCAGTGAAATCCCAGGTCCAGTTAGTGTCCCCTGACTTCCTTTGTCTCATTGCCCAAGAGCTGTCCCCTCTTACATCCAGTATCTTTTCCACTCCACCCCTGCGTGGGCCACCCTGTTTTCCAAAACAGGTAGGCAAAAGAACCCAGACCTACTCCAAACCCATCCCACGTGACTGCTGTGCTTGCCTTAGGACATTGTGCTGCTGTCCACAGGGCTGCTGCCGTATCGCCATTGCTAGCCATCTGACCCCTGCTTCTGCCCCTGTGTGTGTGTGTGTGTGTGTGTTTGGGGCAGCTGGTAGTTGGCAGGAAGCAGCAAGTGTAGACAGAGGGATTTTAAAGCCTGATGGTCCTGGACCTGCTTGCCCCTCCATTCCTCTGGGGCCATGTGAGGGGCCTCAATGACTTGGGGCTTCCTTGCAAATCAGGTGGTCAGGTTGTGGAGGGGGCCCCCCCCCCAGTACTTTTACAGTTTTCATTTGTTAATTTGGTTCAGCCCCTTTCTAGAGCTCCTGCATTTTCAATTCAGTTTTACTTTGTTGCAGGAAAAAATGTGATCGCATGTGCTGGAGCCGTAGGGGCTCTTAGCAGCCGAGCACTGTGGGCCGCTGTCCTCTTCTGAGTTGTGTTCTTGTGCGGCTTAGTGACGCAGGGCAGCGAGCACAGGAACAGTGGGCTTGCACGAGTGACAGCACTTGTTGGCATTGGCACAGGGCTGGTCCTTGTGTCATTGTTGCTGCTGTTGTGCTGATGGGAAACCTGGGCCTGGAGGAAGTCATGTTCCTTGGGCTAGGCCGTGGTGGGACTGGGCCTGGATCCAGGCTGTCCTCCAGCCAGCACAGTTGCTCCTGCCCTGCTGCCTCATTGCCTCTTCTGGGGCGTCAGCATTACAGCGGCCCTTGTAGATTTGTAGCTTCCCGCCTTCCATTTGTATAGCATTGTCTGAGGACGATGCACTGTGATATTTGCATGTTCTTCAGTTGCTTCAACAACCCTTAGATAATCCGTGAAAGTAGAACTTGCTTCTGGCCACAGAAGCCCAGACTTGGTGACAGCTGAGGCTGTGGAGGGTGTTAGCAAACATTTTAATGTCACTGTTTTGCACTAGCTGTTGACAAAGCCTACAAGCTGCTCCTGGATCAGGAGCAGAAGAAGAGGGCCCTGGACGTCATTCAAGCAGGAAAAGAGTACGTGGAGCACACCGTGAGTGTCCTGGGGTGCTGACGGCCTGGTGGGGACCTCGTGCACAGGAGAAGGGGGCGGCCGAGGGCAGGGAGCAAACGCCAGCAGATGTCAAGTCCAAGCTCTTTATTCCTCTCCCCCTTCCTACAGCTATGGTTATGACAGCTTCTCTACATCCCAGGCGAGCTGATGCCCTGCTCGAGCAGAGGGAGAGGGGTGGCTGTGATTGTTCTAACTCTGAAGCCAGTTCCCTTCCTTAGAGAATGCCCTGCGCCCCTCCCCCCCGCCCCCCGCCATACATTCCCCCATATCAACCCATCCTTCAAGATCAAATGAGAGGTGACCCCACCATGGGTCAAATGGAATGGCCCTTTCCTTCACTGGCTGTCTGGTCCAGGGATTGGAGCTGGCCCCTGAGGACGGCTGGGTGTGTTGTTCTGTTTCCTGAAAGGAGTATCATAGCAGCATTAAATTGTCTGCTTTGAGACATTCGTGGGTGATTCTGAGGTTTTTTCCCCTTGATGCTGTGACATCTTTGAATAGTACGAAATGCTATGATTTGTGTAATTTTTAGTCTTCTAGGAAAGGTTCCATCTGTCAGAAATGACCGGGGACCTTTTATTTCAGATGTTGTGATTTGGAAAGAGTTTAGGTGGATATGAGCTCTTTTTAGAAGAACCTTAGTTGAGCATCTGAAATAAAAATCTTTAACCATAATTAATTTTTCTAAAAATATGTGAGTGAACAGATAGATATGGGGAATGGGCCCCAGGAGAAGTAACTTCTGTGGCAGTTAATATTCTTGAAAAGGGTTTTCCTGCTTTGTACTCTGTAGGGAATCAGGCAATGGGAAAGACTATAGACTGATAGAAATACCTTTGGGCAGCCAACACATTCATGGCAAGTGGGTTCCAGCATCCTCGAACGGGAGAGTTGTAAGACTTCAGCTCGTGACCACCTGGGGGCACTCTTGCTGATTTCTGTTGGCTAGCTGGTTTTTTGTAGTTAGTAGCATTCTTGAGGGGATGAGTGCATTGATTTGGCTTGGAGCTGAAGGTTTGTTTTGGTTTCAGGCTCTCCCTTTTTAGGGAAGAAGTAGCAGGAATAACACTTTGCTTGATGTTCGTTCAAGAAGGCTTTAAAGTCCAACATTGTTTTCATACAGACAGTTAGTTGGTTGTTGGAAATCCCATAAATATCACAACTTCCAGTTGTTGCCATTGCCAGAGCCCTGAGGGATCCTACCCCTAATGCTTTTCTCCATCTAAATCCCTGCTGCCCCCTGAAAAAGATAGGGGGTAGTCGACCCGGCAGTGACGTGGCAACTGCCCATTGCATGTCACTGATGGAGCCTGGGACAGTGGGCCCTGCAATGTTGAGGGCTGTTCTTTTGCTGTCCCTACAGGGGATGGACCAGAAGGAGAAGGACACCTTCCCCTTTCCTTCCTTCTGTCATATGACTTGCATTGGCTGCTTTTGGCTTCTTATAACAAGGCCCCTATTTTTAGGTGAAAGAGCGAAAGAAACAGCTAAAGAAAGAGGGGAAGCCTACAAATGTGGAAGAGGATGACCCCGAATTGGTGAGTTTTGGAAAAAAGGAACGTTCTACAGTTAGGCAGAACTGGGGATCCCTGCCAGCGTTGGGATTGGCCATGATGGAAGTGAGACCCTGGATCCTCCAGAGTCCCAGGGACTCATGGTTTCAAAAAACTGAGAAGTGAACAGTGTGGATGCCTGAGTTCTCTGGCTTACCTGAAACACTTAAAAGGGAAGTGAGTGAGCTCTCCCTTCTTGGTTCTCCTTTTTACCACCTCCTCTTCAGGGATACTTCCCCCTCTGGAAGGAATTCCTGCTCTTTCTGCTTTCATAATATAACTCCATTTTCTATCCTGTAAACATCTTCATCATTCCCCTAGATCCTGTCCCGACTCTTCCATGTCCCTCTCAACTTGTGGAGTCTAGAACTTTTAAAGAAACCAAAGATGGCTTAGCGACACTAAAATCCCTGAAGTGCTCCCTGACCACAATAGATCATATTTATTTGGTATTAGAGTAAAACGTACTCTCTGTAAAGAGAGCCTGTTAAAATAAAATGACTACTACAAGTGTAATTATTCACATTTGCCAGATGAGAAAATTGAGGTGCAGAAGCGTCAGTGACTGGCCCATGGTTCCATAGGTATTAAGTCTCTCTCAAGGCTTGGTATGTCAGAACTGCTTGCACTTCTGCCTGGATCCTTGGAATCCTAAGTCCAGCCCTCTTGCCAATATCATTCTGGCCTGGGTACATTCAGTATTTTGGAGAAGGGTGAAGTAGATCTTTTCCTGTTTCCCCTTCTCCCCCTTTCCATTTTCTCTGTACTTTGCTGTCTGATCTTTAGATTTGCTAAATATACAAACTCCACTCCTGAGAGATGATAGGTGGGGGAATTCAAAGGGGGACGCAAGGCAGTGGTTTTCCTGTCACATTCTGCCACTAGTAGTTATTTGTGTAGCTGCCTCATCCCGTGTATGTGGTGTCATGGTAAGAAAACTGGGAGTTCAGAGTCTGGGGCTGACCTTCTGGCTCTAATGGGGTGATTTTGCTAGGTTCTCTGTGTTACTGTGTACCTCCTTCCTTACTGGATCGGAGCTTCATGAGGGCAGCTTTGTCCCATTCCCCAGTTTACTGGAGTGCCCTGTGCATATCCATTCTTGTTAAAGGGGAATGCTCATGGGCCAGGCTTTTCCTCTGACCTCCCTAAGTTTTTTGTCTTTCTCTGTTCATAATGTCATTTAAAACCCCTAACTTGATGATGTGAAGATACATTTATCCTCAGAGGTCCTGAGACTTTTTGGAAGCCTGGTGTTTCCCTGTGGTTCCCAGGTGTGTGGAGGAGGGGGCAGATGTCTGCTTATGAGGAAGGCTCTGTTCTTTCTTCTGGGTACCCTGTGTCTGAGCAGGAAGGTCAGCTGCCCCCTGAGCACCAGCATGCTTTGTGCGGGGAACCAGCATCAGAAAGACTTCTCTTTGTTTGAGGAGTTCAGTTTGCCCCATTTTATCGAATCTGCTGCTTTTTCCCTTGGACTTTGTCTTGTAGTTGAATCTTTTCCATTTTTATTTTCTTACAGTTCAAACAAGCAGTTTACAAACAGACAATGAAGCTTTTTGCTGAATTGGAGATCAAGAGGAAAGAGAGAGAAGCTAAAGAAATGCACGAAAGGTAAGTTTGAGGGCATCAGCTGAAACCCTGCCTGGGAAGCCAGGTTGGTTTGGATGTATTTCCTAATAAAGATGTTCTGTCCACTTACTCTTTTTTAAATGAACAGAGTAATGATTTCTTAGGTCTGGATTCTCATCTGAATCTGGGTGTACAAAGTTGTGTTGCCCTTAAAAAAGGCTTCCATCACTATGTGTTCTTATAACGTTGCTCTACCTCACTTTGCTCCATTTTGTGTTAGTCTTTCCTTTTTCTTGGTAGTTATTTTTTATAAGGGAGAAAAGGAGTAAGTATTTATTGTAAACGATGTTTCAGGCACTGTGCTAAGCTCTTAAAAGTATTACCTCATTTGAACCTCTCAGCCACCCTGGGAGCAGGTGCTGTTGTTATCCACATTTTACAATGGTGGGTGAGGAAACTGAGGCGGACAGCTTCAGTGACTTGCCAGGGTAACACAGCTAGTAAGTGTAGGATACCAGATTGGACCTCAAGTCTTCCTTCTCTCCAGGACCAGGGCTCTGTGCACTCTGGCTCCCCCTAGTGGCATTTGAGGACAGTGTCTGGGACAGTCATGGGCCATCATGGTGGTGTGATGCACCAGCATTTGATTTAGCTATTCTCCAAAGATGGGAGTATAGGTTCTGATCGTGTGTCTTCACTGTGAAGGAGCTAACCTTACAGATAATTTTGTGTTTCAGGGTCTCTGTTCCTTTTCATGATTCCTGAGGTGTATATTTCTAGCTGTGTGTTTGTGGGGTAAGAGTGATGACTTTTGGGGTGATTTTTTTTTTTTTTAATGAGGCAATTGGGGTTAAATGTCTTGCCCAGGGTCACACAGCTAGTAAGTGTTAAGTGTCTGAGACCGAATTTAAACTCAGGTATTCCTGACTCCACAGTTATTAGCAGAGTCAGTTTGACAGACATTAAGTTTTGGCACATGCAAGGCACTATTTTCATAGATATTTGGATGCTCAGGGCACCCCCCTCCACCCAGCTTCTGGGTAAGATGGAGCCCACTTGTTGTGGAGGAGGGGCACAGAGAGCTCTAGGGCTGTGTGGACTCACCAGCCCTGCTGGCAGATGGCAGGCCATGCCCAGCTGCAGGGTGAAGTAATAATAATAACAGCTAGTGTTTCTGTAGCACTTTCAGGTTCAATCTTCACGGCCACTTTAGGAGGTGGGTACAATTATTAGCTCCATTTTACAGTTGAGGAAACGAAGGCAGAGAGAGGTGAAGTGACCTGCCCAGGGGCACACAGCTAGGCAGTGTCTGAGGCCAAATGTGAACCTGGGCCCAGGGCTCTGTGTACTGTCCTGCCACCTAACTTTAATCTTAAGAACCATCAAAGGAGCTCTACTGACCTCCTCACTTCTGTTCTCTAAGAACCTTCAGTGGCTCCCTTGTGCTTCCTGAATAAACTCATTTTTCCAGGCATTTGAGGCCTTTGGTAAGCTGTCTTCCAACCCTGTCTAGGTCTGCATTCCAGCCCCACCCATCTTTTTTGCCTTTGCTCCTCTTTCTTACCATTCAAGCTTAGATGAATCCATCACCCTCATCTCTGCTTGTGGACATTTTTCCCTCCTCAAAAGACCCAGCTCCGGGTCTGGTGTTTTTTCTACGTCACCTCCCATACTTGTAGTTGTAAGAGAACTCTCCTTCAGGTTGCTCTTTCCGGAGGGGTTTGTCCCATTCTGCTCAGGTTAATTATTTGTGGTGTGGAAAGAACATTGGATTGGGGCTCAGAGCTCTGGGTTCACGTTTGGCTTGAGCAGTGACCCTGTTACTAATGAGTCAAGCTTGTTGTAAAGCACTTAGCACAGTGCCTGGCGCATAGTAGGTGCTTAGTTTGGTTGCAGGGTTGGTTTGTTTTTCTTTCTATTGATAGTAGATGATTAATAATTACTTGTTGAATCGAATTTTCTCTCTCATGGTCCGTCTTAATTGTCCTTTCCTTCTAAAAGCTTTCCTTGATTTTCCTCTTCCCTCCTCTGAGCTCCCATATCACTTTGTTTATTCCTCTCTCATAGTAGGCTTGGCTACAGCTGCTCCCACGAGGATACACATGGTAGTGTTCTTGTTTTACAAATGAGGCACCTTTGCCTCAGAGGGTCAGAATGACAGCCCAGAGTCACCAGGGCATCCATCCCAGGTGTCCAGTCATACGCCTTGTCTTGAGAGCAATGTCAGTGGTCTTTCCAAAGACTCTGCTGCCCCTTCTTTCTGCAGCCTGGCATGGAAGCTCTCTCTTTGGTCAGTGTGTTCTCTTACGGCTGAATAAAAGTGATTTTACCAAGTCAATTGCTTTTCTCCAAACTCCTGTTTTAGAATAATCAGATAAGCTTGGCTCAGACGAAGCAATGTGTGGTGACACAATTGCTTGGGCTGGGCCATGCTTATTTCAGGCCTGGGAAGATGTCCTGCCTTTAGAGGCAGCATCAGCCAGTGACCAACAGCAGATAGAGCTTGGTTCTGACCTTCTCTGTGGTCTGAAATTAATCTGTTCCCTGCTTTTCCCTCCTTCATCATGACATGATAGGGTGCTCTTTGGTAGAAGGCTTGGAGCGTATGGGGAGCCCTCTTGCATCAAGATGGCAGTAACTTGATCCATGGTCCCATTTCAGTGGGAGAGACACCGAGGCCTCCTTCCTGCTCAGCGTGGCTAGAGACTCATGGCGGTTCATCTTTGTGCACCTGGGAGTCTCCCATTACTTACTCTCTGAGCTCTGTCTAGCTCTGTTGGAGTTGTTTACGTTCCAAGCATCATGCTTTGACTTTCCTTCTAGGAAGCGACAAAGAGAAGAAGAGATCGAAGCACAAGAAAAAGCAAAGAGGGAAAGAGAATGGCAGAAAAACTTTGAGGTAAAATTCAGATAGATCACGTCGGGCAAGAGGGCTTCCCAGGGCTGACTGGGGCACATGACGCCAGAGCAGGAAAGGCCCGCAAGGCCCTCTAGTCCAATTCCTAGCCTGAGAGAGGCCCTTGGGCAGGGAAGGGGCATGCCCAGGGCACCTGTGCTACCATATTTCTTTTTGACTACAATTAGCAACTCATCTGGGCTCACAGGGCTATCAGTGGTCACAGGAGGACTAGCAGCCAATCCTCCAGTTCTTCATATATTTCTTTTTGCCTACTCTTTTTTTTGTTTTGTTTTGTTTCTTTGGTGAGGCAATTGGGGTTAAGTGACTTGCCCGGGGTCACACAGCTAGTAAGTATTAAGTGTCTGAGGTTGGATTTGAACTCAGGTCCTCCTGAATCCAGGGCCGGTGCTCTATCCACTGTGCCACCTAGCTGCCCCCTTCATATATTTCTGCCATTCCTCAGAAGGCAACTCAGATGGCTCCTTTTGGGGAGGCTTTTCCTGGCTCTTGACACCCCTCCCCCACCCCCAGTTGGAAGCAAACTTTGCTTCCTCTTTGTTCTCCTAAGACTTTTGTCCCTGCACGAGCTCCGGGGTCAGCACTGTACTCACTGGAGAAAGAAGAGGCTTGGGCTGTTGGGGTGGCCTGGGGCCTTGGCCTCACTTCCTTGGGTCCTCCTTCCATTTCCCCCTCCACTGTGTTGGAGCTCAAAGACAATGTGACTGCCTGCCTGGAAGCTGGTCTAAAGTTATCTGACCCTTATGAAACCAGAAGAGGTTTTTCCCCTGTAAAAATGAGAGGTTTGACTGAGGTAATCTTTAAAAGTCTTTCCCATTTCTGACATTCCATGCTTTTGTGTTCTCTGTGCAAAAGGCCCCCCAGCTTTTGTGTTAGGGAGAGCTGAGCAGTAGTACCTTGCCTGTGGGGGAAGTGGCGCGAGCTCCCCAGGTTCTGAGACCACCCACCCTGCAAGCTCCTGGCCATGGCTTCTAAGTTCTCTGTGCCTCAGGCTCCTTGGGCTGGGCCCCTGAACCAGAAATGCTCTCATCCCCTGTGTTTGTGTATCCAAACTGTCCTGTGGTTTGAGGCTTGGCTTGGGAGGTCATGCCAGGCCAGTTGTACCAACTTTCCTTTGTTTCCATTTGTTTGTCCCATATATTCTGTCTATTGTCTCATGCGGCTCTTCCCCGTGTGTCAGTCTTGTCTCCCAACAAGATGAAGAGGTCCTTAGTGGCAAGGGCAGGGGCCTAGTGTGGTATGAGGTTTGCTCAGGGTACGATGAACACATCCCCTTCTCCAACTGTCAGTTTCCGGTAGTGTGGGTCACCAGAGCAAAAGAATGACGTCTCATATCGGACCCATCCATCTGGCCAGAATGACGGTGGTTTTCTAGAGAAGGCTGTCAATAGAGATGGCAGCAGATTGGTGCTGAGGGCAGTGTTGGGGGTATGGGCCCACCCTCCTGAATTACAGAAATAATCATTCTTAGATAGTGGTCTTATGCTTACAGAGCAATTTTCTCTTGGTATTTCTGTGAAGATGGGGGCAGTGTAAATGCTATTCTCATTTCACATATACACAAATGGGCTCAGAGGGGAAGCACTGGTGGGAGCCAGGTCTCAGGTACAGCATGGAACACGAGGTGTGACTTTGGGACTGTTTACCACAGATTCCCTTTGAGATATTCTAGGTGGGTGCTAGACTAGAGCCTTTCCAAGGATTCTGGAGCAGGATGACAGCCACCTCAGGCTCCTTATTGGGAGCAGGCACCTGGCCAAAACAACCTGGTGGCCACCTCCTTGGTTCAGCAGGTCTTTTCTAACAGCTCTGTTGGGAGACAGAGTGAGAACTCCTGGTCTGGGAAGGCTGCAGTGGGTTCGTCTTGGGCTCTTGCTCATAGCCCTTGGATGGCTGGGTTTTGCCTTCCTTGCTCTCTCTCTCTCTCTCTCTCTCTCTCTCTCTCTTTTTTTTTTTTTGGTGGGGCAATGAGGGTTAAGTGACTTGCCCAGGGTCACACAGCTAGTAAGTGTCAAGTGTCTGAGGCCAGATTTGAACTCAGGTTCTCCTGAATCCAGGGCCAGTGCTTTATCCACTGCGCCACCTAGCTGCCCCCTTGTACTCTGTGAAACCTAACAGGGGGACGGCTCGAGGAGGACCCACCCCGCAGTCCCTTGGCTTGGAGTGATCATTCCCCCCGGTAAAGCTCTTGCGCTTTCAGCCCTCTGACTCTAAACCTCTTTGTATTCAGGAAAGTCGAGATGGCCGTGTGGACAGTTGGCGAAATTTCCAGGCAAACACAAAGGGGAAAAAGGAGAAGAAAAACCGGACCTTCCTGAGGCCACCCAAAGTCAAAATGGAGCAGCGCGAGTGATATGTGGGCTGCAGCAACAGAGCCTTTCCCTCCCTCTGCTCTCTTCCCCTTCCTGCTTTGAAGGACTCATCCCCTACATAGAATAGTATTGGCTTTTTAGTCCATTGGTTTTCAGTACAATTTAATATCAATCAGAGTAATTCTTTTGTACATGGAAACAAGGGGCCTGGTTACTAGCGCCTGGCCCAGCCCCGCCGTCGAGGGTGTGGGAGGGGAGGGCAATGCCCACCTCTGTTGCTGTTTGTAATTTAATGTTTTGTACTTCACTGAATTGTGACCTTTATGAACTTCATGTAGAGTGTGTGGAAATCATCTCATTAAACCAGTTGCTTAAAATGGTGTTCGGTGACTTGGGAGAAGCCTGCTGTTAGGGAAGTTATCCCTTCCTTCAGCTGCCCGTTCTGGGCAAGCATCCCGCCAAAGCCCAGCCTGTGTGTCTCCTGCTTGGATGGGGAAGGAAGCAGTGTCTGGGGGGAGTGGCCATGTCACCCTCACCTCCTGCCGTCCGTGCTCAGAAACCAGCCCTTGCCCCCGAGTGGCTGCCACGCTGTCTGGAGCAGAGCCACCATCGCCTGTTGGATTTCCAAAGAGCTCGCTGCCATCTTCCATCTAGCACAACTCTGTCCTGGCTTGTTTACCTTTAGTTAGCGGCAATATTCTGTATGTATAATAAATTTTTTCTACCAAAATCACTGGTGCGTTCTCCCTCAGCTGTTATTTCGAAGGCCTTCCTCTTTCTGGCCTGCCCTTGCCTGCTCTGAGCCAGCTTGGGGTCTGGTACCTTTGGCAGATCACCTACCTGTGGAGGAGTTTTGCACTTAGGAATGATTAGAAAATTAGAATAATGTTTATATTCATCAACTCTTAGTTGACATGAAAACTAAGATTGCTGTGACTACCAGCATGGGTTCCTTGGAGCGATAAGATTAAATTTTGTGCCCTGCATGGGCTGTAGATGGCCAATCTTTGGCCCTTGATTAGCCCCTGGTGGTTGGGCGGACCTCAACAATCTTGATTCTTCCTTCCTCTCTTTACCCCTCTCCTACCATTAGCTAGGGAAATGTGGGAGGGAGGAAAAAGTATCAGCCGCGCCCATTCTTGGTCACTTGGGTACTGAGAGCTGGAGCTGCTGTGGGCAGAGCATTGTCCCTGGGCACCCCTGCTCTTAGGCCAGCAGCTAGAGAGGGACAGGCATGTCAGTTGCTCAGGTGAGCAAAAGGGAGGGGGGGGTTGGCTCCATGCTCACATTTGATGAGGCAGTTTGGGGGACCATTGCTACCTGA
This sequence comes from Dromiciops gliroides, assembly GCF_019393635.1. NCBI lineage: Eukaryota > Metazoa > Chordata > Mammalia > Microbiotheria > Microbiotheriidae > Dromiciops > Dromiciops gliroides. Next base: position 604,203,406 of record NC_057863.1, read on the forward strand.
AAAGGTATGTTTCTGTCTTTTTAATGTCTCTGGATCTCTTGCCTTTCGTTTCCTGTTTCTTGTGTGTGGGCGTCTTCCTCTCCAACTTTGTTAGGATGTCTGTGACAGTATATTGTGTGCAGTCCAGGACCGAGAGGGAGGGGCACAGTATCCAGCTGCGTCTGTCTTTAGTTAGTGAGGACGGGGATGCATCACTGGTACAAGATCAGCAGCACTGGGTGTCTGTGCCCAAAATGTGCTGGAAAAGACTTTGGGAGGTTTCTAATCTGGGAAAAGTGGAGTGGAATCTGTAGATTCCGTGTAAACTCATTGAATAGAGCCTTTAAATACACAGTATTATAGCTGGTTCACTCCCTCCATTTACAGAGGGGGAAACAGGTGCAAGGCAGGAAAAGGACCTTGTCCGAGATCACACAGCGAGGCAAATGGCAGAACCTTGAAGGTCTCTTGACTTCCTTTATGTTATACCATTGTGCCCCCTACTTCATCCCGCTTTAATGCTAGCCCTGTCTTCTGTCTCTTGACAAAAGATGCTAAGTCACACACCCCAGGCATACCTCAAACTAGTGATTCTCTTTTTTCTTCTTTTTTTTTTTTTAAAGTGAGGCAATTGGGGTTAAGTGTCTGAGGCCGAATTTGTTTTTTGTTTTTTTTTTAGTGAGGCAATTGGGGTTAAGTGACTTGCCCAGGGTCACACAGCTAGTAAGTGTTAAGTGTCTGAGGCCGGATTTGAACTCAGGTACTCCTGACTCCAGGGCCGGTGCTCTATCCACTGTGCCACCTAGCTGCCCCTTTTTCATTCTTTTTTTTTTTTTTTCAAACTAGTGATTCTCAAACCCTAGAGCGACATAATGACTCATGCTGTAGATTGCCTGCCTATCCTACCTAATGCTCAAACTGTTTGGGATATGGTGAGGGGGAGTCATAATGAAATACTAATATGGGCCAGGAGCCCCAAGATTACCATATCATAAGCATGAAGAATTGGGCAGTCGGAAGCATGGCTCTGATGTGTCCATTAGACTTTCCCAGTGGCTTGAGGGAAGGCATGTAGCCTATTGTGGGGTTTTTTTTGTTGTTTTGGGGTTTTTTTGCAGGGCATTAGGGGTTAAGTGACTTGCCCAGGGTCACACAGCTAGTAAGTGTCAAGTGTCTGAGGTCGGATTTGAACTCAGGTACTCCTGAATCCAGGGCCAGTGCTTTATCCACTGCACCACCTAGCTGCTCCTGACTATTGTTTTTAGGGGTTGGAAATTTCACACTGGGACAGGAATGGGTTGGGAGAGTGGAAATTGTCACTTTGCTTCCAGGCAGGAAGGAGGTGGCCAAACATACTAGGTGATCTGAGAAGACCTGACCATTGGAAAGTGAAAGGTCAGGCTCCCAGGCCCCTTCCCTCCCAGCCATCCAAGGACCAGGGGTAGCTGCCTGGGCTTTGTTCTGGCCTTCGTTTGCTTCTGCTAAATGAGGGAGGCACCCGCCCATGCAACCTAGCCACAGCTCCCTGCTGATCCTCAGGTGCTTCCTAGGGGAGATTTATAATCTGTGGGGCTGTCAGGGAGGGGCTATTTCTGAGGTTTAGCTGCTTGGTAGGGAGGAAGCATTTGAGGGACTGCACAAGCTCCCCTGCCCTTCCCCTTCCCTTCCTAGGAAGCCCCAGGCTACAGCTGAAGGCGTGCTGCACTTGAAGTCGGAAACCGCTGAGTTCTGACTTACTAGCTACCGGACCTTGAGCAAGTCATTAAACTCAGTCTGTAAAATGTAGAAGATTCCTGTACTGGTGACATCACTGAGTGTGAGGATCTCTTATGTATTATGGGCCAGAGCTCTCAGTGCCCCCAGTAAAAGTAAAATAATTATAAAATTATATATAATTATGGGAATTATAAAAAGTGGCAATCCGCATGTATCTAGGAAATTTTCACACTAGCAAGTCCCCCACATCTGTGAATTCACAGATCCAGACCCTAACATGATGGATCAATAAACCTTCTGGTGGATGCATGAATGAATGAATGAGAGAGAAGGAATTTTGGGGGTCTGGGATAGCTTCCCTAGATAGGGTAGGGCTGTTCTGTGAAGCCTGGATATCTTTTTTTTTTTTTTTTTGCAGGGCAGTGAGGGTTAAGTGACTTGCCCAGGGTCACACAGCTAGTGTCAAGTGTCTGAGGTTGGATTTGAATTCAGGTTTTCCTGAATCCAAGGCCAGTGCTTTATTCACTGTGCCATCTAGCTGCCCCAAAGCCTGGATATCTTGACTTTATGGGTTCCTCTATGGTACTTCTATTTTCCTATTTGCAATAAGGGACAAATGCTGTCATATACTTGGTACCCAGGATGGGAGTTGGGAGTAGGAAGGAATGATAATAGCTGGCATATATATATATATATCTGTAAGGTCTGCAGAGTGCTTTATATATGTTACTTGTAAAGCAAATGCTATTATCTCCATTTTACAAATTGAGGGAAGTAATTTGCCCTGGGTCACACAACTAGTAAATGTCTGAGGCCAAATTGGAACTCATTTCTTTATCCATCTAAAAGCCTTAGATCTAGGGAGACTGTTGCTGTTGGTCCTTCATTCTCGAAGAGGACTATGACATCTGGGTCACATTATAACTTGCAGTGAATTGGATTTAAGTGAGGGAGGACTATGCAAAGTCACCAACCTTACTCATTCCCCCAGAGCCATCTGGATTCAGTGGTGAGATATATATATAGATCAGGACGACTGGATGTTTAAGGCAATTGGGGTTAAGTGACTTGCCCAGGGTCACACAGTTAGTGTCTGAGATGAGATTTGAACTTGGGTCCTCCCAACTTTAGGGCCAGTGCTCACCCACCTGTCCCAGGGAGACTGTATTTTACAGTGAAAAGAACATTGCTCTGAAGACATTGCACTAGTATTAAATGCTTTCTTTGTGCCAGGCACCGTGCTAAGCACTGGGAATACAAAGACAGTTCCTGTCTTCAGGGAGCCTGCAGTCTAAGAGGGGAGGCAGTGTGCAAGCAACAATGTATAAACAAGACATATACAAAGTAAAGTGAGGGTAGTCTCAGAAGGAGTCATTGAGATTCAGGAGGACTTGGAAAGTCCTCTTGAAGAAGGTAGGTCTTTGGTTGAGACTTGAAGGAAGCTGGGGAAGCCAGGGGGCAGAGAGGAGGAGGGAGAGAAGGAGAGAGGAGGAGGGAGACAGGAGGAAGGAGGAGGGGGAGAGGAGGAGAGGAGGAGGGAGAGAGGAGAGAGGAGGAGGGAGGAGGGAGATGAAGGGAAAGGAGGAGGGAGAGGAGAGAGGAGGGAGATGGAGGGAAAGGAGGAGGGAGAGAGGAGAGAGGAGGAGGGAGGAGGGAGATGGAGGGAAAGGAGGAGGGAGATGGAGGAAAAGGAGGAGGGAGAGGAGAGAGGAGGAGGGAGAGAGGAGAAGGAGGAGGAGGGAGATGGAGGGAGAGGAGGAGGGAGAGAGATGGAGGGAGAGGAGGAGGGAGAGAGAGGAGACAAAGAGGAGGGAGAGGAGAGGAGAGAGGAGGAGGGAGAGAGATGGAGGGAGAGAGGAGGAGAGGAGGAGGGAGATGGAGGGAAAGGAGGGAGAGAGGAGAGAGGAGGGAGAGAGGAGAAGGAGAGGAGGAGGGAGATGGAGGGAGAGGAGGAGGGAGAGAGATGGAGGGAGAGGAGGAGAGGAGGAGGGAGAGAGGAGAGGAGGAGGGAGAGAGGAGGGAGAGAGGAGGAGAGGGGGGAGGAGAGAGGAGGAAGAGAGGAGAGAGGAGGAGGAAGAGAGAAGGAGAGAGGAGGCAGAGACAGGGAGACAGAGGGGGAGGCAGAGAGGAGGAGGGAGAGGGGAGGAGGGAGATGGAGAGAAAGAAGGGAGAGAGGAGAGAGGAGGGAGAGAGGAGGAGAGGAGGAGGGAGATGGAGGGAGAGGAGGAGGGAGAGAGATGGAGGGAGAGGAGGAGGGAGAGAGATGGAGGGAGAGGAGGAGGGAGAGAGAAGGAGAGGAGGAGGGAGAGAGGAGGGAGAGAGGAGGAGAGGGGGGAGGAGAGAGGAGGAAGAGAGGAGAGAGGAGGAGGAAGAGAGAAGGAGAGAGGAGGCAGAGACAGGGAGACAGAGGGGGAGGCAGAGAGGAGGAGGGAGAGGGGAGGAGGGAGAGTGTTCCAGGCCTGGGGGACAGTCAGTGAATACACAAAGTCAGGAGATAGAGGGTATTGTGTGAGGATCGGTAACAATGTCCCTGAATCACAGAGCATTTGGAGGGGAATTATGTATCAGAAGATTGGGAAGGTTGGAAGGGAAGGTTGTGAAGATCTTTAAAATCTAAACAGAGGGTTTTATGTTTGATCCTAAAGGCAATAGGGAGTCTTCTAGTTTATTGAATGGGGTTGGGGAGAGGTGACATGGTCACACCTGTGCTCTAGGAAGATCAGTTTGACAACTGAGTGGAGGGAGAGGAGACGGGAAACCAACCAGCAGCCCATTGCAACAGTCTAGGCATGAAGTGATGAGGGCCTGCATCAGGATGGTGACTGTGTCAGAGGAGACAAGTTTGTTCTGAAGGTGTTCAGTTGTGTCCGACTCTCTGTGACCTCATTTGGGGTTTTCTTGACAGACATATTGGAGGGGTTTGCCGTTTTCTTCTCCAGCTGATTTTACAGATGAGGAAACTGAGGCAAACAGGGTGAAGTGACTTGCCCAGGGTCACATAGCTAGTAAGTGTTTGAGGCCAGATTTGAAGTCCAATCTTCCAGGCTCCAGGCCCTGTTCTATGCACTTTGCCACCTAAATGCCCCACAGAGGTAGAAATGATGCAACTTGATAACATATTGGGCGTGGAGAATGAGAGAGTGAGGAGCCAAGGATGACCCCTAGGTTGTAAACCTGGCTAACTGGGAAGATGGAAGTTAGGAAGAGAGGGCCGTTTAGGGGAGAGAGAACATGCTCAGTCTTAGACATGCTGCTTTTGAGACATCTACAAGACATGCAGTTTGAGGGGTCTAAAAGCAGGGGACCTGGCTTCACATCCTGCTTCTGACCCTGCCTTTGTGGCCTTGGGCAAGTTTCTGTGGTTCCGCACAACTCTGCAGCTAGAATTCTATGATCCCATGAATGTCACAATTGTGGCTTGCTTTAGGGATGGAGAAAGAATTGGTATATCCCTGATACGGGCCTGGAGCTTAAGTGGGTTTTCTCCATTTTGCCATGGTCCTGCTTGTTCCCCTAGTCAGGAGATGTCTCCTGTCCCTTTCATGAATGGTGCTAGGATTCTCTTCCCCACTTATTGATCTGATGACCAGATAATAAGATGGGGGCAGGAGGAGTGGAGAACTGAGTGTGGCCTTCCTGGGAAACCGGAACAGGGCAGACACTATCCCAGACTTTCCCAAGGACTGTCTGGGCACTACGGATAGATTTTTCTCAAAGATAATTGGACTCAGGGGCAGCTATGTGGCGCAGTGGATAAAGCACTGGCCCTGGATACAGGAGCACCTGAGTTCAAATCCGGCCTCAGACACTTGACACTTACTAGCTGTGTGACCCTGGGCAAGTCACTTAACCCTCATTGCCCCGCAAAAAAAAAAAAAAAAAGATAATTGGACTGGGAGCTGTGAGATCTAGGTTCTCATCTTGGTCTGGGTCCCTCCTGCCAAATCAGGAGATCAGACAAAATGATCTCCCAGCTCTGACATCCTGTGTTCTAAGGGCCCTTCCTAGTTTTGACATTCTATGTTCTAAAGGCCTTCCCAGCTCTGATATTGTGTGTCCTAAGGGCCCTCCCTGCTCTGACTTTGTGTTCCTAGGCTCTCCAGGTTCTGACATTCTATATTTTTTCTTTTTATTCCTCCCTACCCTCCACCTCCCACTCTTCAAGAACTTCAGGTATCTCATCTTTTTTTTTTTTTAATCTAGCCTGGGCTTCATGAACTACTCTGCAATTTCCTAAACTATTTTACCATCCACATTCTTCACCACCCAACCTGAAACATTATTTCAACCCCAGTCAAATTAATCTCTTTTATCATGCAAAGAACACTTCCTTTGGTCAAAATAGATGTTCTTGATTATATTAAATAAATAAATATATATATATATATAAATCTTCTGTACAATCAAAAACAATCTACTTAAAATGAAAATAGATTGAGAGATATGGCAAATGTACAAATCAACTTGACATTTAAAATATATAAGGAACTGTTAAAAAGACAGTGATAATGCCACATTCACAATGGTTATGACACTCTTCAAGAGGAAACAAATGATTTGAAAAAAGTTTCAACCTCAGCAATAATGAAATCAAAACTATTTGGAGATCCTATCTCCCACCCATCTGACGGGCAAAAAAAAGAAAAGCATAAAAATCAATGAAACAGTGCCAGTGGGACTATGGCAAAACAAGTCACTTGTTGCTTCTGGAGCTGTCTACTTGTCGGAAGTTTTCTGGAAAGTCATCTAGCAAAACGTGGGAAAGGCTCCCCAAATCATCATGCCCTTTGATCCAACAATTCCTCTCTTAGGAGTAGCCCCAGGCAGTTGTTAAAACACAAACAAAAAAGATCTGCCCATTCGAAGATCTTATTTATTTGTTTAAAGTTTTGAGTTCCAAATTCTCTCTCTCTCTCATTCATTCCCTCCCTCCCTCCCCTTTCCCCTCCCCAAGGTTACATGTGCAATTATGTAAAACATCAAAGATCTTCTTAGCAGCAGTTTGGTGTGGGATTTCATAAAACTGGAAGCATCCTAAATGGTCAACGCCAGGGGAATGATTAAATGAATCATTAATGTAATGGATCTCTAGTGGCAAGCTTATGGGGAAGGGGGGATGGAGTGGAGGAAAGAAGGAAGGAAGGAAGGAAGGAAAGAGGGAGGGGAAGAGAGAAGAGAGGGGAGGACATCTACTTTAGCTGCCAGGGCACTTGGACCTCTCAGCTTCTTACAGGCGGATGTCAAAGACTTAACATGGAACTTTCTCGATGAAAATCCGAGGCAGTTGGTGGTGCAGTGGATAGAACACTTAGTCTTGGAGTTGGGAACGAGTGAGTTGAAATTCTTTTTAAAGCCCTTTGTTTTGTTTTGTGGGGCAATGAGGGTTAAGTGACTTACCCAGGGTCACACAGCTAGTAAGTGTCGAGTGTCTGAGGCCGGATTTGAACTCAGGTCCTCCTGAATCCAGGGCCAATGCTTTATCCACTGCACCGCCTATCTGCCGCATGAGTTGAAATTCTGCCTCAGCACTTACAACTTTTTTGAACCTGGGCAAGTCACTTAATCTCTGTTTACTTCATTTTGCTCATTTGTAAAATGGGGGTAACAGCATCCACCTGCCAGGTAGTTGTGAGCATCCAATGAGATAATCTTTGTCCAGTGCTTAACACAGTGTCCGGCTGTGTAAGTGGTGGTTTGAGTTGAGCCCTGTCTTGCCATGGGTTCCCAGAATGGGTGGACACATTCAGACCCGATATGCCACCCATTGGCCCCTGGACATGGGAGGGAAACTGAGGTAAAATCGATAAAGAGAGGAGCAAGGTATGACAAGAGTGCCCATCCGCAACTGAGACTTTTAAGCCCTGACTACAGAAATCTCTCTCAGGATCCCACCCCAGGCGATAACCCCATGTTCACTTTGTGATCCCTTAGCACTGGGGGCCTCCCTTTTGTTTGGGGTTTTGCTACCGACAGAAATTGGAGTTTGCTCTGGAATGGATTGGAGCCCTTGAAGGTTCCCTAGATCCCTCTTCCCCTCAAACAGTCTTGAGGCATGGAAGGTCACTCACTTTGATCCCAAAAGGAGCTTCCCAAGGAGCCTTCGATTCCTTTCTAGGTTTGCTTTTGTGGTGAAGGTCAGGAGTACCTGAGTTCAAATCCGGCCTTGGACACTTGACACTTACTAGCTGTGTGACCCTGGGCAAGTCACTTAAGCCTCATCGCCCCACCCACAAAAAAAAAAAAAAAAGAAAGTGAAGTGTCAGGATTCAGGAGTACCTGAGTTCAATTCCGGCCTCAGACACTTGACACTTACTAGCTGTGTGACCCTGGGCAAGTCACTTAACCCCTATTCTCTCCCCCCCCCCCAAAAAAAAAAAGAAAGAAAGAAAACGAAGTGTCCGGGGCAGCTAGGTGGCGCAGTGGATAGAACACCGGCCCTGGAGTCAGAAGTACCTGAGTTCAAATCCGGCCTTGGACACTTGACACTTACTAGCTGTGTGACCCTGGGCAAGTCACTTAACTCCAATTGCCTCACTAAAAAAAAAAAAAAATAAAATGAAGTGTCTGGCAGGTAGGTGGTGCAGTGGATAAAGCACTGGCCCTGGATTCAGGAAGACCCGAGTTCAAATATGACCTCAGACACTTACTAGCTATGTGACCCCCTCATTGCCCTCTAAAAAAAGAAAGAAAGAAAGAATGAAAGAAAAAAAAGAAAGTGAAGTGCCCTGATGAGTAAAAGTGATGAAAGGGAAATGCTTTAGTCTAAGGGAGTGGTCTTTGAAAGCCTGCCATCCAATAAGAGAAAAGGGAAGACCATAAGGTATTGAGATTCTCCTTGTTGAGTGAGTGATCTCTTTTTTTTTTTTTTTTTTAGTGAGGCAATTGGGGTTAAGTGACTTGCCCAAGGTCACACAGCTAGTAAGTGTTAAGTGTCTGAGGCCGGATCTGAACTCAGGTACTCCTGACTCCAGGGCCAGTGCTCCATCCACTGCGCCATCTAGCTGCCCTCGAGTGATCTCTTTTTGAGGAATAAATTAGTCGCCTGAATGAATCAGAAGGGAAACAATTCAGTAGATTGAAGGTTAAGTCACTGAGTCCAGGAGAGAGATTGGAAAAGCTTTTGATAGGAGGAACAGAAACCTAGAGTTGGAGAAAAAAAAACTTTTTAGGAAGGGAGGAAGCCAAAGAAAGGAAAGCCACAGTGAGTAGAGGGAGTAGAAGCACGCAGGAGCATTGGGTGGAAAGAAAGGGCTCAGGTTTCTGTGAGTAAGGTTCCCTGAATAGATTAGGTATGTAGAGATAGAAAATGCTATTGAACTCCCCTCCCTACTCCAACTACAGGCCTGAAGGAGGTAATCCTGCATCTTCTTTCCTCATTTTTCAAGGGAGTTAGAAGCCTTTTTCTCTGAGCTTTAGATGGTGGTGGTAGGGGTTGGAGGGAGACTTTGTTTATTCTTCTTTGTTTTAAGTATTTACTTTGTCTTTTCAAACTGTGGTGACTTCTGACAAATTCTATCTTGGTTGTACTTACTGGGAGTACAGTTAGAAGGGGGTCACTAAGAGAAGAAAACATTCTCAAGTATTAGAGATAGAAATCTAACACTGAGATGTGCCATTAGCATCTCCTACTGGGGGCTCTGAGCTAACACAAAGATAAAGAGAGTTATAAGTTCCTTGATATTACCTCTAAATGGGGAGCATTATTCTGGGGAAAAAACATCTAGACAATGAATTAGTAGTAGAGAGAGGGGTAAAGAGAAGTGGCAGAACAATCCAGATCACCACACCATATTAATATTGCTACACAAGAAATGTGAATATCATGATGTAATTGAAAGACAGTTGGACTTGGAGTTGGGAGCCAGGGGCCCTGATTTGAATCCTGATTCTGCCACTTCACTGTATGACTCTGGGTAAATCACTTTTCTTTCTTTTTTTTTTTGTGGGGCAATCAGTGTCAAGTGTCTGAGGCTGGATTTGAACTCAGGTACTCCTGAATCCAGGGCCAGTGCTTTAACCACTGCGCCATCTAGCTGACCCCAGAATAACCATTAATTCTAATAACAATCATTCACATTTCAAAGAGCGCTTTAAGCATCATGACACCATTTCTCTAAAAGCTAGATCACATAAATATTACCTTCACTTTATAAACTAGGAAGGTGAGACTCAGAAAAGCAAAGTGGGGGCAGCTGGGTGGTGCAGTGGATAGAGAACCAGCCCTGGATTCAGGAGGACCTGAGTTCAAATCCAGCCTCAGATACTTAACACTTACTAGCTGTGTGACCCTGGGCAAATCACTTAACCCCCATTGCCCCGCCCCCCCCAAAGAATGAATGGTTATTCTAAGAAGCAGCAGTGAATTGCATATAGGAGGCTAGTCTTGGAGTCAGGAAAACATAAGTTCAAATCCTGCCTCACACACTTAGTTGTGTGACTTCGATTACAACAATAGCTTTGAGGACACAGGATTGAGGGTAGGAGGGTCTCATTAATGAGCCTGGAGATGCTGGCATGAGATATCTCCCCTTCAGGGCACTCAACTTTGGGCAGGTGGGAGCCCTCAGGTGTATATCGCAACACTCTTGTTAGGTAGATAGAATAATTCTTTCATTTGGAAAATGGGGGTAATAGTGAGGCTCAGGGAATTGAAGTGATTTGTCTGAAGTCATGCAGTGGGTAAGTAGAATAGGCAAACACTGTCATGACTAGACTCAGGAGTGGTTCAAAGTTCTTTCCGGTAGAAGATATAATTCCTACCCTCAGGGGACTATTGAGGAAAGACTGGTAGAGCAGGAAGGAGAGACTTAAGGAAGGAGAGGTGGCTAAAGACCTTAGGAATTTGGGGATGGGGTGGGGAAGCCTAGGAGGAGCTGTGAAGCAGATAGGGACTTGTAGGTTGCCCAGACATCCCAGACAGAGACCATTTCCTCCTCCCTGCCTCTTCAGGTTATGTGGCACTCCTCACTGTTACCAGGGGAGCTCGAGGCTGAGGTTGGGGGCATGTGCCCTTTGGTGCTCACCAAGTCCCAGGTATGGAGAGTTCAGAACAGCATAGTCCAAGGCCACTTGCCAACTTAAGGCAGGTGCTAGATTCTGTGTGCTGGCTGTGGATTGTCCTTCCCATTCTGTCTGTGGTGCTTAAGCTTCTACTAAAGGGTGTTTGTAGTGCCCGAGCAAACACTGGCTTTGGGAGAGGAAAACTGTCAGCATTGGGGTTTTTTTTTGTGGGGGGGGGAGAGGGTGCAGCAGTGGGCAAAGAAGGAGGGAGAGGTATAGAGTCTGGGTCAAGATTTCATGGTGTAGAATGAATCACTTAGGGTAATGCCTGAATGTATAGAGGAAGATCTTCCATTGGTGATGGGTTGCACCAGGCAGGAAGCCAGCATTCTAGGATTCATCATCATTAGTTTATCTGCCTGGCTCCTGCACCGGAAGCCTGGGAAAAAGTGGGTGCTTGGGGCTCTTTCCTACTCCTGAGACTGGAAAATGAATTCCCCAAACACTCCTTGGTCCCCACCCCTGTGGATGCCATGAGCTAAGCTCCACCTTGTCTCCTGGGAGACCTAGCCCAACTTGGGGTTTTCTCCCTTTCATTTCTTTCTCCTTAAAAGCTATCATTTCTCTCTGCTCTCTGGTCTCCCTTCTCTTTTCTCTCTCATATTTCCCCTCTTTCCTTCTCCTCTAACTTGTTCCTTTCCCCTTCTATTTCTTCCTTCCCTTCATTTCTCTCTTTCTCTTCTCTCTCCCTTGTCTTCTCTCTTCTCCTGTCTTTTCCTCCTCTCTCCTGTCTCTTCTCTCTCTCCCTCCTCCTCTTGGTCTCTCTCCTCTCTGTCTTTTTTGTCTATGAGGCTGGGATGTCTCTCCTCTCTTTCCTCTTTCTGTTTCTCTGTGTTTCCCTCTCCCCACCCCCTTCCTAACGTTCTGAGCTCCCTGATATCTTCGCTAGGCTAGGGAGGCTGTCTGTGGTGGAGCTGGCCATGGGCTGACACTCAGCCATCTGTGCTGAGGCTCTCTGGGGTCACAGTATTTCCTCACTCGGGGTGACTTGGTCATGCTACACTCTGTTTCCTCATTTCTCCAGTTTCCAGCCTGACTCTGAGCCTGGACGGGGGCTGGGGCCACAGCTGCCTGGCTGCTAGGACACCAGGGATCTGATTCTGCTCCTGCTCTGGGACAACAGCCCAGGTAAGAGGGAACTCGGTTGGTTTTTGAGACTGGAAGAGGAGAGGGGAGGGAGGCTGGGATGACTTCAGTTCCAGCCCCTTTAGGGTGGCAGGGGGTAGGTAGCATGACCTTCATCTTCCTGCCTCTGACCTGGTGCCCACCTGAGACCAATAACACTATTGGGAGCCATCCTGGTTTCTCTGGGTCTTGGTGGGTCAGAATGGTGCTGGGTGGGGCTCTGGATCCCTGCTGAGAACCAAAGGGGAGATCTTCAGGCACTTGGGAGGATGCCCTTTTGTCCCCAGGCTGGTGGGGCTGAGGGGAAGGAGGAGAGCATTTGGAGGGAGGTGGGGACTGCCGGGCAGTGAGTCTTAGCCACCCCAATGTCCTTGCCCTGCATCCCCAGGTGGCACCTCTCTGGGAATATTAGGTCCTAGCCTGGTTTGACAGGGAACACGGGGCTGCAGAAGCTATAGGAACTATCTTAATCTATTTCTCTCTCTCTCTCTCATCTAATAAGCTATATAGAATGGGCGTGGGCAGATATGGTAGTGGGTCTGGGTGAAAAGCAGGGTAAGAAATCTTGAGCTCTACCACAACTACCCACAGCTTCCCTAGGCTGCCTACTTCTGGGACCCTAGGCTACAGCCATCACCTCTCATCCGCTCTATGCCTCCCACTTCTTCCTTTGTCATGAGCTCCAACTCTCTTCCCTTGGAGAGTTGGCCCCATTTGTAGGAGCCACCATGAGAGAGGCCTAAGCCCTGGCCTACAGAACTCAGAGAGCCAGTACCTCCTAAAAATCCCTTAAGGACATTAAATATGAGAGGGATGGGCCTTACAGATCACCCAATTCAACCTTTCACTTTGCACAGGGACCACAGAGAGATGGCTTGCCTGATTAGGGTCACTCAGTGGCAGAGCCAGGACTAGAATCCAGGGGTCCTGGTTCCCAGGCCAGTACTCTTTTTTTTTTGTGTGTGTGGGGCAATCAGTGTTAAGTGACTTGCCCAGGGTCACACAGCTAGTAAGTCTCAAGTGTTTGAGGCCGGATTTGAACTCAGGTCCTCCTGAATCCAAAGCCGGTGCTTTATCCACTGTGCCACCTAGCTGCCCCACCCCTCAAGCTTGCACTCTTGCTGAATAGTGCCTGGCATACAGCAGGGCCTAAATAAACCATTGATTGATTGGTAGAATCCCACTGTCCCTGGAGTCCCCTGCACCAGAGGATAGATAGTCTTGGCTGAGAGATGGAGCAGCCAGCTGAACATGGGAGATATGCCAGAGATGAGTTCAGCCAACCCTGTGCCACTGTTCATTCTCCCTTCCGCAGGAAGGGGTGGCTTGTCGGTTGGATGGGCACTTGTTCCCAAGGGTCAAAGTAGCCAGCACCAATGATGGCTTAGCTTTCAGGAGTTCTCAGTAAGCCCCAAAGCTCTAACTTTGTCCTGGGGGGTGTGTGGGGAAAAGATACTCAAGCCCCTGCTTTTGAAGAAGTGATCCTCCAGCATGGGAAAGAGGGCTTGGTACTAGCTGGGGAGGCTCTATGTGGGATGTGGTGAAAAGGCTCCCAGACCATGGTGAGAGCCTAGGGTCTGCTCCCAGCTCAGCCTCCACACTTGTGAGACCTTGGACATGTCCCCCTGCCTTTCTCCTGGCTTCAGTCTCCCTGAATGTAACAGGAAGGGGCTGAACTTGACGATTTCTAAAGTTTATGAAGTTTATGAAACAGTTTCTTGGAAGGTCCCCTTAGTAGATGAGTCCAGGAAGCCAAGTGTTCCTCAATCTGAAGTATCACATGTAAAACTTCTCACCCCCACGGCTCTGGGCAGAGGGGCACTGCCAGGAACAGCCATTTCAGCTACTCTGGTGACCTACTCACAGAGGCCAGGGAGCAGCAATGGCCTGAGCTCCACGGCCTGGGAGGATGTCAGCGGGCAGTGCAGAGGGATAGTGCCCCTTTGCCCAGGAGGCTTGTATCAGTGGTCATAAAACCAGAAGGTGCTAGGGCTGGAAGAACAGAGCACTTCAGAGCTAAGAGATTTTAGAACACAGAATGTCAGAGCTGAGGGAAACTTTAGAATATGGAATGTCAGAGGTGGGAGAGACCTTAGAATACAGAATGTCAGAACTGGAGGGACCTTAGAATACTGAATCTTTATTTTCTTTTAAACAGGGCATTGAGGGTTAAGTGACTTACCCAGGGTCACATGGCTAGTAAGTGTCAAGTGTCTGAGGCCATATTTGAATTCAGGTCCTCCTGAATCCAGGGCCGGTGCTTTATCCACTGCACCACCTAGCTGCCCCCTAGAACACTGAATCTTAAAGGGACCTTAGGACATCGAATGTTAAAACTGGAAGGAATGTTTTAACAAAGGTTGTGGAGGCAATGAGGTAAGTGGGGAAGAGTGCTGGACTTGCAACAAGAACTGTGTTTGACTCCTACATCAGACACTAGTGGTGTAGCTTTGGGCAAATCACTTAACCTTTCTGAGCCTCAGTTTTCCTCATCTATAAAATGGGAATCATACTAACACCTAGCTCACAGGGTTTCCAGGAAGATCAAATGAGCTAATGGTGATAAAGCATTTTGCAAGCCTTAAGTCACTCTATACATGTCAGCTGCTATTATTGTTTTGTTTTGTTTTTAGCCGGGCAATGAGGGTTAAGTGACTTGCCCAGGGTCACACAGCTAGTAAGTGTCAAGTGTCTGAGGCCAGATTTGAACTCAGGTCCTCCTGAATCCAGGGCTGGTGCTTTATCCACTGTGCCACCTAGCTGCCCCACCCCTTTGTTTTAAAGAGAGAAACTGAGGCCCAGGGGGAGGAAGCGACTTGCCCAAAGTCAAACAGAGTTAGAGTCCTCCCTTGAGGCCAATGACAGGCTTTTAGTTCCGAGGCTCCTTGGAGGAATGATACTTCCATTCCTGCTGCACCTGGGGTCCTCGGGTCCTGAGAATCCAGGATAGGTAGGTCTGGAGCACCCTCTCACTGGGAGGAATTTGACTCAATCCCAGAGAGTGATGGATGGTAAGAGATGCTGGCGATCAATGCGGTGGCTCCCATCACAGATGGGCGGGGGCTCATCCTGCTGCGGACAGTGTGATTGAATTGCTGGCCTCGGGGTGAAACGGGGGTGAAAAGGAAGGAGGCTGGAAGGCGATTCTCAGGCTTCTGAGAAGCAGAGCCCACACCTCGAAAGCTGTGTAGGCAGATAAGGTTGGGGGATGATTGGAGCTTTCGAGCTTCTTCCTGGGCCTCCTCACACTCTCCTCCCCCCTCCTCCCCCAGCATTCTCCATCCTCCCAGACTGGGATCCTTTCTACCAGATGACTCTGGTTCTTAAGAGATTAATAAAAATAATACTAGCTAGCATTTCTAGGGTGCTTCAAAGTTCCAAACGCTCTTTACAAATCTCTCATCACAACGATCTTGGGGGGCAGGTGCAATTATTACCCCCATTTTACAGTTGAGAAAACTGAGGCAGAGGTCATGTAACTTTCCCAGGGTCATACAGCTTTGTGGTTCAGTGGT
The DNA here is from genome assembly GCF_019393635.1 of Dromiciops gliroides. Taxonomy (NCBI): domain Eukaryota; kingdom Metazoa; phylum Chordata; class Mammalia; order Microbiotheria; family Microbiotheriidae; genus Dromiciops; species Dromiciops gliroides. The sequence continues at coordinate 604,218,801 of NC_057863.1, forward strand.
CCTTTCCTTCCCAGGGAGCCTCTCACCAGCAAGAAAGCTAGAGGTACTAAGGTGGATGTGCATCCTCAGTCTCCTGCCTTCTGCCTCCTTCCGTAGAAGGCATGTGAGGCATGATTTTAACTTGCATCTTCCTGTCTTTAGGTGAAGGTTCTTCCAGTTCTGACATTCTGTGCTCTAAGGTCCCTATTAGCAGAACAGAAGAGAACTCTTTTGGGAAGGTTTGCTTTGGCAGGGAGGCGGGGGGTGGGGTGGAGGGGTCCACAATTGGAACTTTGGACTGGTGGTGAAGAATGTTAGAAAAAGGGGACAGGTCACAAAGCAGATTTAACCTCTCCATCCTTTCTCCTGCTCATTTGGACATCCCCAAAAAGGAAGGTAGCAGACCCTCATTGGACTGATTTTGGAGGGGAGAATGAGAAGAGAATGCTGTGCTCCTAAATAGGGGGTGGTCCTGGGCAGAGGCTGGTCCAGAAGGTTTGGGCGTGTACTCAGAAAACCAATCATTATCAGCCCTGGAAATGACCTTAGGACATTGAATGTCAGAGTTGAGATACAGACAGTCAGACAAATAATCTAAGCCAACATGTGGAACAGAGAATGATCTGAAAGTCTCTGCTCTTTTCTCTCTCTGAAAGAATACAGAACTTTGCAACGGGTCCAGGCACACTAGAAAATGTCTATCAATGCCCAAATTAATTAATACCCCCTGACCCCTTCTTCCAGCAGTAGGTCCAAGCTTCTTTGATCTACAAGGCACTAATTCTCTTTCATAGACCTACCTCCATTTCCCATCCAGATCAGATCAAATCATTTTTCTTTTTTCTTTTCCAGGGTCAGGAGAAGAGGCAGGTTTTCCCACTCCTCTGAGTTCCCCTAGTCTTGTGCCCCGACTCTCCCTCATGACAAAGGCTTCTGGTAGGGAACCCCTAATTAGCTGGGTCAGACTCCACTGGGGGACAGAACACTTTCTAGAACCACCTCTCAGCTCTTTCCCTCAGGGTCCAGTTTGGATAGTGTGCAAAGTAGCATTTCTAATGCCATCTACCGAGCCCTATCTGACTTCTTTGTCAGGAACCTTGAAGAGGGCATATAGCCAGCCATTGTGACCATGGCTGGGGACCTGTGCCAAGCTGGAGTCTTTTAAATTCCGAATGGGCTTCTTTGAAACTTTCCTTTGTTAAATGTTGGGACTGGCTATGGCTGGGACCCAGGCACTGTGCTACAGTGGAAGGAAGGGCTCTGGAGTCAAAGGACCTGACATTTACCATCTGCATGACCTTGCGTAAGTCACCTAACCAACTTGGGTCTCAGTTTCCTTATTTATAAAATTGAAGGGATTGGATTAGATGACCTTTCAGGCTGATGATGGTCCTGGAGCAGTGTGCACATGAAAGGTGTCCCAGAGTGGGAGGGGATGCTGGGATGAAGGAAGAAGAGGGTGTGGCTGTGAACAATAATAACGAACTCCCATTTCTATATTGATTTGTAGTTTGCCAAATACTTGGATTCATAGTGGTTGGGTCGGCCCTTGCCTCTGGAATCTCACATCTCTCCAGTTTCTCCCTGGATGCAAACCAAAATTCTTTCCTTACGGCCTTGGGAAGTAGGCAGTGTAACTCTTATTATCACCATTACACAGAGGGACAAGCCAAGGCACAGAGTGGTAAGGCAACTTGTCCCAAGATCACACAGTTAACAAAGGGTGGATATTAGAAGCCAGGGCTCCCGAGTCCAGGGCCACTTTGTCTTCAGGGACCTGAATGCCTCTAGAGCTGAATGGTCCAGGGGAGGAATAAAGGTTTGGAGGTGGGTCCCTTCTCACTCCCATCTCTATCCCCCAGGTAGAAAACTTTACTAGCCCAGTCCCAGGCCAGGACTTTTCTACTCTATGCCCTCTCTACCCACTGGCTCTGGCATCCGAATTCAAATCCCTCCTCTGATTGGGCCTGTGTGACTTGGCTCAAGTCAATTCACCTCCCCTGGTCCTCAGTTTGCTTCTCTGTTAAATGGGCAGAAGAGTTGACTTTCTAAGGTCTCTTCTATCTCTAGATCCTATGATCCCAGTTCCTCCACCTGCTTCCAATAGATAATGGGCCTTCCCATGAAAGTTTTAGAACCACTAAACCTCAGAAGGGACCTCAGAGATTATCTAGTTAAAACCATACCAGACTGATTGCACAACACAGCTGTGCATCATCTCTTGTGCAACATACCTGACCTTTGGTCATCCAGCTTTTGCTTGCATACCCCCATGATGGGGAACTCACTACTTATCCAAGGTGGCCCATCCCATTTGGACTCTTCCAGTTTGGTCCCTAATGTTCACTTGTCTCATCTACCTCAAACCTTTTTTGGGCAGACCTGCTCCCTATTCAGGAGTACAGTGGATGCCATTGGGTTCCCCTGATCCACTCTGGGGATGATTTTAGTGGGTGGCTTCACCCCACCCCTGTACTTGGGAGTCAGCATCCTGCTGTCTATCAAATTTGTGAGGAAAAGAAGTGAAGAGCTGGGGATGGAGGGTGGGAGAAAGGTACCGGGGATTGTTTTCCTGAGGGGGAAAATATTGCTGCTGCTGCTGCAGAGTGGCCAGTACATCATTCTCATTCCCCATTAATATTTATGGAGGCTCTGATGATGGGCCGAGGCCTGAGAGCCCAAGAGCCTGAGAGCCCTGTGTGTTTGGGCCAGCAGCAAAAGCCTCCTTGTGTTAAGCTGAGTGCTGTGGGCTGCCCCTCCTTGTCCAGCTCTGTTTAAAGTGATTACCGGCATTGGGCCTTGGCCCTGCCACAGCAAAGAGTTCCTGTGGGCCCGGCCACAGGAGCCAAGGAAGCTGAGGCTTCTCTAAGTCCTCGCTGCCGGGTTGGCCATGTGCCTCCCCTCTGTCAGGCCATTTTGAGGGTCTTCTAGAGCTCCATCTTTACCCCAGGCTCTCCCACATATGGGGAAAGCCCCTTCTTCCCTCATTCCACCCCTCAGGCTGTAGACCCCACAATGTCCCTGTTCCCTTTTCCCACTGAGATGCCCCACCCTTCTAGCTAGGCCTTCTCCTGCCTTACCAAGCAATCCTTCAAACTAGAGCTCGGGCTCCCTGTGATTCACAAAACTTCCCATGATCTCCCCTTCCCACATTAGGCCTGATTTTCCTCCTGTCATCTCAGAGAACTTTATATTCCTTTTTTGTACTTATGTTTCTTGTGATAAAAGTAAATTTTTGTTGATGTCTTTTTTTGTTTGTCTGTTTTGTTTTGGTATCACCAGAATTTCCCCTAGGATCTCTCCCAGTTCCCTTCCCAGGAAGCCATTCTCTCTATAACAAATAGTATTTCTTTCAAAGACCAAAAAAGGGGGAAAACCAACATAACTCTTTAGTACACAGAAAAGAATCTGAAAATGTGTGTAACACTAAAGGACCTCCCACCTCTGCCAGGCTCTTCTATATCTCGTTTTTGGAGCCACACTTGGTCTCTAAAATTCTGCAACATTCACTCTTTTTTTTTTTTTGGTGGCTTGTGTTCTAATTTTTATTGCAGTTATTTGCATTTATTCCATCTGACCTGTCAGAGGTGATATGACATAGGAGATAGAGAGTGGTCCTTGGGCCCAGTAAGACCTGCTTTGAGACCTGCCTCCAACACATACCTATAGGAGATGGGGAAAGACAGGAAACCTGTGAGAATGTACATGTTCCTTAGTATCTCTGACTTGCTGGTGAGAGGCTCCCGGGAAAGGAAAGAGCCACCAAGTCACAGAGCTGTTTGACTCTGGACAGATTCCTGAGAGTACAAGTTAGAGAGAGAGGTTGCCTTCCTGTTGTAGAGGGAATTTCTTCCTCTGGGACTTCCCTATATCAATGAAATCACAGGTCCAGCCATTATCCCTCTTTCGATGCCCATGACTTGTCTCTCATCCCAGACTATAAATTGTAAATACTGCAGACTGTAAATTGTAAACATCATAGATGGCAAACTGTAAACACCAAGAAAACTGTAAACTGTAAACATCACAGACTAAACTATAAACACTGCAGACTATACGTTGTAAACCTCAAATTGTAAACACTATAGGCAATAAACTGCAAACATTACAGACTGTAAACTATAAACACTGTAGATTGTAAACTGCAAACACCACAGACTATAAATTATAAATACTGCAGACTGCAAACAGCCAAACTGTAAATTGTAAACATCCAAAGACTGAAACCTGTGCAGACAGCAAACTGAAAACAGCATAGACAGTAAACTATAAACAGCACAGACAGTAAAGTGTAAACACTGCAGATTGTAAAGTGAAAACATCATAGACCATGAATTGTAAACACTGCAGACCGCATATTGTAAACACAATAGACAGTAAACTGTAAACATTGCAGACCATAAAACGTAAACATCATTGATTATAAACTGTAAACATTGAGGACCATAAATTGTAAACATCATAGATTGTAAATTCTAAGTAATGTAGACTATGAATTGATAACATTATAGACTACGAACCCCCTGACAGTAGAGAACTTGTATGTTTTTCTGTCTCGAACAGTGTCCAGAGCTGCCCATGATAGTACATCATAGGTATTTAATACATGTATGTCAAATGAATGAATGATCTAATCTGAGCCTCACTTTCCTTTTCTATAAAACATGGGGAATAATCCCTATTTAGGGAAGTCCCTGAGTACCCTCCTATCTCCAACAGTACCACCTTTCCTGAAGGGCTCCTGCCCAGCCCTTGCTACCACAGAACATCTCATCAGTCCAGCAATTCCTATGCCCCAGAAGGAGAAATCCAGGCTCCTCATAGACTTGAAAGGGACACTAGCTCTCCCCCTAAAATGATGAGTTGTTATTTATATAAGGTTTATGAAGGAGTTTACAAATGTTACCTAATTTGAGCTTTGCATTAACCCTGTGAGGTAGGTAATCCAGGTGTTACGATCCCCATTTTATAAAAGAGGAAGATAATGTTTGGGCAAGCTTCTGACTTGCCCACGCTCACACAGCTGGGGAGTGTTGGAAACAGGATTTGAACTCAGGTCTTCCCTAACTCCAGGTCTGGGATCCTGACCACTAAGGAACACCATCTTCTCCTTCCAGGGATGGTAGGAGGTGAGACAGCAAAGGGATTTGGAAATAGAAGTACCATAGAATTACAGGATAAAATTTCACTCAGAAGTCCTGCTGAGGAAGTCAGTTTTCAGAAATTTGTTGGGCTGTCTGAAAACTTGGGTCCTTTTTCTGAAGAATTAATAACAATAGCTAGCATTTATATAGCACTTTAAAATTCACAAAGTACTATACAATATTATCTCATCTGATCCTCACAAATACCCCAGGAGGTAGGAGTTTTTTTAAAAAATTAATTCCCATTTTACGGATGAGGAAACTGAGGTAGACCAAGGTTCATTGATTTGCCCAGGGTCGCATAGCTAGAAAGTGACTGGAGACCACATTTGAACTCAGGACTTCCTGACTCCAGGGCCAGTGCTCTATTCACTATACCACCTAGCTACCTTATATATAAGAGTACTTTAATAGATTCCTGCATTCCTTAATGGAGGTACACCCTACACAGATTCAGATTGCAGCCTCTCCATTTGGTAGTAGCTGTGGCCAAAAATAGCCATCTCCTGGTGGTCAGTACTCTGGTGCTGCACTTGGTTGGGCTGGTCCTTGGACGACTCAGTGGCTAGGCCTGTGAGCAAAGCCCTTTTATCCTGGCAGAACTATAAAGGGATGTTTAGAGAAGAGATTGTTATTACAACCCAGAATCCTGGCTTCTATCCTCAGCCATCCAGAGGATCAACAATACTGTTCCTTCAAGGAAGAGGCAATGGAGGCACCATAGTACAATGGAAAGAGGGAAGGAAATAAGCATTTGTTAAGATCCTACTTTGTTGGGGCAGCTAGGTGGTACAGTGGATAGAGCACCGGCCCTGGAGTCAGGAGGACCTGAGTTCAAATCCGGCCTCAGACATAACACTTACTAGCTGTGTGACCCTGGGCAAGTCACTTAACCCCAATTGCCTCACTAAATTAAAAAAAAAAAGATCCTACTTTGTGCCAGACTCTATGCTAAGGGCTTTACAATTTATTATCTCAGTTGATCCTCACAATAATCATGGGAAGTAGGTGCTATTATTATTCCCATTTTATAGTTGAGGAAATTGAAGCAGACAGAGATTAGGTGACTGGCCCAGGGTCACATAACTAGTAGTCAGTTAACATTAATTAAGCATCTACTGTGTGCCAGTGCACTATGCTAAGCAATGGGAATACAAAGAAAGGCAAAAGACAATTCCTGCCCTCAAGGAGTTTACAATCTAATTGGGGTGGGGGCAACACATAAAAGGAAGCTGAAGAGTAGGGGAAGGGAAGGAAAGATACCCAGATGATAGCATGATGAGGTCCAGGGGAGTGTAGGGGTGGTGGTGGTAAATGATAAGATGGTTGCCCTGGGTGACCCCCATAAATGGAAGACTGTCAGAAGGAGGGAGGGGCCCCAGGGGCAGAGGGTTCAGAGGAGGTGTGAGTTTCAGGACTGATAGGATCTTATTGCATGATGAGATCTGGATAAAGTGTAGTAGTGCTGTAAGTGTCTAAGGTTGGAATTGAGCTCAGGTCTTCCTGACTCCAGGGCTAGTATTTTATCCCCTAGACCACCTAGAACTCATAATTTGAAGTAGGGGGAGCTGGGGTTCAATCCTGGTACCCTGTGCAATCTCAGACCATCTGGTACAATGGAAAGAGGGCTGATTTACGAGTTAGAGGGTCTGGGTTCAAATCCTGACTTACTGCCTTTGTAAGCTTAGGCAAGTGACTCTACCTCTCTGGACCTCAGTTTCCTCAACTGTAAAATGGGCAGAGTTAGATTAGATAGCCTCCGAGGTCCTTTCCAGCTCTGGAGCTATAATCCTTGGGGAGAAGAGTGAGGGGAAGCCCTGTGTGCCCCATTCTTGGATTCTCTAGGGAGTTCATGTCTGAGGGGGGAGAGATGGGGCATGCTTGTTGAATCTGAAGATAACATGAGGCAGGGGAATGTAGCTAGCATATTGGATGACAGCCAGGACCCTGGCTGGGGAATCCTGATCAGACTATAAACAGATGGGTCAAATTTAATAAGATTAGATTTAATAAGGATAAATGTCGGTCTACACCAGAGTTTAGAAAAGTCAAGGGCACTAGTATAGGTTGGGAGAGGCACAGCCAGAGGAGAGCCTGTAGGGAAGAGGTCTGGAGGTTTTTGTGGACTCTGAACTCAGGATCCAGTGAAAGATGGAAATAACAGTGAGAGATGGAAATAAAAATGGCTTCTGTGATCTCAGACGGCTGTGAAAGCCATGGCAGTGGGGAACCGCAGGGAATAAACAGTCCTGCTCTGCTCTGCTCTGCCCTGCCCTGCCTTGCCCACATCTGCAATTTTATGTTCTGTCCCAGGCACCTCATTTTAGGAAAGAAATCCATGAATTGTAGAGGGTTCAGAGGATTTATCTGGGTTTAAAAACCACCTTTAATGCTTAGGAACTGTGTGGCAAGTCAATCAAATCTCTTTGCAGCTCAGTTTTCTCAACAAGGGACTTGTATTTGACTCCCTCTGTGGTCTCTTCTAGGCCTACAACCATGATCCCATAATGATGAATAATAATAATAATAATAATAATAATAATCTTCCATTTATTTAGTCCTTTAAAGTTTGTACGACACTTCACATGTATTATTTCATTGGATTCTCACAAAAATCCTGGGAGGCAGGTACTATTATTACCCCCATTTTACAGTTGGAGAAATTGAGGCAGGCAGATGTTAAGTGACTTGCCCAGGATCATTCAGCTAGGAAATGTCTAAAGCAAAATTCCAACTCTGGTCCTTTCTTACTCCAGGGTAGAGAGATGTGTTTCATCATCAGCCTTCTGGAATTATAGTGTTGGTCACTCAAAAATCTGAGTTTCTGGGGCAGCTAGGTGGTGCAGTGGATAAAGCACAGGCCCTGGATTCAGGAAGACTTGAATTCAAATTCGGCCTCAGACACTTGACACTTGCTAGCTGTGTGACCTTGGGCAAGTCACATAACCCTTATTGCCCCCCCCCCATCTGAGTTTGTATGGCTTTTGGGGTTATTTTCTTTTGCATTACTATAATTGTGTATATCGTTTTTCTGGTTATGCTTTCTTCTCTCTGTGTCACATCAAATAAGTTTTCTCAAAGTACTCTGAATCCTGCAAATGGCCTGGAGTCAGGAAGATTCAAATATATTATTTTTATTGTCCAAAAAAGTACTGGTATGACTATTTGGGTGTGGGTGGGACTTTGCTTTATGTATTTGAGCTCTTTGGGATACATGCCTGGAAGTGAGATCAGAGAACCAAAAGACAGGAACAATTTTCTAACTTCTCACTTATTGCAAATTAATTTCCAGAACAGCCAGATGAACTCCCAGCTCTAATCTCTGTGTGTCTGAGTTTCCTGTCTTCCCAATGTCCCTCCACTACCATTTTTATCTTGTCTCATCTGAAAAATCAGATAATATATGTAAAATGCTTTCCAAACCCTAATGTGCTCAGAAAGGTTAGCTGGCATCATCCTTATCCCCGGTCTTCTCTGGCTTAGCTCAGCTCTCTCCTTCTTAGATGCAACGGCCAGTGAGGAGCCAGTAAGGACTTTGGCTGGGTCAAAACAAGAGGTCAGAGGGATCCTTTTGAATCCTGGATACTAAGGGGACCTAATAGAGAATTCACTTTTTAAACTGGTATATCACAACCTGAACTCATATTCAACTTTCAGGTCCCTAAAACCTTCCCATCTTTTCAAGATTAACTGTTGCCAGGGATTCTTAAACTTTTTGCCCAAGAAATTTTTACATGATCCCAGGTATATGGGTATATAAAATAGGTATACATACCCTTTTACTATTGCCAAAGTTTTCATGACCCCCACATTTCGTTACATGAGACAACCCACAGTTTAAGAAGCTAGGGTTGGGGGCAGCTAGGTGGCGCAGTGGATAGAGCACCAGTCCTGGAGTTAGGAGTACCTGAGTTCAAATCTGGCTTCAGACACTTAACACTTACTAGCTGTGTGACCCTGGGCAAGTCACTTAACCCTGATTGCCTCACTAAAAAAAAAAAAAAAAGAAGCTAGGGTCTACGCACATAATTCTCCCATTGTGGGTTTTTTTTTTGTTTTGTTTTTTTGGTGTGAGGCAATTGGGGGTTAAGTGACTTGCCCAGGGTCACACAGCTAGTAAGTGTTAAGTGTCTGAGGCCGGATATGAACTCAGGTCCTCCTGAATCCAGGGCCGGTGCTTTATCCACTGTGCGACCTAGCTGCCCTCCTTGAGCCAATTCTAATGAGATGGAGGTCTTTGAGCCAATTCTGATGAGTGTTAGGCTCATTTACTGCCCAGATTAAACAGATTACTACACCCAGTTGAGTGTGTCTGTTAGTCCCTCCTTGAGGCTGCTCTGATGAGTTTAAGGTCATTGAGCCTTTTCTGATGAGTATAAAATTCATTTACTGCCCAGATCCTCTCTCATCTCTTCCCCAACTCCATAAGCCTTTTCCTGTTACTTTCATGTAGGATTTCACTTCTGCCCTTCCCCCTCCTCCAGTGAATTCCCTTCACCCCTCAATTTAACCCTAAAGATGTCATCACCTAGCTAAATGACACAGTGGACAAAGCATCACCCCTGGACCCAGGAGGATCCCAGCCAAAACCCAGCCTCAGACACAAGACAGTCGCCCACTGTATGACCCCAGTTATGTCCCCCAGCTCCAATTTTTTATGGTTCTCTAGAGTCTTGTATTTGAAAGTCAAATTTGCCATTCAGTTCAGGTCTTTTCATCACAAATATCTGAAAGTCTTTTTCATTAAAGTCCCATTTTTTTTCCACTGAAAGATAATGCTGAGTTTTGCTGGGTAGGTGATTCTTGGTTGAATCCCATTTCCTTTGCCCTTTGGAATATCATATCCTATGCCCTCCGGTCCTTTAATGTAGAAGCTGCTAGATCTTGTGCTATTCTGACTGGGGCTCCACAGTACTTGAATTCTTTCTTTTTGGCAGCTTGCAATATTTTCTCCTTGACCTGAGAGCTCTGGAATTTGGCTATAATATTCCTAGGAGTGTTCCTTTTGGGATCTCTTTCTGGAGGTGATCAGTGGATTCTTTCAATTTCTATTTTAGCTTCTTCTTCTAGAATTTCAGGGCAATTTTCCCTGAGAATATCTTGGAAGATGGTGTCTAAGCTCTTTCCTTGATCATGGTTTTCAGGTAGACCAATAATTTTCAAATGATCTCTCCTGGACCTATTTTCCAGGTCGGCAGTTTTTCCCAGAAGATATTTCACATTGCCCTCTATTTTTTTATTCATTTGGATTTGCTTTATTGTGTCTTGGTTTCTCATAAAGTCACTAGCTTCCATTTCCTCAATCCTAATTTTTAGGCAATTATTTTCATCAGAGAGCTTTTGTACCTCCTTTTCCATTGGCCCATTTGACTTTTCAAGCTGTTGACTTTTTTCTCATGTCTTTCCTGGATCACCCTTATTTCTCTATCCATTTTTTCCTCTACCTCTCTAACTTTATCTTCAAAGTCCTTTTTGAGCACCTCTATGGCGTGAGACCAATTCGTATTTTTCTTGGAAGCTTTAGATATAGGGGCCCTGATGTTGACATCTTCCTCTGAGGGTGCCCCTTGGTCTTCCTTGTTACTGAAGAAACTTTCTATTGTCCTCACCTTTCTCTGTCGGCTTATCTTGCTTTTCTTTAACTAGACTTTTAGCTCCTTAAAGTGGGGCACTGTTTCCAGGCTGCAGTATCCCAAGCTTAAGAAGTCCCAGGTGGTATGATTTAAGGAGAATCAGGTTCTTCACTCACCAGGCCTGTTCCCTGGTCCTTAGAGCCCCAGAGCAACTTGCCAATCAACCAGCTTTGTGTGTTGTGGTTGTTAGCTCCTTGTGTGTTCTAAAGACCCTCCCAGCTCTGACATTCTGTGTTCTAAGGGCCCTCGAAGCCCTGACATTGTGTGTTCTAAGGCTACTTCCAGCTCTAAAATGCTTTAAGTTCCCTTCCAACTTTGCCAGCCTATCTTATATGTACTGAGTTTGTTAGTGGGTATGTACAGAAGTTGGGCAGCAAACATCCTTCATTTTGTGCAGGATTGCTTGGGAATTTATGTGTATGCATGGCAGGGTAGTGTGTATGTGTATGTATGTATGTATGTGTGTGTGTGCATGCAAATGTGTGCATATGTGTGTGTCTTGACATGGATCACAGGGCAGGAAATAGCCCCAGAATGGAGGCTGCAGGTAGGATGCATTGAATTGTATTCGTATTTAGAAGAAAGAGTGGCCAGGTCCTGTTGTCTTGGAAGATCAGGTCGCTAGTTATTTAATAGAAGACAAAACGTAGGAAAGTGACTTTTAGAAAAGGGAGAATTTGCAAAATTGCCCAACTTCCCCCAAAAGGAGATGAGTGCCACACCCTTGCCTCTGCCTCCTCTTCCTTCCCCAATGCTGATCCATTTAGCAATGCTCTCCCCTGATTCTCCCCACCCCCACCCAGTGTCCTTGTCCAGTTCCTTCAGGGACGGAAGTCAATGCCCTCTGTGGGAGTCCTCTGAACAATTAGTTCTATCTGAGAAAGAAAAGGAGTCAAACACAGGGTTGTGGCAAGAGCTCAGGTCTTTGAGTCAAGCAGACCTGGGTTCTTGCTCCATTCCTGTTACTAGCCACGTGACTTGGGGCACGCAGTAACTTCATCTTTCTAGGCCTCATTCCCCTGTTTTCTTTTTCTTCTTCTTCTTCTTCTTCTTCTTCTTCTTCTTCTTCTTCTTCTTCTTCTTCTTCTTCTTCTTCTTCTTCTTCTTCTTGGCAGGGCAATGAGGGTTAAGTGACTTGCCCAGGGTCACACAGCTAGTAAGTGTCAAGTGTCTGAGGCCGGATTTGAACTCAGGTCCTCCTGAATCCAGGGCCAGCGCTTTATCCACTGTGCCACCTAGCTGCCCCTTATTTTTCTTCTTCTTGCCCCTCAGCCCAATGTTAGGACTTCTTGTGTACCTTTGAGGATGTTCGATATCTGGGAAAGAAACGAAAAGATGTTTTCCTGACACATAGCATCTTAGCTACTCACTGTCCCAAGGGAAGGGCTTGTCTAGGTTGTTCTTATCTTTTTTCTTCTTTCTTGTATTGGGAAGTGAGAGTGAGTAGGAGGGGAAAGAGATTAAAGAGGTTAAAGGAGAGGAGTGAGAGAGGAAAACTTTTGTCCCACCCAGGAAATGGAGTCAGATATGGAACCCTGTAGTCCAGAAGATGTTGCCTTGGCCACATCTATTTTCTGGGTGAGGGTCTCTCTAATGTGTAATAAGTATGCTTACTCTTGTGGAATAGTATGTCCTAGGTACTACTTAGTAGGAGATGTTTTGATGCTACTGTTTTTACTATATCATTTAGTAAATGCCTTTGCTTTGAGATGATTGTGTCAACTGACTATCGAAGGTAAACACATTGGTGGGGACTCAGGAGTTATACTTTTAGGTTTGTAGATGCACTGAGTACCTTGAACCTATGTTAGCCTTCCCTCAGTGGAATCAACTTGTGTATGCAAATTTTTTTGGGGGGGTCTTACCCCAGAGATGGGACAACATAGGGAAAACTAGAGACACAAGGTTTAACAGAAAGAGATTGTGGTTTCAGAGCAGCTATTGGGCTTGGACGTTCTCAGATGGCTCATGGGAGTTGCAGTGCCAAGGATGAGAGGTGGCAGCTCTCCAGAGGAGATATTGACACCAAAGAGGGCTGGCTCATCAGCTTATGCTTGTTATACAGTAATGCTTCATAAAAGGATGTGAGCATAGGGCGGCTAGGTGGCGCAGTGGATAAATCACCGGCCCTGGATTCAGGAGTACCTGAGTTCGAATTCGACCTCAGACACTTGACACTTACTAGCTGTGTTGACCCTGGGCAAGTCACTTAACCCCCATTACCCCGCAAAAAAAAAAAAAAAAAAGGATGTGAGCATAAAAGGACCAGTGAGCATAGTTCTTCATTCTTATCTCCTGTCTTGGTCTGATACCTGTAGAAGCTAGGGTGCTACAGAAACTTCTCTGGGACTAAAATGAATACAATCATAATAACAGAGAGAAATCTTTCCAGCAAGGGGGAGGGAGGGTGGCAGGAGAAGGCCAAATAAAGAGTTATTAATAACCTAGATAAATGCAGAAACAATCAAATTATCCTAAGGAGTTGTCTTTATCTTCCAGATAGTTTATTCCTTCCCCATCTATTGCCAAGGGCAATGTCCTTGTCCTTGAGGCTTGCTACTTTCTTGGGAGGACAATACAACTTTTGGTCTAAAGATTTTATAACTTTCTCTTGAGATTCTACTTAAATGTTGCTCCAAATGGCGGGGATGGGAGGGCCAGGAACACTGCACAGATCTTAAAAAAGGAGGTCTCAAAATGAAGGTTAAGTGACTTGCCCAAGGTCACAAAGCTAGTAAGTGTCAAGTGTGGGATTTGAACTCAGGTCCTCCTGAATCCAGGACTGGTGCTTTATCCACTGCACCACCTAGCTGCCTCAACATAGATGTTTATAAACTCCAGTCTCTGATGAAATGGTGGCCCTTCTCCTGGATAAGGCCAACTGCTCTGTATATGACTTGGATCCTGTTCTTCACCAGATTCATTCTTCCTTTCTGATCTTCAGTCTCTTCTTAACTAGTTCACCCTTCCCTGTTGTCTATGAACATGCCCAAATCTTTTTTTTTTTAAGATTATTTATTTATTTACTTTCTGTGGGGCCATGGGGGTTAAGTGACTTGCCCAGGGTCACACAACTAGTAATTGTCAAGTGTCTGAGGCTGGATTTGAACTCAGGTACTCCTGAATCCAGGGCCGGTGCTTTATCCACTGCGCCACCTAGCTGCCCCAACATGCCCAAATCTTAAAAAACAAAACAAAACAAAAAACCAAACCCTCACTAGATCTTACCTCTACTCAAGGTATTTTCCTATTGATCTCTCCTCCCTTTCTCAGCCTAATGCCTTGAAAAAGTCCTCAGTATTCCCTATTTACACTTCCTCTTTTCTAAATTCTGTAATCTGGCTTCTTACCTTAGCATTCTTCTGAAACCATATTCTCTCCCATATCACCACTGATCTCTCAACTGCCAAATATTTTTTCTTTTTTCTTTCTTTCTTTCTCTCTTTCTTTCTTTCTTTCTTTCTTTCTTTCTTTCTTTCTTTCTTTCTTTCTTTCTTTCTTTCTTTCTTTTTTTTTTTGTGAGGCGATTGGAGTTAAGTGACTTGCCCAGGGTCACATAGCTAGTAAGTGTCAATTGTCTGAGGCTTGATTTGAACTCAGGTACTCCTGACTCCAGGGCCAGTGCTCTATCCACTGCACCACCTAGCTGCCCCCTTCTGACTCTTTTAGATAATTGATTAAATATATTGTGTTGTCATATCATTAAAGAATTCCCCATTTAGCCATGTGGGTCTCTTTAGACAGCACTCAGTTCTCTCTCTCTCTCTCTCTCTCTTTTTTGGCAAGGCAATGAGGGCTAAGTGACTTGCCCAGGGTCACACAGCTAGTAAGTGTCAAGTGTCTGAGTCTGGACTTGAACTCAGGTCCTCCTGAATCCAGGGCTGGTGCCTTATCCACTGAGCCACCTAGCTGCCCCCTCAGTTCTCTTTTTCAGAGAAGTCACCTGTCTTTGTGACATAAACATTTCAGAATCATCTTCCTAGCATTTCTTTTTTTTAAAGTTTAGTTTAAAATATTGGTTTTTTTAAACTGATGTATTTTGTTTTTATACCATTTTCCTTTGCACATTCATTACCCTCATTCTCCCTTATCCATTGAAACTTCCCTGGGATCATACACATGTGTTTGTGCTTATGTGTATATGTATGTATGCATATATGTATACAATATGTTATATATAATAGGATATATAACAAATATATATATATATAAAATAAATGTTCTATATAATATATTTGTTGTTGTTTAGTCATTTTTCAATTGTGTCTATCTCTTTATGACCCCATTTGGGGTTTTCTGGGCAAAGATAGTGTAGTGGTTTGCTATTTCCTTCTCCAGCTCATTTTATAGATGAGGAATTAAGGCAAACAGGGTTAAATGACTTACCCAGAGTCACATAGCTAGTAAGTGTCTGAGGATGGATTCTTGAACTCAGGAAGATGAGTCTTTCTGATTCCAGGCCCATCACTCTATTCACTATGCTACCTTGCTGCCTCTCTCTCTCTCTCTCTCTCTCTCTCTCTCTCTCTCTCTCTCTCTCTCTATATATATATATATATATATATATACATATATATATATATAACATATGCATGTATCTATATCTATAAATCTACATAGATATATTTAAAGGAATCCCAGACTTGAATTTAACTTCATATACTCTCATTAATAAGAAATAATCTGTCATCTTTTAGGCCCAGAAAAGTGGTGGTCAGCTGCCTTTTTCCTATTCAGAGTGATGGATGAAGAGAAGTCCTTCCGGGTAGATTCAGAATTCAGATACACCCTCTTCCCCATTGTTTATGGCATCATCTTTGTGCTGGGTATCGTCTCTAATGGCTATGTGCTTTGGGTGTTTATCACCCTCAACCCTACCAAGAAATTAAACGAGATCAAGATCTTCATGGTCAACTTGACAGTGGCCGATCTGCTCTTCTTGATTACTCTGCCCTTGTGGATTGTCTATTATTTTAACCAGGGCGACTGGATCCTCCCCAAATACCTCTGCAATGTGGCAGGCTGTCTCTTCTACATCAATGAGTACTGTTCTGTGGCTTTTCTTGGGGTCATTACTTATAATCGCTTCCAGGCTGTGACAGACCCCATTAAAGCAGCCCAATCCACCATGCGCAGGCGGGGCATCATTCTGTCTTTGATCATCTGGGTGGTGATTGTGGGGTCTGCCTCATATTTCCTCTTTTTGAATTCGACCAACAATGTTCCCTCAAAGGCCAATGGGCAAAATGTCACCCGCTGCTTTGAAAATTACGAAACGAGAAGCATCCCTGTGCTCGTCATCCATGTCATCATTGTTTTTTGCTTCTTCATCGTATTCTTTGTGATCCTGGTCTGCAATGTGATCATTATCCGGACCTTGTTGTCTCAACCCCTCCAGCTGCAAAACAACGCTAACATTAAACAGAAAGCCCTCTGGATGGTTTGCACAGTGATGGCTGTCTTCTTCATCTGCTTTGTGCCTCACCACATTGTCCAGTTGCCCTGGGTCCTGGCAGAGCTGGAGATGGCTTTTCAACATGATAGCCATGTCCATCAGCTCATCAATGATGCCCACCAAGTGACCCTCTGCCTCATGAGCATCAATTGTGTCTTGGACCCCATCATCTACTGTTTTCTCACCAAGAAATTCCGAAAACACCTTTCAGAAAGATTACAGAGCATGAAAGGGAGTCGCAAATGTTCCCGGGTCACTATGGACACAGGTGTAGAAGTCTCTGTGCCCCTCAACAACTACCCCATCAATCCCATGGACAATTAGCCCATGACTCCCCTGCCCCAGAGAACTATTGCCCTTGCAGGGGTTATTCTGGGATCCAGAAAGGAAAGAGAAGGCACTCCACTTGAGCCTGGACAGTACCCTCTGCATGGTTTCTCTGGACAACTCCAGGTTGAGTCAGAGTGAAGGTGAGACAACTTCCTCAAACCAGTATGGGAAGATCGAAATCTTGCCTGAACAGGCTGCTCCCTCTTCCCTTAGAAAAATGTCCCTGATCTTAGGAAATCCTACTCTACTGAGATTCCACGATCATGTTAGAGAGTCTGCATGTGCTAGTGCGATGGTTCCCCTTTAGTGGTTCACAAACTCCTTGGGGGTTTAGCACGATGCTGCTAAATAGAGTACCAGGCCTGTGTTCAAAAGCAACTGTGTGACCTGAGCAAGTCATTCAGCCCTGCTTGCCTCAGTTTCCTCATTTGTCAAATGAGCTGGAGAAGGAAATAGCAAACCACTCTAGTATCTTTGCCAAGGAAACCCCAAATGGCATCATGAACAGTCAGACATGATTGAAACAACTGAATTACAACAACAATAATAACAACTAAATAGTAAATTACTGTAGGATATCATAATTAGCACATAAAATTAATGTGAGAGGTTTGCAACACGTGTTCTTGGAGCAAAAAAATATTGGAAACCACTGCTCTAGGGAAAATAACACATGATTTGGTACCACAGGACTAGGATTCAAATCCTGGCTCTTTTACTTGTGGTTTTCATAGATTTGGGCAAGTCAATCATCCTCTCTGGGCCTTAGTTTCCTCTTCTGAAAAATGAGGGAGTTGGACTAGATGACCTCTGAGGTCATCTGTGACTCTATGACTCCCAATACTGGGAGATAATGTCAAAGTCAAGGTCAGACCCAGAACCCCAGTCATCTGTTTCTTCCCCCATTCAATGACTAGATTACTCCCTGTGAATCGTCAACATCTCAATAATCCTCTGGGTAAGAGCTCCCATAAAAGGTGCTTCTATGAAGGGCTAACTCGAAGTGGTGGTTGGAGTTTACAGGACAAAAGGAGGGATTGGGAATCCAGCCCAGTAGAAATTTTCCCTTTGGTGATGGGGGAAAGTGATGAATTTACTGCTTTATGCCATCCTCATTGGAGTCCTGAGCCACATTTCTCATGAGGAGGAACCAGGGGGCTGCAACTTAACCTACCCAGCTGATGAATAAAAGAGTTGAGCCAGATTTAGAGATCTCTGTGAGTCTGTAAGCCCACAGAACCTGGTGCAATGTCTTGAATGGAGGAAGAGTCTACTCATCATTTGTTGAGAATTTATGAAATGTATAATGGGAAGGGTAATGCACTTTGAATTCAGTTTTATCTGCAGATGTGTGCAGAAAAACACCAAATGAGATCACCCCAAAGAAATGTAGGGGAAAGAGCACTGGCTTCAGAGCCAAAGGACCTGAGTCTTAGGTCTGTGCTGGATTTAGACCTTAGGAGAGGAAATGGATCCCCACTTAGGGGAAATGACTTGCCCTTGGTCACTCAGGTACTAAGCAGCAGAGCTAGGATTCTAACTCTGGTCTTTCATTTTCTTTTTTTATTTCTTTTTTCTTTTTTTGGTGAGGCAATTGGGGTTAAGTGACTTTCCCAGGGTCACAGAGCTAGTAAGTGTTAAGTGTCTGAGGTCGGATTTGAACTCAGGTCCTCCTGACTCCAGGGCTGGTACTCTATCCACTAGCTGTCCCTCTTTCATTTTCTAAAACTAGTGTTTTTCCCACTTGGTCACAGCCTCTCTTTGGATCCCTGCTCCAAGTCTATTGGTATAACTTTGGGCCAGTCCTGCCTCTGAGCCTCATGTGCCTCATCTGCAAAAATGAAGGGATTCTGTTAGAGGATTCTTCTCAGGCCTATAGCCACAGAAAACCTGGGTAACAGTTACATAAACTTTGGTGATTTGCCAGCCCCAATGCTTCAGAGGGACATCTCCCATGATTTAGACTAAGATGTCTGGTCATTGATGTCCCTTCCAACTCTTAAATGCTGTGCTCTTCCTGCTTTATGAACCAAAGATGCAAAGGGGGCTTTTGGCAGGGATATGCTGGCGAATATTTAACCACTGGCTCTTTGGAAGAAAAATGTATACATCACACACTTTTGATATGCGTTATTAACATTTTCCCCATCACTTTCTTAAGTTGAGACAACCGACAAAACAATAAAGCAAACCCTGATTTCTGAGGTATAAATGCTCTCATGGAAAGTTGGACAGTCTGTCAGCCGGTTAGAGTTGGTTCCAGAATGGTCTCAGGGAAGGCTTGGGTCATAATCGATCAATCAACAAACATTTAAGAATCTACTGTGCCTGGCACTGTACTGGTCAATGAGGATACAGATACAAAGGATGGAACAATCCCTCTCCCGAAGGACCTCACATTTTAAGCCATGAGAAGCCAGGACTTACACAGAGCTCTGCACCTGAAGGCCTGAGTTTGAATTCTGCCTCCAACATTTATTAGCCATGTGATCCTGGGAAAGACACTCTGCCTCTCTGAGACTCTTTTATAGAATAAATACTTTATGGCCTCTGGATGGTTCCTTCCAGGTCTAAATCTATAATCCTATGCTGGGGGGTAATGTGCTTAGGTAGGACAGAGATGGTCAGGGGCAAGGAGAGGAGGTTGGGAGGAAGGCTCACTGTTCCCTAAGTGGTTGGCATCTAGCCCATGCCATGGGGAAGGTGGGCTGCCTGCCAGAGTTCCTGAGGTTTGTGACCATCCCTAATGATGCTGCTACTTTGAACTCTATTTCTGTCCCAGATTTCAGCAGAAGCAGGGTTACACTTGAATTTTTCCTGCGAATTAATTTTTTTCTATTCTGTTTTAATTAAATACTTTGCTGTTTGAGTTATGGTTTCTGCCTGATCTTTTGGGTAAGAATGTACTGAATGGGATCAGGCCAAACAACTTCCATCTTGAACCCAAGTAGCAATGTGATTCTGGAGTTAAGTAGGATACTTATTATTATAGTCAATATAGTTGGGAAAATAGGACAGAGTGAGAGTCCTGACATGTTGTTGTTCAGTCATTTCATCATGTCCAACTCTTGGTGATCCCATTTGGGGTTGTAACAATTGGAATAATTCTACCTGCTGGAGAGTTACTATAGGAAAGCTCCACCATGAGGAGAAGGCATCTGAGGGCAAGCCATGTGGCTTTCCTTGGCATCAGGAAGTGATGTTTGCTCGTGGGTGCTGTCAAACAAGGCTACCATCCAATCAACTTGAGGAGCCTCCCATTTCTGGGAGGAGGACTTGAAGTAAGAAGTGAACCCTTGGGAAGGGCTTCTTCCTCTTTTGGTTTGAGACATGGGCATGGTGGAAGGACTTCACATGGGCTGGTAGGAAAGCTAGAATTTCCATGCTATAAGAAATCTGTTCTCAATCTTTCTTTCTCTTTATTATCTTAAATATTTTAATAAATCCTTAAAAGCCTAAACTCTTGGTGAATTTATCAGTGATTTTAGCCAATTTCCCCCCAAAACTGGGGGGGGACAGATTAGAACCCACATTTAGATTTTTAAACAACACAGTTTGGCTAACTATGAAGAGGAAAGGTGAACCTCGATTTTCTGATCTTACAGTTGGGTAAGAAATTTCCCCTCCCCTGTACCTTTAAATTCAAAAGTATTGCTAAGTATTGGCTGTTCTCCCTTGTAATTTTCAAATGGATTTTTAAAAATTCGTAAGTACCCCTTTTCTAACTTTAACTTTGCTAATCAGAGAAGTGGAGATTAAGTCGGTACTTGGTCAGTTTGAATTTAATGAATATTTTTTTATTTCTATCCTTGGTTTTGTTGGGCTTTATTATGTGGTATGGAAAGTTTGGCATGTCATGGAGGACATTAGAATGAAGATTATTCCTCAGGATTCCCCATTAGGAAAGCTACTTATGGATTGGAATAAGGGAAAACTTAGAGCAAATACAACCATGACCAGAGGAGAGCTTATCAAACTGTGTTTTATGTGGCATGAGGCATTACAGGAAGAATGGCCCAAACATGAGTCATTTAATCCCCAAACGTTGAGGCATTTGCAAGGAATCCTATGCCAATGTCCACCTGAACATTCACTTTATTGGGAAATCTGTGCCAAAGTAAGCAGGGATTATCATACTGAAAGTATAGAACAAGGAGAATCCAGGCCCCAGCTTAAATCTGAGTCTGTCTTCCAAACTGAAATAATAAATGATCTGACTCAATCCAAGCCCAAGCTTAAAAACAAGGACTCTCGGGGCAGCTAGGTGGTGCAGTGGATAGAGCACTGGCCCTGGAGTCAGGAGGACCTGAGTTCAAATCCGGCCTCAGACACTTAACACTTACTATCTGTGTGACCCTGGACAAGTCACTTAACCCCAATTGCCTCACTAAAAACAACAACAACAGGGGCAGCTAGGTGGTGCAGTGGATAGAGCACTGGCCCTGGATTCAGGAGGACCTGAGTTCAAATCCGGCCTCAGACAATCAACACTTACTTGCTGTGTGACCCTGGGCAAGTCACTTAACCCCAATTGCCTCACTAAAAAAACAAAAAAACAAACCAAAACAACAACAACAAAAAACCACAAGGACTCTCAAATCGAAACACCCGATAATACAACTCAATCCAAACCTGAGATTGAATGCAAGGCCATTCAGCCTGAAATTCCAAATGACTCAACTCCTATTCCCTCTCCCTCTATTTCCTCCATGCCAACCAAACAAATAAATAAAGAAATAAATGATTCTCCTGTAGAGGAGACAGAGAAGATAAAAATTTTTCCCCTTCAAGAGAGCCTCACCCATGGTCAAAAAGGTACTATGTGTAAGCTCAGACAATACACACCTTTTACACACAATGATATGATTTCATGGAAACAAAACACTCCTAAATTTGATGAGGATCCCATAGCAGTTATCAGCCAGTTTAGGACAATTTTTAGAGCATATCAGCCCGCTTGGAATGATGTTACTGAGCTTATGGAAACAATATTATCCCCAGGGGAAAGAGCAGATATAATAGCTGCAGCAAACATCCTGGAAGCCACAGGTTGATATTGGGTGGTCTATTCAAGACCCTGACTGGGACCCCAGTAACCCTAGGCACTTTGATATGTTGAAAGATGCAAGAGAAACATTGCTGAAGGCAATGGAATCCTGTACTAGAAAGAGTGATAACTGGCAAAAATTTATAGATACAGTTCAGGGACCTGATGAGAGACCTAATAGGTTCTATGACAGGTTGTGTAAGTATGCCAGGCAATATGCTGGACTAGACACATTACACCCTAGAGACACCTGTATTGTATGTTCTCATTTTGTATACCAGTCCTTACCAGAAATTTGGAAATATTTCAAAAGGCAGTGTCCAGGTTGGAATAGTTTGAGTCCTGACAGACTTAAAGAAATAGCAACATATATTTATGAAGGAAATAAGAGAGAAGAAAGGAACAGACAAGACATTTTAGCTCCAGTACAGGAAACAACAAGGCAGTGAGACCGGACAGTTGACAATCACTATCAACCCCCTAGATTTTGCCATTACTGCAATAAACAAGAACACTTGTTGAGGGAATGTAGGCCTAGAAAACAGGAAATTAAGAGGGCAATGGCTGAGAGCCTTGAGGAATTTTTGGGGGGAAATTGGAATAATTATGGAAACTTTTATCAGAAAGGAAACAACTGAGGTAATTATAAGCCTTGTTACAGGTAGAATCAAAATGGATATAAATCTTTTCAGGGGAATAGAAAGAAATAGTATCAGGATAACAGTAGACCCTATCAGGGAGGTACAGAAGGACCGAATCAGAATCAGGGTAACCATGGACTCCCTCAGAGGGGGGCACAAGATTGACGAGATGAAGGGGAGGGGTAGAAAATAGATACTGAGAGCTACATATTCCCAGACCCTGATTATTTAAACCCCCTTATACCAATCTATTCACCTCCCCAGAGTAACGAACCTCATATGACCCTCAAAGTTGGGGACATATATTATGATTGTCTGCTAGATACAGGAGCCTCTAAATCAGTATTAGTGAGTAAACCAGACCCTGGATGTAAGGCTGTAGGATCTCTAAACGTGGTAGGAGTCTCAGGAAAAACCCAAAGAGTGGCAAAATTAACCCCTCACATGGTATCTATGGGGACTTTAACGGTGGAACATTCATTCTTACTTATGCCTGATGCCCCTATAAATGTATTAGGTTGTGATCTCCTTTGCAAGCTTAGAGCAACCATATCTTGTGCTCCAGATGGGGCTGTCTCCCAACAATTGCCAGAGGATACTGTTCATTTATTACCAATTTTGGTTACAGAAGCTCAAGGAGCAGTACGGGATACATCCAAAATCCCCTCTGATATTCCTGAGTCCTTATGGACCTCATCTCCTACTGAAGTGGGGCTCCTTAAATCTGCCATGCCTATTACCTTTAAAGTTAAAGGGGGACCACCCCATCTATTCCACAGTATCCATTGTCTAACAAAGCTATAGAAGGAATCACCCCTGTAATTGAGGCTTTGAAAAGCCAGGGTATTATTGTTCCATGCCATCATTCTCCTTGCAATATTCCCATTTTGCCAATTAAAAAACCCAAGCCTGGGCCAGATGGTAAATGTGTTTATTGTTTTGTATGAGATCTTAGGGCGATAAACTCTTATGTTATACTGAGACATGCCATAGTTTCAAGCCCTGCCATGATAGTGTCTTCCATACCATGTGCTGCTACATGCTTCACAGTGTAGACCTTTGCTCTGCCTTTTTCTCCATACCAGTACATGAGGACTTCCAATATTTATTTGCTTTCACCTGGAAAATACACAGTGGACCTGGACTAGACTCCCACAGGGATTTGTAGTCCCACATTATTTTCCCAAATTTTACAGCAGGATCTGGCCTCCATTACCTTTAAAAGCTCCACTTTAGTACAATATGTTGATGACTTACTTATAGCCTTCCCTAATGCTGAAATCTGTCAGGAAGATAGCTGTCACTTATTATTAAAGCTACACAAGAGAGGCCACAAGGTGTCCAAGTCAAAGGTACAATGGTGTTTGCCCCAGGTAGAATACTTAGGCTTTATTTTGGCTGCTGGAACTGGCTCTGTCTCTCCCTAATGCTATCCCTTATGCTATCCCTAACCCTAACCCTAACCCTAACCCTAACCCTAACCCTAACCCTAATGCTAACCCTAACCCATTCAACAACTTTCTGCCCCCACTACTAAGAAGCAGTTAAGAGCTACTATGGGAGCTACGGGGTTCTGCTAACAGTGGATCCCTTCTTTTGGGGAGCTCACTAAACCCCCGATATCCTTAATAAAAAATAATGTTCCAGAGCCTTTGCAGCTGAAAACCCAACATCTCTCAGCTGTAAAAGAATTGAAACAGGCCCTATTATCAACACCTGCCATAGGCCTCCTAGATTACAGTAAGCCTTTCACTCTCTTTGTGCATGAGCAAAGTGGGGTGATTTCTGGGGTTCTGACTCAATCACTGGGGCCCAACCGACGTCCCATAGCTTACTATTCAACCCAACTGGACCCTATAGCCTCTGGGGTGCCACCTTGCCTTAGGGCAGTGGCGGCCACAGCTCTTTTGGTAGAAAAAGCCTCTGATTTGGTCTTAGGTAACCCTCTAATCATGCAATGCCCTCATGAAGTAGAGGCTCTCTTACTACATCATAGGACTCAAGCCTTTTCAGATCAAAGGCTGGCTAAGTATGAAGTAACCCTGTTAGGCAATGAGAATATCACTCTAAAATGCTGCACAGTCCTTAAGCCAGTAACACTGCTCCCTAACTTACCACTCTCCAGGGAGCCATTGCATGACTGTGCTTCTTTAGTTGATATAGCTAAGAAAGGCCTGTGATGATCTTTTAGATACACCTTTAGAGAAGCCTGATATTGTCCTCTATACAGACGTTTCTTCATTTATGAAAGATGGGACTTGTTTCACTGGGGCCACTGTAGTTTCTGATTATGATACTGTCTGGGCAGCTTCTCTGCCTTCCCATTTTAGTGCTCAAGCTGCTGAACTTGTGGCTCTTACACAAGCCTGTAATATAGCCAAAAGGAATAGTGCCACCATTTTTACTGACTTGAAATATTCTTTTGGAATATGCCACTCGGTGGGCATGCTTTGGCTACAAAGAGGTTTTTTTTTTTTTTTTTTACATCTTCGGGCAAGGCCATTGCCAATGGGGACCTTATCAAGAACCTCCTAGATGCCCTGAAACGCCCCTCTGCTCCGGCCATTATTGTACATTGCCCTGCCCACACAGGGAATAGTGATCCTGTTTCAAAGGGGAATGCACGAGCTGATTCTGCAACCAAGCTCGCTGCTTTAGGAGTTCCTGAACACATATTTAACCTCTCACCTTCTGAGGATGTTCCTCTCAACCTAACTTATGGTGATTCAGAAGTGGAAAAATGGAGAAAGAAATTTAAGGCAAAACAGATCAATAGCATCTGGGTGTCTCCGGAAGGTAAGCCACTTCTTTCTTGGAAATTCTATCACTAGGTATGCCTCTCTATTCACATAAAAGGTCATTTTGACACACAAGACATTGTAGACTCAATTAAGAGGACCTGGATAGCACCAGGTGTGACTAACACAGCATTTCGAATCTGCTCAGGCTGCTCCACATGTCAATCTTATAATCAACATGCTTTCAAGACCACAGTTTATGGGGGACATCCTTTAGCATGCACACCCTTTGAGCACTTGCAAATTGACTATATTACAATGCCAAAGGCAGGACATTATAAATTTTGCCTTGTGATAGTTGATGAACTCACTGGGTGGAGGCACTTCCCAGCCCCCAAGCCTCAGCTGCCTTAGTTGCCAAGACTCTCCTTAAAGAGATAGTTCCTTGCTTTGGCTCACCAGCCTGCATTGATCCTGACAAAGGAACACATTTGACTGATTCTGTTTT
Organism: Dromiciops gliroides; assembly: GCF_019393635.1. NCBI lineage: Eukaryota > Metazoa > Chordata > Mammalia > Microbiotheria > Microbiotheriidae > Dromiciops > Dromiciops gliroides. The sequence goes on from NC_057863.1 coordinate 604,244,276, forward strand.
ATCCCAAATCTACTCTTTCTTGGGAGTAACTCCAAAATTACATACATCCTACCACCCACAAAGCTCAGGCCAGGTTGAACATATGAAATGGCCTGATGTTCTACCATTGGCATTATTCTATCTCCGCAGTAGACTGAGAACTTCATATATCTCCTTATGAGATGCTTTTTGGTCACCCTCCTATCCCAGCTAAAACTTTTCCCCAGTTTATACATCACTGGTGGGAGGTGATAATTCTGTTGCCTCCTATATACAGGAATTACAAACTAGGCTATGTGAACTCCATGAGGCAGGAGTTGCTGTACAAGCTGGTCCTTTAGATTTTTCTTTGCATGATTTAAGTCCTGGAGACAATGTATATATTAAGAATTTTCAGCAAACCAGTGGGACCCAGCCCACTTGGGAGGGATCCTTTCGTGTATTATTGACAACCCCCATTGCTATTAAAATTGGAGAAAAAGAATCTTGAATTCATTGTTTTCATATAAAGCCTGCACCATTTATAGGTAAAGAAATTTCAAATAAAACTCAAAAAGATGCTAGAGAGCAAAAAACCCTAACAATAGCAGCTGCTAAAGAACAAAGAACCCTAACAGGGTGCAGAGGCAATAGGTAGTTCCCATTTGATAATCCTATGAATCAGTTACATGCCCTGGGACTTAGTCTCTGTAAGGTATTAGGAGATGGAAATTACCTCTTTAGGGCCCTGGAAGATCAATTAGAAGGTCACTCTAGAAATCATCTCAGACACAGACAAGAAACTGCTGATTATATGCTCAATCATAGAAAAGACTTTGAGCCTTTTAGAGAGGATAACACTCCCTTTGAAGAATATGTTGCTGATTTGAAAAAAGATAGTATATGGGCTGACAATAATATGATTGTAGCCTTTGCAAAACATAACCAGCTGAATGTAATCATCCACCAGTTGAATAAACCCCTATGGCAAATTAGTGGTACGGACAAAGCCAATGCTAAAGAACTCCACATTTTCTACCATAAAGAACATTATGACAGCATTAGAAAAATCGATGACAATTTGGAAACCCCTGCCACTTTGGCATGCAGAGAATTGGGGAACCAGTTAAAACAATGTGCTGTGCCCCAAACTCTAGCAATATAATAACTTAGCTTTAACAATATTTTCCTTCTACAGGTAAACCACTGAGAGCACATGGCCTTGTTTTCTGGCCTACCTCAATCTCCCCAACCCCTTTCCCTTTCCCCTACTGAACCCTACTTCCTTAAAACCTCTTTTTTTTGGTTTGTTTTTTGAAAGGCATTGAAAAAGCCTAGAATTCACCACATACTTAAGTTTCCTCATGAACACAAAAGGGTACTTAGCAAACCTTTTGCTTTTTTGTTTTTGTTTTGTTTTTGACTTTTGTTTCTTTTGCTTTCTTTTTAACTCAATTTTGTAAACTGAGTGAATTTTCAAAGACATTTTAAGTATATGCTGTGGGGTCATTGGGCCTCAGAAGCTGAAGCTACAAAGAACCATGGGTTTAATGAGTTTGTTTATGGGATTATGTTTTTTAAAAAAGGGGGATTATTGAACCCTATTGCTTGATTGATCAAGGAGCATACTGAATATTGAGTCTTGCTGATTGAAGTTGTCTTTCTTTCTTTCTTTTTTTTTTTTTGGTGAGGCAATTGGGGTTAAGTGACTTGCCCAGGGTCACACAGCTAGTAAGTGTTAAGTGTCTGAGGCCAGATTTGAACTCAGGTCCTCCTGAATCCAAGGCTGGTGCTCTATCCACTGTGCCACCTATCTGCCCCGGTTTTTTACTTTAATGTTTTATTCCCTCCCAGTTACATGTAAAAACAATTTTTTTTTTTTTGGTGAGGCAATTGGGGTTAAGTGACTTGCCCGGGGTCATACAGCTAGTAAGTGTTAAGTGTCTGAGGCTGAGTTTGAACTCAGGTCCTCCTGAATCCAGGGCCGGTGCTTTATCCACTGCACCACCTAGCTGCCCCCATGTAAAAACAATTTTAACATTCTTTTTTTTCAAATGTTGAATTCCAAATTCTCTCCTTCCCTTCCTTTCTCCGCTCATTGAGAACATTTGTCAAATATTTATCATTTTTCTTTTCTGTCATATTAGCCAGTCTTATAGGTGTGAGGCAGTAGTAGCTCAGAGTTGTTTTAATTTGCATTTCTCTACTCAATAGTAATTTAGAGCATTTCTTCATATGACTATAGATAGCTTTTATTGCCTGTTCATATCCTTTTACCATTTTTCAGTTGAAGAATGGCCCTTAGTTATGTAAATCGACTTGGCTCTATACACTTGAGAAATGAAGTCTTCATCAGAGATAGTTGCTGTAAAAATTTTTTCACATTTATGATTACTATGTATTTCCCTTCAACATATTTCCTTCCTGTTTATCCTGTTCTCTTTCACTCTCCTTTCATTCTGTCCATTTTCAAAATTGTTTTGCTTCTGACTTTTATCTCCCCAAATCCTCTCTCCATCAGCTGCTCCCACCTCACCCCTTTCCCTTCTCTCCTTTTCCTCCTACTTTCCTGTATGGTAAAATAGATTTCTACACCCAACTGAGTGTGTATGTTATTCCCTCTTTAAGCCAATTCTGACAAAAATAAGGTTTACATGCTCCTATTGCCCTACCCACCCCATACTTCCCTTATCTTCTCCTCAACTGTAAAATCTCTTTCATGTTTCTATTATATCAAATAATTTACTTTTTTTCTACCTCTCCTTTTCCCCTTCTCCCAGTGCATTCTTGATAATATCCCATCATATTCAACTCACACCTGTGCCCTCTGTCTATGCATACTCCTTCTAAATGCCCTAATAATTTTTCCATGTAGGAATGTAAACAGTTTCATCTTATTAAACCCCTTATGATTTCTCTTTCCTGTTTATCTTTTGATGATTTCTTTTGACTATTGTATTTGAAAGTCAAATTTTCTACTAATTCTGGGGATCTCTAAGTTTTTGGTTCTTTCAAGGTGGCATGATCTATGGAGAAGTGTATTTACCACTCTCCAGTTCTATGCTCTGGTCTCTGAGAGACTTCAAGCACTATTTTCCACCCTGGAACTGTGACCAGTGTCCCCCACTTCCCTGAGGCCACAAACTCTGGAGTGCTAGTGCTCTTCCTCACCCCGGGAGTGAGACCCAGGATGAGACCCAAATCCAAGTATGGGCAATGTAACAGAGCCTTCAGTGCCAGCAAAGGGACCCCTGTAATCTCCTTCTGACCAGTTGTCTGACGCTCTTGCCATCTGTGGGCTGAGAGGTCTGGAAACCCGCACTGTCCCTAGTGATTCAATCACTCCCAAAGCTTGTTCCTGCTTTGCTGGGGTGTGATCTGTGCTGGACTATACTCCACTCTCACACTCTCATCCCTAATACAACAAACCTTTCCTGCTGTCCTCCTGACAATAATTGTCCTTTTGTTGGTTCTGCCTCTCTAGAATTTGTTTTGAGACTTTTTTTTTTTGGTGAGGCAATTGGGGTTAAGTGACTTGCCCAGGGTCACACAGCTAGTAAGTGTCAAGTGTCTGAGGTCGGATTTGAACTCAGTTTGTCCTGAATCCAGGGCCAGTGCTCTATCCACTGCACCACCTAGCTGCCCCTTGAGACATTATTTAAAGGCATTTGGAGAGATTTTGAGGAGAGCTCAGGTTAGTTTCTGCCTCTTCTCCACCATCTTGGTTTGCTTCTTTCCCTTATTTCTTTTGAGAGCACATTCTAGTCATTCTGGCTCACAAACTTGCTGTCTTTCTTGACTCTTTACCTTCACTTATCCCACTTACTCTGAGACTCTCATGGATTCCTAGCTGCCATATCTAGACATTCTATCATATTTCAAAGATCTGTGATTCCATCCATGCAGACTGCAACTTTTGACTTGTTGAATGACTGCTGAAATTCAAGGCAGCCACCTTAGCGGCAACCTGGTCATGAGACCCGATGGTCCTCAGACACATAATAAATGTTGAATTGTTTTGACTCCATCCCTGGAAGCCTTTTTTAGCTTGGTAGGACCTGGCTGGCATAACCTTCAAGAACCTAGGTAGAATTTTTTTTTTGATCTCCACCTAGGATTTCACTGGACTAGGGGATTCCCAGTGTGGAAACTCCTTACATGGACAAAGATTATCAACTACTCTGTAAGTTGTTTCTTAGAGTTGCAGAGAGAAATTGTGACTTATTGTTGGATTCCAGAGCTAGTATGCATGAGAGAAAGGATTTGAACCCAGATCATGGGATCATAAATAGGGACTCTTCATCTCCTGTGTCCATGCCTTTGCACTATCTGTCCTCCATGTCTGGAGTACATTCCTTCTTCACCCTTGCTTCATGCAATTCCTCTTTCTTCAAGAGTAGCTTACCATTGCTTTCTACATTAAGCCTTTCTTTTCTTTTCTTTTCTTTCTTTTTTTTTGGGGGCTAGGCAATGAGGGTTAAGTGACTTGCCCAGGGTCACACAGCTAGTAAGTGTCAAGTGTCTGAAGCCAGATTTGAACTCAGGTCCTCCTGAATCCAGGGCTGGTCCTTTATCCACTGTGCCACCTAGCTGCCCCTATGAAGCTTTTCTTGATCCCACTAATAGCTAGTTCCCTCCGTACTTCATATTTGTTGTTCTTGATCAGTCATCTTCAGTCATGCTCTACTCTCTGTGACCCCATTTGAGATTTTCTTGGCAGAAATACTGTAATGGTTTGCCATTTCCTTCTCCAGCTCATTTTATAGATGAGGAAATTGAGGAAAATAGGGTTAGCAACTTGCCCAGGGTCACACAGCTAGGATGTCTGAGGCCACATTTGAACTTCAGTCTCTCCTGACTCCTGGCCTGGCACTCTATCCACTGTGTCACATAGCTGCTCATCTATTTCATATTAGCCTCTTTATATTTATTCTATGTATACTCATAGTGGAGGAAGCATGTCTTTTTTTTTTTTTTTTGGTGTGAGGCAATCAGGGTTAAGTGACTTGCCCAGGGTCACACAGCTAGTAAGTGTTAAGTGTCTGAGGCCAGATTTGAACTCAGGTCCTCCTGAATCCAGGGCTGGTGCTCTATCCACTGTGTAATCTAGTTGCCCCGAAGCATGTCTTATAAAATAGAGAGCTGGTCTTGAAGCCAGGAAGGCCTGACTTTGATGCAAGCTAGATATGTGACCTTGGTTAAGTTAGTTAAGCTCTCAGTGGTCTCAGCAACTCTCTTAGTCTATAAGTTACAGAGCAAGTACCAAGCTTCATCAGTTGAGTGCATTTCCTTATCCAAGGAGTTCTTTTCATAAATAAAATCACAGGTCCAGTCCCTATATATGTATAGATGCACTGGTCTCCCATTAGAATGTATGCTTCTTGAGAGTAGGGATCATATAATTCTTTGTGCCTTTATCCCCAGTGTATGGATCATGGTAGACATTTAAGAAATATTTGTTGATTGATTTTTTTTTTTGGTGGGGCAATGGGGGTTAAGTGATTTGCCCAGGGTCACACAGCTAGTAAGTTCTGAGGTCAGATTTGAACTCAGGTACTCCTGAATCCAGGGCTGGTGCTCTATCCACTGTGCCACCTAGCTGCCCCGATTAATTTTTTTTTAAAGGGGAAATTTGATATATCAAATATCCATTATATGCCTGACCTCAAGAAACTTCTATTTTATTATTCTTTTTTGGGGGGACAGGGCAATGAGGGTTAAGTGACTTACTTCCCTAAGGTCACACAGCTAGTAAGTGTCAAGTGTCTGAGACCTGATTTGAACTCAGGTCCTCCTGAATCTAGGGCCAGTGCTTTATCTACTGCGTCACCTAGCTGCCCCCAGTTTCTATTCTTTTTTTTTGGTGAGGCAATTGGGGTTAAGTGACTTGCCCAGGGTCACACAGCTGGTAAGTGTTTAGTGTCTGAGGCCAGATTTGAACTCAGGTCCTCCTGACTCCAGGGCTGGTGCTCAATCCACTGTGCCACCTAGCTGCCCCTACCCAGTTTCTATTCTATTGTGAGGCTACAGCACATTTACAAGGAAGTAAACTCCAAGTCTGTATCCCACATAGTTTCAAGAGTGAGAGAACTGGGGCAGATCAGGACCAGCAGAGTATATGACGAGACATTTGAGTTATATGCTGAAGAAAGCTATGGATTCTGTGAAGCAGAGGTGAGGAGGGAAGATACTCCAGGTATCAGGAAGCACTTTGGCAAAGGTACAGAGACAGGGCATAGACCATGATATGTGGGTTGGTCTGGCATGATTTGCTCTTTATGAACACATGCTGGCCCACAGCAATCACTGTTTCCTTTTCCAAACTCTCATAAATGATAGTAAAGTATAATGTTAGAGATTAAATAACTCCTAAAGGGCAAGGATTGGGTCAACCTCATCTCCTTTCCTTTAATTGTTTTTGTTCTTTTTTTGTTTTTATTGTTGTTTTTTGGTGAGGCAATTGGGCAATTGGGGTCAAGTGACTTGCCCAGGGTCACACAGCTAGTAAGTGTCAAGTGTCTGAGGCTGGATTTGAACTCAGGTCCTCCTGACTCCAGGGCCAGTGCTCTATCCACTGTGCCACCTAGCTGCCCCAATTGTTTTTGTTCTTAAAGGACATTTATTATGTTTGTTGAATACCTGCCAGCATGGTAACTTCCCTGTTCTCTTATTAGCTCTAGGAGAATGTGTGTTCCAACAGGTATAACCTCAGAGAAGCCACCCATGCCAGCACCCATCCGAGTAGCAATCCTTTAGCAAAAAGGACTGCTGCCAATCTGATATACCCTGGTCCCATCCCAGCTCAAGCCATTAGCTTGCTTTTTCTTTAGGGTTGAAATGTGACACCCCTCCCCCAACCCACCTTCTTTTTATAGCATTTTTATTATTCGTATTTTTGTTTACATTACAATCATTTTCCTATATACTGTATTACTCTCCTATCCTCCCTAATACTAAAGTAAATCTCTTCATCAAAACAGACTGATATCCTCATCAGTCAGCAAGCATTTATGAATTATTTACTTTAATGGGTCAAGAGTTAGATTTGGAGTCTGGAAGATCTGATTTTGAATTCTATCTCAGACACTTTCTGGCTGCGTGATCCTAGTTGTTGTTCAGTCGTGTCTGATTCTTTGTGACCCTGTTTGGAGTTTTCTTAGCAAAGATACTGGAGTGGTTTGCCATTTCCTTCTGCAGCTGATTTTACAGGTGAGGAAAGTGAGGCAAACAGGGTTAAGTGACTTGTCCAGGATCACACTGCTAGTAAGTGTCTGAAGTTGGATTTGAACTCAGATCTTCTTGACTCTAGACTCAGTGCTCTATCCACTGAGTCACCTAGCTGCCTAAATGATCCTAGACAAGTCACTTAATCTGTCTGAGCCTTAGTTTCCTAATCTTTTAAATGAGGATAAGAATAGCACCTCCCTCACTGGCTTGTTGTGAAGATGAAATGAGAAATAGGTAAAGTGCTTCACAAATCTCAAAGTGCTATACAGATACTACCTATTACTATTATTATTTGCCTGATCTCTCAGTGCCTCCCCTCCATTCATAATCTCCAATTTATTGCATACATAACTTATTTGTACATAGTTGTTGGCACATTGTCTCTCCCCTTAGACTTTGTATTTCTTGAGAACTTGGACTATCTTTTGCCTTTCTTTGTATCTCTGGTACTTAGCACGTACCTACTACATAGTAAGTATTTAATAAATGTTTTTTGACTGACAGGTGTTGTTATCAGTGCTAGAGAGACAAAGAGAGGCAAAAACATGATCTTGGCTCTCAAGGAGCTCTATAGAGTAGTTGTGTTATGTCTGTTTCAGCCACATTTGGCACCCATAGTTATCCGACTTCAAGATTCAGTATTGGCTATTACATTTATTTTGTCCTCAGTAGCCTTTCTCTGTTGTTTTTATTTCTATTATTGTAGTCATTGTGTAAGTCATTTTGGTCCTACTTTGCTTTGCATCAGTTCATGCAAGTCTTCCCAAGTTTCTCTGATGACATTCAGCATTTCTTAGGGCACAGTAGTTGGCTATTCATATGTATTACTTTGTTAAACTATTCCTCAATGGATGGACAATTTGTTTCCTGACCTTTACTACCCCAGAAAGTGTTGCTATGACTATTTTTTTTTTGGTGGGGCAAAAATGCCCTGCTATGACTATTTTGATACATATGGGAAATTTCTTTTTGACTTTGAATTTCTTGTAGTATATATGCAACTGGGAGTGGAGTTGAAGGATTAAAGGGTAGAAACATCTTGGTCATTTTTCTCATATTTTTCCAAATTGTTTTCCAGAATGGTCAGCTCCACCAGCAATGAATTAATTTCCCTGATCTGCTTGACTCATAACCCCTTTAGCACTATTTACATTCCCCCCCCCCATCTTTGAGAATCTGCTAGGTATGAAGCGAAACATCAAAGTTGTTTTAAGTTACATTTCTCTTATTATTTATTCAGAGCATTTTACAAGGTTAATTAATGATAGTTTACACTTTCTCTGAAAACTATTATTATCCTTTGCCCTTTTATCTTTTCCCCATAATCCTAGTCATACTGCACCATCTAGTAGGACATTTATTTTCTACAACAAGAAACAAGGCTTTAGGGGGAAGGGGGTAGCCAAGATAGAGCAGAAAAGACATTAAACACACAGAGCTCCTGACACAATTACCCCCCAAACAGCAATAAAACAACCCCTGGAGCAGCAAAACCCACAAACAGATGGGCTGAGATTATTTTTCCAGCCAAAGACAGATTAGAGGGGGCTGTGCTGGGCTGCAAGAAGAGTCCAACCCCGCGATCATGCTGACACAGACCCCAGGCACACTGCACCAGAGGAACTTGCCCCTGAGCCTCTGAATCAGCTGCAGCACTGGCATCTTCTGGAACTAAGCTTATGGTTGGGTGAGAGGGCTGAATGACTGGTGGGGTGGGGCGAGGAAATACAGGGGTATCTGTGGGACACTCCATAAGCTTTTTCTTGTTTCTTTTATGTGAGATACTTTACCCCATTCCATCTCTCCCTTTCCCTTTCTCCCAGTGCATTCCTCTTACTCCTTATTTTAAAGATGTCATCATGGGGCAACTAGGTGACACAGTGGACAAAGCACCAGCCCTGGACCCAGGAGGACCCAAGCCCAAAAGCAGCATCAGACATAAGACACCCACGAGCTGTGCAACCCTGGGCAAGCTGCCCAACCCCGACTGCACCACAAAAAGAAAAAAAAACAACCCTGATAAACAAAAAAAAATGCTTTACAGATATCATTCCTTCATATTCAATTCATACCTATTCCCTCTGTCTAAATATATTCCATTCAGCTGCCCTAATACTGAGAAAGTTCTTATGAGTTAGAAGTATTATCTTCTCATGTAGGAATGTAAACAGTTTAACCTTTTAACATCCCTCATGATTTCTGAAGAATTCTTCTTAAAAATTTTATCAGAGGGGCAGCTAGGTGGCGCAGTGGATAGAGCACCGGCCTTGGAGTCAGGAGGACCTGAGTTCAAATTTGGCCTCAGACACTTAACACTTACTGGCTGTGTGACCCTGGGCAAGTCACTTGACCCCAATTGCCTCACTGAAAAAAAAATGATCAGACCTTTAGTTTTTTTTCAAATTACATGTAAAGATAGCTTTCAACATTCACTTTTGTGTGTGTGTGTGTGTGTGTGTGTGTGTGTGTTTGTGTGTGTGCTGGGCAATGGGAGTTAAGTGACTTGCCCAGGGTCACACAGCTAGCAAGTGTCAAGTGTCTGAGGCCAGATTTGAACTCAGGTACTCCTGAATCAAGGGCCATTGTTTTATCCACTGTGCCACCTAGCTGCCCCCAACATTAACTTTTTATAAGATTTTGAGTTTAAATTTTTCTCTCATCCTCCTTTCCCTCTCCACTCCTGATGTCAGCTATCAAACTGATATGGGTTATACATTATAGTCATGTTAAACATATTTTCACTTTAGTCAGGTTGTAAGAGAAGAGTCAGAACAAAGGGAAAAACCCCCACAAGGTAGAAGAAACAACAACAACAAAAAAGCAACAAGAAAAGTGAAAATAGTATGCTTTGATGTTCATTCAGACTCCATAGTTCTTTTTCTGAATGTGGAGAACATTTTCCATCATAAGTCTTTTAGAGTTGTCTTGGTTCATTATATTGCTGAGAAGAGCTAAGTCTACTACAGATGATCACGTAATGTTGATACTGTGTACAGTGTTCTCCTGGTTCTGCTCATTTCACTCAGCATCAATTCATGTAAGTCTTTCCAGGTTTTCCTGAAATCTGCCTGCTTATTGTTTCTTATAGCACAATAATATTCCATTACATTCATATTCCACAACTTGGTTAGCCATTCTCCAGTTGATGGGCATCCCCATAATTTCCAATTCTTTGCCACCACGAAAAGAGAAGCTATAAATATTTTTGTACATGTGGGTCCTTTTCCCTTTTTTATTATTTCTTTGGGATATAGACCTAGCAGTAGTATTGTTGGTCAAAGGGTATGCACAGTTTTATAGCCTTTTGGGCATGGTTCTAAATTGTTCCCCAGAATGGTTGGATCAGTTCACAACTCCACCAACAGTGCAAGACTGAACAATTCTGATCAAGACAAGGACAAAAAAATTATTTCAGAGGTTTCGCAATGAAATATGCCTTTCACTTCCAGTTAGAGAGCTGATGGGCTCAAAGTGCAGATTGAGCTCTATATATTTTATTTCTCTTGAAAGTAATTGCATATTTGTTAGGAGGGTTTTACTTTTCTTTCTTTTTCAGTGGAGGATTTGGGAGGTGGGAGGGAGAGAAAGTGGATTTGTGTTAATTAGAAAAGAAAAGGGATTCTGGGTTGGCCATGTTATGAGGATGTTGTGCAGCAGATGGTCCTTCTGATTTAGAGCATGGAACCCACAGGATTGGAGCTGGCTAACTTAGATCCAGGGAACTCCACAGGAATAGACCATCCTCCATGTTCTTGGCTAAAAGTTGAAATAGCCAGCCTGAAATCTTCTATTTTTGTATTCAGCACATTGGCAGGCCCAGATCCTCACTATGTCTAGTGATGGTAGACACTTCTGAACATGTGACTGTTGATGCTATTGTCTGTTTGCCTGTTGAAAGTACCTCCACACCAGAGTATCTCAAAACCCCTAGAGGATGGGGTTTTGATCACCATTAAGCACTCATCATATTACAAACTATATACAAGAACTTAGGAGAGGTTTTCCTTAAAACAAACAAATAAGCAAATGAACAAACAAACAAACAAACAAGGACTAGTAGCTGACCCTGGATGACCTCTTTCACAGCTAGAAAGGAAATGTCCTACTAAATGGGGCAGTAGGACTGCTGGAAAATGAGTTGTAAATATGGCAGCATAGGGCAGCTAGGTGGTTCAGCAGAGAGAGTATGGGCTCTGGTGTCAGAAGGACTCATCCTCCTGAGTTAAATCTGGCTTCAGACACTCAGTTTTGTCATCTGTAAAATGAGATAGATAGATAAGGAAATGGCAAACCATTCCAGTATCTCTGCCAAGAAAATCCTAAAAGGGGTCATTGAGAGTCATTCACAACTGAATAACAAAAATGGGGCTTTGCTCCTGGGCAGAAAATTTCAAGGGGCCTGAAAATATCTGATTGGGTATACTTCCTCTCCTGGAGGAAGTGTTTGTTAAAATGACTTTCTCTTGGTAGGATCACTTTTAGCAGTGTAGAAACCTCTGTGCACTAGGGTGTGATTCATCTAACCCTTCTCCCTTCCCTGCCCCCTACTTCTAATGAAATTCTTGCTAATTACAGATCTGTCAGTGGATATGGCACAGCCAATCAAGTAGGGATTCAGTTCCATGGGTGTCTTAACTATCTGCCAGCTAACTTTTTTGAAAACTAATTTGACATTTCCTTCTAAGAAGTTTGAATTCCCCCAGTTTCCTGTCCTGCAACAGTTTGGTCTTCTTAGAATCAGCCCTCAATTAATTTCATCATAACTTAGAAACAAAAAGCAACAAACATGAAACTCTCTCTTCCTGTCTTCTTCAATTTCCTGGCCTTCCTGGGACTAGATCTGTGTCAGGGTGACTGTGGGGTTGGGCTCCACTCCTGTCTTGCCACAGCAGCTCCCTCCTCCTGGCTTTCCAAGCCATCCTTGGTTGGAAAATGATCTCAGCGAGTTCTTCTTGGATTTTGCTGCTCCAAGAATTGTCCTATGGCATTATTTGGAGTTTTTTTGGAGAGACTGCATCATGAGTTCAAGAGCTCACTGCCTTTCCTACACCATCTTGGCTCTGCCCCAGAACTCCCAAAGGTAGAAGTTCACCAAATTTTTTGTGACCCCCATATTCAGTTATATGATCCCAGGTGGGGTCAAAACCCACAGTTCAAGAAACTTTGGTGTAGTAGAGTTGAGTCAGGATGACAGACTGACCCCTTTTCACCTCCTGTCTCTGACACAGCCCAGTGGCTGTGTGACCTTGGGAAAGTCACTTAAACTCTTATGGTCACAAGTAATTCCCTAAGAGTCTAAGTTGAAAAGTAGGAGCTGGCCTGAATTGAGGTACCCATGTTCTCTGACAGGGAACTGCTTGTACCAGTAAAGTCATGGGTTTGGTTTAAAAAAGAGGGAAAAAATCATCTTTTGTAGCCTGAAGTCTCAGGTATATTGTTCTTGAAAAGGACCATGACAATGGAGAGATGTCATGACTTGCAGTGAATTGGATTTAAGTGAGGGAGGGTTGTGCAAGGTCACCAACTTCACTCTCTCCTCTAGAGCCATCTAGGTCCAGGGGCAATGGATAACTGGAGATGGCTCTGGAAGTTTCAGGGAAATTGGAGTTAAGTGACTTGGCCAGGGTCACACAGCTAGTAAGTGTCTGAGATGAGATTTGAACTCAGGTCCTCTTGACTCTAGGGTCTGTGTTCTATCCACTGCACCACCTAGCTGCCTTTCAGATAAGTAGTTTTCAAATGTGTGTAGTTATTGTTGAGAACTTTGAAATACAAATTCACTTACTGAATTCATAGCGACCTTTTGTTATTAATCTTCCCAATCGGTGAATACTAATAATCCAATTTATACTCTGGGGTGGAGGAGTGAAATTTACTGAGATTTAAGAGAGTTCCTCATAATAATAATAAAAAAAGATTTGGAGAAGCACTGAGCTAGAGAGAGGGGTATGGGGTGGGGGTGGGGAAAAGGAACTCCTTAGGGACATGAAATTAGAAGTTGTGATGAAAGTCTGTCTGGGAAGGAGAGATCACAAACTGGGGTTGGAGGGCAGGAAAGAATTTGGTCTATAGACAGCCTGCCACATAAGCTCTCTGTAAAATTTAGTGGCTGAGCGTCCTAGACATGGAGCTGGAAGTCAGAGCAGTAACTAGTACAGAGTAATCACTTCCTATGGCAATGATTGTTGTTAGTGTTTGGACATTTTTTCAGTCGTGTCCAACTGAGTGACCCCACTCGGGGTTTTCTTGTCAAAGGTAGTTTGACAGGAGCAGTTTGCCATTTCCTTCTCCAGCTCATTTTATAGATGAGGAAACAGAGGCAAACAGGGTGAAACATCTTGCCTTGGGTCACCCAACTAATAAGTGACTGAGGTCAGATTTGAACTCAGGAAGATGAGTCTTTCTGACTCTGGGCCTGGCAGTTGTATGCACTATCGTGCCACCTAGCGCCCTATGGTGATTATGCTAGGTGGTAAAAGGCTAGCAGGGGACCAAGAAATTTGGAGAACTGCTCCAGGAGGACATTCAGGACCTACTCCCATGTTCTGTCCTGGGAGAAATTCCTTAGAGGAAGGTTGGTCCTCCCTTTATGTGGGAGGAGGAGGGAGGAAAGGATTTGTATAATGCCTACTATGCCACCAGGCCCTGTGCTAAGCACTTTACAAATACCTCTTTTGATCCTCACAACCACCCTGGGTGTTGTCATTATCTCCATTTTACAGTTGAAGAAAATGAGGAAAACAGAGGTTAAGTGACTTACCCAGGGTAACACAGCTAGAAAATGTCTGAGGCTGAATTTTTTTTGGGGGGGGGGGCAGGGCAATGAGGGTTAAGTGACTTGCCCAGGGTCACACAGCAAGTAAGTGTCAAGTGTCTGAGGCCGGATTTGAAGTCAGGTCCTCCTGAATCCAGGGTCAGTGCTTTATCCACTGTGCCACCTAGCTGCTCCCTGAGGCTAAATTTAAATTCATATTTTTCTGACTCTAGGCCTGACTCTAGGCCTGTGCCTCCTATCTGCCCTATGGATCACCAACTATTTTTTAAAAAATAATAAACATTTTTATTTATAGTTTTGGGTTCCAATTTTTATCCTTCTTTCCCCCTCTCCCCTCACCCCTTCCTGAGGTGGCAAACAATCAGATATGGGTTATACATGTATGATTATGCAAAACACTACCATATTTGTCATTTTGTACAAGGAAACTTGATTAAAAGAAAAAAAATGAAAGAAAGTGAAAAATAGCATGCTTCAGTCTGTATTCCATCAATATCAGTTCTTTCTTTGGAGGTGGATAGTATGTTTCATCAATAGTCCTTTGGGATTGTCTTGGATCATTGTATTGTGAATAGTCAAGTCATTCACAGTCCTTCATCAAACAATATTGCTGTCTCTGTGCACAGTGTTCTCTTGGTTCTGATTACTTCACAATACATCATTTCATACATGTCTTTCCAGGCCTTTCTGAAGTCATCCTTGTCATTTCTTACAGCACAATAATATCCATCATCATCATATACCACAGCTTGTTTAGCCATTCCCCAATTGATGGGCATTCCTTTGATTTCCAATTCTTAAGCCACCACAAAAAGAGCTGTTATAAATATTTTAGAACTTATATTGAATTGCTTGATTTCTCAAGGGGAGAATAGGGAGGAAGGATGAAGATTTGGAACACAAAGGTTTTTTGTTTGTTTTTGTTTTTTCTTTCTGTTAGACTTTTATTTTCCAAATTACATGTAAAAGCAAATTTTGACATCAATTTTTTTAACTTTGTGTTCCAACTTCTCTTCCTCACTCCCCTCCCACCCCCACCCCAAGAACTCAAACAATTCAACATAAATTATACATGAGTAGTCATGGCAAATAATTCTACCTTATCTAGGTTGTGGGAGAAAACAGATAAAAACAAAACTTCAGATTAAGGAATTGTCAAAAAAAAATGTGTTTCAGTCTGTTTTCAGATACCATCAGTTCATTCTCTGTAGATGGACTGCAATTTTCATAAGTTCTTCAGAGTTATATTGGATCATTGCCTTGCTGAAAATAACCATGTGCTTCCCAGCAGATCATCTTATACTATTGCTGTTATTTTGTACATAGTACATTTCTCTCTGCTTCAGTTCATGTAGGTCTTTCCAGGTTTTTCTGATAGCATCCTGTTCATCATAATTTTTATATAGCACCTTGAACTTGACCGAGAATTTTCTTCACAATAGCCCAGCAGAGTAGGTACCATACGTTTTGATATTGTAGTCAATCATCATAACTATTTCCCTCCATCCCATTCCCTTCCAATGATATTTATTCTATTATCTATCTTATTTTGCCCTAATCCTCCTCAAAAGTGTTTTGCTACTGACTGCCCCCTCCCCCGCTCTACCCTCCCTTCATTCACCCTTCCCTCCTTATCCTCTTCCCCTTCATACTTTTCTATAGGGTTAAATAGATTACTCTTCCCAATTGGGTGTGTGTGTTATTCCCTCCTTGAGCCCACTCTGATGAGGTTATGGCCTTTGAGCTAATTCTGTTTTCTAAATTTTTTTTCCTCCCTCCGTCCTCAACTCTCCTTATGAAATCAAGTAATTCAATATGGAACACAAAGTTTTAAAAATTGATGTTACAATTTGTTTTTACATGTAAGGTGGGAAAAACTCTAAATAAATAAACAAATAAATAAGTGAATAAATAAGTAAATAAGTGAATGAATAAATAAATAAAAATATTTGTGTACAAATAAGTCTTTTTCTCTTTTTGGGGATGTCTTTGGGATATAAACCTAGCAGTGGTATTGCTATATCAAAGGGTATACACAGTTCTATAGCCCTTTGGGCAAAGTTCCAAATTGCTCTCCAGAATGGCTGCATCTTTTCACAACCCCACCAACAGTGGATTAGAATCACAGTTTTCCCACATCCTCTCCAACATCCAATATTTTCTGTTTTTGGTATATTTGCCACTCTGATAGGTGATGATGAGGTGAATACCTCAGAGCTGTTTTAATTTGCTTTTCTCTGATCAATAATGCGATCACCAACTATTGAAGAGTTCCATTATTGGAATGGTTTGCTTTCATCTACCACTCTACACCAGCATGACTGCACTTGACTGTACTGTACATCAGAAGATTGTCCACATGACTGTGGCCTGGGGGCCCATGCCATGCAAGATCGGAAGTGATGGTTTGGTTGCGAAAGGTTCCTTTGTTGTGTGCCATTAACTCCCAACTGAATCTATAGCCCCATGCCACAATTTCCAATTGTGGCTCTTTTACAAGGTACTTTAGAGATCATTTTGTCTGACCCCACATTTTATGAGGATAAAACAGGCATGGACAGATTAAATAATAAAATTTGTTGGATTCAATATCCCCATAGCAAAGATGGAATTTGAACCTAGAACTTCTTGATTCCAAGGGATATCATTGCCTACCCTATCAAAATGTATTCTCAATTCTATAATATTATCACAATAGAGATAGGTAGTAGTACAAGTATTACAATGGTTCTTTTTTCCAGATGAGGAAACGAAGGCAAGTTGACTCATCTACAATCATATAGCAAGTTATTGCTAGAACCAAAACTTGCACCTGGGCCTACTGAACCCCGACTTCCTTAATCTTTTTGCTACGTCATGTTGCCTACAAAGGATATTTACTATCTTTAATAGAGGTCAAGTGACTTGCTTAGTCACACAGCAAGTTAGTGGCAGAAAGTGGACACGAGCCTAGGACTTCTATATAACCCTCTTCCACCCTCCCCTCCTTCCCCTCATTCGAAGTTCTTTCTTCTTTTTTTTTTTAGGCAATTGGAGTTAAGTGACTTGCCCAGGGTCACACATCTAGTAAGTGTCAGGTGTCTGAGACTGGATTTGAACTGAGGTCCTCTTTACTCCAGGGCTGGTGCTCTATCCATTGCACCACCTACCTGCCCTGAAAGTTCTTTCTTCTATCTCACTGTTTCCTACAGGATATTGACAGTCTTATCAGAGTCCCTTCAGGCCCCATGAATTATTATATTTTCATACAGCATCTACTCCAGAAAAAGTCTCCAACCTAGAAATCGGTGAGTATGACATTAAGTCTGTGATCTTGGGCAAGCCACTTAAATTTTCTTGGCCTCATTTTCCTCATCTGTTAGATGGGGATAATAATAGCATCTACCTCCCAGGGCTCTTGTGAGGATTAAATGAAAAAACATATACAAGGTATTTGCAAATCTTAAAGCACCATCCAAATGCCAGCTATTATTGTCGTCGTTGTTGTCAATAAAGATAACGATTATAAATCCATCCTGTTTGTCCATGTACTGAGGTTGGTGGAGGGGACAGCAAAGTAGGGGAATGCCAGCCAGCATGATGTACAGAGTGGACTATTTGTCTGCTATGATATACGTGAAGGCGTGGCAGAAATCCTGAAATGTTGGCCAACTGGGCTCTCACGATATCACTGACTGGGTTAGCAGTCCAGCCAGTGTGATGAAACTACTTGTATGAATCTAAGAAATAGAGAACATTACCTAATGTTGTGGGCTGGCCTGACCAGAAACGGTTGTAAGAATCAGCTTGAAACAGGTGACAGTAGAGTGGTCCCTTGGGTGAGAGAGCACTCTTACTTCCCCCATCCCTGGTGAAAGTCTTCACGCTAGCACAACACTTTACCACCTTGGTCCCTGATGCCATGGTGACTCTTTCTTAACAAAAGGCATCCTATATCTATTACCAAAAAATGAGAACATCTATGAATCCTCCAAATATAGGACAACTATGTGTTTATGTACTTTACACAAAGTATTCCCAGCCTGTATTTTTCAAGAAGAAAAAATAATCTATGAACATTTAGAAGAAAATAATATATTGGCTGAGAAAGAAAAAATGTGTGCCAAAGAGTCTCAAGGAGGGGCAGCTAGTTGGCACAGTGGATAAAGCATGACTGCTAGATTCAGGAGGACCTGAGTTCAAATTCAACCTCTGACACTTGACACTTACTAGCTGTGTGACCCTGGGCAAGTCACTTAACCCTCATTGCCCTGCAAAAACAAAATAAAAAACAAACAAACAAACAAAAAAGTGACTTAAAAAGTCTCAAGGGTGTAAAGAGTAACTTATTATTGATCACTGAACAAGCTACCTGAAAGCACCATAATATTTTAACTGCCTTTATTGATCATCATATGAATTTCTTCTCTAAGAACGTGTGGACACTTATTTACTTTCTGGGGTGGCTTGCTCATTCTCACCTGTCCTATCATTGGCAGGTCTAGTTTTCCAAAGAAGAACCACTGTTGTACTCAAATTCTCTCACAGTCTTAGGGATAATTCTTTTGTGGAGACAATAGAGTCTTCCTACGTACCACTTTAGCTCTCAATCTCCTACCAACATGTTGCCATTTATATAAACCCCCTTCTCATGATGATGACATTTTTAGATCTTAACTATAAAAACTCAGCAATAAGGCAAAATAAATAATAATAGAGATATCTATATATTTAAGCAAATGCAAGAATAATAAATATGTCACTCTTAAATCTGGGACATACTTTCCCAACAAAACATTCAGTATCTGCAGGGAAAGGTGGAAACACATAAAAACCTGGCAGGGAAGCCCATGATGGAGGAAAGTCTTTGTGCTTAGGGTCTGCCAACTTTCATGTCATTCATTTATTCAGGAACATCTGTATCACCCAAAGCCGCTTCTCTGTTATCTTCTTCACCTCTTCTATTCCATACTGCTGTCTAGCTAAGCAAAGCCTCTTCTTCTTCTTCTTTCAAAACAACAAACTATTTGCAATATCTTTCAACTTCACTCACCCTAAAAATGATTCTGAAAAAGCGTTATGTTCTTCATCTAGAGATCAATTTCTTTTAAGCCAGAAAACTACAAAGTTCATCATGATGGTTCTCTCTGGACAGTACAGACAAGCCCACAAGGATGCCATGCCATCCAGTTAATTTGTAGCAAAGTGAATCCCCAGAAAAGCAGATCAAGTTGAATCTCTGGCCAATACAGATATACATGGCAAGGTACCCACTCCTCAGAATCCTGCCTCCTCCAGTTAAATGTCAGCTTCTTTTTTTCCTGTACAGTAAAACAGCTGCAGAATCTTCTGCTTTTTCCTCTCAAATTAGAGAATAGCAGACACTTTTGAGAGGCATCTCTGATCTCAAACTAGGTGACACTGAAAGACAATAGCTGACTCTGAAGCTGTCATCTAATGAGACTCAGTTTCTCTTCAGATAATTAGAAATTTGATAGATGAAGTTTTCTATCATCTGCTTGCTCCTCAGTTGCTACTTGACATAGCTCTGACCCAGCTGAGATTTTTTGCACCCTGATGATTCTGCAGTTACTTTTTTTACTCTTCACTTCTTCATCCTTCACACACTTCTCTGAATGAAATAAACCAGAGCCTTCTGGTACTCCGTGATTCACCTTTCACTTATGAGGTAAAATCTCACCAAATTTACCCTTAAAAATCAATGGGGGTAGGGGCAGCTAGGTGGCGCAGTGGATTAGAGCACTGGCCCTGAATTCAGGAGGACCTGAGTTCAAATCTGCCCTCAGACACTTGACACTTACTAGCTGTGTGACCCTTGGCAAGTCACATAACCCCAATTGCCTTACCTAAAAAAAAAAAAAATCAATGGACATTATTTAATCATTCTGAAATCTTCAAGAACTTATATGGTTTTTAATTTTGTGAATTTTACCCATTTAAACTTTAAAACAGTTATAAGAAAATGACTAGAGGGGCCACAATGTCCTATAACTCTAGCCATTTTGTAATCCCCAAATTGTACTTTTCCATGGTCTTGTCCCTCAAAACTATCTTTCTTTATACTTACATTTTAAGTTTTTAATAAACAGAAGTTATTTTTATGCCATTTTTAACCACCAAAATGTTCACATATGATGGAAGCATCATCTTTCATCCAAGATTATTTAAACCTTTTTATTTATGCAAAAAGCTAATTTTCTGCGCCAAACTGCTTATATCCTGTCTAAAAACTGCACCACAGATGATATCCATATGAAAGAGATGAAAACTATGTTTCTTTACACTTTGAGCAGTTTTTATTAAACAAAAATTTTTTTCCTATTCCTTCCAGGTAGGAAACCATTTATGAAAGCAAAAATATCTTACATCCTTTGCCAGTTGATTGAAATATTTTTCTTTATGCAAATGTAATTTTTTCTGTCCTTTTTAGTACCAAACTGCTTCATATGAAAAGGCAGTGCATTAAAGTACCTCATATATATATAGCAAATATAAAAAATAGATCCAAGCATAATTCTGGAGTATTTGATATTTACATGGAAAACGGTTCTCGGGGCAGCTAGGTGGCGCAGTGGATAGAGCACAGGCCCTGGAGTCAGGAGTACCTGAGTTCAAATCTGGCCTCAGACACTTAACACTTACTAGCTGTGTGACCCTGGGCAAGTCACTTAACCCCAATTGCCTCACTAAAAATAAAAAAATTAAATTAAAAAAAAAAAGAATCATAGAAAACGGTTCTCTATTTAATATGCACTACTAATTCAGTAATATTAAGAACTGATATAAAAAAGCTTCCGAATAATTAGAGTTATCCAAAAGTGGAATGAGTATGATATAAAGTAAGGCATCTTCTAGAAAGACAGTTTAAGCCCACTATAATTCTGCCTGACTTTAAACTCACTATCATCACTCCTGAATAGAGCTAAGTATGGTTTTTAAATCAAAGAGGGAATTATATCAAAATATCATAATTATCACTTAATGGACATAGAGGTCCTTGAGTTATATGAGTCTACTAAAAATCTCACCAGAGTTTTTTATTTCTTGGGGTTTTTTTTTTCTGAAAAGCACATTAAACAGTTGCTTCATCTCATGGAAACTTAGTTCAATATCAACTTGTCATTTGAACTCAATAAACATAAAATTTTTAATATGCATCAGGAAAAAAAAAAACAGGACCTAAAGGCTTTGAGGTACATTTTGAGGTTTAATTGAATCAGTGGATGAAGGCAATGGCTAAAAATGCCTTTTGTTTTCTCCAAGCAAGACACATCTTTGCACAAGGCTGTCAAAGAGGAAACTAAAACTATATATTCAGAGACAGACTGGCAACAGAAAATCAAAGTTTAATGGAAAGAGAACACTTAACACAATTAATACCTATCCAATATATCCATATATATCCAATATGTAGTCTTATGTATTGCTATACCTCAGGAAATTAACATTAGAGCTAAATGGATTCTAAACAAATACCAATACAAAGATAATAAATCACAAGGCTTGCCACTCCAAGGTAGTTATAAGGAAAGGTGAATACTTCTTTATCAAAAAGCAGAAAGGAGGGCAGCTAGGTGGAGCAGTGGATAGAGCACCGGCCCTGAAGTCAGGAGTACCTGAGTTCAAATCTGGCCTCAGACACTTAACACTAACTAGCTGTGTGACCCTGGGCAAGTCACTTAACCCCAACTGCCTCACTAAAAAAAAAAAAAAACAACAACAACAAACCACAAAGGAAATTAATTGGTTAATTAATTAATGTTCTCAGAGGACACAATAAACAGGTTAAAAATTTGTAGAAATATTTTTGGAACAAAGAAACTTCATGAAGTAATAGTGAAGACTGGCAATAGGCATATGTCATTGGATTTGTGAAATGTAAATGAAAATGGTTTATTTCCAGTTGGACCCTGTGAAATCACAAAGATCCAAGAGTAGAATTTAAAAGCTTACCATGGGTGACATTCATATGAAGTTAACCAGTAATATGTTGAGAATGAAGTTTAGACCATATGGGTTGGTCATCTGGGCTTGTTTTTAGAAGCGGAGGGGTTTTTGATAACAATTCATGGTCAGGTTATTATCACTAGAAATTATAGAAGGATTATTTTTAAGAAGACTGGTCTTATTGATCAAAGCAGATTATGCAATGAAATGATGGAAACTGTGAAGCATATCACTGTAGAGTGCAAAAATTTAGCATCTATCAGATATGTAGCAAGACATGATCAGGGGAGTAGAATTAAACACCGGAAGTTTGTTATCCTTTATAAATTCACATCCAACAAATTCCTCTAATATAAACAGAAACCTCAAAATACCCTTGAGAATTCAATAGATAAACTGTACTGCAACTGCAATGTCATTAGACGTAGAACTGTTTCCCACGATCTCTTGGATATAATGTTAATTTCTAAACATTAAAGAACATTTAAAAAAGATGTTATACCAAATACTCATAATCTCCAAACAAGATGGAATGAAAAGCTTTCAAAACAAAGAGATCTAGGGGCAGCAAGGTGGCACAGTGGATAGAGCACAGCCCTGGATTCAGGAGGACCTGAGTTCAAATTCAGCCTCAGACACTTGACACTAGCTGTGTGACCCTGGGCAAGTCACTTAACCCCAATTGCCTCACCAAAAAACAAAAACAAAAACACAAAAAAACCCCAAAGAGATCTAGTGGGAGGAACTAAAACTATGTAGAAATAGTAAGAGTTATGTGTTATGCTGATTGTTCTGTCTGCTTCTGGAATTTTTATGGAGATGCTTTCCATGATCCTGCAGAAGATGAGCTTATATTTTATCGCTCTTATTTGATTACAAAGTATTATTTTATCTACCTGCTCATTTATAACTGAATATTAATATATAAAACATTTTACCTACAAAAATATGTTAATGATAATAGGGTAGCAACTTATCCTCAGAACATTTCTATCTGATCTCCGTTTAAAAAAGATGAGACAGGGGCAGCTAGGTGGCGCAGTGGATAGAGCACCGGCCCTGGAGTCAGGAGTACCTGAGTTCAAATCCGGCCTCAGACACTTGACACTTACTAGCTGTGTGACCCTGGGCAAGTCACTTAACCCCAATTGCCTCACTAAGGAAAAAAAAAAAAAAGATGAGACAGGGGGGCGGCTAGGTGGCCCAGTAGATAAACCACCGGCCCTGGATTCAGGAGTACCTGAGTTCAAATCCTGCCTCAGACACTTGACACTTACTAGCTGTGTGACCCTGGGCAAGTCACTTACCCCCCCATTGCCCCACAGAAAAAACAACAACAAAAAAACAAATAAAAAAGATGAGACAAATGAGATAATAGCTGTGATGTTTAAAATCTAAATGTGTGGTTGCCTTAAATTAGAAGCTTTAATACCAGTCTTTGGGCATTAAGCATTTATTAAAGCAAATTAGGTATTAATACAAAGGAAATCTCATGGAGTTCAGAAAGTTAAGAAAAGGCCTATCTAGCCTAGAGTTCCTGCCTGGTCTGATTCTTCCTCAAGTCCTCCACCATGAGCCTGCTTCAGTCACAAACTCTTCCCAAACTGAGTGTGGAAGCTTTTTATAGGTTTGGAGCAGAGGCGGTCCTTACACACTGCTTCAAGCTGGATTGGTTAGCATCATCCAAATCCATTGGTTCACTGGACTTGAAGGTGGTCTCGAGTTGAGTTCAAAGTCCTTAGCTTCTGAGAACAAAACCTTCTTAAGGGCCGGCCAGGTGTGGTTACAATCTAATTAACTTGAAGTAGGCTAACCAGAAAAGTCAATCACTCTCACTTAATTCAATCAGTTTAGATTCATCTCCAGGTGGGCCTTTGAGTATCTGACAAATTCCATTATTTTCTCACATTGCTAACATTCATGATGAACTTTCTTTTTTGTATCCCCAACGTATCATAAAATCATAGATTTTTTTTTGAAGTGTTTTGCTTCTTTTTTTGGCGGGGGGGCAATGGGGGTTAAATGACTTGCCCAGGGTCACACAGCTAGTAAGTGTCAAGTGTCTGAGGCTGGATTTGAACTCAGATACTCCTAAATCCAGGGCTGGTGCTTTATCCACTGTGTCACCTAGCTGCCTCAAAATCATAGATTTTAAATACACAGATAGTATCAGAGATGGAATTTGAACCTAGGCCTTTTGAGAACAGAGTCAATGCAATTCACTATATTTTACTAGTGGTTACATAGCCAGTGAGGGTCAGAGGTGCAATGTGAACAAAGATCATATAGAAATTGAGCACTCGATTCATAATATTTAATTCTTCTTTTTTGCCTATAGCATCAATTCCAGACTCCTTTGCTTTACAATGTGAACTTTCTGTAATTGATTCTCAATTTACCTATCCACTTTTATTTCCCACTAGTAACCAATACTGACTATCCATTCATATCTTATCTTCTAATCAGTCACCCTGCAGTTCATCTAATGGTTTTCTCATGGTCACAGAATCTCAAGGTTAGAAGGGACTTCTGAGGTCATCTGATACAATACACATGTAAACAGGAATTTCCTCTCCAATATCATTGACAAGGGTGTAGCTAGGTGGCATAGTGGATAAAGCACCCACCCTGAATTCAGGAGGACCTGTGTTCAAATCCAGCCCCAGACACTTACTAGCTGTGTGATTCTGGGCAAATCACTTAACCCTCATCGCCCCCCCAAAACAAACAAACAAACCAAAAACCAAACCAAAAATCCAATACCATTGACATATGATTATCTAGTCTGTTTATGGAGTGCATGGGGTATTCAGGGAGGACCAGCACCTCTGGTGTAAGGGCTTGCTGAGCCCTTTTCAGGGCTGCTCATCCACCTTTGGTGACTGTTTGATTCACCTAGCTCTCACTTGTGGCTCTAAAAAGCTGTAGAAGCAGCCGTAGCCTGGTAAAAATGTCTCAACAGACAGGCTAAACCAGGTCAAAGGTAACTGATGGGCCTCAAACCTGTTGGAGAGTTAGAGGGATATCTACCCCAAGCACATGAAAACCGTTCCCCAGTGGAATAGGCGGATGAGAACAATTTGTTCCAACGGCCATGGAGGTGGCTGAAGCAGGTGCCATGGAGTACTTAGAACTTGGTCAGACATCGAAGATGCCAAGGTCATCTGCTGCATCCTGGGCCATTGACAATCCTCCTGACTTTTGTCCTGCCACTGGACTTCCATGACTCTAGAAGAGAGAATGAGGCTGACAGCTTTGTGCAACTCTGCCTCGCTTAAATCCAATTATTGAGCAGGTCAAGACACCACCCTGTGATGTCATTGGTCCTCTTTGAAAATGAAGGATGGAGGCAGCTAGGTGGCACAGTGGCTAGAGCACCGGCCCTGGACTCAGGAGGACTTGAGTTCAAATCTGGCCTCAGACACTTGACACTTACTAGCTGTGTGACCCCGGGCAAGTCACTTAACCCCAACTGCCTCACCAAGAAAGAAAGAAAATGAAGGATGAACAACAACAATCTACTTAAAGAATTCTGCTGAGAGGAACCCACTTGTCCAGATGCAACTCATTCCACTTTTGCATAACTAATTATTCAGAAACTTTTTGAGGCTGAAAGTTGTTTCCTTGCAATTTCTACCCATTGGTCCTAGTTCTGTTGTCTGGGGCAAAGCAGAAAAGGTGTCAATTCTTAAAACATGTTAGGCTCTCAATGACTTGAATTTCCTCCTATGTCTTACCTTCTTCATGCAAACTATCTCCAATTCTTTCATCCCACCCTTAAATAGAATAAGGCATACAATTCCTCTTATCACCTTGGTGGTTCCATTCCTTTAGATGCATTCTAACTTATCAAGGTCCTTCCTAAAATGTAGAACCTAAGATTCTTCTCTGCCTGAAGGAAAATCACATGACTCTAGAACAACCTAAAACTAAATTGAATAGCAAAAGGATAGGGGCTATAATTTCATTGTTGTAGAAACTCACAGATAAAGAAACTCCTTCTACCAAATCAGACCAGCTCCTG
The DNA here is from genome assembly GCF_019393635.1 of Dromiciops gliroides. Classification (NCBI taxonomy): domain Eukaryota; kingdom Metazoa; phylum Chordata; class Mammalia; order Microbiotheria; family Microbiotheriidae; genus Dromiciops; species Dromiciops gliroides. The sequence continues at coordinate 604,270,207 of NC_057863.1, forward strand.
CTCTATAACATATTATTGGAGAGTTGTCTAGAGCCCCAAGAAGTTAAGTGTCTTACTTATCCAAGGTCATATAGCCAATTTGGGTCAGAGTCAGTATCTGAACCTAATTCATCTTGGCTCCAAGGCTGGCTCTCTGTCCACTGTCTTTTGTCAAACTCACTCCTATTTTACTATTGAATAGCAGAATAGAGACAGAAAAGCAAAGTGAACAACAAATAAAATCAAGCAATCCTTAACTGTCACCATGGTGTGGGGGGGGTGTGATTTAGCTCATTGTTTGAAAAAAACAGGGCAGCCCTTCTTTGGTTAAGAGTATTGTAGTAGTGCCTCTCTTACCACTGCTTTGCTGCTGACCATTTCCTTTAGCCACCTGACCACTGAATACCTACTTTCTGCCTCCCAGCACTTTGATCTCACTTGCTTCTTTCTTCTTCATGTTTTTGGCACCATCTCCTCTTGTCTCCATTTCCTTTTGCTTTCCCAGCCTGCTCTGCTGAACAACCCTGAGGTTGAAGTGGGCTTCATTCCCTCTCTACCCCCCATGAGCTGGCTCAATGACCCTTGCTTGTTTGCTCTCTCAAGGGGTCCTAGACCATGAAGAGTGTGGTTCTGCTACTTACCTCTTTAGTCCTTTTTTTCTTGGCCTTCTCTTCTACCCTTCCAGCAAGCTTATAGCCAGGTTTTTCTCTTCTTATTACAATGCTTTCCTATTTATTCTACATGAACGGAGTCTTCCCTTTCCAATCTATAATGTACATTGTCATTAGGCAAATATTGCCTTTCTCATTTCAATATTCTACTTAAGAACTGGAAATGAGCCCCTATGGCCTTTTGTATCTGGTCTAAACCCCTCTGTGTAATTTTTTGGGTTTTTTTTGGTGAGGCAATTGGAGTTAAGTGACTTGCCCAGGGTCACACAGCTAGTAAGTGTCAGGCACCTGAGGCTGGATTTGAACTCAGGTCCTCCTGACTCCAGGGCTGGTGCTCTATCTACTGTGCCACCTAGCTGCCCCTTCTGTGTAGTTTTAAACACAGGTCTCCCTATATTCTATCTCTCCCATTGACCATGTAGATGCCCCTTGAAGACAAAAATGAGGTCATAGTAATCAGGGCTGAGGATGGGAATGGAGAAAAAGGAGGAATTCTCTATTTCTCACCTGGTGCAGAGGGAGGGCAACAAAGGGGACATTATGTTGGATTGAAAGTCAGAAAGCTCTGGAAGGGAATTCTACCTCTGATATTTGCCATAAGCAAAGGGGTATAATTTCATCCTTGCCAGTAGGGAAGGGAACCCTTCCAGGACAACTCATGTGCCAACATGAGGAAGGCTTATTTGGTAGCTAGAAGACCTCTCAAGGCTCCCCTTCCTGGTTGCTGTTCCATCTTGTGCCCATTCTTTTTTTTTTTTTGCGCAGGGCAATGAGGGTTAAGTGACTTGCCCAGGGTCACACAGCTAGTAAGTGTCAAGTGTCTGAGGCTGGATTTGAACTCAGGTCCTCTTGAATCCAGTGCCAGTGCTTTATCCACTGCACCACCTAGCTGCCCCACCCCATTCTTTCTCTGTAATCACTCTACCCTGTATCTGAAATTGTCACTCACACTTCTAATACAGAGCTTTGGCTGCTGTGGCTTCTTCCTGGTAGAAGGAAGTGTTATTGCTCTTTTATGGTGAATGGTGGGTTGCTGTGATGCAGCTAAAATTCTAGTTATACTGTCTTTAAATTTTTTTTTTGGTGAGGCAATTGGGGTTAAGTAACTTGCCCAGGGTCACACAACTAGTAAGTGTCAAGTGTCTGAGGCTGGATTTGAACTCAGGTCCTTCCGAATCCAGGGCCAATACTCTATCCACTGCGCCACCTAGCTGCCCCATGTCTTTAAATCTAATGAGTGGTTGCCAATAAATTAGAAGCTTTAGCAAGAGTTTAGACTTTTAAGCATTTATTAAGGAGCATAAGAATTTGGTGAAGGGAGAGAAAGAGGCCTAGATGCCTACATCTATCTCAGGGAGCCTGCGTCTCAGCTCCACTTCACACCAGGTCCCAGCAAAAAAGAGAGCCTTGCTCCTTCTCTGTCCCACAAGCCTCCTGTCTAAACCAGAAACATCAAACGTCCCTTACTGACTCCAAGGAACTGACCTTCCAAGCCACATGGCTTGCTCTCAGATGCCTTCTCCTCATGGCGGAGCTTTCCTACAGTGTCTCTCCAGCAGGGGATTTCACTCCAATTGTCACAATGGGGAGTGCTAATCAACATATTTTCAACTCCTCTTTGTTTTTTAAAAATATCTTTATTATTTTGTTGAATATTTCCCAATTGTCGAATATTACATAATTACATGTAAAATTTTTTTTAACATTTATTTTTAAAAATTTTGAGTTACAAATTCTTTCCCTCCCTCCTACCCCTTCCTACCCTTTGAGAAGGCAAGCAATATGATATAAATTATATATGTGGAGTTATGCAAAACATATTTCCATATTAGCCATATTGCAAAAGAAAACACACACACTCAAGAACAATAAAGAAAGTTAAAATATGCTTCAATCGGTATTCAGAGTTCATCAGTTTTCTCTTTGGAGGTGGATAGCATTTTTCTTTTTCTTTCTTTCTTTTTTTTACTCCTTAACTTTATTTTAAAGATGCCATCCACCAAAAAAAAAAAAAAGTCATCATAGGGCAGCTAGGTGACACAGTGGACAAAGCATCAGCCCTGGACCCAAAAGGCCTCAAGCCCAAATCTGGCCTTAGACATAAGCCACCTCACTTTGCCTGCCCCACAAAAAAATAAAAAAGGATAAACAAAAAAAAAGCTTTACAGATATCATCTCTTCATATTCAATTCACACCTGTGCCCTCTGTCTAAGTATTTTACTTTCAGCTGCCCTAATACTGAGAGAGTTCTTATGAGTTAGAAGTATCATCTTTCCATATAGGAATGTAAACAGTTTAACCTTTTAACATCCCTCCTGATTTCTTTTTCCTGTTTACCTTTTTATGCTTCTCTAGGGTCTTGTATTTGAAAGTCAAATTTTCTATTCAGTTCAGGTCTTTTCATTACAAATGCCTGAAATTCCTCTTTTTCATTGAAGTCCCATTTTTCTCCCTGAAAGATTATACACAGTTTTGCTGGGTAGGTGATTATTGGTTGTAATCCCAGTTCTTTTGCTCTCCAGAATATTATATTCCATGCTCTCTGATCATTTCATGTAGAAGCCGCTAGATCTTGTGTTATCCTTACTGTAGCTCCACAGTATTTGAATTGTTTCTTTCTAGCTGCTTGAAATATTTTCTTCTTTACCTTGGAGCTCTGGGATTTGACTATAATATTCCTGGAAGTTTTCATTTTGGGATCTCTTTCAGGAGGAGATTGGTGGATTCTTTCAATTTCTATTTTACCTTCTGCTTCTAGAATATCAGGGCAATTTTCCCTGAAAATTTATTGGAAGATGATATCTAAACTCTTTTTTTTGATAATGGTTTTCAGGTAGTCAAATGACTTTCAAATCATCTCTCCTGGATCTATTTTTCAGGTCATCTGTTTTTCCAAGGAGATATTTCATATTGCTCTCTATTTTTTTTATTCATCTGGATTTGCTTTATTGTATCTTGATTTCTCATAAAGTAATTAGCTTCTATTTGCTTTATACTAATCCTTAAGCAATGATTTTCTTCAGAGAGATTTTGTACCTCCTTTTCCATTTGGCCAAACTGGCTTTTTAAGCTGTTAACTTTTTTTCATGACTCTCCTGCATCACTCTTATTTTTCTTTCCATTTTTTCCTCTACCTCCCTTACTTTTCCTTCTACTTCTCTTACTTTATCTTCAAAGTCCTTTTTGAGCACTTCCATGGCCTGGGACCAATTAATATTTTTCTTGGAATCTTTAGATGTAAGAGCTTTGACTTTGTTATCTTCTTCTGAGGTTGTATTTTGATCTACCTTGTCACCAAAGAAACTTTTGGTGGTCCGCTGCTTTTTCTGCCTGTTCATCTTGCCCGCCTATTTCTTGACTTTTAACTCCTTCTTAAAGTGGAGCACTGGGTGGATAACATTTTTCATCATGGATCTTTTGAAATTGTCTTCAATGAACTCCTTTTTGTTAAAGAGGCCTCATCATGACTGGCCAACTGGTCCTCACAGACAAGTAAGCCCATGAGTCCTCAGAATAACAGTGCCCCTTTCACCACCCAGCCCTGTACACCACAGGCTCTGCTTCCAGTTTGGTTCAGAAGTCATCATTCAGAGTAACTGCCCCTGTGGAGAAGGGGCCAGCCAACATAAGTGCCACCCATACCAATTGCCATACACAGGACCAACAAACCAACCTTGCTAAAGCAGCAAGGCACCCCAAGAGAGGGACAAGAGGTGGCATGTGTCAGGTGGGACAAACTATCACCACCACACCTTAATCACTATCTCTCCTCATATCCCAAAGTAGACAGCCCAGGATCATAGTCACTTTGTTTATATAATTCCAAATAGCTTTCCAAGATGGTTGTATAATTTTTTTTAAATTTTAGGGTTTTTTTGAGGGGCAATGAGGGTTAAGTGACTTGCCCAAGGTCACACAGCCAGTAAGTGTCAAGTGTCTGGGGCTGGATTTGAACTCAGGTCCTCCTGAATCCAGGACCGGTGCTTTATCCACTGCGCCACCTAGCTGCCCCCAGCCCAGGATCATAGATCCAAGAGCTGCTGGAAATGCCAGTGTATCCAGGACCTTTGGTCCTGTTTCTAGGCTGAACCCCCACAGCTATATTCTAAGCAATCAACCCTTATAGAAATGTATCTGGCAATGTTCTCTGCTCAGTAGCCACAGCAACTGATGTCATGGAAAAAAGACAAAAGTCCTTACCACCAAGTGCTTGACACTGTCAGTTTCAACATCAGATATGGATGTGGTTTTATCAATGGAAATAACATTAAAGAATATGCTTTACTGTTCACTTTTCAGCAGTGTCCTAAGGACCACAGGGCCTTTCCATCTGATTTACCACTGAAACCTTATATGTGTTTCCTCCCCCAATTAGAACATGAGATCTTTGAGAGCAGGGACTATCCTGCTTTTCCATTTGCTTGGCATTCAAAGCCCTTCATAACCTAACCTTCTTCTACCTTTCCAGTCTACTTACATCTTACTGGAAAGTATCTGAGGCTGGATTTGAACTCAGTTCCTCCTGAATCCAGGGTTGGTGCTTTATCTGCTGAGCCACCTAGCTGCCCCTCTCCTTTATTTTGTTTTTTGTTTTGTTTTGTTTTTTTGTGGGTTTTTTTGGTGAGGCAATTGGGGTTAAGTGACTTGCCCAGGGTCACACAGCTAGTAAGTGTTAAGTGTCTGAGGCTGGATTTGAACTCAGGTCCTCCTGACTCCAGGGCCAGTGCTTTATCCACTGCACCACCTAGCTGCCCCTCTCTCCTTTATTTTTTAACTGCAATTTAAAAAATTTCACAAGTGTTTGTTTTCTCTCCCTTCCACTTCCCAACAATTTGAAAAGGAAAGAACAAAACAAAACAAAACAAAAAAACCTTGTTACAAAAAAGGAGCCGGTTAAAACAAATTCCCTTCTTGACCATGTCCAAAAATGTATGCCATCCAACTCTTTGTGAGGTGGTAACATAGTGCATAAGTAGTTGCCTAGAATCCTGGTTGGTCATTTCATTGATCAATGTTCTTAAGTCTTTCAAATTTGTCTGTCTTTATAATGTTGTTATTGTATGAATTGTTCTTCTAATTTATTGTAATTTTTTGCTTTGTATCAGTTCATACAAGTCTTCCAAGGCTTTTCTGAAACGATTAAAAATATGAGAGACATAGTTTCTGGGTAATTTAATATCTTTTTATTAATAAGACCATCAGGTTATTAATAAAAGAATGATCATTAGCTGTCTCTCTCTGACCAAAAACCAAAATGGTGATGGATTCACAGTTTATATACCCCTCTAACTATAGGTGGTCCATCAAATAGCAATCAAATCTAATTGATTTGACATGATTGGAGGTGGGTTATATTAAAATGAGGTATTGGGATACTGTGACTTAGGTCACTCAAATCTTGGTCAAAGAGCTATCAGAGAAAGAAAGCAGACCACACTGAAACTGAATAGAACACAATAGCTTTCACCTTGGTGTGGTCTGGTGTAAGAAAGTCCAAATCTTATCAGTAAAATCCTTCAGAAAAAACCATGAAGGACTTCAAAGGAAGGGGGTGATACTGAACCTTCCCAAGATACAGATCATTAATATTCATTTCTCACACGTCCCTTTCATCATTTCACATAGCACATGAGTATTCTCAGCACATCCACACTTTCCACCTGGAACAATCATGCCCACCACCACCATGGTTTGTTCCTTCATTCCCTAACTGATAGGTGTCCCCTTAGTTTACAATTTTTTGCCACTATGAAAAGAATTGCTAGAAATATTTTGTACATATGGTTCCTTTTCTTCTTCTTTGATCTCTTTAGGCGAGTGGGTCCCTTCTCTATGAAGGTTGCTCTTCTCAGTGATGGCTTCAGGGTCTTACTGTAAAAAAAACTGGTGGTCTGGGGAGCATTGTTTTTTACCAGGATTCTTGGGTTTAGGGTCCTGTGCTAGGGTCCTTCCACTAAGGTCTGAGAGGAGATGGTGGTCAGAGTGGTTTGATCCACCTGGCAAATGCTACTTCTTGCTTCTGCCTCAGCACATAGTAGGTGTTTAATAAATGTTTATTGAATGGTAGTGGTGGAGGGAGGTGATAGTTGTTCCCCTGACTGATGGCTGCTGGAACCAGACTGGAAGTATGGCTGGTGGTCTAGGGAAAGGCCTCTTAAACTTTTTCCACTCTTGACCTCTTTTCTCCCAAGAAATTTTTTATGCAACCTCAATTATACAGGTATACATAACCTTTTAGTGTTGCCAATTTTTTCCATATAAATATTTTATTATTTTCCAGTTACATTTGGAGATAATTTTCAACATTTGTTTTTATAAGATTTCTAGTTTCAAATTTTTCTCCATCCCTCCCCCTTCCCCAAGACAGCAAATAATCTGATATAGGTTATATATGCACAATCACATTAAACATATTTCTGCATTAATCATGTAATGAGAGAAGAATCAGAGCAAAAAGGAAAAACCTCAAAAAAGAAAAAAAAACAACAACAAAAACAATAGAAATAGTATGGTTCGATCTGCATCCAGATTCAATAGTTCTTTTTTTCCCCTGGATTTGGAGAACATTTTCCATCATGAATCCTTTGGAACTATCTTGGACCATTGTATTGCTGAGAAGAATCAAGTCTATCACAGTTGATCAACACACAATGCCATTGATACTGTGTACAATGTTCTCCTGGTTCTGCTAACCTCACTCAGCATCAGTTCATGTATGTCCTTCCAGGTTTCTCTGAAATCTGCCTGCACATCATTTCTTATAGCACAATAGTATTCCATTACATTCATATACCACAACTTGTTTAGCCATTCCCCAATTGATGGACAACCTCTCAATTTCCAATTCCTTGCCTTCACAAAAAGAGTTGCCAATTTTTTTGTGACCCCCTCCACATTCAGTTACATGACCCCATATGGGGTATGGAGCCACAGTTTAAGAAGTGAGGGTCTAAGGGTCACTGAGGATCTAGGGGTTCCCAGAGCTCTCGTTTCTACCTAATCAGACAATTGATTGATAACTAGTCTTAATGTTTGCTGGGATGGCAAGCCCCTTCCGCATAAAGGTTGCTCACCTCGATGACTGCAACGGTCTTGTTAGAAGCAGGACCAATGATCATAGAAGCCAGTGCACAAAGGGACCTTAGAGACAACCTCGTCCAACCTTCTTATTTTACAGATGGTGAAACTGAGTTCCATCCAGAGCATTCCTAGGCACATAGAGATAAAGTGACTTCCCCAAAGTCATACAGGAAGTAAGTAGCAGAGCTGGGATTTGAACCCAGGTCCCTTGACTCCAAATTGAGTGCTTTTCCCCTTACACTACACAGCACTGTCCTACATTTAGGTTTGAGAAAATCCTGGGGTTAATCTGGCTTTGGTCTGGCTAGGTATCCTTGGAACCACCCATGGAGCTTAATGAGCCTGGGGGACAGTTGGCTCAGCATCTTTTCTTTTCTTTTAATTTTTAGATTTTATTTTTTCTAATTATGTGTAATAACAATTTTTAACATTCATTTTTTAAAAATTTGGAGTTCCAAATTCTCTCCTCCCTCCCTTCCCCTTCCCCCTCCATGAGAAGGCAAGCAATTTGATATAAATTATACATGTGCAATCATGCAAAACATATTAGCCACATTGCAAAACAAAACACAGACCAAAAAGAAAAGAAAAGAAAGAATGTAAAAGAAAAGCATGGCTTTGATCTATTTTCATTCTCCATCAGTTCTTTCTCTGGTGGTAGATTGCATTTTTTACATGAGTCCCTCAGAACTGTCTTGGATTATTGTATTGCTGAGAATAATCCAGCATCTTTTCTTTCCTAGTCTTCTGATCTCATTCCTTCACACACACTCACACTTGATTTATCTATCATAAAAAGGTGGAAACCAGGGTGCAGAGGGCAGGAAATGACTCATTAAGGCCTTCTGCAAGTCATGGTTACTGAAAGAAGGAAACCTTATTTCCAGGGTTTGCTTCTTCAGACACAATTTTAATTTGTCTCCCAGGGGAAAAAGTGATAAGGATAACCTTTGGGAGCCAGACAGTGGCAGACCTGATATATTTGTAAGACCATGAATATTGTCCATGAATATCATCCTATTTCATTGAATATTTCCAGGCCCATAATCTTGGGTAGGTAATGTGGTATACTGGATTTGGAGTAGGTAGAAACTGGGTTTGGAGTAGGAGCACCTGGGTTCAAATTCTGACTGCTATTTACTGTGGGAAAATGGGTAGTTGTCTCCTCTCAATGAGGATATAACAGTCAATCATACTCCTCCTGACCTGTTTTTAGGACAAAGGTCTCAGATCCCCTCCTCCCCCTCTGGCTAACAAAATCACATGGTTCAAGGATTCCTGGTCTCAATAAGGTCCACTCCTGAATTGTGTTTATATAAGGAAGAATAAGGTTCACTCCTGAGTTATGCCCATATAAGGAAGAGGGATAGGAATACTGCATTCTGATCAACTGGTTTTTGTGGGTAGATTGTAACCCTTGAGTAATGGGATCAATGATGAAAAAGGGGAGGGTCCATTTGAGTTAGGGACAGGGCCTACAAGCCCCCTTTCTTTGCACCCACTAGGGTGCCTCCTTTTCAGGAGAAGGAAATAAAAGAGCTTTTGTCACGTTGCTGCTGAGTTCCTGAGAATTATTGAGAAGAGGATTGTTTCCCCTCACATTTACTATCTGGGTAATGTTGGCAAGTCACGATGACACAGTAGTAAAACTTCTGAGGGCATAGTTTTCCCTTGTATTCTTTGATCTGGTGACATTGGTCTCGTTGGTTTTTAAAATAAGATCTGGGCATTTGTATTGGCACTCAATGTACACTATGGGACTTGGGTGTGGGATAGCCTTTATTTCATACCCCTCACTCTCCCATCAAAGCACTTGTTATTACCCAGACCAAAGCCAGATTAACCCCAAAATATAAAGCACTAAAATGGCCTAGTAAACTCCCTCTGGAAGGTAAACACATTTTATTCAACACTATTGAACAAATACTGCCCAATAACCTCAGACTTGCCCTGACTGAAAAATTGAAGGTAATAGGAGGGTTGGCAAAGTCCAGATCTCCTGCCTCCCCATGGCTTGGCTTTTTTTCATTGGCTGGCAGTCCTTCTTTTCCAAAGAAGAAATGTCCCTTGAGGAGGCTTAGTGTTGGACCATTGAACTCAGGAAATCTCAAACTTGCCTAGAGATTTTCTCTCTCTCTCTCTCTCTCTCTCTCTCTCTCTTTCTCTCTGTTAGTCAACCAGGGTTAAGTGACTTCTCCAGGGTCACACAGCTAGTGTCTGAAGCTGGATTTGAACACAGGTCCTCCTGATTCCTCAGCTGGTGCTCTATTCACTGCACCACCTATCTGCCTGAAACATTCATTCTCATTTTAAATAGGGGACTAGCCAATAGAAGTTCAGTGCTTTGGTTATGTCCAGTGTACTCTGCCTACTACCAACTCACGTCAACGATTGGGAAGCTTGCTTCTAGAAATATGTTATGATGTGTAATGCAGGGGGTCCCCATTCCTGATTCAGATTATGTATAGAATATCTACACTGCATTGACCAAGAAAAAATTTTTAATTATTCGTTAAGCCAAAACTGAGGAATGTACAACAAACTCTAACAGAGAAACTCATGCTTTCTCTTTCTTGGTGGTGATCAGATTGTAAGCCTCCTGGTGGGAAGAGTGATAGGGAACATCAGCAGCTACTCTCCCCATCAAGGCTGTCATGTGACTGTAAATGGATGGCTCCTCTTATTTCTCCCTCTTTCTTGCTCTCATGAGAATGAGTATTTCATCTTTTCAAGACCCTTAAATGAATGAGTATTTCTGTAACCTTGTGAGCTCCAAAAGGTCTGAAAATCCAGGAGAAATCCAGAGAATGCCATAGCTGATGGAGTCAAGTCAGATGAGGAACTAGTGCAACCGCAAGGAGCAACCTGTGTGACCCCATCCAGCAGAGAATGTGCCTGGCAGTTGAGAAATTGTACCTTGAAGATAAGGGAGAGATTTGTTCCAAGGTTATGACACATTCAGGAGTGAACTTGGTGGGGTGAACTTTTTCAAGTGTAAGTCCTCTCTTTCCAGGGACTGAGGTGGTATAAGGGAGAGGGTACCCTAATTTGAGGGAGTATATGTGATTTCTATATTTTGGTCCTTGAGATATGTGTGTGTGGGTGTGTGATTTTTGTAATTTGGTTCTGTGTGTGATTTTTGTATTTTGGTTCTGTGTGTGTATGTGTGCATGTGTGTGTGTGTGTATACATATATACAGGGTGGGCCAAAAGTCAGTAAGGGGTCTAATGTTTTAATAATTGTTTGAAAATTATTTTTTCTTTATTTTTGCCATTTATAAGATTTGATTTTTCACACATAATATAAATTCATTTCCTATATATACTACGTATGATTTTATGGTATTGTAAATGAAAAACAAAAAATAAAGGAGTTATTAAATATCTATGATTTTTGGCCCACTCTATACACACACACACACACACACACACACACACACGCACAAACATGTGTTTATACATAGTATTGCAGTTAGATGGCTCACTGGATATAGTGTCAGGCCTGGAGTTAGGAAGGCTCATTTTTCTAAGTTCAAATCTGGCCTCAGACACTTACTAGCTGATTGACCTTAGGCAAGTCACATAACCCTATTTGCCTCAGTTTCTTCATCTGTAAAATAAACTGGAGAAGGAAATGTCAAACTACTCCATTATCTTTGCCAAGAAAACCCCAAATGGGATCACGAAGAGTCAGACATGACTGAAAAACAACAGCAAAATATATATTTCAGTAAATATTCCTTTATAAAAGCTAATTGGTGCATTTTATTACTATCACGGAGATATCAACTAGTTAAATGATACTGGGGAGATACTAGCTATCACTGGTGAATGGTACTAGGGAAGTATTTCTTTTTTTTTGGAGGCAATTGGGGTTAAATGACTTGCCTAGGGTCACACAGCTAGTAATTGTTAAGTGTCTGAGGCCGGATTTGAACTCAGGTCCTCCTGAATCCAGGGCCGGTGCTCTATCCACTGTACCACCTAGCTGCCCCTAGGGAAGTATTTCTGACAATTGAAACTGAGGGGAACACATTGGATGGGGGCTCAAGGTGATAACATTAGAAGAATTCCACAAACACCACAATCCTTTAGGGGCATCCCTAGAACTCTAGGAGGAAGATGGAGTGGTAGCCCTGCTCTGGGAACCCAACCTATCAATGCTCATGTGGGTTAGAAAAGAAACTCTGGAGTCTTGAAGGACACCATTGGTGCTAATCTGTGACCTATGCTAATCTGCATCTCTGCTCAAAATAAGGAAAGAGAAAGGGAGGAGATATCCAGGAACTTGAAGTCCCTAACCTCCCCTCTCAGGATACCTGGACAGGCATAGGCAGCTGACCCTAAAAGACTTCTTTCATCTGCCATTTTTGTTTGTTTGTTTTGCTCCTGGATAGCGGGAGGATTGCTGTTCTCCATCCCCACTTGCTGTATTCCAGTCTGGAAATCCAAAGGAGAGAACCTGTAAGGGAGGAGATGGAAGAAGAGGGATAAAAAGAGAATGAGGGGGCAGCTAGGTGGCACAGTGGATTCAGGAGGACCTGAGTTCAAATCCGGCCTCAGACACTTAACACTTACTAGCTGTGTGACCCTGGGCAAGTCACTTAACCCCCATTGCCCCATAAAAAATACAAAAAATAAAATATAAATAAATAAAAGAGAATTGACTTTTATGATTCCATCACCAGTGATCTTCTGTAGGTAGCTCCAGTCATTAGGGACCAATCAAAGGGGTTCCCACTACCCTTTTAGTCCAATTTGAGGAGCCACTCAGACACAGGGGAGTGAAGGGCATGTTAAGGAACCAGAGCAGTCTAGTTTGACCAGGACTGAGAGTTCTGGGAAGAGAGGAATATGAAATAAGAGGGAAAGACAAAGAGACAGAGAAGCTACAGGGTCAGCATTGGAGTCTTCCCTCCTAGACTGAACTCAGGTTTTGCCTATGACACATATTGGCTGTGTCATCATGGCAAGCCAATGAACATCTCAGTGCCCTTGTTATTGTTCTGTCATTTCAGTTGCATCTGACTCTTCAGGACCCCTCTGGGGATTTTCTTGGCAGAGATAGTATAGTGGTTTGCTGTTTCCTTCTGCAGCTCATTTTACAGATGAGGAAACTGAGGCAAAGAGGATGAAGTGACTTGCTCAGGGTCACTCAGCTAATAAGTGTCTGAGGCCGGATTTGAACTCATGAAGATGAATCTTCCTGGTTCCAAGCCCAGTGTTCCATGTACTATGACACCACCTAGCTGCCCCTTTGGTGCCCTAGGAAGCTATAAATCCCAGATAAATTACCAATCTACACCAAAGGAGAGTTTGCACACTTGGATTTCCCCATACCCATGTAATCTCAGGTTCAGACCCAAATAAATGAAAAATCTATTCTGAATGACCTTGAGAACTATGGACAGCAGACTCAGGTGGGTTCAACCTCAGTTTCTGGGTAGGGCTAAAGCCTTTGGTCATACCTCAAAGATATGCATAGATCCAGAGCTGCAAGGGATCCCAGAGACCATCTAATGCAATTCTCTTATTGTACAGATGAGAAAACTGAGGTCACAGATGGTTAAAAGTGAGTGCCCCAAGGTCATACTGTTGGGAAGCATCAGAGACATGATTTGAACCCAAGATTCCCTGTACCCCAGAAATGTTATATAGAAGACATGGGAAAGAAAATTAAGGACAGACAGTATGACAGGGACATTGCTCAAAATGAATAGCTATCTCCTCTGGGAAAGTTCATTTCACAGAAAAAAGTCCCAGAGGAGAAGGACTTAGCAACACAGCTACCGATTGCTCTCTCTAGACTTTTCCCTATCAGTTCATTTTACCCATTAAGTGCTAGGGAACTAGACATGTTGCTGCCACAAACCAACCCTAGTCTGCCGAGAAGCAGTATGGTATGTATCATAACAGTAACATCTAACATTTATGTACCCAACAACCCAGTGTGGTATTATCCTCATTTTACAAACAAAGAAACTCAAGTTAAGTAATTTTCCCAGGATTCCACCACTGGTGAGTGTCTAAGGCAGGATTTGAACTCCTTTTATCCTGTTTCTATACCAGAGGTAGCTGGTGGCACAATGGACAGAATGCTGAACCTGGAGTCAGGAAGACATGAGTTCAAAATTGACCTAGATACTTACTAGCTGTGTGACCCTGGGCAAGTCACTTAACCTCTGTTTGCCTCAGTTTCCTCAACTGTCAAGCGCAGATAATAATAATATTTACCTTGTGGTAAGGCTCAAAATGAGATAATCTTTGTAAAAAGCACTCAGTACATAGTTGGCACTATATAAATCCTTATTCCCTTCCCCTGTGTCCAAGTTCAGTGCCCTAACCCCATGACAAACTTCCTAAATGTAGAAATACTGGGTTTGGAATCAAAGGATCTTAGTTCTAATTCCTCTGGACTCTCTCTCTCTCTCACTCCTCGTGGGGCTGGCCCTTGGCTTTCCTTCCTTTATTCTAGGGTTAGGGCTTTCAGACACTAATGCTGCAGCCTCTTTTGTATCTAGAGGCTTCAGCGCTTCCATATACAAAGTGATGGAAGTAAGACACACCGGCGCATCATTCATTGGACCCTGGAATTCTAGGCACAAAAACTTCATCAATTGTCCATCTGGCACATCATTGATATCCCCTTCTGTTCCTTGGCTCAGGGTCTTGGGCTGATAAGACAGGACTGGGAGCAGAAAGAAATTGACTCTGACCTTCCTGGGATTGTAACTTGGGTAGAAGTATTTGGGGAATTAGATAATGAAGTATTGGCTGATTGTTTTACTTCCTTGTTATTTACTCGACCTTTGATTAAAGTCAATATCCTTTTGTTTTATTAAGTCACATCATAATTCATTTTAGCCAGGCCAAAGAGATTCAGGGAGAAAAGGGGGCTCTGTAAACAATCATTTTGAAAAGATAATGGCCTAAGATAGCTTCTAGGAACCTGATTGTGGGAGTGGGGCATTACATCTGCAAAATGGGACCAATGAAGCTAGCATGGGGTGCCTTGAGGGTTGTTGGATAGAGTGCTTGGGAAAACCTGAAAATGTGATATAAGCATCTGCTGTTGCCTTTTTTTTGGGGGGGGTTGAGGCAATTGGGGTTAAGTGACTTGCCTAGGGTCACACAGCTAGTAAGTGTTAAATGTCTGAGGTTGGATTTGAACTCAGGTCCTCCTGACTCCAGGGCTGGTGCTTTATCCACTGCACCACCTAGCTGCCCCTGCTGTTGTCATTGTTAAATTGCTCCCCATCCTGTTCAGTGCAAAGGTGGCGACTAGGGAGGAGGGTGAAAAAAAGTTGGCAAATAAGTCTCAGGAGTAATAAAGGAGAGTACCCGTGCTTAACATAGTAGCTAGCACGTGTTGTTGAGTTGCTTCAGTCACATCTGACTCTCTGTGACCCCATTTAGGGTTTTCTTGGCAAAGATACTGGAATAGTTTGCTATTTCCTTCAGTTCATTTTACAGATGAGGAAACCAAGGCACACAGAGGTAAGTGACTTGCCTAGGGCCACACAGCTAGTAAGTATCTGAGGCCAGATTTTAATTCAGGTCCTCTTGACTCCAGGGCTTGTGTTCTTTCCACTAACACATAGTAGGCATTTAATAAATACTAGTTGAATGATCAACTGACTTGAAGCACATATTCCTCAATTTGGAGGCTGTGGTGGAGGGACAGGCAGAGGCAGTAGCTTCCTTTATGGCCACAACACACATTTCCTTCTGGAGTCTCAATGTCCACCCCTCCATTCCTCTACTATACACATTCCTTTTTGAAGTCTCTTCTCTGTTCGCCCCAACCACACACCTTCCTTCTTGGAGTCTCACTGTTCTCTAGCTGTTGGCCTCTGTCTTGCTGTTCCCTTAAAAGCTGTTAGGTGGTACTGTGGGTAGAGTTCTGGGCATGGAATCAGAAAGACTGGAATTCAAATCTGGTTTCGGACACTGGCTATGTGACCTTGGGCAAGTTACTCAACTTTTCTCTGCCTCAGTTTCCTCAACTGTAAAATTGGGACAATAATAGCACCTACCTCTCCATTTTCTTGTGATGAGATAATATCTGTCAAGTGCTCAACTCAGTTCTTGGGATATTAATAAATGCTTGTTTCCTTTTCTTAAAATTTGTAAAGAATTAATTGTTATTTGAGGTTTTTATGCCTCGCTGCGCACTGGCCTGGGGCTCTGAAAACCGCATGGTGCTCCACCCACTGGTTGTAGCTGTTGCCAGGGATCTGGCACCTCAGGTCATCACCACTCACAGGCCCTACATGGGCTTGGCAAAATTATAATGATTGGAAGCCTAGTGAGGGCAGTCATGTGACTGTCAGAGTGGTCCTCCCATT
The DNA here is from genome assembly GCF_019393635.1 of Dromiciops gliroides. Lineage (NCBI taxonomy): Eukaryota > Metazoa > Chordata > Mammalia > Microbiotheria > Microbiotheriidae > Dromiciops > Dromiciops gliroides. Next base: position 604,286,286 of record NC_057863.1, read on the forward strand.
GGCTGGGGCTGTGTGGGGTGTTTTCTAGGTTTGGGGGAGGAGAATTGGGCATTCTAGGTGGAAGCTGGAAAGCTACAGGCGTTCTGCTGCGTATTTTCAGCTGATTCCTGGGCGGTGGTATTTTTTCAGGTATTATAATTTCCCTTTCCCCATTTTATTTCCTTTCCCTTGATCCTACTGATCCTATTTGTGTTTTTTGTTGTTGTTGTTGTTGTTGTTTTGTTTTGAGGGAGGCTGCCGGTCTCCTTCCTTGCCCCAATATTGTGGCGAGCCGCTTAGCTAGCACTCTACAATTAAAAATTGGTCCCCACAGTTTTTGGAGTCAACCAGGAGTTGATTAACCCAGTGAATTTCTTTAACCAGCTCCCCCTCCCCCTTATTTGGCCACGAGCCAACTAACCTGGGGGACCTTCTTGCCCCTCCCCAACTGCCCCCTTAGGCAATCTCCCTTGCTCTTAAAAAAAACCCCAAAACCTTAGCGTTTATCTTGCTGGTCAGAGAAAAGCCAGTTCATTTTGAACTGCACCATGATTGAATATTTGGCTCCCCCCTTGTATATTCTAATTGGCATATTTTGGGACAGCATATTGTCCCGATTTAAACTGTTGGTCTGCTCAATACTTATTCATGGCATTGCTGGTTTCCTCCTCACAAACACAGTAAAAAATCTTTGGAACAATGGTATGGAAGAGTTTCTTTCCCACTGAGCACATATACAATATTACTGGAAGCGTTACAACTAAATTAGAACTTTACTATACCACTATCATTATAACTCAAATGGCTATAAATTTTATTCTCATTATTGTCATTATTGCAATGTGGTATTTTTTCCAAAAAAGCTGTAAAGAGAGGAAGGGATATGATCATAGCAGACCACGTGTTTAGAGGGATACCAGTACAGGTCCCTCTATTGGAGATGACCTGAGTTCAGAAACAGATTTAGACCAGTCTTTAGAATCAGATCAACAGAAACTGCTCCCCCTACAGAATGTTACAGCCCGCAGAGCAGCACAGCGTAAAATATATAGCCCATTCAGTCCAAAGGATCTATGTGCAAGGAAGAAACTTATACCTAGGTTTGATCAGAATCCGAAGTCAGTAATTTCACAGTTAAGGTCTATATTTAATACATATCAACCCACTTGGGCCGATGTCACTTGTCTTATGGAAATGATACTATCCCCAAGTGAAATTGCAGATATTGTCACAGCAGGAAATTCCTTGGTGGCCTCTGGGGAAACGTTTTCAGAGTGGCCTCTCCAGGAGCCAAACTGGGATTATAATGATCCACAGCAATTCCAAGAATTAAAAAATGCTAGGGAAACGCTATTGAAAGGAATGTAATCCTGTTCTAAGAAATCTGACGACTGGCAAAAGTTTTTAAAACTTGCTCAGGAGCCTAAGGAACAACCCTAATAGATTTTATGATAGACTTTGTGAAGCTGCTAGGCAATTTACAAGACTGGACCCACTAGACTCAAAAGATTCCTATATCGTACGGAATATATTCGTATATCAATCATTGCCAGAAATATGTAAATTTTTATGACACAGTGTCCAGGCTGGAAAGATATGGCTGTAGAAAGGCTTAAAGAAATTGCCACCTATATCTTTGAGGTGAATGAAGACAATATGGCTAAGCAAAGCATTCTGGCCCCAGCACTTTCAGGTCAGGCATTTAAAGGTCAGGACAAAACTCCTAAGGTGTGTCAGTACTGTGAAAAACACGGACACTCTTTGAGAGAATATAGAATTAGAAAGCAAGAACTCAGGTGGGCAGTAACTGAGGGTCTGGAATATTTTTTCAGGAGAAACCAGAATAAATATGGAAATTTTTACCAGAAAGGAAACAACCAAGATAATTACAGACCTTATTACAACCAGAATCAGTATACTCGTAGACCCTATCAGGGAGGTACAGAAAGACAGAATCAGAATCGGGGTAACTCTAGAATCCCTCAGAGGGAGACACAGGACTGACGGTGTCCAGGGGAGGAGTGGAAAATAAATACTGAAAGCTTTACTTTTCCAGATCCTGAATTTTTGAACCCCCTTATACCAATCCATTCACCTCTCCAGAGTAACGAACCCCATGTGACCCTCAAAGTTGGGGACATGCATTATTATTATCTGTTAGATACAGGAGCCTCTAAATCAGTCTTAGTGCATAAACCAGACCCTGGATGCAATGCTATTGGATCTTTAAATGTGGTAGGAGTCTCAGGTAAGGCCCAAAGAGTGGCAGAATTAACCCCTTGCGTGGTATCTATGAGGCCTTTAACTGTAGAACATTCGTTTTTACTTATGCCCGATGCCCCTGTAAATTTATTAGGTCGTGATCTGCTTTGTAAACTTAGAGCAACCATATCTTGTGCTCCAGATGGGGCTGTCTCTCTGCAGTTGCCAGAGGATACTGTTTGTTTATTACCAATTTTGATTGCAGATGCTCAAGGAGCAGTACGGGATACATCCAAAATCCCCTCTGACATTCCTGAGTCCCTATGGGCCTCATCCTCTACTGAAGTAGGGCTCCTTAAATCTGCTATGCCTGTTACTATTAAAGTTAAAGGGGGACCACCTCCATCCATTCCACAGTATCCATTGTCTAAAGAAGCTATAGAAGGGATCACTCCTATAATTGTGGCTCTGGAAAGTCAGGGTATTATTGTCCCATGCCATCATTCTCCATGTAATATTCCCATTTTGCCAGTTAAAAAACCCAAGCCTGGCCCAGATGGCAAACCTGTTTATCGTTTTGTACAAAATCTTAGAGCTATTAACAATTATGTTATTCCTAGACATGCTATAGTCCCTAATCCTACCACCATAGTTTCTTCAATCCTATGTGAGGCTACATGCTTCACAGTGGTAAATCTCTGGTCTGCCTTTTTCTCTATACCAGTGCATGAGGACTTTCAGTATTTGTTTACCTTTACCTGGAAAAATACACAGTGGACCTGGACTAGACTCCCACAGGACTTTGTGGACAGTCCTACATTATTCTCTCAAATTTTACAACAGGACCTGGCCTCTATTACTTTTTTGTTTGTTTGTTTTGTTTTTGTTTTTGTTTTAGTGAGGCAATTGGGGTTAAGTGACTTGCCCAGGGTCACACAGTTAGTAAGTGTTAAGTGTCTGAGGCCGGATTTGAACTCAGGTACTCCTGACTCCAGGGCCGGTGTTCTATCCACTGAGCCACCTAGCTGCCCCCCTCTATTACTTTTAAAGGTTCCACTTTAGTGCAGTATGTAGATGATTTACTTTTAGCCTCCCCTGATGCTGACACCTGTCAGGAAGATAGCCGCCATTTATTATTAGAACTATACAAGAGAGGCCACAAAGTCTCTAAGTCAAAGGTGCAATGGTGTTCACCTCAGGTAGAATATTTGGGCTTCATTCTGGCTGCTGGAACTCATTCTGTCTCTTCTAAGCGAGTCCAGGCTATTCAACAACTCACTGCTCCCTCTACTAAGAAGCAATTAAGGGCCATTCTGGGAGCAGCTGGGTATTGCAGACAATGGATACCCTCTTTTGGTGAAATTACTAAGCCTCTTATAACTCTAACCAAAAATTCTGTCCCAGAACCTTTACAGCTGTATTCCCAGCATTTCTCAGCTATAACAGAATTGAAGCGGGTATTGTTATCAGCACCCGCACTAGGACTCCCAGATTACAGTAAGCCTTTTACTCTTTTTGTGCATGAACAGAAGGGAGTGGCTTCTGGGGTCCTGACTCAATCATTAGGACCTGTCCAGCGTCCAATAGCTTATTATTCCAGCCAACTAGATTCTGTGGCCTCTGGGGTGCCACCCTGCCTCAGGGCAGTGGTGGCTACAGCCCTTTTGGTAGAAAAAGCCTCTGATTTGGTCATAGGTAATCCTCTTACAATACAATGTCCCCACAAAGTAGAGGTCCTCTTACTACGCCATAGAACACAAGCCTTTTCAGATCAAAGGCTGGCTAAGTATGAAGTAACCCTGATAGGTCATGAAAATATCACTTTAAAATGCTGTACAGTCCTTAACCCAGCAACACTGCTCCCTAACTTACCACTCTTGGGGGAGCTGTTGCATGACTGTGCCTCTTTAGTTAATATGGCTGAGAAACCCCGTGATGACCTTTTGGATACACCTTTAGAGAAGCCTGATGTTGTCCTCTATATGGATGGTTCTTCGTTTATGAAAGATGGCACCTGTTTCACTGGGGCTGCTGTAGTTTCTGATTATGTTATTATTTCGGCAGCTTCTCTGCCTTCCCATTTTAGTGCTCAAGCTGCTGAACTTGTGGCTCTTACACAAGCCTGTAACATAGCCAAAGGGAAGAGTGCTACCACTTATACCTACTCCAGATATGCCTTCGGTGTATGCCATGCTGTAGGCATGCTTTGGCTACAGAGGGGCTTTCTAACATCCTCTGGCAAAGCTATTGCTAATGGAGACCTTATCGAGGACCTCCTATCTGCCCTGAAACTTCCCTCTGCTCTAGCAATTGTACATTGCCCTGCCCACACAGGGAATAGTGATCTTGTTTCAATGGGGAATGCACAAGCTTATTCAGCAGCTAAGCTCACTGCTTTAGAAGCCCCTGAACATGTATTTAACCTCTCACCTTCTGAGGATGTTTCTCTCCACCTAACTTATGATGATTCTGAAGTAGAAAGGTGGAAAAAGAGATTCAAGGCTAAACAGATCAATGGAGTCTGGATGTCTTTGGAGGGAAAACCACTCCCCCCCCCCCCAGAAATTCCATCACCAGGTCTGCCTCTCTATTCACAAGAAAGGCCATTTTGGCACACAAGGCATTGTGGAGTCAGTTAGAAGGACCTGGTTAGCACCAGGTATAACTAACATAGCATCTTGAATCTGCTCAGGCTGCTCCACATGTCAGTTTTACAATCAACATGCTTTCCGTGCTAAAGCATATGGAGGGTGCCCTTTGGCATATACACCTTTTGAACATCTACAAATTGACTTTATTTCTATGCCCAAAGCAGGACAATATAAATTTTTCTTTTTCTTTTTCTTTTTTTTTTTAGTGAGGCAATTGGGGTTAAGTGACTTGCCCAGGGTCACACAGCTAGTAAGTGTTAAGTGTCTGAGGCCGGATTTGAACCCAGGTACTCCTGACTCCAGGGCCGGTGCTCTATCCACTGTGCCACCTAGCTGCCTCAAGGACAATATAAATTTTGCCTTGTTATTGTTGACCAGCTCACTCGATGGGTGGAGGCTTTTCCTGCCCCACGAGCAACTGCTGGCTTTGTGGCCAAAGCTCTCCTTAAAGAAATTGTTCCTCACTTTGTACCACCAGCATACATTGACTCTGATAGAGGTACACATTTTACAGATTCAATTCTCTCCCAGATTTATTCTTTCTTGGGAATAACTCCTATATTTCATACTCCTTACCACACTCAAAGCTCAGACCAAGTTGAATGTATGAATAAAGAGCTTAAAAGCATGATTGGCAAATTATGTACTGAAACCCATTTAAAATGGCCTGATGTTCTACCCTTGGCATTATTCTATCTGTGCAGTAGACCAAAAGGTGAACTCCACATATCTTCTTATGAGATGCTTTTTGGTCACCCTCCTATCCAAGCTAAAACTTTTTCCCCAGTCTATACATCACTGGTGGGAGGTGATACTTCTGTTGCTTCCTATTTACAGGAACTACAAACTAGGCTATGTGAACTCCATGAAGCAGGAGTTGCTGTACAAGCTGGTCCTTTAGACTTTTCCTTGCATGATTTAAGTCCTGGAGACAATGTATATATTAAGAATTTTCAGTGGACCAGTGGGACCCAGCCCACTTGGGAGGGACCTTTTCAGGTATTATTGACAACTCCTACTGCTATTAAAACTAGAGAAAAAGAATCTTGGATTCATTGTTCCCAAGTGAAGCCCGCACCATTTGTGGATAAAATAATTTCAGATAAAATTCAACCAGCTGCTAAAGAGCAAAGAAACCGAACAGAGCAGAGGGGTAATAGACAGTTCCAATTTGCAAGCATTATCACTCAATTGCAAACCCTGGGACTCAAACTCCGTAAGGTATCAGGAGATGGAAATTGTTTTTTCAGAGCCCTCGGAGACCAGTTAGAAGGTCATTCCAAAATCCATCTCAAACACAGACAAGAAACTGCTAATTATATGCTCAGCCATAAAGAAGACTTTAGGTCTTTTATAGAAACAGATATTCCCTTTGAAGAATATGTTGCTGATTTGAAAAAAGCTGGTACTTATGCTGGGAACGACGCCATTGTAGCCTTTGCCAAACATAACCAACTGAATGTAATCATACATCAGTTGAATGAACCTCTATGGAAAATTTGTGGCACAGACAAAGCTGATGCTAAAGAACTCCATATTTTCTACCATAATGTTCATTATGACAGCATTGGAAGAATCAATGATGATTCAGAAACCCCTGCCACTTTGGCATGCAGAGAATTGGGGAACCAGTTTAAAAAATGTGGTGTACCCCAAATTCTAGCATTATAAGTTTTTACCTCAAACAAGCTTTTCCTCCTACAGGTGAAGAACTTCTCCACCAAGAGCACATGGCTCTGTCTTCTAGAAAGGGTTATTGAACCTTATTGCTTGATTTATAAGGCAATTAATGAACATATTGAGACTCGCTGATGTTTTATTTCCTTTTGATAAATTGTTTATCATTTCAAGTATCTGTTATTGCCATTGTACTAGATAGAGAATTCATGGACAAGATGATGTGGTTTACTAATGTAAAGAATTAATTGTTATTTGAGGTTTTTATGCCTCGCTGTGCACTGGTCTGGGGCTCCGCAAACTACATGGTGCTCCACCCACTGGTTGTAGCCATTGCAAGGGCTCTGGCACCTTACGTCATCACCACTCGCTGAGGCCTACATGGGCCTGGCAAAATTATAATGATTGGAAGCCTAGTGAGGGCAGTCATGTGACTGTCAGAGCGGTCCTCCCATTGGCTGGGGCTGTGTGGGGTGTTTTCTAGGTTTGGGAGAGGAGAATTGGGCATTCTAGGTGGAAGCTGGAAAGTGACAGGCATTCTGCTGCGTATTTTCAGCTGATTCCTGGGCGGTAGTATTTTTTCAGGTATTATAATTACCCTTTCCCCATTTTATTTCCTTTCCCTTGATCCTACTGATCCTGTTTGTGTTTTGGTTTTTTTTAAAGTTCGTTCTTGTTAAAATAAATCTTGTTCTGTTTTGAGGGAGGCTGCCGGTCTCCTTCCTTGCCCCAATATTGCGGCAAGCTGCTTAGCTAGCACTCCCCAATTAAAAATTGGTCTCCACAAATTCATATATTGAAAAAAAGCTTATGTTTCAGCCCTTGTTATTTTCTGGGTCTTTTAGGTATCAGATAAATGGAGGAAATGCTGGGGGATAGGAACAAAATTGCTGGGAACTGACTATGAAAAGAGAATTGTTTAAGGCCAATGTTGCATGGAGTGGGTCCTTTAAAACAAAGATATTAATTCGTCTGTTTTATAGTAATCCCATCTTCACCTCTGATCTGTGCCTGCAACCAGGACATCCCTCCAGCTTCCTTGATGCCTTAATCACCTCAATCATACTCTTCCCTTTTCATCCTGTTCCTGCCCGTCAGCATGAGAATGCTGAACCCGATGCTCTGTGTATGCTGATGACACCTTTTAACAGCCTGGCCTCATTGTTTCTGGCCCTCTTCAACTCCAGTGACCTCCATCTTTACTCTACTCAGGCTACCTGCCTTCTTGGTCTCACTGAGTACATCCCTGTCATCTGGAATGATACCGTCTCTAAGATTGGCTCCTGAGCCTGAGTAAGAAACCAGATATACAGAGAGTTGATTTTCTCAGCTCAAAGGACTGGTCTTCCGGGAACTCAGTGATTTCCTGCAGAAGTAGAAAGGGTATTCCCACTCAACCCAAATTCAAGTTTCCAAGCATGAGCATTCTGGGATCAGACCTTTCGGTGAAAGAAAGGGATTTCCTGCTATAGAATACTTTTCAGAGAAAAAAAAGAGGAGAGTTTATATAATTACACTACAGTTTCCTACTTGGAGAGCAAAACCAGTGAATGATTGCTGGGAAGGGGATTGCTTTTTCAGTAGTCCATAAAGGATGTGCACCACCCTGAGGAGCTTAATTCACACTGTTACTATGAATCTTCAGGATCCCGAGTAAGATTTCATGGAAAAGAAAGACTTACTGGAACATCAATGAGTTGTCCTACTAATCAGCTATATGACCTGAGATAAGCCTTGTCATGTTCCTGGGTTTCAGTTCCCTCATATGGAAAAGGAGGAGATTGGACTAGATCAGAGATTTCAAACTTACACCCACAAAACTCTCCCCAGGGAACCAAATTAAAATGTACTTGGCGGGGGGGGGGGCAGCTAGGTGGCACAGTGGATAAAGAACTGGCCCTGGATTCAGGAGGATCTGAGTTAAAATCCGACCTCAGACACTTGATGCTGTGATGAAATAATGGGATTTAGCAGATACTCAAAGACCCACCTGGAGATTAATCTAGACTGATTGAATCAAGTGAGAGTGATTGACTGCCGATTAAGCCCACTTCAAGTTAATTGGATTGTAATCACACCTGGCTAGCCCTTAAGAAGGTATTGTTCTCAGAAACTAGACTGTGAACTCAACTTGAGAACACCTTCAAAGCCAATGGATTTGGATGACGCCAACCGATTGGTACACACCTTGAAGCAGTGTGTAAGGACCGCCTCTGTTCCAGAACTATAAAAAAGCTTCCACAGTCAGTTTAAGGAGGAGTTCCTGATTAAAACAGGCTCGTGGAGGAGGACTTCAGGAAGAACTCAACCAGGCTGGAACTCTAGGCTAGGTAGGACTTCTTTTTCATAACCTTCTGACCTCTTTGTAAATATCTGTTGCTTTAATAAATGTTTAATGCCCAAAGACTGGTACTGAAGCTTTTTAATTTTTGGTGACCACAATTAAGATTTTAAACATCACAATATTTACTAGCTGTATGACCCTGGGCAAGTCACTTAACCCTCATTGCCCTGCCCACCCCCAATGTAATTGGGAATGTTTAACCAATTAAGAAAAATACAATGTAACATAGATAATATTAATTTGTGGTTTTCTAAGTCAATATGTGGCCCAGATGTTCACTAAGATTTATTCTAGCTCCAAATCTATGACCCTATGACATTATCAACTATGTCAAAACTCTAAAGTGTAAACAGTATGAACAGCAAGCCTGCCATGGGGCATTTGGGGACAGCTTCTCTGTCCATGAAAAAGGGAGCCTTCCCTGTGTTCTCTATCTCCTCCTACTCTAATAGTAATAGTAATAGTAATAGTAATAATATAATAGTAATAGCAGCTAGTATTTATATAGTGCCTTAAAGTTTGCAAAGCATTTTTATGAATGTCTCATTTGGTTCACCAAATGAAGGAGGTGCTATTATTATTATCCTAATTATACACATTGGGAAACCGAAGCAGGCAGAGGTTAAGCGACTTGTCCAGAGTCACACAGCTAATAAGTATCTGAAGATGGATTTCAACACTGTTCTTTCTGACTCCAAGTGCAGCATTCTGTCCACTGAGCCACTTTCTTATCTATTCTAGGCTTCCATGTGTAAGAAACAGAAGCCTTCAATTTCCAGCATGTCTCCCTAAAGACATTGGGAAATTTCTCCTTGGCTGAGATTGGGGTCCCTCCTTGGCTAAGCTGAGATATCTCTCTCCCAGCGGGAAAGCTCATTCGCTCTTTGTACTTTCTGGTATATTCTAATCTGTATCACTTTCTCGGATTTCTGTTTGCTGTCTGCTTGGATAAGAGTTTATATGCTATTCACTATTTGTGATGGTCTCTGTGAAATTAGCATTTGGTGTGAAGGTGTCAAGCTTGGGGTTAATCTGTTTCCTTTAAGAAACAGTGACCTAGGGGCAGCTAGGTGGCACAGTGTATAAAGCCCTGGATTCAGGAGGACCTGAGTTCACATCCAACCTCAGACACTTGACACTTACTAGTTGTCATTGCCCTGCAAAAAAACACACAAAAGAACCCCCCCCAAAACCAAAACAAAAACCCCCCAAAAACAGTGACCTAGAAAGTGACTTGAACTTTACCAGCAATATTTAGGGGACAAATAGATCATTTTTTTTTAGTGAGGCAATTGGGGTTAAGTGACTTGCCCAGGGTCACACAGCTAGTAAGTATTAAGTGTCTGAGGCTGGATTTGAACTCAGGTCCTCCTGACTCCAGGGCCAGTGCTCTATCCACTGTGCCACCTAGCTGCTCCCAAATAGATAATTTCTAATCTAGGACCTCTCTCTCTCTTTTTTGTTTTTTGGTGAGGCAATTGGGGTTAAATGATTTGCCCAGGGTCACACAGCTAGTAAGTGTCAAGAGTCAAGTGTCAAGAGTCTGAGGTTGGATTTGAACTCAGGTCCTCCTGACCCCAGGGCCAGTGCTCTAACTACTGTACCCTATCTCTCTCTCTCTCTCTTTTTTTTTTGGTGGGGCAATGAGGGTCACACAGCTAGTAACTGTCAAGTGTCTGAAGCTGGATTTGAACTCAGGTCCTCCCGAAGCCAGGGCTGGTGCTTTATCCACTGCACCACCTAGCTGTCCCCCCACCCCCTCCCATCTCTCTTTAAGAAAAACAGAATGGCTCACCTCATGACCCCTTCTCCTGCTTCCCTCTAGGGAGGAACCAATGTTTCCCTTGCAGATAAGTGGAAAAGATTCCAGAGATATCAATGCTTTCCCTAAAGCTGCATCAGACAACCCATGTGGAAATATATAACCTACATGGGTAGCATACCTACCTTATACCCAAAAGGTCCCTCAGTACTACTCCTGGAAATCCCAGGTAGAGCACAGGATTTTTTTTGGGGGGGGGGGGTGAAGTGACTTGCCCAGGGTCACACAGCTAGTAAGTGTCAAGTGTCTGAGGTTGGATTTGAACTCTGATCCTTCTGAATCTAGGGCTAGTGCTTTATCCACTGCACCACTTAGTTGCCCCTAGAGCACAGGATTTCACTCCTTTGCTTAAGCAGGGTTATCACTGAAAGTTTTAATGCTGTATCTTTGTTTTTGCAGTTCCATTCCCTAAGTGCATTCTAATCTCTAATAAGAATTACATTCCTTTGGGTCACACAAAGTTGGAAAGAAATATGACTGAAACATTTATGATAACTTAATAAAATATTGATATGCTAATATGACAGTTCATAAAATATTAATTTGCCAGTGATCTCCACACTTTAAACCTCATGTCAAGCCTAAATGAAATCCAAGCAAAAACTAGGAGTTTGGGATTGAGAAGTGACATGGAGAAAATGGGGTTGGGGGTTTGGGGGTCCTTAGGAATTCCTCTTTAAAGAATTACACCCTCTTGCACACAAATAGATATCTTAGAATAAGATGGTAGTTTATTAGGGGCAGGGTAAGGGAAGGGAAAACAAGAGAGAAATCCTTGGACTTCTTCTCATGAGGAGAAGGCATGGCACAGAGCATGGCTCTGAGATACCAATCTCTCCGAGCAGAAGACAGGCAGGTTCTTTTATAGAGGACTGATGGAGGTGACCATCTGACTGTGGAAAGTTCCCTTAATGAGAGGAACATCCCCCACTGGTGGTGGCTGGAGGAGTTGGGTGAGGGGTGGTTGCAGATCTCTCAAGCCATCTCTCCTAAGGACACAAAAGCAGCAGCCACACCTAATCTTATCTCCCCAGGGGTGAGGGAGACTAGAATGAAGGGTGGGGGTCCCAGAGCTAGCTCCGTTGAGATCTGGTTCCACTTGAATAAAAGAAAAAATGAAAGAAAGTCTGTGTTCAATCAATATCAGTTCTTTCTTTGGAGGTGGATAGTATGTTTCATCAATAGTCCTTTGGGATTGTCTTGGATCATTGTGTTGCTAAGAATAGTTAAGTCATTCACTGTTCTTCATCAAACAATATTGCTGTTTCTGTGTACAATGTTCTTTTGGTTCTGCTCACTTTAGTATACATCAGTTCATACAAGCCTTTACAGGCCTTTCTGAAATCATTCTGCTTGTCATTTCTTATAGCACAATAATATTCCATCACCATCATACAACACAGGTTGTTTAGTCCTTCCCCAATTGGTGGCCATTCCTTTGATTTCCAATTCTTAACCCTTCAGAATTCTTTTTTTTGGGGGGGGGGCAGGGCAATGAGGATTAAGTGACCTGCCCAGGGTCACACAGCTAGTAAGTGTCTGAGGCCAGATTTGAACTCAGGGAGATGAGTCTTCTTGACTTCAGTCCCAGCTCTCTATGAACTATGGCGCCACCTAGCACAATTTAGCCCCTACACCTAAGTGACTTTGGACATGTGGCTTCACCTCTCTGGGCCTCAGTTTCCTTTTCTGTAAAATGATGGGACTGGACTAGATCAAAGCGTCTTCTTTATTTTTTTGCAGGGCAATGAGGGTTAAGTGACTTGCTCAAGGTCACACAGCTAGTTTGTGTCAAGTGTCTGAGACCAGATTTGAACTCAGGTCCTCCTGAATGCAGGGCTGATGCTTTATCCACTGTGCCACCCAGCTGCCCCTAGATCAAAGCTTCTTAAACTGTGGGTTGCAACCCCATGTAGCGTCACATAACTGAATGTGGAGGTCGTGAAAAATTTGGCAACAGTAAAAGGTTATGTATACCTACTTTATATACTTATGTACCTGAGGTTGTGTTAAAATTTCTTGAGAGAAAAGAGGTCATGAGTGGAAAAAACTTAAGAAGCCCTGGACTAGATGACCTCTCATGTCCCTTCTAACTCTGAATGTGTGAGGCTATGATTTAGGATCTCTTCCAACTCTGAGATTCTATGATGCTGAAAATTTCAAATAATCTTTCTCTCTGTAATTGTTGCTCTTACTATTCTTAGACAATAGCGGATGTTGCATTTCTTCCTGTTGCCTATTTCTACTTCTCTTTTCTGAAATATCCATTTATAGGGCTTGTCTGGTTGCTTCAGTTCTGATGGCTCTAGACCTAGAGGTAGTCTAGTCTGGAAGAGTGGGTAGACAGTTGGATTTGTAGTCAGAAAAACCAGGATCCAAATCTCACCTCGGAAATTTATTAGTTATATGACCCTGGGCAAGTCACTTAACCTCTCTGTGACAGTTTCTTCTTCTGTAATATGATAAGGCCTCTAGGATCCCTTTAAGTTCTAAATCTATAATCCAATGAAAATGGAAGGAACCAGAAAATGAAGAAGAGTATATGTTCCTTATAAGACCTGAATTTTCTTCCTCCCTCAATTAACAACTTTTTTCAGCAGAACTATATCCCAATATTTCCTCCCCTAATTAAATCCTCCCTTGTAACAAAGAAAAATTTGAGCAATATCTACCTGACCAAATGTCTGCATCCATCCATTCATCCATCCACCCATCCATTTGTCCATCCGTCTATCTATCATCTATCTTTTACCTATTTCTATATATAAAAAACTATATACATATATATCTTTACATATATCAGTATCTATATACACACATATGTGTATGTATTTACATGCACATACATATACATGCATGTATATGTATATTTATGTAAAATTTCATAACCATACTATCCTAATTCTCTTCTGAGAAATATATTTTTTTATCTTTTCTCTGGGACATTGCAATTTTTAGGGGGTGTGGTGTGAATTGCCTATGTAGTTAGTTACATGTGTCCACTTGGATGTGACTGAGGTGAGCTTGGGTCTTAGGTTTTTCTGTTAACCCCTTTTAGATACTATTGATAGCTACTATTTTGTTTTTGGTTTTTTAAAAAAAATTTTGGTGAGGCAATTGGGGTTAAGTGACTTGCCCAGGGTCACACAGCTAGTAAGTGTTAAGTGTCTGAGGTCAGATTTGAACTCAGGTCCTCCTGAGTCCAGGGCCAGTGCTCTATCCACTATGCCACCTAGCTGCCACAATAGCTACTATTGATAGGTTATCTATTAACCTTCCATCACATGGAAGAGAGCTAAAGGAAGCTCAGAGACATAGATTAGCAGTATTGTATTGGAATTACTGTGTTCATCATATACTTAAAAATGCCCAAAGTGTACATAATTGAAATTCATGGTTTTGACATGGGGAAAAATTTGGTAGGGGGTTTGGGGTAGGGGATTGGGGTTGGGATCCTTAGGAATTCCTCTTTAAAGTATTACACCCTCTTGCACACAAAAGCAATTAGAATAAGATAGTAGTTTATTTAGGGGCTGGGGAAGGGAACAGGGTAGCAAAATGAATTAGAAGGCAGAATCTTGTAATATGTTGTTTATAAGAAACATACTAGACTGATATTGAATTAAAATGAAGAACTGGAGCAAAATTTACTATGCAGCAGGTGAATTTTTTAAAGCAGGGGTAGCAATCATGGTCTCAGACAAAGCAACAGTAAAAATAAACACTTAAAAGAAATGAGCAGAATAAACATTATGCTTAAAGGCACCATAGATATTGAAATATATCGATATTAAGTATATAGGGACCAAACAGCATAGCATGTAACAACTTAAGGGAAAAGTTAACTAAATTACAGGAAAATATTGACTTTAGAACTATGGTAGTTGGGTATTTCAACAGACCCCTTTCAAAATTAGACAAATCTAATAAAAATATAAATATGAAATACATTAATGAACTTATTAGAATTTTAGAAAAGTTAGATATGATCAATTTTGTGTGATTATTGAATGGTAATTTAAAGACTAGGACATAGAGAGCCCACCCCAGAGTCAGGAGAACCTGAATTCTAATCTGGCCTCAGATACTTAGTAGCTGTGTGACCCTGGGCAAGTCATTTAACCCTGTTTGCCTCAGTTTCCTTAACTGTAAAATGGGCTGGAGAAGGAAATAGCAAACCATTCCAGAATCTTTGCCAAGAAAACCTCTAATGGGGTCATGAAGAATCAGACACAACTGATCAACAAAACAACAAAAATTTAAAGAATAAGCCTATTTCTCTGCTGTGAATAGCACCTTTACAAAAATTGATCATGCGTTGAGGCATAAAAAACCCATAATCAAAAGCAGGAAATAAAAAGTACTAAACACATACTTTGCTGACCACAATGAAATAAAAATTATAGTAAATAAAGTGTGTCTGAAGAAAGAATTCAAATTTAAATGGTTACTAAATAGTTTAATCCCAAGAATTGATAGGTCAAAAACAAATCATAGAAATAATAAGTTATTTCATAAAAAATTAATTACAACAATGAAACAACATTCTAGAATCTTTGAGGTGTAGTCAAAGAAATACTTAGGAGAGAATTTATATCTCTAGACTTTTCTATCAATAAAAGAGAGGGAATAGATCAACTGAAAATAAAACTTGAAAAAACTAGAGAATTAACAAATAAAAAATCCCAATCAAGCACAAAATAGACATTTTAAAAAAGAAAAAGACTTGTTCTGAAAAAGGAGATTAAATTGAAATCCTGCTCCCCCATGTCTCACTTTTTTTCTAAATAAAGCTAGGGTCTAAGTTTATTTAAATTTAGAAAATAGATTAATCTGTTGGCTAATCTGTTAAAAATCAAGAATTAAAAACAAATTACTGATATAAAAAATTAAAAAGAGATCTTACAACAAATGAAAGGGAAAGAAAAATAAAAATGCTTTTGCTTAATTATATGCCAATAAAATTAATAATTTAAAGGTTTTTTTAAATCACAAAAATATTAAATATTCAGATTAATAAAACAATAAATAGAAAATCTAAATATTCCAATCTCAGGAAAAGATATTGAGCAAAAGCAAAGAGACATTGCGCAAAACAAAAGGCAATTCCCAAAGGAAAACCAATCTCAGATTTAAGGGAAGGGATACAGGGGAAATTTTAGGTGATATTTAAAAAGATGCTACTGTGCTAGATTCAGAGAAATCTGGAAAGACTTGTATGAACTGATGCAGAGTGAAATTTATACAATAATTACATATCAGTCATGTTGTGAAAGAAAATGCAGATCAAAAACCAAAAAAACCAACCCATGAACAAAATAAAGAGAATGAAAAATAGTATGCTTTGATCTCCATTCAGACTTCATCATTTCTTTCTCTGGAGGTGGATAGCATTTTCATCATGAGTCTCTTGGAATTGTCTTGGATCATATTGCTGAGAATAGCTAAGTAATTCATAGTTGATCATTGTACAATAGCACTGTTACTGTGTACAATGTTCTGGTTCTGCTTACTTCACTTTGCATTAGTTCATATAAGTCTTTCCATGTTTTTCTGAAAGCATCTTGTTCATCATTTCTTATAACACAATAGTATTCCATCACAATCATAAAACTACAACTTGTCTATCCATTCCCCAATTGATGGGCATGCCTTCAATTTTTATTTCTTTGTAATTACAAAAAAATGCTGCTATAAATACTTTTGTACAAGTTGGTCTCCCACCCTCCCCCCTTTTTAAAAAAAATCTCTTTGGGATACAGACCTAGTAGTGGTATGGGTGGGTCAAAGGGTATGCATGGGGGCAGCTAGATGGTGCAGTGGATAGAGCACCGGCCCTGGAGTCAGGAGTACTTGAGTTCAAATCCGGCCTCAGACACTTAACACTTACTAGCTGTGTGACCCTGGGCAAGTCACTTAACCCCAATTGCCTCACTAAAAAATTAAAACAAAACAAAACAAAGGGTATTCACGATTTTATAGCCCTTTGGGCAGTTCTAAATTGCTCTCCAGAATGGTTGGATCAGTTCACAACTCCACCAACAATGCATTAGTGTCCCAATTTTCCCACATCCCTTCCAGCATTTCTCATTTTCCTTTGATGTCATAGTAGCCAGTCTGATAGGTGTGAAGTGGTACCTCAAAGTTGTTGTAATTTGCATTTTATAATCAATAGTGTTTTAGAGCATTTTTTAATATGACTATAGATTGCTTTGACTTCTTCATCTGAAAATTGCCTCTTCATATCCTTTGACCTTTCATATCATTTGGGAAATGACTTGTATTCTTAGAAATTTGACTCGGTTATCTATATGTTTGAGAAATGAGACCTTTATCAGAGACATTTGAGGTAAAAAAATTTTTCCCAGCTTTCTGCTTTCCTTCTAATCTTAGGTGTACTGGTTTTGTTTGTGCAAAAACCTTTTGATTTACTATAATCAAAATTATCCATTTTACATCTTGTAATGTTCTCTATCTTGTTTGGTCATAAATTCTTCCCTTATCCATAGATGTGACATGTAAACTATTCCATGCTCTCCTACTTTGCTCATGGTATCACTCTTTATGTCTAAATCACGTATCCATTTTGACCTTATCTTGGCATACAGTGTGAAATGTTGCTCTGTACCTAGCTTCTGCCAAGCTGTTTTCCAATTTTGCCAGTAGTTTTTGTTTCTTGTTCCAACTGGGGTCTTTGGGTTTATCAAACATTAGATTGCTATGCTCATTTTCTACTGTCCTGTATACTTATTCCACTGATCCACCATACTATTTCTTATCCAATACCAGGTAGATTTTGATAATTACTACTTTATAATATAGTTTGAGATCTTGTATAGCTAGGCCACACAGAAGATTGGCATCTTGACAGAGATAATGAACTGAAAATATTGTAGAACAAGTCATACATTCTCTGACATGGCCAGTGTATAGATTTGTATTGCTTGACTATACTTATCATAAAGAAGTGTATTATTTTGTTTTATTTGGTAAGTGGGCAGAGTTAGGGAGGAAAGAGGGTAATAATAGCAGTGCCAGAAAGAAAGAGAGGGAGAAAGAAAGACATGTGAGAATTGGAATACCACCCCCCTGCTGGAGAGATACTGTAGGGAAGCCCTGCCATGACAAGAAGCCTAGTGAGGACAAGTCAGGTGGTCTTCAGCGTCTGGAAGCTGGCCAGCTTGCATTTGTAGAGCTGCCTGTTAATTCTGTCAATCAGGGCTGCCAGCCAATGAGCTTGGGGCTGTGTGTGTGTGGATGGCCCTGTTTCCTATGGGAGAGGAGGCTTTTGGGAGAAAGCCAGGGAAGAGAGAGCTCACTTTGGCACGTGCAAGAAAGGGAGAGGGATGCTGCATAGCTGGTTATTTTTGGAACTATGGATTCTGGGTGGCGATGAGTTTGTGTTGTTGAGGCAAAGCTAGCTTTTTTGGAGCTAGTTGGGCTGGAGGCAGGTTTGGGGTGCCTGGGGCATTTTTACCCCAGAGATTTAGATTCTAATCATCTGGGAAGCGGGTCATATATTTTTCCTTCCCCTATTCCCTTTCTCATTGTCCCTAGCTCTATTAACCTCACTTATGTTTTAAGTTTGTTCCTATTAATAAACCCTGTTTTGTTTATTGAAAAGAGGCTGTTAATCTCCTTTCTTACCCCAATATTATGGCGAGCCACCCAATTAACTCTCCCCATACTAAATTTTGCCCTTACAGGAAGAATGAAGTAAAGAAAGGAAAAGGGAAGGAGGGAGGAAAGGAAAAAAAAAGAGGAAAGAAAGAAAAAAGCAAGGAAGGAAGGTAGGAAAGAAGGAAGGAATGGAGGGAGGGAGGGAGGAAGGAAGAAAGAAAGAAAAAGTCATCAATGAAGCATTTGTAAAATACATGTGATGTGGGATGGAATTAATTGATCAGATTGATTGTGAATCATCCCAAAAGAATTACAAGACTCAGTGACTCAGTTTCCCAAGTTTTATTGCAATACTATAAGTGAACACAGGGAGAGAACCAGAAAAGTGGAAAGGTATCTCTCAAATAAGGAAAGAAGAGACAGTTATATTTACAGTATGGATAAATTGATTATCAGTCTCATAATAATCTCTTCCTTAAGGAGGTACAGGGTAGGGCTTTTCTTAATTAGGAGTTCCTGGGGGCTTGAGTCAACTCCCAAGGTGGGTACCTTTTTCCATGGAGGTGTGTTTTGAGGGTTTACACGTCATAAGGTGAATCTGGGGACAAATTTGGCTTTTTCTGCACGTCACCTTTTCATTCCCAAGTCTAGTTTCAAAATATTTTCATTTATCAGTTAGAATTTCTATGCCCTGTCTGTATATCATTGTTTTTTTTTTTTGGTTTGGTTGGGTTTTTTTTGTTTTTTTTTTTAGTGAGGCAGTTGGGGTTAAGTGATTTGCCAAGGGTCACACAGCTAGCAAGTGTTAAGTGTCTGACGCCGGATTTGAACTCAGGTACTCCTGACTCCAGGGCTGGTGCTCTATCCACTGCGCCACCTAGCTGCCCCTGTATATCATTGTTATAGTTAAGGTCTCTATGACCTGCCTCTTTATGTTCTTGTTATGAATGCTGATTAATGTGGGTAACAAGAGCCTAGGCCCTGATTTGTATTAATGAAGACTTAAGTCTTTTTTTTTTTTTTAGTGAAGCAATTGGGGTTAAGTGACTTGCCCAGGGTCACACAGCTAGTAAGTGTCAAGTGTCTGAGGCCGGATTTGAACTCAGGTACTCCTGAGTCCACAGCCAATGCTCGATCCACTGCGCCACCTAGCTGCCCAAGACTTAAGTCTTAAGTTATCTTTTAACTGGGATCTGAATCCCTCTTAGAGCTCAGATCTAAATTAGAGCTTGGGTCTTAGGTTTTTCGGTTAACCCCTTTTAGGTATCATTGATAGCTACTATTAATAGGTTATCTATTAACCCTTTTAGCTTCCTCCATCACATGGAAGAGAGCTAAAGGAAGCTCAGAGACATAGATTAGAAGTATTGTATTGGAATTACTGTGTTCATCATATACTTAAAAATGCCCAAAGTGTACATAATTGAAATTCATGGTTTTGACATGGGGAAAAATAGGGTAGGGGGTTTGGGGTCCTTAGGAATGCCTCTTTAAAGTATTATACCCTCTTGTACACAAAAGCAATTAGAATAAGATAGTAGTTTATTTAGGGGCTGGGGAAGGGAAGGGAAACCAAGCGAGAAATCCTTGGACTTCTTCTCATGGGGAGAAAGGCATGGCACAGAGCATGGCTCTGAGATACCAATCTCCTCGAGCAGGAGACAGGCAGATACTTTTATAGAGGACTGATAGGGATGATCATCTGACTGTGAAAAGTTCCCTTAGTGAGGGAGGATCCTCCCCCACTGGTGGTGGCTGGAGGAGTTGGGTGAGGGGTGGCTGCAGATCTCTCAAGCCATCTCTTTGCTCCTCAGGCCACAAAGGCAGCAGCCACACCTAATCTTATCTCCCCAGGGGTGAGGGAGACTAGAATGAAGGGTGGGGGTCCGGGAGCTAGCTCAGTCTGATCTGGTTGCATTTATCTCTCTAGGCGTGTCTGTCCTCTGGTTTAGTTTCTCAAGGAGAAGGTTCTTTGATGTGTCTCAGAGAACTTCTGGAGTGCTCTAGGCCCATAACAGTTTCATATGATTTTTCTTTTTCTCTTCTTTTTAAAATATGGAAATGATCAAGTTTGTGGAAAATCAAGTTCATAATACTAAAATATAAAGAAGTGCTTTCTGCACAGCAACCCTGTGAGTTAAGTAGTGTAAGAAGGGTCAGAGTGGAGTTATGGAGCCAGGTCTTCTGGTTCCAAACCTCTTGCTCTTTCCATTATCTTCTGTGGTCTCTTTTTCCCAGCCCCTTCCTCTGGTAGATGGAGGGGGCTGTGTCTATAGCCCTTAAGCCTTCTTAAGTGCTGGGTACTTGGAAAAGCTTTGTTTTTATTCACTATCCCAGGCTCTGCTCAGGACTGGGGATGGATGCTAGGATGATGCACCCCATGACCCTTTATTTGTTCCTATGCCTTCATCTATTCATCCTCTTGGAGGAAGGCCACAGGTGGGCTGCTTGTAAGCAAGTAAGGATACCCTTGGTAGTTTCCAATTTTCTTTTCCTAAAACTACTATTGGCATCTGAGCAAACTGTACAGAATATTCTTCAAATTTTATTTTCATCCTATTGTGTTCCATAACCCACAGTTTTGTCTTTCCCAGATTCAAACCTGACCTAACTTTCTTTTCCCCCTGAAATACCTGATCCCTGACATCAAGGAAGGCTGCACATTGTGGTTGAAAGAAAACTGGGTGACCAAATGAGATAGAGAGCATTATGGGATATAAAATGGATAGCTTTGCTTACATTTAATTAAAAAGTTTTTACACAAACAAAACTAATGTAGTCAAGATTAGAAAGAAAGCAGGAAACCGGGAAAACTTTTTTTACATCTAGTGCCTCTGATAAAGGCTTCATTTCCCAAATATATAGTGAACTGAGTCAAATTTATAGGAATTTCCCCATCATTTTCATCAAACCAATATTGATATTTGTGAGTGTTCTGAACCAGATGAGTAAATGTAGTTGCTGTGCAGAAAACACTTCTTTATATTTTAGTATTATGAACTTGATTTGCCACAAACACTATCATTTCTGTTAAAAAAAACCAGAAAAATAAAAATCATATGAAATCATGAATTTCAATTATGTACACTTTTGGCATTTTTAAGTAATTGTGTGTTGGCTCATCTTTTCCTTTAAGTTAGCTCCCAACTGTTCAACCTTGGAGAAGTACTCTAGTCTGTTGATGTTAAGTCTTCTAGTAGTAGTCCTGACTTGGGACCACTTTGGTTGAAAGTAAATGTTTAGCCGAGAGGATAAGTCTATGGTCAATCCTGTTTCTGTACCACACATCACCTTTATCTCTCTCACATTCTGTCTGTCTCTTTTCTGTACAATGACATAGACTATTAAATGCCAATGTTTGGGGGCAGCTAGGTGGTGCAGTGGATAGAGCACCGGCCCTGGAGTCAGGAGTACCTGAGTTCAAATCCGGCCTCAGGCACTTAACACTTACTAGCTGTGTGACCCTGGGCAAGTCACTTAACCCCAATTGCCTCACTTAAAAAAAAATACCAATGTTTGCTGTGAAGGTGCATCCATGAAGTTTTATTGAGTTTAGGTAAACAGAAGACAGTGTTGGTGATGAGGTCATGAGATGCACAAGTCTTCAATAGTGACAGTTGCTGTTGCTGTTTCCAATTCTATTCTTCCCAAGGACTCCCATCCATGTCTGATAGTCTGTGCCTTTCACAACATGACTAATATGGAAATATATTTTGCATGACTGCACATGTATAACCTTTATCAAATTGCTTGCCTTATCAAGGAGGGGAGGAGAGGGAGGGAGGGAGAAAATTTTGAGTTCAAAAATATTATAAATGAATGTTAAAATTGTTTTTATATGCAATTGGAAAAAAGTTTTAAAAATCCAAATTACTTAAGTAATAAAATTGCACTTATTTGTATTTTTTTTAAAAGAGAACTGAGTTTGAGTCAGATGATCTAGTTTCAAGTCCTAGCTCTGTTAATTACCACTAGTGTGATCTTTTGCAAATTGCTTAACTGATTTGAGTTTCCGTTTTCCCACATGTAAAATAAGGTTATATGGGGGTTATCACCCTCATTCGAGAGATGACTAATCACATAGGTAGGGAGTTGCAGATGTCAGAGCTAATCTCAAAGTTGTCCCTGGTAGGTCATGCCTGGAAAGTTCTCAAGAAGATGTGATCAAGATGGGTTTCCTGTCCTCCCTAGCCCTAAAGAAAAGGAAGTCCCATCACTCTCTAGAGTCTATGATGAGGAGGGAGAAGTGTAAACATGTTTCCCACTCCATCTCTCAGAGGCCAGGGACCTTTGAAATGAAGAAAAGAATGCATGGATGAAATAAGCATTAATTAAGCACCTACTATGTGCCAGGCACTGTGTTAAATGCTTTACAATTATGATCTCATTTAATCCTGACAACAGCCCGTAGGCGCTGTTATTATAATCATTTCACACATGAGGAAACCGTGGCAAACAGATTAAATGACTTTCCCAGGTTCAGATAGCTGGTAAGAGCGCAAGGCTGTTTTTGAAATCAGGTCTTCCTAACTCCAGGTCCAAGCAGTTAGTATTCTGATTTTTTTTTTTAAGTGAGGCAATTGGGGTTAAGTGACTTGCCCAGGGTCACACAGCTAGTAAGTGTTAAGTGTCCGAGGCCGGATTTGAACTCAGGTCCTCCTGACTCCAGGGCCGGTGCTCTATCCACTGCACCACCTAGCTGCCCCTAGTATTCTGACCTGGTGTGGTTGACATAGGGTTTCTGAGAGGTGATAGACCTGGGTTCAAGTTCTATCACTAATACATACTAGTTATGTGACCCTGGAAAAGAAATTCTCAGTATCCCAGACAACTCTCTAAGGCTAGAAGGCACAGAGAAGATGGGGACTTGCATCGGTGGAGAATCTTTCCTCACCTGGAGAGTTCCCTATGCTATTGTAATTCTAGGTCCTGGCCCTATCCCTGTCTGAGAGGTGTCCTGGGGCAGTGGAAAGACGGAGCCAAGAGACTTGGGTTCTAGACATGGTTCTGCCATTAACATAGACAATAAGATTGTAGGACCTTGAGGAAGTTACGTAGTCTCTTTGAACGTCAGTATTCTCTTATGGAAAATGAGATGCTTACACAAGGTATATATCTAAGATACCTTCTCATTCTAGTACTCTGTGTTGTAGTGGTCCCTCCCAGCTTTGACATTCTATGTTCTAAGTACTCTCCCAGTTTTGATATTCTGTTCTCTAAGGGCCCTCCCAGCTCTGACATTCTGTGCTCTGAGGTCCTTCCCAGCTCTGACGATGTCCTCTTGGCTCTGACATTCTGTGCTCAGAGGTCCTTGGCAGATCTTTTCCTGTTCCACCTTCCCAGCTGCTAGTACCTTCATCCTCAAGGCTTCCTTGCATCTGTTTAACACTTATTTTCCATTTACTAATATAATGTCCCCTCTAGAAAATAGTCCTACTCCACCCCCAAGTTAGCCATCAAAGGTTGAAGGTTAGGGTTGGATAGAAGAGTGGGTGGGCAATTTCTACCCAGATTAAAAAGTACTTTATGGCTACACACTTTTAAAACTATCACTTACAATACCCCACTGATGAGTTTACCTTTAGTAGTCAGCTACTAGACATAATTAACTCAAAGCAAGGTGACAGAACAGTAACTATAAAATATTCCTCTGTAAGCCTGGAGTATACTCTAAAATACATAGAGACACAGGAAAAATGTATGATACCTATGGTACATAGATAACACTGGTGTAGGTAACGCATGTGGTCAAGGCAACTTATTTCTCTGGCCCATCAGGGTCCCAATGTACTTTCCCCTCTTTCTTTTTAAATACATTTTCTTTTTTCCAATTACCAAACATTTCTTTTCTCTCTCTGTCTCTTTCTGTCTCTCTCTCTCCCACCTCCCACCCCCTCCATTAAAAAAAGAAGAAAAATGAAACCCTTATAACAATATACACATTCATGCCACATACTAGTGCCTATCTCATTCTTCATCTAGAGTTCATCATCTCTCTCTCAAGGGATAGATAGCATTCTTCATTACTGGTCCTCTGGAATCATGGTTGGTCATTACATTGATTAGAGTTCTTTAGTTTTTCAAAATTGTTTTTACAGCAATCTAGAAATTGTTGTCTTGGTTCTACTCACTTCACTCTGTATCAGTTTATACAAGTCTTCCTAGATTTTTCCCTTTCATCATCTCTTATGGCACAATAACATTCCATTACATTCATATTAAGTTGCTCCACCATTCTCCACTTGATGGGTACCTCCTTAGCTCTACTAATGGTACAGTAATTTTCCTTTTTTCCTGCAGCACCTTCAACATTTATCATTTATTTGTTTGGGCAACTTTGCCCAGCCAATGTGTGTAAAGTGGAGTCACAGAATTGTTTTGATATACAATCCTCTAATTATCAGTGGTTTGGAACCTTTTTATATGGTTTGGGATAGCTTGCTTTTCTTGTTTTGATAACAGCTGGCTCATATCCTTTGACCATTTACATATTGAGAAAAACTCTCATTTTTATAAATTGGAGTCAGTTCTTATTATATATTCTTTTTTTTTTTTTAAGTGAGGCAATTGGGGTTAAGTGACTTGCCCAGGGTCACACAGCTAGTAAGTGTCAAGTGTCTGAGGCCAGATTTGAACTCAGGTACTCCTGACTCCAGGGCCGGTGCTCTATCCACTGTGCCACCTAGCTGCCCCCATATATTCTTTATATATTTTGGAAATGAGATTCTTATTAGAGAAACTTACTGCAAAGATTTTTGCCCAGTTAACTATTTTCCTTGCGTGCATTTGTTTTGTTTATGCAAAATCTTTTTAAGGTTACATAATTAAAACTGTCCCTTTTTCCTTTTGTCATCTCTCTCCCTTGTTTAGTTACAGACTCCTCCTTTATCAATATGTAATTTCTTCCTTGGCTTCTCTAATTTGCTTATAAAGTCACCTCATGTCCTAGTCATGCATTAGAGCATAAAAATGTCCCAAACAAATTCAGAAAAATAGTTATTAGGCACACTTAATGACCACAATGCAATAAAATTATGTTCAATAAAGGGCCACTGAAGAAAGAATTTAAAATTGTGTTCATTGTTTTCAGTCGTGTCGAACTCTTTTTGACTCCATTTGGGGTTTTCTTGGCAAAAATATTGGAGTGTTTTGCCATTTCCTTCTTTAGTTCATTTTACAGATTGGAGACAGTAATAATAGCAAGCATTTGTATGGTTCCTTAAGGTTGGCCATATGCTTAATTAGTATTATGGGGATGCATGTGAAAACTTCCCCAGGCGGAATGGGCAAATGAGAACAACTTGTCCCAATGGTCATGAAGGCAGTGGCTGAAGCAGGTGCTATGGAGATTCTAGAGCTTGGTCAGACATCAAAGACACCAAGGTCACCCACTGCATCCCGGGCCATCACCAGTCATCCTGACTTTTCTCCTGTTATTGGACTTCAATGACTCTGGAAAAGAGAGTGAGGCTGATGACTTTGTCACACAGCTAGTAAGGACCTAAGGCTGGATTTGAACTCAGATCTACCTGAATCTAGGCCTAGCACTACTTAGCTGACCTAATGGATAAAGAGTCAATAGTTCTAGAAAGCAATTTGGAATTATCCAGAAAAAAAATGGACTAAAATATTCCTACCGTTTGACCCAGATATCCCACTGTTAGGTAGCTATCATAAGGAGGTCAAAGACAGATCCTAAATACACAAAAATATCCATAGCAGTCATACAAAACTGGAAACAAAGTAGATAATCATTGATTGTGGAAAGGTTTAAAAAAAACTGTGGTGAATGAATGGAATGGAATATTATCATGCTGTAAGAAAATCTTGAATCTGAAGAATTCTGAGAATGAACTGTATACTCTACGAACTAAGGCAGAGTGAAGTAAGAAGAAACAGGAAAATAATCTACAGAATGACTACTATAATTAAAGTGAAAAGTAAAAAAAAAGAATTTTGTGTAATTATAATGACTTTTATAAAGCTTGGCCTTGTACAGTTCTGGGAAGATGCACCTCTTCCCTTCATTGGTGAGGTAGGGGACTATGGGTGTGTAGCATCGCATAGACAGACTGTCAGACTTGTCGATGCATTGCTTAGTTTTCCTGAAACATTTTAGAAAATGTCTTTCTTTTTTATTTTTTGTTTACAAGGGATAGCTCACTGGGTAGGAAAAAGAGGATATATTCCAAAATGAAGATGTAAAAACAAAAATTATCAATATAACATTTAAAAAAATAAAGGGGGGCAGCTAGGTGACACAGTGGATAGAGCACCGGCCCTGGAGTCAGGAGGACCTGAGTTCAAATCCGGCCTCAGACACTTAACACTTACTAGCTCCGTGACCCTGGGCAAGTCACTTAACCCCAATTGCCTCACTAAAAAAAAACAAAAAAGAAGGAAAGAAAGAAAAGTCTTAATCATCTTCTCCAAGTTTTCTTTTGAACTACAGAGATCTGGCATAAGACTGGCACTGGGTCAAATGGCTTCTCAGCATTTAGGCAGTAATAGATCCAAGCAACAGGCCTCTTTCCTCTTCCTCAGTATGTCATGCAAATGCCGCCTCCACTTGAAGAGTGGAGTAACATGAAAAATAGAAAACAATTGTTATTTTCTAAGGAAGTAGCTACCACTCACATAACCCTTGCACTTGTGGGCAACAAAATAAAATTAAATAAACAAACAAATCAATAAATAGGTGAATAGAAACAAATATAATAAATTAATAAAAGCACCTTAGGATGCCTGTGGAAAATATTCCTGATAATATGCTCCCCAAACTATTAAATTGCATTTACCCTTTGACCCCATAATACTACTCCTTGGTTTACAGCCCTAAAAAGATCAAAGAAAGACGAAAAGGACCCATATATCCAAAAATATTTGTAGTAGCTCTTTTTTTTTTTTTTGTGGTGGCAAAGGATTGGAAACTGAGTGGATATCCATTCATTGGGGAATGGCTGACCAAGTTATGGCATGTGAGTGTGATGGAATACTATTGTACTTTAAGAAATGATGAGCCAGATGGTTTTAGAAAACCCAGGGGATATTTCTATGAACTGATACAGAGTGAAGTGAGGAGGACAAGGAGAACAATTTATTCATTAACCACAAAGATTCAGCAACTCTGATCAACACAACAGTTCCAAAGGACTCCTGATGAAACGTGCTATCCACACCCAGGTAGAAAGCTGATGGACTCACAGTGAAGGTTGAAGCACATGTTCTATTTATTTTTCTTGTGTTTAAAATATTTGGGGTGGGGGGAGTAGAGGGATGGCTAATGTGGAAATTTGTGTTGTGTGACTATAATTAATAATGGGATCTGATATGGGGTTGGGACTATTAAAGTTTAAACTGGCCAACCTGCTATCAGGGCAGACACACCTAAGAAGTAAGGGGAGATTAAATTCTATAGCAGGAAAGTCAGGCATGGCTCCTACCTGAGCTAGGATACAGAGATAACTCCAGAGGTCAGGATTATCATTCCAAAAGAAAATTCTCCTTGACATTCAGGAATTCCCCGCCCCCAAAAGGGAACTTTCCATTGTCAGGTGGTCACTCCATCTACCATCTCTAAAAGCTTTTGCCGTTCTTCTGTTGGAGGAGAAAGGTGTCTCAGAGAATCATGTTGTCTTTAAGCCACCTCCTCTCCTCTAGAGGTGAGGTCTTTGACTTCCCTCTTGGTCATATTCTCTAAGTACCCCCAAAAAAGACTATTTTATTCTAATTGGGTTGTATGTGAGAGGTGCAATTATTTTTTGACACATATTCTTTTATTTCTTTATGAAAACATATTTTATAACATTGGCTGTTAAGTTTACTTTTTTCTTTTTTGTGGGGCAATGGGGGGTTAAGTGATTCACTCAGGGTCACACAGCTAGTAAGGATCAAGTGTCTGAGGTCATATTTGAATTCAGGTCCTCCTGAATCCAGGATCAGTGCTTTACCACTGTGTCACCCAGCTGCCCCTTATTAAGTCTACTTTTGACACAGTTCCCTTTTCCAAGTCTTGGAGAGGTGTAATTCTTGAAAGAAAAATACCTATGGGGCAGCTAAGTGGCGCAGTGAATAAAGTACTGGCCCTGGATTCAGGAGTACTGGAGTTCAATTCTGGCCTCAGACACTTGACACTTACTAGCTGTGTGACACTGGGCAAGTCACTTAACCCCCATTGCCCCGCAAAAAAAAAAAAAAAAAAAGAAAGAAAAGAAAAGAAAAGAAAAAACCCCACAAAAATACCTAAGGATCCCCACCACTTATTTGCCCCATGACAGGATCTATTCTTCTTGCTTTCTCAATGGATGGGGGAGGGAGAGAATTTGGAACTGAAAATAAAATAAAATTGATTTTAAAAGAAAGAAGAAAGGGTGGCTAGGTGGCACAGTGGATAGAGCACCGGCCCTGGAGTCAGGAGTACCTGAGTTCAAATCTGGCCTCAGACACTTAACACTTACTAGCTGTGTGACCTTGGGCAAGTCACTTAACCCCAATTGCCTCACTAAAAAAAAAAAGATGAATAAATAAATAAAAAGAAAGAAGAAAATATCCCTAACAAATGATGTGCTGCAGAGGACCTTTGCAAAGCATATACTTTGGGACCTGGAATATGGACAGATCACTGACTACTTCCCTTTCCCAGTTTCTCTCCACCCAGGTGGACTGTGGGAGGAAGGAAGGGTAAGAAACAGCCCTTGTTCCAGTTCCTCCCCATTCTAGATTAGCAGAATCAGAGAAATCCTTCTTCTCTTTTTCTCTTAGTTTCTCCTTCCTTTCTTGTTCAATTGTCACTTAGGGTATGAACAACAAAGTGAACCATACCATGAAACAACAGTTAGGAAAAAGGAGAAAGGAGGCAACCCCCTCTTGTATGTTTGTTGTTCACTTGTTTCAGTCACATCTGATTCTTCGTGACCCTATTTGGAGTTTTCATGGCAAAGATCCGGGAGTGGTTTGCTGTTTCCTTCTCAAGCTCATTTTACGGATGAGGAAACTGAGGCAAACTGGGGTTAAGTGACTTGCCTGGGGTCGCACAGCTAGTAAGTGTCTGATGCTGGATTTAAACTCACATCTTCCTGACTTCAGGCCCAGAGCTCTATTCACTGTATCACCTAGCTGTGGTGGGTCTCTAACAGTGGTGGTCTTGGGGCTGTTTTGTCCAAAATCATGACTAAAGCTGGCTAAATATAGGACTAACATGCTGGAGAGCACAAGGAAAGATGTTACCCTATGTGGTTTTTTTTGGGGGGGTGGCAATGTGCCCAGGGTCACACAGCTAGTCAAGTGTCTGAGGCTAGATTTGAACTCAGGTCCTCCTGAATCCAGGGCTGGTGCTTTATCCACTGTGCCACCTAGCTGCCCCCCTTTTTTTTATATAAAGGCATGTGTGCTTACTTTCCTCAATTCTTCACCTTTGAAATGAGCTACAGAAGCAAATGGCAAACTTCTGCAGTTTCTTTGCCAGGAAAACCCCAAATGGGGTCAAGAAGAGTTGGGCATGACTGAAACGACTGAATGACGATGACAGATATGGTCAAGGACATAAGATTCTGCATGCCACAGCATGTGGAGTTTATATTTATATAAGTAAAATTGTATGGGTTACAGTGAATGCTAACATGGCCCAGGAGGGGCTTCGAGAAAACAGATACATCAGTGCATTGTTGGTGGAGCTGTGAATTGGTATAGCCATTCTGGAATGCAATTAGGAACCATGCCCAAATAATTGCCAAGCCAGTTGACCCAGCCATGTCACTAGTAGGCCTAAACCCCAGAGAAAAGGGAGAAAGAAGAAAACGACAAAATATTTACAAAAATATTTATTGTAGTTCTTTTCATGATGGCAGAAAATGGGAAACTAAAGGAGTATTCTCCTGGGAAATGGCTGAACAAACTGGGGTGTATGAAAGTGATGAGAATGACAAGACAGATAGTTTTAGAAGAATCTGAGAAAACCTCTGTGAACTGATGCAAAGGAAAGTGAGCAGAATCAGGAGGATAATTTACAAAATGACACTAACATTATAGAGGAAAAAACTTGGAAAGTCTTTCAATCTCTGATATATACAATGATAAACCCTGGGAACAAAAGACCAAAGATAAAACTCACCTCCTTCCAGGGAAGTGATGAACTTACAATAAAGAGAAAGACATACATTTTGGGGCATGGTCAATGTGGAATGTTGTACGTTTGTATATTTATGATGAGGGTTTCTTGAGGGGAGAGAACTTGTTTTTGTTTAAAAAAGGGACATTGGAAGAGATAGATAATGAATACATATAAAGTTAATTACTTGACTAAAAAAAAACACCAAACACTCCCCATACCCCAAATGATAAAGTAACACAGAACACAATTTTCCAACTGATTTTCATACACACACACCCGTGCAGTTTTCTTGTCACATTAACATCTTATCCCTTACTGTGTATAGTTTTTTTGTTTGTTTTTTCGGTGAGGCAGTTGGGGTTAGGTGACTTGCCTAGGGTCACACAGCTAGTAAGTGTTAAGTGTCTGAGGCCGGATTTGAACTCAGGTCCTCCTGACTCCGCTGCGCTACCTAGCTGCCCCCCCTTACTGTGTTCTTGCCCATTGGATAATAATACAATTTAACCCACATAAGGAACTTTTTGGATGTCTCCTGGATACTTCCTGCTCTGATCAATCCATATGGACCATCACTTCACATCTTCCCAGAAAATTGGACTCTAATCCCAGAACCATTCTGGGCTTTGATAGGCTAGCTTTGGAGGCCAGGATTTGTGGAGGTCTCCCGAGACATCTACACTGGTTATTTTATACCTTCCCTCTTCCCACTTTCCAATTCTCCTTTATGTGTTGTCTTCCCCCATTAGAATGTAAATGTCTTGAGGGTAGGAAATATCTAGTATAATGGTGGTTTGGTAAACGGGCAGAATGGAGACAGCATCTCTACAAGGAGAATCTGGGAAGCCTGCTTCTAGGAGAATTGTGATCTGCAGATGTGTGAGGGAAATGTCTTGGAGAGAATGGAGTATATGTTGACTTTCTGTAACTGGTTTCAGTTGGATAACTATATGTTTTATATATATATATATATATATAATTTTATTTATTTATTTATTGCCGGGCAATGAGGGTTAAGTGACTAGCCCAGGATCACACAGCTAGTAAGTGTCAAATATGTGAGGCCGGATGATTTGAACTCAGGTCTTCCTGAATTCAGGGCCAGTGCTTTATCCATTGTGCTATCTAGCTCCCCCCTTTTCAAAACTTTCTTTTTTTGCTAACTATATGCTGAAGAAGAGGCATTTGGATGGGTTCATCCAGCAGAGATGAACTTGGTGGGACCAATGCTATGTAAGGACTGAGCTAAGTTGAGCCTATTCTCCCCAAACCCCTCCTCACTCCTCAGAAACCAAGGTGGTGAGATGGTATGGTGTCAGGGGAAATGTTTATATGGTTGTTCTGACTCTGCCTTTAAAGTAAATATTCCTTTGTAAAAGCAAATATGATATTAAGTACTTAAATGGAAGTAGAGGTGCTAGTTACTTATTGGCTCACTAACAATGGGGAGAACATAGCCCATCAGGGTTCAAACCAATGGCAGCAGAGAAAAAGCCAGACACAAACTCTTCAGGGTAACTTGGAACCCTGAAAGGCAAAGGAATAGGCTTAATTCTGGGATAGATGCCCAGAACATATATGCTATGTTAGCATGCCTTTATTTGTATCTCCACTGCTTAGCATTATGCTGGGCACAATAAATTCTCTCTCTCTGTATACATATACATATATGCATATATGTATTTATCTATATCTATTTATCTACATATTTATCTATCATCTCTATGTATATCTCTCCATCTGTCTCTCTATATGTATATCTCTCTCTCTATCTACATCCATCTCTGTCTATCCATCCCCCCTCCTCTCTCTCTCTCTCTCTCTCTCTCTGTCTTTCACCATACCACAACCATAAGAAGACTGGAACAAGTAGCTGAATTTAGAGGTTATCTCATTCAAAAAGGACTGACGATACTTTTATTTCATCAGCAGCATGGAAGCAACATAGCCTGGCCATCAGTTAATAAACATAGGTCATTGAAACAAGAAGCCAACAGCCAACAGGAGCTTGTGAACTCTGCGACTCAGCTCCCCTTCCATATGGGCTGCTCTCCTAGGGTCTCTAAGTCCCCATCCCTCCTCCCCTCCCCTCCCCTGCCCCGGCTCAGTTTATGTTGCTTTCCCCACAAGGAATAACTATTTCTAGTCACAGTTATGCCTCTTACTTAGTCTCTCCCTTATATTTCTTTTTGTTTTGTTTTGTTTTTTTTGTTTTTGTTTTGATGAGGCAATTGGGGTTAAGTGACTTGCCCAGGGTCACACAGCTAGTCAATGTCAAGTGTCTGAGACCAAATTTGAGCTCAGGTCCCCCTGAATCCAGGGCCGGTACTCTATCTACTGTGCCACCTAGCTGCCCCCCCCATATTTCTAAATACTGTCTTTTGTTCTTGGCTTTGTAGCTCCTATGAAGAGAAGTCACATGGCACAGTGGATTGAGAGTCAGCCTCGAAGCTCAGAAAAGCTGCAGCCATTGTCAGCCTCTGACATGAATTGTTTGATGTTTGGGCAAATCATCACACCTTTCAAAGTATTAACTGACTCTCTAAGATTCTATGGCAACTGGTGGTACAATGAATAGAGAGCAATGGCTCTGGAGTCAGGAAGACCTGAGTTCTGTGAGGGAAAATCAATCCTCTTCTCAATAATTCTCAGGAACTCAGCAGCAATGTGACAAAGGCTCTTTTATTTCCTTCTTGTGAGAAGGAGGCACTCTAGTGTGCAGCTAGTGGGTACCAAGAAAGGGGGCTCACAGGCCCTGTTTTATACCCTAGTTCCTAACATGAATGGACCCTCCCCTTTTTCATCATTGGTCCGATTACTCAAGGGGTTATAATCTACACGCAAAAACTAGCTAATTGGAACGCAGTATTCCCACCCCTCTTCCTTGTATGGACATAACTCAGGAGTGGACCTTATTGAGATCAGGGTTCCTTAAACCATGTGATTTTGTTAGCCTGAGGGGGAAAAGGGGATCTGAGACCTTTGTCCTACAAACAGGTCAGGAGGAGTATGATTGACTGTTTGTTTGTTTGGGTTTTTTTGTGAGGCAATTGGGGTTAAGTGACTTGCCCAAAGTCACACAGCTAGTAAGTGTCAAGTGTCTGAGGTTGGATTTGAACCCAGGTCCTCCTGAATCCAGAGCCGGTGCTCTACCTGAATCCAGAGCTGGTGTGCCACCTAGCTGCCCCATGATTGACTGTTATATCCTCATTGAGAGGAGATAACTACCCATTTTCTCACAGTTCAATTTTGGACTTTGACACTTGATAGCTGTGGAACCATGGGCAAGGCTTTTAACTTCTGTTTGCCTCAGTTTCTTCAACTATAAAGTGGGAATAATAATAATATCTCCCTCCCAGGGCTGTTCTGAGGATGACATAAGATATTTGTAAAGTGAGTTGCAAACCTTAAAGCACTATATAAATGCTAGTTATTAGGATTAAGTTGCAGAGAAGGTGCTGACATATCTTGATAGAAGGAATTTCCTTGCTTGAGAGTTCCTTATGCCAATGAAATCATAGGCCCAGTCTCATCCCCCTCAAGTCACAAATGTGACCAGGTATGCATCTAATATTAAACTCCTAATAAAAAGGTAAAAATCAATATTTTCCTGATTGATCTGTGATTTCACTGACATGGATACTCCCTCCAACAGTGCAGATTGCAGCCCAACCATGCCTATTCATTCTGTACTACTTTTGTCCATGTCCTTAAGTGAATGAATCCTCACCTAGTGGCTTTCTGGACTTCTCTGCAAACTTTGATACTGTTGTGGTGGAACGCAAACCCTAAGAAACTTAGAGACCTTGAACTTTAGCAGAAGTGAAAAACAATCCTTAAACTTTAAACACTGAAACCAAAGATTTCAGAAATGAAAAACAATCCCTGTTTCCCACCTCAGGAATGTGATTTTGCCAGGACACAGGGACCAGGGGTCATGAAGACCCTGGGATATTTAGAGAGTTCTATCTATGATATAAACAGTGATAAACATATAAAAGTCTGCAAGGAACATAGATGATATGTGAGTTCCATACTTGCATGTCAGTAAAATGTGTACATCACCTGACCCTTGAATACTCCCTCCCAATGCCCCCTCCTTAGTAGTTTTTGCAATCTCATTACTCTTGGCATGAAGCCTTCTTTGTCTGAAACTATATAAAAGGTAAATTCTCCTTCCATTCAGAGAGATAGTCTCCATCATGACTCTGTCCCAGCCATGTATTCCCCTCTCCTAATAAATCTCTCTATTTTACAAGATTTGCTGTGAGTCTGCCAATTCTTTGGATGAGCCAGCTCCTCAAACCAGCTTCCATTGTTCCACTGTAACAATCGAAAATTAAGGTAAATTGAGAGACAAGAATCTGGGCATGATTCATTTATTAGTTGGGCTAGCAGGAACCAATAGATTTGGTAAACGGCCTCTCTAAATGACTAAAGACCCTGAGTGATGGCTGACAGTCTTTTATAACAATTAGCAAGATGACAGAGCAAAATCTCATGCAATAAGTGTGTTTTCCAATTGGTCTGATATTACATCATGTTAATCCTGAGAGAATCAAATGTGCTCTCCTTAGATAGGGCAGGCTATATTGTTCAAGCTCCAGGGGCTTCTCCCCTTCCCCAAAATTTGCTTCCTTTTCCTGCTAAGCTAACAGTTACAATTGAAAGGAACCAGTGGAATATGTTCCCCTCAGATAAGGCAGGCTACATTGTTCAATTCCCAGGGACTTCTCCCCTTCCCCAAAATTCGCTTCCTTTTCCTGCTGTCAGCAGTCAGGAGAACTATGAAATCCCCGTCCAGAAGTTGTCCCATGGGTTGGGGTACATGTTTAGGAGTGTCACGAAGAATGTGAATCTGGAGTAGCCAGTTAGATGGCAAAATGGGGAAGGGAATCTTTGCGTAGGGATCTACTATATAAAGCTCCCTGCAACAAGCATGCTTTGCACAACTTCATTGAAAGTATGTGCCCTTTCTTGCAAGATCATAATGTTGTGGGCCCAAAGTACCCCAGAAGTTCTCTGGGGCACATCGAGGAAACTTCTCCTTGAGAAACTAAACCAGAGGACAGATATGCCTAGAGAGATAAGTGGAACCAGATCAGACTGAGCTAGCTTTGGAACCTCTACCCTTCATTCTGATCTCCCTTACCCCTGGGGAGATAAATTTGGGTGTGGCTGTGGCCCTTGTGTCCTGAAGAAGAGAGAGATGGCTTGAGAGATCCATAGCCACTCCTCACCCAATTCCTCTAGTCACTACCAGTGGGGGATGGTCCTCCCTCAACTAAAGGAAAGGGCAGGGGGAAGGGAAACCATGAAAGAAATCCTTGGACTTCTCATGGGGAGATAGATATGGCACAAAGCACGTGGCTCTGAAGTACCAATCTCCTCGAGCAGGAGGCTGGCAGGTGCTTTTATAGAGGACTGATGGGGGTGGGGGGTGACCATTTGACTGTGGAAAGTTCCTTTAGTGAGGGAGGACCATCCCCCACTGGTGGTAGGGGTAAATGGGTACTGTTGTGCTCTTGAATCCATTCCAGTGCACCACATCACTACAAAAAGGAGTGTGTCAGTTCAAATAGTAGAATCTGATACTTGTAAGGTTACCCTGTGTAACCATGATCTTGGGGTACAGCAGAGGATTAAGGAGTATAAGAGATACATGTGCTCAGAACCAATTTACAATACTAAGGGAAGTATCCAGGGAGATGAGTATAAAAAAGAACAATGCAACCCAAATAGAATGATTTTTGTAACATATGGATTTGGTATATGGTCATCAGAAGGAGGAACTGACCCGGTAGGAAGAATAGGAATATCCTTTGAAAATCCCATGGATCCTACATCCCCCTATCCTTTTAAAACTCTGGAAAAGACCTCCTCCAGAGGGGGAATTAGGAAACCCTGAGACTCCTGAGTTACAGGCCAGTGAAGTTAAGGATGCGAGACAGACAGTGGAGACAGACTGGGTTTGGAGATTCAAATGCTCAGACGGAATGGGTCAGTACTTTGGGAAGACCAGCTGCCCATACTCTAAGTCCAGATTTTAGTCTGGAGGGGTTCTTGTGTCTCCTTCAATTATACCAGAACGGGCTGGCAAAGGGTGAGAGTTGCAGGGATGTGGAGTTACTTTTCCCTGTAAAAAGGACAGCATACAAGATCATACCCACCTTTTTTGGAGTCCCAGGAAACCATCTCTCAAATAAGGAAAGGAAAGACAGTTATATTCATAGTATGGATAAATTGATTATCAGCCTCATTATAATAATCTCCACCCTGGGGAGGTACAGGGGAGGGCCTGTCCTTCTCATTATAATATTCTCCACCTTGGGGTGTTTCAGGAGAGGGCTTATCCTAATCTGGGGTTCCTGGGGTCCTAAGCCAACCCCCGATGCGGGTACCTCTTTCAGTGGAGGTGTGTTCTTGGGGTTTACACGTCATAAGGTGAATCTGGGGACAAATTTGGCCTTTTCTGTGCATGTCTCTTTCTGACTCCCGTGGCAAGTTTCAAAATATAATAATTTTTCATTAGAATTTCTATAGGTTATCTTTTTCTTTATTGTTATTTTGACCTGACCTGTTCTGATCCATTATGGATGTTGATCACTATGGGTACGAGAACCTAACATTAACTGGGATCTGACTTCCTTTTGGAGCTAATATCTGAATTAGAGCTTGGGTATTAGGTTTTTCTATTAACCCCTTTTTGCCTCCTACATCAAAGAGATAAGTGGCACCAGATTGGGACTGAGCTAGCTCCAGGACCACCACTCTTCATTCCAGTCTTTCCCACCCCTGGAGAGATAAGATTAGGTGTGGCTGGTGCCTTTGTGGCATGAAGAGGAGAGAGATGGCTTGAGAGATCCACAGCCAACCCTCACCCAATTCCCCCAGCCACCACCAGTGGTCTCAATAAAGTCTGCTCTGGTGTTGTGTCCATATAATGAAGTATAAGGTCCACTCCTGAGTTATGCCCATACAAGGAAGAGGGGTGGGAATACTGGGTTCCAATTAGCTAGTTTTTGCGTGTAGATTGTAACCCTTGAGTAATCGGATCAATGATGAAAAAGGGGAGGGTCCATTCATGTTAGGGACTAGGGTATAAAACACCCAATACCCCTGCAAAAGACATATAGCAGTGCCTCCCCACCATGAGCCTAACAAGCCAGAGTGCTGGCTTTTCCTTCCTCCCCATGGCAGTCCCTCAATCCCAAGGCTTGCAGCCTGAAGGCAAAGAATCCAGCTGAATGCTGAAAGTTTGGCCTTCTTCAACCTGGACATCAGGAACAGTTCTCACTCACAGCCGTCTCCAGCCTCAGCAGCTGCAGCAGCCTCGGTCTCCCCTCTTTGAGGCCAACTTTTTCAGGTCTCTCCACTCTACTTGGATTCATGCCCTCCATGCACCAACAAGTCTTTTCTTTCCCAGATTCTTTTTAACTACATTGCTCCATACACAAATCTCCTTTCCCTATAATCCATCTCACTATGGGTGTTTTTCCTGCCCTCTCTGTCCCTGTCTGTCTCATGGAAAACCACTACCACAATTAATTAAATTAGAACATCACAATGGTAAATTTTAACTACACCTGACATCACATAGAACCTTTGCAATGTCTCTGCTTAATTCCTCAGGCTCAGGAGTCAGGGGGGGCCCCTCTGGGCTCCAACAATCACTGTCAAAGAGCGCTGGGAGTACTGGAACATGGAGGGTCACTGCAGCTCCTTACATCTCAGTGGAACCTCCAATTGTGAGGGAAAATCAATCCCCTTCTCAATAATTCTCAGGAACTCAGCAGCAATGTGACAAAGGCTCTTTTATTTCCTTCTTGTGAGGAGTCACCCTAGTGTGCAGCTAGTGGGTGCCCAGAAAGGGGGCTCACAGGCCCTGTTTTATACCCTAGTCCCTAACACGAATGGACCCTCTCCTTTTTCATCATTGGTCCGATTACTCAAGGGTTATAATCTACACGCAAAAACTAGCTAATTGGAACCCAGTATTCCCACCCCTCTTCCTTGTATGGGCATAACTCAGGAGTGGACCTTATACTTCCTTATATGGACACAATACCAGAGCAGACTTTATTGAGACCAGGGCTCCTTGAACCATGTGATTTTGTTAGCCTGAGGGGGAGGAGGGGATCTGAGACCTTTGTCCTACAAACAGGTCAGGAAGAGTATCATTGACTGTTATATCCTCATTGAGAGGAGACAACTACCCATTTTCTCACACTCAACAAGGTAAGTGATCATGTGGTTTCTATGGGCCCTGTCTTCTCTATCATGATAATCCCATCTTGGGTCTACAGTTGGAACTGCTGTAGTTCCAGGGACCCCAGCCCAATTTCCAACCTGTGAGTATTCATCACCCACTTGTACAGCCAGTTCCCAAATCTGTTTTTTCTCATGGGGGTATAACATCTGGCAAGGATAATTTGCAAGTCGGTCCAGGAAAGGTCAAACTGCACTGTCACAGACTTAAAGCCATCTATGAAATTTGTGGGGTTGTCTGAGTAACACCCCAATTTCTCTTTAATCTGAGACAAACTGCTCATGGAAAAAGGAACCTGTATTAGGGTTGTACCCTTCCCAATGGGAAACTCCCTTAATGGAAACAGGGGAGCAGTGGAAGATGCTGGTAGGGACCTGGGTGAAGCCAGTTGGGGAGGGGATGAGGAGGCTGATGGAATATGTATAGTCACATGCAGAGGGTCAGATGGAGGAGCCAGGTTAGTCTGTGGAGTGGGTAGGGGATGGGTAAAGGGGACTGGGGGAATGGGCGTAGGCAACTGCAGATTAGGGAAAGCAGATGGGAGCAGCTGCTGAATGGAAAAAATAGGAGAATAGGAGAATAGGGAATGTATTAGAGCCCCCCCCCCCCGCCCAGATTGTAACAGGGGTACAGCTGAATAGATTGTGGAGACAGCTGTTGGGTGGGTGTGGGAAATGAGGCCTCCCCTCATAAAAGTTGAAAATGCTAATGTCCACAACTAGGGGCCAGGCTCCTCCCAGTCTAAAAAGGGGCTGCCTCCTCTCCCCCTCCCCAGCGAACTGAATCACATGATGAGGGAAACCCAAGGCTGGTTGTATGGGGGAGGAGTTTAGAGGGCTGCGTCTGTGTCGTTTCCCTGCATTGGCTACACTGAGTTTTGATTGGCTAATTTTTGGTGCCAGTGTCTTGGTTCGCAGATTGTAACTGGGGAAGAAGGGAGGGGATAAAAGGGCTCAGGGGCCCATGTTTTGCCACCATCTTACTCCATTAGGGAACAGCCCATTCTTGCAAGAATTTAAATAAAGACCTTTGATACTTCTCCAACCCTGAGTCCCAGAAATTTTATATGGAGTTTCTCATAATTGTAACAATTGGAATGACGCCACCTGCTGGAGACTTAACTGTAGGAAAGTTTCAACATGAGGAGAGGGCCTCTGAGGGTAGGACCATGTGTCTTTTCTTTGGCATCATGAAGTGACGTTTGCTTGTGGGAGGAAGAAGGGGGAGGCTGGTGCTCTGTCTGGGTGTGTGGACTCTGGTGGAGAGTGGAGCTAGGAATGCTCTCTCCCTTTAATAGATAGATGAATCTAGGCCTTTCTCTTTCTCTTCACCAAATTCTTATTCTCCTTAATAAATACTTAAAAGTCTAACTCTTGCTAAAGCTTATAATTTATTGACGACCACTTATTAGATATTTTAGACAGTATAGCTAGAATTTTAGCCCTTACACAATTTTGGTGCCCAGCATGGGGCTGGTCTGGGATTTTATGAAATTATGATTTGAAAGGAACCCTTTGTCGGGCCTCCAAGCCCAATTCTCCCTGACAAGGACATCTGGCTGAGCTCTTATCAGTTGTAGGGTGAGAACTGGGCATGGAGGCCTGAGTGGTTCCAATTAAGGGAAGGGACTCATGCAGTTGTTGGAAAAGTCTCAAATGCAGATGGATTATGTGAGCTCACAAAAAGAATTAATCAGAAAAAGGAATGGGAAAAATATTTTGGGGTGAATAAGGATATATCAGAGAAGGAATCAGGAACTGAGGAAGGGTGCTGAAGGACCACATAAGTCCATGCACATAGATCCTCATGGAAAGAAAGGGGCTGTTGAATGAATTCTTTCTGGGGGTGGTCTTGGCAATTTGGGGAAACTGAGGCAAACCCTAGCTGTGTCTGAGGCCGGACCTGAACTCAGGTCCTCCTGACTCCAGGGCCAGCACTCCATCCACTGCGCCACCTAGCTGCCCGATCCATTGTTCTTT
The DNA here is from genome assembly GCF_019393635.1 of Dromiciops gliroides. Taxonomy (NCBI): domain Eukaryota; kingdom Metazoa; phylum Chordata; class Mammalia; order Microbiotheria; family Microbiotheriidae; genus Dromiciops; species Dromiciops gliroides. The sequence continues at coordinate 604,326,935 of NC_057863.1, forward strand.
AAAGCTATTCTTCAATTGTTTCATGCCTCTATGTGTCTTGACCTCCCAGATAAATTACAAGTTGAGGCTATGGACAATACCATACCTGTTCTATGTATCTGCCCCAAATCACCTGTCACAGTTCAGTCCTAGGGCTAATGCTCAATAAATGTTAATTAAATAAATAGGCACTGAGGTAAATTTCATAAGGAATAAGTGGGGGGGGGAGGGGGAGGAATGCCACTAACAATTCTAGCCATTCTTCATGTAGAATATAAACTCTCTGGGAGTTTTTTCATTTTGTCTTTATATCCCTAATACCTAGCACATCAGTAAGTACTACTGTGCCCATAGTAAGCCTTGTAAAATTGAATTTTTTAATGATACAGGCCAGTGGTTTAAGTGAAGGATTACTTTTTAAATCAATTTAAAAAAAATGTTTCCCCCCAATTATATGTAAGAACAATTGTTTTTGGGCAGGGCAATGAGAGTTAAGTGACTTGCCCAGGGTCACACAGCTAGTAAGTGTCAAGTGTCTAGGGCCAGATTTGAACTCAGGTCCTCCTGAATCCAGGGCCAGTGCTTTATCCACTGCTCCTCCTAGTTGCTCCCAAGAACAATTTTTAACATTGTGTGATGATCAACTGTGATAGAAAATATCTTCTCAGCAATACAATGATCCAAGACAATTCCAAAGAACTCATGATGGAAAATGTCCTCCACATCTAGAAAAAAGAACTGTGGATTCTGAATGCAGATTGAACCATACCATTTCCACTTTTTTGTTTTTTTTTTAATCTTTTTTGAGGTTTTCCCCTTTTTTTCTGATTCTTCTTTCACAACATGACTAATGCAGAAATGTGTTTAATGTGACTGTATATATATAACCTACATCAGATTGCTTTATGTCTTGGGGAGGGGGAAGGGAAGAGAGTGAGAGAAAAATTTGGAACTAAAAATCTTATGAAAACAAATATTGAAAAATATTTTACATGTAACTGGAAAATAATAAAATGCTTTTATGATTAAAAAAATAAATTTTTGAGCTCCAAATTCTATTCCTCCCTCTCTTTTCCCCTCCTCCTTGAGATGGTAGCAATCTGATATGGGTTATACATGTACAATCATGTAAAACTTTTCCATATTAGTAATTGTATTGTTTAAATCAATTTTGATTGATAGTTTTTGGTTTTGCCTGGCCTAGATTTTCCCTTATATACTTACCCTTCCGTGGAAATGTTTTGCATGACTGCTCATGTATAGCTTATATTGAATTGCTTGAGTTCTTTGGAGGGGGAGGGAGGAAGAGAATTTGGAATACAAAGTTTTTTTTTTTTAAATTGGTGTAAAAATTGGTAATTGCATGCAATTTGGGAAAAATAAAATTCTAAATAAATAAATATCCTTATCCTTCCCCTTCCCCTTTTTAGAAAGTCATCCCTTTTAACAAAGAAAAAAAGAAATAGGAAAATTCAACAAAACCAATCAATGCATCAAAAAATAAATCTGATATCATATGTAATGTTCTCTACCCTTATATTTCCCACTTGTGAAGAAGGATTATTTATACTTGTTGATTGTTGGGTTGAATAATTATAAGTACTACATTTTTCTTCAGTTTCCTCATCTGTAAAATGAGCTGGAGAAGGAGGTAGCAAACCACTCCAATATATCTGCCAAGAAAACCCCAGAGGAGGGTCATGAGGTGTGGGGCATGACTGAAACAACTGAACAACAACAACAACAACAATTTGTTCCAGCTACTAAATGATTACTTGAGCACAGAGATCAAGATAAGGACATCTTGAACTCTAATGTCCAAGTCTGGTTCCTTAGGAAAATGCTGGCATGTATTAAGAAGGATGTGAGAGCCAGCTAGGTGGTGCAGTGGGTAAAGCACCGGCCCTGGAGTCAGGAGGACCTGAGTTCAAATCTGTCCTCAGATACTTGACACTTACTAGCTGTGTGACCCTGGGCAAGTCACTTAACCCCAACTGTCTCACTAAAAAAAAAATTTTGGAAAAAAAAAAAAGAAGGATGTGGACTAGGAAAAGCTCAATTCATTTGGTATTTAGGAAGTTATTAGCAATCTAGGGAAGAGATTTGATAGAGCAGTGCTGGGAGCAAGTTGGGTAACATGTGGTTTAGAAGTGGGTGGGGTTAGCTTTGCTTCATCCACAGATGTGACAAGCGAGTCATGTATGGTCAAAAAAAATGTGAAACACTTGGATCAAAGATCAAGGACTATATTCTGAGGCACCTCCCAAAAGACCTCTCTCTAGGCTGACATATGTCCATTAACTATGATATTGGGGATCATTCAATCAGTTCTAGGTGCACCTGAATATACTGTCATCTAGTTGACCTCTCTCCATCTTTTTCACAAGGATATCATGAAATATTTTGTCAAATGCCTCGCTCAAATCAAAATATATGTAGTAAGTCATCACACTTACAGCTCTTTATCTTGTCTGCAAGGACATCCCTAGAGATTTTGTCAAATGCTTTGCTGAAATCAAGGTATACTGGGTCTATAGCATTTTCTCTGATATACTGTGAGAAAATGGGTAGTTGTCTCCTCTCAATAAGGGTATAACAGTCAATCATACCCCTACTGACCTGCTTGTAAGACAAAGGTCTCAGATCCTTTCCTCCCGCTCCGTCAAACAAAATCACATGGTTCTGGGAGCCTGAGCTGGTCTCAGTTAGGTCCAACTGGTCTCAGTTAGGTCAATAATTAGGGTTGGGAATACTGCATTCCAATTAGCTAATCTTTGCTGGTAGATTGTAAACCTTGAGTAATCAATTAGTGATGAAAAAGGGGAGGGTCTATTCGTGCTAGGGACTAGGGGATAAAATGGGACCTGTGAGCCTCGTTCTGGGCACCCATTAGCTGCACACTAGGGTGCCTCCTCAGGAGAAGGAAATTAGAGAGCCTTTGTCACATTGCTGCTGAGTTCCTGAGGATTATTGAGAAGAGGATTGATTTTCCCTCACATATACTAATCCCCCCTCCCAAAAAAAGTTATTTTGGTATAAACTGTTGTAGTCTTGATATTCTTGGGGGTTCCGTATCCCAATTTCTAGTAGTACTGGTAGATTGACTCTCTAGAAGGCTATGTTTCTCTTTCAAGGTTCAAGGGGGATCCCTGAAGGAAATGGGGCACTTTTCTAATTCTGTCAGCTCAAGTGCCCATTTCCCCTGATATCAATCACCAGTTACAGTTATTTCCTCTCTGTCACTGCTTGATTCAGTGGTTAGCCCCTCAATATCTAGCAAGATCAAGCAAGTTACAAAGCATTTCCTTCAACACTCTCCCCTTAGGCCCTGGGGAGAGTGGGCTCTCTACAAAGTGTTTGCCCCACCAAGTTCACCAAATGTGGCATAGCTACTGGACAAAGCACTGTCTTTTGTTTTAGGAGGGGGCAATGAGGATTAAGTGACTTGACCAGCTGGGGTCACACAGCTAGTAAGTGTCAAGTGCCTGAGGCCATATTTGAACTCAGGTCCTCCTGAATCCAGGGCCAGTGCTCTATCCACTGCACCACCTAGTCACCCCCTGTATTGTTTTTTGTTTGTTTGTTTTGCAGGGTAATGAGGGTTAAGTGACTTGCCCAGGGTCACACAGCTAGTAAGTATCAAGTGCCTGAGGCCAGATTTGAACTCAGGTCCTCCTGAATTGAGGGCCAGTGCTCTATACACTGTGGCACCTCGCTGCCTCCAAAGCACTCTCTTGATGAAGCAGGACACAGTGTCTCAGACCCAACCAACTGATGGCTGCCTAGGGCACTGAGCTTTTTAAAACAAGGAGCAAAAACAAAACAAAACAAAAAAACAAACAAACAAGGGGGCAGCTAGATGGCGCAGTGGTAAAGCACCGGCCCTGGATTCAGGAGTACCTTGAGTTCAAATCCGGCCTCAGACACTTGACACTTACTAGTTGTGTGACCCTGGGCAAGTCACTTAACCCTCATTGCCCTGCAAAAAAACCAAGGAGCAGGGTTCTCCTCATTATCTTATGCCCTCAGTCTTAGTCCTTTTTTGAACTTTCTTTCCTGGTCCAGGGCCTTAGGTCCCCCAGGGAGACCTCACCTTAGGTTATTGTGAACATTCCTAATCTTAATGTCTTCAAACTAGACTATGTCAAGTAATGGTTATTCACCCACTTCCATGAGGTTTGAGGTTCTTCAAATGTCAAAACCTGTCTCTTTCATTCTTCCTGGTAGTTGAGTGGGTCAAATCAAAAAGTATTTATTAATCATTTGCTATGTGGCAGACACTGTTAAGTGATGGGAAAAGATGGTTACTGCTCTCAAGGAGCTTACACTCTAGTTGGGGTAGACAATACAGAAAAGGGAGCTGAAAGAGGGACTGAGGGAAGGGAGAAGGAAGCAGACTATAGTGATGGGAGTCTTGAGACTCTAAAATGGAACTGGGAGAGGAGTGAAGGATGCATGGCTAGGACAGTTCCTCAAAATGGACTTTCTGGGAGGAACTCATCAATGGGAGGAGGGAGTTCAAGGCTGGGTAGAATCTTTCTGTGTTCAAAGCTGAGTGTGTGGACAAAAGGCACAACACAAGATAAATGAGGGGTAGGGGAAGGGGAAGAGGGTCATTGTTTTTTGTTGTTGTTTTTGGTGAGGCAATTGGGGTTAAATGACTTGCCCAGGGTCATACAGCTAGTAAGTGTTAAGTGTCTGACGCCAGATTTGAACTCAGGTCCTCCTGACTCCAGGGCTGGTGCTCTATCCACTGCGCCACCTAGCTGCCTGGGTCATTGTTTTTTTCTACCAATATAATCATATTCTCAGCTTTTTCACATTCAGAGACAGCCAGCTAGCTCAGAGCCTTTGAGGGCCTTTTCATTATTCTTTTACATGCAAAATTATAGTAAAAGGAGGTAAACAAAAGCACATGTAGCAGCCTTCTCCCAACTAATACATGTACCAGAAGGGTGGGTACCTAAAGGGGCAACTACCACCTCCTCCTATTCCAGGTGGTAACCATGAGAGGTTAGGCTTTTAACATTGTAGCTCACAAGCTCCCCCTAGCGTCCCACGAATAATCAATCTGTAAACTCATTGCTTAGAAAAGACATTGACTCTAATGGCACAGCAAGAACAGTACAGCTATCCTTTTAACATTGCAACTTTCCCCATCATGGTTTCGATATATCTCAGGGAGGCATAAGAAATTAAATGGGATTTGGCGGGGGGAGCTTTGTGGAAGCTGCAGATGAAACGTGAAGGTCAGCAGATGACACAGAGCCTATGGCTAAATAAATACTTAACCCAAATTTTACAGTAAGGTACTGTAACCACCCCATAAAAGAAAAAGAACAAATTCAGACTTTTTCTCTGGTATGAAGGAGGGCCAAAAAATTTGACGCAGATTTTCCAGATTGTAGGGGTATGGCACCCCTAATCTTCCTCTCCCCTTTTTGTTAAGTGGAAGGGATAACTGGAGTTATAAAGCATTCCTCTCTCTGCCCTGAAGTATTTTATTTTATTTTGTGGGGCAATGGAGGTTAAGTGACTTGCCCAGGGTCACACAGCTAGTAAGTGTCAAGTGTCTGAGGCCAGATTTGAACTCAGGTCCTCCTGCATCCAGGGCCAGTGCTTTATCCACTGCACCACCTAGCTGCCCCACTAAAGCATTCCTCTCAATCTGGGGTACAATGTGCCACTAATATATACAGAAGCCATGGGTCAAAGAGTCAGCACCAGCCTAATGTGCAATTGTAGTGAGGCATATGTGTAAGAAGCACATGTAGCCCAGGTAACTCACAATTCTTGAACCAATAGGCTTTGAGAACCTTAAGAGCCTCGAGATCCTTTCTCTCCTGAAGAGTTATCATGAAGTTTACTGAGGAGCACTGCGGTAGTGATGGAGAGGTCAGTTACTTTATGGTGAGGGGCACAACCTCTCAGCAGGACAGATATAGCTCAGCCGGCTTGCTCCTCCTGAGACTCTCTGCTGGAGAGGCTGAGATCTGCTCAGAGCAGTCTCTGTAGAGACCTAGCTTGGCCCCCCCTACTCCAGGTACTGTAGCTCCTTCTCCCTCAGTTACTGAAGACACAGAAAAGAAAGCTATCTGAAAAGTCCTTGACATTGTCAAATAGTACAACTTCAGTAATGGATGTGGTTTTATCGGTGGAAAATTTCACTAAAGAAGATGCATTACATTGTGTGTTTTTTATTATAAAAGTATTTTATTATTTTCCAGTTACATGTAGAGATAGTTTTCAACATTTGTTTTTATAAGATTTCTAGTTTCAAATTTTTCTCCTTCCCTTCCCTTCCTCCCCCCCCCAAGACAGCAAGTAATCTGATATAGGTTATATATGTACAATGCCATTAAACATATTTCTGCATTAGTCATGCTGTGAAAGAAGAATCAGAGCAAAAAGGAAAAACCTCAAAAAAGAAAAACAACAGCACCAAAAACAAAAGAAATAGTATGGTTCAATCTACATCCATATTCCACAGTTCTTTTTTTTTTCTGGATTTGAAGAGCCTTTTCCATCATGAGTCCTTTGGGACTATCTTGTACCATTGTATTGCTGAGAAGAATCAAGTCTATCACAGTTGATAAACACATAATATTGATACTGTGTACAATGTTCTCCTGATTCAATGCATTACATTGTGCAATGATCAACTGTGATGGACTTGGCTCTTCTCAGCAATACAATGATCCAAGACAATTCCAAAGAACTCATGATGGAAAATGTTCTCCACATCCAGAAAAAAAGAACTGTGGATTGTGGATACAGATTGAACCATGTGACAAATGCAGAAATATGTTTAATATGATTATACATATATAACCTATATCAGATTGCTTTCTGTCTTGGGGAGGTGGGAGGGAAGGGATGGAGGGAGAAAAATTTGGAACTAGAAACCTTATAAAAACAAATGTTGAAAACTATCTTTACATGTAACTGGAAAATAACAAAATACTTTTATGATAAAAAAAAAAAAGAAGATGCATTACCCTCAGCCTTATCTCAGTACCTTAAAGACTACTGAGTCTTGCCATCTGCCCTACAGATAAATACTCCTAAATGTGTTTTCTCCTTTAATTAGAATGGGAGCGCTTTGAGAGCAGAGACTGTCTTGATTTTTCTCTCTGCATCCCCAGCAGATAGTATAGTACTTGGCACATGGTAAATGCTTAATAAATGTTTCTCCATTTATTCATCTATCTCCCCCCATACAAAATGAAGGGAATATCTCCAGAGTTCTCATAATCTCTTGGAAGTTCATTACTTTCTCTCTATTGTTTTTCCCCCCTCCAAATTCTACCAGTTATGAATCCTCCCTCCCTCATATATGTACCATTCATTCAACTCAATACTTGGGACAGGGCAAAGGGGCAGGGGAGATCCTAGTACCTATTACATAATGAAAAATTACTTGAAAGCTGATCTACTCATATTTTGGATGACTACTCTCCTTCTACCAATTTGGGAAATTACTATTTTACCAACTTTGTTTTCAACTCCCCGTCTTACTGGGATCCAGCTGGGATATGGGAGTTTGTTTTAATGGACTACAAGCTTGTTATTGATATAGAAAATCACACAGCCTCTGATCTTGTCTATCTCACACAGACTCTGGCCTGGCTGTATTCTAAGATGCAGCTGCACAATCTCAGCTTTCCCACCTTGTCTGTCTCAGACAAGCTTTGGCCTTGAGGTACCCCAGCTACAATGCCAAGCCTCTCTTAACTCTCCCTTAACAGTATGCCAGCTGCAATGCCAAGCCTCCCCTAACCACTAGGCACCACTATGCATCCTTTGTTCGGTGAATAACTGACCTCATCTTCATTTGATAAACTTGCCACTATATCACACCTACTCTTGTTGTATATAACCAGGTGGGCTACAAGACTCATTGCGCATTGTTGGAGGGATGAAATCCTCCCCTTGAGTCTGAGCGTAATAAACAATCTCTCTCTCTCTCTCCACCTGGAGTACCTGGCTGAGTATTTTCTATGTCAATTGTGCCGTAACATTATGAGTCAATGAAGTAATATCAGCTAAGAATTTTGTGTGTGTGTGTGTGGGGCAATGAGGGTCAAGTGACTTGCCCAGGGTCACACAGCTAGTGTCAAGTGTCTGGGGCTGGATTTGAACTCAGGTTCTTCTGAATCCAGGGCCAGTGCTTTATCCACTGTGCCACCTAGCTGCCCCTAGCTAAGAAATTTAATATCATCTTGGGTTGCACTGAGAAGTGAGAGTCCTATTGTCCCCGGTCCTGGTCTGCCCACATCTGGAATGTTATTTTCAGTTCTGGGTACCACATTCTAGAAAGGACATTGACAAGCTAGAAGAAGGCAGCCTTGATGATGGGTGCAGGTTCCCCCTCTTTGGAGGTCTTTAAGCAGAGTCAGTATGATTCTCTGTTGGGTATGCTGTGGAGATCCCCCCTCCCACTGAGGAGAGCAAGATTCAATGTTCTCAAAAATCTCCTATTATAATCACTATGCATTTGCTAATGTGTTGTAATGTAATCTTTTTTTGTTTGTTTGGTAATATAATTTTTTTTTTTGTGGGACAATGGGGGTTAAGTGACTTGCCCAGGGTCACACAGTTAGTAAATGTCAAGTGTCTGAGGCTGGATTTTAATTCAGGTACTCCTGACTCCAGGGCCGGTGCTCTATCCACTGTACCACCTAGCTGCCCCCAGTAATGTAATCTTAAATCTGAGTAAACTAGAGTTTCTTGCCTAAGCAATGGTGTGACTTGCCATCACCGCCTAGTGGCTATCTATAGCCACTGCCTCTCATTTCAAATGCCCTGTGGGGGCAGCTAGGTGGCACAGTGGATAGAGCACCGGCCCTGGAGTCAGGAGTACCTGAGTTCAAATCCACCCTCAGACACTTAACACTTACTAGCTGTGTGACCCTGGGCAAGTCATTTAACCCCAATTGCCTCACACACACAAAAATAAGCCCTGTGGCATGAGGGAAGCTGCAAAGGAAACAATAGGCCTATTGTAGCTGAGGAACTTAAAACTTCCTTGGGAGAACTCAGGACAAACTCAATTCAATTCAGCAAAAACCAGGAAGCATTTTTTTTTTTAAATCCCTTCTATGTGCCTGCCATTGTGCTTTGCACTGAACATACAAAGACAAAAGCAAAATAGTCCTTGCTCTCAAGGAGCTTACATTCTAGCACAGGGTTATAATTTAAGGCAAATCAAAGGAGATGTTAGGGGAGCAGGAGGACAAAGAGGGAGTGAAGATAAGGGAAATCTTCACAGAAGAGATGACATCTGAGTTGGGCCAGAGTTCTGACAGGAAGAGTGAGTGGACAACATGGGGTACAGCTTGTACAAACATCTGGACCAGGGACAGATAGTAGTCCCAAAGAAATCACAAAAAAGAGAAAAGAAGCTACATGTACAAAAATATTTGTAGCAGCTCTTTTTGTGGAAGGAAAGAACTGGAAATTGAGGGGAATGCCCATCAATTGGGGAATGACTGAACAAGTTGTGGTATATGAATGTAATGGTGCTATTGTGTTTTAAGTACATAATCATACATGTATAACCCATATCTGATTGGTTGCCACCTCAGGGAGGGAGGAGGGGAAAGAGGGATAAAAATTGAAACCCCAAACTATAAATAAAAATGTTTATTACAAAATTTTAAAAAGAAAATAAAGAAATGATGAGCAGGCAGACTTCAGAAAAACATGGAAACATTCACATGCACTAAAAGAAAAAACAAAACCCAAACATTCACATGCACTGATGCTTACTGAAGTGAGCAGAACTAGAAGAACATTGCACATAATCAACCGTGATAGACTCAGCAATACAATGATCCGAGACAATTCCAAAGACTCACGATGGAAAATGCTATCCACATCTAGAGGAATAATTATGGAGTCTGAATGCAGATTGAAGCATACGATTTTCACTTGTTTTGGTTTTTTGTGGCTTTTTGCTTTTGTTCTGCTTCTTCTTTTGCAATACAACTAATGTGGAAATATGTTTACATGATTGCGCATGCATAACCTATATCCGTTTGCTTACTCTCTTGAGAAGGAAGGATAGGAAGGAGGGAGAAAAAAACTGAAACTCAAAATCATGTAAAAAATGAACATTGAAAACTATCTTTACATGTAATTGGAAAAAATAAAATACTATTTACAAAAAAAGATTAGGACTGAAGATATGGGTCTCAAAGTCATTTATATAGAGTTTATTAATGAATAGACAAGATCTGGCAGATAAGATCACAAAGAGTATATGTATATATGTATGGGTATGGGTATGGGTATATATATGTATATGTATACATACATATATGGAAAGAGAGAGAAGAAAGGAGAGAGACAAAGAGAGAATGAGCACACTAAGACAGAGCCCTGGGAGGTGAGGGTGGGGTGTGGATATTACCCAGTGAACATAAAATATACACCAATGACTATATTTTACATAATTATAATTCTAAATTGTATGAATTAGATTTTAAGCTTCTTGAGATCAGGGACTGTCGTTTGCCTCTTTTTGTATCCCCAGCAGTTAGAACAGTGCCTGGCGCACAGTAGGTACTTGATAAATGTTGGTTGGTTGATTCATTTATTGAATGCAAATACATGCAATGATTTTACAGTATTCATTGTTCACAGTAATTGGGGTCTGGCTTTATGAAATTATCTGCCAGAAGAGCTGGTCTCAAAATGAGGAAAACCTGGGTTCAAGTCCTTCCTTGGACACATAAAGGCTGTATGACCTTGGGTAAGTCATCTAAGTCTAAACGTTCCAGAGACTTGTAGAGTAGGGGCTGATCTACATTGACTGAGGAATTTCTTCCCTGGGAGCTACAAGTAAATGAAGAGAGGTCTGACTGTGATAAGAAATGGAGTTATAGAGATGAAAAGAAGGGGGTAGGGGAGGAGAAACACCATCACTTGCCACCAAGGAGTTTGCATTCTTTTCTTTTTATGATTTATGTTTTAAATTTTTAATTGATATACAGGATGTCCTAAAAGATATTAACACTTAAAACCACCCTAAGACTTTTGGGACATGCTGTAATTTGCTTTTCCATCATGAGCTGTTTCCCTACCAGAGGAATACAGTGTGTACACAGAGAAATAAACACAAGGTAATTGGATACGTAAGTATTTATGTAAAGAAAGCTATCTCAGTCTTGGCACATCTCTAGAAAAAGCTGTGAAATGTTACATAGGCTTTGGGTCACTACTAGGCAGAAGTTCTGGGGGTTGCAGGAAAGGTTTTAGTGGTTGGAGCCAGTGAGGATTATCAAGGATTCCCTTGCTATCTGGCTTCCTTCCCTACCCTTCTACTTAGGCTAATCTCCTACTGGGTCCCCAATGATCCCATTACATCAAGTCTTCAGTTCTCTTTCTCCAGGCACTGTAGTTCTCACCACTAATGAATGCCTCTTCTTTCTGGACACTCCTTTGTCCACTGGCTTCTTCTAATTCTTACCCTTTCTAGCTAATCTCTTCTTCACTGTCTGTTTTTATTGACTCTCTTCCTTTCTCCAATCCCCTTAAGAATTCCCAAGGTTTTTTCCCTTGCTTTCTTGTCACTAAACTTTCTCCTTAAGTGAGCTCATACATCCATAGAACTTCCATTATCACCTTTCTGCATTGATTCCTATGAATTTCCTCATTATCTCTTCCAAATCTTCATTATACTCCTGCCACCAGATCTGATCACCAGATCTACATCTCCAGTTGTCCAGAGTATTATGGGATTGTAGTTTTAGAACTAGAACAGACCTCAGAAGTTATCCATACCCAACCCCTTTATTTCATTTCATTTCTTTAAATATGTTTATTGGTACTTCTTCTTTACATATCTCTATTGCTTCCCCACAACTTACCTCTCCCATCCCTAAACTCTTTGTTGTGACATGTAAATGCAATCAAGTAAAACAAATCAACAAATTGGCCTAAATCTAAAAATGTGTGCCTCATTCCGAACTGATAGACCACCGGCTAAGGTCTGAGGCATGCTTCACCAACAGTCCTCTGAAGTACACTCACCAGAGCAGAGATGTCAGCCACAGCCCCCAACACTTTCAAGTGCCTACTGAATCAGATCAAAATATAATTGGGAAATATTTAACATAATAGCTAGGTGGTGTAGTGGATAGAACACTGGCCCTGAAGTTGGGAGGACCTGAGTTCAAATCTGACCTTAGACACTTACTAGCTGTGTGACCCTGGGCAAGTCACTTAACTCCAATTACCTTAAACATCTAAGGCCTTCTCCAGTCATTCTGATAATGTATCTTGCCATTGGACCCAGATGGTTCTTGAGGAGAGAGTGAGGCTAGTGATTTTGCACAGACTTCCCTCACTTAAATCCAGTTCACTGCAAGTCGTGACATCACCCCAATGTCACAGTCCTCTTCAAGAATGAAAGAAAAATGGAGAAGCTGTGGAAAAATTGGAACACTAATGCATTGTCTGTAGAGTTGAGAACTGATTCAACCATTCTGGAGAGCAATTTGGAACTATGCCAATAGTGACTCAGCAATACCACTACTAGGTCTGTATGCCAAAGAGATCATAAAAAAGGGAAAAGGACCCACATGAACAAAAATATTTATATCAGCTCTCTTTGTGGTGGCGAATTGGAAATCAAGGGAATGCCCATCAGTTGGAGAATGACTGAACAAGTTGTGGTATATGAATATAATGGAATACTATTGTGCTATAAGAAATGATAAGCAGGGGGCAGCTAGGTGGTGCAGTGGATAAAGCACTGGCCCTGGATTCAGGAGGACCTGAATCTGGCCTCAGACACTTGACACTTACTAGCTGTGTGACCCTAGACAAGTCACTTAACCCTCACTGCCCTGCAAAACAAAAACAAGAAGAAAGAAAGGAAGAAAGAAAGAAAGAAAGAAAGAAGAAATGATAAGCAGATGGACTTCAGAAAAACTTGGAAAGACTTAACATGAATTGATGCTGAGTGAAATGAGCAGAAACAGTAGAACATTGTACACAATAATAGCAACGTTTTGCGATGATCAACTGTGATAGACTTAGCTCTTTTCTCAGCAATACAATGATCCAAGACAATTCCAAAGGACTCATGATAAAAAATGCTCTCTACATCCAGAAAAAAAGAACTGTGGAATCTGAATGCAGATTGAACCATACTGTTTCTACTGTTTTTTTCTTTTTTGAGGTTTTTCTCTTTTGTTCTGATTCTTCTTCATCCACAACATGACTAATACAGAAATAAGTTTAATGTGATTGTGCATATATAACCTATATCAGATTGCTTTCTGTCTTGGGAAGGGGGGAGGGAAGGGAAGGAGGAAAAATTTTGGAGCTAGAAATCTTATAAAAACAAATGTTGAAAACTATCTCTACATGTGACTGGAAAATAATAAAATACTTTTATGATGAAAAAGAATGAAAGATAACAACAACAAAAGCAACAAATAAAAATATAATAAAAGATAGATAACTCTACATTTCAAAACTAAGTCAATGTGTGGCAGCAGGAATGCTTATGTCCAAGACAGAACTCATCATCTTTCTCCCCAACCCCACTGTTCTTCCTTTTCTTTTCCCTGTCAAAAGCACCACCACCCTTTCAGTCACACTGCCTCAAAACTTAGATGTCACCTCAACTCTTCACTCTCCCTCACTACTTCTCTCCCATATCTAAGCAGTTGGGAAGACTTGTAGAATTTGTCTTCCTGACATCTCTCATATGTGCCCCCTTCTCTCCTCTCTCTGTCACTACCCTTGTGCAGGCATTCATCACCTCACACCTAGATTATTACAAGAACCTCCTCGTTTGTTTCATTGCCTCAAGTTGCTTCCTATTCCAATACATCCTCCATTCATCTGTTAAATTGATCTTCCTAGAGCACATGTCACCCTCACAGTGACCTCCAGGATCAAACATAAAAACCTCCGTTAAGCTTTTTTTTTTTTTTGCGGGGCAATGAGAGTCAAGTGACTTGCCCAGGGTCACATAGGTAGTAAGTGTCAAGTGTCTGAGGCCAGATTTGAACTCAGGTCCTCCTGAATCCAGGGCTGGTGCTTTATCCACTGCACCACCCAGCTGCTCCCCTTTATAGTCTTCTTATACATCACTCTCCTCTTCCATAAAGTCTGTGATCAGTGACACTGGCCTCTTTGCTGTTGCTTTCATAAAACACTCCATTTCTCCACTCAGTGCAATTTCATCAGCTGTCCCTCATACCTCAAATTCTCTTCCTCTTCATCTCTACCTTTTGGGTCTCCTGGCTTCCTTCAGGTCCTGATTAAAATCCTACCTTTTGTAAGAAGCCTTTCCTGGTCCCCTTAATGGTACTGCCTTCTGTTTAAGATTATCTCTAATTTATCCTGTATAAATCTTGGTTGTCAATAGTTGTTTTCATGTTGTCTCTTTATTAGACTAGAAGTTTCTGGAGAACAGAGAGTTTTTGTTTTGTTTTGTTTTTCTCCTATGTCCAGCACTTAGCTGAGACATTGGTTGTTGTCCTTCATTCTCAAAGAGGGCTAAAATGACATCATTATGTTAGAGTCAGGTTACAGTGTGTCCTACTGTAGTTGATCACACCAATACAAGCTCAGAATGCTCTGCCACAGGTTGGGTACAAATAATCCATGTAAGCATTTGTGGATTCTCTAAATTTGTGCATCTCACCTTTCTTTTGAGCTACTTTGATTCTGCTTTGCTCATAGAGCATAGCACCTTCTTTGATGAGGCCACGCCATGCTGGGCAATCCTGTGCCAGTGTCTCCCATGCCATGCATTCAGTTCCAAAGTTCTTGAGAGACCTTGAGAGCATCCTTATATCACTTTTTCTGACCACCATGTCAGTACATGCCTTCTGTGAGTTCTCCATAAAGCAAATTGGGACATAGTAGAGATTCAATAAATGCTTGTTAGCTTGACAGTGGGGGCAAGTACGGCATGACTGTGTAGGTGCTGTGCCTAAGGCAGATGCTTTGCATGCGTCTAAATCTGTATCAACATATCAATATGTAGATATAGATACGTAGCAGAATGGAGCCCCACGTGTAGAAAAGGGCCTGTGGATGGTGAAAATTGCTATTAGGTGGGACTCAAAGCGAGGCAGAACATACATCTCTAACCTCTTCTCACCCTTCCTTCCCCAAGGGAGAGTTTCATTTCTGCTGGGAAGGGAAGCAGGAATGGCTAGAGGCCATTTTCCTTGAAAAGAGGAAGTACTGAGCTAGAAGTATATTCATCTGCTCCCTTAACACTGTTACTTTAAAGGATATGTTCAGGTTCCATCTAACTTCTGATCAATTTGTCATTTGTGGGGAATGGGGACCCCAAGCTCTATGTCCAAGGCTTGGCCCCTTTCCCACCAAATACCTTTTCCATAATGAACATACATAGATAATAGTTAAGAAACCCATTTATCCAAATTGTAACCAACTCAAAGTCCGAGAAGGCATAAATAGTGATGTAGGGATAGATTTAATTGATCAAATTGATCATGAGGTGTCCCAAAGAATTACAAGACTCATTGACTCAGTTTCCCAAGTTTTATTGAAATACTGTGTCGATCACAGGGAGAATTAACCAAAGGTGTCTGGAACAGGGAGAGGAAACAGGGTTGTATGTATAGTGAGAAAAGTAGGTTATCTCCTCATTATCTTAATCTCCTCCCTAGGGAGGTTCATATCCTATTTTAGAGTTCCTGGGCTCCTAAGATGTCCTCCAAGGTGGGCACCTTTCTCACTAGGTGTGTGTTTTTGGAGTTTAAATGTCTTAAGGTGAACCTAAGGACACATTTGGTCTTTTCTGAGCATGTTCATAAAGACATGCTCATACTTATCAGAGCCAGAGGGTCTCTCTGTTTATGATATTTCTTTACTTTACAATCTGGTTTCTAGGTGTCCTGTCATCTAGGAATGGTCCCTGGTTACCTTCCCTAAGCTTCTGTTGATATTGTTAGTTGATAGGGACTCGAACCCTCTTCGTTACTGTTGATAAAAACTTAGATCTTAGTTTCTCTATTAACCCTTTTAGCTACTATTGATAGGTTATCTGTTAACCCTTTTAGCCTCCTCCATCACATAGGACAATATATTCCAGACAACCAGAGTAAATGAGAATCCACAAATGGGGGAGGTGATGCAGAAGGAAAGCTAGCGCAATTGAGAGATGGAGAGCAAGATGGGATGAGTCCTGGATCTCATTCCAATGAGAAACTTTGCAGAAGTCTCTAGAGTAACAAGTTAGGGACAGCACATGATGAAGACTGCCTACTCCTCTCATGTCTTCTCTTTATATGCCTTTTTTTTTGGGGGGGGGGGCGGGACAATGAGGGTTAAGTGTGAGGAAAAAATCCATCCTCTTCTCAATAATTCTCAGGAACTCAGCAGCGAGGTGACAAAGGCTTTATTTCATTCTCATGAGAATGAGGCACCCTAGTGTGCAGCTAGTGGGTGCCCAGAAAGGGGGCTCACAGGCCCTGTTTTATACCCTAGTCCCTAACTCGAATGGACCTTCCCCTTTTTCATCACTGGTGGGGTTACAATCTACATGCAAAAGCTAGCTAATCGGAACGCAGTATTCCCACCCTTCTTCCTTGTACCAGCATAACTCAGGAGTGGACCTTATACTTCCGGAGAGGACCTTATTTAGACCAGGACTCCTTGAACCATGTGACCTTGCTAACCTGAGGGGGAGGAGGGGATCTGAGACCTTTGTCCTACAAACAGGTCAGGGGGAATATGACTGACTGTTATATCCACATTGAGAGGAGACAACTACCCATTTCTCACATTAAGTGACTTGCCCAGGGTCACACAGCTAGTAAGTGTCAAATGTCTGAGGTCAAATTTGAACTCAGGTCCTCCTGAATCCAGGGCTGGTGCTTTATCCACTTCACCACCTAGCAGCCTCTCCTCTCATGTCTTCTCAAGAGTCTTCCTTCTGTGATCTGAAATGGAGTCAGCATCTTCCAATTTCTCTTTCAAAGCTGGAAACTAGTAAAGCCTACAGCAATTCCCCATTAAAAGACTTGAGGCTTGACTAGTCCCAAAGGGAACTGGCCCTGAACAGTCTTGAAGGACTGGCTGAGAATTGAAACTCTCCCTTCTCCCCACCTTTGCCCTGCCTCTCAAGCAGGGCAGGGCCTTCATCTCCACCAATAAGCAGAGAGTCCTATCTCAATGGGCTTTGGGACAGAGGTTACAGAAATAATATACAAAATAATCCAAACTGAATGTTGTAAAATTATAAAGATCAAGATTAATCTCAAAGAAGAGACAAGAGCCAATCCTTTGCAGAGTTTGGGGTCCCCAGGCGTGGAGCATTGAATGCAGTCATATATTTCTATGTGTTGATTGGTTTTGCCTGATATATTATTTTGCTGAATTAAAAAACGTTATTTGTTAAATAATCTATTTTCCACAATCTTTTGCTCCCTGTCCCCTCTCCTCCCTCACCCATAAATTTCAAATTTCTTAATCCTTAGGTTTAAATAAATGTTGGAGTTACTCATCATTAACAGTGTAACAAACAATAAAACAAAAGCAAATAATCATTTACAATGTTTCTATTGTGGGAAAGATCACAGCCAAAGTCACCTTTAGCGACCTACAACTGCTGCCCCAAGAAGAGAATTTAATTAGTATCCTGAGAGAGCTGGATGTTGGGACTATTTTCAGAATTGAAAAGACAGCAGTTAGGGGGCAGATAGGTGGTACAACGGATAAAGCACCGGCCCTGGAGTCAGGAGGACCTGAGTTCAAATCCGCCTCAGACACTTGACACTTACTAGCTGTGTGACCTTGGGCAAGTCACTTAACCCTCATTCCCCACCCTACCCCACCCCAAATAAATTCTCTTCTTAGTGTATAAAGAACATGTGGAGCCCAGCAGCCTGACTCTAGCTGGGTTGAAGGGTAAGCAGTTTAACGATTTGGGGGGCATAGAGGCAGCTACATATTACAGTGGATGGAGCAGTGACCTTGGAATCAGTAAAACTTGAGTTCAAATCCAACCTCAAAACAGTTACTAGCTGCATGACCCTGGCTAGGTTACTTAACCTCAGTTTCTTTCTCTTTAAAATGAGGATAATAATAGCACCTACCTCCTAGGGCTGTTATGAGGATGAAATGAAATAATATTTGTAAAACACATTGCAAAGCTTAAAGTGTTATGTAAATGCTAGTTGTAGTAGTAGTAGTAGCAGCAGCAGCAGCAGCAGCAGTAGCAGTAGTAGTAGTAGTAGTAGTAGTAGTAGTAGTAGTAGTAGTAGTAGTAGTAGTAGCAGCTATGAAGTGCTTTCCAGAATGGCTGGATCAATTCACATCAATTTCATCAACAATGCATCCATGTGACTGTTTCCACAAAGTCTTTCCTACATTTATCATCTTTCTTTTTGGGTCAGTTCTCCCCATCCGGCAGGTGTAGGTGGAACCTGAGTTGCTTTAAGTTGCATTTCTCTAGTTATTAGTGATTTGGGACATTTTTTCCATATGGGCAGTGGATACTTTGGATGCCTGCCTGTTCATATCCTTTTGGCCATTTATCAAGTGGGAGAAATCAGGCTCCTCTATTTGCAAAGGAAGAAAGTGAGGCCCAGGGAGGCAAAGGCCAGAGGTCACACGCCACAGGGAGCAGAGTCGAATCCGAACCCAGGACCTCGGACTCATCGCTCTTTTCCTCCAGACAGGGCAGCTTTGCGCGCGCATCATTTCAAAAACCCGACAAACTGCGCAACCCGTTTCCCCTGAGCACGCACACGTGCCTGGGGATAAGGAACAGAAAGGCGGGCGCTTTGTTCCTCCCCCGCGACCTGCCCGTAGGTGGGAGGGGGTGTGTGTGGTGCGCGAGGAGCCAAACTGGAAAGGGGCGGGGGGGGGGGAAGGAGGGGGTCCGCCGGCACGCCGCTCGCGGGGCACAGCGACGCCCCACTCCACTCCCCCCGACCCCCGCCCTCAGACGCATGCGCGAGGAGAGGGCAGGACAGGGAGGAAGGGGTGGGCGCACCGTACTTCACTTCCGGCGCCAGGGGATGCGCATCCGGGTCGCGTTGCCGCCGCCGCCGCTGCTGCCGCCGTCGCCTCCGCCACCGTCGCTGCTGCCACCACCACCTCCTCCTCTTCTTACGCCGCCGCCGCCTCCTCCTCCAGCTCGGGCTGCCGCGGGGCCAGACGAGTCCCCATGCCCCTGTCCCGCCGGGGGCGCCGCCGCCGCCGCTGCCCGGTGAGTCCTCGCTTCTGCCCCAGCCCCGGCGGCCCGAGAGTGGTGTGGACTTTCGGGGCTCGGGGTGTTCGGGGCTCTTGGCGCCCCCGGCCCCGGCGCCTGCAGGACCTCGGGCTGCCCCCTGCTTGGCCGGTCCCCAGGCTGGGCAGGTTCATGTGAAAGTCCCCGGGTGTCGGCGTCGGAGCCCCGGGTGGGGAGTCTCTGGACCTGGGTTCGAGTTCTGCCTAGGTTGCCTAGGAGTTGTGTGACCTTGGGCAAGGCCCCGCCCCATTTTGGGTCTCGGTTTCCTCACTTGCAAAAAGAGGGAGTTAGCTTCTGTTTCTCACGTTTCTTTAGCCTAGTAATCTCCCTGGATCTCGGACTTCCAGGCACTCCTCACTTGCGGGGATCAGGATAGTCAGAGCCCTGTTAGGGGTATTCTGGGGTAAGAGCTATTTATTCACTTGAATTCGACCGACGGTGTAAGTGCTGGGGATCCATGGGATGGGACCGTGCTATGTGCATTCCCTGTGCCTAGTGAGAAAAGGAGGCGCCTAAGAAGTCAACAAGCATTTGCTGTCTTTATTATTCATAACCACAGTAGCGATAGCTAGCGTTCTTTTCACACTTTAAGATTTGGAAAGTGATTTACACGTATTTTGTTTTCCCTTCCTAACCACCTTGGGAGGTAGGTGCTATTGTTATTCCCATTTTATTGGTGAGGAAATTGAGGCCTAAGGAGTTTAAGTGATTTGCCCAGGGTCACACAGTAAGCGACTGAAGCTGGATCTGAATTCAGGCTTTACTGACTCCAAGCCCAGTACTTTTCACTGGGCCACCCAGTGTCGATATTAAGCACTTGGTAGGGGACTGTGCTAAGTGCTGGGGAAACAAAGACAAAAACTTAGTCCGTGCCTTGAAGAAACCTACATTCCAGTAGATTAGAAAACACAAAGAACTATGCATATGAAGAATATATACACTGCAAATGGTAGGTGACATCAGGGGGAAGGTGCAAGAAGTATGTGGGGTGGGAGTGAGATAGGCAACCAGGGGATAGCCTGGACTAGGAAAGACCTCCTTCAGGAGATGGAATTTTAGTTGTGTTAAAAAGGAAATGTTTGTTCATTGGTTAATAGACACCCCCCCCCAAATAACTCAAAGATAAGAAGAAAAATCTTGGATCCCAAAGAGCTTACTTTTTCTTGGGAGGAGGTGGCTGCAGAACCTTCATCCATGAAAAAAGTACAAGGAGAATTGAATCAGGGAGAGCCCTAACCACTTGGGTCCATGAGGAAATTTTGTTGGGGATGGTTATATGTGAGTTAACCCTTGAAGGAAAACAGGGACTCTCTTGTATCTGATGGGGGCACAGAGTTTGAGGAAGTAGTTCAGTTTGGCTGGAATTTAAGAGTTGGTTATGAGGATTAGTATAATTGATAAAAACGTTAATTCAGGAACTGCAGGGCTCCTGGGTGTGGATTTAAAGTCCTGTAGTAGAACTGCCCTGGAATTTGGAGGAATAACAACCTCGAGATTTTCCCACGGTTGTCCTGTGGGCCCTTGGCTTGGCCTGGAAGAATGAGCTTAGATTTGGGTCTCTGACACCCCCCCCCCCCCAGCCTCCCTATACAGCAGAGTCAGTAGATGCTGTGCTTATGACTGTGTCTAGCTACAATTTTGCGTGTGATTTTGTTGTTCATTGATGGCATAATCATCCATCATTCTTAGGTGTTTTATTCTATCTCAGAGGAAGTGTGGTATTCTGGAGTCACCTGAGTTCAGATCCTGCCTTTGACATTCATTAATTTAGAGCCATGGACAAGTCTCTCGTGAGTTCATTCTTTAAATTCAGTCAGTCCTCAGACTTTTGTTAAGCAATTACAGTGTTCCAGCACTGTACTAAATGCTGACTGTACTATACAAAGAAAGGTCAAAACTGTCTTCCCTGTGCCTTAAGGAGCTTACCTTCTGATGGGGGATGCAACTTGCAAAAAAACTCCACCTACGATAGCACAGTGGATAAAGCACTGGATCTGGATTCA
This sequence comes from Dromiciops gliroides, assembly GCF_019393635.1. Classification (NCBI taxonomy): domain Eukaryota; kingdom Metazoa; phylum Chordata; class Mammalia; order Microbiotheria; family Microbiotheriidae; genus Dromiciops; species Dromiciops gliroides. The sequence goes on from NC_057863.1 coordinate 604,348,154, forward strand.
GGAGGACCTGAGTTCTGGGCAAGTCACTTAACCCTCATTGTCCCACAAAAAAACAACAATCCACAAACAAAAAGAGGGGGGTATCTCTGGGTCCCCCAAGAAAAAAGCTCCACCTAGGAGATAGAGACAGTGTAAATGGAAGGTAGTCTCTATGGGAAGGTTCTTTAGAGGAGGAGAGGACCAGGAAGGGCCTCCTGCAGGAGCTGAGATGGGAACTGATTCTTGAAGGAAACTTTGAGAAGTGAGTGAGGAGGGAAGGCATTCCTCTCAGATAGGAGAGAGAGGAACAGTAAGAAGGCTGGTGTCCCTGGATCATAGAGCGTGGGGAAAAGGAGCAAAGTCTAAGAAGCCTGGAAAGGGAGGAAGGGCTTTTAGGGGCCAGAGGATTTTGTAGTTGGACTTAGAGGTAATAGGGAGCCCCTGGAGTTTGGAGGAGTGGACAGCTTCAATGTGAATTATCTGTCAGAATAGAGGATGGATATATACAGGTGAGCCAATAAGCAGGGCGGTACAACCAGCCCTGTTTTTCCCACAGGCTTTAATTATGTATCACTTCAGCATTTTCTTCTTTTGTGATGCCCAAGTTTTGTGCGGGTTGGAGTTTTAAAAAATGGAAGAAATTTTGCTATACTGATTCAGTATAGTGCTGAAATTATGTATTTCCTTCTCTTCTACCCCCCCCCCCAATATATTTTCTTCCAAAGACCTAATTTATTTTCTATGCACATTTCATAATGTCCATTCAGATTTAGTGTCCAGGTTTATATCTCTCCTGGTGCCTCAACAGTTTCCTTTTGTTTTTGTTTTCATGGTATTAAAAAATTCATATTGCTTCCTCTTTTCTCCCCTCACATAATTTCTAGTCACTATTCAACACCATAGGATGTTTGAGGGGGGGAAGTCTCTCATTTTACCAATGAGGAAATTGAAGCTTAGAGTATTTTAGCAGCTTGTTCTGTCACATAGCTAGCAGAACCAGAACTAGAACCTGGATTTCCTAACATCTAATCCTGTGGGGTTTTTCCATCCATTATAACTCTTTCCTCCTTCTCTGTATAGTATATTTTAATATTCTTCATCTCTGTTCACTTTTCTCTTCTTTTAGTAATTTTCCTCTCTGATACTTTAGATGCCATACTTTGAGCAATTATCAAAAAACTAGAAGGTTTCTTTCCTAAATCTCTTTTTGAAGATTATCGAAATTTTTGTTTTCTTACCTGTAAAATGAGGGAATTGGACCAAATCATCACTAAGGTCCCATGTATTGCTAAAATTCTGTAGTTCCTAAATAGATTATAAATCAAACATTTTGTTCTCATGGCATAAGTTTGAAGTATGTTCATTTTCTCTATTTTCTTCAATCAACAAACGTTAATTTTGTTCCATCTAAGAGGCTGTCTTGTAGTGTGTAGTGAGCCAGCCTTGGAAGCTGGGATGTCTGGGATCAAGTCATGAATGAGGAGAGGATATTTTCTTACCATGCTTCCCCAAATGAAATCACAGGTCTGATCCAAAAACAAAAGCACCAGGGGTGGTGCAGTAGATAAAGCACCAGCCCTGGATTCAGGAGGACCCGAGTTCAAATCCGGCCTCAGACACTTGACACTTACTAGCTGTGTGACAATGGGCAAGTCATTTAATCCTCATTGCCTTGAAAAAAACAAAAAACAAAAACAAAAGCACCAAGATTCTTTACCAAGTATTGGGTTTAGGAAGACAAAACCAAAACTGTTTCTGTCTTCTTGCATACTGTCAGGGGAAACAGCCTGCCCAGTACTCATCTAAGCACATTTTAGATAGATACAAAATAAATACAAGGTAACTAACATGGCAGTGAAGTGAGTGAGGCTTTAGCCTCTGGGACTAGGAAAGAATTCGGTACAGGGATGCCTGAGCTGAATTTTGGTAGAAGCCAGAGATTGACCGTAAGAGGTGGAGGGAGAGCATTCCAAGCAAGGGAAACAGCCTAGATAAAGGCCCAGAGGCAGGAGAGGGGCCATCTTTTTCAGAGAACAGCTAGTGGATCAGTATGACAGGGGAGCAATGTGTGGTGAGTTTAGACAGGTGTACTGGAACTCCCTCCCAAGGACAGCAAGCAGTTTGATATAGGTTATACATTACAATCATGTAAAACATTTCCACATTAGTCATGTTGTAAGAGAAGAATCAGGACAAAAGGAAAAAAAAACACAAGAAAGAGTAAACAAGAACAATAACAAAGAAGCAATAACAAAAGTGAAAATAGTCTGCTTCAATCTGCATTCAGACTCCATGGTTCTTTTTCTGAATGTGGAGAGCATTTTCCACCATAAGTTTTTTGGCATTGTCTTGGATCATTGCATTGCTGAGAAGTGTTAAATCTATCACAGTTGATCATTACACAGTGGTGTTGATACTGTGTACAATGTTCTCTTGGTTTTGCTCATTTCACTCGGCATCAGTTCTTGTAAGTGTTTCCAGGTTTTTCTGAACTCCATCTGCTTATCATTTCTTATAGCACAAAAGTATTCCATTACATTCATATACCACAACTTGTTCAGCTATTCCCCAATTGATGGGCATCCCCTCAATTTTCAATTCTTTGCTACCACAGAAAGAGCAGCTATAAATATTTTTGTACATGTGGGTCCTTTTCCCTTTTTTATGATTTTTGGGATATAGACCTAGTAGTGGTATTGCTGGGTCACAGGCTATGTACTGTCCCTAGGGCATGGTTCCAAATTGCTCTCCAGAATGGTTGGATCAGTTCACAGCTCCACCAACAGTGCATTTGTGTCCAATTTTCCCACATCTTCTCCAACATTTATTATTTCCCTTTTTTGTCATATTAGCCATTTGGATAGGTGTGAGCTGGTACCACAGAGTGGGGTGTTTTTGTTTTGTTTTTGTTTGTTTGTTTGTTTTGGGCAGGGCAATAAGGATTAAGAGACTTGTCCAGGATCTCACAGCTAGTGTCAAGTGTCTGAGGTTGGATTTGAACTTGGGTCCTCCTGAATCCAGGGCCAGTACTTTATCCACTGTGCTACTTAGCTACCCCCTCAGAGTAGTTTTAATTTGCATTTCTCTAACCAGTAGTGTTTGAGAACATTAAAAAAAAATATGGCTGTAGATAGCTTTAATTTCATTGTTTGTATACTGCCTGTTCATATCCCTTCACCATTTCTAAGTTGGGGAATGACTTGTATTCTTATATATTTGATTCAGTTCTCTATGTATTTAGATATGAAGCCTTTATCAGAACACTGTAAAAATTGTTTCCCATCTTTCTGCTTTCCTTCTAATCTTGTTTTCATTGGTTTTGTTTGTGCAAACACTTTTAAGTTTAATGTAGTCAAAATCATGCTGCATTTTGTAATGTTCTCTATCTAATCTTTGGTCATAAATTCTTCCCCTCTCCATAGATATGACAAGTAAATTATTCCTTCCTTTTCTAATTTGCTTATGGTGTCACCCTTTATGTCTAGATCTTGTAGACATTTTTTGACTTTACTTTGGTGTATGGTGTAAGATGATGGTCTATGTCTAGTTTCTGCCATACTATTTTCCAGTTCTCCCAGCATTTTTTGTCAAATAATGAGTTCTTATCCCAGAAGCTGAAGTCTTTGGGTTTATCAAACCTGAGATTTAAGCAATTTCTTTAAGCAGCACTTTCTTCTCTTTACCTTTATCATGAAGACAAGGCAACAAGCATTTATTAAGTACTTACTATGTGCTAGGCACTGTCCTAAGTTAAGTAGTGTAGTTAGAATATTACTTAAATAGTACTTAAAACAAAGTCTCCATAATTGTGGCATATCTTGGACCTCAGCTCATTCCAAACCCACTTCAGGCCTCCCCTGCTGTTTTTAGCAAAGCCTGTTGGATATAAGCCAGGTCAGGCCTGGAGGATGGTAACCAATATCCTCTAGGTGGTCTCCCCCTTCCCATCAGTGAGTTGTCAGTCAAGGAGCATTTATTAAGCACTTACTGTGTTCTAGGCAACTATGCTGAGCACTGAGGATACAAAGAAAGTCATAGTCCTGCTCCTGTCCTCAAAACTCACTTTCTTTTTTTCTTCTTCTTCTTTTTTTTGGGGGGGGGGGGGCAATGAGGGTTAAGTGACTTGCCCAGGGTCACACAGGTGGTAAGTATCAAGTGTCTGAGGTGGGATTTGAACTCAGGTCCTCCTGAATTCTAGGCCTGTGCTTTATCCTCTGCGCCACCTAGCAGCCCCCTCAAAACTCACTTTCTAATATAAATAAATAATCTTGTCCCTCTAAGGTATATACAGTGTAAATGAAAGATAATATCAGAAGGAAGGCACTAGCAGGTAGGATTGGGAAAGGCCTACAGCCAAAAGTGGGATTGGGAGTTTAGTGATAAAGGAAGCCAGAGAAATGTGGATGTGGAAGTAAGAGTGAATACAATCCAGTGTGAGGACCCGCAAGGGGGCCAATGTATCTGGATCAAAGAGTGTGGAGAGAGGTATGGGGTGAGACTGCTCAAGTAAGAAGAGGCCAGGTGGGGAAAGGCATTAAGTTCTAGACAGAGGAATTTGTATTTGATCTTAGAGGTCATAGGAAATGTGGTGAGACTTGCACTACGCTTAAGGAAAATCACTTTGGCAGCTGCGTGGAAGGTGGTTTGAAGAGAAGGGAGTCTTAAGGCAGGGAGAGCTGCCTTCTGGTAGTAGTCTAGACCAGAGATGATCAGAACCCATGCTGTGGTGGCGGCTGAGTGGAGAGAAGGGGAAGTGGATTAAAATTCTTGTGAAGAAAGAAATAAGATTGACAAGTGATTTATTATGTAACTGAGTGAGGTGTTGAGGATGACTGAAGTTGTGTGTTTGGGAAGGTGGTGGGCCTTCTCCAAGAAAGAGTAAATTGAGACAGAAAAGTTTGAGAGTAAGATAAAGAATTCTTTTTAAAAAATTTTTTTGGATATTTTGGAATTTGAGGTGACTGAGCCATCCTGTTTGAGATATTCAAAAAAGCAGTTGATCTGGGAATCATGTGTTGTTTAGAGGTTTTAGTTGTCGACCCCATTTGGGGTTTTCTTGGCAAAAATACTGGATGCTTTGCCATTTCCTTCTCCAGGGTCCCTATTTTACAGTTGAGGAAGCCAAGGCAAATAGAGGTTAAGTGACTTGCTTAGGGTCACACAACTAGTGTCTGAGGTTGGATTTGAACTCAGGTACTCCTAGCTCCAGACCCAGTCCGCTATCCTCAGCACCACCCAACTGCTGTGAATCATGTTTATAGAGATAATATCAAGTGAGAATAGAATAAAGCAAGGACTCTTAATTTTTTTCTATATTATAAGACCTCTTTGACAGTCTGGTGAAACCTTTGGATGCCTTCTCAGAAGAATGTTGGGGTTTTTTTTTTGTTGTTGTTGTTGTTTTGGTGAGGCAGTTGGGGTTAAGTGACTTGCCCAGGGTCACACAGCTAGTAAGTGTCAAGTGTCTGAGGCCGGATTTGAACTCAGGTCCTCCTGAATCCAGGGCCAGTACTCTCACTGCACCACCTAGTTGCCCTAGAAGAATGTTTTTAACTGAATAAAATACATGGATTTCAAAGTAAACTGATTATTGAAATGTAGTTTTCAAAATGTTATTTAAAAACACAAGTTCTTCCAGGACCCCAGCTTAAGAACCCCTGAGTGAATAGCGGAATGGGCCCTGTATTTGTACACTTGTGGTTAGTAGGTATGATCTGAATGAAGAGCCAGCAAAGGTGTCTGACAGAGTCAGGTCAGACAGGTAGGAGGGCACCTCCACTTTCATTTGACCTGCATTTAGTTCCTTTGCCCAGTGGTTTAAAAATAGCCCCAAGGCCAGATCTGGCATTTCACAATTTACAGTCTGTTGTTAGTTCTAGGGCATTGGTTCATAACTTGGATGAACTTATTTTTAAAAACATTTTGAAAACTATTTCGGTATAATAATCCTTTGTAATTCCATGTATTCTATTTTGTGCATTTCAGAATATTCTGAGGCATCTGAAGACTTCACTAGACTCTGCCAACAGAGTCCTAGCCACAAAAGGTTGAGCCCCTGCAGGCTCTAGGGTGTCTCTAGGTAGGTCAGACAGAGAACAAAAGGGGGCATATATCTGTTGGTGGTGGGCCCTCTCCTGTTTGACTGTGGTACTCCTGGGGCATATTGAAGGATAGACTTATAAGATTTAAGATCAACTCATAAAGAGCAGGCAGGAACTCTAGAACCCATCTGGTCAGCCTCAAATTTAGGAGAGATGCGCTGGTGCTACACAGCAGGTAATAATGAAGTCCTGCAGGTGTGCACCTGGAGTGGGTTTTGGCTTCATACAGCATGTGAGGAAAGCATCACATCTTGGTAAACCGTGCCCATGTGAGTGAGAGAATTGGGATTAGAACATCTGTGGATCTGTCCTTTCCTGGATGTGGATATTTCCTCCATTTGTGTTGGAGGTCACAACTAGCCCTTCTCTGTTCAGTCTGTACTACCCAAACTACTGATTTTTTTAATCCCGTGCTCAGAACATTCTACTTGAACAAACCGAGTGTAGAGTATCTCGTATATTGAGAAGTCTCTCTCTTCCTACACATCTGTGTAAATATCAAGCAATAGGCATTTATTAAGTGCACACTATGAGCCAGGTATTGTGCTATGCAGAAATAGATAGATGGATAGATAACCTGTATATATTTATTCTGTGGTAGTAGCTCTGTTTAAGGACTCTTAAATAAAAGAATAGTGCTAGTTTGTGTTGTTTCACAAGTTAACTGCTCTTGCTGTCTGATTAGTAAAGGACTATGAGGATGGGGGCAGCTAGATGGCGCAGTGGATGGAGCACCGGCCCTGGAGTCAGGAGTACCTGAGTTCAAATCTGGCCTCAGACACTTAACACTTACTAACTTACTAGCTGTGTAACCCTGGGCAAGTCACTTAACCCCAATCACCTCACTAAAAAAAAAAAAAGACTGAGGATGTCTGGGAGGTAGCAGTGGATAGAGCCAAGGGCCTGCAGTCAGGAAGATGAGTCTTCTGAGTTCAAACCTGGCCTCAGACACTTACTAACTAACTATGAGACCCTGGGTAAGTCACTTCACCCTGTTTGCCTCGGTTTCCTCATGTGTTAAAAGACCTGGAGAAGGAGATGGCAAACCACTCCAGTATCTTTGCCAAGAAAACTCCAAATGAGGGCACAAAGAGTCAGAGGTTACTGAACAACAGAAACAGGGAACCTGCACCTGAGTTTCCAAATTAAAATAGGGTCAGTAGTGATGGTTAAAACAGGAGAGAAACCAACCATACTATAGTTATAAACCATGTTGTAAACCATATTATTTATTTTATAAACCATAAAATTCCTATGCCTATTCTCCAGCCCCACTTTGTTGAACCTAAAGACAGTATAAAACGCATCTTTCACACTTTGACTTATGCCAAATGAGTAGCTTTTACGGTTTAAAATCCACAAGTAAATTAAAGTAATTGATATTGGATTAGATTGCTCCTTTTCTCTCTAAATTTTTGTCCTTGACGTCCCTTGCCTGGGAATCTTAATGAAAGATGCAGGGTTTTTTGGGGGGGTTTTTTTGGTTTTTTTTAGTGAGGCAATTGGGGTTAAGTGACTTGCCCAGGGTCACACAGCTAGTAAGTGTTAAGTGTCTGAGGCCACATTTGAACTCAGGTACTCCTGACTCCAGGGCCGGTGCTCTATCCACTGCGCCACCTAGCTGCCCCGAAAGATGCAGTTTTAAAAACTGGAACAGCATGCTTCTTACTTGATATCTTCATTTGTGCCCTAATGAAGAGTTTGCTTTTTTCTTTTTAAATCATGTCCGGGCTACCTTATTTTCACTCCTTTATATAGAATCCCCTAGAATTGTTTTCCTCCTAGTTTATTTAGTACAGTGATGCTGTAATACACTAATAATGGTATGATCAGAATTATGGGATGTTACAACCAGAAGGGGTATTAGAGGATAGCCATCTTCTTATTTTCCAAATGAAGAACCTGAAGTTCAGAAAAGATCTGCACTTGCCAGATCTCCTGTTAGGTTAGCCGCAGAGCTGGGCCTCCGACCCTGATTTCCAAGTCTCTTGTCTAGGTTTTTCTATGGGGCCATGTTGCTTCTCCTGGGATCTTGGTTATATTACTTCCCCTGGGGGGCTGGGAGGCTCTGTTTCTTCCTCTATAAAATGCGGAGACGATTAGATAGATCACTAAGATTTTGACACATCTGTTTATTATCTGAGGGTGGCATACCGATCTGTCAGTAGATAGAGGTCCTGAGTCTTTTGTCTGATTCCTGCCTAAATGTTTGAATGCTTGTCATCTGCCAGAGGGAGTAAACTTTTCCTAGGTTTTGGATCTGGAGGGCAGGATTAGGAGAAATGGAAATTTGCAAAGTGGTAAATTTAGGTTCCCAGTGAAGAAAACCTTTCCAGTGAGAGCTCCTCAAAATGGAATGGGCTGCAAAGGCTGGATGACTGACAGCCAGTGAGTGCTGTCGTAGGAAACATTCTTGTCCAGGTCTGACATAGATGGCCTCTCTGTTCTCTTCCAACTTTGGAGATTGTCATTCTGAAATGCTTGTTTATTAGAGAAGCCCCCAAACATTAACTTTCCCAGCATAGACATTATATATAGTCTTTGGATACTTGCAAAGCCAGAGTATTAACAAAAAGTTAATTGAACACACAATTGCATTGTGAAAATCTTTGGAATAATTAATCTTCCATAAACATCTGCTTTGTATGAAAGCTGCATGCTCAGGGATAGCATATTAGTAATGCATTGGCAAACGAGTGGTAAGTCCAATTGGTGATTGACTTAAAATAATACAGGTGTCTTACATGTGTAGACTGGGATCAAGCAGTAGAGTGTCCTGCTGATCTGAAAATGACAAGGCTGGTTTTGGAGACAGCGAGATCTTTGATCATCCGAAAGTACCTTGTGCCAGAACAGAAGCCCTAGTTTCACTCTTGATGTTTACTTCTCTATATCCAGAATCCGTCCTTTCTAATCGCTAGAAGCAGCAATGACTTTGATCAGTTGTTTTGGTTGTAATTCAAAACTAGGTTTTTGAAACAGTTATGCATTTTATTTTAACAGTAATGGAATCTTAATAATTTCTGTATTTGAATTTATGCATTGATATCTTTAGTCACAAAACTAAAAGGTACATTAAGACTATAATATATATTCCATACAGAGTTTTTAGAGTTTTGAGGATCTTGTTGATTACACTTTAGTTAATTAACTTGATTTATGACCATACTACTTAGATTTGTATATGTGACTGGCTAAACAAATGTAAATTGCAGTTTCCTTTTATGTGTAGTCTCCCCCCAAAAGAGTGTGAGCTCCTTGGGAACAGGAACTCTCACTTTTTCTTTTTTTATCAACAGTGCTTAGCACAATGCTTGGCACATGGGAAGTACTTAATAAATGCTTTTTTCATTCATTCCTATGATACAGTCTATTCAACAATTGTCTTGGGGCCATGTTTTCAAACTGTTCTTGTGAACCATAAACAGAGTGAGTGATCTGACAGGCTATGCATGAGGCTAACATTTGGACAGGTAAGAGAGGATGGATTTGCTTTTTTAAACACCTCTGTGTGAAAATTGACGTTAGTCAGGAGAACGGGTAGTATAACCGTTTCCTCTTTTATGAGTAAGAATGTGTAAGCTTTTTTTTTTTTTTTTTTTTTGCAGGCAATGGGGGTTAAGTGACTTGCCCAGGGTCACACAGCTAGTAAGTGTCAGGTGTCTGAGGCCGGATTTGAACTCAAGTACTCCTGAATCCAGGGCCGGTGCTTTAACCACTGCGCCATCTAGCTGCCCCCAATGTGTAAGCTTTTTAAATTAGGAAGCCAAGTACTGATTCTTTTCCTCTGTCCCTGCCTTGTTCCTAAGGCTGTACAGCTTTTTTGATCAGGTATCTAAACCAAGCACTTATTTTTTTCCCATCATCCTTTTTACTGAACCTGACTTTGGATAATTCACAGATCTTAGCTTTCTGTGTGTTTCTATGTGTGGTTATCAGTTAGTAAAATGCTGAAAAAACAAAACAAAACAAAAATTCTATTGCAGCTTTTAGAAGCATATTTTGAAGATGTTACTGTTAAATGCCTTGAGTTCCTTGTGGAAATGGATGTATTTTTTTTTTTTTTTAGTGAGGCAATTGGGGTTAAATGACTTGCCCAAGGTCACACACTGCATTTTTGCTGAGAAAGAGGGATGGTCATTCAGTATTGAATCAGGCCATAGGAAGTTAAAAAATTTCAAGGCTGAAAAATGAACATAGTGATGAGAATTGACTTTAAGCTCTTTGAAACCAATAGATTTATGAAATTAAAATTTTAAAAACCCACTAGGGGGACAGCTAGGTATTGCAGTGGATAAAGCACTGGCCCTGGATTCAGGAGGACCTGAGTTCAAATCCAGCCTCAGACACTTGACACTTACTGGCTGTGTGACCCTGGGCAAGTCATTTAACCCTCATTGCCCTGCAAAAAACATACAAACAAAAAAATCTACTAGAAGATTCTTTTGTTTTTGCTAAAAAGAGACTTTTTCCATATAGGGGCAGATGGTTGTTTTTGTTTCTTTTATGTTAGCTCTCATAGCTTAAGTCAGAAATATTAACTAAATATTGCATTTTAAGGTTTTTTTTTGGTGGGGGAGCGGGGCAGTGAGGGTTAAGTGGCTTGCCCAGGGTCACACAGCCAGTAGGTGTCAAGTGTCTGAGGCTGTATTTGAACTCAGGTCTTCCTGAATCCAGGGCCGGTGCTTTATCCACTGCGCCACCTAGCTGCCCCCTAAGTATTGCATTTTAATAATTTTTTTCCTAATTAATTTTCTGTCTTGGAAAAAAAGGGTATGTTTTGTAATGAAAGAAACTCAGACTTTTCTATAGACTTGCTGAAATTTAAAATGTTCTCTGCTTGGATACTGTAGCTTAATCTTTTAAAATATGTAGCAGTTATCACTTAGGTTTGTTTTTCCTTTTTCACCTGTCTTCTACATGAAGTTCTGAAGAAAGATCAGACTGTACATTAGAGTAGTCTGTTCGAGCAGTAAAAGTTGAGTAATGGAGCAAGTGCAAGAGTCTGGAGTATTACTAGTTTGTTGCTCTTTAACTTTGCTATGAATGGGAATAAATTTGAAATGATGAACTTTCAAGTGGAAAAGAATTTTGTTGTTTGTGTTCCATTGATTAAAAACAAAATCAGATGAAATAATTCCTCAGTTCCTTAAAACAAGAAAGATTCATTTAGCACAGTGAAGATGTTTAGCAAATACATAAAACCCTAAAGTCGCAAGCGTTCATTTTGCTTCTAGATCACTTACGTATAGTGCTCTGGTTTCCCCCTTATTAGCAAGCTTTGTAAATTCAGCAATGTTCTAGTGATCTTTTCCTATTTTAACCCAAAATTTATCCTCCTTTTTTTTGGGGGGGGGGGGTGAGGCAGTTGGGATTAAGTGACTTGCCCAGCATCACACAGCTAGTGTTAAGTGTCTGAGGCTGGATTTGGACTGAGGTCCTCCTGAATCCAGGGCAGTTGCTCTATCCAGTGTGTCACCTAGCTGCCCCTATCCTTTCTAATTTAGCAGTACATAGCAACTTCAAAAACTTGAAGTACTGCTGAATTAATACTAATTTATTCAAAATTTAGATATGCTGACTATAAAACAAGATATTTATAATAATGCCAATAGAACATAGAGGTGTTAAAATTTTGCCTCCTGTTTATCTCCCTCTTCTGGTCATAGAGATGATACATGTAGCCTCTTCAGAGCTTTGTCATCACCACAGGTTTTAGAGGGAGTCTGATTAAACAGAGGGCCTGGTGGGAATTTATTATGTTTGAATGATATCAAAAAAAGAATGGAAACACGAGGAAGAGGAACTACTTGGCCATAAAATGAGAGGAATTGGAATTAGAAGGAATTGTTTGATCTCCTTTGGGTTGAAGTGAGACGTAGAGCCCCTAAAAGAATTTGTTCCACACAGGGACTAGATAGATAGAGTTAACATTTTTTTCTTGTTTCTTATGTTTGTGTTTGTTCTGTTCATTATTGCCTCTGTGATTTACTGTTTCTCATTCTGCATACTTATTGTCTGATTTTTTTTTTTTGGTGAGGCAATTGGGGTTAAGTGACTTGCCCAGGGTCACACAGCTAGTAAGTGTTAAGTGTCTGAGGCCAGATTTGAACTCAGGTCCTCCTGAGTCCAGGGCCAGTGCTCTATCCACTGCGCCACATAGCTGTCCCAATTGTCTGATTTTTGATATAAAAAAATTAAACATTTCCTGAAGGGAGTGAGTTTATGGTACTCCCTGTGGACTTTGTTTTAGTCATAGATGTGAATGGCTACTTCCCTTAAGTTAGCTGGTCTGTTTCATTTTTAAAAAATTAATTGCCTAGTGGATTATAAATCTGTTCATTTAGTAAGCCATACCCAGGATGTTTTCTTTTTTTTCTTTATTGATATTTTTCTTCTGCGTTCTTTGATTTGTTTTTTGGAATTGGGGAAACTTTCCCCCAGTTTTTCTCTTGTTTTAAGTGCAAAAAAGTCGTATTTGGGAACTGAAGTTAGCAGAGGCCAATCATTGAATTAGTTTTCTTAAGTAACTTTTTCTCTTTCTTTCTTTTTTTTGCGGGCAGTGAGGGTTAAGTAACTTGCCCAGGGTCACACAGCTAGTAAGTATCAAGTGTCTGAGGCTGGATTTGAACTCAGGTCCTCCTGAATCCTGGGCTGCTGCTTTATCCACTGCACCACCTAGTTGCCCCTAGGTAACTTTTTCTAAGGAAAAATTTTAAAAATAACTAAAAGTTTACTAGTCCAAAGTAAATGTAGCCTTAGTCAGGAAAATTGACAATCCTAGACTAAAGGGAGATGAGAGATAATCCAGTTTAATCATCTAGTTATAGAGATCAGGACAGCAGAAAAGGGGCCCAGCGAGTTAGTAGCCAAGCACAGAACCTTGTGCGTGGCATATTCCCAGGCCATGTTCCTTTTCTCTGTACCCCACGATTGCTGCTGCTGCTGCTACCATTTCTCTTCCCTAATATGTGCATGGAATCACCATTAACTAAGATTTAAGTTCAAGTCTAGAATCAGGTTATAGAATTTAGAGGTGATCTAATTTAATCTCTTCATTTCATAGATGGGATCTGGAGATCCAGAGTAGTTAAAAATGATAATGAAGCTAAAAATTCTCTGGCTACCAGTAGACTTTGCATTATTAGACTCCTAGGCTATTTTAAAATAAATCAAGGCTTGTTTAACCCAGTCTCCTTTGCTGACTCTTCCTCTAGGGCAGACCTGCTAACAGTAGCATCCTCCTCTCTCATGACTTTGCCCCTGTTATTTACCAGCCACATATATTTGTGTTATCATTCTTTGCGCTTCAGTTTCCTCATCCGTAAAATGGGGATGATAGTTGTCGCATCTAACTCATAGAGTTGTTGTGACGCTCAAATAAGGCAGTGTAGGTAACATACTTCACAGACTTTGAAGAGCTCCCTAAACGGGAGTGGTTATTATTATTATTATTATTAGCAAGTTCTGTCACTTCTGCCTTCACAGTCTTGTATCTGCCCCTTCTCTTTCCATTTCTGCTACCCTAGTCCGTATGTCCTTATATCTTACCTGAATCGCTCTTTTAAAAATACATATATACATAAATATTTAATCCCCCCAATTTTACGTAAAAACAGTTCTTTTTTTTTGTTGTTGTTGTTGTTGTTTTTTTTAGTGAGGCAATTGGGGCCAAGTGACTTGCCCAGGGTCACACAGCCAGCAAGTATCAAGTGTCTGAGGCCGGACCTGAACTCAGGCACTCCTGACTCCAGGGCCGGCGCTCCATCCACTGCGCCCTAGTAAAAACAGTTCTTAAGATTTGGTTTTAAATATTTTGAGTTCCAAATTCTCTCCCTCCCTCCTTCGCTGCTCTTTGAGAAAGCAGGCAATTTGGTATAGATTATACACATACAGTTATGTTAAACATGTCCACGTTAGCCATGTTGCAAAAAAACAACAAAACGAAACCCAAAACAGACTCCCTCCCCCAAACTCCCAAAAGAATGAAGTTTAAAAAAATATTCTTCGGTCGGCATTTATACTCCATCAGTTTTTTCTCTGGAGGTGGAAAGCAGTTTTCATCTTAAGTCCTGAGTCATTTGCAGTTTGCTGAGAGTGCCCTCTACTCTTCACCTCCTCATCTCACATCACTCAGAGACCTTCTTCCACTGTCTCCTTCACTCCTGTCTTATATGAAGGCCCTTCTTGCTGAGGAAAACCCTCCCTGTTCAGAAATGATCCTATTCCATCCCCTCTTCTGTTATGTCTACTGTCTCACCTTCACATTGTCCCAATTTACTGGCTTCCCTCCTACAAACATACACGCATGTCTCCCCTCAAAAAACCCTCCCTACTAGTGATCATCCTCTCTTTTCACCTTTTGTGGCAAAATTTCTTGAGAAGGCCATCTATAATCAGTGCCTCTACTTCCTTTCCTTCCACTCTCCTTTTAACTCACTGCAGTCTGGATTCTAACCTCATTCATTATTCAACTGAAATTACTCTGTCCAAAGCTTGCAGTTTTCTCTTTACTACCAAATCAGATGAACTTTTCAGTCCTCATCCTTGACCGCTCTGCAATCTTTGATACTGTCAGTAACACTTTTCTCCTTGGTACTTCTTCTCTCTAGTTGTTTGTGTTTGCTCCAATTCTCCTCCTAGCTGTTTAACTTTGTTTAACCCAGCCTCCTTTGCTGACTCTTCCTTCCTCTAGGTCAGACCTGCTAACAGTGGGTGTCCCCCAGGGCTCCCTCTTGAGCCATTATTATTATTTCACTTAGTGATCTCATTGGGTCCCATGGATTTGATGACCATCTCTAGACTGATGGTTATCAGTCCTACTTATCCAGCCCTAATCTCTTGCCTAACCTCCAGACTCTCGTCTCCAACTGTCCGTTGAACATCTTGATATGTGACTGGATGTCATGTAGACATCTTATACTCAGCATGTTCAAAACCGAACTCATTTTTTCCTCCAAAACTCTCCCTTCTTCCTAATTTAATGTCTAGAGTACTACCACCTTCTCCATCCCCCAGGCTCATAACCTAGGTGTGATCCTTGACTCCTTACTCTCATCCCAGAGTTGGGGATGGAGTGTGCCCCCAATCAGTTGCTGTGGAATCTATCTTTATAACATCTCTCATTTATGCTCCCTTGTTTTCTTTGTCACTACAACCACTCTAATGCAAATCCTTAGTAACTCTCACTTTAACTATTGCAAGAGTCTGCCGGGTGGTCTCCCTGCCTCAAGACTCTCCCCACTCCAGTCCATGTTCCACTCATCTTGTCAAATTGATCTTCCTGGAGTGCAAGTCACTTCCTTCAGTAAACTCTAATGGCTCAATCACATGTAAAATTCTTTATTTGGCTTTTAAAGCCCTTCATAGTCTGACCCCTTCCTACCTCTCTAGTCACTCCACCCCACTTATTCTGTGATCCAGTAACTCTGACCTCCTTGTTCCTCCTTCTTCAGGGCACGGGCATTTTCACTGGGTGACCCTATTCCTGGAATGTTCTTCTTTGTCATCTTAGCCTCCTGGCTTCCCTGAAGTCTCAGTTAAAATCTCACCTTCTGCAAAAAGGCTTTTCTATGTCCTCCTTAATGTCGGTGCCTTCCTTTGAGAGAATTTATCCCGTATTTCGATTTGTGCGGTATGTAGTGTTTATATGTAGTTGTTTGCATGTTGTCTCCCACGTTAGACTGTGAGCACCTTGAGGGCAGGTATTGGTATTGTCTTATCTTGTATACTCCCAGTGCTTACCACTCTGGCTGCTTAGTAAATGCTGTTGACTTGTTGAACAAGAATAAGAAAACCAGTAAAGTGTGGACAGGAGTATTGTGTAAGAAAGTTGAAAAGTTAAGCTGGGGGGGGCAGCTAGATGGCGCAGTAGATAAAGCACTGGCCTTGGATTCAGGAGGAACTGAGTTCAAATGCAGCCTCAGACACTTGACACTAACTGTGTGATCCTGGGCAAGTCACTTAACCCTCATTGCCCCACAAAAAAACAAAAACAAAAATTTAATAAAAGTTAAGCTGGAGCCAGATCTTAAGGAGCTTTTAATGCCGGATCAAGGGGTTTTTTATTTTACCTTAGAGGCAGAAAGGATCCACTGCAGATGATTGATCAGACCTTCACTTTAAGAAAATCACTTTGAGGGGCAGCTAGGTGGCACAGTGGATAGAGCACTGGCCCAGGAGTCAGGAGGACCTGAGTTCAAATCCAGCTTCAGACACTTAACACTTACTAGCTGTGTGACCCTGGGCAAGTCACTTAACCCCAATTGCCTCACTAAAAAAAACCCAAAACACAACAACAAGAAAATCACTTTGGCATTTGAATGGAAGATATGGATAGGAGTGCAGAGAGACTTTGAGGCAAGGAGAGCAGTTCAAAGGCTTTTGCAGTTGTCCAGGCAACTAGTGCATCAGATTATTACTTCAGATGTTTATTGTCAGGAGGGTTGGTGGTGTAATTTTTTCACAAAACTGTGCAATAGCATAATACTACATCCTTTATTTCACATTTGACTTCCATAGCAGGATTATAGTGGTTTTGCTATAAAAATATTGGCAGCCCTTGCTGCCTGTTCTTGAAGACTAAGACAAGATCTGTGAGCCTCAGGGGCCGAGGGTAACCAGGATCCTGCTGCCAAGAGGCTCTGAGAGGTCACTGGAGTCTAGCCTACTTGTCACCTTTCCCAGTTATGTGCTTTGGGGATCCATACTTTTCTGAGACCTGGGCTGACTGGGTCGGAGTTTTGGTTGAGGAGACATTGGTGGCGGGGTCCTCACCCAGGACGGTTCTGAGGGGAGAACGCAGAGATACCTCTATGGTTGCCCTTTTTCAACCTCTCTGTACATAGGTCTGCTGTCTGTTGGCTGTGCCATGCTTGTGACTAGGGCTGCACTTCTGGTCCCCCCCAGCAACATTTTGTTCCTCCAGCTTTGTACTGCTAGCACAGCAATCCCCCTTATACATTTAGCTTTAAAACATGTCCTCTGCTGGGGGCAGCTAGGTGGCACAGTGGATAAAGCACCGGCCCTGGGTTCAGGAGGACCTGAGTTCAAATTTGGTCTCAGACATTTGACACTTAGTAGCTGTGTGACAAGTCACTTAACCCTCACTGCCCAGCAAAAAGACAAAAAACATGTCCTCTGCCTATGGAGGTGAAATGATTTTGCCCAGGGTAACAAAAGTAGTGTCAGAGGTAGAATCTGAGTCTTGTCCCTTTTATCTTTTAGCCTCCACCTCCACCCCCAAGCTTGAAATAGTCTCTATTTTAGGTTGAGTTAGGTCAACAGTTCTCAAAACTTTTTTATACTTAAAGATTATTGAGGACCCATCAGAGAGTTTTTGTTTATATGGATTATACCTATCAACATTGACCATATTAGAAATTAAAACATCTTAGCGTTATTATGAAAGTAGTTTTGACCTTGAGAACCTTCTGAAAGGGTCTTGGTGTTCAAGACCACTCTTTGTGAACTTTTTGATTAGGGTGTAGGCTGTGGTTACTTTTGAATAGTCTTTCCCCAGGAAGTTATCTGGCCTTCTGGGAATCAAATATATATACTTGGGGGCAGCTAGGTGGCGCAGTGGATAGAGCACCAGCCATGGAGTCAGGAGTACCTGAGTTCAAATCTGGCCTCAGACACTTAACACTTACTAGCTGTGTGACCCTGGGCAAGTCACTTAACCCCAATTGCCTCACTAAAAAAAAAAATTAAAAAAAAAATATATACTTGGCCTCATTAACACTGTTATCTTAACTAATGTTAATTTTTTGGAAATAAGATTTTATCTCAGAATCTATTTTAGGTACCATATAGTTGGCATTCAGCTGCTAACTTTTATTAAGCATTTAAATGACTTGGAAGTAAGGTGTCCTCTATTAGAGATTCCATCTCTTGGATTACTTTCAGCTCTACAAACTAGAGATCCTGAACTTCCTAAAGTTTCTCTGGAACTTTTGATAGCATTTGGAGTACTTGCCCCAGATTCCTGGCCAGTGACATATTATTCCTTCTTCCTGGTAGTCAGCTTGTTGCTTTAGCCAAGTCTTTAATCTATTGTTAGTGTTCCATCTTTCTCCTTATCCTTAGTGCAATAGAAGTTCCAAATTGACTTGTGCCAGGAAGTGAAGAGGACAGGTGAGAGTAATGAAATGTGTGATCAACCACTGGAAGATTTGAGTGCCCCCTGAGAGGTGCTAATTTGACATATTCTGTTAGTAGCTACAGGATTTAATCCAAGCAGAGTCACATTTCTCAGTTACTACTTTGGGTACATTCTTTTGGAAGTATAACATGTCTTGTGTTCTTTTTCCTGAAGTCCATGTATCTGCCAACAAAAAGGGAAAAAGCAAATAGTAATGAGCTTATATGAATGAGTGGAAATAACAAAATGATGTTACCTGGTAGAAATTATTTTTCTCACCAGTTAGTTGCATAATTTTCAACTGAAGTCAGGCATTTCTTAAATATCTACTATGTACAAGGTACCGCTTAATTCTGGGACAGAAAGTACCTGTCCTCAAGGAGTTTACAGTCTCCTGGAGAGGAGCTACAGCATATGCATAAATAAGTTGGTGGTGCTTTCTCCCTCAGATTATCTTGTATTTATTTATTGACAGGAACCATTGTGTTGGGACTAACTCTTCAGTTCTCACAATATTGTATGAAGCAATAGAAATATCTTTATAAATTCCACTCAAATGTCAGCTCCTTTCAGGACAGAGTCTGACTTTTTGCTTGTATTTATATCCCCAACACTTAGCACATTGGCCGGCACATAGTAAGCACCTCTAAATGTCTCTTTACTTATGTGGGGGTACCTTTGATAAAAATGGAATAATTTTGAGAATAATTATCTTGATTAGAAGTGGGCTAGAAGAACTAAGAACCATACTTAGCTTGTAGACCTACAAAAACAGGCAAGGTGGCCATGGGCTATCATTGGCTGGTCCCTGATTTTGTAGGTTGCCTGTCCTTTATGGGCCCACTCTTATAAGACAGCATTTGATTGGGAGTAATATACCTACTATAAAGGCTAATGAATGAGTCTCTCATTCATGTGGCAAGATCATACAAAATTACTTGAGAAGTGAAAGACAAAAAACTGTTTGGAGGCCTGGTTATTAACAATCAAGACAAATTTTTTCTGGTTGTAGAGACTGCCACGGACCCGAGCCCCAGGCTAATACGTTGGTTTTTGCTTGTCTAATAGTCCTGCTAGAAAAATGACCTAAAGCCCTGATTTCTCTTCTGACCATATGTCTGATTAGGGGCAGGAGCCTCAGAATGTGAGAGGGAGGCAGAGCCTCTGATTAGAGCCTTGACCACCACTTGCTCTGCTTGGCTGATTATAGCACCAGTTTCCCATTCCCCTTTTCTACCCCAGAAGACGGAGGAATTGACCTGATCTTAGCATGTATCCCTGGTGGGGGACCAGGCAGGCTCATCAAAGATCTTTCTTTGCTTGTATCACTGTAATGGTGCTAGGTTACTGTCTTCCTGAACCCACTGGCAATGCATATGAAAAGGCCTTTATGGCTTTACCTATTGCAGCCCTGTCTGCCACTTTCTGCCAGTTCTTATAGTCTTCTTCCTTTCCCCCTCTCAGAAGAGTGGTTTGTACTGATCACCAGCCCTTTTCTCTGGAATACCTTGACTCAAGGTTTTGGCTGTTAGAATTGAATCTTGAGAGGACTGAACGCTGTGAGCCAGATTCAGGGAAAATGTACTGATCCATAGCTTTAAGCAAGGGTCCCTGAGCATCTTAAGTATCATTCCTCCTAAAACCATATTAACCACCCTCAGAAGTCCCTGGCTAGGGTGACAATTACCACTGGTCTTTCCCCCTCCCCCCCACCCTCAGTCAACTTCCATGGCAACCATTTCCTGCCATGCAAACCCTCTTCCAGGGGTTTCTCCCTTCTGCCGTGACAGTTTTCTCAGAGATTGTCTTCCTTTACTGTGACATAACCCACTTAAGCCTAATTATATTGCTTAAGATAAAAGGCAGTATAATTTCCTGAGGCCTCAGTACCTATCAAGACCTAGCACCCATCTGGTCTTCCCTGATCTCACACAAAACCTCAGAGTTACAGAATCTGAATTGCTTTATCCACTGCGCCACCTAGCTGCCCCTTGCTCATCATTTCTTACATCACAGTAGTATTGCATCACAGTCCTATACCACAACTTGTTCATCCCCCAATTGATGGGCACCCCGAAATTTCCAGTTCTTTGCCACCACAAAGAGAGCTGCTATAAATATTTTAGAACATGTAGGTTCTTTTCCTTTTTCCCTGATCACCTTGGGAAACATTCCTAATAGTGGTATTGATGGGTCAAAGGGTATACACAATTTTATTTTGGACATAGTTGCAGATTGCTCTCCAAAATGGTTGGATCAGTTTACAGTTCTACCAGCTGTGTATTAGTGTCCCAATTTTCCCACATCTCTTTCAACATTTATCATTTTCCTTTTTTATCATTTTAATCAATCTGATAGGTGTGAGATGTTATCTCTGTTATTTTAATTTGCATTTCTCTAATCAGTAATGATTTAGAGCATTTTTTTTTCCATGTGACTGTATATGGCTTTGATTTCTTCATCAAAAATCTGCCTGTTCTAGGGGGTAGCTAGGTGTCACCAACCCTCGATTCAGGAGGACCTGAGTTCAAATCCAGCCTTAGACACTTGACACTTACTAGCTGTGTGACCCTGGGCAAGTCACTTAACCCTCATTGCCCTGCCCAAAACAAAACAAACCAAAAAAATCTGTCTGTTCCTGTCTTTTGCATTACCTAGCTTTTTGATGTTTTTCCTAAAAATAAATAACAACAATAATAATAATCCCTTGAAATAAACATAGTACTTCATATGTGGTCTGGCTAGGGTAGACTATAGTAGAACTATGACCCACTTACTAGTCCTGGACAGGAGGCCTCTTTATTGCAATCTGAGTTGGCATTAGCTTTTTTTTTTTTTTTTTTTTTTTGCGGGGCAATGGGGGTTAAGTGACTTGCCCAGGGTCACACAGCTGGTAAGTGTCAAGTGTCTGAGGCTGGATTTGAACTCAGGTACTCCTGAATCCAGGGCCGGTGCTTTATCCACTGCGCCACCTAGCCGCCCCCAGCATTAGCTTTTTTGACTGGTGTACCAACGCAATGTTTATTCGTATTAGGCTTTCAATCCACTAAAATCCCTGTATCTTTTTCAGATAAACTACTGCTGACATGTTTCATATTGTATTTGTTAAATTGTTTTTCGAACCCTTGTAGCATGTTACATGTAAATTTCATCCTATTAACTTCAGCCCAGTCAATGTTCTAGCTTGTCAAGTTCTTTCTGGATCCTTACTGCCATCTAGTGTGTTAGCTCTTCCAGCTCTGTGTCATTTGCAAATCTGATCCAAGTCTTGATAAAAAATGTTAAATTGTAGGGATCAAGATCCCTGGACTGGAGCCTTTCTTTACAAGTTGACTTTGAACCAGGAAAGATTGATTACTCCTCAGGTCTAGCCCTTCAGCCAGTCCTGTCTCCATCTAATTATTCCATTGTTTACCTCACCTCTCTCCACTTTGTTACTAAGAATAGTCTGAGTGACATTCCTCCCAGTTTAGTAGCCCTTCCAAAAAAAGCAAATGAGGTCAGTGTGCCTTGACCAGTTCTTGTCTTCATTCTATATCTTTGTGAACACTTTCTTTTCCAGATGTTCCCTATGTAGTCATTCTTTTAATAACATTGTTTAGAATTTAGTGAGGAATCTAAGTCAAGATTCCTGGCTTTAGAATTTATAGACTCCATTGTTATTCCTTTAAAAATAAATATATTGTGGCATTTGCTCTTCTCCGGTCCTGTAGTGACTCTTCTGTTCTCCATGATCTTTCAGAGGTCACTGAGTGGCATAGCCATTGCATGTGCCAGCTGTTTCAGTACCAGAGGATGTAGTTCATCTGGATCTAGTCACTTAGCTGGGGAACTTGTATGGTTCAATAGAAGGAATGCTGCATTTGGAGCCAGAGGGTATGGGTTTGAATCTTGGATCTGCTACTTACTTATATGCCACCTTGGATAAATTACTTAACTTCATGGGATTATTGGATTGGATGAGCTCTGAGGTCCCTATTAACTCTAAATCTGTGATCCTTTGAAGAATCCAAAGAAGCTAGATGGCACAGTGGATAGAGAGCTGGACCTAAAGTTAGGAAAACCTGAATTCAAATTCAGCCTCAGATATTTAGCTAGTATGTGTGACCCTGGACAAGTCACTTGATCTCTGCCTCAGTTTCCTCATCTGTAAGTAAAATAATAGCTAATTATAATAATAGCTTTTATATAGTCCTTTAAGGTTTGTACAAAACTGTACATGTTATCTCATTTGATCCTCACAACAACCCTGGGAGGTAGGGGCTATTATTGTCCCCATTTTACAAATGAGGAAATTTGAAGCTGAGAGGTTAAGTGACTTACCCAGGGTCATACAGCTTAGTAAGTGTCTGCTGCAGAGTTTGAACTCAGGTCTTTGTGACTCCAACACCCTAATTCACTGTGCCACCTACTTGCCT
Source organism: Dromiciops gliroides (assembly GCF_019393635.1). NCBI lineage: Eukaryota > Metazoa > Chordata > Mammalia > Microbiotheria > Microbiotheriidae > Dromiciops > Dromiciops gliroides. The sequence continues at coordinate 604,370,794 of NC_057863.1, forward strand.
TAAATGCTTTAAGTGAGGATAATAATAGGACCCACCTTCCTAGTTTGTTATGAGGATAAAATAAGAGAATGTTTTTAAAAGTGCTTTGCAAACTTTAGAGCGCCATGTAAATGCTAGCTATCATACTAAGACAATTTTTTAAAAAAATTAAAATCTTTTGATTTCACCAAGGATAGTTGGATCCATTTGTCATTTTTGTTTTAGTCTTTCTGGTCCAAAAATTCTTTTCCTTGGCAGAGAAAACAAGCAAATTAAGAATTGAACCATAAACTTTTCATTGTCATCTCATCTTTTCTGAGCTATAGCCTTTTCCTTTCCTTGATTGTCTTCTTGGTTCTGAATATATGTTAATAACTAGCATAATACCAGCATTTGATATAGCAGTTTAAGGTTTGCATAGCACTTTACAAATATTCTCTCATTTTATCCTCATAACAACCTTGGATAGTTGGTGCTTTTTATTATCCCCCTTTTGACAGACGAGGAAACCAGGGCAAAAATCAAGTGACTTGTCCAAGGTCAAACAGCCAGTAAATGTCTGAAGTAGGAATTGAACTCAGGTCTTGCTGAATCCAGCACTGCATCTACTTTACTACCTAGCTGATTATCAGGAGTAGTGCTAAAACTCAGTTTTGTGCTTAAATACACACAGAGCACAAAACTGAGTTTTAGCACTCCTGATATTCTTCTTTTTTTTTGTTTTGTTTTGTTTTTAGTGAGGCAATTGGGGTTAAGTGACTTGCCCAGGGTCACACAGCTAGTAAGTGTTAAGTGTCTGAGGCTGGATTTGAACTCAGGTACTCCTGACTCCAGGGCTGGTGCTCTATCCACTGCACCACCTAGCTGCCCCCCCTGATATTCTTCTTAATCTCAGATTTTTGGATTCATCTTGTTACCTGTCCTTGTTTCTGTGTTCTGTATCTGACTTTTTTTTTTTTGTATCTGACTTTTAAAAATTGAGTTCTTCACACTGTAAATTCATGCCAGATTCTTTAAACAACTTCCCCTTTTCCTCATTGTTTTTGATAGCTTTTGTTTTGAAAGATTTTTGAACCCATATCCTCTGGTTCCAAATCTTCTGCCTCCTAAATTATCTGAGATTCTTCTACCCATCCTTTCTCTGAACTCTTTGAAATCTATTCCCTTACTTTGCATGCTAGACTTTGTACTGATTTCCTTTCTTCAGTCTGAAATTTTTAAATGGAATGGTCACTTGAAGATTCCCTTCATTTCCATCCTAGAAACCATTAAAGGTTCATTTTTCCTCCTGTAACATTATGTTCAGTTTTGCTAGGTAATGTAGACCTATACCCTTTGCCTTCTGGGATATTGCATTCCAAGCTCTCTGCTCCCTTCGGGTGATGGTGACTGTGGTTTCTAAGTACTTGAATTCATTTTTCCTGGCTATTTTTTTTTTCCTTTACCCAGAAGCTCTGGAATTTGGCTGTAATGTTTCTGGGAATTTTCATTTTGGGTTTTCTTTTAGGAGTATACCAGTGAATTCTGTTTCCACTTTGCCCTCTTGTTCTAAGAGATCTGGGCGGTTTTCTTTGATCATTTCCTGGTAATGGTATTCAGGTAGTCTGATGATTCTTAAACTAGCTTTACTTGATCTATTTTCTATGTCAGTTGTTTTTGCTATAAGATAACTTAGATTTTTCTTCTATTTTTTAGCCCTTTGACCTTGTTTTACTTTTTCCTATTTTCTAATGGAGTCATTGGCTTCTATTTGGTCCATCCTAATTTTCAGCGAATTTGTTGCTTTGACAGTTGTACTAAGCTGTTAATTCCCTTTCCAGTTCTTTCTTCCATAGTTCCCATTTCTTTTTCACTGTTTTCCTCTAGCACTCTCATTTCTTTGATTAAAAACTCTTGATCCCTTCCAGAAATTCTAGTTGAATTTGTGTATACTAAACTATATATATTTTTTGTTAGTTTTGCTTGTGGATGTTTTGGAGTCATTCTCTTCAGGGTTTGTGTCTTGGTTGTACCTGTCACCATAATGATCTTTTTTAATGATGGGATTCTTTTTTGTTTGCTCATTATTCCAGTATACTCCTTGATTTTGAACTCTATTAGGTCCAGTACTTCTGAAGGAATGTCTAGGCTGGTCTTGCTCTTTTTTTCTTTTTTTTGGGGGGGGGGGCGCATAGGGGTGGGGAGTATTGAGTATTGTGTTATTCCAGGATCTCAGATACAGCTCAGGCTGGGGACCTGCAAGCTTTCAGTGCTTTTCCAAGTGGTCTGGTCTAGGGCAAAGTCTAATTGTTGCTCCCTTCATCTTAATGCTGCAGTTTGCTGATAGGTTTGGGCCTGAGCAACCTAACATACTTGTGTTCCTGCCCCATTTGGAGTTCCAGTTGACTGGACTTAAGCAAATTCAGTGACAGAACTGTAGGCTTTTATTTTGGTTGAGGATTCCTGCCATGGTTATTCCGCTTCATGCTTCAGGATGGGCTTGATAGTGGACCTGAGACCCTGCTCTGCTTCGTCCTTTTTTTTTTCCCCCAGGGCAATGAAGGTTAAGTGATTTGCCCAGGGTCACACAGCTAGTAAGTGTCAAGTGTCTGATGCCAGATTTGAATTCAGGTCCTCCTGACTCCAGGGCTGGTGCTTTATCCACTGCACCACCTAGCTGCCTCTGCTTTGTTCTTAGAGCTCCAAGCTATACTACTGCTACTTGCTTCTAGATGTTGGTCCCCTTCTCAGTACACCCTGGATCTGGGATTCAGAATTGAGTAGTGAATGATAGACATTTGCTGTTACTGCACCTTATATCAAGTTAGGTTCTCTGCCAGATCTGGGACTTCATCTTGCTAGACCCAGTGACATTACTGAGCTAGATAAGTAGAGCAGAAGTTTTTTGTTTGTTTTGGTTTTTTTGCAGGGCAATGAGGGTTATGTGACTTGCCCAGGGTCACACAGCTGGTTAAGTGTCAAGTCTTTGAGGCCGGATTTGAACTCAGGGAGTCCTGAATCCAGGGCCAGTGCTTTATCCACTACGCCACCTAGCTGCCCCTGAGAGTAGTAGTTTTTAACCTATTTTGCCTCATGGCCCCCTTAGACAGTTTGGTGAAGCCTATTGATCCCTTTTCAGAATAATGTTTTTAGGCATATAAAATACATGAATCACAAAGGAAATAAGCTATATTTAAATACAGTTATCATTTTTTATAGAGCCACACACATATAAAAGCAAGAAAGTTTATAGGCCCCAGTTTAAGAATCTTGATCTAGAACAGTAATATCAAACTGAAATAGAAATGGGGGCCATGAATCCCTACTTAAGGATTCCTCCAGCAGCATATTGACTTAGTTTTTAAATGCAGTGTTGTCTCTTTTATTGTAAATTTATTTTGTTAAAAATTTCCCAATTACATATTAATCTAGTTAGCTGTTTGACACTTTTAACCTAGAGTGTCACCCTTTCTCTGTTCTTCATTATAAGTTTGGTACTACCAACTCTTAAAGGACTGCAATTTCCAACTGATCTCTTTTTACCTTGGTTCAGGCTCTGAGCCTGCCCCTTCTTCCTGTCTACTAGCTATTCATACAGCTGCATGGTAGGTAATATTAGTGAAATGCATCAAATCCTCAGACACTGGATACAATTCTAAAAAATCCCTCAAGTTTCATACTGGACACTCTTGCTTTCAGGGGAATTAATTATAGATGCAGTGAAAGAGCATCTTTCCTATCACTGGCTGATGATAGCAGTTCCCTCTTAGAACCTGTGATTGGGTTGGATGGGTGGGAATCCTAGAATGTCCAAGATGCCTAGCTTCAACTGCTGACAATACTGTCACACTGACACAGGGGGCTCTGTGCCTTCAGAAAGCTGATTGTTGCATTGACTGGAGTGGAGAGAGACTTGAGACAAGGAGACCAACTAGCAAGCTCTTGCAATAGTTCAACTGTGAGGTGATGAGGGCCTGGACAAAGGTGGGAGAAGTGTCAGAGAAAAGGAGTAGTATTGGAAAGATATTGTGAAGGTACAGTTGACAGGACATGGCCGTTTTTTGGATTGGGGGATAAGAGGGAGTGAAGATTGAGGATAGACAGCTAGGTTGTGAGCCTGGGTTAGAGGTGCTCTTGACAGTAATGGGAAAGGTAGGAAGAGAGGTGGCTTTTGGGAAAAGATAATGAGTTCAGTTTTGGACATGTTGAGTTTAAGGTGTCTATGAAACACTCAGTTCAAATGTCTAATAAACTTTTTTTTTTTTTTTTGGTTGGGACAATGAACATTAAGTGACTTGCCCAGGATCACACAGTTAGTAAGTGTCAAGTGTCTGAGGCCGGATTTGAACTCAGGTCCTCCTAAATCCAGGGCTGGTGTTTCATCTACTGTGCCACCTAGCTGCCCCCTGCTACCTAGCTGCCCCCCTAATAAACATTTAGGAGAAGAGGTGGCCAGGAGAGAGGTTAGGGCTGGACTATATCTGAAACCTATACAGAGATGATAATTGAACCATGGGAGCTGATGAGATCACCAAGTGAAATAGTATAGAGGGAGAAAAGAAGAGGGCCCAGAATAGAGCCCTGGAGGACCGCCATCTCTTAGGTATGACCTGGATGAAGATCTAACAAAGGAGACTGAGGAGTGTGGTCAGACAGGTAGAAAAAGAACCAGGAGAGTGTTACAGAAACCTAGAGAGGGGGCGGCTAGGTGGCGCAGTGGATAAAGCACTGGCCCTGGATTCAGGAGGACCTGAGTTCAAATCCAGCCTCAGACACTTGACACTTACTAGCTGTGTGACCCTGGGCAAGTCACTTAACCCTCATTGCCCCACTTAAAAAAAAAAAAATCTGACATACAGAAATCTAGAGAGAAGAAGGTATCAAGGAGAAGAGGGTGATTGAGTGTCAAAAATTGCAGAAAGAAGGATGAAGACTGACAAAAGGCTGTTAGATTTGGTAGTACAGAAAGAGTAGTAGTAGTAGTTTTATTTTAATTTTTTTAAGTAATAAACAATTTTATTTATAGTTTTGAGTTCCAATTTTTATCCCTCCTACCCCCTCCCTGAGGCAGCAAGCAATCAGACATGGGTTATACATGTGTCATTATGTAAAACATTATCTTATTAGTCATTTTGTACCAAAAAAAATTGAATAAAAGAAAAATGAAAAAAGTGAAAAATAGCATGCTTCAGGTCTGTGTTCCATCAATATCAGTTCTTTCTTTGGAGTTGGATAGTTTGCTTCATCAATAGTCCTTTAAAAGGATTGTCTTGGATCATTGTATTGCTAAGAATAGTTAAGTCATTCACAGCTCTTCATCAAACAATATTGCTATCGCTATGCACAATGTTCTCTTGATTCTGCTCACTTCACTATACATCAGTTCATACAAGTCCTTCAGGCCCTTCTTGAAATCATCCTGCTTGTCATTTCTTAGAGCACAATAATATTCCATCACCTTCACATACCACAGCTTGTTTAGCCTGTCTCCAATTGATGGGCATTCCTTTGATTTCCAATTCTTAGCCACCACAAAAGGAGCTACTAAAAATATTTTTGTACAAATAGGTCTTTTTCTCTTTTGGGGGATGTCTTTGGGATATAAACCCAGGAGTGGAATTGCTGTATCAAAGGGTTCTATAGCCCTTTGGACATAGTTCCAAATTGCTCTCCAGAACGGTTGGAACGTCCCAGCTTTCCTACATCCACTCCAACATCCAATATTTTCTGTTTTTGTTATATTTGCCACTCTGGTAGGTATGAGGCGATACCTCAGAGTTATTTTAATTTGCTTTTCTCTGATCGTTAGTGATCTAGAGCATTTTTTAATATGATTATAGATAGCTTTGATTTCTTTGTCTGAAAACTGCCTGTTCATATCCCTTATCAATTAGGGAATAACTTGTACTTTTATAAATTTGACTCTGTTTTCCATATAATTGAGAAATGAGGCCTTAATCAGAGATGCTTGTTTCAAAAATTCTTTCCCAGTTTTCTGCTTCCCTTGTAATCTTGGTTACATTTGTTTTGTTTGTGCAAAACCTTTTTAATTTTATGTAATCAAAATGATCTATTTTACATTTTGTCTTACTTTATCTTCTTTGGTCCTAAATTCTTCCTCTGCCCATAAATCTGACAAATAAACAATTCCATGCTGAGAGTAGTTTTATTTGAATGTGAAGTTAAAAGCCAGACCCTACAGAGTTAAGAAGAGAGTGAGAGGAAATAAAGTGGAAATACTGGTTGTAGATGGCCCTCCAAGGAGTTTGGCCACAAAAAAGAATAGCTATGGGATTATTACTAGTGGAGAGGAACTGATCAAGTGAGGATTTTTTGAAGATGAGAGAGATGGGGTGTGTTTGTAGGTACTATGCAAACAACCCGTAGATTGGAGGAATTTGAAAATAAATGACAGCAGTCATGATAGAAGAGACATTTTGTTGGAGTAGAGGGGATAGAATTGGGATCACTTGGGCATGATGAGATGTGATGAGAGGTTTCTGTCAGCAGTGACAAATGTCACGTCTTCATGTGAAATAGTGTGGAGGTTCATATGAGGTAAATACACTCAGGATGGAACTCCAAGGACTGAGTCAGGAAATGCCTCTTGAAAGGGAACTAAGAGTGAAGGACAGGATTCCGGGTAATAGCAGTTGCCTTATCCTTAATAAGTAATGTTTTGAACCTAGAGTCTGAACCTCTGCCTTAAAAAAAAAAATGACTGTATTTGATGACTATATTTCAAAATAGTTAATTACCTTTGTAATTCTATGTATGTTATTTTATGCGTTTAAAAACATTCTTCTGAGAAGGAAGTCCCAAGGCATCATAATATTGTCATAGGAGGTCCACAGCTACAAAAATGGGTAAGAACCCTTAGTATAATTTGACCTTATTTTAAGTCATCTTTCCAATTTAAAAAATCTAGTTTTTTCAAGATAATATGGGCAACATTTCAAATAAATGTTATTTCAAATAAAATATTTGCTTATTTTCAGAATGCTATTTATTTTTATTTCTGCCTATATTACAATATTCAACATATACTGCTCAATCACTCTTAATTGTTGCAAAAATATGTAAATTGAACATGAACAAGTCTTTTCACGTTCACTTGAACATTGGAATATTCTTGGAATTGAATGTTTTTCTATTTGGTAAATAAGAGCAAGATGTGTATAGTAGATTGCCTTTTGTCTTTTGTTCTTTTATTTTTTATTTCTTTTCTTTTATTTTATTTGCCTTTTGTCTTTTAAACTAGATTCATTAGAACTTTCCAAGGCTGGGACTAAGTAATCTTTCTCCTTTGACTAGGTTCCTGCTTTTTAGCTTAATGGTAAAACGGGGCATCCAGGGAATTGTTTTTACTTTGTGACTTAGGAAAGAAAGAAGCAAATGAATGCTTGAATCTTTCCATTCCCGGACTCTTTATAGCTAACAACAAAATGGTTCTCGTGACTGTGTGTCAGCAAGGCCTTCTTTCTTTTCTCACTCTCTTCACTTTGTACATTTCAGAACTCAGTTAAGTAGACTTCCTGGCCTGCCTGGTAACCAGAACACAGAGCGACAGCAGAATAAGCAGAAGCCATTGGATTTTTTTTTTTTTACCCCACTATCACCCCAACACCACATTTGTAGTTGGGGAGCTTTCTAATTTTAGGGGAATATAGTGCTCAATATAGATTGAAAAAGAAGAAAGTCAAGAATGGCAAAGATTGCAAGAATTTCGTAGAAAAGCGGTACAGGAAGGGCAGAGTGATGAGGGTATGTGGTGAGAGGACCATTGTCTTGTCTTCTGTTAGCTTTATGGACACAAAACCTTTAGAAATTATCTCATTTGATCTTCCCAACAACTGTATGAAGTAAATAGTACAAGTATATTATCTTCTCCATTGTGGAGATGAGGGTACTGAGGCAGAGTTGTGGCTTTCCTACAAAGTCACACAGGTAAGAAGGATCAGAGTGTGGGGGACGGCTAGGCGGCGCAGTGGATAAAGCACCAGCCCTGGATTCAGGAGTACCTGAGTTCAAATCCAGCCTCAGACACTTGACACTGGTTGTGTGACCCTGGGCAAGTCACTTAACCCCCATTGCCCCACAAAAACAAACAAACAAAAAAAAGAAGGATCAGAGTGGCAACGTGAATCTAGTTCCGAGTCCTGAGCCTTTCAGTGTGAGAGGGTATAAACAAACATGTGTAGGAAAGGGACAGGAAGGCCTGCCCATGTGAGTTTGATGGTGCTCCGTCTGGTGTTTCACCAGTGCTTTTGGAGGAGGACTCTGTACAAATTCCTCTCACTAGCCCCCACTGGCTCAGTCAGGGTGGGCTGCAGGTGAAGGGAGGAACATGCATTGTGACCTGAGGAAGTGGGAAGGTGGTGAGGCCTTAAGGCAAGCCATTTTTCTGCTGTGCCCCAGAAAGTGTTGGGCACATATGTATCTTATCTTCACAATCAGCAATAACCCCTCTGTTTCTAGAACAGATGTTTGCTTTTTAATATTTGTTGTGTTACTAAGTTAATAAACAAATTTCCAGAACATCTGCCAGAATTTTAGCCACCTCATGCTATGTGAGGCACCGCAGAGGCTATGAAAGGCATTGGCCATCCCTGAAAATCACACAGGACAGAAGTTGGAATCAGCAGGGAGTCAGCCATAAAGAACGACTTGGGTGTTTTTATATCTGCAGTTCAAAGTAAAAGAAAGAATGCCAAAGAATAGGAAACCAGTCAGAGAAATATGGTCCTAGCACTGTGCTAGCCACCTATCAGCTAGGTGACCATGGGCATACAACTGCTCTGAATTCTTTTCTTTACTAAAAGAATAATACTTGCATTGTCTATCTAATAGAGTTTCGAGATCCTTAGATGCTAGATTTTGAGCTGCAGGAACCTCAGGGGCCATTTATCAGGCCCCTCCACAGTCTGTTTCTAACCAGTCTACATTCTAAACAAACTGGCCTACCCTCTGGCCCTCTTCTTCTCCTTGTTTCTGTGACTTTGTTCATACTGTCCAAGTCTTACTCCATCCCCATGCTTGGAGAATGTACTTCCCTTTCCTCCATCGATTTCTTTTGAAGTTCCGTCCTTCCAGACCTAATTCAGATGTCACTTATCTTCCCTAACTATCCCTGCTTCCTGTGGGGTCTGCATCTCCTTCAATTTGCCTGACTTTTATTTGCTCTTATGTTCTACCTCATGTCCTATTTTATTTGCATTTGTGTCTGTTCCTTGCAGCTCCCCTGTCCCCCCTATATTTTTCAAGCTTCTTGGGGGCTGAGAGTCTTCTTTTTATATTTGTATTTGCAACACTTAGCATTATGTAAGCACTTATTAGACCCCTTAGAGATCGGTGTTTGTTGTATGAGACTATAAATTTAGAACTAGGAGGGGCCTTCATTTGAATCATTTCTTTTCTAAGCTATTATGAATTAGCTACTTAAGATTACCTCGGAATAAATGCTGAAGCATTACAGCCTTGTATATAGAATAGGACATTGGACTGGGTATCAGGAGACCTGGATTCTGGGTTCAAGTTCTTACTCATTAATTATTTGTTTGACTTCTGGAAACTGACAACCTCTCTGGTTCTGGTTCTTCATCTGTAAAATGAAGCTACGAGTTTAGGTGACTAATCGAGTACCTTTTGTTATATTAAATTTTGATCATATGACCTCTATGGGCTTCATTCTTCCCCTACTCTTGGTAAAATGAGGGGTTAGGTAATCTCTAAGAGCCCTCCCAGCTTTCCCATTTTCTGGTTCTAAGTAGCATATATTGAGATTTTTAATATATGTTAGTTACTTATGACCACTGACCAGTCCCTGCCTTCTTCATATTATTTTCTTTACCATCCTTCCTCCTCTTTTCATCTACCCATTTTGTTTCTTTTTTCTTTTTTTAGAATTTTATTTTCTAAATTACATTTAAAAACAAATTTTGACATCAATTTTTAAAAACTTTGTGTTCCAACTTCTCTTCCTTCCACCCTTCTCACCCTCCACCCCCAAGAACTCAAGCAATTCAAAATAAGTTATACATAAGTAGTTGTGGAAAACATCTCCACATTAGCTGGGTTGTGAGAGAAAACAGATAAAAACAAAACTTCAGAGTAAGGAACTGTCAAAAAAAAATTATGCTTCAATCTGTTTTCAGATACCATCAGTTCTTTCTCTATAGATGGATTGCAATTTTCATAAGTCCTTCAGAGTTATATTGGATCATTGCATTGCTGAAAATAACCACGTCCTTCCCAGCACATCATCTTACACTATTGCTGTTATTTTATATATAGTACATTTCATTCTGCTTCAGTTCATGTAGGTCTTTCCAGGTTTTTCTAATAGTATCCTGTTCATCATAACTTTTATATAGTACCTTAAACTTGACAAAGAATTTTCTTCACCATACTTTTTGCCATTATAATCAATGATCATAACTGTTTCCCCCATCCTATTCCCTTCCCATGATATTTACTCTATTTTCTAACTCTGTGTGTGTGTGTGTGGGGGGCAATTGGGGTTAAGTGACTTGCCCAGGGTCACACAGCTAGTAAATGTCAATGTTCTGAGGCCAGATTTAAACTCAGGTACTCCTGACTCCAGGGCCGGTGCTCTATCCACTGCGCCACCTAGCTGCCCCTGCCCCTATTTTCTTTTTTGTTTTGTTTTGTTTATACTGTTTAGTCTGGTCCTAGGTTTTTTTTTTTCCTGCCCCTATTTTCTAACTTCTTTTACACTATTCCTCCTCAAAAGTGTTTTGCTTCTAACCGCCCCCTCCCCTGCTCTGCCCTCCCTTTTTTCACCCTTCTCTCCTTGTCCTCTTTCCCTCCTATTTTCCTGTAGGGTTAGATAGATTATTCCTCCTAATTGGGTGTGTATGTTTTTCCCTCCTTGAGCCAATTCTGAAGAGATTTAGGTCTTTGAGCTAATTCTGTGTTCTAAATTTTCTTCCTCCCTCCTTCTTCAACCCTCCCTATGAAATCAAGCAATTCAATATAAGTCATACATGTGCAGTTATGCAGAACATCTTCATCATCTTCCTCAAAAGTGGTTTGCTTTTTACTACTCTCTCCCCCAATCTGCCCTTCCTTCCCCTCTTCCCCCCCATCTTCTTCCCCTCCCACTTGCCCTCAGGGCAAAATATATTACTATACCCACTTGAGTATGTATGCTATTCCCTCTTTGAGCCAATTCTGATGATAAAGTTCACTCACTCCCCCACTCCTTCCCCCTTTTCCCTTCCCCTCCATAAGCTTTTTCTTGTTTCTTTTATGTGAGCTACTTTTCCCCAGTCTACCTCTCCCTTTCCCTTTTTTCCAGTGTGTTCTTCTTACCTCTTAACTTTATTTTAAAGATGTCATCATGGGTTAGCTAAGTGGCACAGTGGACAAAACACCCTCCTGGACCCAGGAGGCCCTGAGCCCAAATCTGGCCTCAGACATAAGCCACCTCATCCTGCCTGCCCCACAAAAAACAAGGATAAAGAAAAAATAAATACTTTACAGATATCATCCCTTCATATTCAGTTCAGACCTGTGTCCTCTAAGTGTATTCCTTTCAGCTGCCCTAATACTGAGAAAGTTCTTATGAGTTAGAAGTATTATCTTCCCATGTAGGAATGTAAACAATTTAATCTTTTAATATCCCTCATGATTTCTTTTTCCTGTTTACCTTTTTATGTTTCTCCAGGGTCTTGTATTTGAAAGTCAAATTTTCTGTTCGGTTCAGGTCTTTTCATCACAAATGCCTGAAAGTCCTCTTTTTCATTGAAGTCCCATTTTTTCCTCTAAAAGATTATATAAAGTTTTGCTGGGTACATGATTCTTGGTTGTAGTCCCAGTTCCTATGCCCTCTGGTCCTTTAATGTAGATACTGCTAGATCTTGTTTTATCCTTATTGTAGTTCCACAGTATTTGAATTCCTTTTTTCTAGCTGCTTGCAATATTTTCTCCTTGACTTGGGATCTCTAGAATTTGGCTATAATATTCCTGGAGGTTTTCCTTTTGGGATCTCTTTCAGGAGGTGATCAGAGGATTCTTTCAATTTCTATTTTGCCTTCTGCTTCTAGAATATCAGGGCAATTTTCCCTGACAATCTCTTGGAAGATACTGTCTAAACTCTAATTTTGGTCATGGTTTTCAGGTAGTCCAATGATTTTCAAATTATCTCTCCTGGATCTATTTTCCAGATCAGCTGTTTTTCCAAGGAGATAGTTCATATTGCCCTCTATTTTTTTATTCATTTGGATCTGCTTTACTGTGTCTTGGTTTCTCATAAAGTCACTAGCTTCCATTTGTTCAATCCTGATTCTTAGGCAATTATTTTCTTCTGAGAGCTTGTGTGTGTGTGTGTGTGTGTGTGTGTGTGTGTGTGAATTGGGGTTAAGTGACTTGCCCAGGGTCACACAGCCAGTAAGTGTTAAGTGTCTGAGGCCAGATTTGAACTCAGGTACTCCTGACTCCAGGGCCAGTGCTCTATCCACTGCGCCACCTAGCTGCCCCTTTCTGAGAGCTTTTGTATCTCCTTTTTCATTTGGCTTTTCAAGCTGTTGACTTTTTTCTCGTGACTCTCCTGCATTGCTCTCATTTCTCTTTCCATTCTTTCCTCCACCTCTCTAAATCTTCCTTCTATCTCTCCTACTTTCTCTTCAAAGTCCCTTTGGAGTGCTTCCATGCCCTGAGGCCAATTCATATTTTTCTTGGAAGCTTTGGATGTAGGGGCCCTGAGGTTGTTATCCTCTTCTGAGGTTGAACTGTGATCTTCCTTGTTGCTAAAGAAACTTTCAATAGTTCTCAACTTTCTTTGCTTGTTCATCTTGCTGTCTTTTACTTGACTTTTAACTCCCTTTTACAGTGGGGCCCTACTTCCTTTTTGGGGGAGGGGGGGCTTGGGGCAATGAGGGTTAAGTGACTTGCCCAGGGTCACACAGCTAGTGTCAAGTATCTGAGGCTGGGTTTGAATTTAGGCCCTCCTGAATCCAGGACTGGTGCTTTATCCACTGCGTCACCTTGCTGCCCACTGGGGCCCTACTTCCAAGCTAAACTGTCCTCAGCTTCAGAGGGTCCCGGGTGTTTTGATTTGAAGGAGGCTAATTTTTCTCTCACCAGCCTGTTCTCTGATCCAAAGATAACCTCAAGCCAACTTGCTAATTAACCAGCCAGAAGAACTTTGTGTGCCATGGTTCTTAGCTCTGATGAGTCTCTGCCCCTCCCCCATCTGGGCCTCTCATAGCTCAAGATTTCTTCCTGGTTTCCAGATGGGGTGGGATAGCTGAATTCCTCCTTAGGTCCCACAGATACCGCTGTATTTCCTCCCCCCCCCCCCCCCACCTTGGCCCAGGCTTCTCACCCAACCATATGTAGTTCCAGAAGATGCTGGTGCTGCAGCTGATTTGTAAGTTCGAGACTAAGTTTCTTTGGCATAGTGTGCCTAGGGTCTGTGTAGGTGGGGTTGAACTCTGCTAGCAGCCCAGCACGGCCCCCTCTAAACTGTCTCTGGCTGGAAAATAATATCAGCCCATCTTTTTGTGAGTTTTGCTGCTCCAGTGGTTGTTTTATTGTTTTGGGGGTCTGTTTCTTTCAAATGAACATAGCGATTCTCCTTTTTTTCACTCCATTTCTATCTTCTGGAACTACCTCTTACTTTTCATCCACCAAGTCTTTACCCCACCAGCTTTTTTAACCTTCAGCCCATACCACTCTTAGAAGCTCTAAGCCAATTAGGTGAATTGGGTTTGGACATACACTTCCATTTAACATCTGCAAATCAGTTATCTTTCTTCTTGTGGCCCTTTGCTGTTGATCTACCTGTAAGTAAAGATGGCTGAACAAGAACAAACTGATAGAAAATATAAGAAATACAGGTGTTATTTACATACTCAAAGAGTAGATACCAAGGGGATGAGGACAATCTGGATTTCTGATCCTTTGGCCATTAGGATATGATCATCCAAGTTTTACAGAGTTTTTTCAGCACCAGGGACAGGCAGGATTGCTGGATTACTAGATGTTCTTTCTTTCCTACAGTATGGAATTTGGCCTACAATAAAAGCAAAAGGTTGAAGGTTGAAGGTTCTTACCCAAGGGAGATGTGGCAAGCTTAACTTCCAATGAGTGGATGCCATGTTGATGCCAAAGGGTTCTTCATGGAGAAAAAGAACTTCCCTGGGTGCCCCTTTTATTTCCTGTCCCCTCTCAATTTGGTGGTTGAGACAACATTAAAAACCCTGGGGATTTTTGGTGGTGGTGGTGGTGTTTTTCTGTAGCCTGGAAAAGTCTTTCTTTCAACATCTTGTTAGTTTCTATTCTTCCTATTCAGTCTCATTTAGAAATGTAATATAATAGCTATCAACTGTACTCAGAGTATGTGTTTCATAGAGTGGATTTGAGATAGCTGACAAACCTAGGAAGTAAACGTCTAAAACCAAACCAAACCAAACCAAAAGTCCCATAAAGGATTATTGCTTGCTGCTCTTTGAGGCCTTATGGTTAATTCAAATTATTCTAACTCCTGGTAGGCAAGAATATCTATTAATTCAAGATGAGGTAACTAGTCCTTTTGTTTATATTGCAAAACCAGGTATACTGAAACAAAGATGAGGTGTGGGAGGTGGAAGGATTCTACATTCTTATTTATGATAATAGAAGTGCTGTGGTATAGAGGAAAGAGTCCTGGAGCTTGAGTCAAAGGATCTGGATTCAAATTCTGTTTCTTGCCATTCACTACCTAAGTGACCTTTAACAAATTACTTAATTTTTATGAGTCTGTTTCCTTATCTGTGAAAAAATGAGGATGCTGGATAAGGGGTCCTAAGGGTCTTTCCAGTCTTCCGTCTGATCTCCTAATCTTCGAAGATAAGGAGGTATTCACTTCAGAGGTGAGCTGAGTAGTTGTCATTACTGATGTTCCCTTTATCCTCCTTTCATGGTCAGAAAAAGACCTGCTTATAACTAAAAGTAAAATTTTTTGAAGATAGAACTGAGAGATTTGAGAGAATTCTCTGTTCAACCTTTTCCCCTCATCCCATCTTTGCCATTTCCTGGCAGTGCTTAGAATAGTGCCTGGCACACAATAGGTACTTAATAAATCCTTCTTGACTTGGATAAATGCAGAATCTTGTAAAAAGCTAGAACTTTGGTTTTGCCAATCCACTTCTCTCCTCCTTCCTTTATGGTTGGTGTATAAAAGGGAGATGGAGAGATACAGCTGAGTTGGGGTAAAGCAGGCAGCCAGCCAGCGACTCAGGAATTCTCTCCTAAGGCTGAGCCTGTGGAGATGTGTCACTTCAGAGTGGCATCTTGCCTGAGTAGAAATACTTATGTTGTGAACCACATGACCCCAAAATTGCTACTTTCTATAGACAGCAAAAGATGTCCTTTATAGAGGTCCTCAGCACTGAAGTCTTGAGAATGGTCAGGCATCATCACCAGCACCAAAAGCTCAAGTAAGGAGGAAGGGGCACTAGAGTCTTCTGTTCTGTTAAGAGTCATTTGACTGGATGACCACAAAATCTCAGACTTGGAAGCTGCCGTGTCTTGTCCAGTCCACACATGAATCAGGAATCCCCTTAGAAATGGTAGGGAGCTGTCCCAAGCCCTTTGTGATAGTGAGAGATGAGCTTTTGGCTACATTTTTAATTTCAACCTTCCCTTCATTAAAAGGGGAGAAATCAGGGAGAAGAGGCAAGGGCATCTTTATCAATACTTCAAAATACATCATCATCTGATCTAGAAATAGGATTAAAATGTGACTTGCATGAATTCAAGCCACTCCCTTTGATTATTTTTATGACCAACCCAGTTATTTTATTGGTCTGGAGAACAGCTGAGACACTTTCTATACGCAGTGCAGATTTACACCCTCTCTGCAATTTAAGAAGCAAGTTGTCTGTCCCAGTTGGCCAGGACACAGAGGTTAAGTGACTTGGGTCACACAGCCAGCATGTGTTAGAAAAGGGACTTGACTGGAGATCTGCTTTGTATCCGTATCACCCTTCTCTCGTGCCCTTTAGAGTTCAGAAACATATCTACAGGTATTCTTAACCCGAAGTCCATAATTTGTTATCTGTGTTTCCATATAATCAGGTGGATTTTTTTTTTATTTTATGCATTTGACAATATTATTCTGATGAGTCCATAGGCTTCATCGGATTTGACACCAAAAGTTAAGAACCCTGAGGTAAGTTCCCATGATTACCAACCAGTAATGAAGAGAGTAAAGATGGGAACTTTTGGGTCTGTGCATAGGGTGTTCCTTAAAAATTCAATTCAATTGGTTATAGAGCTGGAAGGAACCTTAGGAAGCAGTCAGTCCAACCCCCCGCCCCCCTTTTTTTTTACAGATGAGGAACCCAGCCCAGGGCAATAAAGTGACTTGTCCAATGCATTTAATGGCAGAGATGGGACTTGGAACCTTGGTTTCCTGGCTGAGTCCAGTCAGTGCTTTTTTTACTTCCTTATTTAACAACCATATACTGATTTAGTTACAAATATACAGGTTTTGTTAGTCCTTTGGGGTGGAGGAGAGAGTTACACTCTTGGATCTGTGTAAGATGCATTCTTCCAGTTGCAGAGGGTTGAACTAGACTAAGCTCAAGGATTTTTTCCTCTGTTTTTAAGTTTGACAAAATCAGACTGGTATTGTCTTATTTTAAAAAATCATACTTTTCAGGGGAAGTTTATTTTAAATAAATTGAGGTATGGAATTAATATTTTTACTTTATTGTTTTGTTTTGGTTTTTTGTTTGTTTTTTGGTGGGGCAATGGGGGTTAAGTGACTTGCCCAGGGTCACACAGCTAGTAAGTGTAAAGTGTCTGAGGCCGGATTTGAACTCAGGTCCTCCTGAATCCAGGGCCAATGCTTTATCCACTGCGCCACCTAGCTGCCCCCTATTTTTACTTTATTTTTATTTTTACTTTAGCTGTTTAGTTTAATGAGAAAAATTTGGTATTTTTCTAAATTGTTTTTGTTTCCCTAGCATCTTGCACAATGACTACTGTGGTAAGATGTTTAATAAATGCTAATTGGATTTGTTGTCATTCAGCCATGTCTAGCTCTTCTTACCCTGTAGAGACCAATAGCACATCAATACTATCCATGGAGTTTCCTTAGCAAAGATACTGGAGTGGTTTGCCACTTCCTTATGAGGAAACCGAGGCAAACTGGGTTAAGTAACTTGCCTAGGATCACAGAGCTAGTAAATGTCTGAGGCTAGAGTTGAACTCAGGAAGATGTTTTTCTGACTCTAGGTCCTGAGTTTTATCCACCTATCTGTCCCTGGATGTGAATTACATCAGGGCTTCTTAAACTTTTTTCACTTGAGACCCCTTTTCACCCAAGAAATATTTATGCGACCCTGGGTTTATAGGTATATAAAATAGGCATGCATAGCTGTTTAGTGTTGCCAAATTTTTCAGGACACCCCCCCCCCATTCAGTTACATTGTTAATGCTATTTGTTGGGAAAAGAATGTTGTGGCCTATAAAACTATATGTGGTTGTCCAAGTATAGGGAAAATTAGCTGGGGTTTATTATGTATTTGTTACTTAGAAATTAGAGGCTACTGCACCAGTATTGGGCCGTTAAGCATTTATTAAAGTATATTAAGTATTAGTAAAAGATAGCGCACATGGCTCTGAAAGATAGGAAAGAGAAGAGAGAGAAAAGAGAAAATGGGGAACCCTAGTGGGCTGTATCTGCTCTCACCAAGTTCCTGGGCCAAAGAGAGCAGTCATCAAGTGTAAGCTCTCTGAGGGAAGCAAGAGAGATGGCCCTCTTACACATTGCTTAAAGCTAATTGGCTAGCATCATTCAAATTTATTGGTTCACTGGATTTGAGGGTGGTCCATGAGCAGACTGTGCTTAGGTCAGAGCTCAGAGAATAGATCCTCTCTGGGGAACAAGGCTTTCAGGTGGTTGTGGTTTTGAGTGAGGTAACTTCCTGACTCTGGGCTGGCCTTAAGAAAGGGGAGTGGGGGGGACGCCTCTCTGGGAGTCCCAAAACCCATTATTTTCTCATAATGTGAAGTTTCAATTTGTTGGATTCTGAGTTGTAATTGGTACATTGATAAATTAGAAACATGTAAATCAGGAAATCAGTAGTAGGAAGAGAAACTAGAAAATTCCATGTAAACCAGTATATCCAAATTTCTAGTTATTACTTAAAGTGACAGAAGATTAATATAGAGAGAACATGTTTTTTTAAATGTCATCTTGTTACGACATGACATTTTGGTAAGTCTGCATTCCCTTCTTCTTGACTTTTAAAAGCCTACTTTCTCCTCGGCTTTAAAGATACTGAATTTGATCTGGTGTTTAAAAAAACCAAACACATATCATGGAGCAGAGAATGGTGGCAAAATGGGTTGATCACAACTGGAGTTAAAACCTACCCCTCCAAGATACCACATCAGAGCCTAGAAATATTAAGATTTGTGTCGTAGTGCTGTACTCCTCATCATTACCAATGAGCACCTGCTCTGCTCATGTAAGGAACTTTTTTTTTTGATCATTGGTAAGTGACCAGTTTTCCAGGTTCTATTGTACAGTCCCATGATGCATCCCATAATACTTTTCAAGAACTCCCACAAAGCCAGTATTTTGCATAAACCATGTCCCTTCTTTGGTACTTCCTTTTTATTTGTTTTAAATTAATTAGCATTATCATTTGTCATTTTAGTTAACAATGGCAATGTTCAAACTTGGTTTCTGTAAGGCTTAGTTTTCCTTGAAACATAAAATTGTTCCTAACCTACATGGAAATGACCTGTGATGAAAATAATAGATGGTGTTTACCCTGGGAAAAAAAAGGTAGGCATGAAGATTCATGTCTCCATTTTTCTCTTTCCCTGTTTTGAGGAAATTAAAAATAGATTTTTCTGCAACTCGAGGTACAGAACTTATTTCTAGAGTATTACCTAGCAGATTTTTGAAAGGATGTTTCCATATTATGCCCAATTTGCCTAAGTTTGATGCTTGAAATAAATGAAAATATTAGATTAAAACTATTCAGTCATAGTTGTGACACTTTGTTAAAAAGAAAAATATTACCAAAGTGATGCTTTGGGTAAAAATGTACAGGTGAGAGCAAGCCATAAACATATTTGGAAGAAAGCAGTTAATCCAGATAAAAAAATGTCTTTGGGGTAGCTAGGTGGCACGGTGGGTAAAGCAGTGGGCCTGGATTCAGGAGGACCTGAGTTCAAATTCAGCTTCAGACACTCGACACTTACTAGCTGTGCGACCCTGGGCAAGTCACTTAACCTTCATTGCCCCACCAAAAAAAATGTCTTTGGTGGTTTTGTGACCTAGAATAATTTTAGAACGTTTAAATATGCATATATTTAAATATTTGCCAGTTCCTAGGCACATGATGAGCATACTTGTTGATTGAAACAACTTTTTGTATTCAATATTGGTAGACTATAGACTGTAGATTAGTTCCATCTGTATGTGCAGTGGAAGCTGGATCTAGGTGTGTTTGCATTCTGGTTCAGACTTGACTTCTTGCTCCTTTTAAGGAATGCTGATCCAAGGGGCCACAGAGGGATCAGTGTGCTCACAAGTAGAACTGGCCTGTTCCAGTCTTTCTGCTTCATGGGATATTGTCTGCCTGAGACTTTGAAAACTTGTCTTTCCTTCCTGGTGGGATTCTTTAAGTTTAGACAGGAAATGATAATAGTAACAATAATGATAATAATGATATTACTACTACCAATAACTATAGTCATATAGCAGTTTAAGGTTTGTGAAGCACTGTACACATTAGCCTCATCTGAATTTCTTTTTTTGGTGGGACAATGAAGGTTAAGTGACTTGCCCAGGGTCACACAACTAATAAGTGCCAAGTGTCTGAGACTGACTTTATTTGATCTTAACAGCCTTGTGAGGTACATGCATTTATTTTTGTTTTTAAATTTTTTTATTTTTTGGTGAGGCAATTGGGGTTGTTAAGTGATTTGCCCAGGGTCACACAGCTAATAAGTGTTAAGTGTCTAAGGCCGGATTTGAACTCAGGTCCTCCTGAATCCAGGGCCTGTGCTTTATCCACTGTGCCACCTAGCTGCCCCTTGCATGCATTTATTTTTAAGATAAAGAAACTGAGTTGAGAGTTTGTCTTTTGTCCAGGGTCACATAGTGGGTAAAGCTGGATTTGAACTCAGATCTTCTTGTTTCCACATTCAGCACTTTTATCTACTGTACCACCTGGCTGCTTCCATAGATAGTTTAGAGTTGGAGAGTAAGACATGTGATCATGCCCGTTCTCCCTTTTCTCTCTTCCCTTAGTACTTTCTCTATTATGTCAAGTGATTTAACAGTAAAAGTCATGTTTCAGTTTATCTATATGGCTCCATTCTTTCCTTACTTGGAGATGGATGTTGGCAGAGGAAGTTAGGGAGTTTGTAACTTTTAATGAAAGATTAGCAAATAGAACACACATTCCGATAGAAACTAGTCTCCTTTGCTTCCTATATAAATGATGTCTTTAGCTCCATTATTGTGCTGTGACTAGTTTTTCATGCTTTCTCTTTTTTCTTTTCTTTTTTTTTTTTTAAATAATGGGCTGACTGGGGCAGCTAGGTGGTGCAGTGGATAGAGCACTGGCCCTGGAGTCAGGAGTACCTGACACTTAACACTTACCAGCTGTGTGACCCTGGACAAGTCACTTAACCCCAATTGCCTCACTAAAAAAAAAATAATAATAATAATAATGGGCTGACTACACCCAAATATGATTCCTGTTGCTTGTTAGAATTTTTTACTGCTCTTAAACTCGTTTTCTTTTTTTTCCTCTTAATTTGAGAATTAGTACAGTGAATGATTTAAGAGCTAGAAAGATTTTGTTTAAGTAATCAGAGGTCTTTTTTTTATGAAAGTAGTTTACCTAAGAGTCAAATAGGTCCTTGGGCTTTAAGTAGTGATTAGTATGTAGTAACTTCAAAGATTATTCATTGTTTAACCTTGCCTAAAATAAATCTATGTGTGCTTGAGTGATCATATATAAACATGTATAAATATATACACACATGTGTTTGTATGTATATTTCATTTTGAATATGTCTGAGATTAAAAATATAGATTACTTCCTTTAAAATTGGCCAGATGTGGCTAGCTAGTTGTGGAAGCATTTAATTGATACTCTAGGCTGTCCTATTTAGTGATTTTTTTTTTTTTTGGTGTAACAGTTATATAAATGTTCTACATTAAAACAGGTTAGATGTTATCACTGCTTATTAGCATGGTAGGCGAGTTTTATCATTTATGATGTAACTGTTAATCCTAAAGAAATTTGTTTTAGTTCTGGGCACATGGCTGTCACTGTAAGATGTCCGATGTATTAAGCTCTAGAGTAACCATGTTTTAAATGCAGTCGAAATGGCTACACGTGCCGGCTTTGTAAGGCCTGAAAAACAATCCCGTATCCCTGCTTTGAGACTTGGTACAGCATTTCTATTTTGAAAAGCCACGTGAAAGTTTGATATTTGAAGATCATAAACTCATGTAGACAGGTGGAGGGAGCAATATAGAAAAAACTGTTCTACATGATGGCCTTGATGATAAGCACCTTCCAACCACATAAAGCTATGCACCTCCTTTTTTACAGACTGTATAGACTGCTGAGAAGACTTGCAAGCCAGTGACCCAAGCTTATTCCAGGAAGGGGGTACTCATGGAAGAGGAACAGGATTTACCAGAACAGCCAGTAAGTATTTCTTTAAACTTAAAGATAATGGTCAAAAAGCTGGGCTTAAGAAATTCAAGCTATTCTTCTGAATTCTTTGGTAGGTGTTAAATGACAAAGAACAAATGGGGACTGAGTTCCTTCCCGAGTGATCTTTGCTAGGTACTCTACTCCCAGTTTTGCTAGTATCTGAAACAGTCACTGCTACAAACTGATGGTGGACTAAACAGTGCTCCTCCCCTCCCCCCAAATGCCTGGGCTATTCTGAAACGTGCAGAAAAATAAGTGGGTTTTTACAACCAGTGTGGTTCTGCTGCTTTGGGGCTCTTACCTTGGTTTCCCCAGTTGTAAAATGGAGACAATATTCCAGTTATTTCTCTCGTAAGGCTGTTGTAAACTAAGCTGTAATGTACCATTATTTCAGACAGACAAGCTCTAACAAATGTGAGCTTCTATTTTCCTTTAAAGACTAGATTAGAGATTGTCAAGTTGAGATATTTAGGAAATGAAAAAGATAGGTGAACAAGCCCTTTTAAATGGTTATAGAAGAGATAGTGCCTTCCACTGCAGAATGGGGGGGGGGCGGTTGGTTATTTTTAAACTAAATTCTCTGATGAGGCAGGTTGCTTTCGTTAGAAAACATAGTTTTTAACTCAGTAATTGATGAAGCCAGACATGAATCTGTAGTCTAAAGTGTTGGTTTTCTGGTATCTTTTAGCTATCTATTAATGATCAAAGAACATCTGTCTTAATTATGTTGAATACAAATCAGTCAATATTTAGTAAGCGCCTACTATGTGCCAAGCACTGTGCTTAGTGCTGGGGGTATAAAAAGTGAATTCTTCTAGTGCATTTAAAATGGCCAGTGTAAAGAAAATCAGTTTACATTTGCATTTCATAAATTCCTCTCCTGTGTAATGTGAGGTATATCTCTTCTTGCCAATCATCCTTTAGGCCCTTTCATATGAGGATTAGTTGGTTATAAGCATGAAAGTTAAGACAGCTGTTGAATGGTCCTCATGGAGTATTTGAATTTTCGGCCCTTGTTCCTGAAATGATGTTGATGGGAAAGTTCAGATTATTGTCAACACCTTTATAATAGCAGAAAAATAGCCTGACAGATTGAGTACTGAGTGGCAGCCCTTAAAACTACAGAGAGAAATAGCCTATCCTGCTTCTTCATGTAGCTTGTTGGTGACAGACTCCTCTGTGCTTTCTCTTATACTGTGCTGCCTACTGGTTTCTCCTACACATATAGCCTCCACTTTCTCTCCTATCACTCACTTCCCAGTCCCTCGAAATTTGTTTTCTGACCTTATCAAGTGAGATTTTTTAAAGAGCTATGTGTTTGGCATATAGTAGGCACTTAAAAAATTCTTGTTGCATTCCCTCTTTCTGTAATCACTCAACTAAAATATCTCTTTGAAATAACCACTAATGGGGCAGCTAGGTGGAGCAGTGGATAGAGCACTGGCCCTGGAGTCAGGAGTACCTGAGTTCAAATCTGGCCTCAGACACTTAACACTTACTAGCTGTGTGACCCTGGGCAAGTCACTTAACCCCCATTGCCTCACTAAAAAAAAAAAAAAAAGAACGAACCACTAATGGCATTTTCTCAACACTCTCTGCAACATTTGACACTGTTGACCACTATTTCTTCTCTAGGTTTTTGTAACACTGCTCTCCATCTATCTCCTAAACTCCTCAGTTTCCTTTGCAGGATCATCATCCATATACCAACATCACCTGTGAATGTACCTCAAGGCTCTATCTTTGACTCTCTTCCTCTCTATCTACATTGTCTTTCTTGGTGATTGATCTCAGAAGCTCATGTGGGTTCAATGATCATTTCTCTTTTGATGACTTTTAAATCTATATCCACAGCCCTATTCTTTCCCTTGAGTTTCATTCCCCCATTTACCAATAGCCTATTGGGTGTTTGAATCTGGATGACCCATAGGCTACTTAATCTCTTTTGTTTTGTTTTGTTTTGCTTTTGCTTTTGTTTTTTGAGGCAATTGGGGTTAAGTGACTTGCCCAGGGTCACACAGCTAGTAAGTGTTAAGTGTCTGAGGCCAGATTTGAACTCAGGTCCTCCTGACTCCAGGGCCAGTGCTCTATCCACTGCGCCACCTAACTGCCCCGGCTACTTAATCTCAACATGTCCAAAACAACTCATTTTTCCCTTCAAAACTACCCCGTCTTCCAAACTTCCCTATTCCTTTTGAGGGTACCAGGATCCTTTCAGCCACGCAGATTTGCAATCTCAGAATAATCTTCTAGAATGTAATCTCCTTACATGTAGGGAATGTCGAAATGCTTTTGTCTGATTCCCCACTGTCCCAAAGGAGGTACAAAATAAATGCTTTATTCTTGATTCACTGATTCTCAGCAATCAGCTGTCAGTTCTTATTCATTCTACCTCCACAACATTCCTAACATATATCCCCTTCTCTGTGCTCAGAGGTGATCAAATGCTTGATCTTACTACCATCACCTACAAGTGTTCCACTTCCTTGTTTTAAAAAAATCATCCTTTATCATTCCATCTTTCCCTATGCCTACCAGCCCATATCTGCTGCCTTCTTGTTCCTCCTCACCATATTTTCCATTCCCTTCATCCTTCTCTTCAGAGAGAATCAGTAAACATTATTCAGCACGTACTATGTGCCAGTGACTGTGCTAATCCTTAGGGAAGAAGAGTATAAGACAGTCTCTGCCCTCAAGGACCCTACAGTCTAATGGGGGAGACAACATATAAAAAAGAGCTAAAAATCAAGGGGATGGCATGGTAAAGGGGTTATCCTGCTGTGTGTGGCATGATGAACTTCTGTAGCTGGGGTGGGAAGTGATGAAGAGAATTCTCCAAGTACTATCCTTAATGGAGGAGGATCCAGAGGGGGACCAGTGGCCACCAGTGGCAGAGGGTGCTGATGACATTTCAGTTTCTGAGTTGATTTCATCTTACAAATTGTTCAGTTTCTAGAAATGATGAAATCCTGGAAAGTAACGAAGTGGGAAATAATGTTCTTTGCCAGGATATCATCCTTGCCCCGGCTACCTTGGAATTGAAAGCTCCTCATCACATTTATGCACTGTAAGCAGGCTACCCCAGCCTAGGTGGCTGTTCCTCACCCAGAGCACTCTTCCCCCATCTCTGGCCTTTGTCTTCTCTGTTCCCCATGCCCTCAGCATTCTGCTCCCTTACTGTCCCTGGCTTCTTTCAAGACTGCTGAAATCTCACTTCATTCAAGGGACCTGGGTCAGAAGAGAGAGCATGGTACCATAGTGTGGTAGATAGAGAGCTGGCCTTGGAACCAGGACTTAAGCTCTGTTGCTAACCCATAGTGACTGGTTGACCTGGAGCAAGTCACTGAGCTTTGCAGACAACTCCCTGACATTGTAAGTTAGTGAGAAGGTGCCAGCCTGCCAGGCTGCAAAGGTAGAAGTAGTTTTCTTATCTGGGAGTTCCCTATACCAGTGACATTACAGGAATATGATTGCCAAGACAGTCAGTGAAGAGAGGGAAGGTAAGATTGAGGACTAAACATTGAGTGATACTTGTCGCTGGGGATGGGTGGGCAGGTGGGGAGGTGAGGAGAAGAGGAGCTTGATTAGTAGAGGAGAATCAGGAGAGAGCAATTCACAGAGGTCAAGTGAGAGGATTTAGAAGGAGAAAGTGGTTGGGGGTATCAAAAAACTGCAAGCAGATGCGGGGTCCCAGATGGATTCTTCACTATGCTAGCCATCCCAGCTACCAAGGAGATGGAAACTAGCAGATCTCTTGAGTTTAAGTGTTCTGAGCTCTGTGGTGGACTGTATCTATCAGATATCCAGACTAGGTTTAGCATTAACATGGTGAGCCCAGGATTTAGTGACCATCTAGTTGTTAAGGAGAAGTGACTTGGTCCAGCTTGGAAATAGAAGAGAACAACTCTCTTGGGCTCATCTGAGTGGTATCTGTCACAAATGGTCCTGACAATTCCAGGGTGAGACAGGGAGACCCACTCTCTTTAAAAACAACAACTGTAGGGGTAGCCAGGTGGTGCAGTGGATAAAGCACCGGCCCTGGATTCAGGACCTGAGTTCAAATCTGGCCTCAGACACTTGACACTTACTAGCTCTCTGACCCTGGGCAAGTCACTTAACCCTCATTGCTCCACAAAAACAAAACAAAAACAACTGTAGACAGGTCAAGTAGGATGAGGAGTGAGAGAGGGCCATTGGGTTTAGCACCATTGGGTGACCTTTGAGAGTGCAGTCTTAGTAGAATGGTAGATGGGAAGCCAGATTGTAAAGAACTGTTTAGTGACCCACTGGTAAGGAAGTTGGAAGCAACCAAGTATAGACTTCTCCTTCTAGGAGTTTGACTTTGATGTGGAAAAGATGACTTGATGGGATGGCAGGCTAAAGTGAAGGTGTTTTGAAGACAGGGAGACCCACATGCATGTTCATAGGCAAACTTTTTTTTTTTTTGCAAACCTTTATTTTTTAAGTGACTACTATGTGCAATATACTGTGTCATTCTCTGGGTTTACAAGGACAAACTGAAAACAGTCACTGTCCTTAAAAAGCTTATATTCTACTGGTTGATATAAACAGATAATTCTTTAAGAGAGTTGGAGAAGAGAGAGGGCTAACAATTAGGGGATAAGGACAATTTTGCTAAAGAAAGCATGAATCTCGAAAGAAGCTAGGGATTGCAAGGGGTGGAGACAAGAAGAGAATTTATTACAGGCTTAGAGGAAGAACAGGGAGAAGAAGCCAGTTGACCACCAAAAAAAATAAATAAATAAAGTTAAAATGAGAGAGTAGTAGGGACTAGTTTGATGGAGGAGATGCTGGGTGGGAAGAGACAGGAGGGCACTTAGGGGCACAAGGCGAGGGCAATGAGGAGAGACTGTCCAGTGATCAGAGAATGGGATGTCTGGTTTCAGGGTCACAGAGATGGGTCAGTTTTGTTTGATGATGAAGGGACTGGTAGAAAATGGAAATTTAGACTGGTTATTAAATAGTTGATGAACAGACAGGGCCAGGGTATGAAAAGAGCATTGATGTGAATGAATGTTTGACTGCGCTCTCGAGGCAACTGAATTCGTCTTCTCTCTGTCCTTATTTTGTACTCCATTCCCCATCTCTGTGTCTTTGTGTGTCTGGAATGGACTCCCTCCTCACCTCTTACCCAGACTCCCCTTCTTCTGTGAGAGCACAGCTCAAGCCCCGCCTGATCACCTACCTGCTAGTGCCCTCCTTCCCTTTTTGTATCTTCCCTAGTATTTACCTGCTTTTTATTTCTTTTGTGTGTACTCTCTATGTACATCTTGTCTATGCTTAAAGATGTGCCCATTGTTTCCTCCACCTGAATGTCAGCTCCTGGAGAGTAGAGGTCATTTTGGTTTGGGTTTCAGCTAAGTGGAACAATGGATAAAGTTCTGTACCTGGAGTCGGGAAGACTGGAGTTCAGATCCAGCCTCACACTCTAGCATTGTGGCCTTGGGCAAGTCTCTTAAACTCTGTTTGCCTCGGTTTCCCCAACTGTAAAATGGGGATAAAAATAGCAGCTCCTTGATAGGATTGTTATGAAGGATCAAATGAAATACTTCTAAAGTGCTTAGCACAGTACCTGGCACTTAGGAGGCACCTGATTGGACAGGGGGAGATTAGAGAGGAGAGAAGAGCTATGGTCACTGTGCAGCTCAGGGAACAAACTTGAATGGGGAAAGAGGAGGGAGTGCGTCTAGGGATGGAAGATGAATTCTGTTTTGTACGTACTCAGTACAGCTGATGCAGGGCTAGAGTTCAAGAAAGAGTTATGGGCTGGATGTAGAGATTTGTGAATCCTGTCTCGTTCTCCACCTCATCAGCATTTGACCAACTCTCTGCTTTTTGGCTCTGCTCCCCATGATTGCTTATCAAATGCTATCACAACCAGCCTGGCTGAGAGGACTGGTGTTCCTCTCTGAGTGGGGAATGTTGTGATACTTCTGTTATCTTTTACCCCATACCCTCTCTATTCAGAAACTCAGGAGGCAGGTGGGAAGAGGGATGATGACTAGCCATCACTCCCTGTTTTGGTGTGCCCTGTTTTTCTCTGGCATTAGCTGCATTTACATAAGAGGGAATGAACCACAGGGCACAGGACCAGGGAACTGGAAGACAAATAGGTTCAGAGACTTTAGGGTTCCATAGATCATAGATAGGGTCTTCTTGCCATCAGTGCTGCTGATGGGAAAGGAGATGCTTGGAAGTCCTGGAAAAGGCCAGTATCCACATTATTGTGACAGACTCATGAGTATTTATTGGCATTTTGATTCTTCTCCAAATGCCTTTTAATCTCTAGCTTTCTGTCATCTGCAGTGTGAAGAAATGACCATGGTCTCTTAAGAGAGCCTCACCAGATCATTATTGAGGAGAACTATTTTATAGCAAAGAATCCAAACCAGGGAATTTGGAAGGACTCTTAGGCATCTAAATTGTCATCCCTCATATTACAGATAAAACTGAGGTCTATGCATATGAGGCATCATGCATGATGTCAAGGCATGGTTGACTCAAAAGTTAGACAGTCTAGGTTGAAGCTCTCCGGCTCAGTCACTTCATGAACCAACAAGCACTTGGGCAGACCATTTCTCCTTTTTGAACCTCAGTTTCTTCATGGGTTAAATGAGGGGATTGGACTAGATAGCCCCTGAGGCCTTTCTCAATTCTGGTATTTTGTAATTCTGTCCTTTGATTTTAAGTGGCTTACCAAATGCTACTACTTAGTTAGTGGCAGTGCTGCAGACTAGAACGTTGCTCCCTTGGCATCCAGACCTGTATGTATTCTGTTCCATGAAACTGTCTTCTCTTTCTCTGTTTAATTTACAGTGCTGTCTTTACCTGTCAGATGTATTGCCTTGCCAACTCACATAAAGTAATTATTTTTCTTCTCTCTGAAAGACTCTTGATTTTGTTTGGTTATAGTGTACACAGCACTTTGTTCAGGCTCTACTGTGTGGCAGATGAAATTTCACAGACCCAAAGCCAGAGCTGTGCCTGACAGGATTAAATATTCTACTTTTCTTTAAGACCACCTTGGTTTTCTGTATCCCATGCTGTGTGTCTTTTAGAACTTTTCCCCCTTTTGTATCTTATAATTCTTTTTTTTTTTTTTTTGCGGGGCAATGGGGGTTAAGTGACTTGCCCAGGGTCACACAGCCAGTGAGTGTCAAATGTCTGAGGCCGGATTTGAACTCAGGAACTCCTGAATCCAGGGCCCGTGCTTTATCTACTGTGCCACCTAGCCGCCCCCCGTAACTTATAATTCTTGATGCCTGTCTTAACATTTTTTTTTTAAGCTTCCTCTATAGGTTAAGTCAATTTTGTGCATGTCTTGAGCTAAGCATTAAAGAGCACCTAATTTCAGGGATAAGATATAGTTCTTGCTTCAGATAGGGGCTTGGATCAGAATCCATTGTGTAGCACTTTAAGATTTACAGTGCCCTTTATAGATGGTAACTCATTTGATCCTGAATGGAACTATTCTAAATTTAAGTCTTTGGGTATTCTCTTGGCTCTAGCACTGTTGTACTGGGTGACCTTGTTCAAGTTACTTTCCCATCTCAGAGTCTCAGTTTCTTTACCAGCAAAATTTGAAGGCATTGGAGTGGATAATCTTTTAGATTTCATCCAGATCAGAGAAAATAGAATTAATGTTTATTTCAATACTTCAAGTGTCAGTGACATGATCTGTGCAAGAATGCTCTTTCTCCACTGCAGAGCTTAAGTCACTATGGCTTTTTAAAATGTGTTTTCCTCATGGTCAGCCCTCTGGTGGTGAGCCTGTCCCTCGGTTTATATTTGAAGCCTTTCTAGCTTAGTGGATGGAGAACATTCCAGACCTTATATTCTAGTAGCATAGTCTTTGAGAGCCCAGGGGTTCCTCCAAGCCACAGTGACTTGTGGTCTGTGGGCCTCTAAGGGTCCTGAAGACCTTTCCAGGAGATCTTTAAGGTCAAAACTATTTTCATGATACTATTAAGAACATTAGTTCTACTAACTACTAAGAGCATTTGCTTTTTTCACTCTCTTCTCTTGAGGACTCAGTGAAGTTTTCCAGAGGTTTACATGACCAGTGAATGAAAAATGTAGCCGCACACATGAGGACTAAGTTAATATCTTATTTGAAGAATTATGCTTTTGTTTTACAAATAAATGAATCTACAAACGTGGTTGGACTTGATGCTTTACTGGTAGTTATTTGATATGAGGATCTGAAGAAGCTCTTTTATCTCAACACTTCACCACCAACACAAGTGGTGCTGAACTAATCAGTACTGAGTCACTTTTGAATCTCATCATTCGTCCTGGAGTGGACCTTTGCACTGAAGATGTAGGAGTAATGACTGATAAAGCTGCTGGTCCCTTAGCACAAGTTAAGGCCCTGGCACCAAACTGTACTGGTAGTCATTGTATCTTTCCCTAGTTTCACTTCAGAGAGTCCTTGATGAAGCAGTAAAAGTATTAATTTTATTAAATTCAACCCTTGAGTACACGTCTTTTAATATTCTTTGTGATGACAAGAGCATTGTGCATAGAGCAGTTCTGTTGCATACCCAAGTACAGTCTTGAGGAAAAATACTTGTGCAATTGTTTGAGTTACTTAACTAGACCCCCCCTCCCCCCAAAGGAGAACCATTTGTACTTGAAAGAACAACTCATAAGTAATAATTGTTTAGACTTGGAGTGTCTTCTCAAAAATAAATGAACCTTTCACTTCAAGGAAAACTTTTAGGATTATTTTTGCTAATGATAAAATTCAGTATTTTAAGTGAAAATTAGAATTTTGAAAAACATTTATCTGCCAATGTAAACTTGATAGCTTCCCAATACTTTAAAGATTTTTCTAATGAGATCAGTGGTGGTATTATTAGTGAATATGATTTTTGATATTGTGTATTGTTATAATATGATGCATAAGAAATAAACGAGGGGAAAAAGGGGGGATAACAATGATACTGCCGCTTCTTCTTCTTTTTTGGTGAGGCAGTTGGGGTTAAGTGACTTGCCTAGGGTCACACAGCTAGTAAGTGTTAAGTGTCTGAAGCCGGATTTGAACTCAGGTCCTCCTGACTCCAGGACTGGTACTCTATCCACTGCACCACCCAGCTGCCTCTATATTATGTATTATAGTATAAACTGTTCTCTTGATTCTTCTTACTTTGTTCTGCATCAGTTCACACAAGTAGGTTTCTCTGAAACCATTCTTTTCATCCTTTCTTACAGCACAATATAATTTCATTATATTTATTACCATCATTTACTTTAGCCATACTCCAAATGATGGACACCCCCTTAATGGACAGTTTACCACTACAAAAAGATCTGCTACAAACATTTTTCTATGTATAGAGCCCCTTCCCCTTTCATCTCTTTGAGGTATTGACTCAGTAGTCATATTTCTGAGTCAAAGAGTATAGTAACTTTTGGAGCATAGTTCCAAATTGCTTTCCAAGATGGTTGAACTAATTCACAGCTCCACTAATAATGCATCCTATGTGTCTGTTTCCCCACAGCTCGTCCAGATTTATCATTTTTCTTTTCTGTCAACTTTGCCAAACTGGTGGGTATGCAGAAGAACTTTAGGGTTGTTTTAATTATTAGGGATCTGGGTCACTTTTTCATATGGTTGTGAATAGCATAGATGGCTTAGATTTCTTCCCTTGAGAACTACCTGTTCATATCTTTTGATCATTTATCAATTAGGAAATAGCTCTTATTCTTTTAAAATTGAATCACTTCCTTATATATCTTGGAAACGAGACCTTCTTCAGAGAAATTTACCACAATGGCGCCCCCCCCCCCCAGTTCATTATTTCCCTTCTAATCTTATCAGCTCTCGATTCATAATTTTAAGAAGAAAAGGCAGAGATGGCAATATGGCCTGCTATAAGCTTAAAGCAGAATAGATTTTATTGATGCCTTTTAATATAATAATATGAGCTTAGCATTTGGGCTGGTAGTGTATCCCCCTCCAATCAGAGTCTTCAACCAGGAGACAGGGTGACTTTGGAGGTCCCTTCCATCTCTGAGCTTCTGTAATTTGTTGTGCTTTTGTTCATTTGTTTAAAAAAAAAAAAGGGAAGACATCTCATATACAGTTGCTCCTGTAAAGTACAATAGATTCCTATTGTGGACATGTTTTAAATGTCCTAAAATTTAGCCCATGTTGTTGGTATAGCAAGGAGAAAACAGACTTTGGTAGAATTCGAAACATTCTTCGATTTCATCTAATCTAGGAGAAAGGTTACAGAGAGGCAGGCACACTTTGTCTCAGTATAAGGTAGAATAGACTAGCAATTAGAGCTATTCAGAAAATAGAAAGAATGAATGAGGGGCAGCTGGGTGGCACAGTGGATAAAGCCCTGGCTTCGGGAGGACCTGAGTTCAAATTTGGATTCTGACACTTGACACTTATTAGCTGTGTGATCCTGGGCAGGTCACTTAAACCCAATTGCCTCACCAAAAAAAAATTTTTAAATAGTGAATGTCTCATTCCTGGAGGTGTTCAGAACATGACAATGACCCTTGTGTGGTGTTAGAGAAGAGACTTGTACTTCAGGCAAAGGGTTGTCCCTGATCCTGATGCTCTTTAGTAAATACTTAAATACTCTTGCTAAAGCTTCTAATTTATTGGCGACCACTCATTAGATATTTTAGACAGTATAGCTAGAATTTTAGCCCCTTATAGTTGGAAATGGACTCTGAGGTCCCTTCCACCTGAGACAAAAGTCTGTACTGTGTCGTGAGGTCATCCATTCTGTTTGTAGATAAACTTTATTATTAGGAAGGTTTTCAGAGCCCTTGGATGGCTAAAATGTAAAAGAGAAGAAATTATGAAATATGGTGGCCAGAATATTTCCCAGATGATTTTCTTCACACCGTATGATGCTGGCTAGATGCTTTTCTTGTTAATATTCTTGTTCAGCAACTAGTTAATAAAAAAGATTTATTAAGCGCATGTTATATACAAGGCTTTTTACTAAGCTCTGGAGAGCAAAGACAAAATAATACAATCCTTGCCTCTATTGAGCTTGTGTTCTGCAGTTGTCATGTTAGGGGAATAAACATTAACTTTGGTTTTTAAAAACTTTCAAATACAAGGCATAACTTATTGGTAAACTCTCAATTTTTTTAACTTTAAAACAACTTTGGAAGGGGAAAATGATGATAGTTAAAAGAGAGGCAGTACATTGTAGCCAAAAGAACTCTGACTTGATTGCCTTAAGATCTGGGTTTGAGCCAGCTCAGTCACTGGCTCATTATGACCTCTTGGGTCGAATCCCTGCTTCACTCTGGGCCTCAGCTGCTTTTTCTGTAAAGGATTTGAACTAGTTGATTTCTTCTTCTTGCCCTAAAATTATCTGATTCCACAGGGCTTAAAGTCAGAATTTTTGTCCCGTCTCTTAGAAAATTGTAATTCTGTAGGCCTTCCACTTGAATACCTGTTTCCCTTATAAATAGAAAAGTCTTCTTGGACTATACACTGTTGGAGGAAGCAAAGTGTTCTACTGGAGAAAGCAGCAGAATGAGAGTCAGAAAACCTGACTCTTGTCCTGAGTCTGTGATTGAGCCTGGGCAAATGAATCACTTTTTCCTAGTTTTCTCATCTCTAAAATGAGTAAGGACTCAAAATAAGGTGGGGCTAGATGATGTCTAAAGTCTCTTCCAGCTAATGATTCTATTTAATTGTCATTGTGATATGTACCTTGAAGTTCCCACTGCTATTCTGATGAGTATGTTGTCTGGCGAAAGTTTAGCTTTGAAATCAGAATCTACAAAAAGCAGATTGGTGATGATGATGATATTATAAAAATTTTTTTGGATCCAACCAAAAGTTAGAGTAGCTCATTTCTTTAGCCATGGTACACAAACACTTGGGCTAATTAAATGTATTCTCGAAAGAATCATATAATAAGTAAATCAGTGATTGATTCCCAACAGAAATTTCCCAATGTAGCCCCTAGGTTCTCTGGGCCAGAAAAATCACTGTCTCATTTATCAATTTGTTTTTGCAGGTGAAGAAAGCCAAGATGCAAGATTCGGGAGAGCAGGCTTTGAGGTATGTAAAGTTCAATATTATTATAATCCATTCCAATCTTGTCTTTCTTATTTCTGCTTTTTCCATGTCATCATGGTTTGTGCTGATTCAGATAGAATGATGTCACAAATTTAACACTTTGTCATTTACTTTGATACTGACAAACAACTTGGTTTAAGATGGAATTTTTTTCTGCAGGATAAATGTTCTCTCCCTTATAATAACCTCCATTTACTGATTTCCAACAAGTATAGTACTAGTTGGCTGTTTAATGGGAATAGCGTCTATTCCAGTCACCTTTTTAGGGTTTTTTTTGATGAGTGGCCATGGGATTGGGAAGGGCATTGGCTAAAAGAAAGCAGTTATATTTTAAAGCAGCTGTTTTCACTTTGGGGATGTAGAGCACCTGTCAGGGAGGTGCAGAGAAGGTTCTTTGTATCTCTTTAAGGGAACTGGCAAAAATCGAGTCATAAAATACTTCAAAACTGACTAAACTAGGAAAATTTCACTACAGGTGAAAGTATATAAAAATAGGCCTCTAAATTGGTCATAATACTACTAATGGAAGGATTAAAAGTAATTTTTTTAAAGTCCTGAAATTTTCCTAGTTTAGTCAGTTTTGAAGTATTTTTATCCACTGCGCCACCTAGCTGCCCCCTGCTATTGTCATTTTACAGATGAAAGAAGGCAGCCATGGATGTTAAGTGACTTGCCCAGGGTCACATAGGTAGTGTATGTAGCTGTGAAAGTTCTAACCCAGGTCCTCTGACTCCAGACTCAGCACTCTTTCCAGGACATTTTGGATGCTTTTCTTTCTTTTCACACACCTCCCCCCTCCCCTTTCCCTTTCTATCACTTTTCCTTCCTTCCCTCCTCCATCTATCGTTCTTCTTTCCTTTGATTCCTGACCTCATTCTGGGAAATAGTAGAATGAGGACAGACTCCAGGGACAGATTTCTGAAATAAACTTTCAGCTGTCCCTACTCCTTCACCTTACCCTAGCCCCCAGCTTAGCTCATCACAAAGACTGATCATGGCTCCCCTATTTAACAAATCGTCATTCTCTTCTGGTCTCCAAGGTCCTTTGTCAACACCTACTCTTTCCCACTGATCGCAGGATCACTGTATTTGAAAGTCAAATGGGATCTTCAAGAAGGGAAACAAACAAACAAAAATAATTAAAGGGAGGTGGAGAGAGTGTTATATGAACATCTCTTAAAAGACTATAGGGGTGGGGCAGATAGGTGGCGCAGTGGATAAAGCACTGACCCTGGATTCAGGAGAAAAATCCAGCCTCAGACACTTGACACTTACTAGCTCTGTGACCCTGGGCAAGTCCCTTAATCCTCATTGCCCTGCAAATAAAAACAAAACAAAACAAAAACTAAGACTACGAAGATTGAATTTGGGATGCATATGAGCAAGTCCTTTGTACAAAATTAGCAGAGGGATATGAATCTGTGAAATTAAGACATGATCAGATCATGAAATGTTATGGGACAAGGTCAACAAGCTCTGCATATCTTAAAAGTTTCTTTTAATATCTAAATACCTGGTCTGGTAACAAGCTGGTTGATAAACACTTTTTCATTTGGTTTGATAGCATATTTCACCTCCATCTTTGTAACCTAAGAACACTTAAAATATTTCTGCAGGTCTGTTTTCATATAACTTGAAAGGCCTTGAAACTTATAGGTTGCCACAATTATAACTTTATTTTCTCTTCAGTTAATAAACAGCTGTGTCATATAATGAAATATTTCCCCAATACAGATTATATGGAGCAGCAGTTTAGCAACCAGCCTTTATTGGCACTAAGCAAACAGAATATAATCATTCTATAAGAGATAGGGGAAGGGGTGTAGTTTTTAAGTTACTGCTTGTACTGTGCACATTTTCTGGCTTTGAATTTGATTCAGAAAAATTGTGGTCAGAAATATTTCTTGGTGTACTCTAGATCGATAATGTTTTGGTGACTATAAAAATGATAATTGGATTGTCATATGTGAAGCTATTATTAAATACAGGGGCTACTTTTAGGCACAGAACATTCATCACAATTTACGCTGGACAATGAACGTGATTATAATGACAGAAAAGGGTATTTGCTGTCAAAGATTTTATAGACAGCATGGAATTAGTTAAGCCTGGAGAAGGATCATTTGATTTATAGATTTGGCCTTACCATGCTAAGAATGACCAGTTTGACCCCATAGGGAACCTGCAAATGCTTGTATGTGAGGCTTGTAAGCTTACTTAGAAATAAAGGCGTTTCACCAACACCTTTGACCTCTCAGAGGAAAAGACTTTCTCAAGAGCAATGGGTTTTGTTTATCTTCGTATTATACAAGTGACAGGAGCTCTGCTCTGTCCAGCATAGTATTGTGATGGTTAGGAACAAGAAACTACAACAGAACATCTGATCTCACTATCGGTATTCTCAAATTTTTCCAAGATGCTTCTTTGCTTGAATACTGGGGGCATGGATGGGCGAGGGGTACAGTCCTCTGCCCTGTGTTGATAACAAGCTGTTCTTTGAATTTCTTTTCTTTTTTCTTTTTTTTTTTTTTTTGTTCTTTGAATTTCTGAGGTTCCAGGACAGAAAATACCCTATTTTGAGTAAGTAGAAGTTCAGTATGCATTTTTTTTTCCTTACTGTGACTTAACAAAGGCCATATTCCACAGCACAGTGCCTTCCTGGCACTTAGTAGGTGCTTAATAAATGTTTATTGACTGACATCATTGCCTTGTTTTATTTATTATTATCTCTTGAAAGCTATATTAAAATTATTTTTCTTTTAATATAGGCTAGGTTTTTTAAATTAAGGCTTTATTTTGGGGGTGGATGCTAAGTTTAGTTCAAATCCATGCCGGTGCCATCTCTAGGTAGATAGAGACAATTACTCTTGATCAATTGATATAGAGAATCTTTTTTGAATAGTCATATTTGTAGATGCCTTTTTTTGTTGTTGTTGGGGTTTTTGTTTTTGTTTTTGTTTTTTGGTGGGGCAGTGGGGGTTAAGTGACTTGCCCAGGGTCCATTGCTCCTCAAAAAAAATAAGAAGAAGAAAAGGAGTCATAGTAGGATTCATTAAGTAGTAGGTAGCTTCCTTAGAGCGCTTGAGTATGGTTCTAAGTATCTCCCCCCCCCCCCCAGGTTTTCAGAAGTGCTGCCTACCAGTTTTACATCTCATTGAAGAATGGGGTTTACAGGAGTGCTTCAATGCTAACACTGATCTTGTGTGAAATAAGAAGTCAAGGAGGACCTCATTGAGCTGTCTAAATATTGTTTAGCATAATAACAGCAAACATTTACATAGTGCTTGCTAGCTTACAAAGTATAAGTTTTCTCATTTGAAGAGGTAAGGTTAAGAAAATACATTTTGTTAATGTGAGAAGGTATAGAAGTTGTCAAAGATGAGAATGAAATACCCAGAATTACAGTTTAGCTTAGGAAAACACATATATTTGGGAGAAGTTGTTTGAGGCAATCTGTGCTTCCATTATTTTCCTAATATACTTTCAGTACAAGACTATTGGAAAACAAAAGAATTTCTTTTCACTTGTCATTATTGTCCCTGGGCTTTGGACTTTGGCTTTGGTTGTACAGTAAAGATGTTTGAGACTCTGGTGGGTGCAACTAATGTTTCTTTCTAGTAAATATCTCTAACCTTAACCTTATTTTTTCCCCCTGTTCTTTTTTGACTAACAGTACATAGGTTGGAGGCTTCTAGTCCTGGAAGGCCTTTCTCCCCACCCCCATCCCCCCAACACACACATACACACACACATGCTCTCGCGTGCTCTTGTTCGTTCTCTCTCTCTCTCTCTCTCTCTCTCTCTCTCTCTCTCTCTCTCTCTCTCTTCCTCCCTCCCTTCCTCCCTCTAGTTTTTTTAGAGAAACAGTATGGTCTCTCATAAAGACTGTGAAGAAGCAAGAAGAGAGAGGGAGAAAAAGAGGGGAAGGGGTACGAATCAGCAGAAGTTGAGGGAGTATAGAAAAATATAAGGGAAAATAGAGAAGACAGTTGTAGGGAGGAACAGAGGGGAAACTTGTAGGGGAAATATACTTTATGCCTGTAAGGGTTGATCTCAGTCTTCCCAAGGTCACAGTCTGGGCCATACCTACCACCCCCATTCCAATTGTGCTTCTATATATGAGTCACCTTTCCTAGCTTGTTCTGTGATTTACTTGACTTGGGTTTAGGTGGATAGTTATTTAGGGTGAAGGAAGAGAGAGAAGAGAGAGTTCTGTCAGCTTTCTATTTGATGGAAATAATAAAGTAGGTTTCTTTCATAGTGCTGGTGTGTCAGGAGACAGGAATAATATCTCACTCATAGGCTAACACTGTTGTATCAGGGGTTTTTTGCTATCTTGTTATGCTTTGGTAACATAATCTGGTGGCTTGTATATTTGAATGTGTACAAATTAGTCCTCCTGACCCCAGCAGAACCCTAGTTTAAAGACCTACTGGGTCTTTAAACTTTTCCATTTCCACCTCTGTGGTGCTGTATGACTCTCTTAAGTGGAAAAGAAGCATTTAGGAGTTAATAATTGGATCATATAGTAATTATGCAGGTTTTAGTAATAATATCCTATGCCTACTGCCAAGCAGATACTTTCTGGAGTATCTGTATGCTATAAGGCCTTGAGGCAGCATCTTGGGGGCCCAGAAACCCCATAATAGAATTCTTGGAGATGCACCTTTGGGAACCCTGATGGTAACTTTTCCCTGGGAACCACAAAGAGATCCTATAGGCCTGAGGGTCTCAAATTCCCAGCACCCCCCATTGCCCTGCAGGGAGCTAGAGAGGCTTGGGTTTCTCTTCCAGACTCACCAGGAATATTTATTCATTCCACCCACAAATATGGAGAGTTCCTCCTATGTGTAGGTAAATCCCAGATGTTCTGGGGGAGATGTGTGGGTAAATAAAACTGGGTCTGTATCCTCAAGGAGCTTACCACTCAGTAGGTGAGTCATGAAATGTGTCCACAGAAACAGAAAGTGGATTTGAACACATGAGACTCCAAGAGAGGAAGGCAGACTGTTAGGGTCCCAGGTGGTGGGGTGAGACCCCTTCCACCCTAGAAGCCAGCATTTAAGCTTTGTTGGTCATTTCAGTTATGATATTGGTGGCTAATGTATTAATTTTGATTCCCTCCCAGTCAAGTGAGCAACCCTGAAGGCAGTGATCAGAAACCTGAAACGTCAAGCCTTGCTTCAAACCTTACCATGTCAGATGAAAGTAAGTACCCAAGAAACAGATCCCCTCAATAATTCATCTCCACTGTGTGCAAAGAAGACCAATGCCACTTTTCCTGGCCTACTGGATGGAGAACAAAATCACCCAGATGCTCATGCAGTGAATACCATTTAGGGATTTCTTTCAAGATCTACGTAGTGTCCTAGGGATAGTTCCAGGGCAGTGTCCTAGGGATAGCAGGGCCATGCTTAGCTACGGAAGAGCTTGTGAGTCCTCGTAGAACTTCAAAGCTTAACCTGGCAGCCTAAGACCAAGAGAAAAATTTGAGAGGTTGGGCAAATTAGTAATAAACTGTGACACTAATATGTGAAGTAGATCTTCTGAGAAGTGAAAGTCTGCTTTTATTTTCTAAGGTAGTCCCCAGACTTTCAGGTTCCCAAATTCTTCTCACTGATACCCCTCTGTCTTCCTTCCTTGCTAGATCACAGAAATAGCTAAGGGTACTTACTCCTCTAGGAAGTCCAAACACATTACAAAGATGGCAGTCAAAAAATGAAATGAAATGAAGAAGCAGTTATTAAGGGCACAGCACCATGCTTAGCACTTAGGATAAAACTGTGACAATTAAAAATATGAGACGTAGTTTCTGGGTAATTTAATCATTTTATTAATAGGCCAAGAGGTTATTAATAAAAGGATGGTCATTGGTTGTCTCTCTCTCAAACCAAAGACCCCTAATGGTCACAGTTTATATACCCTTATAACTGTAGGAGGTATATCACATAACAATCAAATCGAATTGGTTGACATGAGTGGGGGTATGTTATATTAAAATGAAGTTTTGGGGGATTGAGTTAGGTCACTCAAATCTTGGTAAAAAAAAGAAGACATCAGAGAAAGAATCCAGACCCACCTAAACTGATGGGGGGCACAGTGGTTTCCAACTAGGTATGATTTGGTACAGGCTAAATCTCAGCAGTAAAGTCCTTCATCCATTTAGATAAACTATATCTGTCTCCACCTAAGGGCTCCTCTACCCAGATGAATCCTACTTTCAAGGAAAACTGGAAGTTGGAGGAGGTTGGGGGGAAGTACTAAGAAAGAAAGGGAGAATCACTGGGTGCCCCTCAGGATAAAAGTTATAATTATTTCTCACACAAACAAATGAATCCACATCTTTCAAGGGGTCCACGTTCTAATTAGGGACAACCACACACGAAAGGAGGATTCAGCTTCATGCAAGATGGAAAGGAGAAAATTATTATAAAAGAAACAAGCTGGTCCCTTTGATACTAAATATTCCAGCGTGGTGGCAAACATGCCTATAATCCCTGCCACTGGGAAGGCTCGGCCTGGTGGATCTCTTGTGCTTGGGAGTTCTGAGCTACAGACAGGCTAAAGCCAATTAGAGATCTTCAATAAGTCTGCTACCAGTAGCATAAACTCCTGGTGGGCTGAGTGCTCACCAGACTGCCTAAGGATCAGTGAAGCTACCCAAGTTGGAGAAGGAGTGAGTCAGAACTTCCTTGCTGCTTATTTGTGGGATAGGGGCTGTGAATGGATTGTGCACCTCCAGCCTGGGTGAGAGAGAGAGAGAGAGAGAGAGAGAGAGAGAGAGAGAGAGAGAGAGAGAGAGAGAGAAAGACCTAGTCTGGAAGGAAAAGGAGAGGGAGAGGGAGATGCCAAACCGCTTCTTCTCTTCCACCAGATGGCCTTTAAAATTTTTCTTCAAGATTACTTTTCACCACTTTACACTAGAACAGGGATTCTTAACCTTTTTTGTTGGGTAGACTCCTCTGAATGTTTTCAGTTATATAAAATAAAATACTTAGGATTATAAAGGAAAACCATTATGTTGAAATGTAGTTATCAAAAGTTCATAGACTCCGCTTAACTCCTGCCCTAGAACATCCCATCTAACCACAGAGTCCTTTTCCATGTCTCTAATAGGCACTACCTTAGATCCATCCGCCTGTTCTCTGCCCCCAGCCCATGGAAAATCTGTCTCCTACAATGGCTTTTATGCTCTGAATATATTTCTCCCTCCCTTTAATTCTCCAAATGGCCACACTCGTCCAATCCATAACCAACCGTTAGAGGATCCCTTGTGCAGAACAGGTCCCTCTTTGACATAATATTTACCATATTTTCCTATTTTCTCCTCTTTTGACATTCCTAATCTATTTTACCAGTTAATTCCTTTCGGATCATTAAGTCTTCCTGGCTCTAAAGAAATTAGGGCTAAATCTCACTTGTTCTTGAGAGCAGTGGGAAAGATCTGATTAAACTCCTGGCCCACAACTCCCAGAATTTTTACTTTGTCTTCTCTTAAATAATATCTTTGAGGGCTGAAGTAACTCAGGAAAAAAAGATTTTAAAAAAGCTTTCAGGTGATAAATTATGATAAATGTCAGGTCTTCTGTTGAATGTGCCCCTCTGCCTATGTGATTTGGTATTAGAACTGCTTCAATAATAGCATTAATAGTAGGCATTCATATAATCCTTTAAGATTTTCAAAGTGCTATTATGTGTCTTATTTAATTTGATCCTCACAACAGCCCCGGGAGGTAGGTGTTCATTTTACATTTCACATTTGAGAAAAATAGAAGGTAAATGATTTGCCCAGGATCACACAGCTAGTATCTGAGTTGCATTTGAACTCGAGTCTTCCTGACTTCAGATCCAACGTTCTTACCCACTCTGCCGCCTCACTGCCTCATTTCTTCATTTCAGTCCAGATAACTTCTAGTTACTTAAGTTGTTATTTAGCTTACTTTTGAACATGGCATTTAAATTTTCAAGAGTGGTTTTTTTCCTTGCCTTCATAATAGACCAGAACCAAGTACTATGTGACACATGAGGTAACTTAGAGAAATCATCAGAATTAGGTGAAGCCTGTACATCATTGTCAGTTTTTCCCATTAAGTAAATTTTACTCCTTAAACTTAAAAGAATTTGGGGTGTTTCAGGGATTCACTCAAACATTGATTTGCATTGGCCCACACCTGCCCTGACTTTAATCTGAAGGAAGGGTCCTCTTGACTTCTTTAAAATCATCCATCAAGAGGCACTGGTTTGGTCTGTTTTCCTGTTGTTTAGCCTAGACGGCAGTCTTATTCATTTTAGACAAAGTAAAAGCTTGTCACATCTAGCATTTGTCCACATGTAGCTTGGACTTAACCCTAGAAGGCCCAATAGGATTTTGCTTCCTGCCATGAAGGCGTGGGCATTTCACCTTGTTTGCCTCTTAATTGAGACTTTGCTCCCTGGGAGCAGGGCAGCGGGTGTTGCTAAGAGAAGGCCTGTCACCGGAGGGAGATCTGGGAGCGCTCGGAAAACCTCTGGAGTCTGGACTTCTGTTTGTCCCTCTACACAATCGCTTACTCCCACTGTCTCTTTGGCTATTTTTCAGGGGATGGCTATCAGACGACCCTATATGACACCTTTAAATAAGAGACTATAGCTTAGAATGTGGACCAGGAGGCCAAAAGCCTAGGTTCTAGTCTCAGCTCCCCTGCTGATTTTCTGTGTGCCCTCATGTAAGTTCCCTTCTGGGTCTCAGTTCCTCCACTATAAAGTGAATGGATTAACCTGATGATCTTGAGAGACCTTTTCAGCTTTAAAATTCTGTGCCTGTTAGTTATAGGGAAGTCCTCGGCTTAGCTCTCTGCTGATTCTAAAGCAGTTTGGGAGTTGTAGTTTCCCCA
Organism: Dromiciops gliroides; assembly: GCF_019393635.1. Classification (NCBI taxonomy): domain Eukaryota; kingdom Metazoa; phylum Chordata; class Mammalia; order Microbiotheria; family Microbiotheriidae; genus Dromiciops; species Dromiciops gliroides. The sequence continues at coordinate 604,413,423 of NC_057863.1, forward strand.
GTCCGTCTCCTGCCATGTCGTTTGGATGTCCATTTAGGTCAGAAAAGTTGCCACTCTTAAAAGTCAGCAGAGGCAGGTGCGGTTTTAGAGCCTTTCTCTTTGCCTCTTGGCAAGACCGTGGCTCCTGCTCCCTCTCCCAGAGCAGATTGGAGAGGGCCAGTGAATGTGACCGTGACACTCTTAGGAAGTTCATATCTGAGCATTAGAAGGGCGCTGAAACCTGTCTTGGTTTGGAATATTCCTGCCCTTGTTGCCTTTTCTCCTATACTTGTTTCTACAGGAACAGAGCCCAGAGGAGCTCATCCTCTAGCCCTCTCATTTTGCCAACAAGGAAACTGATCTCTAGAGGGAAGAGAGATGCCTGTGGCCCCACTTGGTCACATCTGGGAATAGAATTCGGGTCTCTTGACTTCCAGGCCAGTCATTTTTCCACCTCAACACACCAGCCCTCCTGCATTAAAAGGATGTACTGTGGGAGATGGAAAAAGTCCATTTGACTTTATTCAAAAATTTGTTTCTATTTCTACTTATTTTATCTGATGCTCTTTTTTATTTCAGTTATGACATGTACTGATTACATCCCTCGATCATCCAATGATTATACCTCACAGATGTATTCTGCAAAGTAAGTTCATTCACTATTTTCAAAATTCACATACTGTTTCTCTAGATTTTTCACCAACTTTGCTTTGAATACTGAATTATTTTTTCTTATCTCTGTATATGTTTATGAGGCCCCGGGCATAGAGATGCACAGTGCATAAGCCAGACATTCTCATCATGAATCTATTAATCTGGGAATCATATAGGGAAGCATTCTGTTAGTAAGTGCTGAAAGTATGAGTAATGGCAGGGAGTCACTGCCTTTGACCACTTTCCCTGGAGGCCCGGGCCCTCTCTAGGGGCTAATGAGGAGCTTTAGCTCAGACCCCACACTGGCATTTCCCAGCTTGTCCTGTGTCCAGAGAGATGGGGCTTCTCTGAAGGTGAAATGAAGAGTGCCCCAGCCTTCTTCCTAGAGCTGTTGTAGGGAATGATATCACTAAATATGAAAGCATATTGAGCTCTCATGGAAAAAATGAAGACTATGAACAGAAGTATCATGATCAGTAGTGTGTGAGATGGACCAAACAGTAGCTGACACCAGAGAGAAGTACTCCAGTTGAAATACTTGGTTGTTACTGGTTTTCAAATTACGTGTGCTGTAGCTACTGTGCAAGTTAGGTTGTGGACTCTAGAGACCTTGTTTCTTTTTGTAATAAACATTTTTATTTCTTTAAAATTTTGAGTTCCAAATTCTGTCCCTCTTTCCCTCCTTCCCCTCTCCCCTCTCTGAGGTGGTAAGCAATCAGATCTAGGTTATACATGTGCAGTTATGTAAAACATTACCATATTAGTCATTTTGTAATGTATGGCTGAGAACAGTTAAGTCATTCACAGTTCTTCATCAAACAATATTGCCCTCCCTATGCACAGTGTTGTCCTGGTTCTGCTCACTTTACTATACATCAGTTCATATAAGTCTTTCCAGGCTTTCTGAATCATCTTGTTGGTCATTTCTTATAGCATAATAATAATTCAATCACCATCATATACCACAGCTTGTTTAAGCCATTCCCCAATTGGTGGGCATTCCTTTGATTTCTAATTCTTAGCCACCACAAAAAGAGCTGCTATTAATATTTTTGTACAAATGGGTCTTTTTCTCTTTTGGGGGATTTATTTCCAACCTTTGAAGAGGTAACACTTTTTATTTAGAGTTGCTCTTCAGGGGCAGCTAGGTGGTGCAGTGGATGGAGCACTGGCCCTGCATTCAGGAGGACCTGAGTTCAAATCCGGCCTCAGACACTTAATACTTACTAGCTTGTGTGACCCTGGGCAAGTCACTTAACCCCAATTGCCCCTCCAAAAAAAACCAAAACACACAATAGAGTTGCTCTTCCATCTGAGAACTCAGTTGAAGGTATCAGTTTCCTTGGCATCCTTGTTCTTTAGGCACTTAAGAATATGAAAAGGGGTGTTTTGTAACATTACTGCTTGGGTTCCTTGGCCTGGGGTTGTGAACATTTTTGCAGCAGAGAAAGCCCTCTGGGGTTGTTTAATATTACTAATATTAACTCTTCATTTATGTATTGCTCACATCCTCTTATATTAAATCCCTTTCCTGCTGCCAAAGAGTTTCTAGAGACTTTATCTTTGACTTTCTTCTCTCTTGCTATTCTCCCTTATTGATCTCATCCATACGTACAACATCCTTCACTTCTGAATCTTTTTTTTTTTTTTTTGTGAGGCAATGAGGGTTAAGTGACTTGCCCAGAGTCACACAGCTAGTAAGTGTCTAGTGTCTGAGGCTGGATTTGAACTCAGGTCCTCCTGAATCCAGGGCCAATGCTTTATCTACTGCACCACCTAGCTGCCCCCCACTTCTTAATCTTTGACTCCTGTTGCTCTGTCTTTGATCCTGACTTTTCCTCTGAGCCCCAGACTTTCATTCTTAACTGTCTTTTGTTTTTGTTTTTTTGTTTTTTGGTGGTGCAATTGGGGTTAAGTGACTTGCCCAGCTAGTAAGTGTCAAGTGTCTGAGGTCGGATTTGAACTCATGTCCTCCTGAATTCAAGGCCGGTGCTTTATCCACTGCGCCACCTAGCTGCCCTATCTTAACTGTCTTTTGAATGGCTTGATATCCATCTTCTACTAATACCTTAAACTCAACATATCCAAAGTGGAACTGATCTCCACCAACTTTCTCTTCTTCTTGTCTTCCCTGTCAGGTAATGAGATCACTAACCTTCCAGTCACCAAGGTTCACAGTGTTGGATTTGTCCCTCCTAACTCCTCCACTTCCCCCTCTTCCATACCTCCCACATGCATATCACCAGATTTTATAAATTCTGTCTTCAGAATGGTTCTCTTCCTTTCCCTCCTTTCCATTCTTATTTCTACTACTACCCTAGTTCAGATTGTCATTACCTGTTGTTTGAACTATTTCAGTAGCCTTGTAACTTTTACAGATATCCTTGACTTTCCTTCCTCTAGTCTTCCTTGTGTGCATGACCAGATCGATCATCCTAAACAAAACTATGACTTTGTTAATATCATGTTTATGTTTCTTCAAGGCTTCCTGTTGTCTATCAAGTAAAGCCCAAACTCTTTAACATGGGGGTTCATTTATCTAACACTTCCTTTCATGCACTCTGCTGTCATTATTATTATTGTCCAACCGTATTGCTTGTCCTTGACTTACTCTTTTATCTCTTTCCCATTTCCCCTTGGGGAAATTCTACCCATCTTTTAAGACCCAGTTCAATCGCCATTACTTCTATTAAGCTTTCCATAACCTCTACCCACTGAATCCCCCCAAATTTAGATACCACCATTTGTACATTTTCTCTGCCCCTGTAGTACATGATTTGTACCTCACTTGTGGCAACCATGGTATTCTACCTGTAATAGTTGTTTCCATGTCCTGTCTGTCATACTTGTAAACTATCTAGCGTAGGGGCTGTATCTGTACTTTGTATACCATGCCATGTTTAGCACATAGTAGGTACTCATTAAATGCTTTTTGAAATGTATAGAACGGATCTGTCTAATGTAAACAACTTGTTTGTTGTTTTTAATTTTTCTAGACCTTATGCACATATCCTTTCAGTCCCTGTATCGGAGACTGCTTACTCGGGCCAGACTCAGTACCAAACACTTCAGCAGTCCCAACCCTATGCTGTCTACCCTCAGGCAACCCAAACCTATGGACTACCTCCTTTTGGTAAGGCACATTATTTAAGTAATCTCTAGGGATATTGATCATAATCCTACAAACTTCCTTCCCAAAACAGCGGGCATGGCTGACATCAGAAGGACCAGAGATTGTTCTTTGTCTCATCTACATGTATGTTGGATGTCAGCAGTGTGCATGATACATGAGACTGAAAACTGTGCCTCAGAAATCCCTTTTGAGAGCCTCGTAAATCTCATGTCTAAGTCATTAGCTCTGTGGGAAAGGAGGAAAATAAAATTCACCCTTAGTTTCAGGTAAGGTCCTTGAGGGCTTAGACTGTGTTTGTTGAATTTATTTTGTGCGGAATATACTACTACCACCCACAGTGGGTACTTAAGAAATACTCTGGGAGGAGGTAAGTAATCAACTCTTTGCTGTTGCAACTAGGTAGACTAAAGTTCTTTGAAGTCCTTGCCCCCTCTGAGAATATTGTGCTGTATTTGACAGTAGTTTCCTGCTTTGGTTCTGACTCTTATCAAATGCTTATTCTCCTTAAGTCAAAGATATACTTCATGTGGAAAAAATGCAAACTTTCTGTAACAGTAATAATACCAGTAACATTTATGTGCATTTATTCTGTTCTTAAGCCGTGAAGCCATCTTTTACCAAAAGTTATTAGCAACTAAGGTCATTTCTAGATTTTTTTTTCAAAATGAGGTTTTTGCAGTGTGCTAATAAGGTTTCCATCTGCTTACCATTGATATGAAAAGCTGTATTTTTCTGACTGCCTGGTATTCACCAGACATCAAGAAACTATAGCAGTGGTAGCTGCCTTTGGCTTCCACTGGTGGTTTGGTTTTTTTGTTTGGTTGGGTTTTTTTAAGGCCACTTTGGCCTTTGTGTGGCAGTGGTAGAAAGCCCAGTTTTTATCACTCCCAGACTACATGTTATACCTTGATCTTGGCCAACTGAAGGAGTGGACCTAATGATTATGACAGTGTTTACTAGGTCAGTGAAGGCGTTCCAGAGTTTTTTCTTTTCTTTTTTTTTCCTTTCTTTTTTAAAAAAACTGTCTCATCCCCTGCTTACATTGTTATCCATGCCTATCAAGTTATCAGCCAATTCCCTTATTCAGATGTTTTGTCATATACTTGACCACCTAACCCTTCCAACTATGTAAGGCAGAGCCCATACAGACCTTATCCTCTGTGCTTCTTGTCCATGTTCTCCCATTCTTCCATAGAACTCTCTCCTGTGCACTGGGACACCTTCCAACATTCCATATGCTTACCAGGGTAGCACTCAGACTGTCCAGCTCCTCACTTCTCAATATGATACCAAGTGGACACCTGAATGTGAATGTTATAATTAAAGAGATTCATTAATTTTGCTTTATTTTTTAAATTAGAAGGAAATTTTGTAAAGTGTCGTTTTTAATGTATTTTGCTAGAAGCCTGTGTTTCTGTTGAGCATTTACGAAAGCATTAAATTACCATTGATAACAACATCTCTTAAAAATATTCTTTATGATCTATTTATCATATTTGTGAAAATTAAAAAGTAGAGAGAATCCCTGCATATACTGTCAAGGAAACCATCAAAACTAACCTTAATTTTGGTTAGATAAAATGGGGGCTGCAGTGGGGGGGTGGCTTTTCAACAGTGAGGAAAGCTGATATTTCAAAATATTTCAAAACTAGGCAGGAACAGTCTAATATCACCTCATCATTATTCATTTGATTTGACTTTAAGTAATGTGTGACTGACTGGGTTTAGGTTTGGGGTAGATTCTTGTTGGGAACATAACGTTTGGGAACAGGGGCCATAAGGTATAAGCATCGTTTGAAGAATCTGGGCATGTTAGGCCTAAAGAAGAGAAGTCTTAGAAGTCTGAGAGTGATAAGAAGTCCACTGTCAAGTGGCTTGCACACTCCTCTGTGGAAGAGGGATGAAACTTGTCTTTGGCTTTAGGAGTCAAAACTCAGCAATGGGGCAGGTTATGAAATAAGTAAATGTAGGTTTGTTTCTAGGAAAGGAAAACTCCCTGACTATAAAAACTGCCCCAAAGTGGAATGCCCATTGGGAATGCTGCTTCTTGAGATAGTGGGGACCCCTTCCTGGACATTTTCATGCAGTGGCTGAGAACCACTTTTCAGGGATGTTGTAGAGTGGCTTCTTGTTCAAGGCCTGGTTAGATTCTGTTGCTTCTGAGCTCCCTTCCTGACATTCTGTGATTTTCCCCAGTTGTACGTGACCATGGATGAGCAGATTGCCTAATCTAACTGAGCTTCTCTTTTCTCATCTGTAAATGGGTGATAATAAACTTCTATCTATCAGACAGAGCTGTTACAAGGAAATCCCTTTGCAAATCACAGGGATCTTCAGAAGTGTAAACTGCAGCTTAATTATTATGTAAATGTGCTGTCTGCTGGTTTTCTTATTATGATGAGACTTTTGTTTCTACACAGCTTTACAGGAGAATTTGTTTGAGGATGTTTATATAATTTTAAAGAAAGTGTTCACCCCCTTAAAAAAAGATGCCCTATTGGTCTCAATTCAGTCTCTCTTTGTTCTAGACATTCACAGGATTGTAAAAAAGACTCTGAAACATGGATAATGGCCAGAGGTATTTGGAAATGCCCCTATTATTGACCACCGTAGAGAATAATCATCTGTTTTCAGTGGTGGGTCTGAAATGGAGAAGCTTGGAGGTGGTGATTAGATGATCTCTTTGGAAGGAGATGAGAGGGGATGTCATCTCCTCTAATATGTGGGAGCAGGAGATAGATACGGGATGATGCTTTTCTGTTTCATATGAGAGATATTTGAAAAAAGGGGCCTGGTTTTTTTTTCATGTCCTTCGTGGTTGCTTACCTCCATTTTTTAATCAAATAATAGCTCACTATCAGATCTGCTGACTCAACAGAGACAAAGTGAGATCATCTGTCCCATGTTTTTCAGCAATGAAGTACTTTTCAGGTATTAACTAAACTAACCCTCACTAGGAATCTGGTTCAGTGCTGCTCATTACTGTGCGTGTGTGTGGTATGCATGTGTGTTTGTGTATGTACACACACATACATGTGAATGGAGGGTGGAGGGTTGATAGGAAGGACCACTGCTGCCGGGGAGCCCTGTAACTACCCATAACAAGCCTTGGTTTTCCAGGGAGCTTGTAGACATTGGTTTGAGGCTACCTAGGCTACGTTTTATCATGTTAGTGAGGAATGTACAAAATAAAGTCTTAGAGAATGGGAGGAAAGTGCCTGGAGACAGTATGGTGTTAGGGCATGGTGCAGAAGACCATGAGTTGGAAGGACCTAAGTTCTAATTCTGGGCCCTCCACTGTGTAAGTCACTCTGTCCTGCCCCTAGCCTCTGGTCTCCTCCTCTGTAAAATGAGGATATTGTACTAGATGATTTTGAAGATCTCTGGTCCTCATATTCACATATGAGGACCAGAGATCTTCAAAATCATCTAGTACATATTGCCATGGGGAGGTTGAACCTTATTAAAAGAGAGTCAGATGACTAGTATACAGAGTGATAGAATGTCATAATAACCAAAGGCGGCAGTGGAGCCAGAGAGAGGATCTGGGGCATCCCCTAAACATTTCAGAAAAGCATTGCTTTGCCCTGGCGTAGGGGAGCTCTTCCAGTCTACCTTAGGGGTGCTTTTCTTTGGCCTTCCCAAATAAATGAACTCAGAGAATCATCAAGGAAGAATAGAATTTGAACTCACTTGCTATTTTCCTCATCACTTGGACACAACAGCTACTACACCTTCATTGTTTTCCTCATTGAAATTTCCACAGCTTCATTTACTTCTAAAAGTTGTATTAAACAAATCTGACAACCAGCTTTCAAAAATAGCAGTGAAACATCTGGCCAGCTGAAGGAGTGCCAATCCTCGGACTTAAAGAATTAAGTTTATTGTACTGTTAGTGAATCCTCTTTGGTTTAGGGGTACATAGACTAAATTAATACTGAAATTTAAGGGAAGGGAAGAGAATAAGCATTTTTCTAGTGCCTACTATGTGCCAGGCACTGTTTTAAGTGCTTTACAGATATTATCTCATTTGATCCTCACAACAACCCTGCAAAGTGAGTCCCAGTTTTATGCTTGGGGTAACCGAGGCAGACAGAGGTTAAGTCACTTGCCCAGCTAGTGTCTTGAGAGTCCTGGTGCTCTATCCACTGGGCCACCTTGTTGCCTCTCTAGTGTGACCTTGACACTGATTTCATGTTTCTTATGCACAAACCTGCTCTGAACTACATCTTGGGATACTAATGACTCTTCAGGCAAACTTAGCCACCACCACCCCCCCCCCAAAAAAAAATTAAGAAAGAAGCATCCAAGCCAATGAGCACTAGAAAGAGTAGTCACAAAACTCATGGCCAGCAGCTGATTGGCCAGCCAGTGATGACCCTTAGCAGCTTTTCTACCCTTTTTGAAAGAAACAGTTCTTGATCTGGTGTTCTAGACTACAGGTTACTTCAGTATTTCAAATGATCTGTGATTTTATCTGTTAGCATTCCCCAGTCTGACACAAGGCATAGCCCCTCCATACCTTGGTTGATGATCTCCCATGAGTTTCTGTGACCATCAGCTATGGCTGACCAACTTGGGGTAAAAAACCCACAGAAATACAGTCATTACTAAGCCTTTACTCAGAGCCTTTCCGGCTTGGTAGGAGCTTATTATACTCGATTGACCTAGTCTTTTGAGATTCCATGGTCACCTCCACTCCTTACTGAGGCTTTTGGAGGATTATGTTGGAGAATGGGACTTGTAACAGCTGTTACAAATGAAGAGATGAAAGAAGCAGATACACAAGTGTAAAACATACAATATTCTAGAGCTGGCGAGTGGAGGAGCAGGCAATTTTATACGTGCAGCAGCCCCTGAGACTATCACTTTATTACAGGACAGTCATTGTTCATGTGCACTGGAAGGGGCTTAATTCTATTCAAGGTACTTTTTAAGAAGGCCCAGGGATATAGAGATATATACTTATTTATATTTATATTTGATGTATTTTAAAAAGATATCCACCCAAAGTGGGTAAAAGATGGATTTTTTTAAAAAATTTGTCTAAAGGAGTAAGTGATTTTTGTAGAAACCTGACACTTATGTGGATCCCCTTGGGCAGTGACCAATAAATGAAGTATCCTTGGTAACTGAGATGAAAACATTTTCCTGTGGAGAGGCCAGCATGAAGTCCAGAATAATTAGGGCCTAACAGCCTCTCTGGATCACGGAGCTAGATGCCATCTTGGCCTTCATTTCACTGCTGAAAGTTGGTGAATTTCCCCAGAGCGTTGAAATGAGCCTGTGTGACTCATTGAGGCCATTGGCTTCAGCAAGATAATGTCTTGTCTTTGTTCTTTCTTGCCTCGTTCTAATACTATGTACATTTATTTGTTAGTTGAATATAACTAACTTTAGGAGGATCAACAATTTTCTCTTACAAGCAGCTTTAACTCTTTTCTATGACGTAGAACAACTGGCTGACGTTTTCAGGCAACAGACATGCCTTTGGTCCTGGTATTTCGTTTGTAATTGGTCCAATTTATCTGATTCAGGTGCATTGTGGCCAGGTATGAAACCTGAAAGTGGTTTAATTCAGACTCCAGCTCCAAGTCAACACAGTGTTCTTACCTGCACTACAGGGCTAACCACAGGCCAGCCAAGCCCAGCACATTACTCTTATCCCATTCAAGGTAAAGAGGCATGGTTTTGTTGTTTTTGTTTTGTTTTGTTTTTACGTCTTCATATTTCTCCCGATGGTCGGGGAAGCTCTGCCTCCCTAAACAGAAGGGTTGCGATGTGAATTTGTGCATGCATTCTGTGTTTGGTGAGCCAAGGCAGACACCAGCCCTGCCCACCCAAATAGCACTGTAGCTTAGCTCTTGGAATGTCAGTTGTACCATGCATCCTGCTTTTGGGCTTATGAGCTGCCACAGTAGAGCTAAAAGCATGCTTGTGTGCATGTTAGTGTGGAGAAAGGCTAAAAACCAGGGTCTTAGCAGTGCTGCAAGCTAGTGTGGAGAGTGTACTTTGTGATCTGGAACTTGGAGAGGTTGTTGGTATGAAAGGTTTCCCTGGGAAGACATGAGGTGTGGAATGTCTTGTGGTTTATAACCAGGATTGTGCTGGTATGTGTTTAACAACCATCTCCCTGTGGGGGAAATACTGTGTGCACGACAAATTTTACATTCAATCTGCATTGTTAACATGCCCTAATTGGTAGTATTTGCCAATTTCTGAACTGTAAATGCTCTAACTGAAACATGTCGAAGTGGCTCTTGCCAGCCAGGGTGAGCTGGCTCCGGCACACTGTTCTTTATAATCACTTCCTCTGTAGTCCATCACACAGATTGCTTTGTGCCCATGTTCCAGCGAGAGGATTGTGGCAGCTCAGTTTAGCAGGAGAGGATGGCAAATGAGGAGTTGGGAAACCAGGCTCAGTCATTCCCTAGCTTTGTGCCTCCCTGGGCCTCAGTGTCATCCTGTGTAAAGATGAAGATTCTGTGAGTTCCATGCACCAGGATTTGCCTGAGAATGTCATCAGAGCACCTACCTGTTTTAGGGCACATCTACCTCAGACTCTCAACAGGTCACTCCCCTCCTCCTGCCATGGCTCCCTACTGCCTCTGGGTTGCTTCTCTGTGTTCAAGTTTTATAAGGACTAGAAAGGAAGTCCACCACAATGCTCAGCCTCAGCCCTGTGGGAGGAGCACTGCTCAGCTCAGGCTTCGACTTTGCTCCTTTGGCTTGAAGGGAGAAGGAAGAGTGGTCAGGAAATTAGGGAAGGCTAGTTCAGAGCCCCTCCATAGGAGAGGCTCTTTTCCAAGAGCCTCTATTTACTAGATCTTTGTAGATGCTGATTTGGTGCTGAATGGTGAGTAAGGAACCTGCTGTGCCTTCTCTCATCCACTTCTGTTGACTTTTATCTTGCAAACTGAAATCCATCTAGCTCTTAAATTGGGGAGCTAACTCCTAGATCTAAAACAAATATGTTGATCCCTAGCACAGCTAAACTTTTTGTTCTGATGCCCAAGAAATGTTTTCCAGTTTATGCTTTATTTCTTCACTACCCTGATTTACTCCCATAATTTCTTAAAGAAAAAAAAAAGAAATCAAAACAAAACTCCATCAGATTTATTAGGGCAGAAGATGGAGGAAATAAAAGGGATTGTAAAATTAATGGCAGATCATGGAATATGACAAAGACCATCTGTCGTTTGAGGATTAACTTAGCTAAGTTACGAGGGATTCATCATCATATTGACCTATAGGATGATTAATTGTGGGTTTTAGCCACATCTCTCTGACAGTCAATCCAGGTGGTTAGATGAGTAGCAATCTACGTTGGTGGAGGATATACTCCCTCCCAAAGAAATCAAACATCACTGAACTAAGGAGAAGCATATGTTGATGATACACCTTCTTTACTTTTAGAAGATTTTACATTGAGAGATTGAACAGGATAATATTACATTAATTTGGCCTAGTGCAGTTTTGTACAAAATGCACTTAATTTCTAATATCCCTAATTTGCCCCAGATGAGCAGGAAGTAAATTAGTTCTGTGCAGCAGAATTTATCAGTTATATCAGGCTGGTACTCTGATTCATCTTCCACACAGCTACTGAAGTGATTCCTCCCTCCCTCCCTCCCCTCTCTCTCTCCCCTCCTTTTTCTCCTGTGGCTCACTGTTGCTGTTTGCTTGCTCTCCTACTCTTCTGTTTGCCTTTTAATGCCCACACCAGTCTCTGGTTTCCTTCAAAACTCAACTCGATCCCCAGCATTCTATATGAGACCTTTCCTAATCCCATCCCTCTCTCCAGCTACCCAGACTCTTCCCTCAAAAATCCCTTGTATTATTTTGTATATTTTGGTTGTCCCCACAGTGGGATAATAAGCTTCTTAAAGAAAGGGATTGTGTCCTTTTAGTCAGTGTATCTCCATCATCCTAGTATAGTGGCTGGCACAGAATGGGTGACTGATAAATGCTTGTTGACTGATTAAGTTTGGGGGCCCATTCAGTCTTTGCCTTCCCGCTTTGTTGGAGGGAATTAACATCTTACCTCTCTGAACCAATACACTAAAGACTGTTCCTTCTTGCTCCTGAAGTTAACCCTTGGGGAATAGTAACTTTTCTTATCCTTACGAATGCCCCAAACATTCCACTCAGCTTGTCCCTCCACTACTTGTTTGTCATATGTTCTTATAACTAAGGGAGTCCCTCGACCAAACTATTTTTAGGGAATGGCTCTCATTTCTGTCATACAGTGTGACCAACCATGCCAGGGATTTCTTTTTTCACTGAGATTTCACCTTCTTCCCTGGGATAAGACCCATGATTTCGTGGAATGTTGTTGTTGATTAAGCCTAAGCTATTGTCTCTGTCCATTGAAATTTGCTAGTTGGGAAAAGTTGCCTGTTACTGTGGGAACTCCCTCTTGGAGAAATAAGTTGTCATTCACTTCTCCAAAATTTCACTCATCTTTGTACACCCAGAACATGGAGGGTGTTCTGCTACATCTGTGATTTGTGGAAGCTTAGACCATGTAGAATTCCTCCCATTCCTAACCCACCATCTCTTTAATTTTCAGGATGACTAGCAAAGTATTTTGGGGGGACATGGCTATTTAGTGGTGATATTTATGGAACATAATTATTGAGGTTAAAGTTTTATATGTATTTGTTTAATTGCTGATGCTGGTCATATCCCTGCTCTGCCATGAGGCACAGGTGATTTCACTTCCCTCTTTCTGTACCTCAGTTTCCTAATTTATAAAATTAAGGACCTAGCCTCTTGTTCCTTTAACTAATGAGATCCAAGGATCATTGGCCTGGAGCTGGGAGGAACTTTACACGTTATCTAATTGAACCCCCTCATTTTGCAGATGAGATAAAGTGACTTGCTCAGAGTCCATTTAATAGCAGGATCTGGATTCAAATCCATATCCTTTGACCCCAGGATTGGCACCCCTTCCACAATACTAAGCTTATCCTTTTACTTCTAAAGTTCCATGATTCTGTGCATAGAAAAGCTATTGAATATCACTAACTTCCTACCAGGCCCCTGTATTTTATTAGACAAACTTTGTCCCTGCTGTGGTAGCCAGAAACTCATTCTAAACTACAAGGCAATCTCATGAATTTGATACTACCTGACTACCTGGCTTAACCTGCACTTAACTTATCCGTCCGTTAGCTGGGGAACAGAAATAGAAAACATGAGCACCTGTCAAGATACTTGTAGTTGCATGTGTCCTTTCCATTCCCCCCTTTGATTTCATGACCTGCAAACCACCGAATAGATGAGGATAGACAAGCTAGGTGAGTGGCCTTTCCTTGCTACATTCCATCTTGTGTTCTTGTTTCTCTGTTCTCATGTAGCCGTGAAACAGAATAGCTGTAATTAGGCCCTTAATAGGGATGGCAGGCCTGCTTCTTGTTGGCATTGCCTTGTCTGAGATGCTGTTGTCAAGGCCCAATGAGATGTGAGGTCACTTTGAAGGAAGGCATTAGATGGTTCAGGTCTAAGCCTGTTCATCTCCATTTACAAGGGAAAAAATGGTGAACTAACGTAAGAGATGTATGGTCGGACCCACAGCCATATAGTCACGCTCATACAGAACTGTGGCCTACATTGGATCCCAGTAACCAAAGCAGGGAAGCACAATTGAAAACATTTGGATAAAGATTACTGCAGGGAGAAATGAATTTTACGGTGGCCTGGTGCTACAGATCGTCAGGATATAAAGAAAAAATAGATGAGGCATTAGGCAGGCTTTCTGAATCAGGAGACTATATCATGTAAGATCAGAGAAAGTTAACCATAAAAGAGAAAATGTTGGGGTGAGGAGTAGATAGTATTCAAGATTTTGAATGGCTATCTTAAGTTAAGGGGTGGGGTGGGGAAATAAACTTGTTTTACTTGAGCCTAAGAAAAGATATAGGAGCAAATGGCAAAACTTGTAGAGAGGAAGATCAAAGGTTAATGTAAGGAAAAACTTTCTAGCATTTAAAGTTACCTATACCTCAGGGACTTGTTCAAATCCAAGCCACAGATGTTTACTAGCTGTGTGACCCTAGGCAAGTCACTTAACCCTCATTGCCCTGCCAAAAAAAAAAAAAGAGCCGGAGAAGGAAATGGCAAAACCCTCTGCCAAGAAAACCCAAAATGTCAGTGAAGGGGCTCCAGGAACTGATGCTTAGCGGGTCTAAACACCCCCGTTCTCCCCTCCCATCCTCAGCACTGTGGAGGATTCATGAGAGTGACTTCATCATGTGACCTTTGGCAAGTCACATTCTTTGTGTCAGTAAACGGGGGGGGGGGGGGGGGGGGGTTACTGTCTAATATTATTTACCCGTCTGACTGGAATCTTGTTAACATTCATTCACTTAACCATTTATTCAGGCGATCATGCTGCCTTCTTTGTAGGGCACCTTAGGGACAGAGTTGGACACTGATGGATTCTTCCTTTTGAATGGTTGAGGTTTTTGTTACCTCTTCATCTACCCTGTTGGTTCTTGACAATTACAATGACTAACGAAAAGTGGGCCTCAACTATTTTAATTCTCCTGATGATGAAGCCTTTTTGGTGTGTGTAACACTTGTGAACTGGCACTCATTGTGATCCTTTCTATGAATAAGAGGGAGGAAAGATCCAAGTTAGCATCTCCAAGGTGCAGAGTCATAACCTGGGAAGCACCATGGAGGTGAGCTATAGGCAGATACCAGGTTACCTTGGCTCTCCTCTTCTCCACATCTGCCCTTGGAGCCGTGCTGAGGTCTCTGGAGACCCTTCATTTCAGTTAGTTCCCAACCCAAAGGACCTTGGGGGACTTAATTTATGCATTAGTGTAGACAGTGAAGAGGATTTCTTGGCATATGTCAGCATGTCTCAGTAGCTTGCACTAGACTGTCCTTCTTGGGACCAGAAAAAGTCGTTTTCTGCATTTCTCTGGGTTTATTGGCAAGTTCCTTCATACCGGTCAGGGTAGGTGTTGCCTTCTTTCTAGATCCCACCCTGGGGCCATGCTTGATGGGAGTCCACCTCTTCCTGCCCCATTGCACTCCAGTCATTTTGCCCTCCACTGTCTCCTCTCTCCTGTCCTGTTTTCTTGGGCTGAGAAACAGGAAATGAATCAATAATACCATTCCTAGAAAAGGTGTGTGTCAGTTCATTGTCAAGTGCCAGCTCTATGAATAAAGAAACCAAAACATCCAGCCCCCATTACCACTCCCCCATTTGTGTTTTATCCTATTGGAATGTAAGCTCCTTGTGGGTAGGAACTTTTGTTTTTCATATTGTATTCTTGCTGTTGCTATCTCTATTGTAGTCTTGGCTTATCACTTTGCTTAGTCCATAGTAAGCATTTATTAAATGGTTTTTTATTCACTTATTCATTCTTTCATTGTCTGTCAAACAAAATAGATTCTAATAATCAGGTTTAAGACATTATCTTAAGTTATTCCAACAGAGATTTATTAAGGGCTTATTACATGCAAGGAAGATAATGTGTCTTAAAGGGACTTAGAAGGTCAGTGCCTGTCCACAGTAATTATTTCACTCCAGGAATTCCAGGATTTGGGGATCATGGAGCCAAACAGCCCATACACGTGGATTTATCATAGAGATTTTGTGAGTTTCTATTGACTTCCCTCAGCAGGTCATATTACAGATGATTCATTCTCCAGCAGCCAGAGATGATGCGCTGGGGTCACGGGGTTACATGTGTGTCTAACTTGTGCCATTGTTCTCATGAGGATACATTGTGTGTGCTGCCTTAGGAACTTGAGAACTTGAGTTTTAAGTAGTGAGCTTCCCAAGCCAGGGACAGTTGAGGGGTCTTCTGTTTATAACTAGATGTCTGGTCCGGTTTGGGGAACTTTGATCCTGATAGTATGGGACCCACTGCCGCCTTCTTGGCCAAAGTGTGTGTAGCCTGCGCCCTGTTGCCCTACACACTTAATGCATTTGCAGCCTCTTCTGGACTTTCAGAGCTGCGAGATCGTATGCTAATATCTTTTGACACTCTGAATCTTGCAGCTTCAAGTACCAATGCCAGCCTGATCTCCTCTTCATCCACAATTGCCAATATTCCAGCATCAGCAGTTGCCAGCATCTCAAACCAGGTAATTGGCTCTCTCCATTCCTATTCGCTAATCCAGGTTACCTTTCTTCTCCAATCCTTCTTTCCCTTCTGCCTTCAGATGTACACTTATTCCCACTCCCAGCCCCAAGTCTTGGAGACATCCCTCCTACCCCCCAATCGCCTGTAATTGAATAGCTATGGAGCGCGTCCCTGATTGTCAGCAGCTCCAAGGCCCTGCTGTCCCCTCCCTGCTCATCCACCCTCACAGAGCCGCCTCCTTTATCTCTCCTTCCTTCCCCAGACAGATTTAGCATGTCACACTCTCTAGTCCCCTTGGCCTTAGTCCCCCGATCCACTTGGCAGTTCACATGGATATCAGTCCTTATTCTTCTTACTTTCTCTGCAGCATTGGATGCTGTTGCCCCTGGCCCTCCCCTGCCACTCATTCTATCTTGAAATGCCTCCCTCCATGTATGTGACCTGTTTTGCCCTTATTCTTTTCCTACATTTTTGAATGTGCCCTTTTTCCCCATTACTGGTTCCTCATCGCCTTCTTAGACTCTGAGTTCAGAGCTTCATTCTTGGGCCTCTCTGCCCTTGTGTTCTTGTAGATGCCAGGCACTTGGCATTCAAAGATGAATATGAAATGGTGCCTGCTCTCCAGGAGCTTCTGTTCTATTAAGGAAGATAGCATGCACATTTCATGTGAAATGAATGCAAAATAAAGCCAAGATAGTTTGGGCAGGAATGGGCACCAGCAGTCGAGGAAGGCCATCGGAAAAGGCCTCATCTTCCTTTACCCCCACAGCTCTCCCTTCTGTACAAAAGCCTGCCACCAGGCCCCTTCCCCTCCCCATATCTCTAGTTTTTACCTTTCTCCTGGCCTCGAGTAAGTTAGTAAACATGAATTTAGCTCCTTCTATGTGCTAGACATTGAGCTAAGGACTGAGGATGCAGAGGAAGGTCACAGACGGCCCCTGCTCCCAAGGACCTCCCAGTCCTTGCCACAGACAACAACGGTGAACAAGCATGCTATCTAAGGAACAGCTGGGGATGGTGCACAGAGGGAAGGCCCGAGCATAAGGGAGAGCAGGAAGGGCTTCCCCTAGAAGGCAGGATTTGAGCCGAGACTTAAAGACAGCCAGAAGGCAGAGGTGAGGAGGAAAATGCAGGCCAGGTATGGGGGACAGCCAGAGCAACAGCTGGGGGCCATGGCATTTACCAGTTGCTTCTTAGAGCAGCCTCTTCATCTCTCCTGCTCCACCAACCACCTGCACCGTTCTTCTCTGACTTGCTGGCGTCCCAGACCAGAGTCCTCCTCTCAGGCCCAGGCCTGAGCTCTGTTCGTTGTGTCCTCCTCCACTCCTGATGCCTCTGCCTGCCCCTGGCTGAGCACCTCCAGCATGGAGTACACGGTAGGGCATTGCTGGGTCAGGATTCAAAAAGGCGTTGGTGCAGACACCCCCTCAGACCTTTGCTAGCTTGGGACCCCAAGCCAGTCCCTGAGTCCCTCCAGGCCTCAGTTTCCCCATCTGATCTCTCTCTGTTCTCATCATTTCTGTACACACTAGTGGGAAAATCTTGTGAAAGCACTGCTCCCATTGTATCTCTCCCTTCCACTGTCTGCAGGATCAGGCACAGACCCCTCAAGCACTAAAGGCCTCCCAGAGGCCAGCCCCCAACCGGCTTTTCCAGCCCCTGACGGGCCCTTGGTACATAATGCCGGCTTATCTGCTTACTTTCCAGAAGGGAACCAAGTGAGCGTTCCTCTTCAGTTTCTGGGCCCACACGTTTGCTCATGATCATCCTACCCCACGTCCTCCTCTCTGTACATCCTTCCTTGTCTAAGGCCCAGCTCAAGTTTGATTGCTTCTCTGAAGCCTTCCTGGGCCATTCTGAACCACCATGATACTTTCCCTTCCTCGCACATGCTGATGGCCCTTACTGTTTATGTATTGTCTTGTGTTGTTCACTTTCTTCTCTGTGTCAACTAGCCTGGGGGGGGATAAGGAGGGGTTGTGTCTTTATGTGATTGTCCCCCTGCCCCACATCCCTTGCCCGGTGATTTGTTGTTAATGGTTCTCTTCTCTGTTAGCCACATAGCTGCTTATCTGACACTGACAGGAGTGTCTGTAGAATTGTAGAAAACATTGAGGTTGAGTATTCCCACAGTAACTGGCATTATTAAAGCTACTTTTCAGACATTATTTACCCACACAGTTCCTCTGAAGAGTATCATTTTAAAATGGAGAGCCTGAAGTGAATGTTGTCTGTCCCTTCCTAATTCCCTTTTCTGGTCTCCAGGACTATCCTACATACACCATCCTTGGCCAGAGTCAGTACCAGGCATGCTACCCCAGCTCCAGCTTTGGGGTCACAGGCCAAAGCCACAGTGACACTGAGAACCCCACGTTAGCAGCATCCACATACCAGACCGAGAAGCCCAATGTCATGGTGCCTGCACCAGCAGCACAGAGACTTCCCTCTGGTGAGTAAGCCTGGTCACTCCTTTTAACAGGTATTTCCTAATAACCGAAGGGACCTTTTATTTAGCCGGTATTAAGACAACGTCACGGCTTGACTGTCTTCCCTGGATGAGGTACATTGGAACGTCATCTTTCTCCTTGATATTGTGAGCCAGTGATCCAAGTGGACCAGATGAATGTAAGCCCCAGTTCTTGGAGCCTTTGTCAGCAAGTGCTCTTTCCCCCTGCTCCCTTGCCATGGTCACACGGTATTGCCAGACCCTGGAGGCAGCTGCAGCATCCTCCTGTGTATGCTCAAGGTTGCGTGAGCCTGTGTCTGTGTGAGGGCTCCCTGGGCACCTGCTGGTCCTATGCTGCTGCAGAATGTCTGGGCACTTTTCTAACCAGTACATTGGGTAAGAAATGTGGCTGGAGCCTCATGATGTGGAACTGACCTAAGCTGATTTTCTGGAGGAGAAGATGGCTTAAGGAGGACATCCTAGCTGTCTTCAGGGATCTAAAGAGCTATCCCATTGGAGAAGGCTCAGCCTTATTCTCTTGGCTCCCAGAGCCAGAACCAGGAGCAGCAGGGACAGGGTGCAGGGAGGCCAGGAGGCTGGACGTCAGGAAAAACATGCCAGACAGTGGCCTGGCTGGCCCGGGTTCCCCTTCATGCCAGGCAGATTCTCAGGCAGAGGTAGAGGGCACTCTTGTTCAGATACAGATAGGAGGCTTAGGCAGGCAGCCTCAAAAGTTCCTGCTGTGTGCCAGCTGCTTGTAAATTAGGATATTCTTTGATTCATTGAGGACTTTAGACGTCAGCTTCTTTGCATTTTTGTGTGCACTTAGATGTGCATTTGTTCCTACTCTATCTTGAGGAAATGAGTGTTCGGTTTACCTATGCCTCATATAACTTGGAAGCAATTGCCTAAATTAGTGGTCCTGTTTCACACTCACACCTCAAGAATGTGAGGGTTAGGCCAAAGTGATATCATCTAATTTCACTTCCAAGTTCAGGAGCCCTAAGAAAAGGTAAGAATTTCTGCTGTGTAAAATTTTCAATTTTATTTTTCTGACCGAAAGACCATAGCTACAGGATTGGCAGGGACTTTAGATGTCATTTGGCCAGTTCCCTCATTTTATAGATTCAGAAACAGGGGCCCAAGGACAGGATTTGAACCCAAGACCTTTGATCCCAAACCCAACACCACTCAGAGTACCATGTTGCCCTGCTCACTAACTAGTTAGTGTTCTCACATTGTCGACACATCAAATGACATAAACCAGGTTGAGTGGCAAGGGACACGGGCTACACACAGCACTGTATAAAAAGCCTTGTGCGGATAGCAAATGCTGCTGGAAGCCCAAGAAGAGAGAGGGCTCTGTGCCCCCTGAGGAAAGGGCAGGACTTAGAGAAGCAGACTTGGGAGCAGGAGTGGCTGGAGCATCGAGGTGAGGCAGAAGTGTTTGATGCCAAAGCATAGCAAGAGGCCTGTGAATAGACCCATTTGGGAGTAGTGGAAGGTTTGTATCAGGGAGCACCAGGGATAGATGGGAATGAGATTGTCAAGGATCTTGGATGCCAGACAGAGGAGCGAGGATGGTATTCTGTACACAGAAGGCCCCACTGGAGAAATGTGAGCAAGAAGGCTGTGATGTGCAAAATGGTGATTGCACCTAATAAACAAATTCTAATCATTTCCTTGATGCCTGTTTGTTACTGAATACTACATCAGATTTCTGTCTCCAGTAGTGGACATATTATTAAAATCATCCTTTTATGTAGTTGAAGAAAACAGTGACCAATAAACATACATTTATAGCTATTTACACATAAAAATAATTTTCTCCATGTAAAAAGTCCATAACAGCTTATTAGGGATTCCTTTTCTGTCCTTTTCTCTCCTCTGTTCATCCTTTGTTATATGATGTAGATAGAGATTCCCCCCACCCCCATAATTTTAGTGTATATACTGTTTGCTTGTTTTTTTACCTTCATGTTACTTCATACAAGTCTCTATGTTCTTCATATCCTCTTATTTTCATTTGACTGGCACTGTAGTAAAACCTTTGATTAACATACAGTGGTTTATTTAGACATTCACCATCTGTTGGACATTTAGGTTGTTGCCAGTTCTCTGCAATTACAGACAGTGCTTCTGGTTATGTTTTTGAATAGACCATAATTTCCCCCTCCTTAGGGTGAGGCCTGTCTCGATTTTGTGTCTGTATCCCCCAGCAATCAGCGAAGTCCACAGCACATAGAGAGCCCTCAATAAAAGCTGTACCTTCATTTAGTGTATGTCTCCTTATCCTGACACTCAGAGTGGACATTCCAATAATGGGAACATGGGTGCTAGGGTTAGGGGTTTTGTTTCTTACTTTGAACTGCGAGACAGCCTTTCAAAGGATTCTGCTGCCTTGCAGTTCTGTTTGACATGTGACACTACCCCCAGCACTGATGGGAGTCTCTTTGCCCCTGTGATGGGCATGAGGTGGGACCGAAGATAGTGTGGTGTCACACCCATCAAGTCACCTTTCCTGGGACAGACTCTCCCAACTCTATTGCTGACATCTTTGAGTAGAGTTTACTGTATGTCTCTGTTTCTGTTATAGGAGACCCTTCCTCCAGCCCATCTTTGTCCCGGGGTACGCCAAGTAAGGACGCTGAAGAGCAATCTAGGAAAAACACGCCTGCCAAGAACCGGGGCAAGAGGAGAGCTGATGCTGCACCTGCCCCAGACAATGAGCTGGAAGTGTGTGAATCTCCTGCTCTTTGTCTCTTTAGTTTTCTTTGCTGTTCACTGACATCACCTGGCGCACGCGCGCGTGTGTGTGTGTGTGTGTGTGTGTGTGTGTGTGTGTGTGTGTGTGTGTGTGTGTGTGTGTGTGTGTGTGTGTGTGTGTTTTTTTTCTATGAGCTGTGTTTGAGTACTTAGCCAGACAAAGCAGAGCTTGGAGACCAGGGGAATACCAGGTCAGTGTTGGGTGGGAAGTTAAGAAGTTTAAGTAGGGCTCATCAGGTGATAAAATATAATGGAAAAGAGAAAACAAATTAATACATAAGGATATAAGAGATATGCAAAGCAGGGGCAGCTGGGTGGTGCAGTGGATAAAGCACCAGCCCTGGATTCAGGAGGACCTGAGTTCAAATCTGGCCTCAGACACTTGACACTTATTAGCTGTGTGACCCTGGGCGAGTCACTTAACCCTCGTTGCCCCACCCAAAAAAAGAGAGAGCTGCAAAGCCAAATGTCATATGAGTTCTGGTAGGAAGGAACATAGTGACTGAAGAGGAAGAGCATCAGGGAAGGCTTCGTGCAGGAGGTGACACATAAATGGAGTTTCAGAGATGGCCGGCCTCCTTCTAGAGGAAGAAGCAGTGTCTTGCCTGAATGCCCAAGGGGATTTCCCAAAGAGAGAGAGGAGGTGGCGTTTTTATCTTCGGCCATCTGACAGATAAGCCCAGTTGTGGGAGTTGTCTGGGACTGATTGCCAGATTACAGAAGCTGCTTATTATCTAGACCTCCTGTGCGGGGTTTCAGCCAGAGTGAGTGAATTAGGTTGTTTTGAGCCAGTGTCTTTGGGGTGACTGACGCTGTTACAGGGTTTTCATTTGCCTGCACCTTGCAGCCTATGTTCTGGTCATACAATGTGGGCACTGAGCTCTGGAGCAGCAGATGTAGAACCTCCTCTCCTGGCTTGGGTCTGCAGAGTTTAGTTCCAGCAATAAGGGAATGCTCCGTGATGCTTTTGGGGGGGGGGGCGCTAAATGATGTAAATGGTGCAGAGACCGCTAGACGAGGACTCACAGTACCGTGGCATCCTGGGGTCAGAGGCCATCAGGTCCAACCCCATCCTTTTCCAGAGGAGGAAACTGAGGTCCTAAGAAGTTCAGTGACTTCCCCAGGACCACACAGTCAGTAAGTGTCTGAGGTCAGAGTCAAGCCCAGCTCTCTTGACTCCCAGCCCTGAGCTCTCTCCACTGCACCACGTTGCCTCTCATCAGGCGTCCCACAAAATAACTATGTGATGTTAAGTAAGTCACCTCGAATCTGTGGGACCTCAGTTTCTACAGCTCCCAATTGAGAGGGTTTCAACTAGATTCTCAAGGGCCCTTCTTAGTCTAAAATTCTGTGTGTCCCCAAACTGCAGACTTATGTATCTGCTTTTCTCTCTCCTGATTTCTCTGCCCAGCGAGTGTTTCTCTGGGACTTGGATGAAACCATCATCATCTTCCATTCTCTTCTCACAGGATCCTATGCCCAGAAATATGGAAAGGTAAGTGTGAGCCGTTCTTTCCCGGCACTGTCCCTGCCCCCAAAGGAAAACACTCAGCTACACAGAAGCTGCTCAGCAGCCTAGATTGTTTTTGTTCGTTTTTATGAGCGTCCTTCAAGTTCAGATTTACTTCACATCTCAGCATGCTCACTGCTTTAAGCTAAGAACTCTGGAATGTTCCCTCTCTACTCTCTCCTCTTCACCCACTGTTTGCTGTTGCCTTTTAAGTAGTCAGGAAAGGAACAGGGGCTGAACAGCCCTGGTGGTGAAGATGGAAACACGAGACCAGGATTAAAATCTTGTCTCAGAATGTCCTGTGGAGTGAATGCCAAGCTCCAGGCTGGATGCAGCATGAAGTCAAAGATCAAAGCCAGGTGCCAGTGTTCTGACTTTTAGGATCCACTAGGCCCAGGCTGCTGATTCTGTTCAGTTAAACAACTGACAGGCAGGTAGGTGGGCCAGGGAACTAGAACTCCCAGAAATCTCTCCATAGGGAATCCCTTAGCTTCCATTCTGAATGCCCTGATTAAGCAGTGTGCTCAGTGGAAAGGAAAACGGATGTTTCTGGGCTTGTTTTGGCTTGGCATGGTGCTTTCCATACATTATCTCATTGGATCTTCACAGCTTTGTGTCTAAATGCTGGTTATTTATGTCAGTTTTACAGTTGAGGAAACTAAGCCTTAGAAAGGTTAAGTTACTTGCCCAGAGCCACACAGCTAACAAGTCTTATAAAGCAGATTGTGAACTCAGGTCTTCTAAACTCCAAGTTCTGTGCACTATTTACTGAGCTGCTTCTACCACCTTAGGGGTCAGGATAATACCTCTCCGAGGTATTTAGTTTCTTTGTCCACAATATGCAAATAATTGTAATTGCACTACCTACCTCACAGCCTTGTTAGAAGATCACATGAAATGAGGTCTGAAGATGTTTCACATACTGGGAAGTATTATATGAATGTGAGTTCTTATTACCATAGCCAAAAGAAAGCTGATTTCACAAGTGAAATTTAACAAAAAGGTAGACCAAGGCGTCTTTCCCCAAGCAAGATAGAATTTTATTCACAGGATATAAAGCCTGAGAATAAAATGGATCAATAGCTGTTTCAGTTTTCCTCCAAAGACCCTGAGCAAAAGGATAGTTCCCTTTTTATAGGTTTTGGGGAGCACAGAACAAAGAACAGAGCAGGGTGGGTGATTTCATGGGGTTGAGAACCACACAGTTGGTTATGTAGTTGAGCCATGGGAAACAATATGATGGGTTGGAAGTTGGAAATGAGGGGTTAGTAACAGCCCTCACCTCCCCTCCTGTAACCAAGCAAAGTTCATTGAGTCCACCTGCAAGATAGTGGCCCAGACTTCTTTGGATAAAAAAAACCAGGTGTCTTTGAAAGATAGCTTGGTGGTGTGAAGATATTAGGCCAGACTCCCTGATGGCAAGCCCTATCTCCCAAGGCTAGCAAAATTCCTTGAGGCAAGATAGAACAATGATATTAGCAAGAGAACTGGATTTCTTTTTTTTTGTTGTTTTTTTGGTGAGGCAATTGGGGTTAAGTGACTTGCCCAGGGTCACACAGCTAGTAAATGTCATGTGTCTGAGTCTGGATTTGAACTCAGGTACTCCTGAATCCAGGGCCAGTGCTCTATCAACTAGGTGCCCTGAGAACTGGATTTTCTAAACTTAGTCCATTACAGGCCAGTTGACTTCTGAACTAAGTTCAGAAGCAGAGAACCATGACTTAGTTACAGGACAAAATCAGTTAATTGAAAATAGAATCACTAAGAAAATGATAAGAGCTCAATTTCAATCTTCTCACTAACCTTATTAGAGCTATAATCAGCCATTTTGCTCCTGCAATAGAGACAAAATCAAAAGTATTAGTGAGAGATCTTGGACCTTGGAAACCAAGGTTCCATTATAGGGGAGACCTTTTCCCTGAGAGTGAAGGTAGATCCTGTGTCACTGAGGGCCTCTGTTTTCTGGAGAGACAGGAGGTGTGAGCCTAGTAAGGGTGCACTCACCTGGAATGGTTAAGTCTTCTTGCTAATTAGGTTCTAGGATAACATATTGCAGTGTGAAGAACGAATGCAAATACTGTTGGCAACCTCTCAAATGTAACACCCAGCAAAAAGCCACATCATCCCACCCTAGTTACATCTAACATCTTAATCTGTATGCTTATCTCTTGCACATCAGAGGGGTTAGGGACATGGCACCCTCTCAATCTGGAAAATCTGCATGAAATCTTTTGGCCCTCCCTTTGTACTGGAGAAGAAGCCTGAATTTTTTTCTTTTTCTTTTCTGGGGTGTACCTTATAGTAAAATTTGGGTTGATATTATACAGTACTATACATATATTTTATGCATTTCTGAGTTTCTAAACTTTTTCTGTGTTGTCTGCTGGCCTATGGTCTGTGTCGGCTGTGATTTCCACAAAACTCTACCAAAATGCCCATTTAATTATTATTATTTGGGGGGGGGACAATGAGGGTTAAGTAACTTGCCCAGGGTCACAAAACTAGTAAGTGTCACATGTCTAGGCTGGATTTGAACTCAGGTTCTCTTGAATCCAGGGCTGGTGCTTTATCCACTGTGCCACCTAGCTGGCGTGTGCGCCCCCTCCCCCCCATTTAATTTCTTATGCTGACCCTCGATATAGTGAAAGCACAATGGGGAAAGTCACAATGTGGAAGGGATAATTGTAATTAGATCAGAGTTTTTAAAAAAAATTTTGTTTGGTTTTTTTGGTTTTGGGGTGAGGCAATTGGGGTTAAGTGACTTGCCCAG
This sequence comes from Dromiciops gliroides, assembly GCF_019393635.1. NCBI lineage: Eukaryota > Metazoa > Chordata > Mammalia > Microbiotheria > Microbiotheriidae > Dromiciops > Dromiciops gliroides. The sequence goes on from NC_057863.1 coordinate 604,438,788, forward strand.
GGTCACACAGCTAGTAAATGTCAAGTGTCTGAGGCTGGATTTGAACTCAGGCCCTCCTGACTCTAGGGCCAGTGCTCTATTAAAAATTAAATTTAAAATTAAATAATGCCTCATTCAAGAATATTATTAAAGAAAGAAATATACCACATCAAATTTGCCCTTTTAAAAACCAAAGTATTTTCAACTGTTTTTCATTGAAAACTTTTACAAAGTTTTTATATACCTACTTTCTTAAATATTGTGGCTGACCAAACTCAGCAAGGCTGAGCCTCTTGGTAAGAAAGAAGTGCTCCAATATTCAGCCCGTACCAGAAGACTTTTCAGCTGCCGGAGCCTAATACTCCACTAGCAAAGCCTTCAAGTCCTTAGGGTCTGCCCCACTCCAAAGTATAGCACAGGACTCTTACTCATCAAGTCAGCAGTGCCTCCAAGTTCTGGCCTTGCCTTAAACCTACAGGACCAGAAAAGGGTGAAGAATTCCAGGTCTCTAAAGATTTGTTTATTAACAAGCAGGAGCCTATTAAGGAACAGGTTTCCTTGTCTTGTCTGTGACAGTCAGTGTGTAACAGTGGTCAGTAAGTTTCCTTCTTTGATCCTCAGATTCATTGTCTGTAAAATGGGGATTTTACTGCCACTATCTAGACGACAGGATGGTTGTTGAGAAAGCACTTTTTTTTTTGTTTGGTTTGGTTTGTTTGTTTTGGTTTTTTGTGGAGCAATGGGGGTTAAGTGACTTGCCCAGGGTCACACAGCTAGTGTCAAGTGTCGGAGGTCAGATTTGAACTCAGGTCCTCCTGAATCCAGGGCCAGTGCTTTATCTACTGCACCACCTAGCTGCCCCAGGAAAGCACTTTGAAACTTGGAGTGCTGTATGGGCCAGATGTTGTCATTGGGCATTCAGTCACACACCTATACATTTGACACTACGGGAATCCTTGACTTGCAATGAACTATTCTAGAGGGCAAGCCTAATCCTGGAGATAGCCAGAGAGCTTGCAGAGTGAATTGTTCAACAGCTTCTGTGTCTGTGCAATGGAATCTTGTTTCCCTGGGTCCTTTTATATGAAATGAGCCTCCTGTTCTTTTGACGTTTTGCCCTTGTTGGAATTGCCATGTTGGAGGGTTGATCTCTCTGGGCTCCTGGCCTAAGGAGTATCTTCCCAGCTCGATATCCTCATTTAGTATAATGTAGGAGTGGATGGGATGTCGGGGTGGGCAGCACTCTTTAACTAGATGCACTGACATTCTTTGTTTTAATATTCTACCATCTAAGGTAGGTCACAACTCATCTCTGATATTCTATATGCTCACCAACGGATATTTTTGGTGTGCTACCCTGCTCCCTGAGCTGGGTCAGGGTTTTCTTGGTTTTCTTTGTCTAGATTCAACTCAGTATGAAAGAGTAATCCATTGAGGTGTTAGATAAATGTGTATTGCTAAGATTATTATCCAACCCTTAATGTCATTTTTCAGGATTATTTTCTGATGTGTTGCTTGCTCAGTCAAAGATGATTTTCATTTCCATACAAGTTAATATGTTCACATAGTTCTTGCTTAAATCAAACTTTCACTTGTTTCTTAAAGTCCCTTGCTTGTTCCTATAATGTAATATGCTTTCTACGGGCTGGGCCAAGAGTTACGATGTTTTAATAACTTTTTGAAAATTATTTATTCTTTATATTTTGCTATTTATGATATTTGATTCTTCACACATAATATAAATTCATTCCCTGTATACACTGTAAATGATGTTATGGTATTGTAAATTAAAAACAAAAAAATACAGGAATTATTAAATATTGAAATCCCTTCATGACTTTTGGCCCACCCTGTATAATCCAACAAGGAAGCTGTAGTGGTCTGTGATTGCATTCTTTCTTTCATCTGCTATCATAACTCCAGGGCTCTTTCCCTTGACTCTAAGTGAAGCAAATGTTCATCTTGTTTTCTTGTAGGATCCAACAGTTGTGATTGGCTCAGGTTTAACTATGGAAGAGATGATTTTCGAGGTGGCTGACACTCATCTCTTTTTCAATGACTTGGAGGTATGTTGGGGATTTTCACCTTCACCCAAGCATTTGTAAGTGCTCTTGAGGACAGGTCATACAAGGCCTGAATGTGCAGATGTCATCTGGTTGAGAACAGCAGCTGCCAGTGGACGCTGAACATGACATACTAATGGGAAAGAATGCTGGCACCTCCCCAGACAAGAGTCCTTGGCCGAGGTTTCCATCACCATCTACGTGAGCCTCAGCCTCACTCCAAGCTCGAGTTTCTTCACATGTCAGATGCAGGGGTTGGATTTGGATAGGGACTTTTCCAGCATTTCTAAGACAGTTTAGCTCAATAATCCACCTTCATCATAATAAAAATCTGTTCAATTCAGTGATTAAGTTCACCAGACATTTATGAATGGCCTATTTTGTGCAAAGCCCTATGCTAGCTGCTAAAGGAAATACAAAATTAGGGCCTAGTTCCTGCCCTCCAGCTCATTACAGCAGCCTGGTGGGATGAGGCATGTCCTTAATCTGGTGCAGAACGGAGCGTGCTCAGGTTGCGGGAGAAGTTCGGGGTGCTAGGAGAACTCCAAGGAAGGAAAGGATTGAGGTCTGGGGGGCACAGGCTGAAGCACCCTTTGCCCTGAGCCAGGGATACTGACAGGTGTGGCACTCCCTGCCGTGAAGGGGCTATCTGTCTGTTGGGGGGGCTCCAGGCATGTGGACAAATGTCAGTGCCATGAGGAGTACCAAGCAAGCTCAAGGAAGGCTGTAGAAGAGAGCTGGCGAGGGGCAGCTAGATGGCGCAGTGGATAGAGCACTGGCCTTGGAGTCAGGAGTACCTGAGTTCAAATCCAGCCTCAGACACTTAACACTTACTAGCTGTGTGACCCTGGGCAAGTCACTTAACCCCAATTGCCTCACTAAAAAAAAAAAAAAGAAAAAAAAAAAGAAGAGAGCTGGCGGCCACAGGCCTTAAAGGACAGAGGCAGCCTGGGTGTCTGGAGAATGCTTGTCCTGCTGGGTGGGCTGCCACAGCTCACTTGACTGACCTGCTTCTGTGCCTTTCCCAGTAGCTGTTCCAATCGACAGGAGCATTGACCCAGTAAGCTAAAATACCATGTGGTTTGTCTTATTCACAGGAATGTGACCAAGTGCATGTGGAAGATGTGGCATCTGATGATAATGGACAGGACTTAAGGTAATGGAGAACCTACAGGCCTGATTCTTCTCCTCTTTGGTCACAAATTCCTATCAGAAAAAAGTTAATTTCACACCAGATAATCTTATCTGAACACAGCCAGCCCAGAGTTCCCAGATCAAGCTGACTTTGGTGAGGGCTGCCATATATTTTGGTGATGCCAGGAGCCCTGGGAGGAAGAAGACAAGAATAGAGCTACAGTGAAGGTGAAATTAAGGAGGCCCCAGTAGGGAAGCACCACCTCAGCCAGCCTGGGCCACATTCACGTCGCCCCAGACTAATGGTCTAGTCCCGGCCTTCATCTCACAGAGTGTGTCCCACGTTCTGGGCAACCCTGATGTCATTCCACGCGGATCCCTTCCTGCCTCACAGAGGTCTCTAGAAAGAGATTTCCTTTCCCAAATCCCATTTATGCACATCTTATAGGACTGGAGATTCATTTTGTGGTTTTTTCTTTCCAGTGATCCATCTAGAAGTCCCATTCCGTTTCTCTACATATAACATAGTCAAGTCCAATAGCCCAATAAAAAGAAGTGTGGTTGGTTTGGCATGCCCCGCTCCTGATGAAGCTCTGCTGGCTCTTGGGGATCCCGGCTTCCCTTTCTAGATGTTCCCCTGTCATCCCTCTAATAAGACATTACAAAAGTTTTCCAGGGATCAAAGTGAAGGTGTTCCTTTAGACCATGGGAAAAATTCAGTGAACCTTTGGAGTTAGTAATACAACGCCAAGAAAGGCTTGAGACCCCACCTGGCAGCTAGTCGGGAAGGATTTTAATCTCCCATGTTTTCTGTCGTACAGCAACTACAGTTTCTCAACGGATGGTTTCAGCGGCTCAGGAGGTGGTGCCAGCCATGGCTCTGCTGTAGGTGTACAAGGGGGAGTGGACTGGATGAGGAAGCTGGCTTTCCGCTATCGCAAAGTGAGAGAAATCTATGACAAACACAAAAGCAACGTGGGTGGTGAGTGTGCAGGCTAGCCTGACTTCCTATTTCACCGGGCTGTTTTTACCATTTTTTTTTCATCTGAAAGTCATAGCTGCTAAATATCATTTCCTTGTTTGCATAAGAAACTTTTTCTTAAGAAACTACTTAACTGTGTACCTGTGATATGACCAGATCCTCTGGAAAATATTCCTCTTGGTAGAAATTCTTTTTTTTTAACTCTTGCCATGGCCAGAATTACAACCACTTGAAAAGTACTTTTGAATGCTTATGGATGTTATAGCTTTTGTGAACGACATTTTTAACTATCTTGTCCAAAATATCGTTGGAATCTCTGAAATGAAATATTAGTGATTTCTGCAGTGGGATTGTGGAGGCTTCTGGCCCTTTGGTCCCTGGGTTTTCATTTTCTTTCTGAGTATACCTACCAGCAACTGAATCTCTTGAGATGTTTTCTACACATATTTCAGTAGCCTTTTCAGCTCATAGACATAAGTCTGCAAGGCTCCACAACTGACTGCCTTTGAAAAGGAGGCTTCATGTCGATAGCAACACAGCCTGGAGTTAGAAGCCCGGGTTCAAATAGTGACTCTGCTTCTAATTCACTATGTGACCTTGAGCAAATCACTTCCCTCCTTTAGACATCAATTCAGTCCTTTGTAAAATGAAGTGTTTGACTGGATTCACTCATTCAACAAGCATTTATTACATTTTAACTCTCTGCAGCTGGATGTTAGGGAAGTTACAAGGATAAATGAGATCTCACACTGCCCTGTCTAGTAGCTGTGAGAAGACGTGGATCCAGAAAAATCTACTAACAATTAGAATGGAACTGCATATTAGGAATATGTCATGCTAGAAGATCAGGTGATGGAAATCTTGAGGAGGGAGAAGAAATTTTAGGGATAGTGTCTTGGAGAAGGTGGCATTTCAACTGTCTTAAATTAGTCAATAAACATTAGACTGTGTTAGGCACTGTGCTAGTAATGAGCAGTGGGGACATAAAGGAAAAGACCATCCCTGCCCTCAGGGAGTTCACAGTCTGATGGGCCTGCAAAGGACCATGAACAAAGAAGTTGGGTGTAGGATCAGGAGCTAAGTGGATCAGGAAAGGCTTCTTGTGGAAGAAGGAGAGGAGGAGGAGGGGGAGCATCATGTGGGAGGAGAGTGAAGAGGCTGGTGTCCCATTGTCATAGAGGAGGTGTAAGATGACTGGGTGGGCTGTGAAGGGCTTGTTATTTGGTCCTGGAGGCTGTAGGGAACCACCAGCGATGGCAGTCTCTTCCCTCTAAAAATCCCTGCTCCCTTGATCCACAGGGCTTGAGAAAGTGCATCTCGCCTCTTCAGTGGAGCTGTACATGGCTTCAGGATCTTCTGGTCTGTGGAGGAGGTTAGCAGTCCTCCATCCTCTGACCCCACACCAATAAGCACACAGCTGCTCTCATTAGACAAGAAGTAGAGACCAGGATAATTATTCATTTCAGCAAATGTTTATTAGTTACCTAACATGTGCAGACACTAGTTTAGGCATTGTACATTTAAAGACAAAAATGAGACAGTCCTGCTCAGTCACTAAACATTTACTAAGCTCCTACTGTGCACCAGGCACTATACCAAACTGAAAGATACAACTACAAGTTTAAAAAAAAAAAAAAGACAGTCTCCCCTCAAGAAGCTTACACTCTAACAGGGAAAGACAACATATAAAGGGAGAGAATTGTCCTTCTGAGGTTGTAACTACTCTTCTCACAAGTGGAGAATCACATGGGGGTTGAGCATGAAGAGAGGGGCTTCACTGCTGAAGATTATTCAGACTCTATAGAATAAACTAGGCATAGTGTTACAGCAGAAAGAGTCCAGACCTTCAGAGGTGAAAAGCTCTTAGAACATACACATATTATTAAAGCCATGTTTCACAGACCAGAAAGCTGAGGCCCAGGGAAGGAGCTGCTTTGCCCAAGGTCATGTAAGTTCATGGTGGAGCTTGGACTGCAACTGGGTCTTTGTCCCCTGGTACCCTGCTCTTTGATTTTTGCTGAGTATCACCACTCATGCAAGAATCCACTTCATAAAGTCCCACCTGAGCTGAGCTCCAAGAAAAATGAACTTTATAAATATCAGTGCTTTGTCCTAAAGAACACCCCATCCCTGTTGCACTCTTCTTGAGCTACTCCAAATCTGCGAAGTCAGTGTATTTCCCACATGTTCCTGTGTATTCTGTAAAAGTGCCTGAAAACATCTCTTCCCTGGTCTGTTTGATGCCTAAATGTATTTCTTTATATTTTATGTCTATCCGTAAGCTACCTATGGTCCTTTTGGAGATAGGCAAGCCAAATCAAAAGAAACTACTTACTTGGGTTGAGTGGAATGCTTACATTGAGTACCCGAATTGAAGTGTTCTGATGTAGGTAGTCACCTTTCTACAAGAGAAGACTGTTTTGTTTTACTTGGGTGCTCAGCTTCCCCTCTGACAGGCAGCATCCAAGAAGAGAGATGGGCATTCACTGGGACAGTCCTAGTTTGGGCCCTGGGCATTTTTGAGTTAAAGAGAGAGTCCTTTCCCCTGCTACCACCAGGACTTGATGTCAGGAATGAGCTTTGTCTGGTTTTGTTTCCAAAGGCCTTCTCAGTCCCCAGAGAAAGGAAGCACTTCAGAGACTCAGAGCAGAAATTGAAGTCTTAACTGATTCCTGGCTGGGAACGGCACTAAAGTCTTTACTTCTCATCCAGTCCAGGTATGGAATTGATCTTTACAAGTTAATGGTTTCAAAACAGGGAGGGCAGGAGGAAGGAGGAGAGCAAGGTCTGTGAGTGCTGGAGCTATGAGGAAGAGCTTCCTTGAGCAACTGCACCCTAAGGTGGCTGACCCGGGAAGGTGTGGAGGGTTTGAACAAGCATTTCTGGGGCTAGGGATAGAACAGGGGGCTGTTCTTTCTTATTCTGACCTATCTTAGAAGCTGCTGTATGAAAGGACTCACTAATCCAGAGGCACAGCATGTGACAGTACTGTGCCCATCCATGCCCAAGCAGCTGCTTTGGTGGTTTAGTAAATGGAGGGGTCTTTACCTGCTTCATAAGGCATGAGAAACCACATTGACACCCCTTCCTCTTTCTAACACTTCTGGCCTCTGGCCCAGAATATTCACTTAAGGCCTAGGCCAGGAGCCCCAACATCAGCTCAAGTATAATCCCATTTGGAATGCCTCCTCTCCCCCAGACTCCTCTCCTGTCAAAGGGAACTTTCTCATTGGGTCATGCTTTATTTTTCCATTAACTTTAGCAAGTATTAATTGTGTACAACTCCCAGCCATGGCACCATGGAGAATACAGTGGTGTGTGCCTTCCCTGGAGAGCCCTGCCTTTAGGTGTTTGTGGTCTTGTTGGGCAACCAAGCTTCCCTCCACATCAGACAGTTAGAATGCTCTTTCAGTCATGATGGTGGTAATTGCTCCTAGTCACAGATGTGTGTCCTCAGAAGAGCTCTGTGGGATGGGTCATAGAAATACCTCCCTCCCCTCTTTGCAGAGAGCTTGCTGGGGCTCACACATAAGTACTGAAGCTGAACACTGCTGCTCCTGACCTTTACCTCAGGTGCTCCTTCCAGAGATCACACATCAAGGATGTCTTGTTAGGCTTGATATCGGTGCCTCTGGGTTTAAATCCCAGCTTCACTATTTACTAACCATGTAACTCTGGGGAAGTCTGCTCACTTCTCTGAGACTCTGAGACACCCTGCGGAGTCATGAGGAAAGCACTTTATGAACTTGAAAGCAGCACAGGAATGTGTGTTGGTATTGTTTTGATGTTGCAGAGGGAGCCATGCTTGAGGAGTGGCCATGGGCGGGTACCATCATTTCTGACATTCTCCAGCTCTCCGATTTTTTTAGCCTGTTATACTTGTCACAGTCTGGTTTTCCTTTTTCCTTAAGTCACCAGCTGTTGTCGTGAAGCCGTGTATTAGGGTTTTGACTTGAATTTTCTCTCCTCTTCTCCAGAAAGAATTGTGTGAACGTCTTGATCACCACCACACAGCTGGTGCCTGCTTTGGCCAAGGTCCTCCTCTATGGCCTGGGAGAAGTGTTCCCCATCGAGAACATCTACAGTGCTACGAAGATAGGTACCGCATGCATCTGCCCCGCTTCTTGGGGGCAAACACCAGCAAAGGCGTCCCCAGCTTGTCCCCCCAGGAAAGAAAGCTCGACTTTGTGCATCCTTTGAAGTCTTAGCTTACAGTCAGGACTGCTTTTAGTGGAGCTTTAGGAATGTGGCTCTGTGTACTGGGAAGACCCTGAACTCAGAGCCGGGAGAGCCGGACTTTGAATCCCACATGCAGCACTTAGTAGCTGCTTAACCAGAGGCAAATCACTTCGTTTTGCTCTGCCTCAGTTTCCACATCTATTCAATGAGTTTACTGATGCTATTAGTGTACCTCTTGCAGAGCTCTTGCAAGACTTCAAGGAGATGATATGTAGAAAGCACTTGATCTAGTACGATGGGGATGTGCCCAATTCCAGAACTTCCTGCCGATGTGGCCTTGAGCAGAGCACCTGACCTGCCATTCTGAGTTTTCTTGTCTGTAGAATGAGGATGTTGGACCAAACGACCTCCAAGCCCCCTTCTTTCTGGCTTTATGTCCTCGATCCAATCACTACAAAGTTCTGCCTGAGATTTCACTGTTGTCGTCACTAACAACATCGTCGTTATTATCAGGTCTGCTGCTGTTACCTGGGGCCATAGCAGGGTGGCTTCATACAGGGTGCCCAGCATGGTCCTAGAGAGTGGAGGGCAGTGACGTGATTGTACTGTCCACTTAGACAGTGTTGTCACACAACATTTTCTCATTCTGTAGGCTCATAGATTCTCAAAATCGGAAGGCATTTCTTAATTCTGGGTGCAGTTAAATAACTCTAATCTAAATGTAAGTAGAACGCTGACCCATTTTACTGATCAGAAAACAAGAGAACTGAGGCACAAGCAGATGAAATGACTTGGCCACAGTCACACAGGTAATAAGTGGTGGGACCAAGACCCAAATCCAGACCTTCTGACTCCAGACTCTGCTTCTCTGCTTCCCACAAGGATAAGGTGGGGAATCTAGACATGCTAATTAAGAAAAGATGGCATCCTGAGAAGGCACCTTTTGGAAGCACTCTTGGCTTCTTAAGCCTCTTAGAACAACCTTCCCATCAGAAACATCACGTTGTTGTTGGCTGAGTTGTGCTCACTGGAGTTTGCTTCCAGGACTGACTGGGGATCACAATCACAGAATTTGATAGAGAAAAGGGACTTCAGCTGCCATCTAGTCCAAATATAAAAGGAATACTCATGTAACGTTAGGAACATCCCTAACAAGTGGTCTTCCAGTGGGCAGCCTCCACTTCTCTTCTGGATGGCTCCCAATCTTAGGAAACCTGATTTTTTCTCTGTAGTAAGTACCCCAACCCCCACCATTGTGCTGGCTTTGCTCCGTGGGGTCAAGCGAACCAGTCAATTCCCACCTCAACATGAGGATTCGAGTCCAACTCAGCCATATCAGTGACTCTGGGTGAGGGGCTTCCTCATGTGAAAAATGAAGGGTCGGATTGTAAAGATGTCAGAAAAGTACGAGAAACAGAGAAAGAAACAAACCCTCTAGAAGTCTGCCCTTTTCTGTGGTCTTTTTCTTGATCCTTTTATGTGAAATACTGGACTCCATTCCACCTCTCTCTTTCCTTTTTTCCCAGCCATTGTCTTTGCTCAGTCCTAATCTTTCCTCTTTCTCTTTAGCTTTTGACTCCATTGACCTTCCTACCTGTTGATCTGACTGACTATTCCTTTTTCAGCCTTCTTCCTTTCAGTATCCACAGTACCCCACACCCCAAGTATTTCCCCAACACTCTGTCTTGGGTCCTTTTTTATCTATATAGTTTCTCTTGGTGACCTCAGCAAGATCCATGAGTTCAGTTATCATTTCTTTCTTTTTTTTTTTTTTTGCAGGGCAATGCGGGTTAAGTGACTTGCTCAAGGTCACACAGCTAGTGCGTGTCAAGTGTCTGAGGCCAGATTTGAACTCAGGTCCTCCTGAATCCAGGGCTTTATCCACTGCGCCACCTAGCTGCCCAGTTATCATTTCTATACAGATAATTAGTAGGTCTGTACATTTAGCCCTGGGACAGCTAGGTGGTGCCATAGTGCATAAAGTGCCAGGCCTGGATTCAGGAAGATCTGAGTTCAAATGTGATGCTTACCAACTGTGTGACCCTGGGCAAGTCACTTTACCCTGTTGCCTCAGTCTCCTCATCTGTCAAATGAGCTGGAGAAGGCAATGCCAAATCACTCCAATATCTTTGCCAAATGGGGTCATGGAGAGTCAGGCACACCTGAACAACAAAATATTTAGCCTTAGTCTCTGTTTCCAACTGAATGTCATAGAAGCCTCTCAAGCTCATGTTAAAAACAGGACTCATTACATTTACTTGATTTTTAAATTCTTTTTTTTTTTAATTCTCAAATTCTTTCCCTTCTCCACCCCTTGAGAAAGGAAGAAAAACAATACCCATTACAAACATATAGAGATATGCAAAACAGATTCCCATGTTAGCCGCGTTCCTCACGAAAGAAAAGGAAAGAGAAACAAATATGTCCGCATTTGCTCTCTGAATCCATCTGTTTTCTCTCTGGAGGTGGATTGCAGGTTTCGTCACCAGTCCTTTGGAGTTGTCATGGATCATTGTGTTGATCATGAAGTCGTTATATGTGCCCTCAAACCCACCCCCTCCTCAGCTTCCCTAGGTCAGCCCGATGTGGCTAGAAGACAGAATGGTCTTAAGGGAAATAAGCTGGAATCTGACAGACTGGGAGTTCTCACATGCAGGCCCAAGGAGCCTGCATTTCATTTTAGAGGCAGGAACGAGCCACCAGTGGTGCTTGCATGAGGAGGTGCTGTGGTCTGGTCAGGTCAGGTCTGTATTTGAGGGTGGTTATTTTACTAGCGGTCTGCAGGATGGTTTGAAAAGGGAAGAGACCTAGACTCCAGGTTTGGAGGCACCTGGCAATTCCTTGGGTTACCAAAAGAGAGGCATGCCAGACAGCATCAGCCTTGATAGTGGTGGTGAGCTCTCTAATTGAAGACATTTCGGTTAGATGTGGTTAGGTTTAGGCAGCCCCTCGTCACGTGTGCTGAAATCTAGGCTGGATGAACTCCTGAGGGCATCCGTGATTCACGTGATAAGCATTTGCCCTCAGAATGGTAAAGTGTTCAGATCCTGATTGGGATTCCAAATTGGCAGCATCCTTTTTAAATTGTCTTTAACATAATGAACTTAACGTCAACAAACATGAGCCCTTGGATACTTTTTTTTTTTTTTTAGTGAGGCAATTGGGGTTAAGTGACTTGCCCAAGGTCACACAGCTAGTAAGTGTTAAGTGTCTGAGGCCGGATTTGAACTCAGGTACTCCTGACTCCAGGGCCAGTGCTCTATCCACTGCGCCACCTAGCTGCCCCCCTTGGCTACTTTTTAAAGAGCAGAAGAGGCTCATCGTGAGCACCTGTTCAGGGGAGCACAGCAGTACAGCCCTGGCCTGCTTTCTGTTTCCTTCTGAGGTTTTCTGGCATTGTCATTATGGTGGATTGTGATCCTTGCATTCTGGATGAGCTGAATTGAACAGAGACCCAGCAGCTTTCTTTTGATTTAGGCCAGAGAATGTGGGAGAGAGGAAGGGAGAGTTCATTAGATACCAGAACAGGGACTCAGGCCATCGGGGCAGCTTAGCTGTTGTGGATTCACACCAGCATCCATGTACAGCTCTACCCCCCCCCCAACCCCCACTTTGTGAAGCCTTCCTTATGGCCCAGTCTTGTTAGTGTTTGCTTCCTTCTTAGATATCTGGATACGTGTTGTATTCCTCCACCTAGGAGAACCAGGCAAAAGGCACTTTAACAGGAAGCCCCCCCACCCCTACACACACAGCATCTTTAAGGTCAGGGACTGTTGTTGCATTTGTACGGTGTAGGTTCTGGATAAAGACTTGTTGAATTTAATGTATGGAGTCCTTGGGGTACAGAAGGTAACTCCAGCCTAGGGTCTGAGAGCCAGAAGGGACTGTAGAACTCCCGTAGCTGACCTGCCATCTGCAGATGAGGAAATGGCTAAGAATAGAACAGGGACCAAGAGCCACGTATTAAGCAGCTGCTGCTCTGTGGAGGGCACCACGAGGAGCCGCTTGATAGGGCTGAGCTTGGAGGAGTTAGGAATTGGGGGTGGGGAGGGGGGTGGTAATTGGGCATGGGGGCGTGGGAGATAAAAGGGAAGGATGATGGGAGCAAGTGAGCACAGGAGGGAAAAGAGGAACTTCCCTTTTCACTCATATTTAGACTGAGTCAGGTGGTCTGCATTCTAACCCTCCATATGTTCCTCACCTGTAACAAGTCACTTCTCCCTCAGCCTCAGCTTCTGCTGTGGAGGCGTTTACTCTAGAAATGTTCTCTCTGGTTCCTTCCAGCTCTGACTTCCTAGGCTCTTATGTTCTTCATTTTCTATTGGGTGTTTAGAGAATAAAGGATAACTCGGATAGCAGATCTGACATCCGTATTTTAAATTTCAGCTTGAAAACAAAGGTCAGCTGGCGATACGGGGAAAGAGACACTGGGAGGGGGGTCTACAAACTTCTGGGTTTCTCAGACTGAGTTCAGCAAGCATTTCTTCAGTCCCTGTGGGGTGTGTAACTGTGCCTGGGCACCGGAGTGGTAAAGATGCAGATAGTCCCTGCCCTCCCAGAGCTTCCCTTCTGCTTAGGGGATGTGGCACGTACAATACAGACACCAAGGGTAGCTTTGGTCGTGTTGAGGAGGAGATTAGGGGAGGCCAGAGGGAGAGGGCTGCATCCCAGAAGGCATCCATTCTATCCAGAAAGCTGCCCAATTGCTTCCATTTCCTGGGATGAGTTTTGGTCATGCCACACCTGCTCTTGCACCTCTGCGCACAGAATTGAGGCGGTGCTGTTGGGAAATGGGATGCTTCCCTAGCTGGGGTGGGGTCTCCCTGGGGGTCAGGGTCCTAGGGCTGAGGTGAGTGTCAGAAGTTGATGGGGCATACCCTCTTTTGGGCACACTGATGGCTGAGGCCAGGACCGACCCTCAGTTAAAACTTGGCAAAATGTCCTTTCTACCTTCGAGACCCCTCATTTGCCTTGGTACTGACTTTAGATGGAGAAGCTCATTCCTCCTCCCCGAGTGGAGAGGAAGCACTGCCTAAAAGAAGACCCTGCAAAGGACAGTGGGAAAACCTAAAGCCAGTCAGGCATTGCAGCCTCTTAGCCTTTGCAGGATTGCAGGGAGGGGGTCAGGTCCCTGGGCTTATTTGGGGGAACTAAGTGGGCAGTAGCTAGTCAGCTCTGGTGCACAGCCAGCCCTCACCAAGAGAATGACAGAGACATCTGTTAAGGGGTCATATGTTGAGAAATTATTTTCCATCAAGCTGATGAAGCAGCCTTCGTCACCACCACGTCCCACCAGCCCTGGGACGTGAGCATGACATGATGTCTGGGGTACAAGCCTGGGCTCTTGGGCCTGGGACTTTTTCCATGGGGAGGCCTGTGGCAGTAGGAAGCTGGAGAGGAAGTTTGGCTCAGCTAGGTTGCAAAATGTCCCTCTCCCGGCCAAAAAAAAAAAAATAGAAACGGAAGTCACACCCAGACTGTCCTTTCCCCCTTCCCCCAGGTAAGGAGAGCTGCTTCGAGAGAATCGTGTCTCGATTTGGCAAGAAAGTTACATACGTGGTGATCGGAGACGGACGGGATGAGGAAATTGCAGCCAAACAGGTAACTCCAGGAGAGAAAACAAATTCTCACACAAGGGTCACGTGAGCCATGAGGGAGATGGAAAAGCCTGCTGCTTCCATCATCCCCGTCTTGTGAGGTGCCCCTGCCCTTCACACCTTCTACTGGAGAAGGGTCCTTGTGCTCCCTTGAGGCAGTCTGCTGCCCTGCTAATGAGCATCTGGAGGGCCCCGAGCAACAGCACCGGGCAGCGTGCCCTTTTCCCTTGCCTGGCCCTCTCACCTTCTGTTTGTCCTTATTCCTGCTTCTCCAGCCCTTTGGAGCTTGTGGCTTTGAAGGACATGGGCTTCCCTAAAAGGAGAAGACCCCAATAGCAGTGGGGCTTTGTGGGTGTCAACCACGTTATCCCTTTCAGGCTGCTCTCATTTCCTTTGTCAGGCCATGAGGTAAGACAGGGGTCAGTTGTCTCCTTTGACAGATTGGGGTGAGAATGTAGGGAGTGTGGGTTTAAGTTCTGTGGGACCTGAGGCAAGTCCCTTCCCCTTTCCCGACCTGGGGTATAGAAGATGAGGGAGGGAGTGCTTAGAATTAGAAAAGGATGGCCGGGGCAGCTAGGTGGCGCAGTGGATAGAGCACCAGCCCTGGAGTCAGGAGGACCTGAGTTCAAATCCGGCCTCAAACACTTAACACTTACTTACTAGCTGTGTGACCCTAGGCAAGTCACTTAACCCCAATTGCCTCAACCCCCCCCCCCAAAAGAAAAAAGAAAAAAGAATGGCTAGGAGTGCACTGTCTTCTAGAAGAAGCCGCCTGAAGTGATCAAGTGTGAGGGAATTTGAAGGTTGTTGGGGGGCTTTCTCTGATGACTCAGCAAAAGGGGGTGGAATAGATACTGCAGATGGCTCTAGGTGCAGGCCCTGGGGTGAGCCAGGCCTGGAGAAAGTTTAGAGTGGAGGTGCTAAGGCCTGAGTGTCGGCAGGGGCCCCCAACTGCCACCCAGGGACTGGGCCTCTACAGAGGTGGGCACAGGCCTCTGCGGCTGCTGGCAGTTGCCATGATCCAACAGTGAGGAGAACTGTCGTGGGAAGGGTGGGTTTCTCATCATCCAGTGCAGAGGCTGGACAGCCTCAGGTCTAGGAACGGTGGAAAGGGAGATGGTCACCATTAATGCAGTGAATGGGTTGGTGCTGCTCTCATTTCGCCCTCTGCGTTATCAGCCCTGCCCCACAAAAGCCTCCCTGCCTTTCCATATAAACGAAGGACCAATGTGTGAATTTCACATAAATCCCATAGCAAACACAAATTTTCTAGAACAGAGATTTAGGGGCTTTACTGCTTTCCCACAGTCTCATTCTAATTCGTTAATTATTTTTTCAATCAGTGAAAATCCACCTTTTTCCTCCCTCCCCCCAAATTAGAAAGAAAAACAAAGCTTCTGTTACAAACATATAGAAAAGCAAAACAAAGTTCTGGGTCGGTTCTGGGTTCTCCTCCCCCCCACCCCACAGAATTGTTTCAGTTTGCCCCCTGGAGATAGCCACCAGTTAGGACCAACAAGGACTTTGAAGATCATCTAATTTGCAACCCCCTTATTATACAGGGGAGAATAGGGACCCAGAAAAGTGTCTCCTTTCTGTTCTTCTAGATTATCTGACTCACTATGTCTCCTTCTTGAGGGGTGGATTGATTATAGGGCCGAGGCCAAAGGCACCATCACCTGTGGGTCAAGCCTGGCAGGAGACTGGGAGAGTTGGGAAGGTGACCAGAACCCAAGGGAGGGTGTGTGTGTGATGAGACGCATGGAAGGAGTGTGGGTAACCAGGCATCCCCTATCTCTTTCAGCACAACATGCCTTTCTGGCGGATCACAAACCACGGAGACCTTGTGTCACTCCACCAAGCCCTTGAACTGGATTTCCTATAAGGCCGGGAGCTGAGGTGCCAGCCCCATGAGCCCTTCTCACTCCCAGCCGGGGCACTCTCCTCTCCTCTGGATGAGATGCGAGTCCAGCCCAGCCGGAGCCCAGAGCAGGAAGGGACAGTTTGTTTTCTCCACGAGGGGGACCCATCCTAGGGCACACCCTGGTACAGAAGGTGGAGACGGATGGAGAGAACGGCAGTCTCACCTTAGCTACAGTGATTTCATTCTTCTCTTTTTGTTTTCTTTTAAAAAAAAAAGGAAAAAAATCCCTGAGGCAGAGTTGTGCTCAAATGTAGAGTGTGATGGGAGAACACAGTGCCATTAACTTGTGGTCGATAGGTTAGAAGCAGAACACTCTGGTGACATCTCTCCGTCCTTTGTAGTCTATTTAGCTATTGAATTTCTTCCCGGTGAATGGATGTGTTATTTTTCTGGGTCTGGTCTCTGAAGCAGATTTTCTTTGTCCCTTCGTTATTAAGCCAAAATGGGGAGTGGGGAGGCAGAAGGATTGATTTTCTTGGAAACCATGAATGGTCTCAACTTGAGGTTGATGCCCTAACCACCACCCCACCCCACCCCAGCTGTTCTGAACCATCTCTCATTTGGGCCCGCCCCTCCTGCTGAGGAAGTGAAGGAGATGTGGGGGGCATCCATGCCTCTGCACTGCAAAGCGCCCCCACAAGTGACCTTCTGTCATTGTGACGCCTGTTCTTAAAAAAGATGTCCTCTGTCCCCTGGGCCTCCCTTGCCCAACCCAGGTGAAACCACCTGGATTCCCACCCTGCCAAACACCAGGGTGTTTGCCCAACACTCAGATCCCCAGGCATCTCAGCTGCTGGGCCAGGCCAGAGAAACCAAAGAGAAGGCCCTGTGCCTCTTTGCACATTTCCCATCTCTATGGTGCCCTGATGCCTGCTCCTTTTTCCTCTCTCCCTGTCACCCAAGACTCTTCCCTTGTAGCTGTGCAGGCTGAAGCTGCCTCCCTAGGCCAGGACACCAGCCTCCTCCTCAGGCTCAGCCCACACCCCCAGGGCAGCGCTGTCTGGGTGACCTTTGGTGGAGCCAACTCTTCCTCCAACAGATGTGGGACCTCACCAGGCTCCTTCCCCAGGAAGATGATGCTGCTGGGTCTGGGCTGCTGTGTTGGGACCTTGAACCTAAGGCAGGTGATCAGTCTCTTTCCAGCTTCAGCCCCGACTCCCATAAGCTAGCCTTTGCTCTCCTTGGCTGAGCTCAGAGAATCCCAGGCATGGCTGCCAGAGAACTTGTAACCACTTGGGCTGTCGATGGGACCTCGTTTTCCATTGACGCCTGGTTTGAAATGGCATCTTTAGGGCTCCCTCTGCCAGTCTGGAGACCCTGAGAAATGCCAGACGTGAGGAACATCTCTTACTGGCAACAGCCCGAATCTGCCTCCTGCACTTCTCTAGCCTCAGCTGCCCTCACCCTTGGCCTCTGGCCAGAGAGGAGACACCCCTGAAGCCACTGGGCCTTGTGGCAAGAGCAAGAAGCAGACACAAGACGTCCCCAGCACCAGACAGGGCCACGATCCTAATGCCCTAAGAAGCTGCTCCTTCCTCGTCCTTTACAACTGGCAGAAGGATCTCCATCAGATGTACCTTCTTGACCTCCATGGCAACATCAGGAAGATGAGGCTCCTTTCTCTCTGGCTCCAAGCTTCTTTCACACCTACCCCAGAGGATGCTATGTCATGGACTGGGCAAAAATTGTAGAGGAATCCACCCTCCAGCTTCCTACATACATCACCACACAGAAAATTCTCCACTCCTGTGACCTAGGGAGCCTAGAACCCTGTTTTTTTTCCCCCCAGTGCAGAGGCTGAACCCATTCCTGGCCAACAGCTGGGTGCAGGTTGTTCCCAGATGAACTCTGACTTTGCCAAGGGAGGAAGAAGCTCTCTCAAGTGAAACACCGTTGGTGGGCGGAGGGGGGCAACCAAGCTACTCTGATCCCCTTGGGTCCCTGTCCCCCCTGTAGCAGTTTGCAGTGTTCACATTTCACTTTTCTCCAAGAGGGATCTCTGGGATGGTGAGGACTATATGTTGGGCTGGAGCTGAGGAATGTTATGAATCCTTTAGTTTCCAAGAAAATAGCCTAATGGAACATGCCCTTTGTATTTGAGACAATCCCCCTGGAATTAGCCGAGTGACCGACACTTCCACCCAACATTGG
Source organism: Dromiciops gliroides (assembly GCF_019393635.1). Lineage (NCBI taxonomy): Eukaryota > Metazoa > Chordata > Mammalia > Microbiotheria > Microbiotheriidae > Dromiciops > Dromiciops gliroides. Next base: position 604,456,797 of record NC_057863.1, read on the forward strand.
TTCCTGTAAGATGGGTCCAAAAACTCCCCCTGGTGATCCACAGGCACCAGGAGAGCCCCAGGGTCCTAGGGTGGCCTAACTTTCGAATGTAAAACTGACCGTGCCTTAGTGTTACCATGTCCAGAGCACTGATGGGGCAGTGCATGTGTCCATGAAATGGCCCCCAGGCTAGCCCATAAGCCCGCCTAGCGCTCTACTACAACATGTGTTTTCATTGGCTTCATGGTTTCCTGCATTATCTGCTTTGGGGTAGGTGTAGAGGCTGTGAGCAGAGCTGCCATTGTTGCTCCAGGTACCCTTTACTCCAAGGCCTGGTTCAAAGAAAGCTCAGGGGGCAGTAGATTGAGTGGGAAATACCGATGGCTGCTGGGCTCTTTCCAGCCCTATGGACCACCATCCGGGGTGACCGTGTGGATGCTGCCAGCACCTAGGGAGAGCTGCAGGGTGTAGACTATGCACAAACGACTGGCCCCCTTCTGGGAGCCATGATGGGCAGAGGGTCAGAGCTGGCTCTGGGAGGGGCAGTCTCACCTCACAGAACTTCAAGCCCCTGAGACAGGTTTCATTTCTCGATACTCCTTGTTTCATTATTCATTCAGAAACAGAAGCATTCAAACTGTACAGACCAGATTGATCCTGGGAGGTCTCAAGCCACAGGAGCGAAATCTTCTCGTCCTCACCCTGGGGGGATCTCAGTAGCAATGGTCCAGGCCTCCCTTTGCTCCCTCTCCCAAGAAGACTGGAAAGCGAAACTCCTTGGCTAGTCCCTAATGCACTGACAGGAACCATCCCCTCAAGGACTGATTCTGCTCAAAACTGGATTTTTCCCTCTGGACTTTAGATGCCTCAAAGCAGGAATAAACATTGGATTTGGAATATTTATGTGACTGAGGGCATTCGTGGCTGTAGATTCCTTGACCATAATGTTATATGTAATGGGAACTATCTTATAAACTTGAAAAAAATAAAGTTTTTATTTTCTATACAATTAGCTTCTGTTCCTTCTTCTAAAGAGATGCTTGAGTATTGGGACACGATTGACCACCAGGGCAGAAGGGAAGTCAGTGTCATCTCCATCCTTCACAGGTGCTGCCCAAGGAATGGGCCAAAGGGAGCTTCTGTCCCCCCAGCCGTGCCCTTTGTGCTTGGTCCAGAAGACAAACTCCCCAACACGACCTCCCTCAGTCCTTCCCTCCCTCAGTCCTTCTGCAGCAGAGGCCTGGCCACTAAGTCCCGTTGCTTCCCTACCACCCTAAGTAAGGCAGCAGAGCAGGAATTCACTCCATTTGGCAGATGACAAAAGTGAGACCTGAGGGGTCTCCCACAGCTAATTAATGGTGGGGCCCACAAACACTGATTAATAGGGAATTTGAGTTTAAGACTCAGCATGGCTCCTCCCCAGCTTGGATGAAATAAATGAAAGTCAGTGCAGGAAGCTCTACTCAGGGATGCCCCTGCTGGCTGAAGGGAGACTTGGTTTCTCATTCTGGCTCTTCTGCCCCTGGCTTGGTGTCACCTTGAACACATCCTTTTTCGGGCCCATTTCCTGGACTAGGTAATTTCTAAAGTTCCCTAGCACTGAATCAGCTGACAAAGCATCAGCCCTGAGCTGCAGGGCCTGAGAAGAGGGCACCTGTGCCTACCATGCTAGTGTTGCTCACTCCTTTGTTTTAGTCTGTAGGGCTGTGGGTCGTCCCAGCCCAGGAGTTACTGCCCACGAAGGCGTCCTCTGCTGGAGGGATGTCGAAGCCTGACCAGTTGCACTTCCGTGGATGGGGGAGACAGGTCACAGTGGCAGGGGACCCTCAAATCAGTAGGCTTTGGTCTGGGGGAATTTCAGAGCCTGGCTGGCCAGCTCCCCAATTGGTCTAGGCCTCCTGCAGAGCCTCTGCAGTTCATCCCCCACCCAAAAGAGAGAAGCCTTGATGGCTGGATCATGTCATTTCCCTTGGCCCTTGTTACAGTGGAAAGGACACTGGACTTCGTGGGTGTCCACAAGCCTGGGGCTGTGCTAGGCCAAAGCCCTGCAAGGCCAGGGCTAGCAGCCTGCAGTTGCTTTGAACTGGTGAAGATTTGAAAGGTTGTTTTTTTTGTTTGTTTGTTTTTGGGAGGGCAATAAGGGTTGAGTGACTTGCCCAGGGTCACACAGCTAGTAAGTGTCAAGTGTCTGAGGCTGGGTTTGAACTCAAGTTCTCCTGAATTCAGGGCAGGTACTTTATCCACTGTGCCACCTAGCTGCCCCCAAAAGGTTTTAATAAAACTCACAGTCTCCATAGTGATTCTGTCTCCTGGCCATATATTCCTCTATCCTAATAAATCTTTATTTATAAAAAAACATATACACACATAACACTGTAAAATGAATCTCATCCCTCCTGGACTTAAGCAGCATCTCTTCCCTCCAGAGATGGGAGGTACCAAAAATGATACAAAGAAAGTGTTTCCATGACAAACAAAAATCCTCCAGGGAAAGAGAAATCCGTTGGTCCTGACAGGAGGCTAATGAGGCACTTTAAGTGGCACTGACAGGCACACCCAGGCATGGGCACTACCCAAGCTAACTGGCACCATCCCATATCCCCCCACACCCCACAGGACTGCTGACTACAGGGCAGCTCTCAGCTCGAAGCAAGCAGCCCCAGGAGCCACTGCTGCCTCTCCAATTGAGCCAGGCAGGGAGGGTTACTCCCAGACAGAGTAGCTGAAGACATAGTTTCTGACACTTCTCCCCGAGAATCAGAGCCAAGCCTCAAAAAGGCTTGGCCTGCCCCACACCCCTCTGCTTCCTCAGTTTGGTCCCTGTCACGGCTCAGAGGATACCATTCACGTCCCCACTCTTGGCAGGGGCAGCTCTGGGGAAGAAGCTCTGAGCGAGTTTGGCCATCCTCCTGTTCTGATGCACGTCTTGGAGGGTGAGGCCCCGGCTCCCATCCCTCTCATCTAAGGCTGTTGCTTGGCGGCTGGGGTGCAGCCAATAGTAGTAGGCACCACGAAGCCCCAGGCCCAGCAAGAAGAAGAGCACAGGCCCAAGCAGGAGCCACGGCAACAGGGAGGGGTTGGGAAGTGGGACATTGTATGCCAGCCATGTGCCTCCCAAGAGGAGGCTGTCCATCACAAGGAAGCTGCAATGGATGATGCTGCGGCTTTGAGTCCTCCCCTCAGACACGTTAAACCAGGAGAAATAGAGGATGACAGCCACGGTGCCCCGGTACAGCCACTCGGATGCAATGGTTGGCATGAAGTCTGTGTTCTGCAGCCAAACCCAGAGGAGCAGGACCACCCAGAGGGTCAGGAAGTGGACAGTGATGTACCTGGGGAAGACAGTGGTGAAGAGGGCCAAGGCCACAATCCGGGGACACAGTAGCAGCAGGTTCCAGAGGAAATAGACAGTAGAAGAGAGGTAACCCAAGGAAGACTTGGTCGGGAGGCAGCTTCTAAGGGCCCGGTGATAATCCAGCAGGGTCCACGAAATGCAAATGAAGGAGGTGCTAATGCCCAGCCCTGTAAAGCACGCACACCACAGGCATGAGCTCAGATCCACGATGCTGAGGCCGTAAACATCACTGGATGGTGTGGCCAAGGTCTCTCCTCACAGCAGTGACATAGGAGAGATTAGCCCCCATTTCAGAAAGGACAGTGGCCTCGGGCTCCCAGAAGAGCTGAGCAGAAGGAACAGAACCCAGCAGGTAGTCGGGTCCTAAGACCCAAGACCGAAGGTGCTGCCCCCCCACACACGAGGCCCTGAGAGCCTTAAGCTAAAACCAAGTGCCCAGAAAACATGCTCGCAGCTCCCCGCCCACCCTTAGGGAGTTCTACCCTGGACCAGGATGTTCCTACCCAGCTCCTACCTACTATGCCTTAGAAGGAACTCCCTTCATGGCAAGCGTTCCTCAGGCCTGCCCCTTACTGAGGGGCTGGGGAGAAAGATGAGGCAGGAGATCTGGGATTGAGCCCCTGGTTTCTTTGGAGTCTGCAAAAAGGCAGAGTGTCTGACTCCTTCCTACCTCACCTCAAAATGTCCCTGACCTAAGGGGAAGCTAGGTGGCATAGTGGATAAAGCACTGGCCCTGGATTCAGAAGGACCTGGGTTCAAATCCAGCCTCAGACACTTGCCACTTACTACCTGGGTGTGTGACCCTGGGCAAGTCACTTAACCCTCACTGCCCCACCAAAATAAATTAAAAAATTTTTTAAATGTCCCGGACCTGGTCCCAGCCCCAGAGCTGCTGCCTCTGCCCCATGCATGACTGGTGGGTGTCCCAGGACCATTCCACAGATAGAAGCTATGCTAAGGCATTACTGGATGGCAGAGGTTCCCAAACTTTCTAGGGTGATGGCAGCCAGGTGGCTCATTGGATAAAGCACTAGGTCTGGAGTCAGTCAGAACTGAGTTCAAATCTGGTCTCAGACACTTATTAGCTATGTGACCCTAGGCAAGTCACTTAAGCTCTGTCTTAATCCACTGGAGAAAGAAATGGCAAACCACTCCAGAATCTCTGCCAAGGAAACTCCACAAGCATTATTGGCATGATATGGGCCACAGGATCAGGAAGAGTCAGACATGACTGAACAACAATTTTTTCATGGAGCCCATGAACCAAAGGAAATAGCTAACAGTGCCTTTTATTAAAGAGGTCCAAAATGTGGGACTATCCCACAGTGCCCCTGTGAGTTTGCTGCATGCTGTACACAGTTTGGGAACAACATGCTGCCCTGTAGTGGGCAAATCTCTCCGGGCCTGGTAGGCCAGGACCCTGCAGCACATGGGGAAGTGAAGGTAACCTGCCTCCCTCCTGACCCCCTCACCCACCCCACCCACCCCAACCCTTCGGGTTCTGGGGCAGCACTCACACTGATAGCATTCCACTCTGCCTGTACACAGGGCGATGTGGAGCACCAGGATGAGCTGGGGTGTGGCCTCCAGGAAGGTCTCGAAGAGCCGCAGCATGCTAATGTCCATGGAAATGAAGTTGGCATAGTCCAGGTCAAGCTCGGATGGCTCATCCTGCCTCCACAGGGAAAATCCCACCTTCAGGGCCCGGGCACACCTGGAAGGGCACAGTGCACCAACAGCAGCAGAATTAGGCCTCTGTTTCCTGGGGCAACAGTGCAAAGGACCCCTCATTCCCAGCACCCTGATACTCCCTGCTGAGGGAAGCCCAGGTCTCAGGCCCCAGGACAGGCTTTTGAACCTGGTGTCCATGACATCACTATTGCAGGATAATTGGTTTCCTTTGTAATCCTAAGCATTTTCTTTTATACACTTTTTTTTTTTTTGCGGGGCAATTGGGGTTAAGTGACTTGCCCAGGGTCACACAGCTAGTAAGTGTTAAGTGTCTGAGGCCGGATTTGAACTCAGGTATTCCTGAATCCAGGGCGGGTACTCTATCCACTGCGCCATCTAGCTGCCCCTCTTTTATACATTTAATAACTTTATTCTGAGGAACCCATGGGCTTGACCTAGACTAGAGGCTTCTGGGACACACAAAAGGTCAGAATTCCAGTTCTGCCTGTCCCCACCGGCCAGGAGGGCCCACCCAGTCACTGAGCAAGCGTTAGGACAGGTGGCACTACCTTTGATTCTAAACTTGCCCATGGAGGAGCTAATTGATGATTAACCTGATCAGATCTGAGATACACACACCTCACCCTTTGCTCCCACTATTCAAGGGAAAACAAAACCCTTGATAATAAATGGTTGTTTTTGTGTTAGCCATTCAAAACTGACAGTCATAACAGCTGTTCTTGCTATACTCACCTGAAAACTGTTCAAATTAGTGAATAATCGGAGGAATGCATGTCAGATGGCAAAAACAGCTACAAACAACAAACAGCCTTTAATTTGAGGGCTTTTTCCTTGCATCAGTCCCCACGTTGCCCCTTTGTGATTTATAGTCACTCCCAGCTGCTAGATTTGCCCTCTGGGGCCAAGAACAGGTCTGTTCCATCTTGCAAATACTAGCATGTCTTCATGTTGCTCTTCTTCAATTGAAACATCTCCCCATCCTGGCTGCCCTTTCTTAAAATGTGGAGGCTGTCACCTCCCAGGACATTGGACATGGGCATTTAGTAAGCACACTTCCCATCATCCTCTGCTCCCGGATCCTATGATCTAGTGGACTCACATACTTTAGATTTCTCAACTCATATGGAGCTTGCAGTCCACTAAAACCCTCAGATCTTTTTCAAATGAATTGCTGTTTTGCTGTGTCCCTCCCATCCTGTACTTATGAGGTTGATTTGCTAAATCCAAGTGTGTAAGACTCCACTTCTATCCCTTTTAAATTTTATCTTAATAGATTTGGTCCAATGTTCTCACCTGCCACAATTCAACAGTCATTCCATAACTGCCTACTACATACAAGGCACCCAGTATAAAAAGACCAATCATGGGGAATCTTTTTTTAGATCTCGAATCTGTCATCGAATCTATTACTCATCTGTTCCCAGCATCGTACTGCCTGTAGATGTAATGACCATACCACCTATACCTTTATTCAAGGTACTGATCAAAATGGCAGCAAAGGCCCACCAGTCAATTGGTAAAAATTGATGAAGGGCCTCCCATGTGCCAGGCATTGTGCTAAGCCCTGGAGACACACATATTCTATGCTGCGCTTCTTCCAAGTGGACATCCAATCATTTGGCCAGTTCCCATACCACAGAATGGTATCAATTTAGCTCACATTGCCCCATCTTCTCCATAGAAAGGGCATGGGACAAGGGCAGCTAGATGGCACAGTGGATAAAGCATCGTCCCTGGATTCAGGAGTATCTGAGTTCAAATCCAGCCTCACACACTTGACACTTACTGGCTGTGTGACCTTGGGCAAGTCACTTAACCCTCATTGCCCCACAAAAAAAAAAAGAAAAGAAAAGGCATGAGAGAGTCTGATGTTTGGTAAAATCGAGCCAGTCTAGTAACCCTGTAAGAAAGAAGATGAGGCTGGTGTGGCATGACCTGTTCTAATGAGGCATGCTGGCTCTGTGAAGCCTCCCCTCTGACGGGGACTTCTGTCCTTCAGCAAGAACGAAGGCTAAGGTTCCATCCCAGACACTGGCCCTTCTTTGGGCCTTCCGTGGGTGCCTGGCCCACTTTCTCAGCTCTTTCAAAGATCACATACTAACAGTGGCTCTCTATCCACCAGCCAGTTAGCCTAGGAAGTAGTTTGTCTGAACCTGGTCACTTGAACTTATCAATGGCATCCAGGTCCTAATGACTGGGTACTTTTGTCCTGGCCTTTCCCAGCAAAGCTCACTCTCTCTGGCAGAGAAAACAGAATAATAAAAGTTGGTTTAGGAGGTAGAACATAGACCTTGGGGTGGAGAAGACCTAGATTTCAATCCTGCTTCTGCTACTAAGATGGAAGCTGTGGGCAGCTAGATGGTGCAGTGGATAGAGCACCGGCCCTGGACTCAGGAGTACCTGGGTTCAAATCCGGCCTCAGAGACTTGACACTTACTAGCTGTGTGACCCTGGGCAAGTCACTTAACCCCAATTGCCTCACTTAAAAAAAAAGATGGAAGCTTTGGAGCTAGAAGGGGCCATGGAGTGCAGCTCTCTCCTTCTACAGATCCCACAGTGGCTCTAGCCACTGAGCAGGTTCCTCCACCCCAGACTATCTGGACAACTTTTGTACCCCTGCCCTAGAGACCTTCTCTAGGACTGTAAACTCCTTGTGGGCAGGTCTTTTGGGCTAGTATACCCAGTGGTTTAGTACAATGCCTGGCCCATAGTAAGAGGTTAATGAATAACTGCTTTCCCTAATCTAATCCAAAAGGAGGGGAAGAGGACAATCGCTAAGGTCCTTTCCGCTCCAAATCCAGGATGCTCTGCTCTGTCTTCACTCCAGCTGTCCCAGGCCACAGGGCTGTCCCACCTTTGATTGACTACTAGGGCTAAAAATGAGGTTGCATGAAAGATTAGAGTAAATAAAAAACTATCGGGTTAAAAAACCGCCAAGGCTTTTTGTAATGATTAGCTTCAATCCCCCACCTCGGCTCATCCTAAGCCTCAGTGTTCTCAGAGTGACTTTTCCAGGCCTCATCTTCAGACGACAGAGGAAAGTGACCAATCATCACAGCACAACAAGTGCAGCTTGGGAGGTCTGGGAAGGGGACATGGAGCAAACAGACAGCTCTTTGCTGTTGTTTGGTGAACATTTTTTTTTTCCAGTTAAAAAGGCAACTCTCTCAGGAGCCGTGACCCCGAGACAATTGGGGAGGGCTCATTCCATTTCCATTTCCAGGAACGATCCCACCCGTTTAGTTTTCACTACATTTTCAACTCAAAACCAACAAGCATTTATTAAGAGCTTTCTGTGTACTGGGCCCTTCACAAGCATCTCTCGCTCCAAAGAGCCCTATTTGAGAGGTGGGGAAGGCATTATGACCCTATTTCAGAGGTGAGGAAACAGGCCCAATAAGGAGAAAAGTTTGCCCAAGGTCACAGAACAAATGATTAGCAGGACAGGACTTTGAACCCGTCACCTGACACTATGAGACCTCACTAGCCAAAAAAATTTCTCCACTTGGTCCAGGGCCGAAGAAGCAGATTTGAGGAAGAGCCCACAACATAAAATGCTGTTCTGGTCCCTGGCTGCACCCCAGGGCAGGAGAGACTATGGCATTTTATTTGTATCCAACCGTCTGTGCCCCTCAGGGTACCAGGATTACTGCACTGAGCTGGAAGGGTAACACTTGTAGTCGAGTCCCCAAGGTCCACCTGGAGGAGGAAGCAGCTACCATATACCAGACTTCACCCAAGGCACAAATGGAAGGCTGCTGAGGGGGCCTGAGATGGCAGCAGGCTTGGCAGTCACAGTGCCCACTCCTGGAAATGATGCCCAAGGCTTTAATCGGGCAATCACTGGCCCATCTCTCACCAACTCACTGCTGGAAGTAAGACACTTCCCTCTGGGTCTTGCAAAGTAAAGTGGCAGATGAGGCGCCTTCCAGCTTCACCATTCCCTAGGAATAATAACTGGCATTTCTATAGTGACAAGTAGCTTGGTACAGTGGAGAAAGAGATGGCCTTCGAGTCCAAGTCCTATCTGATGCATCCTGGCTGGGCAGGACCCTGGGTGAGTCACTTTACTTCAGAGGGGGGAGGGGGGAAGAGAGAAAAACAGCTGATTGAGAGAGAGAGAGGTAGAAAGACAGACAACATTTAAGCACTTACTTCGGATACCCCCCTAAGAATGCCCCCTACCTAGGAACTCAGTAAGGTCTCCAAGATAACTTCTCTGCCTCCCTCCCTCCTCCGCACCTTCCGACCCCGCCCCCTCCCCGATTTACCGGTCCCTCCCAAAGTCTTTAAAATCCCCCTCCCCTCCTTTAGAAAGGAAGCTCCCAGCGGGGAGGCTCAGTGCTTCTTTTCTAGTTTTTATTCCCAGGGCTGAGCACGTAAGGATTTACCAGGCTTTATATCAAAGGATTTAAATGCTTTATCTAATCTGATCTACTAAAGATAAGGCTGGGAGTTAAGAGCTGGGGAGGGAGGAGCAAGTGAGTCCTGCCCACGCTTCCCAATTTCTTAGGACACATGGCCTCTGGCTAAGAATATTAGTCCTAGTTATAATGATAGCATTTATACTTAGGGCGGCTGGGTGGGGTGGTGGGCAGTGTCGGCCTGGAGTCAGGAGGACCGCTTTCTAGCTGTGTGACCATGGGCAACTCGCTTACGCGCTGCCTCAGTTTCCTCATCTGTAAAATATGGGGAGCATAACAGCACCTACCTCTCTGGGTTATTCCGAGCGTGAGCTGAAATAATTATAAAACGCTTAGCAGAGTGACTGGCAGATAGCGGGCCCTAAGGAAATGCTTGTGTCCTTTCCTTCCCCGACTAGAACTGGCAAGGACCGTAAGTGCCATCTAGCACCCCCCCCCACGACGCGTCACTGGACAGAGGGGGAAACTGAGGCACAGTCGGGAGGCGCGGGGACTTGCCTATGCAGGTAGCCCAGGTGCAGGAAGTGCAGCAGCGCCAGACGGCGGCCCGAGGGCAGCCCTGGGTGCAGGTCGTCGGGGTCTCCGCTGTACCAGGCCCAGCTGAAGAGCTGCAGGGCGGCCGAGGCGAGGCCCAGCGCGGCCAGCTGCAGCGCAGCCCACGGCAGGCGGCCCTGGAGCGCGTACTGGCCCGCGGCCCACACGTCGGCGCCCAGGTCCAGCACGAAGGCGCCCGTGCCCAACGCCGTCAGCACCAGATCACGGAGCCGGCAGGCCCGGGAGGGCCTAGACATGACCCCGCTTCCTCCCGCCTCGGCTGGTACCACTCCCGCTCAGGACGCCGGCGGGCCGGGTCAGTGCGAGGCCGGCTGGAATGGAGCGCGGAGGTTCCGCCCCTTCCATCGCGTCCCCGCCTATCCCCGCCACGCCCCGCCCCTTCCATCGCGTTCTCTCCTATCCCCGCCACGCCACGCCCCTTCCATCGCGTCCCCTCCTATCCACTATATCATCTCTTCCCCTTTCCTTCCCTTCGGGGCCCGCCCCCTCCCTCCTTTTCCTTACAAGAGCCCCGCCCCTTTCTCCTCCTCAAGGAGCGGCCAGGACCAGATATGCTCCACCTCCTCCCTAATGGGACGGAGCCCAAGAGAGTCTCTCCCCAGCACTCCCCTCCCCAGCCAGGTCTCCAGTTGTTTGCTTTTTAAGCTACTTGAGCTCCAGTCGGGAAGTATCGAAACGGGGAGGAGCCTCAGTTTCCCCTTGTAGCAAAGGGCTACTACTGATCCAAACCCCACCCCCACCCCTTAGTAGAGAAGGTTAACACTTTTTGGAAAGTAGAGGGTGTGAAATCAACCATGTTCAAGGCCTTTGTCGGGTCTCTGGTTCCCTGTCCAGTGTGGATGTGCCACGAGGTACCCCGACCCCTCCATCCAGGCATCTGTTTGGAGGAGATGCCTGTCCAGGAAGCGTAATCACAGGTCGCAGAGGTGATGGTCAACCTGTGGCCCAGAACGGACACAATGTCAGCGCTGGGAGAGACCTCGGAGGTCACTCAGTCCAGATTAAAGTGAAATATTCAACGAAAAAATAAAAATACCACTGAATCTTGAGGTGTGCAGCCAGCAGGATTGTTGACTCCCTTGCTGTGGGAGTTCCACACAAGGAGTCGAAGCCTATTTTCCTCATCTGAGAATGATTTTTTGGAGGGGGAGGAAGTTCTAGGAGGGAGGAATCAGGAAAGGCAGTGTGTCAGTAAATCAAGTCAACAAGCATTTATTTGGCACGTACTGGGCAACGTGTTAAGCACTTGGGGTACAAAGGTAAAAGTCAGTCCCTGCTCTCAAAGAGCTCACGGTGTAATGGGGAGATGACATGAAGGGACAACTATGTTCAAACAAGATATATGTGGGATGAACTGCAGATGGTCCCCAGAGGGAAGGTGCTAGAATGAAGAGAAATCAAGAAAGTGGGCCCCCAGAAGATGCAATTGTAGCTGAGACTTGAAGGAAGACACGGAAACCAGGAAGCAGCGATGAGGAAGAAGAGGAGAGACAGTATTCCACCCATAGAATAGTCCCAAAATAGAGAAGGAGGGTCTTGGCAGCTGTATATGGAAGTGGAAAGAGCAAGAGGCCTGTAGTGGGTAAGACCTGAATTCAAATTCAGCTTCAGACACTTACAAACTGTGTGAGCCTGGGCAATTTCCCTTAACTCCTGTCTGGCTCAGTTTCCTCTTCTGTAAAGGGGGTATAATAACAACACCTACCTCCCAGGGTTGTCGTAAGGCTCAAATGAAATAACACTGGAAAGTGCTCAGCATGGTAGGAGTTTACACAGTAGGAGTTTAATAAATACTCATTTCCTTCCTTCTTTGAGGTACAGCAAGGTGAGCAGTGTCACAGAATGGCAGATTCCCAGAGGGGGAGATTGGGAAGCGGGGAGGGGCCAGGCCGTGAAGAGCTTTCTCAGTCCGGGGCTCTCTCTTGCTCTCTCTCCTCATGTATCCCTTTGACTTCCCAAAGGACTGGAGCTTCAGAATCTTTTTGCCTGCTCCAACCCCTCTCCCCACAATGCTTCTCTTCTACCGGGGAGCCAGGACTCTGATCAAGTGAAGCCCCATCATCAGGCAGAGGAGGAGCAGGGACCCCGACAGCCCACAGGAGGAGTTGATACACCTTTCATAGCCTGCAAAGTCCACCTCCCTCAGGGCACACAGCTGCTCTGCCCGGCAGCCCTGCTCACAAGGGTCCAAATCATAACTGACAGAGTTGTACCGGTAGTATCTCTGCAGGGCACAGTTATCCTGGGTAAGCTGGTCCAGCACCCGCTGCATGGAGGCTGCTGAGCCATCCAGGGCCTGGAAGGCTTCAGTCAGACGGTATTCCTTCTCCCACCTTGGGGCCTGCAGGTTGGCATGGGTGAGATTTAAATAGTAAGTCACCATGTCCTGAAGGGGCAAGAACAGAGGCCGATGTCAGCTAGGATCTGGTGTCTGATGAGCCAAACACTTCCAGCTTCCTCTTCCTCCTCCTCCTCCTTCCTCCTCCTCCTCCTCCCCCTCCTCCTCCTCCTCCTCCTCCTCCTCCTCCTCCTCCTCCTCCTCTCTTCTCTCTCTCTCTCTCCTCCTCTTCCTCCTCTCTCATCTTTTCCTCCCCCTTTTTCTCCCTCTCAGATGCCTGTGGCACTTAATGTGTATTACCTAAGGCTGAAAAGCTCAACTGGATCTGAGATATAACAACAACTAACTGATTTAGTGCCGGTCCCTATTTTACAAATACTATCTCATATGATCTTCACACACCAAACCGAGGACACTGAGGCAGATGGGGGTCACACAGCTAATGAAAAGGCTTATCAGTCTGAAGCCCTTTCGTCCCTTCAAGGGTGCAGATCACAACCCAATGTGAGAAGTTTTTGCCCCCACCTGGTAATGGCCATCTGAGGACCAGCCAGGCCAAGTTTAGTTCACCAGAGGGGCTCAGGCCTCTCTAACCTTCTCCCTTTCAAGTGCCTCCACCTCTCATTAGAGTGGAAGCTCCCTGAGAGGACAGTCTACTTCTTTGTTCATATTTACGGAGCCCAGACTAAGGCCCAGGAGTCGTCGGCAGCTCCTCACTGTTGCCCACACACCCCATATCCAATCAGTGGTCAGGTCCTGTCATCTCCACCTTCATCTCTCCTCAAGCCCACCACCACCAGGGACAGGCCTCATCTCCTTGTTTAAGGGCTAAAATTCTAGCTAGTCTGTCTAAAATATCTAATGAGTGGTCGCCAATAAATTATAAGCTTTAGCAAGAGTTAGACTTTTAAGCATTTATTAAGGAGAATAAGAATTTGGTAAAGAGAGAGAGAAAGGCCTAGATTTCTATCTATTAAAGGGAGAGAGCATTTCTAGCTCCACTCTCCACCAGCGTCCTCAGGAAAGAGACTGAGACTGAGCGCCAGTCTCTTCCTTCCTCCTCCCACTAGCCCGCGTCACTTCCTCATGCCAAAGAAAAGACTCCTGGTCTTGCCCTCAAAGACCTTCGCTTCATGGGTGGAACTCTTCTACAGTAAGTCTCCAGCAGGTGGCGTCATTCCAATCGGTACATCCTCATGTCTGGACTAACCCCACTTCAGCCACCCCCTCCCCACAGCTGTCAGACTGACCTTCCTAAAACTCACCCTCCTATTCAATCAACTCCAGAGTCTCCCGGTTACTTCCAGGATCAAATAGAAAACCCTTTTATTGGCTTTTAAAGCCCTTCAGGCCTGCTCCCTTCCTACCCTAGCCCCAGGAGTCACAGATCTGGGAGGAGAGAAACATTTCTTAAGTATCAACTAGGTTCCAGGCTCCGTGCTAAGCATTTTATAAAGCACTGGATTCTCATAACATCCCTGGGAGGACGGTGTTATTACTACCCTCATTTTGAGGAAACTGAGGCAGAATGAGGGAATTGTCTTGCTCAGGGTCACACAGCTGGGAATTGTCTGAGACAGGTATTAAATCAGGTCCTCCTGACTGTGGTGCACTAACCATTGCACCACCAACTGCTGCCTCTGGAACAAAGCACGTCAGAGTGTAAGGGACCTGGGGAGTCATCTAGTCCTCCCTTGGGAGTGGAGGAAAGTGAGGCCAGGAGGAGAAAAGTGGCTCAGTCACAAGCAGACAGCCACAAAGTGGCACTTAATGTTGTGACTCTCATTAGCACCTTACTCCAACCCAGGCTTGCAGACCCCAAGTCCAAGACTTGGGGAAACATGTTAAAAAGTTGGTTCTTTGTTTCTCTCAAATTATTAAGAAACTGTTCCCATAATCCTGGGGAAAAGCCCCTTGGAAAGGTGGGGGATAAATGGGAGACAAACAGGCTTTTTTTAAGATGATTTACTGGTGATAACCCAACCCTAGTGAATGATCCAAAGAGTCACCAGGCTCCATTTTTAAAGGATTAAGATACTGATGAAAGAAAGCCCTTTCCTGGGGGCAGCTAGGTGGCAAAGTGGATAAAGCACTGGCCCTGGATTCAGGAGGACCTGAGTTCAAATCCCACCTCAGACACTTACTAGCTGTATGACCCTGGGCAAGTCACTTAACCCCAGAAGGAAGGAAGGAAGGAAGAAAGGAAGGAAGGAAGGAAGGAAGAAAGAAAGGAAGAAAGAAAGAAAGAAAGAAAGAAAGAAAGGAAGGAAGGAAGGAAGGAAGGAAGGAAGGAAGGAAGGAAGGAAGGAAGGAAGGAAGGAAGGAAGGAAGGAAGGAAGAAAGAAAGAAAGAAAGAAAGAAAGAAAGAAAGAAAGAAAGAAAGAAAGAAAGAAAGAAAGAAAGAAAGCCCTTCCCTTTGTTGACTTAGAAGCTGCTGGTGACAATGCTGGGTCTCGTCAGGAAGATCTGGGTTCAAATTCAGCCTCAGATACTTACTGTCTGTGGGAACCTTGGCAAGTTACTTAACCTCTGCCTCAGTTTCCTCAACTGTGAAGTGGACATAAAATAAAAGGCACATACTACCTGGCAGAGTTGTTGTGAGGATCAAATGAGATAATATTTCTAAAGCACTTAGTACTTAGCACTTATACTTCCATATAACCATTTTTCAATCATGTCCAACTCTTTGTGATCCCATTTGGGGATTTCTTGGCAGATATACTAGAATGGTTTGCCATTTCTTTCTCCAGCTCATCTGGCAGATGAGGAAACTGAGGCAAACAGGGTGAAGTGACTTGTCCAGGGTCACACAGCTAGGAAGTATCTGAGGCTGGATTTGAACTCCAGGCCCAGCACTCTCTCCATTGCATGACCTAGCTGCCCTTAGCTATGAATACTACTAATATGATTACTCTTGGAGTGAGGGGGAAAGGAAAAGGGAGCAGGAATAAGCATTTCTATAACTCCTACTCTGTACCAGGCACCGAGCTAAGTACAAACATTATTTCATTTGATCCTCACCCTTGGGAAGTGGATGTTATTATTATCCTCATTTTACACTTGAGGAAACTGAGGAAAAGGAGGTTAAGTAACTTGCCCAGGGTCATGCAGATAAGTATCTGAGGCTGGATTTCAACCCAAGTCTTCCTGACTCCAGACCCCAGGATGCTATCAAGTGCTCACTAGCTACCTCCAAGCTAAGAGGCCAAAATACTGTGGACTAATTCTTTTGGCTTCAACAGCTTATGAATCCATCTGCTAAAACATGGCGGGGGGGGGGGGGTGCTGTAATTTGTGGAAGTGGAGATCAGAGCCCTCCCACTGCTGTGCCCTCCCCCCAATCCTTCCTGTTCCTCATGACCAGCGTGCCTCCTCCAGGGCCCTCCAGCTATGTATGTCCTAGCTCGGCTGATGTTCTCTGAGGGGATCCCCGATATGGAAGCTGGATTGCTAACCTGCTGAGGCACCCTCAGTCCCTTCAGGTGAGAAGGACTGGGGGCCTGCGCCAAAGTGAGGGCTGTGTGAACAGATCAAAACAGATGCATGAGAGATAGAAAAAACAAGATTTTGTGACTCATTTGCCGCATGGGGTGAGGAAGGCGACCAAATACCAGGTCCTGTGGAGCCTTCCTCTACAACATATGTCACATCCATCATCCCCCCCCCCCAATTCAGGCCCTCGTTATTTCTGCTGCACTGTTGCAGCAGCTTCTTAATTAGTCCCCTTCCTCTAGCTCGAGCTCAGAGCTACCTGTCTTCCTAAAGCACAGGTCTGATGGTGTCTCTCCCCTGCTCAAAAGCCTTCAGGGGCCCCCTATGGCCTTTAAATTAAAACACAAATCCCTCATCTCTTCACTACTGGCTCCCTTCTCCTTCCTAGATTCATTACACATTATTCCCTTTCATAAAATCCATATCCCAGCCCAACTGACCTATTTGCTGTTCCCAGAACTCGGTGTTCTACCCGGACTCACACAAGCTGTCTCCCCTGCTGGGAAGGCACTCCCTCCTCACCTGGGCCACTTAGAATCCCATGGCCAAGGCTTAGTGAGCATGTGCCATCTCTGGTAGAAAGCCTTCTGATCCCCCCAGTTCTGTGTCTGCATTTCTCTCCTCCAGTGCTCTTAGGCTAACTTGGCTAGGCTCACATGGTAGAAGGTATCTCTCTCTCTCTCTCTCTCTCTCTCTCTCTCTCTCTCTCTCTCTCTCTCTCTCTCTCTCTCTCTCTCTCTCTCTCTCTCCCCCCCCCCCCTCCAGGTGGTTAACCACTGCTGATTGCACTGAATGACATTGGATGGGGTCATGCCTGTGCATACCTGAAGCTGGAAGGTGGCTCGGTCATATTCCCAGACTCGGATCCCAGGATTATTGGCTCCGTTGCTCACCCCAGAGAGTGTTGTCTTCCAGGGAGACACCGCGGGAGCTAGGAACATGACACTGATGGGGACACCTTTCCAGAAGAAGGCAGAGATGAGTGAAGTTTGAGTGTCTTACACCCACATTCAAGGAAGTCTAAAATCTAGCCCTGCTCTGCTTTTTTTCCCCTCAATTAATCAAAATCTGCTTTCTCTCTCACCCATCCTTTTCAGCCTCGTGTCCTGGAGACCCTCTCTATATGCTCTAAATCACCGCCAGCCTGAACTCCTCACAACCCCCCATCTGCACCTGTGCTCCCATTGTTCCCCACGGGAAGATTACCCTCTTCCTGTTCCTCCTATTGAACTTCCTCACCCTTTAAAACCTTCCTCAAATGCTAACCTCCTTTAGGAACCGCCCCCACCTTCTCAGACTTTTCTCCCCTTGTCCCCTAGAACAGCATACCCCATGCCTGGCATGGATTTCTGCAGATATGGTTTATTCTCCCCTATCTGACCGTATCCTCCATGAGGACAGTGCCCAGGCCTTCTCCCCTATCACCCAGAACGGGGCTCCACAAATGGTAGGTCCTTGATTTGGTGGTGTAACTTATAGAACTGAAATATAGGAGGCTCCTGAGGCCTAAGGGCAGTTAGGTGGTACAGTGGATAGAGCACCGGGCCTGAAGTCAGGAAGACTCATTTTCCAGAGTTTAAATCTGGCCTCAGATACCTATTATCTGGGTGACCCTGACCAAGTCACTTAACCCTGTTTGCCTCAGTTTTCTCACTGGAGAAGGAAATGTCAAACCACTCCAGTATCTTTGTCAAGAAAACCCCAAATGGGGACATGAAGGGTCAGACATGACTGAAAATGACTGAAGAATAAGAGACCTGCCAATTCCCTGGCCAAAGAAATCCCTACAGTTCGGGAGGGAAGGCTATTTGAAAAAGGGAGAAGACATAGCTTTAAGCCACCCTGGAGGACAGGACACCTGCCTGTGTCATCATAAAACATCCGGAAGCTGTCAGTGTGCTGATGACCGAAAAACTGCCCAGCAATCACATGATGGTACTTCTTGATAATTTCCATGTAGCGTTGATTGAAGTTGGGCCGGAACCAGGCTTTGCTTCGGGTCTTCTCAAAGAAGCCAGGGGGCACGTGACCAATGACATACACCTGGGAAAGGAAAGGGTTTGGGCTGTTGGGACTTTCTAGGGTACCAAAAGGGAAGACTCCTTCCTGGATCCCTTCCATCTCTGCCTGCTGAATGCCTGGGCTTCCGGGATGGGCTTCCTCTGTCCCTGGAGGACCATTTATTGGGGATGTTGTAGATAAGAATCCCTTCAGGTATGGATTAGACCAGAAGGCCCTTCCAAATCTGAGACTCTGGGAAGGGTGCCAGTACCTTGGGGCAGCTTGGTGGAGCGCAGGAGAGAGCATTAGGCCTAGGTTCAAATCTGACCTCAGACACTTACTAGCTGTGTGCCTCTTGACCAGTTTGCCTCAGTTTCCTTTGTTGTAAAATGGGTTGTTAGTGCCTGGCACATAGTAAGAACAATATAAATGCTTAGCTCCTACTCCTTCCCTTAAGGAAGCCCTCCCTGATTGCCCCAACCTAAAGACATCTCTCCCTTTTCTACATTTGCCTCTTATTGGGCTGGGACCACTACATACCCATCTTATTATCCAGGCATGGACAACCATCCATGTGACCTGAGGATTTAGAGGGCTTCACGATCAATATGAGTCATCTCAATAACATCCTCCTCCTCTTAGCCATCCTTTACATATTACAAAGTGCCTTGGGAGGTAGATGCTATTATTATCCCATTTTAGAGATGAGGAACCTGAGGCTAAACGACTTGCCCAGGGTCACAGACTCTGTAAGCATCTGAGGCAGGATTTGAACTCAGGGCTTCCCAATTCCAGTCTCTACACTCCACCCACCATACCACCTACTTGCCTAGAATGCCATGGTGGCAAAAAAAAAAAAAATCAGTGTAAATTAGGCAGCATAAGAGGGCTTTGTCCAGAATGAGGGAGGTGATTGGTTCACCTGCACTCTGCCCCAGTCCAACAACATCTGGAGGACTGTGCTTGGTTTTAGGCACCACATTTTAGGAAAGACATGAAGACATTGAGTTCATCTGGAGAAGGGAAACCTGAGGGCAGAGGGCACTCCAAACCAGGCCACAGGGAAGGAATGGGGGCTACTTGGTCTAGAGAAGAAAAAACTTAGGGGAAAAATAATCATTATCTTCAAGTAAAGAAGGCTGTGAGGAAGAAGAGAAATCTGACTTGTTTTGCAAGGTCTCAGACAGCAGAATGAATGAGAACCAATGAGTGGTAAAACTTAGACCCCCTGTTTTCCAGAGCTAAGACACAGCAAGCAAGCTGTCAGGACAACAATCCCTTGCAATCACCTGCTGGATGATTTTACCCTCTGGGCAAGTCACACAATTCACCAGATGTTCTATGACCAGAGACAAACACTGAACAAAGTCAGAACATCCTGCCATGAATCAAACTTGTCCCATGCTTGCTGCTCCCTCATTGTCAGGGCTACAACTCACTAAGCAGCCACTAGTATAAGTATTGAGATCTCCCCACACTACCTCAGGGCCCCCCCCATTAAGGGTGGGACCCTGGCACATATGTCTATAGCACCTCCTTGCCTGCAAGCCTTTTTCCTCACTTAGAAAATAAACTTTGTCTCTAATTCCTGACTCACTGGTCTCTGGCCTTGTGCAGCTCTGGCCATACACAGCTTAGAGATAGGTTCTGATCCAGTAGACAATATGTGTGTATATATACAAAGACATAAGTGGTAGTATTATCCCCATTCACAGATGAAGAAACTGAATCTGAAAAAAGTTACGTGACTTGGCTGGGGTCACACAACTAGGAAGTGTCCAAGGCAGTGACTCCAAGCTTGCGCTGTGCTTGCACTGTGCCTGCTGCAACACTTGGCTGTCTCAGAGGAACAATGCCTTACCCTCTGCATGTTTCCCAGGAAGGCAGAGCCTTGCAGAGAGTAGGTCCACGGTAAACGTTTGCTGAATGAAGGTGAGGACAGGACAGGAGACCAGGCTGTAGGCCACCACCCTCAGAGAGAGGAGAAGGAAAACCATCTATTTACCTTTTCTCCCTCTCTGGATGCATTGCTGAGCACATCCTCCAGCCACTGAAACTGGCTCCCGGGGTCGTCCAGGTTGGCCGTCAGCTTGTTGTTGCTATAGTACAGGTTGCTGTTGAGTACCACAATTCGCCCAGGCTTGTCTGGACTAGGCAGCCTCTCCGTGTAGAAGGCACCTGGGGTGACATGTGTGTGTGTGTGGGGTAGAAAAGAAGGTGTATGTGTGCTTCCTCGACACACGTGCTCTCACAACACACGTGCTCCCAAGACACCTCTGCCCAGGCCTACACTCACTCATTTCCTTCAGCTTTAAGTGGAAACAAAGTAGGATGCCTCAGAGTCAGGGGAGCTGGGTTTGAGACCAGGCTCTGCCCTAAACTTTGTGCCTGACCCTGGGCCAAGCTCTTCCCCTCTTAAGGATGATCTTTTAGGGCCTTGCAGCACTAACATTGTGACTCCCTAAAGAACATGCTGACTTGGTCAGGCAATGTCCTTTGCTCTGCCTTCCTTTGCCTTATCCCTTCCCAGGCACCTCAAACCTTCTGTCTTCTTCACTTCTGTTCCCTCCCAGATGCCCCAGCAGCTGCTGAGGTCTCATTGCCAGCCTGTCCTAAGAGACTTCTCTTGCTGCTTAGTGATATAAACAGCCTTCTGGGTACATGATCTTCCACTGGGCTCCCTGGAAACCTCACTCATCCCAGGTATCACTGCTCCTGGTGGAGCCAAAGTGCCCCCTATCAAAGATGCTGCAACACTTTTCTGCCTGGGAATCAAGAAGAAGGCAGAAGGATCTCAACTTGAGCCTCTTACTCCCCACAAAAATGTCTGCTTTGATTCCAAGAAAACAGCCCTCAAATTAGGGAGCCAGACATGATTTCTGGCTCTCAAGCAGGGGTGGGCGGACAAAGGGTAAATCAAAAGGTCCCTTGGGCACTGGTTCCTAGACTCAATGTCTTCATCACCAATGAAGATCTACAGAAGAGTCTCAAATAATCCTCTGGAAAGGCTCAAAGTCTCCCCGGCCTGGGTACATCCTAAGGCAATGAATAGGACAGGTAGAGGCTCCCTGTGAGCACAAGTTCCCTTCCCAGGCCTGACTAGCCCTCTCTTCTTCTCTTCCCCCTCTCCATCCCTGGCAGAGATGAATGAACCCAAGCTGGAGAAGAAGGGATGGCTGCATGACTGCTGCCTACAGGGATCCCAGGTGACTTCTATTGCTGCCTCCATCTGGTGGAACTATCTGGATTTCTTGTTTGGTTGTTGTTGTTTTAACTCATTTTCAAGTCATTATGATAGTAAAACATGGATGTACATTGTTAAGGGCTAAAATTCTAGCTAGTCTGTCTAAAATATCTAATGAGTGGTCGCCAATCAATTACAAGCTTTAGCAAGAGTTAGACTTTTAAGCATTTATTAAGGAAAACAAGAATTTGGTAAAGAGAGAGAGAAAGGCCTAGATTCCTATCTATTAAAGGGAGAGCACATTTCTAGCTCCGCTCTCCACCAGAGTCCAGAGGAAAGAGAGCGAGACTGAGCGCCAGTCTCTTCCTTCCTCCTCCCACTAGCCCGCGTCACTTCCTGACTCCTGGTCTTGCCCTCAAAGACCTTCCCTTCATGGGCAGAACTCCTCTACAGTAAGTATCCAGCAGGTGGCGTTATTCCAATCGTTACAACATGAATAGGAAGAAAGCACATTTCTGAAATTTGGAATAAGACGCACCCAAGGCAAGGCTTGTTGATCAGATGATTCTTGTGGCCTGGCACCGGGGACATACCCACCCCTGCTCTAGGCAGGCCCACATCTTCAGTACTAACCTTCAGCCTGACTCTACTCTTTCTGGTCCTGTTGCCTGGGGCTGTTAGTGAGTTTGGTGCTAATGAGGCCCCTGTTATAGGTACAATCCCCAACTGGACTTCCAGGGCCCCAGACTGCATGCTCAGCTCCCCTCTGCCCTCTCCATAATTCAGAAGGGGGCCTGGGTGAGGGGCTACAGATGGGTCATGCATCCTACACCAGAGGCGGGGACAACTCAGGGCCCACATGGATGTGACTGAAGCTAAGTCAGGTGCACCGTTTTTGCATATGATGTTGCCCAAGCATTCTTTTTCTCTACCGTTAAGTACCTTCTTTGAACTGAGAGACAGATTCATTATTGAGCCACGGCCTCCACAATTCGGCTACTTTGTCATATATATTGTTGCTTCCAGCTGGCAACTGGCTTTTGGGATGGAAATCATGATTTCCCAGAGCAGAGTAGACTTTGGTTTCTAGGGAGAAAATACAAAGGGAACAGTGAGAACAGTTTTAAATGTCATTCTTAAAATTATCTTCACTAAATAGGAAAAGAGATAATGCAGATGACTGAATCAAAAACCCCTCTTTTTATCAATCTGTTTCAGCTCTCCCCATCCCTGCACTCCCACTGAAGCAATACTAAGTGACTTAAGGAAGGGCCGTAGCTGACCTTCTCTACTCCCCTTGGCCATGCGCTACTGGAATAATAAGAGTAGTAATAAAAATAGCCAGCATTTAGAGCACTTTCTTTAGAGAGCAAACTTTAAGTCTGTGAAGCATTTCACATATATTATTCTACTGTTCCTTCTTTGGTCTTTGCTAGGACAGTATGGAAATGGAAATGCTAATGATTTCTGCAGATCTATACTACATCTAGATGCAACCTTGCAGAAACTATTGTCCCTATTTTGTCACTTACTCTCTGGAGTTTTGTAAATATACTATTATGCTACCTGCAAAGAGAGATCATTTTATACATAATAATTAAAGGGGAGGCAGGGCACTAAGGACTCAGGTAAATGACACAGGCTTCCCATAGGAGGCAGCACCTGAGCTGAGCTTTCAAGGTAGCCAAGGATTCTAAGAAGTAGCAAACAGGAGGAGTACAGTCTAGCCATTGGAGGTGAGATGGGGGGTAGGGGAGGCCTGTGAAAAGGCACCTAGCTAGTCTGGTTGGAACAAAGAGTGCATGAAGCCTGGAGAAGGAATGCCAAACAATTAAGTCTGGCTGGAACATCAAAGCTATTATCCTGTAATAGGAGAAGGTTCTCAATGACCTCTAGGAATGAGCAATCTGAATAATAGAAAAAGAGCAGGGCAGCCAGGTGGGGTAGTGCATTGAGTTCCAGCCCTGGAGTCAGGAGCTGAGTTCAAATTTGACCTCAGACACTTACTAGCTGTGTGACCCTGAAAAAGTCACTTAACCCTGAGAAAGGAAGGGAGGGAAGAAGGGAGGGCAGAGAGGGGAGGGGAGAGGTAGGAAGGAGAGGACACAAGTCAGAAGACCCTGAGTTTTAGTCATAGTTTCAACATTCACCCTGCCTAAAAAATCCACAAACCATTGGTTCTTTTGTTTCCTCATTTTGAAAATGAAGATAATAATCTCTGATATCCAGAAATGTTTTGAACTCCTCAAAAGCAAGATGATAGGTGTAGGGTTCTAATCAGAGGTCAAGTTAATTAACAAGACCTCAAACCTTTACTATGACCTCAAGGAAATCTTATCACTCCCCTTTCCCACCTCCCTGGGTAAAGTTAGGGAAAGCTAATATAAAGAAGAGAATGTGCAATCTTGGAATCAGCTGGACAGATGAGGAGGGAAGGCAATGACCAATGGAAATTGAACATAAGATTTGAACCATATCCATAATAGGTGTGATTGTTACATATATAGATGCATATGTATATGTACATGCATACACAAGTAAATACATAAATCATCTGCATGCACACACACACACACCTGTATAGGTACATGTTCCCACTTGGTAATCTCCTTAGAATCTGATGACATGGGTTCAGTGATCTCTATGGAGGTGATTCCTACCTCCATTTATCCAGTCTAGAATGTTTTCCCTTTTGTCTCTGGATGCCCAACATCTAGCAGAGGGCCTAGCACAAAGTAGCAACCTAATAAATATTTGATGATTGATGGCTGAATTGATTGATGCAAAGAGAGAAGAGAAAAGGCCTTGACCACAGACAGGCTTATCAACAGACCACACTGTTCATCAGCAAGGAAGCTTCCTGAACTTGTCACATCACATCAATCTCAAATTGATGGAGGAGGCTAAAAGGGGTTAACAGATAACCTAAGACTTGTTTAATAGTAGCTAAAAGAGTTAACAGAGAAACTAAGGTTTGTGTTCAGTAACAGAAGGTTCAAGTCCCTATCAACCAACAATATTAACAGAAGCCTAAGGAGACATAACCAGGGATCATTAACCATTAATAGCCATTAATAATCCTGGATGACAGGAAACATAAACTGTACCAGAAACCAGATTTTAAAGTAAAGAGATATCCTAAACAGAGAGACCCTTGGGGTCTGACAAGTTTGAACATGTTTTTAGGAACATGTACAGAAGGACCAAATGACATTTAAAACCCCAAAACACACCCCTAGTGACAAAGGTACCTACCTTGGGGGATGTCTTAACACCACAGGAGCTCCAAAATAGGATGGGAACCTCCGACAAGGAGGAGACTGGGATAATGAGGAGATAACCTACTTTTCTCACTATAAATGTAACCATTTTCCTCTCCTTATTTGAGACACCTTTCTGGTGTTCTCCCTGTGGTCATCAGTCTTTCAATAAAACTTCTGAAACTGAGTCACTATTCTTTGGGACACCTCATGATCAATTTGATCAATTTAATCCATCTCCACTTCAATATGACCGGCTGGAGGGGCAGCTAGGTGGCGCAGTGGATAGAGCATCGCCCTGGAGTCAGGAGGACCTGAGTTCAAATTCAGCCTCAGACACTTGACACTTACTAGCTGTGTGACCCTGGACAAGTCACTTAACCCCAATTGCCTCCCCCCTCCCCCCAAAAAAATATATGACCAGCTGGTGCTACCCTCTCATGCTGAAGGTACTCCAGAAGCCTTGGTGTCATGTTGAGTCTTCCTTTTCAAAATATACATGGTAAGAGGCAGCTAGGTGGCACAATAGATAAAACACCGGCCCTGTATTCAGGAGGACTGATTCAAATCCGACCTCAAACACTTGACACTTACTAGCTGTGTGACCCTGGGCAAGTCACTTAACCCCGTTGCCCTGCAAAAAACAAACAAACAAAACCCAAAATATACATGGTAACCTATCTTCCCAACGCTACTGCAAATATCTTGTGGAAATTATGACATCATGCTGACTGAGCATCCTACAAATTTATCATGGCTAATCTCCCCAGACTGTTAACTACTTAGCAAGACAATCCTTCCCCTCCTCTCTGATTTCCTATCCTACCCAACAGCTGTTCCAAACACTTTCTCCTCTCTTCCTGCCTTCCATAACACTCCCTCCCCAAATCTTCTCTGCTGAAGACCTCACTTCATACCTCAACAAAAAAGGACCATTAGAAAACCTCCTCTTCTCCCCTCCTCATTTCACATCCCTCTGACATCACCTCCTACTACTGTCCTCTTAACACCGAGTCCCTCATGGTAAGTTGGTCCTCTGGTTCGTCAAAGCCAGGCTCTCCAGGTGTGCCTTTGACCCAGTTCCCTCCTGTCTTCTCTAGCAGATTGTCCTCATCATCCCCCTCACTCTCTTTCTAACGTTCAATCTCTCCCTACTACTGCCTACAAAAACATCCAAGTGTTTTGTATTTTTTTTAATGTATAAGGTATTTTATTTTTTCCGTTACATGTAAAGATAGTTCTCAACTTTTGTTTATACATGCTTTACAATTTCAGATTTTTCTCCCTCCCTCCCCTCCCTCCCTCCTCCCCTAGACAGCAGGTAATCTGATATAGGTTATATCTATATATCTCTATACATATACATATACATATAGATATATACACACACATATATATACACATAATTGCATTAATCCTGTTACAAGAGAAAAAAATCAGAGCAGTGATGCAAAACCTCAAAATAGAAAAAAAAACAACAGCACCCAAAACAAAAGAAATAATATGGTTCAATCAGCATCTATACTCCACAGTTCTTTCTTTCTTTTTTTTTCTTGGATTTGGAGATCCTCTTCTATCATGAGTTCCCTCATCCAAGTGTTTTTAACAAAACAAAAACAAACCTCTCGCCTCCCCTTTTTTTTTTTTTCGGGGCAATTGGGGTTAAGTGACTTGCCCAGGGTCACACAGCTAGTAAATGTTAAGAGTCTGAGGTTGCATTTGGACTCAGGTCTTCCTGAATCCAGGGCTGGTGCTCTATCCACTGCGCCACCTAGCTGTCCCTCACCTCTCCTTCTTAACTAAACTACTTGAGAAATCCATCAATACCAGCAGGGTGGCACAGTGGACAGAGTACTGGTCCTGTAGTCAAGAACTCAAATCCATCCTCAAACTCTTGTCAGCTGAGTGATTCTGGGCAAGTCACTTAAACATTTATTTGCCTCAGTTTCCTTACCTGTAAAATGGGGATAATATCAACATCTGCCTCACAGAGTTGTTGTGAGAACTAAATGAGGTAATATTTGTAAAGCATCTGGGGCTCTGTATCAATGCTTATTCCTTTCCCTTTCATTCCCCTTCTCTCTTTCTCTCTCTCTCTCTCTCTCTCTCTCTCTCTCTCTCTCTCTCTCTCTCTCTCTCTCTCAACAGTCTGAACTGCTGGCACCATCCATCTATGTCTGCATGTATTTTTTGTTTTATCCTTTAGCTTGATAAAGTAGGCCCTCGGGCTGGGATCTTTCACTTCTGTCTTTGTATTTCTAACACTTGGCACAATGTCAGAGTATGTACTTAATAAATGCTTGCTGATTGACTGTGAGAAAGAACCTTTCATCTAACTCTTTTTTATCCCACTGAATCCATTTCCATTAGAACCGTCTTCCCATGCCTCATCATGGCACCGAGGAGATTCTGGGGTCTTGAAGGCTATTCCAATCATACAGAAGTTTGAACAGCTCCTCTGATGTGAAGGCAGCCCCAAGGACATGCTGGGGAAGAACTGGGTACCTGAAGTCTACAAACCGGCCTGGCAGAAGACTGCCACCAAGGAGGTAGATAGATAGATAGATAGATAGACAGACAGACAGAGAGACAGACAGACAGACAGATAGCTTGATAGATTATAGACAGATATAGATCAACAGATAAGTAGATAGATAAGCAGATAAATAAGTAGATCAGTAGATGGATGGATGGATACATACATATACACACATGTATACACATGCGCACATATTTTGGCCACAACAAGTCATGAAAATGGCCTGGGCATGTGCCCTGGAGGAAGAGGTGCCCACCCTAATGAATCACAGGTCCATGAACCATGCAGCTGGTGTGCAAAACCAACCCCTGTCGTCAATAAGAAATCATTCATTAATTGGTTGAAACATACCTGGGAATACTGACTGAATGAGGTCCGTCAAGCGTTTCACTATTTCCAACACGGCTTCTTCTCCCAGTTTCTCGTTAGGGACATGAGGGGTGTCATCACTGCAAAGTCACAGCAGTGCAGAAGTAAGACGAGGGAGAGGGCAGCATTTCTATGGAAAGGATGGGGAGCCTGAGATAACAGATGTGTCAGACATACTCAACTAGGGTTCATTGATTCAGAGGAGAAAACTCCAGGGGCATACCAGCCTTAGCCTCCAGAATCTCAGGAATCCAGCCTCAACTCAGGACTCTGTGGGTGAGGAATCACCCTCAGGAATGTTAGAGCGGCCTCAGCAATTCCCATGGCCTCTCTCTCCTCTCCTCCTGTGTCCTGGACACCACCAACAATAACAACAATCATTTATTGAGTGCCTAGGATGTGCCAAGTCCTGTGCTAAGCAATCAGAACACAAAGAAAAGCAAAAACAATCCCTGCCTCCACTCTAATGAGGAGGTTTTTATTTTTCCCCATATCATTTTGACTCTCCACTCTAAAACCAAGCTGATTTCTCAAGTCCACCTCAGGCAAACCAGGGAACTGCCCTAATCAATCTGAATATACACCTTCAAGACTATACTGGCATCGGACAAGATGAGGCAGTCGCCTGCCCAGACATGTAATCAGACAAAATCAAAGGACCACACTGGATCACTAGGAAACAAGAATCCATGACAATTTCTTTATTTCTTGGAGTATGCAAAGTTCCAAAGGCTTGTGTGAAATGAGATCTTCTCTACCTTCTAGGGCCTGATTCTGTTGTCAGAAAAAACTACCCATGTCCAGTGGGACCCTGCAGAGGTGGTACAGGTCAGGAGACCTGGGTTGTAAACTTGGTTCTGCCACTCATTATTGTTGTGTATGGTTTTTTTGGGGGGGTTGGGGGGGAGGCTGGACAATGAGGGTTAAGTGACTTGCCCAGGGTCACACAGCTAGTACATGTCAAGTGTCTGAGGCCGGGTTTGAACTTAGGTCCTCCTGAATCCAGGGCCAGTGCTTTATCCACTGCGCCATCTAGCTTCCCTTGAGCCATTCCCCCCCAATGGGCCTTGGTTTCCTCTTCTGTAAAATGAAGGGTTTGAGATAGATTATCTCTAGGGGTTCTCTCCAGCTTCAAAACTATAACATCTCCCACAAAATCATAGAACAAACCTTTTTAACCTTTTTGGTGTGGCAGGCCCCTCTGGTAGTAATCTGGGAAAGCCTATGGATCCCTTCTTAGAATAAGATTTTTAAATGCATAAAATTATTATGAGAGTTTTAAAATTCTGATTATGTTTGGCTCCAGCATGCCCATTTTATTTGTAAGGAAATCTTAGAGTATGGAATTTAGCTGAAACTTCTGATAACTAATTCAAGATGATTACCAGGTTAGGGGTAAAAGAACTCTGGCTCCATTTTTTTTTTTCTTTTCTTTTCTTTTTTTTTAGTGAGGCAATTGGGGTTAAGTGACTTGCCCCGGGTCACACAGCTAGTAAGTGTTAAGTGTCTGAGGCCGAATTTTAACTCAGGTACTCCTGACTCCAGGGATGGTGCTCTATCCACTGCGCCACCTAGCTGCCCCAGCATGCTACTTTTAATTCTCATTTTGTCTAACTTAGCAGTGTCTTCTCGCTGTTAATTACTTCCTATTTATCCTTCATGTAGACTACTTCATAAAAACTTGTTTTCATGTTGTGTCTCCCATTAGATTATAAGCTCCTTGAGGGCAAGGACTGTCTTTTGGCTCTTTTTTGTATCCCTAGTGCTTAGTACAGTGTCTGGCACGTAGTAGTTGCTTAATAAATAATTCTTTATTGTTCAGTAGGTTCTTAGTGAGGGCTACACTGAACTGAAGCCGAGATAGTCATTGAGACCTTACACAAGACAGGAACAAAAGGTCCCTCTGACTCTAACACACTGAAGCTGTGTTGCTAAGGCTCCAAACCAAGATGGTGAGTTCAGCATTTCTGTTTAGGGACAGGTACTCACCCGGTCCAGAGAATGAAGTCCGGGCTGGGCAAGATTGCCTTCATGGCATAAATGGAAGAGTTGATGAGGATCCAGGGAGCATCACAAAGGTAATTTCCCCACACACCTGCATTGGGTACTGGCTGGGAACCTGCTGATGGACACACTTGGAGGGGATCCTGGGAGGCCTTATAGTCAGGGTCCAGGTGCAGGTCTGAGATGTGCCAAAACTGACCTGTGGGAGATAAAATCAGCATCTTATTGCCTGTCCTCCTCCTTCCCCAAGTATGACTACATCCATGAAGGAAGGAAGGAAGGAATGCATGCCTGTGTAGGAATGGGTCTGTCTGTGCACACATGCATGCTGGGACTGATATGGCATTCACATAAAGACAGTTCTCACTTGACATAAATTCCCAGGAAATCCGACTTTATGTAAAGAATTCTGCATACCAAAAAAACACCTATGTTAACTTTACCGTACAGTACTATACCCCAGGGGGTTTGTCTTGAAACCTCCCACCAAAAGGAGACTTTTGCTCTACTCTTCCATGGGCCCCACCAGCCTCCATGTGTCTATTTTTCCTCCATCTGCCCTCAGCCCCAACATTTCCTTGAACCCTGTACCAGCCCATGCTCGCAAGCTAGCACTTGCTTGCTCACATACCACCCCCCCCTCTCTCTTAGTGTCACATACACACACACACACACGTACACACACACACACACACACACACACACACACACACACACACTGTGGCTTCCTTCCTGTCTCCCTCCTTCCCTACATCTGGAAGCAAATTCACATTACACAAAAATCACTTTACTAAAGGTCTCCTGACCTGTCCTTCTACATAAAGTGAGAACTGTATCGTTGGATAGCTTATGCTACTGAGAGCTGATTGTTAAATTTTCAGTGTGAACAGTTATACCCTGGAAATGAGCAAACATACAAATCAGGCATTTATATATTATTTTGTCATTGTCTAGACTTAAAATGATAGAGGGGGCAGCTAGGTAGCACAGTGGATAAAGCACTGGTCCTGAATTCAGGAGGACCTGAGTTCAAATCCGGACTCAGACACTTGACACTTACTAGCTGTGTGACCCTGGGCAAGTCACTTAACCCTCATTGCCCCACCAAAAAAAGATAGATAAAATGTTAGTAATGCCAATTACTTAGGTCTGTCATGTGTATTTTTTTATTTTTTTGGAGAGCCAGTTAGTTGTTAAACACTTACTAGCACTTTACAAATATCTTATTTAATTCTTACAACAATCCTGTGAGGGAGGTGCTATTATTATCCACATTTTATACATGAGGGAACTGAGGAAGATAGAGGTTAAATTATTTATCCAGGCCCATATGGCTCATAAGTATCTGAGGATGAATTTGAAATCAGGCCTTCCAGATTCCAAGTCTATCTCTCTATTGTGTCACCTTGCTGCCACTAAAAAGTAAACACGTGGGTGGGGACTCACGATTTTTGAGTGAATATAGACCTGTGTGTACTTTGAACTTGGTATTCTAGGGTTCTCCATATCTCAGTGTTAAGGATATGCCTCACACGCTACATAAACACTACGCCCATTTTTTACATAGTTCATATGACGAAAAAATATTTATTATGTTTACTTTGTATCAGGCACTGATAAGTGCTGGGGATTCAAATACGAAAGAGGAATAGCCTTTGTCCTTTAGGAGTTTACATTCTTTTTTTCTTTAAAAAATTTTTTTTTCTTTTCTTTTCTTTTTCTTTTTAGGAGTTTATATTCTAACAGTAGGAGACAATACACCCAGGTGGCCATAGGGGGGTGCTGTGGTCTGGGAAGTCACAAGGATGGGAAGTGGAGCTATGGGGCAGGCTGACTGTAATGCTCTTTCCAGAAACAACAGTGATGTTACTTTGCTTACTATACCCAGTCTAAGAGGTGGCCACTGGGCAGATGGCATAGCCAGGGTCAGGCAGGGTGGGTGATCTGGAATCTGCCAGATATAATGGGCTGGTGAGTTTGTGTCCTGACATTCAAGATCAACAGGACACAATCCCAGAACAGAAATTCCAAAGCCGAGTGCTTTAGGAGGTTTGGTTTATTAAGCACTTAATTTATGCTAGACAAATAGACAAAGAGATAGGAATACAAAGTAAAAACAAGGTTTGTGTTTGGTAAATCTGTAAGCATACGATAAATACAAAGTAATGGAATGTAGTCTTGAAAAGGAAGGGTCCTTAAGGTTCCTACTAATTTATGATCTGTGGTATCACGGCATGAGAACTAAATTTTGAGTCAGAGGACAGAGGTTGGAATCCCAGATCTTGGGCAAATCAATTATCCTCTCTGGGGCTCATTCTCCTTATGTTTAAAATGAAGGTGGGAGGGGGGCGGCTAGATGACACAGTGGATAAAGCACCAGCCCTGGAGTCAGGAGGACCTGAGTTCAAATTTGACCTCAGACACTTAACACTTACTAGCTGTGTGACCCTGGGCAAGTCACTTAACCTCAATTGCCTCAAAAAAAAAAAAAGGGTGGGAGAAGGGGCTTAAGTTAGGATCCTATGAACTGGAAAACTTCTAAGGGCCCTTACAGTTTTAAATTCCATGATCCTGTGATCCTTGACATGGGTAGCTACATGGCACAGTGGCTAAAACGCTGGCCTTGGAGTCAAGAGAATCTGAATTCAAATTTGGCCTCAGACACTTACTAGCTGTATGACCCTGGGCAAGTCACTTACCCTGTTTCCCTCAGTTTTCTCATCTATAAAATGAGCTGGAGAAGGAAATGGCAAACTATTCCAGTAACTGCTAAAAAATCCCAAATGGGAGTTGAGTACAACTGAAAAACCAGTGAACAACAACAAAAATGATCCTTGGCAATTTGGATGGATGAAGTGAGGGGGTTTTGAGGCTGTGATGAGAAGAGGCATAAGCATGTCTGTAGGCAATGGGAAAGTAGCCAGCAGTCATGGAGAGATTGAAGGTAAGCAAGATGATGATGGTGGTGGTGGTGGTGGTGGTGATGCCAATGCCAATGATAAAGGCCAGCCTATGTGACAGGCACTATGCTAAATGCTTTACAAATATCTCATTTTATCCCCACAACTACCCTAAAAAATAAGAGAATGGGGATGATGATGCAAAGGGGGCAGGGTGCTAGAGGAGACAGGATAGCATGAGATCACTTCCTTTCACCCTCTGCAGATGATTCCCAAGTCTATATTTATCAAGGGGCTGCCTCTCTCTCTTTCTCTCTCTCAATCTGAGTCACAGTCATAGCAGGCTGCTCCCACTGACAGCTAGGCTGGAAGCTCTACCCCATCTCTTCTTTTGGGAAATCTCTCAGAAACAGCCCAGCGGGGTTTGCATAACTCAGTTATGGGGCTCTTGACTATATATTTATTTGGGTTATCCTTATCAATATTTGTCATATTAGAAATTGGGGGCAGCTAGGTGGCGTAGTGGATAAAGCACTGGCCCTGGATTCAGGAGGACCTGAGTTCAAATTCGGCCTCAGACACTTGACACACTTACTAGCTGTGTGACCCTGGGCAAATCACTTACCCTCAATGCCCTGCCCTGCCCCAAATTGTATCTCAAGTGATTATGTATGTCCCCCTAGCTGTTCTAGGAGAGGAGGTGACTAGGATCCCTAGGAGAAATAAATTTGAGATTTGAGACCTGAACCTAGTTTGGGCTCCAACACTATCTGGATAATTTTGGGTGGATCATGGCCCCCCAGACTGGGGCTCAGTAGTCAGTCAACAAACATTTATTAAGAGCTTACCAGGTTCTAGGCACCATACTAAGTAAGAACTGGGGACACACAAAAAAAGCAAAAAATACCTTCAAGGAGCTCATATTCTAAAGGGGGAGAAAAATGCAAACAGCTATGTGATATAAATATATATGTATATGTACATACATGTACATATAACATCTATGTAACACAAAATTTCTTTCTATAGACATATATTTATATACATATTATAAATATATATATTAAAAAACCCTTCCATCCATATATAATACCTATATATAGATAGATATATCTATATCTCTAGATCTATCAATCCTGGGGCAGCTAGGTGGTATAGTAGATAGTACAGAAGACTCATCTTCCTGAGTTCAAAACTGGCCTCAAACACTTACTAGCTATATGACCCTGGGCAAGTCACTTTACCTTGTTTGCCTCAGTTTCCTCATCTGTAAAATGAGCTGGAGAAGGAAATGGCAAACCAGTCCAATATGTCTGCCAAGAAAACCCCAAATCCCCAAATGGGATCATGGAGAGCCAGACATGATTGAAAACAACTGACCAATCACAAAATCGTAGCTGACATTTATATAGTGCTTACTACAACCTTTACTGTATCTATTTCTCTCTCTCTCTCTCTCGTAAATGGATGGAAAGTAATTTCCAGGGAAGCCACAAGCAGTAGGGGGAAGAGGGAAGAAGGGGAGGTCTAGAAAAGGTCTTTTGACTAATGTGGGATTTGATGTGAATCTTGAAGAAAGCCAGAGAAGCCAAAAGGTAGAGGTGGGGAGGGAAAGCATTGCAGGCATGGGACAACCAGAGAAGAGGCAGAGCTGCATTGTTGTGGGCAAGGACCAGCATGAAGGCCAGTGTAGCTGGACCACAGAGTATGTGGAGTGGAATAAAGGGAAGAAGGAAGGGTCAAGGTCCTTCCAAGCTCTGACCCAGTAATCTGTCAATGTCTTCCCCACACTCGGCCCTACACATGCTGCCAAGGTGCCAGAGAAACACAAGGGGGAAGTGTCTCTAAAGAAAACAAGGGGGAACAGTTAAATGGCACAGTAGATAAAGCACCAGCCCTGGATTCAGGAGGACCTGAATTCAAATCCAGCCTCAGATATTTGACACTTACTAGCTGTGTGACCCTGAGCAAGTCACTTAACCCTCATTGTCCTGCAAAAAAAATTTTAAAAATAAAGAAAACAAGGATCTCTGAACTGAAGAGACTGACTTCTTTTCCTAAGAGACTGACCTCAAGGGGAGGTGTAGGAGCTGAATGGGTGAGAAGACAGCAGTGATTCAGTTTTTCCTTTGGTTGCTTAGCAGCTATTGTTGTTTGTCCTTCATTCCCGAAGAGGACCATAACACTGGGTGCATGGAATTGGATTTGTTTTTTTTAAGGGAGGGAGGGCTGTGCAAGCTCACCAACCTTACTTGCTCCTCCAGAGCCCTCTGGGTCCAATGGTGAGCTATACATCAGGACTACTCATGGCCCTGGATGTTTAAGGCAATTGGGGTTAAGTGACTTGCCCAAGGTCACACAGCTAGTAAATGTCTGAGGTGAGATTTGAACTCAGATCTTCCCAAGTTCAAGGCCACTGCTCTATCCACTGCACCACCTAGCTGTTTAGTATTTTGGGGGGCTGGGGGTGGGGCAGTGAGGGTTAAGTGACTTGTTCAGGGTCACAGAGCTAGTAAGTGTCAAGTGTCTGAAGTTGGATTTGAATTCAGGTCCTCCTGAATCCAGGACCGGTGCTTTATCCATTGAGACACCTATATATACACTCAATTTATTAAGGACCCCAAAGATCTTTTGTTGATGCGGATTACAAGTATTACTATTTACTGCATTAAAATTTTAAGTGGATATATTTTTAAATATTTGTTCATTCATTTAAAATAAAAATAACAAGGGGCAGCTAGATGGCGCAGTGGATAGAGCACCGGCCCTGGATTCAGGAGTACCTGAGTTCAAATCCGGCCTCAGACACTTAACACTTACTAGCTGTGTGACCCTGGGCAAGTCACTTAACCCCAATGGCCTCACTAAAAAAAAAAAAGAAGAAGAAGAAGAAAATAAAAATAACAAGTCAATTATATGTTAACAGAAAGAACGTAAAATAACCATATTTTCTGGAAAAAAACAACAGTGAGCAGAGTGATATCATTTTACATATCTCTAACATCTGTCTTAATGATTTGTTTCCGTATTTGATCTGTTGTAATATGTTGTTTTGGCTGAAACACATGAATATCCCGCCTCACACAACTAATGTAGTTGGAAGAGAAGTTTTTTGTTTTTTGGTTTTTTTTAGTGAGGCAATTGGGGTTAAGTGACTTGCCCAGGGTCACACAGCTAGTAAGTGTTAAGTGTCTGAGACCGGATTTGAACTCAGGTACTCCTGACTCCAGGGCTGGTGCTCCATCCGCTGTGCCACCTAGCTGCCCCCAGAGAGAAGTTTTAATAGGAAAATAACATCTTAGAATTATTATGAAAATAGTTTGAACCTTACAGGCCTCCTGAAAAGATCTCAGAGACCTCTTCAGGGGGTGGGGTGGGGTGGGGGAATTTGTGGATCATATTTTACGAACCTTTGACCCATGAATTAACCTATAAATCAGGTTCAAAGTCAGAAAGCTCCACAAACAACCTTTCCTACTGCCTTCTGCATCTGAGCAAAACACATTACCCACCTCCATCCTGACTCTTCAACCTGACAGCATTTGACTAATAACCTCCCTAAATACCTTCCTTTCTGTTCTCAGTAACAAAGCTCTGGGGTTTTGCTCATTGTTTTTCACTCCCACAGCTAGCTGTCTCCTTGCTCCCTAGCCTCCAGGTCAACAGACACCATCACTAATCAACCTTCCTTTTCTCTCCAAGTCATGGGACCCATCAGTTCTAGATACTTCCTCAATTCTTCAAAAGATTCATAATTTCTTTTAAGATAAAAAAAATTGAAAAATCAAATCAAATAAAAAAAGATTCCTATTTCTTTTCCCTATGGGGATATTCCCTTCATCAATATAAGCCATAATCCTTCCTTACCCCAGCGAATGGTTTCTTGAGTTGACATGGTTGAAACCCCCGCAAACATTCATTACCTTTACCTGCTGGCCTTCAAAGAAGTCAGCCCAACTGGTTTTTTGACAACTAGAAGCTTTCCCGGCTTGCCGGAGCTTGTCTTTCACTGCAATAGCATGGGAGAGAACCTAAGGTCACTTCCATACCACAATGAGGCATCAGAGGAAGATTTGGGGGCAGCACAATTTCCAAACGCAATATTCTTCCTCCTAGCTTTTCGACTTGGGAACTCTGCCTCTTTCTAAATTTATCATTGGCTCCAGTATTCTTAAGTACTCCTATTCTGGGAAGCAGCCTAAGAAGGCAGTTTCCCATGAGAGAGAAGTGATGGATTAACTGTACAAGTGAAAGTGAAAGATCACAATCCAGCTACTGTATTACCTGGAATAGCCCCGGTCACTCTCCAGCATA
The DNA here is from genome assembly GCF_019393635.1 of Dromiciops gliroides. Classification (NCBI taxonomy): domain Eukaryota; kingdom Metazoa; phylum Chordata; class Mammalia; order Microbiotheria; family Microbiotheriidae; genus Dromiciops; species Dromiciops gliroides. The sequence continues at coordinate 604,493,203 of NC_057863.1, forward strand.
ACAGGAAAAGCAGAAGCTTCAGCCATCTCATGCTTTCAAATTCTCTGAAAGTCTTTCACTTTTCTAGGATCTTTTCAGGTCTTGGATCTAAGTTCACTCTGGAGGTTGTGAAACTAGTCAGCCAGTCCTGGATGAGAAGCACAACTTTCTGCTCAGTTCCTGGTACTCTGAATGTGGCCACTGATTGGGGAACTCTTGTTTAACCAGTAGGGTGTGTACTGGGCTGGATAGAATGGGTAAGCAAGGAAGGCAGAGAATTCAAAGGAAAAGGGACTTTGTATTTTGTACCACAGTACGGCTTGTTCTTCCGGTTATTCCAAAGGCAAAATTTCTGAAAAATGCATAAACCAAGTACACGGCAGTTAAAATCACCCACAGAAATCCTCAGTATTAGTTATGTGACTTATAATGATGACCAAGGTTACTTCCCCTCAACCTTCATTCTAAGTAAAGGTGACAATAAATAATGACACCCACTTCTGAGACTTGTTGGGACAATAACAGGATTGCAAACTACTTAGCACAGTGAGCACTATATAAATGTTGAGTATTGTTATGGCTTCCAGATTGCATAATATATCTAAGCTCATGACAAGAATGATTTTCTTTTTTATCTATTTATTTAGTTAGGACAAGTTACTTCCCCTTTTGATCTCAATGCTGTTAAATTACAAGGCTATGAGTTATATATGGGAAGTGAAAGAAATGATAGAGGAAACAAAGGTTTGAGCTTCTGAGCTTATTGAAATGCATGCCATTTGCATTACAAATCAGAACCAAGCCTCCTCAGCTTGGCACTGGATCCTGAATACAGGGTGAGATGGATTTTTATGCATTAAAAAATAACAATAAGCAGGATACAAAATTAGGTAATCTGATTTCTAGGGGCTTCCCAAGAAAAAGAGGTGTCCTGCTCCCTCCAAGTATTATAAACAATCAAAGGAACATAGAAACAACTGATTGATCAGTACAGGCCAGTTTTCAGATAAGACATATGGGCTGCTTGAGATGTATAACTGTGTGAAATCTTCTTGCATCAATCTTTGGAGCTGACTGAGTTTCTGGTCAGCATAACCTATGTCCTTAGTTAAGGGTCTCTAAACAGCAGGTAGAGGTGGTTCAACTTTCCAGCCATACAGGGCTATGTTCAAACAAGGCAATAAAGTTTTTTTCCAGTTCCCATAATTGAATAAAGTTTTCTCACAAGACAGAAGTTGAACTAGACTCATCATTGAATAGAAAGGGAACTGGAGCTAGCTCCAGAACTGAGCCACAAGATGGAGTCAGAGTGGTTCATTCAATTCCACAATTCCTTCATATGTTTTTTTACTTCCAAAATTGTCCTGTTTTCCTGTGCTTTCCACTAAACTTCCTTCTCTTCTATACATTCTTTATCTTTTTTGTCCACTTTAAAAACCATTTTTATTTAAAGTTTTGAGTTCCAAATTCTATTCCTCCCTCCCATTCCCGCCCCCTCCCTGAGGCAGTAAGCAATAGATATAGGTTATGTGTGGGCTTCTATACTTGGATACATTACTGTTACATGTGAGAACAATATATCCAATATTCTAATCCCTAATATAAGTAAGGGATGTTTACAAAGGAAAGACAGTTCCTAGAAACCTTGGAGCTTGGTGGCATAAACAAAATCCAGCTTTCAAATAGCCAATGCCACCTCCTCCTTCCTGGTAGAAGTTAACTCTAATTAACTCTCTAGTAAAAAGAGGTTCACCTACTGGGGGCAGTTAGGTGGTGCAGAGGATAAAGCACTGGCCCTGGATTCAGGAGTACCTGAGTTCAAATCCGGCCTCAGGCACTTGATACTTACTAGCTGTGTGACCCTGGGCAAGTCACTTAACCCTCATTGCCCTGAAAAAAAAAAAGGTTCATCTAGCTTATGATGGGATCCCCATTCCAGGTCCTCTTATATGTTTTCCTGATTAGGAGACGGGGGCATACATAACCCTCGGACTCATGGTTCTTTTCTGGCTTTATATAAAGAACTGTATGTAGTTATAATTTTCTATGGTTCATGGTTCATGATATTTCTGACTATATATACCTATAGTTTCCCCATTGTTAATTTAATTCCAGTGGATGTTGATCATTTGATCTTTCCTAATGATATTAATTTGGTTTACAAATAGTGATTCATTTGAGCTGTGTCTCCAAAGAATCAAAGGGAGAGTGTGAAATATGAAAATTGATATTCCATAATTAATTATTGAGAATTGTATCTAGTCAGTGTCTCTAATCAGAATTGTTAAGGGCTAAAATTCTAGCTAAACTGTCTAAAATATCTAATGAGTGGTCGCCAATAAATTATAAGCTTTAGCAAGAGTTAGACTTTTAAGCATTTATTAAGGAGAATAAGAATTTGATAAAGAGAGAGAGAAAGGCCTAGATTTCTATCTATTAAAGGGAGAGCACATTTCTAGCTCCCTTCTCCACCAGAGTCCAGAGGAAAGAGACTGAGACTGAGCGCCAGTCTCTTCCTTCCTCCTCCCACTAGCCCAAGTCACTTCCTGACTCCTGGTCTTGCCCTCAAAGACCTTCACTTCATGGGCAGAACTCTTCTACAGTAAGTCTCCAGCAGGTGGCGTCATTCCAATCATTACAGAATCAATATTTGTAACTCAAATTCAGAGTTGACCGTATGGGCCTTGTTGGATTCAAACTAGCCCCTCTTAGTAAAAGCTATAAGATTGGGGGCAGCTAGGTGGCGCAGTGCATAGAGCACTGGCCCTGGAGTCAGGAGTACCTGAGTTCAAATTCGACCTCAGACACTTAACACTTACTAGCTGTGTGACCCTGGGCAAGTCACTTAACCCCAATTGCCTCACTTAAAAAAAAAAGCTATAAGATTATTATACTATTATTATTAACATCCCTATTCTTTTTTTTTTTTTTTTTTTAGTGAGGCAATTGGGGTTAAGTGACTTGCCCAGGGTCACACAGCTAGTAAGTGTCAAGTGTCTGAGGCTGGATTTGAACTCAGGTACTCCTGACTCCAGGGCCGGTGCTTTATCCACTGCGCCACCTAGTTGCCCCCTAACATCCCTATTCTTAAGGGCTTAAATGCAACCACAAAAATTCTAATGCATGAACTTTGCTGACCACAGGACTTTCCAGAGGCTTTGTTTACCCTTTGACAGGTTATGGAAATTACCCTTTGAGTCAGACCAATGATAACCCAAACTCCACTTCTGCTCTTTGCTTCTAATGTAATTTGCATTATGGTCTATTTTTTGCATCCTATGTAATATTTGTACTACTTTAGCTACCTCTGCCTGTCAGTTTTTGGTTACTGAGGAGTCTTGGATCCCATTTGTTAGCAATTGCTAGCTTTGCTAATAAATCGATCATGCTTGGAACTCTGTACCTCAATTTCTCTGGATCACAGATTTTTACTGGGACACTGAATATGAAGTCATTAAAGAATGAATCTGAGGCTATGATCCTAGGTGACTAGGAAAATAGCAGTTCCCTCAAGAAAAACAGGAAAGTTCAGAGGAGGGATAAGTTTAGGCATGAGGAAGTGGGAAATTATGAATTGAGTTTTAGACATACAAGTTTAAGATGCCTATGGATACTTAGGAAATACTATCTAGCAGGCAGATGGCAATGAGTGGTTGCCTCAGGAGAAAAACTGAAACTGGATTTAGGAATCATCTGATTAGAAATGATACTTGACCCCATGAAAATAGAGGAAATCTTCAAGAAAGAAAATATATAGGGGGCAGCTAGGTGACACAGTGGATAGAGCACCAGCCCTGGATTCAGGAGGACCCAAAATCCGGCCTCAGACATTTAACACTGACTAGCTGTGTGACCCTGGGCAAGTCACTTAACCCCAACTGTCTCACCAAAAAAAAGAAAAGAAAAGAAAAAAGAAAATATGTAGTAAGAGAGCCACCCATACCAGGAAAGGAAGAGATAAATGATGATCTAACAAAGGAATATAAGTACACAAATAAGAATACAATGGTGACATGAGAGCCTGGGGAGAAGAGGGTGGGGTGGTCAAAGACAACAGAGGTCAAGAAGGATATAAGACCACATCATCAGATTTGCTGTCAGAGAGATCCTTGGTAAATGCCAGACAAAAAAATCTCTGAAGAGTGGTGGGGTGAGGAATCTATTTTAAGGGATTTAAAAGTGAGTAGGATAGGGGCAGCTAGGTGGCGCAGTGGATAGAGCACCGGCCCTGGATTCAGGAGTACCTGAGTTCAAATCCAGCCTCAGACACTTGACACTAACTAGCTGTGTGACCCTGGGCAAGTCACTTAACCCCAATTGCCTCACTAAAAAAAAAAAAGTGAGTAGGATAGAAATGGAGTCAGAGAATGTACATAATTCTAAGAGTTTGGCAGTGAAAGGAGAAGAGATATAGGACAATAGCTTAGGAAGACAGCATGAGGGAAAGGAGGTTTATTGAGGATTCAATAACAAATTGGATTTGAGAAGCATATATAAGTGCATAGTACATAGAAGGCACTGTGCCAGGTGTTGAGGACATCAAGACAAAAATAGTCCCTACCCTCAAGGGATCTGAGGGTGGGGGTGCAGGGGAGGAAGGGGAAGGTGTGACCTATACAAAGATAATATAAATATATACAAAGTAATTTTAACGTTTTGTATTACTTCACATGTATAATGGGTATCAATGGGTAGGAGAGGGAGAAAATGTGGAACTCACAACAAGAAAAGAATGATAAACATAAATAAATAAGAGAATTACTAAAAACAAATAATGTAATTTCAGGAGGGAGAGATTATTAAGACCTGGGGAGGGGGGTGCACAGCTAGGTGGTGCGGTGGATAAAGCACTGGCCTTGGATTCAGGAGGACCAGAGTTCAAATTTGGCCTCAGATACTTGACACCAACTGTGTGACCCTGGGCAAGTCACTTAACCCTCATTGCCCCACAAAAAAATAAAAGATCTTAAAAACAAAAACAAAAACAAACAAAGACCTTAGGGCATCAAGAAAGGCCTCCTCTAGGAAGGGGCACTTGAATTGGCCTTGGAAGAAAGCTAGGGATTCTCTAAGACAGAGGGTGAGGAGGAAGAATATTCCAGTTCCAAAAGTCAACTAGCCAAACATCTTCAGGCAGGCTCAGACAAAACAGCAAAGACCTGAACAGCTTTGTTAGGCAGGCAGCATGGAATAAGGCAAGAAATGAGAGAGAGGGCATGATCTGGAGCAGGGGTTCCCAACCTTTTTTGGTTCCCATTACTCTTGGCTTTCAGTAAACCTCTCCATACCCTAAATTAGATATTGAAGGAAATAAATTCCAAAGTTTACCTGGTATACACACATTTTGTTGTTGTTGAGTTGTTTCAGTCGTGTCTGTTTATTGGACCCCCTTGGGGTTTTCTTGGCAAAGATTCCTTCTCCAGCTCATTTTACAGATGAAAAGCTGAGGCAGAGTTAAGTGACCTGCCCAGAGTCACACATCTAGTAAGTGCATGAGCCCAAATTTGAATTTAGGAAGAGTCTTCCTGCCACCGGGCACTCCCAGCACTTTAACAAGGTCCACCTAGCCGCCCTAGGTGTGTACACACACAAGAAATATAGAGATTAATTACTTTCTTTTTTTTTTTTTTTGGTGGGGCAATGGGGGTTAAATGACTTGCCCAGGGTCACACAGCCAGTAAGTGTCAAGTGTCTGAGGCCGGATTTGAACTCAGGAACTCCTGAATCCAGGGCCGGTGCTTTATCCACTGAGCCACCTAGCCGCCCCCAGATTAATTACTTTCAACAGAATAACCTAGTTACTTACCAAATCTTTCCCATAACCCTACTCCTTGACAAACTTCTTAGATCTCCTGAAGGAAGGTATGTGGGCCTCTGGCTGGTAATCCCCTATACAGGATATTGAATTCGATTCTGAGTACCACATTTTTGGAAAAATATTGACTAGCTACAACATGCAGGGGAGGACAGGGAGTTTGAAGTCCAAGCTACAGGAAGATTTAAGGAATTACTGATGTTTAACCCTGGAGAAAAGGCTTAAGCCAGGGATAACAGCAGCCTCCAAGTTACTGGACACTGCAGTGCTTGTTGTCTGCTGTCGTGGTTGGATGCTCTGCACCTGGCACACAGTTGGTGATAATTAAGTGCACTTTGACACTGGCTGCCAGTCTGGGCCTGACCCCGGCGGCTGAAGGCGCTTGGCTGAGGCTGGCTTTCAGAGGCTGGGGATTGATTGGTCTCAGAATGTTAAAGACCCTGTGGTTTCAAGCCCAAGCTCTGCCTCAGCACGTGACTCAGTTTCCTCATCTGTAAAACGGCGATAATAACCACGGCGGAGGGTGCAGCCTGTTCAGACACCGGCGCCACCATGGGGGCGCTCAGACCGAGCCCGGCTGCTCGCTCTGGCCACCCCTCCTTTCTAGGACTCAGTTGCAAAACAGGGGTGGGAGGAGGCGGTGTTGGACTCAGGGATCTCGAAGCGTGCTTCCGGTTGCAGGTAATCGGAACTTGCGGAACCTGAGTCGGGAGGATGCAGACCAGACCTTGCCGCCCAGCCCAGATTTACCCCTAAGAGGTCTGCGCTTGCGCCCTGGTCCGTCAGACGCGAGAGCCATCGACCCGAGAGGTGAGAAAGAAGTTCCTAGAGGGGAATGTGACGTCATCTCCGAGAGGCGGGACCACACAAGGGTAAGACCCTACTTTTTCATTGGTAGCTTTCCAGGGATGATCCTCCAGTTTAGGTTTCTAGCACCTGTAGCTCGGACTGGTTCATTGCCCGTGCGAAAGATGGCCGCAAAGACTTCACGTTTCTCCGCGGGATAAAGTGTGCGCACGCCTCGCTAGTACCATCTAAGCCCATTGGATAAACTTGGAGTATCGTCAGCGTTGATTGGCTGAAAAGGGCGGAAGGGAAATCAGCCAGCGAGTTGATTGGCGTGGACATTCGCGGGATAGTGTTTGTGGCGCCAAGTAGAGCCAGATTTCTTCTAGCTGGGAAACTGCGGGATTCCTCGGGCTCCAAGTGGACTCTGTGGACACCGGCCCCGCCACAGCCCTCGGGGTGCTGAGGCCAACATGTGGAATAGTAATGAAGGAGCTGGGCAAGAGACTTTTAGGGAGGGGGAAGGGAAATGTTGAAAGAGAGAGGGGCTCGGCCGGGCTCTGAGGATGGGGGTGCTGCGGTAGGAGCTGCAGGGGGGAGAGGCTTGGCAGTGGTATGGAGAAGGGGTTAACGGTTGGGGTCAGCTGGGGACAGGGTGGTGGCAGAGGTTCTATAGTGGTCTGGGTTGGGGGCGGTGCTAAGCCGGGGACCAGGTGGGGAGGGAGACTCGGCACTACTAATGTGGGGGTACTGGGAGGGGGGCGCCCACTATGGGATTGAGGATCCTGAAGTGATGCTGATATCTTTAATACCAGGTGGATTCGATGGAGGCTATGGGAATACTTCCTACGGAGGTGGTTACACGCAGCCCCCTGGGGGGTTCGGCACGCCTACTGCTTCTCAGGCTGAAAAGAAATCAGTAAGTTGAAAATGAAAATAAACAGTTAGCCCTGTTTCATCGACTCCCTCCTGAAGTGCTTAGAAAAGAATCCCCACTTGGGGGGATTAAGCATAGACAGAATTGGCGTTTTAATGTGGGGGTGTCTAGGGGCTGGGCAGGGCCGGAGGTGGCGATAAGCTTAGTAAATGCCAGATCCTCCTTTATCTTTTTTTTTTCTTTGTTTTTACTTTTTAAAAAGATCTTCCCCCCACCCCCACCCCCACCCCTTTTGAGGCAATGAGGGTTGAGTGTGCTAGGGTCATACAGCTGGTAAGTGTCAAGTATCTGAGGTCATATTCGAATTCAGGTCCTCCTGAATCCAGGGCCATTGCTTTATCCACTGCAGTGCCACCTAGCTGCTCCATCTCTTTTGTCTTTTATGTGTTTCTTTCCCTGAGTAACATCCTGTTCCTCACATTCCGGATTCCATCTCTCAGTTCTTTGCCTTTGGAAGGGATCATCAGAGATTTTGACTTTTTCTTAAACCAGCTGCTGATTAGATTGCACATAACCGATTCTGATGTATTCCCCATTTTAGCATCCAGTTTCTTGTAAAAGCAGTTTCATTTTTTTGCCATATAGTTTACTCATCAGATCGGTTGTCTTTGAGTCTCTTGGAAAAAGTATTCGTGACTTCTGGTTGAGAGGATTTTGAGTAGTTGATGAGATTTTGGCTTTTTTTTAATCTGTCTTAAATCTAAACTGTATTTTCTGATCTCCCCTGGGCCCAACTTCACATTGAAGACACCAGTTATCAAAATATACATAAACTTGATTTGGTGGTGCTTGTCAGGTTCTTTATGTAGTTTTCTGCCTCTTCATTTTCTGCAATTAATGTAGGCCTATAAGCAGCAGTTACCTTCACAGGGGACTTTTTGCTTAAATTCATCATGACAAGCCCAGCAAGGTGACATAATGTGTTCCTTGAAATGTTTCTTCTTGTTGGGAACAAGGTGAAACACAGTGCCAATTCTTTTCATTTGACTCTCTTTTTTGTTTTGTTTTGGGGGTTTTTTTGGGGGGGGGAGCAGGGCAATGAGGGTCAAGTGATTTACCCAGGGTCACACAGCTGGTACATGTCAAGTGTCTGAGGTCAGATTTGAACTCAGGTCCTCTTGAATCCAGGGCCAGTGCTTTACCAACTGTGCCACCTAGCTGCCCCTCATTTGCCTCTCAAAGAAAACCAGTGAGTCAGCCTCACATTTAGCTTCAACTTGCTTCTGAGTTTGTTTTCTGGGAGAATGTCAATATTGACAAGGTTCAGTCCTTCCATTAAAATTCCGTTAGAATGTCACTTCCACTCTATTGCTTCATTGGGACATGCTTTTCTAAATGTGAGGCCCTTGTCCACGTGGCCTCAAATTGACATGGTCTTGGAAGCAAGAGGAAGCAGGAAAGGAACAAGATTCAGTGAAACCTTGGCCTAATTTGATGTCTACCTTCTGGCTCAGCTAGGAAGAAAAATAGAAGGAAATAAGTGAGGTATTCCCAAAGCCCTTTTTATTTACTCAAGAATTGTTTTAGGTTGAATTGAGTCACTTTATACAGTGATTGCTTAAAGGATGTGTGTTTACCTAAATATTGTCCATGGGCCTCATGGTAAGAAACTAGTGAATCTTTTGCAATCTTGTACACAACAGTATTGCACGAAATCTCTCTTGAGGATTGTGGATTTGGAAATAAAGTTGTGACTCTTTCTTCCACTCCCCTAACCCCAAATTATGGCTCTTGCCTAGGGTCACAGAGTGAATTCATAGAACCTTCCTTTTCTTGTGCTAAAAAGAGCTGTAAGAGGGGGCAGCTAGGTGGCGCAGTGGATAGAGCACTGGCCCTGGATTCAGGAGTACCTGAGTTCGAATCCAGACTCAGACACTTGACACTTACTAGCTGTGTGATCCTGGGCAAGTCACTTAACCCCAATTGCCTCACCAAAAAAAAAAGTCTGTAACAAAGACCTCAGAGGCTATGTAAGCCGAAAACCAAACACAAAAATGTTGTGAGTGGGGTCTGGCTCTGCATCTGGGACTTTTGTTGTTTCCCTCTTAGACAGAGGAGAATTCCAGTTTTATCCTGTTGTTTTTTTTTTTTTTTTACTGGTGATCCTTAGTATCCATTTAGTTGAGTTCTTCTTTGGGATACCTGTGGTGGTAACAGGAAGACTGACAGGTGTCTTCTCTTCACAGAGAGCACGAGCCCAGCACATTGTCCCTTGTACCATATCACAGCTCCTTTCTGCCAACCTTATTGATGAAGTATTTAAGATTGGAGAGATCGAGATTTCACAGGTATGGCAACATCTTGGTGCTGGATGATGGCAAAATGTTAGACCAAATGATGATTTGTCATTAAAAGGGCATAAGTTTTGCCCTGGGACTCAGGAAAATCATTGTCTACCTTTTTACATAGGTCACTATCGTGGGAATAATCCGACAAGCAGAGAAAGCACCAACTAACATTGTTTACAAAATAGATGATATGACTGCTGCACCGATGGACGTCCGACAGTGGGTAGACACTGATGTAAGCATTTTGGGATGAGTGAACTACCATATGGTCTCAGCCTTACTGAAAGCAGCATAGTACCCAGAAGAAAGTCCTGTGGGACTCTACCCCAGTTGGATCATATCAGGAGTATTGGGGTGCCACATTTTAGGAAGGTCTATGGTAAACTAGAACATGTCTACGGGAGGGGACCCAAGATAGTGAAGCTACCGAAGACGACCATGACATACTAGGTGAAGGAATGAGCTGTGCTTAGCCTAAAGAAAAGGAGGCTTTGGGGAAGGGGAAGGACCAGGATGATAGCCTTCTTGAGGTATCTGGAGGATTTTCACATGAGAGAGATTTGCTGTGTTTGGCCTCATGGACTCCCTTGGGGGAGATAGTGCTATCTCCCCCACTGCAGGTCTTCAGGCAAAGGCTGAATTGCACCCTAGTCATCCAGTCTTGCTTCATGGAATCGGTGGAGCACGGACCTTGAAGGTTGGGAGATCTTCCACTTCCTGGGCAAAGGAAACGCCATGAGCCCACAGGGGCTGGGCTGGGGGAAAGGCTCCTGACCAGTCAGACAGCACCAATGTATTTGGTCTCTGAGGTCTTGTTGCCACAGTCTCGCTATACCTTAGAGAGCCAGTGAAATGGAATGACTTTGCATGAGAGCCGTTGGCACACCTTTCCTAGAGGGGGATGAGAATGGGATGGGAAGATGACGATATACTCTAAGTACCTGAGCTGAGTCCTTTGTCAGGCCTGCTCTGTGTATACATTCTGCCTTACATAGAGGCAAAGTGGGCAGTCGCCCATTCAGTGTGAGGTGAGAGGTGCCAAGCAAGCCTAATACTAACACCTCTCTTGTCTTTTTTGTACAGGGGTGGGGCAGGTGAGTGAGTTCTGGACCTGTGATTTCACTAGGGTAGGGAAGTCCTTGGCGAGGAAATTACCTCTACTAATGCAGATCTCTAACCATTCTGTGACTTCTAGACTCTGAGAATTGCCTGCACCACCGAAAGCTTCTAACAACTTGTTCAGGCTGTCACTTGGCGCTGGAATTCAAGTATTCTTGATACCAAGATTTCCTCTCTGCTCCCTGCTCTGCTGTACTCTTCTCAGTGCCAGCAATTCTGCCTTAGAAATAGACTCATTTAAGCTCTCATTCCATCTTGCTTGGATTGTTGTAACACCCTCCTGACTCAGGCTCTTACCCCTCCCATCCATCTTACATTATATTGCCAGTTTAATTGTCCTTGTGCACAGATTTTGGTCTTGTTCCCTCGATCCAGAACTTGGTGTGGCTCTCTGTTGCTTTCCAAATAAAGCATGCCACTGGTGGTGGGAGTTCTGCCCATTCTGAAATGGAGTCTTCAAGTCTATTGAAAGTGGAATCAGAACTAGAAGGGATCTTGAGAGAGAAAACTGAAGCCAGAGAAGGGTAGTAGCCTGCTCAGAGTCTTCATGAAAGCTAAGAGTGTAACAGGGCTGTTCATTCTAACTTCAAGATCTGCTAGAATTGAAAGAATAGAAATAACCCCTGTTGCAAAGCAGCTGTACCTGTTTTTAACTTTGATTTTCTTTATACATCTTGGTAATTAAACACATTAATCAACAGCTATAGGACACTTACAGGTTGATTTTTTTTTTTTTTTCCTCTCCCACTCTTAGGATGCAAGCAGTGAGAATACCGTGGTACCACCAGAAACCTATGTGAAAGTGGCAGGTCATCTCAGGTCTTTCCAGGTAAAATTGGACATAAGTAATAATAATCACCGATTTCTATGCCATTTTGCAGTTGACCTAGTGCTTTATTTACAGTGACCCTGGGAGGCAGAGAGTACAACTATTATCCCCATTTTACAGGTGATGAAATTGAGGCTCATATACATGATGTGAACTGCCCACCCTCTCAGAACCACTGGTGTCAGTGTTGGGAATAAATGATAGTTTCTCAAACCCCATCTTCTGAGAAACTGTGACCCTGTTCAGAGTAAAAGAACATTCATATTTTATACACAACAAATGTGGTTTGTATTTGTTTCATGGTATTCTGGGGTATGTCAGAATTGTTGAAACCTATGAGTTTGAGAAGAGTTCATGAAGTGTTACATACACTTTCTCATCTGTTTTATAGAAAGACAGTTCTAGTTTTCGGTTCCAGTGAGTGCTTTGGGAATGACAGTTAGGTCTAGTGGAAAGTGCATTGGAACGTCTCCAATTATGCTACAAAGGAATATTTATCAAAACTCTGGATAAAAGTAGATGAGGATATTAGAAAAGATCTAGAACCAAATGCATATGCATAAGTCCACTTCTTGATAAAATCAAGAACAAAACACCTAGGAAGGAATTCATTATTCAACAAAAACTTGGGGAAATGACATTTCCCAAAATGGGAACAGGCCAACGTCTTACAACATAATAAAATCCAAGTGGATTAACAATCTAAATACAAAAGTACCCTAACAGGGGCAGCTAGGTGGCATGGTGGATAAAGCATCGGCCCTGGATTCAGGAGGACCTGAGTTCAAATCCAGTCTCAGACACTTAACACTAGCTGTGTGACCCTGGGCAAGTCACTTAACCCCCATTTGCCACAGGGGGAAAAACACAAGAACAAAAGTACCCTAACAAAATTAGAGAAAAATAGAAAATTTTAAGAGTGACCATAAATGAATCTGATTATGCATATATATTTATAAAGATTACACATAATTGAAAGTAATAATTCAGAATAAAACAGAAAAATAAGGCATGAGAAGTGATCTTTGCTTTATACTTAAGATAAAAATCTGATTCCAAAATCTATAATTTAAATAATAGGGTTAAGAACTGTTGTCAAGCACCTTAGGGGTCAAAGGTGTGAGCAGCCAGTTTTCAGACCAAGAAATATAGATTATCAACAACTTGGAAAAGTTCAAAATCTCCAATAAAAATGGAGATTCAAACTGAAACAATTTTGAGACGCCACCAAATTAGCAAAAATAGTAAAAGATGCTAAAATCCAGTGCTGATGAAAACTTGCAGCTAGGGATTGGTTTAATTGCTTTGGAAAGTAATTTGGAATCCTACAACAAAAGCTAGATGTTCATGCCCTTTGACTCAGTGATACATCACTCAGTCTGTATTCAGGTCTTTATTGACAGGAAAAAAAAGAGACCTGATCAAAAATATTTCTAGCAGCACTCTTCTTTTGGTGCCTTCTTCCTGACTGTGAAATCACCTCAGAAAAGTTCCCATGTGGCTTTGAACTCTCCCCATTTATCGTTTCTTATCACACAACATTTTACTACGTGTAAATACAGCTTAGTCATTCCCCAATTGTCGGTCACATTTGTCCAATTCCAGTTTTTGTTATTTAATTAGTGTTGCTAGGATGGTTTCAGAAAAACCAGGGAAGACTTAAGTGAACTCATGCAAAGTTACGACTGCAAGAACCAGGAAAACATTGTACCCAGCACAATAGCAATATTGTGTGATGATCAACTGTGACAGACCTGAGTACTGGAAGACTCATGATGAAAAAAGGCTATCTCCATCTAATCCAATTTTACTTTGGTCATTGTTCTTGTTTTGTCTGCTTTCTTTTGCAACACGATTAGCATGGAAACATGTTTTGTACGACTTTACAAGCATTATCCACATCAAATTGCCTTCTCAAGGAGTGGAGGTGGGGGAAGGGAATATAGAATTAAAAATTTTTTTTTAATGGATGTGCTTTGAAAAATTAAAAAAGCATCTTATGTCTGGGGATTGTATTTGTTGTTCAGTATGTAACAGAGAACATTCATTCAAAGACCTAAGTGTGGGGCAGGTGCAGTGAATAGAGCACAGATCCTAGAGGCAGGAGGACTTGAGTTCAAATTTGACCTCAGACATTTATTAGCTGTATGACCTGGTTGAGTCACATTACCCCAATTGCCACCCCCCACTGCCCCAAAAAAACCCAGACCTAAATGCAAGTGCCACCTTCAGCACTTAGCATCCATGTGAGCTTGGCCAAGTCTTTTCTCTCCTGAAATTTATTTTCCTCCCCTGTAAAATGGAAGTAGCATTTACAGTACTTGATTTTTAAGGTGCTTGTGACAAAGTGTGTTGTAATTGTCCACTATGAATGTGAGAACGTATCGATACTTGCAAATGTTTTAAGTTAGTCACTTAAGATCCCTTAAGCCATGCTATCAAGCCAAGTATAAAGTTATCTTTTAGTAGTATGTTTGTACAAAAATTAAGGGGGAAGGACCAGAGGAGGAGGGATTTGTTCTCAGACTTGAAATTCTTAGGTTTCTTTAAGAAAGCTGATACCATCAATAGGAGACCAACAGTTTAATGCTCTCCCTTCTCCCCTCAATTACTTCCATGTTAATATTAGATCTCAAGTGGATCGGTATTGTTTCAGCCCCTTTCTCTCTCTGCCTGTGAATTGTGAGAATGTCAGCAGCCTAGAAATCCAAATAGAAACTTAAGCTTGTGGTTGGAATCCTGTTCCCATGTCCCCAGAGAGTGCCTGTAAACGGTACAGAGCAAAGTGTTCTTAAAGAAAAACTTGCACAGAGCAGTCATATTTATGAATCTAATGCTTCAAAAGACGCAGACCCCAGATTCTGTGTCTAACTTGCAGTCTGTGTTAGTGGAGAGAGTATTTATTGACCCTGATGAAATTGTGGGAGCGTTGAAGACAAGGCCCTTAAAAAAGTTCCCAGAGGAGGTGTGTGACTCCTCTGCTCTGGCTTCCTGGGAGCCAGAGAAATGGGGCAGGCCAGGAAGAAAGGACAGGGGCCCAGTCCTGACCTCCTTCCTGTGTCTGAGCTCAGACTGAGGGAGGGGCAGCTGAGCCCTTTATCTCTCTAGAAAGAGCATATAAGGATTCCTATATCCTGAGATGAAACTGAACCTATTTTCCATAGAAAGTGGTTGGAACGTGGTCGCTAGGATCCATTGTACAATTAGCCCAGTGTGACATGCCAGGCTATTAAGGGTTCAGTAGGCTTTGGCAGGCAGTCTGGAGGACCTGACTACCGTTGATTTTGAATGTTGCTTTTGTGGTCAGTAATTCACCCTTGCAGACAGCTGGCTTCCAGATGCTGTAGGAGCCCAGGCTGTCCCTGACTTTCAGGACGTTAGCCTCATCGTGCCTTAGTGGCAGCTCAGAGAGAGAGCTCTGCTGTGTTCCCTCCTTTGTCCTAAACTATCTTGTTATTTTAACAGAACAAAAAGAGCCTGGTGGCATTTAAAATTCTTCCTCTAGAAGATATGAACGAGTTTACCATCCACATCCTGGAAACTGTCAATGCTCATATGATCCTGAGCCAACCCATCGGCCAGGTGAGTGGTTCATGCAAAAGATAATGCTCTGGACGGCAAAGAGCATAGAAACAGCGGCGTACAAATGAGATAAGACACAGGATAAATCGGAGTTCCACTTTCTCTGGGATAAGATTTAGAGAAGAGAGAGTGTGGGGATGTATGATTTTTTTTCTTCTAAACTTAAACACCAGAAAAAGAACACTTACATATGTAGAGAACACAAAGAGAGGATTCTCTGTAACCAGGAATCGATTTCATACGGCATGCACTCTTTTATAGTCTATTATACCATCCTTTATTTTCAGAACCGAACTGCTAATCTGCGATTCCTTCTGAACCTCTGAATTGTTAAAACATTAGATTATCCCCTTTTTTGTATCACTGTTGCTATCTCTGCCCAGCCCCCTCAGTTTAAAAATTGAGAAGAAAGGGGTAGTGGGAACTTGTAATGCATATGCATAGTTAAGCAAAATAAATCTACATATTGGCTGTATTTAAAACCTAATGTCCTAATCAAGTTACCAGAATCAGAAATGAGAAGGTTGACTATTGCCAATGGAGATGAAATTAAAGCAATGATTAGCAGCTGTTTTGCCCAATTATATGCCAATAAAATTGGTAGTTTAAATGAAATGGATGAATTTTTACAAAAATATAAATGGTTCAGATTGACAGATGATGAAATAGAATATTTAATCTTAGGAAAAGAAATTGAACAAGCCATAAATATGCTCCCTAAGAAATCCCTGCAGACAGTATAAAATACTTGGTAGTCAGCCTGCCAAGACACAGCAACTACCAAACATTTAAAGAACAATTCCATTATTGTATAAAACATTTGAAAAAATAGATAAAGGAGTCCTACCAAATTCCTCTTTTTTTTTTTTTTTTGGTGAGGCAGTTGGGGTTAAGTGACTTGCCCAGGGTCACACAGCTAGTAAGTGTTAAGTGTCTGAGGCCGGATTTGAACTCAGGTACTCCTGACTCCAGGGCCTGTGCTCTATCCACTGCGCCACCTTGCTACTTGCCCCTACCAAATTCCTTTAATGACACTAATGTGGTTTTGATACCTAACCTGAGGAAAGCAAAATCAGAAAAGAAAACTATAGACTAATTTCCCTAATGAAAATTGATGCAAAAGTTTTAAATAAAATACTAGCAAGGAGATAACATTGATCACAAAGTTCATGCACTATGAGCAGGTTGAATTTATGCTAAGATGCAGGGCTGTTCAGTACTGGGGAAACTGTCAGCTTAATTGACCACATTGATAACAAAAACAACAAAAATCACGATTATATTAATAGATGCATAAAAAGCTTTTTACAAAATACAACATCCATACCTCTTAAAAATGAGAAAACATAGGAATGAATGGAGCTTTTCTTTTTGTTTTCTTGGTAGAGCTTTTCTTAAAACAATAATTATCTATTTAAAACCCAAAGCAAGCATTATCTGTCATAGGGATTAACTAGAAGCCTTTCCATGTAGATCAGAGGTAAGCAGGGATGTCTATCATCACCCTTATCATTCAGTAGTGTACTAGAAGTGCTAGCTATAGCAAGAAGACAAAGAAAAGAAATTGAAGGAACTTTGTGCAGATACTATAATAGTAGCCTTGGAGAGCCCAAGAGAATCAACTAAAAGTCTAGTTAACAATGAACAGCTCTAACACAGTTTCAGGATATAAAGTAGACCCACACATGTTACTGACAAAGTTCAGCTGCAAGAGATGGAAAGAAGAATCCCATTTAAAATAACTGCAGACAGTATAAAATACTTGGTAGTCAGCCTGCCAAGACACAGAAACCATATGAACACAGCTACAAAGCACTTCACAGAAACAGAGAGATCTAAACAGCTGGAGAAACACTGATTGCTTATGGGCGGGTTGACAGTACTTCCTAAATTAGTTAATTCAGTGCCATGCCAATGAAAATACTAAAGGATTGCTTTATTGAGGTAGAAAAAAAATTTTTAAATTCATCTGGAGGAACAAAAGATCGAGAATACCAAGAGAATTGATGAAAGAAAAAAAAAGTGAATGAAGGGAGCCTAGCAGATCTTAGTCTATACTTCACCAAAACCATCTGGTACTGGAATTTTGGTCAGTGAAATAGAGCAGGTATGCAGTATGTAGAAGTAAATGACCACAGAGACTTCATATTTGGTCTAAGCCATTGGGTACAAAAAGTCAGCTTCACCAGGACAGGGCTGGGAGGCCTGATCAGGGAGCACTTCTGGAAAAGAAACACCTCGTTTAAGTTGTGAAATATATGCTTCTTTTATAGGGCAGATTGGGGGATTGAGTAATGCCAGAATCCTAGAAATTGACAGAGTTGAAAGGCAGCAACTTAGAGTCCATCAGTCTGTTCCCTTAATTTTATAGTGGAGAGAACTTGGGTTCAGAGAGGGGGAGCCTGCCCTGTGAGACTGGTGGCAGCTGAATTAGAACTCTTCTCCTGACTTTCCCAGCCTAGTACTCTAATGTGTCTTTTTGGTTTTTTCCTTAGCTCTCAGCAGGAAGACCATCTCTCCACCCTTCTGGAATAGGGGATGCAGGAGGCTTTGGGGGAAACAGCTTTGGTGGGAACAGCCTTATGCCAGCAAATGGCCTCACTGTAACCCAGAATCAGGTAAGCCCCACGTATGTGACCCCAGTATCCTGGCTCATGTGCCCACTGATTGCAGTCTTCTAGTGCCATTCTGCCTGTGCTGCTATTTGGATTTGAACTCAGGTCCTCCTGACTTCAGGGCCGGTGTGCTAGCCATTTCATCACCTAGCTGCCCCATCTCTTTCATTTTTCAGTGAGTTAATCCCTCAGACTCAGAATCTTCCTCTCTACCCTCTTCACTGTCATTTTTTTAGAAGGGAGAATGCAAGATTCCATTGTATTTATTGTTTAATGTTTAAAATTTCCTGAATCAAAATGCAGCCTTGGACCCTCTCCTGCAACAAGTTGTCTCCCATGCATGTGTGAAGGTCATGTAGAATTCCTCTACATGCATAGAGATGCCACTGTTGGGGGGGCCCTCTGGCTGTTAGTATCACAGAACCCGGCCACCATTCCTAGGTATTTCAGTACCTGAGCCCCAGATCTGCCCCCTCCTCATTTCCCACTGAATGTCAGCCACATGACGGTGTGGTCACTTGTTACACTTCTTTTTGTTTTGTTTTGGTTTTTTGTTTTTGTGGGGCAATGGGGGTTAAGTGACTTGCCCAGGGTCACACAGCTAATAAGTGTCAAGTGTCTGAGGCTGGATTTGAACTCAGGCACTCCTGAATCCAGGGCTGGTGCTTTAGCCACTGCTTCACCTAGCTGCCCTACACTTCTTTTGATTGCACCAACACTCACATTTGGGACTCTTCCCTCCCACTCCTGGGCCTCCTCTTGCTCCTGTTCTCCCTGGCATCAAGCTGATTTCTCTTTGTTATAATCTGTAGTCCCTCGACTCCCTCACTTCCCATTCCATCTCCTCCATTCTGTTGGTACTTCCCTACAAACTCACCCTTGACCCCAGTGCCATCCACTTATCCTTGATTCTTATTGGTACCCTAGGGCCCCTGGCCCAGCCCTGCCCACTGTCCCTCACCATTTCGGGCCTATGAGCACTTGGTGCTGGATAAGCTCCCCGCTAGCTGATTAGCACTTGTTCCAGGGCTGCAGAACATCCCTATCAGCATGTCCCACACCTGCTCTTCTGAATTCATTTTTTTCTCTTGGTAGCCACACCATTTACCCAGGCTTCCATGTTCATAAAGAAGTGTCTGTTTTAAATTTATTGACTTCTTTTGTTTTTTATACAAGTTTCCTTTCCAAATATGTCCTCCCCCACTTCTCCTCCCTAGAACACCGTGATCCCTTAAAACAAACAAACAAAAAGGAGACAAAGGAAGAAAGCAGTTCAGCAAAACTAACCCACAGGCCCACTAAGTCCTACTTGATCTTGTACTGCTCCATACAGGAGGGAGGGGGCTTCATTCTGGCATCTTTTCGCCAAATGCCGTCACGATAAGGAGTCAGTGATCAGTTTTTGTTGTGGTTCTTTCCATTGACATGATTGTGGTCGTTGTGTGTGTTGTGTGAGCAGGTCCTATCAGGTACATTCCCACAACATCCTTCTAATCTTCCATTCTACTGCCATGGCCCTGACACACAGCAGCCCCCTTCCTCCCCCTCATCCCCTCTGTTCTTCACACTGCTGCCAGGATGATCCTTTCTACAAGTGACTGCTCAAATATCACAGAGACCCCAAGTGGCTTCTCGTTCCCTGCAGAGAGTTTACCCTTAGCCTGGCAGTCACAGCCCCTCTTCTCAACCTGGCTCCATTCTGACTCTCAGCTTGTATTTCTTGCTATTCTTTGCAACTTTGCAAGTTCAAGGCATGGTTTGCAGTTTGTCTGAAAAATATCCAGGGGGTGGGAGGCCTCCTAGATCGGTATGAGACAGCAGCCAAAAAACCTAATGGGTTGGATCAGTTGGCTGCCAAGGCTGCTTCCAGCACTCAGTCTGATTTCTCCCCTGCATGCTTTCTAGACCCTGCTAAGTTCTGTCCACTTCTGCCTCCTAACCCACTGTGCCCTTTGCTCACTCTGGCATGCCTGCCCTGCTTCTCTTTAAAGGCTAACTGCCCTCCTCTATAGGAAGCTTTCCTGCACAGTCTATTACCCCCTACCTCCACCCCCACACAGACCATCTCCTCAAACCTCATGTAATCTTTGTTGTGTCCCTCTCTAGGGCACTTAGAATGACTGTGTGGCTTCCACAAGTCCATCTTGGTGTCCGTGTGTGCTGGATTACAAGTTCTTGGGGGGCAGGGACTGAGTCACACAAACCATGTTTCCTGCCCAACACAGGGTGCACACATTAGGCACTTTTAAGTACTCTGTCATGTTGTCATATTAGGGTTTCCATCTGGCTTAATGGATTTTCTCTTCTTTGATGGTTCTCTCCCCAGGTGCTGAGTTTGATTAAAGCTTGCCCAAGGCCAGAAGGCATGAACTTTCAGGATCTCAAGTCTCAGCTCCACAACTTAAATGTGTCTGTAATCAAGTAAGTGCATTGCTTTCCCTCCAGCCAGGCCTCCGAAGCACACATGCAGACTTAATGTTTGGCAAGCTGAACTGCTGGGGCCATCTGAGCCATCAGGTTTAGTTGAGGTTCTTCTCTGGCCAGTAGCTGTCACGGGGTAGATCTAGGGAGTTACCTTGAGCAATAGGCCCAAACCCCAGAAGATTTTATGTGCCTGCCTTTGGGGTTTGTTCAGAAAACTGAAACGAGGCTGCAGAGCCCTGGTTTGGGGGGCAGCCAGAGTGGGAACAGGGAGACTGCCCACGGGGCAGAGAATCAAGACAGGGCTTTTACTCTCATGGCTGGCCTGAAGTGAGCTTCTCTCTCAGATTTCTGCAGTGCTTTCGCCAAGGGCTGTCCTCACAAAGCGGCTAAATGATGAACAAGCTGAAGGCAAGCGTGGGGAAGGAGCTTGCCCCAAGAATCACTCTTGTCAGTGCAGGAGGCCAAGGCCAAACCCCAATTTCAGACTTGCAGCATTTTCCACTGGGCCACATTGCTTGGGGCTCCCCATCTAGCCCATTGTGGCCACCAAGTCCATGGTCAGCCTTTGTGCTGCCCCATGAGACACCTGTGCCCAAATCTGCCTCCTCTTCTGCCTTGCATAAACAGGTTGACCAAGCTGTGGTCCGTATCAGCAGGAAGTTGGGGGAGGCCTCTGACTGGCTTCTCTCTCTTTACAAACAGTTGCATTCTCTCTCCCCTTCAGGCAAGCTGTTGATTTTCTGAGCAATGAGGGACACATCTATTCCACCGTGGATGACGATCACTTCAAATCCACAGATGCAGAGTGATTCAACAGCTGGGTCTACTTTCATGAGAGCCTCAACTCCCCCCAAGCATCGATTTGGTCTAGTGACTTGGACAAGGTTTTCCCATGGACGCTCTCAAACGCCCCCTCAGACTTTCTGCTCTCCATCTCCTTTTGATGCTCCAGTTAACACCAAGCATACTTACCAGCCAGCTAGCAAAAACTTGCAGGGGTGTTTGGACTTGGTGGAGGGAGGCCCCAGAGGAGTCAGGAAAATATTATTTAAAAGAGGGTTTGAAAACTTGTGTCTTAAAGCTTCCCTGCCTCAGGAGAAAGTGGGCAGGACTGGGTGTCGTGGGGTGAGCCAGGGAAGCAAGGTGAGCCTTGTTTGCAGGGTGTGGCTTCCAGGATACTTGCAGATGTGCTGCTCACTTCTTCAGGCACTGGGGGTGACTGGATGGATACGTGTGTGCCTATCATAGAAATGCATCATGATGCTGAAGACCATAAGGGAAGATCATTAGGTAGAGTACAAAATAAATATTCTAATCTTTGGTTAACATTTTTTTAGTGTTCCTGTTGCATTAACTCATCAAAACATTGGGGTTGAAGACTTTTCTTTTGTAAAGAAAGTTCTATCAGTGTCTTTTTGTTTGTTTGTTTTTTCTAGTGAGGCAATTGGGGTTAAGTGACTTGCCCAGGGTCACACAACTAGTAAGTGTCAAGTGTCTGAGGCCGGATTTGAACTCAGGTCCTTCTGACTCCAGGGCCAGTGCTCTATCCACTGCGCCACCTAGCTGCCCCAGTGTCTTTTGTTTTTACATCACTCATTTCTGGATATATTGAACTATTTTCTAACAGAAAAATAACTGAAAACAGCTGGTTTGGTGATACATTTTACAGTCAACAAACACTTATTAAAATGCCTACTATGTGCCAAACACTGTGCTAAGCATTGGGGCATACTAAGAAAGGCAAAAGACAGTCCCTGCCCTCAGGGAGCTCACAGTCTAATAGAGGAGAAACCTGCACTGTACAAACAGAATATAGACAGGCCACATGGAAGTAATCACCAGAGAGAAAGCACTAGCATGAAGGAAAATGGGGAAAGGCTTCCTAAAGAAGGTGAGATTTTAGCTAGGATTCAAAGGAAGCTTGCAGGCAGAGATGAGGAAGAGAGTTCTAGGCAAGAGGGACAGCCAGGAGGCTGGTGTCACTGGTTCACAGGGCACCATGAGGCTTAACAAGACTGAAAAGGTAGCAAGGGACCAACTGGTGAGGGGCTGTGAACACCCAAAAGGACTTCATCTTTGGCCTTGGGGTGGTAGAAAGCCCCTGGAGCTGACTAAATCAAGGGAGGGTTGATGTCATACTGGCTCTTTAGCTAACAATATAGCTGATTAGAGACCAGATTGGGGTGAGGAGAGACCTGAGGCAGGGAGACCCACCAGCAGGCCATTGCCATAGTGCAAGCCAAAGGCACTGAGGCCCTCCACCAGCGGGGTGGCAGCAGCCAATATTTGACTTCGTGCAGCATTCTGGCTTTCCAGTGCCCCTCTGCTAAGAGAAGAATGGTCTGGTTTTTTTTATCTGTTCTCCAGACCTCCTACTGTTTTTTCAGTTAGGAGGTTTTCTTCCTTTTTCGGTTGTTTCATCTATATTGCAACAGTCTTGTTTTATACGTTGCTCTGATTCTGCTTACTTCAATTCTACATCGGACCATACCCATCTTCCCGTAATTCTCTGAATTCCTCATTCGTCATTTCTTCAGCACAATAATATTTCATTACATTCTCAGTGCAAAATTTGTTCATCCGTTCCCTAATTGATGAATACCAATTTTGTTTCTGGTTCTTACCACAAAAAGTACTGCTATGAATATTTTGGTACATAACTCATTTTCCCTCTTTTTTTTTTTTTTTTTAAGTGAGACAATTGGGGTTAAGTGACTTGCCCAGGGTCACACAGCTAGTACGTGTTAATAAGTGTCTGAGGCCAGATTTGAACTCAGGTACTCCTGACTCCAGGGCCGGTGCTCTATCCACTGCGCCACCTAGCTGCCCCTTTCCCTCTGTTTTTAATCTCCACATACATACTTTCTTTACCTGTGGGCTTGGCATGTTTCAGCACACCTGTTTCACCTGAAATCAACATTGATCACTGCTCAATTGTCTTCTGGTATTGTCTTCACTTGTATCATTTGAATCCTGCATTTTCTTCTGGAGCTGCCTTCCCTGTTTCTCTGAATTAGAAAGGGACAATAATACATTATATTCACATGCCACATTTTGTTCAACCATTTTCCATTCAATGAACCCAACTCTTCTCTTTTTGTTGTTTACTACTACAAATATTTTTGTAAATGTGAGACTTTATAAACTGATTTTATTACTCTTGTGTGGACTTAGGCAGAATAGGAATTGAACGGATGTGATAGTTAAGACTTTAGTGTTGAAGTCCTGGGTTCTGTGTTTAATATGTCATGTGGATCTAATGGCATAGATCATCGGTGTCAAGTTCATATAGAAACAGAACCCTGTAGCCACATTTTCTTTCTTTTTTTTCACGGGGCAATGAGGGTTAAGTGACTTGCCCAGGGTCACACAACTAGTAAGTGTCAAGTGTCTGAGGCCGGATTTGAACTTGGGTCTTCCTGAATCCAGGGCCAGTGCTTTACCCACTGTGCCACCTAGCTGCCCCCACATTTTGACTTGTTGAGTTGTCTCAGTCGTGTCTGACTCTTCCTGACCCCAGTTGGGGTTTTCTTGGCAAAGATACTGGAGTGGTTTTCCATTTCCTTCTCCAAGCATATTGACTTAGAAAACCACAATTAACACTGTCACATTATGTTTTCATTTATGTCGTTAGACATTTCGCAATTATATTTTAATCTTCCTGCAACAGCACTGAGAAGTCAGTTTGACTCCTCAGGCATAGACTACAGAGGTGCTATATTGGTCCCAGCCTCATAGTGGTGCTTGGTAGCAAGAGACTTTCATCTTCTGCCCATTTAACCATCACTTAGCAGAACCAGTCATTTCTCTATTGGACTTAACAGATTCTTGTTTTCTAGAGCAGTGTTGTCACACTCAGAAATGGGGCCACAAAACCGTACATAAGGGCCTCTGGGGGTCATATATTGACTTAGGAAACCAGAACATTAACTATGTCTTACTGCATTTTTATTTTAAAAAATATTTTCTAATTATATTTTAATCTGGTTTGGCTATAATCTGGAATGCTGTGGGCTAGTGCAAACAGTGTCAAAACACCTCTTCTTGAGATCACCATTTTCCAAACTTCTTACTAATATTCTTTTGGCTACAGGATATTTTGGGGCCCGAAAAATATTGGTGGAATCCATATGTACTGATAGTCTAGGAATATGGACATCTACCCTCTGAGATAAAGGCAGGGGAGAAAATGGGCAAATTTTGGATGACTAGAATAGCATTAAGTATTTTTGTTTCCCAAAAAAATGCCTCCCAAGTATTTCTGGTACATAATTTCATGATCTATTTTAGAAGGGAAAATATCACTAGTTTTCAAAATTAATACCACTTATTCACATCATGACAATTCCGTGTTCCATGGACATCAAGCTAGGAAACGCAGTCTTAGATCACAGGATCAGAGATCTGGAATGAGACCTCAGAACCATTTGTTCACACCTGAGATGAAGGAAGGTTGTGACTTGTGGCCACACAGGTGTCAAGCCTCAGAGGCTGGATTTGAACCTAGAGCCTCTGGCTCCTGAGTTATTATTTTCCCCCACTTTACTGCCTCCCATAAAATCATGCATCTGAAAGTGTTTGAAAGCCCTGGAAGAACTATAGAAACAAAGCACCTGGGCAATTAGTTCCAACTGGGAAAGATCTGTGTGCCGAGAGCAGGGGGCAGCATTTGAGCTGGGCTCCCAGGGAAGGAAATAGGATGTCTATTGAGGTTAGGAAGGGCATGTCTGAGGAGCAGTGTGGGCAGGGAGTAGGGCATGTGAGCGGGGTAGCGAAGAGGAGGCTGGGAGGGGAGATCAGAACTGGACTCTGGAGTCCCCTGGACAGCCAGTTAGAGATTTTGGACTTTATTCTATAGGCATTAGAGAGATTTTTTTGTTTCTTAATTTCTCTGGTGCTGTAAAGTTTGCTATGTGCCTAATGAAAGAGGCAATGCAAGTATTATCCTCATTTAATAGGTGAGGTACAAAGAGGCAGCAACTTGGCTCATGCTGGGATCTTCAGGCTGACACCTTTTATTCCCTGCCCCATGGGACTACAGTGCTCAGACATATGCAGGAGGAAGATGTAATAGCATGTGTGATGCAGACTAGAAGGGAGAGAAATGGGAAGCCAGAATTTTCTGTTAATTTGGAGTTGGGGATGGTGGGGAACAAAGAGGCCTTAGGGCCTGTTCTGGGTCTAAATTTTGTGAGGCTATTGAAGTCAATGGAAATGGTTACAGTGGAGACAGATGGGAGGAACGTACAGGAAAAGAGGGAACACTGCATAAATTTGTTCCAAGATGATACCCATTTGGGGCCTTGCAGAAAGGGCTTGGCCCCAGCTCCTCTGTGCTGGCCTATATATCTGGAATCATGCTTCTTGGAAGAGAAAATTAGCTTTGTCAGTTCTGAAAATCTTAACTCAGGTCAAACTGTAATTGAAAAGTCCCTTTCATCACACAGTAAAGGAGATCTGTATATGCAGATATTTCCTCAATGGCCACTGTGTTTCTAAATGACTTAACCATCAGCATGCTAAATATTTTGGTTTCGAACCCAATCGAAAGTAAATTTGTTGAGTGGGCTCTGACCTCAATAGACCCATAAATTCTCTAATTCTAAAAATAATCAGATCCTGTTTCTTTTTTGGATCCACAGTGATAATCTTATTCAACTTCTTCATTTTGCAAATAAGAAAACAATCCCCCTTGCCCAAGGTCCCATCGGGTTACTGGAATCCAAACTTTCTGACTTCCCATCAGTAAATCAGTACCAGAGTTTCCATTTCAAGAAAAGGGAGCTTGGGCCTGGATACACCAACCACTAAGAATACAAACTCTTACATGGGTCTTTGGCAGGTTCATCTTCCCAATGCCGTTTGTGCTTGGCTTAGTATCCCAATGAATTTGTTTTCCTTACAAGGTAACATTGGCAGGAAGAAGCCAATCTAGGGTCAAAGTTTGCCACCAAGAACTAGTTACCAACAGTAACCTTTTTCCCACTTGGCTAGTAAGGGCAAAAGATTGAGTTGTCTCACCTTACCCTTTAGGCACAATGGAATGCTGACTGAACCTTTAAAATGGGCTGCTGAGAAGTATAGAGCAGTCTTACCTCCTATCTCTATGCCCCAGGCAACCTACCCCCGTACCTGAGAATGTACTGTGTTCTCATCTCCACCCCTTGGAAAGTCAGGCTTCCAGATTCATTCAATTCATGAGTCACTATCCACTGGAAGCCTGACCTGACCCATCTAATGATTAGTGTTCATAAATCCAATTCACATACAAGTCAAGATATCATCCCTGTTATTGATGTCATTGTTACTCTGAAAACAGGACAAAGAAGAAGTAAATGTTTCCTCTCTTCTCAAATGTGTGTGTGTGTGTGTATTTTTATATGTTATGTTTTGCACCCAAACTCCTTGAGGTTAGGACAATTCCTTTTGACTTTGTAACCCTAGAACCCAACACGATGCTTGGCACCCAACTTGGTGTTTAATAAATATTTGGTGGATTGGATTCTTGAATACAGAGGCTTGTGGTAGACAGGGAGAAAAGCCAGGCTGTTTATTTCTTGTATCAGCTAAGATGAAGAAAGTTCTCCTCCTGGGCTAGTCTTTGGCCTGTAGGGAGGGGCAGAATGAGAAAGCTGGGACATGAACCCTTGGATACTGTGAAGTGAGTCATTTCCACCCACTTAAGAGCAGCCCTTTCCTAATGAATCTTCTTGTCTCTGGTCTCTTCCTCTCCAGTCAATCTGGTTCATTTCTTTAAAGAATAGATTTTAATTCTCTCATTCCCCTGATCAATTATAGAATTTTAGATCTGGAAGGGACCTCAGAGATGTAGTCTGAATTTCTATAGGAAATAGGAATGCTTCCTACAACATTCTTGACAAGTGGTCGGTCCATCAGCCTCTATCTACTTAGATGATTTCAGGGATATGTTAAGGGCTAAAATTCTAGCTAGTCTGTCTAAAATATCCAATGAGTGGTCACCAATAAATTATAAGCTTTAGCAAGAGTTAGACTTTTAAGCGTTTATTAAGGAGAATAAGAATTTGGTAAAGAGAGAGAGAAAGGCCTAGATTCCTATCTATTAAGGGGAGAGTACATTTCTAGCTCCGCTCTCTACCAGCGTCCAAAGGAAAGAGCCTGAGACCAAGCGCCAGTCTCTTCCTTCCTCCTCCCAGTAGCCCACGTCATTTCCTGACGCCAAAGAAGAGACTCCTGGTCTTGCCCTCAAAGACCTTCACATCATGGGTGGAATTCTTCTACAGTAAGTCTCCAGCAGGGGGCGTCATTCCAATCGTTACAGTTAGAAATCATCATCAGCTGATGGGTTTGACTCATTCCACCTTTTTTTTTTTTTAAGTGAGGCAATTGGGGTTAAGTGACTTGCCCAGGGTCACACAGCTAGTAAGTGTTAAGTGTCTGAGGTCGGATTTGAACTCAGGTCCTCCTGACTCCAGGGCTGGTGCTCTATCCACTGCGCCACCTAGCTGCCCCTTCATTCCACCTTTAAATAGCTCTGATGGCTTCAAAATTTTGCCTTATGTTGAGTCCAAATGAACATCTGCCTCTCTGTTACTTCCACACATTGTCCCTAGAGCTACCCTTTGGCCTCAAGGAGAACAGGTTCCATCCTTCTCCCTGACTGTCCTAAAAATATTTGGAGACATCTTTGCTTCTTTCAGGTTAACTGGTGGTTTCCCATTGCCGGCCTCCTTTTTGGCCTGGCACTTTTTATCTTCTTGTTCTGTATTTAACCATTATCACATATGATCATTTCTTAGACACAGAAGTATAGAAAAGAGGATTATACATGAAACTATGAATATTATATCAGCTTGTATTTTTTAAATAATAAATTTGATATTTTTCAAAAGCTGTCCTGCTTATCTATGCCTCCTGAACCTCCTGTTCTCTTCTTTGCATTGAAAAAAATGCTACAATCTCCCTCCTTTCTTGGGGGGTAGGATGATATTTCTATTATTAGCCCCCTTTTCCCTTACAAATTCTTATTCCCCAAACTGGGGGGAAAAAAACCTCCCACAGAGCAAAAGTATAATCAAGCAAAATAAATTCAATAATTGTCTGTATCCTAAAATGTCTATCTCAATCTGCCCCTTAAATCTGCTACATCTTGGTCAGAAGGTGGGTAATATTTGTCATCATCGGTCCTTTAGAATCACAATTAGTCACTGTATCGATCAGAGTTCTTATGTCTTACAAAGTCTTTACAGAGTTGTCGCTGTTGTATAAATTGTTCTGGGACTGATCTGCTACATGTCACTCTGCATTAGTCCATACAAGTCTTCCCAGGATTCTCTGGAGCCATCCCTTTCAAAATTTCTTACAGCACAATAATGTTCCATTTTATTAATATGCCATAATTTGTTCAGTAATTTTGCAATTGATTGTGAATTCTTTGCTCCAACAAAAGGCATTTATTATATACTTTGTGATAACTATTTCATGAAGGAGTTCTTGATGCTGGTGTCCAGTAAAATCTCATCCTGGTGTGGAGGTGATTTGGGATTTTCCAAGGCTTTGCTAGCAGAATGTGTACTTTGGCAGGGCCTGCCAAACTGCAAAGACTTCAAGTTTGGTTTACTTGTGTATAATGCAACAAACTTGGTCATCTGTGGCTTAGTCTCACTGAGGCTGGAGAGGCTCCCCTGTAACTTGGCTGCAGGAGGAGGAATGGTTGACCATCATATCACTCAATGACCCACACAGTTGTAGAAAGGTTCTGGTCTCTGTCAGTGGAAAGATGGCTCACCTTGAGGAGAACACATATCCCTGAAGTTGTGTATATGTCATATCCCTCATACTATAATACTATACTATAAACTCCTTGAGGACAGGGACTAAGTCTTACTATCTCTGTATAAAGGAATTGAGGGGATTGAGTAATTGTGGGCATTGGTTAAAAGCACACTTTCTCCATCTTGTGACTCAATTCTGGAATTAGCTCAGTTCTCTTTCTTTTTTTCTTTTTCTTTTTTTTTTCTTTTGGTGAGGCAATTGGGGTTAAGTGACTTGCCTAGGGTCACTCAGCTAGTAAGTGTTAAGTGTCTGAGGCCAGATTTGAACTCAGGTCCTCCTGACTCCAGGGCTGGTGCTCTATCCACTGTGCCATCTAGCTGCCCCCTCAGTTCTCTTTCTATTCAGTTACAGGTCTGGTCCAAATTCTGTCTTGTGAGAAAACTTTATTCAATTGTGGGAATTGGGAGAAAACCTTATTCCACTGTTTGCACCTAGCCCTGTGTGGCTGGGAAGCTGGCCCACCTCTACCTGTTGATCAGGGATCCTTAACTAAAGACCCAGGTTATGCTGACCAGAAACCCGGTCAGATGTGAAGATTGATGCAAGGACAGAAGGGCATGGCTGCTGTGGTCCACAGGTCATGAAGAGTCGGATACGACTTAACAGCTGAACAACAATAGCAACAAGAAGTCGATTTTAACTAAAGTGTTTGATAACCAGGTTAAACGTTACTTCTCTGTAGCCATGTTTACACTAACAAAGTCAGTTCAACAAGTATTACATGCTTGCTTTGTGTAAGACTCTGTGTTAAGTATTGGAAATACAAAGAAAGGTGACCTCAGTAGTCTTTAAATAAATGTAAAAAGTAGGGGAGCAGCTAGGTGGCACGGTGGATACAGCACCAGCCCTGGATTCAGGAAGACCTGAATTCAAATCTGGTCTCAGACACTTGACATGTACTAGCTGTGTAACCCTGGGAAAGCCACTTAACCCTCATTGCCCCCCACACAAAAATAAATAAAAAATAAATGTACAAAGTACAAGTAACAAGCAGAAGAACATATAGATCCTGAAGCAAATATGACCATAGGTGTCAACACGGTTTGATGTGTTTCTGGCAATATAACAACAATAATAGTTAACATTTATTTAGCACTTACTGTGTACTGGGCACTGTGCTAAGCACTTAAAAAATATTATCTCATTCGATCCTTACAATAGTCTGGTAGGTAGGTGTTGTTATTATCCCCATCAATCCATACAAGCTTTCTGAGTTTTCTCTGTAACCATTCCCTTCATTATTCCTCACAGCACAATAGTATTTCTATATTCCATCACATTTATATGCCATAACTTATTCACTCCCCAGTTGATGGGCACCCCCTCAGATTCCCTCCCTTTGCCCCTGAAAAGAGAGTTGCCATATTTTTTATACCCATTTGTCATTTTCTTCTTTCTTTGATCTCTTTGGGGCTACAGATTTAGTAGTCATATTGTTGGGTCAAAGGGCATAAACATTTTAACAAACTTTGGGGGCCTGGTTTTATGTTGCTTTCGTTCATATCTCCATCAACAGTGCATTAAAGTACCTGTTTTTCCACACCCCCTCTCCAGAACTTTTTATTTTCCTATTCTGTCAATTTTGTCAATCCTAATGGGTGATGTGAAACCTTGTAGTTGTTTTCATTTGCATTTCTTAAATTATTAGTGACATGGAGCATTTTAAAAATATGACTACTGACTGATAACTTGGATTTCTTCCTCTGAAAATTGCCTATTCTTATCCTTTGACCATTTATCAATTAGGGAATGACTTTTATTCTTATAAATTTGAATCAATTCCCTATATATCTTAGGAATGAGACCTTTACAGAGAAACTTGCTGCAAAGCTTTTCCCCCATTCTATTGCTTCACTTTTTTTTTTTTTTTGGTGAGGCAATGGGGGTTAAGTGACTTGCCCAGGGTCACACAGCTAGTAAGTGTTAAGTGTCTGAGGCCGGATTTGAACTCAGGTCCTCCTGAATCCAAGGCTGGTGCTTTATCCACTGCACCCCCTAGCTGCCCCTATTACTTCACTTTTTTTTTTTTTTTTTAGTGAGGCAGTTGGGGTTAAGTGACTTGCCCAGGGTCACGTGACTTGCCCAGGGTCACACAGCTGGTAAGTGTTAAGCGTCTGAGGCCGGATTTGAACTCAGGTACTCCTGAATCCAGGGCCGGTGCTCTATCCACTGCGCCACCTAGCTGCCCTATTACTTCACTTTTTAAAAAATATTTTTTAAAAAATACTTTCTGTTTCTTACATAATCAAAGTATCCCATGTATGCCTTTCCCTCCCCTTCAGTTACAACCATTCCAAATGACAAATAGTGTTTTTTCAGAAAGGAAAAAAAAAAAAGCCAGTACAACTGATATTGATACATTGAAAAAGTCTGACCATGTGTAATGTGTAACACCTATAGACCTCCTACTTCCACAAAGGGGTAGGTTGGGAGTGTTTTCTATTTATTCATTTGAGGTCCACTTGATGTTTATAGTTTTGTCTCATTTACTTTTGATTTTTTTGTTGTTGTTTTTGGGGTTTTTTTTTGCAGGGGCAATGGGGTTAAGTGACTTGCCCAGGGTCACACAGCTAGTAATTGTCAAGTGTCTGAGGCTAGATTTGAACTCAGGTACTCCTGAATACAGGGCCGGTGCTTTATCCACTGCGCCACCTAGCTGCCCCTTACTTTTGGTTTTTTGGTGTTATGTTCTTTTAATTTACATTGTTGTAGTTTCTGTGTATATTGTTTTCTTGGCTCTGCTTACTTCCCTCTGCATCAGTTCATAAAGATCTTCCCATGCTTCTCTGTATTCATCACATATATAATTTCTTTTCTTTTTTTTTTTTTTCGTGAGGCAATTGAGGTTGTGACTTGCCCAGGGTCACACAGCTAGTAAATGTCAGATGTCCGAGGCCGAATTTGAACTCAGGTCCTCCTCAATCCAGGGCTGGTTCTTTATCCATTGTGCCACCTAGCTTCCCCACATATATCATTTCTTACAGCACAGTAATATTCCATAACATTCATGTACCAGTTTGTTTAGCCATTCCCCAAATGATAGGCATCTATACATTGTCCAATTCTTAGCTATCACAAATACTGCTGCTATAAATATTTTGGAGTATATGGGGACTTTTCTCCTATTAATGGATTTCTTGGGACATAAACTCAGTAATAGAGTCTTTGGTTCAAAGGACATGGACATTTTAGTCACTTTATTTGCATAATTTCAAATTGATTTCCAAAATGGTTGTACCATTTCACAGATCCACCTATCTTTCCACCACCCTGCCAACATTAACTGTTGCCTTTTTTATCAATCTGTAGGATGAGGTTGTTTTGATTTGCATTTCTCTTATTATTAATGATTTGTAACTTTTTTCATATGGTTGTGACTACAGTTGTTGGGATTTTTTTTTCTTATCCTTTGGCCATTAATCTATTGGGGAATGACGATTAATCCTATGTATATTTATTGTTTATATATCTTGTATACCACACCCTTATCAGAGAAATATGGAAATAGTTTTTCCTTCCTTCAACCACTTCCCTTTTTATTCTAGATACAGTGTCTGTGCAGAAGCTTTTCACTTTCAAGTTTCCTTTTCTCCTGTAGAAACAGTATTATGTTCCTTTGGTTACTTAATTTTTTTTTAAGTGGCCCTGTTCTTACTGGGTCTCTTCCACTTGCTCCTGATCCCCATCTCCTTGTTTGATATTCCTCCTTCTTCTCCTCTTCAACTACTCCTGTTCCTTAGTTTTTGCATTTCAATTTTTTTGTGTCCCTTTCTAAAAATGATTTCTCTGACTCTCTTCATTATTTTTTCTTTCTGTTTATTCTAGATCCTCATCCTCTGATTCATGATTCCTATAATTATTTGGTCTCTCTCTCTTTGTATTTTTCATGCAATTAAAGATTCCAAGGTACTCATTCCGGGCTCTCCCCTATAGAGGCTTTCTGCCACTACCTTGTGGATTCCCCTTTTCCATTGTGTCTAATTTCCAGGAGAATGGCAATGGTTGTTGATGTCAGAGAGGACACTGTCACAAGCTAAGGGCCTTTCCCTATCATATCCCTGATTTTGCAGTCCACCACTGATTTATATTCTCTCTTCTTTTTTTCTTCTTCTATATTTGCCTGGAAATCTCCCAAACGACCTTAGAGTTAGTGAGCATCAGCTTCTGGGTTTTTGTTTTTTTTACTTTTTTTTTTTTATGGATTTGGGGTGTTCTTGACCTTGGAGACAGCTGAAGTTACTTTGTCTTTGGAACATAATTTCTGTTTTGGAGAGATTTGAGAGGTTGTGGGAATTGGAAAAAAAAAATGTTTAGTTTGCCCTCTCTCTGCTTCACCTCCAATTTTAGCTGCATTGGTTTTGTTTACCAAAACTTTCAAATTGTATGTAATTAAAACTGTCCATTTTGCCTTCTGTGATCCTATCTCTCATTTTGTCATGATCTCTTCCCCTATTCATAGATCTTTCTTTAATTTTTTTACAGTCACCCTTTATGCCTGAGCCATGCACCCACTTGGAACTTACCTTGGTATACAGTATGAGATGTTGGTCTATACCTAGTTTTTGCCAGAATGCTTTCCGATTTTCTTAACGGTTTTTGTCCAAAAGTGAGTTATTTTCCCAATAGCTAGGATTTGGGAACTTAACAAACACTAAGCTGCTGTACTCATTTGTTTGTGTATTATGTACTAATCTGCTCCACTAATCAACCACTATTTCTTTTTTTTTTTTTTTGTGAGGCAGTTGGGGTTAAGTGACTTGCCCAGGGTCACACAGCTAGTAAGTGTCAAGTGTCTGAGGCCAGATTTGAACTCAGGTCCCCCTGAATCCAGGGCCGGTGCTTTATCCACTGCACCACCTAGCTGCCACTCTCAACCACTATTTCTTAACTAATACCAAATTATTTCAGTGATTACTAATTTGTAGTACAATTTGAAATCTGTTACTTCTAGGCCCCTTTCATTCCCACTTCCCCCCCATTATTTCCCTTGATATTCTTGACTTTTTGTTTTTCTAAATGAATTTTCTTATTATTTTTTCTAGCTCTATAAAGTGATGCTTTAGTAGTTTGATTGGTATGGTACTGAATAAGTATATTAATTTAGGTGATATTGTCAGCATTATTATATTGGATTGGCCTAATTCCCAATTATTTAGATGTCTTTATTCAGGTAGCTATGTTGATATGGTTCCTGTGAGTGTCTTGGTATATAGATTCCAAAACATTTTATGGCTAATATAGGTTTTTTTTTCATATAAATATTTTATTATTTTCCAGTTACATGTAGAGATAGTTTTCAACATTTGTTTTTGTAAGATTTCTAGTTTCAAATTTTTCTCCTTCCCTCCCCCTCCCCAAGACAACAAGTAATCTGATATAGGTTATATATGTACAATCACATTAAACACAATATAGTTTTTTAAAATGGAATTTCTTGTTCTTTTTAATCTGGGCAATTTATAATTTTATAAATACTTATTTATTTCATTTAGATTGTCAGTTGTATTATCTAATTGGGTAAAATAGTTCTTTTTTTTTTTTTTGGTGCAGCAATGAGGGTTAAGTGACTTGCCCAGGGTCACACAGCTAGTAAGTGTCAAGTGTCTGAGGCCAGATTTGAACTCAGGTCCTCCTGAATCCAGGGTCTGTGCTTTATCCACTGTACCACTCAGTTGTCCCAACGGTTTAACTTTTTTTTTTTTAAGTGAGGCAACTGGGTTAAGTGACTTGCCCAGGGTCACACAGCTAGTAAGTGTTAAGTGTCTGAGGTACTCCTGACTCCAGGGCCGGTTCTCTATCCACTGCGCCACCTAGCTGCCCCCCAATGGTTTAACTTTAAAAAAAAAAACAACTACTAGTTTTATTTATTAACTCAATTGTTTTGCTTTTAATCTTGTTAATCTCTTTTTTGATTCTGAGATTTCTGTTTAGTAGAAATTCTTTTAAAAATGTATAAGTTTTCTAGGGTTTGGTTTTTTTTTAATATTGCTTGCTCAATTTGTTGATCTGTTCTTTTTCTTCCTTTTTTAAAAATGAAAGTGTTTAGAGATATGTTTTCTCCCAAAGACTGCTTTGGTTGCATCCACAAAATTTTGGTGTTATTTTTTTTTTGTGGGACAATGAGGGTTAAGTACTTGCCCAGGGTCACACAGCTATTAAGCCACCTAGTTGCCCCTAGTTGTCATTATTTTTAATGAAATAATAAATTATTTCCATGATTTGTTACTTTACACACCCATTCTTTAGGATTAAGTTATTTTGTCTCCAATTAACTTTTTTTTTTTTTTTGGCGAGGCAATTGGGATTAAGTGACCTGCCCAGGGTCACACAGCTAATAAGTGTCAAGTGTCTGAGGTTAGATTTGAACTCAGGTCCTCCTGACTCCAGCTGGTGCTCTATCCACTGTGCCACCTAGCTGCCCTTTCCAATTAACTTATTTATTTATTTAGCCAGGCAATGAGGGTTAAGTGACTTGCCCAGGGTCACACAGCTAGTAAGTGTCAAGGGTCTGAGATTGGATTTTGAACTCAGGTCCTCCTGAATCCAGGGCCGGTGTTTTATCTATTGTGCCACCTAGCTGCCCCCCAATTAACTTTTAATCATTTCTCCAGATATTCTTTATTGAATATAATTTTATTGCATTATGGTCCATAAAATGTATGCTGAATAATTCTGATTTTTTCTATTTGTTTTGAGGTTTTTATGCCCTAATACAATATCAATTTTTAAGGTGCCATACACATCTGAATAATATGTATATACTTTTTATTCCCATTTAGTCATGTCCAGAGATTTATCATATCTAACTTTTCCAGACTTTATTTAGATTCTTATCTCTTTTTTGTTAGATTTATATAGATCTTATAGAGGTAAATTGAGCCACCCCACTGTTATAGCTTTACTGTCAATATTTCTCCCTGAAATTCATTTAATTTCTTTAGATATTTATACACTAAGCCATTTGAAATGCAGCATATATATTTAGGATTTTATTTATTCATTGCTTATAGTACTTTTCAGCAAAATAGTTTTCCTATTTATCTCTTCACTTTGTTTGAGATCATCATTTCTACCACCATCTTTTTTTTAGTCAAGGTAAAGTACAGTGGATTTTGCCTCTGCATGCATCTTTCTATTTCAAATGTGTTCCTTGTAACCAACATACAGAGTGTCCCAAAAGTCTTAGTGCAATTTTAGACTTCAATAGTTTTAAAAGCTTAAAACTACTCTAAGACTTTTGGGACAACCTTATATTATAAGAGTCTGCTTTTTGATACATTCTACTATTGTATCCAGTCTTAGAGATGAATAGAAACAATTAATATTCACAGTTAGGATTGTAATTGTGTATTTCTCTCCATTTTATTCTTTTATACTTTCCCTAATCTTAGTTTCCTACTCCTTATTTTTTTCTTTTTCTTTTTTTAAATAGGGAAATGAAAGAGAAGAGTGAATTCAGAAACAGAATTCCAGGTTTGGTGTAATCTGCTTCTGCTCCCTTTCCCCTCTTTCTGTCATCTAGAGACAACTAACTAATAGGCTCATATTCTTTCTATCTTTTCTTTTAAGTCCCTCTTCAAAGTCCACCCTCCTTAGAAAGCTGTTTTATGTAAGACATCCCTCTTTAAATGTATCTTCCCTTTTATTCCCTCTTGTCCATTATCCCCTTTGCCTCCTCTTTTTATTTTTAAAGCTATTTTTACTTATTTCATTAAATATTTCCCAAGCACGGTGCTAAGCACTGGGGATACAAATTTTAAAAAGCAAGGCAATCCCTGTCTTCAAAGAGTTCATATTCATTTTTATTTAATTTTTTTCACTTAACAAAAATCTATTATTTTCCTCCCACTTCCCCCATTGGAGAAGAAAAAAGAAAAACAAAAACTATTTTAAACAAATAAGCACAGTCAAGCAAAATAAATTCTTGTACTGGTGATGTCCAAAAAATTTTGTCTTATTCTGCACCACCCTAAGTGGATCATCTCCCTCCCCACCAGGAATTGGACAGCATATGTCACCAAGAGTCCCCTGGAATGGTACATGGCCATTCATTGCTCAGAGTTCTTGCGTTTTTCCAAATTCTTTGCCTCTACAGTCATTGTTGTTATTGCATAAATTGTTCTGTTTCTGGAAGGACCTTATACTCTAACAGGGAAAGACAGCACACATACGGGAGTGATGGGCAGGGAAGGGTATTTTGGCCTGGCTGTTTTGACCACAGGGATGCTGAGTGAAATCAATGGACCACTAATTGGCACACCCTTTTCTAGGAATGGTAGTAATGAATTCACTACTGCTCCCAGAACAAGACTTGGAAAGGATGTGGAGTATGCCAGGGGCAGCATGGCATGAAGATGCCAAGAGAGCAACAGCTGGACTAGATAGAGTGAGCCCTCATCAATCAGAAACCCAGGGTGGGATCTGAAGCTCAGGAGCACGGGAGTGTGAGGATGACTGGAGGACAGTAGTGTGTAGGGTCTGAATCTCTGAGTCAAGAGCTGTTCTCCCCACCACCAAGCCACCCCTCCTTCCCAAGCTGCTTCTGAGATGGACACCTGGGAACAGTGGGAAGCTGGTGGAGTTGTCATCTTTGGTTGGAGTCCTTGCTGTTGTGGCCTCATCCATCATCTGAATGGTTTGCTTGAGCCAAAGGTATCCACGCACTCATAGTCATGGTCATAGTAGGAAAGTATGGTCTCTTCCATCTTCTTGATGGTTTGCTTGATATCTCCGTCGGGATTCTCATAGTTGTGGTCGGAG
Organism: Dromiciops gliroides; assembly: GCF_019393635.1. Lineage (NCBI taxonomy): Eukaryota > Metazoa > Chordata > Mammalia > Microbiotheria > Microbiotheriidae > Dromiciops > Dromiciops gliroides. The sequence continues at coordinate 604,531,151 of NC_057863.1, forward strand.
TCATCTGCAGATTCCCTCTGCTCTGTACCGGCCCCAAAGAAGGTAAATGATCAAGGCATGATATATTTCTGAAGGCTTGGAGTTTTCAGAGAAATGACCTCTACCTCATCTCTAGCCCCTGACCACATGCCCCCCCACCTTGCCTTGTCTTGCTACCCCAGCCCATCCCATCCACTCCACACTGGCTCAACTCCCCACCCACTCCATTTGTTCATCTCCCTCCTTCATCTAAGCCATCCCCTTCCACTAAACAACCGCTGGAAAACCTCCCTCTCATCCCTCACCTTTGGCCCCTTCATGAAGACTCCCCAAATTGAATTCTTCTTTCCCACTGTGGACAGAGCTCCCCTTGCTCTTCTCCTAGGCTTTATCTCAAAGTGTACTCAATGTTTTCTTTGCCTAGTATTTTTATAAGATTTAGCATTGGAAGGGACCCTTAAAGGAAATTGAACCTAACCTCCTCATTTTGCAGATAAGAACATTGAGGCCCAGAGTTGTGAAGTGGCTTGCTGAAAGTCACAGATAAAGTAAATGTTGGAGCCTAGATTATAACCCTGGTCTTCTAACCCCAAATTCCCAACTGTCTGTTGTGTGTATGTATGCACAAATATGTGTGGGCACACACACACATGTACATATATGCACATACATGTGTCTGTGTATGTGTGTAGGTGTGGACAATATGTTCCAAAAGTCTTGGTGCGGTTTTAAGCTTTAACAGCTTAAAACCATTAATATAAAATGTTAAGATAAGTCCATATATATATATATACATATATATATATTTATATTATCTGTAATGTTCCAATGGCACTAAGACTCTTGGCATACCTCATACATGTAATTTACCATATGGATTTGCCTTTACTCATTTCTCTGTCAGTGGGTCTGGTTCCCATGCCCAGCTTAGTGTCACAAACAGAGATGGTAACAGTGAATAACAGTGGGCAAGATGGCTATCTGCCAACTCCGGTATTCCAAACGTGGATTTTAGTTCTCTCACTTCTATCTGTGCAGTATCAGACAAGTCACTTCTCTTCTGGACCTTCAAGTTCCTTATCTGTAAAATAGGGGTGATACTTTGGCCCGTCTGAAATCAGAGGAATCTATGCCACCGCTGAGAGGCCATCCTACTGCCCTGAGTAGGTTTGAGAAGCTCTAGAGCAGGTGTTGTTAACTTGGGGGCTGAGAATCTGTTATCTCAATTATCTTGATAACTATTTCGGCATAATTGGTTTTCTTTGTAATCCCTTGTATTTTTATTTTATGTGTTTGAAAACATAATTCTGAGAAGGTCCCATGGTGTGCACTAGACCGCCAAAGTGTCAGCCCACATTTCTGCTCCTGGGTCTGGTCCCTACCTGCTCTCCTCTCCTCCTTCCCTATAACAATCCTGGGTGGAATTGCATGGATAAGAGGAGGCAGAGTTTGGGATTCATATAACTTTCTGGGGAACCCTCTGCAACCCTCATGAGGTTGGGCCCTGAGGGAGGTCACTGGTGATATACCTGGGCTCTTTCTCAGGTCCTTCTGAATTTTGCAGTATCTAGGCTTCTGGGTATACAGATCTGAGCAGCACTTGGAGAACTGTGGCAAGGTTGAGGCTCTGGTGTTTTTGATGGGGGGTTCAGGCAGCTTCATTGAGACCATTCTCTCTGACTGTGGGGGTTGCTTAGGCTGTGGATAGGAAAGAAGAGCTGGCAAAATCAGCCTCAGCACAAGAAACCAGGCAGCAGTCCTAATTAAAAGCAGGTGCGTGGGATTAATTAAAATCAAGCAATGAAGTCCAAGAAAAATATGAAAATCAAGGGGGCAGGGTTCATGAGAGTGGGTCTGCTTCCTGGGAAGATGCTGGTGTTTCAGGAGGTAGGGGGTGATCTGAGACAGGTTACTGGGGGACAGATGGGTGGTGGCAGGGCCAGTTTCTCTGAAGTCTGTGCTCTGAGTTCTCTTGCTGGATACTTACAGCTATAGGCTCAAAGGAGTGGGAAGAAGAAGAGAAGGGAAAAGAAAAAAACGGGAAAGGGAAGCTAGTCTTGCTGTTCCCCATAAGTATCATTCTGACCTTAGAGGTCAGACTCCTAAAAAGCTGGCTGCCTCTGCTTCCTTACCACCCCACTCACTCTGTGTTCTATGATTTGACTTTTGCCCATAATTTCCCTGAAACTGCTCTATCCAAAGTCATTAATGACCTACTAGTGACAAAAGCCAAAGGCCAGGGCAGCTAGATGGCGCAGTGGATAGAGCACTGGCCTTGGAGTCAGGAGGACCTGAGTTCAAATCCAGCCTCAGACACTTAACACTTACTAGCTGTGTGACCCTGGGCAAGTCACTTAACCCCCATTGCCTCACTTAAAAAAAAAAAAAAGCCAAAGGCCTTTCTCTTTCAGTGGTCATCTTCCTTGAGTCTACTGCTCCCCTCCCCCTCCCTCCCCTCTCCTAGGATTTCTCCTGGTTCTCCCTACCTCTTTGGCTGCTGCTCCTTTTCTGTCTTCACCAGCTTTACAACCTACCCCTTGATTGCGGTCATCCACCCCACAGCTTCTGTCTTTGTCCTTCCTCTGTCTTTCTCTACTCTTCTTACTTGGGTGATCTCAATCACTCTCATGACGTCAACTATCACCTTTGCACCCACAAGAACCAAATGGGTATTGCCAGTGCCAAACTCTTCCCTAAACATACTCAACATGTGCAAAACAGAATTTATCTTTCCCTGGAAACCTTCCCCTCTTCCCAACTTCCCCACTACTGTCAAGGGGACCATCAGCCTCCCAGTCACCCCTGCTCACAACCTCTGTTTCATCTTCTCCTTTGCATTTACCTCATGTATCTACTTTATTTTTGTTTTTGTTTTGTGTGGCAATGGCGATTAAGTGACTTGCCCAGGGTCACACAGCTAGTAAGTGTCAAGCGTCTGAGGTCAGATTTGAACTCAGGTCCTCCTGAATCTAGGGCCGGTGCTTTATCCACTGCGCCACCTAGCTGCCCCTTTATGTATCTAATTTAGTGTTAAATATTGTCATTTCTGTATTCATAACATCTCATGTCTGATCCTTCTACCATTCAACACTAGCTCATGCCCTCATCACCTCTCTCCTGGACTACTGCCTTAAGTCTCTTCCCATCCCAGTCCACCTTCCATTCAGCTGCCAACACAATCTTCCTAAGACCTAAGTATATTAGGTCTGACCATGCCATCAACCCTGTACTCAAACTCTAGTGGCTCCCTATTACTTCTAGGGTCAAATATGAAATCCTCCCCTATTTAAAGCCCTTTTCAATCAGGACTCTTACTAGCTCTTCTGTCTTCATACACTTTAGTCCCCTCTATTAGGTGGTGCATTGGATAGAGCACTGGGCCTGGAGTCAGGAAGACTCATTTTCATGAGTTCAAATCCAGCCTCAGACATTTACTAGCTGTGTGACCCTGGGAAAGTCACTTTGCCCAGTTGCCTCCGTTTTCTCATCTGTAAAACCAGCTGGAGAAGGAAATGGCAAACCAGTGCAGTATCTTTGCCAATAAAACCCCAAATGGCATCATGAACACAACTGAAATAACTCAACAACAACCACCTCACTCTATGGTCCATGTACCTTGGCCTTGGTGTTCTTTGAACAAGGCAGGCTATGTCCCATCTCCATGCCTGCAATTTCTCTTCATTTCCACCTCTTAGCCCTGGCTTCCTTGAAGACTCCTGCTGCTAGCACCTTCCCTCTGTGAATGTTTCTTTTTTTTTTGTGGAGCAATGGGGGTTAAGTGACTTGCCCAGGGCCACACAGATAGTAAATATCAAGTGTCTGAGGTCAAATTTGAACTCAGGTCCTCCTGAATCCAAGGCTTTTGCTTTATCCACTGCACCACCTAGCTGCCCCAATGTTTCTAATCTATCCTGTATACATCTTGTTTATATACAGTTGCTTACATGTTGTCTCTCCTCCTTGAGGGCAGGACCTGTCTTTTGTCTTTCTTTGTATCCTTTGAGCTTAGGACAGGGCCTGGCACAAAGTAGATGCTTAATAAAGGCTTGCTGACCGATTGATTGAACTCCAGTTTCCTGTTTCAAATAGCTTTATGGATATCTCCCACCTAGATATCCCACAACAGCTCAAAATTAACATGTTCAAAACTGAACTCATAATCTCTCTCCCCCAACCCTGTCCGTGTTCCCAACTTCCCCGTTTCTACTGATAGTACCATTATCCTACCACTCATGTATGCTCAAAACCTCAGAAACACTGGTGAGAAGTGACTCAATACAGTGGAAAATGACCTGGATCCTTAGCCAGAGGACCTGAGTTCAAATTCCAGCCCTACCACTTAGTAGCTGTGCAGCATCGATCTAGGCACAGCCCCTGTGGACTTCAGTTTCCCCATCTATCAATGAGGGGGTTGGGCTAGATGGCCTGTAGACCTATGATTCTGTGCCTCTTCTTTCTCTCCCCATATCCAATCAGTTATCAGGCCCCCTATCTTTCCCCATCTGTTTCCTTACTTCTGTTCTCAATGCCAGGAGCCTACTCCATGTTCTCACAACTCCTCATCTGGAGTCCTGCAGTCACCTCTTAACTGGTCAGCCTGCCCCTAGCATCTCTCCCCTCTCCAGCTGCCAAAGAACTCCAGTCACACCACTCCCTGTCTCCATTGCCTATCAAACCCAGGCCGGGGTGGGGTAGGGGTTCGAAACCTGAGTCATCCTGGATTCCTCACTATCTCTCACCCCTCATTTCCATTTATTTATTTTTTATGTGCAGGGCAATGAGGGTTAAGTGACTGGCCCAGGGTCACACAGCTAGTAAGTGTCCAGTGCCAGGCCAAATTTGAACTCAGGTCCTCCTGAATCCAGGGCCAGTGCTCTATCCACTGCGTCACCTAGCTGCCCCCACAAATATTTCTTTTATAAAAGCTAATGTGGTTGAATGGAACTGGGATGTAGGGGACGCCTAAAATCTGGGGAATACAAAAAGTGGGGACTTGAGCCAATGGCAGAGAAACCAGACACCCCTAAAGTCACTTAAGGGTCCCAGAGAATCCTAAGGGGAGGATGGAGATGAAATACATTGGCCTTTAGGCTGTGAGGATGGAATGTCTATGACATTACTCTCTCCACCTGGTTCTATGGCTTTCCATATGTTATCCTCTCCCCCCCTCAACCCCTGAATATGCTTTCTTTCACTCTTCTGCTTGCTAAAATCCTTTCCCTCCCCTCTCCCCAGCATACCAATCCATCCCTTAGCACTGGCCTCTCAGATACTCACCTTGGCTGAGCTGCTGCACTTTTGCTTGGTTTTGGGGGGCCTGGGTGGAGGGGGCTGGGCACCAAAGTCCTGCAAGGTCCGAAGTTTGTAGTAGAAGGTATCTGTCAGTTCTTCCACTGTGGAGATTAACAGTGGCTCTCCTTGCTTCTTCAGTGGCTCACTGATGGCCACCACAGTCAGGTCTAGCCATCTGGGGGGGATCTCAAAACCCACTCTGGGGTCAGTGGATAGACTGACGGTCAGGAAGGGCTCTGTGATCTTCTCCTCCAGCCGTAGGCCAAGTAAGGAGAACAATGGGTCCTCAGAAAGGGAAGGGTCCTTGCTTAAGACCTTGACCTCACAGGGCAGTGAGACCTGGGTCATTAGGTTGGCCAGACTGTAGCGTCTCCCATCGTTCATCTCTTCCACAAAGCCACAAGGGGAGTAGAGGGGCAGCAGGAACTCTTCCTTTTCCTTGCTCTGTTCATCCTCTTCCTCCTCCCCAGCCAGATCACTTAGTCGATTACAGACCAGAACCTCTCCATCAGGGCCCTCATTCTTCCCCAATACCTCTACTCGGTCACCTCTGAAAAGGGAAGGGGAGGTGGAGTCACCCTCCTCACCCTCCCAATCTTGGGTGGCCACCACATGCAGTGGGAAACCGGGTGCCAGAGCAGCCAGGAGGTCAAAAGCTGTATGGAATTCTTGGGGCCGGCGCCTCAATTTTCCCTGGTAGGCTCCTGAGATGAAGAAGTGCCGAGGGGTCTTCCGGCTCCTACTGGACGCCAGGACCCACCACGGTGAGGAAGTTGGGCCATGAATCGTTAGCTCCTCTCCTTTCTTCAGGGACCTATGAAAGACGGGGGGACCATCGGGGATCTCTAGGATCTTTACCCACATTGGGAAGGGCCCCCCCTGGGCCAAGACCTCACTGAGCAGCAAAGGTTTGATGAAGTATTGTTGAAGATGTTCTGAGGAGGCAGTCACGTCCTCCACATCCACCTCCAGGGTAGACGGGATCTTCACAATGTTTCTCCGCACTGTGGAGGGAGGTGAGGGTCAGACCCCAGGCCCTGGTGACACCACCCTCTGCCTACAAGCCCCAGAAGTATCTTGTCCCCTCCCTGCCAGGCCCTGTCCTGGCAAGGCCCAGCATCCCAAGCCATCCTTCCCTTTCCCTCTTTACAAAAGGAATGGCCCAAGAAGCAGAACCATCGTATGGAGGAGTTAGAAGGGTCCTTAGAAGTCAGGTGAACCCCACCAGCTCATTTTACAGAGGGGGAAACTGAGGCCCTGAGAAGGGAAGAAATTTACCCCCAGATGGCTTCCATGGGGAGAGTGAGAACTGGAAGGAATATTAACCATCATCTACCCCAAACCCACCATGTTACCAAGATGGAAACAAGTCCAGAGACCACCCTTGGTCTTATGGGGAGTAGCAACAGGCTTGGCTTTTCACAAAGGTCCTCTGGCTCCACATCCCATGCCCTGCACCACACGGGCCGAGCAACTTAATGCTCCCTAACAGCTTCCCACGTTTCACAGGGATCAGTTGAATGGGCATGGATGGATTGTGTCTGCAGACCTCTTGCCCTGGTGGGGCTGCCTGGGATGCAGAACCCTATGGAAATGAGGGAAGCTGGTCCAGTTTCCAAAAGTCCCTAGTTGCGACAGACCCACAAACACTCTGTTTCCTCTACTTTCCACTCATTCTCCCTGTACCACTTCTGTGAGGCCTTGAGGGTAAAAGGGAGGGAAGCTCACAGAGGGGAGGAAGGGGACACATCTAGTGATTGGGTCCCTCCCTCCCAATTTGAGACCCCTCCAGGATCCTCGTCCAGACTTGCTGTGCTTCACAAAGCTCTTTCTTCACAACCATCTTATGAGGGAGGAAATGTCAAGATTTCTCTGCCCATTTACCAAAGAAAAAACTAAGGCTTGGAGTAATGAAGCAATCTGGTCATGGTAGACAGAGCTCTGGACCTGGAGTCAGGAAGACCTGAGTTCAACTTGGACACTCACTAGCTGTGTGACCCTGGACAAGTAACTTAACTTGTTTGCCTCAGTTTCCTCAACTGTAAATCAGGGATAATCAGCACCTACCCTGAAGGGTTGTCATGGGGATCAAATGAGATAATATTTGTGAAGCGTTTAGCAGTGTCTGGCACATAGTAGGTACTATGTACATATAATATGCATCATATGTTTGTATACACACCATACATGTTTATTCCCTTTCCCCTAGGTGCTATATATGCGCACACACACACGTGTGTGTGTGTGTGTGTGTGTGTGTGTGTGTGTGTGTGTGCATACTATATGAGCTGAACGTAACCCTGCAGATGTGGAAGTATCTATGGTCCTCTGACGAGAGGAGGGGACAGTGAAACTTTTTTCCCCCCATTCCTATTGGAAAATCTAACATAGCATGATGTTTTTTGGCTCCATTTAATCCAGCTGACTGAACCTAAGTTTTTGGTTCACTGAATGCTGCACATCTTTTTTGCTTAAACTCTAGCAATGCCTCATCGTCCTATGCCCATCCAGTTGGAACTTTAAGGCCAGGTGCGAGACTTTACAGTTCTGTATGTTAAGCTTCATTTGGTGGGCGTCAGTTCTTGGTGCCATCCTGCCAAGTATTCTATTCTGACTCTCAGTTCTGCATATGCCACCGCCTCGAGTTATTGACCCAGCCTGTTATTGCCCTGACCAATGACTCATTGTGCCTTGTATCCTGTGGCCAATTATCCATATCTGGGGACACCTGAACCTTTGTCTCTGCTACCAGAGTTAATGCCCCTCCAATACTCTTTCACATGCTTTGTAATTGACCCACCTTGCCTAGCAACCTTCAGGCTCCTTCAGGAATTAGTAGGAGGAAAGCAGGGCAGCTAGGTGGCACAGCGGTTAAATCGCCAGACCTGGAGTCAAGAAGACCTGAGTTCAAATCCATCCTCAGACCTACTAGTGGCTATGCCACTTACCCGGTTTTTGCCTCAATTTTCTCACCTATAAAATGAGCTGGAGAAGGAAATGGCAAACCAGTATCTTTGCTAAGAAAACCCCTAATGGGGTCATGAAGAGTCAGACATGACTGAAATGACTGAACATCAACAACAAGGAGGGAAGCAAGGAATGCTGGAATGTTTTGACATTGACTTAAGATTCGATTTAGAAAAATACATCTGTTCTAGGGTGGGTAAGTCATGTAATACATTCAAAAACCACAGAGAATTTATTTGGTCATACGCTTCCATATTTCCATTAGACTACAAGTGCTTTGAGGGCAGGAAATGTCTTCTGTCTCTTTTTGTATCCTGAGGGCTTCGTACCGTGCCTGATAAATGTTTATTGACTGATTGTTATGTTAGCCTTCCGGTACTTCAAGAACTTGCACACTTTCTAGCTACGTGGTCATGGTAAGCATCTTTGTTTTCCTCATCTGTAAAATGTGAGTAATGGCTACCTCACAGATGATAATCTATGTGAAGTGCTTTGTAAACCTTAAACGTGCCATATAAGTGTTAGCAGTAGTGGTCACTATCACCATTGTAAATTACTCAACCCTCCTCAGCAGATAGTCCTAATACAAGGCTTTCTGATGAAGGCATTCTGGATTAAAAGCCCTGCCTATCTCACCCTCCTTGAATTCAGGTGTTCTAAGAAACCCTCATTCCTGACCTGGACAGAGATCTGTATTATCTGTTAGATCCCGATTCAGATCCCACTTATCTTTCCCAGGGTGAAGACTGGAGGCTCTTGGGGCAATTTTTCTAATCACCAGCAAAAGTCAGCTCTTCCCTGACTCCACGCTGGGTGATGTTGCATTGTGTGCCACCCATGGGAGATTCTCAAGGGATGTGCTCCGACAATGGAGAAAGAAGTGAAATGAGTGTTAGTAGGATTTCTACCATCATGGTTAGGGAACCCAGGTAAGAGGCAGAGAGGATGATTTTCTGGGACCAAGATGGTTTATGGGGAGAATGTGTGGTGAGCAGGTTGGGGTGCATGGAGGGGAGAAGTTGGGAGGCATGGTATAGCTGGGGCTTATTCAGTATTCAGTGCCACCCACCCTCCCTGGGCATCATCATTGGAGTGTGGAAGACTATTCATAGGTCTCTGTCATTCTAGGCCTGGAGCTAATGCTTCTCCCACATAAAGCACATTTCAGAATTAGAAAAGCAAGCGATGATAAACTTGTGATCAGACCTAGTGCTACCCATCTTAATTGGACCAGCTGAGCTTACAGTTCCGTCCAGTTCCCATCCCTAGGAGGGAAGGAAGGGTGCCTACCAGTGGGCAGCCAGAATAGTGTTTGGGTTCCAGTATGCCCTCTACCACTTACTAGCCAAGTAATCATGACCAGTAACTTCTCTTTGGGCCTCAGTGTCCTCCTTTTAAAATGTATTCTAGAGTTCTGGAACAGATTGCATAGGGCTCATGGGACAAGAGCAAAATTTTTCCCCCTCCACATTTTCTTTCAGTGCCCCTTCTCCAGGACTGTCCCCCCAGCCTAAAAGGTCCCTGGGACTCACTGTGCATGATGGCATCAATCTCGTACTCGGGTTGAAGGATCAGGGAGTTCCAGTGGAGAGTGGGGCAGATGAGGGGCTGATCCAGCAGAACAGAGTCCTGCAATATCTGGAGTAATGTCCGTGGGAAGTGTGATCCCCAGCTGTAAAAAGTCCCTTGCAGAGACGTAGGTAGGTACATGGTAAACTGCTGGGTTCCTGAGTCCATCATGCAACAGGCATAGTGGGTACCCTGCAATGTCTTCACAGCCGTCAGCACGAGGGGCTGGTCCCTGGGCACCACTCTGCCCTCCACTTCAATGTCGTGCACTGAGCTGAAGTAGATAGGTAGCGTTCCATATCGGGTAGCAACAGATATCAGCTTGGCCAGGGTGCCATGGAGCTGAGGGCTGACAGTCGAGCTGAAGTAGCCTGTGGAAAAGGCAGAAGGAAAGGCGGCTCTGTCACTCAGGGCCCTAAACGCCGGAACTTAGCTTGTAAAAAGATCTATGCAGGTGGTGGGAGCCAAGGTATGTAACAGAGCATAAAGAGAGGAGCACAGCACTGGTGAAATTTGTATTGGGAATGCTGGTGCAGCAAGCTGTGGTCAGGCTATGATGGAGGAAAGGTGAGGATCAAAGAAGGAATAGAAATGCTGCTTAGGGATGGATGAGACAGACAACTGACAGCAGAGAGAATACAGAGACACTTGGTTCTCATTTTTCTCCTGTTTTCTCTGCCAAGGAGAATGAATTTTGCTCTGGAAATTGCCAGAGGAGATAGTAAGAGACACACTAGGTACCCTTGGTAAATTCAAGTCCCTTGCCTTCAATAGATTCACTGTTTCCCCAGGTACAGAAAGAATGGGTGGATGTGACTGCTGAATCACTGGCAATAAGATCTCAGAGAGATTGGAAAATGGGAGAGGTGCTGTGAAACTGGAGCAAGGCAAATGGTTTCCTGACTTTCAAAGAAGGGGAAGAGAATAACCTCAAAATGGTAGACCAGCAAGCTCGTCTTCAATTCTTGGGAAAAGCCCAGAACAGGTTATTAGAGAGATGGTTAATGTACATCTAGAAAGGGAAGTAGTAATCACAGAGGGCTAGTAATGCCTCATTAAGCACTGTTTGTGCCAGAACTCATTGTCCCTTTTGACAGGATCATTGCTTTACAAATGTTATCTCATTTTACTCCTACAACAACTATCCTGGGAGGCAGGTGCTATAAATGATCCCCATTTTACAGTCGAGGAAACTGGGGCAAACAGAGGTTAAGTGACTTGCCCAGGGTCACACAGCTACTAATTTTCTGCAGTTGCATTTGAACTCAGGTCTACCTGACTTCAGGTTCAGCTTTCTATCCATGGTACTAACCAGCTGCCTCTCATCAAATATGAGGTGACACAAAGTTAGGAGCTAACAGTCAGGATACAAAAGGATACTGACAGGCTAGAATTTTAGACTGAACCAAATAAAATGAAATTAGAAAAAGATAAATGTAGTCTTTTTTATGTATGAGGTATTTTATTTTTTCCATTACAGGTAAAGATAGTTCTCAACTTTTGTTTATACATGCTTTACAATTTCAGATTTTTCTCCCTCCCACCCCTCCCTCCCCCCCTCCCCTAGACAGCAGGTAATCTGATATAGGTTATATCTATATATCTCTATACATATACATATATATATATATACACACACACATATATACACATAATAACATTAATCCTATTTCTGCATTAATCCTGTTACAAGAGAAAGAATCAGAGCAGTGATGCAAAACCTCAAAATAGAAAAAAAAAAAACCAACAGCACCCAAAACAAAAGAAATAATATGGTTCAATCAGCATCTATACTCCACAGTTCTTTCTTTCTTTTTTTTCTTGGATTTGGAGATCCTCTTCTATCATGAGTTCCCTGGAACTCTTCTGTACCATTGCATTGGTGAGAAGAATATAGTCCATCACAGTAGGTCAACACTCAATGTTGATGATACTGTTGTGTACAATGTTCTTCTGGTTCTGCTCATCTCACTCATCATCAGCTCACGTAAGACCCTCCAGGTTTCTCTGAACTCTTCCTGCTCATCATTTCTTACAGCACAATAGTATTCCATTGTATTCATATACCACAGCTTGTCCAGCCATTCCCCAATTGATGGGCACCCCCTCAACTTCCAATTCCTTACCACCACATAAAGAGCAGCTATAAATATTTTTGTACATGTGGGTCCCTTTCCCCCTTCCATGATTTCTTTGGGCAAAAGACCTAAAAGTGGGATTGCTGGGTCAAAGGGTATGCACAGCTTTATTGCCCTTTGGGCATAATTCCAAATTGCTCTCCAGAATGGTTGGATCAGCTCACAGCTCCACCAACAATGCATTAGTGTTCCAATTTTCCCACAGCCTCTCCAACATTTATTATCTTCCTTTTTTGTCATTTTAGCCAATCTGATAGGTGTCAGGTGGTACCTCAGAGTTGTTTTAATTTGCATCTCTCTAATCATTAGAGATTTAGAGCATTTTTTCATATGGGAATAGATAGCTTTGGTTTCTTCATCAGAAAACTGCCTGTTCATATCCTTTGACCATTTCTCAATTGGGGAATGACTTGGATTCTTATAAATTTGATTTAATTCCCTATATATTTTAGAGATGAGGCCTTTATCAGAAGCACTGGCCTCAAAAATTGTTTCCCAGCTTTCTGCCTCCCTTCCAATTTTGGATGCATTGCTTCTGTTTGTACAAAATTTTTTTAATTTAATATAATCAAAATCATCCATTTTGCATTTTATAATATATTCTATCTCTTGTTTGGTCAAAAACTGTTTTCCTTTCCAAAGATCTGATAAGTACACTATTCCTTTCTCTCCTAATTTACCTATGGTATCACCTCTTATGTCTAAATCATGTATCCATTTTGACCTTATTTTAGTATAAGGTGTAAGATGTTGGTCTATGCCTAATTTCTGCCATACTATCTTCCAGTTTTCCCAGCAGTTTTTGTCAAATACTGAGTTCCTATTCCAGAAGCTGGAGTCTTTGGGTTTATCAAACACTACATTACTAGTGTCATTTACTACTGCATTTCCTGAGCCTAGCCTATTCCATTGATCTACCACTCTATTTTTTAGCCAGTACCAGATAGTTTTGATGACTGCCGCTTTATAGTAAAGCTCCAGGTTTGGTACCGCTAACCCACCTTCCTGTGAATTTTTTTTCATTATTTCCCTGGATATTCTTGATTTTTTGTTTTTCCAGATGAATTTTGTTATTATTTTTTCTAGCTGTATAAAATAATTTTTAGGTAGTCTGATTGGTATGGCACTGAATAAGTAAATTAATTTAGGCAGTATTGTCATTTTTACTATATTAGCTCTGCCTATCCATGAGCAATTGATATCTTTCCAATTATTTAGATCTGATTTGATTTGTGTGAAGAGTGTTTGGTAGTTGTGTTCATAGAGTTCCTGGGTTTGTCTTGGCAAGTAGACTCCCAAGTATTTTATATTATCTACCGTTACTTTAAATGGAATTTCTCTTTCTATCTCTTGCTGCTGGACTTTGTTGGTCATGTATAGAAATGCTGATGATTTATGTGGATTTAGATAAATGTAGTCTTAACTTGAGTTGTTGAATCATTTCAGTTATGCCCCCAATTTGAGATTTTATTGGCAAAGATACAGGAGCAGTTTGCCATCTCCTTCTCTAGTTCATTTTACAGATGAGGAAACTGAGGCAAACTGGATTAAGTGACTTTCCCAGGGTCACATAGCTAATAAATGTCTGAGGCTGGATTTCAACTCAGGTCCTCCTGACTCCAGAGCCAGCATTCTATCCACTGCCCCTTAACTTCATACAAAAATATCAACTCATAAGTTCAGGATGGAAGAGGTATGGCTAGACAATAGTTTTGTCTGAAAAAAAGACATAGGGGGGCAGCTAGATGGCACAGTGGATAGAGCACCGGCCCTGGATTCAGGAGTACCCGAGTTCAAATCTAGCCACTTAACACTTACTAGCTGTGTGACCCTAGGCAAGTCACTTAACCCCAATTGCCTCACTAAAAAAAAAAAAAAGACGTAGGGGTTATTATAGTGGACTGAAAAGGCAATATGAGTCAGCAATGTAATATAACAACAAAAAACGATAATGTAATCTTGGGCTTAGGAGGTAGTAAACACTCTGTACTCTGCCTTTATTAGATTCTATATGAAGTAACATGGATCTGGACATCATGGTTCAAGGACATTGACAAGGAGAAAACATGGTGAAGGGCCTGGAGTCTTGGGATAGAAAGATCAGTTGAAGAAATTGGGCATGTTCAGCCTAAGGAAGGAGACTTGGGAAGGACGTGAGAGTCATGTTAAGTACCAGAAGGACTGTCATGTGGAAGAGCAATTGGACAAGGTCTCCTTGACCCCAGGGGGAAGAACCTGGAGCAGAGGGCAGAGGTTGCAAAGGGGTCACTTGAAGCTTGATGTCAAGAAAAATGACAACAATCAGAGCTGCCTAGGAGTGGAAAGGGATGCCTGGGAGGTAGTGGATTCCTCACCCCCTGCCCCTGCCCCCAACTTGGTGATCTTTTTAAAAAAATTTTTTTTTAATTTTAAATTTTTTTCCCTTGGTGATCTTCAAGCAGAGACGGAATGACTACTTTCCTGTATTATGCTGAGGATTCCCTTATTTTATGAGTTGGACTAGCCAAGATCACTTTGAACTCAGATTCTGTGATTCTATGACTCAGCAAAATACTGCTAGTTTTTTTGCACACCACTGTATACTAAAAAATGTGTTACTACTACTCTGCAAAAAAATAAGTGTGCAGAGGTGGTAGGGGTAGGGACTAAAAACTAGAGGAATCAAGAAAGGCATTGTAGTTGAGGCAGTGGTGTGGGAACTGAGCATTGAAGGGAGGGTGGGAAGGGAGAATGCATGTTTTAGCTATAAAAAGGTGTGCTATATGTGGGGGACAGTGAACTGGCCAGTGAGGCTGGAAGACGAGGAGAGTTGTGTGGAATCAGCTTAGAAAGATAGGACAGAGCAACACTGGGAGGGGTCTTCAGTGCCAAATAGAGGAGTTTGTATTTTACCCTAAAGTAAATGGGAAACAGTGAGGTTTCTTGAGCAGGGGAATGATGTGGTCAGACCTTCGCTTTAGCAATACAAAGAGAGCAATGGCAGCTCTCTAGAGGAGTGGATTAGAGAGGGGAGAGGCTAGAGGCAGGGAGAACAATGAAGAGGCGATTGTAATAGTTGAGGTAATGAGGATCTGAACTCTAAAATGGCTGTAGTATAAGAGAGAAGAGGAGGGATGGAAGAGATATTGAGGAAGTAGTACAAGCAAGATATGGAAGACAAATGAGAATGAAGAATTGAAAATTATTCCATTGCCAATGTGGCTGACTGGAAGGAAAGATGATGGTGCCCTTGTATAGAGAGGTGAGGAGGAAGGGTGAATTTAGGGATGAGGACACTGAGTTCTGTTCTGTAAATCTTGAACTGAATGTCTCATAGGCATCTTAAACTTTTTTTTTTTTTAGTTTGAGCATTGGTTTTAAAGAGCTTCCAGTCCTAAGCTGTTAATAAAAAGGGAGAAATAAGGAAAGAAGTACATAGGGAACAATGATATTTTTAAAAATTATTCAGAAACTAGGAAAAGAAAAAAATATGACTAAACCCAAGGAGCAGACTCAAATCTCTTAAGATTTTCAGTGATGGTTAAACCACTTTGATTATTACTTTCTCAAATGGTATACTTGGTTTTAAAATTGGGGGGAGTGAAGGTGGTGCTGAGAGGATAGAGATTGTTTATATATAGCTGAATCAGTATCAGCAGGTAGTGTTAGATTACAACCCAATAGGGAAAGAGCAACAAATGGATATATGGTAAGAGAGAAATAGCTATAAAACATCCATTTCACACACATGTACTGAGTTATATTGGGGGAAGAGTAATAAAAATATATTCTCATCTGCAATTCTCCCTATTTTTGGAAAACAGGAATTCTGATGTGATAATGGGTAAACTTTTTTAAAATTTATTTTTAATTTTTTTTTGAATGGGTAAACATTTAATTGGAAATTAGAATTTTTTGTTTTTTGATACTGGTATCACCAGCAATAACCAATAAGGTTTACAAGCATCTGTTGATCATGAGCATCTTAAACTTTTAACACATTCAAAACACAATTTATATTATCCCCCTCAACCCTCCCCATGACACAAACAACCAATCAATAAACTCCAGCAGCTCCTGATTACCCTCAGGAACAAATATAAAATCCTCTTTTTGGAATATACAGTCCTTCACATCCTGGCCTCCGAATAACTTTTCAGTTTTCTTCTACCTAAATCTCCTCCAATCCAGCAATCCAGCTAGGCTGACTGACTTGCTATTCCTAACACATGATCCCATCTCTATGCCAAGCTATCCCCCTTCATGGGAGGCTCTGTCTCCTCACTTCTCCTATCAATTTCACCTGGCTCCCTTCAAAAATTAGATTTGGCTCCCCCCATGTGCCTTCCCTTTCGGATTACCTTCATCTGATCTGTTATGGGGTACCCTGAGAGTCTTAGCAAAGTCTGAAGCTTCAGCAGTTTAAAACTTAAGAAACACTGAAAGGAAGAATGGGGGAAATTATGTCACATAAAAGGGCCCACAAGGAAGTTTTTACAGCAGAGGGGAAAATGAGAGGGGGATGGCAGGCAACACTTGAACCTTACTCTCATTGGAATTGGTTCAAAGAGGGAAGAATATGTATGCATGTGTGTATGCATGCATTATGTATGTGTGGGTATGCATGTATGTATATACCACATGTATACATATATATACACATACACACACTCAGTTGGGTATAGAAATCTATCTTACCCAATAAGGAAATAGGAGAGGAAGGACTTAAGAAATATGGTGTGTGTGTGTGGAGGGGGGATGATAAAAGGGAGGGCAGATTAAGGAAGCAGTAGTCAGAAGCAGAATAGACTTTTGAGGAGGGATAGGGTAAGAAGAGAGAGAAGGATAAACAGAAAAAATAGGATGGAGGAAAATATATAATAATCATAACTGTGAATGTGAATGGGATAAATACCTATAAAATGGATAGCAGAATGGATTAGAAACCAGAATCCAATAATATGTTGTTCAGAAGAAACATACTTGAAACAGAAAGATGCACAAAAAGTAAAAATAAGAAGCTAGAGCTGAGATTAAAAAAAGGCAGGGGTAGCAAGAACTAGTTAAATCTAAACATAAACTAAATACCAAAAAAAGTAAGATGAATAGGATTTCAGAAAAGTTAGATAAGATGGGCCGCTAGAGAAAATGGAATGGAAATAGAAAGTAGTATACCTTTCATGTATGATGCTTTCACAAAAATTGACCATGTATCAGGGCATAAAAACCTCACGAACAAATGCAGAAAAGCAGAAATATTAAATGCACCCTTTCTGGACCATAATGCAGTAAAAATTATATTCAAGAAAGGACCTTGGAAGCATAGATTAAAAATTAATTAGAAATTAAATAATAGAATCCTAAAGAATGAGTGGGTCAAAGAACAAATAATAGAAACAACAAATAACTTGATTAATTAAAGACAATGATCACAATAAGAGAACATACCAAAATTTGTGAGATTCAGCCAAACCAGTACTTAGGAGAAATTTTATATCTCTAAATGCTTACATTTATTAAGAGAAAGAGAGAGAGAGAAAGAGAGAGAGAGGAGAGCAGATTAATGAATTGGGCATGCAATTAAAAAAAATTAGGAAAAAAATTTAAATCCCCAATTAAATACCAAAATAGAAATCCTGAAAATCAAAGGAAAGAGTAACAAAATTAAAAGTAAAAAAGGGACTAATAAATAATAAAACAAGGAGCTAATTTTATGAAAATACAATAAAATAGACAAATGATTGGTTAATTTTATTTAAAAAAAGAAAGACAACCAAATTACCATATCAAAAAAGGATGAATGTATTACCAATGAAGATAAAAGTAAAGCAATTTTTAGCAGCTGTTTTGCCCTATTATAGATCAATAAATTTGATCATCTAAGTGAAATGGATGAACATTTACAAAAATATAAATTGTATAGCTTAACAGAAGAGGAAATATAATACTTAAATAACTCTATCTTAGACAAAAAAAAATTGAATAAGCCATAAATGATCTCCCTAAGAAAAAATCCCCAGGACCAGATGGATTTACAAATGAATTCTACCAAACATTTAAAGAACAGTTAAGTAAAAAACTGTATAAACCATTTGGAAAAACAGGCAAAGAAAGAGTCCTATTAAATTCCCTTTATGACACTAATATGGTTTTGTTGTTGTTGTTGTTTGCAGGGCAATGAGGGTTAAGTGACTTGCCCTGGGTGACACAGCTAGTAAGTGTCAAGTGTCTGAGGCCAGACTTGAACTCAGGTCCTCCTGAATCCAGGGCCAATGATTTATCCACTGTACCACCTAGCTGCCCCACTAATATAGTTTGATACCTAAATCAGGAAGATCAAAAACAGAGAAAGAAAACTATAGACCCATTTTCTTAATGAATGTTGATGAAAAATTTTAAATAAAATAATAGCAAGAAGGTTACAGCAACGTATCACAAGGATCATACACTATGACGAGGTGGAAGTTATACTAGGAATGAAAAGCTGGTTCAGTATTAGGAGAACTATCAGCATAATTGATTATATTGATAACCAAAAAACCATAAAAATTGTATGATTATTTCAACAGATGCATAAAAAGCTTTTGACAAAATACAACACTCATTCCTATTAAAACACTAGGAAGCATTGGAATAAGTGGAGCCTTCCTTGAAATGATAAATTGGGCTAATATGACAAAAAAGGAAAATAATAATTGTTGGAGAAGCTGTGGAAAAATTGGA
Organism: Dromiciops gliroides; assembly: GCF_019393635.1. Taxonomy (NCBI): domain Eukaryota; kingdom Metazoa; phylum Chordata; class Mammalia; order Microbiotheria; family Microbiotheriidae; genus Dromiciops; species Dromiciops gliroides. The sequence continues at coordinate 604,549,798 of NC_057863.1, forward strand.
ACACTAATGTATTGTTGGTGGAGCTGTGAACTGGTCCAACCATTCTGGAGAGCAGTTTGGAACTATGCCCAAAGGGCTATAAAGTTTTGCACACCCTTTGACCCAGTAATACCACTATTAGGTTTTTTCCCCAAAGAGATCATAAAAAAGGGAAAAGGACCCACAAGTACAAAAATATTTATAGCTGCTATTTTTTGTGGTAGCAAGGAATTTGAAATTGAGGGGTTGCCCATCAATTGGGGAATGGCTGAACAAGTTGTTGTATATGAATGTAATGGAATTCTATTGTGCTGTAAGAAATGATGAGCAGGCAGATTTCAGAGAAACCTGGAAGGACTTGCATGAATTGATGATGAGTGAGATGAGCAGAACCAGAAGAACATTGTACACAGTATCAACAACATTGTGTATTGATCAACTGTGATAGACTTTATTCTTCTCAGCAATACAATGGTCCAAGATAGTTCCAAAGGACTCATGATAGAAAATGCTCTCCAAATCCAGAAAAAAAACAAAAAAGAACTGTTGAATCTGGATGCAGATCAAACTATACTATTGTAACGATTGGAATAACGCCACCTGCTGGATACTTACTGTAGAAGAGTTCTGCCCATGAAACGAAGGTCTTTGAGGGCAAGACCAGGAGTCTTTTCTTTGGTATCAGGAAGTGACGCGGACTAGTGGGAGGAGGAAGGAGGAGACTGGGGCTCTTTCCTCTGGACTCTGGTGGAGAGCGGAGCTAGAAATGTGCTCTCCCTTTAATAGATAGGAATCTAGGCCTTTTTCTCTCTCTTTACCAAATTCTTATTCTCCTTAATAAATGCTTAAAAGTCTAACTCTTGCTAAAGTTTATAATTTATGGCGACCACTCATTAGATATTTTAGACAGTTTAGCTAGAATTTTAGCCCTTAACAGATGGCTGACCACGAAGAGGAAAGCTAAACCTCAGTCTTCTGATCTTCTGGTTGGGTAAGAAATTTCCCCTCCCTCTCCCTTTAACTGCTAAGTACTGGCGTACTGGCTGTGTTTTCCCTTTAAATTTTTTCGAATGGACCTTTTAAACTCCCTAATTAGCCTATTTTGATTTAGTCTGTTTAACCAGACAAATGGGAGATAAGATCATGTTAATGCTTTGTTTTTGTGGATTTTCTATTTTTCTTTTTTCTTTTTGTTAAAAGAGCCAGCAACTTACTCACACAAGGAAATATCTCTCCCTCTCCCAACCATGCTTTTTCAGAGAAGCCTGAAGAGATTCCCGCAGCTTTTCCCAGTTCTAACAGTAATTGTTGCTTTAATTTTGCATGCCTGGAGGCAATGACCCACTCTCTAGAAGCTTTTAATCCCCTAGCACCTGGAGGCAAAGTGGGGGAAGAGGAATCCAGGCCTGAGTTCAAAATCAAGTCTGATTCAAATTGCACTGGTCCCTCCCCTCCTCCCCAGACCCCACCCTCTACTCCTCCCATGGCCAAGCCCATTACTTCCCCTGCCTGGGAAGTCCAGAGAACTGATGCGCATGCTCAACTTTCTCTAACTACATTTGCAGCTTCAGGCTCAGCCCTTCCCCAGCCTGGCTGTGCTTCTGAGACAACCTTAGAAAACCCTTTAAATTCCAGATATGCTCGTTTTGTTCATAATTTTGCTAACCTGCTTTTGTCTTTAATTAGTAATCTTATAAAGCATTTGTATGGTGAAAAGAATGACAGACAATATAGAGGGGTTAAAGAAGAAAAACTTAAGCTGAATAAGAATGACAATCATCAACATAGTTCAAGACTCTGCTTCTTTTGCCATGGAAGGGTATATATTTTACAGAAATGTAGAAGTAAGCAGCAAGGTATTGATATGAGTATTGGGGATTTTAGATATCGGAATCAAAAGTGTTCTGAATTCACTCAGAGTAATAGTATCAGTTCAGAGGTTACATAGGATTTCTGTGCTATTATATATACATTTTGAAATTAATGGTATGGGTTTATTTTTATAGAGATTTTCATGCTTTTGAGATTGTATTTTATACTTAGTTTTTAAAACAAGGAGAATATTTGTAAAAGCTTTTTATAGTCATGTGATCAAGTTTATATTTTGTAATACTCTTATTAATATTAAGTTCATATTCATTTAGATTTCCTTAGTTTGAATTTCACTGTATTTTATTGTTCCATGTGTATTTTCTTCTATTCATTTGTCTATCTAATTTTGAAACATTGCAAGATGGTTTTGATTTTATTATACAATGTTAATTCTAGGAGTATTGTGCTCCCATATTCTGAGTTGTTTGTTTTTGTTATTTTTTCTCAACTGATTATTTGATCAAACTCTTTAAAGCATTTCCCTAGCAAATTGTTTGCCATGGCAAGTGTAAATTGATTCTAGAAGTATTATTTTTGATAAGCATATTCCAAAAAAAAAAAAAAGAGGGGAACATTTGTAAAAGTTGTCTTTGAGATTGTGTTGTGCTTTAACTTGTATTTAAATATGTTCAGATTTTTCAAAAAAGTAATTGTATGCTAAGTAAAAAAAAGGTATTATTTGAAATTGTTGCATAATTATATATTGTGTTCTGAGTCAAGATGTATTCACATTTTTTGCAATCATTTATTATCCTCAATTTTTAAATCCATATGAGACTTGGATTATGGGAACTTATCATTTAAGACATTAATTGCCTTTATTCTGAGTTATCAGATGCCAGTTGGCCAAGGTGCCATCCAATCACAAGAGGAATACATGCAAGAGCAGACACTGAACTGTCACATGAGGGGAGACATGCATGAAGTCAAGGTATGGCCAAGGGAACGGCTTTTGACAAATGTTGAGGTTGGATTCTCTTGGTTTAATATTTTATTTTATTTTTCCCCACAATATTGTACAGATGGCTGGAAGTATTGATCCTACCCATCTCACTTCTACACCTGGCTTCTATGCTCCCTCCTATATGCCTGATGCCATGGACCATCTCAATCCCATGCATCTGATTAAGTCTGACTCAGTTTCCTCCAATATGTTCGGTGGCATGGACGTATATTCCATCCACCTATTTTAAGCCTGGCATACTGTATGGGCAGTACATATTGCTCAAGTGTGGGAATGCTCATATCCCATCATTTCTCTGTTCTTTTATGGTAACCCCCATAATTATCTCAGGTGTCATGATAAATAACAGTGTTGAATTTGGCCTTGACATCTGTTACTAATTATATTAGATTTTAAAATTTCTCATAATGGCATGAGGATAATTAGGCAGATGATGCAAAAAGTGATGAAACAGATAAAAATTATTTTTAATAATTAATATTGCAGCAATTGTCTTCTCAATTGCCCTCCATAGGGGGAACTATATTAATTTTAAATAATGTTTCAACTTTTGTTTTATTATATGTTTCATGTGTAACAACTAAGATTCTGTATTCCCTTAGACATGTTTTTGAGAACTTTCATTGTTTGATTTGATTATTGACAAAGCTATTTTAAAGTTGTGTTAAGCTCAATTTTGTAGGAAGTTTTCCTGGCTGATTACCAGCATCCACACCTCAACCCCTGAAAAGACTTCCATTCCACGACTACACCTAGAGGACATCTAAGAAAAGACTTTCAGAGACTTTAAATGAACAGTTTTGATTTGTTGTTTTTTTTTTTTTCTCTTTCTGTTATAATATACACCATCTGTAATATGTATTCTCTGCAGAGGCCCTCCCTTTGCAAGACTAATGTCAAAGCGTCGGTTCATGAGGACAAAAAAAAATCGCCCCTCTGGACAAAACTTTCCTCTCTTCCTTTTCTATATTGTTGTTCACATATTATTAGTTAGCAATAGTTATTATATTCTTTTTACTGTTCCGTCAAGGAAACATTTTGTTTCTTGAGGAACAACAGGGGGGACTGTAACGATTGGAATAACGCCACCTGCTGGATACTTACTGTAGAAGAGTTCTGCCCATGAAACGAAGGTCTTTGAGGGCAAGACCAGGAGTCTTTTCTTTGGTATCAGGAAGTGACGCGGACTAGTAGGAGGAGGAAGGAGGAGACTGGGGCTCTTTCCTCTGGACTCTGGTGGAGAGCGGAGCTAGAAATGTGCTCTCCCTTTAATAGATAGGAATCTAGGCCTTTTTCTCTCTCTTTACCAAATTCTTATTCTCCTTAATAAATGCTTAAAAGTCTAACTCTTGCTAAAGTTTATAATTTATTGGCGACCACTCATTAGATATTTTAGACAGTTTAGCTAGAATTTTAGCCCTTAACACTATTTCTATTGTTTTTGTTGTTTTTCTTTTTTGAGGTTTTTCCTCTTTGCTCTGATTCTTCACTCATAACATGACTAATGCAGAAATATGTTTAATGTTGTTGTACATATATAACCTATATCAGATTACTTGCTGTCTTGGGAAGGGGGGAGGGAGAAAAATCTGAAACTAGAAATCTTATAAAAACAAATTTTAAAAACTATTTCTAAATGTAACTGGAAAATAATAAAATATTTATATGGAAAAAATGTTTTAAAGTCAAAAAGTTAAAATGATAAGTTATATTTATCTAAAACCATCAGCAAGCATTATATGTAATGAGAATAAGCAAGAAGACTTCCCAATAAGGTCAGGGGTGAAGCAAGGATTTCCATTATCATCATTATTATTCAATATTATGCTAGATATGCTAGCAATGCCAATAAGACAAGAAAAAGAAGTTGAAAAAGAATAGGCAATGAGGAAACAAAACTATCATTCTTTGCAGATAAAATAATGGTATACTTAGTGAGTCCTAGAGAATCAATTAAAAAATTAATTGAAACAATTAACTTTGGGAAAGTTGCAGGATATAAAATAAACCCACATAAATTATCAGCATTTCTATATATTACCAACAAAGTCCAGGAGGAAGAGATAGAAAGAGAAATTCCATTTTAAATAACTGCAGAGTACTGACTATAATCCAAAGGAATTGGGCCTTTCTTGGCTAAAGACTAGAGCACAGATTAGGAGAAACACACATCTTCCCAAATCATACCACCTTAGAAGCATTGAAAACTTCTAAACCCCCAGAACTAGCTCTGAAAACAGCAGTGGGAAAAAAATAGTCTGAAGCTTGAGGCAATATTCTTCTTCTCCACACTGGAAACAGAGCTCAATTTAATATAAAATTAAAAATAAAGAAATTGGCTAGAAGAAAATGAGCAAGCAACGAGAAAAGAACCTGACCATAAAAAGCTACTATGGTGACAGGGAAGATCAAGACACAGACTCAGAAGAAGACAATGTCAAAACAGCTACAAGCAAAGCTTCAAAGGGGGGGGGGAAGTGAATTGGAACAAGCCCAACAAAAATTCCTGGAAGAACTAAAAAAAATTTTTCTTTATAATAGAATTTTATTTTCCAAAATATATGTAAAAACAAATTTTGACATCATTTTAAAAAAACGTTGTGTTCCAACTTCTCTTCCTCCCTCCCTTCCCACCCCCCGCCCACAAGAACTCAAGCAATTCAAAATAAGTTATACATGAGTAGTCATGGAAAACATTCCCACATTAGCTAGGTTGTGAGAGAAAACAGTCAAAAAACCCCAAACTTCAGATTAAGGAATTGTCAAAAACAAAAAAATTTTAAATGTGTTTCCATCTGTTTTCAGATACTATCAGTTCTTTCTCTGTAGATGGACTGCAATTCTCATAAGTCCTTCAGGGTTATGTTGTATCATTGCCTTGCTGAAAATAACCACATGCTTCCCAGCAGATCATCTTACACTATTGCTGTTATTTTATATACAGTACATTTCACTCTGCTTCAGCTCATTTAGGTCTTTCCAGGTTTTTCTGACATTATCCTGTTCATCATAACCTGTATATAGTACCTTAAACTTGACAAAGAATTTTCTTCATAATAGCCCAGCAAAGTAGGTACTATACATTTTGCCATTATAATCAATCATCATAACTATTTCCCTCCATCCTATTCCCTTCCCATGATATTTACTCTATTTTCTATCTTCTTTTACCCTATTCCTCCTCAAAAGTGTTTTACTTCTGACTGTCACCTCCCCTGCTCTGCACTCCCTTTTTTCACCCTTCCTTCCTTATCCTCTTCCCCTTCTACTTTCCTGTAGGGTTAAATAGATTACTCCTCCCAATTGGGTGTGAATGTTATTCTTTCCATGAGCCCACTCTGATGAGATTAAGGTCTTTGAGCTAATTCTGTTCTAAATTTTTCTTCTTCCCTCCCTCCTCAACCCTCCCTATGAAATCAAGCAATTCAATATGTCATACTTGTGCAATTATGCAGAACATCTTCACCTTACTCGAAAGTATTTTGCTTTTTACTGCTCTCTCCCCCAATCTGCCTTTCCCTCCTTCCCCTCTTCTCTCCCCTCCCTTTATCTCCCTCCCCTCCCTCAGGGCAAAAATATATTACTATATCTACTTGAGTATGTATGTTAGTCCCTCTTTGAGCCAATTCTGATGATATTAAGGTTTACTCACTCCCCCACTCCTTCCCCTTCTTCCCCTCCCTTCCATAAGCTTTTTTCTTGTTTCCTTCAGAACAAAATATAAATGTTTTACAGATATCATCCCTTCATATTCAGTTCAGACCTGTGTCTTCTGTGAATTCCTTACTGAGAAAGTTCTTATGAGTTCAAAGTATTATCTTCCCATGTAGAAATGTAAATAGTTTGATCTTTTAATATCCCTCATGAAGTCTTTTTTCCTGTTTACCTTTTTATGCTTCTCCAGCGTCTTGTATTTGAAAATCAAATTTTCTATTCAGTTCAGGTCTTTTCAGCATAAATGGGACTTCAATGAAAAAAAATTTCAAAATCAAATAAAATTGGTAGAGGGGAAATTAAGGAAAGAAATGAGAGTGAAGGAAGAAAATTATGAAAAGAATTAATAGCTTGGTTGAAAGAGGCACAAAAATACTGATGAAAACAACACTTTAAAAAACAGAACTGACCAAATGGCAAAAGAGGCACAAATATTCACTGAAGAAAAGAACTCCTTAAAAAGTAGAAGAGGCCAAATGGAAAAAAAAAGAGGTACAAAAATTCACTGAAGAAAAGATCACCCTAAAAAGATAATCTGGCAAGTGGAAGGTAATGTTTCCATGAGACATGAAGAAAAAAAAATCAAAGTAAAAGGAATGAAAAGCTAGAAGAAAATGTGAAATATCACATCAGAAAAAAACAACTCACCTGAAAAATAGATTTAGGACAGATAGTTTTAAAATTATTGGGGAATGGGGGGGGTACAAAAGGGAGGTAAATTAAGGAAGTTTGTGGTCAGAATTGAAACAGACTTTTGAGGAGGGACAGGATAAAGAAGAGAGAGAGAGAAAAGGATAAACAGAAGAAAATAGGATAGAGGGAAATATACAGTTAGTATTCATAACTGTGAATGGGAATGGGATGAGCTCACTCATAAAATGAAAGTAGTTAGCAGAATGGATTAGAAACCAGAATCCAATAATATGTTGTTTACAAGAGACACAGTTGAAACAGAAAGACACACACACAGAGCTTAAATAAAGGACTAGATAAGAATATTATGCTTCAGGGGTAGCAATAATGATCTCAGACAAAGCAAAAGCAAAAATAGACATTATAATTAAACAAAATAATCAGGGAAATTACATTTTGCTAAAAGATACCACAGATAATAACGTAATGCAAAAAAAATTTATAGTAAGTTTCACTGATAAAGGTGTAATTTCTTAAATATATAAAGAACTGATCCAAATTTATAAAAATAAGAGCCATTCCCAATTGAAAAATGGTCAACGAATATGAATAGGCACTTTCAAAAGAAGAACTCAAAGCTATCTATAGTCATATGGAAAAATGTTCTCAATCACTGTTCATTAGAGAAATGCAAATTAAAATAACTCTGAGGTAATACCTCACAACTATCAGAAATCACAAATGCTTGAGGAGATGAGGGAAAATAGGTACATTAGTAAACTGTTGGTGGAGTTGTAAATTGGTCCAACCATTCTGGAGAACAATTTGAAACTATGCCTAAACGACTATAAAACTGTGAATACCCTTTAGCCTTGTAATACCATTACTAGGTTCATACCTCAATGAGATGAAAGAAAAAGGAAAAGGACCTATATGTACAAAAATATTTATAGCAGCTCTTTTTGTTGTGGCAAAGAATTGGAAATGGAAGGAATGTCCATCAATTGGAGAATAGTTGAATAAATTGTGGCATATGATTGTCATAGAATACTATTGTGCTATAAGATATGACAAGCAAGATGCTTTCAGAGAAAGCTGGGAAGACTTAGGTCAAGTAAAGTGAGTAGAACGAGGAGAACACTGTATACAATAACAGCAATATTATAATGATGATTCACTGTGAAAAACTTGGGTACTTTGATTAATACAATGACACAAGACAATTCCAAAGATTCATGATGAAAAATACTATCCATCTCCAGAGAGAGAACTGATCAACTTTGAGTGCAAATTGAAGTATAATAACCTCTCTTTTAAAATCTTTTTTTACTTTCTTTAGTGATATGGCTAATTTGGAAATATGTTTTGCACATTTCACATGTATAATTGATACAATTTTGCTTGGGAGGGTGAAAGGGAGGGAGATAATTTGGAACTAAAAAATTAAAAAGAAAAGAATACTAAAAATAAATGAATACTAAACATTTTAAAACTGCAGACAATATAAAATGCTTGGGCACCAACCTGTCAAGACAAACCCAAGAACTATATGAACACAATTAAAAAACACTTTTCACAAATAAAGACAGATCTAAGCAACTGGAAAAATATTAATTGCTCGAGGGTAAGCTGAGTCAATATAACAAAAATGTCAATTCTACTTAATTTAATTATTCAGTGCAATACCAATCAAATAGACTGGCACAAGACAGCTGAGGATCTCGGGGTCTGGAAAGGTAAAGTCTTCAGATTCCACTGTCCTTTCCCCTCCCCTGCACCATCAGTCCTCTGTACCTCTCTGAGAGGATCTATAACTGTTTTGATTTTGCACCCTAAAGCGGTTTCTAAATTCACCAGCGATCATCTAAGTTCCCTTTGCCTAATCCTACAGTCCCTCATTGTGTGTCCCCCTCTATTACAGAAATAGCAAAATCTAGGGAGTTGATAGTGATTTTCAACTGCCTGACCTCACTGCCTCGTGGTTTCCTGTAATGGAGCTAAAATGCTCTATCTGTTCCTTTCTTCCCTCTCATTTCCTTCATAAATGTGTTGCTATTTCTTTAATTCTGTCAGTACTCATGCCTTTCAAAATATTTCCATATTTCTGGCAATTAGTGAACAAAATGATTAGGAAAAAAAATGTGCATCTCTAGAATCTAATAGGTCTAATCTAGTATATTGTTTGGTACTCTTATACAATCTATCATAGAATCTATTAGGTCTTTCATTAGGTTCCTGGACAGTATTTATAAATTTTGCCAGTTATTAGTCTTGCTAGCACAGGATTCCATTGCCTTCAACAATGTTCCCCTTGCTTCCTGCAACTTAAAAAGATCAAAGGAAAAGGATCTATATGTGCAAAATATTTATTTATCTTTCTATTTATTTATTGTTTATTCATTCATCCATCCATTTATTTATTCATTCATTCATTTATATATTTATTCATTTATTTATCTATCTATTTATCTATCTATTTGGTGAGGCGATGAGGGTTAAGTGACTTGTCCAGGGTCACACAGCTAGTAAGGGTCAAGGGTCTGAGATTGTATTTGAACTTAGATCCTCCTGAATCCAGGGCCAGTGCTTTATCCACTATGCCACCTATCTGTCCCCATGTGCAAAATATTTATAACTGTTCTTTTTGTGCTGGCAAAGAACTGAAATCAAGGGTATGCCCATCAACTGGAGAATGGCTAAACAAGTTGTGTTATATGATTTTGGTGGAATACTATTGTGTTGTAAGAAATGACAAGTGGGATGGTTTTAGTGGGATGACATATTAACTAATGCAAAGTTAAGTGAGCAGAACCAGGAGAACATTGTACACAGTAACAGCAATATTGTAACAATGATCAACTGTGAAAGACTTGGCTAGGCTACTCCAGTCAAGACAAATGATCCAAGACAATTCCAAAGGACACAGTGATGAAAAATGCTCTCCACCACTAGAGAGAGAACTAATGAACTCTGAGTACAGATTGAAATATACTTTTTAAACTTTGTTTATTTTTTTTGTTTGTGTGTGTGGCGAACATGGAAATGTTTTGTATGATTTCACAATATTGCTTTCCTTCTCAAAGTGTGGGGAAGGTAAAGGAGGGAGAGAATTTGGAATGCATAATTTAAAAAAAATGAATGTTAATGTTTTTTACATTTAAAAAAAAAAAAGAGTAGCTAGGGGCAGCTAGGTGGCGCAGTGGATAAAGCACCGGCCCTGGATTCAGGAGTACCTGAGTTCAAATCCGGCCTCAGACACTTAACACTTACTAGCTGTGTGACCCTGGGCATGTCACTTAACCCCAATTGCCTCACTTAAAAAAAAAAAAAAGAATGTAAGGTCCTTGGGGCAGCTAGGTGACGCAGTGGATAGAGCACTGGCCCTGGAGTCAGAAGGACCTGAATTCAAATCCAGTTTCACTTACTAGCTGTATGACCCTGGGCAAGTCACTTAACCCCAACTACCTCACCAAAAAAAAAAAAAAAAAGAGTAGCTTTCCAGCTTAGGTGGGCACAGAATGAAGGAATGGGATTCTCACAACTCTGGCCAGTCCATTCCTTTTATCTGTCTCTTGAAGAACCCACTGCCCACAGCTTAGGAGATAATTTTCCAGGGAAGAGTAGAGCAGATCCAAGTGAAGGTTAAGAGTCACTGAATTAAGTCACTGAGTTAATGTCATTGAAACACCCGTTAGAGGAACCAAAGTAGGGGTTGGATTGCTGAAGTAGTTGCAGTTTGGGAAAGAGGTAGGGCAGCAGGACAGATGAGAATAGCTTATGACAGAGCCATACTGATTGGCCCCCAACAGCCCAGACAGAACCTTAGAGCATCAGGGACCCAGAGGAATCCGTGAAGGTATTATGAAACAGGGTCAGGAGAGAGGCCAAGACAGGATCAACTATGTAGCTACACAGACACTCAGAGACAGAACAGAGACACAGAGAGAGGATCATGGGGAGAACTTGCAGACCCTCTACAGACAGAGAATTAGGCAGTCAGATGTCCCAGTGTGGCAGAGCCCCTGGCTGCAATCAGCTGCCCAAATTTGGCCCAACACTTTTACTCCTAGCATTTCTATCTATGAGAATAAATGCTGAGAGTGCTTTCCCATTCCTAAACCTTTTCTCAAGCTGTTTTGTATGCCTGGAATATCCTGACCTCCAACATAACCAGTTGAATCTTTAACCATCCTTCAAAGTCCAGTTGAAACCTTACCTGATTCCCTCATTTGGAAATGACTCTTCTTTTTTTTACATTTGCAAAAAAATGTGTAATTTTATTCAATCAGTTTTCATCATTCCAATCATTACATATTCTAGATCCTTGAGGGATACAGCATCACTCGGATCCTGTGTCCAATGGCCTTGGCAGGAAGATTGCTTCTGAACTTGGCCCGGACCATTCCACTATTACCATGAGCCCAAGTAACTTTCCCCCAGATCACTCTTGTTCTGTTGGGTTTCCCACCAGGAGTCACTGTGTTGCTTTTTGCCTTGTATACATAAGCGCATCTCTTGCCCAAATAGAATTCAGTTTCATCCCAAGCACAGACTCCTTCAATTTTCAAAAGAGCTGTATGTTCCCTCTGGTTTCACAGGCCTCGCTTGTAGCCAGCAAAAAATGGCCTTGGACCACAGTCTTCCAGACATTTTGCTGTTCTAGAAGTCCTGTTTCCAGGAGGCCTCCGAGGCTCCAAGATGGAGGAAAAAGGAAGTCTTGGAAATGACTCTTACCCCTCAAGCCTCATGGAGCACTTACTTTGTATCTTTATAATGTATTTATCGTGGATTATTTGATGTTACTGTTTATTCTGTAGGTACAGTTATTTGAGGCAGCATGGTGTGTAGTGCTGAAGCTGGAGTTAGGAAGACCTGCAGTAAGTTCAATCCTGCCTCTCACAGCTAACCTTGGGCAAGTCACTTAACCCCAGTCTGTCTCAGTTTCCTCATCTATAAAATGGGAATAATGATAGTACCCTACCTCCCAGGGTTATTGTGAGGGTCAAAAGAGATAATATTTGTAAAGTGCTAGCAGATAATAGGAAGTAACTTAATGAAACTTGCATTGACTTCAGTCATGTATGTATGAATGCAGAATATGAGCACAGGCTAGGATTTAGGGCAGGATTCTTTAACCTTTCGGGGGTCTTGGCCCCTTTTATAAGGCTGTTGAAACCTAGGGCCCTCCTTTCAGAATAACATTATTAAATGCATAAAATAAAATCCAAAAGAAACCAGTTATATTGAAAAACAATTATCAAAATATTTTTAAATCACAAAGAAGTTCACAGGCTCCAGTTTAAGAACCCTTGATTTAGGTGAATGAGAAGGTGGTGGGGAATGGGAGGGAGAGGTTTCTAGTTTACCTGGGAAGTCAGGAGAGAGCTTGGTGATGTGGCCTGTTTCGGGGTTCTTACAGATCACCTTCTTGAGATGAATCTGGATAATTTTTACAAAGTCTCCAGTGGACAAACAGCACTCATTCCCAGACATTTCATAGATAGAACCTATGGAAACAATCACAGTGACAACAAAATATTAATAAGAAATTACATTTAAATGGTGTTTTAAAGCTTGCAAAGTGACTTACATGTGGTATTTCATGTGGTATTTGATCCTTACAATGGCCTTGGTGAGGCAAGTAGTGAGGCTATTTTCACCTTGATTGTACAGTTAAGAAAAATGAGGGGCAAAGAGTTTTAAACTAAGTTGCCCAAAGTCAAACAAATAGTTATTGGAAGAATCAGTACTGAACTCTGGCCATCTGATTTCCAATCCAACCCTCTTTCTCCCTTCCCAACATTCTTTAGTTTTCCCCATTAAGGGGAGCAACTAGGTGGCACAGTGGATAAAGCATTGGCCCTGGATTCAGGAGGACCTGAGTTCAAATCCAGCCTCAGACACTTGACATTTAACTAGCTGTGTGACCATGGGCAAGTCACTTAACCTTCATTGCCCTGCCAAAAACAAAACAAAAAGTTTTTCCCATTAAGTTGCGTCCTAAGTCCCAGTCAGCCTCCACCTTCCCAATCCTACAGCCTTGATTGACCATCTCCCTTCAGGGGTCAGAGCCACCCAAGAGTCACTGAACATGAAGCAGCTAGGTGGCACAGTGGATAAAGCACTGGCCCTGGATTCAGGAGGACCTGAGTTCAAATCCAGCCTCAGACACTTGACACACTAGCTATATGACCCTGGGCAAGTCACTTAACCCTCATTGTCCCCCCCCCCCCAAAAAAAGTCACTGAACATGCCTCTTGTCCTCCAACCCATATCCAACTTGGTTTGACTGTAAAAAAAGAAGCTAGGTGGCACAGTGGATAGAGTACTGGCCCTGGATTCAGGAGTACCTGAGTTCAAATCCAGCCTCAGACACTTGACACTTAACTAGCTGTGTGACCCTGGGCAAGTCACTTAACTCTCATTGCCCAACAAAAAAAAAAAGAAAGAAATCAACACACTCAAAACACATTTCACTTAAGAGTTAAACTGAAAGCTTGGTCAGCATTATGATAATGAACAACAAAATGGTTTTGTCAAGGGAAGTGATAGACACTAGCTTCTCAGAAAGGGGAAATAGCAAGGCTGGAAATAGTCCATGATTATTGGCTCGCCCTTAGACTCTGCAATACCACTAAGTCTGTATCCCAGAAAGATCATAAAGAAGGGGAAAGGACCCATGTCTACAAAAATATTTATAGCAGATCTTTTTGTGGTAGCAAAAAACTGGAAATTGAGAAGTTGCCCATCAATTGGAGAATGGCAGAGCAAGTGGTATATGAATGTAATGGAATACTACTGTACTATAAGAAATGAGCAGGCAGATTTCAGAAAAACCTGGGAAGACTTAACATGAACCCATGCTGATTGAAGTGAGCAGAACCAGGAGAACATTATATGTAGTAACAGCAACATTGTGTGATGATCAACTATGATAGACTAGCTCTTCTCAGCAATACAATGATCCAAGATAATTCCAAAAGATTCATGATGGAAAATGCTATCCATATCCAGAAAAAGAACTATGGAGTCTGAATGCAGATTGAGGCAGTCACTCGGTTTTTGTTTTTTCCCTTTTGTTCTGGTTCTCCTCTCACAACATGTTGAGGAGCAAAAAAAAAAAAAAAGCTTAATTATCATCTCTCCCAAATATAATTAAGTGTGACTTCCAAATTAAAGAGGAGTTGAAACCCAAAGTCTCTTATTAATTCATCATTTGATAAACATTGATGACTTCAAGCTATGTGTTGCCATCAGAAGACACAGTAGATGATTCCCTCATCTTTTGGAGTCTTTCTCCAATAATAATAAAATGTCATTTGGACTTTTAAGTGTAAAATTTTTAACACACTAAGGAAAGAAAGAGACTGAAGAAGACTTTGAGCTTGAATCCGAATGTTACATGGCAAAGGAGGAAGGCAATACCTATAAACATCTTGGTCTTCTCTAGGCAATACACCTCTAGCATAAAGATGTCAAAGTGATATCTGTGGCTGCATATGTTAAGAGACATTCTAGCATCCTACAATCAAAACTGAATGGGAAAAACAAATTTAAAACAATAACATCTATTCAAGATCAGTCTTCACATATACTTTTGGAACTATAAAATGGACCCTAATAGATTTTCAAAATACCCCAACTAAAACCTGTACAATATTAACATGAAACTAAAGGAGCTATGAAAAGATTAATACTTCCTCATCAAAAAAGAGGGAAATTGATACAAATCCTTCCTTACCCACCTCAACCAACTCTTCATCAATGGTCTCCTTGTTATTTTTCTTACAACACCCTCTATCTCTCAACTCTAGATATTTTCACTGGCTTTGCCTAATGCCTGGAGCTCTCTCCCTCCTCATGTCCACAACCAACCTTCACTACCCTAACATCCCTTCAAACAATAATCCTATATCTCTCCTCCCTTTCATAGTCAAATCCTTAGAAAAAGCTATTTATACCCAGTGCTTACATTTTCTCATGTTCCCACTCACTTTTCAACCCCTGACCCTCTAACTTCCCCATCTCTTGACTGAAACTGCTCTTTTCTTTTTTTAAAAAAAGAGTTTCATTTATTTCTTTTGTTTTTACATCAACTAGACTCCCCCCTGTGTTCCTTTCCTTTCATCTCCCCAAGAGCCATTTCTTATAACAATATTTTTAAAAGGAAGAGAAAAAAAATCTAGCAAGACTGGTTAACAAACTCCTGCCAAAATATTATATACTTCTGAGCCCTAACCTTTTTTGAGAAGATCTTCCTTCTATTTCTTCTTTGGGTCAAGTTTGTTCTCTCTAAGTTCACAATATGAAGTTTCAATTATTTTGTGATTGTTCTTTCTATTTATGTTATTGTAATTATTTTGTATATTGTTTTCCTGGTTTGGTTTACTTCACTTTGCATTAATCCATGTAAAAAAAAAAAGCGTTGACTATGCACCAGACACTGTGTTAAGCACTCAAAATACAAATACAAAAAGAAAGAAAGATAGTCCCTGCTCTCAAGGAGCTTACATTCTAATGGAAGAAGATAACACATAAAAGGAAACCAAAAATCAAGGTGGAGAGTACCAGTCTAGGGGTAAGGTTTAAAAAAAAAAAGTCTGGAGGGTCAAGAAGAGATCATGGAAAGGAATGAAGACACAACTGGCCTGAGCACGTTCTTAAAATGGATGGTTCTAGGAGGAACCAAACAATAAGAGGAAGAGGCCTTAGGGGTGAAGTATGAGAAGTCCATGGGTGCAGTGAGCTTCCAGGGTAAGGAGGATTCTGTGGCATGGTAGAATAAAATTGTACCACAATCTGTTTAGCCATCCCTCCAATGGATGGCATCTGCTTTGAAATTGCTCATTTCAAAGTTACCAGCGTTCTCTTAATTGCCAGATCCAGTGGCCTTTTTTCAGACTTCATCCTTCTTGATGTATCTGTCCCTGTTGACCACCTTCTCTTCCAAGGTTTGATTCTCTCCCCTGTTTATCATGATTATCATCCATGGTCCACCAGTGGCATGCCCCAGGGCTCAGTTCTGAGACCTCTTCTCTTCTCTAAATACATGATCTCTCCATGATCCCATCAGCCCCCATTGGGTTCTAATATCATCACTATACAAATGACTGAAAACTTTATATCCAGCCATCATCTCTTAGCTGAGCTACAATCTCCCATCACCAGCTGCTTGTTAGACATCTCTCCCTGATTGTGATAGATGGTTAATTGGATCCCTCTTTTATTAGGCCCTTATTTTATTCTAATCAGCATTAATCAGTTTGAGATGATTCCATAGGGGTGGTGATTAAAAGTTCTGATAGTAGGCCTCAGAACTGTAAACTGAAGATTGTAAGTTCATTTGCTTAATTGTAGGAAGCTAACTAGAGGACATCCACCCTTGTTTTTCTTTATTATGGTGACCAAGCCTACTGTGGCAGATGTGACTCAATTACATGGAAAGACCCCTCAACCTCCACCAGCTAATTTTGTTGCCCCTCTGTTCCTTGTCATCCCTCTATTGCCCAAGATAGAGAGATAACTATGAGCACTTGACCAATGAATGACCCTGGTTGCTGGCCTGCAGCCTGCCTTTCTACTGGCCCATCAACCCATGTAGATATTTTGGTATCTGTTTATCAGCCCAACCCATGGGGGTGCTCATTGGCTTGGTAGGACCTCCTAAAAGGTCAAGATAGGTCTGTTAAGGTCTGCTCACTAGCCTGTTTATCAGGCAATGGGATTCTGTATTTTGTGTAGACCCTACTAAAGTGTCAAAGGCAAGGTCTATATAAACCAATGAGATTCTGTATTTCTGGTCTGCTTAACCTGTATTGTCCGGGTATTAAGCACTATAAAACTAAAGCCCTGAAGGAAGGGGGCATCTCAGATCATGAGGAAGATCAGAGGTCCATTTCATTAGATGGGGTCATGGACCCTTTAATAAAGTGTGTTGGTCCAGAGCTCTGCCTCAGTGAGTTTTTTTGCAGATTGGACAATTTTGGAATTTCCATAAGATGTTTAAAACGGAAATCACCATTTACACCCACACCTTAAACCCACCTCACTTTCTAACTTCCCTATTTCTATGGAAAGTATACCACTATCCTCTCAGCCCAGGTCTGCAACCAGTCACCATCCTTAACTCTTAATTCTCTCTCACTCTTCATATCCTGCCAGTTGCCAAGTTTTGTCAATTCTACCTGGACGACATCTCATTCTGTCCTTTTCTCTCCAGGCTGTTTTAGGCCCTTCTCACCATAGGAATGGATTATTGCAATGGTCTCCTAATTGGACACCCTGTCTTAATTCACTCTCAGTCAGTTGGTCAGTCAGTCAATAAGCACTCATTAAGCACCTACCATGTACCAGGTATTATACTATGCACTGGGGATACAAAGAAAGGCAAAAGACAGTCCCTGCCCTCTAGGAGCTTATAGTCCAATGGGGAAACAAGTACACAATTATGTACAAACAAGCTATAGACAGGATAAATAGGAAATCATTAAAAGAGGGAGGGCACTAGAATTAAGAAGGGTTGGAAAAGGCTTCCTGTGGAAGATGGGTTTTAATTGGGACTTCAGGGGAGCCAGGACACAGCAATGAGAAGGGAGAACATTTGAGAAATGGGGGATAGTGGATAGAGCACCGGCTCTGGGGTCAGGAGTACCTGAGTTCAAATCCGGCCTCAGACACTGAACACTTACTAGCTGTGTGACCCTGGGCAAGTCACTTAACCCCAATTGCCTCACTAAAAAAAAAAAAGAAAAAAAAAGAAATGGGGGATAGCCAGAGCAAACACCCAGAGTCGAGAGATGGAGTAGCTTGCTCAAAGAATAGTTAAGGTCAGGGTCTGTAGATCGAAGAGGACATGCTGGTGGTGTAACATGTAAGAAGGCAGGAAAAGCTAAGGAAGGGACTAAGTTATGAAAGGCTTCGTTTTTATTTTATTTTATTTTTTTTGGTGAGGTGTGACTTGCCCAGGGTCACACAGCTAGTTAAGTGTCAAGTGTCTGAGGTCGGATTTGAACTCAGGTCCGCCTGAATCCAGAGCTGGTGCTCTATCCACTGTGCCACCTAGCTGCCCCATGAAAGGCTTTGAATGTCAAATAAAGTATTTGGTATTTGGTCCTGGAGGCAATAGGGAGCCACTGGAATTTTTTGAGTAGGGGAGTGACATAGTCTGGACCTGTGCTTTGGAAAATCACTTTGGTGCTTAAATGGGGCAGGCTGAGCCTGCAGCAGCTCAGCCGGCTGTTACATTAGTCTGGGGGTGAGGTGATGAAGACCTGCCCCAGAATGGTGGCAGTGTCAGAGGAGAGAATGGGGGAGGGTATTTGGAGAGATGTTGCAAAGATGAATTCAATAGACTGGCAACAGATTGGACATGAGGAATCAAGTATACTCTCCTTTCTAACATGTTCTCCACATAAATACCCAAGTGATGTGTGTGTGTGTGTGTGTGTGTGTGTGTGTAGGGAGAGTAGAGGGAGAGGGGAGGGAAAGAGAGAAGGACAGATGAGAGAAAGAAAGGGGAAAGAGAGGGAGAGAGGGAAAAAAGAGAGAAGGAAAAAGGAGATAGAGGGAAAAGGGACAAGAGAGATAGAGACAGAGAGAAAGAGAGATTTAAATAAATTTATTTGAGGAAGAAAGAATATCTGAACATCAGGTATAGTCTAATCCACATGAATCTCATAATATGCCACCATCACGGATCTGTGAGTATATAACTAAGCAGATAGATTTCAAAGGAACTTCACACAGAACAGACAATCACTGAGGTGATCCTGGATGAGTCTCTTTACCTCTAAAATGAGGGTGTTGTTGGGAGCAGCTAGGTGGCAAAGTGAATAAAGCACCAGCCCTGGATTCAGGAGGACCTGAGTTCAAATCCAGCCTCAGACACTTGACACTTACTAGCTGTGTGACCCTGGTCAAGTCATTTAACCCTCATTGCTCCGCAAAAAATAAATAAATAAAAGGAGGGTGTTGGATTCAGTGGCCTCTGAAGGCCCTTGCAGCTCAATGCCTAGGATGCCATGAATCTATTTGACCTTAGCTTCATACAATGCATAATAACCAGAATGTAGTAAGGAAAAGATTATACCAAAGACTCACTATGTATATATTTGTGGCAAGTTACCAACTATAATATGAATATTTTAAGACTTTTTTAAAAATAGAAACTATATATTCTTTTTCTATATTTATTTCAAGCTTTTCCATTAAATGCAGCTTTGTCCAGATTGGCTTATTCTATACCTCCTGAAGGAATTCCTCTTAAATTAGACTTGGATGGGGTATTACTCATTTAATTGTTTGGATGATAAGCTTCTGAGCTCAGCTATGGTATGTGTCACAGTTTAGACCACAGAATTGGACTCTGTGTTCTGTATACCTTGCTAAGACCTAAGTGGTTTTCAAATATACACACCCTAATTCATGGCAACATTTATTTGAAAAGATGTAGCCCTCTTTAAGGAGCCTAGACATTATTATATCCAAAGTAGACTCTCAATTATGATTTCAAAGTATGTCATCCAAGGAGTTTGAAATTTTGCCAGTCCAACTGCCAATCTGTACCAGCTGCTACTTTACAACACAAGGGACATGGCGATGTTTGCTTGGTTTTTTTTCCTTTTCTGAAAACTTCTAAATGTGTTCTGGGATGGTCACAGTTACAACAAAAGTTCTCAGCCATCCTTGGGCCCTTCCATGTGAGAGGTGTAGAGGTTGCCAAGTTGATCATTAATTACCAAGAAAACAGACATACATATTGAGCTTCTAGGAAGGTTAATAGTTCTTGCATGGGGGCCTGACTATAGATTATAATATTTGCCTTTACCATCGTCTATGTTCAGTTTTTGCTTGTTCAATTTGAGCCCAAGCATCTCATCAGCAACTTTGAAAACATAGGAAGACGGTCTCTTATCTTTGTTGAGACAAAATGGCTATCAAGACCATTGGCCTTCCAAAATCATAGTTGCTGTTTTTTAAATCAGATTTTATTGTCTTCATATGTCATGAATCATTTTTGTTGACTAAGGCCAACAGCTCTGGGTTTTTGATTCCTCATTAACTCTCTTAACCATATTGTGCCAGTCTTTCAAGATCTCAAAGTTTTGGTAATTTATAATATTATAAACCAAGAAGACTCCCCTAAATTCCATAGATGTGGCCAGGCACCTAGATGGCAAAGTAGATAGAATGGTATGCCTGGAGTCAGGAAGATATGAATTCAAATCTGCCCTCAGATGCGTACTAGCAAGTCACTTAACCTCTATTTACCTTAATCCATTGGAGAAGGAAATGGCAAACCGCTCCAGTATCTTTACTAAGAAAATCATGTGGACAGCATTGGCGCATGCCCATGGGGTCACAAAGAGTCAGAAATGACTTAACAGCAATTGCATCTTGCTTCTTATTCTTTGCCCTCCTATATTTCTAATTCTCCATTTTCCTGGGCCCTTATGCCCTTTTTGAAACTGATAGAACTAAAGCACTGGCCACATCCCTCCCCTGCTCAGGATGCTCCACTGGCTCTTTCTAGCTTCTAGAATAAAATACAAACTCATTTGTTCAGCATTTAAAACCTTCACAAGCCAGCTCAAGCCAACCTTTCCAGGATTATCACGTGGTATAATCCTCCATTTGCTCTACTTGCCATCCCCTGAGCTTATCATTTCATCTCTAGACCTTTGCACAGGTGGGCCTATGTCCAGAACACCCTGCTTCCTCACTTCCATTTTGAAGAATCCTTAATTTTCTTCAAAGCTCAGTTCAATTGCCACCTTCTTTGTGAGGCCTTTATTGATAACCACCACTACCCCACTGCTAATCCCTAATTTACCCATGACACTAAAAATTATTTTGTATTTACCTTGCATGTAGTTTGTATTTATTTTGTCTGATTGTTTCCCCCAGTAGACCGTAAGTTCCCTGAGGGCAGGGACTATTTCATTTTCGTTTTATAGGATCATAAATTTGAAGAGGACTTAGAGGACATCTTGGCATCCCAAGTTTGTAGCACAATACCTGGGTCAAAGAAGGCCTTAATGAACTCTTTTTTTTTTAGTGAGGCCATTGGGGTTAAGTGACTTGCCCAGGGTCACACAGCTAGTAAGTGTTAAGTGTCTGAGGCTGGATTTGAACTCAGGTACTCCTGACTCCAGGGCCAGTGCTCTCTCCACTGCGCCACCTAGCTGCCCCCTTAATGAACTCTTATTGAATGAATGAAATCTTTCCTGATCTTCTTCCCCCCTCAATGCTTAGGCTCACTTTCTCTTAATTTTCCTGCTATACTTATCTGGGTACATATTATATCCTTCCTGTAAGAGTGTAAGCTCCTGGAGGTCAGGGCTGTTTTGTTTTTGTCTTTATATCCCTGGTACCTAGTATAGTGTCTTGCACATAGTAGATGATTTATAAATATTTGTTGATAAAATACATGTATGTCTATTATACATATATAAAACTTCCTTTTATTTAAACATATATGGGGGCAGCTAGGTGGCACAGTGGATAGGGCACCGGCCCTAGATTCAGGAGGACCTGAGTACAAATCCGGCCTCAGACACTTGACACTTACTAGCTGTGTGACCCTGGGCAAGTCACTTAACCCCAAATGCCTCACACAAAAAAATAATAAAAAATTGTAAAAACCATATATGTACACACGTGTTTAAATAAAACTAAAAGTCTATCCAATATGTAAGTAGACAAAGGATGTGAACAAACAATTCTCAAAAGAATTGCAAACAATTAATAACCCTATGAAAGAATGTTCCAAATCATTAATAATATGAAAAATACAAATTTAAAAAACCTGAGGTTTCACCTTATACCCAATAAGTTGGCAAAGATAAGAGAAGATAGCAATAGTCAATGTTGGAGTGCTTGTGGGAAGACAGGCAAATTACCACTTTGTTGGTAGAAATATGATTCAGCACAAGCATTTTGTAAAGCAATGTAGCATTATGAAAATAAAGACTAAATGGTCTATAAATTGTCCCTTTGACCCAGAGGGTTCACTAGTAGGCATATACTCCATGAAAGTCATTAATAAAAAGAAAGTCCCTATATATGCCAACATAACAACAACACTAGCTACCATTTATATAGTTCCTACTATGTGCCAGGGACTGGGCTAAGCGATTTCCAAATATTATCTCATTTGATCCTCACAACAACCCCGAGAGGTAAGTATCATCCCCATTTTAGAGTTGAGGAAACTGAGGCAAACAAAGATTAAATTATTTGCCCAGGGTCACACTGTTTGTGAGATAGACTTTGAATTCAGGTCTTTCTGACTCTAGGTCCAATCTCTATCCAGTGTGTCATCTACCTGCCTCTAAAAAGATGTTGCAGAATATCTGCAATAGTACTTATGTGGTAGCACAGAACTGGAAACAAAGTGAATGTCCATCCACTGGAGAATGGCTAAGTGAATTGTGGTACGTGGATGTAACAGAATGTTACTGTGCTGCAAGAAATAATGTGTGGAGTGAATACAGGGAAGCCTGGGAAGATGTATATGAATGGATGCAGAGAGAAAGCAATAAACACAGTGACCAAATGGAAAGAACATCCACATACCAAAAAAAGTGGAAAGTGAAGATTGCAAAATTGCAAAGATAAAGCATGGCTCAAAAGAAGAGATTGGAGAAGATATTCCCAATTGTACCCCTTTGCAGACATGGGACACTCACCAATGTTGTACATGGTATGTAGGGCAGCTAGGGGACACAGTGGATAGAGCACCGGCCCTGGAGTCAGGAGGACCCCAGTTCAATTCCTGCCTCAGACACTTGACTCTACTAGCTGTGTGACCCTGGGCAAATCACTTAACCTGATTGCCTCAAACATCGGGGCCACCTCCAGTCATCCTGATGTATATCTTGTCACTGGATCCAGATGGCTCTGGATGACAGAGGGAGGCTGGTGACTTTGCACAGCTCTCCCTCACTTAAATCCAATTCACTGCAAGACATGACCTTACTTCCCGATGACATGATCTTCAAGAATGGGGCGGGGGGGGGGGGGAGGGAGGTGCAGCTAGGTGGTGCAGTGGATAGAGCACCAGCCCTGGAGTCAGGAGGACCTGAGTTCAAATCCGGCCTCAGACACTTACTAGCTGTGTGACCCTAGGCAAGTCACAACCCCAATTGCCTCACTAAAAAAAATTAATAATTAAAAAAAAAAAAAGAAGGAAGGACAGGAGCAACTAGGTGGATAAAGCACTGGCCCTGGATTCAGGAAGACCTGAGTTCAAATCCAGCTTCAGACACTTGACACTAGCTGTGTGACCCTGGGCAAGTCACTTAACCCTCATTGCCCTGCAAAACAAAACAAAACAAAAAAGAATGAAGGACAAACAACAACATTACATATGCTTTCAGGTTTTGTTTTCATTAAATTGATCGATTATGCTGATTTTTTCCTGTTTCCTTTCCTTTTTTATTTATTTTTTTTTGGTGAGAAAATTGGGGTTAAGTGACTTGCCCAGGGTCACACAGCTAGTAAGTGTCAAGTGTCTGAGGCTGGATTTGAACTCAGGTCCTCCTGACTCCAGGGCCGGTGCTCTATCCACTGGCTGCCCTACTTTTGTCTTTTCTTTAAAAAAGCTATTTGTTATATGGATGGCCTTCTGGGAGAAGGAAGGAAAGGGATACTAGGAGAAATTATGGTGATGAAGAAAAACAAGAGACATTTAAAAACTTATTTAAAACAACAACAACAAAGTGATCATTAATAATTTTGGAGAGAGTAGTTTCAGGTGAGTGATAGTAGCTGGAAGCCAGATTGCAAAGGATTGAGGAGAGAGAGAATTGGAAGTGGAAGCAGCAAGTGTAGACAGTTTTTACAAGGAGTTTGGCTGAGAAAGGGAGGCAAGAATGATAGCTTGATGACTCTAGTCAAGATTTTTTTTAAAAAATGGGAGAGGGGCAGCTAGGTGGCACACTGGATAGAGCACCAGCCCTGTAGTCAGGAGGACCTGAGTTCAAATCCGGCCTCAGACACTTAACACTTACTAGCTGTGTGACCCTGGGCAAGTCACTTAACCCCAATTGCCTCACTTAAAAAAAAGGATGGGAGAGAATTGAGTATGTTTGAAAATAAGGAACCAGTTGATAGGATAAGATTTGAGAAGGTGTGTTTGTGTGGGGGGTGATGATTGAATTGAGGATGCAGTCTACTGGAGAAGATGGGAAGGGCTGGGATCAAGCAGACATGTAAGGGGGTTGGCCTTGCCAAGAAGGACCATCTCTGTCACAGATGGGTGAAAAGGAGGAGAGTGTGGGAGATGATGTCAAGGGGTTTTGAGATGAAGAGAATGAAAGAAAAGAAACATGTTGAATGCCTTCAATTTTTTTTCAGTAAAGTAAGAGGCAACATCCTCAGCTGAAAGATTGGGGGGAGGGAAGGTTTGGAGAACTTTTACTTTCCATAAACATTATTGGGTTTTTTGTTTTGTTTTGTGAGGCAATTGGGGTTGTGACTTGCCCAGGATCACACAGCTAGTAAGTGTCAAGTGTCTGAGGCTGGATTTGAACTCAGGGCCTCCTGAATCCAGGGCTGGTGCTCTATCCACTGTGCCACCTAGCTGCCCCATATAAAAATTGTTAGAAAAATTAATGTTAAATTTTAATTACTTGAAGTACCTGAGCTACAACTCACAACCAGGTACTCTAACTCTAAATCCAGTGCCTCTTCTGTTATGCCTCCCTTCCTCCTAAAAAAGAAGGCCAAAAAGGCCTCTAGTCCCCAGTATTTATCCCATAATTAGCATTAGTCAGGTCTGACCTTGTTTTACCTCTAAGCTTCTGCAATCAGTTATAGTGACACTAGTATTTTCAGCACAGACCTTACCGAAGGTAAGTTTCATGATGGGAGGGGCTGGGTCTTATCTAAACTTTTCTCTTCCTCAGTCCCAAGGCAGTGAGTGTTTTGCATCAATTATTGTTTGTTAAATGAATGGATGGATTTTTCCAGTGGATGAACATATATGGCCTAGGGAGAAAGGAATATGGTCAAGCTATGTAAGAGTATAAAAAAACTTGACAATTAGGTAGGCCAGGCCAGGAGGTGGCCTGAAAGGTGGGTGAATTCAGGGGACATCTTGTAGAGATCCTAGGTGAGCAGAAAGAACTTAGGGCATAGGTGGGGGTTCTCTAGCCTGGAAAGGCTGAAGCACTAATTCAGATGTTCTGGGCCCTAAAAAAGAAGACAGCTTCTGAAGACATTGGCCTCAGTTCCCTCTCGTTTCCCTTCTTCCCTTCTCTTTTGGGTCCCTAACTGCTGTATTGAACCCCTACCCTGCAGTGTGTCCTTCCCTTGTTTCCCCATCAACCTCTAGCCCTTTGTTCATCTCTCCCCTCAATATGTCCTCCCCAGCAGCCCAAAACTCTCCTCCTGGCCCTAGGACACAAGGAGATCAGCCTTTCCTTGTAAAGTCCTGGGTGGGCTTCTCTCAGGATAACTGGGGTACTGGCTCCTCTCCCTGCCCCAAGCCACTAGTCTGGGGGCACAGAGAGCAACAGTTTTTCTTGGGAGACCAGCTCAGGGAAACAGAAGTCAGGAGTCTGAAGTTAGAGGCTGAATATTCTTCTCTCTTCATTTCTCATTACCCCCACTCCCAGCCATTCTAAAACAGGCAAGATTCTTTCTTGAAGCTATTATTTGTAAAAATTTAGAAAGCACTTTCCTCACAATAATCCTTTAAGGGAAGTAGTGCAAGATTGATCTTCATTTTACCAAACAGAAAACTGGGGCTGTGAGAGGTATTTGCTCCAGAAAAGAAGGAAACAAGCATTTATTAAGTGTCTACCATGTGCTAAGTGCTTTACAAGAACCCTGCTAGCTGGGCGTTATTATTATCCCCATTTTAAGTTGAGAAAACTGAGGTGGGTAGAGTTTAAGTGACTTAGGGTTACACACCCAGATTTGAACTAAGCTCTGACTTCAGGCCCACAGTCCCACCTAGTCCCTCCAGTCCTATGAGTTCAGAAGTCCACCAGTCCCACGAGGACAAGCAGTGTGTTGTAGGAATCTAACAAAAGCCTTGACTTTACTAACAGCCACTTCAAGGGAATCCCACGGATCATCTCATTAAACCTCTATCTGACCACAAACATCCACTGTGCCCTATTTGGCCAGTGGTCACTCAGTCTTGGCTTGAAGAGTCAAGTCAAGAGGAAGCCACATCATTTCCTGAGTGAATGAATGAATGAATGAATGAAACATTTATTAAGCTCTGATAGTTTGCAAGGCACTGGTCCAAGCACTGGGCAAAACAGATACCAAAGTCATTCAACCCCTGCTCTAAAGAAGTTCACATTCTAATGGGGGAGACCACATAAAGAAAACCACTGAGTTTCCAGTCTTAGTGAGATATACTGAGAAATACTGTCTCTGCCTTTGGGGATACCCCTATCTAGGATTCTAGGATGTCAGAGCTGGAAGGGACTTATTAGATCAGCCATCAAAATCCCTTCATTTTGCAAATGGTGAGTCTGAGCAGGATGGAGTTTAAGCAGCTTGTCCAGGGTCACTCAGTGACCAGCACCAGGTATACAGGAAACACCTGTTACCCAGTGGATCACTGTTGTTTCTGTTCTTTCTGTCACTCGGGTTCCAGATCTGGGGAAGATCTCTTTTCACTCCTTCAACCTCTTGCCCAATTAGTCCCCAAACCCAGCAAGTTCTTCTTCCTCTACCCTTACTCTCCACACCCACAGTCATGACCTGCAATCCTTTGATTCCTTAATTCTCTCCCAGGTCATCTCCCCTGCACTAGCCACTCTTTCCTCTTCTCTCCATCTTGACTCCTTGGGGAACCAGTTCAACTCTACACTGTCTTCCTCTCTTAAATCCCTAACCCATTATCATACTGCCCCCCTGCAAAGGGCTCAACGTCAGGAGACATCTGCTGTAAGAACCTCACAATGGGACTAACCCCAATCAAGAAAGTTTTGAGGAACACTGCCTTCTGAGGAAAGCTGGGCAACTTCATCCAGCTCAGTACCACCCTCTACTCAGAGCTGCTGTGCTCATGAGGCAAGGAATCTGGGGTCCTCCTCTCTATGGAACTAAGAAGCAGAGGCAATGGCAGACACACTGGGTGAGGGATAAATATACCCATGAAGCAGAGGCCCTAGGCCAGGTCTGGGCTGTCACACTTACTCTGAAAATACACCCCGGAGCATATCTTCAGGATCCGAGGGAGGGAGGCTAGGTCCACGGAACAGATGTAATCCTGGAGGGCCACAGGGTCCATGGTCCTGGACCTTAGTCAGCAAATGTTCCAGCTGAGTTTTCTGGAGTGTGTCTCTTGTACCTGCTTCTCCTTCCTGCTTCAACCACACACAGCCTTTGTTTCGACTGCAATTGTCCCAGCCCCAGAGGAGGCGGTATAACGGGAGGGGCCCGCCTTAATTTGGAGGGACTATTTCAGCCCCTTTGCCCTCCACACCCACATCTTCCTTCCCCCTAGTGTGGTCACCAGCCCTCCCACTAAGCCCAGTGAGTCATTATAAACAATGTTTTCATGCATTAGGGAAACATTCAGAGGTACCCTACCACATAGAGAAACATAGCCTTCACCTTGGGAGCCAGAGAAAGACTTTCTACATCAGTGGGGAACATTCGGTCTGATGGAAGTTCCCCAAGTGAGGGGAGAAAACAATCCCCCTACCTTAGGAACCCTCTATCCTGATGGAAGAGACAGTCAATGCTTGAAGATGCTCTACAAGGCCATTCACTAGGACCTCAAAGGTAGGAAATACAAGCAACACATTTAACGCTACAAGAATGAATGAATGCATTAATTAAGCTCTGGCCAGTTGTAAGGCACTGGGCCAGAAGCTAGGCATACAAAGAGAAAAGTCACTCAGCTCCTGCTCTCAAGAAACTCACACTCTAGAATATTATTATGCCATAAGAAATGACGAGGAGGTGGATTTCAGAAAAGGCTAGAAAGACTTACATGAACTGATGCAGAGGGAAGTGAGCAGAACCAGATCATGGTACACAGTAGCAGCAAAACTGTATGATGGGGGCAGCTAGGTGGCGCAGTGGATAGAGCACCGGCCCTGGAGTCAGGAGTACCTGAGTTCAAATCCGGCCTCAGACACTTAACACTTGCTAGCTGTGTGACCCTGGGCAAGTCACTTAACCCCAATTGCCTCACTAAAAACAAAAAAAAAAAACAAAAAAAAAACTGTATGATGAACAATTGTGAATGACTTAGCTATTCTCAGAAATACAACAATCTAAAAGGGACAACTAGGTGGTGCAATGGATAGAGCACTGGCTCTGAAATTGGGAGGACCTGAGTTCAAATCTTACTGCAGATAGTTAGTAGTTGTGTGACCCTGGGCAAGTCACTTAACCCCAATTGCCTCAAACATCTGGGCCATCTCCAGTTATCCTGATAATGGATCTTGCCACTGGACCCAGATGGCTTCGGAGGAGAAAGTGAGGCTGGTGACTGCACAGCCCTGCCTCATTTAAATCTAATTTAGTGCAAGTCATGATATCTGTCAAGGTCCTCTTTGAGAATGAATGACAGGGGCTGGAGTCAAGATGGTGGAAGAAAGACATTAAACACACAGAGCTCCTGACATAATTACCCCCCAACAGCAAACTCACAAAAAGACAGGCTGATATTATTTTCCAGATTAAAGGGGGCTGTACTGGGCTGGAGCAGAATCCACCCCGCCCCCACCCGCCCCGATTGTGCCAACACTGACCCTAAACGCACTGCGCAAGGGGAATTTATCCCCAGCCTCCAAATCAGCTGCAGTATAGGTGCCTTCTGGAACTAAGCTTACCGTCAGGTGAGAGGGCTGAACGGCTGGCGGGGGGAGTGGAAAACGCAGGGGTGTCTGCAGGATCTGAGGAGGACTTTGGATATCCCACCCCAGCAGGGAACCAGGAAGAAATCTTGAGCAGGGGGAGGCCCAGGTCGGGGAGGGGCACAGGCTCATCAGAACTAAGAACCACAGCACACAAAATTCTGCTGGCTGGTTAATTAGCAAGTTGGTTTGAGGTTATCTTTGGACCAGAGAACAGGCCAGGTGAGAGAAAAACCTGCCCTCTCCACACTCACAGCCATGACCTGCCATCCCTTAACTCTTTAATTCTCTCCCAGGTCATCTCCCCTGCAGTAGTCACTTTTTCCTCTTCTCCCCATCTTGACTCCTTGGGGAACCCATTCAATTCTACACTGTCCTCCTAACCCTATATCATATTGTCGATGATGCCTGGCCAAGCCTCAGCCTTGGATCCCTCCCACCATTCACTGCCCACACTTCTGCACACTATTGCTAAACAAAAATGGAGAAAATCATGCAACTCTTCTTCCTGGATCTACTACAAACTGTTGTCATACAACCTCCCCCATGGCCCTCACTGTTGCTAGGCAGTCCTACTTACTCTACCTCCTGTATCAACTCACTATCCCTCTCCCCACAGCGGCTCTTCCCAACCTTTTCATCCTTCCTCAAACTTCCCACAACTTCCCCTCCACCTGCTCTCTCATCTGAAACTCTTGCTTCATGTTTTACAGAAATAATTGAGGCCATTTGCCATGAGCTCTCTCTTCTTCATCTCCTATCACTCAGGTGGCTCTGCCACTCTCCACCTTTGCCCCTGTCTCACGTGATGAGGTGTCTTTAATTCTTACCAAGGATGGGGGCAGCTAGGTGGCGTAGTGGATAAAGCACTGGCCTTGGATTCAGGAGTACCGGAGTTCAAATCCAGCCTCAGACACATGACACTTAACTAGCTGTGTGACCCTGGGCAAGTCACTTAACCCTCATTGCCCTGCAAAAATTAAAAAAAAAAACAAACAAATAATTCTTACCAAGGCTAACCCCTTTAGCTGCTCAGCAATCCCATTTTATCCTGACTCCTCCAACAGATAACCCTCTGCCATCCCCAATCTATCACTTATTTTCCATCTCTTCTTGTCTACTGGCTCATGCTCTACTCCAAGTCTCCACTATCCTAAAAAAAACAACCCTCACTCGATCCTTCTATCCCTTTTCTTCTGCCCTTCGTAGCTAAACTTCTCCAAAAGGCTCTTTACAACAGGTGCTTCCCCTTTCTGTCCTCTCACTCTCTTTTTAATCCCTTACAATTTGGCTTCCAACCTCATCACCTCATCATTCCAGTGAAAGTGCTGTCTCCAGATTCACTAATGAACTTTTTTTTTTTTTTTTAGTGAGGCAATTGGGGTTAAGTGACTTGCCCAGGATCACACAGCTAGTAAGTGTTAAGTGTCTGAGGCCAGATTTGAACTCAGGTACTCCTGACTCCAGGGCTGGTGCTCTATCCATTGCGCCACCTAGCTGCCCCCACTAATGAACTTTTAGTTACCAAATTCAATGGCCTTTTTTTGGATCCTCATCATCACTAACTTCTCTGCAGTCTTCAACATGGTTGACCAATTCTCTCCTCCTTCATACTCTCCTCTCTTTGGGTTTTCAGTACACCCCTCTTTCTCCTGATTCTCCTCCTATCTGATAACCCTTCTCTGTCCCCTTTTCTGGATCCTCTTCTAGATCATAACCTCTAGCCAACCATTGGTGTCTCAACAGCTTCCATGGACTTAATTACATCTCTATGACAATAATTCTGCACCATCCTCTCTACTAACTTCCAATCCCACGTCTCCAAATGCTTTTCAGACATGCCCAATAGACATCTTACATTCAATATGTCCAAAACTGAGCTCAT
Organism: Dromiciops gliroides; assembly: GCF_019393635.1. Lineage (NCBI taxonomy): Eukaryota > Metazoa > Chordata > Mammalia > Microbiotheria > Microbiotheriidae > Dromiciops > Dromiciops gliroides. Next base: position 604,580,681 of record NC_057863.1, read on the forward strand.
TATCTTTTTCCCTAAACCCTCTCCCACTCCCACTCCCACTCCCACTTTCCCAATTACTATCGATTTCACCTTTGTATCTTTGAAATATGCCCCCTCCTCTCCTCTGACACTACCAGACTAGACTGGTATGGGGTCTCATCACCTCATGCCTGGACTATTGCAATGGTGACTGGTGTTTTTGCCTGCCACATGTCTCTCCTCACTTCAGTCCACCCTCCATTCAGCCACTAAAGTGATTTTTTTTAAATCAAAGATTTGATCTTACACTGCCTTCCAATTAAATTCCAATGGCTCCCTATTCCCTCCAGAAGCAAATACTAAGTACTTTGTCATTCAAATCCCTTCATGACCTAGCCAACCTTTCTAGTGTGACAAATAAAAAGTTTGAGAGACATGGTTTCTGAGTAATTTAATAATTTTATTCATAAGGCCAGCAGATTACTAATAAAAGGATGGTCATTTGGATGTCTCTCTTAGATAAAAGACCCTTAATGGCAGTAGGGTCACAGTTTATATACCCTTCAAAGAGGAGGTGTTCCTGAGGGACGCCTAATCAACTCTGATTGGTCTAATTAGATCTTGGCCTAAGTAAATTTCTAAGAGATATTTCCCACACTGGTTGGTTTCTGAATGAGGAAGTAGAAGAGGGGAAGACTCTTTGTCTTAAAACAATAATTAGTTTTTAAATAGATGAGAGAAATATTCATTTCTCTTTTGCTGAATAATAGACTCACTCTGTTCTTATGTGTATTAGGCTACTCTGGTTTTTGTTTGTTTGTTTTTTACCGCATTATTTGGGCATGAGTGGATGGGTTTATCTGGAGCTTGTGGGAGTCACAGCCTCTCCTCTGCCATCTTGGCTTTGCCCCCAAAATATTAATTTCTCACAGTGGTCATCTTACATCTTACTCCTTGATAAGCGCTCTTCAATCTGATACCGGCTTCTTGGTTGTTCCTCAGACAAGACCCCCTGCTTGACTCTGGGCATTTTCTTTGATTGTACCCATCCCTGGAATGCTCTACCTAGTTACTCTGACTGCTGACCTTCCTGTATTTCTTTAAGTCCCCACTAAAATCCCACCTTCTACAGGAAGCCTTCCCAACCTCTCTTATTTCCAGTGCTTTCCCTCTATTAATTATTTCCTATTTATCCTGTATATAGCTTGCTTTGTTATAAGTATTTTTGCATGTTGTCTCCCCCATTAGATTGTAAGCTCCTTGAAGACAGGGGTTATCTTTTCCCTCTTTTTATATGCCCACTACTTAACACAGTGCCTGGCACATAGGAGGTAATTAATAAATATTGATTAATTGATTGATTGATTGATCCACCACCTGAATCCAGGTCTTGGTGGTCTCTTTAACAGCCTTCTCCATGGTGTCCCTGCCTTCCACACACCCACCCACACTCATCTTACACCCACACACCTTTTTTCTGTCTGGCTTTAAAAGTCCTTCACTAATTACCCTCACTCAGTCAAGCAGGTCCATTTCTTACTTGCTCTTAGAATTTCAGAGAGCATCTCAAAGTGGAAGGGACCTCAGGGGACATCTAGTCTAATTTATATATGGACACAGATCTTGACAAGTAGCCATCCAGCCTCTCATGAGGGGGAAAGTCATTACTCACTTTTGGACATCTCTAATTATTAGGAAGTTTTTCTCCCCACTCAAAGGGATAAGGACTAAATCCGTAATTTCTTTAAGAAAGGAAATTCCTGGGTGAGGAAATTCCCTTTGGTGGAAATATTCTTAGCAAGGTATAATCATAGAGAGTTGCCTAGAGCATTGAGAAGTTAAATGAACTACCCAGGGTCACACAGTCAGGACATGATTTGAACTCAGGTCTTCCCAATTTCAAGGCTGGCTCTCTGTACACTATTCCATGCTGTTCATAAACTGAGATCCTCTTCAATGCAACTTCCAAATCCTGTGGCTCATGTTAACCAAGTAGGGGCCAAACCTAAGAAGTCTGATTCACTTTTCTCCTGCCAACACTTAGGGGTCATGCCACTCCACTAAATCTTCTTTTCTCCAGTTCCCTTATAAATCTCCTCTATTCCCACTAAATTAACATCTGTCATTTTTCATTCCCTCTTCTGTTATTTTAATGTATTGCCCCCTACTTTCCTATCTCTTCTTCAAAACCCACTTTCCCTAAGAGAATTCCCTGTGCTTCAATAATTCTATATGACTCAAATCTAGGGTTTGCTCTTTCAACAGTGGTGCTAAATAGATCCCCATTTCTATTTGGGGGGTGGGGGGAGGAAATTTAGTTGTTGGCAGGTGAAATAAACTGGGGTTTTTTTGCCTTTTGTGGGTTCCTCATTTTGTTGACCTCGATCTGTCAGCATTTCAAAGTTTCCTGTGACTAGGGGCCTCTTCCCAATTTGGGGCCCAGTCCAGCATAGAGAACTAGCTCTTTTAATTTGTCTTCCCTCCTTCCCAAATGCCCATCCCCCAAGAGGTCTATCTGGAAAACCAGTTCTCCCACTCTTTTGCCACCCATTTGGATTGGGGGCATGAACCTCTGGACAGTTCAAGGTTTGGGAGCTTTCAATAGCCCTTACCCTGTGATGGGGGTTGGGGAAGATCTAAACATCCAGGCAAGGATCTCGGTTCAACTGTTTGTAACTCAGCTGAAGACAACTTCAGGGTTCTCCAGAGATGAAGGCTATCAAAATGACAAGCCTCATGGAAGCCCTCAAATCCAACCATCTGTCACCCAGATCCAGATCCAGACCTGGCCTTTCCTTGTTCACCTTGAAAGAACCAGGTTAGAAGCAATTTCCCAAAGTAGATAAGGCGAAGGTCAGTGATATCAGGCCATCAGGCAATTTCCTGGGGCTCTGGTCACTGTTGCTCCCTCCTACCTCCCAAATCAAACACCATACTACCTAGGTATCTTGACCATGACAGACCCTGGGTAGCCCATATGCTTCCCCGCATACAGAACTAGTTGATGCCTGAGCTCACTCCTGCTAACATCTGTTCTAAACCTCATCTTTGCTTCTCCAGCCTCTCACACCACCTCTGTCCCCACCCTTTCAGCAGAAGGCCCTGCCTCATACTTTGCCAAGAAAATTGAAGCCATATGCCATAAGATCTCTTCTTCACATCTCACAGCTCATTGACATCATCTAACACAATCTCCTCAGTCTCTAAAGAACAGGTGGCTCTCTTTTTTTAACCAAGATTAACCCTGATATATGTCCCTTTGATGCCGTCCTCTCTTGACTTCTCCAGTAGAGTATCTGTTCTATTATACCCTTTTTCTAATTGCTAATCTCCCCTTCTCTGCTGGTTTCTTTTCTGCTACCTACAAACATGCCCACATTTTCCCCCTGTTCTTTTTTATTGTTCTTTTAAAATACATTATATATTTATTTTTAGCATTCTTTTTGTTTTGACTTCTAAATTCTCTCTCCCTCCATTCTTCCCCCCCATTCACTGAGAAGGTAAGAAATTTGATATTAGTTATACATGTGAAATCATGTATATTCTTATATTAGTCATGTTGCAAAAAAAGAAAAAGCAAGAGAAAGTAAGAGAAGTACACTTGGTGGAATCCCATCCCTTCACTCTGTGCCCACCTGAGCTGGAAGGCTGCTCTCTTTTTAAAAAAAAAAAAATTTGTGGGGGTATTTATTTCATAAAAATTTCCCAACCAAATGCAAAAAGTTTAACATTAATTTTTTAAAAATTGCATTCCAAATGCTCTCCCTCCTTCCCCTATGCTACTTCTTGAGAAGGAAAGCAATATTTTGAAATCATGCAAAACATTTCCATATTAGCCATGTTGCAAAAGAAAAGAAACACACAAAAATAGTTTTTAAAATACACTTCAGTCTTCACTCAGAGTTAATCAGTTCTCTCTCTACAGGTGGAGAGCATTTTTCATCATCAAGTCCTCTGAAATTATCTTGGATCATTTGTCTCGATCAGAGTAGCCTAGTCAAGTCTTTCACAGTTGATTATTGTTACAATATTGCTGTTACTGTGTACAATGTTCTCCTGGTTCTTCTCACTTCACTTTGCATTAGTTAATATAAGTCATCCTAAGTTTTTCTGAAACCATCCCACTCATCTTTTCTTATAGAACAATAGTATTCCATCACAATCATATGCTACAACTTATCCAGCCATTCTCTAGTTGATGGGCATGCCCTTGATTTCCAGTTCTTTTCCAGCACAAAAAGAACTGCTACAGATATTTCTGTATGTATAGATCCTTTTCCTTTTTCCTTGATCTCTTTAAGATACAGACCTAGTAAAGGTATTGCACAGTTTTATACCCGATCTTTACCATTATTTTTTTTTTGTGGATGACTTTTTTAATTTCTTTTTTTTTAATTAATAATTTTATTTTTTTTCCATTACATGTAAAGATAGTTCTCAACTTTTGTTTATACAAGCTTTCCAATTTCAGATTTTTCTCCCTCCCTCCCCCCTCCCCTAGAGAGCAGGTAATCTGATATAGGTTATATATATATATATATATATATATATACATATATATATATATATACATATATATATATATATACACATGATAACATTAATCCTATTTCTGCATTAGTCATGTTATAAGAGAAAAAATCAGAACAATGATGAAAAACCTCAAAATAGAAAAAAAACAACAGCATCAAAAACAAAAGAAATAGTATGGTTCATTCAGCATCTATACTCTGCAGTTCTTTTTTTTTTTTTCCCTTGGATTTGGAGATCCTCTTCCATCTCGAGTTCCCTGGAACTCTTCTGTGCCATTGCATTGGTGAGAAGAATATAGTCCATCACAGTAGATTAACACTCAATGTTGATGATACTGTGTACAATGTTCTTCTGGTTCTGCTCATCTCACTCATCATCAGCTCACGCAAGACCCTCCAGGTTTCTCTGAACTCCTCCTGCACATCATTTCTTACAGCACAATAGTATTCCATTGTATTCATATACCACAACTTGTCCAGCCATTCCCCAATTGATGGGCACCCTCTCAACTTCCAATTCCTTACCACCACATAAAGAGCAGCTATAAATATTTTTGTACATGTGGGTCCCCTTCCCCTCTCCATGATTTCTTTGGGAAGTTCTTTACCATTCTTAAAAAGCAAAGCAAAGCAAACAAAAAACCTGTCTAGATACTACCATACTGAAAGCTATCTACTGTCCTTTATTTCTCCTACCTTTCTCAAAGTCCTTGAAAAAGGCATTTTGTACCTATTGCCTCCACTCAACTGTGTACATTCTATTCCAAAGTCATCAATGATCTCTACTGCAAAACCAATGGCCCTTTCTCAGCTCCTGGTCCTACTTGAACTCTGCAGCCTTTGATACTATTGACCATCTTCTCCTCCCTGAGCTTAAATTTGGCACAGTTTCTCCTTCGTGTCTGGCTGTCTCTTTCACAGTCTCCTTTGCTGGATCATCATCAATATCATGGTTCCAAACTTGGTTTATCACAAGGTTCTGTCCTCTCTCTCTCTCTCTCTCTCTCTCTCTTTGCTTTATATACTTTCTCACTCACCAGTTCCTCTGAGTTTAACTGTCTCTCTGCAGACAACTTCCAGATCTATACGACCAGCCCTAGTCTCTCTTCTGATTTCCAGTCTCATATCACCAAACACCCTGAGACACTGAATTAGACATTCCATAAACATCTCAGACTCACATGTCCAAGACAGAACTCATTATCTTTCCTCATCGATCTCCAAACTTTCCTATTTTTCTCTTAGAAACTATCATTCCTCTAGTTTTTTTTTTCATTTTTCAATTTTTTTTTAAATTTTCCCAATTTCCTCATCACACACTGGAAAGGTTACTCCAGCTCTTTCTGGAGTGGATTCAAGAACACTTTTATGAATACTTTCTTCCTTTTTGTGGATATAAACTTTCCTCATTGGGCCTCTCACTTTTTCTTTTCTTTTTTTAAAATAGTATCTTCATTTTTTTCCCAATCACATGTAAAAATAGTTTTTTTACATTCTTTTTGGTGGGGCAATGAGGGTTAAGTGACTTGCCTAGGGTCACACAGCTTGTATGTGTCAAGTGTCTGAGGCCAGATTTAAACTCAGGTCCCCCCTGAATCCAGGACCTGTGCTTTATCCACTGTGCCACCTAGCTGCCCCTTGACATTCATTTTTGTAAGATCTCTAGTTCCAAATTTTTCTCCCTCCCTCCCTTCCCTCACCACTCCCAGAGCCAACAAGTAATCTGATATAGGTTATACACTTCAATCATGTTAAACATATTTCTGCATTAGTCATATCATTCTTCTAGTTAAAATAGTTAACAATCTCAATGTCATCCTTGAGTATTCAAATTTTGAGGTTTCTATCTCCACAACATCCCTTGAAGCTGTTCACTTTTCTACTCTCAGCCAGTCAATAAGCAACCTATAAAAATTTAATAAACACCTCCTGTGTGCTGAGCACTGTACTGAGTGCTGGGGATACAAAAAGAGGGGAAAAAACAGTGCCTGCTCTCAAGGAGCTCACAGTCTAATGGAAAAGACAACAGTCAAACAAATATGTACAAATAAGCTATATTCAGGACAAATAGGAAATAAGTAATAGAGGAAAGGCACTAGAATTAAGCAGGGTCAAGGAAGGCTTCCTATAGAAGATGGAATATTAATTGGGACTTATCTTGTTCAAGGAACAGCCAGGAAGCCGGTGTCACTGGATTGAAAAGTACATTTCAGGGAGTAAGGTATAAGACTGGAAAGGTAGGAAGGGGCTAGGTTATGGATTGGTGAATTCACACCAAAAAGGATTTTGTATAGAATCCTGGAGGCAATAGGGAACTGCTGGTATTTACTGAGTAGGGATGATAACATAATCAGACCTGGGCTTTAAGAAAATTGCTTTAATGGATGAATCAGGAAGAAAGATTGGAGTGAGGAGAGACTTGAGGCAGGCAGACCCACCAGTAGACTATTGCAATAGTCCAGCCGTAAGGTGATGAGGGATTGTACCAGGGTGGGAGCCATGTGAGAGGAGAGAAAAGGGTGTACTGGAAAGATGTTGTGAAGGTGAAATTGACAGGCCTTGGAAACAGGATATGGGGGTGTGTGGCAGGGATGGTGAGGAATCCAGTATGACTCCCATGTTGGAAGCCCAAGATATGGGAGGATGGGGTTTGCCCTCTACAGCAACAGGGAAAGCTAGGAGGGGGAAGGTTTAGGGGGAAAGATAATGAATCCAGTTTTGGACATGTTGAGTTTAATGAATGAAAGACATTTGGGATGTGAGACTGGAGGTCACTCACACAGCGACCAACCTAAACCCATGTCATCTCTTATCCAGACTAGGACAACAGCCTCCTCATTGGGCTTTGGGCCTCCAGTCTCTCTCCTCTCTAATCCATCTTCTATTCAGCTGCAAAAATGACTTCCCTAAAGAGCAGGTTTGACTTTGTCACTTCCCTTTTCAAACTTCAGTAGCTACCTCATTCTTCTAGGATCATATATAAACTCCTCTGGCACTTAAAGGTCTTCCTTCACAACCAAGACCTATTCTATCTTTCCAGCATTATTTATACATAATTCCCCTCCATGCTCTCTGTGGATCAGCCAAAGTGGGCCACAGATTCTGGTTTCCTCACACAATGTTGTCCCCTCCGTCTCTGCGCTGTGGCATTTGTGGCACAGTAGATAGAGCGCCGGGCCTAAAGTCAGGAAGATCTGAGTCCAAATCCAGCAACAGACACTTCCTAGCTGTATGACCCTGGCCAAGTCACTTAACCCTGTTTGCCTCAGTCTCCTCATTTGTAAAGTGAGCTGGAAAAGGAAACGGCAGACCACTCTAGCATCTCTGCCAAGAAAACCCCAAATGGGGTCACAAAAAGTCAGACACAATTGAACAATAATATACCTATATATGCGTGTATATTGTTCCTTCTGTTATCTCCTTGAGGACAGTGACACATTCACTTGTGTCTCTGTATGCAGTTGCTAGCATGGGGCCTGGCTGATAGTAGGCTCATTGATTGACACTACTCCTGTCCTCAAAGTATCTGGGAAAATGACAACAACATATCTTTAGTATTTGTCTCTACAAGATTAGACAAACTGTGACCCTGGGCAAGTCACTTAACCCTCATTGCCCCGCCAAAAACAAAAACAACAACAACAACGAAAAGATTAGACAACTAACACTAAGGTATTGTAGAAAGGATTCTTGGTCGGGTATGAGTTGAACAACCTACCCCTAGTCTCTTCCTTTTTCAAGGAATTTGGTACTTGAAACACAGTCTCTCTCCCAAGCCCAACTCTTGCCCTCATACTTGGCAATTTCAATATACACATTGATGTTCCCTTCAATATCTTGGCTTACTAATTGATCAACCTCATCAACTTCCATCACCGTCACCTTCATTCCACCTTAGTCCCATAAAGAGAAGCTTAAATCCTTAGTCTTACCATAACCAACAAGAGTTCCAATTCCATAATCAAGAACTGTGAAATTCCTCTACCCAATCATAACTTTCTATCATTCCATCTCTTGCTGTACCTCCCTCCTAAACCCATTTTTAACCTATTCCCCAACCTCCCTGAGACCTCCAAGCCCTTCTCTCCTCTCTGTTTTCTCAGGCTGTGTCATCTGTACTGGATTCACTCTCCTCCCTTCCTAGTCTTAACTCTCTGGTCACCTGGTTCCACTTCATATTGTTCTCTACTCATGAAACCCTTACCCCCTTGTCCTATTGTCTGTCATGTCTCCCCAAACCCAAACCTGCTTCTTTCCTCTGCTCATTCTCAGAGGAAGAGATGGCCCTTTGCCAAGGTAAGGTAATGATAATAGCATCTAACAATCATGTAGTGTGTTTTTTTGGGTTTTTTTAGTGAGGCAATTGGGGTTAAGTGACTTGCCCAGGGTCACACAGTTAGTAAGCATTAAGTGTCTGAGGCCAGATTTGAACTCAGGTACTCCTGACTCCAGGGCCGGTGCTCTATCCTTTGCACCACCTAGCTGCCCCAATTGTGTAGTGTTTTAAGGTTTGTAAACTGCTTTACAAATTTTATCACTTTTAATCTTCACAACCTGATAAGGTAGATGCCATTATTATTCCCATTTTACATGTGAAGAAATGGAGGCAGACAGAAGTTTAGTCAGTCAACAAGCATTTATCAAGATACTACTGTGTGCCAGACCCTGTGCTAAGAACTGAGGATACAAAGAAAGAGGGAGGGGCAGCTAGGTTGGGAAGTAGATAGAGCACCAGCCCTGGAGTCAGGAGGACTTGAGTTCAAATCCGACCTTAGGCACTTGACACATACTAGCCTTGTGACCCTGGGCAAGTCACTTAACCCCAGTTGCCTCACCAAAAAAAAAGGGGGGTGGGGAGGCAAGTCTCTGCTCTTAAGTCTAAAGGGGAAGGATTGACTTTTCTAGGCTCACAACTAGTGAGTATCTGAGGCCAGATTTGAATTCAGGTCTTCCTGGCTCCCAGTCCAGTGCTCTATCCACTATGGTGCCACCTAGCTGCCCCTCTAGTTATATTCCTATAGTCATACACTTGATCCCAGCTCCTCCCATCTCTTCCAGATGATTGACCCTACCACTATTTCCTTCTCTCTCTAAATCTTCAATTTTCCCTAATCACTGGCTCCTTCCCTGCTGCCTACAAACATGTCTAGGTCTCCTCCACTTTCCCATTCTTAAAAATCCTTTGCTTAATCCCCATCAATCTTCACACACACACACACACACACACACACACACACACACACACACCCCACATACCTCAAGATATTACTCCATGTCCCTCCTTCCTTTCACAATCAAAGTATTAAGAGAAAAAAAAACCAAAACTGTTTACTTTCATTATTTTTACTTCCTCTCTTTTCACCCATTTCTTGTAAACTAGCCTTTATTCAATTCAAATTTGCTCTCTCCAGTTAACTGCCAAGTCTTAATTGCCAAATCCTCACAATTTTAAATGAAAGCCCCCCCACCCCCACCCCTGCAACACATACATACAGAGACACACACAAACACACACAGAGACAAAATTATTTTGTATTTATTTATCCCTATACAGACTGTTTTCTCTGGTAGGCTCTTTAAAAATTTTGCTTCTCCAGAAACTAGCACACTGTCTGACACACAGTAGGTACTTAATAAATGCTAGTTGCCTGGAAACCTCTGTATGCCTCAGGTTCTTAATAAATGCTTAATTCCATGAGAAGTAGAGAGGGCCATGAATCAAAGAATAAAAATCTAGAATAGATTTTTAGAAAACAGCATAGAAAATTACTTTAAAAAAAACAGCAAAAGTTGAAGAGGTAGAGAAGAAGGGGATGTTGCTTGATTACTTATCTAAGAGGAAAAAGGGGGAAGAACTAACTAGCTAGATAAAAGGAAGAAATAAAAAGGAACTAATAAGTTAAGCAAAAGTCCAAAACTAGGAGAAAGGTAACAAGTGGGAGGGAAGAAGCAGCAGGGTAAGAAGAGAGCTCATGGGAATGGGATTGCCGTAAAGCAGATTAAACTAAATATCTGTAAGAAATAGGTAAACTGAGGCAGGACCTCCGGTTTGGTGCAAAGCATGAAGGCCTTTATTTATAATCTTGCAAGAAGGGGCACACTCTAGGGGCAGCTAGATGGCGCAGTGGATAGAACACCGGCCCTGGATTCAGGAGTACCTGAGTTCAAATCTGGTCTCAGACACTTAACGCTTACTAGCTGTGTGACCCTGGGCAAGTCACTTAACCCCAATTGCCTTACTAAAAAAAAAAAAAAAAGAAGGGGCACACTCCAAAGAAGTAGTGTGACTTGTCCCAGTGAAGTCCTCCTTTTTATCCTAGATCTAATACAAGGTCCCTTCCCTATCTGGGTTCACATTCCTCATGATACTTCTAAACATGTAGACCACCCCCCCAGATGTAACACAACTGCTGCCCCCCACCCCCACCCCCATGGAACAACCAGACCCTGAGGTTTTACAATTCTTTGTTCTCTAACTTTAGAAAACTTCTGTTGACTCAGTAGGGGAAAGGAAGGGAAATTTTGGGGAGTGGGAATAAGCCTTTAGGTCTTGGATTGTAGTTTGTTTGTTTGTTTGTTTTTTGCAGGGCAATGGGGGTTAAGGGACTTGCCCAGGGTCACACAGCTAGTAAGTATCAACTGTCTGAGGCCGGATTTGAACTCAGGTCTTCCTGACTCCAGGGCCGGTGCTTTATCCACTGCGCCACCTAGTTGCCCCTGTAGTTTGTTCTTATCTGAGAGAAACATGCTCTACTTATTAACTGTTAACCCAGCAGGAAAAATGAAGGAATGGTAGAGATGGGGGGGAGAAGCCCCAGGACTTAAATAATGTATCCTGCCTTCTGAGGAGGACACATCGTTCCTATCAATCCCTTCTTTTTTTATTTCTTCATTTGTGTCTCTCCTTACCCATTGTTCTCCTCCCATGACAAGTAAATCTTATCCACCATTTCTTCCATCTCCTGATCTAGGCTTTGTTTAATCCTTCATTGAAGGATCATCATTTGATACCCTTCTTCAACTCTTTTTGGTAGGGTTACTACCTGCATTCCCTCCACCACTCTAATAATTAAGTTAATAAAGCAGGGAATTAGGCAGTATATGACTAATAGAGCTGCCAGGGCACATAGGAGAAAGAACCCCAATTATTTCTACCAGCTTCCATTTAGCCATGAAAACCATCTACCCTCAAACCAAGAATTTCATTGCTGAACAGATACATAAGCCACCTTCCTAATTTCTGTGGCTATAGCTTTAACTGCTTCATACAACTGAATATCTGAGGCAGCTAAGTGGATAAGTGGATAAAGCATCAGTCCTGGGATTCAGGAGGACGTGAGTTCAAATCCAGCCTCAGACACTTGACATGTTCTAGCTGTGTGACCCCAGGCAAGTCACCTAACCCTCATTGCCCAGCAAAACAAAACAAAAACAAAAAATCATTCTATATGGCAGCTAGGTGGCACAGTGGATAAAGCACCGGCCCTGGATTCAGGAAGATCTGAGTTCAAATCCAGTCTCAGATACTTAACACTTACTAGCTGTGTGACCCTAGGCAAGTCATTTGACCCTCATTGCCCTGCGCAAAAAAACCCAACTGAATGCCTAATCCTGTCCCATAGGTATCTTTCAGAAGGAAAATTGGGGTCTAATTATCCTAATATACCAGATACTTGTCCAATTCTTGGGAAGACATGTGTAAACAGTTTTTGGTCACAAATCCAATAGTGTCCTCTCAAGACTGGTTTTGTTCCTTGGGAAATTCTATCTTCATCATATTTTTGGTAACAATCCCCAGATATAACACATGGAACTGATCTCAATAACTACCAAGATTATAACAGCAAGCATGGCTAACAGCATTAGCTAATATCAAGTCTCTTTGTAATTTCAGTGGTGTACTCCCTGTGTCCATTCAATTAGCAATTTCATCTTGGATCTCAGATGTCCCATGTAGTTATCTGGTCTCTGGAACTCCTTTCCTTGGGGCAGTCTGGAAGATGTCTTATCTCCAGGGCACCTCTTCAATGGATTCACTTCTCTGGTCTCAAATCACTTGTAGAGGGGCAGCTAGGTGGAACAGTGGATAGAGCAACAGCCCTGGAGTCAGGAGGACTTGAGTTCAAATTTGGCCTCAGACACTTAACACTTACTAGCTGTGTGACCCTGGGCAAGTCACTTAACCCCAGTTGCCTCATTTGAAAAAAAAAATGTGTATTCTTAAATCACTTGTAGAGACTCCTCAGATGTTCCTGTTAAAATCTTTTGCAAAACAGATCTTAATAGCAAATACGACTGTTTGCCAACTCTTTTCCAAGGAAAGAGTACTCTCTAACTGACCCCCTCAGGGCCAGAGCTTCCCTAACTGGACTCAAGCCTACTAGGCTGCTACTACATTTCCCCACTTTTTCTTTTAATAACTAAGGGAAAAGAGGGTTAAGATCTCTTCTTCTGTAACTGCTTCAAGCTGAATACGGTTGTAGAGCTGGCCTTATGTCTTAGCGGAAGGAGTAGAAATCCTTGCAGGCCTGGTCCAGAGGGTGAAGAGGTATATAGACTGGAATTGCTACCATAAGGTTGAAAGCCTTGAGCCTAGATGAAACAAACTACCAAGAGGCAAAGGCCAAAAATTAAAAGGACAAGAACCAATGTTACTATAGGGAGAAAGGGGGCAAACCAAGAGAGAGAATCCAGGAATCCCAGGATCCTGCATCAGGAATGAAAAGCTGCTTACAAATATCCTTCATCCAGTGAAAGATATCATGAATGCCCCATGCTGTTTAAAGCTTTATTCTAATTCTGCATCTGACAGACATTATTAACAACAGGCCAAAGGGTTACTACCACTTTGATACATGCAAGCCATATAACCTAAATGTTTCAAAATGCCACAGAAGGCAGAACCCTTAAATCTTTCCAAATTACATATATATCCATTTAACCCTATTTCTCCAGAAGTTTTCATTCAATTGTTTAAGATCTAATCCTCACATAAAACTTAGGTTACAGAATACCTTTGTAAGAAGATGGCCACAAATGAACTTACATAAAAGTTACCAAGTTAGCTTCAATTGTAATAAAGGACTTAGGATGACACTCAAGCAATTAATTTCAAAACAGTGCATGTCAAATAAGTTGTCCATAATAAACCATGTTTGTATTATAGGACATGCTCTACAGACAGATGTTATTTCCACATGACATAATAAACTTATAGTTGAGCTTTCCATAGGTATAACAAAACATTCTTTAAGTAACCCCCCTCTACTTTTCTTGAAACAAACTTGAGATGTTTTCTGATTCAGTTTTAAAATACATAACTAATAACAGACAGATGACAAGGCTAAATGCTTATACAGTCTAGTTGTTTAGAATCTGAAAAGGACTAGAATTTCTAAGTCAAATAGCCTGAATCTTATACCTGCATCTCACCTAGATATTACAGTATTAACCTAGCGATGAAGAGACAATATTGTGTTCATGCTGATCAAGTGACATGATTATAGGAATTTGCCATAAAAGAAGAGGAACAAAGTTCTGAGGGAAAAGTGCTTCCCAACTCCCAGTAGAGGTTCTGTAGACAGTCAATGCAGTATGCCAGATGTAACATTGGCCAGGTGGGAGAGTTTACATTCCATATGTAATATTTGGGGAAACTGAGTCAGGAGATGCCTACCTTAGTCTTTGCTGAAAAGTCGGTCTCCCAGCCTTTCCCAAGAGAATTCCACCTTCAGTGCATATATGTAAAAACCCCATAGGGTTGCTGGCATCATGGTCATATGGCTCAACATTCCTTGAATGGGAATAACTGGAGTTAGACCCAGAATAATAATAGTTAATAATATTAGTTAATAGTCCCACAATGTCTTAAATAGCAAGTTCCGATAATCAGTACTTAAAGTGAACTCACAGGGGGTGGCTAGGTGGTGCAGTGGATAAAGCACCAGCCCTGGATTCATGAGTACCTGGGTTCAAATCCAGCCTCAGACAGTTGACACTTACTAGCTGTGTGACCCTGGGCAAGTCACTTAACCCCCATTGCCCCATAAAAACAAACAAACAAACAAAAAAAGTGAACTCACTTCTCAAGGATCATATATCCTATGTAGCAGGCATTAACTATGATTGTATTTAAATAGATGTTTTTCATCCCTAAGTTAGCACTACACAAATGAATCTGCCTTGAGATGCTCAACAACAAGCAATGGTTGATATGAGTATAAACAATCCCAAATTGCATACTTGGAACAAACTAGAAAATGTCCCACACAATAGCACATAGTTAAAACAGGTTTAGGTATTAAACATAGGATACTACCCTCAGAATTCCTTTAAACAATGGGAACATCTTTAAATTGACAACTAGTTTGCATGTGTTTCTACACACGTTCTAATTCAAATTAAATAGCAATTAAATATCAGATTACCCATTAAGGTGATATAAGATAGCTCATAAGTTACTATTGTTCACTAACATATCATACCTGACAAGTTCAGGAACCAATTTAACTATCCCAAAGCACCAATAAATACAGATCAAAACAGCAGAAACTGCCATGTGGAAAGGGGGAGGAGGGGGCTTTATGGGTAGTAGTCTCATTTGATTTACAATTATTTCCAATTTTAACACACCAATTTAAAAGTTACTTTACCATTAATCTACCTATTACAAAGTTACAAAATTCAGGTGTTCCCTAGGAATTCCTTGAACAAACTTGAAATTAAAGAACCATATACTAACTCCTTTTCCTGTGGTTAGCAGCTCAATGCTTACCTAAGGCCATGAATGGATAGCAGAGAATCCACATTCCAATGGCTCAATTCAAATTCTGAATAATTTACAATCCTGCAACCTCCCCCCTTGAATATCAATGACTCCTAATTTCATTAGTTCCTTTTTCTCTGGTTCAGTGAATTGTGGTACACACAAATGTGGGAATTAATGGAATAAGAGGGAATAATTTAACCCCTTCCTCTTTTAGAGCTGCTTACTTGGCCTTAATATCTGCCATCCTGTTACCCCTTGCCTCTAATGAGCACCCTTTCTGATGTCCCTCCACGTGCACCACTGCAATTTCTTCGGGAAGGAGGAGGTTTTTTAATACTTCTTTCACTAATTCCCCAAGGACCAATTCTTTCCCTAGTAATCCATAGTAATATGGATAAGCCCTTGCTCTTCCCATATCTTTCCAAATGTACGCACAACCCCATATGCATATTTTGAGTCTGTGTATATGGTCCCTTCTGTTCCATCTAGCAGTTTTAACGCTTGGCTCATTGCATACAGCTCATAAGTCTGAGTAGACCAAGAGTTGGGGAGCCGACCTGATCCTCTGAGAGAAAAGTCACCTGCATCTATTATTGCATATCCATTATGCCTTTTCCCCTCTATTAACCGAGAGGATCCATCTAAGAATAACCTGAGCCCCTTATGGAGGGTGTATGATATGATTATGGATTTGAGTCAGATTAAACTCTGAGGATGGGGTTTGGAAGGTACCCAGCCCTGCCCCAGTATAGTTTGTTTAGAAGTTTATTGCTTGTCAAATTCTCCCTGTCTCCTTTAAGTTTTATTGCCAATTAACAGTATTTTTACTTCTGCTCAGTCTCCCCACTTGTCAGCTACATATTAATTTTGTCTGCAATCCATCATGTGTCAGAACCCCAGTCAGTGGGTCAGGGAGTTTGCCCACCAATTCAATACTCGGGACTCAAGAAGAAAGGACGGGACTCGGCACAGGATGCAGCAATTGAGTTGAGACCAGATGTTAAGTGACATTGTTCTTTTTTCTCAGAGCAGAATCCCCTTGGCCCTGGGGTCCCAACAATGGATTATTCTTTTCTTCCCAACATAACCGAAGATAAATTTTAACCCTGTCATCCTTATCTTTAGAGACAGGGGCCTGGAGAGGGGAGTCAGTGGGAACTGTGAGATCTGAAACATCTGACTCTCACTCCCCTGTTTCCTTTTCCTTTGGTTTGACCTTGTTCCCCCTCCCCTTTTCCCCCTTGTTCCTGGAACACGTATGCATGTCTCATACATTGATCACGAGCTGAACACGCACCCTGGGTGAGACAGGATTGGATGTTAGATCGTGAGCTCATCCACCCTAGGTGTACGTGGGGACAGTCCTTTTCAAGATTACTATAAAAGCCTAGAGGATTGGGCATATCTTTGCAAGACTTCAATGTGTAATTGGGTTTTGCCCGTCCTCATGAGGATGTAATAAATCTGTCTCTGCTTGACTTGGTGGTCTCCTCGAGTTATTTGGGTAAACTGAGGCAGTTTGCTCCATACAAGGGGAACCTCCCTCAGATCAAGTCTCACCTTAGTCTGGTATTCTATTATGTCCAAGCAACTTCCTCTCGTTGTTTCTTCCCACAAAAATTCAGCAGGATTCAGACTGTGATCTGTGGTAAGTACTAAATCATCCTTTTCCATGAGTATTTATATTTTAGTATCCTAGAATCAGTTAACCATCTACCAGCCCTCTTACCCTGGGCAAGTCACTTAACCCTCATTGCCCTGAAAAAAAAAAAGACAAAATGTTCCTAACCTGATGGGGCATGCTTACTATCAATGCACCTCCAAAAGTCACTTTCCTGCTCTCTTCCACTAAAAGAGCCATTGTAGCCACAGCTTGAATGAATCTGGGCCATCCTTTGGATACTGGGTCCAATAATTTAGAGAGGAAGGTCACAGGCTGCCTTTTACCTCCTCTCTTCTGAGTTCATACCCCTAGTGCAGTGCCCTCATTGACATTTACAAACAGGTGAAATGGTTTCTCCAAGCGGAGAAGGGCCAGAACCAGGGCTCGAATCAGAGCCTGCTGGAGGTTCTCCATTAGTTCTTTCTCTTCTTTTGTCCAACTCAATTGGGCTGTTTCTCCCTCTAATAATTTCAAATAGAGACCCCTGGTTTTCTGGGCATAGGAGTCAATCCATAATCTACAATATCCTACTAAGCCTAGGAATTTCCTTAATTCCTTCTTTGTCCTGGGGAGGGGAAATCCTATTATTCCCTGTATTCTAGCAGGACTTATTCTCCTTTTTCCTTCACTGATTGGATGCCCCAAATATTTAAGTTCTTTCTCCACATACTGCAACTTAGTTTTGGATACTCATAGCCCTTTTTCTCCTAGAAGTTCAATAGTTGATTGGTGGCTTCTGCCACTCTCTGCCTCTTTACCCCTGATACCAATAGATCATCCACATATTGTAATAACCAAATTCCCACAGGGACTAAGAATTCTTCTAATAATTCCTCCAAAACTTGACCAAATAGGTTAGGAGCTTCTGTGAATCCCTGTGGTAGGACTGTCCACCTATATTGTTGCTTTCTCCCCATCACAGGGTTTTCCCATATGCAAAGATATCTCTACTTTCTTCCCAGAAGGCATCTTTCAAATCCACTACACTGAACCATTTGTGTTCAAAGGGAATTTCACTCATAAGGTTTATGAATTAGGACCCATAGGGTATCTGGACTGTACTATGCAATTTATCCCTTCTCTAACCCAGACTACAGGATCAATTTCCCTCTCTTCTTCTGTCAATATAGCCATTTTTATGGAAATTTTTCATTCATGGACTTCTACATTTAGTCCCAATTGTATGATAAGATCTCTACCACACAAATTACTTCCTGCCTCAGGGATCAGCAACAGTCTGACCATATCTTCCTTTTCCCCAGCTTTCATTTTTATCTCCTCAAAGATGGGAACCTCAAACTCCTCACCCTTAACCCCGTGGACTCTCAATTTTTCTTGTGATAATCTAGCTCCACGGGGAGGTGAAGTTAGGGATGGTTTAGAGGCTACTGTATCTAACAAAAATACCATCTCCTCTTCTTCAGGTCCCACCTTCAAATGTATCAAGGGCTCTTGGTGAGACCCTTCCTTAAATAGCCCCTGACTCCCCTAGTCTTCAGTGGAATCTGCAGCCATGAGAGGAACAACCTTTCTTTTCTTTTCTAGTTCAGGGCACTCCCTCTTGAAGTGGCCCAGCTTCTCACAATAGTAGGAAGTCACGGCTTCCTTCCATCTCCCTTGGTTTCCTTGTGATTATTTCTCCCCCACCCTCAGGGCAATGAAGGTTAAGTGACTTGCCCAGGGTCACACAGCTAGTAAGTGTCAAGTGTCTGAGGTTGGATTTGAACTCAGGTCCTCCTAAATCCAGGGTGGATGCTTTATCCACTGTACCACCTAGCTGTCCCCACCACCTAACTGCCCTGTGATTTCTTAAGGTTCTTTTTTCTGGGGCCCTCACTTTCTCCCTTGTTCCTGTCTTTCTGGGAAGCCCTAAAGGGAAGCATTACTACTGACCTCCCCTTTAACCAGCAAAGGGCATAATCTGATTCCTCTTGACTGAGTGGTTTCTTGCTGTTCACATAGATATTAAGGTTCTGGCACAACCAGTCGTCGTCTGTTCCATATTTGGGCCAAAAGACCACAGAAGGATTAGTAAGGCTTTCTTTCATCCATATAAAACAGCAAGACCTTATCATTTCCTTTTTACTCTTTTTTTTGGTTCTATCATCATCCCTCCAATAGTGTAACATTCTGCCTAGGGGACTGTCTGGAGGAATTTTATCCTGTTCTAATTTTTCAGGTGCCTTGGATCCCTGACCCCCCATCCTACCACTTTTCTGACTGGTACCTTTCAATATATTTGCGCTTCGGCTCTCTCCAACCATAATCCTCGCTTTTGCAAAGTGAAATGTACTGTATACAAAATAACAGCAATATTGTAAGATGATCTGCTGTGAATGACTTGGTTATATTCAGCAATGCATTGATCCAAGACAACTCTGAAGGACTTATGAAAAATGTAATCCATCTACAGAGAAAGAACTGATGGTATCTGAATATAGATGGAAGTATATATATATATATATATTTTAGTGAGGCAATTGGGGTTAAGTGACTTGCCCAGGGTCACACAGCTAGTAAGTGTTAAGTGTCTGAGGCCGGATTTGAACTCAGGTACTCCTGACTCCAAGGCCAGTGCTCTATCCACTGTGCAATCTAGCTGCCCCGATAGAAGTATGTTTTTGTTGTTAGTTCTTTTTTCTAAAGTTTTTTTTGTCTGCTCTGTTATGCATGACTGCACATTGCTTAAGTTCTGTAGTAATATTAAGTTTTAGAGAATATTTCAATTTTTGTTTTTATTATATGTTTCATGTGTAACAACTGGACAATAATTGTAAAATCTCTAAAAGATACTGAATTTCCTTAGACATGTTTTGAGAACTCTCATTGTTTGATTTGATTATTGGCAAGGTTATTTAAAGTTGTGTTAAGCCCAATTTTGTAGGAAAATTTCCTAGCTGATTACCAGTATCTGAAACACCTGAAAGACTTCCATTCCACAACTACACCCAGAGGACATCCCAAGAATCATCTGAGAAAAGACTTCCAAAGACTTAAATGGACATTTTCCTGTTTTCCTTTTCCCCATTGTATACACTGTTTATAATGTCCACCTGCTAAAAGGGGAGTGCCCCTTTTAGCCTTTGTTAATGCATCACTCAATTTCTTTTCGATCTTCATTCCCTTTACTTTGTTAGTCATAAGTATCTGTAATATTATTGCTTCATGTAAGGAAACAATGTTTCTTCATGAAGCACAGGGGGCAGTGTGAGAATCAGGGTGTCACCCCCTGCTGAGAAAGACATTGTGAGAACCAGGGCAGCTCCATGCTGATGAGAAAGCATGTGACTTGGCATCCAGAAGTTGCCTGGCATCCGGAAGTTATATCTATAGAACTGCCTATAAGTCATGTCAATCAATGCTACCAGCCAATTAGCTTGGAGGGGTGTGTGTGTGTGTGTGTGTGTGTGTGTGTGTGTGTGTGTGTGTGGCCCTGCTTCCTGTTTCACAGGGGGCTTCTGGGAGAAGTGGCTGAGAACCTGAGAACAAAAAGCGGCCTTTTTGTCAGAGACTTCGGTTTGGTGGCAGACAGAAAAAGGAGAGGAAAGTAGATAGATTTTTCTGGTGTTACAGGATCCCATGTGTTGTCTACTCTGTAATAAATCCTTAAAAGCCTAAACTCTTGCTGAATTTATCAGTAAATCTTAGCCAGTTTCCCCCCAAAACTTGGGGGGGCAGGTAAGGACCCACATTAGATTTTAAACATCACAGTTCTTAAGCAGAGTTAGGGAGGAAGAGAATTTGGAACACAAAGTTTTAAAAATCGATGTTACAATTTGTTTTTACATGTAAGGTGAGGAAAAATTGTAAATAAATAAATAAACTTTTTTTCTTTTTTTTTTTTGGGCAGGGCAATGAGGGTCAAGTGACTTGCCCAGGGTCACACAGCTGGTAAGTGTCAAGTGTCTGAGGCTGGATTTGAACTCAGGTCCTCCTGAATCCAGGGCCAGTGCTCTATCCACTGTGCCACCTACCTGCCCCCAATAAACTTTTTTTTTAAAAAGGACACGGACACAAATGGAGAATTAAAAATGAAATCCTAAATAATGAATGGATCAAAGAATAAATCATAGAAACAATCATTATGTGAAAGAAAATTAAAATAATGAAACAGTATTACAACATTTCTGGAATGCAGCTAAAGCAATAATCAGGGGAAAATAATATCCTTACAAACATACATTAATAAAATAGAAAATGAGAGTAATGAACTAAACATGTATTTTAAAAATCAGAAAGGCAGCACATAAACCTAAAATAAGCACTAATTTTAAAACATATTAAGAATTAGAGGGGCAGCTAGGTAGTTTAGTGGATAGAGCACTGGCCCTGGATTCAGGAGGATCTGAGTTCAAATCCAGCCTCAGATACTTAACACTTACTAGCTGTATGACCCTGGGCAAGTCACTTAACCCCAATTTCCCCACCAAAAAAAAAAAAAAGAAGAAGAAGAATTAGAGGAGGACCAGGCAAACTAGAACTCTCCCCCCAAAAAACCTATAGGAATGATTAAAAATAACCCAAGTTAGTTCTTTGGAAACAATAATAAAATTGATCAACCTTTAGCCAATCTGATAAAAAAGAAAAGGAATGAATCAAGCCAGCAAAACAGCAAATCAATGAGGTCAAATCACAGCAAAACCAGAAGGAATAAAAATAATTATCAGAATCTAATATGGGGCAGCTGGGTGGCACAGTGGATAGAGCACCGGCCTTGGATTCAGGAGGACCTGAGTTCAAATCTGGCTTCAGACTCTTGACGCATGCTAGCTGTGTGCCCCTGGGCAAGTCACTTAACCCCAATTGCCTTACCCCCCCCCAAAAAAAAAGAATCTAATATGAAGAGTTATATGCTAATAAAACTTCAAATACAAAATAGAGGGAATACTATCAAAAATACAAAATACTCAAACTTATAGAAGACCAAATAGAGATCTTAAATATTTCAATATCAGAAAAATAAATAGAACTAGTTGTAAAGGAACTACCAAAAGGAAAAAGAAAAAAAAGTAACAAACTATGGCTCCCAATACATTCATAAGAGAATTCTGTCAAACTTTTCAAAAACAATGAGTACCAATACTAGACAAATTATTCTCTCTCTCTCTTTTTTTTTTTTTTGCTGGGCAATGAGGGTTAAGTGACTTGCCCAGGGTCACACAGCTAGTAAGCGTCAAGTGTCTGAGGCTGGATTTGAACTCAGGTCCTCCTGAATCCAGGGCTGGTGCTTTATCCACTGCACCACCTAGCTGCCCCATGCCACCTAGCTGCCCCAAAATTATTCTCAAAAACTGATAAAGTATCAGATTATCTTTATACCCCATCTAAATGTGTACATGACCATAATATCATACTAATAAAATAATTAGAAGAAAAACAAATTATAAACCTCTCACAGCTATAGCTAGGAGATATATTCTTCACCAAACAAAGGAAAGAGACCAAAGATAAAATAGTAACTTTCATTATATAAAACTCAAAAGGTTCTAAACAAACAAAATTAATGCACCTAGGATGTCAGTCAGTGAGGCAATAAATATTTATTAAGTGGTTACTATATGTCAGGCACTGTGCTAAGTGTTGGGGATATAAAAAGAGGAAAGAGCCAGCCTCTGCCCTCAGGGAGCTCACAGTCTAAGGGGAGAGACAGCAAGAAAACAAATATGTACAAACAAGCTATACAGGAAAAATAGTAAGTAAAAGGGGGAGGTACTAGAATTAAGAGGGGTTGTGGGAGGCTTCTTGTAGAAGATGGAATTTTAGTTGGGACATGAAGGAAGCCAGGGGAGTAAGGAGACAGAGATGAGGAACAAGAGTGTTCAAGGTATGTGGAACAGCCAGAGAAAATGTCCTGAGCTGAGCAACGGAGGGTCCTGTTCATGGAACAACAGCCAGGAGGCCAGTGTTACTGGGTTGAAGACTATGTTGGGGAGTAAGGTATAAGAAGACTGGAAAAGTATTGGGGGGGGGAGGTTATGAAGGGCTTTGAATGCCAAACAGAACATTTCATATTTGACCTTGGAGGCAACTGGGAGACATCAGAATTTACTGAGTAGGGGTTGAGATGGACAGACCTGCACTTCAGGAAGATCCCTTTGACAGCTGAATAGAGGATGGATTAAGAGTGGGGAGGTACTTGAGGCAGGCTGACTCACTACCAGCAGCTATTGCAATAGTCCACGTGTGAGGTAATGAGGGTCTGCACTAGAGTGGTGGCCGCATCAAAAGAGAAAAGGCAGGGGGTGGCTAGGTGGTGCAGTGGATAAAGCACCGGCCCTGGATTCAGAAGTACCTGAGTTCAAATCCGGCCTCAGACACTTGACATTTATAGCTGTGTGACCTTGGGCAAGTCACTTAACCCCCATTGCCCCGCAAAAAAAAAAAAAGAGAAAAGGCGGTGTATTCTAGTAATATTACAAAGGTGAAATCGACAGGCTTTGGCAATAGTTTGGATACGGGGGATGAGAGAGTCATCCAGGATGACTTCCAGGTTGGAAGCCTGAGAGGCTAGAAAGATTGATGCTGTCCTCTATAGTAATAGGGAAGGTAGGAGTTGGGTACGGTTTAGGGGGAAAGATAATGAGTTCCGTTTTGGACATATTGAGTTTAAGATGTCTACTGGACATCCAGTTTGAGGTGCCTGAAAGGCAGCTAGAAATGTAAGAGTAGAGGTCAGCAGAGAGAATGGGGCAGGAAAGGCAGATTTGAAAATTATTAGCATAGAGATAGATAGTAATTAAATCCATGGAAGCTGTTGAGATCACCAAGTGAAATAGTATAGAGGGAGAAGAAAGGAGGATCCAGGACAGAACCCTGAGAGACACCTGTGATTAAAGGACCTAACCTGAATGAGGAGACAGCAAAGGAGACAGAGGAGGAGCAGATAGATAGGAGGAAAACCAGGAGAGAAGAGAGTACCAAGGAGAGAGCAGTCAACAGTGTAAAAGGCTGTGGAGAAGTCAACTAGAATGGGGGATGAGAAAAGACCATTGGTGTGGCAAATAAGATCACTTCTAATTTTTGAAAGTTTCAATGGAATGATAATTACTACTGCTATAGATATCAGTTTGGGGTAAGCATATTTTAATTTATTAATATTATATACCAGTAAAGGATTAACCATGTGTCTCCGTAACTTCTCATGGTCTCAGGCTGTGTGGTAGAGAAAGCAGGGAAAGAACTTCAGCATGCGAGTTAGCTGGAACAGGAGAAAAGCCCAAGAATACCTGGAAGCCCTACAAGATCCCCAAGAGCATGCCAAGAAGAGAGCTCATGGAGTCACCAAGGGTTTTTATCCTCTTTCCATAGAGGCAGGTCATTATGCATTGACCAAAACTAATTGATTAGTATCATTTGATTTCATTGGTTGACATTGTTGTAGGGATGGATTTAATTGATCAAACTGATTGTGAGGCATCCCAAAGAATTACAAGGCTCAGTGATTCAGTTTCCCAAGCTTTATGATCAGACTGTGATGACCACAGGGAGACACTAAGGAGGAAAGTGTCTTGAATAGGAAGATGAAAATGGTTATATTTCTAGTGAAAAAAGTAGGTTATCTCCTCATTATCTTAATCTCCTCCTTAAGGAGGTACATGGGAGGTCTTATCCTAATTTGGACTTTCTGGGGTCCTAAGACATCCTCCAAGTCAGGTACCTTTCTCACTAGGGGTATGTTTTGGGGGTTTAAACGTCATAAGGTGAACCTAAGGACACATCTTGGTCCTTCTGTGCATGTTCATAAAGACATGCTCAGACTTGTCAGAGCCAGAGGGTCTCTCTGTTTATGGTATCTCTTTACTTTAAGATCTGGTTTCTAGGTGTCCTGTCATCTAGGAATATTAATGGCTATTAATGGTTAATGGTCCCTGGTTACTGTTTCTATTGATGGTGTTGGTTGATAAGGACTTGAACCCTCTTGGTTACTCAGGTCTTAGTTTCTCAGTTAACCCTTTTAGCTACTATTGATAACTCAAGTCTTAGGTTATCTGCTGGGCCCTTTTAGAGCTCAGGTCTTAGAGCTCAGACTTTAGGTTGTCTGTTAACCCCTTTTAGCTACAGTTGATAGGTTATCTGTTAACCCTTTTAGCCTCCTCCATCAAGAGGTTGTCCGCATGTCTACATATGACATCAGGGAAAAGACTCCCACTGAAGTTGCTCCTGGCAAAAGTCTATTATGTAGGGGGCAGCTAGGTGGCGCAGTGGATAAAGCACCAGCCCTGGATTCAAGAGTACCTGAGTTCAAACCTGGCCTCAGACACTTGACACTTACTAGCTGCATGACCCTGGGCAAGTCACTTAACCCTAATTGCCCTGCAAAAAAAAAAAAAAAAAAAGTCCATTATGTAGGTGTGGTTTGATCCCATCAGTCCTTCACTAAGCTAGACAAAAGAGTTTGTCTCCATTTCTTTTGTTCCCTTGGGTTTGTCCCAGATGAAGGAGAACTGGACGTTCTGAAGTTGGGAGGAGAAAGAACTGAGAAACTGATCTCTGGGTCCCCCCAGAAATCAATTTAAAAAAAATATTTCTTTAGAATTTCTCCAAGTTACATGTAAAAACAAATTTTCACATCAATTTTTTCAAAACTTTGTGTTCCAAATTCTCTTCCTCCCTCCCTCCCCACCCCTCCTTAAGAACTCAAGCAATTCAATAAAAGTTATACATGTGCAGTCATGCAAAACATTTCCACATTAGAACTAACGAAAAAAATTCTACTTCAGTCTGTATTCAGATACCATTTCTCTGTAGATGGATTGCATTTTTCATAAGGCCTGATAGCATCCTGCTCATTACTTTTTTTTTTTTTTTTAGTGAGGCAATTGGGGTTAAGTGACTTGTCCAGGGTCACACAGCTAGTAAGTGTTAAGTGTCTGAGGCTGGATTTGAACTCAGGTACTCCTGACTTCAGGGCCGGTGCTCTATCCACTGTGCCACCTAGCTGCCCCTCTGCTCATTACTTCTTTTTTTTTTTTTTTTTGGTAGGGCAATGAGGGTTAAGTGACTTGCCCAGGGTCACACAGCTAGTAAGTGTCAAGTGTCTGAGGCCGGATTTGAACTCAGGTACTCCTGAATCCAGGGCCGGTGCTTTACCACTGTGCTATCTAGCTGCCCCGCTCATTACTTCTTGCACTTGTTCCATCCTATTCTCATCCCACAATTTGTTCAGTCATTTCCCAATTGATGGGCATCACCAGAATTTCAAATTCAACTTTTTAAAAAAAATCTCTTTTAGGTGGGTAGCTAGGTGGCACAGTGAATAAAGCACCTGCCCTGGATTCAGGAGGACCTAAGTTCAAATCTGGCCTCAGACACTTACTAGCTGTGTGACCCTGGGCAAGTCACTTAACCCTCATTGCCCTGCAAAGAAAAAAACAAAACAAAAACAAAACAAAAAATCTCTTTTAGGGTACCAACTTAGTAGCGGTATTTCTAGATCAAAGAATATGCATGGTTTTATAGTCCTTTGGCCAAAGTTCCAAATTGCTCTACAGAATGTTTGAATCAGTTTACAACTTTACTAAGAGGATATTAATATCTCATTTTCCCCATATCCCCCACAACATTTGTCATTTTGCTCTGCTGTCCTATTATCCAATCCAATAGGTATGAGATAGTACCCAGAATTTTTTTTGTTTTTTGTTTTGTTTTTGTTTTTTTTGGCGGGGGGAGGGAAGGAGGGTTAAGTGACTTGCCCAGGGTCATACAGCTAGTAAGTGTCAAGTGTCTGAGGCCGGATTTGAACTCAGGTCCTCCTGATTCTGGGGCTGGTGCTTTATCCACTGTGCCATCTAGCTGCCCCCTCCCCCCACCCCCAAATTGTTTTGACCTGAATCTCTCCAATCAATAGTGAGTTAGAGCATTTTTTCATATAGCTATAGGTGGCTTTGATTATTTCATCTAAAAACTTTGTCTTTTGATCATCTATTAATTGGGGATTGGCTCTGTTTTTAACAAATTCGACTCAGTTCTCTATGTGTTTGAGAACTGAGGCCTATCAGACAAACTTGCTTCAAATCTTTTTTTTTCACATTACTATTGCTAACTGTATTACCCTTCCTCCTATTCCCTCCCCTTGATATTTACTCTATTTTCTATCTTCTTGTACCTTATCCCTCCTCAAAAGTGTTTTGCTTCTTATGGCCTCCTCTCCCATCTGCCCTCCTTTCCTCCCACTTTCCCTAAGGGCAAGATATATTACTATATCCACTTGAGTGTGTATGTTATTCCCTCTTTGAGCCAATTCTGATAAGAATAAGGCTCACTCACTCCCCTGCTCCTCCCCAATCTTCCCCTCTTCTCCATAAGCTTTTTCTTTTTTTGGTAAGGCAATTGGGGTTAAGTGACTTGCCCAGGGTCACACAGCTATTAATTGTTAAGTGTCTGAGGCCAGATTTGAACTCATGTCCTGAATCCAGGGCTGGTGCTCTATCCACTGCACTACCTAGCTGTCCCTCCATAAGCTTTTTCTTCTTTATTTTTCTCTCCTTTTCCCTTTCTCCAAGTGCATTCCTCTCACCCCTTAATTTTATTTTAAAGATGTCATTATGGGGCATCTAGGTGACACAGTGGACAAAGTACCAGCCCTGGACCCAGGAAGACCCAAGCCCAAATCCAGCCTCAGACATAAGACACCCACCACCTGTACAATCCTGTGCAAGCTACCCAACCCTGACCACCCCACAAAAATAAAAACAAAAAACCCCTGATAAATAAAAAATGAATGCTTTACAGATATCATCCCTTTATATTCAATTCACACCTGTGCCCTCTGTCTAAATATACTCCATTCAACTGCCCTAATACTGAGAAAGTTCTTATGAGTTAGAAGTATCATCTTCTCATGTAGGAATGTAAACAGTTTAACCTTTTAACATCCCTCATGATTTCTTTTTCCTGTTTACCTTTTTATGCTTCTCCAGGGTCTTGTATTTGAACGTCAAATTTTCTATTCAGTTCAGGTGTTTTCATGAATACATAAAAGTCCTCTTTTTCATTGAAGTCCCATTTCCCCCCTGAAAGATTACATTCAGTTTTGCTGGGTAGGTGATTCTTGTTTGTAATCCCAATTCCTTTGCCCTCCAGAATATCATGTTCTCCAAACCCTCCAATCTTTTAATGTAGAAGCTGCTAGATTTTGTGTTATCCTGACAGTGGTTTCACAGTACTTGAATTGTTTCTTTCTGGCTGCCTGTAATATTTTCTCCTTGACCTGGTAGCTCTGGAATTTGGCTATATATTCCTGGAGGTTTTCATTTTGGGATCTCTTTCAGGAGATTATTGGTGGATCCTTTCAATTTCTATTTTACCTTCTGCTTCTAGCATATAAGAACAATTTCCCCAGACAATTTCTTGGATGATGTCTAAGCTTTTTTTTTTTTTTTATCATGGTTTTCAGGTAATCCAATGATTTTCAAATTATCTCTCCTGGATCTATTTTCCAGGTCAGCTATTTTTCCAAGGAGATATTTCTCACTGCCCTCTATTTTTTCATTCATTTGGATTTGCTTAATTGTGTCTTGATTTCTCATAAAGTCATTAGCTTCGATTTGCTCAATCCTAATTCTTAAGCAATTATTTTCTTCAGAGATCTCATCCTTTTGTGGGTTCTGCTGCTTCAGGAATTGTCTTATGGCATTATTTCAAGGTATTTAGAGATATACATTTTTGAAGATGGAAGGGAAATAATCAGTTGAAAGAGTAAGATTTGAGAAGGGGAGGGATGATTGAATTGAAGATGCAATCTCCTGGGGAAGATGGGAAGGAATGGGATCAAGTGCATGGAAAGGGGGTTGGCCCTGCCATGGATCATCTCTTAGTCATAAACTAGCAGAAAGGGGGAGAGAATGGGAAATTATGTCAATGGGTTTTGATTTATTGTTGTTGTTTGTCCTTTGTTCTCAAAGAGGATCGTGGCATGAGGAGGTAATGTCATGACTCACACTGAATTTAAATGAGGGAGGACTGTGCAAGGTCACCAACCTCACTCTCTTCTCCAGAGTCCTCTGGGTCCAGTGCTGAGATATATATCTGCGATGAAATAATAGGATTTAGCAGATACTCAAAGACCTACCTGGAGATTAATCTATACTGATTGAATCAAGTGAGAGTGATTGACTGCTGATTAAGCCTACTTCAAGTTAATTGGATTGTAATCACACCTGGCTATCCCTTAAGAAGGTATTGTTCTCAGAAACTAGACTGTGACCTCAACTTGAGAACACATTCAAAACCAATGGATTTGGATGACGCCAACCAATCACCTTGAAGCAGTGTGTAAGGACCGCCTCTGTTCCAGATCTATAAAAAGCTTCCACAAACAGCTTGCTAGTGTGTTCCTGATTAAAGCAGGCTCGTGGAGGAGGACTTCAGGAAGAACCCAACCAGGCTGGAACTCTAGGCTAGACTGGAGCTGAAGCTTCTGATTTAAGGTGACCACAATTTAGATTTTAAACATCACAGTTTGGCAACCATGAAGGGATCACCCCTATAATCAAGGCTTTGAAAAGCCAGGGTATTATTATTCCATGTCATCACTCTCCATGCAATACTCCCATTTTGCCAGTTAAAAAACCCAAGCCTGGGCCAGATGGTAAACCCGTTTATCATTTTGTTCAAGATCTTAGAGCGATTAACAATTATGTTATTTCTAGACACTCTATAGTCCCGAATCCGGCTATGATAATTTCTTCTATTTCCTGTGAATCTACATGCTT
Source organism: Dromiciops gliroides (assembly GCF_019393635.1). Classification (NCBI taxonomy): domain Eukaryota; kingdom Metazoa; phylum Chordata; class Mammalia; order Microbiotheria; family Microbiotheriidae; genus Dromiciops; species Dromiciops gliroides. Next base: position 604,610,315 of record NC_057863.1, read on the forward strand.
CACAGTGGTAGACCTCTGCTCTGCCTTTTACTTTATACCAGTACATGAGGACTTTCAATATTTATTTGCTTTTACCTGGAAAAATAGACAGTGGACCTGGACTAGACTCCCACAGGGATTTGTAGACAGTCCCACATTATTTTCCCAAATTTTACAGCAGGATCTGGCCTCTATTACCTTTAAAGGCTCCACACTAGTACAATATGTTGATGACTTACTTTTGGCCTCTCCTAATGCTGAAATTTGTCAGGAAGATAGCCGTCACTTACTGCTGGAGCTACACAAGAGAGGACACAAGGTTTCCAAGTCAAAGGTACAATGGTGTTTGCCCCAGGTGGAATATTTAGGATTTATTCTGGCTGCTAGAATTCACTCTGTCTCTTCTAAGCGAGTCCAGGCCATTCAACAACTCTCTGCCCCCACTACTAAGAGGCAGTTAAGAGCCATTCTGGGAGCCGCCGGGTACTGCAGGCAATGGATACCCTCTTTTGGTGAAATTACTAAACCTCTCATAGCTCTAACAAAAAGTTCTGTCCCAGACATTTTACAGTTGGATCCCCAGCATCTCTCAGCCATAAAAGAATTAAAACGGGCCTTGTTATCAGCACCTGCCCTAGGACTACCAGATTATAGTAAGCCTTTCATTCTCTTTGTGCATGAACAAAGGGGGGTGGCTTCTGGAGTTCTGACTCAATCACTGGGGCCTAAGCAATGCCCCATAGCCTACTATTCAACCCAGTTGGACCCTGTAGCGGCTGGAGCGCCACCTTGCCTTAGAGCAGTGGCGGCCACAGACCTTTTGGTAGAAAAATCCTCTGATTTGGTCCTAGGTAACCCTCTAACTGTGCAATGCCCTCACGAAGTAGAGGCTCTCTTACTATGACACAGGACACAAGCCTTTTCAGATCAAAGGCTGGTTAAGTATGAAGTAACCCTGTTAGGCAATGAGAATATCACTTTAAAAGGCTGCACAGTCCTTAACCCAGCAACACTACTCCCTAACTTACCACTCTTGGGGGAGCCATTGCATGACTGTTCTTCTTTAGTTGATATGGCTGAGAAACCCCGTGATTATCTTTTTGATACTCCTTTAGAAAACCCTGATCTTGTCCTCTATACAGATGGCTCTTCATTTATGAAGGGACCCGTTTCACTGGAGCTGCTGTAGTTTCTGATTATAACACTCTCTGGGCAGCTTCTCTGCCTTCCCATTTTAGTGCACAGGCTGCCAAACTTGTGGCTCTTACACAAGCCTGTAATATAGCCAAAGGGAAGAGTGCCACCATTTTTACTGACTTGAAATATGGCTTTGGTATATGCCACTCGATTGGCATGCTTTGGTTACAAAGAGGTTTTGTTGTGTTTTTTTTTTTTTTAACATCCTTGGGCAAGGTTATTGCCAATGGGGACCTTATCAAGGACTTCTTTGATGCTCTGAAACTGCCATCTTCCCTGGCCGTAGTACATTGCCCTGCCCACACAGAGAATAATGATCCTGTGTCAAAGGGGAATGCACAAGCAGATTCTGCAGCCAAGCTTGCTGCTTTAGAAGCTCCTGAACATATATTTAACCTCTCACCTTCTGAGGATATTCTTCTTAAACTAACTTATGATGAGTCAGAAGTGGAAAAATGGAGAAAGAAATTTAAGGTGAAACAGATCAACGGCATCTGGGTGTCTCCGGAAGGTAAGCCACTTCTTCCCCGGAAATTCTACCACCAGTGTGAGATTTAAAATTGGATATTAGATCATAAATCTCCCCTCTTTAACCTTTCCCTTGATTTATCTCCCAGACTAGTAAATGGAAGAAGCTTCTGGTTTTCTAGTTAGAGCTTTTATTGTATGGTAGTCACAAGGTGATGTTGATTAGAAGGATAGGAAAGTAGAAATACAATACAAATCATCTTAAGTCTAAGCTTTGTCTATATTCCGTATAAAACTCACCAAAAGCCAAAGGCCACCTTTAGGTAGAGAGAGAGAGAGACAGAGTCAAGCGCATGCTGTTAACCAAGAGCTGGGCTGAGTCAAACTCCAGTCAGCATCTGTCTGTACAGCGCAGCCAGGAGACCAACGGAATAGGAAAAAGCTCTCACTTCCGTTCTCTCCTTGCCTTTTAAGCTGGCACCCTGGAAGTCGAGTGCGTAGCAGGCAGTCTGACGTGCGCAGCAGGCGGACTGGCATGCGTAGCTCATGCCATTGGTCTCCTCCCCGAAAGGGTGGTCCTTAAAAAACTGGCGTTTTTCAGTTATCCTAACCGACTGTTAAAAAACTTTCATTTTTTTTTTTTACCACACCAGGTATGCCTCTCTGTTCACAGAAAAGGCCATTTTGGTACACAAGGCATTGTTGACTCTATTAAGAGAACCTGGATAGCACCAGGTGTGACTAACACAGCATCTCGAATCTGCTCGGGCTACTCCACATGTCAATATTATAATCAGTATGCTTTCAAGGCCAAAGCTTATGAAGGGTGTCCTCTAGCATATACACCCTTTGAGCACTTGCAAATTGACTATATTACAATGCAAAAAGCAGGACATTATAAATTTTGCCTTGTTATAGTTGATCAACTCACCCAGTGGGTGGAGGCATTTCCCAGCCCCCGAGCCACAGCTGCCTTTGTTGCCAAAATTCTTCTTAAAGAGATAGTACCTCGTTTTGGCCCACCAGCCCGCATCGATTCTGACAAAGGCACACATTTCACTGATTCGATTTTATCCCAAATCTACTCTTTCTTGGGAGTAACTCCAAAATTCCATACACCCTACCACCCACAAAGTTCAGGCCAGGTTGAATGTATGAATAAAGACCTTAAGAGTATGACTGGCAAATTATGTACTGAAACCCATTTGAAATGGCCTGATGTTCTACCATTGGCATTATTCTTTCTACACAGTAGACCAAGAGGAGAACTTCATATATCTCCTTATGAAATTCTTTTTGGTCACCCTCCTATCCAAGCCAAAATTTTTTCCCCAGTTTATACATCACTAGTGGGAGGTGATACTTCTGTTGCCTCCTATATACAGGAATTACAGACTAGGCTATGTGAACTCCATGAGGCAGGAGCTGTGGTCCACGCAGGACCCTTAGACTTTTCATTGCATAACTTAAATCCAGGAGATAAAATATATGTAAAGAATTTTCAGAGAACCAGTGGAACCCAGCCTGCTTGGGAGGGACCTTTTCAGGTATTATTGACAACTCCTACTGCCATTAAAATTGGTGAAAAAGACTCATGGATTCATTGCTCTCATGTAAAGCCTGCACCATTCATAGGTAAAGAGATTTCAGATAAAACTCAAGTAGACGCTAAAGAGCAAAAAACCCTAACAATAGCAACTGTTAAAGAGCAAAGAGAGCCCAGCAGCAACAGGCAGTTTCCATTTGATAGTCCCACTGATCAGTTAAATGCTTTGGGACTCAGTCTTTGTAAAGTATTGGGAGACGGAAATTGCCTCTTTAGGGCCTTAGCAGATCATCTAGAAGGTCACTGTAGGAATCATCTCAGACACAGACAAGAATCTGCTTCTTATATGCTTAACCATAGAACTGATTTTGAGTCTTTTACAATGAATGACTCTCCTTTTGAAGAATATGTTGATGAATTGAAACAACTTGGAAAGTGGGGAGGGAATGATATGATTGTAGCATTTGCTAGACATCATCAGCTGAATGTGGTAGTTCATCAGTTGAATCAGCCCCTATTGAAAATCAGTGGCACAGACAAAACTGATGCTAGAGAACTCCACATTTTCTACCATAAAAAACATTATGATAGCATTAGAAAAACTAATGACAATTCGGAAACCCCTGCCACTTTGGCCTGCAGAGAATTGGGGAACCAGTTAAAACAATGTGGCATACCCCAAATTCTAGCAGCTTAAATACTTTAACCTTAACAAGCTTTTCCTTCTTCAGGTAAACCGTTTGTTTGTTTGTTTTGAACCATGAGTTTAATGAGTCTGTTTATGCTATTATGTTTAAAACCTATTGCTTGATTTATCAATGGACATATTGAATATTGAGTCTTCTTTCTTTTTTTTTTTTTTTTTTTTTTTTTTGGCGGGGCAATGGGGGTTAAGTGACTTGCCCAGGGCCACACAGCTAGCAAGTGTTAAGTGTCTGAGGCTGGATTTGAACTCAGGTACTCCTGAATCCAGGGCCAGCGCTTTAACCACTACGCCATCTAGCTGCCCCAATAATTATTATTTTTTTATTTTTTATTTTTTGCCGGGCAATGGGGGTTAAGTGACTTGCCCAGGGTCACACAGCTAGTAAGTGTCAAGTGTCTGAGGCCGGATTTGAACTCAGGTACTCCCGAATCCAGGGCCGGTGCTTTATCCACTGCGCCACCTAGCCGCCCCTCTTATTTCTTTTTGATAAATTGTTTATCACTTTAAGTATCTGTTACTGTCATACTAGATAGAGAATTCATGTATAAGATAATGTGTTTACTTGCTAAAAGAAGATTATGTAATAATGTCTAATATCATCAGTCATTTACATTCATTTATCATTTACATGTCATTGTGGCTATGTATACTGTGGGTATATTGTATATATTACAAGTACATCATCAGTTATGCAGCATAACATGCATTTTTACCATCATACTGTCTTTGGTGAAATTAATATGAGATTTATGAATTATGGAAACTTATCATCTCAGAGACTAACTGCTCTTACAATGAGTTTGATATAGGCCCTGTAGAGAATATATGTACAACAGGAGGAGAGACAGGTACATGTAAGTCTATGGTTTGCTTATGATGGCAACTATATAGACCACAATTGCTGGACACAGTCCAGTTTCTTCCTCTTTCCCTTCTAAAGGTTTTCTTTTTCTTTCACTAAGTCTGATGGCATGGTCAGAATCCATCCACCTGTGGCCTAGCACAATTATTGGATGTCTCAAAACCATGAGATGTGGTATGATACACCTTTCCATAACATTTTCAGGTGTCATGAACACGTTACTAAATTTGGCTTTGATCCAGACACATGGTGGTAAAAAGTGTTATAGATTGCATAACTACCTCAACCCTCTATTATATAAAGGAGGGAATGTAATGGAATATATTAAATTTGATCATTGACAACGCTATGCTAAGGTTTAGTAAAAAATCCAGCAATTCAAACAGTTAAAGAAGAAGATCCAGCTTCCTCCTGATGACATCTTACCGCTCCAAGAAGACAAGAGAACTGAGAAAAGACTTAATTATTTTTTTACTGTTTCATCTAGGAACACAAAGGGGGGAATGTGATGAAATAATGGGATTTAGCAGATACTCAAAGACCCACCTGGAGATGAATCTATACTGATTGAATCAAGTGAGAGTGATTGACTGCTGATTAAGCCTACTTCAAGTTAATTGGATTGTAATCACACCTGGCTATCCCTTAAGAAGGCATTGTTCTCAGAAACTAGACTGTGAACTCAACTTGAGAACACCTTCAAAGCCAATGGATTTGGATAAAGCCAATGGATTTGGATGACGCCAACCAATCACCCTGAAGCAGTGTGTAAGGACCGCCTCTGTTCCAGATCTATAAAAAGCTTCCACAAACAGCTTGCTATAGAGTTCCTGATTAAAGCAGGCTCGCGGAGGAGGACTTCAGGAAGAACCCAACCAGGCTGGAACTCTAGGCTACACTGGAGCTGAAGCTTCTGATTTAAGGCGACCACAATTTAGATTTTAAACATCACATATCAGAACAACTGGAGATGGCCCCAGATGTTTAAGGTAATTGGAGTTTAGTGATTTGCCCAGGGTCACACAGCTAGTAAGTGTCTGAGGTGATATTTGAATTCAGTTCCTCCCAACTTCAGAGTCAGTGCTCTATCCACTGTGCCACCTACCTGCCTGCAAGGGGTTTTTATATGAAGAGAAGGGAAGTAAAAGGAGGTCCATGGTAAATGGCCTTGATTTTTTTTCCAGTAAAATAAGAGTCAAAGTCCTCCCTTAAAACAGGGGAAAGGGAAGTGTGGTGAGCAGGAGGAGGGAAGAGAGGGTTTAGAATAATTTCTGTGGGTAGTGTGATAAAATAATGGGATTTGGCAGACATCCAGGGGCCCCCACCTGAAGACTAATTTGGAATTGATTGAATTGGGTAAGACTGAGAGACTGACCAAGAACCTACTTAAGGTTGATTAAATTGAGACCACACCTGGCTGGCCCTGAGTGGGGTGTTGTTCTCAGAGGCTGTGGACTATGACATCAACAGGAGACTGCCCTCAACCAATCAGCTTGAAGTACCTCCCCTTCCAGGGAGGGAGACAGGAAGTAGGAGGTGAGGCTGGCTCCCTGGATCAGCTGTTTTCATGCCGGGACTTCAGGTTGGTGACAGAGAGAGAGAGAGAGAGAGAGAGAGAGAGAGAGAGAGAGAGAGAGAGAGAGGGAGAAAGGTTTTTCTTGTGTTATGGTACTGCATGTTTTGTCTTTACTCTTTAATAAATACTTAAAAGCCTAAACTCTTGCTGAATTTATCAGTATATCTTAGCTAGTTTCCCCCCAAAACTTGAGGGGGCAGGTAAGGACACACATTAGATTTTAAACATCACAGTAGCAAGATAAGAAATCAACTGGGGAGAAACAAAAGGAATACCTTGAGGTAGCAGGGGCCTAACATGAATTGGTAGCATGCCCCCTCCTCCTCTTCTCATTAGGGGGTTTGACTGAGGCAGCTTTCCCCAATGCCAGGGATTTCTAGGTATCAATAGGATTCCAGACCTAAGGCTCTGATGCTTAAATCACCTGGAGTTGTGAGAGGAAGGTCATAGCTGTCACACAGAGAGATTAAATGGAACTGAGAGCAGCACTAATTCTGTGTTGGCCATAGGCACCAAGACTTCCTCTGAGCCTTCTACACTTCATAAAAACAGTTTCAAATGTCCTTAGTCCTCACAAACTGGGGATGGCTAAGCCATAGGTCATCAGCTCACAAATAATCTTGTGATTATTTTGGTTCAGAGGGGGCCAAACCAGAACCAAACCACAGACTCATAAGGAACCAAGGCAATGTCTGTGGGCTCTGAGTTCTCACAAAACTCTACACTTATCAACACCATCCAAAATAGAAATCACTTCCCCTCCTCATTTCCTTCCCACCCTCATTGCCTCCCTTGACACCACACTCAGAATTTGCCTTCCTTCCTCCTCTCACATAGCTACAAAGAACCATGGACCTGTTTTTGCAAAGCAGCAGCGCCTGGGAGAGTCTGTTAGAAGGCAGACAGAGAATGTTGGGTGGGAACGAAACTGGGTGCCTTGGTTCCCACTACTTTCATCTTCCTTACAATCTTGTCAGAGATGCTGTAGAGGGGATTTCTGCAATGGGTAAGGAGTCAGAACAAAAGGCTTCTGAGTTTTCTAGCTTACAGACTCTATAAAATCACATCAAGCAGGACCCCCCAGCATGTCCAAAATATAACTTATTGTTTTCCCACTCCACCCAAACCCATTTCTCCTTCAGGTTTCTCAATTTCTGGAGAAGGCACCACTCACATCCGCCTAGGGCCCTCAGGTTCAAAATCTCAGCATCATCCTTGACTTTTTGTTCTCCCTGATCCCTCAATCAGTCACCAAGTCTTGTTCATTTATTACGTATCTACTTTATATGACAAGCCCTATGCTTAATAACTCTCAAAACCATCACCTTCTCTTCTCTTCATTCATACAGACCCTACCTGAATTCAGTATCTGGACTACTGCAGTAGCCTCCTAACTGGTCTACCAGTTTCTTCCAGGTCTACCTGATTCCAATCTCTCCCTTTTCTTTAACTGGTCCCACCCAATACATGGCTTGCAAGGAATCTGACCATGTTATTCCCATTCACAAAAACAGCTTCAGCAGCTCCCATTTCTCTCAAATACTCAAGGGGATCTGTGATCTCATTGATTTGAGAGTTCTCCCCAATGGTTGTAATCCATGTAATCCTGTCTGGTCTCTCATTTATGTCTCCCCCTAAACTCATCACAGGGGGCCTACCCAATGTATTGGGGGAACTTCCTCAATTTCTCCTGACATCATGAGATGTTTCTCATTGGTTGTATTTCACTACCAACTGCTCATTCATTGCATATGCTTCTCCATGGACCTCTTGTGGTTCTCATTTTTAATTCTTCAGAAGCATGTATTAGTATTAAAGATAGACCTTTCATTCCCTAATTAATAGGCAAATATCAATTGAATAGGTAGCTCTCAAGAGAAGAAATAAGAACTATTTGTTGTAGAGTCATTTTCATTTGTGCCTGACTTTTCATGAACCTATTTGGGGTTGTCTTGGCAAGGATACTGGAGTGTTCTGCCATTTCCAGAACTATCTATGACCATATGAAAAATGTTCCAATTCACTAACATTTAGAGAAATGCAAATTTAAGCAATTCTGACACAGGGCTGGTGGAGCTATGAATTGGTCCAGACATTATAGAAAGAATTTTAGAACTATGATACTAAATCATGCAAATTTCGACCACTACTAGGCCTATACTCCAGAAAAGAAAGAGGAAAAGGTCCTATATATATAAAAAAAATTTACAACAGTTCTTATTTTGTAGTGGCAAAGGAAACTAAGGGGATATCAACAAGTGGAAAATTGCTGAACAAATTATGGCATATTAATATAATGGAATACTAATATTCTAAAAAATGATGAAAGAGGTTTCAGAGAAACCCGGGAAGATTATATGAACTGATGCAGAATGAAGTTAGCAGAACCAGGAGAATCATTTCTATCATTTCTAGTCTGAAAGACTTAAGAACTGATCCACCCTATGATCAATCATGATTACAGAGGACAATTGATGAAGCAAGTCACCCACCTCTTGATAGAGAGATGATTGATTAAATATATAAAATGAGAAATATGCTTTTGGATATCATCATTATGGAAAGGTTTTGTTTGACTACGCCTTTGCCATATTAAAAAAATTTTTTTTTGTTTCAAATGTTTGAGTGGGTGAGGAAGGAAAAAGTCAATGCTTGATAACTGAAAAAAAATTACAAATAGGTGGGCCTTTGCTTTAATGGGAATATTGGGAAGCTCTGAAATTTCTTAAAAGCAATCTAGTGGGGCAGCTAGGTGGTGCAGTGGATAAAGCACTGGCCCTGGATTCAGTAGGACCTGAGTTCAAATCCAACCTCAGATACTTGTCACTTACTAGCTTTGTGACCCCGGGCAAATCATTGCTCCCCCCTCCCCACCCAAAAAAAGCAATCTAGCCCATTTTGATCCCCATTAAATTCTGGACCCAATTTGTTCATCTGAACTGTCAGTCCCAGATATACACACTGATGGACAAGCTTGATAGGGTGTTCTTTCCAATGCATGTTGAAATCAGGGAAATAGGCATTCATAACCCACTTGGTCCTTCCTGTATATTTGGATAGGCTAAACTCCTATGGGTTTCTTCCAGAAGGCTCTATAATGTCCTGGGTGTTTGATGCTATGTTGTGAACTAGCAGGAACATTTTAGAGGGCCTCATCATCCAAAGAGAATCCCTCTTTGAGCTGGACTCCTGCAATGTGCCCCCCTTCCTCACAGTGGTGAATACCTTTGCTGAATACACACCTTCCTATTTTATGCTTCACCTGGTGTTTATTATCAGAGAGTCACTGAACAGGTTCATTTGTTGTTATATGTTCCAAGGAATTTGAAACAATTTTGATGAATAAGCACAGGTAATAATGTGCTGGTAAATGTTTTTAACAACTAGCCAAAACCAATAAATTTTAATGTTTAAATGACATAATTAACATTTTCCTCCATCACTTTTTAAAATTTAGACAGTCACAGAACAAGAAATCAAGACTGATTTGTGGCATTTGCTGATTTCCAAGATATAAGTGCTCACCCCGAAAATTTAACAATTAGCTTTTTTTTTTTTCTTTTTTTTGGTGGGGCAATGAGGGCTAAGTGACTTGCCCAGGGTCACACAGATAGTAAGTATCAAGTGTCTGAGGTCAAATTTGAACTCAGGTCCTCCTGAATCCAGGACTAGTGCTTTATCCACTGCGTCACCTAGCTGCCCCCAACAATTAGCTTTTGAGAGCCGGTATGAGCTAGCTCAAATGCCTAGATAGGAGACACCTTACATTAAAAGTCTGTAAAGCAATATTTTGTTCTGCTGAAGCAAATGTTTTTTCATAATCAACAAACAGTACAGTGGAATCTTATATTCTCTACATTTTCCAGTTGATTGTGAAAGGATAAAGATGTAGTGATTGTTAAATATCACTTGTGAAAGACTGATGGTTACCTACTAAGAACCCTCACTGAAGATGTCCTCAATTTGTATATAGGACCAAGGGACTTTTCCATCAGATTTTCAACTGAACCCTCCCATATATGTTGTCACCTCCATTAGAATTAGGCCTCCTTCAGAGCTTTTGACTTTTCTATTTGTATCCCCAGTACTGAGCACAGAGCAAAGCACAACATTGAAATTCACACCTCCTCAACACCCTCTACCCTGTGGCCCCTCCTTCCCTCTGGTTGGAGAGTGTGGGAAGGGGGCCCCTCCAACACCAAGGGAATTTGCCTTATCATTTCCCACTCAGATGTTCTTCTGAATTTCATGTTCTCCAGAAACATCATTCTGCAAAATGAAATCGACTCTGTAACTCAACACTTCCCCAAATCATTTCTCCCCCCAGCTTCAGGTCGTCATTATCCTCCCTATTCCCCTTTTCAGCTTCCTATGTGTTGTCTTTCCCCATAGATTGTGTGCTCCTTGAGGGCAGGGGATCTTTTATGCCTTTCTTTATACTCCCAGTGTTTCATACAGTTCCTGCTCCATAGTAGGAATTTAATAAATGTTTATTGACTCAGATTGATGTGCTTAATGTTTTATTCATTCATTCATTCATTCATTTTCTCAGTTACCTTTTTTCCACTATTAATAAGGTCCAAGATTTTTCCATGCCTTTGGTATCTTCCCTTTCTTCAGATACTCTGTGTATTGGTCCTTCAATACCCTTCCAAAGATGTCACCTTCAGCACAGATCTCTTCTATATACACTTTGTCCAATTTGTCTATTTTTCCATCTTCATTATCTTTAGTGCCATGTCTACTTCCACCATAAGCACATCTCTAATGTTAGAGTCCAAATGTGGTGGGTCCACTGTCCTTGATGGAGAAAAGTTTGTGTTATAATGATTTCTGCATTGTCTAAACTACTCAGTATGGAAGCCTATATGCCTCTGCATTCAATCTGGCTCCCATGAACCTCCCCTAGCCCTCCTTCATACTGATCTCCCAGCCCAATTGGTTCAAATAGTCAGTCTCTGAACGAATCTCCCTTGTTATTCCACCTCCCACCTCCTTACATTAACCCATGTCTTGGATGTACTTCCTCCATTCCACCTCTCAGAAACTCTGCTTCTTCCTTCAAGGCTGTTTGGGGGCCACCCACTTACTGAAGCATTTGGTGATCTTCCCTCTGCAAGTGTTGGTGTCTTCTCCCTCCTCAAATTATTATCTTTGTGCCTCTTGCAAACAACTTGAAGGGAAATAATTGTTCGTTGTTTCTCCAGCACCTAGCATAGAGATATGCACATGGAAGGCAGCTAATGTTTTCTGAATCAAATTAAATTAGGGAGACCACCAGTCTCAGGCTATAATGGAGGCCTGGCTCCAGCATCCTTCTCAGATTGACTGTCGCTACAGCAGGAAAGAGCATCAGCCTCAGGGAAAGGCAGTGCTATTTTGGGGACAGAGATTCCCTAGGATTAAGGATTTTGAAATGAATGGGTTTTTTCTCTTCAGGCAAGCTGATCCAAAATGAAAAAGGTACTAGCAATCATGACTTCAGAAGCCTGATGTTGAGACCGGTTTCACATTTCTTAGCAGAGATAATAGACTTGGGGGGGGGGGCGGGGAGGCAGGCAGAGTAAGCTTTTTCAGACATGGTCCTGTGGGTTTGTTTTGCTTGACTATACATGTTACAAAGGAAGGCTTTTATCTGTGGTGGAGAGATATGGGATAGAGTGGGTGGGGAGTCATGGTGATGCCAAAGGAGGGAAGAAAAGAAAGCAAAGAACTTTAAAGATAACATTAAAAGATGGGCAGAAGGAAGCTCAAATGGGAAGAAGGACTAGCAGGGAAATGTTGATATTAATATCTTTTTTTTGGTGGGGGTGGGGCAGGGCAATGAGGGTTAAGCGGCTTACCCAGGGTCACACAGCTAGTAAGTGTCAAGTGTCTGAGACTGGATTTTAACTCACGTCCTCCTGAATCCAGGACTGGTGCTTTATCCACTGTGCCACCTAGCTGCCCTGATATTACTATATTTCTTATAAAAATTCTTTTTAAAAAAAATATGAAAAGGGAAAAGGACCCAACATGTACAAAAATATTTATAGCTACTCTTTTTATGGTCTCAAGGAATTGGAAATTGAGGGGATGCCCATAAATTGGGGAGTGGCTGAACAAGTTGTGGTATATAAATGTAACGGAATACTATTGTGCCATAAGAAACAATGAGCAGGCAGATTTCAGAGAAACCTTAAGGACTTACATGAACTGATGATGAGTGATATGAGAACCAGAAGAGCATTGTACACAGTATCAACAACATTGTGTGTTGATCAATTATGATAGACTTGACTCTTCTCAGCAATACAATGGTCCAAGATAGTTCCAAAGGACTCATGATGGAAAATGTTCTCCAAATCCAGAGAAAAGGAATTGTGCAATCTGGATGAAGATTGAACCATGTTATTTCTATTTTTTTTTTCCTTTTTGCTTTGATTCTTCTTTCACAGCATGACTGATGCAGAAATGTGTTTAACGTGATTGTACATATATAACCTACATCAGATTGCTTGCTGTCTTGGGGAGGAGGGAGGGAGGAGAAGGAGGGAGAAAATTTTGAAACTAGAGATCTTATAAAAACAAATGTTGAAAACTATCTCTACATGTAACTGGAAAATAATAAAAAATACTTTTATGAAAAAATATGGAAACGTTCACATTTGTTATTATTGATTTAATTTTAAAAAATTTTAAGCAATAGCCTAGGGGTTATAACTGAGTCTCAGCTCTTCCACAACTAACTGCACAGCCTTGGACCCTTTGAGTCTCAGTAAAATGAAAGGGGTTGAGCTAAGATGATTTCTGAAGCCCCTCACAGTGTAACCATTATGATAAATAATACTGGCACCTGACAGTTCTATAGGATTTTTATTTATTTATTTTTTTGCGGGGCAATGGGGTTAAGTGACTTGCCCAGGGTCACAGAGCTAGTAAGTGTCAAGTGTCTGAGGCCGGATTTGAACTCAGGTACTCCTGAATCCAGGGCCAGTGTTTTACCCTCTATAGGATTTTAAAATCTACAGGGCACCTTTCTCATAACCCTGAGGGGCAGAGAGTATGATACAGCATATTTTCCATTTTTCAGATGAAAACACTGTGTGGTTCAAGGACATAGAATGATTTACCCAAAAACCACATGACTAGTTTGGAATCGGAGATGAGACCCCTGATCTTCTGACTCCAAGTCCAATGTCCTCATTCTAACTCACACTGGAGGCAGGTAGGTGACACAGTGAATAGTGATGATCAATTTCCTTATCTGTAAAAAAGGGATAATAAGAACACCTCCCTCACTAGGTTATTGTGAGGATCAAATGAGATGACAGGTAATGTGCTTGGCAATCCTTAAAGAGCTTACTCTCATCAGAATTGGCTCAAAGAGGGAATAACACATATTCAAGTGGGTATAGTAATATATTTTGCCCTGAGGGAAAGTGGGAGGGGAAGGGGATGGGGGGAGGGAGAGGTGAAGGAAGGGAGGGCAGATTGGGGGAGGGGGCAGTAAAAAAAAAACACATTTGAGGAGGGATAAGGTGAAAGAAGATAGAAAATAGAGTAAATATCAAGGGCAGGGAATAGGATGGAAGGTAATACAGTTAGCAATAGTAACCGTGAAAGAAATGATGAGCAGGATGCTATCAGAGGGACGTATGAAAAATGCAAACCATCAACAGAGAAGGAACTGATGGTATCTGAATACAGACTGAAGTATAATTTTATTTGTTAGTTCCTCTTTCTAAAGTTATTTTGTCTATTTTCTTTCACAATCTGACTAATGTAAAGATGTTTTGCATGATTGCACATGTATGACTTATATTGAATTGCTTGATTTTTTAGGGGAGGATGAGGAGGGAGGAAGAAAATTTGGAACACAAAATTTTTAAAAGTCAATGTGAAAAAATTTGGGGTTTTTTGCATGTAACTTAGGGAAATTTTTAATTTTTTTTTTTTAAAGCTATATTGTTAGAGGGGCAGCTAGATGGCGCAGTGGATAGAGCACCGGCCCTGGAGTCAGGAGTACCTGAGTTCAAATCCGGCCTCAGACACTTAACACTTACTAGCTGTGTGACCCTGGGCAAGTCACTTAACCCCAATTGCCTCACTAAAAAAAATTAATAAATAAAATAAAATAAAAGCTATATTGTTCAGTCATATCTGACTTTTCATGACCCTATTTGGGGTTTTCTTGGTGAAGCTCTTGGAGTGGTTTGTCATTTCTTCTCTAGCTCATTTTACAGGTGAGAAAACTGAGGCAAAGTCATTTGCCCAGGGTCACACAGTGAGGTCAGATTTGAACGCATAAAGAGGCAAGTTCCTGACTCCAGGCTAAACGCTCTATCCACTGTGCCACCTAGCTGTCCCAACAAAGCACTATGAAAATGCTAGCTATTATTACTTCTATTAACATTCTCTGTTCTAGATTCCTGCTCCTCCCTACCTCCCCCCAGACCTTTAGGCCCATACCTGATTGCTATCTATGGGGAATCTTGCTCAGCCTGGAGAAGTGCTATTCATCCCCTATCAACTGGAGTTCTCTTTCATTCTTTCTTTCCAAGGAGGCATCACTTCACCTAAGGTGAAAATGAGTGGGGTGGGGAGGAAAGGTAGGGAAGGAGAAAAGTTTGGAACTCAAACTTACAAAAATGAACTTGAAAACTAATGGAATTGGAAAAAAAACAAACCTTAAATACTATTAAGGAAAAAAAAATGAGTAGGGTGTTGTCCCAGAACAGGATTAATCACATGATCCCTCATCCATGAAGGTGGACAAGTGTCCTGCTGCTGAAGGCCTCAAAACTATCTTACAGCTATCTGGCAGTTCTCATTTCTGTGGCTCCTTCCCTAGATATTTTTTTTTTTAAGTGAGGCAATTGGAGTTAAGTGACTTGCCCAGGGTCACACAGCTAGTAAGTGTTAAGTGTCTGAGGCCGGATTTGAACTCAGGTACTCCTGACTCCAGGGCTGGTGCTTTATCCACCTGCGCCACCTAGATATTTTTAATTGACTTTTCCCAATCAGCACAAATCTATTTTATCTCCCTCTCCCAATTCAGAAAGCCCAAAAAGGAGCAAATCCTTGATATAAACATACATTGTCCAGCAAAACAAATTCTGCATTGGCCATATTAAAAAAAATGTTTCAATATGTGCTGAGTTTATCACCTCCAGCCTAGAGTAAAGGAGGGAATAGTTCCAAGCAAAACAAACTCTACTTTTGTTTTTTTAAGTAGTAGCCCCTCTTGTGGTGGCAGAGATTTGGAAACTGAAGGAGTTCCTACCAATTGGGGAATGGCTGAAAACATGTTACCAGGTCAGATGAGACTGAAGTTCAATTGTCAAGGCACCTTATGTTTGTATAGACTTCTACTGGTACACCCAGATTGTAGGAAATTTTTTCCCATCTATTCCTTCCCCTAACCTCTGCACCCCATCCCCACATGTATTCTTTTTTCTTTCCCTTTCCATTCTTATTTTAATACAAGCAAAATATACAGAACTACTCCCTGGCCTTCTAATTAGATTCCCTCTATGACACTTGATGAGAAGGCTCTTTGAGGATACAGGTAACATTTCCCCTTCAGGAAGCAAACAACTTATTTAGTTGCCTATGGTAGCTAGCTCATTTTTACCTTTTTGTATTTCTCTTGTCTCTTTCATTTGGTCTTTAAAGTTTCTGGGTACTTCTTTTCATCTGGAATGGTTGGAAGTCCTCTATTTCATTAAAGATACATTTTTTTTTGTCCTGTATGATTATACCCATTTTGATAGGAGAGTTATATTTGCTTATAAATCTATATCTGGAATGTTGTATTCCAAGCTCTCCACTCTATAATGGTGGTTACACAATTGTGTTTGAGCCTCACTCTGACTTCTTGGTACTTTCTGGCTGCTTGCAGTAATTTTTCTTTGACTTGGAAGCTCTAGATTTTGGCAATAATGCTCCTGAAAGTTATTGTTTTGAAGTTTCTTTCATCTCTCTATTTGTTTTGTCTTCTGGTTCTAAGAGATCTGGGAAGTTTTATTTTTTAAGATTTTTTGAAATATATCTAACCTCTTTGGTAATGGCTTTCAGTTAAACACTGATTCTAAAAGTATTTGTCTTTAACTGATGCTGAGATGAGCAGAACCAGGAGAACATTGTGCACAGAATCAACATTGTGTTTTGATCAACTGTGATAGACTTGACTCTTCTCAGCAATACAATGTTCCAAGATAGTTCCAATGGACTCATGATGGAAAATGCTCTCCAAATCCAGAAAAGAAAGAACTATGGAATCTAGATGCAGACTGAACCATACCATTTCTATGTTTTTTGTTTTTCTTTTTTGAGGTTTTTCCTTTTTTCTGATTCTTCTTACAGAGCATAACTAATGCAGAAATGTTTAATGTGATGGTATATATATAACTTATATTACATTGCTTGCTGTCTTGGGGAGGGGAAGGAGGGAGAAAATTTTGAAACTAGAAATAAAAACAAATGTTGAAAACTATCTCTACATATAACTGAAAAATAATAAAATACTGTTATGAAAAAAAAGAAAAAAGTGTTTCCCTTTAGTCTTTAGTGTCTTTTTCAGGTCAGTTGTTTTTGCTATGTACCTTAAATTTTTTTTTTTGTCTTTTGACTTTAATTTTCTTGTTGTCTCATGGAATCATTAATTTCTATTTGGTCCTTTCTAATTTTCAGTTACTCTCTGCATAATTCTGTACTTTAAGCAAGTCTTGCATCAAGCTATTAATTCTCTTTCCAAATCTTTGTTCCATAGCTTTCATTTCATAGACAAAACCTTTTTTTTTCTTTCTCTTTCAGGAATACCTAAGCTGTATTTTGCTTTGAGGATTTGCTTGTAAATATTTTGGAGTCATTCTCTTCTTGAGCATCCCTAGCACCATAATAGCCTTTTCTTTGCTCATACTTCCAGCTTACTTCCTGGCTTTGGACTTAATGTTAGAGCCAGGCTCTTCACACTTCTAAGGAGAATGTTTTGGGTTGGTCCTTCTACTTTCTTGGGAATAATTGTGTCATTCCAGGATCTTGGGGATAGCTCAAGCTGGATACTTGCAAGCTTTCAGTGCTCCCAGGGTGGTCTGATTCAGGGCAAAGTCTAATTTCCTGTCCTTCTAGTATGAGCTCAGCAAGTTCAACTTGAGGCTGAAGGGTACATCTAGAGGCCTGTTCCATTTGGAGTTCCTATAGAGTGCTACTGGACTCAGCCACTATCAGCTAGCTAGAAAACTATGCTGGTTCTAAGTGATAGAATTGAAGCCTTCTCTTTGGGTTGGGATTCCTGCCTTTGTTAGTTCAAACTTCAGAATGGGCTGGAGGGTGGAACTGAAATGCCATTCCTTTCCAGTGGTCAGAACCACACAGCGGCTGCTTCTCACCATGGAACCCCTAGCCACAGATTCTCTTCTCAGTCAGCTCTGGAACTGGGTATTAAGCAACAGAGTTGCCAGTTGGCATCTATTCCTGCACTTTACACAAGGTTGGGCCCCTCTTGGCTGGATCTGGAACCTCTTCTTGCCCAAGTGTATAGCCTCTCCTTGTATTGGAATGCCTATTATGGTCTTTCCTGGATAAACCCTCATCTCCATTGTTGGAAGACCCGTCTTTTGTCTCTCTATGCTGACCTGAGCTAGAAAAATGACTGATTTTTCTTGGATTTTCCAATCAAGACTGATGTTTGATTCATTTTTCTAATATTTGGAGGTATCAGTGGGTAGGGAGGGGAGTTTGGGCCTTCTTCCTATTTCTCTGCCTCTATCACTGGACTATGGCCTAACAGAAGAGCAGCAGCATTAGGAAGTAGCACTGTTGGGCAGCTAGGTGGTGCAGTGGATAGAGCACTGGCCCTGGACTCAGGAGTACCTGAGTTCAAATCTGGCCTCAAACACTTAACACTTACTAGCTGTGTGACCCCTGGGCAAGTCACTTAACCCCCAATTGCCTCACTTAAAAAAAAAAAAGGAAGTAGCACTGTTTCTAGGACACAGAGACCCTGGATTTTGACACTGGACTACAGAATTTTAGCCCTTTCACAATATGATCATCTACAAAGGCCTTGTTGAGACAGTTCCCTTTTCTTCTTTTTTTTTCCCCTTTCTTTGACAATACATTGCAGCAGGGCAGCTAGGTAGTGCAGTGGATAAAGCACTGGCCCTGAATTCAGGAGGACCTGAGTTCAAATCTGGCCCCAGATACTTGACACTTACTAGCTATGTGACCCTGGGCAAGTCACTTAACCCTAACTGCCCCGCAAATTAAAAAAAAAGAAAGAAAGAAAAGACAATACATTGCCATGAAAAGAAAATTGGCCTGACAGTGAGGAGCCACTTCAGTCTAATGTTACATCTCTGACAAGGCCAGGTCACAGAATCATAGATTTATGAGATCCGATCTGGAAGACACCTAAGGGGTCCTATAACCCAACCTTTTCATTTTACAGATGGGGAAAGGAAGTTAAGTGATTTGCCCAAGATCACAAGGATAAGTGGCAGGGCCAGGATTCAAAACTAGGTCCTCGTGTGACAAATGCAATATTTTCAGTGCACCTTGCTTTCATTTGGCTTTTTTTTTTTAGTGAGGCAACTGGGGTTAAGTGACTTGCCCAGGGTCACACAGCCAGTAAGTGTTAAGTGTCTGAGGCCAGATTTGAACTCAGGTCCTCCTGACTCCAGGGCCAGTGCTCTATCCACTGCGCCATCTAGCTGCCCCGTTCATTTGGCCTTAAAAGCCTTTCACAACTTGGCCCAAATCTATCTTTAAGGCTCCATTAAACTTTACCGTTCCCTCCACCCCTGGACACACACCTTTAATCCCACCAAACTGGTCCATTTCTACGCCTTGGTGCCTGCCACCCCAGATGTCTAGTATGCACTCGCCCCTCCTTACCTCTACCTAATAACCTCTCTGTTCCTTTAAGAATCAGCTCATCCCAGTTGAGAAATGGCCAAAGGATATAAACAAACAGTTTTCAGATGAAGAAATCGAAGCTATCTATTGCCATGTGAAAATGTTCTAAATCCTCATTGATTAGAAATGCAAATTAAAACAACTCTGAGGTACCACCTCACACCTATCAGATTGCCTAATATGACAAAAAAGGAAAATAATGTCGGGGATGATGTGGAAAATTGGAAGACTATTGCATGGTTGGTGGAGTTGTGAACTGATACAACCATTCTGGAGAGCAATTTAGATCTATCCCAAAGGGCTATGCATACCCTTTGACCCAGCAATGCCACTACTAGGTCTATATCCCAGAGATCATAAAAAAGGGAAAAGGACCAACGGGCACAAAAATATTTCTAGCAGCTCTCTTTGTGGTAGCAAAGAATTGGAAATTGAGGGGATGCCCATCAATTGCGGAATGGCTGAATAAGTTGTGGTACATGAATGTAATGGAATGCTATTGTGCTGTAAGAAATGAGCAGCTGGATTTCAGGAAGAAGTAGCTCAAGCACCATCTTCTACTACCTTGTATTTAACTATTTTGTACATCTATATTCACTTTATATTTATGCTACATATATATATATATTTATATATACCTGTCTCCCCCCCACCCCAATAAGCCTAGAAGCTCCTTGAGATTAAGGAGTTCAGGGGCAGCAAGGTGCCACAGTGGATAAAGCACTGGCCCTGGATTCAGAAGGACCTGAGTTCAAATCCAGATTCAGACCCTTGACACTTACTAGCTGTGTGACCCTGGGCAAGTCACTTAACCCTCATTGCCCACCCCCCCCCAAAGATATGGGAGTTCATTCTTTGTACTTGTACATCCAGCATCTATCACAATTCCTAGCACACAGGAAGGGGCTTAATAACCCCTTGTTTATTGAATAGGACACTAGAGACTAGTAACTGAGGGAAGGAGATAGAGTGGGAGCGAGGGATTAGTAAGAGAAGTAATATGGTGCTGCAGAAAGGACACAGTCATCAAACTGGAAGATGTGGGCTGGCGTGCTGGTTCCATAATCTCTCAGTGCCTGTTTCCTTATCTCTACAACAGGGATAATATTCGAAACCATAGCTCCACAAAATTGTTGTGAAGAAAATGTTCTGTCCTTAAAGGTGAGCTATGAGGATGGTGAGGATGACGTGCGAGAGAAGAGGAATGACTATCTTGTGAGGCACAGAGAGGGCCCAGTGACATGAAGGAGAAAGCATTAAGCAAGCAGGCCCAGGAGAATCCTGTCATGGTTTGGAAGAAACCTTGTCCAGCTCCCAGCCTCACCCTCCTGCTCTATCTCTGTGGTCCTGAGCTTGCATCCACTAGAGACAATTCTGCAAAGAGGTACAAGGATGGAGGCAGAAACAGAGGGAGCAAAGCTGAGAGCTAGGGAGAAAGAGACACAGACGAGGGGTAGTGGGGAAAACAAAGGCTGGGCAAGCTGCCTGCATCGGGGTAGGGGGCCCTCTGGTGCTGCAGCTGCTGATGCCTAAGCCATCCGGGCAGTGGGAAGATTCTCACTTGGCACAATCCAATTCCCTCTCTGGTGAGTAGCTCAGAGGCCACCCCTCGATTCCCCAATCTGTACCACCAAACCCTTCCCAGAAAAGAAGCATGCCACCTCCTGGTAGTCACTGGCATGGCATGCAGTCCCCAGAGGGTGCTCTCCTGCATAGGCAGCTGAGATGAGCCTGCATGGAGTGGAAAGATGGACATTTTCTTTCTTGACATTTGGAATACTTGATTCAATACCTAGCGCCCATTCTATGCCAGGCATTGTTTGGTTCTGAGAATACAAAGAAAAAAACCCCAAAGTCCTTGACTTCAAATAGCATCTAGTCTATATTTAGCTAGGATGGCCAGTAGCCAGTCAGGGCCCCCTTCTGGCATCATCAGAGGGCTTTTCTCCTTCCTCCAATGTTCCTAGAGTACTGATGGACTGGAGCTTCCCTTCATACTCACTTCCTTCCTTGGATTATACTTACCTACATCCATGCCCTCCCCATCCCAGTCCCACTTGCGATAGCAGAAGGTAAGTGCCTGCGTACACAACTGGCACTTAAGACATGCTTGTTGAATTTGTGGAGCACCAGCCACACCCTGAGGAAGCAGTTATGGGCCTTTTCCTAAGGGTGATGACGATAGGGGAGGTTAGGACAAAGCTGTGGTTGCCTTGGCTGAGAAGGGTAGACAGTCCTTTTCCTCTTTCCATCCCCACTACTTCTTGCATATGTCCCTTCCAGATACTTTTTGTGGTGTTTCACACAAGTGGGTGGTGCATACTGGCTAAAAATGGAATGGCTTCTTTGCCCATCTACACCCGAGCAAGGGAGCCTACTGCAATGCTTGAAGGAGTGCTGGGCTTGCAGGACTTGTTTTAGAATCCATCATTTATTACCTGTGCCCTTGGGCAACTCACTGCCTGCTCTGGGCCTGTTGCCTAGTCTGTGGGGGCTCCGTACAAGTATCCATAAGCCTCTGGGAGGCTTATACAGAGACTCTGTGGCTCCTGCCAGGGCAGAGAGCAAGGGACTCTAGAGGTTCTCAGATCATGCTAAATAACCATGTATCTGAGGGCAATTCTCCACTGTCATGGCCTGTTATAATTTCTATTTCAGCATTGTCATTTTTCTCCTTTTTCTGTCCTGTGTCATTTTCCTCCTCAATAAAGTGAGAGGGCTGGACAAAATGATGAGCTACAATATCCCCTCCATTAAGGTGAGAGGAGCGGCGCTGCACCGAGCCTCAGAAGACCTGGATTCAGCTCTGACTTGTTCACTGACTCACGTTGTGGTTTGACCACCCAGATACTCCCTCCCCCAGCAGGCCTGGAATGCTGCTGCTCAGACTGTATCTAGCTCTGGTGCCCCTTTTATTCTCCAGGATGCCTTGGTATTGCCTCAAACTCAGCATTCTCTTCCCCCAGAATCGGCCCTTCCTCCCAACTTACCCATTTCTGCCTAGGCCACCATCATCACTGCCAGTCACCCAGGCCCCAAACTTCACAATTATTCATTGCAGGGCAATGGAAAAAGCCCTGGGGACCTGGGAGAAGTCATTTAAACCCTCTTGAGACTTCTGGGAAATGGAGAGAATCACCCGCATGGTGAGAAAAGCTCTCAGTCTTAAAGTCCTATCTGTTTTACTTTAGACTCTTCCCTCTTTTACCTCCCATTGAGGGTCAGTTGACACCTCCTCGCCTTCCTCATTCCCCCCCACTTCTCTTGTTGCCATCCCAGCAAGTCCCCATGACCTGACTTCAGGATGGTGTCATCATTTCTCTCCCTCTGGAGCATCCTGCACATACATGCTACCAGAGAAATCTTCCTAAGGCACAAGCTTGATCACATCACTTTCCCACTTTAAAACCTTCTGTGAGCTCAATGGGGCTCAATGAATAAAATACAAATTCTTTAACAAAGCCTGGCACTAAAAGCCTACTAAAACTTACCTCAAATCTATCCTTCCAGCCTTATTCAAATAACCAACAAGCATTGATTAAAAGCCTATTAGGTGCCAGGTGCTGTGCTAGATGTTGGGCATACAAAACCAAAAATGAAACCTTCTCTTTCCCCCAAAGGACTTAGATTCTATAAGGAAAGACACCAAATACTTTATATAAAATATATGTAAAATGAATTGAAGGTCAAGTTGAGGGGAAGGCACCAGCAAACGGGGAGAATCAGGAAAAATTTCACATAGAAGGTGCCATTCTAAGCTAAATCTTGAAGGAAACCAGGGATTTTAAGGGGCAGAGGTGAGGAGAGAGAGCATTCCAGGCCTGGAGCACAGTGTGGGCAAAGGCACAGAGATGGAAGATGAAACAACATACAAGTCAGTATCCTTGGGGCAGCTGGGTGGTACAGTGGGTAGAGCACCGGCCCTGGATTCAGGAGGACCTGAGTTCAGATCCAGCCTCAGACACTTGACACGTACTAGCCGTGTGACCTTGGGCAAGTCATTTAACCCTCATTGCCCTGCCCCCCAAAAAAACAAAGTCAGTATCCTTATTACATTCAACTTCCTCACATACTCAATGTCCCAGACTACCCTGCCTACTTATTGTTCCCTAATTTTCTTCCGATTACCATTCCTCTGTCTTTGTGCACACTCCTTTTTGTGACTAAAATTAGTGGCTCCCAAATAGATCTGTCTGCTGAGATTGACTTCTTCTTGGGCACCCCATACGTCCACACCTCCCTGAGAATCCCATCTTCAGTTTCTCCAATAATCAAATCAGAATCTACCGCCTCTTTGCCCCTTTCTCCCTGGGTGCTTCCTGTTCTGCCTTCTGTGAGGTCATTACAATGAGGAAAATTCTCATTTAATGACCAACATTTCTCTCTGTGATCTGTCCTGTTCCTCATTTTGACAGCCCCCACTTCTGAAGGGCAGGCAGTTTCTGAAGGGTGTGACTGAGCAAGGTGATCTTCCCCAGCCTCCAAAACACTGAGTTAAACCGTTTGAGTTAGGCCTCCCCAGGAGACAACTTTCATGTCCTTACTTTTCCTAATCAAAGTTAGGGGTAATATGGTCTATGTGGGGGAGACCAAACTAGAAAGAACCTGACTGAGATGGCTTGTTTTTTGTTGTTTTTTTTTGAGATTGCTTATGTTTTACTAGCCAGGGATCAATCTTGTTGTCTCCCCCGTCACCTCCCATGAATAGGAAGGACCTGAAAATGGTTAACCTACCTCCTCATTAAAATATCCACCAATCAGGATTGCCTTGCCTGTGCTATGGAGGTTCAAATCAGGTCAATCAAAAGGAAGATACACACACACACACACACACACACACACACACACACACACACACACACACACACACACACACGGTTTAAAAAGCCCAGTCAGGCCTCACTCTGGGTCTCTGGCACAAATGGAGGCTAGCCACTGACCCCTTTATTATCAGGCTGCATGCCCCTGATAATAAATATCTTGATCAGAGAATTGCCTCTGTTTATCCATTTGTTTCATTCATGACAACAGCACGCTTAATTCCTTCTCCATGAAACTTTTCTTCAGATACTTGACTTGATGACAGTTATCATTCCCCCAGTGTCTTCTGCCTTCTAGGCTAAATATCATTTGTTCCTCCAACTGACTGTGATATGGTGTGGTCTCTGTGTCCTTCAGCATCCCAACTGCCCACCCTTCATTGGTCACCCTCCAGTTTATCCACATTCTTCCTGAAAAGTGGCACCAAGAACACAGTAGTAAAGCTACTGCCTAATTGGGAAACAATACAAGTAACTACTCCTGTCACTCTAGACACCAGGCCTTCCTTAATAAGGCCTGAGCTCCCCTGAGTCTTTCTAGCTCCCATACCACATCCAAGTTAGCCAGCAGTTCACCAAAAACCCCAAGGTCATTTTCACTGCCCAGGTACCCCTTTCCGCTCCCCTCCCCCCCTTCCTCCTCCAAGAAAACTTCCCTCATCCACTTGGTGCTGTATCTCCCCACCCTGGAGACACTCAGCTCGCTGGTCTAGCCCTTTAACATGTCCTTAAAGTACTTTTCTGTTTGTAGGTTCCTTGATGTCAAAGTTGTTATCTCTGTATCTCTTCCAGGCTCCAGCCCACAAGAGGGGCTTGAATAAATGATCTTGAATTGAACTGAAGGTCTGGCCTACATACAATTTCTCCTGAGCCATGACTTGCTTATTCCATCTTCCAAACTCTCCCACACAAAGTGGCCAAATCGATTCCTGCCCACCTTGAGGCGCAACTCCAAAGGAGTATCCTTGCAATGCAGGAGGCAGCCACTTCCTAATCCAGCCATCCCTGGGACGTGGTCAAGCTTATTTAAAATTAAGTGGGGAATTTTACCTTTAAAAAGGCAGGGGGGTCTATGAATGACCATATCTCTCTGCTCCAGGCTGAACAATAGAATTTTGCACAAAGCAGTCTGAATCTGAACAGCTAACGGCATGGTTCCATTATCCCAAGGCAACATGCCCGGCCCGTGCTGAGAGTGCCCGGGCTGGGCAGTGGAGATGCCACCGTGGGCCCCTGGGTGCTGTGATATAGAATGAGGCACCTCCTCCTCCAGTTGGGTTCCTGAAATGGACAGAACGAGAGCAAAGAGGGAATACGTTAGGTTTGCCCCCCATACAGAAGGGAATGCCACATGTGTATCTCTCACAAGTTTTATTACCATTAAGGCACAGACCAGGAGGTTTGCTGGATAGTGCCCACCTCATCAGGAACAGAATACAAAAAGCCAAAAAATTCTGCTTTGAATACAACACACATGCAGCTTAAAAAAGGAAAAAAAAAAAAAACCCCACTTGCCCAGTCCTCAAAATTCTTTTTATAATTATTAGCTGGACAAGAAAATCCGTTATCACCCAAAACACATTTTTGAGGCTCTGGACTCATATAGCCTATAGATTTTAAAAATTGCTACAGATCAATCATGTGTGTGTAACACACACACACACACACACACACACACACACACACACTCACTCACACACGGCAAAAATATTGTCCTGACATCAAGTTACTTGTCCTGTGACTGTGAAGCGAGGGGTGGATATCAACAAATTAGAGGCACTTTTCAGGGGGCGGGAGGGGCAGAGGAATGTCTTGGACTTCCAAATAGTGGACATCTGGGTTCCTCCTGCTGCTTTCAATTCAAGGGAAAAGAAAGCTGCCTGAGGCTATGAGAGAGCTGGTCAGCAGGGAGACTTGGAGGAAATCAGATCTTCAGAGAACTTGAATCACCTACCAGAAAATGCTTTTCATTTCAGGCAAACATGGTACCCCCACCCCTGGTTCAATTTATGAAGTTAAAAAAGTAAAATAGAAACAAAAAACCAAACCAAGCCCACAGTCCTGTGGTTGCTGACCCACGCACAGAATGCAGTCTATTCTGGGTTTCTGTTAACAATAGAATCTCCTGTAATTAATTAAAAGGGAATGCTATCCCTGCCAACTATGGGAAGCCAAAGTCACATGAGTCTCTGCACTCAGGAAGTATCCATGAGACCCCAAATGACCTGAGTTGAATGCACTTTTCCATCAATAAACTGATGATGGGATCCAGTAAATCTAGCCTGTTCAGCTACTTGGACTGAGGGGGTGGGGGGCCTACCTAAAACCACTCTCCTCGGTGTCCAGGAGGAGGTTCTTACCAATGGCTCTTTGAGGTGGGGGGGAGGGAAGGCCCATTCTCTAGATCAGTTACTCTAAAAGTGGCAAGTGATGAGGCTTTCCCCACTCCCACCAATGGTTCATTCCTCTATAACCTATCCAATCTATTCCATATTAAAATTAGATCCCAGAATACCAAGAGATACAAGTTTAATTAAAAAGCTATTACCTTTATTGAACTGCAAAACTCCACTAGCTTAACCTTTGGCTTCAGTCTGTTCCACCCACCACACCACCTCAAAAACATGTGTAATTGGTCCCAGGAGGTGGGAGTGCTGCTTGAGGGGCTGGGAGGCAGCTTTTCACAAACCATTCTCACTAATGGAAAAACAACACCAAGCACACATCCTTGGGTGGGCAGGGCTACAGCAGCTTTCTCTCCATGATGAAGGTCAGTACATGCTAACCTATTTTACAACCATCAGCTCCAGCTGGGGAACCTACATAGCTAATTAGAATTTCCACCTTCATCAGGAATCTTCATTTGCAGCACCAAAATGGGAACAGATCAGTGCATTCTGGGATGGAAAACACTTCCTAACCATGTGGGAGTAGGTGATGGGGACTGAAACATTAACCCAGCCCAAATGGCAAAAAGTCGCATTTAATTTACAATGTAGTCAAGGTTACAGGTAAAAAGCTACACAGAAAGTGTGGAAAAAAGTCTATTTCACAAATGTACAAACCTCTGTCCAAAAGCTCACGTCGATGTTTTCTACACCCTCTGCCTCCTGTATGTGTAGGTCAAGACCAGCCTCAGAGCTCTGAGCTACCAAGGACTCACATTCCCAGGGAGGGGAAAAGCTGTTGAATCTAGCCATAAAGTCCTCCTTCTCAAGAGATGGTCAGTCACTTGCCAAATAAAATCATTTAATGTTCAATTTAAACTACCCTAAACAGGCTCATAGCCTTTAAAAAATCATCTTCCTAACATATTTTGAGAGGAGGAATAAAGCATTAAGAAAACAGTACCCTGGAATCAAATGAGAAACATTTGCAAATGGAGTGCTGATGTTTTATAAGAAAACACAGGTAAAATTAAAACCATGCCGTAACCCCAACCTACAGACCTGTATCTAACTATTCTCATCCCACCAGCAAAGGCAGAAGGGAAAAGGCCTGACTAACTACAGGACTTCAACTTGACCTGGGGAAAAGCTCTGAGTTTAAATCTAGATAAGGTTCCCGTGAAGAACTCTAGAACCCTCCTCTGACCAGTCTATAATCCATGAGACCCCTACTGTCATAGGGAAAATTCATTAAAATCAAAACTATCTGGGAATTTCAAGTACAGCAAATACAAATCGGGTCACATGACCTACATCATCAGTAACATTAGCAGCTTTCCTGCTATACGGCCATCCAACTCATCTTGAACTTTCGGAGATGAGGGCCTGGTGTTCATTACAAATGATATCTATAGAACTTCAAATTTAAAAAGAAAAAAAATGATCCTAGAAGGGAGGTCAAAGGGCCTGGAGAAAAGGTGGCTGGGCAGTTTAGCTCAAAGGATGCATGAAATAAATTTCTATACATAGAAAGCGTTCTGAAGACAGATCTTTAACGGGATATCTTAACCCCAGCCCCAGCCCCAGTCTTAAAATTACATGGTTAGGACACCAAGAGACATTCTGAAAGACGATACTGCACACACGGAAAGGTTTTTTTCCTCAGTTCATTAGCCCCCCAAACCACCCTTCCACCCATCCCCACCCCACCCCAGGACCAAAAATATCAAATCAATAAGGAGGGTGTGGGCTTCTTGCCAGGCCAAGCCTCCTTTGCATATTTCTTCTTCTTGGGTTCGTTCACAGCTTCAGGGTTGTAGACCGCAGGGTTGGGTGCAGGATTCATGTTCACTGCTGATGGCACCACAGGGGTCAAGTCCACCTCAGGAGCGAGGTTCGGGTAGGGCATGGGGAGGCCGCCAATGAGTGCAGTCCCATGGATGCCATGGGACTGAGAGCCTGCCTCACTGTGGGTAGGGGGCAGACCCCCATACAATCCTCCACTGAATGGAAAGTTCTGCATGCGCCTGCTCACCGACTCCTCCAGACTGAGGGAACCAGGGCCCTCTACACGTTTCTTCTGGGATTTGCAAAGAAAGAAAGAAAAAAAAAGGAGAAAGGTAAAGCAAAAGAACAGAAAGACCTTTAGCTTCAGTCAAATTCTATGACAGCCCTGAGGGTACAGATACAAGACAATCCCCCAGCTTCCCTCTTCTACCTATAACACTGTCTTAGGCTCAGACTCAGAAGGACTTTGAATGTCAACCAGTCCAACCACCCAGATAATAGAGAGGGAAGAGGCCAAGAAATGAAAGGTAACCTTGGAAAAGAAAATTTAAAACAGGGCCCATCAAATGCCTTTCTTGTATTCACATCCACAAGGGACAGCACCAAGCTGCCTAGAGCATTATGTAGCCCAGCCAGATAGAAACCAAGGAATTACCAGGAAACTGGAAAATGGAGACTGACAGAAAGAACCCACTGTTATAATTAACTGTGGATTCACATGGAAGAAAGGGTTTTTAAAAACAAGACCAAAAAACAAACACACACCCCATAAATAAATAAATAAATGAAACAAGGCCACACCCACAGTTAATGGCATGGGATATACCTTAACTGGGACCACTGCAGTCTGTACCATGTTTCTGAATCTGCCAACAGAAGGATCCACATCCTCTGCAAAGGGAAATGAGGACAAGGTGAGACTGATGCTTAAGTGGAAAGAATGCAGACAGACCCTCCAGAAAGTTCTTCCTGTGACACTAACTGCCCTTCTGCAACATCATGTTTTTGTACAACTAATCTGTGATATTAGGTGCATATGTCTGCAAGAACAAGCCTACTCAAAGCCTTCTCCCCAGCATCTGCCACCCAAGTGGACAAAAAGACAAGAGATTAGTGCTTTGTCTTTTGACTTGAATTCCTTTAACTTATAATGCAGAGGCCACATTTTGCCAAGAGACCTGAAATCTCTAAGGGCTCAATGAACTATGTTGTGCAACAGACAGGGGATGACTAGCCCCAGCTCTGCCACTTGTGAAAGCAATTAAGTCACAATCCTTCTCCTGGCCTCTCTCATACTCAGGAGGGAACAGACTGGCTAAAAGGACTAAGAATACTAACAGTGTGAAGAAGGGCAGCATAGATGATGCCTTGCCTGTCCAAATAGATGCAGCCCTTAAAAAAAAGTTCATAAAATGAATTCCTAAATCCCAAGTCCTATTTTAAAACGACTGTGCACCGAACCCTTTCGTGAAGTAAGGAATCTCTCTGTTATATGAATAGAGTGCTAAACTTGGAATTAGGAGACCTGAGTTGGGATCCCAGCTCTGCTATTTGTTAGCTATCAACTTGGTCATAAAATAAACCACTGGTTAGGCTGAGGACAAAAATTGGATCGCCCTGTTTCATGAAGCCCAACCAGGAGGATCAAAGCTTGGAACAGAAATAACAATTATTGAGTACTTTATGTAAACTATGGCTTGTCTGAGTCTCTCAAAAGCATTCTGAAGCAGGTCATGTAAATTTTATCATTCCCACTTTACAGATAAAGAAACTGAGGGGCAGCTAGGTGGCGCAGTGGATAAAGCACTGGCCCTGGATTCAGGAGTACCTGAGTTCAAATCCAGCCTCAGACACTTGACACTTACTAGCTGTGTGACCCTGGGCAAGTCACTTAACCCCCATTGCCCCACCAAAAAAAAAAAAAAAAAGAATGTTTAAAAAAAAAAAGGGGCAGCTAGATGGTGCAGTGGATAGAGCACCGGCCCTGGATTCAGGAGGACCTGAGTTCAAATCCGGCCTCAGACACTTAACACTTACTAGCTGTGTGACCCTGGGCAAGTCACTTAACCCCAATTGCCTCACCAAAAAAAAAAAAAAAAAAAC
The DNA here is from genome assembly GCF_019393635.1 of Dromiciops gliroides. Lineage (NCBI taxonomy): Eukaryota > Metazoa > Chordata > Mammalia > Microbiotheria > Microbiotheriidae > Dromiciops > Dromiciops gliroides. The sequence continues at coordinate 604,640,647 of NC_057863.1, forward strand.
TGAGGCTCAGAGAGGAAGACGCCAAGGTTAGCAAGTAGTAGAGCCAAGATTTGAACCCAGGTTTCTAACTCCAATCCCAGCTTTCTCTCCATCAGAGACAACTTTTGTTTGGTTCTCTGAAGGGACAACCTTCTTAGGGAACCAGAACTGAGAACACACACTCACCCGGATTGATGATCTCATCGTCTTCACTGAATGTTACCCTAGAGTTCTTCCGTTTCCGCTTTGGTCTCTGGATGTCCAAATTCCCTTCCTCAATGGTGAGAGTGGAAATCCGTTTGTTATGGGCTGTGTTGAACTCTGTCAAGTTCTAAGGATGGGTTCACAGAGGAGACAGGGAGTCAGTGTACCTACAGATAAAGGTTTCAGGGCAGGGCAACAAGATAAGAGTATCAGGACTAGGAGAGCCTTTGAAAATTCATCTTGTCCTTTCTAGACAGATGGGGATCTATGTGGTTAAAAATCTCAATCTCCTTTGATCATATGTTAATGCATCTATTGATTTTTATTTGTCAGGATATGGGAACTCCCCTGTGCCTAGTGGAACAGAGATCATCAAAATGAAGTGAGAAAGCAGGGGCAAATACTACTTGGGCTGAATTATTTGTCTGAAAAAGCAATTAAGTTTAATCCTTTATGTTGAAAGTTAAAGGGATCACGATAACAGGCTAAGGGAGGCGGCTGGATGCAGTGAGATTGGGGCAGCTCCAAAGAACTTAGTTTTAAAAGCAAAAAGGAAAAACCGCAAAAAATGAGGAGCCCCTTTTCCCCATGACCAGAGAATACGTACTTCACTTTTGGCCCTGAGATTTTGCTCCCCTTATCTGTGGCCCATGGATCCACCTATCTCAACAACTGACTATCTTCAGCACAGTTACTTGCTGTATCTTCTGCTGGACTTACTCCAATCTGCAATGCAGCCTTGGATGCTCCAATTTCTGGAGCCCAGTCCTTGGAGGCTGCTTGGCTGCACAGTGATTCCCTAACATTTCATTAAGAGTTGGAGAGGAGGATGATATTCATGGGGAAAAGGCAGGAGGGCAAATAGGAGACAGTAAGAGGCAGAGGAGTTCTGGGCTTCAGAATCATCAAACCTAAAGCCCTCATTAGGCCCAAGTGTCAGTGACCTGCCCAAAGTCACAGTGTCAAAGCTGGACTAATCCAGGTCTCCCGACTCCCTGGGTTCTCTCTGCTACACCAATCTCTCCTTTTTGGCAACACTGAAATGATACACTTCTCTCTCATTTACAAATCTATACATATACTTATGTACAGGTATACATGTGTCTAAAATAATCACATACACTTGAACCTATGACACACAGGCACTGTCTAAAATCACACACACACACACACACACACACACACACACACACACACATGCATATAATCACCATATTCTAGAGAGCAAATCAAAGAGTTTGATTTTAAGATTGTGAGTCTGTGCCAGAGAAATGAAAAAACTGGTGTCGTGAAAAGAACTCTGGGCATCAGGAGACATAGTTTCACTATGGATCCATGCAGCTGGGGCTCTGGGTCTGGGGCTCTGTCTGTGAATATGTACGGATGCATGTAGACACACACACACACTCACACTTACATGACCCCATTTGCAATATCAGCCCACATACAGATTCGGAGCTTTAAAGACAACATAAAATTTATTGTAGGAAAAGAAAAAAACCTTTGAGTTCGAGAACACATAAATGAGTTTGCAAAAGCTATCCTACCAATTCTTTTCAAGGGTCATTGTTGGCTGACTCAGCAGTTTAAACTTAACGTAGGGCAGCATGGAGGCTATGGAGGCCTGGAAAAGCAGCAGGCTGATCATGGACTGAAAAAGAAGCAGAACTCAGAGAGCCAAACGGATACCCATCAGATAGGAAGAGCACCCGAGTAAGGGCTCCACTGTTGGGCTGGATTCTCTACAAGGGATTCTGGGAGCAATATGGTAGAAACATGCAAGATGGGAAGTCCTGCAGTAACTATGGTGTAAGGAGCACCCACACAAATAAGATCACAGATCCAGCAAAGTATCAGAGGAGCACAAGAGTTAAATTAAAAATGTGAAATTCTGACTAAATTAAGAGTTTTATCAACAAGAAGACTTTTTATTTGTTAGCGCTAATCAAATCAGTCTGAGAAATTATAAGTTTTGATTTTAAAAAGCAAAGGATCAAATGCAATTGTGCACATAGCAGGGTGATAATTATGCAGAAAGGTGACCTGTTTCCATTTTAAAAAGCAACCCAAGGTGGTGAGCAATAAAGTACCACAGCATGGAGTACTGGACTTGAATTTGGGAAGGCCTAGGTTCCAATCCCTCTTCAGATATTCAGGAGCGCAATGACCAGGGGCCAATCACTGAACCACCTGTAGCCTCAGTTTCCCCCAACTGTAAAATGTGCAAAATAATACCTACAGCACCTACCTTGAGGGCCATACAAAAAAAGCATGTAATCATTCTTTGCAAATTAAAGTGTCCTATAAAATGTCAGTTCATATTAAGGTGCATCAGCAGCAGACCCACGGGAAGCAGCTTCCAGGACAGGCAGACTGTACTGCTCTAGAAATGGCTTCCTCCTGTGGGCAGCAAGGCCCAGAAAACCAGAGTGAGTCCTGTGGTAACATCCTGAGAGTGTCTAAGCTGTGCAGTGTACACAAAGAAATAGCTTAATCAATAGGCTACCGATTCTATTCTCTCTTTAAGCAGGAGCTAGAGGAGAGTGACAAACACCTGTAACTCAAAGTCTAGTGCGGTCTATGAGCCCATGAAGGAGACAAAGCAAGGGAGATAAGATGTCAGGGGACAGAGGAGCTTAGAGGAGCTTAGCACCCTTACCAAATTATCTCTCCATTTCTGGGTGTGATGAAGTAAGCCTGCATCACAATGCCCACCCAGCAACAATGCTGATGTATATTATGGGACTCTAAGCGTCTGTTTGAAGCTGATTCTTTGGTTCTCCCAAGCGGAGAACTGCAAATTACAAGAACAGAAGATGTCTCTGTCTGCATCATTTACATTCCACACACCAGTCCAAAATATCAAACAATACCACAGAATTACATCAAGCTCAGTCTCCTCTTCTGGGAGGCCCAGTAAGCCCTTGAGTTCATCATCCTCTCCGCCCATTTTCTCATCTCCTTTCACCGCTGATGGCAATGTCTGAGGCTTCTCACGAAGAGTGTATGCCCGGGTAGATGCACCAAATGAGACTGTGGAGTCAATGGGGATCTGCTGTGGCTTGTGAGGCTCCAATCGAATGTGACCCAAGAATGTGCCGTGTGCTGGGAAAGATCAGAAAGGCAGGCATGAGGAATGAGACAATGTATGGCTATCCTATTCCCTGGGTTTGGAGTGGGAGAAGTTTTTCCATGACTCTCAATCCCAAATTGCAGTGACCTCCCAGCTCATAAAACACTTTCACCTACATTCTCTCATTTGAGCCTCACAACAGGATAGGAGGTGGGCAATTCTTATTCTCACGTTACAGATGAGGTCGAGAGAGACTAAGTAACTAGCCCACGGTCACAACGCCAGGAACTGTCAGAGCTGGGACTTCCTGACCATAAGTCTCCTGTCCCCTACCCATCACATCAAGTGATGAGCTCAGAAGACAATTGACCTATAAGCAATGACTACATACACAGGATTTCTTGTAGCTTTATGGTTGCAATAAGGTTTCTCTGGTCAGAAAATTCATGCTTCTCTGGGCTGACACTCATACAATCCTCAGCCTGGATACCCCCTTCTTTTGACTTTTATAAATCCTGGTTTCCTTTCCTGAACTTTGAACATTTCCTGCTCATTCTCTATAAAGATTCAAATTTGGGGCAGCTAGGTAGCACAGTGGATAAAGCACCGGCCCTGGATTCAGGAGTACCTGAGTTCAAATCTGGCCTCAGACACTTGACACTTACTAGCTGTGTGACCCTGGACAAGTCACTTAACCCCCAGTGCCCAGCAAAAAAAAAGAAAAAAAGAAAAAGAAGATTCAAATTCAGCTGCCCCGGCATTCAGAATGCTGCTCTGCTACCAAGCTGCCCTGGTCCAGTCTAGGGTGAAGCAGAAATGTTTTAGCTCTTTTACCACAACATACAACAATGCAATGGTTATGAAATGGCCAGTCTAGACTTGTAGACCGAGTTTCCCTAAAACAGAATAAGACAGGGGCAGCTAGGTGGCGCAATGGATAAAGCACCGGCCCTGGATTCAGGAGGCCCTGAATTAAAATCCAGCCTCAGACACTTGACACTTACTAACTGTGTGACCTTGGGCATGTCACTCAATCCTCATTGCCCCACAAACAAACAAACCCCTAAAAAAAACCCAGAATAAGACCTGGCTAAAAGAATGAGAGTTCCGGGACCACCCATATCCCCTCCCAAGATTTTTCCACTTGGGCTCCACCAAAATGGGGCTCAGAGACTGGCATACATATGAGTGAACAGAAAGAGGACTGTGGGAGATTTGGCTCTCCTAAGGGCAATGCCAATGCTGTCATGTGTCAGTCATGGTGAACCAAGGGGCTGCATAAGCCTTCTAAAGCAAGACCTCATGCAATGAACATATGTGGGAAATGAACAAGCTAAAACTTCAGATGCATTGAAGTGACTCTCAATCTGTATATAAATTATTTGTGGCCAAGTTTTTAATTCAGTTTTGGTTCCCAACAGTCACTCAGCATATGTTAAGGCTGCCCTTTATTGCTATTAGTTGTCATGTGCTCTGGGCAGAAATGAAAATTTTCAGATTCACTGGGACAACTAGGTGGCTGAATGGATAGAGCACCAGGCATGGAGTCAGGATGACTTGAGTTCAAATCTGCCCTCAGGCACTTATAGCTGTGTGACCCTGGGCAAGTCACTTAATCTCTGTTTGCTTCAGTTTCTTTATCTGTAAAATGGAGATTATAATAGTACTTACTACTCCTGCAAGGGTTGTTGTGAAGGTAAGATGAAATAACAACTGCAAGGCGCTTAGCACAGTGCTTAGCACATAGTAGGAGCTATATAAATGTTAGCTATTATTGGTCCAAATAGGCTACATTACTAAAATGAGATCTCTTCAAAAGGATAGTATGAAAGGGGAGAAATGTGTGTGTACTGAGAAATGTGTATATACACAGTATGCACATACACATGAAAGAAAAAGGGGTGGGGAAAGAAGAGAGAGGGGGGAGGGGGCGGGGTCTATACTAACACAACAAGTGATTATACTCAAATTTTACACAAGCCAGATTCAGGAATAAAAGTGTAACACTTATTTGGATTAGTCACAAAGCAATTTTAACATCTAAACAATAAGGAAGGTGAATTTTCTGCAATAAAAACATCTGAATTACATTCCAAAGTCCTACATTGCCCTCTGAAACGGTTCCCTCTCTCACTAGTACATTCTCTGCACAGTGCCATAACCTGTCTGTCCACTGTTATTTGACAATAATATTACTATGCTCTAACCAGAGCCCCCTGCTCTGTGTTTTGGCTGATCACCTCAAGACACCAGTTGACAAACTTTGTTAGTGCTCAAGCTCTCCCTCTGAATTTCAGGCCCATTTCAGAACACTACTTCCCCGCCATGTTTTCACAAGAGCAGTCACTGATATTGGGTAGGATGGGCCCATGACTAAGCATTCTGCCCAAGCGAGGATCTCTAAGTTTCTATTTCTCTATAAATCCTGGGCTCCAGAAGGCAGCCTCTCCCCACCCCACCAGCAGAGCCTGGTCTTGGAGAGGCTCCCTCTCCCTCTGCACTCCTCCTGCCTTCTCTGAAGGAGAGGGAGAGGAACCTTGCCCTTATTCTTGCTCTCTCCCCCAGTCTCCATCATCAGTTATTTCAGGGGAAGAAGATGGCTACAATGCCTGGAAAAGAGCAGGCGACAGTTGTTATGTTTGCAAAACGGAATGAAATCTCTTAATTTCCCATTTAATCAGCAGCAAAGCATTATTTAAAAACCGAGAAGAAGTCCGAAGTAGTTTTACATGAAGCAAAGTTACTTACTACTGTTGAGATCTATTAGGAAAACTCTCTTCAGATGCTTGTGGTAGACCAAGGCAGCATGGACTCGGGAGCAAGATTGGTGATCAATTGTAAAATCACATAGATCAGGGTTTCTCCCAAACAGGTAATACTTCTTTTCATCAATGATCAGTTTCTAAGGTTGAGTACCAAATAAACAACATTACTTCATCTTGCATTGACAGCTTTCCCCCAAAGCTTTCCAAACAATCTAAAGATGTTCAATTAGTTAAGTCATCTTCTGTGGACTGACAGTTCTTTGACAAAGACAAAAATATTTTTCAAGACTATTAGGATGAGAATTTCAGAAACTTTTGATAACATGAATTCATTACATTTCATAGTGCTTCTCCTAAATAGAGATCATATGGCAAATTCAGGAATAAAGTTCAATTTGTTTCTCCCACTCATAGAATCTCAGATTTGGAAGGGACCCCAGAGGACAGCGAACCCAACCCACATGAGCAGGGATCTTGTCCAGAACAACATCTCAGGATAAGTGGGGGTCCAGCTTTCACTTGAAGACTTACAACAACTGGAATTGAATCTGCTTCTGAGGTAACCCATTCCGCTTTTGAACAGTTAATTAGTACACAGTTTTCCCCTATGTTGAGTGGAAATTTGCCTCTCTAGAACTTCTAAACTCACCGCTCCTACTTCTGTACTTTGGAGTCAAGCAAAACAAGTCATCCCTATTCCACATGATGGTCCATCAGATGTTTTAAAAGAGGAACCATGACTCCCCTCTGTAGGTTTCCTATTCTCCAGGCCAAAGAGCTACAATTTCTTCAATCCTTCAATCATGCCACCATCTCCAGGCTTCTCCCACACTGGCTGACTTTTTCTGAATATACGCCATTCTGACAAGTGTCCTCCCAAGCAGCTAATGCTTTCCCCCTCTCCAAACCCCCTGGTCTAAATACATGTTGTCTCCCGGTTAGAACGTCTAATCCTTAAGTGTGGGGAAAACTTAGCTTTGTCTTTGTATCAGCAGGTCCCAGAGCACAGCAGCTGCTCACTGCTGAATTGTCACTCTATGAGGAGGGCAGGAGGCAAGACCATCAGCTCCCTCATTCTCTTTTTAAGTTAACACCTTTTCTATCCTCCCTCACTCCACCTCCACCACAAAACAATGATATCTAAAAACTAAACTTTTCATACTGCCTAATTTCAAGCTAAAAGCTGAAAAGGAAAAGTACAGGGCATAACTAAAGCAATGAGACTGACTGACTTGAACACATTCATTCTGATCTGCCTGTCCAAACCAGTGCTCTTCATCACAATAGTCACCCTGGGAAACCACATGCTTCTTCCACACCAGGCTGCTTGCTCAAAGCACTCAGGGAACAAATCCTATTTAAGAATCGAAGCACAGGCTCAATCCTACAGGCTCACAGCTTTGACTCTGACCCAAACCAGTAGCCTCCAATGTGACTGTCCATCTTATTCACTGGATAAGGCTCTGTATGACTTCTGACAGGATTCACCTTCAAAGGACAAATATTTGCCAACCCTGAGGATGCACAGAAGAGCATACCACAGGTTCTGAAGACAGCTGCCAAAAGTAAACACAGCTCCACAAAAGAGGAAAGGAGGCTGCATGTGGCCTCTCCCAAGGCACTCTGGAGGATGAGCCTCACACCTGCAAAACAGGGCTGTTCTGGGTTTCTTTTTAAAATCAAGCTCCTTTTAAACTCAACTTAATTTATATTATTTTTTTGGGTGAGGCAATTGGGGTTAAGTCACTTGCCCAAGGTCACACAGCTAGTTAAGTGTCAAGTGTCTGAGGCTGGATTTGAACTCAGGTCCTCCTGACTCCAGGGCCGGTGCTCTATTCACTGTGCTACCAAGCTGCCCCAACTTAATTTTTTAAAACAAATTATTTCCTAGATCAAAGTTTCTTAAACTGTGCGTCGCGACCCCATATGAGGTTGTGTAATTGAATGTGGTGGTCACGAAAAATTTGGCAACAGTTAAAGGTTATATATACCTATTTTATAGACCTATATGCCTGGGGTCAAATAAAAATTTCTTAGGCAAAAAGGAGTCATGAGTGGAAAAAGTTTAAGAAGCCCTTCACTAGATAAAGTTGAATAATAGGGAAGGATGGCCCAGAAATGGCATTGCTGAGAATCAGGAAATCCTCAGTTACTGTATCCACATAAGGCTACCACTTTCCTGGGTGCCTCAGTTTTTCTATTACAAAAATAGAGATAAATGACTTGGAAGAAACAATCGACTACATTGAGATCATAACATTTTCATTAATTTATTAACATCAAAACAGAGGTGTTTCCAATAAGCTCTAAAGCTCTATTGGAAACAGATGGCCAGGCCCAGTGCAGTGGGGCAGGAGTATCAAACTCAAAAAGAAACAGGGCCACTAAAAAGCACAAAAGGATCCCTGCAGAAGCATAAGAAATCACACATTAACATTATCTATGTTTTACTGTATTTTCATTTATTTCATTAAATATTTCCCGAGTACTTTTAAATTTGTTCCTACATGTCTGACACCTCTGTCATGGGTCATGGTATTTTCATTATTCAAACTCACTGACCATAAACTAATTTACTTTGGGCTCAGCTTAAATGAGTTCACATTAACCTGGATATGTGGTACTACTCTATACACACACACACACACACACACACACACACACACACACACTCTCTCTCTCTCTCTCTCTCTCTCTCTCTCTCTGTTCAATAGTTGTTGCTCATGGGGTGACTTCCACTTTGAGGGGCTTTAAACCAATGAAAATTAAAAAGGGTCTAAAAGCTCAATCAGGGCCTGTTACCTGCAAGTCTCAAAGAAGCTAGGTGTGAGCCACTCAGTCACTGAGCTAGATGGAACATGTGCCCTCCTTTCTCCTTTCCCAGCTTCAGTATTGTACATCTAAAAATTAGTTTTAGATGCTCTCATTTTACAGTTGAGGAAACTGAGTAGCAGAGAGTTCCAGTGACTTGCCCAAGGTTATACAGTGGGTCATGAAGTAACCAAGCCAGGCTGTGAGCCCATGTCCTCTGACTCCAAACCCAGCTCACCCTTCAAAGCTGGCATTCCTCATTTCTACTCTTTGCCTCTCTTCTCCTTAGTGACCTTATCTACACCCATTCTTCAATTACTACCACTATGCAAATGACTCCCAAATTTGTATCTTCCCGTCGACCTTTCCCTAGGGCTTCTAGCTGAATCTTGTCGTCCAGCTGTACCAATGGAACCTTAAATACGGACATGTCTAGGAAGGAACTCATTCTCCCTTTAACCTGCTTTCTCCCCTTACCTTCTCCATTCTAGTTAATGGCACCACTATTTCCCCAGTATCCCAATGAGGTTGGCTTTAACTTTTCTTTCTCCCTTACCCCACACATCCTAGCAGGTGCCAAGTACTTCTACTTTCAAGATACAACTTGAAGAAAGGGACAAACCATTTGTTAAATGCCTACTATGTATCATGCACCGGCAAAGCACTCAGTGCTTTATAAATATCTCATCTGATCACAACTTGGAGAGAGGTGCTATTATTATCCCCACTTTACAGATGAGGAAACTGAGGCAGAGATGTTTTGTTACTTCCCCGGCATCACATAGCTAGTAAGAGTCTGAGGTGGGATTTGAACTCAGGTCTTCCTGATTCAGAGGCCCAGTGTTCTATCTATGGTGCTACTTAATTGCCCTCTGGTTCTGAAGCCTTTCTAGTCTCCCACATTCATCTCACAAACATCTTAGTTACATTCTTATTTTCTTTTTATGTAGTCTATAATAACAATCTTTTAACTATCCATCCTAACAGCATCCTTTCCCTTCTCCATTCCAACCTTCACACTGCTTCCCAAGTAATCTTCCCAATGTATTGTTATGGTCAAGTCACTCCTTACCCAAAAACCTTCAGGGGTCCCCTAGTTGCTACCACATCAAAAATAAATAAACTCCAGATGCCGGGATCTGAGGCCCTCTACACTGATTCCAACCCACCTTTCTGTCTGCATCTCATTCTAACCTTCACATATTCTCAATCCAGTCAAATTGGTCTCCCTGTCTTCCACTCTGGCCCGCATGCTGACCCTGTGGCCCATGCTGAAAGCAGATTCTCTTTCCATCTTTGTTGCAACCCCCCCCCCTTCCTCTAAGGCCCAACCCAACTGTCCCAAGCAGAGCTCTTTCTTCCCAGACCCCTGTACTCCTCATGACTCAGGGGAAGGTGATTGCCCTCCTCAAACCATTCAGCATTCCATCTCAACCTCCTCTTTGCATTTCCCTCCCCCTCCCTTATTTGTATCCATGTGTCCCATCACTCCCACCAAGATATAACTTATCTATCCTCATCAACTTGGGCAAAGTAAATGCTTTAAATAGAAGTCTGTTCTTTTGAATTTGTTGAAATTCTGAGACAGGCTGGTTACAAAGTGTAAAGAATATAACAACAGCTACCCAGGCCAAATTTCTCATAGCATTCTCCACTCATGTTTTCTTAATATAGACTGTGGATTTATGATGGCAAATTGCCATCCTGAGAATGACATCAGATAAAGGGAGGCTCACAGGGTCTGATAGGACCCACTCTGCGGCTCATCAGTGTCCTTGCTTCACAGTGTTACACCCACTTCTCAGACTATGGGATGATCTTACACCTGAATTCATTTCAAGCAGTCTGGTCTTCTGGTTTCCAATCTAGTCATTATTCTCAGTCTGGCTATCACCGGGACTGTACCTTTGAGTTATAACCCAGAGTGCTCACCTCAACATGCTGGGCTTAAAAGACTCATGGCTTACTTTAATATTGCACTTATAAAACCCAGCTATCACAAGACACATCCCAACCTTCTGGAGCAGCTCAGGATACAGATAGCTTGGTTAGTATCAAGTGCTTGATAATTCCATAGAGATAAGACTCCTCCTGGTCCGTCGCTAATAAAAATGACAAAAAGACACTCTTAGGATTGTGACTTGCCAGATATGTCTCACCCAGTCATCTTAAAGAGATTTCATTCTAGGAACCACTAGCCAATCTTACAAATGATGCCTACTTGTCTTCTTCCCACCTACATTCCTAATAGAGACGTTGGTTGAATTCTAATCAAGTCAAGAATTTATTAAAAGCCTAATATGTGCCAGGCACTGTGCTAAGAGATTTAAGGGGGGGGGGAGGCAAAATCCTGTCCTTGACCTCAGGGAGCTCACAGTCGAATGGGGGAGACAAAATGCAAACAACTACATACAAACAAGACATGAATAGGATATACTGGGAGTCATCTCAGAGGGAGGGCACCCAAATCAAGGAAGCCTGGGAAAGGCTTCTTGTAGAAGGTGGGACTTTAGCTGAGGCTGACAGCAGTCAGAGAAGTCAGAGGTGGAGATGAGGAGGGAGAGCCAGTAAAAACCCTTGAAGTCAGGAGATGGCGTGTCCTTTGTGAGGAACATTTACCAAGCTCCTGCTATGGGCCAAGTATGGTGCTAAGCATTAGGGATAAAAAGATAAAAGATAGTCCCTGTCCCCATGAGTTCACAGTCTATGGGGAAGACAACAAGCAAACAAGTATGTACAAAACAAGATGCAACAGGAGAAACTGGAGATGATCTCAGAAGGAAGGCACAGCAATGAAGAGGGGCTGGAGGTTTTAGCAGGGACTGGAAGCCAGGAGGGGAGATGAGGAAGGAAACAAGTCCAGACACATGAGGACAGTCAGGAGTGTATTAGCTCAGGAACAGTAAAGGAAGCTGGTGTCATGGGATTGCAGAATACATGGATGCATGTGTATGTATGTGTACATGCATCTGTGTGTGCATGTGTACATGTGTGGTAAGAGAGGAGTTGCAGGTGACGAAGGGCTTGGAACACCAAACAGAAGATGTTCTATTTGATCCTGGAGGTGATGGGGGGAGGGTGTCAATGGAGATTATTAACTAGGGGGTGATACAGTTAGAATTGGGCTTTAGGAAGATCTCCTGGACAGCTATGGGGAGGATGGATCAGAGCTGGAAGAGCTTTGAGGCAGCGAGATCAACCAGAAGGCCATTGCATTTGTAACCAAACTTCTCTCCTAAGAAACCTTCAGCAAAGACTACTGGGGATTTCTGGAATGCTTTATTAGAAAGTGCTTCATATACATTTCAACCCAGTTATTCCAGGTTAATCTTCCACTAAACTTCCCAGGTGTCTCTTATCATGTCTCAGAGGTGCCTTGTGTTCCTGGAAAGCTATGCCACCAAAACGCAAGGTCTGGCCAATTAAATCAAGCTTGAAGACCTTTGGGTACGGAATGGCAATGGATTCCTCTCTCTCTCTCACTAGAAGCTCAGCCTAGCTAAGTCTCAGAAGTTCAGCAACAGGAGGCTGACTACCAGGGGATGGTTTGGGGTTGTTTTGGACTTGGAGCTTCATGAATGGTTTGTCTACAGAAGTGCGGAAGGGCTGTGATCTGCACTGGTGAGCTGCTGAAACCACAGATTCACAGATCTTCTGAGGCAGCATGCCTTGCAATAATCTCAACAGGAGGGTCTTACCAGTTCTACTTCAAAAAGCAGAACCTATGACAAAAGGGACTGGCCTGAGATCATACTGAATTTTTATGCAGAACAAAGCCAGGCCTTCACTTCAATTCATACTATAATACAGTGTAGTCCAACGGGGACCAAGAACAACAAACTCTATCAGGAGGATCCTTCATACCAGGAGCTCATAGCAGGCCACTTGTCAAGCAGACAACAGGACAGTACAATGCCTAATGTGCAACAAGCAAAGGGAAATTATAATTCAATAATATTGCCTGGACTAAAAACCTTTCATCTATCTCCTTACACTACTTTAGCAACTCTTATCTTATCTCTTGACAATGAATACATCGAAGCTCTTTTTAAAAGTTCCATCTGGATTCTGGTTAGTGACCCTTAGCCTCCAATTATGAATTCCTTCGGACAAAGTCATCATAAAGTCGTCATTCCCATTCCTCTTTTAGAAGTGTGGTTCCTTATTACCTGTGTCCAATCCTTTAAGCAAAACTCAGGGACAATTCTTATAGACTCCTCTTTCTCGTGCTCTATATTCCATGTGATTTGTTCATCTAATTAATTCCCAGTACATTCCACACATCCTATGCTGCTTCCCAGAAAGAGAGACAGAAGCTTCTTATAGGTCCTTTGCCTACATCCTTTTCTTAGAGTTCAAAGGTCCATGACCTATTAAAAACTTCACTGGGAAGCTGGAGGAGCTAACATACACCTCAGTGTCTCTATGAGATCCACATGGTTCAATGTGTTAGATCATTAAGTGCTTTTAATGGAAAAAATTGGGAATTTAAAATAGCATTACTGGAAAACAAAGCACAGGAGTGGGGGTGGGAAGTGACTCATGCTTTCCCATGTTGGAAAAAAAACGCATGATATGGATTTTCATACCTCAATTAACTTGTCTCCTTTGACTACATCCAGATGTAAACCAGGTGGGGGTTTACCTGCCCTAGAAAATAAAAAGAAAAACACCTTCAGGATGAGTACAATGAATGCTATTTACAGACATTGAGTGTCGGAGCTCTCCAACCAGCCTATAATTAGTTCATGTTCAAGTAGAAATGCCATCTCCTTTGCTGTTATTACAGCTCCTTTCCACTTTCAATGCTGTACTTCTCCAGTGATTCCACTGCTCTAAAACAGACTTCAGTTAAGCAATATTTAGAACAGCAGGAAAGAAACCTATATTTTAAAACCATATGTCTACCTTGCAGGGCAGGCCTATAAAGACAGCATGCCTCCGCCACCATGATCAGGGAATCTGGGCTTGATTCTAAGGTCTGCCATTTATGATCTGAACAGGCAGAATAAGCTAAGAGGTATCTGGGGCCGAAGCTATGAAGTAACATGTCAGGAAACCTCAAAGTTGGCCATATCACAGTACAAGTAGAGTCTAGTGACTTGGATCTTGAGTTCTGAGACAAAAACAAATGCTGCCCAGTTTGGAGTCATAGGTGACCTTGGCATTGGAACCCCCTACTTCCTGCCTTGACATTCTTTGAGGACAAATACACACACAAGAGTATCAGCTGGATGCTCCTGTCAGGTAGTATTTTCTCTATATTATCCACATAGTCTCAACCAATGGTCGTCTCAACCTTGAATTCGCAGCCGGTAAGATCATGTCAGTGAGAGACGCTGGGGATGATCTTACAAACAAGAGTCAGAAAAGGGATCACACTGTGCCCAAACCCTTCTACTCTTTCATTTCATTTTTTGTGAAAGCCTCAGTGAAAAAATGCAACCTTATCAATATCTATCTAACCCATTAACATCCCTCTAACTCACAGTAGTAACAATATAGTCATCTCATGACCTGGAGCACATCCTCTCTAGCACACACAATGAAAGAAGATGGAATGGACGATCTACGCTGGACAAGTTCAACCCACTTTGTGTCACTACCTTGACTGGATGAATGTAGTGCCAACGGTCTGCGAATGGAGGGAGTGTGCTCTCCTCTAGAGGAATCCCTGGATTTGGGGTCTGTGGATTCTGGACACCAGTGTCAACTCTGCCACCAAGGCTACAGCCTCAGGCAAATGGGTCTGTATCCCTGGGCTTCGGTTAAAGGCGGGGGATGGACTCTAAGGTTTATCTCCAAAGTTTCTTCAAATCCCACCAATTCTGACATTTTATAATCTCTGGTAGTGAGTGCCCTTGCGCTGGGCTTGTCTCCTTCCCCCTTTGGCCATCCCTAAGGTGCCAGCAAAGAACAGGGCTGGGCTACCAGCAGAAGGCACTGGGGCCCTTCCGAGACATTCTCCAGCTTTGGTGGGGGGAGGGAGGGAGGATACTGAAAGACCCACATCCAGGGGGCCCCCTTGGAGGCCAGACCTTTTCCAGGCTTCCCGTCCACCCGGGCAATAGCCCTCGGGCACTAAGGGGAAGGTGCTTGCGATTTCTCTCCTCCTCTGATCCGTCTGTCCGTCCGTCCGTCCGTCCGTCCGCGTCTCTCTATAGTCAGGGCTGGCCCCTCTCTGCCTGTCTCTGGTGTCTCGGACCAAAGGGGTTGGGGGGCGGAGAGGCAGGAGGGAAGGAAGGGACCCCTCCCCCCCTCTGTCGTCTCCCCCAAGCCCCCCAGCGGCCTCAAGCCCGACCCCCGGGGCCCCGGGTCGGCCCCGTGAGGGGAGAGGAGGAGAGACGGAAGCAAGGATGGAGGATGGAGGCCGCCTCCTTTCCCCGTTCCTCACACGCCCGCCCGGCCCAGGCCCTGAGGCCGGATCGCCATGACCCAGAGACACCCCCGCCCCCAGCCCGGCCCGCCCCGGATCCCGGAGCTCACCAAGTCGGGCAGTCGAACAGCGGGAGACTGGAGCCTGAGTTCGCGGCTGCCGCCATCTTGCGTCTCCCCCTCCCATTTGGAGAACCCAAAGCATGCCGGGAAGTGGGAGGACTGAACTGGGGAGGGGAGGCAAGGAGAGGGATCCCAGCAGCCCATGCGCGCCCCTACACCCTCTCCCTCCGAAACAGACTCGCTACCTTGAAGACCTAATAGCGAGGTCTCCGAGAGCGCATGCGCCGTTTTGCCCCGCCCTTCACGTCTGCCTGTGGGACTGGCCGATAGAGCCGTGTTCCAGACTTTTGGACCAGTAAAGAACTTCCGTTCTTGGAGCCTCAGTTTACAGTTAACTAAAGACTGACTAGATGATCTCTGATATCCTGGGTTCTACCTCCCTCTCCTTACCCTCGCTCCTCCCCCCCACCCCGGCTCTGACATCCTCTGTTCTAAGGGCCTTCCCAGTTGACATTCTATGTTCTTAAGGGCCCTTCAAGCTCTGATATCCTGGGTTCTAAGGGCCATTTCAGCTCTGAAAGTCTGTGTTCTGTGGATTTATTTTATATCCTGCAACTTTGTTAAAGTTCTTAATTGTTTCAAGCAGTTTTTTAGTTGATTCTCTAGGATTCTCTTAAGTATACCATCATATCTACAAAGAGTGATGGTTTGGTTTCCTCCTCTCCTATTCTAATTCCTTTAATTCCTTTTTCTTCTCTTATTGCTAAAGCTGACATGACATCCCGTGTTCTAAGGGCCCTTTCACCTCTGACATCCTGGGTTCTAAGGGTCCTACCAGTTCTGACATACTCTGTTCTAAGAGGCCTCCTAGTTCTGTCATTCTGTGTTCTCAGGGCCCTCCCATTTATGACATGCTGGCCCTTCCAGCTCTGACATTTTAATATTCCAAGGACCTTCCCAGCTATGACATTTCCTGTTCTAAAGACCCCTTCCAGTTCTGATATTCTATGTTCAATGAGCCCTCCCAACTTAATGTTTTAAGGCCCCTCCCAGCTCTGACTTTCTGTGTTCTAAGGTTCTAGGTTCTAAGGTTCCCTCCTAGCCCTGACATTCCAAGTTCTAAGGCCCATCCCAGTTCTGGCATTCTGTGTTTTAAGGTCCCTCCAGTTTTGACATTATGCAATGGATAGAGAGTACTGGATCTGGAGTCAGGAAGGCCTGAATTCAACTATGGTCTCAGATGCTTACAAGCTATAGTGATGCTGGGTAAGTCACAACTTCTACCTCAGTTTCTTCTACTGTAAAATGGGCATAATTGTGAAGCTCAAATGAGATGATATTTATAAAGCATTTAGCATAGTTACCTGGCCCATAGTAGAACCTTAATAAATACTTGTTTCCTTCCTTCCTTCTAGTTCTACTATTCTGTGTTCTAAGATCCTTCACAGTATTGACACATTATGCTCTACAGCTGCTTCCAGATGACATTGTATTGTAAGGTTCTTCCCAAGTCTGACATTCTGTGTTCTAAAGCCTCTTCCAGCTCAGAGGCCCTTTAAGATCTGTTATTCTGTGTTTGTTTTCCTACACATAATTTCTGTATTCTAGCATGAGGGCGGCTTCCAGCTTTGCCATTTTGTGCCTTAAGGCCCCTTCTGGCTTTGATATAATGGCAGCTAAGGTGGCATAGTGAATAGAGCATTGGGTCTGAAGTCAGGAAGACCTGAATTCAAATCTTAGTTTAGATCTTTACTAGCTGTGTGACCCTGGCCAAGTCACCCCACCTTGTTTCCTTCAGTTTCCTCATCTGTAAAATGAGCTGAATGTAAGAATATTTTATTAACTAGGGCTAATTTGGGGGGCTAATCTGACTGTAGTGACTAATCTGGAGACTGTTGACTAACTGGCTATCTGACTGCGTTTAATTTAATATGGGCCGTTTATAAAGTTCCACCACACTGCTCCATTCCCAAATTGATAAGCAAAATATTAAGAAGCCTCTTAACTAAATAATCAAAGCAGAGTTTATTTATGAGATACTATTTAAAATTAAGAATACAGGGAAATAAAATGTACAACCTGACTGCATTGTGGGTGCATCTCTTTCCACTGCATCTCTTTCCCACCTGCTGTGCCTCGAACTTTTTTAATACAATAAGGGCCTTAGCAGCCTCCAGCCTCGGGGCACGTTACACTTTCCCTCTTCAGCTACTTTCTTCTAATAACTGCTCTTAATCTTCACTTTCTCTAACCTGTGCCCTGTGCTGACTGCTTCTGTGCTCTCTGCTGCCTCCTGGTCAGTCTGGCCCTCTGCCGCCTTTGCCGCCCCTCTAATCTTGTCCGCCTCTCTTAATCTTGTCCGCAGGCCCTTTCTCCTTGCTCCTAGTCCTGCGTTACTGTTTGTCTCATCCCCCGTCCTCTTCTCAGCCTCTCTCGTCCGTCCCCCTCTAATCTAACCAGGTCTATATATAACTTTTCTTCTCTCCACTCAAATCTTGGGGCTTCCTGCGCCTCCACAGACCAAGCTAATCCTCCAGCCCGGGCTGCGGCTGGTGGGGGGTGGTGTGCTCCAGCCTCACGTGCCTCAGCACAGGCTATCCAGGATCTTTCGGATAGCTCTGCTCAGGTCGGAGGGAGCTGGGGGCTTTGTTTCCCCCAGCTGTCTGACCTGGCATCTTGTACAGCCCACGGGGCTTTCTGGCTCAGCTGAAGCAGAGGGGGAGGGGCACCAGCCCCTCCCACACAGAAGAGACCCTGAGGGCCTAAGGCTTTCCCATCTCAGCCCAAAGGTAGGGTCCCCAAATCAAAATAAATTTCCATATGGAGAAGGAAATGGCAAACCACTCCAGTATCTTTTCCAAGAAAACCCAAAATGGGGTCACGAAGGTTCGCTATGACTGAACAAGAACAACAGCAAAACTTTGATAGTAAGTTCTAAGGTACCTCCCAGCTCTAACATTATATATGCAGTGTTCTAGAGGTCTATGTATTAAGACTCTTCCCAAGTCTGACATTGTGTTTTATGGTCCAGCTCAGTTGTTGACATTCTATATTTTACAGTTGCTCCCGGCCCTGATAGTCTGTGTTCTAAGTTCTCATCTACCTCTCACATTCTGTATTCTAAGGGTCCTCCCAGAACAGATTATTCTGTGATCTAATATTCAAAGGGATTATGATGTCCCAAGTTCCCCTCTTGCTCTGGAGCCTATGATTCATATACTTACCACCTTCATTCCTTTCCCCAAGCTCAGAACAGGGAATCCTGTTAACTAAATTGTAACTGAAAAGCATGTAGGATAGTCCCATGACTGATTTCTACCTCATCCCATTCCCGTAGCTTTGTCTCTTTTGTGATAAAAATTACCAGAAATTTCTACCTTACAGAACTTTCACATAAACCTTCCTTCAAGAGACCTCATCTCCCACTGATTTCTGCAATGAACTTTAATTGTATTGTACAGGGTGGGCCAAAAGTCATGAAGGGGTTTCAATATTTAATAACTCCTGTATTTTTTTGTTTTTAATTTATAATAACATAGCACCATATACAGTATATGTAGGAAATGAATTTATATTATGTGTGAAAAAACAAAGCTTGCAAAAATGGCAAAAAATAAAGAAAAAGAATTTTCAAAAAGCTATATTAAGGGGCGGCTAGGTGGCTCAGTGGATAAAGCATTGGCCCTGGATTCAGGAGTACCTGAGTTCAAATCTGGCCTCAGACACTTGACACTTACTAGCTGTGTGACCCTGGGCAAGTCACTTAACCCCCATTGCCCCGCAAAAAAAAAAAAAAAAAAAAAGCTATATTAAAACCATGATTTTTGGCCTACCCTGTAGTATTTTGCATTCAAACTAACTGAAAAAAGGGACTAGGTAGAGGTTTAAGAGGGTTATAACATATTATCAGACATGAGCTGTGATGAATGATATATATATATGTGTGTGTGTGTGTGTGTGTGCATATATACACATATGGTAAAATTATTAGAATTGGCTGACTCATTTGGGAGGGGCCATATCTGGCCCACCCTGAAGTTACGTATGCTACTGAGGTCAGAAGGAGAAACCTCTTTCCACAGGCAGTTTTTGAAGGACCTCCCCTTTTGGGGGAGGAAAATTAGATGCTCACTGAGGGGAGTCTGAGTCTCTTCCTGAGCACTCTCTCTCTCTCTCTTCCCTCTTCCTCCCTTCCAGTGGCACGAGCAGGAGGAACAGCAGCAGTCATTCAAGCCTGATTGTAAATTGTGCTTTACATTGAAGCTACAAGCTCCAGGTGGTAAGGTACTCTGTTCTTTGTTTAGAGCTAGGAGGATTATCCGTATTTCTTTTTCCCTATTTCCTTGTCTTTGATTTTATTAATGTCACCTTTGCTGTTTATTCTCCCTAATAAAACATCTGTGGAACAGAGGCTGTAAGGCTCCTTTCTTATTGGCCTGGGAGAAATATCTAAAAAAGCAGTTTCTGAGGGGAGGGAGCTTTAAACCTAGAGGTCCCTATTATCTCTGGGACCCCAATATTTAGGTGAGCCACCCAATTAACTCTTCATATATTAAATTTGGCCCCCCCATATGTCTGTGTATATATGTATATGTGTGTATGTATATGTATATGTGTGTGTATATATATATACACACACACACAGAGAAATGGGTTTTGGAACCAGCTGAGGGAATTGATTGGATTAAGATTGATTGAATTGATTGACTTCGCTGATTAACTCACTTAAAGTTAATTCAATTAAAACCACACCTACCTGCCTGGCCCTCAAGAGGGTATGAACTCTGATTTAAACATGGGACCACCCTCAAGTCCAGTGAACCAATGGATTTCGGTGATGCTAACCAATTAGCTTGAAGCAGTATGTAAGGACCACCTCTCCTCCAGACCCATACAAAGCTTTCATACTCAGTTATTGGGGAGTTAGACTCTCTTGGATGTGCTCTTGGTGGCAGAGGACTTGGAAGAAGAAGCAGGCCAGGCTGAGATCTATTTTTCCTCTAGGCTAGAAGGCCAGGCTGAGCTCTATTCTCTCCTCTAGGCTAGATAGGCCTTTTCTTAACTTTCAGAGACATGTGCGCTCTCTTTACTAATATTAATATACTTTATTAAATGCTTAATGGCCCCAAACTGGTGCTAAAACTTCTAATTTATAAGTAACAAATATATTTAGAAACCCCAGCTAATCTTCCTCAAACTTGGGACAGAAATAAGGCGACCACATGTAATTTTACTTGCCTATATTGTGTGTGTGTGTGTGTATACACACACACACATACATATATATATATATATATATATAATGCAGGAAAAAAGTAGACTAAGCACATAACAAACAAATGATGACTTACAAGTCCAAAATTTTAGACTGATATCCATGAAATATGTAAAAGGTCCAGAGAAAGGCCTCTAGTACCTAAGTTAAATAGGAGTTATGGAATGACATGGATAAGATGTATATAGGATGAAAAAGCAAGGATTCTGAAGATGCGTCACATTGCATCAGTGAGATCCCAGAAGCACTGATGCATCAATAGTATTCCTGAAATGGAAAACAGAGAAAAGCTTTTTCTGGAGTGGCTCAATGAAGGGACAGAGGAAAGGAGACTGGAAGTCTATTCTTTTTCCACTACTGATGATTCTCAAGGAAACCTACTCTGTCTATCCTTTCCCAAAGCTATGCCATACTAGAAGGTGCTGGACTTAAGACACATTCCTCAAAACCCCGATTGGTTCTGGGAAAGGCAGCAGCTACAGAGAGAGAGGAAGAATTAAGGAATAGCCTTACACAAAATAGCCAAAATAAACCAAAATAAAAGTCCAGGGCTCCTAATTAGTCAATGTAATTTGTGAGAACCTGATAAACTTACATAGTGTCTTATAACAAAGTTGAAATGGTAGCAAAAGAGGTGGTCCTTTCTCCCTAGTTTGACCATTGGCCAAAGTATCCAGTTGTGTTGGCCAAAGACAAGTCCATCAGCAAGGCCTCCAGTTGTGCCTGTTATCTTTGCTCTCATGTTGTGTTCTCTTCCTTTTCTTTTTATTGGATGGGGGGTAGAGAGTGTTAGGGAGTACAGCCCCCCCCCCCCCAGAATCTTTTCCCCAAAGAAAAATTCTTGGATCCAGAAACAAGCATTTATTAAGTACCTACTATGTGCCAGGCTTTACAAATATTATTGCATTTGATCCTTTTAGCAACCCTGGGACACAGGTACTATCATCACCACCCACTTTGTACAGTTGAGGAAACTGAAATAGAGATTATGTGACTTGCCTCGGTTCACACAGATACTAAGTGTCTGAGGCTGGAATTTGAACTCAGGTTTTCCTGATTCCAAGCCCAGAATTCTTATCTACTGAGCCACCTAGCTGCCTCTAGGCAGAGATAAAATGACCTCAGCAAAAGAACCACACACTCCAATACAAATCAAGGTAATTGATGGTTCCCCACAAGGTTCAAGAGCCCTTACCATAAGTTGCATACTTGTAAACCACAGAGGTGAAAGAAACCTCCAGAGGTCTGTAAATTGTATCCCAACACGGATACAAGCCCAAATTGTATCCCAACACGGTTCCCCCTCTATAGCATCCCTGGACAAGTGGCCATCCAGCGGCCAAATGAAGACTGAGAGTACTGGGAACCACTCCCCAAAACATCCCATTCAATTTTTGGACTGCTCAAATTCTTCTGGGTAGAATCTGTATTCTACCAGAAATACCTCAGCCAGCCCAGAAGACTGGGCAAAGAGCAGATCCCCTTTGTGTATTTCAGTGAGATCTGACATCTCAAACCAGCTGAGCAAACAGCTGGTGAGAAGCTCACAGCCCAACATAGGAAATTTAGTTTGGATTTAAGAAATCCTGGATTCTTGGAGAAGAGGTTAGCTCAGGACATTTGGAGGATCACCCCTTCCCAGACCTATTTCCTGTCTAGAAAGAGGTTGCACTTTTGTCTAGCTCCAAGAGCATCATGCTAAGGAGACAGAAATGGGCTAGAACGCTGTTCTTCAGTTATTACCTTGACATTGTGAAAGTGTATAAAATAGGTTCTAGACAGGAACGCTGGATCCCACCCTGCATTCTTTCTTTCCGGTCAGTTTTGTGACTTCTGGCTTAGGAAGACGGGAATTATCTACACACCTTTTCGGGGAGTGATCTTTGAGAAACAACTCTATGTTTTTAAAATGTTTTAAGCAACAAATGAGACCAAGGTTCGCTCACTAATTTCCAGGGGTTATGGGGACCTTTAAAACTTTTCTGTCCTTCTGATCCACACTTAAGTAGTGGTAACTTTTGGTCAATAGTAGGTCTGGTGTAGTGGGAAAAGCTCTGCACTTAGAGGCACAGGACCCGGGCTGAAAACCCAACTCTGCTTCTTACTCCCTTGTGGGACCAGGAGCAAATGAATGAATCTTTCTGGGCCTCAGTTTCCTTATCTATCAAAAAAAAGAGTTAAACAAGATGGCCTCTAAGCTCTTGTTGGCCACTCTGTCATGACCCCAGATGAAGCCTTTTTGGCCTATCCATTTCTTAGCATTTAATACACTCAGGTGTACTTTCCCCCCAAATCTAATAGTATCTATAGTCCAAGAAGCCTCAAATGCCTTTCTTACCCCTATAATCCTTTCTGTTCTAGCCATGTTCCCTCTGTTTCCAGCACAGTGGATGCAAACACAGCCCTTTTGGTACCGAGGAGGGGGGGCAGCTTACACTACCTAACCCTCTTATAATGCAAAAAAACCCTCTTTGTTTGAATACCTGCATCATCAGTGATGTCAGGACAGGCTTGCAGACTGGGAGGCAGCCATCTAAGTCCTCAACATTGTGATCTGGAGAGCATGGGAAGTTATCTTTGGCTTTTGATGGATCCCCCTGGGACTGGTAGAAAAGGAGAATTGACCTAAAGCCTGAAAATGAGTTCCTAGATGAGAAAGCAGAAGATATCAGAGGCACATTTGGAATCTGAAAATTCACTTGGATTACCAGTTGGATTACAGTAGTTGAAGGCAGCATGGCAATACAAGAGCCAAGGGGACCTGCATTCAAACCCTCTCACACTCATTTGCTAGTGTGATTTAAAAAATCTAATGTGTATCCTTACCTGCCCCCTCCTCAGTTTTGGGGGGAAACTAGCTAGGATTTACTGATAAATTCAGCAAGAGTTTAGGCTTAAATATTTATTTTTTATTTTATTTTTTATTTTTTGCAGGGCAAAGGGGGTTAAGGGACTTGCCCAGCTAGTAAGTGTCAAGTGTCTGAGTCCGGAATTGAACTCAGGCACTCCTGAATCCAGGGCCGGTGCTTTATCCACTGCGCCACCTAGCTGCCCCTTAAGTATTTATTAAAGAGTAAAGACAACACATGGAGTACAGTAATGCAAGAAAATCCTATCTACTTTCCTCTCTCTCTCTCTCTCTCTCTCTCTCTCTCTCTCTCTCTCTCTGTCTCCACCACCACCAACCTGAAGTCCCGGCACAAAAAGGGCTAATCCAGGGTGCCAGCATCACCTTCCTACTTCCTGTCTCCCTCCCCAGAAGGGGAGGTCCTTCAAGCTGATTAGTTGAGAGTGGTCTGTTGATGTGTAGTCCACAGCCTCTGAGAACAACACCCCACTCAGGGCCAGTCAGGTGTGGTCTCAATTTAATCAATATTAAGTAGGTTCTCAGTCTCTCAATCTCACCCAATTCAATCAATTCCAAATCAGTTGTCAGATGGGGGCCGGCCCCTATACATCTGCCAAATCCCATTATTTTATCACACTAGGATTGTGGTAAGTCCCTTGATTTTTCTTAATCTAGAAAATGGAGATGAAAGTCTACTACATTGCTTTGTAGAGCTTAAGGTTCCATATAAAGGTGTTATTCCCCTATCAGAGTGTCTAATAACAAAAAAGGAAAATGTTGGAATGTTGGAGACTATGTGAGAAAGCTCAGATGCTAATCCACTGTTCGTGTTGTGAACAGATCCAACCATTCTGGAGAGCAATTGGGAACTATGCCCAAAGGGCTATAAAACAGTGCATACCCTTTGATCCAGCAATACCACTGCTAGGTTTATATTCCAAAGACATCCCAAAAAAGAGGAGAACTATTTGTACCAAAATATTTATAGTAGCTCTTTTTGTGATGGCTAAGAATTGGAAATCAAGGGAATGCCCATCAATTGGAGAATGGCTAAACAAGCAGAGGTATATGATGGTGATGGAATACTATTGTGCTATAAGAAATGACAAGCAGGATGATTTCAGAAAGGCCTGGAAAGACTTATATAAACTGATGTATAGTGAGGTGAGCAGAACCAAGAGAACATTGTACACAGTGATAACAACATTATTCCATGAAGAATTGTGAATGACAAAAGAAAAAAAATTGTGAATGACTTAACTATTCTCAGCAATACAATGATCCAAGACAATGCCAAAGGACTAATGATGAAGCAAACTATCCACCTCCAAAGAAAAAACTGATATAGATTAAACATAGACTGAAGCCTGCTATTTTAAATTACTAATATGGTAATGTTTTACATAATTGCACATGTATAGTCTGTATCTGTTTATTGCCTCTGGGAGGGAGATGAGGAGGGAGGGAAGGGGGGATAGAACTCAAAATTTTAAATAAAAATGTTTATTTTATTTTATTAAAATAATTTTTAACTTTTTTTTTTTTGCAGGGTAGTAAGGATTAAGTGATTTGCCCAGGGTCACACAGCTAGTAAGTGTCAAGTGTCTGAGGCTGGATTTGAACTCAGGTTCTCCTGAATCCATGGCTGGTGCTTTATCCACTGCCCCACCTAGCTGCCCCTATTTTTTTAAAAAAAATATATTTCCATGATTGGAATGTATAGCCTATATCAAATTGCTTACTGGCTTAGGGAGTGGGGAGGGAAGGGAAGGTGGGAGAAAAATTTGGAACTCAAAAAATATTTTTACATGCAATTGAGAAAAATCAAAATAAATAAATAAATGTATTTTTAAAAGGTGTTATTTCTAGTCAAATTTCACTTTGGGGAAAAGTATAGCAGTTCTCCCCCCCACCACACAAATTGATAAAGCAATCTGAAGCAAAACCTGGATTAGGATTTAAAGCCCACCTAAGATGGAACCTCTCATTCAGTAGCTTTCTAGTGAGGTATCAAGGCAGAATGGCTAAAGCCCCAGACTTTGAATCAGGAAGAGCTGGGTTCTGGCCCTGCCTCGGATCTTCATTGACCCTGGGCCAATCCCTTCATCTCTCTAATCCTGTTTCATCTCTAAAATGGTGGCACCCACTTCATAGGTGTAAATCACTTTACAAACCTTAAAGTATCATAGATGATAGTGTCAAGATGAAGAACAGGCTCATGAGACATCCATCTGGCATTCCTTTGGACAGATAAACCAAATCTCCTGGAGCATTAGTACAGAGTGAGAATCCTAGGATTTTAGGAAACCTTTTCTAGAATCATCTTCCAGGCCAACACAGATCTAGCCCCAGGAAGGCTGCGCTAGAGAAAGAGACCTCTAGAGCTGTTGAATCAGCTGTAGCACCAGCATCTTTTGGAACTAAGCTCATGGTCTGGTGAGAGGGCTGAGCAGTTGGCTGGGGGGAGATTACAGGGGGTTTTGCTGGCACTGAGGCAGAACTCAGTTGTTTTACCCATGCTGGGAACCAGGAAGCAGCCTTGAGTGGCAGCCATCCAGGTGGGGGAGGGGTGCAGGCTCACCAGAACTATCAACCTAGCAAAAAAATTTTTTTTTGCTTTCTGGTTGAAGAGCAAGTAGTCTTGGTGCTATTTACAGACCAGAGAACAGGCCAGGCAGGTGAAGAAGTTGACACTGCTTAAATCATACCACCTTGAACCCCCTGAAGCTTGGGACAGTGCAGCCAGGAAGCAGTGCCCCACTTTAAGGAGTTAAAAGTTAAGAAATAGGCAGACAAAATGAGCAGATAAAGAAAGATGTGGACCATAGAAAGTTTCTTTGGTGACAAGGAAAATCAAAATACACCCTCAGAAGAGGATAGCAACATCAGAGTTCCTATATCCAAAGCTTCCAAAAATAATATGAATTGATCTCAGGCCATAGAAGTGCTCAAAAAGGACTTTGAAGATGAAGTAAGAGAGATAGAGGGAAAAAATGAGAGTGATTCAGGAAAGTCATGAAAAAAAAGTCAACAGCTTGAAAAGCCAAATGGAAAAGCTCTCCAATGAAAATAATTGCCTGAAGGGGCAGCTAGGTGGCGCAGTGGATAGAGCACCAGCCCTGGAGTCAGGAGTACATGAGTTCAAATCTGGCCTCAGACACTTAAACACTTACTAGCTCTGTGACCCTGGGCAAGTCACTTAACCCCAATTGCCTCACTGAAAAAAAAAATTGCCTGAGAATTAGGATTGAACAAATGAAAGCTAATGACTTTATGAGAAACCAAGACACAATAAAGCAAATCCAAATGAATAAAAAATAGAGGGCAATGTGGATTATCTCCTCGGAAAAACAGTTGACCTGGAAAACAGATCCAGGAGAGATAATTTGAAAATTATTGGACTACCTGAAAACCATGATGAAGGAAAGAGCTTAGATATCATCTTCCAAGAGATTGTCAGGGAAAATTGCCCTCATGTTCTAGAAGCAGAAGGTAAAATAGAAATTGAAAGAATCCACCAATAATGTCCTGAAAGAGATCTCCAAATGAAAACTTCCAGGAATATTACAGCCAAATTGCAGAGCTCCAAGATCAAGGAGAAAATATTACAAGAAGCCAAAAAGAAACAATTCAAGTACTGTGGAGCCACAGTCAGGCTTAGCAGCTTCTACATTAAAGGATTGGAGGGTTTGGAATATGATAATCTGGAGAGCAAAGGAATTGGAATTACAACCAAGAATCACCTACTCAACAAAACTGAATATAATCTTTCAGGGGGAAAAAATGGGACTTCTATGAAAAGGCGGACTTTCAGGTATTCAGGATGAAAAGACCTAAACTAAATAGAAAATTTGACTTTCAAATACAAGACCCTGGAGAAGCATAAAAAGGTAAATAGGAAAAAGAAATCAAGAGGGATGTTAAAAGGTTAAACTATTTACATTCCTACATGGGACGATGATACTTCTAACTCATAAGAACCATCTCAATATTAGGACAGATGATAGGAATAAATTTAGACAGAAGACACAGTGAATTGATTATGAAGGGATGATATCTGTAAAGCATTTATTTTTTTGTTTATCTTTTTTTTTTGTGGGATGGTCAGGGTTGGGTGGCATACCCAGGGTTGCGCAGTGGGTGTCTTGGGTCCTCCTGGGTCCAGGGTGGGTGCTTTGTCCATTGTGCACCTAGCTGCCCCATGATGACATCTTTAGGGTAAAATTGAGGGGTGAGAGGATTGTACTGGGGAAGGGGAAAAGGGAGAGTTAGATTAGGGTGAAATCCCACATGAAAGAAGCAGAACAGGGTTTATGGAGTGGGAGGAGAGATGGGGGAGGACCAGGGCATTGAACAAGCCTTACACTCATCAGAATTGGCTCAAAGATCTTAATGTCATCAGAGTTGGCTCAAGGAGGGAATAACATGCACACTCAATTGGATGGAGTAATCTATCTAACCCTGAAGGAAAGGTAGGAGGGGAAGGGGATAGGGAGGGAGGGGTGAAAGAAAGGAGGGCACATTGGGGGAGGGGGTAGTCAGAAGCAAAACACTTTTGAGGAGGGATAAGGTGAAAGAAGACAGAATCATCCTCCAGCCAAGGCATGGTGGTAATCCCAAAGGTAGTCCCAGTAGATCACAAACTGTGGCCAGTCCTCCAAAGCTAGAAAGGCGCCAAGTACAGACATGGCGACAGACTG
The DNA here is from genome assembly GCF_019393635.1 of Dromiciops gliroides. Taxonomy (NCBI): domain Eukaryota; kingdom Metazoa; phylum Chordata; class Mammalia; order Microbiotheria; family Microbiotheriidae; genus Dromiciops; species Dromiciops gliroides. The sequence continues at coordinate 604,668,740 of NC_057863.1, forward strand.
ACACTGTATGTCTGCTCCCTAGGGATCAGTGGAGCTGAGCTCAAAGATGCTCATTACTATGTCTTGTATTTTCTCAGTCAGACCAATCTTATGGGACAGACTATTTTCCAAGTCACAGAGGGGCTTGCCTGGTATCTGTGCCCATACTATCCCCAGAAGTATTAAAGAAAGAAGGGATCTATTAAGTACATGACCTTACCCCTAGAACTTGCCAGGTACCACCACCCTTGTTCCTGGGGGGCAGCTGAGTGTAGATTCCTCACTCATTATATCAGGACAATGATCCACATAAATGTACTCAAAAAGCTTTTAAAAATGTTTATTGATATTCATTGGATGGAATGGTGATGCGATAGTGCAAAGAAATGGGTGCAATTCTGGGGCCTTGTTTTTCCTAATTTTCACAGTTGGATGAGTCAAAGAGGAGTAAACGAACACCAAGGGAGGCTGAGGGAGGGTGGATGACATTGATCTGCTTGGACTGGCCACGCTAGCTAGCTTATCCCCAGGTGGCTTGGTTCACATTGAGCTCACTCCATTTGCTTCAGGCTGACAGGTGGGGGACGTAGGCCACATCTTAGTGGCATGAGGGCGGGTTTATTTCAAACATTTTCAGTCAGTCTAAACTATGCGCACAGAGCTGAGTCTCCTATTCATAAATTAGTTTCAAGGGTTAGCATTACTGTTCCAAACTAGCATTATTTACAAAATGATCCTTTTACCCACCCTAGCCTCAGGTCCATGGGACAAGTTATTAAAGAAAACTTCTGGCTAATTTTTAAAAGTTCTCTTCCATTCAACACCCCCGAGACTTTTGAGGGGCAAGGGCTGGGGGGTTCAGTTTTGTGACAGCAACAATCGCCATTCACCAGGAACTCATAATCACAAACTAAATGAAAGTAAATTGAAGTCACTGCAAATTGTCTGCTCTCATTTAGCCTGTTATAAGAACGCCACTTTTAAACGGGAGTGGTTGCTCAATCATCCTCTTTCTACAGACATATGAGAGAAGGGCCCCAGTGAGTGCTAATAAATATATAGGTTAACAATAACAAGCTCCTTTGAAAACCAAAAAAAGTGCCGCCAGAACACAACTGAAATGGGGCGAGGCCACCATGGACTGACTGACCTCAGTGGTGGTGGCGGAAAACTAAAGGATGAAACATGAAGTCAGATGAGAGGTGTGCCCTGAATTAAGACTGACCAGTTCGCACTTCCAGCTGAAAACACAGGCTGAAATCTTCCAACGCAGATGGAGAATATTTTTCTTGGAAATCTCAAATCAAAATGGCAAGTAAGAAAAATTGCTGGCTTATAAAAAGGTTCCTGATGGCCTCCATTCCTCTGGCTGCCAGAAAATCCTTCTGTTCCAGTTGCTGGTAAAAGGCTGTTCCAGCACACACACAGAAAAAGACAATAGCACAAGAATGTAGTGTGTTACCTGTCAAACAAGAACTTCAAGAACGGAATCTCCAAGGACTCACTCATCCGCGGACATTCAGGACAGAGAGCAATCAGAATACGAGAGAAAGCAAAAACCCACATAAATTAATTCCTAATTTGCAAAACTGATACAATTTGTACATAAACTGATAAAGACTGTCTCCGCGGTTCACCAATCCCAAGTTCTAGTCACCAGCGGTTAGTTTCTACCTAGATTGCTAACAGGGAGCTTGGGGATGCTCTCTTAAGGGGACCAGTTTTCTCTGGAGACGCCAACACACTCTTGCTTGGAAGAAGCTGTTCAGCAGGAGCGGACTCTGAGGGAAGTGGCTGCTTCATTTGGATAACCACACGATAATGAATATCAAGATTCCTATAGCCACAGCTAGCACAAGCACCAGGATGCAGATCTTCTTCCGGGATTTTTTCTAAGGAGAAGAACAGTTAAAAAAAACACTGTTAAGAAAACAGCTTCCCAGGGGCAGCTAGGTGGCACAGTGAATAAAGCACTGGCCTTGGATTCAGGAGGACCTGAGTTCAAATCCAGCCTTGGATACTTGACACTTACTAGCTGTGTGACCCTGGGCAAGTCACTTAACCCTCATTGCCCTGCCAAAAAATCCCCACAACAAACAAACAAAAAAGCCAAAACTCAGAAAACAGCTTCCTGGGCTTTACAATTCAAGATGCCCAAATCCACCTTCAAAAGGCTTTACACATCTGCTTTCTCCTAGTACTTCTGAATAACAACCACTGTCATAGAAAGGGATTCATGGCCACCTGCTCACAGTAGCCAACTTTGCTGGAACAGACGACACTAAACTTATGACCCGATTCCAACTGGCCTAGTTTAAGTACTGGCTAATGGAATTAAAATTAAATTCAGTTGCAGGCCCCCAAACCTAATAATGAGAAGAAAAAGAATTTGGAGGTAGTGGCACAAGTTGGAGGTGGGGGTGATAGGGGACCTCTGATACTGGCCAGTGCTCCCAATAGTGTGCCTCAAGCCCAATCAGGTGGTTCAGTGTGAGTTCCCAGGAGGCTCTACCTGCATCTTTCCCGTCCGCTCTTCCTCCTGACTCTGTTCTTTTGGTCAGTCATGTCTCCATTCACTCTTGCCAACATGCAGAACATGGGTTGTTATAGCAGATTCTCCCTTCTCCTTCTCTGCTCATGTCCAGTGAATTGTCAGGTGCATCAGTTTCCCCCGGGGAAGCACCTCTTGCCTTTGTGCTGTGCTCTCTGTTCCCGTATCACCGTGAGAATCCAGGGATTTACTAACATCTATTGGGACAACTGCACTTGCCTCTTGAGGTCTCTAAGAACTGACTACATGACTTAGGAGATGCTGGCAAAGGGCCGTCCATCATGGCATGCCCAAATCAGAGAAGGCACTGTGTTCTATGAGCAAAGCAGAAGTGCAGTAGCTCAAAAGAAAGGGGAGATGGGCAGATTTAGAGAATCTACCCCAAAGGTTCACATGGACTGTCTGTGCCCGCAGGAACCTCTTGAGCTCGTACTAGTCTGATCAGCCACAGTCAGACACACCTCGCCTGGCTCCAGACACAGCAGTGTCATTTGGGTCCTCTTTGAGAGCAGAGGACAACAGCTTCTCAACAGTTGTTCTTCCACTTCAGCCTCTCAGTGGCTCTACAGTCCTACCAGACTCATTTTCCTCATCTGGAGTTTTGGTCATGTCACTTGCTCTGCCCCAAAACCTTTCGTGCCCGTGCCATCCTAACAAGGGCAGCAATCGATCATTAAGGCTCCTTCCGGCTTTGCCATTTTATGATTTAAATCCCCTTCAAGCTTTGAAATAAGTGCCAGCCCTGACCCTGGAAGATGAGTCTTCCTGAGTTCAAATCTGGCCTCATTCACACTTAGCTGTGTGACCCTGGACAAGTCAATTCACCCTGTTTATCTCAGTTTCCTCATCTGTAAAATGAGCTGGAGAAGAAAATGGCAAACCATTCTAAGATCTCCGTCAAGAAAACCCCAAATGGGGTCACAAAGAGTGGGACACGACTGAATTGACTGCACAAGTCAGCCTAACAAGCAACCTCAAATCCCCGTGGTGGCATTCGAGGCCCACCTTTCCAGCTTCATCTCATCCTACTCACATTGCAAGAGAGAATTCTATATTCAAGCCATGCTGGACAAGGAGATGCGTCTCCCCCCCCCCCCCCCCCCCCCCGCAGCTTCCATGCTTTTGCTCAAGTCTTTTCTTCTCCCTAGAAAGTCCTTTTTCTTCTTTGCATATTGAACTCCTATCCACAGTTTATGTCTTAATTCAATACTGTTCTCCTTTCCATAGTTTCCACTTATCTCTGCCCCAGCTAGTAACAAATTTTTCAAGTTTCCCATAAGAGGCTAGGGGAAGTAAGAGATAGAGACCTGCCCTCTGAGGCAGGAAGACCTAAGTTCAAGTCTTGCCTTTGACACATCCTGGTTGTATTACCCCTCTGAGCAAGTCAGCTCTTGGTGCCACCAGGCAACTGAGACCCTAACCTGCAGAGAAGATGCTAGTTTGAATGGATGGAGAATTAATTCCTAGGAGCTCCCTACACCAATGAAATCACAGATCCCGGAAAAAAAGTTATCCATGTATGTGTCATGCCCCTCACAAAGACTAAGCTCTACTACTCGCAGGGTCTCTGATCCTTGGTTTCCTCGTCTCATCTAAAAATGGGGAGAATCTAACTTCTGTTATATACCTGACAGATGTGCTGTGGACATCCAAGTGAGATTAGATACTTGAGGACAACTCCACAGCACAACATCCCATCTAAACTTTTGTACTGCCTCCAGTGGGCATGGCCAGAAGGCACTTGAGGGGAACAAAGCAGCCAGAGAATGTTGCTGCTCCAGTCTCTGGGGGAACAAAGAAGCAGCCTAACCTTGGGAAGCCCGGACTGACCAAGGCTGGGTGTGACCCTCCATCAGACCTGCCTGCAAGAGCTAGAATGGGCTGGCCCACTCCCCAGGCCTCGAAGAAGCCCTCTCACACTGACCTCCATCTTTTGTTTGCAGAGCTTGATTCAGCCAAAGGCTGATTCTGCACAGAGCCCCTCAATCCTGCTTTCTCTCACTCTAGTCAACATAGACACAAAAGCTCTTTTTTTTTCAGCATCGTGCATGACTCTAGGACACAAAGTGGCCGAAGAGCAAGAGGCCTTGGCTTTGCCCCCTTCCTTTCCTGAGCCTCCCTCTCTCCTCTGTAAGCTGGAGATCATGGGTAGGGAGCACGTTTCACCACCTACTGGAGAGTTCTCTTGTTTCTAACTATAAAGTATGATATAAATAGAGACTGTTGTTATTCACCCAAATTTCCAACACTGCCTACAGAAGTGAGCGAGCAAGACCCAAGGCCGAGCACAGCTGCTTGTTTCCAGCATAAGCTCAAAAACTGTGGTTGTCCTCTGGCACAGACTGCCCTCGACAGTTACCTGATAGTAGGCAGCTCGCTGCAGCTGGTCTGTGGCTCTTTCAACGTGCACTTCAGAGCTCTCCACATTGGCCTCTATGCTATCTGGAAAAGCAAGAGATGTTGGCAGTTAATAGACAGAGACATACGCAGATGCAGTCTCACACACACACACACACACACACACACACACACACACACACACACACACACACACACACACACACACACACACCTCTTACCCCTGCTCCCAAAGGAATGAACTTGGAGCCCTCCCTGCAGTCCCTCTGCTCTCTCTGCTGCCTGGGGCTGCTGTCATCATCGTCTCAGTGCTTGTACATACTGACAGTGCAGAGGAGTTAGGACACACTGATGCTACATTTGTGTGGTTTGGGGAGCTGAACACTAGGCACAACAACCTTGGCAAAAACAGCCTGGCAGACACTTAGGTGACAAAGTTAAGACAGAAATAAGCACACGGAGTTTGGAATGTGTGAAAGTGCACTATGATTCTTTTAAAAAGAGAGGCTATTCACTATGGGAATCTTTTTCAATATGGCCAACAATACACTCAAGTCTCCTACACACTGTCTAACTTTATTCTTTTTTTTTTTCCCCAGGGCAATGAGGGTTAAGCAACTTGCCCAGGGTCACACAGCTAGTAAGTGTCAAGTGTCTGAGGCCAGATTTGAACTCAGGTACTCCTGAATCCAGGGCCGGTGCTTTATCCACTGCGCCACCTAGCTACCCCCTGTATTCTTTTTCAACACAAATGAAAACACACAGTGAGGCATTATCAGCCCTCCCTCCCTCCCTTCCCCCACCCCCACCTTTTTGGCTAAATCAACAACAGTACATACCAATCAAATCTCCCTGATCATGGATCATCATGGCCAAATCTTTAAATATCTGATTGACGTCCAAAATGTCAGCCTGTAGAACATAATGATCGTAAGCAATGTTTTGATTCATTTTCTCTGTTTCTTCCTCAGGCTTGCCCCATGCTTCAATCGTTAACATGAGAGGAATGTATATGTTTGCTAAGGTTTATAAACTTAACCTTAGGTGCTCAGGACTATGTCCCCACAAATTCTGAGTAAAGAGGATGACATTATTTAATGATGGTCAAACAGTTGAATGATAAGGTCTGAAAGGCAGAGGTTTAGAAGGAAGTGAGAGGACAGGAAGTAAAAGACCCGGTAGATGGCTTTCTCAAGGGGTTTAGACATGAAAGAGAGATGTAGGATGATAGCAAGGACAGTCTGGTTGGGTCAAATGATTATTTTTTTAAAGGAAAGAGGAGATGTACATCTGTAGTCAGCAGGGAAGCAGCTAGCATGAGAGTAGGGATGACAGAGGCAGCACTATGATGGAGAAGACAGGATGCAATGGGACCAAGAGGGTTTTGTTCTTATAGAGGACAGCTGCTCCTTGCCACAATTCCCCCAAACACACACTTATAGAGGACAATCAATTCTGCTAAAAAGCGCAGTGAATTTGTGCCATCCAGACTGATGGATTAGGGAACAATATGAATGTGCAACTTCACCTGCAAGAAACAGTGAGACTAAAGAAACCCCAACCTAGCTGAACCAAGTCATTGAAGAATACACAAAATGCAACCACTTCAAACAAGTCCCAGCTACCTCAGTTCACACATACATTATCATATATGGCTGTGTTTTGCTACTCTTCTGCATGTGTGAACTTTTCTATATAAAAAACATTCATTCAACATCTTAAGTTGAATGAGGCTCGGACTTAGTCCACTCAGGCCACCCCTTCACCTGTATCCACTGACTTGGCCAGCCTGGGCCCCATGGGAACTGGGTGGCGGGCTGAGGATCTAGGGCTCTATTTCATAAAATCATGTGTTTTCTGAGAGCTACTCCTGAAGGAGTCCATGACAGTGTCATGGACAGTGCAAAATGCAAAGGGAGGGATCCTCCTCTTACCTCCAGCTGCCTGATCGCAGTTTCTCGTTCCTTAATGAGTTCGAGGTCTTGCTCTGTAATGGCCAGCTCATCTTCCTGTGACTGCATCTGATTCCACTCTTCATTGCTAAGGGAGTAACAGATGGGGCCACTGAAGGTCCAGAGCTTCAGAGCAGAAGCAGCATACAACATACAATGTGCATGGATATCTGGATTACCAGACAACCAAGGCTGGCTACCAGGCCTTCTCTGGGGAATTATTGTTATCAAGAGGAAAACAAGTATGGCATTTCGATGGGATTGCAAAGTTGAGAATGGAGTAGGAAATGAGAAATTAGAGAGGAATTTTCTTGAGAAAGTTCTAGTCTCAAATTCTTCTATAAAAAATAACAGCACAGTACAGAGACTATTGGATTTGTGGTTGGAGAACCACAAAAAAGCTGGAATCCTGGTTCTGCTCCATATTATCTGTAGGCTATGGAGTAAGTCATTCAGCTCTCCTGACCTCAATTTTCTTTAGCTATAAATGGAAGGGCTGGATGAGATCAGAGGTCATCTCTAAGATTCCTCTTGGCTCTAAATCTATGATGTGCATAACCTGCTTAGAGTCTGGGCTTGCTCTTCCTTTCTCTCTTCAAATACAGTGTCCCAAAAGTCTTTGTGCTGTTTTATGCTTAAATAGCTTAATGTACGCTTAAACTTTAATATAATAGCTTTAATAGCTTCAAACTGCACTTGAACTTTTGGGACACTCTGTATCTAACAAAAGATCTCTCTCAAGCAAGCCCATCTTTCAACAGACATTTCCTATTAACCTAATACTAACAGAGAAAAGTTGGTGCAAAATCAAAGGACACAGTGGATTTATTTTTAGATGTCAAAGGTGAGAAAGAAAGAGGCACATTCTATTTTCCACTAGATAGGTTACATTAAAAACCTAGCCATGGGGGAAAAAAAAAAGAAAAAAACCCTAGCCCTGGCCATTTTCTGTTTCAAGCATTGCTCTTCATTTAGTTCATATTATTCTGAATGTTTCTTGGAAGAGGAGTTGCATACATCTTAGAGATGAGATGACACTGGTAAAACCAACCAACCAACAAACAAAAGCTCAGGGAAAGGGCTGCCACCTGGTATAAAAACAAGCACATAGAAATTCCTGATGGCTAAACCTGATGACTGTTGTTGGCTCCAGTGCATCAGGGTGACAGCTGCAAAGATGCAGCTTCCTTTTGGAAATGTCTACCTTCCCTGAACTTGGTTCCTCCATAAGACAATAATCTTGATTCTGCCCTTCACTGCTGTATTTTGCATAGATCTGTATTTTTTTAAAGATTAAAACACAGTTAAATTCCATTTCCAAACAAGTAACAAGATGGGAAGATAATTACTTTACCTGTCAAATGAGACAAGCTGCTCCTCTCTCTGCCTCTCCTCTGCCTAGGAAAGAGGAGGGATTATTGCTGCTGGTATCCAGAAACACACCAGAGACACACAGCACACTTGATAGCACATGCTTAACTAAGAAAGGAAGAGACATCTCAGCCATGACAGCGTCTGGAGAGGAATATAGGGCTCTGGCAAGAGTGAGGGGCTGGGTGTAAAGTGGTCAAAGAGAAATTTATACTATGGTCTAGGCCTTAGGAAGGAACACTGATTGAATGGTACCAAAGAGAAAGTGGATGTGATTGTAGAAACTTGATTCTAAAGAGCCACAGTCTGCCAGGCTAGAGGGGAAAGGCTCGAGACTTACAGGAACACAAAATGTCAGTGAGACAAGTTTTAGAAGGATGGATATCAATACTACTTGAGGAATTGGGTTTGCACAAGACAGAGCAACTTCAAAACCATCCCGACATTTTCAGAGGACTCTGTGTGTGCTTAAGAGCAAGGAAAACAAAAGTTAAAAAGCCTAGAGGGGAAAGTAGTTAAATTGAAAAACTTTCCTCTTGGGAGCAAACTTACAGAGAGCCGGGATCCCGCCCGTGCTCGGGCAACAGACTCCTTCTCCTTCTCCGACACTTTTCTCTGAACAGCCTGAAAGCTATTTAAGGCTACAGAGAAGTCATTCATCAAACGCTCCTTCTGAAGTTTCTGCTGGCGCTAAAGAGATAAAATGGAATATCAAATTAGAATTTGAACTTGTTTTAGTATTCGATTCCCACTAAGGCCAAAACTACATGCACACCTGGGTAGCTGAAAACAAAAAAAGTGACTAGAAAGTAGATTATTCCTCTTTTCATAGCCCATAGTCCTTGGGAAGCCCAATCTGGTCACTTTCTCTAGGCCAAATTGGCTGGTTCCTTCTTTTCAGCTAACCAACCTCATCATTTCGCACTGATTATTCAGAGACTCAAAAGGGAATTCCAAGTCTTTATTACTCACAAAAGAATGTGATAAGGAAAAAATGCTTCTAAACATAGATGTTTTTCTTCAAAAAAAAAAAAAAAACAAACCACTAGTATTTATAAACCTAGACCAGGGCTTCTTAAAACTTTTTCCACTCACAACCCCTTTTTGCCAGAGAAATTTTTACATGACCTTGGATATACAGGTACATAAAATAGTTATATCCTTAACCTTTTACTGTTGCCAAATTTTTTTCAACCCTTGTTAGTGACCCACAGTTTAAGACACTTTGACCTAGACCACACCTACGGCTACCTCCAAACTCCTAGAAGCACCTTCATTGTAACATTCAAGTGCTGGATCCTGGTGACATTAAAAGCCATTGTCCAGCTTTGGCACTTGTCATACGCTACTGCCCTCATCAACAACCATTTACTTCCTCCTGAATTAGAATGTGACCTTGTTTAAATCAAGGCAATTTCCACTCTAAGCAAAATTACACTCTTGGGTTGTTGGAAACAACAAGAAAGTGACTACAAAATAGTCTCCTCATTCCATAGACCTAATCCTTGGGAACCCAAATCTCTTTATTTTCTGGGCCATGTATTATGTGCCTGCCATATGTCAAATATTGTACAAGGTGTTGAGGGCTTGGTACCAAAGGGAAAGAGACAGGTACTAGAGACGTTATAGAGTGACATAAAATGTAACATATTGTGCATCTACTATGTGCAAAGCCCGGCCTTTGAGAAGTTTGCAACCTAATCAGAGACATCAAGTGCTATATGCTAAGCACCAAATGACAATAAGAAAGTGCAGGACAGTGCAGAGAAGGTACACAAAGGTCTGCAGGGGGCTTCAGGATCCCTGAGTGTGGGGAAAAGATAACAGCTGGGGTCCTGAAAATTGTAGGAAGAGATGAATGAGGTCACATTTGATCAATCAAAAATGATATACACACTTTCTCCCTTCTTTCTCTCTCACACGCACACGAAATGAACACAACACATTCATTCATTCATTCATTCATTTTGCAGGGAAGATCCCAGCAGCTATGGGAGATGGGGAAAGGCTCTAGGTGTCCCATAAGCAGTGTCCCAAAGGAAACAGGATTCTAGGAGATGATGGCGAAGCAGAAGTGCATTCCAGACATAAGGGTAGTCAGTGAAAAGGTGTGGAGTTGGGAAATGGAATGTCTTGGGTGAGGAAGAAGGCAGGCCAGTGTGGCTGTACCACAGAGCGAGGGAAAGGGGAGTAGAAAGGTTGGAAAGGCAGGTTGGTGCCATGCTCTGAAGGGATTAAAAAATTGAACAGGGGGCAGCTAGGTGGTGCAGTGGATAAAGCACTGGCCCTGGATTCAGGAGGACCTGAGTTCAATTCCGGCCTCGGAAACTTAACACTTACTAACTGTGCGACCCTGGGCAAGTCACTTAACCCCAATTGCCTCACAAAACAAACAAACAAACAAACAAAAGGGGCAGCTAGGTGGCACAGTGGATAGAGCACTGGCCCTGGAGTCAGGAATACCTGAGTTCAAGTCCGGCCTCAGACACTTAACACTTACTAGCTGTGTGACCCTGGGCAAGTCACTTAACCCCAACTGCCTCACCAAAAAAAAAAACTGAACAAAGGAGGTACTTCTGTGATCATAGACCTCTACTGTTTGTTCTCTATAGCTGATCTGCAACTATTCCAGCTAAGAGGGATAGCAAAACACAATGAAAAGGCCATGGGATGTGGAATAAGAACACTTGAGCTTGTATTCCACCACTCTCAGTTTGTATGACCCTGAGCAAGTCACTTAACTTGGCTCCCTCAGTTTCCTCATCTGTAAAAACACGATTAATAACAGTACCTTCCTCCCAACATTTTTTATGAGAATCAAATGAGATGATAAATGTCAAGCACTTTGTAAACCTTAAAATGTTTTATTAAAGTTAGCTATTATTCCCTCATCTGTAAAATGAGGGGGCTGGACTCGTGATCCCTTTTCAGACCCTTTCGGCTCTAAGTCTGTGAGCCTGTGAGAGGAAAATGATGGCACAGATAATCCAAAAGTAATTGTTATTTGGCTTAGGAACATATTACATGACTATTGTGGGTAACAAATGTAACAGATTCTATTTTGCTTAGGCTTTTAAAGTTAGTTTGTAATCCCTGACCACATACTAATTGGGCAACAAGTGTAGACAAGCTAGAAATGTATTTGTGTGGTATGGGGAAGTTGGTCTAGGAGTAAAAATTTTATGATGAATGATCCCAAAAGCTGATAACCTATACATAAATATAGTCAACTCTTGATTATAGAGAAAAAACTTTCTTTTATCATCACTATCGTGGAGGAAGATGAAGACTTCAGACTGTTAGGCCCCTCATGACTCACAGAATTTAGCTGCTAAAGGGGATGGTACAACTATAGTTAGTGAAAAATGTGCTTCAGTTTGGCCCTTCCTGCAGGTAAATGAGACAACCCTGAGAAAGACTGGCTGCCTCCAATGCTGAACCTCTACCCAAATATTGACAACATACCTGTCTATAAAGTAACTATCATGTGGGCAACAAAAGAATTTGTCTTGATTGATTATGCTTGAATATGTGATAAAGGTTTTGTTTTTCTTTTTTTCAAAAGGTGGTAGAGATGGGAAGGAAAGGAAGGATTTTTCTTAGTTGAAAAAAACCATTTTAATTAAAAAATAGTTTCTTGAGCTAACCCCCTTCAACTCTTTGCTGACAGCTACAATCTTTCCTACAGAACTATCTTGACAAATAAGCTGACAATTTATTTTCTCTTTTTTTTTTCTTTTTAAGCTGACAGTTTAATAAAAGATATCCTTCAGTGTCTGCTTGCAGCCTATAGGATAAAGATTCACAGTTCCCTGGAACATTTTATTTGTTTTGTTTTGTTTTGGTTTGATTTTTTTGGTTGGGCAATGAGGGTTAAGTGACTTGCCCAAGGTCACACAGCTAGTAAATGTCAAGTGGCCGAGGCCGGATTTGAACTCAGGGCCTCCTGACTCCAGGGCCGGTGCTCTATCCACTGCACCACCTAGCTGCCCCCCGGAACATTTTGCATGGAATTTTATTAATAAATAATAATTAATTTATATTTATTTTTAAAAATTAAAAATAAAGTAAACAATGTCACTAGATTTCTCCACAGCTCAGCTTTTCTATGAAGCCTTCCCTAATCAATCCCTGAAGTGGGAAGTAATTGCTCTCTCAATCTCAGAGGGCATTCTCTCACAATCATAGTGCATATTCATAGTTGATCTTAGAATATAGTTACATTTTTATACTTTGTATAAGACTCACAAGGGCAGAGGCTGGCATTTAAACACCTCCAAACCTGAATCCCCTCAACCTTTCTGGTTACACAATTTATGTATGAATCCTATGTAGCAACTAAACTATTCTGTTCACTGTCTCCCTTCTAGTTCTTCCCTCTCCCATCTCTTTACTTCCACTGCTCCTTGGCATGGATTTACCTTCCTCATCTCTTCTATTGAAATATCTTCCCTTCAAGCCCCAACTTAAATGCCATCTTCTCCTTGAATGTCTTCCCTTATCTCTTCAATAGAAAGCAAACCTTGTCAGAAAACTTCTCAAAACACTCTGTCTGGACTTATGTAATTATGTTTGTGCACTTCTTATCTCCACTACTTGATGGTAAACTATTTGACAACAGGGGAGGGTATGTAATCTGATCCTTAGATTTTTCTTCTTTTTTTTTTGAGGGACATTGAGGGTTAAGTGACTAGCCCAGGGTCACATAGCTAGTAAGTGTCAAGTGTCTGAGGCCAGATTTGAACTCAGGTCTTCCTGAATTCAGGGCTGGTGCTTTATCCACTGCACCACCTAGCTGCCCGATCCTTAGATTTCTAGAATCTAGCATCATGTTTTTATACATATAGGTGCTTAATCACTGAATTATAGTTTGAGAGCTAGGAGAGGCCTTAGAGATCACCTAGTCCAACCTTCTCATTTTATTGAGGAGGAAAGTGAGTTGTGCAAGGGATCACCCAGGTGAATGGCAGACCCAAGAATCATTTGCTAAATTAATCACCTTTGTATCCTGTGTGTGCAATACTTATTGGACTAAGTTTTTCTATTTAAGATAGATGGAAACTGATCTGTTGGAAAATAATTATTAATAATTGATTTCTTGGAGGACCCAGAGATCACTTTCTCAAGTCCACCCCCCACCCCACCCCCTGCCGAAAGTCCAGTTCTCTTTGAGAAACTTCATCAAATCTCATCTGGGATAAACCCAAGGGAACAAAAGGAATGGTCTAGATGGGTGAAGGACTGTTGGGATTAAACCACACCTGGATAATGGACTTTACCTTGAGCAACTTCAGTGAGGGTCTTTTGCATTCTTTTCCTTGATGCCATCAGAAAAGTTTCATTTTAATGTAGACCACCTTCATGTCATGTCAACCAATAGAGTTGAATGATGCCAACCAATTACATTTGTTTGATGTATAATGACCCAATTAGCTTTTACCGATGTATAATGAATGACCCACCTCTATCAAAAAAGTATAAAAACCCTTGGTAAACACCATGCCAGGGCTTCTGGGGCATCTTCTGAGCTTCTCTCTTGGTTCTCTGGGAGACAGCATGGGCCTTCTGGGGCTTTTCTACTGCTCATACTAACTGACATGCGGAAGCTCTCTCCCTGCCTTCTCTACCACATGGCCTGAGATCATGAGAAGTTAGGGAGGCACGTGGTCAATCCTTTTCTGGTATAATATCAATAAACTAATATATGCTTACTCCAAGCAGGTGTCTATAGAAATTATTTTCAAAAACACATATTCCGATTCAATCACAGTATCAACAAACATTTAATGAACACCTATTACTTCTTGACTCCAAGGAGTCTATGCTCTTTTCAAAAAAAAAAATATATATATATATACACATTCTAAAATAATAATGATGATGATTCAATGGAAGATATGGTTAAATGTCATATGAGAAGTACACAAGAGGGCTTGTGGGTCATGGGCATTAAAGAAGACTTGGTGGACAAGGTAGAGTTTAAGCTGGGCCTTGAAGAGCAAAGCAGGATTTTAAGTGGGATGAATGAGCAAATCCAGGACAGGTGAATATTGTGAACCAAGGCACAAAAGCAGAAAAGCACACAGTCCATGTGCCAGGCAATAAGCCTCAATAAGCTATTTTGTGGAAAGTCTTAAAAGACCTCAAAAAAAAAAAGGTATATCTGAAAGAGTAATCCCCTTTCCTTATTTACCGTCGTCCACTGGGCTGTCCAGAGAACAATGACTCCTTCGGGGTAGGGAAGGAAGGAGAAGGGGGATACTATGTAAAGAATGCTATCTTGGAGAATAAATCTGACCTTGCTCTGCAAATAGACAACCGTTAAACATTCACCAGAGGATTTAGCAAGATTTTCTTCCATCTAAAATCCTTCAGAATAATCTTTCCTCTAAATGGGGAAAACACCAACCTGTTCAGAAGCAGACAGAGGGAGCGGCAATGATCCCAGCTCTTTCAAGCATTCATTTGTCTCCTTAGCAAGCTGATTTGTGGAATGTTGCAGTTGTTGTCTAAGAGAGAAAGGACACTTTTAAAAATGTCATTATTTCCCAGAGGGCTTTTAGAGACTGGATCATTTTATTCCACAACTGAGGGAAAGGACACTTGAAGGGCAAGGATGAGAATGAGCTTCTGGTCTTCGACAGAATGGAAGCAATGTTGCCAAGGTAATTTTCCTTCCAAGTACACGGCAAAGCAGCATCTGAAGAGTAGTAGGGACCTAATTCGATGAGGCTTTCGGGAGAGACTACAAACTAAAATGTTAACTATTTTAGCAGAAAGATACACAAAAACATGAGTGAATACTGAACAGAGAACAGCTATTCTTTGTCATTCTAGAATGTGGCTGTCTGTTTTGACAGGTGCGGGAGAAGAGCAATTTATGCTCCTTCTAAAATCTGATCAGCTGAGCTATTCTCAAAGCTTTTGAGTAGGACATACACAAAGTTCTGCATGCCTGGTATTGGTCACAGTCCGCTGACTACAGGCAGAATCTCAGGCAGATACTTGAATAAAATGTGAAATAGATAGCACAGTTCTCTTACCCTTAAAGACCTCTTTCTAGAATCATGCCTTGCCCTTTTTTGCGTATTTCTGGCTTCGGCCTTGGCTCCATACTTGCTTCTGGTTCTGGGTTGGTTCAACCTGAGGCTCCATATCCATTTCTACTTCCAATCCTGCCTAGCTCTTCTTCCCTCCTAACTAACACAAGATATCCCATGTAGTTGGGGTGGGGAGGGGCAGAACTTTCAAGGGGGTGGGGAATGGAATGAACGAAAGAGTAAAGGAAAGGTGATCTGTGAGATGAGATTGGACCAACTATGGTAGGGGAGGAAGAGGAAACAGGAGATAAATTCCTTTTCTTTATGGTCTCCTTTCTGCCCTCTTTTTAGAGATTTCTACAAGAATGGTAGGCCCATGTATTTCCTTTTATGTTTTAGTTTTAACTTAATTATTTTTTCAATTAACAAGCATTTATTTTTTTCTCCCTCCCCCTTCACCACAACTGAACAACAACAACAAAAAAAAGAAGAAAATCCTTGTAGCAAATATGTAGAGTCAAGTAAAGCTAATTCCCATATTGGCCCATGTGATTCCAATTTATTACATGTTGTCACTAAAAGGAGGCTTCCAGACCAGAGGAATTAACTGAAAGGGAACTGACAAGTCCCAGTTTCCTAAAAGTGGTCCATCACATAGCTATTTAGTGACTTCTGCAAGGAAGTTCAAATACATCAAAAGCATTTTCTCATGTTCTGAATAAAATGAGAGGAAGTATGAAAAATATTTTAGAGATGGGAAAATTGCGGTTCCAAAAGCAGAAATGGAGTCAAAACAAAGTGATTAAAAGAACCCAGGAATTCACCATGCCAAACCACTGTTCTTTCTTTTGTCTGTTTTTTTCTTTTAGAAATTGATGCCTTTTGTTTTTGTTTTACACCGCAGTTATTTCCCAATATAATTCTTTACTCCCCACTGATCTTTCCTTCAAAGAAACAAAGAAATACAGTTAGGCATAACCCAGTAATCATCAAACAAAGCAACTAAGTCTGTTTTTGTTTTTGTTTTTTTGAGAGGCAATAGGGCTTATGTGACTTGCCCAGGGTCACACAGCTAATAAGTGTTAAGTGTCTGAGGCCGGCTTTGAACTCAGGTACTCCTGAATCCAGGGCCGGTGCTTTCCCCACTGCGCCACCAAGCTGCCCCCTTGTTTTTTTTTTTGTTTTTTCAAAGCAACTGTGAAGGGCTAAAATTCTAGCTAGTCTGTCTAAAATGTCTAATGAGTGGTCGCCAATAAATTATAAGCTTTAGCAAGAGTTAGGCTTTTAAGCATTTATTAAGGAGAATAAGAATTTGGTAAAGAGAGAGAGAAAGGCCTAGATTCCTATCTATTAAAGGGAGAGCACATTTCTAGCTCCCTTCTCCACCAGAGTCCAGAGGAAAGAGCCCGAGAGCGAGTGCCAGTCTCTTCCTTCCTCCTCCCACTAGCCTGCGTCACTTCCTGACGCCAAAGAAAAGACTCCTGGTCTTGCCCTCAAAGACCTTCGCTTCATGGGCGGAACTCTTCTACAGTAAGTCTCCAGCAGGTGGTGTCATTCCAATCGTTACACAACTAAGTCTGACAACATATGCTATATGGTATTCTCTCTACCAAGAAAAGGGGAATGGGTATATTACATACTCTGTTCTCTGGAATACAATTTGTTTACTGAAATTGAACTACAGTCAACTGTCTTTTAGTGATGTACTCTGTATTACTGTGGTCATTCCACTTTTGTTTCCCACTACATCTATTCTAGTACCTTTATATCATTTCAGTTATTTTGATGGATTGTGATCTCATTGATGTGGCTTTTGATTACAAGACAGATGGTCATCCATCCACACTTTCTCACCCTGATCAACTCACACCCTCATCTTCCTAGAAATCCTCCACGTAGCGTACAGGAGGACTTTGTATCCTATATACCTTTCAGTCAACTAACTCCATGCCAGTAAAGATGTGGTCTGCTACAGACTATCATTTGTGAAAGACACCCTGTTCCTTTAAAAAAAATAAATAAATAAAAACAGGGGGCAGCTAAGTGGTGAAGTGGATAAAGCACCGGCCCTGAATTCAAATCCAGCCTCAGACACTTGACACTTACTAGCTGTGTGACCCTGGGCAAGTCACTTATTGCCCTGCAAATAAACAAATAAATAAATGGATGAATGAATGAAAAGTAAATAAATGAAAAATAAAAACAGCACTTGATGTGTGTGTATATTACTCCAAGATTTTGTAGAGATTGGAAAGTAGGCACACAGATCAGCAATTAGCAATGACTTATCGGTTGCCTCTTTTTGGTAATGTCAGATATTTTTCCTAATCCTTTGGTATCTTCCTTCTTTCAACTATCTCAAGACTCAATCCTTCAAACTTGTATCACTTCCAGCATGGACCTCCTCTGTGCAGACTTGATCCCTTCAATTTTAGTGCTAGTTCATGTTTAACATGATTCTAATGTATAACCTATATCAAACTGCTTACTGGCTTTGGGAGTAGGGAGTGAAAGGAACGTGGGAGAAAAATTTGGAACTCAAAAAACATCTTTTCATGTAATTGAGAAAAATCAAAATAAATTCAAAACTATTTTAGTGCTATTTCTACTTCAATCAATCACTCGACTTACATGATTAAGCACCATACCGGGGATATCCCCCCCAAAAACAAAGAAAAAGCAGTCCTCATGGGGCACATCAAGGACTGTCATGTTTCAAGTCCAAAAGCGGTGGTTCTATTACCACTTATGGAAAAAAAAAAAGGATTTCTGATAGAATTGTTGACACTCCCGCACCCCCTTTTTTCAACTGATCACTGTCTTCCTTCCAGTTCCATCCTTAAATGCTCTTGGAATGATATGGCTTGGTTTGGTTCTTTACCAAGCTTTCTGTAAGCTTGTTTGTCCCTCCACTGCTTCACAAGGAAATACTGCTTGGGATTTTCCATCCTCCTCTAATGTAAGATGTTGAAAACAAGTTTACATTCAGTTTTGCCCTTGACTGCCATATCTCTTCTTTTGGCAAAGAGATCAAATGTTTGCTGGCTGAGAGGCTATTTCTAGGTTCTTGGTTCCTCTATTGTGACAGATTTATACTGGTTACACTATACCAACTAGTCTGTCCATTTTCCATGTTCAGAGCTGACACCTTGTTTAAATAAGAAGGAATGGTCTCAATTGTGTGTTATAACTACTTTTTTTTCTTTCTCCTAATTTAAGGGATTGATTTTGATCTTTGTTCTAATAAATTGACGACCTAACTGTACACAAGCGACTCCCACAAAGGTAAACTGGTGATTTGTCAACCATTAAAATATAAGCCATTTTGTTCTCTGTGATTTGGCATTCATCATTCCACTTCCCAACTGCAGTTTCAATTCCAAAGAACAAAGAGGCCCCCTCTCTGCTAAAACCACTTCTAATCTCATCACCAGGCTGTGCTTCCCTCAGCTTCCTCTCCCCTTGGGTTGCGCTTCTGGAGGGTGAAGGACCAGATTCATCTCAAAGCCTTCCTTTATAGAGGGCAGAAATTGGAATTCTAGCTCCTTCCATTTCCCATCTATAGCTGTGCCTGGTTTCAACTCTGTGGAATAAGAAGCTGAATGCCAATGCCCCTTCCCCTTGTTTCCTACAGGGAACGCCTGGTGTCCTGACCTGCCTTGATCTTTCCAGCTTCCTTTGGTGCATTATCTTCCCCCACTGGAAGACCCTTGAAGGCAGGGACTATCTTTCTTTTTCTTATTTACATCCCCAGGGCTTAGCACAGTGCTTGGCACAAAGTGGGTACATAATAAATGTTTATTGAATCAAAAATTGAATTGAATTGCATCCTGACTCTTCTAGAAGAAGGTATTCACAGTATAGAGGTGAGAAGCTTCTACAAGGCAATCCAAATGTCTTAATGCAAATTCTTTTTTTTTTTTTTAAGGTAGTCGGGGTTAAGTGACTTGCCCAGGGTCACACAGCTAGTAGTAAGTATCAAGTGTGTGAGACTGGATTTGAACTCAGGTCCTCCTGAATCCAGGGCTGGTGCTTTATCCACTGTGCCACCTAGCTGTCCCCCAGTTTTAAGTTCTTAAGATTTTTGGGACACCCTGTATATAATTTGGCCTCTCCCTTTCTAGTTCTTGTACCATGTTTTCCAACATGTTTTTTCTTCCTTATGCTCACCTCCACATGGAAGGCAGTGAGTTGTTTTTTGTTTTGTTTTGTTTTGTTTTGCAGGGCAATGGGGGTTAAGTGACTTGCCCAGGGTCACATAGCTAGTAAGTGTAAAGTGTCTGAGGCCAGATTTGAACTCAGGTCCTCCTGAATCCAGGGCTGGTGCTTTATCCACTGTGCCACCTAGCTGCCCCTAGGCAGCAAGTTTTAAAGTATACGAAGATTTAATCAATATGGTCTCATTGAGTTCTTCATAGATATCTTTCTATCTCTTTGTTCTCTGAAGCTGATGCTGAAGCATTGTTGTTGTTCAGTGATTTCAGTCATATCCTACTCTTTGTGACCCTATTGGGGGTTTTCTTGGCAAAGATCCTGGAGTGGTTTGTCATTTCTTCTTCCAGCTCATTTTACAGATGAGAAAACTGAGGTAAACAGGGTGAAGTGATTTGCCTAGGGTCACACAGCTATGACGTGTCTGAAGCCAGATTTGAATTCAGGAAGATGTGTCTTCCAGAGTCCAGGCGCACTGCTCCCTTTATTACTGTACAACCTAACTGCCCCACATTGCAGCATAAACTATTCTATTGATGGTCCTTTTGCAAATTCTATACAAGATGACCAAATGTCTCATGAAATATTTCCACAATGACAATTCTCTCTCTCTCTCTCTCTCTTTTTTTTTTTGGTGGAGCAATGAGGGTTAAATGTCTTGCCCAGGGTCACACAGATAGTAAGTGTCAAGTGTCTGAGACCGCATTTGAACTCAGGTCCTCCTGAATCCAGGGCTTTATCCACTGTGCCACCTAGCTGCCCCAACAATTATCTCTTACAGCAATCATGTACTCTTAACCCTCAACAACTCTTGCATAAGCTGTTACAACTAAGGCCAGCCTTGTCTCCCTGTTTTGAGTTTCACCCCTCTCTGATCCATCCTCCACGTAGCTACCACCAAACAGATAGTCCTAAAACAGTGCTAAATAATCCCATTCCTTATCTTTGCAAAAATCTTCTGTGACTCTAGTCTAACTAGCAAAATTCTCAGTTTGGCCTTTAGAATCCTTCACAATCTACCTTTCCAGGATGATTTCATATTACTCCCCTTCATATTTAGAGATCCTGCAGCTACATTAAGTTTTACAGATGGCCTAGAAAATGTGGCCCTTACTTAAAAGAAATAAATATTGTGATAATATTAGGAAATAGATTGTTTGGAATTGGTTTCCCATTATAGACTTTCATGAACGCTAACTACCAGTGAGATTCATTTCAATAAAGATCCTAACCTAATTACAATTTTGGGAGGGATGAGGCAATGGGAATTAAGTGACCTGCCCACAGTCACCCAACCAGTAAATATCTGAGCTCTATTCACTAAACCTAATTACCATTTGGGAATGCTAGGAAATCCCTTTCTGGCTTCCCCTAAAAGCTATGCTCAAGTGCTTCAAGAAGAAGGCAAGCTGGGGCAGCTAGGTGGCGCAGTGGATAGAGCACCGTCCCTGGAGTCAGGAGGACCTGAGTTCGAATTTGGCCTCAGACACTTAACACTTACTAGCTGTGTGACCCTGGGCAAGTCACTTAACCCCAATTGCCTCACTTAAAAAAAAAAAAGAAGAAGAAGAAGAAGAAGGCAAGCCAGATACTTGGGATTTTAGCCTTAGGGAAAGTTTATGACCTTCCACTGAAGTCCTACTCTATCACCATGGAAGTGACTTAAGATTCTTGAAGGCTGCTGGGGGATGATGAGAGAAGAGAAACTATAGCAAGTGCTATCAAGTTGGAAAGGCTTCAGTTTGGAGCCTATTGATGTATGTCTTGGACTAGGTACAAAGAGACCTGGCTATTAGGTGACTCGTCGGGGCAATTCACAAAGACAGTATTTATATAGTACTGAAGGTTTCTGGGTCTCCATCAATGGGATAAGTACCCACTACAGTGAAAATCACAGATCCTTGAAGTATAAAGCTCATGATAAACTAGCTTTAAGTTCTGCTGTTTTCTATACCAGATCCAGCTGTGAACTTAACCTTCCACAAGCTTTAATCCTGACCTCAAGAGCCTTGAGTTTCAATAAGCCCTGAAGGACCAAGGGGCCTCAGAAGCCTTAGTCTTCTTCTATAGCTACTCACATATTTTCCTGCAGTTTGCTGGAATCTTGCTTAGTTCCCAGTTGGCTCATCAAATTCTTGATCTGAACAGCTGGGAAAAAAGAAAAAGAGAAATATTTTTAATGAGATGATGGGTAAAGGAAGAAACTGCATTCATCACAGATGCCCTATACTTCTCTTACTTATCTCTTCATACCTTCCCAATACTTACCTATGAGGAAGCATGTTGGGATCAAAACCTGGGAAAATCTATTCTATCCCAAAGTAACGACAAGGTAGCATATATTGTTGGACTATTTTTTTTCTGGAGTCCAACAGCACAAAACTGGTGGAACCCTTCCACGCTTCATCGTGGTGTCATGGTGTTTTTGCATTCTCCAAGGTTCTGTAAGTGAAGGATAAACCATGGCAGGCCCCACTCAAACTAAAATGGCTTTTTGGCTTTCCACTACAGGCCCATTTGACAGGCTGCTTGTCTGTCATCCAAGGACCAGTGCAGCTAACTTCAGGAGAGGCTCATCACTCAGTTGGCAACAGGATAATGAAATTTTTGCCACAGTAACTCTCAAAGACAATTTCCTGAGTTGTAGAGAGGTTGTAATCTGACAGATGGTACGGGAGTATCCATACCAACAAAAGCACGGATTCTGAAAAATGGCAGCATCTTAAAGTATAATATAGTGACGGCTGGCCAAGATATGAGAACAGTTGGAAAGAAAAATTTCTGCTCAGATCAATCACATTTATCTTCATGCTACGATACAACTCTAGATCATTGTTAAAAATTTGACTCAACTCCAGGTGGCTTAAAGGGCGATTTGTGGGAGTGGTTGGAGGAAAGCAGAATTGAATGCAACAAATTGAGCTATGTAGCACAATGGATAGTGCTGGTGGACCTAGAGTCAGGAAGGTTCAAATCCTGCCTCTGACACTTATTACCTATGTGACCCTGGGAAAGTCACTTATTCTGTCTGCCTTAATTTCCTCATTTGTAAAATTGGGATACTGATAGCATCTACCTACTAGAGCTGTTGTGAAGATCAAATAAGATAATACTTTAAAGTGCTTTGCTAACCTTAAATATAAATGCCATGAATATAAATATATGTATATATAAATGTATGAATTAAATTCAAAATGCTGCTGTTACAAATTCATTTTATAGTTCAATACCCTTCAAATTTATAGAATTTGGGGTCACCGTGCCACTGATTATGCCTGATGCTGTCATTGAGCTGAAGTGCCCAGATCCCTTCTGCCACCAAAACCAGGCTAATAAATATATATTAACAAACTATACTTTTCTATGGTCAAAGAAAATGTTACTTAGAAGAGTAACAACAGCTCCCTCTACAAAGTTCTACTTTGGAGGCCATGCTAGTAGTGCATGCAAGCTCTGACAGTTTCTATAATAAGCTGAAAAGTCTTTGAAGATGATCCCGTGGCCCAAGACCAAGACAGGCAAAAACAAGAACGATCATCACCACCAGCAGGCTAACCACCACCGATGAATTATTTGGCCGTTGTAACTCATGAAATAGGCAAAGGATAAAAAATGACTCTTGGTTCTGTGTGGCTTTTTTCCATTTCTGCAGTCAAGATGACAGAAAAGAACCAGTTGTTTTAAAGAGTCCATGATATTTCACTGCTGATGCTCAATGTTGAAATGTTTGTCCAATGACTGATTCCTTACTGGAGGAGTTCCCATGATCACATTGCCATCCTTGCTCTCAATGAAAGAATAAGGCTTACAGAAGCAAAGAGCAAGGACAGGGGCCAGAAAAAGGAGCTGATGAGATTGCTTTCATTGTGCTCCCAAAGGCATGAAGAACCAGACTTTCACAGGTCATTTGTTCATCACAGGTAGTACCCAGGATGAAGGAGAGAAACTAATAGAAGTTTGACAAGATATAAAGCAACATATACTTTGGTACTTGGTAAATTCAACTGAAGGAAGTAGTGGAAAATACTGTTCAAAATTAAGAAATGAAAGTGGTTTAGTAACTGATAATGCTACCTAAATGCAAATATAAACAAAACGGTACAGAAGATTCTTTATATAACCCTCTTTCCTTCCTTACCCAGTGAGCCATCCCTTGTAATAAAGATTAAAAGAGAAAGAAAAAAAAAATCAGTTTAGCAAAACTAGCCAACCTCAACCACAGCTTCCAGTAGATGCAAATTCTACCCATAGCCCCCCACTTCCACAACAAAAAGAGAGAGATACATTTTCTTAACTCTGGAGCCACACTGAGTTATCATAATCTCATTTGTTTCTTTTTGTTCTTTCCATCTACATTGTTGTAGAAATTGTGTATAGTTTTTTTTGGGGGGGGGCAATGGGGGTTAAGTGACTTGCCCAGGGTCACACAGCTACTAAGTGTCAAGTGTCTGAGGCCACATTTGAACTCAGGTCTTCCTGAATCCAGGGCTGGTGCTTTATCCACTGCGCCACCTAGCTTTCCCCATGTGTATACAGTTTCTTGGGTTCTGTTTGTTTCTTGAAAAATCAGTAATACGTCTTTTATGGCTTCTCTGAATTCTCCCTATTTATTATGTGGAGCAATTTTTCATATTGTTGATAGTTAACAATTCTTTTTTTTTTTTTTTTTAGTGAGGCAATTGGGGTTAAGTGACTTGCCCAGGGTCACATAGCTAGTAAGTGTTAAGTGTCTGAGGCCGGATTTGAACTCAGGAACTCCTGACTCCAGGTCCTGTGTTCTATCCACTGCGCCACCTAGCTGCCCCCACAATTCTTTTTAAAGTTGTTCGTATCCCAGGGGCTAGCTGTGTGACCCTGGGCAAGTCACTTAACCCCAATTGCCTCACCCCCCCAAAAAAAAGTTGTTCGTATCCCTTCACTAATTACATATTGGGAAATGGTTCGTAAGATTTTATTGAAATGAGACAGAGTAGACATACAGGTTGGTAGTTGTGAACATCTTTCTCAATCAACTTTTTTTTGGTAACAGTATCACCCATGATCACTAATAATATCTCCAATGACCCATTTAAGAGGGAATCTTCTCTTTGAGATATATTGAAAATTAATATATGAATAGGAATTAATTATAAATTAATAATAGGAGCAGTTGAACAAATGTGATAAAAATGTAATGAAATATTACTTTATCATAAGAAACAATGAATATGAAAGAGATTGGAAGATTTGTACAAACTGATAAACAGTGAAGTAAGGAGAACAAAGAAAATAATGCATATAATGACTACAATAAAGTCAATGAGATGAAGACAAAATTGAATACTATGTAATTGTATTGACTAATACTAGTCCCATGGAATGGATGAGGAAATGCACCTTTCTTCTTCTTCCAACCCTGCCTATAGGCAGCACCTGACCTGGAGTCAGGAAGACCTGAGTTCAATGGGACTTCAGATACTTATTAGCTGTGTAATTCTGGAAAAGCCACTTCACCTCTATGTGCCTCGTTTCCTCAACTATAAAATGGGAATAATAACAGTATTTACCTTCTAGGGCTGTTGGGAGGACTGAACGAGATACTATTTGTAAAACACTAGGCAAATTGCCAGGTACAGAGTAGAGCTTAACAAATGAATGTTTCCTTCCCTTCGCTAAAGAGTTGAAAGACTATGGGTCTGGTCACTGCTGTTTGTTGGTTTGGCTTAACTGCTTTTCTTTGCTACAAGGGAAGACTCCTAATTGGGGGTGTGAAGGGATACAGAGAGGAAGGAGTATACTTGGAAATGAATAGGATTAAAAATGTTTTTTTTAAAAAAGAGAAATAAATGACTGATTACACGTGACCAAAAACCAAAATCTCAAACTATGAGAATGGTCTATCCAGTGTAACGGTATCCTTGATGAAATCATAAGAAAGGTAAAATCATTTTTACCACAGAACACACCTTCAAAATCTCAGGTGATAGAGAAGTACAGAAAACATGATACCTAATGCTTTTTATTATTTGTTGGTTATGAAAAAGCAATGGACTTAAACAAAAAGCAGTCTCAAAGGCTCTCTTCCTCTAAGTGTCTTCTGTGACAGGTACAACCATGAAAATATAGAGGTCAATAAAGTGACCATTGAATGAGACATAAAATAGGACAGAGGCTCATCAAAGGGGTTCACTAGTACAATGGAGAATAATCTGGTCAGAATCCAAATAGGAGGGGGGTTTCTATAGATGGCAAGATTCTCTTGGTGTTCTTGTTTGACAACAACATTGTGCTGACTGACGGAAACCCTTTTCCATATCATGGGGCTTCTTCAATGAGGTCTATGGTCACTTTAAGGAGATCAGCCTAGCAATTTACACAGGAAAAAACCAAGTGAATGATGAATATAAATTGCCCAGATTATGATACCAAGTGGATAGGAAGCTCATTAGTACATAGAGCCTGGGCAGGCACTAGTGGAAAACAATTAGCCCCAAAATTGAATAGGAAAACCAGAATCAGCGGGAGCCCATATGAGAAACCGTGTAGTGCTTACAGTGAAACTGATATATGGCTTCAAGTTATTGAACACAACATGATTTTAGAAGAATCAAAATTACAGGTGTCGTAAAATGGTAATGGAAAGATTCATGGTGGGTGTATCATCAGCAATGACCTATATGCCAGAAGTGGCAAAAAGCATGTCAAGAACATTTTGTTTTGTTGTTCTGTCGTTTCAATCGTTTACACCTCTCCATGATCTCATTTGGGGTTTTCTTGGCAGAGATACTGGACTAGTTTGCCATTTCCTTCCCCAGCTCATTTTACAGATGAAGAAACTGAGGCAACCAGAGTTAAAGGACTTGCCCAGAGTCATATAGCTAGCGTCTGACTCTGAATCTAAACTTGGATCTTCCAGGCTCCAGACCCAATGTTCTATCCACTGTACCACCTAGCTGCCCACATTAAGAACATACATAACTCTAAAAAAGGAGGCATGTGCTCAATATAGCAAGGGATTTCAGACCAACAGCCCAAGTGCGGCTCTGATATCTGCAAAGTATTAAAGAAACAAAAGAGGGCTTCCAAAACACTGGACAAGAAAATCTGTTTAGTACTGATGGAAAGGTACAATCATCTCTAGAGTATGGAAAAGTGAAGAATGGTTACAAGCAGCACAGACAAGGGAGAAGTTATTCCACCCAGAGATAGCCACTGCTGCAGTCAAGCAAAGAGTGGCTGACCTTTCAATCAAAATCTTGAGATTTACAAAGTGCTTTCCTTGCAATTTCCCTCTGAGGTGTGTGAGGTTGTCCCCATTTTATAGATGGGGAGACTGGCAGTAGACTGAAGTCTGGACTTGGCATCAGGAAGATTAGGTTCAAATTCCACCCCTGACATATTCACTCCATTTGTCTGAACCACAGCTTCCTCATCAATAATAATGAGTAGGAGTTACACTTCACATGGTTGAATCTTCCCATCAAGAAAGCAGGCTTTCTTCAGAGACCAAGGAAGACATGTGACTAGGTCCACATGGTTTATAATAACTTAACATGTTGAGTACACTGGGATGCATGACTTTATTGTTTGGAGATTCTATAGAACTGGGAGAAGATGAAAACAATATTTAGCAACTCTGCATGTTCTCAGTAAGAACATCTGGGTATAGAGTTCTTTTTCATCTTGGGTTTTTCTAGATTCCTTTCTTGAAACTAGGGTAGGTTTAGATGATTTTGCTGTTCATTCAACGTTTTTAAATGCCTATCTGTACAAAGGATAATGCTAGGGTCTTTATGTAGAGAAGAATGCAGAGGATCCCTAACTAGTTGGGATGAAAGAACTCATCCTCCTTTGACATACATCATCCATCCATCCAACATTTATTAAGTGCCTACTATGTGCCAGAAGAGCAGAAAAGGAAGAGGTAGCTAGGTCAGGAAGGGTTTGAATGCCAGAGTATTTTGTATTTGCTCCTGAAGACAACAGGGACTCACTGCTATTTACTGAGTAGGGAGTTGACACAATCAGACTCTTGAGAAATAGCTAGAGTAAATACTTGCCCATATTAAGCCCCAAGAATGGACAAGACTTGATCAGAACCCAACTACTTAGAACCTTCAGTTGAGCGTGTCTCTTGCTATCTTTTCAGTTCTGACACATCTATGGTCCAGGCTTAACTGCTGTTTCTCACCCATGGAGCTCCATCTACCCTCTGCCATTCACAATGCCAGTAATGCTCTCCCATCTCACTTCTGCCTCTTAGAATCTCCGGCTCAGCTCAAGGGGTCCTCTTCTGTGAGAGGCCTTTCCTGTGTCCCCAGAAGCTAGTGACTCCCCTTCTAATGTGCATACATCTTGTAAACACCTATATATGTAGATGTTGCCTTGCCCATCAGAATGCAAGCTCTTTTAGGGAAAGAGTTGTTTCTGCTATTTTTAAAAATTTGCTAATTTTTTACGCTTTAATTTTTTTATTTAATTTTAATTTTGCTTTGGTACAGTGCTTAGCTTATAGTAAGCCCTAATAAAATGCTTGTTGATTGATTAATCTGCAGTAAATCAGAAAATTTTAAAAGTTACAAATATTCTCCACCCAACTGAAAGCCTTGGGCAGGATGTTTTACACTGGATTTACTTATTACAAGCTAATGGTCAGGACTTCCTGTTTAAAAAAAAAAAAAAGACAAACCTCCGATTATCAGAAATCAGATGATCCCAAACAATCCTGTGACAGGATTTCCTATTTTAAAAAAGCCCTGATAATCAGAAACCAGATGGTCCAAACCAAGTTCCTCAGTTGTGCTGCATTCCTTTTAGAGACATTTATGTGTATTTTGGGGATGAGGACATCTTAACTTCCTCTATCACCAACATCTCATTCAAAGCAAGAACTGGCTAAAATTTTTTGAAAGACTATAAGAATAAAATCACTAGGCAGTCTAACAACAGATTGATATATCAGTTTCATCATCTGTAAAATGAGATTAGATGATCTCTGAGAACATTTTCAGTTCTAACACCCTATGATTCCAACGAGGAGCTGTTCTAAAATGAATATATTTCCTATAATTCAACATCAGGGCTTCAGAGGATAACAGTCTCCAAATGAACTCTGATCCTTCCAAAACACAAAGTTCATTGATATGAAAGATAATGACATCAGGAGAGGAAAAACAGCTCTCCAGCATCTGAACCACCAGATGACTCAGTATCTTAAGAAAAAATTGAAGTACATTAGTCAGACTATGGAGACAAGAACATATGCGGTAATTATGACCCTGCAATTTCCCAAATATATGAGCATGGAAATTAAAATTGCATTTTCAGCTTCAAAAAACCTGCAATTAAAATTACTAGAAATAAAATTACCAGAAAAAAAAAAGATTTAACAATGTTACAACAACTGTAAACACCTTAAATGTGGATGTTGTCTGGCTTAAACGAAACTAGAAATGGGCAACATAGGCACAACGCTTCTGTTGATCCCGTTAAATGCAAAGGACAAGAAAAGAAATTTTGAGCATCATGGTTCGCAGAAGCATAATGCAGCGAGGGTTGTGGGACAGGGAAGCTTGGAAAGGTTTGGGATGTGTGAACTTAGCCGGGTGACAAATGAGCAAACAGCTATGGTATTCTTCATCTCCTAAGACATCTTACATTCTCTACAAGCTGCAAGAGAGGACAGGCACTTCAGCTAGAACTGCTGAAGGTGAAAAGTCAGAACAAGAGAAAAGTTGTTGTTGTTGTTTGTCCTTCATTCTCAAAGAAGGTCATGATATCAGGGTGATGTCATGACTTGCAATGAAATGGATTCAAGTGAGGGAGGGCTGTGCAAAGTTACCAGCCTCATTCTCCTCAGATCCATCTGGGTCCAGTGGCAAGATATATCACGACAACTGGAGATGGCCCCGGATATTTTAAGGCAATTGGAGGTAAGTGACTTGGCCAGGGTCACCCAGTCAATAATTGTCTTAGGTGAGATTTTAATCAGATCCTCCCAACTTCA
The DNA here is from genome assembly GCF_019393635.1 of Dromiciops gliroides. Lineage (NCBI taxonomy): Eukaryota > Metazoa > Chordata > Mammalia > Microbiotheria > Microbiotheriidae > Dromiciops > Dromiciops gliroides. Next base: position 604,698,188 of record NC_057863.1, read on the forward strand.
GAGCCAGTGCTCTATGCATTGTGCCACCTAGCTGTCCCTCACAAGAGAAAAGTAGAAGGATCCTGGGATGGTAGTTGGTAAGATGCTGGGGGGAAAAAAGAGTTCCCCATCCTCAAGTTTGTCTTAAGTGAGGAAAAATAAGTTCCACTCATTTGTCTGATTATTATAATATTAATAACAATACTGTTATTACTATAACATTTCTAGGCCTCTAATAGTGCTCATTAAGAAATGATAATGTTACTATCTGCCCACCTTCCCCAGTGAAAAGTAACTCTGGGTAATGTTTAAAATGGACTTTAGTCTAATAATTATACCTGCACAACTTGGTTTTACTATACTTTTAACCAAATACTGCCACTCTCAAGAAATTAAATATATAGTATCCAAATGAGCAAGGGATTTAAAAGTCAGAAGACCTAAGTTTGAGCCCCAGGTCTTTCACTTATTAGCTCTCTGATGTTGGCCAGTCCCTTAACCAAGCTGGGCCTCAATGTCAACATCTGTAAAATGGGGATATTTGTAATATACACTTCACACTGTAAAGCACTATATAAATAAGAGTTAGTAGTAGTTTATCATAACATCCTGTCCCTAAAGTCATCTTCCAGTGTCTCTCATCATGGGAAGGAGGTAATCCTGAGTTTTAAAATGCTAGGCTAGTAGAATACAAGCTCGGGGAAGTCTCTCTCTCTCTCTCTCTCTCTCTCTCTCTCTTTTTTTTTGGCAGGGCCACACAGCTAGTACGTGTCAAGTGTCTGAGGCCGTATTTGAACTCAGGTCCTCCTGAATCCAGGGCTGGTGTTTTATTCAATGTGCCACCTAGCTGCCCCAGGAAGTCTCTTAAATAAAAAAGTTTCAAGCAGAAACCCAAAAGTCATATGTTTGTTGTCCAAGGACCACTCCAAAGTTGTTTGGAGAGGTTTATTGCCCATGAACATGGATTTTTCTGTTACAGTAACTCCTGAGGACTATCTACTGAGTTGGGAGAGAGCTGTACTTCAATACTTTGTATTGAAATATACAAATCCCACAACAGGGCTGGGAAGTTAACTTGTATTAATTACAGCCATCTCTAAATACAAGTGCGAAAATCAACTACTGAGTTTAGCTGCTTTAGTCTTATTTGATTCACATAATTTCTATCCACCACATATTGCTTCTCGTTGTCTAAACATTAATTAAATGCAAAGCCAAGTTTGACACAGTTCTTTAAGCCTCAGCATGAGGTAGTAGAAACGGCACTGATCTCAGGATCAGAAGACTCAGGTTTGAGTCCAGGTTCCAGCATATACAAAGTGGAGATAATGCTCTATTTCCTCATGAGATTGTTGTGAGGAAAGTATGTTGCAAATCTTAAAGCATTATAAACATGTTGTTAATATTAAGATCAATTACTACTAACAAGGAATGAGGAATATAGCTCCAATCACTAAAACACATAAAAGTAATGAACCAACCTTTATGTACACAGATGATGCTACTTGACCTGGTGTCAGTAAGGTGTGTACTTTTAAGCTGTTTTGGTTTGGTTTTTTTGGTGGTTTTTCCCCCCACAAAGGGGGATAGGTTACATAATGAGGAAGTAAGACAGGCCACAAACAGGACACCTCTAGCATGACATATGATTTGGAGTTATTCACTAAACTTCTCTGTAAATGAAATTCATTTCAGCTAGTAAGACTGATCAAAATCAAATACTAACTGCTGCTGTCTAAAAGCTAGATTGATTAAGAAGAAATCTCTGAATCTTAAGCCAACAAGGCAGATTAATAAGGCAAGCTGTGCTCCTTGAATCTTAGGCTGCCAAGGGAAATTAATGAGACATGTTCAGCACCCTTCAGAAATAAACGAAAAACAAATCCATCACCTCCATAGGCTACCAGTTCTATGACTGTGAAATTCACTGAGTATTTGAAGTCATACAACCTTCACTTCACCTTAATTGACATGTAAGTTGGATTCCAACTGGTTCAGTACCATAGAGAATACAGAATTTAAAGCTAAACTATAACACTGAATCTGAACCGAACAGACCGTGAAGCAGAAGTAGGGTGGCTGTAGGGACAAAAACTAGGTGACGGATAACAGTAGGCAGCCCCCAGGACCAGACTCCAAGTCATGGCATCTAGGGACCCAGGAAAACAGCTTGTGGTGGCCAGAACCCTGGATTCGGAGTGGGAAAACCTGTCCTCCAAGTCCTGGCTGCTTCTGACACTGGGGGGGGGGGGGAGAAACTTTGGCCTCGCCCCTTCCCTGCTCCTGGGCCTCAGTTTCCCCACCTGTTAAATGAGGAGCTTGACCTGCCGATCAGTGAGGGGCGGTCGGCTCTAAAGGTAGAGAGATCAATCATTTAGTCCAGCCGGGAGGGAAAGCCTCCTCCAGGATTTCCTCAAGGGGGTACTCGGGGAAGGGGGGAGGGAGAAGGTAGAGAAGAAGGGGGCTTGGGGCGGCGCCTCCCCTGCAGGCAGGCTGGGCCCGGAGCTGATCACCCGGGCTCGGCCTTCAGCCCTTTCACGGCCACACCCATCGTAGTGGGGGCGCGGACAGGGGCCCAGGCCCGCCCCCATCCCCGGCCGCCCTCGGGGACCCGGCCTGGCAGCCTTCGGCCCCTACTCACTGGCGTGGCTGATTCTCTGGATATGGCCGCAGCAGGTATGGAAGATGCTGTCAAAGTCCCGGGGCTGGGGGCCCTGCGGGCCTGAGGGCCCCGCCGCCCGGTACATATCTAGGGGCCCGTACGACATGGCGAGGGCTGCCTGGCCGGGCCGGGGACGATCTGCACCGATCTCCAGCCGGATGGGGTCCCGCCGACCAGTGACAGAGAGGAGGAGGAGTAGGAGAAGGAGGGTAGATCTGGAGGGGACAGAGGGGGGAAGAGGAGGAGGAGGAGGAGGGCACTGTTGCGTGCGCACCCGAGCCTTGCGCTGCGCGCATGCGCCTACTGCGCTCCGCCCTCTCCGCCAGCCCACATGACGTGACGTAAGAACGTGTGTTGGGAGTGGATGCTGGGAGAGGTTTAGATTCTTCGTCTGTGGGGTTGTTGGGGACCCCGATTTTACTTTGCATCAGACAGAATTCCACAGAAAGGGTCCGTAGCATCCATCCAATCCTGTACCCCCTATCCCAGAGAGCCCCGTGTGGGTAGCACCCGCCCGATCCCCTCCCAGATGTAAACATCTGGTTTCCACTCCAGAAGTGATGACCTCATGTCCTCGGGGAGGGGCCCGGCATTCCTGTGGCACTGGGCGGGGAGGAAGCCCGGGGCTGAAGCGGCCAAGGGCGGCATTGTGAGTGGGAAGGAGCCGAATGGCTGAGGACCAGTCATCCCCTTGGCACTACAGTCAGGCAGGCGGAAATCCCTCCTCGGATGCCTGCTCAGTGTGTGACAGCGGGGCAGAGCACACTCCACCCCCACCTCAAGTTGTTCAGTCGTGGCCGACTCTCCGTGACCCCATTTGGGGTTTTCTCGGCAAAGATATTGGAGTGGTTTGCCATCTCCTCCAGCTCATTTCACAGATGAAGAAACTGAGGCAAATAGGGTGAAGTGACTTGGCCAGGGCCACACTAGCTGCTCCATAGACCCAGAATTGGACTCAGGAAGATGTCTTCTTGACTTCAGGCCCAGGATTCTGGGGACTCTACCACCTTGCTGCCCCCATAAACATACCTTATTAAATGATGGCCTCAGACGTATTGGCAGCCAAAGCAGCAGGCTTTGGCTAGCAGTTATAGATATGCTGTTCTTGATTATCATACGGTTTTCTTTCCTTCAACCAAGACCAAGCCATTCACATTATGGATAAAAAAGGCAACCACCTTGGTAGCCAAGGACTCGAATTCTACACGTGGATTAGGGATGGCATTGTTCCTTGGTGCTGCAACATGGGGAATGGGGAGGTCAGGTCCTGCAGCTTTAGCAAACAGGACTAAAGTCAGCATAGTCTAGCAGAAAGTGCTAGATTTGAAATCACAAGTCACCAACCTCTCTGAGCCTGTTTTCACGTATGTAAAATGGAGAGGTTGGATTAAGTGACCTTTAAGATTCCTTCAGTTCCAAATCTGTATTCAATGTACAGACTTACAGACCTTTGATGCTAGTGGGGAAGTTTGCTTCCCCGCCTTTGTTTGCCCTGTTCCAGATGCCTCAGATACACTAGCAAATTTGGATTTCAAAACTGGAAAGAAACTTAGAGGTCATCTAATCCCAGCAATTTTATCAAAAAATTTAGAGTATTTTTTTCTATTTTAAAGGAGTACATTTAACTCACAAGAGTAGAAATGACTTGCCCAAGGTCACAAAGTGCATTAATACCAAAGCTAGGACTAAAACCCAGATCACTTAATTCATTTATTATTCTGCCATGTTAATGGAACCAAGTATGCACTTTGAAAGAACCTGATATTAGAACAGGTTAACTATGAATATTGCAGGCCTCCCTGCCTTAAAATATATTCAAATGTATGCAAATGAGCTTACATAAGGTGATTTAGGAATGTTAATTAAGTTCACATTAAACTAGAAGTCCAAAGCCACAATGCCCATTTTACTCTGATATAATAATAGCTAGCATCTTTATACTTCATTTTAACATTTAAATTTTGTATTCCATAAAGCACCAGCCCTGGATTCAGGAGGACTTGTGTTCAAATGTGACCTCAGACACTTGACACTTACTAACTGTGCGACCCTGGGCAAGTCACTTAATTGCCTCACCACTCCTCCCCCAAAATTTGAGTTCCAAATTCCCTCCTTCCAGCCTTCCTCCACCCATTGAGAAGGCAAGTAATATGACATCAATTATACACATTAAGTCTTGCAAAACATTTCCACATTGCCAAGGTGCAAAAAACAAGAAGAAAAAGTAAGTGAAAAAATATGCATCAATCTGCACTCAGTTCACTTCTCTCACTAGAGGTGGATAGCATCTTTCATCATGAATCCTTTGGCATTCTCTCGGATCATTGGCTTGATTAGAGTAGCTAAGTCATTCATGGTTGATCATTGTTACAATATCCCTGTTATGGTGTACAGTGTTTTCCTGGTTCTTCTCACTTCACTTTAATAGCCAGCATTTACATGGCACTTTAGCGAAACACTTTATAGGTTTGTGAAATACTTTATAAGTATTCAATTATTTTATCCTTACAATGACCCTGGGAGGCAGGTGCTATTATTATCCTCATTTTACAGATGAGAAAATATCAGCGGCTGGATCTGAATTCAAGACTTCCTGATTCCAAGTACAACGCTATCTAATTTGGCACCCAACTAGATATAAGGAGAGAGGAGTAGGTATTAAGTCTCTCCCAGGGAAGGCCTCTCTCTTGTTTCTTCCCCTATTCACATTCTGTGTCTGGGCTCTCTGAATGCCTAAGAATCTTTGCAGAGCAGAAATAGTGATCCCAGTTTGCTGAGGTCTCATCTTCTACCCCAGGCCCAAGCAAACTCCATTCAACATTTACTAAGCTACTACAGTCCTATGAACTGTGCACTATGTAGAGCTAAGAAATAATCTAAAATCATGTGCATTCTGGACTATATTAAAGATAGGACCAATTTAAAGGTAAAGAAGACTGTCCTACATCCCCCAAAAGAGAAAAAAGACCTATTTGTACAAAAAAAAATATTTATAGGAGTGCTTTTTGTGGTTGCTAAGAATTGGAAATCAAAGGAATAGAATGGTATATGATAGTGATGGAATATTATTGTGCTATAAGAAATGACAAGTAGGATGATTTCAGGAAGGCCTGGAAAGACTTGTATGAACTGATGTATAGTGAAGTGAGCAGAACCAAGAGAACATTGTGCAGAGACAACAATACTGTTTGATGAACAACTGTGAATAACTTAACTATTCTCAGCAATACAATGATCCAAGACAATCCCAAAGGACTAATGATGAAGCAAGCATACTATCTACCTCCAAAGAAAGAACTGATATTGATTAAACACCAACTGAAGCACACTATTTTTCACTTTCACTTTTTTCTTTTATTTGTTTTCTTTATTTTAATTGACATTTTCTCAAACAAAATGGCTAATATGGTAATATTTTACATAATTGCATATGTATAACCCACATCTGATTGCTTACCACCTCAAGGAAGGGGAGGGGAGATAAGGAAGGAGGGATAAAATTTGGAACTCAAAACTATAAATAAAAATGTTTATTATTTAAAAACAAATAAATGAAAGGGAAAGCAAGAGTAGTAAAAAAAAAAGGATCATCAATATTCCAATGGAGGAAAAAAAGAAGACTGTCCTAATGGCAAGATAAAAGAGCATATTAGGAAAGATTTTTTTACAGTCTCACCAATGTATAACAATCTTTTTACTCATTTCTGATTGTTCCTCACAATGGTTTTTTCAAACCTCTCTCCTCTTATCAAATGGCATGGTCTCCTACTTTACTGAAGAGATTGAGGTCATTCATCCTAAGGTCTTACATTTCTCTCCTCCAAACCTAGAAGTATGGAGGAAAAATTCTTGTCTTCAAATCTGCTCCAGTATGACATAATTAAACAGTCCTTCATGCCAACACTAATTAATATGATCATATAGTCAGTGCAGAAAGAGACCTTAGAAGATGATCGAGGCCCACCCCCTCATTTTATAAATGAGTAAACTGAGGCTGAGGTTAAATGACTTATCTAGGGTCATATAACTATGATCTGAGGCAGGATTCAAACTCAGATCTTCCTGATTCCAGGTCTGTGCTACCCAGCTTCCTTAATTCACTCTTGTTAATAACTCTCAGCTCTCAGAGCCTTGCCCCACTGATCATCCCTCTTCTCATCTTCATTCTCTCCGTCTATTGGCAACCTCCCCACTACCTTAAAAAACAAACAAAACACCTTCTCTTGACCCTGCCAACCCATCAAGCTATCATCTTGTCTTTTCCCTTTCATGTTAAACTCCTAGAAAGTAGATTGCACGACATCTCTTAACCCCTTACAATCTGGCTTATAACCCATTAGTCTAATGTAATGGCTTTTTTTTTTTTTTTTGGCAGTGCAACGAGGGTTAAGTGACTTGCCCAGGGTCACACAGCTAGTGTCAAGTGTCTGAGGTTGGATTTGAACTCAAGTCCTCCTGAATCTAGGGCCAGTGCTCTATCCACTTCGCCACTTAGCTGCCCCCTGTAATGGCTCTTTAAAAAGTAAAAAATGACCTCTTAATATTCAGACATTTCAAACCGGATGTCCAGTAGACATCTTAAACTCAGTATGTCCAATACCAAATTCATTGTCTTTCCCTCTAAACTGTCTCCCCTTCCTGATTTCCCTATTACTATTATGTCAAGATAATTGTCATGGGGATAATGGGGTAGGGGGTTTGGGGTAGGGGCTGGGGTCCTTAGGAAATCCTCTTTAAAGAATTACATCCTCTTGCCCACAAAAGCAGTTAGAATAAAATGGTAGTTTATTTAGGGGCAAGGGAAGGGAGGGGAAGGGAAACCATGAAAGAAATCCCCAGACTTTTCATGGGGAGAGAGGCATGGCACAAAGCATGTGGCTTTGAGATACCAATCTCCTCGAGCAGGAGACTGGCAGGTACTTTTATAGGGAACTGATGGGGGTGACCATCTCACCACAGTGGAAAGTTCCTTTAGTGAGGGAGGGCCATCCCCCACTGGTGGTGGCTGGAGGAGTTGGGTGAGGGGTGGCTGCTGATCTCTCATGCCATCTCCTCAGAACACAAAAGAAGTAGCCGCACCTAATCTTATCGCCCCAGGGTTGAGGGAGACTAGAATGAAGGGTGGGGGTCCCCGAGCTAGCTCAGTTTGAACTGGTTCTGCTTATCTCTCTAGGTGTATCTGTCCTCTGGTTTAGTTTCTCAAGGAGAAGATTCTTTGATGTGCCCCAGAGAACTTCTGGGGTACTCTGGGCCCCATAACATAATGGAATGTGATAGATGAGATTTAGCAGATACTCAGGGGCCCACCTGGAGATTAATTTAAACTGATTGGATTGCATAAGGCGACTGACTTGAATGGATTACTGGCTGACTTCTAGTTAAGCACATCTGGCTGGTACTTAAGGGTACTTAAGAAAGCAAGGTTCTCAGAAGCTGAAAAAACTTTGAACTTTGAATTTGAATGACACTAGCCAATCAGCTTGAAGAACCTCCCATTTCTGGGAGGGGAACATGAAGCAGGAAGAAGACACTGGCCAGGCTGTTCACTCTCCTTTGGCTGGGAGACTTCCGTGTCGTGCCGGGGAATTTGAGAAGTGGGAGATTAGGAAGGCTAGGATTGCCAGGTTATAGGAAAACTGTTCTCAATCTTTCTCTTTCTTTTACTATTTTTCAATAAACCCTTAAAAAAACTAAACTCGTTTATCAGTGATTTTAGTCAGTTTTCCCCCAAAACTGGGGGGGGGGCAGATTAGAACCCACATTTAGAAATTTAAATTGTACACTATAGAGGGCAACACCATCCTCCTGTCCCAGAGGCTCACAACCTAAGAGTCATTGCCTTTACCCTCTCTCACCATCCCCCATATCCAAACTACTACCAAGTCCTTTTGATTTCATTTCTCCAATGAACCCCTTTCTTTCCTCTGACACTGCCCCCCCATCCCCCTCCCCCCAACTCGGGTGCAGACCTTTGTCACCTCATGCCTGGACTACTGAGATAACCTGCTGGTGGGTCTGCCTCCCTCCTTTCTCCCTACTCCAATCCATCCTCTGTTCAGCCACCAAAATTTTTATAAAGTAATAATATATAAGTATTTATGTACAATATAAATAATAACATCTAAGTAATTCTTATAAAGCACAGGTCTGATCATGTCACCTCCCCACTCGATAAACTGTAGAGGCTCCCTCTTGCCTCCAGGACCAAATACAAAACCCTGTTTGGCATTCAAAGCCCTTCCTAGCTTGGCCTCCTCCTACCTTACATCACATACACACCACACTCACATACACTATTTACTCTTTACTGCAGTTAACATGGACCTTCTGACTGTTCCACAATTAAGCCACTACATCTCTTGGCTCCAGACATTTTCTCCAGCTGTCCCACAGGCCTGCATTGTTCCTTCATCCCTGTGCACTGGCTTCTCTAGCTTCCTCTAAGTTATGATTTTTCCTCTTCTTCTGCTATAAATACAGGATTATGAGGGGCAGCTAGGTGGTGCAGTGGATAGAGTACTGGCCCTGGAGTCAGGAGTACCTGAGTTCAAATCCGGCCTTAGACACTTAACACTTACTAGCTGTGTGACGCTGGGCAAGTCACTTAACACCAACTGCCTCACTAAAAAACAAAAACAAAAACAAATACAGCCTCAGACACTTGACACATACTAGCTGTGTGACCCTGGGCAAGTTACTTAACCCCAATTGCCTCAACAAAAACAAACGAATGAATGAATGAATGAATGAATGAATAAATAAAGGCAGGATTATGTTCTTTAAATTCTTTTCATCTTTTTAAAAAGGTGGCTCAGGTGGGGCAGCTAGGTGGCACAGTGGATAGAGCACTGGCCCTGGATTCAGGAGGACCTGAGTTCAAATCTGGCCTCAGACACTTGACACTTAACTAGCTGTGTGATCTTGGGCAAGTCACTTAACCCCAACTGCCTCACCAAAAAACAAAAACAAAAACAAAACAAAAAAGGTGGCTCAGGGGCAGCTAGGTGGCACAGTGGATAGAGCACTGGCCCTGGATTCAGGAGGACCTGAGTTCAAATCCGACCTCAGACACTTAACACTTACTAGCTGTGTGACCCTGGGCAAGTCACTTAACCCCAATTGCACCTCACCAAAAAAAAAAAGAGTGTAAAAAGGTGGCTCTATTCCCACAACTCTCTTCCCCATGCCCAATTCCCTCTTCTCGTCTGTTACTGTCTCTTTGGGGTTTTGTTTATTTGTTCCACTTTTTTCTGATTTTACCCAGTTATGATTATGTATTTCTTCCCTCTCTTTTCTCCTCTCAGTTAATCAAGTTATCATCCTGTGGTCTCCTCCCCTTCAGCTAGTCCACTTCATTAGGTTTTGTTGTTGTTTTTTCATTTTTTGTGTGCCCTTTTCCAGAAAGGATTTCTCTCACTTCATTATCCAGCTCCACTTTCTGTTTAGTCTAGACCCTCATTACCTAATTCATGACCCCTGTAATCAAACTACTCTCTCTTTTCTTTGTATTCTTCATACAATCAAAGCTTCCCAGGTATCCATTCTAGGCTTAGATCTCTAGGCACTTTCTGCTTCTGCCAGGTTCCCTTTTCCCATTGCACCTCACTTTCAGAATGACAGTTATTGCAGGTGTCAGAGAAGACACTGCCTCATAGTAGTGTTCCTCCCCATTCCCAACTAATCTATACCCTTCTCTTGTTGACCTTCTCTCTCTCTCTCTCTCTCACACACACACACACACACACACACACACACACACACACACACACTTGCCTGAAAATCTCATCCTGTGTCCATGCTCTTCCATTCTTACAGGTGCTCCCAGGGATTCAAACCCTGCCCCCCCCCATAGGACAAGTAGACTTTTCAGGCACCAAATCCCCCAAACCTTTTTGATCCTCATTTTCCTTCACCGAGAGAAGCATCATGGAACTCCCTCATACTTCCAAAGCCCTCCTTCATCCCCCCCCTGCCCCCCCCCTCGACTTACAGTCTTTCCCTCCTCCTGCAGGCTCCTCTGAGACCACAGAGGTCACGTTCCCCTCTTTACTGGTCCTTGTTTTGACTCTGGCAACATGCATTCCTCCCTATCTTCCTGCTTCCTTTGCCCTCCCCCTTTTGTGTACCCTCCTATATTGTAATGTAGTCATACTAAAGAAGCATTCTCCTGTTACCAGGTTCTGTTCATGTCCCTTCTGCCTCTTCACTGTCACCATTACCAGATTTCTACCTTCACTTTATTCCATGTGGAAAGAAGTCATTTAGTGGTTTTTCTGTTGTCACTCTGTTGCTGTTGCTATCTGCATTTCCTGAATTCTGTTGTTGGGGTATTCAAGAAGCAAATAATCTCTTCAATTCTGGTTTTCTTTCTAAAAAATGTTTCACATTTGACACTTACTAGCTGTGTGACCTTGGGCACGTCACTTAACCCTCATTGCCCGCCCCCCAAAAAAGGTAGAGGAAACAAGGGGAATTTCTAAAAAATGTTTCAAACTCTTCTTTATGATTGAATGCCCATATTTTGTCCTGTATAGTTAAGCTCTTATATGTAGGGCAGGTCCCTCTGGGCTGGATCCTGAGCACCAGCATTCTTCAGAACACATTATTCCATTCCCTCCTACTTTTTCTGGTGGATGAGGAATAGTCTTGCATTCTTCAAACACCCTTTTGATTGTATGTGAAGATCTGTCTCCTCATGGGTTGCAGAACTTGTTTTTCAATTGAATTAATACATTTAACCAAAATGGGGATAATGATAGCTCTTACCCTCCAAGGTTGTTGTGAAAACCTTAAAGTAATATAAAATGCTACCTTCTAGCTACTACTACTACTAGGATTGCTCCCCATGTCTAGCACTCATTCCCTTCATCTTCACCTATCCATACCCTTCCCTTCTAGGCTCAGCTCAGGCATCACTACTTCTACAAAGCCTTCCTTTATCCCTCATCTGAACATTATCACTCCACCCTTATCACATTCTACTTCACCTTGTACTTATTCATGTTTTAATCCCACCAGCGGGCTATAGGATGGGGAATGTCATTTTTCTTCTGTATATCTCCAGCACAGTGCTTTGCATACATAGCAGGTATTTTATAAAACATCTGTTTAAAAAACTGGTTCTCCAGGATGGTTGCAGGCAGTCTTGCATGAATGCAGGGGAGGAATAAAGTAGATAACCTTTTAAAGAAAGTACCTTTTCCTTAGGACTATATATTCATATAATGACCAAACAAGAAATGAATAGAAAAAAACAACAATTGTATTTCAGTTGATATGAATTTTTTACACTCTTACATCTGTCAAAGTCTGTACAAACCAAACATTCCTGCATTTTAAAATTTCCATTATTACAAATATACAAAGAAACAATGGTGTTACTAAAAGTCACCTATCCAATTGCATGATAAAACAGCATTGTGATTTTAAAAACCAAAATTTCCAATCCAGTGGCCCCCTCCCTCCCTATTGAAATCTAAGGAAAGTTAGAAAATGTGTGAATTTATTTCATATTAAATGTCAAGACTTTTAAAAAAAGATTTAGTACAAAACTAAGTTTGTAATTTTATGGTTTCACACTTGATGTGACAATTTTGCAATCTTTAAGGTTTAAAAAACAGTATCTACCCCATTTTTTCCAACCTTTTCTTCAAACTCTGAGTAAATGTGTCTGAAAAGTATTGTCTCATCTTTATTTAAATGCTTTGATTCGAAAATGTACAAAACTAACAGTACTGCTGGTCCCCTTATTTGGAAGGGAACCTGGCATTTCAAATGACAGCAATGCATGGACAACACCCATAGTTTATTTATACCCCTTCTAAATAAGGCAAAGAGATCCACTCCCAGATCTGTTTTTACTAATTTTGTTAATTTGTGAAACTTTTGAGATGTCAACAGACCTGGAAATAGCTATAATATTAAGCCACCAGTGTACTCCATTCTTAACTGTAATACTCTGCTTCTAAGAAATACATGGAAGTTGAACTTATACCTATAATTGTGGTAGCTTAGACTCTTTTCTCTCTTACACACACACACACAGACACACACACTGCTGCTTGTAGACCGATGGATTAATGAGGTCAAAGTAACAGGTAACCTATAGGGTTTACCTAGTGTGTTTCATGGCCCAGATGGCAAACTCTCATCCCAGGTGGCTTTCTTCCAAATGTATGCTGGGGTGACAAAGGTGGGGCCTATTAAGAGCCTGCAAACAGAACTGCAAATCTATCTCCACTATGGAACAAACAGTCCCAAAGTGCACTAACTACTGAAGGTAAGTCAGTGTGTCATCTTGGACAACACGAAAACAGTTATGGCCAAGGGTAGACTATATACAAGAAAAACATCTTTCCATCTTATTTCCATCAAAACTTGGGGATGGTGTCTCTCTCTCTCTCTCTCTCTCTCTCTCTCTCTCTCTCTCTCTCTCTCTCTCTCTCTCACACACACACACACACACACACACACAGAGCAGCACTTCTCTCAATCTTTCCTTCTAACTCAAATACCCCATCCTGAGATGCTCATCTCACTATAGTTTGCAGCTTTTCCAATCCAGAATGTTCCTTGGCAATGACTTGATCTGACAACTGGTGTTAGGAAGGAAAGAGATTTAAAAAGCAAATAAGTGGCAGTGTGAAAGAATTCAAAATTAATTACATAAAATGATTAGGAAAGTGAAACTATCCAGTACAACCTGGACAAAACTTTCTGCCCTCATCTAAAGAGACAGACTTTTGAAATCACCATTCCCTTCTAAAATGTCTCCTCAGGTGCCCTTTTTTCAAGGGTCCTTAAAAAACAGTAACACACACACACACACACACACACACACACACACACACAAACACCGCCTAATGTAACACTTCTGAATCCAACTGTTTCACTCATCTTAACCATCAAAATTATGAAACAACAAGGCATGAAACCCGATGAAATCGACAGCCTTTTCTGTAGCCTAAATGGAGATCGGGTGGTTATTCCAATAATTATCATAGCTCTATCACAAAGAGAACTAGCTGGTCTGAGTATTCCCCTTTCTCAAGAAAAAGAGTTTTTGTTTTTTAAATAAATAAACCTCTGTCTTTATATAGTACAAAGTTCATAGTATACCTGGAAAAAAAAAGTATCCCCTGAAGCAGCAATTGTAATGGAGAGTGGAAACCTCCATTGTGTTAAGTCCTATTAGGGTGGCAGCTTCTGAGTTGGAAAGATGGCAGTGACAATATTTACCCAAACGCCAAACTATTTGCTCATGGGAATTAAAGGATGCAGGGATGGGGAAAAGAATTCTTTCTGCACAAAACACTGAGCAGTTACCACTATAGAAAACAAAAAGCAGTACAAAAAATAGTGCTATCCATTTAACCCTGACACCCTCCAGCATTCGATCCTAACACAACATACCAGGTGTTTCCACCTTGCCCACAGCCACAGTATAAAGAGGGACGACTGTCACAAAAAGGAGATTCCCAGGGAAGCTGACAGCTCCCAACACAGCCATGCCTCCAGCACCAGCCCAAGACTCCACCTTGCTGCTGCTCAAGAAGCTCCCGGGATATTTTTCATGGAGAAGTCATTGCTCCCGACTTCTCGGACTTTTTGCCTTTGGACAAAGCTGCTGCTTGCTTCAACAGCTCTCGGTTTTTGGCCTGGAAATACAGTGCAAGGACGAGGTTTTAACAGATGGAGACATATGACTTACATAGGACAGGAAAAGCTGCAAAGGTAGAGACACATGTAGGAAGAATAAGGAGGGGGGAGGGAGAACAGAGAGAGCAAAGAGGTGAAAAGCCACCAAAGAGCATGTGTGGCCCCTGAAGGGAATGAAGTCACCCTTGAGCCTCGTGACCACAAGGAATGCCATCATCCTGCTGCTCAAGGGGTTCTACATCCATGAACCATGGAGATTCTTCTGGTGAATACTTTATAATCGTGATATCTGAAATTATATTCAGCCCTAATGTGGCCAAAAAAGGTCCAAAGTTTTGAATATCATTATATTTCCTGAATGAATTAAATCTGAAAAGGTATAAGGGTAAAAGATACTTATAGATCTATATATGATTTAAGAAAACCACGAGAGAATAGTCTTCCAAGCACTTAATCCTTTAAAATATAGCCAGCTCAGGGGCAGCTAAGTGGTGCAGTGGATAAAGCATTGGCCCTGAATTCAGGAGGACCTGAGTTCAAATGCTGCCTCAGACACTTGACACTTACTAGCTGTGTGACCCTGGGCAAGTCACTTAACCCTAATTGCCTCACAAAAAAAGAAAAAGAAAACAAAAATATAGCCAGCTCTATATACATATTTCACCACATTAAAAAAACCCTGCATCACCTGTAACTGCTCTGTGACTTCTTTGTGGGTCTTCTCCATCTGATTCATCTTGGCTCTCATCTGAGACTCCTGGTACTGTAGATCAGCTTTCAGTTCAGTAATCTGAAAATAGACAGGGAATTTCTTTGCATTAAGGACCTGGATGACCTCTCAAAAAGATCATCTTTGAATCCAAGGGATCCCTCCACCTCAAGGTCCACCAACTAAATCATCTAAAAACCAATGAACTGGTTTTCCTTTTCTTAAAGATCTCTAGGAGATTACATCCATTCCCTAAGTAATATGTTCCTAACATAACAACCATCAGAAAATGTTCTGTGCCATATGGTTAGTACACAAAATCTAATCCATTCTTTAGTTTCCTTCAGACCAAATAATTCCAACTTCAACCTTTCCTCATGGAAGTAATTTTTCTACACTGCATTTCAGAACTATTCGATAAAACCTCTTCAATTGCTCCAAATTCTTCCCAGTGAGTGGTACTGACACAAAATGGAGGGCATAATTCACATAAATAATAGTGGGAAGAATACTTTGCTAGTACTTGCATTTAAAAGCCCTCTTACTTAGATTAAACTCTTTTATCACCCCTTTTAGCTCTTAAATCACTGATCCTAAGGTTCCTGACATTTTTTTCTGTTGGGTTCAGACATTTTCTATCTTCTATTTCAATAGTATTCTTCTGCTCTTTAAATATATTAACTTATACTTGTCCCTACTGATTTTCTGCTTTTTGCCCGTTTCTCTGATTTATGAGTCATTTTAAATTTTATTCCTAACTAGAAGCAG
The DNA here is from genome assembly GCF_019393635.1 of Dromiciops gliroides. Lineage (NCBI taxonomy): Eukaryota > Metazoa > Chordata > Mammalia > Microbiotheria > Microbiotheriidae > Dromiciops > Dromiciops gliroides. The sequence goes on from NC_057863.1 coordinate 604,713,964, forward strand.
TGTTGGGCCTATGAAAAGTTGATGTTATTGACAAGCTAGTAACCAACAACCCCAGCAAGTTCATCTAGATAATAAAGACAAAATAGCTGAACCAGCCTCTTTCTCTTGAAAATATATATACTTTGGTTTAAAATAGTTGTGAATATGTAGGCATAAAGAAGAACTAGATGAGTTAAAATTTCATGAAGTGAGAACCACTTTCTCCTATAACCTTCCAAATTGAGAAGCTGATTCCAAGACTTATATAAACTGATGCAAAGTGAAATGAGCAGAACAAGAACATTGTACACAGTAACAACAGCATTGTTTGATGATCAGCTGTGATAAATTTAGCTCTTCTCAGCAATACAATGATCCAAGACAATTATAAAGGACTCATGATGGAAAATGCTCTCCACATCCAGAGAAAGAACTTATGGACTCTGAGTGCAGATAGAAGCAGACTATTTTCACTCTGTTTCTTTTTCTTCTGTTTCTTCTTTCACAGCTATGACTGACATGGAAATGTTTTATGTAATTGCACATATATAACCTATATCAAATTGCTTACCATTTTAGGAAAAGTGGAGGGGAGGGATGGACAGAAATTTGGAACTCAAAATTTTGTAAAAGTGAATGCTGGGGCAGCTAGGTGGCGCAGTGGATAGAGCACCGGCCCTGGAATCAGGAGTACCTGAGTTCAAATCCGGCCTCAGATGCTTGATACTTACTTACTAGCTGTGTGACCCTGGGCAAGTCACTTAACCCCAATTGCCTCACCAAAAAAAAAAAAAAAAAAAAATCCAAAAAAGTGAATGCTAGGGGGCAGCTAGGTGGGGCAGTGGAGTCAGGAGGACCTGAGTTCAAATCCAGCCTCAGACACTTAACACTTACTAGCTGTGTGACCCTGGGCAAGTCACTTAATCCCAATTGCCTCACTTAAAAAAAAAAGTGAATGCTAGAAAATTATCTATACATGTAATTGGGAAAAATACTATTACGAAAAGAAGCTGATTCTAAATATCACACAAGAGTGAATTATCAGGAAAACGATGGAACAAAAGAGAGAGCAGAATTTTTACAGGACTAAAATATGGACACCTTTCACATGATGCCTATCTAAAGAATAACCTTCCTATCCTCCAAGGTATCTTATATCACATATACATATTACACACACACACACACACACACACACGTCTGAACCAAAAATTATACCTTCTTCTCTTTCTCTAATATCATCTGATCCTTCTGATGAAGCATCTTCTTAAGTGTGGCCACTTCTTCCTTTAGTTGGGCGATGATGACAAAGTGATCAGTGCCTGGGGAGTCCAGAGCTAAGTCTGGTGAAAAGCTGCTTTTAAAAAAGAGGGAGAGCAAGAGATTAGATGAATTTTCTGTCTACTCTGTTTGTGGTCCCTGGAGCCAGGCTCTGGTTAAGGTCATTGAATAACTACATCTGAACCATTCCAACAACGCACCTGCAATAACTCAGTCTTTTCATTCACATTTAGTACTCACATAATGCCTCAGTGGCACTAAGAAGATTTTATCTTTGAGCTATTTTAAAGATCTTGCCGGCTTAACATGTTAAAATTTTATTATTTTATTCTGAATGGAATATCAGACTCGTTCCCTGAACAAATTACAATTTGGAGGACTTTGCATTCACTTCTCAGAGTCTCCCTTCAGATGAAATCTTTCTGCACTTTAGAATAGAAAGTTATGATTTGGTAGAACTGTTGAGCAGCTGCATTCCAACCCAGAGGCAATCCCATCTTACAGCCATAAATGAAGAGAGACTTGATTAGGAGAGAAGCCAGGTTTCCCCAAACCTAAGGAATTTAAGTAATTTAGCATTAAAGAGCTTTAACCATCTGGCTACTGTTTGATTCTCTCAGTAAGAAATTTCCATGACTGTCAGACGCAAGAGAAAAAACGGGGAGCAGTGATAAAACCCTAGGACCCCCTGCTGGTGTTTCTCCCTGGGTTCCAGAAGAACGCCATTTTAACAAAGTGGCAGTGAACTAAGTGTGTTGGACTCCTGACCTTGCTAATACTACCTGTGTGCCCTGAAGCTCCCTGGGTTTTAGTGTAAGATACTGGGGGAGGGGGGAGGTTAGACTAAATCCCCTTAATGTCCTTTCCAGGTCTATATCTATGAAGAGAGGGATCTATTTCCCGAATTCTCTCCATATAGAGAATTCCCAAACAAAACTCTGACTTCTCCTAATTAGCCTTGAACTGGGATTAGTAAATTCAGTGACATGAACTCAGTGACATTAAAGCACATGCTCGAATGCAGGTGGTTTCTACCCATGCAAAAAAACAAAACCAAACCTGGAGACAGAGGTAGCTAAGATTCAAGAAGGGGTGAGCAGAAGCAGAACAGTCACTCCTTGTTACAAACACATGGTGAGGCAAAGGGAAAAGACCGAGGGGGCCAAAGAGTAGTCCTTGATGCTTATGGGGAAGTACAGCTGGGACCCAGTGGCTAACCTGCAATACCTCCTCCCAAGGATGCAGAGCTAAGAGAGTGTGGTGCAATATGGGAGGATCCGGCCCAGCCACTTGGCCTTGTACCCTCAGGAGTAGCCTTGCTTTTAGGAGAGAAGGCCCTCCCCTCTAAGGAGAGCTTACAAAAAGAATCTACAGCTGAAGAAGACAAAACAAGTAAAAGCGATGAAATAGTTCAAAATTATGTTGGTGACCTGGGCTAGGGGAACTGCAGGACCTAGGACTATCCTAGACATCGAGCAAGAGGACACTGTGTCTGAAGAGAATACCTTCAGGTTAGAGTACTTCTACCCTTTGCTGCTAAATAGGGCATGCCCACCAGCCCTTCAAGCCAGTCCAATCTTATCATGGCTCAATCAATGGCAATCCTAGCAGCACTAAACACCAACCATCCTGCCGAATGAACAGGTATACTCAGCACAGAAGCTTCTCAGGGAGGCCCCCAGTATCAACATGCACATATGTGGCATACACAGAAGAGAATTAAGTGGAAGCTTCTTACTAGAGTTTAGTCAAGCTCCATAATCCCATAGAAGGGCTGAGCACCAGGGAGCTGAAGGTCAGTCCTGATTGCAAAACTCGCTCGCACTGAACAAGAAACTCAACCTCCCGACCATGATGAGCATAGCTAACATTTGTAAGAGTACTTTAAGGTTTTACAAAGTGCATTAAACAAAGCTGCTAGCTCTCTGTGTAAACAGATCATAAGCCATTCATAGCTTCTCATCACATTCAAGTTTATCAACAGCCCCATTGTAGATGAGGAAAGAAGCCACAAAAAAGTGGTTCAATGATCAGCCTTCAACTGATAATCAATCAACAAAGACTTATTAAGCACCTAGTCTATGTCCACCACTGTGCCAGGCATGGAATTGAATCCAGGTCTTCTGGTTCCAAGTCCAGACTCTTTACACTAACCCAGATGAATAGAGAGACAGAAGGAAAAAAGAAGAATCAAATGAAAGGAAGGTTGAATTCATCAAAACCTCAGCCATGTTTCAGAGGAAAGATTCAAAGTAAGTTGCAGAGGCTAGAAGAGGGTGAGGAGGAGAAATTATGGGGATAAGTGGTCTTTTTATTTTATTTTATAAAGTCAGCCCCAAGGCTGGCTACCAAACACTGACAGAATGCTATCCGTTGAGACTGTTCTGACTTAAGAAAGTTAGATAAATGTGATTAAAAACAACTGCTGTTGGGGCGGCTAGGTGGCGCAGTGGATAAAGCACCGGCCCTGGATTCAGGAGTTCCTGAGTTCAAATCTGGCCTCAGACACTTGACACTTACTGGCTGTGTGACCTTGGGCAAGTCACTTAACCCCCATTGCCCCACCAAAAAAAAAAAAAAAAGAAAAAGAAAAACAACTGCTGTATTTGTTTCCTAGAGAAAATAGTAGTAAGGAAATATGAGGGTTTTCCCCTCCAAATTTGATACTTTTTGTTACAATTTCAACAAGGCAAAATCTGCAAGGAGGAGTGAAAGGAGGCAGTAAAGGAGGAAATCTGATAGGAGGTTGGAAAAGCAAAATGAAAGGCCAAGAAATCCTGAGAATGTGAAATTTCTGGTTAATTTAATTAAACAAATAATGTGGGTTACACAAAGTCAAGCTATTAGATAAGGGAAATGTAAAGTTTGGAGAAATTCATGAAAAAGAAGAGACAGAAAGTGGGAAGTTTAAGAAACTTGCAGAAGACAAATGAATACCAAAAATCAAAGGAATGAAATATAAGGATAGGGGTGTGTGAATTTTTAAAAAGTCAGAACAGCCAAGGAGGGAATGTGTTATCAATGCACTGAAAATTAAGGAATTGTAGGGTGGTTGTAACAGTTGTTTAGAAATGATAGTGACTAGAATAGTTAGTTATCTATAGCAGAAGAGCTCAATAAATGCATTGATTTGACTGTCATTGTTAAAGAATAGTCAGAGAGAGTACTTTTTTAAAAAAAAGAAAATGGGAAGCAGAAAGTAGTCCAAAGGGACTGAAGAGGAATGCATAAGAAAAACTGATTTTCACTTATGTTTAAGCTTTAAAATTTTCTGCTAAAAAGAAAAAAATTAGTTAGCTAGAAAAGAAATGCATAAAGAATTATAATAGAGAAATATCAGAATCTGTATGTTTTAAAAAACAATGTATATGTCTATGCATTTCCAAAATCTATTTTTAATAAAAACTATGAGAATGTGAATAGCTCTTTAGAAAAAAAGCTTCTATGTAAAATCTAAAATAGTTACTACTTATCCCTTAGTTCAGAGTGGACCTGTTATTGTGCAGGACATTCTGAAATTTGAGGTTTCCAAGATTAAGTCATACTGCTCACTAGGCAGGACAGTGTCCCACTATAGAAAAGCAGCCACCTTCGGTAATTCTTTTATAACATGAACAGTAGCCAGACTAGAAAGGCAATATTTCAGCCCTAGCTGTGAGCAGATTCCAAAGTAAGGCAAAAAAAAAAAAAAAAAAGGAATCCAAGAAACCCAAATGACAGAGAATCAATCACTTTACAGTAAGCTGGACTTTTTTTTTTACCAGGTAATTTAGCCTTATGCCAGGGTGAGTAATGATCTAACCTAAGTGGCAGATAAGTTCTTCAGAAGGCCCTGGCCTTGGCCTCACTGCCTGCCTTTAGCAGCCTTCTCTTTAAATCCTGTAGTCATCGATGCTCACACCTTCAAATCTTTCCTTGAAGGCCCGACCACGCAAGCTGGAGGTGATGGGAAACAACCTGCACTAGCCCAGGGTCTTTGGGGCTTCTCAGGAACACTGAATCTGACTGGAAAGAAGAAATTCCTTACAACTCATTCCCCCACTCAATTTGCACATTTAAATTAGGCTTTTTTCAACAAGTAGATTCAAGAAGTCCAGAATCAACAGGACCAGCTATCAGAAGAGCCGCTATGAGGGACTTGAAATAAGTTGAAATGATGACTAATGAATGATAAGTGAATTAAAAAGACCTTCTATCCCACTAAAATCAATAAAAGCCAGCCCTGGAGAGCCTGCACGATGATCTGCTCCCGATTTCAGTCTACTCTGGAGGGAGATCCTTCAGGGGGACACTTTCCAGAACGGAGATAATTCCAAGGATTTAGGGGAAGAGCATGTCAGGTGATCTCACTTCAGGATGCCAGTGCCTGGAGGAACAGGATAATGGTTGGCACCAAGACTCTGTTGGGAAGCAGCCCACTGCACCAACACGGACGGGGCACTCTGGATATTAGGACAAAGCAGCTCGTAAGAGGAAGGAACGCTGAGAAGGAGAGAGGAAAGCGAGGAATAAAAATATGCATTTATACAAGTTTAAAATTAAATATATAGCTATATATCTATATCCATCTCATGCTTTCCTTATACAGCTTCTGAATTGGTCACAGAAAGGTCTCACCTTTTCTTTCTGAACAGAAGGAAGACAACATGGACTGAACCAGCCTTCATATCTAAAATCTATTTTCACTCTAACTTGCCTGCTCTGACTATGAGACTAACAAAATACATATACCAGGGTGTGCTCCCAGTATAGTCCACAATGACAAAGTGGCCCACAGTTGTTGTCAACTTAGAACTATTACTGCTACTGTGAAAGGCTATGCCTGATGGACTACAGGATTGTTAAAATTGCTAGAAATCCACTGAGGAGAACAGAACCATAGACAAATATCAACAAATGTAAGCAGTGATACAAGCACCTGTGTCTAGCAGCAAAACATTATGAAACATGCTCCTCTTATAGAAACTGCATATGCATCTCATGTCACACACACACACACACAAACACACAAAGCTAGCTCACCTGTCTCCATTAGCTGTGATAGCATCAAACTTAGATTTCTTCTTTGGAATTTCATTCTGAATTGAAGATGTGGACAGTGTTTTTTGGCTTTTAAACAACAACAACAAAAATGGAATACATTAGAAACAGATCAACAAAATGTTAAATGAAGTTTTATTACCAAATGTGACTACCACAAAAGGCCCAGGTTATAGCTATGTAATGTGATAACTCATTTTCATATTATTTAAGTGAATCATGCAAACAAATTACTTTTCAATTACGGATCCTGGTTCCTAGGTGGCTGAACAGCTAAAACAGCACCTTACATTTACATGGTTCTTTATAGTTTAAAATAACAATAACTCACATTCCTACTTTAGCTCTAACAAAGCACTTTACCTGAAATGACCTGTGAAATAGGTAGTGTAGGTACTGTTATCTCCATTTTGCATATAAAGAAGAGAGACTGAGAAGGATCAAGTGACTTGGCCAGAATCATCCTGACCAGCAAAACAGCAGAACCAGAACCCAGACCTAGTTCTTTAGTCTCCAAGGTCAGTGTTCTTTACAGCACATCATGCTGTCCCCGAACAAACAACCTCAACATCAAGCTTCTGAGTTGCATTCACAGCCATAAAACCCAGGTCAATAGAAACTTGATCTTACTTTAACCTACTAGACGCTGAGGCCCATGGAAGTGTTAAAAACTGCTGCCCTGAGACCTGTGGGGTTCACCCCTACTCTGTTTCTGAAAGCATCAAAAGCTGAAATACAGCTCAAACCTATCTCTGGCTTCCACTTCGTTTAATCATATCCATATATTAAGACAATCAAAACTGCCAGAGTGTAAAGGAGCAAACTTTGGACCAAAAAGCAGAAATGAAGCCCAGTCCTATTTCTAGCTCCACATATTATCCCTGGGAATTAAAAGCTAGCTAGAGGGTATAGTCTCACATAACCCTAAATCATGGCATAAAGCAGTGGTGTGTGGTGGTGATGGAATAGTATTGCGCTCTAAGAAATAACAAGCAGGATGATTTCAGAAACGCCTGGAAAGGCTTGTATGAACTGATATATAGTGAAGTGAGCAGAACCGGGAGAACGTTGTGCACAGAGGCAGCAATACTGTTTGATGAAGAACCGTGAACAACTTAACTATTCTCAGCAATACAATGATCCAAAACAATCCCAAAGAACTAATGATGAAGCATACTATCCACATCCAAAGAAAGAACTGATATTGATTGAACACAGATGAAAAGCATGCAATTTTTCACTTTATTTTTTTCATTCCCCCCCCTTTTATTAGAGTTTTCTTGTACAATATGACTGATATGGTAATGTTTTACATAATTGCACATATATAGCCTTTTTTTAAAAGTGAGACAATTGGGGTTAAGTGACTTGCCCAGGGTCACACAGCTAGTGTTATGTGTCTGAGGCTGGATTTGAACTCAGGTCCTCCTGACTCCAGGGCCAGTGCTCTATCCACTGCGCCACCTAGCTGCCCCATCATATATAACCTTTAACTAACTGCTTACTGCCTCAGAGATGGGGGGAGAGGAGGGAGGGAAGGAGGGATAGAATTTGGAACTCAAAACTTTAAACAAAAATGTTTATTATAAAAAAAATAGTCTCAGCCTAACTTCTTGTCTGCTATCTTCCATGGCCTCACTACAGTTAATTCCAACAATTCATTTTCTTAGACTGCTTTAGATGCCAGGAGATGGTGTGGAACAGTGGGAAGAATACTGCATCAAGGGACCTGGTGAGTTCCAAGCCCAGCTCAGCCACTGACTGTGTGACCAAGCCATTACCTACTTCACTTGGCCCCTATTTCTTTGTTCATGAAAGGCTTTTATTTATTATCTGAGAACCTTGCCTAACAGAACTCCTTACTCAGTCCTTCCCATAACATGCTAGATATTCTGAAAAGGAGTCTGTGATCACAGTTACAACAGGACCTCTGACTGGTTTTCCAAGTGAAAAGTCTGGAATGTGGTTTAGACATTTACCTAAATGAGGAGTAAAATCAAGCATTTGCACTCATGCATGCGCTCTCTCTTTTTGCAGGACGATAATGGTTAAGTGACTTGCCCAGGGTCACACAGCTAGTAAGTGTCAAATGTCTGAGGTTGGATTTGAACTCAGGTCCTCCTGAATCCAGGGCTGGTGCTTTATCCACTGAGCCACCTAGCTGCCCTGAAAACCAAGCTCTCTTGCCCCAAAAAACAAAATAAAAATTCCCCCATAAAGAGTGATTGGCTTGGGGGGCGGCTAGCTGGCGCAGTGGATAAAGCACCGGCCCTGGATTCAGGAGTACCTGAGTTCAAATCCGGCCTCAGACACTTGACACTTAACTGGCTGTGTGACCCTGGGCAAGTCACTTAACGCCCATTGCCCCGCAAAAACAAAACAAAACAAAAAAAAAAGAGTGATTGGCTTGGCTACAACCAGGAGATAACCCTATTCATTCAGGGGTCTTAAAAATATTCCATGTGATGATCATGGAAACTTCATAAACACTTCCTTAAAGCATCACACAAAATATGGCAGTAAAACCTGACCTCATGTGGAACGTACTCTTGTTCCTCTGAAATGTATTGCCTGCATTAGGCAATCTGATAAATGAGCTTCTTCTATGAGAAAACTACAGAGGCAAAAATACAAAGAATTATGCAAAACAGCAACTCTATACATCTAAGGTGCTGAGCGTGCAGTCTGAGTCTCCAGTGAGAAAGCTGGTGGCGGTGACCACAGGCCTCTCTGCCTTACCTGTTAAAATGACTCCCGGAGCTCAGCCGGCTGTACTGCTCCTTCTCTTGGTGGCCTGCTCGGGACGAGCTACTCAGGTGCTTTCGCTGCTCTCTGGCTTTCTGTAGGACTCGCTTGTATGATAATGTACACAGCCAACACAGTAACTTCCCATCCACCTGTAAGACCGAGACAAATGAAAATGGAGATGCTTGCGTCCCTTTTTCTCCCCAACTCAGAATTCACAGGCCAGTGCCAAAATCTTCCAAAAGACACGGGGCGTGGGGGCTGGGGGGTGGAGAAGAGCATGAATTCAGTGACCAGCACCTTCAAAACAGAGGGCTTAGTATGAAGAAACAGGACGAGAGTGATGCTGCTTCGCCCCAGATGGCAAACAGAACAAGGAGCAATGGGACTAAGCTGTGAAGAGACAAATTTCTCTTGATTTAAGGAAAAGCTTCTTAACATTCTGAGCTATCCAAATATGGAATGGGCAGCCTTCACAGTGAATGAATTCCCTACCACAGGGGTCTCCTAACCAATGCTGGACAATCAATTGTTAAACATGACAGAGGGGGATTTTTATTCCAAGTACACTTAGACTAGGTTAGGAAGTCCATGGATAAATTTCAGGGAGGGGTCATAAACTTGGGCACTAATCTTTGGTTTCCTCTTGTTTTGCACATTTAAAAACATTTTTCTAAGAAGGGATCTCTAGGTTTCATCAGACTGCCAAAAAGGATCAGTGACACAAAACAGGCTAATTCTAGACTGGATGGGTCCTGAGGTCCCTCCGAAATTCTGTGAAATTCTGTGATGCTAATAAGGAAGTCAAAGAAGGGAGTGGGGAGGAGAAAAGACGAAGGGGTGAAATGTAGTCCATTCAGCTCTTTCAATATCTTTGATGCGTCACAGTGGTAAATGGGCTAAGTTTACAAAATGAAAACTGTCCCATGAGCAAAGTATAAAAGAGAGGAATCATCCCATAGTAAGAAATCTAACGCCTTCCCTCCTATATGAAGGGGAAAGGGGAGCATGATCATAAGAAATGTCTAAACTTCAGAACAGCACCAAAAAAACAATGCTCAACAAAGCCTTAAAAAGATGAATCCTTAAATGCAGCATAAGTGTAGGAAACACATACCATTAGACTTGTACCAAAATGAAAACCAAAGATCAGCTTTTCATTTTATATCTAGTCTAGATCTCATTAAGTACTTTTCTTATGCTCCATCTAAAAACCTATGTGACGCAGTGGAAAGAGCCCAGGCCATAAGTCATGATGCTAGGGGTTCAGTTCTTTAATTCTGCCACTTACTAGCTATGTCACTGTAGGTGAGTCATTTGACTTTTTCTCATCATCTGCCCTACCTCAAGGGATTATGAGAGCAAAATGAGATAATGAAAGTGAAAGGGCTTTGCACACAATAAAATTATATATAAAAATAATAGCTAGTATTTGATGGCATTTTAAGCTATCGTTGGGATTGTCCCATCAGTCCATTAAGTATACCTATATTATACTTTTAGCAATGGAAAAAAAAAAGATCTGATTTCTCAAAATGTTAGCCTGAAGGTGTGATTTTTAAATTTATAATTATAATGACCAAGCTTGGCCATAAGAAGAGCTTGGTCATTATAATTATACAGCTTCTTTGTTCTTTCCATTTCCACTGTTATCGTGTATATTCTCTTCCTGGATCTGCTTACTTTCCTCAGCATCAGTTCAGCATGTTTGTTGAATTACATTGTGCTACTGTAAAGGTGAAGTTTCCCAGAGAAAGCCTCATTTTTTTAAAATAAATCTACTGAAAGAATGAAATATTTTTTAAAAATCTATCTTCCCTTCCAATTTATTAATAAAGAGAGCCTACACTCCACTAAAGTAGTACCTAGTAAATTTCCAATTACCCATCAAGGAAAAACAAGACAGATGATCCTATGCGTGAACTTGAAAAAACCCCATGTCATCAAATTTAACTACGGTCTCAGAAAATTGGCAAAAATATTAAATGATATATCCTATAAAACTTGATAATTCTGGATAATGATTATTATTCTTGAGTTATTTTCTTTAACAAAAGCATATTGGGGGAAAAAAACTCACCTTCTTTCTGTCATCTTTCCTGTCAAAGGCACACTGTTGTTTGCACTGTTCACAAGAGTATGGTGGTCCATACTTCTTCTCTGAGTTTGTACAGCGCTGACATTTATTGCCAATAAACGCTGCAATAATGTTGCAATACTGACAAGGCTTGGGCTTAAAGAGAAGAGCAAAGGGTTAGATAAAAGCTTAGTCTGACAGCCACAATAAAAATAAACATGTGTTGCTTTTTACACAGGAATGGTGGGTTTCAGTTTGGCCTGCTCTCATCCACTTTTAGGCTGTTGTGGATGCCCCCACCAAGGCTGGCCAATCCTCCACCTAATGAAGTCTTTCTCTTATTTCAGAGTCCAGTTCAGTTATCACCACTTCCATATCTTGGTCCTTCATCTACAAGTGATCCCTCAGTTTCTTGAATTTCTCAGGCTACTCTGACCTCTTCTACACATGTAAATTGTTTTTAATGTTTGTTTGACTGACTGTCTCACTTCACTAGGAGATCATAAGTGTCTGAAAAGCACAGACTGTTATTTTCCATCTTTATATCACCAACACTTTAGCAGTATCTTTGCATGTAATAAGCACTTATGATATTTGTCCAATTGAAAAAAAAATATGTCCACTTTTCTGTTCAATGATGTACTTCAAAGTGCTAAAAAGAAATCAACAGAACCAGTCCTTTGTAGAAAGCAACAAATCCTTCCACATTTCTGAAAAAACATCTTTTGTTTTGAGGTGCCCCCAAATCCTGTGTGTTTATAGTTCAAAATTGAACTAAAGCTCGTAAGATGAAATAAATTTAACCATCTAATACACAAGGCAGTTGATTCCCCTGGTTCCTACTTTTCAAAGAGCTGTTCTGGATAGGCTTAAAGTTTGTAGCATGCAAATTGTAAAGTAGCTCACAAACACAGAGAAGCATGGGAAGACTTCTAAGAACTTAGGCAAAATGAGGTCGGTCAAGCAAAGCCAGGAAAAAGAGATTCTGTACACAATGACTAAAACAATAAAAATGTAAAGAATAATAACAACAAAACCATGCAAACACTGTATGATTATAATAACCACATGTGGCCCTGAAGAAGAGCTGAGGAAATGTACCTCTCTCCCTTCTTGGCAGAGGCCACTGACATGGGTAGTGGAAAACTGTAGCCCCTGGCCGACTCAGGTGGCAAGCTGGCCAGCCTGACTGAACTGATCTCTTCCCTCTCTCTTTTTTTTTTTTTTAAATTCTTTTTTTTACATGAGATGGCCTTCCTAGGGGAAGATCTATTTGGGAATATAAAAAAAAGATATCACTAAAGCACTTTGTAAAAGTTAATTCTTGAGGGAAGTCCACTTACCGTTCCATACAACTTTACATTCTGAGCACATTTCTTGCATATTGTATTGGTTTTACTGTCAAGGAAAAACACATAATGGTCTTCATAAAGAAAAACTGTTTTGCCTAGAAAAATGATCAATCCATAAAGACTAGGAAATTGCCTTTTAAGAAGTATTTTAGTGATAATAATATTCACATCAACTCAAAATATTACTGTCTGGTCAGTGACTCTGTCAATGCTATGCCACCTACAGATTATAGGGATGTGAAAATAAATCATTTAATAAAATTATTTCAGGTAGAGGCTACCCTTTCATTTTTGTCAAGTAGGGATAATGGGGGGGGGGCAGGGGAAAAGATGTCAATCAGGAATTTGGCAGATAAGGTGACTTTGTTATTTAGTTGTTGCTGATATTCCCAAAGTACCAGAAGTATAACTGGTAACTTCTGTTATAAACTGGATCAATAAAAAATATGAAATCAGAACTGGAAGGTCTACAAGTGAATTCACTTGTAGTGAATTACTGGAAGGGAGAAAAATCCTCAATAAACAACAACGAATTTTGAGATCTGAAATTAAGATATATTAGGAGAAGTATGTGGGACAAATTTAGGAGGCTTTATTCAGTGCTGTTTCATGTTTTCCTTCATGAGCAAAGGCAAAAAAAATCACAAATGTGAAAATTAGTGAAGCTATAACTTAATATTTGTCTATAATTTGTGCATTAGTTTGTTTTCCATAAAAATATAACCTCATGAAAAAAGTAAGTGTTCCCTCATTCTCTTTTTGAAATTCTAAGGGCCATAATACAAATCAAATAAATGTGCCTATGAGCTAATGATCCAGGTTTGCAAAAATGATCAGCTCCCCTCCTAGGCCCATTCACTTTAGGGAAGTTTCTGCCTAATGTGACATTCAGTTGGAAATGATATTCAGAACAATCCCATGGCTCTAAGAGAATATAAAAATATTAACACTTCAATATATTTTAAAATTTTATGACTAAGTATTTTCCTAGGCTAACTGCAAAAAGAAATACCATAGAGCTTTAGAGTGATTTGAAGGAAGGAAGGAGGGAGGGAGGAAAGGAAGGAAGGAAGGGAAGAAAAGAAAAGGAAGAAAGGGAAACCTAAACAAAAGTGAAAAAATTACTAGTATAAAATATCTTCCAGAGCAATTATCATCTATTTCTGGAGTAAAAATTAACCTATAAGAATCCAAATGAGAGTCTTGCACTGCTATACTACCAATGCCTCTTCTTTGTATGTTGCTTTGAGGTTTATCAGGAGTTTTGCTAACATCTGTACCAGATAGGTAGTGAAAATCATTGATCATCCTCATTTTATAGATAAGGAAACAAAGGAAGAGCTGAAGGGACCCAAGGTCACACATTTAGTAAGTGTGGGTGTTAGGTATCTTCTGACACCTAAATTATCACTATTCCCCTGTAAGGAATTGTGATTTGGGGTTTCTATGACCCCATCTTTGCTTCATTATGGTCAGACTGAAAAGATGTAATCTTGAAAAGCCTAAGAGAAGATAGGTGTGTACTTGAAGAGATTATAGAACAAACAAAAGGAACTCTGATCATATTTGTCATGTATATTAGGTGGGACTGAATAACACAAAGAACATTTATTGAGTCAAAGTATCCAACTAAGTACCTAAGCCCCACCTAGGAGTTCCCCCACATAGGCCTGACCAAATTACAATGGGGACAGTCCAGGGGCTATGTTGAACCAATTGGAGACTCAGCATGGCTAAGAACCTCCCTTCCTGTGGGAGAGGCAGGAAGGGGGAGAGGAGAGAGAGCTCTGGGAGGAACGGGGAAGAAAGGGAGAGGGAGAGAGGGAGAGAGGGAGAGAGGGAGAGGGAGAGAGAGAGAGGGAGACAGAGAGAGAGGGGGGGGGGAGAGGGGGAGAGGGGGAGAGGGGGAGAGGGGGAGAGGGAGAGAGGGAGAGAGGGAGAGAGGGAGAGAGGGAGAGAGAGAGGAGCTAGTGGTGGTGGTTGACCTTCGGACCAGGAGACACTGCACAGCTGATTCTCCTTGGAAATACAGATTCCAGGTGGTGGTGAGCTGGAAGCAAGTTTAGGGTTTGAGTCAGTTTTTGTTCCAGGGAAGCTGTTCTGAGTAGCTGAGGAAGCAGAGCTTATTCAAGGTACCTGGAGGCCTTTTTACTCTAGAGATTTAGATTTTAACCATCTGGGAAGTGGGTCATATTTTTCCCTTTCTCATTGTCCCTAGCTCTATTAACTTCACTTGTGTTGTAAATTTTGTTCCCATTAATAAAACCTGATTTGTTTGTGGAAAAGAGGCTGTTAATCTCCTTTCTTATCAGTCTGAGAGAAATAACTAAAGAAAAGGCAGTTTGGAAGAAACTCTGAACCTAGAGGTCTCCCATTATTTCCTGAACCCCAATATTATGTCGAGCTGCCCAATTAACTCTCCCCATACTGAATTTGACCCATACAGATGGGGAGCCAGCCAGGAGTTAACGAACCCAGTGGATCTCTTTAACCCCTCCCACTGCCTCTCTCATTTAGCCAATCTCCCTTACTTTTAAAACCTCTGGGGAAAAAAAAACCCTCTGAAAGCCTTACCTCAAGTACTAGCACTTATCTTGCTGGTCAGAGAAAAGCCAGTCCATTTTAAACTGTACCATGATTGAATATTTTTCTTATCTCATGCCTTTTCTCATTGGAGTATTTTGGGGCTACATTATATCCTGGTTCAAATGGATGACCTACTCAGTATTTCTTCATAGTCTTACGTGTTTTCTCCTCATCTATATAGTATGAAACCTTTGGAATAATAGAGTGGGAGAGCCTGTCCCCCTCACCAAGCACATGTTTAATATTACTGGAAGCACTATAACTAAATTTGAACCTTACTACGGTAGTATAATCATAGCTCTAGTGACTGTAAATTTTATTCTCTCTGTTATCAATATTGTAACATGGCATTTTCTCATAAAAAGCTGGAAAGAGAGAAAAGAGTCTGATCATAATGAAGCAAAGATGGGGTCATAGAAACCCCAAATCACAATTAATTCCTTATACCCCATTACTTCTTGCTGGCAAAGGTAAATCTGTTCATTCAAACGGCTTTTTAATTACACATAAGTCTATCACCAAAACTCTGTTTATTCCCATTATGTTCAAAATTATTAGTTTGCACGTGTTGACATTTGGAAAACATGGGGGGGAGGAGAAGGACCCTCTGCTAAGTGCAACAAGAATCCTGACCCAAAGGCTGAATGCTGAGCTTCTGTGTGAATTAGTCAATGGGCCTCACTGGGAAGGCTCATTTGCATGGGAGGGCAATCTAGACTGTCAGTGTTGCTTCCAGTAAATTGTCAGATTATATACATTTATGGCTTCTTCCACATATTTCTTAATGAGGTGATGTAAGTGAAGTAGGAATACAAGTTTCACATGTGGTCAGAGACAATAATTCTGTATTTAGAACAAGACTACCATGTTTCCAAAAGTATATGAGTTTCTGCTATGTAATACTGAGGTACAGAAAGGGCTCAATTGAATATTATTTTAAAAAGCTAAGTTATAATAATGAAGTGGGCAGGGGCTAAAACAAAATAAGCAGCATGAGTAAGAAATTAAGCATTTTTCAGAAGAGCACAGTGGTTTCTTGTAGGGGGAAATGTGTTTATGAAAAAGATAAGAGAAAAACCACTATCAATGGAAACTTTACCTTTCCTGCTGGAATTCAGTCCGACAATAGGTGCATTTAACAATAGGATGTGCAATCCGACACTCCTGTAACAAAATACAATTGTTAAAGTTGGGTGTTAAAAATACTTATTAACGGAGGCCACACAATATGCTGGAAAGAATCCTAGACACTATTTGTGTAACTGGCAAGTCATTTGCTCTTCCCCTCAGTCTGATCGCCTACAAAATGAAGAGGACAACCTGTGAGATTCCTTTCCATTTTCAAGAGATCATACAGGATAAAAAGAGAAGAGCACAGGATTTGGAGCCGGGGAATCTCTAAGGGCAATAATCCAAAATGCATACATACACCTATTTCTTGGGACCCAAATAAATATTATGAGACCACACATGACACTCAAGTATCAAAGTTCTCCAGATAGCTAATAAACAGTGGCAGTAGGAAGATACCCTAATTTCATCAGTAATATGTAAAAAACTCACTGCCAACATAGGAAAGACAGATTATTATTTACTTTAGAATATTTAATGAGTTACGGCTCCAGAAATAGTCACCCAGATACATGGTGACTTGTAAATATGATGTCACTTCTCTATGCCCAATTCACCTGAAAACTGTGGACAATGCCACTTGATAGGAAATCAGATATCTTGGTATTAAGATTAAAAGAGATGAAGCAATTTACTAAGTACTACAGGATTTAGCGCTGGAAGGGACATTATAGATTATTTAGGCCATGCCAGTCTCTTCATTTAACAGTTAAGGAAACTGAGGTACTAAAGGGTTAATAAGTAGCCAAACTGGGGCAGCTAGATGGCGCAGTGGATAGAGCACCGGCCCTGGATTCAGGAGTACCTGAGTTCAAATCTGACCTCAGACACTTAACACTTACTAGCTGTGTGACCCTGGGCAAGTCACTTAACCCCAATTGCCTCACTAAAAAAACAAAACAAAACAAGTAGCCAAACTCACCTAGGTATTAAGCAGTAAAGATTCAAATCTAATTCCTCGGCTCCCAAATTCAGTGTTTTCCCCACTACACCACTTATGCCAGAAAGCAGCCATGAAATAGGACAGAATGCTAATTTTGAGGCTGAAAACCTTTTGACTTCTTTTTTGGCCAAAAACCTATTTACGTTGCCTCTAGGACGAACACTACTGGGGATGCTTTTTTGAATTCCTATTAACAGCAGCTTTGATAATAATAAATAGCTGATAGGGATACAAGTGCTTTAAGGTTTACCAAGCACTTTATTCATCTTTCTGGGGTGAGGCAGAAGCTATTTTTATTCCCGAATTATAGGGAAGAAAACAAAGGTTCGGTGTCCCGCAGCTTGGAAAGCTTTTCTCGACTCCAAGTCGGCTATCTATTTAAACCTGGCTGAAGCTCTTAGGCATCATCCAACTCTTCCCACTGGACCACGACCCCTTCCCCTCAGAAAAAGGGTGATTCCTGCCCCTCCCTTGGGCAGCAGAGGGGTGAGAGATGAGCGCGCAGAACTTGCGATCAGGAAGACCACTTCCTAGCTGGGTGAGCCCCGACAAGTCCCTCCACCTGTCTGGGTCTCAGTTTCCCCATGGGTACAGTGAGGGAGTTGGCCTCCACCCCTTCCAGCTCTATCCACGCAGACGGTCCTCGGACGCCAGCTGTTGGGCCCCGGGGAAGAGGTCGAGGTGGGCGGGTGCCCCTTTTCCCTGACCCTGGCGTGGAACCAGCCCCGGGCCGTTGCTAAGCACCGGAGGAAGCCTCGGGCAGGCGGGCCTTCTGGGCCCTCCAGGCAGCCCCGCGGGAGCTCGGCCAGGCGGAAGCTGGGCCGGGGTGTCCCCACCCTTTGTTTCCGCCCCTCTCCCCGCTCCCCTCGGCGCCGGGCGCGACTGGCAGCTCCGCAGGCCCCCGCCGCTACCCCTAACGCGGGCTGCTAACGGCCACCGCCCCCTTGCGGCCGTCCCGCCCCGGCCCGGCCCGGCCATCCCGCCGCCCGCCGCCGCCGCTGCTAGTCACCTTGCACAGCTGCTGCCCCTGGGACAGCGCCTCGAAGGGGAAGCGCTGGTGGCATTTAGTGCAGGCGTAGAGTGCCGCCATGTCCTCCTCCGGGTCTCAACCCCCGGCCGCTCTCGGAGCTTGCCCCGCCTCAGGCTTCGCTTCTCCCCCTGACAGATTCAACCCCAACCTGTAGCCACCGGAGGAGGCGGTGGCACCAGCGGGGAGGGGCAGGGCGGGGCGGTGGCGCTTCCCGCTCACTCATTGGCCGGACCCGACGTCTATCTCAAGAGGAGAGGCGGAGCCCGGAAGCTTGGGACGTTCCGATTGAGTGGACCAGACAGACGCCATGGGTGACGCAACGAAACCGCGGTTATGTAAAAGCCAGGGTCACGCGGGCGGGCAGTCTAGAGAGGCGGGGTCCACCGTGGAGGGTTTCGCTTTTCTCCTAGAGCTTTTGGTGTCTGGGTCGCGCCTACACCCTTTTCATTGCCTTCTTTTCTGCCCGCCCACTCCTCGCAGTTGTCACCCACCCCTTACGGTGGGGGTGGAGGGAAAACAAACAAACAACAACAACAACAACAACAACAACAACAAAAAAACCCAACCCGCAAGTCTCGCGAGAGACTTCTGCCCTGGCTCCCAGGGATGTTGAGATGCACTCCGCGAGTGCCGAATCTCCTTTAAGGAAAGGGGAGGGGCCTGATGGGAGGAGTAAAGATGAGAGCGACAGGGTGGGGCCTGGGAAGGAGCGGGGAGGGGTGCAGCAGCACGGTGGGGGGGGGTGGGTGGAGGTAGCTAGAGGGCGGGGTGACTTGTGGGGCGGAGCCAGAGTCCAGACAGGTGAGAGGAGGAGCAGCCGCAGCATCCTTACTAGCGAATCTGTGGCCTGATTCTGGAGACAGGTGGCAGATAGCTCGGGGTTTGAAATTTGTGGGGTAGGTGAAGGGTATTTGAGGAAAGGTAAGCCCCCAACTCAGTGGGACTGGAATTAGAAGGGAACGAAAGGAAAGGAAGAGAATGAAAATGATGCCATCTTGTTCTACTCCATATGAGGGAGAGGGTCCTCAACAGAGAGGAGAGTTCTGAGAGGGAGACACCCCCCCCCAGAAATGGGAAAAGGAGGAATCATGAATAAAGGCTATCTTAGAGGGAGCCCTCCCATAAGGAAAAAGAACTCTTAAGAATGATCCCGGTGGGGCAGCTAGGTGGTGCAGTGGACAGAGCACCAGCCCTGGAGTCAGCAGTACCTGAGTTCAAATCCGGCCTCAGACACTTAACTCAGACACACTAGCTGTGTGACCCTGGGCAAGTCACTTAACCCCAATTGCCTCACTTAAAAAAAAAAAAGAAGAGTGATCCCGGGAAGCTAGGTGGCACAGTGGATAAAGCACCGACCTTGGATTCAGGAGGACCTGAGTACAAATATGACCTCAGACACTTGACACTTACTAGCTGTGTGACCCTGGGCAAGTCACTTAACCCTCATTGTCCCTCAAAAATTAAAAAAAAAAAAAGTGATCCCATTCCATCCAGACTCCTCCAACAGATTGCCCCTTCTGTCATTATTCCCAGGCTATCACTTATTTTCAATCTCTCCCTATTGATTCACTCTCTATTGCCCACATCTCTCCTCCATCCTCAAAAAATGTTCGCCCTTTATAGCTAAACCCCAATAGGTGTCTCCACTTTTTCTCCTCTCACTCTCTTCTTAACCCCTTGCAGTCTGGCTTCTGACCTTATCATTCCACTGATATGCCAAAGTTACCAGTGATCTCTTATTTGCCAAATTCAATGGCCTTTTCTCAGTCCTCATTCTCCTTGACCTCTCTGCTGTCCCTGACCCTATTGATCACTCTCTCCTCCTTGAGACTCTTCTCTCTAGGTTTTTGGGACACCACTCTCTTTTGGTTTTCCTCCTACCTCTCTGACTACTCCTTAGTCTCCTTTGCTGGATCCTCTTCCAGATTATTCCCTCCAGCCATAGGTGTTCCTCAAGGATGTGTCCTAGACTCTCTTCTCCTCCTATATTTCTTGATGATCTCATCAGCTCCCATGGATTTAATTACCATATTTATACTGATGATTCTCAAATCTACCTTTCCTTTCCTAATCTCTCTCTCTTGACTTCCAATCTCACATATGTAACTACCTTTCAAATATCTCCATGTCCATGTCCAGTACACATCTGAAACCAAAACAGAACTCATTATCTTTCTTCCTAAACTCCTCCCCTGACCCCAACCTTCTGTATTACAATAAAGGGCAACTAACTGTATTACTAATAAAGGACTGGCATCCTCCCAGTTCTTCAGGTTTGAAACCTGAGTCATCCTGGATTCCTCACTATCTCTCACCCCTCATTTCCATTTATTTATTTTTTGTGTGCAGGGCAGTGAGGGTTAAGTGACTTGCCCAGTGTCACACAGCTAGTAAGTGTCAAGTGTCTGAGGTTGGATTTGAACTCAGGTCTTCCTGAATCCAGGGCTGGTGCTTTATCCACTGTGCCACCTAGGTGCTCTCACCCCTCATTTCCAAGCTATTGCCAAGACCTGTCAATTTCTTTTTTGCAATTTCTTGAATATATCCCCTTCTCTCTGGACACTGCCACCACTCTAGCACAGGTCTTATCACCTCATGCCTTGATTACTATAATAGGTTGCTTTTGGGTCTGCCTGCCTCAAGTCTCTCCTCGCTGCAATCTAGTCTCCATTCTGCCACTAAAGTAATTTTCCTAAAACACAAGTCTGATCATGTCACCCCTCCCCCAAATAAACTCCAGTGGCTCCCTATCGCCTCTAGAGGCAAATAAGAAATGCTCTGTTTGTCACTCAAAGCCCCTTCATAACCTCATCTCCTACCTTGCCAGTCTTCTTACACCTTACTCCCTAACACATACTCTTCGATACAATGACACTGGCTTCCTGGCTGTTCATGAACAAGACAATCTATCTCTAGGCTCCAGGCTGTCTCTCATGCCTGGAATGCTCTCCCTCTTCCACTCAGACTACTGACCTCCCTGGCTTCCTGTTAAGTTCCAACTAAAATCTCACTTTCTATAGAAAGTCTTCCCTATTCCTTTTTTTTTTTTTTTTTTGCGGGGCAATGAGGGTTACATGACTTGCCCAGGGTTACACAGCTAGTAAGTGTCAAGTGTTTGAGGCCTGATTTGAACTCAGGTCCTCCTGAATCCAAGGCTGGTGCTTTATCCACTGCGCCACCTAGCTGCCCCTCCCTATTCCCTCTTAATTCCAGTGACTTCCCTCTATTAATTATTTCTTATTTATCCTGTATATAGCTTGCTTTGTATGTGTATGTATATACATATACATATTTGTGCCTATGTATGTATGCATGCTATAGAAATGTAACCAAGAAAAGTGTTAAGAAGTGTAGATTCCTGAGGAATTCCACCAAAGACTTTCCAAGTTGACATCAGATCATTGATGACTACTCGATGGGTCTGGTGAATTAACCAGTTTTGAATCCACCTAATTGTGCAAATGTCTAGGCCACATCTCTCCATTTTATCCACAAGAATTGTCTGACAGATTTTTGTCAAGCACCTTACTTACTAAAAGGTAGGTAAACATCTTCTGGAGAATTCCCATAATCTAACAATATGGTAACCCTCTTAAAAAATAAAAAGCATGAGGTTGACTCTGGTTAGATGCAGTCACTCTCCTGCTCAAGAAGTTGATGCAACACAAAATATACACTTCTCTATTTGACATTCTTCACAATTTGGCTCCAATCTGTTTTTGTGGAATAATTTTATGTGACTGCCCCTTGTGTACTCTACATTCCAACCCAACTGGCCTTCATGATGTTTCCCATACATGACATCTCATCAGTACCCTCCATGATATTGCACAAGCTGCCCTCAAGTATGGAATTCTCTCCCTCCTTACATCTTCCCCTCAGAATCCCTTGTTGTTGTTCTTCAATCAGTCATGTCCTACTCTCCAAGACCCCATTTGGGGTTTTCCTGGCAAAGAGACCAGAGTGGTTTATCATTTCCTTCTCTTTTTACAGATGAGGAAACTGAGGCAAACGACTTGCCCAGGTTCATACAACTAGTAAGTATCTGAGGCCAGATTTGAATTCAGGAAGATGAGTCTACTCGATTCCAAGTTCAGAGCTCTATCCACTGTGTCACCTAGCTGCTGAGTTAGAATCCCTAGCTTCCTTCAAAGTTCACCTCATGTACCACTTTCCACACAAGACCTTTACTGATCCCCCCCCAGTTTTTAGTGTTCCTCCACCCCCAAAATTACTTTTCAATTTTTCTTTATATTTCCAGGATGCAGCACAGCACTAGAATCATAGTAAACCTTTAATAAATGCCTGTCGGCTTGAAATTAATTGAATTTACCACGTCCTGTTGTTGAGGAAACTGTGTTAGTTCTTTATGATCCCTGCCTTTTTTTTTTGTTTTGTTTTGTGGAGCAATGAGGGTTAAGTGACTTGCCCAGGGTCACAAAGCTCGTAAGTGTCAAGTGTCTGAAGCCGGATTTGAACTCAGGTCCTCTTGAATCCAGGTACAGTGCTTTATCCACTGTGCCATCTAGCTGCCCAATTTTTTTTTTTTAGCATATTCATTAAGTATCCCTTTCCTTATACATTCAAAATGTTTTCTAAGAATGGAAGTCAAGCTTAATGGCTTGGGGTTTGCAGAAGTCATTCCTTCCCCTCCCCCCTTTTAAATGAAGAACTAAGATATTTGCTCTTCAGTTTTCAAGCACCTTTCTCATTCTCTGTGAACTTTCTGAGATCATTAACAGAAGCTTAGCAACCATATCCAACATTGCATTCAGGATGATGATGTGAAGTAGTTTATGAGGTAATTTGACCTTAACAAAAGTCTGTTAAATAATTGAATTGAGCTGCAAATCTGCTATGCAGAGTTGTAAGGAACCTGCTTGGTAAGCTTTTAAGTTATGTCAGTGAAGCACCTAGGTATCTCTGTCCCCCACACATGGGCTCCCAGAAACCCCCAGGTTGGAGGCTCTTTTTGGCTCAGCATCAAACCACAGCTCTGCCCCCTCCATGTGTTTATTTTTTACCAGGCCAACCAGAGAGCCCATTAGTTCAAAAGAAAAGGCATTTAATATAATAGAATGGCATGACAAATGACAAGAAATATCTGCCCCCCCCTTTCTCTTCTCCCTCAACTTGAAATCCACATATATCATTAGTGGACAAGGGCCACACTCTCGAACAGATTTACCACATCATCACAGGGCAAGGAAAACATGGAACCAGATACACATCTGGGAGGTAACTTCCCAACTTGGCATTCATAGTTTTACAAATTGGGTTGCTAAGGGGTTGACTACAGTCACAAGATTCAAAGGTATTCTGTGGGTCCATAAAATTATAGTTCAGGAGCCCCTACCAGTGTGTTTCCCTGTCACAGTCGGCCAATAGACACAATTAGCTCAAAGTAAAATCTAATATAGCATAGAGAGAACAGTAGCTATAAAACACTGCTCTCCATAAACCTGGGAGCACTCTCCCCAGATGCAACTCCTACAGAAAGAGTGGGCATTTACTTACTCTGGTAGTGAAATGCTTGTAGGGGACACATAGCCAAGGTAATTCATGCCTCCAGGAATACCAGGCCCCAGTGTCCCTCCTCTTCTGGTGCACTCTTGCTGCTTTACCCTGGACACAGCATCTTTGTTGGATGGATCAGTTCAGCTGGACTCCCTGGACTAGCTCCTCTCAGCTCAGATCTTTACTATCAGCATTAGTCTTAACTTGAATCCTGCCATAGTCAGCCAGAAGTCATGCTTCTTGAAGTTGCTTCCTACCCCGACTCTGACTATAATCCCTGCCAAGTGCACTGGGCACATCCCACTGGGGTGAGCATCTCTGCTGCAAGGTGCCATGGTCAAGGATGAAAACAATTCCCGCTCTCCAACCCCCAAATGCTGTCTGGTAAAGGCTTAGGGCTCTCACTTAACACATCTGCTCCTGTCCTTGAACACACCTTGAACTACTTCTAGGGCTGGCAGGATTAGCTTTTAAAATTTTTTTTATTTTGGGGGGGCAGGGCAATGAGGATTAAGTGACTTGCCCAGGGTCACATAGCTAGTAAGTGTCAAGTGCCTGAGGTCAGATTTGAACTCAGGTCCTCCTGAATCCAGGGCCGGTGCTTTTATCCACTTTACCACCTAGCTGTCCCCAGGTTTAGCTTTTTCAACCCCATCTGGGACACCTACAATCTTCAGCCAGCTACAGTTCAATCAGAGATGCCTTTTCAAACTTTGTAAGGGATAACAGTGTGGCTGCCCTTAACTGGCATGTTCACACTTTATCATCTGTTCCTTTCAGTCCTTTCACTAGTCCTACCTGTGAGAAAATAATTATTAATAATGGATTTCTTGGGGGACCCAGAGATCACTTTCTCTGTCCCCCATTCCATTCCAGAAAGTCCAGTTCTCCTTGAGAAACTTCATCAAATCTCATCTGGGACAAACCCAAGGGAACAAAAGGAATGGAGATAAATTCTTTTGTCTAGATGGGTGAAGGACTGTGGGGATTAAACCACACCTAGATAATGGACTTTGGCTTGAGGAACTTCAGTGAGGGTCTTTTTAATTCTTTTCCCTCACATCATCTGCAGAGTTCATTTTAATGTAGACCACTTGCAAGTCATGTCAACTAATAGAGTTGAATGAACCTAACCAATTTGATGCATAATGACCCAATTAGCTTTGACCAATGTATAATGACCCAACTCTATCAAAAGAGGATAATACCTCAAGGGCTTCTGGGGCATCTTCTGAGCTTCTCTCTTGGTTCTTGGGGACCACACAGTCTCTCTCTCACTATCTCTCTTGGGTTTCCTTGAGACCACATGTGGAGATGCATGGGTCTTTTGGGGATTTTCTACTGCTCATACTAACTGCTATGTTGAAGCTTTCTCCCTGCCTTCTCTACCACACAGCCTGAGACCATGAGAAGTTAGGGAGATTGGAATATAATATTAATAAATAATAAAATGCTTACCCCAAGCTGGTGTCTATAGTTATTATTATTATTATTATTATTATTATTATTATTATTATTATTATTATTATTATTATTATTATTTGCAGGGCAATGAGGGTTAAGTGACTTGCCCAGGGTCACACAGCTAGTAAGTGTCAAGTGTCTGAGGTCATATTTGAACTCAGGTCCTCCTGAATCCAGGGCCTGTGCTTTATCCATTGCACCACCTAGCTGCCCAATTAATTATTTTTAAAAAACACATACCCCATGCTGTTGGGTTTTTTTTTTCTTTCTATTTTGAGGTTTTGCATCACTGCTCTGATTCTTTCTCTTGTAACAGGATTAATGCAGAAATAGGATTAATGTTATTATGTGTATATATATGTGTGTGTGTATATATATATATCTATATGTATATGCATAGAGATATATAGATATAACCTATATCAGATTACCTGCTGTCTAGGGGAGGGGGGAGGGAGGGGTGGGAGGGAGAAAAATCTGAAATTGTAAAGCATGTATAAACAAAAGTTGAGAACTATCTTTACATGTAATGGAAAAAATAAAATACCTCATACATTAAAAACAAACAAACAAAAAACACATACCCCAACATACTTATGGATCGATTGACTGATATGTTGGGAGAATCAAATATGATTGTAAGGTACTTTGAAAATTTTAAAGTGCTATGGCACTTTGGGTGGGCCAAAAGTCATGATGTTTTAGTAATTTTTTGAAAATTTTTTTTCTTTATTTTTCTCCATTTTCTTTTTCACACATAATGTAAACTCATCTCCTACACATACTGTATATGATGCTATGGTGTTGTGAATTAAAAACAAAAAATGAAGGCATGATTAGATATCGAAACCCCTTTGTGACTTTTGGCTCATCCTGTAGGCATCATGTAATGCATATCGATCATAAACATTTTGTTTGTTTTTGGTTTTTTGTTTGTTTTTTTTTTTAGTGAGGCAATTGGGGTTAAATGACTTGCCCAGGGTCACACAGCTAGTAAGTGTTAAGTATCTGAGGCCAGATTTGAACTCAGGTACTCCTGACTCCAGGGCTGGTGCTCTATCTACTGCACCATCTAGCTTCCCCGATCATAAACGTTTAATAAGATTCTACTATGTGCCAGACACTGTGCAAGGTGCTGGGGATAGAAGACTGCAAGGGAGGGAGGGGGTAGACTGGGAAGAAGGGTCAGGGCACAGCCGAGCTGCAAATGTCAGGGACTGGGTCTCTGGAGTTGTGGCTGTTCTCTGCTGCCATCTGCTGGTTTTCACCTTTAATGCAGCTTCTTTACTAAGCTGCTGCTGCCATCTGCTGGTTGTCAGTTGTGATATGGCTTCTACTGGGCAGAGGCAATCCTTGGGTTATTTCATTCTTTTTTTTTTTTTTTTAAGTGAGGCAATTGGGGTTAAGTGACTTGCCCAGGGTCACACAGCTAATAAATGTTAAGTGTCTGAGGCCGGATTTGAACCCAGGTACTCCTGACTCCAGGGCCGGTGCTCTATCCACTGTGCCACGTAGCTGCCCCCGGGTTATTTCATTCTTTCTGGGATATAGACCTCCCAGCTAGCCAAGGAAGCTAGTTAGCTCCCACCCCACCCCTCTGCAGAAGTGGGAGACCCACACATTGCACATATTTTCGGGCTTTTAAAATTTATTGATCAGTTATGCTGATTTTTTCCTCTTGTTTTTCTTTTCATCCTTTAAAAAAAATGTTAAATGGGATAGATCTCTGGGAGGGGAAGGAGGGATACCAGGGAAAACAGTGGTGATGTAAAAAAAAATCAGTAAAAGTTAATTTCTTACAAAGTTTCTTCTGGACTGTACTTTACTCTGTTACTGCTCAGATTCAGTCCAAAATCTTTATTGAGTTTTTGTTTTGTTTTTGCAGGGCAATGAGGGTTAAGTGACTTGTCCAGAGTCACACAGCTAGTAAGCATCAAGTGTCTGAGGCTGGATTTGAACTCAGGTCCTCCTGAATCCAGGGCCGGTGCTTTATCCACTGTACCACCTAGCTACCCCAGGCCATGTCATCTTTTTTTGTTTTGTTTTGTTTGTGGGGTAATGGGGGTTAAGTGACTTGCCCAGGGTCACACAGCTAGTAAGTGTCAAGTGTCTGAGGCTGGATTTGAACTCAGGTCCTCCTGAATCCAGGGCCGGTGCTTTATCCACTTTGCCACCTAGCTGCCCCCTCCAGGCCATGTCATCTTAATCAGAAATTGGCCTGGTTCCTTGGGCAAAGCTTCTTTTGGGGGGGGGCAATGGGGTTTAAGTGACTTGCCCAGGGTCATACAGCTAGTAAGTGCCAAGTGTCTGAGGCCGGATTTGAACTCAGGTCTTCCTGAATCCAGGGCTGGTGCTTTATCCACTGTGCCACCTAGCTGCCCCCAGGCAAAGCTTCTTAAACTGTGGGTTGTGACCCCATATGGGGTCAAGGAATTGAATGTGGGGGTCTTGAAAAATTTGGCAGCAGTAAAAGCCTATGTACACTTGTATACGAGAGAAATTTCTTGGCCAAAACTTTCTCTGTTGAAAAGGGTCAAGGGTAGAGAAAGTTTTTAAGAAGTCCTGACCTACGGTACTATACCCTCTAAGCCTGGGAAAACCCTACTGCTAAGAAGACCAGAAAGATAGGAGGGGACCAGGTTTTCAATGCCACACTGAGCATTTTTTCTTTGCTCCTGGAGGTAATAGGAAGCCACTGGAGTTTATTGAGTGGTGTGGGGAGGGTGGGGAGAGGAAAGGAGAGGAGAGACATTTTAGCCAAACTGGTCTTTCCCGTGGGTCCCCATCACCAATCAAGGCCCCAGAACATGTGAATGGGTGTTCCTGCCTGGAACAATACCCTCTATGGTAATTTCTGAAAATGATAAAGAGTGGGGACCTTTACCGACCAGCTACTTTGTTTGACCTTCACTTATAGGGAGCTCACCACCTCCCTAAATAGACTGTTCAATTTGATGGCCAGCTTGAGTTATTGGGAAGTTTCCCCACATTTTGAGTGAAAATCCACCTCCCTGAAACATCTGCCTGTTAGTTCTGTTTCATGGAATCACAGAATTTTAGGATTGGAAGAGAGCTCAGAAAATTTCTATTAAAACTCTCCCTAAATCAGGGAATTACATCTATAACATTCTCTATCGATGGTCATTCAGCCTCTCCTTGAAGCACTCTAGAGATGGGGAATTCCTTTCTTCATGAGACAGCCCAATTCCAACTTTCAACAGCTCAAACCATTGGATCAGATGCTGTCTAAGGTTATTTCTAGGTCAAAAATCCTCTGATCCCATTTTTTTCACCCTTATATTAACCTCACATCTGATTTTCTGGAACTTTTACCATTTGCTTCCTTCTCCTTTTCTCTCAATAGCTCAGTTTCCTAAGGACTCTCCTCTTGGAGCAGGAAGGAGAGATAGCCCCCAGGAATCCAGATACCCTCTCCTTCCCCTGCACAGCCAGCTCTTAAAAATTGATCAGCTCTCCACTGAATGTTGACAAGATAGAACATGTCTAGTGGAGGGTGAGCGAAGGCCACCTCTGTCAGCAGCCACCACCCCCAGCCCCATCCAGGCCACATGTCTCCTGGACTTCTCCACCATGCCCCAGAAACCTCTTCATGCTGGAATTCCTACCTTGGAAGAGGGCTCTGTTCCTGCAGCACGTCTCTCCTTCATCATGGTTTCCCCCAAAGACTTCCACTGAAGAAGATGCCCAGGCCAGCTGTGTCTTCATTTCTCTCCATTTCTGCATTCTAGAATTCTCTACCACGTTCCCACCACTAGGTACCTCAACCTGCCCCATCTTAAGCCATGGTCTTCCCAGGACAAGAGTGTAAGCTCTTCCCCCCCCCTTTTTTTTTTGAGGGGGGTAGGTTAGGCAATTGGGGTTAAGTGACTTGCCCAGGGTCACACAGCTAGTAAGTGTTAAGTGTCTGAAGCCGGATTTGAACTCAGGTAGTCCTGACTCCAGGGCCGGTGCTTTATCCACTGTGCCACCCAGCTGCACCAGAGTGTAAGCTCTTTAAAGGCAGGAATTGTCTGTCTTTTTTCTGATCTCTGTATTTCAAACACTTAGCACAATGCCTGGCACTACTAAGTTTTTGTTGTTGTTGTCGTTGTTTGTTTTGTTTTGCGGGGCAATGAGGGTTAAGTGACTTGCCCAGGGTCACACAGATAGACCATATCAAGTGTTTGAGGCTGGATTTGAACTCAGGTACTGCTTTATCCACTGCGCCACCTAGCTGCCCCTGGCTCTAGTTTTCTATTTTCATAGAATCAAAGATTTTTACAGCTGCGAGGAGCCCTTAGAAGCCCTCATTTTACAGATGAAGTAACTGAGGCACAGAGAAATGAGACTTGCTATGCAGAAAGCGGCAAAGTTCAAATGGGGGCGCCCGGGGCGTCGCATTCCGCAGCCGACAGTCTTCCCACCAAAGCGCACCCCGCCCCGACTCTTAGATTTCTGTCCCTAAGCAGCCACTGGGGCCTTCCGAGCTGCTTGCTGAAAATAGCCCCTGCCCGCGCCCCCCTCCCAGCGGGACGCAGCTGTATTTTTCTTTTCCAAAAAATGCTTCCTGTATCCACTCTGTTCTCTGCTGCAGAAAATGAAAACCGAAACTTAACAGGGAAAAAGAAACTGATGCGAGCGTCAGAGGAGTCCGGGGGAGGGATTGATTATAAAAGGAGGGGACCAGCAGCCACATAGAGGGCTTCTGTAGGTGGCATCCTGCCTAACCATCCAAGGCTCTTTCAGGAAAGCTCCGGACGCCAAGGTAAAAGGAAAATACCCTTTTCCCCCTTTGAATTCTTCACTCTAAAGAATTTAGAATTTAGTGTTTGGGGTTTTTTTGGTGGGGGGTGTTGTTGTTGTTGTTTTAAAATTCTTTTGGAATGAGCGTTGCGAGTGACTAGATGCTTATCAGCCAGGGATGTTGCAGGAGGGAATGAATCACGCAGGGAATCCCAGGAGGTGAGGGCAGCAACTGAGGCTGGACTCCTCAAAGTTCATTGCAGCTCTTCAGATTCTGGGATAGTCGTGGGCGTTGGCTTGGGCGTGAGTGTGGACAGGGTGGGGTTTGGGAAGGGAACAGAGCGATTTAAAGCAAGCGTTCTACCCTTCTCTAGGCATCCGTTTCTCCTCTAAAAATGGGTTGGACTCTTTGGGGAGGTTGGATTCAATGACCTCCAAAAGCTCCTTCTAGTTCGAATCCTCTCTAATCAGAAGGCGGGGCTGGGGGAAGGGGCGGGGGAGGGGAGCGGCTCCCCAGCAACTCCGAGACAACTTGCAAGGGATCTGCTTTAGAGATATGGTCCAACCTCCTTGCTTCGCACGTGAGGAAATAGAGGCCCAGGCAGGGAAAGGTACTTGCTGGGAGTCACACAGCGAGTTTCAGATCTCTAAGGATCTTTCCAACACTTGGAATTGTAATTAGACCACAAGGAACTACCTCCATGTAGCTAGGAATTCTTGCGTTTGGCGGTAAATTCAGTTGCGAGAGGGAGGAAGGAGGATGTTGGCATGTGCCTTCCGCCCCCGGTCCCCACCCCCCACCCCAGCCGTGGGGAAAGGAGCCACTTTGATAGGATCATGGGAATGGCTGTGCCACATGTCACATGTCACTGCAAGGTTAGCTATGGGGAGCAAACATGCCTTGCCCATGCTACCATCCTAGGTCCAAGTCCCAGAAGCCTCACACTAGAAGGGCAGCAGCTATTACTAATGAAGGGACGATCTGGAGTCACATATGGAACCTGAAAAGACCTGACCTTGTCTAGGCAGCGCTTGTCCCCAACACCTAGGGCAGTGCTTGGCACATTATTGTTGTTGTTTGGTCCTTTGAGTCAGGTCTGACTCTTTGTGAGCCTATTTGGGGTTTTCTTGGCAAAGAAACTGGAGTGGTTTGCCATTTTTTTCCCAGCTCATTTTAGGGTGAATGACTTGGCCAGGATCACACAGCTAGGAAGTGTCTGAAGCTGCATTTGAACTCAGGTCTTCCTGACTCCAGACCTGGCGCTCTAGCCATTGCCCCACCTAGCTGCCCTACCTTGGCACAGAGAAGGCACTTAATAAAAATTGATTAATTGTAAGCAATTTGACCTTTTCCCACAGGCATCCAGATCTACCTAGAATCACCATGTGGAAGAAGTCAGTGACACTCCTTCTAGGTTATCTGCTGCTGTTTAACTGCTGTGTGGATGCTGGTAAGAACAGCTTGGGGGTAGGGGCAGCTAGGTGGCGCAATGGATAGAGCACCGGCCCTGGATTCAGGAGGACCTGAGTTCAAATCTGGCCTCAGACACTTAACACTTATTAGCTTGTGTGACCCTGGGCAAGTCACTTAACCCCAATTGCCCCTCAAAAAACCAAAAAAACAACAAGAACAACAAGAACAGCTTGGGGGTAAGATCATCCACTATGACTAGGTGGCATTTATACCAAGATTGTAGGGCTGGTTCAATATTAGGAAAACTATCAGCATAATTGACCATATCAGTAATAAGACCAATGGAAATCATGATTATCCTCAACAAAACTTTTGACAAAATGCAGCATGGATTCCTATTAAAAAACATTGGAGGGGACAGCTAGGTGGCGCGGTGGATAAAGCCCTGGCCCTCGATTCAGAAGGATCTGAGTTCAAATCAGGCCTCATAGTCTTGACACTTATTAGCTGTGTGACCCTGGGCAAGTCACTTAACTTTCATTGCCCAGATCCCCCCCCAAAAGATACTGGAGAGCATAGGAATAAATGGAGCTTACCTTAAAATGATAAGAATTATTTAACTAAAATAATCAGCAAACATCTATAATGGAGATGAGCTGTAAGTCTTCCCAGTACAATCAGGGGTGAAGCTAGAGTGCCCATTATCACCTCTATTATTAAGTATTGTACTGGAACTGTTAGCTATAGCAATGAGAGAAGTAAAAGAAATGGAAGAAATTAGAATAGGCAATGAGGAAACAAAACTATCACTCTCTGCAGATAATTCAAATGGTATACTTAGAAAATCCTAGAGAATCAGCTAAAAAACGAGTGGAAATATTAACTTTAGCAAAATTGCAGGATACAAAATAAACCCACAAAAATCATCAGTATGTATGTATATTACCAACAAAGTCCAACAGCAAGAGATAAAAGGAGAAATTCCATTTAAAATAACCTTAGACAATATAAAATACTGGGGAGTCTTCCTGACAAGACAAGGAACCTGACCTGACAAGGAACTAAATGAACACAATTACAAAACACTTTTCATACAAATAAAGTCAGATCTAAACAATTGGAAAAATATCAATTGTTCATGGCTAGGCCAAGCCAATATAACAAAAATGACAACTCTACCTGAATTTATGTAGTGCCATACCACTCAAACAACCAAAAAATTATTTTATAGAGCTAGAAAAAAAATAACAAAATTCATTTAGAAGAACAAAAAGTCAAGATTATTTAGGGAATCAATAAAAAAAAAGTGAAAGAAGGTGATCTAGCCATACCAGGTTTCAAACTGTATTATAAAGTGATAATTATAAAAACAATTTGGTATTGACTAAGAAATAGAGTGGTGGATCAGTGGAATAGATTAGGTATACAATACAGTATAGTAAATGACCATCTAGTATATGATCAACCTAAAGATCCAAGCTTTGGGGACAAGAACTCATTATTTGACAAAAACTGCCCAGTAAAGGTAGAAGACAGTATGGCAGAAACTAGGTAAAGACCAACATCTCAAATATATAGAGAACTGAGTCAAATCTGTAAGAATAGAAGTCATTCCCCAATTGATAAGTGGTCAAAGGATATGAACAGGCAGTTTTCAGACAATCAAACCTATCTATAGTCATGTGAAAAAAATGCTCTAAATCACTATTGATTAGAGAAATGCAAATTAAAACAACTCTGAGGTACCACCTCACACCTATCAGATTAGCTAACATGACTGAAAAGGAAAATAATAAATGTTGGAGGGGATGCGGCAAAAGTAGGGACACTAATGTACTGTTGGTGGAGTTGTGAACTGATCCAACCATTCTCGAGAACAATTTGGAACTATGCCCAGAGGGCTATAAAACTGTGCATAGCCTTCAATCCAACAATACCACTTCTAGGTCTGTATCCCAAAGAGATTAAAGAAAAAGGAAAAGAACCTATATGTACAAACATATATATTTATAGCAGCTCTTTTTGTGGTGGCAAAGAATTGGAAACTGAATGGATGCCCATCAGGTGGGGGAATGGGTGAACAAAGTTGTGGTATATGATTGTGATGGAATATTGTGCCATAAGAAATGACAAGGAGGATGATTTCAGAAAAACCTGGAAAGACTTACATGAACAGATGCAAAGTGAAATGATAAGAAACAATAACAGCAATATTGTCTGATGAAGAACTATGAATTACTTAACTATTCTCAGCAATACAATGTTCCAAGTCATGCTATCCACCTCTAGAGAAAGAACTGATATTATCTGAATACAGACTGAAGCATCCTATTTTTCACTTTCTTTTTCTCTCTCTTTCATTCGTTTTTTTGTTTGAATCTTCTTGTACAAAATGACTAATATGGAAATATTTTACATGATTGCACATGTATAACCTATATTGGATTGCTTACCGTCTCAGTGAAGGAGGACGGGAGGGAGGAAAAGAGAAATAGAATATAATTGAAAAAAATAAAATATTATTTAAAAAGAATGGCCTAGGATGGGAGGGAAGCAGGCAGAGCCATGACCGGTCATGTTTGTACTAGGGAAATTGACATGAAATGGGTCCCTAAGTTCAATGGAAGGCCAGGACACCAACCCATAGGAAAAGACTCATGCTGCAGAACACTAGGATGGTGGTGGTAGGGGGTGGGGTCGGGAAGAGGAGAGTGGACTATGGATGGAATCACCCTCCTTGCACAATGACATCTGTTTCCCACTTCAACTAATTATTCCTGCTAACCAGGTGCCAAACTCTATTGTTTCTCCACTGCTGAAGCAGGGTAAGTGCTGCTGTCATTGCCTTCCAAATTCTGCACCCTCAGAAAAGCTGTGAGCACCCCACCCTAATTATTATTGATCTGAAGGTTGGGGTAGTGAATAGGAATTGTGTTTCCTGGGCCCAGTACCTTTGGAGCTGAAAGACAAGAAGTGGTCAAGATAGGCTTCTGCAAACCAGCTGCAGAGCGATGCCCCTGGGAAGCATTGGGATAATAACTTGCATCTCCAGGGAGCAGCAAGGTTCAACAAGCACTTTCCCCACAACAACCTTGTGAGGCAAATAGGATCAGCTCCATTATGCAGAAAAGGAAACTGAAGCACGCAGAGGTTGCATCCCATGGCTAGCTCATGGGTATTAGTTTTTGTTTGTTTGTTTGTTTTTGTGGGGCAATAGGGGTTAAGTGACTTCCACCATGGCCAGTCCAGACACTATGCCCCACCACACCAGCAATGAATCCCATCTCTCTCTCTCTCTCTCTCTCTGCTCCTCCTCCTTTTCCTCCTTATTTATATATTTTATTTATATCTTTATTAAGTATTATTTTAATATTTTATTATCTATATTCACTTAGGGAGGATGCTATAGGTGGAAGAGTTGATGTCTTTTACTTTTTGCAACACTATTTGTAATACTAAAAAAAAAAGACAAATGCAAGGGCTTATTATTTGGGGATGGCTTAACAAACTGGGGCATGTGAATAAATAATGGGCTATCGTTGCTTCTTAAGAAATAAGGTATATGGGGGCAGCTAGATGGCACAGTGGATAGAGCACTGGCCTTGTATTCAGGAGTACCTGAGTTCAAATCCAGCCTCAGACACTTGACATTTACTAGCTGTGTGACCTTGGGCAAGTCCCTTAACCCTCATTGCCCAATGGAAAAAAAAAAACCAAAAATAAATAAAAAATAAACAAAAGAAATAAGGCGTATGGAAAGATTCAGGAAAAGAAAGGAAAACACATGTGTAGCACTTGAGGGTCCCCTTACCTCCACTTGGCAGCTTCGTATTTCAGGTACTCTGTGGGTCTGAATCCATTCAAAACCATAGCTTCTGAAAATGTAAGCCAGGATTTGAGCCCAGGTCTCTGCTCGATTCCAGCCCTCTATCTACTATACCAGGTTTTATTTTCCTCATATGCACAACGAAGGGGGTGAAATAGATAATCTCTGAGTTCAAATTTTGCACACATTTATTAAGAGCCTAGGAGGGGCCTGGTCTGGAAATCCTGAGAAGCCAGGGTGCTTGTGACTTGGAAGTGGAAGCATGTTCTAGACTCCAAGCTAAGCTGTAAACCTAGTGCAATGGGCAGCTAGGTGGCGCAGTGGATAAAGAACCAGCCCTGGATTCAGGAGGACCTGAGTTCAAATGTGGCCTCAGACACTTGACACTTACTAGCAGTGTGACCCTGGGCAAGTCACTTAACCCTCATTGCCTCGACAAAACAAACAAAAAAACCCCAAAATACCTACTGCCCTTTTTCTCCCTAGGGACTGAGGGCATACAAAGAAGAAGGGGGATTAGGCCTTCATATATTGGGGGAATAAGTTTTGTCTATTTGTGATTATGCCTTCTGAAGTAAATATTTCTGTGTAAAACCTTTAAAAAAAAAGAGCCTTTAGCAGGAAGAACAAAGAGGGAGGGGAAGCAATATTTAAATAAGGTACAAGTCTCTGTCCCTAAAGAGCTCACAGTAAATCTAGGTGGGGGATAAAATAAATATTCCTAACTGTAATCAGAAAGGAGAAGCATTAAGGGGCAGCAGGGTGGTGCAGTGAATAGTGTACTGACCCCAGAGTCAGGAGGACCTGAGTTCAAATGCAGCCTCAGACATTTAGTAGCTGTGTGACCCTGGGGTAGTCAACCCCAATTGCAAACAAAGAAAGAAAAACAAAGAAAGAAATAGAAAGTAGAAGTGTTTGTTGGATGTTGAAGGGATTCCAGGGCCTGGTTCCTGTCCTTACCTCTGCTATTGTGTCCTTTTCCAACAGACTCAAGGAGATCCTCTGATGATTCCCAAGATGGCTGTGGGATCTGGGATGCCCTTCCCTACATGGTGGTAGGAGGAGGTAGGTCTGTGTGACTAGGGGTATCCCTGGGGATACCGGAGTGGGCTGGTTCCTGGGGAGAACACTTAGGGCGGATACCACAGATGGCAGGCTCTGTGTCCTCTCCCTTTTTCAAAAGCTGTGATGGTGTCAGCAGCCTTTAAAAGGGTTGCCAAGAGAATTCCTTCATTTGGTGCGGTGTGAGTGCTGGCTTCCCGTTTAAAGTGGAAAGTGGAGGAGGGATGACCAGGGTTAGGTATGTAGCCAGGAGCCCAAAACAACATGCACACGTGATCATATTAGTTCTTATGAAAGTAGTTATTAATTCAATAATAAATTAAAAGTAAGTATTAATTAGACATGAATGCACATAGACTGTAGTTTATGTATGATGTAGCTTATAGATCACAAATCATAACAAATAAATAAATCATAAATAAATCACAATAAATAAATTTTGGACGTAGAATTATAAAATCATAAATTATAATCTATAATCTCATAAGGAAAGCTGTCGTAGGGGATAATCTAAGGTAGGAATCAGGATGAGTTAAATTAAAATCCTGCCTCTGACACTTACTAGCTGTGGTATCCTGGCCAAGTGACTCAACCTTTTTGTGCCTCAGGCAACTGCTTAGGATTTACCTACTAATTTACTATAGCTAAAACTTGCTAACAGTTCTGTAGCATCGACTATGTTCCAGGCACTGTGCTGAGCCCTTTACAATTATGCTCTCATTTGATCCTCACAAAAGCCCTGGCAGGTTGGTGGTGTTATTATCACCCCCATTTTACAGATGAGGAAATTGAGGCAAACAAGCTAAGTGACTTGCCCAGGGTCACACAGCTAGTGAGCAAGGCTGTATTTGAACTCAGGTCTTCCTGACTTCAGGTCCAGCACTATGGTGCCCCCTAGCTGCCCCTAAGTCAAGATGTGCTCCCACTTAGGACTCCTTATGCTGCCAAAATCACAGATGATCAATCTACATCTCTCTATCTACCTATAATATACACACACACACACACACACACACACACACACACACAGAGGAGGTGGCACCAACCCCTCCATTCCCACCCCACCCCACAGTGTATAATATAGGTATCAGGTATAAGACAACTGTTTATTTCTTCCACCATAGAAAATTCTTAAGATGAAAAAATATGCACAATGAATCAGAAGATGTAACCTCCCTACTCATCATTCTCTCCCAGTTGGTAAGATGGAAGAAATCTTTTACTTTGCCCTCAGCCTCTCACTGTCCATATGGTGGCTTCTTTAGTCCCTCAGCTTTCAGGATGGTCTTGCCCACAGTCCTCCTCTGCAGTGAGAAATGGGCTATTACAGGAAGCTCCTCTCACCCGGCAGCTGGCCTCTGCCTTGGGCATCCAGGAATCCTTGCCCTCACGAGGTAGTCTCCACAACTGGAAAGATCCATTTGTCAGAGTTGCTTTTTGCTGACCTGTCTGCAATGAAGAACAGATAGAGCAGAGGAAGATAGCTATGGAGTCGGTTCACCAAGGGAAGCACACATTACTGGTGCCATATGCCTGGCCACTGTGGCTGCTGGGGGTAAGACGTGAGGCAGGGAAAGGAGAGGAATTTAGAAGCCCCCTCCCTTCCCCGACACTGAAAGGCTGGGGAGAGAAAGCGCTGGATGCTTCCATCCCAAAAGAGAAGGGCCCAAACAAGGACCCTGTGAGAAATTAGCTCCTCTTATAATACACAAAGAAATCATCTTTAACACACACACACACACACACACACACACACACACACACACACACACAGAGGGGAACTGCTAATAATGAGTAGCTATGTCATCTCAATAGGGTGCATGTCCTTTAGCAAGGGGCCAGACTGCATGTACAGCTCTATGGGAGGTGCCTCAGCCCATCAAACTGGGGTGTGTGTTAGTGTATAAATGAGCTGGAGTTGGAGATCTGGACCAAATCCCATCTCTGCCCCTTATTATCCCAGCCTTTCTGGGCCTCAGTTTGCTCATCTATAAAATGAGAGGGTGACCCTGGAGGAGGGGCAAGCCCTCACACCAGAGGTGCTAGTCCTCCCTGAGTACCCCATATACCCTCAACTCTCATCGGTGGATACAAGAAGCTATAGCATGGGCAGTGGCCGCACCCCAGGAGAGCTGTCTTATCAGATGGCTAACCCAGGTTGAGGGTATCCAAGGGGCCTTAAACTGGTTGGTGAGTTAGGGGGATGTATACCCCAAACATGTGAAGACTTCCCCCAGTGGAATGGGCCACAAAGGCGGCTGAACCAGGTTCTTCGGAGTACTTAGAGCTTGGGCAGCCATCAGAGAAGCCAAGGTCACCCACTGCATTCTGGGTCATCACCAGTCATCCTGACCTTTGTCCTGCCACTGGACTTCAATGACTCTGGAAAAGAGAGTGAGACTGTTGACTTTGTGTAACTCTACATCACTGAAATCCAGTTCGCTCAGGAGTCAGACCATCACCCTGCGATGTCATTGATCCTTTTGGAAAACTAAGGGCAAACAAGAATAATATGTATGTAGGTCGTCGTTTAGTCATTTTTCAGCCATGTCCCACTCTTCCTGACCCCATTTAGGGTTTTCTTGGCAGAGATACTGGAGTGGTCGGCCATTTCCTTCTCCAGCTCAATTTACAGATGAGGAAACTGAGGCAAACAGGGTGAAGTGACTTCCTCAGGGTCACCCCACTAGTAAGTGTCTGAGGCAGGATTTGAACTCAGGAAGCTGAGTCTTCCTGACTCCAGGCCCTGGACTCTATCCACTGTGTCACCTGGCCCATATGTATGTATATGCATATTTAAAAAAATAAATACACATGTATCATATACATATATAATAACATTATATACACAATAGCCCACATTTTAAATAATACTTTAAGGTTTGCAAAGCTTTAAATACTATGTTATATTTTATTTTGTTATGTTCTATATCTTATTTGGTCTTCACAACAACCCTGTGAGGTATATGCCTTTTTTTTTTTTTTTGGTGAGGCAACTGGGGTTAAGTGGCTTGCCCAGGGTCACACAGCTAGTAAGTATCAAGTGTCTGAGGCCAGATTTGAACTCAGGTCCTCCTGACTCCAAGGTCGGTGCTCTATCCACTGTGCCACCTAGCTGCCCCTAGATGCTTTTTTAAATCCTCATTTGACAGCTGAGGACACTGAGTGTGAAGTAAATGACTTGCCCAGGATCATACAACCAGTAACAAAGAGGGTATCTTTTGATGGTTGATGACTAATGAAGCTATTTATGCCTAAGATGCTGAGTGCCAGGAGACAGTGGGGTCTAGAGAGCAGAAGGAGTGCTGGTCTTGAAGATCCAGCCTCTCTAGCTCACCTACAGCAGTTTCAGCAGTTTCTCTCTAAACCTCAGTTTCTTCATGAGGTTCAGAATGATAACTCAGATGAATTTTTTGGGTCTAGGCCAGTAATTTGATTGATGTGGGGAACTTCTGGTGTGTCTGCTTCCTCCACTTCTCTAGCTCTGCAGGTCACTTGAAATGTAGGGTCCCAGAAAATCACTGACTGCAATGATGAGTTGAGGGACTTGCCCAGGGTCACACAGCCAGGATGGGTCAGAGGCAGGAGGTATGAACTTGCTTTTCATCTGACTTGAAAACTGTACCATCTTGTTTCTCACACTTGGATAGCACTTCATAGGATCATTGGGGGAAATCAGATGAGGAACAGAACAGAATACTGGATAATGTGCTTGATTTGAATTCAGGAAGACCTGGGTTCAAATTCTGGCTCAAATACTTAGCTAGCTGTGTGATCCTGAACAAGTCACTTAATTGTTCTCTGTAAAATGAGAGGGTCAGATTTAATGGCTTTGCATTTCCAACTGGAAGCTGACTTGGGTCCTGTATCTCTAGTTGTTTGTTGCTTCCACCCTGGCTTACCTCTGTGCTGAGCGACAATCTGTACTGAGAATGGAGGCAATGACTACTCTGATTAGGCCTCTAGCGATGGACCCCACACCTGATTCAGCTCCTTTTTGTTGCAGGGTTGTTGGCTTTTGGCCTGCCGGCTCTGGGCTTCACAGGTGTAGGTATTGCTGCCAATTCTTTGGCCTCGACCCTGATGAGCTGGTCAGCCGTGATGAATGGTGGTGGTGTGCCTGCCGGTGGGATTGTGGCCACCCTACAGAGCCTCGGTAAGTGGGGCCCTGTAGGCCCATGAATGGGTTTACATCCATTGTTGTCCATAAAGGGGGAGTAAATTGCTTGAGGTCAAATGGCCAGTTTGTAGAGACCTGTGCCTGAGAACTCAAGTCTATGGCTCTCCACTTCACCTCTCTATCAGAATGAGCTGTGTGGGATCCAAAGCTTTGTTTCTCTCCACGGTATCATCTTAGAACTGTAGAACCCCAGGTTGAAGGGCTTCAGCTGCCTTCTGTTCTACTAGAGTGAGAAGGAATAAGCATTCTTTCACTGTGCAATAAAAGACTTTTCTTACTAACATTGTTCTTTGAGTTCTCCATGGGTGGGCCTTCCTCCCCCTAGAAATGGATCCCCCATCTCTGAGTTCCTCAACTCATGGGGACCTCTGGGTTTGTTTTCCAGGAGCTGGAGCGGGCACCACTGCCCTGGCTGGCGTGGGAGCCAAGGCTGGCTATGAGATCCATCAGAATCTTGTGTGCCAAAAGAAGAAGTGTGATGATTAAGGGGTGAGTGGGAGCAGATATCTACCAGTAATTCTGACCAGCCAATCAGCCTAGATGAACCTTGCAGACTAGCCGGTCTTAGCATTCTGGATGAATAAACGTGCTCAGAAAAATGTTCATTGTCTGTTTCTGACTTGTCCCTATTGAGGAACCTCAGGCCACTGAAGTGTCAGTGGGTATGACCGACTGCTCCTCCACATATCTCATCTCTGGTCTTCCCATCCTCCCTTTTCTCTGACCATTCAGCCCGTCACGACTGCAGAGCCTGTGCTCTATCTTCCCAGGAAGGTCTAGGGCCTAGAAGCACATAAGGCCTAGAAGGGATCATGGCCAGGCTGCTGGACTTGGTGGCAGCAGCTGGATTGGAATCTCACTGTTGCCACTTACACACGATATGACAATGGGAAGGTCACCAAACCTCTCTGAGAATCCATTTTCTCACCTAAAAATGGGGAAGAGGATATGTATACTGCCTATCACACAGCACTGGGAGGATACAATGAGGTGCTGTATGTTCTGCAGGCCTTTGTAAGCCTTGCAAAGTACATTTAAATGTCAACCAAAGAAAATAAGAACTGAGAGCGACCTCAGAACTTTGAATTTTACAGCTGGGAGGAACCTCAGAACATCAGAGCTGGGAGGACCCTTAGAACACAGAAATGTTAGAGCTGGGAGGGCCCTTAGAACACAGGATGTCAGAGCTGGTGGTGGTAGTGGGGGGCTTAGAACACAGAATGGCAGAGTTGGAGGGGGTGCTTAGAATAGAGAATGTCAGAGGTGGGAGGACCCTTAGGACACCAAATATCAGAGCTGGGAGGACCTTTTTCTCAGAGCTGCGAGGGGCATTTAGGGATCATTTTTCTTTATCTTCCTTCCTCCCTCCCTCTTTCTTTCTTTCTTTCCCTTCCTTCCTTCCTTCCTTCCTTCCTTCCTTCCTTCCTTCCTTCCTTCCTTCCTTCCTTCCTTCCTTCCTTCCTTCCTTCCTTCCTTCCTTCCTTCCTTTCTTTCTTTCTTTCTTTCTTTCTTTCTTTCTTTCTTTCTTTTTTCAGGGCAATGAGGGTTAATTGACTTGTCCAGGGTCACACAGCTAGTAAGTGTCAAGTGTCTGAGTCCAGATTTGAACTCAGGTCCTCTTGAATCCACAGCTGGTTCTTTATCCACTGGGCCACCTAGCTGCCCCCAGGGATCATCTTTTCTAACCTCATTTTACAGAAGAAAAGAGAGCCCAGAGAGAGGGCAGTGTCTTCCTCTAATACAGCTGTTAGTGGCAGAGTCAGGACTAAAATCTAGGTGTCTTTAGTTCTGTGCTTCCCCCCCTCCCCTCACTCCAGTAGACTGCCTAAAAAGCAGAATTTCAACCCTACAATACAGATTGTCTCCCTCAAAGTGGTCCCCTTGGAAGTCTCTTCACTTATTCCAAACATGCTACCATCATTCTAAGCCTTTCTCTTTGGCCTCACCTGGTGCCTGCTCCATATAGGGCCCCAGTTGGAGGTCCTCTTCCTGCCTCCCTCCCTCCAGTTACTCAGGAGGTGGCCCACTTTAGGTGCCCTAAGAATGTTTCTGAGACCTCATTGCTATCATCTCAGTTGAGACCACATCTCCTCATGTATTCCATGGCACTTAACATGAGGACGGGTACCTGCTCACTCTATATCACCCAGAGTCCTCTCTGCATCACTCTACCTTGATCAGCGCCTGAGAAAAATGATGCTTTATACTTTCTTGCCCAGCCAACTCCCTTTCAAATAGATGCCCCACCAGACCCTTTAAGGGCCAGTCAGGATATCAGGTAATCTGATAAATTAATAACCCCCTTAGTTTCAATGGCTATAAATGTTTAATAATTATCCTTCCAGGTAACATTTACATTCTTTTTTCTTTTTTTTTTTGGTGGGGCAATGAGGGTTAAGTGACTTGCCCAGGGTCACACAGCTACTAAGTATCTGAGGCTGGATTTGAACTCAGGTCTTCCTGAATCCAGGGCTGGTGCTTTAACCACTGCACCACCTAGCTGCCCAACATTTGCATTCTAACAGCTGTGCTGTTTGGATCCAGAGAGTGTATTGGGTAGGCTCACAAGGAATTCCAAACACCACTCCTCACTTGCTATGTAGCACCTTTAGGCTTCTCCAACTGAACCATGCAGATGACCTCCATCCAGCCTGCCCTGGAGTAATTTACAGTCTGTGTATAGAGGGAGGGATATTTAGGCATGGCAAACTTCCATTATCAGACTGATAAGAAATACACAATTTTATGGATGTCTCATCTTCATGAACAAGAATGAATTAATTTTTAAGAATTGAAAAAAAAAAGAATGAATTAATTAAATATTCATTAAGCACTTACTAGGTTGATCATTGTCCTTCTCAAAGAGGACCATGACATGGGAGAGGTGATGCCATGACTTGCAGTGAATTGGATTTAAATGAGGGAGGGCTGTGCAAGATCACCAGCCTCACTCTCTCCTCTGTCTGGTCCAGTGGCAAGATATAGATCAGCACGACTGAACATGGTCTGGTATACAGTAGGAGACCTTGGCCTTTTTAAGTTAGGCCTTTCACAGGTCTGTTTGCCTGAAACAATGCCCATTCAGTGATTAAAGCTGGGTAAGAAATGAGGCAAAGAATGGCCTCTCTTACCTAGTAAAAAGAAAAGCAAAGGAAGGAAGGAAGGAAGGAAGGAAGGAAGGAAGGAAGGAAGGAAGGAAGGAAGGAAGGAAGGAAGGAAGGAAGGAAGGAAGGAAAGAAGGAAGAAAGAAAGAAAGAAAGAAAGAAAGAAAGAAAGAAAGAAAGAAAGAAAGAAAGAAAGAAAGAAAGAAAGAAAGAAAGAAAGAAAGAAAGAAAGAAAGAAAAGAAAGAAGAAAAAAGAAACGGGCAGGGGAACTATGTGCAAAGCACTGCTAGGGACACAAATAGAAAAGCAAGACAAGTCTCCACTCTCAAGAAGCTCACTACCCTCTAATTGAGGGGATGGCACAATATGGAAGATTTTAGCTACAAGTCAGATGGAAAAGTCACATGATCCTTAGGCTGCAGAGACTAAGCAGGTGGTGAAGCTTCCTCCTTAATGTCATTTGCACTGATAAAATCAAATCAGTTTCTAACATTGAGCCACTAGACCCTGGGGTGTAAGCATGGCTATTCCTGAGGTTCTTGGATCCTGGCTTGTCTCCATCAAGAGGAGAGAGAAGTCAATGTGGTGG
Organism: Dromiciops gliroides; assembly: GCF_019393635.1. Classification (NCBI taxonomy): domain Eukaryota; kingdom Metazoa; phylum Chordata; class Mammalia; order Microbiotheria; family Microbiotheriidae; genus Dromiciops; species Dromiciops gliroides. Next base: position 604,758,028 of record NC_057863.1, read on the forward strand.
TGGTGGTCATTTGACTTGCCAGGTACAGGTTGCCTCCTGTCTCCCCCGGGGGGCCTTGCTACTTTAGCTGGGCTCGCTTGCCTGTGCTGTGAGTGATAGTTGTGGCCTCTAGGGGCAGCTAGGTGTCGCAGTGGATAAAGCACCAGCCCTGGGGACCTGAGTTCAAATCCACCCTAAAACACTTGACACTTACTAGCTGTGTGACCCTGGGCAAGTCACTTAACTCTCACTGCCCTGCAAAAAAAAAAAAAAGATAGTTGTGGCCTCTTCCCCAAGATGATGTTTGTGAGGGATAAAGGCAGGATCAGTGGGCTGGGAGAGGGTGCTGCCACTCTCAGACCTCTTGTGCCTACCTGACTATTGGTAGCAGTGAGTGACCCATTATTGCCTATAGTGATCAAGAAAGGGGGGCCTTTTCCACAATAATTTCTCCCCTTGTGGCTATTGGGGCTGGGCTGGCAGCACATCTGGTGGTTTGGAGGCACTGATATTCCCAAGCCTCTTGGTTCAAGGTTCTGGGTGTCTCCATAAGGGTCTTGAGGAGAGATGCTGGTCAAAATGAGGGTGATGGTTCTACTTGCCTGGAATATATTGCTTTCTATTGCCACCTCAGATGCAGGGTACCAAATGTTCCAGATGCTGTGTATGTGATCCCAGGATGGGGAAGAAAGGGAGGAGGAAAAAAAGAGGAATACAATGAGGAAAGGACCGGGACTAAGGGGAAGAGAGGATTGAAGTGTTGAGAATTTGTAGACAGATGAAGCATATTATCCACCCCCATAGAAAGAACTGCTAAAAAGAGCATTTTGGGATTGTACATATATAACCTGGTTGATGTCCTGTGGAGGGGGGAGGAAAGGGAGGGAGGGAGAAAAATTTGGAACTCTAAATCTTATGAAAATGAATGTTGAAAACTACCCTTACATGTAACTGGAAAAAATAAAATAAACGTTTGTTGCAGAGAATTTGTAGACAGAGGAGCCAGGAAAGCTTTAGGGAGGACAAGGACAAAGATTAAGGAACTTCTAGGCATACCAAAATTTGTCGGATGCAACCAAAGCAGTACTTAGGGGGAAAATTATATCTCTAAACGCTTCCATCAATAAAAGAGAAAGAGGAGATCAATGATTTGGGCATGCAACTAAAAAAACTAGAAAAAGAACAAATTAAAAATCCCCAATTAAACACCACACTAGAAATCCTGAAAATCAAAGGAGAGATTAATAAAATTGAAAGCAAAAACATCCCCAAAACATTAAACTAATAACTAAAACCAGAAGCTGGATTTATGGGGAACAATAAAATAGATAAGCCATTAGTTAATTTAATTTAAAGATGGAAGGAGAAAACCAAATTACCAGTATCAAAAATAAAAAGGGTGAATGCACAAACAATGAAGATGAAATTAAAGCAATTATTAAGAGCCATTTTGCCCAATTACATGCCAATAAAACTGACAATCTAAGTGAAATGGATGAATATTGACAAAAATATAAATTGCCCAGATTAGCAGAAGAGGAAGTAGAATACTTAAATAACCCTATTTTAGAAAAAGAAATTGAATAGGCCCTAAATGAGCTCCTTAAGAAAAAATAACCCCAGAACAGATGGATTTATAAGTGAATTCTATTAAACAATGAATTCCAATAATAAATCAATAAACCACTTTTTTTAATTGATAAAGTATTTTATTTCTTTTCCCGTTACATATAAAGATAGTTCTCAATTTTTGTTTATACAAGCTTTCCTGATTTCAGATCTTTCTCCCTCCCTCCCTCCCTCCCCTCCCCCCTCCCCTAGACAGCAGGTAATCTGATATAGGTGTTTTATATATATATATACATACACACACATACACACAATAACATTAAACATATTTCTGCATTAGTCATGTTACAAGAGAAAAATCAGAGCAATGACGAAACACCTCAAAATAGAAAAACATCAGCACCAAAAACAAAAGAAATAGTATGGTTCATTCAGCATCTATACTCCACAGTTCTTTTTTTTTTGGATTTGGAGATCCTCTTCTATCATGAGTTCCCTGGAACTCTTCTGTACCATTGCATCGGTGAGAAGAATATAGTCCATCACAGTAGATCAACACTCAATGTTGATGATACTGTGTACAATGTTCTTCTGGTTCTGCTCATCTCACTCATCATCAGCCCATGCAAGACCCTTCAGGTTTCTCTGAACTCCTCCTGCTCATCGTTTCTTACAGCACAATGGTATTCCATTGTATTCATATACCACAACTTGTCCAGCCATTCCCCAATTGATGGGCATCCCCTCAACTTCCAATTCCTTGCCACCACATAAAGAGCAGCTATAAATATTTTTGTACATGTGGGTCCCTTTCCCCTTTCCATGATTTCTTTGGGCAAAAGACCCAAAAGTGGTATTGCTAGGTCAAAGGGTATGGACAGCTTTATCGCCCTTTGGGCATAATTCCAAATTGCTCTCCAGAATGGTTGGATCAGTTCACAGCTCCACCAACAATGCATTAGTGGTCCAATTTTCCCACAGCTTCTCCAACATTTATTATTTTCCTTTTTTGTCATTTTAGCCAATCTGATAGGTGTCAGGTGGTACCTCAGAGTGGAATAAACCACTTTTAAAAACAGGTAAAGGGGGGGCAGCTAGGTGGCACAGTGGATAGAGCACCGGCCCTGGAGTCAGGAGTACCTGAGTTCAAATCCGGCCTCAGAACATTGACACTTACTAGCTGTGTGACCCTGGGCAAGTCACTTAACCCCAATTGCCTCACAAAAAAACCCAAAACAAAACAGGTAAAGGAATCCTACCAAATTCCTTGGAAGATATAAATATGGTTTTGATATGTAAACCAGGAAAAGTAAATATAGAGAAAGAAAACTATACACCAATTTCCCAAATAAATGTCGATGCAAAAATTTTAAATAAAATACCATCAAGGAGATTACAGCATGGCAAAGAATTGGAAATTAAGGAGATGCCCATCAATTGGGGAATGGCTGAACAAGTTGTGGTATATGAATATAATGGAATACTATTGTGCTATAAGAAATGATGAGCAGGCAGATTTCAGAAAAACCTGGAAAGTCTTAAGTGGACTGATGCTGAGTGAAGTGAGCAGAACCAGGAGAACGTTGTACACAATACCAGCAACATTGTGTGATGATCAGCTATGATAGACTTGGCTTTTCTCAGCAGTGCAATGACCCAAGACAATCCCAAAGAACTCATGATGGAAAATGTTCTCCACATCCAGAAAAAAGAACTGGATTCCAAATGCAGATTGAACTATACTGTTTCTACTTTTTGTTTTTGTTTTTTAAGTTTTTTCCTTTGTGTTCTGATTCTTCTTTCACAACATGACTAATGCAGAACTATGTTTAATGTGATTGTACATATACAATCTATATCAGATGGCTTTCTGTCTTGGGGAGGGGTGAGGGAAAGGAAGGTGGGAGAAAAATTTGGAACTAAAAATCTTATGAAAAAATGTTGAAAATTATCTTTACATGTAACTGGAAAATAACAAAATACTTTTATGATTAAAAAAAGGACATCACCCTCCTGATGTCATTGGTCCTCTTAGAATGAAGGACAAACAACAACAATCCCCTTCAACCCTTAAGTAAGCCATATTTTGTCTGAGAAGGTTTGGCCACTTCCTAGAGATCAGGCAGTGGAGCCAGGAGAGAGAAGTCTAGCAAAGCTCTTTGGGGGAGAAACCACTAACAAGGAGGGGAGAGAGAAGAGAGTCTCATACCCTGGGGCCTTGACTTGGCAGTGGGAATAGGAGTTGTCCCAGTAATGGCAGAACACCTGGTCTAGTAAAATGAGGGGGTTGGATGAAGACCCAGGGCTTGCTGGAGGAAGAACTAAGGTTTCTCTGGGGGGCATTCTGAAGTTGAGAAACAGCTTGGAGCTGTGTGTAGGGTGTAGGCCTCTATATTAGAGCCTGGGTTCAAGTCCCATCTCTGGTATAGCCTAGCTATTTTATCTTGGCAAAATCACTTAACCTCTTAGTGTCTCGGGCAGCTTTCTAAATTGCTGATCTGCATATCCCAGAGGGTGTTTGCTTCATTGGTGCTTCATTCTTGCTCATCCCCCACATCCCCCCAACTTCTGAAACCCCTATGGAGGCTCCCTGAGAGTTAAGGGAAATCGTGACTCTACCACTGAATCCCCCCCAAAAATCACCTGACTACAGCAGGGTGCCTCAACCTGTAGTCAGCCTCTGCCCCAAAGCTTGGTCCTTGCTGTTCCTTCTCCCTCAGCTCAGATGGGACCATATGGTTCATGGGAGCCAGGCAGGGCCCAGGTGTTCTCTGAGCTAATGACCCCAATCTGGCTATGATGGAGTACCCAGAATCCTTTGTGAGTGATCGTCCTTCACCACAGCCAAGGCTGATGCAATAGTCCTTGCAGAATTTTCTTCAGCTGAGCACTCTCTCTGCCCAAGGACTTGCTCATAATAGCTAACAGTTAGATAGTGATTTAAGATTTACAAAGCACTTTACATATGCTATCTCATTCGATCCTACCTTGACCCCTAAATACCTCTCCCCAATCTCAAAGGGAACTCAGACTGTAAAGAAATGGCCTTCTAGAATAGGATAAGCAAAGGAAGCTAAAACTGGAAAAGATTTTTGGACACAGAAAGTCAAAGTGAAAGGGGAGCTTAGAACATAGAATATCGGAATAGGAGGGAACCTTAGAACAACAGATTTCAGAGTTGGAAAGGGCCTTAGAACACAGAAAGAGGGAATTGAAGTGGCTTTAAAATACAGAATATCGGAGCTTGGACAAAGTAGTAGAAAGGGAGAACTGGATTGGGAGGCAGAGCTGGGTTCAAATTCAGTTCCATTCCCTTACTACCTGTGTGACCCTGGGCAAGTCACCTCCCTTTTCTGGGCCTCAGTCTCTTTAACTGTAAAATGAGTAGGTTGTTTTGTTTTTAATTAAAAAAAATTTTTTTCAGGGCAATGAGGGTTAAGTGACTTGCCCGGGGTCACACAGCCAGTAAGTATCAAGTGTCTGAGCCTGGATTTGAACTCAGGTCCTCCTGAATTCAGGGCTGGTTCTTTATCTACTCTGCCACCTAGTTGCCCCAGTAGGTTGGTTTTTAAAGCTTTTTTTTAGCTCGGAATCCTCTGACATTAAACTATTAGAACTGGAAGGGCTGAGGGATCACTTAGGTCTCTCTGTTTTACTGAGGAAATTAAAGCCCATAGGGATTAATTTATTTGCCATTTTGTTCTCTCCCCCCACACACAATCTTAATTTTATTTTTTTCCAGTTACAGTAAAGATAGTTTTCATCATTCATGTTTATAAGATTGTGAGTTCCAAATTTTTCTCCCTCCCTCCTCCCTCCCTTCCTCCTTCCCCAAGACAGAAAGCAATCTGATATAGGTTATATATGTACAATCACATCAAAGATATTTCCACATCAGTCATGTTATGAATCAGGATAAAAGAGAAAAGGGGGCAGCTAGGTGGCACGGTGGACAAAGCACTAGCCCTGGATTCAGGAGGATCTGAGTTCAAATCTGGCCTCAGACACTTGACACTTACTAGCTGTATGACCCTGGGCAAGTCACTTAAACCCCATTGCCCCACCAAAAAAAAAAAGGGTAAAAGAGAAAAAACCTCAACCCCCAAAAAAACACACACCAAAAAAGGGTAAAACTAACATTTTCCATTTTATTCTACAGCATCCCCCAAAAAACAATTATCAGGAGAAGAAATGGGATATCTGGATAGAGTGTGAGATTTAGAGTCCAGAAGAGCTGTGTTCAAATCATGCCTCTGATGCTCATAAGTTGGCTGATTCTGGGCAAGTTATTTAATTTCTTTGTATCTTAATTCCCTCATCTATAAAATGACATTAAGGGTTTTCTCATTTGGCCATTGGCCTTTGATGTCTCTTTCAATTCTATGAGCCTACTATTAGCCAGACTTGTTTTCCAGGGAGGAATTAATTCATCAATAATACAATAAAATACCTTAACCTGACATTCAAGGCCCTCTATAGTCTGGCTCCACTTTGATTCTCCAGCTTTATTTCATATGATTTCTTTCTCTACATTCTTGCCAAACTAGATTACTTTGGTTCTTTTCCCTACTAAATTCAGTCTAGCATCTCTCGCCTCTTGGATTTGAGCAGACCCTCCTGCATGCCCAAGAAGCACTCTCCTCATTTCTGCCTTTCAGAATCTTTCTCTTCATCTCCCTGGGGCCATCTTTGATTCTCCCCATCTAAAAGTAGTCTCTTTTTTTCCAGAGTACTTTGTCTTTTTCCATATGTTGCCCAGTAGACACCTCACCTTGTTTTATATGTATTTATGCTTGTGTTCCAAAGGTACAGAAAAGTGCCTCTACCACCACTGCCACCCCATAGTATAAATAAAACATCTTTATATCAGATACTGTGTCATTTTAGTTTTAGTATTCCAAACACCTAGAACAATGCTTTATGCAGCAAAGTATATAGAACACTGGAGTGAGAAATGCCTGAGTGCAAATCCTACTTCAGACACTTACTAGCTGTGTGACCCTGGGAAAGTCCCTTAATCTCTGCCTGCCTCAATACTCTTATCTGTAAAATGGGGATAATAATAGCTCCTAACTCCCTAAATAATATTTGTAAAGACCTTTGCAAGCCTTAAAATGCACTATAACTGCAAGCTATTATTACTATGCATAGTAGTGATTAAATGTTTCTTCAATGGAATCTAATTGGTTCATTGACATGAAGGTGTAAATGGCGTACTTATCAAATCTGAGAAGCTAAAAACACTAGCTAATAATAGAATCAGACCTAAAAGGACCCCAAGAGGCTGGAATCATGGACCAAAAAGTTAATATGATAAAGTTTAATGAGGATAAATGTAAAGACCTATTCTTGGATAAAAAAAAAATCAATGACACAAGTTCAGGCCAGGAATGACAAAGGTAAACAGTTTGTATAAACAAGATCTGGGAATTTTAATACACTGAAAGCTTAATGGGAGTCAATTGCTTGACACTGATTGACTGGTTGATGGACATGACAGCAAGAAAAACTAATGAGGGGTAGCTAGGTGGTGCAGTGGATAGAGCACCGGCCCTGGAGTCAGGAGTACCTGAGTTCAAATCCGGCCTCAGACACTTAACACACACTTACTAGCTGTGTGACCCTGGGCAAGTCACTTAACCCCCATTGCCTCACTAAAAAAAAAAAAAAAAAAAGGAAAAACTGACGAAATCTCAGGCATTGTAGTTGGAACAAAGGAAATGCTGGTCCCATTGTGCCCTGCTGCAGTCACGCCTCAGCTAGAGAATTGTGTTCAGTTCTGGGTAGCCCATTGATAGACTGGAAAACATTCACAAGAGGGCAAGTAGGATGATGATAGCGATGGTGGTAATGATGATGGTGATAGCCTCAAGAACAGTTGTTGTTTTTTTAAAGAATCAGCTGAAAGAATCCATTTTGCACAAATAGATCTTTCCAAAGGTAGAGTGTCACTAGGTTTATATCACAAAGAGGTCATAAAAAAGGGGAAAAGACCTAATGTACAAAAATATATATAATAGCTTTTTGTGGGGGCAAAAATTGGAAATTGAGGGAATGCCCATTAATTAGGGAATGGCTGAATAAATTGTGGGATATGAATATAATGGAATATTATTATGCTTTAAGAAATGCTAAGCAGGATGCTCTTAGAAAAACCTGGGAAATCTTACACTAACTGATGCAAAGTGATGTGAGCCGAACCAGGAGAACATTGCACACAGTAACAGCAAAGTTGGGTGATGATTGACTATGAATAACTTAGCTCTTCTCAGCAAGACAATGATCAAGGACAGTTCCAAAGAGACTCTCAATGGAAAATACTATACACATTCAGAGAAAGAACTGATGGAATCTGAATGCAAATTGAAGCACAATTTTTCTTTGTTTTATTTTTCTTGGGTTTTTTTCTGAGTTTTCTTTTACAACATGACTAATTTGGAAATTTGTTTTGCATGACTGCACATGGATAACCTATACGAAATTGCTTACCACTGTAGGTAGGGGGGGGGAAGAGAAGGAGGGAGGAAGAAAAAATTGGAACTCAATTTTTTAAAAAGAATGTTAAGGGGGGCATTTAGGTGGTGCAGTGGATAAAGCACCGGCCCTGGATTCAGGAGGACCTGAGTTCAAATTCAGCCTCAGACACTTGACACTTACTAGCTGTGTGACCCTGGGCAAGTCACTTAATCCTCATTGCCCTGCAAAAACAAACAAACAAACAAAAATTCAATGTAAAAAGAATGTTAAAAATTGTCTTTACCCATGACTGGAAAAATAAAATACTATTTAGAAACAAAGGTGGAGTGGTTTAGCTTGATAGGTAGTAGGTTCTTCCTTATCTCAGACAAAGCAAAGGCAAAAATAGATCTAATTAAAAGAGATAAGGAAGGAAACTACATCTTGCTAAAAGGTACTATAGATAATGAAGTAATATCAATATTAAATATGTATGTGCCAAGTGGTATAGCATCCAAATTCTTAGAGGAGAAGTTAAATGAGTTACAAGAGGAAGTAGACAGTAATACTATACTAGTGGGGGATCTGAATCTTCCCCTCTCAGAATTAGATAAATCTAGCCACAAAATAAATAAGTGAAAGAGGTGAATAGAATACTAGAAACGTTAGACATGATAGATGTCTAGAGAAAATTGAATGGGGATAGAAAGGATTATACCTTTTTCTCAGCAGTACATAGCACATTTTCAAAAATTTATCATGTATTAGGGCACAAAAACATCATAGTCAAATGTAGAAAGGCAGAAATAGTAAATGCATCCTTCTCAGATCATGATGCAATAAAAATTACATGTAATAAAGAGCCATGGAAAGGTAGACTGAAAATCAATTGGAAACTAAATAATTTCATTCTAATGGATGAATGGGTCAAACAACAAATCATAGAAACAGTCAATAACTTTATCCAAGAGAATGACAATAATGAGACAACATACCAAAATCTATGGGATGCAGCCAAAGCAGTGCTTAGAGGAAATTTTATAGCTCTAACTGCTTACATGAATAAAAGGGAGAAAGAGGAGATCAATGAATTGGGCATGCAACTTAAAAAGCTAGAAAAAGAACAAATTAGAAATCCCCAATTAAATACTAAATTAGAAATCCTGAAAATTAAAAGAGAAATTAATAAAATTGAAAGCAAGAAAAGTATAGAATTAATCAATAAAATTATCAATAAAACCAATAAAATAGATAAACCATTGGTTAATTTGATTTTAAGAAAGAAAGAAGAAAACCAAATTACCAGTATCAAAAATGAAGGGGTGATTTTACCACCAATGAAGTGGAAATTAAAGCAATAATTAGGAACTATTTTGCCCAACTGTATGCCAATAAATTTGACAATCTAAATGAAATGGATAAATATTTACAAAAATACAAACTGCCCAGGTTAACTGAAGAGGAAATAAAATCCTTAAATAAGCCCATATTAGAAAAAAAAATTGAACAAGCCATTAATGAACTCCCTAAGAAAAAATCCCCAGGGCCAGATGGGTTTACAGGTGAATTCTACCAAACATTTAAAGATAGATAGTCAGTTCTTCATCTTCAAATAGAAGATACATGATATTTTGTTAGGATGTAGTAGAAGAGATTCTTTTTGAGAAATGATTTATGCAAGATATCCTTTGACATCCCTTCCAACTCTGACAGTTTGTGATTTTACACTCTGTCTATTCCAAAGCTGAACATTCATAAACTTTTAAGGTCCTTTCCAGTTTTAACATTCTATATTTTTAAAGTTCCTTCTACCCATAACCTTATTGTTTTTGGTTTTTTTGGTTTTTGCAGGGCAATGGGGGTTAAGTGACTTGCCCAGGGTCACACAGCTAGTAAGTGTCAAGTGTCTGAGGCCGGATTTGAACTCAGGTACTCCCAAATCCAGGGCCAGTGCTTTATCCACTGCGCCACCTAGCCACCCCTACCCATAACCTTATAAACGAACTGATGAGGAAGCTAGGTGGTACAGTGGATAGAATACATGGCTTGAGTCAGGAGAGACCTGGATTCGAATACTGCCTCAGACACTTAACTGTGTAACTCTGGGCAAGTCACTTAACCTCTCTATGCCTCATCTGTAAAATGAGATTAACAACAGCAACTACCCTATAGGGTTGCAAGGAACAAATGAGTTAGCCTATCTGAAGTGTTTGGCAAACCTTAAAGGACTCCATAAATGATAGTTATTATTTTTAGTAGATGACTTCTTGACCACCAGCCACAAGCCAGAATATATTTCCAGGGCTATGGGCTTGTAACCCTTTAAAAATTCTCCTTATTTTTTACCTAAAGGATAATCTTGTTCCTTCAAGTCCCCACTGCCCTATAGTCAGGCTCCCAATATTCCCTTGGTACTTTATGCAATGTGTTATTGCCACCACCAGGTGGCAGCAGTGGCTCTGCCTTGCACGCATCCCAATCAAGCAAAGGACAAACCAGAGCAGGCTGGGAAGAAAAACATTAATTTTAAATTCATAAGAGTTTAAGCTGGAAAGAGTCTTTTAGAGATGATCTGGTCCCACCCTCTTGCGTCTGGCTGGCTTCATCCCCCTGACACTGATTGTTTGTGTATATTATGTCCTCAAACCCACCTTCCCTTTCTCTGTCTTCTAGCCCTACGTCCTCTCCCCTCCTCTACCCAAGTTCTCAGCCTCCCCATCAGGGGCCTGAAAAAGGATATTCCACAGCTCTCAGAAGCAGACAGCAGAATGGAGTGTCAAGTACATTTGTGTACTTAGGATAAGACTTGAACTTCGAGTCAAAACTTTGTTGTTTTTTTAGGTGTTTTTTAGTCATGTTTGATTCTTTTTTTTTTAGTGAGGCAATGGGGGTTAAGTGACTTGCCCAGGGTCACACAGCTAGTAAGTGTTAAGTGTCTGAGGATAGATTTGAACTCAGGTCCTCCTGACTCTAGACTCTATCCACTGCACCATCTAGCTGCCCCCATGTTTGATTCTTTATGACCCTGTTTGGGGTTTTCTTGGCAAAGATACTGGACTGGTTTGCCATTTCCTTCTCCAGCTCATTTGACAGATGAGGAAACTGAGGCAAGCAGGATGAAATAACTTGCCCAGGGTCATACAGCTAGTAAGTGTCCGAGGCTGGATTTGAACTCAGGAAGGTGAGTCTTCCTGATTCCAGGCTTGGCACTCCATGCACTATGGTACCACCTAGCTGCCTGAAGTCATAAGATCCACGTTTAAATCCCACCACTGATGCTACCTGCATGACCTTGGGCAAGTCCCTCAACCTTCCTGTGCATTGGGTCTCTCATCTGTACAATGAAGGGCTTAGACTAGATGATCTCTAAGGTTCCTTCCAGATAGAAGAGCCTAATGTGAGTCACCTTGGGAGGCCTCTAATGGAGGATTCCAAAGATACTGTTTAAAATGTTCTCAGTGTCTGAATGCAGATTGAAGCAGATTATTTTCTCTTTTGTTGTTGCTTTTTTGTTATTGTTATTGTTTATTCTTTTTTTAATGAGGGGCAATGAGGGTTAAGTGACATGCCCAGGGTCACACAGCTAGTAAGTGTCAAGTGTCTGAGGCTGGATTTGAACTCAGGTCCTCCTGGATCCAGAGCTGCTGCTTTATCCACTGTACTACCTAGCTGCCCCCAGTTCTTCGCCATCTTTTTTTTTTTTTTGCGGGGCAATGGGGGTTAAGTGACATGCCCAGGGTCACACAGCTGGTAAGTGTCAAGTGTCTGAGGCCGGATTTCAACTCAGGTACTCCTGAATCCAGGGCCAGTGCTTTATCCACTGCGCCACCTAGCTGCCCCCAGTTCTTCTCCATCTTAAAGAAGGAAGTTATCCAGACAAATCAAGAAATATGAACTGCTCTGTTCCAAGCAGAAAGAGTTCCAGCAGATGCTGAGATGATCAAGGTTATACCATCGCTTCTATGTCATGCCTCTGTGCCAGGCTTGGGCTGTTTCTCAAATGCCTCATCTCTTTCTCATTTCTCTCTAGGTGGTCTGTCACACAGTCCAATGACAGTTGTGTTTCTGTTGCCGATGATCCTCACGTGATTGTTTTTCACCATGCTTCCCCATTCTGGTTCTTGTATTTCCTCTCATTAACATATCTTCTTAGTTTATTCTAGTATTTGCTCATGAATGTGCATAAGCGTGTGCATGTGCGCACGCACACACACACACACACACATCATACAGGTCTTTTTTTTTTTTTTTTACCAGTTCTGTACTTTTTGAATAATCATGGCTTTCATCCCACCAAGTCTCAGTGATATCTATGAGGTTAAATTTCCCTCTTTGCAAATCTATTGTTTACCTTGCTGGTAACCTGTATTCTGAGCCTTTGGGCATGGCAGTGATTCTGAAATTTTTTGATTTGAAGACCTCTTTACATCCTTAACAATTATTCAGGACCCTCCCTACCCAACTTTTCTTCATGTGGACTCTATCTATCAATATTTATCATATTAGAAATTAAAATGTCTTAGAATTATTATGAAATTAGTTTTGACCTTGCAGACCCCCTGAAAGGATTTTGGGGACTCCCAGACCCCATTTTGAGAACCACTGGCAAATATAAACAGACACCAACTCATTAGTAAAATGGGGATAATAATTCACTAACCTCACAGGGTTGTTGTGAGGAAATGAGGTAACATATGTAGAGTAAACTTTAAAAACACTATATATGTATGTGTGTGTGCATGTTGTTGTTAAGTCGGTTTTGAGTCAGATATGACTCTTTGGTTTTTTTTGTTTTGTTTTGGGTTTGTTTTTTGCAGGGCAATGAGGATTAAGTGACTTGTCCAGGGTCACACAGCTAATAAGTGTTAAGTGTCTAAGGCTGGATTTGAACTCAGGTACTCCTGAATCCAGGGCTGGTGCTTTATCCACTGTGTCACCTAGCTGTACCCATGTCTGACTCTTTGTGACCCCATTTGGGGTTTTCTTGGTAAAGATAATGGAATGTTTTGCCACTTCCTTCTTCAGCTCATTTGACAGATGAGGAAACTGAGGCAAGCAGGGTCACACAGGTAGTAAGTGTCTGAGGCCAGATTTGAACTTAGGAAGAAGAGTCTTCCTGACTGCAGATCCAGCACTCTATGCCCTGTGCCACCTAGCAGTTATATACACACATCATATATACATATATTCTGGTTATTATTGATGAAGATGGTGGCTTGTACTTCCAGCTACAGAGGCAGAATCAACTTCCCTTTATTTATACTCCTTCCCTTTTTCAGGAGAAAGGGGAGATAAAACTGGGATGAGTAGAAAAGTGAGAAGTTGCTTTCTCATCTGGGAGGGTGGGGCTGAATAGAGGAAGGAACTGTCCAAGGTTTGGTTCATACATTGTTTCAACAGTAGTCACTCTCAGCTCTAGCAAATTCTTTTGTTTGGTTTGGTTTTGGTTTTTTGCCGGGCAATGGGGGTTAAATGACTTGCCCAGGGTCATACAGCTAGTAAGTGTCAAGTGTCTGAGGCCAGATTTGAACTCAGGTCCTCCTGAATCCAGGGCCAGTTCTTTATCCACTGGGCCACCTAGCTGCCCCCATCTTGCTAATTCTGTGTGTGTGTGTGTGTGTGTGTGTGTGTGGCAATTGGGGTTAAGTGACTTGCCCAGGGTCACACAGCTAGTAAGTGTTAAGTGTCTGAGGCCAAAGGCCAGATTTGAACTCAGGTCCTCCTGAATCCAGGGCCGGTGTTCTAACCACTGTACCACCTAGCTGCTCCATCTTGCTAATTCTTTTGGTATCTCACAACACAGAGGTCCACAAGGGCCTCAGTGTGTCTAAGGCCACTGGATATAGGGAAGGCTACCCTGTGCCAGGATGTGCCCCTCTCACTCCCACAACTTGGCCTCAAGCTTCCTAGTGTGAGAGTTGGAATGACACCCCCTGTTGGGAGGAACATTGTGAGCTCTGGTCTGAGGGGAGACCAGGTGGCTTTGCATCAGGAAGTGATGTTTGTTCATGGGTTCTGTCAATCAAAGTTGCCAGTCAATTAGCTTGTGTGTGTGTGTGTGTGTGTGTGTGTGTGTGTGTTTAGGGCCCTGTTTCCAGTTTTGAGGGAGGCTGGAAGCCCAGGAGGAGAGCTCTCAATCTTTTGCCAGGACCTCGTGTGAAGTGGAGCAGAGATACTGGCTCCCTTAGATATAGATGAAGGCATCTTGGCCTCTTTCTCTATCTTCACCAAATTCTTATGCTCCTTAAAGTATTCTTTAAATCTTTAAATATCCTTTAAAGTATTCTTAAGAAATACTTTAAAGTCTAAACTCTTGCTAAAGCTTATAATTTATGGCGACCACTCATTAGATTTTTAGGCAGTCTAGCTAGAATTTTAGCCCCATACAGATGGCAATATTACAGATAGCAACTATTCACTAGTGACTCTCAAGATGGAGGGTAACCTCTTTTCTGACTTCCTCCTTCCAGAAGCCTGCAAAGCCAAGTTCAAAGAGACTGCCAAAATGGTGAATTCTGGGATAGCATCTGCTTCACTCTCCTGTCTCCATATCAGCACTGACACCCCAGGCATTACATTCGATTTCATGCACTGTCTCAGTTGAAAATCCACTTGGTAAAATCATTCCGGCATTCTTAGCTGAACTTTGATGATCCCCTTGTGCTGGAGGCCCCTGCCAAATGACCTTCTTGGTGAGCCTCTGAATGGCCCTGCTCAGCTCTGCTGTTAAGCCACTGGGGACCTTAGACAGCTGGCCTCAGTTTCCTAATTTATAAAATGAGGGAGATGGACTAAAGCAATGGGGTCAAGCTCATATAGAAACAGATCCCTGGGGCACCTAGGTGGTGCAGTGGATAAAATGCCAGCCCTGGATTCGAGAGGACCTGAGTTCAAATCTGGCCTCAGACACTTAACACTTACTAGCTGTGTGACCCTGGGCAAGTCACTTAACCCTCATTGCCCCACAAAACAAAACAAAACAAAACCCAGATTCCTGCAGTAACACTGGCTTAGAAAGCCACAAATTAACATTATGCTATTTTTTTTTTTGGTTAAACATTTCACAATTACATTGAGATAGGGTTTGAGCCACACTCTGGAGTTTGGAGGGTTACTTTCACTCTCACCCCAACAAGTTTGACTCCTCTAGAATATAAGGTCTCTCCTAGGTCTGCCATTCTATGATCCAAGACTCCTTTCTCCCTGTCATTCTATGTTCTAAGGCTCCTTTCTCCCCCACATTCCATGTTCTAAGGCTCTTTCCTCCCTGCCATTCTGTGTTCTAAGGTTCTTTCTCCCTGCTATTCTGTGTTCTAAGGTTCCTTCTCCCTCCCACTTTATACTCTAAGGCTCCTTTCTCCCTGCAAATCTATGCTCTAATACTCCTTTGTCCCTGCCATTCTGTGTTCTAAGGTTCTTTCTCCCTGACATTCTATGCTCTAATTCTCCTTTCTCCCTGCCAATCTATGTTCTAAGGCTCCTTTCTCCCTCACATTCCATGTTCTGAGGTTCTTTGTTCCTGCCATTCTGTGTTCTAAGGCTCCTTTCCTCCTCACATTCCACGTTCTAAGGCTGTTTTCTCCCTGCCATTCTGTGTTCTAAGGTTCTTTCTCCCTGACATTCTATGCTCTAAGACTCCTTTTCCCCTACCATTCTGTTCTAAGGTTCTTTCTCTCTGCCACTCTATACTCTAAGGCTCCTTTCTCCCTGCCATTCTATGTTCTAAGGCTGTTATCTCCAACCTTTTTGGGTCAGCCTCCCCCCATCAGTACATTTTTTTTCTTTCTGGCAGGTATGGCATAATTTTCCCAATGGCCCTTGAGCAGCTGCTGCTGTGGGCGCCCAGATCAGGGCTAGGTTCCAACAGTCCTATCCTAAAGCTCAGCTAAGAGGAGGAAAAATCCAGGGCTGTGTTGAGAGGGAGGGTGTGCAGTGAGGGAGTGTTGAGCTACAATGGTGAAGGGTATTTGGGGCTGTGTTGTAGACAAGTCCTATGACTGACCATCACTGAATGAGAGTGGAATGAGTCATCTTGCCACTTGCCAATTGGTTCATTACAAACTCCTTCAGGTCATGTCATTGGCCCCCCGGAAAAATGCAATGCCAGGGCCCCCTCTGATCCTGGCATTGCCTATTTTAAGGCCACTTCCTGCCCTGGCATTCAGTGTTCTTCTGTAGCTATGACTGATATGATATAACCATGTCTATAACCTTTTTATAATCCCTGAAGCCCTGTAGTGTGTCCTTAGCACAGTCTAGTCAGATGCTCAGTGAATGGATGAATGTAATCAATGGGGATTTGGGGGTAGGTATAGAACTTTCCCTTATATCTGGGAGTTCCTTGGTTGAAAGAACTATTTCAGGCTCGAGGTCCGGGGTAGAGCCAAGATGGCGGAGGAAAGGCAGTGAACTCTCAAACTCATGACACGATCACTCCAGAAAACATCCAAATAATGCCATAGGAAAATGCCTGGAGCAGCAAAACTCACAGAAGAATGTGCTTCAATCATCTTCTAACCAAGAATGGCTTGGAAGGTCAGAAGGAGGGAGCTGCTGTGCTGATATAGGAGTCGAGCCCAACCCCACAGTCACTCTGACACAGATCCAGTCCCAGGAAGGCCTCACCAGAGAAGGAGACTCCCAGAGCCTCTGAATCAGCTGAAGTACCAGTGTCATCTAGAACTAAGCTCACAGTCTGGTGAGAAGGCTGAGCCCTGGACAGGGGGGAGACTACAGGGGTCTATGCTGGTGCTAAGGCAGAACTTGGATTTTACACCCCTGCTGAGAACCAGGAGATAGGCTTGAATAGCAGTGGCCCAGGTGGGAGAGGGCCACAGGCCCGTTGGAGCTAACAACTACAACATACAAAGCTGGTTGATTAGCAAGCTGGTCTGGGGTCATCTACAGGGAACAGGTTGGGTGAGTGAAGAACCTGATCCTCCTTAAATCATACCACCTGGGACTTCTGAAGCTTGGGATACAGCAGCCTGGAAACAGTGCCCCACTTTAAGGAGCTAAAAGTCAAGTAAAAGAAAGGCAAGATGAGCAGACAGAGAAAGGTAAGGGCCATAGAAAGTTTCTTCAGTAAAAAGGAAGACTGAGGTGCACCCTCAAAGGAAAATGTCAACATCGGGGCCCCTATATCTAAAGCTTCCAAGAAAAATATGAATTGGTCTTAGGCCATAGAGGTGCTCAAAAAGGACTTTGAAAAAAAATTTAAAAAAAAAGGACTTTGAAGATAAAGTTAGAGAGGTAGAGGAAAAAATGGAAAGAGAAATGAGGGTGATGCAGGAAAGACATGAGAAAAAAAGTCAACAGCTTGAAAAGCCAAATGGAAAAGCTCTCTGATGAAAATAATTGCCTAAGAATTAGGATTGAACAAATGGAAGCCAGTGACTTTATGAGAAACCAAGACACAATAAAGCAAATCCAAATGAATAAAAAAAATAGAGGGCAATGTGAAATATCTTCTGGGAAAAACTGCTGACCTGGAAAATAGGTCCAGGAGGGATAATTTGAAAATTATTGGTCCACCTGAAAACCATGATCAAGGAAAGAGCTTAGACATCATCTTCCAAGATATTCTCAGGGAAAATTGCCCTGAAATTCTAGAAGAAGAAGCTAAAATAGAAATTGAAAGAATCCACCAATCACCTCTAGAAAGAGATCTCAAAAGGAAAACTCCTAGCAATACTATAGCCAAATTCCAGAGCTCTCAGGTCAAGGAGAAAATATTGCAAGCTGCCAAAAAGAAAGAATTCAAGTACTGTGGAGCCCCAGTCAGGATAGCACAAGATCTAGCAGCTTCTACATTAAAGGACCGGAGGGCATGGAATATGATATTCCAGAGGGTAAAGGAATTGGGATTACAACCAAGAATCACCTACCCAAGAAAACTCAGCATAAAAAAGAAAAGGAAAGAAAGAACTATTTCAGGGGGGCAGCTGGGTGGTGCAGTGGATAAATCATCAGTCCTGGATTCAGGAGGACCTGGGTTCAAATCCATCCTCAGACACTTGACACTTACTAGCTGTGTGACTCTGGGCAAGTCACTTAACTCTCATTGCCCCCCCAAAATAAAAACAAACAAACAAACAAAAAACAAGAAAGAAAGAACTATTTCGTTTTTGTTTCTGCATTCCCAGAACCAAGCAACATACCTGGTTGTTGTTTAGTTGTTTCAGTCATGTCCGGCTCTTTGTGACCCCATTTGGGGTTTTCTGGGTAAAGATACTGGAGTAGTTTGTCATTTCCTTCTCCAGCTCATTTGACAGATGAGGAAACGGAGGCACACAGGGTTAAATGACTTGCCCAGGGTCATATAGCTAGTAAGTGTCTGAGGATGGATTTGAACTGAGGAAAAGGAGTACTGCTACCTCCAGGACCAGCACTCTGTCCATGACACCGACTAGCACATAGTAGGGACTTAATACTTTGAAGGCAAGGTTAGGAAATTTCTGATATATGGGAAAGTTCTATTTATGAAAGATAAGCAAAAAGAAAAAAGAGGGAAAGCAAGCCGGTTGTCTCTTCACTTTCAGATACCTAGCCTATTTACTCAGCTCCACATAGGAGCCCAAAGTTCTGCCAGGCATGGTAATAAGTCTACTATGGTTTATAGGAGTAAAGAATGCCACAGCACGGATGAAATCACTGGTTCTCCCTGAGCAGGTTAAACATTGCCCCTGAACTCTTCTTTGTTCAAATACTTCTTTATAGATATGACAAAAGGGAAATTTCTTCCCACCCTAGTCACTACCTCTCTTTGTGACCTTGGATACAAGGAATGAGAGTTTGGAACTAAATGTTTTCCAGAATCACTTCCTCATCTGAAAAATGGAAAGATTGGCTTGCCTCCCAGGGCCCCTGTGAGGAAGAATGCCTGGGAGAGAAAGCTGAGGACTTGTTCTCATTCTTGTGTTCTCTCTCATTTATTCTCTCTCTCTCTCTCATTTATTCTCTCTCTCTCTCTCTCTCTCTCTCTCTCTCTCTCTCTCTCTCTCTCTCTCTCTCTCTCTCTCTCTCTCTCTCTCTCTCTCTCTCTCTCCCTCTCCCTCTCCCTCTCCTTCTCTCTCTCATGTGTGTACAGGAAGGAGTGGGTCTGTGCCACAGGGTCACAATCCCGGACATGCTCACAGTCACTGCAGGATAGGAAAGCAGGCAGCTGTGATTATGCCACAGGTGTTCCTCATGGAGGTGAGGCTGTAGTCGCTGGTGCCTCACAATGAGCACTAGGAGTTCTTAAGCCAGTGAGGCTCTCTGCCCAGCCTTCAGTAGCTCACCAGTAGGACTTTGTGGTTCGGGTTCTCAGCCTACAGGATAGCCCAAGGCTCGCATCAGTTTTCTTCCCAAGAGGGAGGAGCAGAGCCAGGTGCAGGGCGTAGAATGGGGTCCTCGACCCCAAGGGAAGAGCCAAGCACGAGGTGTGAGCCCTATGTGTGGCTAGGCGGTGGTTACAGATAGGGAAGGCGCTAGGAACAAAAGCACGCTCAGGACCTGGGACTAGATCTGGGTTGGGAATGGGACTGAAACTGGGGGATGGGGGGAGGGAGGGGGAGGGGCGGGAATACTTCGGTTGGGGACGAGAAACTAACCTGAGGTCGAGAGAGGGAAGGGTGGAACGGGACCTGGCTCGGGTTGGGGAGCAGGCCTTTTACTGGGGACGGGAACTGGTCTAAACCGGAGGAGAACAGGACTAGGGACTCTCCTGGGGAGGGACTTGTCCTGCGGCCAGGGCTGATCTTGGAGCTGGGCGCTGCGATTAAGGAACTGGGCCAGGTGTTGAGGGCGGGGTCTGGGGCAGCACTAGAGGCGGGGTTTCTCGGGTGCGGAGAGGGTGGTGCGGCTCTGGGGTGGGAAGGCGCTAGAGGCTGGGAGTTGAGCAGATTCTGGTCGTGGAGGTGCTAGAATCTAGGGGCCAGCCGCGGTCAGGATCTGAGCCTGTACTCGCCGTACTGAGGGTCCGAGCGGACCCCGTGGGTGGAGAAGGCAAAGGCCCCGGGCGAGGCGTCCACGTAAACGGCTCGGGGGTGTACGTCCGGGGAGTGGGCTGGGAGGGCGGACCCACTGGCATAACACACAGGGTCCTGGGGGCCTGGATCTTAGTGTCTGCCCCGCGGTCTCTCCCCGAACCCCAACCGTCCTTGCTGGCTCCCTTTTCCTCTGGTCACAGGAAATAGTTCAAAGGAAGCCGCATGTCAAACCACCCCGGCCACGATGGCTTAAGCCAGCCCTCGGCGAGGTGCATGCTTGGAGGTCACTTTTCTCGGGTTGAAAAGTCCCCTCTGAACGCCTCCAGAAACATCCTGTCCCTTCCCCCAGTCCTAACTTGCCCTCGGCCTCTGGAAAGGAGACTAGGAGACTGGCTTTCCCCAATGCCCTTCCCAAATCTCGGACAGCTCCTAGGAAACAGTTGACAAAGCACTTTACACAGACTCATTTGTGCGTGTCCCTTCTAGGGTTCTCGGGAGAACCTGATGAAATAACACATGTTAAGAGCTTTGCAAACCTTAAAATGATTTGCAACTGGGAGATGTTATCGCCCAAACACGGTGGTGTTTCGTGGTGTTGTAGCATGCACAGGAAGTCAGGATTTCAAGTCCAGCCTCAGATATCTAATAGCTGTGTAAGCCTAGCCAAAGACCCTAGATGGTGCAATAGATAGAGCACTGGCCCTGAAGTTGGGAGGATCTGAGTTCAAATCTCACCTCGGAGATTTACTAGCTGTGTGACCTGGGCAAGTCACTTAACCCTGTTTGCCTCAGTTTCCTGCTATCTGTCAAATGATTTGGAGAAGAAAATGGGAAACCACTCCACTGTCTGTGCAAAAAACAAAACAAAACAAAACACCCCAAAGCCCAAATGGGGTTACCAAGAGCCAATACAACTGAAAAAATGACTGAACCTAAATATTTCCACCATACCAGGGCCAGGTCACTACAGGTGACTTCATGGTTTAATTAACAGAGCACTGAACTTGGAGGTACAAAGACCTTGGTACAAATTCTGCTTCAGTCACTTACTCCTTTTGTGCATTTGCTCCCTCATTCCTCATCTGTATGAAGGTAGATAAGGCAGCTAGGTGGCTCAGTAGATAGAGTGCTGGAGTCAGGAGGACTTATCTTTATGAGTTCAAATCTGACCTGAGACACTTGCTAAACTGTGTGACCCTGGGCAAGTAATTTAATCATTTAATCCTGGTTGCCTCAGTTTCCTCATCAGTAAAATGAGCAAGGAAATGGCAAACCACTTCAGTCTCTTTGCCCAGAAAACCCCAAGTGGGGTCATGAGGAGTCGGGCATGACTGAACCAACTAAATAACAACAAAAGTTACTTTGTAGGTGCTAAGGATGGAAACAAAAAGCAAACAGACTCTACTCACAAGGATCTTATATTCTAATGGAGAAACATCTACATATATATATATATATATGTAAATACATAATTCGCACAATGTAAATACGAAGTAATTTCATAGGGGGCATGAGCTCCTCCAGAGAGCAGGAAATCCTTGGGCACCAGGTGACACATGATCTGAGCTTGGAAGGAAGCTCTCTCTGGATTCTAAAAGTCAGAGATGGGGAGAGAACATTCCACATCTGAGGGTGGGGTCAGGTGGAAGATAGGAAATTTGTGTGTAGGGAAGCAACAAGCAGGCCAGTCTGACTGCTGTGTGGACTATGTGAAGGCCTGGAAAGGCAAGTTGGTGTCGTACTGAAGAGCTAGGAGACTGTGGGGAGGATAGATTGGAGAGGACAGACACCAGCTACAGGGAGGCCAATTACTGCTACTATGGTAATTTGGGCAAAAGGTACAAAGGGTCTGGTCTAGGGTGGTTATAGTGGAAGTAGAGAGAAGTGGACAGATAGGAAAGATGTCCGGGCAGCTAGGTGGTACAGTAGATAGAGCACTCACCCTGAAGTTGGGAGGATCTGAGTTAAAATCTCACCTGACACTAGCTATGTGACCCTGGGCAAGTCACTTAACCCCAGTTGCCTTAAACATTGGAGGCCATCTCTAGTTGTCCTGATATCTGTCTTGCCACTGGACCTAGGTGGCTCTGGAGGAAAGAGTGAGGCTGGTGACCTTGCACAGCTCTCCCTCACTTAAATCGAATTCACTGCAAGTCATGACATCATCCCAATGTCATGGTCCTCTTGGGGAACGAAGGACAAGCACCAATGTGGGAAAGATGGTGAAAATGTAGAATGGACAAGACTTGACTATTTTTTATAGTGAAGGGTGAAGAGTCAAGAATAGCTTCAAGGTTTCGGGCTTGAGTGACTGGAAGGATAGCAGCATCTTCGGTAGAACTAGGGAAGTTAGGGAGAAAGGGTATGTTTGGGAAGAAGACAATGAATTTTGTATTGGACATGTTGAATCTGAGACGCCTACAGGGCATCCAGTTGAACATGTGCAGAGGTGGCTGGTGATGTGGGCCTGGGGCTCAGAACAGCCAGAGCTAGATATACATTTTTGCAGAGAAAAGATATTGATCCCATAAGGAGGTGTGGAGATCACCAAGACAGAGTGCACAGAGAAGAGAAGAGGGCCTACATCAGAGGTATTAAAGGGTGGTGAGGATGGTGATGATACAGCAAAGAGGGCAGAGAAGATGCCCACACAGATAGGAGAAGATGGATTAGGGCAGCTAGGTGGCTCAGTGGATAGAGCACTGGCCCTGGAGTCAGGAGTACCTGAGTTCAAATCCGACCTCAGACACTTAACACTTACTAGCTATGTGCCCCTGAGCAAGTCACTTAACCCCAATTGCCTCACCAAAAAAAAAAAAAAAAAAAAAAAGGAGAATATAGACCAAGAAATCCATGCCAGGGAAGTTTGGAAAGGAGAGAAAGGATCTGGGAGGGGAGGAAGGCCAATGCTGTCCAAAGTTGTAGAGAGGCTGCTGTAGTTCCCTCTTCCCACCCCCTATCTCCAAGCTTGGGGCAGAAATGATCAAAGAGGCCATGGACCCAGTGGTCCCCTCTACCCATGAGATCCACCTTGGAATTCACCAACGTGTGGTGCTGCACCTTAGGGCTAAGGCTACTGCCTCAGGGAATCTCTGGGCCACCTTGAGCACGTGGGGGCCTCCCTTAGACCTGTAACTACATTGGGGCACCCAGAGCCAATCACTGCTACCCTTAGGGAACACAAGGTCTTGCACTACCCCTTATGCCTTGAGGTCCTTTGTCAGCTTGTAGCTATGTGCCAGAGCCTCACATCTCCAAAGCCTTGGCCAGATAGGAACAATCTCCTTCCTATCTGTCACACCCTAGGTCCTCTTTTCTTTCATTTGTAGCTTCTAACCCTCTCCCTCAGGAAACTGGGTTAATATAATCCCCAACCTTTGCTGTCCCTTTAAGATGCTGCTGTGGTTAGCTATTTTTGAGCTGTCTTCTCCACTGAGCAGAGAGCTCCCAAACCCAGAAGCCATTAGTTGAGGGGCTCTCCAGAGGTAGGGGCAGATGCTCCCTTCCCCCAGGGTGGACACCTGGCAAAAGCCAGGTCAGGCTGATGATTCATTCCCTGCTTCAGTATTTGATTATCTGTGTTGTCTAATCCCTGCACAATAAGAGACAAGAGGTCAGCTGAGTCCCCTGCCCTGTGCCCCATCCCACAACCCCTGTCCCTTTGATTCTCCTCCTGTCTTTCCCTTTATATAACTCGTTCGTGATGCTACAGGTAGTATCAGAACAGGGACTTGAACCCAGGACCTCTGGCTCCAAATCGGGAATACTTTTGACTCCCTCATATTGCTTTCCTCATATGACCTGTGGGGAGTGAAAAGAGCGTGAAATTGGAGTTAGGAGACCTAGATTTAAGGCCCAGCTCTGCCATCTTACTACCTGCGTGACTTTGAGTAAGTCACTTCACCTTCCTCACAGTCTCATTTGGAAGAGGCCATCTAATTAGGCCTGTTGTTCACCTTTCCTTTTCAGAGGATCAGTGATGGTTCAAGGGATGGCTTGACTTGCTCATGACATGGATTGGGGAGGCAGAGCTACACAAAGTCGTCAACCTGACTCTCTCTCTCTTCCTGAGTCACTGAAGTCCAGTGGCAAGACAAAAGTACAGAGAAGTGGTAATGGCCCAAGTTGCAGGGGATGACCTTGGCAACTTCAATGCCTCTCCAAGCTCTAAGGGCTCGGCAAGCCCTGACACCGGAGGTGCCAGTCTTCCCTGAACATCCCATCCACAAATAGGGAGGGAAGGGAGGAAGGAAGGAAGGAAGGAAGGAAGGAAGGAAGGAAGGAAGGAAGGAAGGAAGGAAGGAAGGAAGGAAGGAAGGAAGGAAGGAAGGAAGGAAGGAGGGAAGGGAAAGGAATGAAGGAAGAGAGGAAAGAAGGAAGGGAGGAAAGGAAGGAAGGAAGAAAAGGAAGGGAGGAAAGAAGGGAGGAAGGAAAGGAGGAAGGAAGAAAAGGAAGAAGGAAGGAAGAGAGGGAGGGAGGGAGGAAGGAAGGAAGGGAGGGAGGGGAGTTGGAAGGGAGAGAATAAGAAAGGGAGGGAGGGAAGTTGGGAGGGAAGGAAGGGAGGAAGTGAGGAAGAAGGAAGGAAACATGTATTTATTAAACACCTAGTATGTGCCAGGAACCTTACAAATATCTCATTTGACTCTCAGAACAACCCTGAGTTAAGTGGCATTGCTATTCCCATTTTAGAGTTGAGGACACTGAGGCAAACAGAGGTTAAGTGACTTGCCCAGGGTCACATAGCTAACAAGTGTCCAAGGCTGAATTTGAACCCAGTGCTCTATGCACTGAGCTACCTACTGAAAAACAAGATCACAGAATCTCAGAGCTGCCAGCCCCCTCATTGGCCATCTAGTCCAACTCATACCTGAACACGAATCTCTCCTACAATACAAGTAAGGAGTGTCGCCCAGCCTTTGGCTGAGGGGGAGGGAGCCCACCACTTCCTGAGGGTCTCCATTCTGCTTTGGGAGAGCTCTGTTAGGAAGTTCTTTTTGACACATACTTCTGCAACTTCCATCCTAGTTCTGCTGTTTGGAACCAGGCCTGAGAATCTGAACATCTCAGTTCCTCTAAGATGCTTTCCTAAACTGAACAGAGAAGAGACCCTAGCCATGGGCCTCTCCACTTCACCTCCTTCCCTTGGCCCTTGTCCAGGCCCTCATCGCCTTCCCCATTTGGTAAATGGAGACGTTCTGTTCTATTTTTGTCTGTCTGCACTCTGTCCAGTGGTCTGGCCTTGTGGGAAAGATGAGGGCTGGAAGAGAAGGCCCAGTACAAGTGAGAGGTCCCCCTCTTCTCTTTTGGGAGTCCCTTAGGGTGGGAAGCATAAGTAATCCCAACATGCACCCCGAAACAAGATACTCTGTTAAGAGTCAAGCCCCCAGGCTGAGGCTCAGAAGCCAGCATAGGTAGCCCATTTTCCTGGCTCCCCAGAAGCTCTGAGATGCCCAGCCTTTACTATCTCCTTTGAAAGGATCCATGGACCAGTACCAACCCTTCATCCCTGAGGGTAAGGTATTCCAGAGCACAGGCCAGGGGAGTGGAGAACGTGCCTCTCCTTAAATCATACCACCTGGGACCCCCTGAAGCTTGGGATGGTGCATCCTGGAAGCAAAGCTCCACTTTAAGAAGGAGTTAAGGGGCAGCTAGGTGGCACAGTGGATAGAGCACCAGCTCTGCAGTCAGGAGTACCTGAGTTCAAATCTGGCCTCAAACACTTAATACTTACTAGCTATGTGACCCTGGGCAAGTCACTTAACCCCAATTGTCTCAAAAAAAAAAAAAAGAAGGAGTTAAAAGTCAAGATATAGGCTAGCAATATGAATGGACAGAAAAAAAAAATATGGACCATTAAAGTCAAAGACCTAGGGCAGGGTGGAGGATCCCACTTCCCTTTCTCCCCTTTTGGCCAAAGAGGACCAGAGCCCAGTGAGAAAGAATGTCAATGAGGCAGGGGGCAGGGCTGAAAGGAGCCAGCTACTGGCATTAACCTAGAAACATACAGGACAATATGACCTCATGTCCTATGTCCCTTGCTCCTCTCTCAAGCTGAGACCTCTTAGGAAATCTGCTAACTTCTAGCCCTCCAGGTGTTGTGTCAGGGTGTGCTCTAGGCCTGGAGACCCAGGAAGCTCTGGGACAGGCTTGGTAGGTAACAGGAAAATGACCAGAGCTGTTTGGGTCTCCGCCTACCAAGGGAAGCAGTTTTAAGGCAGTGGCCTAGGTAATTTCTTTGCTTCCCTGACTTTCCTCTAGTCTATCTGTTCTTAGAAGATCCGATGATTTTTCATAGAATCGCACAGAGCTGAAAGGAACCCAAGAGGCCTTCTAACTCGACTCCGACTAAAAGCAGGAAGGACCTCCTCTACAAGCATCACCCAACCAGCAGTCACCTTGCATCTATCTGTGAACTGGCAGCAACCGGGAACTCACTATGTATCAGAACATGCTGTCCCATTGTGGGACAGCTCAAATTGTTAGGAAATTCTTCCATGTGTTGATTTTCCTCCAACCAAATTTTTATGTACTTGTCCCAGCTCTGCCAACTAGGTCCTAGAGAGGTCTTATGGACAAGAGCAAGTCAGGCCATTTGCTTTGATTCCTGAACTGGAAGGAGATGCTCTCTCCTGTACCAGTAGAACCTACGTCTCCAAGGTCAGGCTGATGCCCAGGGAATCAGACCACAGGTGGTCCCCACCCACCACCTCCACCCTCAGTAAGAACAAAGCACCTGACAAAGCAGGGTGTCCTTTCTCACAAGCACCCATAGACACAGTTCTACTGGAGATGACCAATTAGTTCTAATTGAGCATTTGCTGCATGTCCAATCATGTACTGGGGCCCTGTAGGAAGACAGGAGAGGTAGAAGCAACAGTCCTTACCTTTAGGGAGTCTAAACAAGACAGACACCCATAGATTGTCAGTGTTGGAAGAGGTCTTAGAACCTAGAATATTAGAACTTAGAAGGGGCCCTAGAACATACTGTAGTATGTCAAACTTGGGAAGGGCCTTAGAATAGAGAAAGAGCTAGGTAGTGCCCAAGAACATAGACTATGAGGGATGGGAAGTTCCACAGAACATAGAATGTCTCTAACCTTAGCAGGTTCTTTAGAACTTAGGAGGTCAGAACTGAGAAGGGCCTCGTTATAAGGCTAGAATGTCAGAGCTGGGAGGGCCCTTAGAACACAGACTGTCAGGGATGGGAGAGCCCTTAGAACACAGGATTTCAGAGCTGGGAGGGCCCTAAGAACACAGGATGTCAGAGTTGGAAGGGCCCTTAGAACACAGGATGTCAGGGATGGGAGGGCTCTTAGAACACAGGATGTCAGGGATGGGAGGGCCCTTAGAACATATAATGTCAGATAAGGCCCCTAGAGATCAAGTCTAATTCTCTCAAGGGTAAACTGAAGCCAAGGCTCGGAGAAAGGAAGGGACTAGCCCAAGGTCTCAAAATGAGTTAGCAACATAGCCAGGACTAAGTCTCCTGATTCCCAGTTTGGTGGTTGTACCACATGACCTTCAATCTCTTGGAACCAAAATTACTGCCCGGCAGGCAGGCAGTCCAGTGAGAGACACAGACAGTAAGCCTTGCTGCAGGCTTGCAAAGAAGGGAGAGACCCTGAAGCACGTGAGAAGGATTAACCAGCGAGGTGGAAGAAGGACACCGAATGCAGGGAGAGCCCTCTGAGGAAGGGTTTAGTGCCAGATGGGCAGAGGGGGCTCTGCAGCCTCTGAGGAGCCCAGTGAAGGAGTGAAGATCTACCCTGGGGATGAGTGTGAGGACAGGGAATCCTGGGACCACAAGACTAGAGCTGGGAGGCACCTTCAGGGCCATCCACTCCAACCCTCTCCTTTTACAGGTGAGGAAACTGAGGCCCAGGGAGGTTTAACAGACTTAGTCCAAGGTCACTGGAGTCTTAAGCACCTGAGAACAGACTTGAACCTGGGTCTTCTGTTTCAGATCAGGGAGTTTCTGCCCTATATCACAGATCAGGACAGGTGTTTCCTACCCTGTGTAATACTGAGCATTCTCTGACTACAGAGCCCTGAGTTGGAGCCAGGGGAGGATGGGGGGGTGATTCAAAGGGAAAAGAGACATGGCTCCTACTAAACGTAGGGGAGCCCCGGGCTGAGGGAAGGGGAGGGGGAGGGCGGATTCTCTGAAAGCCAGGCCTATTCCTCCCTTCCTGTCCCTTTGGGGTATCTCCCCTGGCCACTTCCCCTGTCTGGGTTTTACTTTTGGTTTTTGATCTAAGGAATTCAGAAAACCCCCCACCAGTGCACATCCGTTGGGGGAGGAGAGCTATAGTGCGTTGCTTTGAACTCTGGGAGAAAAACAACAGCCGAGGTCCAAATAACCTTCATGGACCTTGCAAACAGACCCTCAGTCACTGGCCCACGTGAGCATCGACCGGGCTTAGGGGAAGGGAGCAACAACACCAGTGGGGGATGGGAGGGCCAGCTCTCCCATAGCCAAGGCTCCATCTGACCTCCTTGGGCTCATCTGCCAATGCTGCTCAAGAGATGCCTGCAGCTCCTCTCTGTCCCAGCATCGCCTGCCCCTTCATTCCTTTGCCATCTCCCTGCTCCCTTCTTCCTATCGAAATATTCCCATGCTGCATCTCTGTCTCCTCTAGGCAGCCTGACCTAATCACCTTGGACCATGATGATCTCACTGTCCTCTGAATTCCCATGGCACTGTATGGTCAGTTAGCACTGTTCTGTTTCCTGTGCGTGTCAACCTCACCAGCCAGACTGAAACAGAAAATAAAGTCTGTGCTGTCTCA
Organism: Dromiciops gliroides; assembly: GCF_019393635.1. Lineage (NCBI taxonomy): Eukaryota > Metazoa > Chordata > Mammalia > Microbiotheria > Microbiotheriidae > Dromiciops > Dromiciops gliroides. Next base: position 604,786,793 of record NC_057863.1, read on the forward strand.
TAGAACACAGGATGTCAGAGCTGGGAGGGCCTTAGAACATGAAATCTCAGAGCTGGGAGGGCCCTGAGAAAATGGAATGTCAGAGCTGGGAGGGGCCTTTGAACCCAGAATGACAGAGCTGGGAGGGCCCTTAGAACATGTAATGTCAGAACTGAGAGAGTCCTTAGAACATGAAATGTCAGGGCTGGGAGGGGCCTCAGGGCTAAGAATACTAGAGTTGGAAGGGGTCTTAGAGATTGCTCAGTCCAAAACTTTCATTTTCCAGAGCAAGAATCTGAGTCTGGGAGAAGGGAAATGACTTACCCAGGGTAAGTAGGAAAAGAAGACTTGTATGGGTGGCCCACCTGACTAACAGGCCTCAGAAGTGACAGCTCCTCAGCTGCACAGGTCCTACCCACATTTTCCACTGTTCTCTCCCAAGTTCTCCCATTTGCTCAAAATGCAAGTAGTGAGCAGTTCTGTCTAGCACTTTCTTTGTCCTCGCTCACCACTCCAACCATGAAAAACCCTTGGGAAATAACAAAGAACATGAAGAGGAGGAGGAGGAGGAGGAAGATGGGGAACACCCCTTTATGAAGTTCACCACCCGTTTTTCATTAGGCCCTTAGTGATTTTTGTTTATAGTTCCTGGGGGCCTGGTTTCCAATCATCACACTGCTACTAACTTGCCTAAATAGTCTTGGCCCTACAATCTATATAAGGCTGGACCCAGGTCTCAAAGACCTGAGTTCAAATCCAGCCTCAGACACTTACTGCCTGGGTGCCCCTGAGCAAGTTTCTTAACCTGTCTGCCACAGTTTCCTGAACAGTAAAATGGGAATAATAAAAGTACCTACTTCACAGAGTTGTTATGAGGATCCAATGAGATAATATTTGTAAAGTGCTCAGCACAGTGCCTGGCCCATTGTAGATGCTTAGCAAATGCCTTTTTCCTTCTTTCCCACCACAACTTATTTAGTTTTTCCCCAGTAAAGGGGCATTTACTTTTTTTTCCTCCAGTTTTTTGCTATATCCCTATCCATGTTCCATTCCTATCCCAAACACTCAAACACTTTTATAAGGACAGGGACCTAATTGTTTTCCCAGCCTCTAATCTATATCCCTCCATTCCAGATCGGTGCTTTAGGCGAATTGATCCTGGTTACTACCCTGCTCAAAAAGTTTCCATGGCTCCCTATTGTCTTATGGTATAAAGTCTAAATTTAATAGAGTCATCATCATAATAGCTTCTTATATTTCTATACTCCTTTAAGGTTTGCAAGCATTTTTCTTACAACATCCCCAGAAGATAGACAAGGCAAGTAGTATTATTCTCATTTTCCACTTGAGGAAAATGAGTCTCGGTAATATAGGAATTGACTTGCTCGAGATCACAAAACTAGCAAGAGGCAGAGAAAGGATACGAACCCAGGTTTTCTGCCTTGGAGTCCTTTCCACTATACAACCATTCCTTTCCTCTAGCCTGTCATTTAAAGTCTTCTACAGTGGGACTCCAGTCTGCCTTCCCAGCTTCCACTTCACAGCATGTACCTACATGTACAAATACACCAACATACCCACACACATATCCTCTACCATACAGAGAAGCCCATCCTTATACACGTACATTAAAAAAAACCAACCTAAACATACACCACAATACAGAACATTATATGTTCTATAATTTAGAATCTTAGTACACTAAGAAATTAAATGACTTATCCAGGGTCAAACAGTCAGGCTATATCAGAATCAGGATTTGAACTCAGATTTTCCTGGCTCTGAGGCTGGCTCTCTACTCGCTATAGCAAGTACCTCTCTGGCCCTGTGGATACAAATACAAAAACATAAGAGCAAGAGTCCCTGCCCTCAAGAAGCTGCTATTCTGCTTGGGGAGGGAAAAGAAAGTCCTATGTATTGTTATTCAGCCATGTCCAACTCATTATATCCCCATTTGGGGGGTTTCTGGGCAAAGATCCTGGAGTGGTTTGCCGTTTCTTTCTCCAACTCATTTTATAGATGAGGAAACTGAGGTAAACAGAGGTCAAATGGGGGGCAGCTAGGTGGTACAGTGGATAAAGCACTAGCCCTGGATTCAGGAGGACCTGAGTTCAAATCCGGCCTCAGACACTTGACACTTACTAGCTGTGTGACCCTGAGCAAGTCACTTAACCCTCATTGCCCACCCCCCCCAAAAAAAAAAGGAAAAGGAAAGGAGCCAGAGATTCCAAGAGGGGGAGGTGAGGATGATGAGGAAGGCAAAGGAAGTGAAGGGGAGCTTTCAGGCACAGGGGACAGGCTGTGCCAAACTAGAGCTGGGTGTATTGTTTTTTGGAGAACTGCAAGTAGGCCAGCTTGAATGATTGGATGGAATGGAGAGTGAATGGGGGTGGTGGTGGTGATGGGTAATCCTCTTGGAAAGGTAGGCTGGAGGCAGACTCAGAAAAGCTTTGGACGCCAAGCTAGAGAGGTTGAATTTTATCCTAAAAGCAAGAAGGACACACTGGAGCTTTTTGCAGAGGGAAACAGCATGGTCAGACTTGTGTTTTAGGAATACCAATTAGGCAGCTTTTTGGAAGCTGGATTGGAGAGAAGAGAGCCTGGATGCAGGGAGACTGACAAATCAGGAAGCTATTACAATGCTCCAGGTGAGACAGGATGAGGGAGTCAACTGTGTGAGTGCCTAATGGAGGACAGATGCGGGAGCTGTTGAAGAAAGAAAATAGATGAGATTTGACAATTGACCGGATTGGGGATGTTGTGAGGGAAAGCGAAGAAGTGATGATGACCCCCAGTTTATCAACCTGGGTGACCATAAGTATGGGGATGCCCCTGACCCAGAGTGATGTCACAGACACACACACCTGTATAGTCAGTCAGTCCATTGGCATTTATTCAGCAGTTAATATGTGCCAGGAACTGTGCTAAATGCTGGGGATGCCCCCCAAAAAAGACACCTCCCAAAAAAGTCTTTGCTCTTAAGAAACTCGCAGTCTAATGGAGGAGGTAATATACAAACAAGTTAGACAGGACAAATGGGGGTTAATCTCAGAGGGCAGTCTTCTTTTTAGTTTTAGTTTAGGTTTTTGTTTTGTTTTGTTTTGTTTTTTGCTGGGTAATGAGGGTTAAGTGATTTGCCCAGGGTCACACAGCTAGCAAGTGTCAAGTATCTGAGGCCGGATTTGAACTCAGGTCTTCCTGAATCCAGGGCTGGCAGTACTTTATCCACTGCTACTTGGCTGCCCCGAAGGCAGTCTTCTTGTTGTTTGGGGTTGATGTCATGACTTGCACAGAAATGGATTTAAGTGAGGGAGGGCTGTGCAAGGTCACCAACCTCACTCTCTCCTCCAGAGCCACCTGGGTCCAGTGGCAAGACATACATCAGGACGACTGAAGATGGCCCTGGATGTTTTGAGCCAATTAGGGTTAAATGACTTGCCCAGGGTTACACAGCCAGTGTCTGAGGTGAGATTTGAACTCAGATCCTCTTGATTCCAGGGCTAGGGCTCTGTCCACTGCACCACCTAGCTGCCCTAGAGGGAAGGCACTAAAATTAAGGAAGACCTTGCAGAAGATGAGGCTTGAAGAACAGCAGGAGGCAGAGGTGAGGAGAGACAGCTTGTTCTAGACACAGGAGGACAGCCAGTGAAAACACTAGGAGTCAAGAGATGAAGTGTCAGGCATGAAGGACAATAAGGAAGCCAGGGTCAAACTCTTATCCTAGGGAGTACTGGGAGATGAACTGGGGGACATACCTAGGAGGTGAAACAAGAGTGACCAATCAACCAGGGAGGATCTAGGGAAAAGGAAACATCCTTTTGGCTCCCTTTTTAGAATGGGGGGAGGAGGAAAGGAGAGGAGGCACTGGCCTTAGGTAAGCCCCTCCTCACCTCACATGATAATAGAAGCAGAGATCTAGATTTGGAAGGGACCTCAGTAGCCATCTAGTTCAATGGCCTCATTTGACAAATGTGGAAACTGAGGCTCAGAATGGCAAAGTTGGGGGTGGCTAGGTGGCACAGTGGATAAAGCACTGGCCCTGGATTCAGGAGTGCCTGAGTTCAAATCTGGCCTCAGACACTTGACACTTACTAGCTGTGTGACCCTGGGCAAGTCACTTAACCCCCATTGCCCAGCAAAAAAAAAAAAAAAAAAAGAATGGCAAAGTTACTTGTCCAAGATCACTTAGGGACCAAACTGTCTACACATAGATCTGAATAATTGGAATTGGAGCCCAGGTCTTCAGAGTCCAGATTCAACCCGATTCAATGCTCTTTCCACCTCACCACTCTTCCTCTCAATCCGTCTCTTGGGTTCTCCTCTCCACGTTCAAAGGCCCACTGGAGTAGTGTGGGACTTAGGTTGGGCTCTGTGGTTGGGGTAGAATGAGAAAGGTGGAGTCTGTTGGCTGGGAAGATGGGAAAGGTGGGAGTTGGGGGCAGAGATGTTCCCCTCCCCCTTCCCATGTTCCCCCTGCATTCTGGGGGCCCCAGGATGTGATGGGAAAAAGTCAGGTCTGCAACACCACCCCCGCTCCTCTCAGCCTCAAAAGCCTCTAGCCTGTCACCCCAAGTCTCCAGAGTTAAGGAGAGGAGTGATGGCAAGTTCCCCAGCCCCAACCTCTGGAGAAGGCGGCCTGCTTCCTCTCTTCTAGAGCCCAGGGGAGAAGGGGGATGGGAGCCAATTGAGGTCAGAACGGGCCCTCCTTCCTCTCTTGAGTCAGCCTAGGCTCCAGCGGGACCCAAGCAAAGGGACAAGGTACAGGCGTCGGTCGGGTGCACTTGGCAGTCTTGGAGAGGAACTCTGCCCACTTCCCTCAGGCTGAGCTCTGGGCTTGCCTGGGGAAGCAGAGACAGCTCCCAGAGACCAGGGGCTGAGCTGGAAGAGGAGAACTGGAGGGAGGGGATGGTGGGGGAGGAGGTCAAAAAAGAGAGTATCAGGGAGGGAGCCAGCAAAGGGAGCTGGGGAAGGGTGTCAGAGAAGAAAGGCTGGATTTGGGGCCCTGGGGAGGGGGACTGGTGAGGAAGAGAACTTGGGGGAGGGGCCTAAAGGAGAGAAACCTGATGGAAAGAAATGAGGGGAGCTCAGGGAGGAGTAGGGAAGAGAAGGAATGGAGTTTGGGGAGAGGGAGAAGGCTCCTCTTCCCACAAGAAGGGGCAGAATGGGGGAGGGGGAAGGAGGGACTATGTGCCGCCCACACCCCCTCGATAGGGGGCCCCCTCCCCCATTGAGGATTCCTCCAGAGCCCTGGGAAAGGGGAAGGTCTCTGCTTTCTAGGGAAGACCCTTCCTCCCCAATCTAAGACTAGTTGGCTGCCCCTACAGAAATCCTGCTTTTGACAGCGGGCTGAGGGGAGACCAGTGCTATCTCCATGGCGACCTGGGCACAGGGTGGGGCAAGGCCACAATGACCCCAGTGGGGTTCCCCCCACAATTCCTAGCCTTGAGACTGGATGTCTCTCCCACCAGCCTTCCTAGGATTAGTGCATCTGGACATCTAGGGTCTGGCCTATGTCCCTTGTGGGGGTAAAGGATGGCACAGATGCCCAGAGATGCCCAAAGACAAAATACAGGGTATCCATAGTAGAGTATTTAGAAGCCCTCAGAGAAGCAAGATATAGTTACAGGGTTGCAGGGAGTTCAGTGGTCAGGACTAATATTGAGAAGGAACTGAAGTGAGGGAAGGGTATCCTTGGCTTTCACCTCATTCCCACCCAATTCCTGCTCTTCACTGGTACCAAACCCAGCCACTGAGAGTCACTTCCTGCTGCAATAGGGGAATTGGGGAACAGAGGGAAGAGAGTTCACCCCATTCATTCTGCCACCTTAAACTCTGGGCAGTATCGTAACCAGGCCAGGTAGGTAGAAAAATCCGTAAGCAGAGTTGGCAACTCTTCTCCCTGTAGGTGGTGATTTCCACAGTGCCTCCATCCTCAGAATTTGGAGGTGGTATCTTGCTTCCCTTTCTGTTGCTGGGGGCTATCGGCACCCCTTTTCCTCTCCACCACCCCATGCCTTCATCTCTAGCTGTGCCAAGGCACAGAAGTTAGAAAAGGAACCGGAAAGTAGACGGGTAGTGGGGGTGGGGAGAAGTGGGGAGACCAGCTCTCAGCGGAAGGAGGGGAGATGGTGGTGCTGTGAGATGTGGGGATGGACAGAAAAGGGGATAAAAGAGGCAGAGTTGGGGGTGAAAGGAAAGGGAGAGATTATAATCAAAAGGCAACTGGGAGGGGGGATTATGGAACATAAAATTTTAAAGCTGGAAGAGACCTTAGGAAATAGAATGTCAGAACTAGTCAGTCTAACCCCCTCATTTAATAGTTGAGAAAACTGAGGTTTAGAGAGGGGGGGAAAGTGACTTTAAAAAAAAATTACTGGGGGCAGCTAGGGTGTAGTGGATAAAGCACTAGTTCTGGATTCAGGAGGACCTGAGTTCAAATTCAACCTCAGACACTTTGTGCTTACTAGCTGTGTGACTCTGGGCAAGTCACTTAACCCTCATTATCCTTAAAAAAAACAAAAACAAAACAACTCAAATCTGGCCTCAGACACTTGACACTTGCTAGCTGTGTGACCCTGGGCAAGTCACAACCTTGGTCTGTCTCAATTTCTACCACTGTAAAATGGGGATAACAACAGCACCTACCTTCCAGGGTGTTTGTGAGGATCAAATGAGACAATATTTGGAAAGCTCCCAGCAAATCGTTCCTGGTGTGTTTTTTGTCAAGTCGTTTTTCAGTTATGTCTGATTCTTTGTGACCCCACTTGGAGTTTTCTTGGCAAAGATACTGGAGGGGTTTGCCATTTCCTTCTCCAGCTCATCTTACAGGTGAAGAAACCGAAGCAAACAGGGTTAAGTGACTTGCCCAAGGTCACACAGCTGGGAAGTGCCTGAAGCCAGATTCAAATTCAGGAAGATGAATCTTCCTAACTGCGGGACCAATGCTTTATCCACTGCACCACCAAGGTGCCCCTCCTGGCATGTAGTAGGTGTTTAATAAATGTTTACAGGGCAGCTAGGTGGCGCAGTGGATAAAGCACTGGCCCTGGATTCAGGAGGACCTGAGTTCAAATCTAGCCTCAGACACTTGACACTTCCTAGCTGTGTGACCCTGGGCAAGTCACTTAACCCTCATTGCCCCGCAAAACAAACAAAACAAACAAACTTATTTCCTTCTTCCCCCTCGCCCTTCCTAGGTAACCATCCTTTGTAACAAAGAATAAAAAGGGGAAAACCCCCAATTCAGCAAGCTAACCAACATATCAGTGGAATCTGACATGGTGTGTGATGTTCCATACCCATAGTCAGTCCCTGCATCTGCAAAAAGTAAAATCATTTTCCACTATACACGAGTAGGAGTCCCCGATAGGAAGATGAGGAGAGAGGGGCTGATCCAGGAAAAAAGAGGAAAGACAGGAAGTAGAGGACTCTGAGGAGAGGAGGTGGGGAGACAGCTGAAAAAGTAGGCCAGAGAGGGAGAAAGGACATGGTGTGGGCTTCTGAAATTGGGTGGGAGACAAAGGGACCAGAGCTGGGCTGAGTGGGGGAGGGTGGAGAGGAAGTTGAGGCCATAAGGTTCACAAGCCCTGCTGCATTTGTCATATTTAAGTATGTTTGGGAGGAGAAGACAGGCTGGGGTTGTCTATATAGTGACCCATGTGGTGAAGGAAGTGGCCAGGGGGGGAAGGGGGAAACTGAAAAAGGCACTGTCTTTGTGGGGAGTTGACTCAGAGCTGGAGAAGAACCTCTGAGAGCTGGGGTGAGCACCTTGGGTTTGGGTCGGGAGGGGATGCCGTAGGGATGGAGCAGCCATCCCAATTGGGGGTGGGGATGGGGGGGGGGTGGACAGCTCCTCTCATTCATTGTGTGTGCCATGAAGCCAAAGGTCCCTTCATCCCCAAACCCTTTCCTCACCTCTTTCTGTCTGAGTGACCAGCCCTTAATTCCTATGCCTTGTGAACCCAAGAAGTCAGTCCTAGACCCATTTTCTTTCAAAGTAAGTTTCTAGATTGAGACAGAAATGCCCTTATCTGAAAACCTAGTACCTGCAGAGGGGGAAAAAGTCAGAAGACCTTGTGTTCTAGACTCTGAACCATCATTTCCTAGCTGTGTGAAACTGGGGAGTCACAGTCTTTCAGAATCCTAGCTTCCTCTTCTCTAAAATGGCCCTAACAATCCTTGTATTGCTTGCCTTAGGGGGTTGTTGTGAAGAAAGTGCTGGGTTAGTCCTTGTCTCATTCTTTAAAAAAAAAACACCTATAAGACCCATTTTAAGTTTGGCAAATTCTTGAATACTTCAAGGATCCGTGATTTCCTCTGTGCAGTGCTTTCTCCAGTTCCACAGATCGCAGTCCTTTGACAACCTTTCTCAGGTGGCCTTCAAGAAAGCTGCTGTGGCCCCCAAATTCATCACCCTGTGGCTGACCAGGTGATACTCAGCCAATCAATCACTATAAACCTTTAGGAAATCCTCGCTATTGTACCGGCTATAGGACTAAGCCCTGGGGAAACATAGAAGGGCCAAGCCAGCTGCGCAGTTCATCCCTGATCTATTCCGAGCTGGTGAGAGCTAAGATAGCTTGCAGCACACCAGGATGGAGCATCAGGGGACAGTTTTAGTAGAGGGAGCTTTACAAAGAACTCTATAAACATGAGCCATGATTGTCTCAGAGCTGGAAGGGCTTCATCCGTGGGCACAGTCTAGCTCCCTGAAGAGCTTTGCTAGTGGAAGGTTGGATACCCAGCAATGACTTTCCAGGCAGACTATGCACTAAAAACTGAAACTATGAGCTGCAGAAGGGATTTTCATGCCTGAGGAGTTAGAGGTTCTTGAAGCGTTCATTCCTAAGAGGAAGGAAGAATGTAGGCACAGTCACAGTTAGGGCCCTGATAAGGGAATAGTCGATGTGGTTGCCATCATATGCTGGGCTTAACCTTGGAGCATAGGGATTTTTTGTATGCTCTCTTCCCTTATTCTCTATTGGCATATTTATGGTTGTAACTATGCATTGGCTACAGTCAGGGACTTAGTGGGTTGATGGGGACTTGAGGATGGAGGTATGGACTCAGTGATAAGATGGGGGCTCAAGGATAGAGATGGGGGCTCGCTAAGGAGCTGGAGGCTCAAGGATAGAGATGGGGGTTCAGTGAGGAGATGGGGGCTCAAGGATAGGGATGGGAGCTCAAGGATAGAGATGGGGGCTCGATGAGGAGATGGGGGCTCAAGGATAGAGATGGGGGTTCAGTGAGGAGATGAGGGGCTCAAGGATAGAGATAGGGGTTCAGTGAGGAGTTGGGGATCAAGGATAGAGATGGGAGCCCAAGGAGAGAGATGGAGGCTCAGTGAGGAGATGGGGGCTCAAGGATAGAGATTCTGGCTCAGTAAGGAGTTGGGGGCTCAAGGATAGAGATGGGGGCTAAAGGATAGAGATAGGGGTTCAGTGAGGAGATGGGGGCTCAAGGATAGGGATGGGAGCTCAAGGATAGAGATGGGGACTCAAGGATAGAGATGGGGGTTCAGTGAGGAGATGGGGGCTCAAGAGTGGAGGTAGGGGTTCAGTGAGGAAATAAAGACTTAATTAGAAGATGAAGTTCAGTGAGGAGATGTGGTAGCTCATTGAAAGGATAGAAACTCAATGAGGGGGTAGGAGTTCAGGGAAGGGATGGGGAACTCCATGGAAGAGAAGTAGGATCAGCGATGGAAATGAAATCTCGAGTGAGGTCTGTGGGAACTTAGTGAGGGCAGAGGGGCTCTGTAATGAGGTGGGGGGAAATGTGTCAGGGCTGGAGGCTGTTTCTCCTGAGCATGGTCCTGGTGTCTTAGAGCTTTGCTCAGGAAGAAGAGCAGGTGGGCTGGGGTTCGGGTTGGAAGGGAGCCAGAAGAAATGGAGAAGGAGAAGATGAGGAGACTCACTTTTTCATCCTGACCTTTCCTCAGTGACCCACTGCCCAGATTAAGTGACTTTGGGTCCCTTGGGTGGGTGGCACAGAAAAGGATAATAACTCCTGCAATAAAGAAATGTTACCTTCATATCCCCTCTGTACTCCCTCTGCTGATTATTTACAGTTTGTCCTGTAAATCACTTGTTCTTATGTTGTTGTCTGCATGTCATCTCCCCCTTTAGACTGTGAGCTCCTGGAGGACAGGTGCTGTCTTTTGCCTCTCTTTGTATTCCCAGCTGTCAGGCATAGCTTTCGTTGTTTGTGGTTGTTTGTTCATTTTAGTTGTGTCCGACTCTTCGTGACCTCATTTGGTGTTTTCTCAGCAAAGATACTGAAGACATTTGCCATTTCCTTCTCCAGCCCAGCTCATTTGACAGATGAGGAAACTGAGGCAAACTGGGTAAAGTGACTTGCCCAGGGTCACACAGCTAGTAAGTGTCTGAGTCCAGATTTGAACTCAGAAGGATGAGTCTTCCTGACTCCAGAACTAATGCTTTATCCACCTCATCACCTAGCTGCCCCTCCTGGTGTATAGGAGATGTTTACAAATGTTTATTGACTGACTGACCCCAGACAGGGGTCTGATTTCTTGGCTGGGCCCAGGGTATACTCTGAAGGTATTTGGTTGGGTGAGGGGCTAAGCGGATAGTTTCCATGGTCAGCTTGAGGCATCAACAACTACTTTAAGGTTGGGGGGGGGGAGTGCGGGTTAATGTTGCAGTTCTGGGACTGGGGTTCAGGACTCCTGATTTGGGGGGTACATGTGCTCGTCTCCCAGAAGCCCAGGAGCCAGAGAAGAGAGGGAGCATGGGGTCTCCAGTGTTTCTTCGGGCCCCCTCCTCAGCACCTGTGAGGTACCTCCCCCACCCTTGGGGTAGATCTTTTAGGTGGGAAGCTGGGGAGCAGAGCCGGAAGCTTCTGATTGCTCCATTTCTCCCCACCCCAGACATGGTTCCTTTTTGGCCAGATTCTAAGAGCTCTGCCTGCCTCCTTCTCTCCTCCCAGCCAGCCTGGCTGGGCCTCGTTTTCTCTACCTCCCTTTAAGAACTTTCCTCGGCTCTTACCCCAGTCCTCCAGGTTGGCCTCCAGGTAGGGATGCTCCAGCTTTTTTAGAGGCACCTAAGCAGCAGGCTTTTCCACTTCCCAGAATCCCTAGGGACAGCCCATTCATCCTTCACCATCTCCCCTAAGGGGCAGCTGCAGAGGTGGGGGGAGAGGGGGGGATAGACAGATGATGGGGTAGGACAGGACAAGGTCAGGCCCCAGGTATCTGAGGGGACACCATGATGCTGAGTAGGTATGTGCGACACACGTACAGGCTCCAGGAAGTTTACACAGATACATTGTGTACGGTGTACGCTGGTACAGTGTAGACAGGCACATGGGGACATAGCTCGGCACAGGGCCAAGATGTGAGATATAGACAAGCATTGTGTGGCATCACTGAGGGTAGTGTGGACAGGTGGAGGATGGTGGCTCTGGGTACAGTGCAGAGGGGAGCAGCCTGGCTCCTGCTGGAGCCCAGAGTGAATGCAGATGAATTTGGGGAGCGGGAGCCCATTAAGGGCTGGCGCATCTGGATTCACCTGTTTCCCTGAGGCTTGCTTGGGCAACGGGAGGGGGAGACAGTAAGCCTGCAGTGATGAGCATCTCTCTGAGCCCCCAAGAACAGGTGCCTACAGGGAGACTCTGGCTTTCTGTTATGAGTTTGGGAATGCTTCCAAATGTGGGCTCTTCCCACAGCTATGTGGGCGAGGTTCACAGCAGGCCCTGTGGATGGTCTCTGAGGTTCTAACATTTTTAATGGCAGCATGCTGAAGTGGAGAGAATCCTGGGTCTGGGTTTAAATAAAGGCAGCTAGGTAATGAAGTAGATAGATGGCTGGACCTGGAATTGGGAAGACCTGAGTTCAAATTAAATCTCTGACACTTACTAGTTGTGTGACCCTGGGCAAGTCACTTAACCTCTGTTTTGCCTCAGTTGCTTCATTTGTCAAAGGCAGATAATAATAGTACCTGTTTCCCTTACAGGTAATAAACCTCAGACAGTTACTAGCTATATGACTATAAGCAACTCACTTAACTCTTTCTACCTCAGTTTCCTCATCTGTAAAATGGAGATAATGATAGCACTTACCTCTCAGAGTTATAGTAAGAAACAGATGAGATAATTTTTGCAAAGCTCTTTGTAAACTTTGAAGGATCAAACAAATATTATGATTATTATTGGCTAGGCACGGTGCTATAATAATTATACTCCATTTTATTAATTATTTATGTATTATATAATATTATGTTATTCTGTATATTATTCTATATATTTATTATCCTGGATGTACCACTTACCAGCTGTATGACCCTAGGCAAATCATTTCACTTTTCAGAGTCTCAATCTCCTCAACTATAAAATCGTAATACTGATAATGTTACATTTGTATAGCCATTCAAAGTCTGCAAAACACTTTATGTATCTCACTTAAGGCTCAAAAAAGGGACTACTGATAGATACTGTGGTTCCCACTTTACAGATGAGAACACCAAGGTTTAGAGTCTTGGCCATGATTACACACTTAGTAAATTTCAGAGGCAGAATTTGACCCCAGGTCTCCTAACTACAGTAGTAGCCAGGGTATAATATTAAGCTCAGGGGCCTTCAAAAAGTAGGGAGGAGTTTCAGGCAAACTATGAGGGAGCTATTTGTGTGCAGGTGGGGGCCTTGGCCTGCCTCCTAACTCACAGCCAAGCTGTCGCCGGCTCTTCCCACATACTTGGCTGGTCATGAATCAAGATAGAGATGTGCAGAAGGTGGGAATGAAGACCTCTTGAAAAGAGGGGAATGTGGAATAATCTGAGAAGACTTCAGGGAAGAAGATGACAGCTCAGGGATTGCTCAGAGTGAAGACTCTGAGCCTGCAAGGGCAGGAAGGTGGGCAAGAAAGCTGGGGTATGGGATATAGACCCAGCAGGCAGGAAGAAAGGGAGCTGAAAAGAGTCAGGTTCAAATCCCAACTTTGACCCCAACCAGCTGAATAACCTCAGGCAGATCTTGGAGTTTAGTCTGAGGTGGTGATAGCGCAGAAAGACAGTGGAAAGGACTGCTTTTCAATCCCAACATTCCTGTAAACAAATTAGTTTTGTTCATCTGTAAGATGTGCAACTACCAACTTCCTCATGAACACATATCCTCCTCCTCCTCCTCCCCCAACACATCTCCACCCCAGTGTCATTGTGAGGAAATCACTTTGTAAACCATAAAGGACTTTAGAGATGAGAGCCCTTATTATCGTCAGGGAAGCCTGGCTCAAGGGCACTCAGGGAGGAGGGAGATGGGAAGGACAATCTGTGCCTGCCAACCGTGGCCTGACCATCCATTGTCTTGGGTCTCTCTGGAATCGCTCAGCGTCCTCTAGAATCAACTGACCCTCTGACCAGTCCCATGATTCCCCAGGCCCAGGACCATCTCACTCTGCTTTTGAGCCATCCACGTCCCTGAGCTCGGCTTCCCCTCCTCCAATCCAACCCTGTTGCAATGAGTTTCCGGGTGAAGGATGCCTTGCTTAATTTACCACAAGGCTGAGGCCACTTTCTTAGCTTCAAGAAAAGCCTTGAGGGAGGTGGGGGGGGGTGTTAAGGGAACCCTAGGAACTCTGTACCTCATTCCTCCCCAATCTAAACCATTTCCTAGGGAAGGGTAAGAAGGGGTGGGGAGAAAGAGGTTATCTCTAGTTAAATAGTGGTCCAGGTGCGTACAATCTCATTGTGGTATGGCAGAAAAAGCATTGAATCTGGAGTCACAGGACTTGGCTTTGACCCCCGATTCTGCTGCTTACTACCCTGTGTAACCTTGGGCAAATCATTTCTATCTGGGTCTCACTCTTTTTGGTAAAATGAGGGAGATTGGAGCAGATGGATCTTTTAGGTACTTTCCAGCCCTGTATTTAGTTTATTAACATAAAATTGTAGAGTCTTAGGATAGGAAGGACCATAGATTTCACCCACCCACCCCGCCCATCGATGTCCCTAATCCCTTCCTTTCCCCACATTTGGCCCTGGCCAGAACAGTCCCCCAAAGGGCCTGGGCCATGGCTGGAGCTCTGGGGGTCACTGCCCAGCAGGATATGGGGAGGGTGGGGAGAGGGCCGTCCAGGACCAGGACGAAGGCCCCCTCAAAACCAATGTTTTGGCGCCTGAGGGTATGTGAAAATCTCGGTGTGTCTGCACATATCGGCCCACAGACTGTCAGAGCTCCATCCATGTGTGTGCGAGGGTGTGCCAGGTGCTGTGCATGGCTACACAAGAGGTATTAGCAGCAAGGAAATGGGAGGCAGATAGCTCTCTGACTGCAGGAGTTCTGAATTCTAGAATGTCAGGCTGAACTTCTCCCCTTCCAAAAGCCCCCAAGAAAGGAGGGAGAACAGGGCTAGATTGGAGGGGTCAGAGTGGCGGAGCCAGGGAGCTCCAGGCTATCCGCGTGCTCCATCTCCTGTTTGTCTGTCCCTCAGGGGTCTGGCCTTTCCGGTCAGACCATGCTGTTATTTCACTGACCTCAGTGGCTTGGGACCTAAAGGTAAGTATCTGTGTGGGTAAAGAGAGCAGGCGGGGGAAGGATCATGGGAGGGAACAGAGGACACAGCCTCAGGGGATGCTATCCCCCCAATACACACACTCCAGCCCCCTGCCAGTGTCTCAGGCCCTCCCTGCAACCCCCTTCCTCTCACACAGACTCTCGTTGCCTGGCAACCAATGGAAAGGGGGGGATAGAGAGTGGAAAAGAGCTAGTTTGACAGCCTAGAAGCAGGACAGACAGGGAAATGGCCTTGATCTTCCTCCCCCCTGGGACTCTCCCTCCTCCTCCACTCTATGGGCCCCCTCCTGCCCCCCCACCAAAGGCACACACACACACACACACACACACACACACAGAAACGGAGATACACACACATGGCTGAGAAGACCCACAGGCAAATAAACAAAGATATGGAAACACATGGCTGGAGGAGACCTTCCAGTCTTAATACAAGCCTTCTCATTTGACAAAGGGGAAAACCTGAGGTTCGGACAAGGGAAGCAACTTGTCCAAGGTTACACAGTGAACTAGCAGCAGAGCCTAGATTAGAACTCAGCTCTCTTGGCTCCTGGGTTTTTTTTTTTGTTTTTTTTTGCGGGGCATTGGGGATTAAGTGACTTTCCCAGGGTCACACAGCTAGTTAAGTTAAGTCTGAGGCTGGATTTGAACTCAGGCACTCCTGAATCCAGGGCCGGTGCTTTATCCACTGCATCACCTAGCTGCCCCCTTGCTCCTGGGTTCTCGAGTACACCGGCAGACCTACACAGAGGGAGACACACTCATATCTCCCAAAGATCTGAAGGTTATTATGTTTATCTTCCCCCCCACCAGAGGATCTGAGATCTAGAACTGAGTGGGACTTCAGAGACCATTTAGGCCAGTTCCCACCCCCCCCCCCATGCAATTTGACAGAGGAGAAAACCAAGGTGCATCCTCCTAGCCTGACACAGATTTTTCAGGAAGACCTACTGGTCTGGGATTGTCATCCACCCTGCTAAGTTCAGAGAAGTCACCATGGGCCATGCAACTCCCAGGCCATGTGCTAAAGCCTGAAAGGGAACGTTTCAGAGGAAGGATGAATGAGGGAGCCAACTCCAACGAGAACCATGTCTGAGTCTCTCAGTGATTGTGATTCTTCTTGTTGTTGTTGCTCTCCTCAAGTCTCCCTCAGATGCCTTGCCAGGGTGTGGTGGTCACCCTGAGGTCTTGGAGGCAGCAGCGGTGAGAGGGAACATAGGCTCTGGCAGGGCCTGCCCAGCTGGAAGTACTTAGGGTAGGAGTCCTGGAAAAGACCGTGTCTGGGGACCAGCCCAGCCAAGTTTGGACAGGGTCATCACAGGAAAGGCTGACCACTGGGGAAGGAACTTTTTCAACTGCTGCAATTTATTAAATACTGGCTCCATGGAAGGCTTGGGAATCAGCCCAGGGTGGGTGTGGGGAGAGTAGCTACACCAAAGGAATCATGGGGCCAGCCAGCCAAGCAGCACAGAGCAGCGGATGTTGAATTTGGAGTCAGAAAACCCTGGGTTCAGATCCCGCCTCAGACCCTTACTGGCTGTGCAACCCTGGGTGAGTACATCACTTCAACTGTCTCAGCCTCCATCTCCTCGTGTGTACAGTGGGAATAATAAAGCTTCACTAAGCCCTGGGGAGTCAAAGAGAGGCTAAAACACACCTTTTTTGCGGGGGGCAGGGCAATGAGGGGTAAGTGACTTGCCCAGGGTCACACAGATGAATCCAGGGCCAGTGCTTTATCCACTGTGCCACCTAGCTGCCCCCCAAAACACACTCTTAAGAAGATCCCTTTCTAAGGCAAAGAACATTGTACATGTATTTATCTTGCTGCACAGTGTAAGTAGGAGAACCTCCCTACCTCCCAGGGTTGTTGTCTGGATCCAATGAGATCATGATATAATGGTAAGAATAACAACTTACATTTATAAAGCTCCTACTACATGACAGTCACCATGATAAGTGCTTTACAATTATCATCTCATCTGATCCTCATAACAACCTTGGGACATTGGTGCTGTTATTCTCCCCATTTTACAGATGAGGAAACTGAGACAAATAGGTTTCAGTGACTTTCCCAGCTAGTCAGTATCTAAGGTCAGATTCAAACTCACATCTTCATGACTCCAGACCCAATGCTCTATCCACTATGCCACCTGGTGCCTGTATAGTATATGCAAATCCCTTTTTAAATCATAACATATGAATAGTATATGAATAATAGAGATTATTATTAAAGAAGCTATTGCTGTCATTAGTTCAGACCTGTGATTTTATCATCATGGGAAAATCCCACTGTGGAAATTCTTTCTACTTATCTGTAACTTATAGTCTTGGAGAGTGGACTGGGCTTAGTGACTTGCCCAGGGTCATACAGCTAGTATAGGTTAGAGGGAAGGACTTTAACTCAAATCATCCTAACTACAAAGCTGCTCCATGCTCAAGTTTATTACTAATGTCTCCTGTTTCCTAGGGGGTCTTTGTGTGTTTGTCAATCATAGTCATTATTCCCTCAATTAATTTTTTCCTGATTATGGCCATCGCCAGCTGTCTTTGCTTTTGTCTTACCCCTGGACTCCAATGACTCTGGAGGAAAGATTGAGGCTGTTGACTTTACCCATCTCTGCCTCATTTAAATCCAATTCACAGGCAAGTCAAGACATCAGCCCATGATGTCACTGGTCCTCTTTGGAGACGAAGGATGAACAACAATTATGTATATAATTTGCTTTCGTGTTGTCCGTCCCCTCCTCCCCATTAGATCGTAAACTCCTCAAGGTCAGGGAGTGTCTTTTGCCTCTTTTTGTATCCCCAGAGCTTAACACAGTACCTGACACATAGTAGGCGCTTAATAAATATTTATTGAATTGGATTGAAATTTATTACAATTAGGGGCAGCTAGGTGGCGCAGTGGATAGAACACCGGCCCTGATTCAGGAGGACCTGAGTTCAAATCTGGCCTCAGACACTTGACACTTACTAGCTGTGTGACTCTGGGCAAGTCACTTAACCCCAATTGCCTCACCAAAAAAAAAAAAGAAGAAGAAGAAAAAGAAAATTAAAATTATTACAATTAGATCTGTGTAATATTAAAACAGATAATGTGGCATAATAGAGAAAGAGCAAATTATGGAGTCAGGAAGACTTGGGTTAAAATCATGCGTCTAACACATATTCCCAGTGTGACCCTGACTTGTTCTGTGGCAGAGAAGATTTCAATATGAATCGGTGGATTCTCTCTACCAATGAAATGAAAGGTCCTGTCCCCATCCCATACACACATGCATACACATGCTATATACATGTGTGTAATTAGTAGTATTAGATAGTTGTGATTTCATTGGTGTGGGGAATATTTTTTTTTTGTGGGGCAATGATGGTTAAGTGACTTGCCCAGGGTCACACAGCTAGTAAATGTCAAGTGTCCGAGGTTGGATTTGAATTCAGGTCCTCCTGAATCCAGGGCTGGTGCTTTATCCACTGCTGCACACTGGGAAGGACTCAGCCCTGGTCTTATTACTAGTCCAGAAGGCAGGAAGCCTCTGCAGGGGTAGGGGAGGCACAAGTAGATGGGGTCCCCAGCAGGCAAGTGTCTCCCTCTCTCTTATCCTACTTCTCCACCCTCCGCAGGCTCCCACAATGGGCTGTGTGCCCTGTAAGGAGAAGGGAGGATCAGAAGTCAAGCTTGAGCCCTCCCATGAGGACAATGGTAGAGAAGGTCAAGGCTACGGGGACCGCTATGGTCCTGAGCCCACCAGGGCCGCCTCCCCTTGCCCCACCAACATTCCCAACTTCAATACTTTCTGCCAACAACCTGTCAGCATGCCAGCTTTCGTGAATTCCATCCCCCCAAAGCCTGGAGGCATTGCAGGTCAGCTCTCAGAGGGATGGGGAGGGCAGGAGGTACCAGTGGGGAGGTAGGGCTGGCCACAGAACTTTGGGTAGAAGGAAACAGGATACTGTCCTATGAGCCGAGGAAAGAGACATGGCTCCTGCCTTCAAGAAGCCCCCAGTCTGAAAATGGAAAGTCATCCCCACTCCCCACTCCTGCCCTCCGGAAGCCTATTGTTGTGAGAAGGGAGGTATGATCCTTGGCTTCAGAAAACTGATGATGTAAGTGGTGGGGGAGGGGGGGGAATATGTCCCTGCCCTGCCGGAGACTCTGGTCTAAGAGAAGACTGGACTAGGCACGCATCCAAGAACCAAAGGTGGGGTGGGGAACTGAGGGATGCACTATGGAATGAGTAGTGCAGGGCAGGGGAATCAGGAAAGGCTTTCTGAGAGAGGGCGGAGCACAGGACCTAGTAGAGAGGAGGGAAGATGTCCAAACAGCAGGGACAGAAATGAGGACAGGCTTGCCTAGTTGGAATAAGGAATGGGAGCTAAAGAATTTGGACACTGGCAGAGTCAAGAGCTGGATGAAACAGGTCAGAGCAGGCTGTGGGCTCAGGAGCTGGAGGGCCTCCTGAGCAGAGCGGGCAGGCTGCTGTATCCCATTCTGGTCACCGGAGCCCGGCCACACTGAGCCTGGCGCCCCCTTTCCCCAAAGGTCCTGGAGTGACTCTTTTCATAGCCCTTTATGGATATGATGCTAGGACTGAAGATGACCTCACCTTCGCCAAAGGAGAAAAACTCCACATCCTCAATGACACGTGAGTGACCCATGGGCCCTGGCTGGGCCGGGGTGGGATCGTTATCTTGGGGAGAGCAGGGCAGGGGTGGGGCAACGCCACAACCCCAGCTGGTCAGCCACTCGGGCAGGCTATCGTTCAGCATCCCTTGGGTGTCACCGTCTCAGGCGGATGCTGCCAGGCCTGTGCCCCATTTCTCTTGCCTGGAGAGTGAGCAGAGGAGTGGGACAGCTGCTCATCCCGCCCTTCCATCTGTCCTTGCAGTGAGGGTGACTGGTGGGAGGCCAGATCCCTGAGCTCTGGACGCACTGGATACATCCCTAGCAACTATGTGGCTCCTGTGAACTCCATCCAGGCAGAAGAGTGAGTAAGACCCAGGGCTGAGGGGCTGTGGCTTTATTCCAGGCCTTAAAGATGAGGCCCGGGGGACCAGGGGCTGTCTGTGCTCTTGGGGATTGTTTAGCATCCTTGTCCTCTTTATTGTCCTCATATGCTGTCCTGGAGGGAACAGGGGGAGGAGGTATGAGTGCTAAGTGGAGAGAGAAAGAACAGATTCTCCCTGAGCTTAAGAAATCTTCCATCTCGTTGCCGGTGACAAGACACAGATTTTTATTTTAATGACGTCTAATCCCTGTGTGCTCAGGTCCTTCCCAGCCCTGACATCCTGTGTTCTAAAGGCCCTCCCAGCTCTGGCATCCTGTGTTCTAGGGGTCCTTCCAGCTCTGACATCCTGTGTTCTAGGGGTCCTTCCAGCTCTGACATCCTGGGTTCTAAGGGCCCTGCTAGCTCTGACATCCTGTGTTCTAAGGCTCTCCCAGCTCTGACATCCTGTGTTCTAAGGTGTTCCCAGCTCTGACATTCTGTGTTCTAAGGACTCCTACCCTAGCTCTGACTTTCTATGATAACGCACAATACTAACTTACGACTGGGTCGTATGCAGTCCCTACATAGAGACAGTAAGTGCTGTTGCAATTCAGAAGGAGAGCTTTTGTTGCATGGGAGGGGAGGGCTGGCTATGGGGGAAGGAGGCCAGGCAAAGCTTCACGGAGAATGTGGAACATGAGCTGAATCCTGAAGGGTTTAGATAGTTGGAGGCAAGCATTCTAGATGGGAAACAAAGGGCAGGGAAACATCTAGAATGTTCAGGGAATGGTGAGTAATCTGTTTTGTTTGGAGCATGGTATGGGGGGGGGGAGTGTGACTGCAAAGGCAGGTGGAGGCCAGATTGAGGGGGGCCCTCAAAAGCTAAACCAAGAAGGTGGGAGTCTATGCTGCAGGCAGCAAGGAGCTATTGAAGGTGTCTGAGCAGGGAGTGATGCAATCAGAGCTGAGTATGAAGAAAATTACTGAGGCAGCCTGTTCTGCCTGATGGATTCAAAGGGGAAAAACTGAAAGCACTTTAGAAGCTATTACTGCAGGCTAGGCAAGAGATGATGAGAGCTTGAACTACAATGGTCACCGTGGGAACAGAGAGGACAAGAGGGGAGAGATTGGAGAAACATAGGAAGGAAGATTCAGCAGGGCCTGGTGATGTCATAGGATTGGTCGATCAAATAAACATTTATTAAACACCTACTATATGCGGGGGGTGGGGGGGTGGGGGGCGGGATAGATAAAGCGCCAGGCCCGGAATCAGGAAGGTTCATTTTCCTGAGTTCAAATCTGGCCTCAGACACTGACCAGCTGTGTGACCCTGGGCAAGTCACTTTACCCAGTTTGCCTCAGTTTCCTCCTCTGTAAAATGAGCTGGAGAGAGAAACAGCAAGCCACTGCAGTATCTCTGCCAAGAAAACCCCAAATGGGGCCATGAAGAGTCACACACAACTGAAACAACCAAACAACAACATTATGTGCTGTGGCTAAAATTCTAGCTAGTCTGTCTAAAAATCTAATGAGTGGTCACCAATAAATTAGAAGCTTTAGCAAGAGTTTAGAGTTTGTAAGCATTTATTAAGGAGCATAAGAATTTGGTGAAGAGTAAGAAAGAGGCCTAGATTCAGCTGTCTATCTTGGGGAGCCAGCGTCTCCTGCTCCGCTCCCCCTGGAGATCCTTGCGAAAGAGCGAGCCTCGCCCCTTCTTTGTCCAGCTAGGGCCATGGAATTAGAAGCATAGGAACATACGTTCTCTGTTCCATCCAAACTGAACTTCTGGATGTTCCATCTCCCACCTTTGTACGATGCCCTCAGCATCCATGGTATAGAATCACTAGCTCCATTCAAAGCATAGCTCATGTACCATATCCCACATGTCTTTTCCGAGCCCCCTCCCACCTCCCTACCTCCTCACTGTTTTGTTTTTGGTTTTTTTGTTTGTTTTGTTTTATTGTTTGGATTTTGTTGTTGTTGTTGTTGTTGTTGTTTTTGGGGGGTGGCAATGAAGGTTAAGTGACTTTCCCAGGGTCACACAGCTAGTAAGCGTCAAGTGTGTGAGGTCGGATTTGAACGCAGGTCCTCCTGAATCCAGGGCTGGTGCTTTATCCACTGCGCCACCTAGCTGCCCCCTTACCTCCTCATTGTTAAGAGTACTCTCTTGGGGCAGCTAGGTGGCGCAGTGGACAGAGCACCAGCCCTGGATTCAGGAGGACCTGTGTTCAAATCCGATCTCACACACTTGACGCTTACTAGCTGTGTGACCCTGGGAAAGTCACTTATCACCAATTGCCTCACAAAAAAAAAAAAAGAGTACTCTTTCCCTTTTGAAATTATTTGGAATATATTTTATACTCACTTGTGTACATGTTATATCAACCTCCTCCCCCCCACCTCCAGGATATTTAAGGGGGTTGGTGGACTGTAAATTCAATGAGAGAGAACTGTTGGGTTTTGGAACCTCAGGTTGCATTAAGGAAGCGTCCAGAAGGAAAGAGGTCCAAGGCTGTTGACCCGGGTGTCAGTAAGGAGCGTTCTGTTCTGTTCTGGAATCTACACTTTAGGAAGGCCCTTGACAAGCTGGAGAGAAAGAATCTAAGCCAGCTCTTAGAGATCAGGGGAGACATGTAGGCACTTCCTGTCTGATGGAGAAGTCAGTACAGAAATAAATTTAAAACATAGCAGTTTCTTGAGAATGCCAAGAAATGAACGAATGAATGAACAAATGAAAAAGCATTTATTAAGTGTTTATTATATGCCAAGATCTATTCTGAGCATTGGAGGTACAAATAGGAAAAAAACCCCAACAAATTAGACATTTCCCAGTGTTCAAGACACTAACATTCTAATTGCAGGAGACAACACATGAAAAGAAAGTACAGCTTCAGGGTACATGGGAAAGGTCTTCTAGGGTGATGCTACAGGGTGGATGGCAAGGCCCCAGGGGAGTCCTTAGGTCACATCAACAGATTGTACCACAAATTGGACAATGAGTCAGGTTAATCCAGAAAAACTTCCTGGGAGAGGGGCTAAATTATCTGAGAGCTCAGTGAGATCAGTGAGAAGGTAGTGAGTGTATCTTCCAACCAGGATGAGGAAGGGACTGAAGGCAGATAAAGATCAGCAAAAGAGACTGAGGACTTTTGGCCTGAAGAAAAGATGTGATTGCTGCCTTCAAGCATTAGCAGGGCCATCATGTGGAAAGAGGATTGGACTTGTTCTGGTTGACCTTAGAAGGCAAATGAGGCTAGATGGAAAGAAAAATCTTCTAACAGTGATTAAAAAAATTTAAAAATTAAAAAAAACAAAACAAAACCCTGTCCAAAAATGGAATGGGCTGATGAGGAAGCCTTAGGTTCTGTCCAGAGGAAAATAGTCACTTATAATAGACATGGATCTTTGCATTCAGCATGTTGACTTGAGAAACCACAAATTCACATCATCTATGTTGAATTGCATTTTGATTTGTTTTGTAAAACATTTCCCAATTTCATTTTAATCTGTTTCTGGCTATACTTGGGAGTTTGACAAGAGCATGCAGCCTGCCTGTGGGTTTTGATACCTCTGCTTTTGAGCCCATTTTCCACCAGGTATCAGGTGGACTGGATAACCCCTCAGCTATGAGAGTCTGTGATCCTGTAACTGGATACTGTTTCAGATCCCAGTTCTAAATCCTAGGTCCTTACAGTTTGGTGGTTGAGTCAGTGGTGGCTGTGAAGGCAGTGATTTCAATGCCTAGACCGTTCCAGGGTACACCCCGCCCCAGACCATCCTCACCTAGTTCTGTGTCGGCCTCTCCTTCCTCCCCAGGTGGTACTTTGGGAAGATAGGTCGAAAGGATGCTGAAAGGCAGCTGCTGAACCACAACAACCCTAGAGGAACCTTCCTTATCCGGGAAAGCGAGACCACCCAAGGTGGGAAGGGGTTAGGGCTTGGTGGAAGGAATGGGACCAAACATCTGGGAAGCCCCATCACCGCTTGGCTGTCCCTTCTATGGAGGGAGAGGACAAGTACTCAGCACCCTCTCTCCCCTCTGCCCTGCCCTCCATCCTTCTAGGGGCCTATTCTCTGTCCATCCGAGACTGGGACGAGAATAAAGGGGACCACATAAAACATTACAAAATCCGTAAACTGGACAATGGCGGGTACTACATCACCACCCGGGTCCAGTTTGATTCTGTCCAGCAGTTGGTGCAGCACTATACTGGTGAGTGAGGGTGTGGTCATGGGGTAGGGTGCAGATCCAGCTATGCGCTAGGAGTACAGTAAGGAGGTTGGGGAAGAGGGACCCCCATACACATACCCAAAGAGGCCCACAGAACTCTGGCCAATTGAGGATTTCCCATCTTTGTGCCTAAAACTTTTTTGGGGGGAGAGGGGACCTTCATCTCTGATTTAATTTATATAGAGAATTCCTAGTGTGGAAAGTACCTCCACCAATGTAGATTAACAACTTATGGTCTTAGGAAGTTTGCTCAGTCACTGAGAGAGATCATTAACTTGTCCAGGGTCACACAGTCAGTGTGAATCAGAGGTGGGCTTGAGCCAAGGTCTTCCTATTCCAAGGCTGTTCCTCTGTCTTTATGCCAGCTTGACTACAGCCTTGCACACAGTAGATGCTTAATCAATGTCTATCCAGTGAATGAAAGAATGCTAACTATCATAGCTTCCCAGCTGGGAGAAAGCCCAGGAGCCTGGGTCCCCAACCTTGCTCCAGCCACACATATCCATTCTTCCTACTATGATCCCTTAGAATTCAACGATGGACTGTGCTACCTACTCACAAAGCCTTGTGCCGTCATGAAACCAGGAACCCTAGGCCTGGGTAAAGATGCCTGGGAGATCAACAGAGAATCCATCACCCTGGACCAAAAACTGGGCATGGGCTGCTTCGGGGATGTATGGATGGGTATGAAGGCAACAGGGAAAGCATGAAGGTCCTGACGGGAGGTGGGGACTAACTGGGGAGGGTTGGTCTGGGTGTTCTGGGAGTGAGTGGTGGAGAGGTATGCAGTGGGGATGAGAGAGGAGATTTAGTGGGCAATATTGGAACCCAGAACTGGGAGGTAGTCAGAATAATTGAATGTCAGAGCTGAGAAGGTCTTTAGAATACAGAATGTCAAAGCCAGAAGAAACCCTAGAACATAGAATGTCAGAGCTGGGAGGGCCCTTAAAACCCAGGATGTCAGAGCTAGAAGGGTCCTTAGAACATGGAATGTCAGCTGGGAAGGCCCTTAGAACAGAGGATGTCACAGCTGGAAGAGACCTCAGAACAGAGAATGTCCAAACTGGGAGGGACCGTAGAACAGAGAATGTCAGATCTGGGAGGACTCTTAGAACAGAGAATGTCAGAACTAGGTGGGCCCTTAGAACACAGGATATCAGGGTTGAGAGGGCCCTTAGAACAGAGAATGTCAGAACTAGGTGGGCCCTTAGAACACAGAAAGTCAGTGCTGAAAAGGACTTTAGAACCGAAGATATCAGGGCAAGAAGGGCCCATAGCACAGAGAACATGAGGGCTAGACTGTCCCCCCAGCTGCTCCCACCGTGCCTCTCTTCTCGAATTCATTGGAGAATGTTAAGCTTGCAGGAGCTGAGAGCGTGTCTGGCCTAGCTCTGTCATTCTACACAGCTGTTTGGGGGAGGAGAGGGAAAGGGGTGGAGGCCGGCTTGCCTCTGGGCTCAGCCCTTCTTTCCCAGCTGGCTTCCTCCACACTACCTGTGGACAGGCACTTGGAATGGCTGCATCAAGGTGGCGGTGAAGACACTGAAGCCTGGCACGATGTCCGCACCCGCCTTCCTGGAGGAGGCTCAGATCATGAAGAAGCTACGTCACGACAAGCTGGTGCAACTGTATGCCGTGGTGTCCGAAGAGCCCATCTACATCATCACAGAGTTCATGAGCCATGGTGAGCTGGAGAACATGGCTGCAGGGCAGGTCTGTAGGATGCTGGAGCCAGACTCCAGTGACTGGAGGAACTGAGGGGCCCCCGCCTGGTTTCTCCCCTTAGGAAGTCTGCTGGAATTCCTCAAAGAGGGTGAAGGCCAAGACCTGAGGCTGCCCCACCTGGTAGACATGGCGGCTCAGGTAAGAGGGGGGCGGGCTGTGGATGAAAGTGTGACTCTTTAGCGTGGACTCTTAGCCCCTGCTCTCCTCCTGGGGTTTATGGTCCTCTCCTGGCTCTTTAGGGAACACCTACATACCTTGTGATGCCCTAAGCTGGCTAATGATCTGTATTCCAGGTGGCCGCAGGCATGGCATACATGGAGCGCATGAATTACATCCACCGGGACCTACGGGCAGCCAATATCCTTGTGGGGGATGGATTGGTGTGCAAGATCGCTGACTTTGGACTGGCACGGCTCATTGAGGATGATGAATACAATCCCCGTCAAGGTGCCCTCTCTTGTACCTCAGTGCCCAGAATTCACCCAATACCCTTAGAACCCTTTTCCAAACTCCCAATGCTCCAACTGTGGAGGCTCCTAGCAAATTCTCCCCAGACCCCCAAACCCACCCCTTGGCCTTCTTCACTCTCTTGCTTCCCTCCACTCCTCAAGGAGCCAAGTTTCCCATCAAGTGGACCGCTCCAGAGGCCGCGCTGTTTGGCAGGTTCACCATCAAGTCTGACGTCTGGTCTTTTGGGATCCTGCTCACTGAACTCATCACCAAGGGCCGGATTCCCTACCCAGGTGCCCCTGGGGCTTCAGGGTGGGCAGTAACAGGGAAGGATGGGTAGCCCAGAATGACAAAGATCTTATCTCCTTCCCCTAAGACAGGTTTAGACCTAGCTTTGTAGGAGTTAGACCTGGAAAGGACTTAAGATTTTATCTAATCTAACTCCCCTGTGGCTGTCAATTTCATACTGGAAAATGATGAGGTCTAAAGAGGTTGAATAGTTTGCTAAATATCCCGTTTCTTCTTCGGGTCTTCATATGACAGAATTGCACAGCCTTTCCACATGCTAGCTGTCCTCCTGACCCCCTCCAGCCTATCAACTGCCTGCTTACATGGTGGTGCCCAAAACTAAAACCAAGATTCCAGCTTGGTCTGAAGGTTATGGAGGATGGAGAGTATGTGTCTCCTCCCTTATTTCGAGAAGCTCTGCTCAAAATCCCATTAGCTTTTTCCGGCTACTACATCACACTGTTGAGTCATCTTGACTTTGACCCTGTAATCTTCTAATACCCATAGATCTTTTTTTTTTTTTAAGACAAACTACTGCTTAATCATGCTTTCCTAATCCTGAAATTGGGAAGTTGATTTTTGGTATGCAAGTATAAGATTTTCCATTTATCCCTATAGAATTTCATCATATTAGATTTGGCCTAATACTTTTGGAATCTTGACTTCTACTGTGTGTTAACTACCCCTCCCAGGTTAATGGTGTCTGTATATATGATGAGGGTGTGCCATTTATTGCCTTTTTGCAAATTATTCATAAAAATGTTCAAAGGTGCAGTGCCCAGCACAGATCCCTGCAGCATTCCACTGGAGACTTCCTGACACACTAACATGGAACCATTAGCAACAACTTTGAATCTACACACTAAACTGATTCTGAATCTATCTCATTGTATTACCATTGTTTTGTTGTTTAGCCACTTTTTCAGTCATATTTGACTTCCTGTGACCCCATTTGGGATCTTGGCAAAGATACTGGAGTGGTTTTTCATTTCCTTCTCCAACTTGTTTTCCAGATGAGAAAACTGAACTGGACAGGGTGAAGTGACTTGCCCAGGGTCATACAGTTAGGAAATGTCAGAGGCTGAATTTGAACTCAGGTCTTCCTGATTCCAGGACCCGCACTCTGTCCACTGTGCTACCTAGCTGCCCTTCCCACCACATTGACATGGAGCCATTAGTAACAACTCTGATTCTAACCACTCAACTGATTATGAATTTATCTCATTATATTATCTAGCCTAGAATGAAATACTTTTTTCAAAAGCTTTGCTAAAATCTAAGTAAATTATGTATCTGCAGCATTCTCCTCATCTTCTGGTTTATTAACCCTGTCAGGAAGGTAATGAGGGGTTTTTTTTTGCATTTGTTTGTTTGTTTTGGGCATGACCTATTTTTTTATCAAGCTCTAAATAAGGGAATATTTGTAAAAAGCGCTTAGCACAATACCTGACACATAGTAGGCACCATATAAATGCTTATTCCCTTCACTCCCACTCCAGCCTTCTGCTGGTTCTTGTTGTTGCTTCCCTTTCTAGAAGTTTACCAACCACCCCTTTAATGATCCATTGCAGAATTTTCTGAAGAATTTGAGACAAGCTCACTGGTCTATCATTTCAGTCTCTGTCTTCTTGTCTTTTCTGAAAATTGGGGTAACATTTCCCCTTCTCCAATCTTGGGCTCTGTCTTCCATTTTCCATGATCTTTCAGACATTCCTGATAGTACGTGTATGTCTGTCTTTCAGTTCTTTCAGGACTGCAGGACATGGTTCTTTGGAACCAGGTGACTTGAGTTCATTAAGGGACACTAAGTGCTCTTTTTATTTCTCCCTTCTTATCTTGCAGGTCTACTCCCTGTTAGCTATGTAGTCAGTAGCAGAGCCAATCTAGGGACCCAGATCCTCCAACTCCAATGAATGCTCTTTCCGATACACCACAAGGGAGGGCACTGGACCGGCACCAACTGGAGAAGGCTCTCCCTCTTTAACTGAAATTGTCCATTGCAAATTCTTTCTCCCAGGTATGAATAACCGGGAGGTGCTGGAACAGGTAGAGCGAGGGTACCGAATGCAGTGCCCCCCGGGATGCCCATCATCTCTATATGACATCATGGAACAGTCATGGCGTCAGGTTCCAGAGGAGAGGCCTACTTTTGAATACCTGCAATCCTTCCTTGAGGACTACTTCACATCCACTGAACCCCAGTACCAACCGGGTGATCAATCCTAGCCCCTACCTCATGCCACCAGAACACTGGACACCATGAAGTGTACCTACTATGGCACCCTACTAGTCACTCAGCCCTGTCCCCAGCAGCTTCATTCCAGGGTCTGGCTTGAGGGACAAGTCAAGGACATCTTCTCTAATTCTCACCTCTACTCCAGGCACAACTTCCCCAAAAGGATGAACTTGAATTTCCTGGGAGTCTGGCCTCTACTCCTAACCTTCAAGTTTCACTAGTCCATCCTTAGCCTTCCCATAAATCTTAGGGTTCATCCTCTTGGTGCCCCAGACCCCTCTGCTCTGACATTATTTATGAAGCTATTTTCCCTTTCTCTGGTCCTTGCACTCCTCCAATCTTCACCCCTCCACCCACAGGCCCTTCCTCTTGCTTTTTTCTTTCCCTCTCTTGTGGCTCCCCATCTCTGTCCCCTCCAGATTCTTTTGGCTTCTCTTGCTGCTGCTGTGCTGGAACCAGGGGTGGGTTGAAAGGACACACTTACCTACTCTCTGTAGCCCCGTGTTAATTCTTTAATCAAATCTGTATAATAAAGGAAAAAAACTATTTCTGGGGTAAGTTGTCCTGTGGTTAGGGAGTGGCCAATCAGTGGGAGGGAATGGAAATTAAGGAGTAGAACTAGATGTAGCCCCCTAGGGCTGGAACAGAGCATGTTGGGTGGAGAGAAGGTCAGGGGGGGAGATCAGGACTGTGTCCCTATTTGGAGTTAGTGCTGTCACACTCACATGGAGTCAGTAACAAGGACTCTCTGTCTCTAGTCATCTGACCAGTTCAAGCCAGGTGATAGCATAAAGGACTTGGGTGGATGGTGAGAATGTGAGCTGTCCTTGGTGATGGTGATGGTGGGGGAAGAATGAGCTCACACAATAGCTGACATTTCTATGGGGCTTACTGTTTCCAGAAACATTGGGAGGTGGGTATTATGATCAGCAATCCCATTTGCCATGCTTGGAAACAGAAGCTCAGAGATGTGAAGAGATTTGCCTAAGGTCAACATATCTATCAGAAGTGGATTTCAATGTCGTTCTTACTCTGAGACCAGTGGACTTTCCACTACATCAGACTGCCTCTCAGAGGTCACATTGCCTAGGTAATTCACCATAACAAGTGCCTGACCCCTGGGGAATGGCCCCAGTAGAAAAGGACTACTCCCAAAACTCAGTCAGTGGGAGTACCTTGAATGTTAATGGAATGAGTGGATGAGGGATCCGTGGGAAGGCATGCATGCATTCATTCATTCCTTCAGCTCCATTGTGTGCCAGTATCTGTCCTAGGTACTGGGATGCAATAATAAAAAACAAATATTTCCTGTACTCAAGGGGTTTGTTGGTAGAGAGAGGAAACAAGAACATAGGGGGAGTGTGTTGAAGGATTAATGGGAGGGGTGGCATGGGGGAAGCAATGGAATTGGGTTGGAGAATTGTTGGAAAGAATAATGGGAGAGGGTTGGGGTATTTGGGTAGCTCAGTGGAAGGGAATTTGGATAGGTTAGTGGAAGTGGTTTGAAGGGGAGTGTGTCAGTGAAATCAGATAATGGAACTTTATGGTATGGGTTGGAGAAGTGAGTGGAAGGGGTTAAGGAGCAATGGGAACAGATCTGAGTATCAGTGGAGATGGGGTTGGGAAACCAATGGAAGCGTATTAGATGTCAGTGAAAGTGAGTTAGGGGTTTCAATGGAAGTTGTTTGAGGAAAACTATGGGAGTATTTGGGGAGCTTTGTGAGGGGCTTGTGGGGCCCAATGGGGACAGGTTGAAGAGCTTAGTGAAAATGGGTTGGAGAGGGGCTGAGGATGAGAGGGTCAATGGGAATAGATTGGAGTTCCTGAGAGTATATTGTCATTGAGATGGACTTTGGGAAGTCAGTGGGAGGGGCTGGGCATCAGTGGCAGAGAGCTGGGGAGGGGAGATCAGTGACACAGCTCCCCAAGATAGAATTTGTCTTTGACTTCAATTCTGGCGGTCAAGGAGGTTATTGTGAAGGAAGGTGTAGGATCGCTCTGGACCAATCTTAGTTCCTACCTCCCAGTCTCTGAGCCAGGTGCTCACCATTCTTGGTCCCAAGAACCTTCTTCAATAGAGGGATGCATCTGAATGCCCTCTTGTCTTCACCAGACCAAGAAACCAGGGCTGTACTATGGGCAATGCCCAGCTACCTCCCCATGCCCTCCATATGCAGCATGGCCAGTGTGGTGTCTGCTCTCCCTCTAGTGGCCACTATGATCATTGCACCTTGTAACCTTGCCTTCTGGGTTCACAAGAGCTAACTCTCCAAATGGGGAAGATTCATAACTCCAGCCCCCAGTTCATGCCATTACTCTTGATAGGAATGCCACCCCTTATGGAGAAGCCGCCTGGGTTCAGAGGAATTTGAAAACCACAGAGACACCAGGCTCCTTGCTGCCAGCCTGCCCTCCTCAGAACCTTCCTGCTAAAGGAGGTGAGATCATCAATTTGGATGCTTTCCCTCCATGAGTCCTGGTTTCCTCCAAGTATTGAACTAAATGGTCAACCTCTAAGAATCCATGAATTTCTGAAATTGCCAAGCTTCTAGACATTGTACCTGTCCTCCCTGGGGTTCTGTCTATGCTTGGCAACCTTTGGCTTGGGAGGGGAGGTGGAGCGAATCCTGAGCCTGTACATTTTTCGGCTGCTGGGATCTACCTAATCTGGGAGGAGTCTAATGGCCTTCCCTACGTGGGCCCCCCACCAGTCATGCTTTGGGAGAGTTGGGGGACAGGGAAAGGGGAGAGCTTGATGAGCAGTAAAGGGCTGTGTTTGGAGATAGGACAGTGAACACAGATTCTGAGCCCAGATACACATCTACATGGACACATACAGAAAATGGAGATGGGTGCCCTAGGTGTCAAAGTGGATAGAGCACCAGCCCTGGACCTGGGAGGACCTGAGTTCAAATCCATCTTCAGACACTTACTAACTGTATGACCCTGGGCAAGTCACTTAACCCTGATTGCCTCAAAAGAAAATAGATATGAGCAGAGCCACAAACACACACTTACATACATTTGAGAGAGGCCTATACAGAAAGACACTAGGTGCTTGTGCTAATGTGAGCATGAATGTGTGCATACACACACACACACACACAGCAACATGGATATATACACACATACTTGGGAAATAGGCTCTTAGATTTAGAGTTGGAAGGGACCTCAGAAATCATCCAGTCCCATCTCTTCATTTTACAGATGGGGAAACTGAGGCCCAGGAAGGCGTCACAACTTTCCCAAAGTGGCAAAGGGCAGGATTCGACCTTA
The DNA here is from genome assembly GCF_019393635.1 of Dromiciops gliroides. Taxonomy (NCBI): domain Eukaryota; kingdom Metazoa; phylum Chordata; class Mammalia; order Microbiotheria; family Microbiotheriidae; genus Dromiciops; species Dromiciops gliroides. The sequence goes on from NC_057863.1 coordinate 604,818,492, forward strand.
GATCTTCTGGCTTTAAACCCCCTGCTATGTGCAATGCACTCCAGTGCCTCTCATGGGTACATACATCAACACAAAGGCAAAAGGATGCAGAGCTGGGCCTCAGCTTCATGATCCCAGGGGTACCAGTGGATATTTTCACCAGGCGCACACACAGAGACACACAGACCCAGGCATTCTTCCTCTCACATGTACACTCTTGCCCCTGGCCTGTGATTCAGAAGGGGGACCTCCCGTCCCCCACCCCTGCCCTGGGTCCCTCATCACCTCAGGCAGGAACAAAGATGACCTTTGCCCTCTGCTCTTTGCCCTCTCCTCCCACACCCCCTGCCCAGGAGGGAGGAGCTGTTTGAAGTCTGGGGTTTCCTGTTGCTGGGAGGAATGCAGGGGGGAGGGGGAGCTATGTTAAGGGGAGGGGGAGTGGAATGGCTCTGGGGCCGGGGACTTTAAAGGCAGCAGATGAGGCAAAGGAGAACCTTCTTCCAAAAGCTGCCAGTGCCAGGCAATACCATGTCTTCTGTGTGCCAGCCAGGGGCCACAGTGGAGCCCCAGAGTCACATCCCATCTTCCCTCCCCATCTCTTGAGCAATGGCTGGACCAATGAGGAAAGAAGAGGAGCTGGGAAGGGGAATGGCTGGGCAGTGCTGGGCTATGGGGCATTTGGGGTCTCCCCCCATGTGGTGGCCCTCTGAACGGACTCCAAGTCAAAGAGCTAGAGCACCCTACCCCGCCAGAGGGCAGTTATCCCAGGACCCCAGGGAAGGTTAGCTCCTTGTGACTCTGCTCTTTCAGGTCTGAAACTTGAGTTCTTAGCTTAGGTGCTATGACTGAAACCATGGCTAAGATCTTCAGCTCTCTGGGCCTCAGTTTCCCCAAACTGAGCAGAACCTATTTTACCCTACCTAAGTTTCCAGAGAAAGAAGATTGGGTTATTAGCCTTCCAATAACTGTCTCTCAATTCTTTCTGTGAGATCACCCTGGTTTGAAAAGTGCTGGGGCTGGGGCTTGGCCCCTTCCCCTGGGCTAGAAAGGTCACCCAAACTCCTTTCCTCTGATCTTTGGTCTCTCTTCCCCAACCCCAGCCCAGCCCCAGAGCTCTACCCTTCAAGTACTCGATGCAGAGTCTGACTGATGTCCCCGACTGGTTTCTACCCAGACTCCTGTTCCTCAGTCTCTGGTCCTATAATTCCCCTTAACCCTAAAATCCAAGCCCATGACTCAGCTTTTTGCCCCCTTCAGCTTCCAAGACTAACTCCTAGCCCCAGTCCCCAGCTCCCTGCCCACAACTCTGGCCCCTGAGTTTCTGGCCCTCAGCTCTGCACCCCTACTAAAGGACCTGTGGCCGATTGGGGATCAATCCCATCTCTGCTGCCCACATCTAGTCATCCAGGCTGTCTATCCTTTGTCTTTAGACCAGACTGTGAACCCCATGACTTCCCCACTGTCTCCCAAGACCTCAGCCAAGTGTGGGTACGGAAAAAGAAGGGTCACCCTATGGGCCGAACTGACACCCAGTCTTTGAATTTACTCCTCAGCCTCCCACCCGGGCTCCCCAAGGGGTCCCCAGAAGGAAGTGGAGGGAGAGCAGTCCCAAGACCCAACTGGCCATATCCACCACAAGTGGCACTGATGGGCACATGAGGTCTGCCACCAGGTGGCGGCAGCAGCCCACGGGAAGGCCCAGAGATCCCACTTATCTAGGGAGACACCCCGCTCAGGGTTGGGGGGAGACAAGACCGAGGGCTGGGATCGTTAAGGGGGTCTGACAAGCCCATGAGAGGACACAGAGACCCTCTGTAGCTGAGGTCAGAGGCCAGAGGCAGCCATGTGGGATTTGGATCAGAATGACCTCTTTCCTTTCTTTCAACCTCCCCCTCCCATGCATGTCCCTCTGGAGCAGGAGCAGTCTGTACCCCCCCCCAGCCGTGCTCAGCTCCCTGGAATGCTGGAACTCAGACACTTGGGCACATTATTCCTCCTCCTGGAGCCTGTTTCCTCAACTTTCAAATTCTAGATTTGGTCTATATGGTTCCCTCCCAGCTTGGATGTTCTGTGCTCTCAGCTCTCTATGTTCTCCATGCTACAGGTACCGTTCCAAGCTCTGACATTCTATGAAATCACCTTGCCCTGGATTGAGTGTGACTACCCTGCCCTCTACCTCCCATTTGCTCTTAGCCTCTCCCCAGTATTCCCATCTGTTCTTACTGGGCTTTTCTCTAGGAAGGGTGAGAGTTCCTCCCTGCACTGCTTCTCCTCCAGCAGGAAACAAAAATGGAAATGGATAGTAGAAAAGATGGACATGGGTTCCCAATCCCTAGGGGATCCTGGGCCTCTGAGCTAGGTAAGGGTGGAGCTTCATTTGGGTACCATCATGAGGCCAAACCCTGGGCACTTACTTGTGAGTGAGAGTAACGTCCTTCCCTTCCTTTCCCAGACCTGTTTCTTACTCCCCTCTTACCAGGAATGGATTCTTGGAAGCTTTCCAACTCCTTCCTTTGCTTGTGATTCAGACTGGGTGGGGTCCTTGTGCCTAGGGGCAAGCCCTAATATGTGGGGGCAAGACCTAAGATGGGAACCCCTCCTAGCCTTGCAGCCAAATCACCAAGTTCCCCTTTGCTAGGGCTGAGTGCCAACATGATGTATATTTTATGATAACTGTGGAGCCTGGATCCAAACCTGAAGAAGGGCCTCTGACAGCCTTAAGCATCTCTTTGATTAATACCTGACCTTTTAATGCTTCCCATTCAATTAATAAATCTTTGAACCTGAAATGGATTCTACTTTCTAGGGGAAGCAGGCTTCTCTGGGCTGGGGTTCCAGGGGACTCTGGAGTCCCCAGAGCCAGGGTGGGAAAAGCCTCCCAGGATCCATCTGGATTCTAAGTCATGGGGCAGAAAAACTCTGATATTGCCCTTTGTTTTCATCCCTTCTCAGAGGAGAGGGCCCAAAAGGCAAGATTTCCAGTATATTCCTCCCAGCCTCATATCCCTCAGTCTGTTTCCTCATTTGTGAAATGAGAATAAGGGCCTCTGTCTTCATAGAATCATAAATCGAGAACTGGAAAGAAGCTCAAAGTCTGACCTCATTTTAGAGATAATGAAACTGAAGTCAAGGGAAAAGAACTGTGACTTGTCCAAGGTCACACAGGTAGTAAAACTATTAGAGGCAGTGGGGACTAGAACCCAGACCCTCCCACTGAAGAGTCAATGATTATTACTCACAGGGTGTGAGGCTCTAATATGAGTTATTTTCTCCCAGTCCTACCCCTACCCCCAACACATCTTATTGCCTACTAGGAGAGTCCCACACTGATTCTGAGGCTGGCACCAGGGGAAACGGCATTCTTTCCTGGTTTTTCCTGGCATCAGACTTTGGAGGGAAGTCAGTGACAAGGTAACTTCACAGAAAGTTAGATGTTCAAGTGTTACTCTCATTGCCCTCCAGTTCCACTGTCACATGAGGGTTATCGCAGGGTCCAAAAGGGAGCCAGAAATCAACCAAGCAATCAAGGCAGATGAGAAAAGGGCAGACACCCAGACACGATCAGACACCAGGATGTTGGGTGAGGTGAAAAGATGCACGATCAGACCCAAGCTCCAGGAGATGTGGGCAGATGCACAGGTATGGGGAGAAGTGATGGCTGAATATATGTCCCCTCCCGGAACTCAGCATTTGATCTCTGCTGCCAACTTCCTGCTCCCACCCTTACTCCAAACTGGACCCTCCTGGAAAAAGCCTCATTTCCTAGTCTACACAACCCTTTGGCTCTCTCCACCTGCAAATACCTGACTGGGATGAGGGCAATATATCACTATTCTCAGTTATCCAGGAGATTATCTGGAGATTATCTGGGTTTCCCCCTTCTCAGTGGCCCTGGCTGCTTTTCTTCCTGCAAGCCCCTCCCCAGGTCCAAGCGTGGTGGTGGCCAAAAATAGAGGTAGGAGGTTGTTGGAGTGGGGGTGGGGGGTGTTCTCCCTGCAAAGCTGGGGTCTTGGAGGGGGCTACAGGAAGACCTGCTGAAAAGGATGGGGCCCTGGAAGGGGGACAACATGCTCTACTGGGTCTTGCTGAGGAAGAAAAACATTTTCCAAACAGGAAAAACAACCTCAGGATTTCCAGAGACAGATTTTCTCTTCTCTGGGACCCCATGGCCATTCCCAGGGATTCCCCTTGGCAAGCCAGCACCCCTGCCTCACACACCCTCTCCACTAGCACCACCAACTAAGAGAGAGAAACTGACTCTCTTTGTATCACGGGCCCCTTTGTCAGTTTAGGGAACCCTATGGAGCGCGTCTCAGAATAATGTGTTTCAGTGCATAGAATAAAATCCATAGGATTATTAAGGAAACCAATTTTATTGGAATGCACTTCTCAAACTCTATTTTCAAACCAAGTTCATGGACTCCAAATTAAGAACCCCAGAACTAGAAGGTCAGGTACCCTTCCTCGCCCTCCACGAGCCGGGTCCGGGGCAACCGTGGCGGGGCAGAACAGGAGCCAGCCTCGTTCCTCCGTTCCTCTGCCCCAACCGCCCGCCCCCTCGGGCCGCACGCGGTGCTGCCAGCGGCCGGGCGGAAACTACAACTCCCGGCATGCTCCGGGCCGAGCTCTCCCTGGGGTTCCGGATGGTGAGCAGGGAAGGTAAGCCGAGCTCACAGTCGGCAGGGGCAGCAGCAGCAGCAGTAGCAGCAGCAGAGGCAGTGGTGGCGGTGGCGGCGGCGGCGGCGGAGGAGACTGAGAAAGCCAGGCAGGGAGAGGGAGAGGGAGAGGGAGGGAGAGAGCCAAAAAAGAGGAGAGCCAGGCGAGAGCCAGAGAGCCCAGCAGCCCGCACCTCCAGACACTGGGAGGGAGACAGACAGACGGCCAGGAGGGCAGACACAGACATGCTAGACACCCGCACAGCCCAGCGCTACAAAGCGGAGGCAACCAGAAGGCAGGAGGAGGGAGAGAGAGGGGAGGGGAGGGGGCCTGGTGGGAGGGGGAGGAGAGAAAGGGGAGAGAGGGGAAGAGAGAGGAGGAGAGGATAGATAGAGAGAGAGAGGGGAAGGAGGGAGGAGGGAAGGAAAGGAGGGAGGGAAGGAGGGGGGGAAATCCAGCTACCACCACCCAAAGCCAACCTCTGCTTTCTGTCCTCATTTCCTTTATCCACCCAGCCCCGCGCCCGGAGGGAGGCTCTAGTCTAGCTAGACAGACAGCCACAGGGACAGACAGACGGTCAGGGAGAGAGAGAGGGGTGCTCAGGGGAGGAGGATTTGGAAGAGGAGGAGGACTGCCTGCCGAGAGAAGATTTTTCTCCAGGTTTTGCAGTTGGGGAGGGGGGGGGGCGGGAGGGGTGGTCCAGCGCTGTGTGTGTGAGTGTGACTGTGGGTGAGTGTGTGTGTGTGCACGCGCGCGCGCGGCAGCTGGAAGGGGTTTTTTTTGGGGGGGGCGAGCCCCGGGCCCCCGGAGAGAAAGGGATAGAGAAAAGGAGAGCGAGAGAGCGGGCGAGGGGAGGGAGGAGGAGGAGGAGGAGGAGGGAGGAGGGGGACCACCATGTCCAGGGGAGTTAGCCGAGGAGAATGTGAGCCGAGGAGATAAAAATGCTGTCAGTGCTGGCGGCCAGGGGCGCTGAGGGCTCCGTGACTCTCCCCAGCAGCCGCCGAGAGCCCGCGTCGCCGGAAGAGAGCAGCCCCCCGGAGGCCCGGCCCGGCTCGGCTCGGCTTGGCAGGAGCGAGCCCCGGACGGAGCCCAGCAGTTCGGTGAGTCCTGCAGCCTCGATTCCCCCCCTTCCCTCCTCCCCATCCTCTACTCCTCCTCCTCCTCCCCCTCCCCCCCTCCTCCTCCTCTCCTCCCTCCCAGCCGCAGAACTGCCGGGGTCTTTTGTGTGGCCCCCCTCCCGGGGTGGCCCCGGCCCCCGCCCCCCGCGCCTCCCGCCGTCCGCTCCCCGGCCCCGCGGCTGCGGTGCCCGCGTGCCCGTCTGTCTTTGTTTGCGCGCGGGGCGGGCCGCTCAGCCTGGCTGGCAGAGCCGGGCAAGGGAGGGGAGGGGAGCGGAGCGGAGCCCAGGCGGCTGGGGAGGGGGGGGTGCCGGGGGGGGGGGGGGCGGTTCTCGGGTTTCCTGGCTGCCCCGCAGCTCTCACGGCTCTGGGGCGATGGGGCCCCCGGTGTTGCTTCTCGCCCCTTCCCTCTCCTCCCTGCCTGCCGCCCCCCCCCCCCACTTCCCACCTTCCCACTTCCCCACCTCTTCTCTGCCTTTGGATTTCGAACTGTAAATTGCTTCAGCGATTCGGGAATGTGACTGGGAGGGGGGAGAAGGGGGACGGCGACTGTGGGAGGGGTAAACGAGGCTGGATTTGAAGATCTGCAAGGGGGGCGGGGACTGCAGAGGGAGGGGGTTCCCTCCCTTCGCCCCCAAATCCCCAAGTTCCTCGGACTCCGGAGAGTTGAAGGATGGGGGCCAGTGATTGTCGAGGGAGACATTTGGGGGCCAGAAGGGGAGCCCAAATCTAGGTCGGGGAGCCCAGGAGGTGGGCCCAGCTACCTGTCTGTCTAACAAAGTCGGTTCACTTTTGCATAAATAAATAAATAATGGCTCTCCTGAATGCGTTTCCTTTTGGGCTCTGATTGAAGAGGCCCTTGCTGGGCTGGACCCCCTCCCTTCCCCCCCCCCCCAGGTCACTGAGTGACAGCTGTCAGCGGGGCAGGGGCCAGGGGAAGTTGGCAGATTCTGGATGAGAAAGCCTTTCCCCAGGGGCCAGTCTCCCACCTTCCCCCTGGCGAGGTGGAGAAGAGAGGCAGGGGGCAGGCGCTGGCTGACTGTAGGAAAGAGCCCTGTTTCCTGCACTACAGGAAAGGGCCGATATCCAGCAGGGGACTGGGGGAGGAGGAGGACTGGCTGGGGGGGGGGGGTCTCCTTCTTTGCCCCCCCCCCCCTGCCCTGACCCCAGGGCCCCTGCTGGGCTGGGCTGGTGGGATGAGCAAGCCAGGCCCCAGCCAGCTGGAGGGAAGGAAGGATGTGGGGATGGGCTTGGCTGGAATGGAGTGCAGGGGCAGTCCCCCTGGGGGCAAAGAGCGGGCACCAGAACTGGTGGGGGCAGGAATTCTCTACCACAGACCCCAGGGGGCTGGGGCTGGACCAGATGTTGAGAGGGGAGCCTGGCCAGAGTAGCTCTGTCCTTTCCCCTTCCCTGGGGAGGATGGTGAGAGGAGGAATAAGAAAAGGCAGCCAGCACCATGCCTGGGGCCCTCCACATTGAGCTGGTAGCCAATGCAGGGGTCTGGGTTGTGCTGGGAACAAAGCTCAGTGCCCAGGCTCCCCTTCTGCACCAGCGACTGCCTGGCAGTGCCAACCTTAGCTGGGCCCAGGCACCACAGTGGGAAGCACTGCCCAAGCAGCTTCTTGGGTCTCCTGTTGAGGAGGCAGGGTTCTTGCCTACCCACTCTCCACCTAGGCTGGGCCCCCTGCTGGGGGGAAAGACAGTGGCCACCCTCATGCCCCTGCTCCCTGAGGCATCTGGGTCTCAACACAAAGGAAGGGAACTTGGGGGATCCCTGCCAGGTGTTTCCATGGTGCCTGGCTGAGCTGGCCTGAGGGTCACAAGCACAGGCCTCACCCAGGGGTCACAGTTCCGTGTGGGTGGGATGGAGCAATGTGTCCTTCAAGGCTGGGTACTTTCTGTGACACTGTCTTATATGAGGAGTACTTGGGATGCCTTCATTATTGGGCTATAGCTGGGGTAGATGGATCCCGGGACCCTGTGTGTGTGTGTAGGTGTGTGGACAGGAACTTCTGGTGTGGAATGGTCATCTCTGTGAGCTCACCTGCCACCTCATGGTGTGGGGTGTGGGCATGGAGGGACAGAGCTGAGAAGTCTGTCTAGGCTCCACCAAGACCTACCTGCCCCCACCCCCCAGGAGCTGGTGTGTATTGACTCTCCAGTCTTTGAGCAGATACATATTTATTTTCATACTAATGGAAAATCAAACTCAATAGTCACTGGAATTCATATTTTTCCTTTGGGTCAATAACCTGAGTGACCCCTAGGGACAGGCGGGCAGCTTGCCCCAGAGCTCCTCCTCTCAGATGCCTGGGAGGGGAGGGCAATGAAGGAACGGGCTTTTGATAGGCAGCCAAGGCCAATGGGCACCAGTCCAGACCCGTGAAGGCTTTGACCAGACTGAGGGGGGGCAGTAGAGGTGATGGGGGTGGGAAATGGGGGAGGGGGGATGACTGCCAAGCAGGGGGAGACAGAACTGGGGTGTGGTCTAACCCCCCCCTTTGCCCTCTCTCTCTTGCTTCCCCCGTCCATGCCTGGGGTTCCCCCTGGTGGCCCCCTCCCTCCCAGCCGGCCTACTCGTCCACGTGCGGATATTTATTTTCCGTAGTAAAATCCATTTTTAATGCCGTTACTTTTGAAATAATATAGAGAGAAACAAATGCAATGTGTTTAAGCTGCCCTCTGTGAGTTTTTAATGTGATCTATGGTGGAGGCAATGATGGAAGGAGCTGCTGAGCTCTGGGGTAATTTGGTGTCGTAAAGAAAAACAGCCTGCCGTTTACCGAGTTCACTAGGGAGCTGGGGCAGCAGAGGGGCAGAGCTGGCCTGCCTTCCCATCCCCCCCCCAGGGAGAGTGGGGGCCAGGGGCACCCTCCTTGGGCTGGGAGCCTCAAGGGGTGGCCACTCAGCGTGATTCCCTCTTCCCTTGCTGATGCTGTGCTCTCCATCAAGCGGTTGTTCAAAGGGTCTTCGAGGGGGCACAGAGCCCCCTGGAGTTGCCCATTGCTGGGCAGGAAGATGCCAAGGGGGTTGGGTCATCATGGTTCTCCCCATTCCTATCTTGGCTTGAGGTGGGGATAGGGGGCTCAGTCGTAAAGACGACTCAAGGACAGGGCCTCTCCCAAGCGCCTGTCCCTGTGGGCACAGATCCCAGCTGTGCTGCCTAACCCTCAACATAGGGCATTTGGGGGGGCACGGGCCTGGGAAGGGGGAGGCTCCCCTGTGGAGGCTTCTCATAGGGAGAGGGAATGAGCTTGGAAAACAGGGGCTTTTTAGACTCGGTGCCTCCTTCCCAGCTTGGCCTGGGGCTCTGCCCCTCCCCAGGATTTACCCTCCTACCCCTTGCCAGTTGCTGTCCCTGTGGGCAGCAAATCACTGGTGCTAGAACTAGAAGGAGCCTTAGAACACAGAATGTGAGATCATTGAACAGAAAACGTTAGAGTTGGAAGGAACCTGGACCATAATAGAGAATGTTAGAATTAGAAATCACCTTCCATCAGGGCTCTCACCCTGGCATCTGCCAACTTGGTGCTGGCTTTAAAAACATTTTACTAACTGGATTTCCATAGACTGTGTCTCCTTTGTAGTCCAATGGATTTTATTTTATGCATTTAAAAAACTTGTTCTGAGAAGGGGTGTGGAAGCTTCCCCAGAGTGTCAGGAGATCATAACACAAAAACACTTAAGAGTCCTTGCTTAGAACCCAGAAAGGACCTTAGAATAGAGAATCAAGAGTCTGGAATTAGGGGCAGCTAGATGGCACAGTGGATAGAGCACCGGCCCTGGATTCAGGAGTACCTGAGTTCAAATCAGGCCTTAGACACTTAACACTTACTAGCTGTGTGACCCTGGGCAAGTCACTTAACCCCAATTGCCTTACTAAAAAAAAAAAAACAGGAGTCTGGAATTATCTAGTCCAATGACAGCCCTTTAATAACTCAGGTGCCCTGGGGACAACTTGAGTATTTTGGTAGGAGGGACCCAGTCAGTACCCCGTAGTGAATGTCATCTACCAGTCCCAGCCTCCCAAGGCCAAATGATAGGTTGCCAGGAGAGCCTGTGCCCTTGGCCTCCTCCAGCCCTCTGAAGTCTGTAGTAAGAGAGACTCTCACCCTTGACCTGGCTAGGATCTTGGGGGCATCAGGTCCCAAAGACCCCCTTAAAGTGTAGACCCAATCTGGCCCTATGTCCTGGTACTGAGAAAGCTGGGAAGCCAGGGTGGGGCAAGGTTGGGGAGGGCAGGAGGGAGCAAGCCAAGAGATGTTGCTAATGCTGCAGATGGACACCCCCCACACAGAGCAGAAGAAGGGGGGGGGTGGAGGGAGATGGGAGGAGAAGGAGGGAGGAGAGGGAGAAAGAGAGAGAGACTGAGGAGAGAGATTGAGAAAAGAGGGAGGGAGAAAGAGAGGAGAGGAGAGAGAGAAGAGAGGGAGAGACAGAAAGAAAGACACAGGCAGGCACAGTATAAGTGACTGAAGGGCAAGATACAGCTAGGGGCAGGTAGTAAGAGGGTACCACAGGCAGATGAGGGGAGAGTCACCAGCAGTGGGGGGGGGGGTGATGAGAAAAGCTATGTAGTATTGGAGGAGAGAACCCCCACACCCCCAACATACACCATCACCATTCTCCCTCCCCTCCCAATCCCCCACTGAGGAAGCCAACATAGGCAGAGATACTCTGGGCTCATTTCATTCAAAATGAATGGGCCAGTGTGGGGGAGGGGGGGTGCCAATGCCCCTATCAAAAAGATCAGACAGAGAATCTCTCAGTGGTTGATGGTGGGGGGTGTTTGAAGTGGGGTTGGGGAGGAGGAGTAGAACAAGCTAGCTCCAGGGGACATTTAATGTGTTCTCTGGCCCCAGAATGTGGAGAAAGCCCTAGCCTCGCCCCAGATGCAGACTGAAAAAAGAAAAACAAAGTTTGAGGGGATCTTTGGAGTCAAAGCCCCCTGAGGGCAGGGCCTGGCCAGGTGTTGGCAGCCCATCCATCCCTCCCTCCTCCATCTGTGTGAGTGTAAAAGGAGGAAAAGGGCAGCCTCTGGGAGTGTAGGGGGTGGGACAGGGCCTTGGGAGAGGAGAAAGGGAGGAGAGTGGGTGGCCTTGTGGCCAAGCCTAGGGAACTGGAGGTGGCCAGGGCCCCCCAGGGTGGGCGGGCTGGCAGGCTGGCAGGAGAGGGGAGGGGAATCAGTGAGTCAGCCTTCCAGGAGCGCAGGAGGGAGAAGCAGAGCCAGGCATGAGGCACCGTGCTGAGGAAACTGGCCTGGGGGTCAGGCAGTTGTTCTGCCAGGCACTTGCTAAGTGACCTTGGACAAATCCTTCCCCTCTTTGGGCCTCAATTTCCTCCTCAGTAAGATGAAGAGGTTGGATCAAATGAGTTCTTCAGGCCCTGCTAGTTGATCTTACATTAGTGCTGACCATTCTATGCCCATGAGGAAAGAAGGCAGGAGGGAAAATTAAGTGTGGAGGAGAGAGAAAGGCTGGGGGACACCATGGGACACAGCCTCCCCAGGCTCAGCCTGGCCTCTGACAGAAAGACCCCCACCCACCCTGCATCTCTACTCTACCCAGTCCCTTCTGTGCCAGGCTCCTGGGAGCCTTGGCTTTCCTCTTCTGTGGAGTGGATAGAGGGTAGGAACTTCCTACAGGTTGCCTACAGGTGGTTGGGAACTAGATCTCCAGCAGGTATGGGGCACAGGTGGGACCAAGTAGCTCCAAGCAGGAAAGAGTACTATAACAGTGGCAGGCATGGGATGCCAGGGGCAGTGAGGGTCACAAATTAGATCCCAAGCATCCCCTGGAATTCACTGGAAGGAAGGGGGCCCTGGGTGCCTACGTCCCTTAGACTTTGAAGGAAGAACTAGAAGGTCAGGTCTCCTGGGCAGCCCATCTTTAGGTACAGGTCAGGGCTCACCAACTGGGGTTGTGACCCTGGCTTCCAGGAAGCAGTGCTGGGTTTGGGGAGGATACCCGATACTGATAACCTTTAGTGGTGGTGGGAGTTAGGAGGAACGTAGTGACCGGGGTATTTAGAATTATGGAATGTCAGACTTGGAAGGCCACTTAAAATATGGAATGTCAGAGCCAGGAGGGAACCCAGAATGTCAGAGTTGGGAGGGCCTTAGAACATGGAATGTCAGAGCTGGGATGGACCTTAGAACCCAGTTAGAGACCATTCTAGTTGTCTACTTTTACTGGCCCCGGGGATTTTTCTGGGTTTATTGGGCATCTGGGAAGTAGAACTCTGAGTTTTGGTTTTCAGGTAGAAGGCCAGCTCCTTAGGAAGCCAGTTAGAGGTGTAAGGTCTCCCAGCACTCCCCTCTTCCATGTAACTGAAGGGGCCACTATGGCTAAGAGCTCAGAGCAGGGCCCAGGGGCTGGATGCAGGAGCCTCAGTGGCCTGTAGCCTGGCAAGTAGCTCCTCCTGAGGGAGTTGGGCAGGCATGGGTCCTGGCCAGGCTGGGAGCTCATCCAGGGCACTGGGAGAGGGGGCCCAGTAAATTGTGCCCTCAGGGACACAGCCTCAGGGGCCAAACTGGAGAGTACCTCAGGCCTTCCCCTTGCCCTTCAAGAGTGAGAGGGGTCCCCTGAGACCAGGGAAGGGAGGGGAATGCCCCCCCCCCAGTCCCCAGCTGACAGGAAGCACTTAGTCTCAGCCCCTCCCTCCCCTGAGGCCTGGGCTCCCCCGGTGCCCTCTCCTCCCAGGAGCCTCTGGGTCCTAATGCTGTCTCTCTCCATTCTGGCCACCAGCCCAGGGCTCACTGGTTCCTGCTGAACCCCTCCCCTATCAGTCATGGGGGCCTTTGAGAAGCGGAATTCCAGCTAGGGCCTCTTCTCTGGACCTCACCCCCGCTACTCCCCCCCCCCCCAGGGGCTGGAATCCTTCAGTTAGTCTTCTCTTCATCCCTCAGGCTCCCAGCCCTAATCTGTCCCCACCCCCCCACCCCCCACCCCTCCACACACATACAAACACACAGCCAACTCAGGGGTCCTTAGGGGGGAATCCTAGGGGGAGGGGCCTGCTCTGCAGCTGGCTTGGCCCCTCCATCCCCTCCCAGCCCAGCTGCCACTGAAGCTTCTAGAAGCTGCTACTCTGGCCCAGCTCTGGCCACCTCCCTCCAGCACCCCTCCCCCCCAAACCTGAGCAGGGCCTGGGCCAGGAAGGGGACTCACTGACCACAGGGGAGGTGGCTGTTGACATACATACATACACAGACTAACAGACAAGAGGTGGAAGCCTGCGCGTGGACAGATGGATGGCTGAACAGATGGACAGAGAGACGCACACAGATGGAGACAGATGGACATGGACAGAGAGAGACAGACAGAAATGGAGACTGACCAATAGATACATACACAGACAGAAGAAGCAGGCAGATGGACCAAGAGACAGACACACAGACACACAGAGACAAACACAGACAGGAACAGGCAGAGGCAGAGAGAGGCTCAGGGAACCAGAGTTGACGTGGTTTTAATGGAAGATCAAAGATGTTCTCTCTCCTTTGGCCTCTACCTCTCTGCTCCCTGACCCCTAGCCTCATCTGTCTGGGCCAGGGGCCTCCAAGTCCCTCCATCTCTAGTCCCAGGGCTTTTCTGATGTTCTCTTGAACTCTGAGTCCAGAGAAGGGACACCAGGTGAGCACTCCATAGTATGTACCCTCTCCCACCCCCCAAAACTGTCCCCAGTCAGGTTGTTATTGTTACGGGCATGGGGCAGAGCTAGTCCATACAGAGATAGGAAGAGAAAGACAGTGAGATAAACACATGGCCAGCTCCCTCCCACTAGGCACTCATGTTCTCATCCACATACTTGTCACACAAACCGTACAAATTCCCTCTCTCTCTCTCTCTCTTTCTCTCTCTCTCTCTCTCTCTCTCTCTCTCTCTCCCTCTCTCCCCCCCCTCCACTGTCTGTTTGTCTGACTAATACACACACGCACACACACACACATGCACATGCACACACAAAGTTATAAACACCTTTTTTTCTTCCATTTTGGCTTACCTTTTGGCCTAGCCACACAGAGCCTATTCCCACACAAACACTAAGCCCCCTGCATGCACATACAACCTTTGTGTTACACACACACTTTTGTCACACCCACAGAGTTTGTCTCTCACTTAAACATCGTCTCACACCTACACACGCACATATCGCCCCCCCCCACTCATGGATGTGCCTATATTCCTATGTCTCACACAGACTCCCCGTGACATAGATATAACATCTTATTGCCCGCACACATTATCTTATCATAGGGACACCTTGCTTTACCAACACACACACATATAGAGTTCTCAGGACTGAGGAACCACATGGTTAAGGGGCAGAGCCCTAGGGAAGAAGCAAAAGGATTTGGGTGGGAAGAAGGTCCTCCCCACAGGGCTGGACACCCAGCTAGGAGGGGAATTGTGGCCAAAGGGAAGACTCCCTCCACAGGTGGGGGCCCCCTCAGGGGAAGGGCAGAACCTAGCTAGGCCAGCTACACAGGAAGAGGCTGGCGGCCTGGGTAGAGCAAGAGAAAAAAATACTCACCCCATACCGCCCCCCTCCCATCTCTTCCCCTGAGGGGTCTGGGGGGTGGGGGAGCACAGTGGAGAGTGAGAGTGTGCACAGGTAGAAGAAGCCTGACATACACAGACATAGATGAAATGCTGCTTTCCTGGCCATCTTGGCTGCCACCCCCCACCCCAATCCTGGAGCTGGGGGCCCAGGAGCTGACCTGCAGACTCCCTCCTCCTACTGCCCCCCCTTCCCCAGCAGGCCTCTGACCCCAAAGCCCCAGAGAACTGGCTGCCTGGCTGGCTCCCCCACCCCCCATCCTTGTACTGCGTGTGCCCCCACTCCTCTCCTCTCTTCTGCCTGGCGTCAGTGGTTTCTGAGGAGCTGAGAACAATTCACAAGGCCTGTTTTCATGCCCCCCCCTCCCTCCTTGCCTGTGATGCTTCAAACAGCAATGCCCTAAAGGCAAGCAAGGACGTTGCTCTCTCCACCACTAAATATCTGAAGGCAGATGGGTGGGCTGGAATCTGCTCCCGCCCCCCCAGGGAGCCAGCAAGGAAGAGAGGAGGAGGGAGCTCTGCTCAGGCCCTGGGCACAGGCACAGACAGATGGACTTGGGGCCTCTTCTCTCTCCCTCCTCCCAAACTCTGGGCCAGGCTTGGGAGAGGCCTGTTCCTTGCAAGTGAAGCATCTCTGACACATCCTCCCCCCAACTCCTGTGGAGCGCCCCTGGAAACACACACACACCTGACAGCCCCGCCCCCAACAGGCCTCCTTTTCTGCAGCTTCAGCCCCCTCCCCCTCTGCTCCAAACCCTCATGTCTGCCCAACTCCCTCCAGCTATCTGGGTACCCCAAGCACCCCCTCTGCTCAGTTATTACTGCTCCTAACCCATCTCCTACCCCCACCACACACACACCCCTCAAAACATATACCAACACACACCTCTGTGTCCCCTATTCTTCTTGTCTTCCCTACAAACACCTACCGCCAAAATACACACCATCACTTAGAGAACCTTATCCCCTCCATAGCTCATAGCCCCTGGCAGCCACCTCCCTCAAACACAAAGCTTCCCCAAAGCCAATCCTCCACCCAGACCCTTCAGAAGCACACATTTGCACCTCCAGAAACACCCTTACCTTTCACACACAGATTTCGGGTCCCCCCCCCACACACACACACACACACTTGCAATACAGGTGCGAGGCTATCATGGTGGGAAGTTTCAGAGGCTGCCACAGTGGGCGGGGCCACGACTTTCCCCTACTGTCCCCCCCGCTCCATGAAACCCCTAAAACCTGCTGACCCTCGCATCTTTACACATAAATTGCCTAACTACCCAACAGTGCCTCCAAAATATGCAAACAGATTGTGTAGAGTCCCCTACTCAAAAACACTTCTCAAAAACACTCAGATTCCCTCCCCTCTCTCTCATTTCCCCCTCATCTTTCCCACACACTCTTTCTCTGGGACTTGCTATCCACACTAGCACAGACGGCTCCAGCCTCTCTGTCTCTGTCTCTCTGTCTCTCTGCCTCTCTGCCTCTCTTCTTTCTCTTTCTCTCTCTCTCTCTCTCTCTCTCTCTCTCCCTCCCTCCCTCCCCTTCTCTTTTCTCTGTCTCTGCCTCTCTTCTCTCTGTCTCTGTCTCTCTGTCTCTCTGCCTCTCTTCTCTCTCTCTCTCTCTCTCTCTCTCTCTCTCTCTCTCTCTCTCTCTCTCCCTCCCCTTCTCTTTTCTCTGTCTCTGCCTCTCTTCTCTCTGTCTCTGTCTCTCTGTCTCTCTGTCTCTCCCCTGCCCAATCCCCTTTCCCACTTCCCAGAGCCCCTCTCACCCAGAGCTCCTCCCTCCCACAGGCATTCCTTGACACCGAAACCGTACTCTGGGACAATGAAGACCAACTGTGTCTCGGTCTGTCCAGCCTCTGAACAAAGAACTTTGCCCCCTGTGGGACCAATCTCCCTCAACCTAGTCTGTTGGGGAGGATTCGGGAGGAAGACTAGGGGGCAGCCAGAGCTCCTCAAGGCAGCTTCCCTGAGCATGATCTCAAAGCACCTTATCTCAGCCTGTAACACTTGGACTCTAGCAACTTGGGGTAGGGAGCAGAGAAAGATTGTTACCTGAAGATCCAAAAGTTGACCCCAGGAGGCTCATCCGGGAAATTGATCTCCTTGGGGTGCTCACCTGGGGCATCCTCTATCTTTAGAGTAGTAGATGCCTGCTGACCTCTGGGGAGCCAGAAGGAGAGACCCCCGGCCCCCCAACCCAGAGCCGAGCAGGGAGGACTGTGGATCCTGGCCTCCATCCCTCCCCCCCCATAACAGGAGCGCATTCCCGACAGCGAAGGTTACTCTAATAGATGCATTATTTTAAACGGAATCTCCGCCATCTGTTCCACCCCCTAATTATGAATGCACAGAAACTACCTCAGCCCCGGCAAGGAGAGAAGAGTGATTTAAAGACCTGGGCAGGGGCTGCTGCTTCCTGCATCTGGGGCTGGTGCGCAGGAGCCTATGACTTGGCCTAGGACCCCCCCCCCCATTCTAATACATCCCTGGCCCAAATTTACCTCTTCAGTGCCCTGGGAGGAGTTGAGGGGGCCCTCAAACCCTATTCATCACTGCTGCCCCATGAGGAGGACAGGGGATTGGCTGGGGGGGGGCGGTAAGGTAGAGCAGGCAGCCAGGGACCCCAGCTGGGCCTGGGCCTGGGGGTGCTATAGGGAGCAAGGACACATGCTCTTTCCTCTGTCTGCCAAGGGCCCCCCCCCCGTCTCCTCCACCCCCCCCACCAAGCCCTGGGGAAACGAGGTTCCATTAGGGGCCTTGAAAAATTTAGTGACATTGATTCTCTCTCTGGCCAGCCTTCCAGGCCCCAGGGAGCAGTGGGCACAGCGCCTGGCCCCTCAACAGAGGATGGGAGAGCAAAGGGGAGCAGACAGGAGCCAGGCTTGGGGAAAAGGCCATAAACCGCAGGGCTCTCTTTGGTCAGTCTGGGCCCTGCCCCATCAGTGGGGTCTCCAGCCACCTCTCTGCAACAGGCTCACCTGGATGGCCGTTCGTGGGGTGATTTAATGTGAAGTCCAACACTCTGACGGACACACAAATGCCCCCTTTGGCCCATGTGTCTGGGATGGCTGGGGAGAGCTGCTGAGTGAGAGTGGATGGGAGGAGCGGAGAATGGGACCAGAGGAGGATGGGGTGGGGGGCTTTGGGGAGCTGGACAGGGTCAGGGCAGCCCTTGGAAGGTGCTGAGTTAAGGGGAGGGGGCTCACCAGGGCTAGGTGAATGAAGTCTGAAGGGGGCAGAGGCCATCTGCCCTACCTGAGGTGAAGGGAGAGGGATGGGGGCGGGCGTAGTGGTGGGGGAGAGCTATGCCCAAAGCCCGGCCTTGGCCATGCCCATCTGCCTGTGGGCGGCAGGCCCCAGCTCGGCGGGCAGACTGCAGCAGATGCATGAGCGCTGCAGGGAGAGGGAGCGAGGTTGGGTTGGAGGAATTTTAAAGATTGCTGTAGGCGGAGGGTCTCCGACCCCCCTGTGGAGATGGGCAGTCATGCAGAAGTAATCCTGTGGCTTGCTGCCTGCCTGGAGGAGAAGGGAGGAAAGCAGTAGAGGTGGGAGGGGAGATGCAGAAGGGGAGAGGGCCAGGTACCCCTTCCCCTGCCAGGCCCTGCTCAGGAGAAAAGTGAAGAAGGGGAGAGCCTGACCTTGCGTGAGCCAAGAGCCCCCTATAGTCACTGAACCATGGGCAAGAAGGGCTGGGGAGGTAGGAAGTGGGGTGGGGGCGGGCAGAGGCCTGCTTCCTGAGATCCTCCAGAGCCAACATGAATGGCTAGATGGGGACTGTGGGCTTACAGAGGAAAGCACAGGGTCCCAGTGAACTGGGCAGAAGAAGTGCTGACCTCTTCCTCTTCCTCTTCTCCCTTTCCCGTGTCCTTGACTGGCACACGCTCCCACCCAGCCCTTTGGCTCTGGAGGGGCAAAGTCTGCAGGACTGACCAGGGCAGGAATATGGCAGCTGTTGCTCATTCTCAGTTTTATAAATAATGCAACATGAAGATGCAGACCCTGGGGATCTGCTCACAGGAGCCTCGTGAAGGTTGGGGAGGGGGGGAACAGCCCAGGCCCAGTCACCTTGGGATGGGAGGGATTACAGCTTGTTACAGGGAGGCTCCCTCAACCCAGAGCCACTGGGATAGATTCCATAAGAGAACTCCCCCTGTCCCTGTTTCCCCAACCTACCTATTATCTTCTTCTGTGTGACCTTGGGCTAGTGGCACACCCTCTCTGGGCTAAGAGGAGAGGGAGAAAAGGGGAGAAATGAGGCAGGGGTGTGTGTGTGTGTGTGTGTGTGTGTGTGTGTGTGTGTGTGTGTGTAAAACCAAGATAACTGGCAGCTGGCTGAGCTAGTTCCAGGTCAGAGAGAGAGAGAGAGAGAGAGAAGATAGTGTACACCCCGACAGTACCATTGAAATGGATCTCCACCACCTTGTTTAGGCCCAAGGGGCAGGGCTGGGGAGGTGCTGGGGGAGATGGAGAGGGCACCTTCTACCTCTCACCCTCATTCCCACTTGGCTCCCCCTTGGCTCAACCCCCGACCCTCTGGTTCTGAATTCTGAAGGGGGGGTCGGGGAATGAAGGTTGCTATGGAGATGCTGCAGCTCCCTGGGGTGCTCCCCACTTCCCTCCTCCCCCCCTTGCCACTGTCTCCTTCCTCCCTCTGAACTTTCCCCAGTGCCAGTGGGGTTTGCCAGATGTCTCTGACATGGTGCTAGTGACGGGCGGTTGGGGTGAAATGCTGGTTGGGTGACAGGCGGTTCAGGTGACATGCTGGGCAGTTGACAGGTGGTGCAGGCAAAAGACACCCTGGGTGGGTGACAGCGTTTGATGCCTGTGTTGGTGTTGGTGGCGAGCGGCAATGGTGCCATCCAGCTGGTATGCCATCCCAGCACGCCCCACTCCTCCCTCCCTCCCTCTCTCTCTCCCTCCCTCCACCTGGCTGTCTGGGGGCTCCAGGCTCCAGGCTAAGATACTAATGAGGCTCATTAAAAGTAGAGGTGACAGTGTCGAGGGTCCAGGGGTGTCCCAGGGAACCTCTAACAGGAGGCTGATGAGGCAGGGAAGCATCCAGGGAGGAGAGGCCGCTTGCTTGGGAAGGGGTTGATGAGGCATCCCCCTGGGCCTCCCTACCCCTGCCCCTATGGTGCCCCCTCTGTGGTGCCCTGTGGCCTTCCTGGAGCCCTCCCACCCTTTTTTGTCCATCCACTGCTCCTTCCTGCTGCCAAGATTGCTACCTGCCCTGGGGTTTGCACACAGCTCTGGTTCAAAGTGGATTGTGTGTGCTCAGCCCTCATGGCCCACTTGTCTAATAACCTGAGACCTAGGAGAAGTGGGAGGGGGAGCTGGCAATTCCCCCTCCCTCCAGCTGCTCCCTTTGGGAGGGGCACCAGCTGACCTTCCCTCCTGGGGGGCCCTTCCCCACCCTCCTATGCCAGTCCTTGGCCTGGTCTTCAGGGAAAACTGCTAGCCACTGGTCAATGTCACTCCTTACCCCAATTCTGAGCTCTTTCTGGTTCTTTTAGGTGATCCAAATAGAGTTCTAGAGTATTCCAATGTAGGATGTCAGAGCTGGAAGGGACCTCAGAAATCATCCAGTCTGTAGCTCTCTTGTTTTATACAAAATGGGAGGGGGCAGTTAGGCGGTGCTACAGTGGATAAGCACCGGCCCTGGATTCAGGAAGACCTGAGTTCAAATCTGGCCTCAGACGCTTGACACTTACTACCTGTGTGACCCTGGGCAAGTCACTTAACCCTCATTGCCCTGCCCCCCCCAAAAAAAAAAACCAAACAAAAAACAATTTTTTTTAAATGGGAAGACTGAGTAACAGAAAGCCAACATTTATTAAGTGTTGACTGTATACAGAAACACTGTGCCCTTGGTTGGAAAGGGGGAAGGGAATATGTATTTCTCCAGGGCCTGCTATGGGCCAGCACTGTGTTAATAAGCACGTTACAATTATTATCTCATGTGATCCTTGGAGGGGATGTGCTGTTCTTATCCGCATTTTATAGTTAAGGAAACTGAGGCCAGTGGAGGTTAAGTGACTTCCCCAGGGTCACAGGAGTAATAAGTGAACACCATCTTCCTGACTCCAGCCCAGTGCTGTATCCACTTCAACACCTAGTTGCCTCTCTCTAAGCACAAGCCCCCTACCCCGGGGCTTGGCCAAGGTCATATCAGAGTCAAATGGAGAATTCAGGTGTCCTGACTCCTCCTGTAGCCCCTGAGCCAGTGTCCTCAGGGATCCAGGTCCACTCAGCCCCCTGGTCCAGAGCACAGGCAGAGCTGATGACTGGTGTCCGCCCCCTCCTGCCCTCACCTGGCCACCTCTGCCCTCTTCCAGTGAAAAGAATACTGGTTATGGAGGCAAGGGGCTCCAACTCCTCCACACACTGTTACCTGGGGCCTCAGTTTCCTCATCTGTAAAAGGAGAGGCTTGGACTAGATGTCCTCTGAGGTCCCTTCCCGCTTGAAATCTATTATCTTAAGCCATTGGTGCAGAAAGACCCTGTTCTCCCTGCCCCCAGTGAATAAATAAAGACAAGTCACTCCCTGCATCTGGTCTAACAGCACTAACAAATGAGGCCCCAGAGGCTCCTGTAGAACTTCCTCCTGACCCAAATCCCAGGAGCTGCCTCCTGGGGCCAAGCTGGAAAGAGGTGGGAGAAGGATCCCAGGTCCTAGTAATCCATTAATAGATGTTTGATTGATTGATCGATCGATAGTGGGGTGGGTGGGGCAGGGTAATGGGGGCATGCATGGTGGGGGTGGGGGGTGGGGAAGAGTTAGAAGCAGAATCATAGAATGTTAGAGCTGGACAGGATCTTAGTGTAAGATCTGGGAGGGCCCTTAAAACAAAGAATGTGAAAGCTGGGATGGTCCTTAGAACACAGACTGTCAGGGCTGGGAGGGCCATTAGAACAAAGGATGTCAGAGCTGGGAGGGACCAAGAACACAGACTGTCAGAGCTGGGAGGACTTTTAGAACCCAGAATGTCAGAGCTGAGAGGGCCCTTAGAATACAGAATGTCAGGGCTGGGAGAGCCCTTGGAACACAGAGTGTCAGGGCTGGGAAGAATCTTAGAACCTAGAATGTCAGAACCGAGAAGGATCTTAGAACACAGGATGTCAGAGGTGGGAGGGATCGTAGAACCTAGAATGGGAGAGCTGGGATGGCCCTTAGAACACAGAATGTCAGAACTGGGAGGTATCTTAGAACCCAGAATGTCAGAGCTGGGAGGGACCTTAGAACACAAAATATGAGAGCTAGGAGGGACCTTAGAAGGCAGGATGTCAGAGCTGGGAGGGTCCTTAGAACTTAGAATACAAGATCATTCTAACTGGAAATTGTCTAGACCAACCTCCTAATTTTACAAATGAGGAAAATGAGACTCAGAGAGGGACTTAACCAAAGTCACACAGAATTTGAGTAGAGGCGATGGTTGAAGGGCTGTGACATTAAGGGGAAGGGCTTGTCATCTTCTGTCCTGTCCCACTTGTTGATCCAGACATTCTTGGGGAGGCAAAGAAGGGGCAGCATGTATAAGTGGATGTTGAGGGGAGATCTCTGGCTGAGGCTGGGCAGAGCTTCTGACTGGGTTGGGGGGGGCGGGTCACAGAGGTCACTGTGCTTGGTGTCTAGCTCAGCATTCCTCCTCAATTCCCACAATGGTGGCTCTGGGCCCAGCCCCCTTGGTTCCATAGTAGTGGATATGGGAAGGGGACACAATACCATCGGGGTGGTCACTCCCGCCAATGTAGTCTGATGGGGTGGAAATTACCCCAGCAACAGCTGATGGATGGGAGAGGACCCTCCTCATTGGCTGCGAGCCATAGACACTCTGAATGGCCCTGGCAGAGTTGGAACAGCCAAGGCTGGGGTGCAGTAGGGTGGGGTGGGGGAGGCTCAGAGGGGAAATTTAAGGGCAAAGAAGCGGGCTCATAAATCTTGGAGCGTCTCTGCTTCCCTTCCCCCACATCGTCATCTCTCACCAAACCTGATCCCACAGTGCCCCTGGGCCACTGTGTTGGGCTGGTGCTAAGGGAGTGGGGGTGGTTGAGCTGGTGACACGGGGCCTGGGCCCTCCCAACTGGCTTAGGGTTGTTCCCAATTAGGACTGCCCCTCACGCTCTTCCTCTCCTCCATTGGAGGCAACTTTGCCAGTCTTCTTCTGGGTGTCTGTGTGTAAGCAGAGGGGGACGGGGGGGGGGGGAGGGGGGGGAGCTCAGGCCTGGAGTTCAGGGTGGGGACTCACTGGGAGCCCATATTCCTATAGTCTGTCTCTGCTACATTAGTGGAAGTGGGGGAGGGACAGCTGCCTCGGTTTCCCCAGCTTTGACGTGTGGTCAAAACAGCCCTTTATCCCCACGCCTGGCTCATCTTGTGACAGGATGGGTGCAGAAGGCCCTGGGTGGGGCAACCCACTGCCTGCCTTCAGGGAGCCCTGGTTGGAGAGAAAGAGCCGGAGTAGGACCCAAGACCTTGGTTTCCTTGCTGAGGTGGCAGTTAGGCATTTCTCAGTGTTGCCTGGGAGGTGATGGAGCCAGCTCACTAGAGGAGAGGGGCTGATCAGACTTCTTGGGGAGAAGGGGGAGGGACAAAGAATCGTCAGGTGGGGAATGGGGAGCTGTTGGCAGGAAGTTTCAGGTAAGAAAGTGGGGCGCTGAGAGGGGTGGGGAGGGAGGCCTTGGAAGGCTGCAGGGGGTGGGGTCCTGAAGCCTTCAAGGTTCCCACAAGAACAGACACTGATGTATTTCAGGACTAAGACAGGGCTCCCCTCTTTCCCTTTTGACATCCGCCTAGAGTCACCCCCCTTCTAATGGACAATGCAGAGCTGCCCAGCCCAGGGGACCCAAGAACCCAGGGCTGGGGGCGGGTCCCCAGTGGGCACCCTGCCAAAGCCCACAGACTGATCACTAGGAATTTTTGTTGCTGAGAGATGGAAAATCCCGTTGGCTTGGAACTCATCCCTTCCCTCTGGGAGAGGGGAGGGAACCTTAGGGAGAGATTCCTTCCTGCCCCCCCTTTCTCCCCACCCTTCCATGCCCCTACTCCATTGCACTTCTCTCCCCCCTCTCCCCCTGCCCTCCCAGCCACTGGGCAGTGCCTGCCCCAAGGGTGATTCTTGGGTGGGTGGATCTGCTCAGAGGTAGCTGGGAGTGGGCATTTTGCCCAGGGATATATATGCTCACCAGTGATGAGAGTGGGGGCACAGGCTGAGGGGCCACAGAATGGGGAAACACAGGCTAAGGTGGGGGAAGGGAACCTAGCTAGGAAAGGACACTGGACTCTCAAGGTCTCAATAGTCCTCAAAGCCTGTTTTCACATGCCCTGGGGCTGGAGCAGGGCCAGGGCTCTGGCAGGGCTGGGGATCAGCATTGGGGGATTGGTCTGGGTAGACAGCCGTTGGGCCCCTGGGAGTGAAGGGTGCCCGTGGGAGGGGCTTGTGGCCAGAGAGGGCGGAGCCTTAGCCATGTCTTCCTGGGCCCTGTTCCTGGCCGGAGGGCCTCCTCCCAGTGGCCCTGGCTCATGGCTAGGAGTTTGTTCTCTCTCCTTGGACAGGAAGACGAATGATTCCATTACGGGAGCGTGATTTTATTCCACGTGTCAGGGAGTCCGAGATTAACTTGCTCACCAGTCTGTGACAAAACCTCGCACACATACACACACTCACTCACTCACACACTCACACACTCAGACAAAGACACCCAGGCACAGGCCCACAAAGACACAGAGTCCCTCCCGTCCGGCATCTAGTGGGAGGCTCCTTTTGCCCCAGCCTCTAACCTGGAATCTGGTGCCAGGGAGGGCCAAGGGGGAAGAATCTTCACCTATGTCCTCAAAACCTTAGTCCAGGGTGAACTGCACCTGGCAGGCAGCCCCTTACTGAGAACTCGGCATGCCTTCAGCTTCGCCCTTTTCTCCCCAACTTCTTTAGCCACACACACCAACACCTGGATACCAAGGCCCTCTCCCCCTATGTATACATACTCCCCTCTCCTCTCTCTCTCTCTCCCTTCCTCTCTCCCTCCTTTCCCCCACCTCTCTCCCATCTCCTTTTCTCTTCTCCTCTCTCTCTCTCTCTCTCTCTCTCTCTCTCTCTCTCTCTCTCTCTCTCTCTCCCCACCTCTCCCCCATCTCCTTCTCTCTCTGTCTCTCTCTCCCCCTCTTTCTCTCCCTCTCTTCTCTTTTCCTCTATCTCTCCCATCTTCTCTCTCTTCCTTTCATTTCCTCTCCTTTCTCTCTCTTCCTCTACTCCTCTCCCCATCTCTTTTTCTCTCCTCCTTGCTTTCTCTCTCACCCCCTCTTTTTGTCTCCCTCTCTCTCTCCTGTCTCTCTCCCTCCCTTTCCCCAACTCTATCCCATTTCCTTCTTTCTCTTCCTTTCTCTCTCTCTCTCACTTTCCCTCTCTCCCCTTCCCTCTCTCCCCCCATTTTGGAGGTAGAAGGTGACTCACAGGCAGGTAACTGGTAACTCTCTCCCTCTCTCCTCTCTCTCTTCACCTCTCCCCCATCTCCTTCTCTCTTTCTCTCTCTCTCAACACACCCTATTTGAAAACACATCCTCTCTCATGCACACTCCCACTTGCTGATATATACATACATGGTTGAGCACACGCTCTAGCATGTAGGAGTCTGAAGTATCTCCCCATACTTCCCTTGGCCCTTTCCTGCTGAGCAGACCCCACTGGGACACCCTTCACCCAGCTACCCCTTTCAGGCTCCTCCCTTCCATCCTTACTAGGCCTCCCTTCTACAATGGAGGGGAAGGGATGGGAGGGGAAGGAGCTTCCTAATTGTCTGAGGAAGGACACACTTATAACTCAGAATCAAAGCTGAACCAGTTACCTGCCTGTGAGTCACCTTCTACCTCCAAGCTCTGTGCCTCCCCAAGGCTAGACCCTCAGTCACACCAGTTTGCCCATCGCTAGGGAAGTGGGCAGAGAGATGTACTCCAAGCCTAACCCTAGTGATGTTTCGCCAAGGTAGAGAACAGGACTTTAGATGCCTCATGTCCTAGTAAAAGAGATTATAGAGGGGAGGACAGCAAGGAATGCAGAGAGAATTGGGGGAATGTCTCTGAAGAATCTATACCTTTCCAGAAAGGACTGGGGTGGAAAGCAATTCCATGTCACCACAGGCCTGAGACACCGGAATGGCCTTCTGATAGGTCTCCCTGCCTCTAATCCCTCTGCCCCAGTTCATCCTCCCAAGACTGCCAACTTATTCTTCCTAAAGCACAATTCTGACCAGTCACTTCCTTTCTCAAATTTTCCATTGCCTACAGGAGAAATTCAATAGAGAGTCAATCAACAGATATTCATTAAGTTCCTACTGCGTGCTTTGCTGGAGTCTAGTATCCCTAACCCGGCATTCAAGGCTCACCATAGTCCGATTCCATCTAACCCATCCAGCCAAATTCCCCACTGCTCCCCTCCCCACCAGTCCCCTGCTCCAATCAGGATGATCTACAGGCACCCTTCACTTTCCACCTTTTATAGGACTGCTCTTTTCTCCTTTCTTCTTTCATCTACAAGTCCCATCTATCCTTTAAAACCCAAGTCAGGACTTTCCTCTTTTAGGAAGTCTTCCCTGACCCCCTTAACCCACAATTGAGGACTTAAAGACTCGCAAACCTGGAAGAAATGAACCTCAGAAATCATTTGGCCCAACCCCAACCTGAGCATCAATCTCCTTCATGACATCCTGGGCAGAAATAAGAGGGGATGGGGGCAGCTAGGTGGCGCAGTGGATAAAGCACCGACCCTAGATTCAGTAGGACCTGAGTTCAAATCTGACCTCAGACATTTGACATTTACTAGCTGTGTGACCCTGGGCAAGTCACTTAACCCTCATTGCCCCGCAAAAAAATAAATAAATAAGAGGGGACCTTTCCTTGCCACATCTAGGTTTTGGAAATGTTTTCCATTCATTATTTTGTTCAGTCCTGACAATAATTAGGTATCACAGCAATTGCTATCCTCACTTTGCAGATGGAGAAACAGTTGTGGTCGACAGCCAGTGTCAAGGGCAGGATTTGAACCCACCTCTCCTGACTTTCCATTCTCTTCCCAGAATACTGTACTGCCTCTCGAGAGTGCTTCCAGCCTCTGCATGAGGACCTCTAGCAATCGAGAAGTCATTCTCCATAGCAGCTCATTCCGCTTTGCAATGGCTCTAACCATTAGAAAGTTTCGTCCTCCTTTTACCCAATGCCCTCTACAACCTTCTTTCCTTCCCCTGATCTTCCCACCTGTTCTCTGTACTCCCTTGTGGACCCTGAGTATAGATAGCATTGTGTTGAGCTCTGGGAAGCCCTCTGCCATCCACACACTCAGTCTGACGCTTTTGATACCCTGTGTCCCAAATCAGACCGGGACCTCCTTAAAAGCAGGGACTGACCTGGCTTCACCTTCTCCCATAGGGTCCAGCACAGCGCTGGGCACAAACTAGATATTTGTACGGTGTACTGGAAAGCGCTTTGGAATGGGAATCAGGAGGCTTGAGTTCCAGACCTAAACCTGAGTGTAGGAGCTAGAATCAAGAAGACCTGAATTCAAATGCGGCCTCAGACACGGATAAGCTATGTACCTTTTCCTGCCTCAGTTTCCTCATCTGTAAAATGGGAACGATAATATCACCCACCTGCCAGGGTTGTTGTGAGCATTCAATGCCAGAATATTTGTAAAGCTCTTTAAGCCATATAAATGTTAGCTATTAGCTGATGTTTCTGGGTCTTGGTCTCCTCGTCTTTAAAGTGTTGGCGTTGGGGGCAGCTAGGTGGCGCAGCGGATAAAGCACCAGCCCTGGATTCACAAGAACCTGAGTTCAAATCCGACCTCAGACACTTGACACTTACTAGCTTAGCTATGTGACCCTGGGCAAGTCACTTAACCCTCATCGCCCTGCAAAAAACTAAAACAAACAAAATAAAGCGTTGGCGTTGGACTCACTGGTCGCTAACATCTCTTCCACTCTTGTTTTTATTTTTTATTATTTTTTATTTTATTTTATTTTTTTGTGAGGCAATTGGGGTTAAGTGACTTGCCCAGGGTCACACAGCTAGTAAGTGTTAAGTGTCTGAGGCCGGATTCGAACTCAGGTACTCCTGAATCCAGGGCCAGTGCTCTATCACTGCGCCACCTAGCTGCCCCTCTTCCACTCTTGTTATATGCCATTCTAGAAGAATGAAATCTCCTTGAAGGTCGGGACTGTTTCACATTTTGTCTTTTCCATTCCCAGCACAGTGCCTTGCACTTAGTAGGTGCTTAATAAATGCTTGGTGAATGTAACTGTTCCACTACAATCCCTTCCTGCTTTAGCATCATATTATCTCTGGGGACAAGGCACCCCTGAGATCTAGAAAATCTTCCTAAAATGTTTTGGCCCTCCCTTTGTATCAGAGAAGAAGTCAGAATTATTTTCTTTTCCTTTTATGGGATGTTTACAGTCCTTTATTGTGAAATTTGGGTTGATGTTATACAATACTATACTTAGATTCTATGCATTTCTGAGTTTCTAAACATTTTCTATGATTTGTTGGCCTTTGCATGTCATCCGTGCCTTCCGCAAAAAATTCCCATTTAATTTCTCATGCCGATCTGTGATTTATCAAAACCTGTGATGGGGAAAGTTGCAATGTAGAAGGGATAACTGGAATTCACACTTCTTTAGTTTTTTATGGTTTAGAAAACACTTTCCTCAATGCTACCTTAGATTTCCTTGAGTCCCTTCCCTCAAAGAACTGTTACTAGATACTTCTGTATCCTTTGGATGGATGGATAGATGGATGGATGGGCTGATAAATCTATTAGTCTAATATGCAAAGAGAGGAGGTTCTCTGGGAGCTTCCTGTAAAGTGTTGGGATAGGGGAAGTAGAGATCCCCACCCTCATTCCTAACCTTCCTTTTCATCCCTATTGTGCTGGATTGGGAGTGGAGGGGGGGGGGGAACAGCAAAGAGTTTTCTGGTCTTTGCCCCAGGTGCTGGACCAGAGCAAGCTAACAGGAGGTGGGCAGGCTTGGGTTACAGGTTTGACTAAGAAAGTGGCCAGAGAGAGGAGGTAATGAGGAGAGAATTTAGGCTGAGCCCTTGTGACTTCACCAATGCCATCCCTCTTGCCTCTATTCTTCACTCTCTCCCTCTCCTCTCATCCCCCTCCCTCCTCCCCTCCCACCTGGGAGCAAGGATTTGGGTCAAGCTGTTCTTTCGTAGGCAGAAGCCGCCATGATGGAGTCATTCACTTCTCTGGATGTTCTGGGTTTTATCATTTAACCAGCTGGGTGACCTTAGAAAAGTCACTGAACCTCTTCATTTCCTTCTCTGGAAACCGAGGGAGTTTACTGCTTGGGTCTCCCATCGTTCTTCCAGGCTCCACACTTTATATTCACAGACTCTCAGAAGAAAGATAGAAGACACTTCAAAAGTCATCCTGACCACACAATCCCCCTCCCTCCCTAATTTTCTAGCTTTCAGCATTTGAAGGGCCCTCCTAGCTCTGCCACTCTATGACATTCGTGTTTGTTTTGGGGTGTGGGGGTGTTGTGTGGAGACAGAAATGAGCCCCACCTTTGGAGCTGCCTTGGACTCTGAGGGCCTACCCCTGCCTCACCCTTCCCCAGTTAGGGAAGAGGATTGGTTGACAACAGCTTGATGGGGGTGGGGAACCCAGAGGCAGAAACCCAGAGTTTGCTGGAGGCCCATCTGCGGTGTATACATTCACTCCTGGTCCATTCCCTAAGGATTTCCCTGAAGTTGTTCAGATGTTCCTGAAGGAGAGGAGCCAAGTGTCTGCTGTAGGGGCTGGGTGGGGGTGGGGGACTGGGCCTAGGACACCAGCCAAGCATGGCTGACCTGTGTGGGCCTGGTTAGGGATTTGAGGTGAGGGCCGTTCTTCCCCAAAAAGACTATTAAGGAGTTGGAAGTTGAAGGTGGTCCAGGTTAGGATTGGAAGGTGGGCCATTTCCGGGGGCTGCCTCTGGGTCCTGTAGTTTCCAATTAGTCCTTGAAATAGCTCACCTGTGAGGTGGGGCTGGTTGGGAATTCATTTCCTGTGCTATTTTAATTTTGCTGTATTTAATTTGCTGTTTATTTTAATTAATTAATGGTGGGTAATCACCTTCTGAGCATCTTGCCGTTTCTCTTCTGTCTTCCTTTCTTAGGGGGGGATACTTGGGGGTGCTGACTGCTAGACTTGGGGGAGATGACCTTGGCCACCCTACTGGCTCCCACACTCTGCCCCTTCCCAGAGTTAGCCTGTCAGATCTTCAGTACTGTCCTCACTGGTGTCCCCTAGGTTCCTCATCCTCAGAATTAGGTTCAATGTACCAAGCACATCTTGAGTACCAGGTACCCTACAAGGTGTTGGAGATAAAACCCTAAGAATCCCTGTTCTCAAGGAGTTTATATTTTTTCTTGGGATGAACAACAGGTAAACAGACAAGTAAATATAAAATTAGTACAAAGGATCTTTTTTTTTGGTGGGAGGGGGAGTAGTAACAACTAAGAAAATCAGCAAAGGTCCCTTGTGGGAGGTGGTATGTAAGATGAGCCTTGACAGGAACTAGGTGTTCCAAGAGGTGGTACTGATAATGGGCATTCCAGGCAGGGGGCTCAGCCTATGCAAAAGCATGGAGACAGGAGATGGAAAGTTATATGTGTTTTGGGGAACAAGGAGATCAGTCTGACTAGAACATAGCATGGTAAGGAACGGTATCGTGTAATCAGCCTGGAAGGATAGATTAGAACCATATTGTAAATGGCTTTTGTCCAGTGCTCCACCCCCCCCCCTACCATGTACCTTGAACTTGGGTTTTCATCCCATCACTTTAATCTGCTTCCTGCTCTAGCACCATCCTGAAGAGTGCCTGTTACCATGGCAATGGGAAAAGGAGTATCCGGATCCTTCTGTATGAGGCAATGTGTCAAGGATACTGAACTGGAAATCAGAACACCTGGGTTCCATTTTTAGCTGTCACACTCACGGTTATGCCACCTCAGCCTCAGTTCCCACATCTATAAAATGGGGAAGAATCCTCACAATGCTTGTTAGGATCAAATAAAATAATGGATGTAAACAGCTTTGTAATTATCAACTGCTCTATAAATGGAAGCTCCTACTATTATTACTATGACGATCATGCCTAGGTCATACTTTGACCATTGGAGGGCAGAAATGGGAGCTTATGAATTGGGGAGGGGGGGATAAAGGGGGGATGTGTGCAAGCTTTAATCTCACATAATCTCCGAGGCCCCCCCCCCGTGATTTCAGGTCTCTCCCAGCTTTAAATCAGATGAATATGATCCAGAAAGGGTTAACAGTCTGGAAGGAACAGAGGGGAAGTGGCTTGGAGATGGGAGGAGAGGAAAAGGTCAGAGGACAGTGGGGGCCAGGAAGTAAGGGCCTCTGTTTCTGTGGGGAGGGGGGAAGAGGATGTGGGTTGAAGAGAAGGAGGAATGAGGGGAGAGAAGGGACTGGGAGAAGGCAGGACACATGGTGACCAACACGCCACCCTCCCCCTCCCATGTGTTAAAGCCTCTTCTCAGCCTGGTGCTCATGCCT
Organism: Dromiciops gliroides; assembly: GCF_019393635.1. Taxonomy (NCBI): domain Eukaryota; kingdom Metazoa; phylum Chordata; class Mammalia; order Microbiotheria; family Microbiotheriidae; genus Dromiciops; species Dromiciops gliroides. The sequence continues at coordinate 604,849,364 of NC_057863.1, forward strand.
GCATTTGCCCAGGCCACCGCCTATATTTGGCCATCTGGGCGTCCTTTGTCTCCGTCAGTGTGTCTGTCTGGGCCTGGGAGCTCACTGAGAACCAGACTGAGGCCTGTAAGGGGTCCAGAGGAGGCCTGACTCAGGGCTTGTGGGTAAGAAGAATCAGGCAGCGCCTCGGCAGGCAGGAGCCAGAGACAGGAGGAGACAGGGCTCCTGCCATCAGGGATCCCTGGTGTGGAGTGGGAGGCATGGCCCCTGCCCTTGGAGATGTTCCAGGCACAAGAGAGACAGGCCTTGTCCTCAGAGAATCGTTGCTCTGAGAAGGGAAACAGACCAGTGCCTGCCCTGAGAAGGACTGGGCTTGGGGTGCTGGACCAGACCTGGCCTTTGGGAGAGAGCTGGAGAATCAATCAGTTAACAAGCAAGTCTTTTGAGAGCCCTATTCTGCGTGTGGGCAGGCCCCATGCTGTGGGGAGGGGGGATATCGGGGATACAGAGGACATAGGAGATAGCAGCCCTGATCTAACTCCCCCAGTCCAGGTGGGGAGACCAGACCAAAACAAGTGAAAGAATGTGAGAGCCTGCATAGGCTATATGTACCTTCTTTGTCTGAGCGAAGGCTCGCTGTTCATTCAACAAGCATTTACCCCCCTCACCTCTCACCTGGGCCACAGCAATAGTCTCCTAATTGGTCTCCTGGCTTCAAGTCTCTCCCTCCCCCCATCCATCCTCCACTTGGTTGCCAAGGTGATTTTCCTAAAGGGCAGATGTGACCACGACACTATCCTCCTTAATAGATTCCAGTGGCTCCCTATTACTTCAAGGATCACGCCCAAGTTCTCCGATTAGCTTTTAAAGCCCTTCACCACCTGGCCCTAGCCTACTTTTCGAGCCCGATTTCGAGTTTACTCCCCATCACATGAATCATAGTTGGGCCCAACTGGCTTCCTTCCTGCTCCTCATGCATCTCCCATCTCTTTGATTTTGCACTCACTATCCCAAGCCTGGAATGCACTCCCTCATCACCTCCACCTCTTGGAATCTCTGACCTTCCTTCCATTGTAGCTATTTTGTATCTTTATATTCCTGTTATCTCCCCTGGCTACATTGTAGATGCCTTAAAAACAGGAGCAGTTTCATCTCTGTCTTGGTATTCCTAGGGCCTAGTACAGTAACTGGTGTGTAGTAGGCATTTCACAAATGCTTACTGATTGATCCATCAAGTGCTTGCTAAATGCCAGGAACTGGGCAGCTAGTGGACAGACCACTGGCCCTGAAGGACCTGAGTTCAGATACTAGCTGTGTGACCCTGGGCAAGTCACTTAACCCCAATTGCCTTAAGACATCCAGGGCCTTCTCTGATTGTCCTGGTGTATATCTTGCCACTGGACCCAGAGGGCTCTGGAAGAGAGAGTGAGCTTGGTGACCTTGCACAGCCCTCCTTCACTTAAATCCAATTAAGTGCAAGTCACGACATCACCTCCTGATGTCATGGTCCTCTTTGGGACAAACATGATGTTAGGAGCTAGAGATATAGACAAAAACAAAATAGTACCTGCCCTCTAGAAGCTAACATTTTACCAGAGGGGAAACAACAAGTATTCTGAAAAGCAAATAGAAAATATTTAGAAGGTAACTCTTCCCCAGATATGATTTGTATAAAATGATTATAAAATCCCATACCTGTCATTTTTCAGTGAATATCTACCACTTCTTTTTTCCTGCAAACTGATTAATCCTTTTGAAAGGTTATTACTTTAGTGTCCTGGGTCCAATTGGGTCAATATAGCCGGTACCAAATGATTGACTAAGACAGTATGCTAAGAGAGCTCATGATTTATTGAGCCAATTCTCCAAAATTACTTCAGAAACCCTAAAGTGCTCTCTCTACTTTCTAGTAAGAGGATGGGGAAGAGCCCTGACATTTCTGAGGATTTCAATGAAGGAAGGCTTCCTGGAGAAGGTGGTACTTGAGCAAGGTCTTGAAGGATGGGTAGGATCAATTTGGTTCTTTGGGATGGCATTCCAGAGAGGGTAACTGACCAATGGTAGAAAGGCATAAATGAGCCTGAAAATTTTAGGGCAGGACTTCTTAACTTGATAGGTTACAGGAAGTCTATGTACTTGGATGGGGAGGGGGGAATTATAACTTAATTTTCACTAACCTCTGAAATTTGGCATTTCCTTCAGCTATTTAAAAACATCATTCTGATGTGCCCATAGGCACCTTCCCACTGCCAAAGGGGCCCATGACACGAAGATGGCTAAAAAGACCTGGTTGAGGGAATGAGTGAGATTAGAAAGGCAATAAGTTTAGTGAAAAGAGTAGAGCAGAGCTGTATTCATAGGCTCCCTCCAACATTTACTAGCTGAGTGACCAAGGCAAAGTCACTTAACTTGTTTGAGCCTCAATTTCCTCATCTGTAAAATTGGAATAAAACAAATTTTGTAAACCTTCAAATGCTAGGAAAGTGTAAATTGTTATCATCAGCCTGCCTAGTATGTCACAGTGTGAAATGTCTGGAAAAGGTCAGTTTGGGGCCAGGTTGTAGAGAGGATCTTGACAGCCAAGGAAGAGATGGGAATAAGCATTTATGAAGTACCCACCGTGTGCCAGGCATTGTGTTGAGCACTTTTTACAAATAATAGCTCATTTTAGCTGTAGTTTGGACTTATCCTGTCAGTGTTGGGCATCTGTAGAAAGCTTTTGAGCAGAGGATCAATGTGACCAGACTTGGGATTTAGGAAAATTCTACGCACAATTGGTGGAGGTCAAATGAGAGGACGAGGAGAGACAGGAAAAAGGAAGACCAGTGAGCAGGCTGCACATCAAGTAAGAAGTGTGATAGTGAGGCACGGTTCTGGAGAGGAGGGGACAAATGTGAGATGTTGAATAAGGCTAGACACCCATATGAACACATACAGCCCTACTGGGGGAACTGCTAGATTATGTAGAAGGTCCAAAAAGGGCAGATAGCATTAAAGGGTCGGATGATCAGAGAAGGCTCGTTCTCTCTCTCTCTCTCTCTCTCTCTGACTTTTTATTACTTAGTTATTTCATTTTGGTTTTATGGCAAACTTATGATTTCATCAGTGCAAGAAACTTCCCCCAGGGAAACTCCCTCCACCAATGCAGGTTGAGAGCTCAATCAGCCAGCAAGCATTTATTGGGCACCTACTATGTTCCAGGCACTATGACCAATGCTGGGGGTACAAAGCCAAAAATGAAACCTCCTCTATAACCAGTAGCGTTGATTATCTGGGGCAGTGAGGGGTTAAGTGGCTTGCCCAAAGAGATGCTGTCGGAAGGGGCATTTGAACCCAGCTAGGTCCTAGCCAGTCACATGGCCACTCTCAGAGGCAACTGAAGCCAGGTCTGCCCTGACTTCAGCACTAGCCCTCTGTCTGTTTGACCACAGTGCCCCTCTCCCTGTGTATACCCTACATTTATCTGGACACACATCCTGTCACTTCTCCAGTAGATGGTAAACTCCTTGAGGACAGGAATTGTTCTTAATTTGGTATGCTTTGGTACCTTGCTCATATTAGGTGCTTAACTGTTTTTGGTTTTGGTTTTGGTTTTTTACTGAGACTTTAAAACTTGGGATAGGTGAAGTGGGGAGGGAGGAGGCCGGTGTGAGCCCTGTATGCTAACAGAATGGCTGCTGGGGCCTGAGCTAGCTAAGGAAGGGTGAGGGGCCAGGCCAGGCCGAATCAGGCCCTGGAGCCCCTACAACCCACTGGGGTTTGGCAGACATGGAGAGGCTGAGGAGGGGTTAGTGTCTCTAAAGATCAGGGAGGGGCAGAGGGCTGAGTGAAGGAAGCTTCGACATTCAATCAGGCAGCCTTGAAATCTGCCCCACTTGGGGCAGAGGATGGCAGTGTCCAGAGGCCTTGAGGCATGATGGTCTAATCGCAAGATCCCTAGATATTAAGTCATAACATTATTAAGATATTAAGTCATGGCAGAGATTTAGAGCAGTAGAGGCCCTTCGAGATTATGTAGTCCAACTCCCTTCCTTTACAGATGAGGCAAGTGAAGGGACCTGCCCAGAGTTATACAGGTGGTAGGTAAGTAGCAGATCTGGGATTCAAACCCAGATCCCTTGCCTCCAAGTTCTGCACTCTCACCATCATACAGGGCTGCTTCCCAGATCCCAGCAGCATTCTCTCCCTTTCTTCATCTGTAAAATGAAAGGGTTAGACTAGATAATCTCCAAGATCCCTTACGGCTCTCAATTTTTGGATTCTCTGAGAGCCCAGACAAAATCATGACTTGAGTACAAATTAGTTGAGGCAGGCTAGCCACCTAAGCAGGAGGCATTGTGGAAGTGGGCAGCAGAGGTCCACTGAAGGAACCAGGAGAGTAAAAAACCCCTGAGGACAGAAACTGGATTCATTTTGTGTTTGTATCGGGGTGGTACTGGGCATAGAGAAGGTGCTTGATAAATGGTTCTTATTAGATTGAGTGATTGATTGGCCATAAATCCAAGCAAAGAGCTGTGTCGAGAGAGACAGAGACAGAGACTGTGCACATGCTCACCAGACACAGAGGGTAAGGCTTTGTGAGACCAGGCCATGAGAGGGGCCGACCTTGATAATAGTCAATCTTTTCTATCATGTCATAGGTTTTAAAGTCCTCACAAGAGCCCCGTAAGGTGGTTTGTGAAAGGGTTGGTTTAATGAGATGAATTTGATTAAATTAGAATGAGATAAGATTTAGAAAGTGCTCAGCACATAGTAGGTGTTTAAGAAATGCTTATTTCCTTCCACCGTTTTACCGATGAAGAAACCGAGGCCTGGAGAAGGCAGTTGACCCGCATACAGAGTTAGGACCCATGTTCCATTATTTGGACTCCATCCAGGGCTCTATTTCCTACAGGGCACTGTTTGAGGTAGAGAGAGACTCTTTATTTGGGCACAATGATGGGGCCACCAGGTGATTAAGACAGAGATGGAAGGTAGTGGGAAATGGGCTCTAAGGAGTGAAGAAGTACATTCCTAATAATGGCATGTACTGGATGCCAGGAGGTTGGCCGTTAGCACTTGGCATGAGAGTAGTGGGTAAGAAGATTAGACAGGTAGGGTGGGACCAGTTGGAGAAACTTAGACATGATTCATTAGGCAATAGGGAACCATTGAAAGTGTGATATCCTAGAAGCAGGAGAAATGACTATTCAGGATGGTTCAGAGTAGGGCAAGAGTATTAGAACAGTCTAAGAGATCTGGACTAGGACAGGAGCTGTGGCAATTGAGAGAAGGGAGCAGAAGTCAAAGACAGAAGGAGTGAGGTGGAATGGATGGGCCCTGGACATTGAATGGATGTAACCTTTGAGTAAGAGAAGAGCAGTCAAACATGACTGAGGGTTAGAGCCTGCCTAGGTGACTGGGTGTTTAGGACACGGTGCTGGTACCATGGGGAGATAGAGAGATTGAGAAGGTGAGCTAAATTGAGTTTATCGGAAGATGATCTTTCTTGTTGGAGAGGATGCTGAATAATCCAAGTGGATATGGTAGGGGGAGGGAGTGGATAGAAACTTGGGATGAGAGCTTGGGAGAGAGGTCAGGGCTGTTGTCAGAGAAATAGCTCGCTCAGCACTTCCTGTCTTGGGGGTCTTGGCCCCCCAAAGGACTCTCTGTTCCATGTGATCTCTCTGGCTCCCCTTCCCTTCCACTGTCCTTGTTCCTGGAGGTCAGTGAGGGGGGAGGTGGTTGGTAGGGGGAGGGAGAGAGACGTTCCTTCTCTTAATCTTCTTGGCCTGAGTATGTTCAGCAGGGACACCCTGCCCCCCCAGCTTACCCTGACCCCTTGTCTGTCTCCAGTGATTCAGCTATTGTGTCCCTGTCTCTGGTATCTGCTCACCTTCCCTTGGGCTTTTGGGTGGGGGTGAGGGGGGTGGAACTTGCTCTTCCTAGGAGACTGAACTAGGCCTCAAGGCTTCTGGCTCAGGCTTCTGTTCTGGGACAGGAGCTGACAGGAAACTCCCACCCTGGCTTGTCCCTTTCATTTCTCTGGGGGATGGGGAAGGGGGGCATGGAATGAGGTTCCTCAGGAGTCCTGAAAACCTAGGTAGAAGAGGTTGGGGAGGGGTGGGATTTTTCAAGAACTCCCCTCACCTAAAGTGTCTTCTGAAAGCAGAGCAGGAGGTCATGTGATCTCAACCAGATTAGGCCACACTGTGGTGAGGGGCCTGAGCAATGATAGACAGTGGCCTGGACCTGGTTAGCTCCTTTGGTCTAGAATCATGCTGGAAGAGGATTTTGGAGGTTCTAGAGTGGGTACTCTGGATTTTACCTAGGAACAGTTGCCTACTTGCCCCAGGTGAATAGTAGGTACTTATGTCAGGAAGAGACAGGGGCCCCCACAACTCTTTTTGGTGTATCTTAGAGGGAGGTCACTTGGACTAGAGCAGCTGGATTTAGGGTTCTCTTTACCACCAGAGGAAGGGACCATTCAGGCTCCCTTAACCCTCTCCCCAGGCTCCCCAGGCTGCACTTCCTCCCTCCCCTTCCAATTGCTTCCTGACAACTTCTGGCTGTGCCACTACCAAGGCAGGCAGCAGCTGGACCCTCCAGGGAGGGGGGGGGAAGAGTCTCTACCCTCCCCCCCCCCAGCTGCTGCCAGTCTTCCTGGCCTGGTTTCTGTGGAAACAAGGGGCAGGGGAGACAGAAATAAAACACTGTGCTTGGGCAGGGGTGCGGTGGCCAAGCTGGGGGTTAGCCCTCCCCCTCCTCTCAAGGCCATGGGCAGACATGGGCCTGTTCCCAGCCTTCAGCCTTGGCTCCCAATCCTGATACCAAGACCCCTACTCTGACTCCAGTGGGGTCACTGCTTCCTCGCCTCCCTCTTTCTGAGATGGGGCACAAAGTTCTTGGGAAGTAAAATTTGAGCTCTGCTGTATTAGAGGAAGAGAACTATTTTGTGAGTGGGAAGAAGCGCCCAGTGTCCTTGAGAGCTTCCAAGGGGAGTGGGGGGGGGTAGCAGCTTGGGTGGGGGAAGGGAGGTTTAATCTTTTCTCCAGAAAAAGATTCCACCCTAAAGTTCTGTCCCTCGTGGTGTTGGGAGGGGGCCCTTGGGATGGGAGTGCCACCTGGAAGCCTAGCACTATTATTTACTCTTAAAGGTTTAGGTGGAAGGCTCCTCGTTTTTTTGTGAAGTATTTTGCCTTGTGGCCATAGAGAGTTGTTAAGTCCCCAACCCCCATTTGACAGAGGAGGAAACTGAGGTCTTGACAGGAGCGCCCAAACCACCCAGTGAAATTGCCAGCCGAGCTAGGACTGGAACCCAGCTCCCTGGCCTCCCATTGCGAAGCCTTTCCCCCCCACCAGCCCTCCCTCCCAGCAGTGCCGGAGGGTTGGACCCAGAGCCGAGCCGGAGCCAGGCCAGCCCCTCCCCTGTACCCCCACGTGACCACAACACAGCGGGCAGCCCCGGGTAGGGGATCTGAGTCCAAGCCAGGAAAAAGCCGAAAACCCCAAGTTTGCTCGGATCCTCGGCCTCCCCAATGAAGCCTCGGTCCCCCTGGCAGAGGCAAATAAAAATAAAAACGGGGGGATCTCAGGTTGTGGGGGAAGGAGGTGGAGGAGAGGAGAGGGCTTGGTGTCCGGAAACGGGGCTCCAAGCCCCCTCCCTCGCCAGCCAGTCCCTCAACACCCCCCCCACCCCAAGGCAGGGCTGCGCGTCCAGGGGCGGGGGCGGGGCGGGCCCGCAGCGCCCGGCATGTGGCTCTCCTTTAGGGGAGACTTGGCAGGGGCCGGCGCTGGGAGCAGCCTGGATGATGGAGAACATTAGGAATTTCCTGCAGCTGGATCGAGCGGCCCGGGGAGCAGGCGGCCGGGGCGGGGGGGGGGGGGGAGATTACTGCAGGAGGGGGCTACCAGAGGGGAGGGGCGTTGGGGCAGGAGGGGGACAGATGGGGTTAGGGGGCCGAGAAAAAGAGGAAGGACAAGAGGGGGCAGAACAGTGGCGGGGGAGGCACTGGGGCCAGAGAAAAGGGGGAGGGCAAGGAAGGGGCAGAAAAGAGTTGGGGGGGCAAAGGCAGGGAGGACAGGAGAGGGCAGAAGGGCAGGGAACCGGAGAGAGACAGGAACAGGAGGGCAGAAGATGGGCAGGAGCAAGGGGACGGAGGCCAGAACTAGGCAGACTGGATGAGGGGGTGCAGGGGAGGGGGGTAGACTGCTGGGATGGGCTATGGGAGGGCGGGGGCCCGGCCCGGGCCTGGGCTGCGGGCGCCACCACTGCTCTGTTCGGGCGGGGCCTCTCTCAGGATCCAATTTACTTTCCGCCTTCCCCCAGAAGTCCGGAGTAGGTTTGGGAGGGGGGCGGATCCCTGCCCTCCGGGTCACCGGAGCCTTCTCCTCCGCGGCCCCTCCCCAGGCGCGGCCTCGCCGCCCAGCCCAGAGGAGGCGTTCCCCTGGAGACGGGTGCGGGGTGGCGGGGGGTGAGATTCTGGGGGGACGGGGCGGTTCCCAAGGACTGAGCCGGCCCCAGCCCTCGTCTCGCCCCTCCCGCCGCGGGTTTTTTTGGGTTTGGCAGGTGTCCAGCCCTCCTCCATGCCCCCCCCCCCCAGCCCTGGGTTGAGCAGAGAGAAGAGAGGGGGCCAGGTGCAGGCGGCTCCCCTCCCCCCCACCCCAGTCAGATGCTCCGGAGCCCTCCCCGGGGAGCGGGGGGCGGGGAGGGGGGAGAGCAGGGATCAGGGGCAGCTTCAGGCTGCCAGGTAGCCAGAGAGCAGCGGCGAGAAAACCTGGAAGCAGATTCCTCCTCAGGCCCGGGACTGGGGCCTCTGTGAGGCCTGTTATGGGGATGGTTCTGGACCGATCCTGTAGGGCCCCCTAACCCCGAGACATCTGACACCATTATCCAGCATGGGAACCTGAAGCCCTCAGGTGTGTGTGTGGGGGGGGGCGAGGGATGGTAGAGGGGAAAGGGGCAGCCTAGCTCACAGTGTGTGCCAGGGGACCTAGGGTGGCATCCACAGCAACTGTGTCCTTTTTGGCTTGGGGAAGGGTGGGAGTTCCCCAGGGCCCTCATTCTTCCACCAGTGAGGCCATGGCTACTTTCACTGGTGGTAAGTTGGGGGCAAGAGAAGTTATGTTATGCCTAGGCCTTGTCCCTAAATTGAAAGAGGGTGAGACCGAGCCCCTTGGACCCAGAAGTAGAGGGTGAGCACATGATTATTATTAGCACTCATGAAGCAGCAGTGAGGTGGAGGGGCTTATAAAAGGTTGGGAGAAGTGGGGAACCAGAGAAAGGAAGGAAGAGTGAAGGGAAATGGAGGGAGTCGAGAACCAATCGTTTTCCCACTCCCCCTTAATTGAGGACTAAGGCACCCAGCAAATTGACTTGACAATTTGGCTAAGTGATAGCTAAGGGATCTGTCTGCTGCCCATGGCCCCCACTGAATCCTGTCAATCTTCTTTTTCTAAGCCCTTTTCCAATCATCCTCCCATCCTGGGAAGAAATAGGACTGGGGGTGGGGCAACTATTATGTGAACTTCTACTTACTCCCTTGGGGCCCCAAACCCCCATCAGGGCCTGGAGGGAATAGTTTCTAGGATACATTCCCCCATCCTAACCCCAGAAGACAGGCAGGCACCTCTTTCCCAGTTGGGGGTGGGGGGAATAGAGGGAAGAACCTGAAGGGGAGTGGGTCCCAGTCACCTGAGCCACGGAACAGAGATTAGAGTTGCTCCTCCTACCCTGACCCCCTATTCCCACTGTACCCTCAGAAATCTGCCCCCTCCTTCCAGGACCACGGGAGAAAAGGGTCCCTTTACACCAAGTCTTACAACTTCTCTGTGTTAAGTCTAGGATATTGGGTCCAGAGAACAAATTCTCTACAGATGGGCTAATTTCAGAGAAGGATTGGGATGGGGTGAGATTCAGCAATGGAAAAGAGGGAGGGGAGAGAACCACTGGGGATGTAACGGCAGCCGTTGGACAGCAAAATGCAGAACACTAGACCTCAGTAGGAAAGACCTTGGGAATAAAAAGCATGACAAGGTCGAAAGAGCCATGGATTTGAGCTGAAGGAAGAGCCTTGGACAAATCACTTACTCCTGGGTCTCAGTGTTCTTATCTGTAAAGTGGGAGAGTGATATTTGTGAGGGAAGTGCTTTGTAAGGCTAAAGCCCTGTAGAAATGTGAACTGTTTTTATAACGGAATATCAGAGCTGGGAGGGGCCTTCGAGGTGAAATAGGTTTCTCTGAGAGAGTTCACAAATGAGACCAAAAGTATTTATTGTTCCATGTTTTCTATGTGTAGATTAGCCCCTGTTCCCCTCACTAAAAGACTTAGAGCAGAGCCAGGGGCTGGTGTTGCCTGGGATGGTGGTGTTCATGTAGGGGTCAGACTAGGTGGCTGCTCAGGTCCGTTCTGAATTTCTCTGCTCATCTCTTTATTGACTGTTTAACCCTTTGTTCGTGACTGAGGAGGGTAAGACTTCTCTTCCTCCCTGGTTTCTTAGTGTTACCCTGCCCCTATTTGGGAGAGGGATTGAGGCACATCATGTGGTCCCAGGTCCCTGAGCTGAGGAAAGAGAGATGGAGGCTCCTGCCCCTCTCCCTGTAACCTTCACCTGGTTTACTGTTAGTTTTAGGTTGCTGGCTGTGCTGTGCATAGCTTTTTGCTCCCATAAACATACCTTTCCTCCCTTCATCTTTCACTCCCCTGATCAGTCCTAGAAGGCTCTTTGGAACTTTGACTAAACCTCAGGTAGATGGTTTAGGGCTAAGGATCCTAGTTAAAAGCTCTGTTCATGGGGATAGCTGGGTGGCACAGTGGATAGAGCACCGGCCCTGGATTCAGGAGGACCTGAGTTCAAATTCGGCTTCAGACACTTGACTAGCTGTGTGATCATGGGCCAGTCACTTAACCCTCATTGCCCTGCCCCCCCAAAAAAGTTCTGTTCATTTAGGTCACCTTCCCCAGAAGGTGTTAGGAATAATTGTTCTTGCTATGTGACTTACCTTTGCTGGTCCTCAATTTCCTCATCTGTAAAATAAGGGGGTTGAACTAGGTTATTTCTAAGGTTCCTTCCAGCTTTAAAGATAACAATAATAAAAGCCGCTGACATTTATATAGTCTTTTAGGGTTTACATTTAGGGTTCTTATTTGTTCTTTAAAATACCTCTATGGGAGTAGGCAGTACAAATATGATCAAAGTCAACTGGTGGCACAGTGGGGACCTGGAATTAGGAAGACCTGAGTTCAAATCCAGCTTGGCTCTTAGTAGCTGTATGACCCTAGAAATATAACTTCTGTTTGACTCAGTTTCCTCAACTCTAAAATGGGAATATTAATAATACCTTCAAGGTAGGTGAGGATGAGATATTTGCTAAAACACTTAGCACAATGTCCAGGTATATAGTAGGTGCTATATAAATGCTGCTTTGCTTCCTTTCCTTTTTTCTGGGAATGGAAATAGGAGAGGAAAGTGCCTCTTTCCCACTCTTCCCCATGTGACACTCAGATCAGGGGATCCCCAGGAATTAAGAGTCTGTCTTTGCTCTGGACTCTGAGGCTGGGTTCCCTACTCTTGCCTACAGGGGTGTTCCAAGGCAGTGCCTTCTGGAGCCTTGGGAGACCCTAACCCCACTAAAGACCAAGTCCTGGGATATTAGATACCAGAGGAACTAGGGTGCCCAGCCATGGAACACAGTCATTATTGTAGTAAAGTCACAGTCATTACTGTAGTATCCTTCCCCCTACCACCCCCCCCCTTTGAGTAACACACCCCTCTCATCCCCCTCAGGTACTTCCCTTCAGAGGCTCCGAGGTCTTTCTGAAGGTTGGGCTAAGGACAGTGAGGCTGGCTCAGGAATCATAGGATCCCTTGAAAATCACCTGGAGGCCACCCCCTCCTTTTTACAGATGAGTCAACTGAGGCTCAGCGAGATGAAGCCCAAGGTTAGGGAGGCATTACAATCACGAGCCAAGATTCGATTCCAGGTCCCCTGACTTGGAATTTAATGTTCTTTCCATGACACACCACTGTGGGAGACCGGGTGTGCGTGTGAGACTGTCAAGGCATGTGTATGTGAGGGAGAGGGGGAGAGAGGAGAGAAGGAGGGAGGGAGGGAGGGAGAGAGAGAGAGAGAGAGAGAGAGAGAGAGAGAGAGAGAGAGAGAGAGAGAGAGAGAGAGACCGTGTGACAGACTTTGTCAGAAGGAGACAGGCGCCTGTGAGACTGTAGCGGGTGTCTCTGGGAGGGTGTATCCGTGTGACAGACTGAGGGAGAGATTTGGGGGGGGGGGTAGCATTGAATTGTATGTCAGAAGAGTAGCAGATAGTGGTGGGGTTGTCTATGTGATAGAGGAAGCAATGGAAGGGGAGAGAGATGTTGGGGGGCAGGCGTGTGTAGAAAAACTGAAGAGAAGACTCTTGGAGGTATCAGGTTGTATTGGGAGGAGGGGAGAAGGCTTGGGAGGCTGTGTGTGGAAGGATGTCAGGTTGAGTGTGGAGGGGATCAGTCTGTAGAAAGGGGATCTGGCTTGGAGGGGGTAGGTAGTCTGAATGCTTGGGAGAGGGTCAGACTGTATTGTGACATCAGGCTGTGTTGGGAGGGCTGTCAGGCTGCATGGGAGGGGGTCAGGGGGTGGACTTAGTCTTGGGAGGGAGTCAGACTGTAGGGCTGGGCTGGGCTCAGTTTCTTCCCCATCTCCATCCCTGCCCCTTCCCTGGAGGGTCCTGCACTCCTCTTAGGTCAGCTCCTGCCCCCAGCCCAATGCTCCCCCCCCCCCCCCCCCCCCCCCCGCCAGGTACACTCTGAAAGAAAGAGCCAACCAGCCCAGTAATTTGTGACTGTCCTCCGGCCCTGCCACTGCCCCAGTAATTTCACCACGGTGCCTAAGGAACAGGAGTGAATTGACCTCTTAACCCTTTCCCCGCTGGGGGATTAGACTCAGTTTCCTGTTCCTTCTCTAGAAGCAGTTCCATCCTGCTTGGGGTGGGGGTGAGGGGCACCCTGAAGGAGGTAGCCAGAGCCCCCCTCTCCTGGGGGTGGGGGCGGCCTGGGGGAAGGGGCTTGGCAGGCAGGCGAGAACCAGGCAGGGAGTGATAAATATTGAAGAGGAGGGATTTTGTGGCAGGCTTGGAACAGCTGTGGATGTCACACTATCTCTCCACAGGTTTACTGACCCATTTCCATTCACGCGGCTGCCGGTCTCCTAGCAACGGCAACAGTCCCCCCAGAACAGGCGGAGAGTGAGTGTCTGCCATTAGCCACTGCCGCATCTGTGTCAAGGTTACCCCGCTCCCTGCAAACCCGGCTCGGCTTGTTTTCAGCTGGAGCCCAGCACACCCTGTTCCCCCTGCCCCCCTCCTGGCCCTGGCCAGGGAAACTGAGGGGGGGAAGGCTCTGAGGAGGGAAACAGCTGGAAGGTGGAGAGAATGACACCCCTCCTCCTCCCCCCACCCTAATTCAGTTCCTGAGCTGAGCTGGGGGTGGGGGGCTGGGGGGATGTCTCTCCTGTATGCTTGCCTAAATCCCAGAGTCCCAGGGCCCTGGGTCCTGGCCCCACCTCCTCCAGGAAGCTGGTCCTGACTAACCCCACCCAACTCCTGTCATTTGGTGACTTGGCATTGCTGGGCCCTCAGCCTTCTGGTCCTGCTAGCTCCGGGTTCTTGGGCCCTTGTATTTCTTGCAGGGCTTTTGGGTTTCTCCTTCCCCTCCCCTTCCCTGCCCCCCCCCCCACAGTCTCCCTGCACACACACACACACACACACACACACACACACACACACACACACACACACACACGCCGCCCCACTTCCAGGATTTAGGACTAGATGGCATCTAAAGAGATCGTTTAGTTGGGTCCCCTCATTTTATATATGAGAGGGTTCAGAGGAGTTAATTGACCTGCCCAAGGTCACACAGCTACTACAAGACAGCAGCAGAATTCGAACCTGGGTCTTCTGATTTCAAATGCAGTGCTCTCTTTCTTCCTTTACTCTCCAAGGCTCCCTGAGGGCAGGGGCTCCCTGAGGGCAGGAACTCTGGAAGGGCCTCTCTAAGTCCTTCTGGAAGCTGCCAGGCCAGGGCTAGGGTCTGGACCAGAGCTGGGGAAGCAGGGGAGCATGGCTCCCTGGTAGTCTTTTATTAGAACCTCTCGTTAAGGACTGAATCTCAATTCTAGTTTAGCAGCTGAGACCCTTCAGGCCAATCTGAAACTACATCCACGCACCCACCTTCCACAGCCCTCTTCCTTCCCTTCCTGGGCCTTGGAGCCCTAAAGGCTAGGCTGACAAGAGTTAAGGCAGCCCCCCCACTTGGCTCAGTCCCTTCTCCTCCTCCTCCTGCCCCTCCTCCCCCTGGTATGTAAGTCCCCCTAGGCTGGGGGGAGGGCTTCAATGGCCTGGTGGCCATCATGTGGTCAGCCTAGACCTGACCAGTCACATTCCTACCCAGGGGGCGGGCCCAGGACCAGAGGGGACTGGGACTTGGTGGGGGGCCAGGTTATGGAAGGAGTCAGGGGAGGAGAATCCTAGAGAAGGGGAAGGGGGATTGGGGAGGGGGAGGGAAGAAATGGGAGTCTTAAGTTGAAAAGCCACGTGGCTCTGCTCCCACTCTTGTCTGCCTCAGTTTCCTCCTTTTCTCTTTTTACTCCCTCTCCCTTATTACCCCTCAGTCTCAAAGAATACAAAGCAAAACAGAGAGGACCCCTTCTACCTGTACCCCCATGCCTCAGAGAACATAAGAGCCAGACTCAGATACAGAGTGAGAAGTGAGGCAGGAGTAACCGGTTTTGGGGGGAAGAGGGGGTAGAGGAGAGGTTTAGTCCCCACTCTGATTTTCATTAGCCCTGATGACAGATTGCTCTTTGGTGAGCAGGGTTCCTGTTCATGGCTACAGGCCTGGGGGGCTGGGGGAGGGCCTTGAATGCCTACATGAAGAACAACATGGTTCTTTGAAGAGGAAACAGCACAGGCCTCTAGGAGCTGGTGGGGTCTTATCCTGTTTCTGCTAACTTGCCACGTGGCCTTGGGATCTAGAACTGGAAGGCACCTTAGAGGTCATCTGGTCAGAGGACCTAGAGCCCAAGGGGCCCTCGGGCCCTTAGCTAGCCCTGACCTCCTATTTTACAGATAAGATAACCGAGGCCCAGAGATGTTAAGGGGTCCCCAAAAGTCATAAACAACAATTACGGGATTTGAACACAGGGCTCCAAGTGTCCAGAACCAGGGCTGTTTCCATTATACTTTAGGGCCAGCACCTTCATTTTCCAAATGAGGAAACTGAGGTTTGAGGTGAAATGGGTCACCAGAGGACTCCCTATTGCTGCTGGTGGCAGGATGGGGATTAGCTCTGTCTGCAAATTCAGGGCTCCAGAGCAGGCCGGCCTTAGGGCCTGGATGACCTGAGTTCTAGATCCCCTTCCTGGCGGCTTCACCCTGGGCAAATCACTCTTTAACCCCTCCGGGCTCTTGGCAACTCTCCCATAAGACTATAAATTGTAGGGAAGGTAATTTCTAAACTCTTCTGAGAGTGCCTCATGCTAATGAAATCACAAGTCTGGCCCTTGTCCCTTCTGCTCCACTCTGCTGCTTTTTAAATCATTCCCTTCTGTCTGGACCTCAGTTTCCCCGTTTGTACGGATAAGCGTCAAGGCATCTTCCAGCTCTAATATTCTATGGTTCCTTTGATTTTTTTTGAGTGTGTTTAGAGGGGGAAGAGAGTGAGAAGGGATGAAGGGTGACCCTGTCGAGGGTGGGGGGGTGGTAGGGTAGCTGCCAACCAGAGGGGGAGTTTGCAATGTGATCCCGAATCTAAAATAGCCTGGGTCATTTTCAGCTGCTCTGGCCGAGGCATCTGATCCTGGGGAGGGCAGTGGAGGTGGGAAGGGGGGGAGGCAGGGAAGGTTCTCCTGGGAAGCCTAGCCCCTGGGGCAGAGGGGAGGAGGGAAGGGGAGAGAACTGTATGCTCTCCGAATAAGGCAGGACACAGAATGGAAAGATGGGGAATGCCAGGGGTTAATGAGCCACAGGGCTCTGCCCTCCTTCCCAAAAGCACCCTTCAGCCAAGGTGAAAGGTTAGCTCTAAAGAGGCCAAGTCTGGTGGAGAGAATGCAAGGTCCTTGTTCCAGGCTGGAGAGCAGGCATGGACTCCCAGAAAGATCTTTGAGATCCTCTGGAGTAAGTTGAAATCTACTAACTGTCATCAAAGGTGTGAGGCCTTAGAGGACAGTGTGTCTAATTAAAATTGGGTTTGGGGCTTAAAATAAACAGCAGTCCCTTAGTCTTCCTTCTTTCATTTACTTTCACTCTGAATGGGTTTTCTGTGTGCTGTAGCCAAAAGGCAGACTCTATGACCTTGGGTAAATCACTTCCCCAGTTCCAGACCTCAGTTTCCTCCCCTGTAAAATAAGGCATTGGACCAAACCATCTTGCTCACAGACTCACAAAATGTCAGAGCTGGACTGGACCCTAGACATCATCAGGTTCAAGCCCCTTGTTTACAGATGACAAAACCTAGGCCTGGACAGAGAGGATACCTTTTGTCCCAATGGCCCGCTGATTCCAAGACCACTTTTAGAGCTCTGGCCAAGATTAACAATTGATGGGGCTGGGGCAGCTAGGTGGTGCAGTAGATAAAGCACCGGCCCTGGAGTCAGGAGGACCTGAGTTCAAATCCAGCATCAGACACTTGACACGCACTAGCTGTGTGACCCTGGGCAAGTCACTTAATCCCGCATTGCCCCACCCCCCAAAAAAAGTATATTAAAAAAACAAAAAAACAATTGATGGGGTTTGGGCTCCTGGGGAACCTTCAGTAGGGTCCAGAATTTCTGGGGCACCCAGAAGGGATCAGGGCTTGGAACAGATTCTGGATCAGGTAGGGATCTCAGCAGGAGGCACAACTAAAGGTGACTGGGTATCCCTTGTGGGGACATGTCTGAGGTCAGCTCCTCTCTGAGGGCTGATTTGGCATTACCCAGAGACATCATCTCAGTGACTTTGTGTCCTCACCCTTCCCAACCACTGGGAGCCACACATCAGGGGGCAAAGATCAGGATCAAAGAACCCCTTCCCCCAATATTTGATTGTGGATGGGGAGGGTACTTTGAGTGAGACTCAGAGTTTCACTGTCACTCTGTGTGTGCGTGTATGCATATGTATGTATGTATGTATGTTGGGGTAAAGGGTGGCAAGGACATAACAATGGGGACTGTGCCTGTAGAGTGGGTGATTGAGACACTGTCACTGTGGAAGGATGAGGGTAGAACTGTGAGATTAGATTGCTACAATCAATCAGAATGTACTTATTAAGCACCATGTGACAACTGCTGGGCTTAACTCTGGGAATTAAAGGGAAGGCAAAAGTAACCCCTGCCCTCAAGGGACTTACTGTGGACAGGGTTGGAGGGCTAGTGAAGGGGGAGCCAGATCAAGAATTAGCTTGTCCTCCTGACTGGGACCAAATTAGGGCCTGAGGGGAACTGTGCCCAGCCATACCTGTGGGCAGCGACAGTTGGAGGAGGCTTTGTCCGTGCCTCTGAGGCCCTGGGTGTAGCTGGCCCGTGAGTGTGGCTGTAGGTACTAGGTGTGTGAGAACAGCAGACATCCTGAGAGAGAACAAATCCCCATTTGTACTCTCCCAAGGCGTGGGGCTGGTCTGGACTGGGCTGGGCACACACCCTCCTGGGGACACCCACGTGCCCAAGGAGGCCTCCCTAGGCCCAGCAGGGAACAAGATCTGGGGCCATCATCAGTTTCTCTCCCTCAGCACCCTTTTCCCTTCAAGGAGCCAAGAGTCCTGACCACCACATGAGAATCCCACCTTCTCCCTTCAGTGGCCCCCTCCTGTGATGCCCCCCACAGTGTGCCAATCGACAGAAACCACGTCTGAGGATGCCCTGCCCACAGCCCCCATCTCTCTACCCCCCCATTCCCATCTCCTCCCCTACCAGTCCAGGATAGGGCTTGTGGTGTGGAGAACACGAAGTATCTAGTCTGAGAAAGGGTGTCCCCAGTCCAGTCCTGGAGAAGCAGGCTGCTCCCATCCAGAGACCACCAGAGAGGTGAAGGCGCGGGCTGGGAGGAGGAAGCATTTGGCAGAGCTCAGGAAGTCTCCCTGGAGGAGGAGGAGGGAGGGAGGGAGGTTTCCCAGCTGTCCCAGCTCCCTTCCCACCTCTGGTTCAACAGATGCAACTAATGGGTAGGAAGAGAGAATCCAAAGTTCCCACCAGCCCAGTCTGTGTGTGTGTGTGTGTGTGTGTGTGTGTGTATGAGAGAGAGAGAGAGAGAGATTTTCAAGCACTTAACTACCAGGAAGGCTAAAGAAAAACACCCCTGTCCACATCCAACAGACGGCCCTGAAAGTCTCTGGAGCATGTTCTGGGCCCGCCCTGACCACCAGGCTAGCTTCTCACCTTCCCTCCTTGGGAGGCATTCAGTTCTGGGGGCCTGGGAGTCAGGGAGGGGGCTGGGGGGGTAGTGCAAGGGCCAGGGAAGTTGGGGGGATGTAGACCCAGTGGCACCGAAGCAGTTAAGAGATCGCTTTGGTCCCTCCGTTCCATCAGACAATTAGTGAGGCCGCCTGACAACATCACACTGAGCCAGGCAAACCTCTCCCCCCTCCCACCCCCCCAGAGGCCCCCCCCCACCGGTTCAGCTGTTTATTCTGAGCCTTTAACAATTGGGATTCTGACTTAGAGGAACGGGCGCCCCGCTCTGCCCTCTGACCTGCCGTTGCTGTGGCAACCGGAGCCCGGGTAGGCCTTGGCGCTGTGTTAGGATTGCAGATCTGTGTTCACAATCTCCCAGCTCTCCTGCATCACATCGCCTTGGCCTCAGCACAGTGCTCTGGGTCCCCAGTTGGATTGGGGAGACTGGGGAGGGCACGCTGCATTGCTTTGGGGTGTCCGGGTGCTTGCTCTCCCCGGCTCATGAAGGCCTGAGTGGCCACTTCTGGATTGGAGCAGGAGTCCAACAGCAGAAGGGAGGAAGAGCGGCTCCTTCACACCCCCCCTCCAGGAAACCTTCCTCCCTTCCTCATGCGCCTGGCTCCTTGGCTCTGCAGGGTGTAGCCCAGGCTGAGGGCTCAGGGGTGGGGAGGGGTGGGGGGCAGTATCAGGGCTTGGCTCCCAACAACTCCCTCCGTTCTCTTTCGGTGATTTCTCCTCTCCCCCTCCAGTCTGGGTCCCCCACGCCCCAAGCTCCTGGTGCCAGGAGCCCATGCCCCCAAGGTGCCGGCCTCCATGGGAACGGGGGCGCCTGGCCCGGCCTGGCCCCTCCCGACAGCTCTGCAGCAACTGCCCTGTGAAACCTGAGCCAAACGCATCTGGGAGCCTCATGTGCAGACACACATTCCATTTGTGGCCGGTCCCCCCCCCCTCCCTGCTCCTGGCTCCCCCCTTGCTTGCTGTTCCTCCTCCTGCCTCCACCCTCTGCCTCAGCACTGCCTCCGCCCCCTCACACTCCCCCTTCTCTCCTCTGCCTCCCCCCCCCACTGTCACTTTTTGTCTCCCCCCTCGCCCCCCTCCTCTTCACACACTCTCTCTCTCAGTCTGTCTCCCTCTGTGTGTCTGAATGTGTCTTCTCTGACTGTCTCTGTCTCTCTCCAGCTCTTCCCTCCTTCAGGGCCTGCAGTATGTCTTTGTCTCTGTCTCTTAGCCCCACTGTTTCTGTTTTTGTCTCGCCTTGCCTCTGTATCTCTGATCGTCTCTGGGTATGTCTCTGTCTCTCCCTCTATTTCTGTTTGTGTGGGTGTCTCAGTGTAAATCTTTCTGTCTCTGTGTCCTTGTCACTAGGTCTGTCCCCTTCCCTACCTGCTCCCCATGGATCTCCTTCAGAGCCAGGAGCCTCACTTGGCTCTTGCCTCCATCACCACCTCTCCCCCTCCCCCAGCTCTGCCTGGCAGGGACTTGGCCGCCCTCCATTCTCAGGTCCCTGGTTTGGCCACTGCAGCCTCCGGGAGGGGGGGCGGGCTGAGATCAGCTGCCCTGGAGCCTGGAGAGGAGAGGCAGTGGGGAGGGGGAGGGAGTTGCTGAGGCAGAAATCAGGAGGTGGGGGTGGGAGTGGGAGGGCAGCCTTTCTGGAGCGGGCTTGTTGGCATCCCAGCCCATGAAGGAAGGGCATGCCAGGTTGGGGATGGGGGGAGGTAGGAGTTGTCAGCTGGTCACTGTTCCTCTCCCCAAATCCTACCAAGAAAGCAGTGGTTACATCAAATCAGATAATGTGTGTGAAGTACTCAGCATAGTGCCTGGCATATAGTAAGTGCTCAATAAATGCTTGTCCTCAATGTGGTCTCCTGGAAGGAGCACTGGGCTGGGATTCAGAAACCCAGGGTTCTAGTACTAGCTGTTTACTATATGACCTAAGTCAGTACTCCCTCTCTCTTTAAGTCTCATTTTTCTTCTATTAAATGAAAATGTTGAAATTAGATGGTCACTAAGGGCCTTCCCAGCTCTGACATTCCATGTTCTAAGGGCCCTCCCAGTTCTGACTGTGTTCTAAGGGTCCTCCCAAGCTCTAACATTCTGAGTTCTAAGGGCCCTCCCAACTCTGACTTTCTGTGTTATGAGAGCTCTTCCAGCTCTGACAACCCATGTTCTAAGGGCCCTCTCAGCTCTGGCAGTCTGTGTTCTCAGGGTTCTCCCAACTTTGACATTCTGTGTTTTAAGGGACCTCCCAGCTCTGACATTCTATGTTCCCAGGTCCTCTCCAGCTCTGACATCCTGTCTTCTCAGGACCCTCCCAGCTCTGACATTCTCAGTTCTAAGATCCCTCCCAGCTCTGCAAGTCTGAGATTCTGTGTATAGCTCCCACCTGTTGTGGGACCCCACCACCTCCCTCTCTTAAGGTGCCTCCAATTCCTTCTTTGTGGTACCTTGGGAGCAAAGCAGTCCTTGGGCTTTTGGAGGTCATGTAATCTTGATGTGTCCTTGGGATGTCAAGAGACTTGGTGCCTGGGGCCTCTGTTCCTCCCTCCCAGCTGCCAGGGAGGACCTTGAATGGGCTGCTTAGGCAGTGGCCTCCAGAGTGCATGGATCTAAAGCACTAAGCTGAAGGAGATTCTGTAAGGCTAGGAGGCTAGTTGGGTAGGGAGCCGAGTACCCAGAGAGTATTCAGAAACCTTGGATTTAGCTAAATTGGCCTTGCCCCATCCCTTGCAAGCTCAGAGACAAGGGAGGTTGGGACCAGCTCCTGCTGTTGGGAATTGTCCATTGCTGACACCCTCCCCGCCTGGGCTCAGCCTGAGCCTGCCTCCAGTTCATTTAGTACTGTGAGCTGTTTCCATCCTGTGGCGTCCCCCTCCCCCCAATATTAGATTGTAATCTTCTTCAGGGCAGGGATTATTTTTACCTTTCATCTTCCCAGCACTTAGCATGGTCTCTGGTACGCAGGAGGCCCTTTAAAAAAGCACATGTAGGGCAGCTAGATGGTGCAGTGGATAGAACACCAGCCCTGGAGTCAGGAGTACTTGAGTTCAAATTCGGCCTCAGACACTTAACACTTACTAGCTGTGTGACCCTGGGCAAGTCACTTAACCCCAATTGCCTCACTTAAAAAAAAAAAAAGCACATGTTGGGGGCAGCTAGGTGGCGCTGTAGTGGATAAAGCACCAACCCTGGATTCAGGAGGACCTGAGTTCAAATCCAGCCTCAGACACTTGACACTTACTAGCTGTGTGACCCTGGGCAAGTCACCTAACCCTCATTGCCCCGCAAAAGAAGAAGAAGAAAAAGAAGAAAAAGCACATGTTGACTTCACTTGACAGCAGAGACAAGGGTACCACCCCCAACTTCCTTCACCACCACCCTGGTCCTGGGCAAGCTCTGGAGAGCCTTGTTGTTCCCATCTGTACAATAGATCCACAGCTCTTTCCTCATTCCTGACTTCTGCCCAGTTCCAAGGTCCTTTGAGATCCCTGGCTAACAACAGGGCAAAGTGGAGGTTCAGTGAACAGGAGAGCTCCCTGGGAGTCAAAGATGAATACCTGTGCTATCCCGCCCCCCATCCCCCATAGACACCACAGACCCCAGCACTTACACTCCTTCCCCAATCTGACAAGGCTCTGGCTAAGACCAGAAAAGGATTTCTTTGAGTCTGGGGCTGAGGGAAAATGAGGGGAGAACCCTGAGTGAGGAGAATGGCTGGGATTCTGGAAAGTGACATGGGGAGGGGTTTGGGTCTTGGAGAGAAAGTACCACCACCAGGCCTACTCTCCTGCTGGGTAGGGTCCCCTTCTCCCTCCCAGTAGGCCTCTAGGCCTGGGGCTTCTGGGTTGGGAGCCAGGGCCTGGGCCCTCCCCCTTCCTTGAAAGGTGGGGGTAGGGTGGGAGTGGGAATCAATCTCCTTTTCTCATCAAACAGAGGAGCATCCTTGAAGTTTCCATGTCCCCGAGTCCCTTCTGCACCCATCTCTCCTGCTCTCCCCAGAAGAGAGGCAGGCTCATCTCCAGGCCTTCCCCAGCCCTTCAGAGGCAACAGTCTGTCTGGGCCCCCATAGCCAGGTTTGTGGCTCTGGACAGCTGGTCTCTCCCACAGGCCAAGGGAGGGCCTGGCCCGCCCCCGGAGATCCAGAGCTGGGGGGATGGGGAGAACTTGGCTGAACTGGACTCAGTGTCCTGGCCTGGAGGCCCCAGTTCCTCTTCTACACCCCATCTTGTCCCACTCGTGGGGTGGCCTGTCTTTGACTCACCCCACACACCTTCCCTTTTGACCAGTGTTCAGGCATAGTGCTCTGGGCAGCCAGGTTTGGGTAGGGGGAGTTGTCAGGAGATGGCTCGGTGACAGGAGCTGAGGGAGAGGGGGTGTCCTAAGCTACTCCCCAGGCAGGCTGCAGTGCATTCTGGGATGGGGAGCCTGGCGCCCCCCACACACACCCCCATTTCTCTGCGGGCGGGGGAACAAAGCTGGCACTGAGGCCGCAGCTAAAATTAGCCCGTTTCCCTGTGCGGGAACGAGTGCTGAGCATGCCAGCCGGCCGGAGCGCTGCTGCCTCAGCAGGCCATCTGTCACTGGATTTTGTAAGCCCCCCAAAACCCCCCAGCCCCTCCAAATGAGGCATCTCTATGGGGAGTCAGGGCCAGTGGAACCCTAGGAGCAGAGATTGGGAGGCCAACCTCCCCCGCCCCCTCCGTCTCAGAAGGCTCTACCCTGGTCAGAGCTCACTCTATCAGCTTTCCTGGAATTGCCCTGTCTGGCAGCTGCTTCTTATCCTAGCTCTGCCACGTTATAGCTGTGTGGCCTTGGACAAGTCATTTCCCTCCTTTGGACCTCAGTTTCCTTCTCTGTAAAATTCAGGGGTGGGGTGTGTAAAGTCCCTTAGGAGAGGTACCTTGGTACACTGGAAAGAGCGCTCACTGACTTTGCCACTTGCTACCGATGTGACCTTGGGTAAGTCACATAACAATAATAGCTGTCATATATATAATGCTTTATGGGTTGGAAAAAACGCTTTGAACACTATGAAGTAGACACTATTATTATCCCTATTTTACAGATGAGGAGACTGAGGCACAGAGCAGGGACACACAGTTAGCAAGGGTCTGAGGTAGTATTTGATGATACTCTTTTTTTTTTTTGGGGGGCGGGGCAATGAGGATTAAGTGACTTGCCCAGGGTCACACAGCTAGCCAAGTGTCTGAGGCTGAATTTGAACTCAGGTCCTCCTGAATCCAGGGCTGGTGCTGTATCCACTGCACCACCTAGCTGCCTCTGAGATAGTATGTGAACTAAGGTCTTCCTGACTAAGCCTTGAGCTCTGTCCATCCTCTAAACCCCAGCAGCTCCAAGATCAGATACAAATTGTGCTGACGTTCAAAGCCCTTCACAATCCAGCCCCCTTCTACTTTTGTGGTCTTCTTACACCTTGCTCCTTGCTAGGTATTTCTTTGTTCCAGTGTCCTTGGCCTCCTGGACAAGACCCTACATCTCTGGGCTGGCTCTGGGCCTTCTCTCTGGCTGTGACTGGAGCTCCCTTCTTCCTCTGCTCTGATTCCTGACCTCCCTGGCTTCCTTTAAGCCCCCCTAAAATCCCACCTTCTACAGGAAGCCTGCCCCAACCCCTCTTAATTCCAGTGCCTTCCTCCTGTTAATTATTTCCTGTTTGTCCTGTATATAGTTTGCTTTGTATGTAATTGTTTGCATGTTGTCCCTCCCATTAGACAGTAAGCCCCTTGAGGGCAAGGTCTGTTTTGCCTCTTTTTGTCAGTGCCTGACATACAGTAATCACTTAATAACTGTTGATCGATTGACTATCCAGTGTACCTCTCCGTAGCCCTGGGCCTTACCTTCCCTGGACATCAGTTTCCTCCTGTGAGAAAGGAGAGGGGGTGGACAAGATCAAAGGTTCTTGACTTTTTTTGTGTGTCATGGAACCTTTTGACCATCTGGTAAAGCACCTAGCCCTCTTTAAAATAAAAGAAATAAAACCCATAAGATTACAAAGGAAACTAACTCTATGGAAATAGATATTCAAAAAAGTTTGTTTTAAGTTCCTGGATCCCAGGTTAAGAAGCCCTGCCTAGTCACTAAGACCCCTTCCACCTCTAGATTCTGACCCTCCCAGCTCTGACATCCTGTGTTCTAGGTCTCTCCCCCTACCCCCACCCCCCAGCTCTGGCATTCTGTGTGCTAAGAGCCCTCCTAGCTCTGACATTCTTTGTTCTAAGGGCCCTCCCCACTCTGACATCCTTTGTTCTAAGGACCCTCCTAGCTCTGACATCCTGTGTTCTAAGGGCCTTCCCAGCTCTGACATCCTGTGTTCTAGATCTCTCCCCCTACCCCCACCCCCCCAGCTCTGGCATTCTGTGTGCTAAGAGCCCTCCTAGCTCTGACATCCTGTGTTCTAAGGGCCCTCCCAGCTCTGACATCCTGTGTTCTAAGGGTCCTCTCAACTCTGTGTTCTCTGTTCTAAGACCCTTCCAACTCAAGTAGCTTACTCTTGTGTTCTCAGCAGCCTGAGTGCCATTTTCTTACATGAGGAGAGAAGTGGTGTGAACTCCCCCAAAGCACTAATCCTGCTGTGCTTTCTCTACTTCCTGCCCCTCCAAAGGGAAGAGGCAGCCCTTTCTCCCCACCCCTTCTCCTTGCCCTCCAATACCAGGTGAAGAGCATCTCTAGTCACCCCTGCTCTCTTCCCCATGGTGATTTGGGGCTTGTGCCCATGAGTGTCCAGAGCCCTGGGCCTCTTGGCCCACAAAACCAAGGGATATCCCACAGGATCATGGGAGGAGTCTTAGACTGGGACTCTGAGACAGGGTCTCCATTCTCCTTACTCGTTGTCTGACCTGGGGGCCCCATTTTCCCCCTCTATCAAATGACCAGATGGGTCTGTAGCATCAGTTCTGATGAAGCAGAGGGAATTTTGCTAACTTGGGCCTAGAGCCTCTGCCGTCTACCAGTTTTATCATCAGACAGGTCTGGTTGAATTTGGCTTTTATCAGGACAACAGGGATTGTCATGAAGCTTGTACACTGAAGGCATACAGTACAGTCTGGAAACAGAGCTCCAGAATGGTCATGTGTTCTCCAGGGTAATACAGCAAGGCACAGTATAGGCTGGGCCTAGAACCCATTGACTCTTGGCTCCCTGCCTTTCACACCAACCTCTGACCACTGTAGACTCAGCCTTTTCCCCTAAATGACTCATCTGGCTTCCCCCCCCACCCCCGTCCCCGCCTCTCCCTACTTTGGCCTAGCTCTGGGAGTTGAAATTGGGGAGCTGGGGGAGTCTCCTTGGCCCTCCACTTCCTGCCACACAGGCCTGTCCTCAAACTGTGGCCTAGAGCTGTGTGTGTTTGTGTGTTGGTGGGGTGGGGGTGGGGGGTGGGGAAGGGTTGGGCACTGGCTCTAGGGTGCTCGATTGTATCCCATCTGACTCCTCCCCATCCCTACCTCCACCCCCAGGACAGGGACAGACAGACCCAGACCTCCCCCAGGTCCTGTTTATTCTTGCCCCACTGCCAGAATCCTTCCCAACCCTTTCTCCTTTCCTACCACCAGGTCCCCCAGACTCTCCAACTGAATTAAATAATAAATAACAGGACAGAAGAGGAAGGGTAAAAATTACTGCAAGAGAAAGAAGGAGAGGGGGAGAGAGAGAGAGTGTGTGTGTTTGTTTCCAGAGGAAGGTTGCAGCTAGCTAGGTTAGGGGACTGGCTGCCCTGGAGAAATGCAGGGTAGGGAGTGGAAGGGCAAGCACATTATCTACACCAGAGTGGTGTAGATAATGTGGGACCAAAAGAAGAAGGTGGAGAAGCATGTATGGAAGGGAAACTAGGTCTGGGTCTGGCTTTGGCTTTGAAAGGAGAAGGGTGGAGGCTAGATGCCTGCTTCCTAGCCCCAGAAAGCCTGGTTTTCCCAAGATAGAATGATGTAAGCTCTGGCCAGGACACTAATCAACTCCATGGGTAGGAAAAGGCCAAGTTCATCTGCCCTCAGCATCCACGGCTTCTTGCTAGGCCTTTGCCCCTTGGGTGGCCACAGAAGGCTGGCCCTTCTACCTGTCACTGGTGATGTCTGACCACAGACAGATGGACTGGGCCTGGGGTACTGTGCTTGTGTTCTTCCAGGGTCATACTGCTAGGGTTTATGCAACAGGTTGTCTAGGTGCGGTCTATACATTCATGTACCTGGCCTGTGGTGGTGGTGTAAAGGGAGAAGGGGTGTCATTGCCTGTTTTCATAGGCTTGGTGGGGATAAGGGTGTGCTTGTTTGGGTCTGGTATGCCTTGTCTGAGGGAGAAGAAGGTAGTAAGTCCATTTGACTGTTGGAATGAGGGACCTGTCACCTTGTTTCTAAATTTTTTTAAAAAGTATTGATGTGGGGCAGCTAGGTGGCATAGTAGATAAAGCACCGGCCCTGGATTCAGGAGTACCTGAGTTCAAATCCAGCCTCAGACACTTGACACTTACTAGCTGTGTGACCCTGGGCAAGTCACTTAACCCCCATTGCCCCGCAAAAAAAAAAAAATTAAAAAAAAAAAGTATTGATGCTGTCTGTCTTTACATTAGTCATTATTAAAAACAACTTAGTCCCAGGGGCAGCTAGGTGGTGCAGTGGATAAAGTACTGGCCTTGGATTCAGAAGTACCTGAGTTCAAATCCAGCCTCAGACACTTGACACTAGCTGTGTGACCCTGGGCAAGTCACTTAACCCTCATTGCCCTGTTAAAAAAACAAACAACAACAACAACAAAAAACCTTAGTCCCTTCCTCCAGATTAAAACCTCTCTTTGATCAAAGGGACAGTGACTGCACAGAACAATGTATGCAACATTCTGCCTCACTAGCCCCCCACTTCTTTGCCTCAAGGAAGGGTGTTTCCTGATTTGTGCCTGAGAACCTCTCGCCTAGTTCTTAGTGGGGGGAGGGGGGGCTGGTGATGCAACCAATAATCTCCTTGGCTTTATTGTGATGAACTATATGACAGGTTGTATTCATATTCTTGCCTCATGCTTTGGGGATGGGGACAGGAAAAGGCGGGAGAGAGGGCAGTTGTGTACCTTTTCCTGCTTTTTGTGGGGAGCAGGGAGAGGCGGGCTTGTGTCATTGTTATATTTTTGGGTGAGGGGATTGAGTCTCTGCCTTGCTATAGACTTAAGACTCCCAAGTGTATGTGGTGTGTGTGTGTGTGTGTGTGTGTGTGTGTGTGTGTGTGTGTGTGTGTCTGTGCCTGCACACACCTGTCCAGCACTTTTGCTGGTGATGGATGGAGTATGACTGGGGATTTTGTGTGATTCTCAGGTGTCATCCTGACAGGTCCTTGGCCTGGAGGGAGCACACCATGCCCTACACCATAAGCTGGGTGCCCCTCTTTCTCTGAAATACTGGGTGAGAGGAAGCTAATGTAGGAGGACCAGTGTGTGTGTGTGTGTGAATGGGTAGGATCTCCCTGCCCCTTCCCCTCTCTGGACCACAGAGCCCCAAAGGGCAAAGCTTTGGAAAGAGTGGCCAAGACTCGAGCCACAGAGAGGGAAGTTGGGGAGAAGGAATGGGGGTGTAAGAAGGAGAAGGGAAGGACAGGGAAGGGAAGGAAAGGGATTCCCAGCTGGGGGGGGGTAAGGGTAGTGGACACCCACGACAGGTTAGTATGGGTTGGTAGCTATGGTGTGGGTAGGGTGCTCAAGCAGGAGGAGGGGGTGGGCATTGGGCAGAGAGATCCCTGTAGGATGTGGGGGTGGGGGGCCCTATAGAACCTAAAGGGACTCAGGATTTAGGGGTCTCAGGATAGGGACTCTGCAGGGCTGGTGATTCATAATGGGGGAGGGGTCACTCCAGGGTGTTGGCAGCCCCGGATGGGGGGAAGAGGACTGAATGCTCAGGATGGGGGTGGGGGGGCTCTCTGCCAGGCCCTGAGAGGAGACATTGTCCTTGCAGGGCAGGGAAGGGAAGCCTATGTTCTCTGCTTCTTTGCCCCCGAAACTGTTAAACTAATTAAGCCGGTAAAGCAGCAGGATTAATCGGGGCGAGCAGGCCAGGGGCTCAGGTAGTCGATTAGTTCACCGTTGAGGATATTGGATTTCTGAACCGCAAGTCAGCAGTATTCGGGCCTGTTATCTTTCCAAGGCTTGAGGGGTCAGGAGGTGGGAGGCACTAGGGCTGAGATGTCCCCCCTCCACTCCTCAGGATTGTGCTTCTCATCCCCCCCACCCCACCCTCTTGCTCCCTTGGCCGCTACCCACAGCCTGACTCCGACTCCATGGCTGTCTCAGCTCAGCACATCTCCCTCCTCTCTCCCCCTCCCTGTTTTTCTCCTTCACTCAGTATCACTCTCTCCGCCCCCCCATCTTTCATCCTTCCCTCTCCCCTGCTCTCCTCCTGGTCTCTTCCAGTCTTTCATCTGTCCCTGTCTCTCTTTCTGTGAGTCTGTCTTTCCAACTCTCTCTTTTTTTCTGCCTTTGTCCTTTTCTGTATCCAGCTATCTCTCTGGGTCTCTGGGTCTCTGCTTGTTTCTCAGTGTATTTTTTGTGCGCCCTCTCTCTCTCTCTGTCTGTCTTTGTCTCTTTCATCTGTCTCTCTCCATGTTTCTGCTTCTGAGTTTGTCTCTGCCTCTGTGTGTGTGTGTGTGTGTGTGTGTGTGTGTGTGTGTGTGTGTGTGTGCTCGCGCGCGTGTGTGCACCTCCTGGTCTGTCTCTGAGAAGTCCCCACTCTCTCGTGACTCTGCATTCATGTCTCTATGTCTATACCTTTGTGTGTCTCCCTAACCCTGTGTGTCTCTGTTTCTGTCTGATGTGTCTCTGTCTCTGTCTTTCTCTTGTGTGGTCTGGGCTGATGTCTGTAAGCAGAAAAAAATCTCTGGACCAACACCCCCCGAGCAAGGAGGCCAGAGCCCTGGCTAATGGAAAACATGTGATGAAGCCTCAGGCTGAGCATGCTGGGGAAAGTGAACCACGGCTCCCCCCCTCCAACAGTAACCCCCTGGCCCCCACCGCCTCACTACCCCCCTCTGCAGTCCCTGAGGTTGGACTTATCTTCCTCTCAAAGAAATCCCACCCCCGCCCCCAGCCCTCCTCTTTCACACAGTGGGGGAGATCCATTAGTAGGGGGGGGGCAGATTGGGCCATCCAGCAGGATGGTCTTGCCAGACTGCACAGATGAAAGTCCTTAGCGATCCTTGGGGGACAGGTGCTGAGTGGGAGGGAGAGGGAAGGAGGGGTCAGGAACAGGCTGAGGGGACTGAGAACAGTAAGGAAGGAGTGGGGGGGACCTCCCCCCACCCCAGCACCCAGCCCTGTTTGCTGCCCAGCCTTGGGTCAGCAGGTGGAGGGATGATGGGGAGCATCTTCTGCCCCCCCCATTTCTAGGCCTGTTTCTTGGTCCTCCCTTGGAGTCTGGGGAGGGAGAGGGAGCAAGGAGTGCAGAAGCAGAGCTGCAGGGGTGGGGGGAGCCTAGAGGGACCTGAAGTCTGGGCGCCTCCTCTTCCAGACCTCAGGCCCACCCAGGCTTTCCACAGCCCTGCTTCTGCCCCCACAGCCCTTTGGGGGGAATGAGCAGTGGTGGTGGGAGGGGGGAGGCAGCAGGCACGGGAGGGGGTCCCTCATTCTCCAGCAGCGCCAGGGGCCAGAGGATGCAGGGCTGCATTTCTGTGCTGGAGACCAAAGTGGGGGAGGGGAGGGAGGGAGGGAGGGGGAGGGAGGAAGTGGCAGGTTGGAATTCTCCTTCTCTGCCTGGTGGATAAATTGTCACTAATCCAGGCTTGGGAAGTCGCTAGATCCTACAGAGCACAGAGAGCTAGAGAGGGAGGGACACACAGCCACTCTCCCACAGACACACCAACACAAAGACCCGCAACACACACAGTGACAAGCGCAGAACACACAACACAACACAACACACACACACACACACACACACACACACACACACCAGTGATAGGCAGGCTGTCTGACACACAAAGGCAGGCACAATGATAGACCCACAATGACACACCCTGACACGAAGATACTAACTTGGGGACACGTGATAACACACACAAGGGTCGTAGCTGCCCAGCATGAAGCAACACATGGATGGATGCTGACACCAGGGTGCACATGCTCTCACACTTCACTCCACACACAACATGGCCCTGGAGATAACAGCAGGGGAGAGAGAGCCCAGGGTAGGAAGAGATCAGGGCTGCTGCCCACGGGCACCCATACCCACAGGAGATAGAGCCGGGCCTGGTCGGCCTAGCTCAGAAAGAACAACGGAGCAACAAATTATCCCCCCCTACCTCCTCCCCCCCATACCCCACTCAGCCAAACACAAGCAGGCACGCACACACACTCATATCCAGAGAGACAGGGATGAGCAAGAGAACAGACATGGGGACGAGGCGCCAGGCTCCCACAGAGTGAGACACGAAGAGACAGATAAGAGAGTGGGAGTGCAACCCGTCCGTGCTCGCGCACACTTGCCCAGCCCCTCTCCTCTGCATCCACATGCAGACCCACACAGACATGCCGGTCTGGAGGAGCAGTGCCCAATTGGGGGGAGGGGACCCTCTCCCCAGCCCTGTTCTTCAGGGCCTAGATGACCCTGGGCAAGTCACCTTCTGCCTCTGGTGCTACATAAATGAAGGTGCTAGATTGCGTGTCATCCTCTCAATCCCATGATTCTGTGACATGGCAGATAGCCCTGCTAGGACAGGCCTCAGGGAGGGGACCAAGGGGTGTGGTCCAGGAAGAGACTCTGTCCCTGGGGAAGCAGGCAGCTGAGTGCCCCCTCCCAACCTGGCACAGTGGGCCGCAGGCCAGGTATACCATTGGAGCCCCCCACACAGGCAGATGCCCAGAGAGGACATGGGGCTGATCCCCTGCTTCCTCTGTACCCCTCCCCCCTTTCCTCTAACCAAGTTTATTAAAAACAAAACAAAAATCAAATAAACAAACAAAAAACCCAACAGTGAGACACTTAAGACTGTCACAGATGGGGAGGTGTGAATGCCTGTGCTGTTTTCTCTGTCCACTAAATGACATACACTCACACCTGCACATACCTAGATCCATGCTCGTGTACATGTGTGTACCGCACATGTGTTTACACACACGCAGTTGCTCACCCCAAGACAGACAGACATCTTCTGTCACCCTGTCAGAGCTCTCTCTGCCTGTGGTGTCCCAAGAGTGACTCCTTCCCAAATGTTTCTGCTTACCTCATCTCTCCTTCCCTCCCATTCCTTTACCCTGTTAC
This sequence comes from Dromiciops gliroides, assembly GCF_019393635.1. Classification (NCBI taxonomy): domain Eukaryota; kingdom Metazoa; phylum Chordata; class Mammalia; order Microbiotheria; family Microbiotheriidae; genus Dromiciops; species Dromiciops gliroides. The sequence continues at coordinate 604,880,980 of NC_057863.1, forward strand.
TATCTCCTCCCTTTCTGCCATCCCTGCCTCCCGCCCCCAGCCCCTGGCCCCTGGGGAAGCAGGCAGCTGAGTTCCCCGGCCCAGCCTCACACAGCTCACACAGCGGGCCCCAGGCCAGGTATACCATTGGCATAAACAACCTTCCCCACCCCCCCTGCCCCCGCCCTATTCTCATCCCTCTCCTGTAGAGAATGACCTGCACCCCTTCCAATCCCCTGTATCTCAGTTTGCTCCTGTCCCTCTCCCACAGGCTGTTCCCTCTGTGTTCATGACTGGGGGGGAACCTGTGTTTGATTTTACAGATGGGAGTTTGCCTAACCACCAACCCAGTGGCCTGGAGACTAGCAACTGGAGTCCATTACAAGGCACCTAAGGGGCCCCGGGCCGGGGGCGACACACGGCCGGCGTTGGAGACCACCCCGGGGACAGTGTTGGTGACAGGGGCTTCCCGCTGAGCCAGGACTGCCCCAGCAGCCTGCTCAGGTAATGCCAAATAGAAAACTCGGTGCCAACCTTTTGTCTGACCTCCCAATCCTGTCTCCCTCCTACCTGGGCTCCTAACTGAATTCCATTCCTCTCCCTCCCTCCTCCCCGCCATCCTGCTTGGTTACCCCTGCCCAGTCTCTTCCTGCCTTTCCATCCTTTCTTCTCTGTGCCTCAATTGTTAGGTATTATCTCCTTCCTTCTTCTCCCAGTCTCAGAGGTTGTGGCCACAGGCTAAAGGGGAGCTGGGACTCAGACAAGCTTGTTTCCCAGTCCCAGACTGAAAACAGTGACTTCAAGTGGCTTTAACATTTCCTGGGGAGTCTTGGGGGTGGGGGGAAGTGATTGATATTTTGAGAGGTTTGGGGTTTTCTAGGTCAGCATAAGGGTACAGTTAAGACCCCTGTGGGGAGAGGGAGACAGAAGAGGGAAATATTTGGGGTTTAGTTGCAGCCAGAGGCATTAGCCCAGTTTTTGGTCTATGTGGAGAAATCTTTTTTCTAGCTCTATAAAGTAATTTTTAGGTGGTCTGATTGGTATGGCACTGAATAAGTAAATTGATTTAGGTAGAATTGTCATTTTTATTACATTAGCTCTATGTGGAAAAATCTTTCAAGATGTCTGTCTGTCCATCTGTCGGTCCAGCAAAACCTGCCACCTCCTGTCCCAGTGGAAGGTCAAGGGACAGAGCATCAGCAGGAAAGGGAAGTGGGAGACAAAGAGCATTGGCAGGTGGCTAGCATTGGGAAGCACTGATACTAAGGGGAAGCAGCCTCCCTGCCACACCTCTGACCTCTCAGTCTCAGAGGCCAGGCCTTGTAGCCTAGCTGTCCACCCACCCCAGCTCAGAAGCACCAGGGGACCCACTGTGCCTACACCTGAGGGCAGGGCTAGGATCTGGAGGGGGCATCAGGAGGTGAGCTTCTAATACTGGAAGTAGGTGCTAGCCCAGGGCTGTGGGGTCCTAGGCCTGGGAGTATCCCTGCAACCTTTGCCTTCATGTTAAGTGTTATTTGGAAGATGAAAGCGTTGCAGTTCCCCCAAAGCCACCCTTGAGGTCCTACTGTGCCTTGGCCAGAGTGTTCCTGGGAGCTGGAGGCTTAGGCCTCCTATTGTAGTAAGAAGGAAAGTATGTGTGTGTGTGTGTCTGTCTGTCTGTCTGTCTGTCTGTATGGTATATGATATGTCCATAGAGTTGTATGTGCAGGAACAAGTGGGCAAACACACATCTGCTAGTATGCCCACAGCTATGGGTATGAATGTATGGTGCAAAAAGAGTAACCTTGTACATAGAAGTCTATAGGGCTTTGGGGACAGGTATGTGAGTTGAGGAGTGTGTACAGGGGTTGTGTGTGCAGAGAGCTCTGTGTGTGTGTGTGTGCGTGCGCGCGCACGCGCTCACGCTAAGCTGGGGCGTCTGCACCAGCTCACAGCACAGCAGTGCCCAGCCTTGTGGCCAAATAGTTGAAGTCACTTCCTGATGCATGCAGCTTGCCATGTGAGCTGCCTGCCCGCCCTTTGAGCTGGGACTGAGGGGCTAGGGGCTGGGGAGGCCAGGGGCCAGGGGAGGGAGAACAGAGACAGGGATATGTGTGAGCAAGCCAGGTGGGGGGCTCCTGACCTACTCCACACTGTGAGGAAGAAGGCTGGCAAAAACGGGATGGGGGGGGTGGGCGGAGGGAAGAGCAAGAGAAGGGGCATAGGAAACCAGGATGAGGGCAGAACCGGTTATGGGGGCTGGGATCAGTCCCAGTTTTGTCCTAAGGAAGGTTATAGGGCAAAGGAGGAAAAGGGGAGTAAGGGGATGGATGAGAAGATGGGAGGGAGGGCCAAAAGCAGGAGGGACTGGGGGCGAGGAATGGGATACTGGGAAGTTTTTGGTCATTCCGAATCCTCTGGTGGAGGGGGAGGAGCCCAGACCAGGATGACCCCCGTGGAAAGCAGATGCCCGCCTCCAGGGAGACCTGGAGCCTGCCCAGTAGGCTGGGAGCACAGCACACCTGGCCCCTCCCGGCACCAGTGGGGCCCTTCTGTGGGACAGAGACTTGGCAGTGGGCCTGGGCCCCATCAGCAGGAGGAGGAAGGGAGGGAGGATTTGAGGGGGGGGCCCTTGGCTGGGAGCCTGAGAGGGTCCCTGTGCCCAGAATCACAGGAGGGGGCCACCCCTTCTCCCTGTTGTGTGAGAGGAGGGGAAGGGAGCCAGCCCTGAGAAAGTAAGACCCCCCTCCCCCAGGAGTGGATGGAAGGGGGCAGGGACAGGCATGGCCCAGCCTGCCAGGTGCCCCCCCCCCCAAACTCACACACACTGAGCAGGAAGGTGATGGAAGGGGGGGGCTGAGCCAAGAAAGGAAACACAAGAGGAGCTCTGTGTGGCTGGGGGTTTGGGGGCCACAAAGTGGGAGGGGGGTGGCCCTGGCGGCTCCCACTGGGTGACTGAGCCAAGCCCTCAGAGGGGCATCTGCAGCTCAGCGGGGACACCTAGTGGTGAGTGACAGATACACATCCGGATGGGTGGCCCCAGGGGGCTAGGGGCTAGAGGGACAGGGTGGGGGGAGTAGGTTGAGCAGGATTGAGGGGGGGATTGGGGAGAGCTGAGCCCAGGGGAGCTGGTGAGGCTCTGAAGGAAGATAGGGAACTAGGGAATCGGGTAGGAGGGGCTTGGACAGAGTCATGAGGCAGGAAGCCCATTAGACTGGGAAGGGTGAAGGGTGGGGCTGAGAGCCTGGTTTCAGGGGGATCTGGAGCCTGGGAGAGGAGGGTGGAGGCCATGAAGGAGGAGCCAGGGAGGCTGGTGTGGCCACAGCTGGCTTTAAGGATGTGGGTGAGGATTCCTCCGGGCACCTCAGAGAGCAGGTTGCAAATTATTAGAGCCAGAGGTAGATACAGCTCTGGACCTCACCTCGGGAAAGTCCTGAGTTCATATCTGGCTTCAGACACTCACTAGCTGGGTGAGCCCTGCAGGAATCATTTAGCCTCTGTTTGCCTCGGTTTCCACATCTGTAAAATGGGCCCCTCCCAGGTCATCTTTAGAAAGTGCTTAGCAAACCTTAAAATGCCTGGTAAATGTCAGCTGCCATCGTTCAGCCCCCTCGGGGAAAGGCAGAAGAAGAAACCTTAAGACAGACACACTGACCCAGACTGACATCACCGTTTGACCAGACACAATTAGCTGTTTTACATAGTTCAAGACCCAAGTGGGGAGAGAGGTTGAAAGTGGGCCCGCCCAGAGGAAGCCGGCAGCTCACCTCGGACAAACCTTGGCTTGACTTCCTGGAGGAGGAAGGTTTTCCGAAGCCACTCCAGTGAGGAGGAAGGGGCAGCTTGGAGTCCTTCTGGCCCATTTCCCTTCTCCAGGCCTCTGTTTTCTGGTCTGTAAATGGATCAGCAAAAGTCCTCCCTTACATGTTAGTGGGATGGGGGTGAGGGGGGGGGGAGGCTCCACTGTGAATTAGAGAGAAGAAACGGAGAGGTTTTCTTCTCTATCCCCCCCTTCCCTCCCCTCGGCTCATTGTTCCAAATGCACTAGGCTTGGGGGGGAAGGGATGGAGGACTGAGGGCCAGGAGCAGGGATTTGGGGTCTGTGTCAGGGCCAAGCACTGGGCTGGGAGCCGGGAGTGGGGCTGGGATAAGAGGCAGAGCAAGCAGGAGGCTCCTCTCCCCATGCTTGGAATTCCCTCCAACTGAGCACATCCAGAGCCTGAGCCAAGTGCCACCCTCCAACCCCCCCCCCCAGCCATTCTCCCACCGGCCAGTTCTCATCCTGGCCTCCTTCACCTCCTTCCTCTCCATTATCTAGGTCCGGGCCTTTTGTTAGCTAGAGATGGGGCTCGAGAGAGGGATGACATCTCTCTAAGTCAGGGCAGGAAAGCTCCTTGATTCTCGGCTTTGGCAGCAGGCTCCAGAGGAGTGGAGATTGTGGTGGGGAGGGCAAGGGAGGGAGGCCTGAGACCGAAACAAAGGGAAGTGTTTGTATTCTGGTGGGCTTTCATTATCCGTGTCCCCTGTCCCCCTCCGTCCCTCATTAGCCCCACTAGGTGAGTCTACTGCCTGTGATAAGTACCTGCTTCCCCTGGGGTGGGGTTGGGGGGGGTGGGATGAATGAAAGGTTCTTTGAGATCCCCGGATGCTGAGGGCTTCTGCTCTGCTAGGTGCTGTCCAACCCTTCTGGCCTGGGGCCCTTGCCGGGAGCTTCCCCTCTGAGGTGGTGAGACACACAGCTCACACACAGAGAAGCCATCCCTCTTCAGTCTCTTCACTCCAGGGCATAATTGCTCTTTCAGGTCAGTTGGATATCTGGGGGGAGGGGGAAGATGGAAAACACGTAGCATTAAGGGAGGTGGGGACTGGAGGAGCCTCAGCTTAGGTGGGGGTGGGGGCGTCACCGCTAACTCAGCCTGGCTTTCTTCCTTTCTCTCCAACAGAAAATTCCATTGTCAGAGCCCCAGCAGCACCGAGGGTGAGTCTTTTGGGGTTTTTTTCCCTCCAGGGACACAACCCAGACCTGGGCAAGGGGAGGGGGCAGGGAGTGGGTCCTAGGCCCAGGACGTCCTGGCCACACTTGGGAGCTCCTAAGCCCTGGGGTTGGGGGCTTTGGGACTCCAAGCATGTAGGATCTTCTTCGAGGCCCCTGTTCAGTTGAAGGCCCATCCAAGTTCTCCTGGCTCCTGGGGAGGTACCTGGGGGAAGGATTGGGGGGAAGGGGGGAGTGCTGTGAACTCCAACTTCTCTACTCTTCCTCCAGGGTCTTAGGGTGATCTGGAGGAGCCAGAGTCTGGGCTGGGGAGGATAAAATACCAGCTGCATAGGAGAAAGAGAGAGAGAGAGAGAGAGAGTAGTTACCTGACCTGGAGTCTGGAAAACCTGGGTTCGAATCCCACCTCAGACATTGACTAGCTCTGCCCCCCTGGCTGAGTCTCCAAACTTCTGAACTCAGTCTCCTCATCTTTTAAATGGGGGATTTGGGTCTGGTGACCTCTCAGGCTCCTTCCAGTTTTAAGCCTAGGATCTTAGGAGTGCCTGGGTTGGGTATATGAAGATGAGGGGGCGGAGGGGACACCTAGGTCTAGGGCCCTGAAGAAGGGGGCAAAGGCTCAGGGACTGGAGTTAAGGGCTAGGTGTATAGGGTGGGGTTAAGGTTGGCACTGTGGAAATGCCTAGGATGGCATGGGTCAAGGCTCTGAGGAGGCACGGGGCACCTCCTTTCCCCATCATTCCCTTTCCCTCATTGGGTCTCTCGCAGGTCTGTGTCCCGGCTTTCCTGACCCCCATGTCCGTCCCGGCCCCGCCCGGTGGCCCTCGGAGGACAAGTTCAGGATGCGTGTGAAGCCCCAGGGCCTGGTGGTGACCTCCAGTGCCGTGTGCAGCTCGCCCGACTACCTCCGGGAGCCCAAGTACTACCCCGGCGGCTCCCCCAGCCCCCGGCCCCTGCTCCCTGCTCGTTCCCCTACCTGCCCACCCACCAAGGCCTTCCCCCGAACCTTCCCCGAGGATCCCCGTCCACCACCCCGAGGGGACCCCAGCGCTCGGCACCCACCGCTCCTCTCCAAGGGGGACGACCTGCTGCCCCCCCCGCCCCCCGGTGCCCCCCCGGCCTTTCCCTCACGCCCGCTGCCCTGTGCCCGGCGGGGGGGGCTCCAAGCGCCGCTGGGGCAACGGGCGGGTGAATCTGCACCCAGTGGTGCAGCTGATCGACATCATGAAGGACCTGACACGGCTGTCCCAGGACCTGCAGCACAGTGGGGTCCACCTGGACTGTGGGGGCCTGCGGCTGAGCCGGCCCCCAGCCCCACCCCCTGGAGATCTCCAATATAGTTTCTTCTCCTCACCCAGCCTGGCCAACAGCATCCGAAGTCCCGAGGAGCGGAACACCACCCATGGCAAGGCTGAGAGACCTGGGCGAGCCCTCTATGAGGCAGAGCCTGAGCAGAGGGGCAGCCCTGAGCCAGGCCAGGGCACGAGCCCCGGAGCCGCCACTGGCCTCCCCCAAGAACCGGAGCCCGACGCTCCCGACTACTCTGAGCTGGCAGACGCAGACATCCTCAGCGAGCTGGCCTCCCTCGCCTGCCCTGAGGCTCAGCTGCTGGAAGCCCAGGCCCTGGAGCCCCCATCCCCTGAGCCTGAGCCTCAGCTCCTGGACCAGCAGCCCCGCTTCCTGGACCCCCAGGTGCTGGAGCCTCTCGGGGAAGCACTGGAGTTGCCACCACTCCAACCGCTGGCTGACCCGCTGGGGCTACCAGGCCTAGCCCTGCAGGCCCTGGAGACATTGCCGGACGCCCTCGAGTCCCAGCTGCTTGACCCTCAGAGCCTGGACCCTCTGCCTAAGCTGCTCGAGGCCCCAAGCCACCACCTAGAGTCACAGCCACCGATGGCCAGCTGTCCCCTGCCCGAGCCCCTGAGGCTGGACCTGTGCCCTCCCCGAGGGCCGCTGGGGACGGAGGCCCACCCCAAGTACGCCCTGCGGCGGACTGAGAAGCCAAAGATTTTGTGCCGCCGCCGCAAGGCGGGCCGGGGCAGGAAGGCAGATGCCTGTCCTGAAGGGCGCCTGCTGCCCTTGCCCATGCCCGTGGGCCTGGCGGCTGCCTTGGCAGAACCTGTGCCACCCCCACCAGCTGTTGTCCCAGTCCCTACCCCAGAGCCGGATACTGGGGCCCCGCGACCCCTTGTGCCCTCCCGGAAGGGCAAGTGCCGGGGAGTGCGGCGGATGGTGGTGAAGATGGCCAAAATCCCCGTGTCCCTCGGGCGGCGGAATAAGACCACATACAAAGTGTCCTCCCTGAGTAGCAGCCTGAACGTGGAGGGCAAGGAGCTGGGTGTTCGGGTATCGGCCGAGCCCACCCCACTCCTGAAGATGAAGAACAATGGACGCAATGTGGTCGTGGTGTTCCCACCCGGCGAGATGCCCATCATTTTGAAGCGCAAGAGGGGCCGTCCCCCCAAGAACCTCCTGCTGGGCCCAGGGAAGCCCAAGGAGCCCACCCCTGAGGTAAAGAAGCGGCGACGGCGGAAGCAGAAACTGGCCTCGCCCCAGCCTTCCTATGCGGCAGATGCCAATGACAGCAAGGCGGACTACTCAGACGTGCTGGCCAAGCTGGCCTTCCTGAACCGGCAGAGCCAGTGTGCGGGCCGCTGCTCCCCACCCCGCTGCTGGACCCCCAGCGAGCCCGAATCGGTGCACCAGGCTCCCGACACCCAGAGCATCTCCCACTTTTTACACCGGGTGCAGGGCTTCCGCAGGCGGGGTGGAAAGACAGGGGGCTTTGGCGGGCGGGGTGGCGGCCATGCCGCCAAAGCTGCCCGTTGCTCCTTCAGTGACTTCTTCGAGGGCATTGGGAAGAAAAAGAAGGTGGTGGCAGCCCCGGGGGTAGGGGGTATGGGCCATGCCGAGCTAGGCCACCCCCGCAAGAGGGGCCGGGTGGAAGTGGATGCGGGAGGGAAGCCCAAAAGGAAAAGGCGAGCACGCAAGAATGGGACACTGTTCCCAGAACAGACCCCTGGGGGCCAGAACTTTGGGGACGGGGGTGCTGAATGGACTGGGGAGAAGGGCAACACCTGGGCTCCCCACCATGGACACCCTGGGAGCCAGGCTGGGCGAAACTGTAGCTACCAGGGGGCTGAGGCCCGGGCTTTCGCCTCATCCGGCCTGGAGAGTGGGGCCTCTGGCCGGGGTGGGTACTACGGGACGGGGACTCCGTCGGCCCAGGCGGAGCTCAGCCAGGAACGCCACAGCCTCTTCACTGGCTATTTCCGTTCTCTGCTGGACTCTGATGACTCCTCAGATCTGCTGGACTTTGCCCTTTCGGCTTCTCGGCCTGAGTCCCGCAAGGCATCGGGCACCTATACGGGGCCCCCCGCCAGCGCCCTGCCTGCTCAGGGCAGAGGCCTGGCTGCCTTCCCTAGCCGGGGGGCCAAGGCCAACCCTGCAGTTGGTGGGGGTGGGACCGGGACAGAACCATCCTTCCAGCCTGTCCTGCCTGCCCGCCAGGCTTTCCCTCCAGGGAGGGCAACGGGCTACGGGGTGACCCCGGCTGCATCAGACTGTCGGGCCACAGAGGCCTTTCCAAAGTTGGCGCCGCCCTCGGCTGTGGCCCGCTCACCCACCACCCACCCACCAGCGGGTACCTACCCCCAGTATAGCGGTTATGGGGCGGGCCAGGGTGTGTTCCCACCAGGGAAGCCCTTTTCGGGGCAAGACTGCGCCAACAGCAAGGACTGCAGCTTTGCCTATGGCAGTGGCAGCAGCCTGCCAGCCTCACCCAGCAGCGCCCACAGCGCTGGCTATGCCCAGCCCACGGCAGGTCCCTGCCTGCCCTTGGGCAAAGCCTCCTTCTTTAACACCTCCGAGGCAGCTCCATTCTCTGGCTCGGCCCCCACGCCACTCCGCTGTGACAGCCGTGCCAGCACCGTCTCACCTGGGGGGTACATGGTGCCCAAGAGTACCACCACCCCTGCCGCCTCCTCCTTCCAGCCCTCACCCGAGAATTGTCGGCAGTTCGCGGGAGGGTCGCAGTGGCCTTTCCGGCAGGGCTATGGAGGCCTGGATTGGACCTCAGAGGCCTTCAGCCAGCTCTATAATCCCGGCTTCGACTGTCACATCAACGAACCCAATGTGATCCTGGACATCTCCAACTATACCCCCCAGAAGGCCAAGCAGCAGACCGCCGTATCCGAGACCTTCTCCGAGTCATCCTCCGACAGCACCCAGTTCAACCAGCCTACGGGGGGCTACCGCCGGGCCAACAGCGAGGCCTCCTCCAGCGAGGGCCAGTCCAGCCTGTCAAGCCTGGAGAAGCTGATGATGGACTGGAACGAGGCATCGTCCGCCCCTGGCTACAACTGGAACCAGACCGTCCTTTTCCAGAGTAGCTCCAAGCCCGGAAGGGGTCGGCGGAAGAAGGTGGACCTGTTTGAGGCCTCCCACTTGGGATTCTCCTCTTCATCCTCTTCGTCCCCGGCCACAGCCTCCTCGGCCTACCCTTCCAAGAGGAGCACAGGGCCCCGGCAGCCCCGGGGCGCCCGGGGGGGTGGGGCCTGCTCGGGGAAGAAGGAGCGGGGTGGTGGGGCAAAGGCCAAGTTCATCCCCAAGCCGCAGCCAGTCAACCCCCTGTTCCAGGACAGCCCAGACCTGGGCTTGGACTACTACAGCGGGGACAGCAGCATGTCCCCTTTGCCCTCACAGTCTCGAGCCTTTGGGGTGGGAGAGAGGGATCAGTGTGACTACATTGGGCCCTACTCTATGAACCCATCCACCCCGTCGGACGGCACCTTCGGGCAGGGGTTCCACTGCGACTCGCCCAGCCTGGGCCCTCCCCCGGACTTGGATAGCAAACATTTCCCCGGCCTCGCCCACCCCCTGGGGACGCCGGGCCCACAGACAGTGTTTGATTCGGGCCTCCAGAAAGCCTATTCCCCTAACTGTTCGCCGACACTGGCCTTCAAAGAGGACCTGCGGCCAGCCAAGCTGCCCTCCTGTGAGCCGCTTAAGCACGGCCTCCAAGGCTCGGGCCTCGGCCATGCTCCCCACCTGAGCTGCCGGGACCTGCCCCTGGGCCAGACCCACTACGACTCACCCAGCTGCAAAGGTGCCAGCTACTGGTACCCACCAGGCTCGGCTGCGCGCAGCCCACCCTATGAGGGCAAGGCTGGGTCAGGACTGCTGGCTGACTTCCTGGGCAGGACGGAGGCCTCGTGCCTCAATGCCCCACACCTCACCAGCCCCCCCGCCACTCCCAAGGGGGACAAGGAACCGCTGGAGATGGTGCGGCCCCCTGGGCCCCCTCGAGGTGGCTATGGCTGCCCGCTCCTAAGTGACTTGACCCTGTCACCTGTGCCGAGGGACTCCATGCTGCAGTTGCAGGACACATACAGGTACCCCGGCTTTGTGCCGCAGGGCCACCCTGGCCTGGGGGGCGGCCCGAAGAGCAGCTTCCTGGGGCCTATGGGGGAGCCCCACCCCGAGGACACTTTCACCGTCACCTCCCTGTAGTGCCAACTGAAGTGCCAACTGGACAATGAGGTTTTCTAACAGGGTGAGTTGGGGGTGGGGTGGGGCAAAGGGGAGGGGAGAGGGCGGAAACTGGAAGAAGGGAGGGCATTTAGAGGAGGGGGGTCCTCTGAAGGCCTTCACCCCCACCCCCCAGGAGGAGCCCAGGCTCAGTTCACCTCTCCTTGTTGGGAGTTAAACAGCAGTGCCTTGAGTCTCTGCACAATGGGATGGGGATGAGGAGGTGAGGGGGCCCAGGGCCTTGCTGGAGGACAGGAGTTAGGCGACATCATTATCCCACTAAGACTGGGAGCCAGGCTGCCAGGGCTTGGGGTCCAGTCTAGGATTGTCCCCCACAGGGAGCCCCAGCCCCTGAAGAGTACCTCAGGGTCTTCACTTAGGTGATAAGGCCCCATCTGAAGTAAAGGTCATTCTGAGTGTGAGGCTAAGATAGTGTGACAGGGAGCTAAATGGGAGGGGGTTGGGGTGTCCCAGGGTCTTTTCTGTGACAGGGAGTGTTTCCCCTCAGATCTTTGGGCTCCATGAGGAAGATGAGCTAAGTATTAGATTTCATGCTAAATGCTGTAGCTAAAATGTAAAGCTAAATGCTCTACCTGAGAGAGGAGAGACATAGGATAAGTACTAGTGGTCAGGACTTAGTGGTAGGGGGACATAGGGGAAGATCTAGGGATGAGGAGCCAGTGCTAAGGACCTAGGCTAAGTGCTATAGATGGGCCGGGAGGAGGACTACGTGCCTAAAGGACAAGAACCCCAAATGCAGTAATCTCCTAGGCCTGCCCTGGAGGTGGCTGTCACCTTCTTTGTGTCCCTCCCACCCTCCAGACAACTGTCCCAGGCTGATGACATCATGGGCAGAGGTGGCCCAGCTTTGGAAGGCCCAGGCTGAAGAGAGCTGGGTGAGGCAGGTTTTCAGGCCATGAGTAGCCAGACCCCTCAGCCCAAGGTCACACAGCAGAGGCTGAACAGTGAGAGCCACGGCCCAGTGTCTCTCAGTGTTCCTGAAGGCTTTGCAAGTCCTCTATTTAACTGATAGCATAATCTGAAGTTTGCCCGGGGTGGGGTGAGGGGGAGGGTATCATGGTCTCCCTGTCTTTCCCCTGCCTTTTATTCTGGGTTTGCGGTTGCTTGGAGGGTTTTGGGGGGTTTTTTTAAAAGTAAAATTAGCCCAAAAGGGAACAAAAACCATTTTATAAAATAAAACACAAAATCCAGCTTGGACATAATGATACCATCCTAGAACCCTCAGAATAAAGTGGCTGGACCCAAGGTACTCCACACCATGACAAAAGACAGCCATTGACGACAAGTATGTTCTGTGTGTGTGTGTGTGTGTGTGTGTGTGTGTGTGTGAGAGACAGAGAGGGGAGATAGACAGGGAAAGAGAAAAGTGACAGAGACAGAGAATGAGAGAGACAGAATGAGAGACTGAGAGACAGAAACAGTTGGACAGGTGGACTGTCTAGTTGTACAAGGCCAGACAACAGGCATATCCAGCTGTTAGAAAGTGGTGGTCTCTGGGTGGCCAGCAGGACACACAGTGGCCCTTCAAGTGTCTTCCCATTGGGGCTTACAAAATTCAAACAGATCCCTCTCTGTGGATTCAGAGCAAAGATGACCCAGGAAATGTCAACCTGACCGTGCCCCCAACCCCTGCTCTATCTTTTGCTTAGTCCTCCTACCTAAGTTTGCTTTCCTGTTGGTTGGGTTTTGGTTTTTCCTCTCCAGAAGATCAAAGACAAGCATGGGACCAGTCTTGAGCCATCTTGACCTACCCCTGCTCAGTGAATCTTACACAGACTCTGATTCAGAGCATGGGAAGAGGGGGCCTGAGTGATTTGCCCTGCTATGCCTCAGTTATGTCCTCCCAGACTCCCCTCCCAAGCTCTGACTGCCCCACCCATTCTTCCCAGATTCCCAAATGCCTGTGAGGTGAAAAAAAAAAAATACCCTACCATTCCACTCACAGTCAACTCATGACCCATACCGGTGGAGGAGGGACCAGAGAACCCAGAATGATCATGTGACTTCATTTGCGAAGGGGGGTAGATGGGGGTGAGAAGGAGGCGGAGGGTGGACAGTTGCAGATTTACTAAGCTTTAGTTCACTGAGCTCCAAGTGACTGGCAGTGGGCCCTTGGTACCAGAGGCCAGGAACAGGCTGGGGAGGTATTCCTTTAGGGTGAAAAAAAGAGCCAACTTTTCACCCTTCTTTTGAGAGGGAAAGGACTCCTAGGTAATACAAAGGCATCAGATTATCCAAAAGTCCCGTCTCTTCGGTCCTTGCCCTTCCAATGGAATATGGGGGTGTCTGACCTCACAGCGTGTCAAACCAAATAAGGAAGTTGCCCAGAGAAGAGCCTGGCTCAGGGGCACCTGGGAAAGCATCCAGCTTCCCCATCCTGCTCCGTGTTCATCCTCTCCCTGCTCCCCACCCCATACTGGAAATAGGCAGCACTTATTGCTCAGCAACCCGGCAGCCTCCCCATGTCTGTATGGGTCTGGGAAATGGGGATAATTTAGTGTCCCAGGAGCTGAGAGGGTGGGGAGAACTTCCAGATGCAAGAAGAGAGTGAGGATTAATTGAGGAAGTGAGAGTGCCAACAAAGGACTTGGGCACAGTGGGCGATGATGTCAGCAAAGAGCTCGGCTGCCGTGGACCGGCTGTCAGGAAGCTGGGGTCTCTTCTGGGCTCTGTCATCTGGTGACCTTTAGCGGGTCTCTGGGTCTCACTTTCCTTCCCTGTAAAGTGAAGCCATTAGGATTAGATGAGTCTGAGGTCCCTTCCAGTCCTAACGTTTTATGTTTAGAGCCTCCTTTCAGCTCTGACGTTCTATGTTCTAAGGTCCTTTCCAGTTCTAACATTCTCAGCGCTGACCTAGTTTTTAAGGTCCATGTCATTTGTAACATTCCACATTCAACAGTCTCTTCCAGCTCCAACATTCCATGCTCTGAGGTCCCTTCCAGACAGAGCATTCTGTCTTCTAAGAGATATTTATTTTTTGTTCTAAGGCCCCTCCCAGCTCTGACATTCTGGGTTCTAAAGTTCCTCCCAGCTCTGACATTCTGGGTTCTAAGGCCCTCCTAGCTCTGACCTTCTGAGTTCTAAGGTTCCTCCCAGCTCTAATATTGTATCTTCTAAGGTCTCTTCCAGCTTTGACCTATGTTCCCAGGGCCCTTTCAGTTTTACCATCTAATGGGTCTAAGTTGAAAGAGCTAGTTGCTTCAGAAAAAGAAAACTTGGGAATTTTGAGTTGGCTGTAATCTCTGAGAGCTCTGGCAGCTGGGCTGAGGGCCAGGGCTCAGTGAAAGGATGGAAAAGGGGCTTTCAGACCTTCCCTGGCCCCCTGCCTGAAAGCAGGGGCCAGAGACACCTTCTTTGCCTGAGATGGCTCCCGGGCTGAGGCCTTGAGATTGAGACAGGGTTTTAGAAGTGGAACAATGGGGAAGGGCCAGCACTGAAAGACATAGTCAAAGAGAAGGGAAAAAACCCTCCCTCCAGGTCACCCCCACCCCCAGCTCATCCCCAAAGGCAGCTCCTAAGCATTCTGGCCTTTAGGAGGGGGTCTCTCCCAGTGCTGTGCCTCTGATGCAGAGTATCCCATCCAGATGCTTCTGCCTCACTGACCTTGTCTGACCACCATCTCTACGGCTGGCAGTTTAAACCCAGCCCTCCTGATTCCTTCCTTGTGGACACTCGGGCACCTCCTTGTATGCTCCTGGCTCTCCCCTCCTCACCCCTCCCATTCACAGCCCCTCACTCATGATCTCCTGGCTTCTCATAGCCCCTGACATAGCTCGGTCCTTCTTACCTTTCAGCCTCTTACAGCCCTGCCTCATTGGGTGGGACACTGCATTCCAGGGTCACATTTGTGAAATGTGGCATCCCAATTTCACATGACATGGAACTGACCGTTTGTGCGACCAGAACCAAAGGGTGATCCAGTCACCGATGATCTGGGGTCATCTGAGAGGAACATCTCCAGTGAAAGCCTTTGGGATCTGTGCTGGGCTCTATGTGTGCTCCTTAACCCTTTAACCAATCGGGTGGGTTATAAAGGCACAGGAGACCCGTTTATTCAATTGGAAGGAGGCACTTAACTGGGCAGGATAGATAATGTACTGAATGAAAGAGTCAGAGCCCCAGAAGTCCTTGACCCTGGGCCAGTTTCATGAAATTAGATAGGAATAAATGTAAAGAATCACACCAGAATTTAAACTGTCAACTTCCTAAGGACAAGATGGGGAAGGTATATTTAGGTAGCAGTGTGTATGAAAAAGATCTGGGGGTTTCAGTGAACCACAGACCCCATATGAATCAACAGCAGTGGTATGGAAAGCAAAAAAAGTTCATGGGATCCTGGGCTTCATTACAAGAGCCATAATTTCCAGGAACAAATAAGCTGTCCTACTGTGTTCTGCCCTAGTCTGACCAAATCTAACAATGACAACAATAGTAATGGCTTGTGTTTAGATAGTACCTGCTATTTGCCAGGCATTGTGCTAAGCACTTTACAAATATCTCTGATCCTCACAACAACCTGATAGGTAGGAGCTATTGTTATCCCTTTTTTACAGTTGGTAGCAGTTAAAGTGACTTGCTCAGAGTCACACAGCTAGGTAGTGTCTCGGGCTGGATTTGAACCAAAGGCATTTCAACTGAAAAAGAGAAGACTCCCATTAATAGCAGTCTTTAAGTATTTGAAGAATGAAGTAGAGAGATTTTCCTGGCTTTGTTTGGACCCAAAGGGCAGATGTTGGAGAAATCAGTGGATTTGTGTATTTATTCAGTACATATTTTTACACATTTATGTTCTTTTTTTTTTTTTTTTGAGGCATTGAGAGTTAAGTGACTTGCCCAGGGTCACATAGTGAGTAAGTATCTGAGGCAAGATTTTAACTCAGGTCTTCCTGACTCCAGGGCCAGTGTTCTATCCACTGCACCACCTAGCTGCCCTCATACACACTTATATTCTTGAAGGCCTGGATTATTTCCCTCCCAGAAAATTGCTTAGCACATGTTGGGAGCTTCATAAATACCTGTCAATTGATATATTGATGTGTACATGCTGTCCCCTTCCCCCCCCCCACCAATAGAATATATACTTATAGGTAGGGATTCTTTCATCTGGAGCTTTGTACCCCCCACCTCCTGCCACCATGCCTGTCAAATTGTTGGTGCTTAATAATGGTCGACTGGTGTGAGTTGAAAAGGGTCAAGTTTGGGTCAAAGTAGGAGAAGCTTCCTGAGTGTCCTAGCTTTGCAGAAGTAGAGTAGGCTCCCTTAGGAAGGAGCGGGCTCCCTCTCCCTAGAGATCTTCCAGGGAAGACCTGTGTGATCATTAGTTGGCTGTGTTGTCCACAGAGTTCTTCTGCAGGTTGGTCTAGGGGGCCTCGGGAGGAGGTTCTTTCTAGTTCTGAAATTCTGCAATGCTGGGAGTCAGGGCAGAGACAGGAGACACAGCCCAGGCCTGTACTGTTCCGGGAAGATCCAGCCTCCCAGTGACCTAAATAGTCAGTCAACACTGGGAATACAAAGAAAGGCAGAAACCTGATGCCTGCCCTCAAGAAACTCCCAGTCTAATGGGGGAGGCAGTGTGCAGGATAAATGGGAGATAATGGGTGGGTGGGTGGGTAACAGGAAGGGTTTCTTAAAGAACATCGATGGGGCTTTAGTCAAAATTTAAAGGAATTCTGGGAAGCTTGGGAGGTGAAGATGAGGAGAGAGAATTCTAGAAGGGAGGGGCAGCTATCGCAAATGCCCAGTCATGAGATGGTTGGATAGAAACACGGCCTGGGGCTCTGGGTCACAGAGCATGTGGGGGACAATGTCAGTGCTGGGGTTTTTTGGTTTTTTTTTTAGTGAGGCAATTGGGGTTAAGTGACTTGCCCAGGGTCACATAGCTAGTAAGTGTTAAGTGTCTGAGGCTGGATTTGAATTCAGGTACTCCTGACTCCAGGGCCGGTGCTCTATCCACTGAGCCACCTAGCTGCCCATCAGTGCTGCTTCTACTAGAAGACTGGGAAGGCAGAAGGGGGTGAGGTTCTGGAGGACTGCATAAGCCAGAGTATTTTCTATGTGATTCTGGAACTGACAGGGAAGTCACTGGAGTTGATTGGAGAGTGGGGCAACGTGGTCAGAGCTGTCCTTTAGGAAGATCACTTTGATTGCTGAGAGCCTTGAGCCAGGGAGACCAACTTGCAGGCCATTACAGTGATTCAGGTGGGAGGTGAGGAGGGTCTGGATTGGGTGATGGCGGTGTCAAAAGACAGAAGGGGACCTATAGGAGAGATGCTACACTTCCTAGCTGTGTGACCCTGAGCAAGTCATTTTACTCTGCCTCAGTTTCCTCATCAGTAAAATGAGCTGGAGAGGGAACTGGCAAACCACTCCAGTATTTCTGCCAAGAAAACCCCAAATGGGGTCAGACACGACTGAACAACAGCAACAAAAACAAAGGTGGTAAATGCCAGGACTTAGTAGCTGATTGGATGGATGAGGGGGAGGTGAGTGAGGGTAATTGGTGGGGGTTTGAGTAGGGGTTCTTAGGAATTCCTCTTTGAAGAATTACACCCTCTTGCACACAAATCCAATTAGAATAAAATAATAGTTTATTTAGGTGCTAGGGAAAGGAAACCAAGAGAGAAGTCCTTGGACTTCTTATCATGGGGAAAAGGCATGGCACAGAGGCGTGGCTCTGAGATACCAATCTCCTCGAGCCAGAGACAGGCAGATACTTTTATAGAGGCCCAATGGTGGTCCAGTGAGGTGGTTGTCTGACTGTGGAAAGTTCCCTTATTGGGGGAGGACTGAATAGTCCTCTGGTGGTGGCTGGGGAAGTTGGGCGAGGGGTGGCTACAGATCTCTCCAGCCATCTCTTTCCTCCTCATGCCACAAAGCTATCAGCCATACCTAATCTTTTCTCCCCAGGGGTGAGGGAGACTAGAATGAAGGGTGGTGGTCCTGGAGCTAGCTCAGTCCTAATCCTGTGCCGCTTATCTCTTTAGGTGTGTCTGTCCTTTGGTTTAGTTTCTCAAGAAGAAGGTTCTTTTGATTTACCCCACAAAACTTCTGGGGTACCCAGGCCCATTCAAATGAGGTACCCAGGCCCATAACAGTAAGGAAATCAAAGATGACACTAGGTTGTAAGCCCTTGGGTAGCCCGTAGTCTGATGGGGGAGACATAATACCCCTACCCCATGCTAGGAGTCCCTGTCCTCAGGGAGCCCCATGTCTGATAGGGGAGGCATAGCAGTGTGCTGCCCTTCCACTCCCATGCTAAGGGCTCCTGCTCTGGTTGGGGTGGGGAAGGGGTGCCCACAGGGAACCTTGTGCCCAAATTGGGTAGGAGGAACAGGTGGCAGGATTCAGTCCTGCAGTCACTAAAACTTAAGAAAAAGAATGCTTATCTGAAATCAGGGAGTCCACTCCCTGCTCCCCACACTCCCCCTCATTCAGTTGGCCTTGGGAATGCAATGGATTTGGAATTGTATTCTTTTTCACCCCTCCACCAGATTAACTTGTCCCAATTTACCTAATTCAGGCTGAGATTAAAACCAGCTAGGTTCTTCGATGCCAGGCTTGGCACAGGAGGAATGGAGAGTCAGCAAGGATGTAGGAGGCCTCTCCTTTTCCCAGTTCAATCCTAGGTGGAGGGATTTAGAGAGACCAGGAGAGAGGACAGGGTCTTTGCCCACCAGGAGCTGATGTTCTAGTTGGGAGGATGAAGCTTAACGCATCTGAAACTGAACAGTCCAATACCATATACAAGGGCTAAGCTGTATGGGGACCCCTGAGACCTAGAGGAGGCTGAAAACTGGGTGGTGAGGTGAAGAGGCCACTGAATGGAGTCACGGGACATGGGGTAGGATCCCTAGCTTGCTACTCACTTTGCTGCAGGTCACTCCTTCTGTGCTTCAGTCTCTTTATCAATGAGGGAATTGTACCAGATGATTCCCATGGTTCTCACTGGCTCTAAGGGTATGGTTGTGGGGGGGGGGGGAGGTCCCTAGAGGAGACATGTTTGGAGCTGGGCCTTGAAGGATGGCTAAGGTATGGTGGCAGGAATGAGCCCATTGTGTGTGGTGAGCACTGAAGGAGACCATTTTTTGTTTTTTAAGTGAGGCAATTGGGGTTAAGTGACTTGCCCAGGGTCACACAGCTAGTAAGTGTTAAGTGTCTGAGGCCAGATTTGAACTCAGGTATTCCTGACTCCAGGGCTGGTGCTCTATCCACTGTGCCACCTAGCTGCCCCAGAGACCATTCTTACTGGAGCGTAGGTTGGGTGCTGAGGATTAAGGGCCAGGCTGTGTGTGGCCAGGCTCAAAAGTCGAGTCAACAAGCATTTATTAATCTGCTACTCTGTACCCAGCACTGAACTAAGCAATAGAGATACAAAGAAAGGCAAAAAACAGCCCCTGTCTGATGGGGGAGACATGATAAATTGGAGCTAGTCTAAGAGGGAAGGCACTCAAATGACAGGGAAAGTCTTCTTGCAGGAGCTAGGACTTTAGCTGAAGAGTTTGGGTTTGATCTTTGAGGCAGTGGGGAGCCTTGCAGATTCTAGAGCAGGAGGAGAGGTGGAGCATGAGGAAGATGGTGTGGATAATCCACAGAGCCTTACTTGATCCTATTAGAGAAACTCGCCTTTTCTGCTCTCTCATTGCTGAGAAAACAATTATCATCATAAATTTATATGATGCTTTGCAGTTGCAGAGCATTTGACTTACATTATCTCATGTCCTACAGATAGACATAAGTCTGACCAGGCTCTACTAGGCTCAAGAACTTTCGATGGCTCCCTGTTGTTTTTAGGCTAAAACCCAAACTCTTTGGTTTGGCATTTAATTAAAGGGCTTATCAATCTTAGCAAGGCCTATCTTTCCAGGTTAATGCTCCCTAGCTGGATGGCCCAGTGGATAGAACACTGGGCCTAGATCCAGGAAGACCTGAGTCATTTACTCATTTGCCTCAGACATTTACTATATGTGTGACCCCTGCTAAGTCACTATACTTCTGTCTGCCTCGATTTCCTCAACTGTAAAATGGTCATTGTGAGGGGCAGCTAGGTGGCATAGTGGATAAAGCACTGGCCCTGGATTCAGGAGGACCTGAGCTCAAGGCCAGCCTCAGACACTTCACACTTACTAGCTGTGTGACCCTGGGCAAGTCACTTAACCCTCATTGCCCTGCCCCCCCCAAAAAAATGGTCATTGTGAGGTTCAGATAATAGGTGTAAAGCAGTTAGCACAGTGCCTGACACATAGTAGGAATTTAATAAATTCTGACTCCTTTGTAACTATTAAGTTGTTTTTCAGTCATGTGCAACTCTCTGTGACCCCATTTAGGGTTTTCTTGGCAAAGATACTGGA
Source organism: Dromiciops gliroides (assembly GCF_019393635.1). NCBI lineage: Eukaryota > Metazoa > Chordata > Mammalia > Microbiotheria > Microbiotheriidae > Dromiciops > Dromiciops gliroides. The sequence goes on from NC_057863.1 coordinate 604,900,831, forward strand.
GTAGTTTGCCATTTCCTTCTCTAGCTCATTTGACAGATGAGGAAACTGAGGCAGACGGGGTTAAGTGACTTGTCCAGGGTCACACAGCTCATAAGTGTCTGAGACTAGATTTGAACTCAAGTCCTCTTGACTCCAGACCCAGCCACCATGTACTCAATATTCCATTTCCTGCCTTGGTGTCTTTGTGGGCCGTCCTCCATGCCTAGAATGTTCTCCCTCCTCACTCTTGGTTCCCATCAAGGTTCAGCTCTAGTGCTACCTCCTTCAAGGAGGTCTTTCAGTGCCGGTCTCAAATGACTTTGTATTTATTTTGAGTATATCTTATGTATATTTGTCTATGTCACCAGTAGAGTGTAAACTCCTTGAGGACAGGACTGGCTGATTTTTGCCTTTTGTGCCCCCATCACCTAGCATGGTGCCTGGCACAGTAATAGCCTTTATAGGCTGCTTTATTTCATTTAATCCTCACAACAACCCTGAAAGATAAATGATCCCCTTTTTACCTCTGAAGCAACGGAGGCAGAAAGAAGCAAGTGACTTTTCCAGGATCACCCAGCTAGTCAGTATCTGAGGTAGGGTTTCAACTCGGGTCTTCCTGACTCCATGACCCGTGTTCTATCCACTTCACCTCTGAGCTCCCTCTATAAAATAAATGCCTGTGGAATCCAACAGGTAGGGCCAGGAATATTTTATGCCCACTTTATGAATGAGTAAACTGAGGCTCCGGTTCACAAAGCCACTCAGTGGCAGAGACAGGCCTTAAAGTCAGGATTTGGAGGAGGAACCGGTAATAGAAGACTTTGGTATCTCTTGTTCTGACAACCAGTCAGGGACCTTCAGTCAGAGAAGCTCCCTTTGCCCCTATGGTAGCAGTTAGTGTTTCAGTCCCATTAGGTGGAGGTGAGGCTCTTGGAGGGGGTTGGGAGTGGGGGGGAAGGTGGTTAGTGAAAGAATAAATACAGGGTCTCTGCTCAAAAAGGGGCAATGTAGCATGGTGGAGAGAGCCCAGAGCTAGGAACTGGGAGACCTAGGCTCAACCACACACTTGCTGTGTAGCCACAGGCAAAGCACTTCCCTACCTCTACCCACCCTGGGCCTCAGTTTTCTCATTGGTGGAATGAGGAAGTTGAACAGGGATGATTTCTAAGGTCCTTCACAGCTCTGACATTCTGTGTTCTAAGGGGCCTCCTGGCTCTGACACCTGATGTTCTAAGGACCCTCCCAGCTCTGACATTCTGTGTTCTAAGGGCCCTTCCAGCTCTGACATTCTCTGTTCTAAGGGCCCTCCCAGCTCTGACATTCTCTGTTCTAAGGTCTCTTCTAGCTCTCAGATTCTCTGTTCTAAGGTCCCTTCTCACCCTAAAATTCTCTGTTCTGAGGCCTCTTCCAGTTTTCCCATTCTGTGTTCTTCCCAGCTCTGTCTGACATTCCATATTAAAATGAATTGAAACTGGATGGTTTCTAAGTTCCTTCTCAGCTTCTACATTTGTGTATTCTCAGGGACCTCCTAGCCATAACATAACTGTGTTCTAAGCTCTCCTAGCACTCCAGGAGTTGATATTCTAAGGCCTCTTCCAGCTCTTAGAACATTCTGTTCTAAGGTCTCTCCTAGCTCTAATAACTGTGCTCATTCATTTATGATCTAGTTGGAGAAACGGGGCTGACAAATAGAGTTGACCTCCTCCCGGAAGCTTTCTTTGGTTGATGTGTTCTTCTCCAATTACTCCCCTCCTCCCTCGGTTGCTTCAGCAATTATTTTGCTGTGCGGATGTGTCCCTTTTTCAGCCTTTAGCTCCATGTATGTCCTGCCTTCCCTAACCAGGGAGTCCCTGAGGGCAGAGACTCTCTCTCGTCTTCCTTTGTGCATCCTCTGCCTGGTGCAAAGTGGGAACTTAAAAAAAAATGCTCTTAATACCAGATGTTGACTTGACTTGGAAAATTCCCCTTGATATTTGGGGGAGGGGAAACCTCTCCATTTCAGTCCAGAAGCTGGAGTATAACAAGGATTCAGTTTGGTGGCTGAGTCTCCACACAGCCGGCGAGAGAAGCCATTTCAGGGGTATTGTCACCGGATTTCTTCTGGTGTGGTTACTGCAGGCAGAGCTACCATTGATCGAGAACTGGGAAGAGCCTCAGAGGTCATTTATTCCTGCCTTCCACCTCCACCCCTTTATTGCTGTCTGGAGTAGCCTTACCTCCTGTTGAGAGAAAGAAGACATTTTTTTGTCTCCTAGAATCCGAGAGCTGAAAGGGGCTTTAGAGCACAGTACATTAGATCAGAGAACGTTAGAAAGACCTCAGAATGTAGGGTGTCCAAGCTTGGGAGGGGCCTTAGAACATAGAATGTCAGATCTGGGAAGGCCTCTGTTGCTTCAGAGGTAAAATGGGCATCACTTATCTTTCAGGGTTGTTGTGAGGATTAAACACAGAATGTCAGAGCTGAGAGGGAGCTAAGAACCCAGAACATCAGAACAGAGAGAGACCATAGAACATGACTATGAGAGCCAGGAAAGACCTTTGAATGTCAGATCTAGGAAGGTCCTTAGAACACAGAATGTCAGAGCTGGGAGGGCCCTTAGAATACAGAAAGTCAGAGCTAGGGGAGCCCTTAGAACACAGGATGTCAGAGCTGGTGGGGGGCCCTTAGAACAAAGGATGTCAGAGCTGGGGGGGGGGGACTTAGAACACAGGATGTCAGAACTGGGAGGAGCCTGAGAACAGAGAATGTCAGAGCTGGGAAGGGACCTTAGAACACAGGATGATAGAACTGGGAGGGGTCTTAAAATATCGAAGATCATGCCCACCTCCTGTCAAAGGTCATAAACTCTGTGTGCAGCCTGAGACTTTTGGGGTGCCTCATGGCTAGTGCGGGAATTCATTTTGTGTGACTATATGTTTGTAACGGGTTTTGTTTCTCTTGCTTTCTCACGGAAGTGGGGGGAAAGGAGAAAAGGTAGATCTTCATGAAAACAAAATTTAATTTTGAAAAAGATTGGGGCAGCTAGGTGGTGCAGTGGGTGGAGCACGGGCCCTGGAGTCAGGAGGACCTGAGTTCAGATGCGGCCTCTAGCTGTGTAACCCTGGGCAAGTCACTTAACCCCAATTGCCTCACAGAAAGAAAGGAAGGAAGGAAGGAAGGAAGGAAGGAAGGAAGGAAGGAAGGAAGGAAGGAAGGAAGCAAGAAAGAAAGAAAGAAAGAAAGATAGAAAGAAAGAAAGAAAGAAAGAAAGAAAGAAAGAAAGAAAGAAAGAAAGAAAGAAAGAAAGAAAGAACGAAAGAAAGAAAGAAAGAAAGAAAGAAAGAAAGAAAGAAAGAAAGAAAGAAAGAAAGAAAGAAAGAAAGAAAGAAAAGATGTTGGGTTGTGAGAGCTGGAAGGGGCCTTATAAAATAGACTCTTAGAGCTCTAAGAACAGAATGTTAGACCTGGGAGTTTCCTTAGAACCCACAAGCCTGGGAACTAAGAAGGGACTTAGAACCCATCTGGTCCAATGTCTTCATTTTACATAGTAAGTAAATGAGCTCCAGAAAGAATCATAGACTGGGGGCAGTTAGGTGGCGTAGTGGATAGAGCACCGGTCCTGGAGTCAGGAGGACCTGAGTTCAAATCCAATCTCAGACACTTGACACTTACTAGCTGTGTGACCCTGGGCAAGTCACTTAACCCCAATTGCCTCACCAAAAAAAAAAAAAAAAAAGGTAAAAAGAATCATAGACTGATGGGGTCATGGATCTAACATGGTAAGAGACCTGGAGTGTAGGGAGGGACAGAAGGAGAAGAGAATAAGCATTTATAAAGCACCTAATGTGTACTGGGCACTGTACTAGATAAGCACTTTTTATAAGGATCATCTCATTTGATCTTCACAACAACCCAAGGATGTCAGCACTATTATGTCCCCCATTATATGGCTGGGCAAACTGAGGCAGACAGTGGTAGAGTGACTTACCCAGGGTCACCTAGCTAGTATCTGAGGCTGGATTTTAATTCAGGTCTTCCTGACTCTAGGCTCAGTACTGTCTTCACCGTGCCACCTGTGGATAGTCTCAGAGGCCAGCTAGGCCCTCCCCTCCCCAATTTTTAAAACGAGGAAACTGAGGCTGAGAAAGGTGGAAATAACTTGTCACTGGTGCATTGGCCTATACCCAGCTGACTCGACTATTGAATTGCCTGAGATCCTACAGGTGGTTAATGGCCCCAGGGCTCCTAACTGCCAGTGTGATGCCCCTTCCACTGTACTACAGTGCCAGATGATGTTCTAAAATGGTTTGATCAATAGTTTTGCTCTAGATACTGTGGACAATATCTTGTTGTACAGTCATTGCAGTCATATCCGACTCTTTGTGACCCCATCTGAGGTTTTCTTGGCCAAGATACTGGAGGGGTTTGCCACTTCTTTCTCCAGTTCATTTTATAGATGAGGAAACTGAGGCCAACAGGGTGAAGTGACTTGTCCAGGGTCACACAGCTAGTCAGTGTCTGGGACCAGATTTGAACTCAAGGAGTCTTCCTCACTCTAGGCCCCAGGCAATCTCTTAGAGTCCAGTTTATTAACCTAAAACAGCCATCACTGTCACCAGAAGTACTTCCTGAACTCTAAACAGGTGACTTGTACATCACCTGGTAAGGTGGCAGAGTGGGAAGAGCACCAGACTTGAAGTCAGAAGCCTTAAGATCAAATTCCAGCTCCTCCTCATACTACCTGTGTGCCCTAGGCAAGTCACTGACCATCTCTGATACTCAGTGTTACTTCATCTGTCATAGGGTTACTGGTACCTGTAGGTGCTTGTACTTACCACCACCACCACCACCACCACCACCACCACCATGGTCGGTGTGCAGTGAAGGCTTGGTAAACCTTAAAGTTAACGAGTCAACAAGCATTGATTAAGCACTTACTGTGTGCTGGGCACGGTGCTAGGTGCTGCGAATACAAATTCAAGCAAAAAGAAAGGCCCTGCCCTCAAGAAGTTTACATTTTAGTGTGAGATGATAACACATAAAACATAAGAGTAAAAATCCCAAATGAGGTCATTAAGAATCAGACCTGGGGGGGCAGCTAGGTGGCGAAGTGGATAAAGCACCGGCCCTGGAGTCAGGAGTACCTGAGTTCAAATCCAGCCTCAGACACTTAACACTTACTAGCTGTGTGACCCTGGGCAAGTCACTTAACCCCAATTGCCCTGTCAAAAAAAAAAGAAAGAAAGAAAAGAAAAAAATAGAACAGGAGTAACTAACCAATCAGAAGAAGGGGCCCAAGGGGTCAAGGGATCTTTCAGGGTGAGAAGGCTGCTAGGGAGTAGTGGAGAAAGAAGGCCAGAGAGGCAGGAGTAGAGCCAGGAGAGAAGGGAGTGCGAGAGCATGGTCAAAGCACCATCGCTATGTATATGGGCTCTCTCCTGGCTTTGGGTTGAGTGACTGAGAGCTGGCATTGAGGATCCCTGTACCCTGCAGATGACAAGATCCATGAGCCGCAAATGACACATGAAGAGCCTGCTGTGTGCAAGGCATTGTGGGTGCAAGTGGCAAAGAGATGCTCCCTGACCCTGGGGAGCTTCTAGTTCAGTTGGGAGACACAGAGAAAGAGAGAAGTCTTGAGGACAGGAATGGTTTTCATCTTTGTCTTTGTACCCCCTCAATACCTGGCTCGTGAGAGGAACTCCTGTTTCACTAATGTCTGTTGGATCAAATTGAATCAACAACAAACCAGGTGTGTCTGTCTGCCCTCAGGTGGGTCAGAGAGTTAAGCGCTAGAGGAGCTAAAAGCAGGGAGAGAGATGTCACTATAGGCTGGGGGGGTCATGGGAGATTTCCCAGAGGAGGGGAGATTTGAGCCAGGCCTTGAAGGACATAGCATGTTGGATGGATGGTGAAGAGGAAGAGTATCCAGATAATGAACTGAAATGCAGAAGGGGGGTGGGGGGGATCTTTTATGTTCAGAGAACAATAAACCAGTTTGGCTGGAGCCAAGTAGGGATATGGGAGGGGATAAGACTGAAAAAGTAGATTGGAAGCAGGTGGCAGAGGGTTTGAATGTCAGGGTGAAGAAGCTTGGACTTTATTCTGTAGGAAATGGGGAGTTATTGAAGGTTTCAAAGCAGGGAAGTAATGTGATCAGAGTCATATAGAAAGAAAATTGATTCTGGCAGCATGTATGAGATGGATCATATCAAGAAGAGGCTGGAAAGAAGATGATGATCTGTGCTAGGGTGATGTAGGTAGCTAGGTAGTACAGAGTGCTGGGCCTAGAGTCAGGAAGACCTGAGTTCAAATCCAGTCTCAGACACTTACTAGCTGTATGACCTTGGGCAAGTCACTTCACCCTGTTTGCTTCCATTTCCTCAACTGTAAAATGAGCTGAAGGAAATGGCAAACCACTCCAGTATCTCTGCCAAGAAAACCCCAAATGGGGTCATGAAGAATGGACAAGATTGGAAAATGACTAAATAAACACTGGGGTGATGGCTTTGAGAATCACAAGGTGGGGATAAAAGATTTGGTAATCAACGGAATGCTGAGGGAAAGGGAACAGTCGAGAATTGCTCTGAGAAGCTTTTAAGTCTAGATAAGAGGCAGTAGGATATAGTGAATATATAGAATGCCGGACTTAGAGTCTAGAAGATTTGGGTTCAAATTCCACCTCAGACACTAACTCTGTGACCTTAGGCAAATCCCTTTGCCTCTCTTGACCCTCAGTTTCTTCTGTAAAGTGGTGATAATGATCGCATCGACCTCATAGGGTTGTTTTTAGGATCAAATGAGATAATGTAGGTAAAGTTTTGCCATATAAATGCCTATGTTTATTATCATTATTAATTGACTAGGAGGATGGTATCCATCAATCCACAAGCATTTTTTTTTTTTTTTTGGTGAGGCAATTGGGGTTAAGTGACTCGCCCAGGGTCACACAGCTAGTGTTAAGTGTCTGAGGTCAGATTCAAACTCAGGTATTCCTGAATCCAGGGCCGGTGCTCTATCCACTGCGCCATCTAGCTGCCCCCACAAGCATTTTTTTTTTTTTTTAGTGAGGCAATTGGGGTTAAGTGACTTGCTCAGGGTCACACAGCTAGTAAGTGTTAGGTTTCTGAGGCCAGATTTGAACTCAGGTACTCCTGACTCCAGGGCCGGTGCTCTATCCACTGCGCCACCTAGCTGCCCCGCCCACAAGCATTTTAAAAGTATGGACTACAACTCCTGGCACTGGACTAGTTCATATAAAGTCGAAATCAAGGCAGTGCCTGGCCTCAAGGAGCTTATTATATTCTGTCATGGAGGAGGGAGTGTACCAAATGTTCAGGGATATGTGAATAATGGGTAAGGAGTGTGTGTCCCTGACAGGTAGAATCCCATGGACCACAACTTGACAAGGAAGTCGGCCCAGAAAGGTCAGGAACCTCTCAAGTATGGAACTCTAAAGACCCAGAGGACAAGAAGCCCAGTGAGGAGGACAGATAGCCTGAAGAGACCAATGTGGATGCTCAGGGAAGCTGAGGAGAGGGGAAGGGTTAGTTAGGGTGAGGGGGCAGTGAGGAGTTCAGTTTGAGACAGAAATGGAATATCAGTGGGAGATGTCCAACAACAGCCAGACACATGGGACTTGAGGTAGGGATGGAAGTTGGGCCTGGGGATAGAGATTTCCAAGTCTTCCCACGGTGGAAACAGTCTGGGCTATGGGAGTCCATACCTCCATTGAGGTGGCAAGTCTGACACAGGGTCGACAGCAGTCAGTTAACATTTATTAAGCACCAACTGTGTGCAAGGAACTCTACCAAGCGCCGGCAATACAAAGTAAGGTACAAACATTGCCCCTTCCCTCAAGGAGCTCCCAGTCCAATGAGGGAGGACAACACGTAAACAACTACGGGCAAACAAGCTATATAGTGGGTATATTGGTGATGATCCACACAGGGAAGGCACTGGCATTGCCAGAATCCTAGTCGGGACTTGAAGGAAGCCAGACAGGTAAAGGAATAGCTCTTAGGGTAGGAGTGTCTGTCGGGATGGCAGGTCTAACATAGGGTGACCAGCAGAGAAAAGAACTGTGCCAAGCATATCTCTGAAAGAAGACATAGACAAGAAAAAAGAGGCCCAGGAGCTAGTGTTGGGAGACACCTACACCGAGAGAGCCAGAAGAGGAGTAAGAAGCAGGACACCGGAGCTGGCTGTGGGAGCTATGACATTCAAGAGCCTCAGAAGGAAGAGGGGGCCCAGTGCCTAACTAGGGCAGGATCTTATCCTCAGGGTGATACCATGGAGAGGGTGATGACAGCCCTTGTTCTTCTTCAGAAGGCAGAAACAACCGAGCTTAGCATGTAGAGGCTGAGGATCATTAGTTCAAATGGGAAGGGCCTCCTAGGTCCTTCCCCGGGGCGCCGGTACCCCAGGCGAGCTCCATTTCTGCCTGGTCCCACCCTGCTCCTCCCCAGTGGCAGCCTTAGTCCTCCCCCCGTGGGATTCTTCCTGCTGCTTGCGCTGAGCGCCCATATGGGTAGAAAGGGCATCAGCTACTGCCTGGGTTTGGTGATGTAGAGACCAGAGATGTGAATCATGTCCTTGTCGCCCACGTGACCCAAGGAAAGGACAAATGACTTATACTGGGTCCAAATACAAACCACCATCCCCTCCCCTCCCTTGCCCCGTCCCCAAAGATGGCTCATCCGAAACCTCAGCGTGACCTGTAACTGGTATCAAACTGTGTGTACCTAGATTTGTGTTTCCTTCCTTTCTCGGAGAATAACGGGATAGGTGTGCAGCCTATATTTGAGGGCAGCTTCTATTCAGACTAATACGGTATGCATTCCTCCTTCCCCCGGGGACTTGAGAGCTCATCCTCTCTTCACCTTCTAACCTCCAGCCCCTCCTTCCTGAGTTGTTCACTCCCATACCCCACCAACGGATGCTGCACTGCGGTGCCTGACCCTGGCCCAGCTGTGCCCAGCTGTGTGTGGAGAAAGAATACTAGCTCTGGAGGAGTGGGCTGGAGGAGGGAGGGTGAGCTCACCCCCACCCCCGCCAGGGTGCCTGGCGCTGCTGAAATGGGCTTTGGCGGAAGCTGCCTGCTGGGCACTGAGATCACCATGGCGACTCTGTTTGGAAAGGGACATTGGCAGTGACTACTAGTCGGTTGATAGGAGAGGAGGAGGGGTGGGGGTGGGGGGCTTGTAAAGAGGCTCCCAAGTGACCCCACTCCCTGTCAGGGGGCCCAAGCACTGAGTCAGTGCCTGCAGCGGGCGGGATGCAGCTGGATCTGGTGGTGGATACTGACAGACTTCTGAGGATCTCTCCCAACACTGACTCCCCCAATGTCCTTTCCTATCACCCAAACCACAATGCACCTGTCACCCCAACAGAGCCATCCCTTGCCCCAACGTTTTTCTCTGTTTGTCACTCTAGTTATGAGATGTGTCACCCCAGCAGATATCTCTGCCCCCCCCACCCCGACAGCCCTTCCTCTTCTTGTCACCTTCACTCTTTGACCTGGTACCAGAGTAGCGATGGGTGGGCCGTTCCCCACCCCAAATCTGCTCCTCTGCTTGCCACCCTAGCTGTGGTAGCCCCACCCCCTGCCCCCCAATAGCTTCTCCTCCATTCGTCACCCTGTGTTCTCCCTGGTGCCCTGCGATCAATCCTCTTCGTCCTAAGCCAAAGGCAGTTCCTCACCTGTCATTTCAGTAACCTGGCCTTGTACTCTCCAAACCAACATCCCTCGTGGGTCCCTGGCAGGCCTAACCTCAGCAGCACTAACAGCCAAACAGCCATCCGCATTGCTGAATGTCCTGGAGACAAAGAAGGGGATGCTGAGCTGAATTTGAATGTGGTTGGGCCAGAGAAGGTGGGGGGAGGACTGGGGAGCAGACAGCATCAGGGTGGGGGGGGAGAAGACTCTGTCCCTGGCCCCCTCCTCCCTGAGTGATGCTTCCTTCCCCAGCCCTGGGGCCATGCGGAGGGTTTGCCTCATGTGGCCGCAATCATGGGTTTAGTGCAAGCATGTTCTGACAGTGTGGGTGAGGCTGTCTGCCGAGGCCTCTCTGGCTTCTGGGAGAGGAGCTTCCCATTGTCCTCTGGGTTCTGTTGTCGGGAGGAAAGGCAGGTTCTGGGGTTGGAGGCTTAGGGAGAAGGATGAGGGCTAGGGCTAGGGGATCAGGAAGGAGATGGAGCCTGAGTGGGAAGGTTGGGGTGTCAGTGGGGGGAGTAAGGGCTCAGGGAAGAGGGTGAGAGCCAAGTGAGTGGGATGAGACTCAGCTAGAAGAAAGACGGATAGGAGGGAGGTGAATCAGAGATAGGGGTTCAGGGAAGTGGCCCAGGACTGAAAGAGAGGTGGGCAAGCCCAAGGAAGAAAATGCAATTTCAGGAAGGGGGACAAAGGCTCAATGAGGGCTGATGAGGGAGATGGGGGCTTAGTGGGAGAGGGGGTATGGGTTCTGTGAGAAAGAAGAGGATTCGGTAATCCCCAGGCCTAGCCTCTCAGTGTCCCCAGCCTTGCTCTGAACCAGAGAGGAAGCTTTTCCAAGTCTTAGAGCCTGGTAGCAAGGGATGAGACTCCTGAGGAACCCAAAAGACATTTGGGGGGAAAAGCTGATGCCATGTGGTTGTCCCAGGCCTCTAACACCACCACCTAATTGGACGTCAGATTGAAATATAAAGGCCAGAGCCATGATCATTTCAGATATTTAGGGCTAAGGGAAAACAAGTGATCAGACCATCTCCAAGGGCAGAACCCTGTGGGTCTGAGATTTGCTGTGCCCATTTCCTCAGTTTCTCCTGCATGTCCAGTTCAGGAAGTGCTTATTGATTGGAATGGAATTGTTGTTCCAGCTTCAGCAAACATTATTAGGTGTCTGCTGTGTACTGATCACTGGATCAGCCTGGGAAAGATGTGAAAGTTAGAGGAGACGCAGTCCCCGGCTCTCACAGACTTTAAGGCCTAGTTGAATGATAAGGCGCATAGACAGACAAGCCTTATTTTTTTGTTTTGTTTTGGTTTTTTGTCTGTTTGTTTTTTCAGGGCAGTGAGGGTTAAGTGACTTGTCCAGGGTCACACAGCTAGTAAGTGTCAAGTGTCTGAGGCTGGATTTGAATTCAGGTCCTCCTGAATCCAAGGCCAGTGCTTTATCCACTGTGCCACCTAGCTGCCCTAGCCTTATTTTTAAGTCCATGAGAACTACAAACCAAGTGAGGTCCAAGAAGGGGAGGATTATTCCCTTCTGACGGGGGTCAAGGAGAAGGTGACATTTGACCAAGGCCTGATGAAGATGGGAATGTTTTCTACAGGGGGAGTTCAGGTGGGGAAAGGGAGAGAGAGCATTCTAGGCATGAGGAATGACACCTGTAGGAAAGTGTCATAGGTTTGGGGTCGGCAGGTACAGAGAGTCCGTGGCAGGGTTGGGGAATGGGGTGAGATGGGACAAGAAATACAACGAGCTGCTGCCCAAATGTGGGAGGCCTAGAATGCCAGGCTGACAAGTTTGAATTTGATCTCACGGGCAGCAGAAAAAAGGATAAGAAGGAGGAATGACAATGGAGACAGCAGTATAAGAGAAAAGAACGGTGCCTCTTATGCCCAAGAATCTGGATTCAAATCCTGTCTCTGCCTGGTACTATGTGGGTCACCTTGGGCAAGTCTCTTTAGCTCTGAGGATCCTTGGCTTCCTTATAAAATGAGGGGGCTGGACTTGAGGGCCTCTGAGTCCCTTCCAGCTCCAGAGTGAGGAGCTGGTCATGGGGCTGAGTGCTAAGAGAGATATAAAGACAGGAGAAAGCAAGAGTAGCACAGTAGAGAGAGAGCCGGAACTGGAGTCAGAAAGAGCTGGGTTCAAATTCCTCCCTGGCCACCTATAAACCTTTGCGGCTTAGCCCAGTGTTGGGAACATAGTAGGTGCTTAATAAATGCTTGTTGGCTGGCTGGCTGGCTGGCCTTGGGTGAGGTGTTTCACCTCCCAGAACCTCAGGACATTCATCTATAAAAAGAAGAGGTGAAAGAAGTGGATTTTCAAAGTCCTTTCAGTCCTGGGATTTTCTCTCAGGTTTACCCCAAGGACAAGATTTGAAACATACTTTAGAATTGCTGGGTTGGCCTGGTCTTTCCTCTCTCTGGGCCTCAGTCTTTTTAACTGTGAAATAGGGGAAATCCTATTTGCTCCATATACTTATAGAGGTTAGGGACAATGCAGGGAAGTAACAGATTTTTAGGGTGCTTCGTAAAGGGCTAAATAAATAACACGAGGGATTATATCGTATTTATAACTACTGGATAACAGCAACATATGAAAAAGCACATAAGGGTTCTCTGTAGTCTGTTTATGTAATTGTTATGGGGATTGGGTGTGATCAGAGTGGGTGGGATAGATGATGACACTGCTTCTTGGGAGGAAGGTTTTGAGCTAGGGTATATTAGGTTGACTCTAGAACCTTAGAACACAGAGTACTATAAAATAGAATATTGGAGCAGGAGGTGACCTTAGAACATAGAATGTCCGAGCTGAAAGGAACTTTATGACATAGTGTCAAAGTTCCTAGTGGCTTTCTCAGAATATAGACTATTAGAACACAGAATGTCAAAGATGGTGGGAACATTGAGATAGAGAATGGTCACATTGGAGGGAACCTTAGAGGTCATTTAATCCAACTCTCTCATTTTAGAGAGGAAGCAATTAAGGCAAGGGAAGGGGTGATGATTTGTCCAGAGTCACAGATCTTGATGGCCCAAGCTGGTGTCTTGACTCCTACTCTAGGGTCCTTCATTGTTGCTTTCTAGAACATCCCCAAACCGAAGAATTGAAAAATAGTTTGCTACAATCCAGACTTAGCATTTCCATAGGGGTAGGAGGTGGGAATGGTATAGGGTGGGATATTGCTATATGGCTGTCCTTAACCTCCAACAGGGCCCAGTCCTGACCTCCTGTCTTTATGTTTTCTCCACAGCTTTCAGAAACCAACGCCAAGATCCCTCCCATCGTCCCCAACTTCCCGCAGGAGCGACTCACCCCCTCTGCCTCCCCTTCCAACTGCCCCCCCAACCCTGAAACCCCCAAGCCCCCTCCTCCTCTTCCATCGCCTACCCTGGACCCCGGGAACCCCTCCCCCTCCCACACACACACCCCCCTCCACGCAGAAGCGGAAGGTGAGCTCTTTCTGCACAAAACCAGCAATTGTAAATACTTTTTAAAAATGTACAAAACAAAACAGAACACAGTTTTAGACAAAAAAAAGACAAAAAAAAAAGAGCGAGCGAGAGATTGCGAGAGCGAGCGAGAGATTGCGAGCGAGAGAGGCCGAGCAGTGCCCGAGCAGCTCCTCCAGTATGCACTGAGAAATTTATTTACAGGTCGTTAGAGAGAAAGGAACAATACCCTATTTATTGTATATACTGTTTTATTATAAATTGTGGATTGCATATTGCACCCTGTACATCTGCTGTGGTTTCGTGGTGTGCAAATACGCATGGTGGGGGGTGGGGGGGACAATTCTCTAGGGACAACTTTTCTTTCTGGTTTTTTCACTCCTTTTGGGTTGTTTTCTTTTTTTCTGTTGTTGTTGTTGTTTTCTGTTGGCAGGACACACCCAAAGATCCAAATTTGTATTAAAAAAAATTAAATGGAAAAAGCAAAAAAAAAGGCAATAATTCTTGTGTTGGCAAAATGGGGAGGGGGGAGGGAAGTGGTGGGAGGGAGGGACCTGGGGAGTTTTCATTGGCCACTGGTTCCCCAAAATGGTTGCCCTCATCACATCTTCCTGGACTTTGTTTCCTGAGCTCTCCACCTCCAGAGTCGGTGCTAGAATGGCCCTCCCTCCAGGCTTCACCACATCCTCATTCTCCAAATGCACCAAGTGTTCCAACCCCAGTTCCAGTCTGGGAGCTGACTTTGCCTTCCCTTACTCAACATTCACCCAGTAAACATCGACCAACATTGACTATGTGTGGAACACTCCACTGGGCCTTAGAGGACTTTAGAGATGGAGCCTGCCTGCACCCAGTTTGCAATCTAGTAGGAGGCTCCATTCCAGCCCAGGGCCTGGGTCTCTTCCTTCCAGCAACAACAGGTCTATCTACTCTCCAAGCCCCCTAAGATCCCCTTGGTCCCTCTTTCCAAACCCCACAAGTTTGCCATACACATAGCCCCAAATCTTCCCTGCTTCCAGTTTCCTAGAAGACTACCTCTCGTTCTCTCCTCTGCAGGGGTATGGTCAGGAGAGAGAAAACCAGTTACCTTAGGACTAGGCCTTCTCTCCTTACACCCCTAAACCTGAGTATCTGTTCCCCAACCCTGGGCCTAGATTTCTGAGACATTCTACATCTAGAGCATCTATGGCATCAGAGGCCATTTAATTCAATCCCTCATCTGACAAATGAGGAAACCGAAGCAAACAGGTGAAGTAATTTGCCCAAGGTCACACAGGTAGTGTCTGAGGTGGAATTTGAATCCAGCTCTTTGGACTCCCGAGTTGGTGCTCATGCTGCAAGCTTCTATTTGAAATGCCCCAAATAAACCCCAGCTCCCTCTTGGTATCCATTTCTAATACTTCTCCCAAAGACATGAGATGACCCATCCCTCCATTTCTGTACCTGGGAAGAGCTCCTGGGCTCCTCATTCTGATACATAACAGAGCCTTCTGGGACTTTTGTTGTTTTTTTTTTTTTTTTTTTTTTTAGTGAGGCAATTAGGGTTAAGCGACTTGCCCAGGGTCACACAGCTAGTAAGTGTTAAGTGTCTGAGGCCGGATTTGAACTCAGGTCCTCCTGAATCCAGGGCCGGTGCTCTATCCACTGCACCACTTAGCTGCCCCCTTCTGGGACTTTTGTGAATTTAGGATTCTCCCCTGCCCCTGGAGACATTTTTAATAGAAAAACCCACTACATCTTTTTTTATTTTTTTATTTTTTTTTTAGTGAGGCAATTGGGGTTAAGTGACTTGCCCAGGGTCACACAGCTAGTAAGTGTTAAGTGTCTGAGGCCGGATTTGAACTCAGGTACTCCTGACTCCAGGGCCAGTGCTTTATCCACTGTGCCACCTAGCCACCCCTAAAACCCACTACATCTTAAGTGAGGTTTCTTCTTTGTGCTCTTTCTTACTGGAGAGAATGGAAGCTGGGCCCTGGGGAGTCCAGAGGCCAAAGGAGACGGAGCTTCTGGTCTGATGGCAAAGACAGCCTCTGCCCTTATGAAGTCCTTGGTCTGAAGAGGGAGACATGGCCAGCCCAGTTAGGATTAAGGGAAAGACATCCCCTCAGTGCCTCCCTCCATTCCCTCCATTTCCTCTGCCATTATATGATCCCCAAGTCTGAGCAGGCAGCCTAAGCTCCTGTCTTCAGGGAGCCTCTTGTCTGAGAAAGGGGAGTATGGTTCCTGTCCTCAAGGACTCCCCAGTATGAGATGGACAGAAGTCTGACTCTCAGGAGGATACACAGCCATGCCCTCAGAGAGACTGATGTGAGGTGGGCAGCATGTGCTGCTTACTGAGCCCATTCCCCTACTATACTGGGTCTGAGAGAGGAGGAACCACAGCCCTGCCCTCAGTTAACCTCCAGTCTGGAGTCAGCAGGACATGTGTCCATGATCTTGGAGTATTCTCAATGTAGACCATGATTGGGGGGTGGGGGGAGAAAGGAAGAAACTGACCAAAGGTTTGGTGGAATCAGGAAAGGTTTTCAGGAGGAGAGAAATATGGAGGGGAAAGCCACCCTGTGGGAGAAGAAGGAGGATTTATGTGAAGTGAGAGCTAGGCATGCAGGGAAAGGAGTGGAGGTGTCTGGGAGGAGCATGAAGCTTGAGTCAGGGGGGCCCTGGAGAAGGTAAGTGGAGGAGATGAAAGAGTGATTGGCATGGAGGGTCATTGATGGCACGGAAACTGGGCTGGGGCTGCCATTGACACAGGGCACTGGGGCGCCCATCTTGGCAGGTATATGGGCAGGGCCTGCCTACCAAAGGTTCAGCTTGGACACTGGGAGCCTCAGGAGATAGGGGCAGCACGTCCATCCTCTCTGCTCACTCTGGTCAGACTGGATCTGGGGGTTTCCCCCACCCCCACCTCTTCCACCTGACTATGTCCAGAGTCTACCTCCAAGTCAAGTCAGAGAGAGAGTACCAAGGGTCAGGAATGGCATTCTGTGACGGGGCTGGGGACACAGGGGATGGGATAGGGGCTCAGTGAGGGGGACTGGAGCTGATCCAGGCAGATGGGGTCTCAACAAGGAGTTGGAGTTCTGAGAGACCTTGGGAGACTCAAGTGAGGGAATGAATAGTGGCTCTTTTTTTTTTTAATTTTTTTTTTTTTTTAGTGAGGCAATTAGGGTTAAGTGACTTGCCCAGGGTCACACAGCTAGTAAGTGTTAAGTGTCTGAGGCCGGATTTGAACTCAGGTACTCCTGACTCCAGGGCCAGTGCTCTACCCACTGAGCCACCTAGCTGCCCCGAATAGTGGCTCTTTATGGCAGAGGGGAGCGGGGGTGTGGGGGATAGGAGCTCCAGGAGGGGGATGGGAGCTCCCGGAACTAGATGGGGGCTCAATGAAGGGGGTAGAAGTTCAGTGAAGAGGGATGGAAGCTCAGTGTGAAAGAATGGATTTAGTGAGAGGACTGGGTATGTTCCCTAACTTGGATGGGGACTCAGAGAGAAAGACAGAGACAGAGACAGACAGACAGACAGAGACACAGACAGATAGACAGAGACACAGACAGATAGAGACACAGACAGACAGACAGAGACAGGAGAGAGAGAGAGAGAGAGAGAGAGAGAGAGAGAGAGAGAGAGAGAGAGAGAGAGAGAGAGAGAGAGAGAGATGGAGTCTCCTTGTGGCAGATGGGAATTGTGTGGGGCTCTGTAAGAGAGAGATGGAGGTAAAGCAGAGAGGATGAGAACTGAGGACTCCTTGAAGTGAGGTTAAGACTTAGTAAGAAGGTAAAAGACCAAATGTGCATGATGGAAGAGACTCACTGTTTGGGATGGAAGGGGTTAAGGGCCGGGGAGTTTTCAGGAATCTCCCCATGGGGGCCCTGGCTCAGAATTTCCATTCTTTCTGCTCACTCTGGTCTGGCAGGATCTGAGGGGCTTCTCCCCTCCCCCCCCATCCCCTCCACCTGGCCACATCCTGAGGCCATGACACAATATGCTAGGGCCTTCCAAGTAGCCTTGCTCCAGCTTTATGCTGGAGGCCCAGCCCATGGGGAAAAGAAGGAGGGCAGCCCTCTGGCTGATGGGAACAGATTAGAAGAGTTGGACTCTGTGTGTGTGTGTGTGTGTGTGTGTGTGTGTGTGTGTGTGTGTGTGTGTGAGCCAGTGTTTTAGCATACAATTATCTGTGTGTGT
The DNA here is from genome assembly GCF_019393635.1 of Dromiciops gliroides. Classification (NCBI taxonomy): domain Eukaryota; kingdom Metazoa; phylum Chordata; class Mammalia; order Microbiotheria; family Microbiotheriidae; genus Dromiciops; species Dromiciops gliroides. The sequence goes on from NC_057863.1 coordinate 604,918,131, forward strand.
TGTAGGGATGGGCCATTAGTAGAAGTGTCTGCAACTGAGGTGAATGGCTACGTAACACATGCATGTATGTGCATCTGCACACATGTGTGTGGCTCTCCATCAGTGCAGTTATGTGCGTGTGTGAGCAATAGTGCATCTGTGTATATGTTTATTAGTAAATGTGTATGCGTTGTACGTTCACAGGGTCATGAGTTTAGAGGAAGGTACCTCCAAAGATGCCTCATCTAGACTTTTTATTTTGAACATAAACAAAAGCCAGACCCAGAGAAGTGAAGTGATTTACCCAAAGTCACGCAGGTAGTGAGTAGCCAAACTGGGATTTGAACCCAGGACCTGAGACTCCAGATCTCCAGATCTAGTACTCATTCTTTTTTTTGGGGGGGGGCGGGGTAATGGGAATTAAGTGACTTGCCCAGAGTCACACAGCTAGTCAGTGTCAAGTGTCTGAGGCTGTATTTGAACTCAGGTCCTCCTGAATCCAGGGCAGGTGCTTTATCCACTGCGCCACCTAGCTGCCCCCTCCAATACTCATTCTACTCTACCACACTCTCTCAACTGTGCGAGTTAGTATATCATATGAACATAGTTGTGCTTAAGCAAGAACATGTGGATAAGAACAGATGGGGATAACCCAGTGAAAGGATATTTGATCTGGATTCAGAGGGCCCATCTTTGAATCTCCCAGCCCTGTCTCTTTTGCTGTATGACCTTCGATGAATTGCTTACCTACTCTGAACCCCCTTTGAAAAAATGACATTTTATTTTTTTTATTTTGTTTTTGTGTACATGAGGCAATTGGGGTTAAGTGACTTGCCCAGGGTCACACAACTAGTATGTGTCAAGTGTCTGAGGTCAAATTTAAACTCAGTTCCTCCTAACTCCAAGGCTGGTGCTTTATCCACTGCACTACCTAGCTGCCCCTTCTGAACCCTCTTTGTAATGAGGGGGGTGAGACTGGGATGCTTTTCAAGGTCCCCTCTAGCTTTAAAAGGTGTCCTGCATGTGGCTGGGTGAATATGTAGGTAGCATGTACCAGTGTGTGCATAGTTGGGGGAGAGCTTGGGTTGATTCATGTAGCTGCAATGTCTGCAAGAAAGGGGGGTATTCTGAGAACTGTGTGTTGCCACGAAGGTATGGCATATATGGCCATGTGGATGTGGCTGTGCTATGTGTGACCCATGTGGGCATAGCATTGGCCATGTAGGCATGATATATGTGGCCATGCTGTGTGAACACATGGGTATGCATATGTGACCGTGCTATGTGTGACCATGTAGATATGCATATGTGGCCGTGCTGTATGTAGCCATGTGAATATGTGGATATGGCTGTGTTGTGTGTGACCCATGTGGGTATGTCATTGGTCACGTGAGCATGATATATGTGGCCATGCTGTGTGTGACCATGTGGGTACATATATGTGACCATGCTATGTGTGACCATGTGGGTATGGCATTGGCCACGTGAGCATGATATATGTGGCCATGCTGTGTGTGACCATGTGGGTATGGCATTGGCCACGTGAGCATGATATATGTGGCCATGCTATGTGTGACCATGTGGGTATGGCATTGGCCACGTGGGTGTGGGGGAGTGTGGATGGTGTGCAGGACTGCATTCAACTGTAGGTAAGATATGGGAAAGTACATTGTTTGGTGTTTATGCTGGAATACAACTGGGTGAGTGGTATGTGTGACTGTGGGGTGTGTGTGACTTGTGTGATATGTGTGGCTTCATGGTGTGTGACCATGTGTTTATCCATATGTGGTTCTGTGTGAGAGGTGCTGGTGAATATATATGTGTGACTGGGTGGGGGGGAGATGTGTGGCACGTGTGTGACTGTTTACGCTTACATGGCTCTGTGTGAGAGGTGCTGGTGAATGTATATTGTGACTATTGTGTGACTTGTGCAGGGAGTTCATGTGACTGTGGGGTGTGTGTGGCTGCTAGGCATACGTGGCTCTGTGGGAGGGGTGTAGGTGAGTATGTATGGCTGCCCAGGCAGTTGGCTGTGTAGGTATGGGGGCGTGTGAATGGTACAGGGGTACTGGGGTGAGCCAGTGGCCCCAACTTGGACACGTACCCACCCCCCAGCACACTGAGAAGCAGCAGCTCCCTCAAGCTGGGCTCCAGCTCCAGGCCCCTGGGCTCTCAGCCCAAGGCCAAGGCCAGGGATCTGAGCTGGCTTGGGCTGGGCTGGGCTGAAGGAGGAGGAGGGAAGAGGGGAGAGGCAGCTGGGGCTGGAAGCTCTGCAGAGAGAGGGGCTGTGTCTCTGTGTCCTTTCCTGTCCTTGCTGAGGGGGTGGGGGAGCGGTGGTCACTGTACAGGGAGCAGGTGTCAGGCTTATTCAGGCAGCAGGGGATGGACCAGAGCAGGGCAGGCAGCCAACAGCCCCCAGGTGCACATGCAGGCACTGGCGCACACACAGCGCTGTCCCGTCGTCCTCCTCCCCCCCCCCCCCCCGCAACACACACACACACACACAGAGTACAGAGAAGCAACAGCCCCCAGGTGTGTGGACACATGGGCATATGAACATACACATACATACACACACACACAGAGGCACACATGCACACAGCTCCATGACACCCTAATGCACATGCCAGAGAGACAACAATATTGTGTATTGTGTACACGGGGACACAAACACAGGGAGACTGATAACTCCATGCAGAGATATACACACACCCTTGGCCAGGGACACACACACAGATGTGTGGGGACACAGCTGTGTGTGAATTTGTGGGTGATGGCATTTGTGGAAACAGCAACGGACCCTTGTCCACACAAATTGACACACAACAATGGGACACACGCATGGAAATGTGAATGTGTGGGATTGAACACAGAGGAACACACAAACACAGGCACATGCAAAAACACAGGCAGATGAACACCCACATGCACAGATACACACCCTTGGCGCAGCTTGGGCACACACACACACACACACACACACACACACACACACACACACACACACTCTGAGCCCACATCCTGTTCCCAGAACCAGCTCCTCCAGGCAGAATGGGGGGGTGGGGGTGGGGAGGCGGGGAGTGTGGGGGCCAGGAGGATGGTGAGAAGAGAGGCCAGTCAGGAGAGGAGCAGGGGTGGGGAGGGGAGGGGAAGCTGGAGGGGGAGGGGAGGGGAGGAAAGCAGAGACACTACCTGGGGGAGGAGAGGTGAGCCCTGCCTCTGGCTGGCTGAGCTCTGTGCTGTTTGGGGGGAGAGTGGTTGCCATGGAGAAGGGACACAGGACGAATACTAATGGGGTGGCCGTGGGCGCTGCCCCCACGTTGGCGAGTGGGGTGAGTGTGGGGGGGGGTTGGACAGTAGGCTGGGGGGAGGGTAGAGACAACTTCCTGATCTCCTCTGGCCCCTTCTCCTCTTCCTCCTCCCCACTGGGAACAAATTCTCCCCAGAGTCTGGCTTCCTTCCCTCTCCCCTGGGCCACAGTCTGAGCCCCTTGCCCGCCTGACAGCCTCCCTTGGCACTCTGTGGGCTCCACAACCCTGTGATGTTCCATTTAAAGGGCCTGTGCCCGATTTCCTGGAGACCAGGAGGTGGGCACAAAAACAAGTGTATGGGGTATGAAGGTGTATGAAGGTTTACTTCCTCTACCCACTAACCACCCCCACTCCCCCTCAGGCCAGGGAAAAGGCCAGGATGGGTGCCGCCCATTGTGCCCATGCCTGGGATTCTCTAGGGAGTATGTGTGGGTGGGGAGATGCCCAGGCTCCTCTTCCCCTGCCCTTCCCACTGGGCTCTAAGCTGGAGCTGGCTGGGGATCCCCAGGGAACGGGGCTCACCCAGGGGGTGGGCATGAGTGGGCCCAGCAGCTGGGAGCACAGGTGCTCCCACTGAAAAAGTTGCTGCTTAGAAAGCAGCCCCGAGGTAGGACTGGGGGTGGGGGGGTGGGGGGAGAAAGAACAGCAGGGAACTTAACCCCTTGGTTGCTGGTTCCCACTCCCCCTACTCCATCCACATGTGATTCCGGAGCCAGCAGGCTCAGGCCTCCCCACTTCCAGCCCAGGCACAAGGCCTTCTGCGCAGACACCCAGGGTGAACGAGAGGACCCTGCCCAAGACCTGGAAAGTGCAATGAGGGGAGCATTTTCCATCTCTCCCAAGCCCAGAAGGTAGCACAGAGGCCCAGAGTTCTACCAAGGGCCTCTTAGCCAATGACCAATGGGCAGCCTGGGGGCAGGGGGACTAAAGGGGTCGTCAGGAGGCCGAGGAGAGAGGGGGCAGAGAGGGCCACCTGACCAGGAGGGCACTGGCACTGAAAGCGTTAACTTCCTCCCCAACCCCTTGAGCCCAGGTCCCCAGCAGCCTCCCTGTGCCCCCTGCCCCCCCTGCTGGGTTAATTGGCATCAGCGGGCGTTCCCATGCCCGCTGGGGGAGCCTCGGCTAAGGGTTTACAGGCTGCCAGGTAGAGGCAAGGGGAGGGGGAGGGCCCGGTGGGGGGGTGTCGAGGGGGGGAGAGCTGAGCCGTTGCCTGGCAACCCCACAGCTGTCTGTTGACCTAGAAGAAGCTGTACCGTCTTGACACAGCTGGTGTTTACATGTAGCAGAGGCTCTGCCTTCATGTTTGGATGGAGCTGAAGCTAAGACAGAGCGCTGGCTGTCTGTCGGCAGGGGCTCCCCTCCCTCCCCGCTCCATCTCCCGGCCCCTCCCCCGGCCATCTCTGTGCCCACAGTCCACACTTCCCACCCCCACCCCCAGAGGAGGGAGGAGGGGGTCCTGCAGGCCAGGCCAGGGTCGGGAGACAGGCTGCCCAGGTGGGCCAAGGCCCCTCCCAGCTGCCCTCGGGCCTGGGCCCTCAGCCCATTCTCTGCACGGCTTAGGCCAGCCTGACTTTTCCCCTTTGGCTCTGGGCTGCAGAGTGTGGGAGGATGGAGGTTTGAGGAGGAGGAGGCAGGCATGCTAGTGCCTGTGGGTGTGCACAAAGACACACAGAGACTGAGATACCCGGAGACCCAAGCCACACAAAGACAGTCACAGCAACTCAAAGGGACACAATGATAGACATCAGCACAGACATGGAACCCCACAAACTGAGACAGACACACAGACAGAGGTACCCAGAGAGATGCAGATGGAAAACGTGCTGATATACTCAGACACAAAGACACACACAGGTACACACAGACACACGCAACTGCACACCGAGACACAGGCATACATCCATACAGACATGGAAAATACTGATATGCACAGACAAAGACCTCAACCCATACACACACACACACACACACACACACACACACAGCCTTACGTGCCTCTCCCCACACATACATGTTCTCCATCCCCCCCCACCTCCTCACACACAGGACCCCTGTGCATTGAGTCCAGGGACAACCTTACTTTTGTATTTGTATGCCCACCATGCCAACACAGTGCCTGGCACAACATAGGTGTTCAATCATTCATTCATGTTCTTTCTCTCATAGACACTGATATAAATACATACAGACCCAAGAAAATAAAGTTACCCAGAAACACAGATACACATGAAACCACAGGAACGTTGACAAAAGAGACAACAACCACCCCCCAACTACCCCACAGAGACAGAGGCACAATGGGATTCACAGACACACACACATACACACAGAAAGCATGGACACACAGACCCAGAGAGACAAAGAAACACAGACACACATGGAAACAAAGAGAGATGCAGACATCCACGAACTGAGAAACTCAGATATACCGAGAATTACAGGGGGAAGGTGGCTCAGAGGCCCGCTGACCCAACTCGTCCCCAACCAAGAATCCCCTTTCCAATAGTCTTCCAGAAAAGGAAACACAATGACACATTTGGAGGGACACATTTGGTAGAGGGGATTAAGTGCCAAACTTGGAATCAAGAAGATCTAGGTTCAAATTCAGCCTCTGACACTAACTAGCTAAGCTGTGTGACTCTGGGCAAGTCACTTCATCTCTGTCAACCTTAGTTTCTTCATCTGTAAAATGGGGGTAATGGGGGTAAGAAGACCTACCTACGTCACAGGGTTGGTGGGGCTCAAAGGAGATTGTGTAATAGATGTACAAATGATGGCCACCATCATCACATGAGCACATGGAAAGACAGACATGAAATCAAAGGGGACCATTCACGGAGACAGTCCTGATGTCAGAGACCCAGGACCACCGGCACCAACTTTCACCCACCATCTCCAGCACAGCATACAGACAGGCAGCTTAGTCCCAGCCCAGAGCATGCCCAGGCTTTGAGTCAGATCTATAGTGACTGGGCTGAGGGGCAGATGGAGAGCCTTGATGACGTGAACCCCCCACCCCCCCCCCTTGGGAGCACTGCGTTGGGATCACAAGGTACAAGAAGCCCCAGCCTCAGGGCTAGGATCAGACCCAGAAGAAGGCAGAAGCAGATAAACCACGCAAACATCACCCCCATCCTTCCCCCCTCAGCTTCTGGTCGGGTAGATTTGGGGACCTTTGGGGGAGGCTTCCTCATCTCTGAATAAAGGAAGCTAAGAATTTGGAATTCGATTATAGAATCAGAGGACCTGTGTTCAAATTACAGTTTTGCTATTTACTCCCTAGCGGTAGCTAGGTGGCGCAATGGAAAAAGGACCTGGAGTCAGTCAGGAAGATAGCTGAGTTCAGATTCAGCCTCAGACACTTAGGAGCTGGGTGACCCTGGGAAAGTCACTTAATCCCTGTCTGCCTCAGTTACCTCAAGGAAGCAAGACACACTTTTAAGTTTAGCCTCCATTATTTTCTCCATCAGTTTAAGACCAGACAATCAACAAAACAGGAAGTCCCATCCTAGTTTGGAGCATTTGCCAATTTCTGATGTGTAAATGCTCACACTGACAATTTAACAATCGTCTCTAGCCCATTTGAGCCAGCCTGGGTGCACCCTTGGAACAGTTGGTGTCAACCACACACTTGAATGCAAAATGTCAAGGGGCCAAGGAACTGTGGAGTAAGGAAAACTGGTAAAAAGATTTATCAGGGAAGGGAAAGTGAATTTGGGGCCCTGGAGAATCTTGGTTATGGGATCCTAGGATTTCAAACTAGTAACTGAGACCCAGAGAAGGGTGCTGACTTGCACAAAGACACAATAAGGAGTAGAGGCTGAATTTGAATTCAGGTCTTCAGTAGTCTTTCCATTGCACCAGCTTGGGCCTACTGTACCAGGCTTTCTGGATTCTAATGGAGTAATAATGAGGAAGGGAAGGAGGGCAGGGGAATGAGGCGGAAGTGAGGGATTCATTAGCACAAGAGGAAGATGACTGAGAGAAAGGCTCTGAGCTTTCCCCGCCTGCTTCCTTCATCCTTCCCCTCTCCAGCTGAAGGGGCCTGGCCTTTCTTGGGGTACCAAATTGTAACCCCACTGCCTAGACTTCCCTGACCACAGCGCCAAGCTCTGGCTCCTAACATCTTCTGTCCCGGTCCAACCACCAGGTCACCAGGGGCAGGGCAGAGTGATGAGCCCTCATCAGGAGGACGGATTAAGGGGGATGGAGCAGGGGCCTCACAGACCCAGCGTCCATCTCCTGGAGCAGGAGAAGAAGAGCAGATATTTTTAGCTTCTCTGCCACTGACATGTCACAGCAGGCGACCCAGGGTGAGGCTGAGTGAGCTGCACGAACTCTGTTCCTTCCCAGCTGCTGAAGAGAGACAGTCACCGGCCCCTTCCCCCTTGAACACACAGAGGACACATGGACATGCACCCTATAGCCCCTACAGTATCCCCCCAGCACAGCCTTCCCCACAACCTGCACATCTTCACAAATGACCACCACAGGACCCCCTCCCTCAGACACACAGCACCCCACAAGACCCTCCCCCTACACACTCTCCATCCCCCTCCCTCCTTCACACATAGGACCACAGAAGACCCTTTCCACACATATACACACTCTCCATCCCACTCCCCTAGCCTCACATATACACAGAACATCCATACATCAGGGACAACCTCATTTTGTATTTGGCACAAAACAGGTTTTCATTCATTCATTCATTCATTCATGGACTCAAACACACACAGAATTCCCATATATACGGACAATCTCCTTTACACAGATCCCTTCCCAAATAGCTTTATTACCATAACCAGGCCTCCACAGACAGCCACAAGCACATCACCTCTAATTTCTATCTGGGAGACTTAGGGCAAATCATTTAACTACGTTCACTCTCAGTTTTCTCATCTGTAAAATGGGAATGCTGGGGGCAGCTAGGTGGCGCAGTGGATAGAGCACTGGCCCTGGAGTCAGGAGTACCTGAGTTCAAATCCGACCTCAGACACTTAACACTTACTAACTGTGTGACCCTGGGCAAGTCGCTTAACCCCAATGGCCTCACTAAAAAAAAAAAGGAATGCTAACAGCACCTCCCTCCCAAGGTTGTTGTGAGTATCAAAGAAGATAATATATAAAGTGCTTTGAGGATCTTAAAGTACCATATCTGCATTAGCGATTATTCTTATTAATGCATATTCATAGAATACACGCACACACATAGAATACATGCGCACACACACGCGCGCGCACACACACACACACACACACACACACACACACACACACACACAGCTCAGCCCCTTCAATTGAGCTGGATGGGATCTCTCTCTGTCTCAACCTCCCAACCCCCAAGTCCACAGACACTTTGCTAGTTTCCTTCCTATTGGTGAGGAGGTATGTTATGGAGGCTGCCAGCAGGCCCAGGGTAGGTGAGACCTGGGGCCAAATGCCCCAGGGGAACCATGAGCATTCATGAGGGGCTTGCAGGGAACAGGCTTGTGCTGGAGTCCAGATGCTGAGATGCTTTCTGAGCAGGGAAGGGAGGGCAAAGACTGAGGGGCCCACAAGGAGAGGGGGAGGGACCAATGATTCATTCCCAGGACATCAGACTTGAAAAAGAGAAGACAGGAGAGGCCCTGGAGGTTTTGCCTTTTCCCCTCTCTCCTCGGAGGGGTTCCCCACGCCCCCCATACCCCAAACTCAAAAGTCTGTAGAACACAGGATGTCAGAACTGGGAGAGATCTTAGAGCCACAATTCAGTACAGCGCAATTCAATACAGCAAGTGCGTTTTGAACACCTACAGGGTGCAAACCATTGCTGTTGTTGTTCAGTCACGTCTGAGTCTCCGTGATTCTTAGCAAAAATCCTGGAGTGGTTGGCCATTTTCTTCTCCAGCTCATTTGACAGATGAGGAAACTGAGGCATACAGGGTTAAGTAACTTGCCCTGGGGTCACCCAACTGGTAAATATCTGAGGCTGGATTTGAACTCAGAAAGATGAGTCTTCCTGCCTCTAGGTCCAGCACTCTATCCACTGCACCACCTACACACTTCTAAAGAAGACACAGATTTGAGTCCCACATTTGATAGATCCTGGCTCAGAGACCCTAGGCAAATCACTGCAGTACCTCCTAGCCCGTCCAGACTTGGGCAATTCTCTAGTACTGTGCATTGGGGAACAATTGCAGTTATTTTTTGATAGGGAGCTCCCTGCAACAAAATCTCAGACAAAGAGAAAAGGAAAGAGAAAGGGGAAGAGGAAGGTTGTTAACCAATGTGCCAAGTTGTGAAAGGTCTTGAATGTCAAAAAAAAAGGAGTCAATGTTTTGGGAAGGAAATAGGGAGCCAGTGAAGATGTTTAAGCAGAAGAGGAACAGCAAGATCAATAAGGAAGAAATTTTACTCTGGTTGCAGTTTGAACAGTCGCTTAGAAGAGGGAGCAAGTGAATACAGAAAAACACTTGCCACAATTGTGGTATAGTGAATAGGTCGCTGAGACCCCAAGTTCAAATCCTGCCTCTGATATTTACTGCCTGTGTGACCTCAGGCAGGTCACCACACTTCCCTGGGCTTTAGAATCCTCACCCATAAAATGGGGAGATTGGTCTAGATGACCTCTGAAGTCCCTAAGCCAAATGAGGAAGACAGAGTGGGGAGGAGGGACCCAGGCAAGATTTGCTTTGGAGGGGCAATCAAGAGGACTTGGTCACTGATGAGGCAGGACAGTCAAGGCAACATGTGTTTCTGGAGCTTTTATTATGTTCCAAGCACTGTGTCAGGGAAAGGAAAGAGTGTAAGATAACCCCGAGGTTACAGGGGAGACAAGTTAAAAGGTAGACACTTATTAGCTGTGTGACCTTGGGCAAGTCACTTCACTCTGCCTCAGTTTCCTCATCTGTCAAATGAGCTACAAAAAGCAATGGCAAACAAGCTTACTATCTCTGCCAAGAAAATCCCAAATGAGATCACGAAGACAACTGAAACAACTGAACAACGACAACAACAAAATGTGAAGTGCGGGGTCAGCTAGGTGGCGCAGTGGATAGAGAACCAGCCCTGGAGTCAGGAGGACCTGAGTTCAAATCCGGCCTCAGACACTCAACACTTACTAGCTGTGTGACCTTGGGCAAGTCACTTAACCCCAATTGCCTCACCAAAAAAAAAATTTTTTTTAATTAAAAAAAAAATGTGACGTGCAAGTGGGACATTCAGTAAGATATGGCCAGAGAGAAAATGTAGAGGATGAAGGTGTTCTGGAGCTCAGATGGGTAGACAGGATTGAGAGAGATTTCTGACTCATCAGAACACAGGTAATAGGTGAGGCCACCCCAGTGAGTGAGGTTGCCAAAGGAGACAGTCTTGAACTGGAAGAAAGGGACCAAAGACCGAAGGAGAAGAAAACATTCACATTAAGGAGGAAAGAGGAGGAGGAGACAATGAAGAAAGCAGAGAGATGGTAGTTAAAGGGAGAAGGAGAAGCCGGGCAATGCAGGGGCTCTCTGAAGTTGAGGAGGAGGAAGGGATGGGCAATAGAGTCCCAAGCAGCAAGGAAACTGAGGAGGATAAGAACAGAGAAAAGGGCTTTGAAGACAGCAGGGAGGGGGTTGTTCATTGGCTGCCAAAGAGAGTGGGGGTCCAAAGGAGGATTTCAAGGGATTGAGAAGACAAGGGATATTGGAATATTGAAGCAGAATGCTGTTTTAGAGAACATCAGAGCTGGGAGGGCCCTTAGAACACAGCATGTCAGAGCTGGGAGGGCCCTTAGAACAAAGGATGTCAAAGCTGGGAGGGCCCTTAGAACAAAGGATGTCAGAGCTGGGAGGGGCCTTAGAACACAGAAGGTCAGAGCTGGGAAGGCCCTTAGAAAACAGTATATTAGAGTTGTGGGTCCTTGGGACATGGGATGTTGTAGCTGAAAGGGCCCTTAGAACACAGAATGTCAGAACTAGAAGTGTCCTCAGAATATATAGACTGTAGGAGCTGGGAGAGATCTTAGAATGAGGAATGTCAGAGCCAGGAGGGTCCTTAGAACAATGAATGTAACAGCTGGGAGGGCCTTTAGAACATGGAATGTCAGAGTTGGGAAGAACATACAACACAGAATGTCAGAGGTGAAAGGACCTTACAACATAAAATATCAGAGCTGAAAGGAGACAAATAAAACACAGAATATTAGACCCAGGAGGGGCCAAAGAACATGGGATGTCAAAACTAGAAGTGGCCTTAGAATATAGACCATCAGAGCTGGGAGAGGTTTTAAAATAAGGAATGTCAGAACTGGGAGGGCCCTTGGAACCCAGAATGTCAGAGCTGGGAAGGCTTTTAGAACAGAAGATGTCAGAGCTAGGAGGAACCAAGAACACAAAATGTCAGGACTGAGAGGGGCCTTAGAACACATTGTGCTAGAGCTGTAGGTCCTTGGGACATGGAATGTCACAGCTGAAAGGGCCTTAGAACATGGAATGTCAGAGCTAGGAGGGGCCTTAGAGACCAAAGATCCGGTCTCATTTTATGGAGCAGAGAACTGAGGCCCAGAAAGCATTAATTAGGCTGTACTAAGGCAGGTCTGAAGAGAGGGTTTCTCTCAGTTCAGGGGGCTGTGTCCCCTGAATCTCCTCTTTTCCTTTTTCTTTGATTCCCTCAGCTTTTTCTCCTCTCTGTTTCTCCATCAATTTCTCCTGCTTTCCCCCCTCCCTACCCATTCCCTTCTGGGGAACCAGTGTGAAGAGGAGCTTTGAAGTCACGGAGTCATCTGGCCCAGAACAAAACTCTTGTCCCTTCAGGGGTCCTGCTGCTTTTGATGATGGCTGAAACCCTAGGTAGCCAGCCGGACAGGCAGGCAGACAGACAGACAGGCAGGCAGGCAGACACAGTCACCCGGTACAGAAAAGAGCCTCAACTTTTATGTGCTGATTTCTCAAGAGGGAGGAAAGGGGATGAACTTGTGGGGGAGCTAGGGTGGGGAGAGGCACATCTTGGGCCTGTGGGCTGAAGGTTAGGGCTGGAAATGGGGGGGAGGCTCTAATTTGGGACCAGATGCTATAGATCCTTTACCTGGGGGGCCAGGGACTGCATTTGGGGGCCCAGCTCTGCCACTGACTCAGTCAGTGTGTGATCTTGGGGGGCCCCTCCCTTTTCTGGGGTTCAGTTTCCTCTGATTTAAAATGAAGGGGTTGGAGTCATCTCTGAGGGTCCCTTTTAGCTCGGACATTCTGTAAATGTCTGTGATTCTGCTGATCCAGAAGTAAACAAAGACAGTGGAGGAAGGGAAATGGTTGAGTTCAGCCCTCCTGACACCTCAATGGTTAAGGAAATAGAAGTACCAAGACCATCCCCCTCCCTCCAAGGGAGGGGGCCACCCAAGGGGACCTGCTGGGCACTTTCTGAACCTTTTCTTCCTCCCATGTCTCTGCTCAGGGGCTGAAATATGTGCTTTCTTAGCCATCTGAGCTACATCTCTCCTCCCCCCAGGACCCCGGAGGGCAGAACTGTGGGCATCCCCTTGTCACCGAGCTGACCCAGCCACATCCTCAGTGCCACGTGGGCACCGTCTGTCTGTCTGCCGGCCTGCAGTCTTCCCTGGCGCCAGGAGCTCTGGGGGAGGGCATGCGGAGGGCTTGACAAGATCCCAATTGTTTGGCTTTCCTGTTAGAAACCCCAAAGGGAGGGGGGTGTCACCCCATCCTCTCCTGGCCCTCCCTCTTCTTCTCCATGAGGCCCCCTCTCCAGATATCCCAGTGGAACAGAGCCTCTACTGGGCTGCAAAGGAGTCAGGAACTCCTCAGGTGTGCTGAGTTAAAGGGTACATACCCTGCAGCGACCAGGCATACACACACATACACTCTCACACACACGCACACTCAAACACACTTATACACTCACACACTCATAGACTTACACACACTCACTCACCACACAACACATTCACACACACACTTAAACACACTCACTCACCACACACATACACTCACACACTCATACTATCATACAGGGTTATTTCCTTGTGCATGTCACACTCACAGAATTCCCTTGTGCACGACAAGCCAGCATCCCCCTGTGCTAAGTGCAAGTGTCCCAAATGTCCTTGTGTACCCACATACAGAACCTTCACACACGCTCCCATACACATTCCTACCTTGTGCATGCATGCACACACACATCCCCCTATTCACACATACACAGTGTTACAGGCAGCATCCCTTTCTGCACACAGTCACACACATAGTATCCTTGTCTGTCTGAGTCACACAGTATGCCCGTGGGCTTCCAAGCACAATGTCATACCCAACATCCCCTGGTGTGCTCATGATCGCACACCTACACACTATCCCACATGCCCAGACCCCCTCGTGCACACAACTACACACAGGGCATAACGCACATCCTCCGAATCACAGGGTACCCCCCTGTGCACACAAAGACTGGCATATACAGGCTTGCACACCCACATGGTCATAGCAGCATCTCTTTAGAGAGAGGGGGCTGAGGTAAGGCCTCTCACTGCATCCTTGTGAGCACACACATACACAAAGGGAATAAGCATGGTACACACACAAAATCACACACCCCGATTGTGCAACACACAGTCTCACACAATGTTCTAGCTGTGCGATTCCTGGTGTAGACAGACACACGCACACACACACGGTGGGGACACGGGGGCTTGGTCACCAGGGGTTCCCTGTGTCCCTCCCCCAGGCCGGCGCCCCCTGAAGCAGGATCAAGGGCTGCAGGGAGGCAGGAGGAGACTGAGGAAGTTGGGCACAGGCAGAGGGGAGGGTTTGGGCATCCTCTCCGTCTCCTGGCTCCCTCCCGTCTGGCAGATCCAGACAGCCCCAGCAGCGGTCCTGTCTGTCTAGGCTGGGGAGAGCTGGATGCTCCGGGCAAACTCTCCACGGGTTCGGCTGGTGCTGCTTCGACAGCAGCAGCGAGGGGCTAGGAAGGCTGCGGCACCGGCTGCCAATGCGACAGAAGGCGGGCGGGACGGCAGGAAGCCCAGCCCGGCTCCAGCTCCCTCTCCCACTCAGAGCAGCCCAGAGGACCGAGTGGTTTTGGAGGGAGGAGGCACAGAGCCTGCCTCCACCTCTCCCCCTCCTGTGGGCCTGGGGGAGGGAAGAATCCACCCAGGGGCCAGGCCTGGCATGGGAAGGCCAGAGGGCCCACTGGACCCACCCCTCCCTGACCTGGGTGGGACTGCCTTCACAGCAACCACCCCACTCCCCCCAGGCAAGGCATCTGACTATGCCCAGCATTTGTGTACTGTCTCCTGGGAGTATCACAGGGACCAAGGACTCTGAGACCAAGGCCTGGGGCCTGAACCACTGGCTTGTGGGTTTCTCAGGCAGACTCCCTCCCCTCCCCTCCCCTCCCCTTCCGCGGGCCTGATCTGATCAGATCCCCAGAGCCAATCTCCTGCTGCCAAGATGTCAAAAACAAATTCACATTCAGGTGTGAGAGGTCAAATGGTCTTCCTCATCTAAGGGGGACTAAGAGTTGTTATGAATGGGATAGACTTCAGTTCTGACCAGGCAGCCTGGGCTAACAGAAAGAGCATTGGAATTGCAGTCAGGCGTACTGGATTCCAAGCTTGCCTTGGCTACTCACAGTCTTGGTCACCTTGGGCAAGTGTCTGCCCCTCTCTAGGCCTCAGTTGCTTCTTCTGCTATTAAATGAAGGGGCTGGCGATCTCTAAAGCCCCTCAAATCTTGTGAATACTTCTACTAACCACCCTACAGTGAGATAAGCGCCTTGTGAACTGTAAAGTCTTATAGAAATGGGGTCTGTTTTTAGGTTCTCAGGGTCTACCCTGTTGCCCCGATTTCCCAGGGGACCCTTGGGAATAGGCATTCGAGGCCAGACAGAGCCTCTAGCCTGGCTACAGGCTCTAGGACCAGAGCTAGGCACTCTTACAGAGTCAGAAGAAATTATATAGGTTGCTTGGAAAACTTCTCTTTCTCTCCCAGAATACCTCCCCCTCCTACATGTTATGTCACTAATGCCTGAAATTCTACCATTAGAAATTCCTTAGCAGGCAGCTAGGTGGCGCAGTGGATAAAGCACTGGCCCTGGATTCAGGAGGACCTGAGTTCAAATCCATCCTCAGACACTTGACACTAGCCATGTGATCCTGGGCAAGTCACTTAACCCTCATTGCCCCGTTTAAAATTTAAAAGAAAGAAAAAGAAATTGCTTCTTTTTGCTTTCTACTTTGCACTTTGTACAAATGCAAATCATCCAAGGAATTCCTGAAGAATCAAGTTATCAGTGCCTTAATATGAATAAGTTGATCAGATTCTTGTCTTCCCACTTCCCACTTAGAAATGACCAAAGGAAAAAAGAAGGCTGAAAGGGGGAAAAAAAATAATATAAATGAAGGCAGCCCAGGTAGGGAGGGGCTAGAGTACTGGACCTGGCCTCTGAAAAACCTGAGTTCAAATTCTGTCTCCCATACCCACTGGTTTTATGATCCTGGGCAAATCACAGAAATCCATCTGGGATTCAGTCACCTCCCAGAGTTATTGTAAAGTTCTTTACAAACTTTAAAGAAGTAAATAGATGTTAGTTATTATTTTTATTATCTTGGAGGAAGTAAGGAAGCCTCCTTGCCTGGGACATTTTTATAATGCTAAACATCGATTTTTAGAGTAATTTAATGTCAGAAAGCAGGATGATATGATAGAAGTAGAAGGGGCCTTGGACCAGAGAACGTCAGAGCTGGGAGGAAGTTCAGATCATAGAACATGGGAGGTGAACTAATCCAAGTTCTCCATTTTACAAATGAAGAAAAAGGGAAGTGACTGGACCAAGGTCACAAAAAGAAGGGCCTCTTCTGATTCTTTCTACACTGAGCTATTGCAATACACCAACCAGGAAAGGGCCTATAATTCGTAGGGAGAAAACAAGCACAAATATGAGTTATAATAGCATAGAGTCAGCAAGGTATGCTGGACTGGGGGTCAAAAGACCTGGGTTCTAGTCCAAGCTGGGCCCCAAACTCTCTGGGTCAATTTGGGCAAGTGTAAACATGATCACTTAAACTCTAAGTCTCTCATTCTTTGGGGTAGCTAGGTGGAACAGTGGATAGAGCGCTAGGCTTGGAGTCAGAAAGATTCATCTTCACAAATTCAAATCTGGCCTCAGACACTTCTAGCTGTGTGATCTTGGGCAAGTCACTTCATCCTGATTGCCTCAATCTCTCATCTGTCAAACGAGCTGAAGAAGGAAATAGCAAACCACTCTGGGATCTTTACCAAGAAAAACCCAAATGGGATCACAAATAGTTGGGTATGACTGAACAATAACAAAAATAAGGTAATATTTGGGAGGCAGTGCAGCTAGGTGATGTAGTAGAGTGCTGGGTCTGGAGTCAGAAAGACCTGACCTCAGACACTAGCTGTGTGAGCCTGGGCAAGTCACCTAATACTGTTTGCCTCAGTTTCCCTACCTGTGAAATGAACTAGAGAAGAAAATGGAAACCCACTCCAGTATCTTTGCCAAGAAAATCCCAAAATAGGGTCATGAAGAGTCAGACACAACTGAAATAACCGTACAATTCTAATTCTTTATGTGAACAAAAGGGGGGCTGGACTAGATGGTCCCTAAGGCTCCCTCCAACTCTTTTTTTTGCGGGGCAATGGGGGTTAAGTGACTTGCCCAGGGTCACACAGCTAGTAAGTGTCAAGCGTCTGAGGCCGGATTTGAACTGAGGTCCTCCTGAATCCAGAGCCAGTGCTTTATCCACTGCAGCACCTAGCTGCCCCCCTCCAACTCTTAATGATCCTCTTAATTATAACATTTTATGTTCTAAGGGCCATTTCATCTCTGACAAGCTCTCTTCTGACATCAATATCCCAATGGGCCTTTTAGCTGTGGCATTCAGGGGGTCAATGTGTCTCCCAGCTCTAGGATTTGGTTCTGAGGTCCCTTCCAGGTCCAGCATTCTAGGTCTCTCCCAGCTCTGATATTCTATGTTCTAAGGTTCCTCCTAGTTCTGATGTTTTATGTTCTAAGGGCCTCCTCCAGATTAACATTCTCTGTTCTAAGGTCTTTCCTATGTTTGATGTTCTTTGTTCTAAGCTCCCTCCCAGCCCTGACATTGTCACTAGGTCAATAAGCATTTATTAAGCACCTACTAGGTGCCTGGTGCTGAAGATACAAAAAGCGTCAAAAGACAATCCCTGCCTTTTAAGGAACTTGCGTTCTGATGGGGGAGTCAACAAGCAAAGAAACATGTATGAGTAAGCTATTTACAGGATAAATAGAAAATAATCAACAGAGGAAAGGCATTAGAATTAAGAGGGATTGGGAAAATCTTCCTGGAAGAAAATGGGATTTTAACTGGGAAAAGCCAGGAAGTAGAGATGAAGAAAGAGGATATTCTAGGCACTGGGGACAGCCAGTGAAAACATCTGGAGAAAAGAGATGAATTGTCTTGTTCAAGGAACAGCCAGGAGGCCAGTGTCACTGGATCCAAGAGTATGTGACAGGTGTAAGAAGAAGACTGAAAAGGTAGCTGGGGGTGGAGCCAGGTTATGGAAGACTTTGAACGCCAAACAAGATTTTATGTTTGATCCTGGAGGTGATAGGGAGCCACTGAAGTTTACCAAGTAGGGGGTGATATGGTTGGACCTGTGCTTAGGGAAATGATGTTAGTAGTGACTGATTGGAATGGGGAGAGGCTTGAGGAAGGCAGATCTATCAGCAGGATACTGCAATAATAAATAACAAATAATAATAAATGAATGAATAACAATAAATCATTGCAATAATCTAGGCACTAGGTGATGAGGGTCTGCACCAGTGGGATGGGAGCAGCAGAAGAGAGAAGGGGATATATTTGAGGGATGTCACAAAGCTAAAATCAGTGGGCTTTGGCAACAGATTGGATATGGAGAGTGAGAGGTGGGCACCTTGGTTTGAGGATGGTGGTGCCCTCTACAGTAATAGGCGGGGGCAGCTAGGTGGCGCAGTGGATAGAGCACCGGCCCTGGAGTCAGGAGTACCTGAGTTCAAATCCGGCCTCAGACACTTAACACTTACTAGCTGTGTGACCCTGGGCAAGTCACTTAACGCCAATTGCCTTACTAAAAAAAAACAAACATACAGTAATAGGGAAGGGAGAGGGGGAAAGATGAGTTCCTTTTGGGACGTATTGAATTTAAGATGTCTGTGGGACATCCAGTTTGACAGACATATGAAAGGTGGTTAGCAGAGAGGTTGGGGCAGGATAGGTGGATCTGAGAATCATTGGCATAGAAGACAGTCATTAAATTCCTGGGAGCTGATGAGATCACTCTTCCATGTTCTAAGGTCGCTTCCAGCTGTGACATTCCATTCCTAAGGTCCCTCCAAGTTCTGATGCTCCATCCTCTAAGTTCCCTTGCAGGTCTAATGTTCTATGTTGTTGGGTCATTCTCTGTTCCAAATCCCCGCCCAGCCCTGACATTCCAGGTTCCAAGGGCCAGCATCCTCTTCAAAGCCCTCGGCAAGAGCCCAGAATCTACAGATGGATGGCCCAGGGGAAAGAGATGGGGAAACAGCACAATGGCAGAACCCGCCCATGTCCAAACCCAATATGTTATAACCCACCCCCATTGCTTTTCTACCCTTTCAAGGACAGTTCCCTTTTCATTTCCACAAACCCAGTTTCTCTATTTGACTGTAAGAACCTTAATTAATTCAGATTAAGACCAGACACTTAATCCCAGGTTCACAGAGTCTCAGAGCTGGGAGGAGGGAAAGGGGAAAGGGGAAAGGGGAAAAGGGAAAAGAACAAACATTTATTAAGTACCTACTGTGTGCCAAGCACTTTCCAGATAGTTCATTTGATCCTCACAACAATCCTGGGAGGCAGTTGCTGTTATGATCGTTGAGGAACCAGTCAGACAGAGGTGAAGTGACTTGTCCAGAGTAACACAGCTAGGAAGTGTCTGAGGCTGGATTTGAACTCAGTTTTTCCTGACCCAGGGGGCACTGTATCCACTGCGCCACCTAGTTGCTGGAAGGGAACCTCAGAGGTTGTTTAGTTTAACCCCATAATTAAGCAGATATCCTCTCTTCCCCTCTGACAAAAGGTCATCAAACCTCTGTTTAAATACCCCCATATAGCTAATTAGGGGGTCAAGAAGACAGTGTGTTGGACTCAAAGTCTGAAAGGCCTGAGTTCAAATCCTGCCCGAGATACTTACTAGTTTAGCTGTGTGACCTTAGGCAAATCACTGAACCTCAGTTTTGACAAGATGAGAAAACATGTAAAAGTGCTTTCCACACCTACACGAGTACTATATAAACGCTTTGGGGCAGCTTTAATTATTAGGAAGTTCTTTCTTGTATTGAGGGAAAATCTATGCCGCCCCACCCCCACTTCCCTGGCATTGTTCTGCCATCTGGGGCTAAGCAGAGCCAGTCTCGTCTCTCTCCACAAGACAGCCCTTCAGATATTTGAGGACGGCTATCATGTCCCCCCTGGGTCTTCTCTTCCCTCCTCCTCTCGCTGGTCCTCATATGGCCTGGTTTCTAGGCTCCTCCCTTCCTGATTGTCCTCCTCTGGATGGGTTCCAGCTTATCTGGGTCCTTCCTAAAACCCTGCCAGGGGCCGTGCATGATAAAAGCAGAATCAGCAGAGCAAAGGGGCAGTCCCAAAGGAATGACTCTCTAATGGTGGAATTTAAATGGTGTGGGGGGGCTGAGGAGAACTTTCTGAGCGGTCACTCCAAGGCCAGCCCACCTCTTGTGCCTGACCCCAAGGCCAGGAGCTTGTGAATCAATAAGATGAGGGAAT
Source organism: Dromiciops gliroides (assembly GCF_019393635.1). NCBI lineage: Eukaryota > Metazoa > Chordata > Mammalia > Microbiotheria > Microbiotheriidae > Dromiciops > Dromiciops gliroides. The sequence goes on from NC_057863.1 coordinate 604,938,195, forward strand.
GAGGCAGGGTGGAAAAGCAGGCTGGATTTGGGGCTCCCATCCTGGTTCTGGCTGTGTGACCTTGGCCCAGGCCCTCTCTGGGGTGGTCTAAGGCCTTTCCCTCTCCGTGTAGGGATGCTTTCCTCTGCATCCTCCCTCTGAGCCTCTTTTACTGCCTGAGCTGAGCTTCCCAGAAGGCAGGCTTAGGATCCCCAGGAGAGTCTGCTCAGAGACAGCCATCGGGGTGGGCTTGGGGCATCTGGGCCAGGCGCCCTCCCCTCCTCATCTGTCCCTCCGAGGCTGGCTGGGGGAAGTTGGCCGGGCAAGGGCAGACAGATGGAGAATGGGGGTGGGGGGCTCTCTGATGGCTCCCCTGTCTCCGAGACCCACCCCAGAAGGCCCTGCCTGGGTGACTGACTGACTGGCCGACTGTAGTGGGTGAGGGAGGGCCTGCCCGGCGGCGGTGGTGGCGGCAGTGGCTAGCCAGGCTCTGGGAGCTCTGGTCAGAGTGCTGTGTGAGCTCAGCTCATGGAGGGGCCATTAAGGAATGGGCAAAGGTTGCTGTGTCTCCATGGAGACCAGACGGTGAGCGTGTGGATCTCGGGTGAGAACTGTGATTAGTAAATGTCAGCAGTGCCCGGGCTCCTTTTAAACTGCCCTCCCCTGGCACAGTGCAGAGACAACAAGCTGGAGCAGCCGCAGGGGCTGGCTGGTGGGGGCAGGAGAGCTGAGGCCCTGGAGATGGGGGGGAGGGGAGCCAGGGAGAAGCCCTGGCCTTCTTCCTGCCCGGGGTCCAGGGGTCCCTTCATGGGAGGGGAGGAGCCCAAATGGACTTAGGGGTGCAGGACCTTTGGATGAGTCCCATCACCAAATCACGTGATCCTGCCTTCCCTAGGATCCAGCAGCCCTATCCTGGGACATCCTGACATTCCACCCCCCTCCATTCCCTGCTTCCCTGGCCACCAGCCTCCAAGCCCACAGTCTGGCCCGATATGCTAGTCTGCCAAGTCCCACCACCCTCAGCCACCTGGCTCTAGGCGGAGGTCTCCTCACAGTGCCAGGCAAGGGCACTTCAGGAGTCTGACACTATTTCTTCTGTAAAATGAGAAGCATCCTGTTTGGGAGAATTGCCTCACAGAGCTGTTGTAAGAATCAAAGTTATAGAAAATGTCAGGGCTGGGAGGGCTCTTAGAACACAGGATGTCAGAGCTGGGAGGGCTCCTAGAACCCAGAATGTCAAAGCTGGGAGGGCTCCTAGAACCCAGAATGTCAGAGCTGGGAGGGCTCCTAGAACCCAGAATGTCAGAGCTGGGAGGACCCTTAGAACATAAGATGTCAGAGCTGGGAGGGCCCTTAGAACACAGGATGTTAGAGCTGGGAGGGCTCCTAGAATCCAGAATGACAGAGCTGGGAGGGCCCTTAGGACACAGCTAGTAAAGTGGCAAAGGCAGGATTTCAACCCTCACCCCCAGACTCCAAGTCTAGCATGTTCTCCATTGTATCATGTTTCCTCAAATATGCTAAATTGTGTCAAGTGTTTTGTGCACCCCAAAAAGCTGAGAAGAAAAGTCAGCTATATTATTCAGGCACAGAGTCTTTGAGGGCTGTCAGCAGGGAGTCTTGTACTGCCTCTTGTTCCACCCTCCCATTCCACGGGATATTGGAGCTGGAAGGAACCTCAGATATCATCTAGTCCAACCCCTTCATTTTACTGAAGAGGAAACAGGTCCAGAGACATAAAATGATCTGTCCAAGGTCACATGGCTAGCAAGTAGCTGGACTGGATTCAGACTCAGCTCCTTTGATACTAAACAATGTCTCACATCCACTTCAGATGTGACTTGGGAAGGAAAACTTGAATGGGTTAGTGTGTCCCCGGAGGTGAGAGGAGACCCAGGAATGAGTCAAGAGAAGTGGATTCTGGTCCAACCTTCTTGACTAACCTACTTCTTGTGACCTTCAGTAAATCAATCCATCTCTCTGGGCCTCAACTGACATATCCATAAAATAGGGGTCAAAATTCCCACTCTTTTGTTGTTGTTGCAAAGTTGTTTTTCAGTAACAGTCTGACTCCGTGACCCCATTCAGGGTTTACTTGGCAGAGATGCTGGAGCGGTTTGCCATTTCCTTCTCCAGTTCATTTTACAGATGAGGAAACTGAGGCAAACAGGATTAAGTCACTTGCCCAAGGTCACACAGCTAGTGTGTCAAGTGTTTGAGGCTAGATGTGAACTCAGGTCTTCCTGAATCCAAGGCCGGTGCTTTATCCACTGCGCCACCTAGCTGCCCATAAGGCCAGATTTTAACTCAAGCCTGGTATTCTCTCCACTGATACCTAGCTGCCCTAATTCCAACTCTATGTAGTGGAAAGCAGGAAGCGTCTACAAACTCTACACTTATGAAACTGGGGGTGCTGGTGGTCAGCAGGAGGGAGAAGGGCTCTGGAGTGGGCCAGAGAAGATCTAGGTCCCTCCACCACTGATTCTTCCCCTTGCCCTTGCCCCTTCCCTTCCCTTCCCTCCATGATGCAAAGATAGGAGCCCAGGCTTGGACCCAGAGCTAGATCCTCATTCTAGGTCTGCCTCTGCCTCCCTTTGTGACAGCAAATCCCAGCATCTCCAAGCCAGAAGGGACCTCAGGGCACATCTAGGCCTACTAGAAAGTGATCAAGAATCGCATCTGGCAACCCTACCGAGTGGCCATTCGACTCTGCTTGCAGACCTCCAACAATGGGGAGCTCCCTCATAGCCCAGCCCTCTTTGGGCCTACCAAGCAGAGCCTTGACTGTCCCACAGAGACCTCTGCCCTCTCTTTTCCAGACTAAACACGATCCTCTCCTCCCTGATCTCCTTTAAGCAAAGGTTGGACTGCCCTTCCCCTCTCCTCAGTAATCTCCAGTGGCTCCCTAGGACCTCCAGGATCAAAGCCTCGGCTTCTTTCCTGTCTTCCTATACTTTACCACCCCGCCCCCTCCAATGTACTCTTCCATCCACTGGTGCCGGCTTCCTGCATGTTCTATGAACAAGACTCTCCATCTTCCAGGCATTCTCTCTTAGCTGTCCCCCATGCCCTCCCTCCTCATCTCCGCCTCCCCCAACTTCCATGCCTCCTTCAAGTCCCAGCTAAAAGCCCACCTCCTACAGGAAGCCTCTCGTGATCCCTCTTGATTCTAGCTCCTTTTCTCTTAATTATTCAAGTTTATCCAATATATATCTTCTTTCTTTTCTTTTTTAAATGGGGCAATGAGGGTTAAGTGACTTGCCCAGGGTCACACAGCTAGTGTCAGGTGTCTGAGGTCTGATTTGAATTCAGGTCCTCCTGAATCCAGGGCCAGTGCTTTATCCATTGCGCCACCTAGCTGCCCCCCTATATATCTTCTTTCTACCTAGCTGTTTGCATGTTGTCTCCCCCATTAGACTGTAAACTCCTTGTGAACAGGGACTGTCCTTTACCTTTCTTTACACCCCCAGTGTACTTAGCACAGTGCTTGAGGCATAGTTGGTGCTTAATTAATGCTTATTGCCTCAATGACTCAGAGTGTCAGACTGGATTAAAAAGAACCACTCCCATTCTTCAGAGGTTTTTGGGTCATTGGGAGCATATTTAGGGCTGGAAGGGATCTCTGAGAACATCTATTCCAATTTTCTCATTTTTACAGATGAGTAAACTGAGGCCAAAGGAGGTTAAGCAAGTTGTCCAAGGTCACACAGGTGGGGAGCGTCAGAGGCAGCATAGGAAGCCACCCTCCTCACTCTGGATCCAAGGCTCTTTCCTCTGTGCTCAGGTATTCTCACAGCAACCCTATGAAGTAGGTAATGAGAGTGTCATTTCCCCTGTTTTACAGATGGAGAAACTGAGGCTCAGAGAAAGTGGCTTTCCCTTTGCCATGCAGCTAGTCAGTATCAAAGTCAGGATTTGAACCCATGACTCTATACCCAAGTCCACTGGTTCCTTCACAGCACACTGGCCCTTACATTTTTAACTGCTGGGGGCAGCTAGGTGGTACAGTGGATAAAGTACCGGCCCTGGATTCAGGAGGACCTGAGTTCAAATCCCACCTGAGTTAAAATCCGCAACAACAACAACAACAATTTTTAACTGCCTTCGATTCTCGGGGTCCTTCATCTTGTTCCAGGAAGGCTGAAAAAGCAATCTATAACTGGTCTGACAATCTGGGAGGGAAAAACCATTTGACAAAAAAAAAAAACCACCTCATGGAGATATTGGATAAGTCACTTGTCCTCTATGGGTCTCAGTTTCCTACTCTGTAAAAGAAATCCTAGCTTCTTAAACTGTGGGTAACTGGATGTGGGGGTCATGGAAATTTGGCAACAGTCAGAGGTTCTGTATACCTATTTTATATACCTATATAGCCGGGGTCTCTGCCAAAAGGGGGTCGCCAGCGGAATAAGTTTAAGAAGGCCTTCACCAAATGACCTCTAATGTCCCTTGAGATGTGACATTCTATGTGCTAAGGCCCCTTCAGGTTCTGTATCGGCTCTGTCTCTTCCCAGTCAGAATCCTGTGTTGCCTGGGGATTCAGCATCTAGGCTGGGGTTGCTGAAGAGCCGCCCTCCCCTCATACCTCCCTCTCCTTTCTGCCTCCCCCTCCCCTTGTGCCTCCCCCTCCCTTTCTGCCTCTCCCTCCTCCTCCTCCCCTTGTGCCTTCCCCTCCCTTTCTGCTGCCTCCCCCCATTGTGTTTCCCTCCTCCCCACTCCCTTGTGCCCCCTCCCTCTCCCCTTTTGCTTTCCCCCCTCCCTTTCTTCCTCCCCTCCCCTTGTGCCTCCCCCTCCCTTTCTGCCTCCTCCCCTTTTTGCCTTCCCCCTCCCCATGTACTTCCCTTCCCCCTCCTCCTCCTCTGCTTGTGCCCCGTCCCGATCCCCTTTTGCTTTCCCCTCCCTTTCTGCCTCCCCCTCCCCCAGGCCCTGGCCCTGGCCCACAGAGCTAGCTAGCAGGCGCCTGAGCTCTGAGTCAGCCCAGCCTCATTGCTCCTTGCTCCCTGACACGGCTCCTGCCAACCTAATCTGCTTACTGTCAGCTGCACACTATTGGCCCAGGCCTGCCTCCCTGCTCCCCCACCTGGAACTCCATCTTGCTCCCTGCCAAGCCCTGTCCCTTGCTTCCTTCCCCATCTCCGGCTGCACCCTGCCTGCCTTGCGTGGGGGCTGCTCCATGCTGATGGGCCTGTCTAGTAATGACCTTGCACTTGGACAGAATTCCTGGTTTGTTTTCTGGTTGTTTGGGGGAGGGGGTGCTCTCTGCCTGGATCCCCTTCCCCAGCCTCTCCTCAGGAGCAGGCAGCGTATCCATCCTCCCACAGAGCCTAGCAGGGTGGTGATTTAAGGCAACAGGACTCAGGGGCAAGAGACTGGGACATTGGGAGACTTGCATTTTCCACCCACTCAGCCTCTGCCCTTAAAGGGAGCTCAAATAAATGATTGTTAATTGAAAAATAAACCAAGATTTTACAAATCAGTCAGTATTACAAGACCCAGCTCAAGCAAAAAGTGTTTCCTGATCCCCACCTGCTAATACTCTCCTGCCCCTCCAAATTACCTTCTTTATTTTGTTAGGTTTTGTGTGTGTGTGTGTGTGTGTGTGTGTGTGTGTGTGTGTGTGTGTGTGAGTGTGAGGCAATTGGGGTTAAGTGACTTGCCCAGGGTCACACAGCTAGTAAGCATCAAGTGTCTGAGGCCGAATTTGAACTCAGGCCCTCCCGACTCCAGGGCCGGTGTTCTATTCACTGCACCACCTAGCTGCCCCACATTCTTCATTTTGAATGTGCACGCACGCACACACACACACACACACACACACACACACACACACAAACACAGAGATATATCTGTGTATGCCTGTATATGTGAATACATACACACCGGGCAGACAATATGTATGTGTGTGTGGATATATGCACAAATATATGTTGTTGTCTTACTAATAGAATGTAAGCCCCGTGAGAGAACGGGATATTTTTCCTTTGTCTTGGTATCTCTAGTGTCTAGCTCAAGACTAGGCATAGAGCACATGTTTAATAATATGCTTGTTGATGGCTAAGTATGTGTGAGATCTTAGGGAAGTCATCGATGCTTTTTGAACTTCAGTTTCCTTATCCTTCAAAGAATAAGAGGTCACGCTGAAAGTTGATTTGGGGTATCATAATTCTAATAAGGAGCAGAGCTAGGATTAGAACCCAGTTCTTTGGACCTTCTAATTGAGTGCTCTTTCTACTACAGTTGGACTGTTGACCTAGCTAATCTCTAAGAGCCCTTCCTACCGCATGATTTTATGGTTTTCTAAAGTAGAATAGGGGCAGCTAGGTGGCGCAGTGGAGAGAGTGCAGAGCCTGGAGTTTCGAGTTCAAATTTGGCTTCAGACAATTCCTAGCTGTGTGACCCTGGGCAAGTCACTTAACCTTGGTTGCCTCAGTTTCCTCATCTGTCAAATGAGCTGGAGAAGGAAATGGCAAAACTCCTCCCGGATCTTTCTCAAGAAAACCTCAAATGGCATCACGAAACATTTGAAACAAACAAACAACAAACAGCAACAAAGTAAAGTAGAAAAAATACTAGATTCAGTATCAAAAGACCTGGGCTGGAGTCAGCTGTGTGACCTTGAGCAATTCACTTTTCCTTTTCTTTGTCCTCAGTTTTCTCATCTGTAAAATAGGGAGAATATCCTTTGCCTTGCTCTCCCTCAAAGAGGTTTCAGAAGCAGAGCTGGGTTCGAATTTCACCCTTTGTTGACCTGAGGCTATTCCCTTAACTTCTGGGTGTCTCCATTTCCTCTGAAATGAGAAGACTGGGCTGGGCTTCTGTGGTCTCCTTTGACTCTAAGGTGATTTAGTGAGATAGATAATACAGAGTGTTTAAACATGTACAAAACACTTCATACGTAGTATCCATTTGAATCATGCAACAATCCTGGGAGGTAGGTAGGTGCCATTATTATCCCTACTTTAAAGATGAGGAAATTGAGGCAAATAGCAGTGAAGAGACTTGCCCAGGGTCACATAGCTAGGAACTATCAGGGACAGGATTTGAACTCAGGTCTGCCTGAGTCCAGGCCCAGTGCTCTAGCCAGGACCCCACTTAGCTAACTGCCTCAAAGTCACATTGCTGGTGAGTGTTGGAGGGGAGATTTGAACCTGCATCATAAGATCCTAGCCCTGGAAATAGAAAGATTCTCAGAGGCCATCTCTATGGTCTAAACTCCCATTTCCTGGCTGAATAAACTGATGCTCAGAGAGGTTAAGGAACTTTCCTAGGGTAGCACAGCCATTAAGTTCTGGAGCTAGGATTTGAACTCCCATCTCCCCTCCAGGTCCAGCTTCCCATCTATTACCTAAGACTTCTGCCAAGTGAAAGTGTTTCATAAAATATAAAGACTTCGATGGATACAAGGTGGTGTTTTTGCTTAATTATTGGTGTTGTCTGACTACTCACCAGTTCTGGGTTCAACAGTCTAAATTATCTTGAATGATTTTTTTTTTTTTTTGTGAGGCAATTGGGGTTAAGTGACTTGCCCAGGGTCACACAGCTAGTAAGTGTTAAGTGTCTGAGACCGGATTTGAACTCAGGTACTCCTGACTCCAGGGCCGGTGCTCTATCCACTGCGCCATCTAGCTGCCCCAAGAAGAAGTTTTACCTCTGGAAAAGTCACCCCATCCAGTTGGCCCGCCGAGGTGGGGCATTGGGAATTGGGAGCTTGGGGCCTTGCCCAGGCTTGGTGTCAATGAGGTTGGGTGGCTACCTTCTGTCTAGTTCTCAAGGTTACACTCCCATAGTGCCCTCTTGGCTGCCTCTCTCCCTCCCTCTCTGTCTCTTCCTCTTTCTCTCTTCTCTTCTCTCTCCCCCTCTCTCCTTCCTCACTCTCTTTCTCTTCTTCTATTTCTATCTCACTCTGTCTCTCCCCCTTTCTCTTGCTCCTTTGCCTTGTCTCCCCCTCCCCCCCAACTCCCTTCGCACCTCACATAGTTTCTGGGAGGCTCAGGTGGTAAGAACCTCCCCCCACAAAAAAAAAAACCCTCAGGCATATAAAGGAAAGGAGGTTCCTGGTGCCCCACAAATACAGCTTTAGTTCAGGGTGGGGCTTCCTTAGCTAGTGGGCCAAGGGACCCAGCTCTAGGGCCCCTCCCAGCCAGGCTCTGCTTTCTCCCAGCACCACTTGGTTCCAGGAAAGAAAGGCCTGAGTCAGGAGTGGGAAGGACAGGGAGGCCTGAGGGGAGAAGCTGGCAGGGTGTGGCTGCCAGAGAAATCCAAGGGACCAGTGAATTAGATAGACTTCCAAGTCCCCTCCCAGCTCTGACATCCTGTATGCTAAGGGCCCTCCCAGTGCTGACATCCCATGTTTCAAGGGCCCTCTTAGCCCTGACATTCTCTGTTCTAAGGACCCTCCCAAACCTGATATTCCATGTTCTAAGGTTCCTCCTAGCTCTGATATTCCATGTTCTAAGGGCCCTCCCTGTCCTGACATCCTCTGTTCTAAGGGCCCTTCTGTTTCTTGGTCCTGCCCAGTGCTGACATTTTATGTGTTCAGGTCCATTGCTACTGTGCCATTCTGGGGCTCCCCCCACCCCCTTGCTTCTACAGGGCTGTGGTGCCTCTTAGGAACAGCAGATCACAGATGCAGAGCTGTTAGAGACCTCAGAGAACATGTCTTCACTAGCCAAGTGACTCTGGACAAGTCATTTTCCATCTCTTAAACCCACTTACCTCATCTGTGAAAGAACATCATCTGTAGCTCAGGGTTGTTGTGAGCAGCAGAGGCAATAATGCTGAGAAAGTACTTTGTAAGCCCTAAGGTGCTGTACCAATGTCAGCTGTTAGCATTAGCATCTGGTCCTGCCTCAATGAAGAAAGAAAAGCCCAGAGAGGGGAGGGTGACCGATTGACCTGAGGGAGACCATGGAAGGAGAAAGACACAGAGCCAGGGGAGGGCTCCTGGCTCTTCCAACAGCTGAACCTGAGAGCAGACCCATCCTCTTGCCCCACCCCTGCCCTTGGTGTCTTGATAAGATCCTGGCTCAGCTCCTTCCTTTGAAAGGAAAGAAGAACACAAGCCTTTATTAAGCACCCACCATTTGCCAAGCACTTTTTGCAAGGTGATCTTTACAACAACCCAGGGAGGTAGGTGCTATTATGATCCTCCGCTTTACAGCTGAGGAAACTGATGCAGGCAGCGGTAAAGTGACTTGCCCAGGGTCATACAACTAGAAAAAGTGTCTGAGGCCGGATTTGGGTCTTCCTTACTGCAGGTCCAGCACTCCCCTGTACCATCTAGCTGCCCCGAGCTGCAAATTCCTAGATTGCAGAGTTAGAGCTGGAAGGAATTTCTGAAGCCATATAACTTCCTTCATTTTATAGATCTAGGTGGTGCAATGGATAGCGCACTGGGGCCTGGAGTCAGGAAGACCTGAGTTCAAATCTGACCTCAGATTATTATTATTTCTTTTATTTTTTGCAGGGTTAAGTGACTTGCCCAGGGTAACACAGCTAGCAAGTGTCAAGTGTCTGAGGCTGGATTTGAACTCAGGTCCTCCTGAATCCAGGGCTGGTGCTTTATCCACTGGGCCACCTAGCTGCCCCTTGTCCTCAGACTCTTAGTAGCTGTGTGATTTCCTGAGCAAGTCACTTAACCTTGTTTGCCTCAGTTTTAAAATGCCTTCACTTGTAAAATGAACTGTAGAAGAAAATGGCAACCCATCCCAGTATCTCTGCCAAGAAAACTCCAAATGGGCTAATGAAGAGTTGGAAACAACTACCACCAACATTTTACAGGTGAAGAAACTGAGGCCCATAAAGATTAAGTGACTTGGGCAGCTAGGTGGTACAGTGGATAAAGCCTGGACTCAGGAGGACCTGAGTTCAAATCCGGCCTCAGACACTTGACACTTACTAGCTATGTGACCCTGGGCAAGTCATTTAACCCTCATTGCCCTGCCAAAAAAAAAAAAGATTAAGTGACTTGTTTAAGGTCACACAAGTAGTAAGTGACAGAGTCAGGATACTGGCCCCAGGTCCCCTGACTTGCTCTTCTTCCCAGATTCCCTGATTAGATTGTGTTACCTCCTTCCTCCCCTCTCCCCACCCCAGCTCCTGGCCTAGGACCCTGAACCCAGGAGAAGTTCCTTATCTGTTGATTTTTTTCCCCCTGAGTACCTTTCTGTGCAGGCCAGATTAATAGGCAATTTGTGGCCACTTGCTGCCCTGGAAGAAAAACACCAGTGTCAAGGAGGCCCCATCAGATCGGGCAAAGGGTGCTGGCCCTGGGGGTCAGATCCTATTCCTGGCTCATTCTGACCTCAGGCAAGGCATTGACCCTTGGCTTTCTCATCTGTAAAAATAAAGAGAAGGGACCAGACACCCACTAAACTCTCCCCCAGCACTGACAGACACATGGGGGTTAGCACATTGCAGGCACTTAATGAATGTGTTAAATGAACAATTGGCTCATCACTGAACCCAGTTTTTGTTTCTGTTCAGTTGCTTTTAGTCATGTCCGACTCTACAGGACCCCATTTGGGGTTTTCTTGGCAGAGATACTGAGGTGGTTTGCCATTTCCTTCTCCAGCTCATTTTACAGATGAGGAAACTGAGGCAGTAGGCCTGGTATTAAAATAATAACAGCTCACACTTCTGAAGCCTTAAGGTTAATAAAGCACTTTCTTCCCAATAACCTTAGGAAGTAGATTGGGCAAGGATTGTCATCCCCATTTCACAGAAGAGGAAACTGAGGATCAGAAAGGTTAAAAAAATTTGCCGCTGTTAACACAGCTAGGAGACATCGGCACCAAGATTCAAACCCAGGACTCTCCTGATCCTAGCTCTGCTGCTCTTCCTCCTATACTTACTCCCTCTACATGACTCAAAAACAGTTTCTCATCTGTTAGTTAATTGGGTTTGCATGACAACCTTATGAGGTCATTAATAATAATGGTATTTTTAATAGTACTTTAAGGTTTACAAAGATGGTCTCATTTATCTTCACAGGAACCCTGGTAGGGAGATGCTGTTATTGTCATTTTGCAAATGAGGAAAATGAGGCAGGCAGAGGGTTAAAGTGACTTGCCCAGGGTCATACAGCTAACATCTAAGACTGGATTTGAACTCATGTCTTCCTGACTCCATCTCCAGCATTGGGGTGGGGGGTACCTTACTGATTCAGGGTCATACAGCTAACATCTAAGACTGGATTTGAACTCATGTCTTCCTTACTCCATCTCCAGCATTGAGGTGTGTGGGGGGGTACTTTACTGATTCATTATCTCATTCTTTCTCATTAGTGCAAAGAGTAGTAACCCCATTCTAAAGTGCCTCCTGGGAACAGGAGTGCAGGGTTGTTGTTGTTGTTGTTCTCATCACGGTGATGTCATGACCTGCAGTGAACTGGATTTAAGTGAGGGAGGACTGTGCAAGGTCGCCAACCTCATTCTCTCTTCCAGAGCCATCTGGGTCCAGTGGCAAGATATACATCAGGACAACTAGAGATGGCTCTGGATGTCTTAAGGAAATTGGGGTTAAGTGACTTGACCAAGGTCACACAGGGAGAAAGTGTCTGAAATGAGATTTGAATTCTGATCCTCCTGACTCCAGGGCCAGTGCTGTATCCACTGTGCCACCTAGCTGCCCCAGAGCCCAGGATACTCCTTGAGAGGATAAAGTAGGTTGCTTGCTGCTCAGAATGACATTATGGGGATAGGACCATCCTGGCATGGCTCATCAGAGCACAGGTTGATGCTGTGTAAGCCCTCAGGGGGCCAGGCTCTTCTGGTAAGGAAGGTCGCCATGATGTAGTCACCTTGAGGTTCCACGGACCATGAAAGCAGATGGGAAAGGGTGAGGCAGGTCCTCCTGGGCGGGCGGGCAGGCAGGCCAGGCAGGCCGGCCAGGGCAACATTCTTTTGACATTGGAACTAGTACGGGCCTGTCACTGGGGTTGGGGCACTTTCTTTTGTCTGGGGAGGAAAAACATGCGCTGCACCCAGGTTATGCAATAATGGGGAAGGCAGACTCGCAGGCATGCACACGTGCATGGAGCTCCAAAGCCTCTTCCCCTCCCCAAATCCCTGTGTTCACACTCATCCAATATCCCAGCTCTGGGGCTCAGCTCCTCTGAGGAAAGCAGGGCTCTTGACACCAGTGGTGCATGCATGGGGGAGGGAAGAGGGGGGCAGGGAGGAGGGGGGAAGAGGAGGGAGAGGAAGGAAGGGGGAGGGGGAGGGAGGAGGGAGGAGGGAAGCTCAGCAAGCAAGGCAGCAAGCAGCTCTCTCCCTCCCTCCCCTTTCTTCCTTGTTCACCCTGGGAAGTGATGGCCACTGGGGAGATCAAGGAACGCAAACCAGTATGCCTTTGGGTCCTTGGAGCAGGCCTGAGCCAGAGCTACATTCCAGGCTTTTTATCTCCTAGCCTGCCTGTCGGCTCCCTTACCTGAAACCTCTCCCCCTTCACCTGTCCCTCCCCTCCCCCTACTTTAGCTTGATGAGGAGCCTATGGGTCACAGGGCCTCAACTCGATAGCTCCGATGGGCTCCTTAGAGCAAAGAATGTCAGAGCTGAGAGGGGCCTTAGAACCCAGAATGTCAGAGCTGGGAGGGGCCTTAGAACCCAGAATATCAGAGCTGGGAGGGGCCTTAGAACCCAGCATATCAGAGCTGGGAGGGGCCTTGGAACATAGAGTGTTGAGAGCAACCAGCAATGTCTGCCTTCAAAGGTGGACTATTGAGATGGCCCTAAATGCTGGTGCCTTCCCCATGGCCACTCTGGCTGGCCATTAGCTGTAATTTATCCTGGGCATCTCTTGTTTGGACATAGCTGTTTACAAGTTGTCTTTCCCATTAGAGCCAAGCACTGTCTGTCGCTCTTCTTTGTATCCTGGTGCTTAACACGATGCCTGGCACACAGTAGGTGCTTAATAAATGCTTGTTGACTGACTGATTATTAGAACCTAGAATGTCAGAGCTGCAAGGTCACCTTACAACATAGGGCTCTTGGAACATAAAACGTCAGAGCCAGAGGGATTGTAGAACAAAGACTGTCAGAGCCAGGAGGAGTTTTACAATAGAGAATGGCAGAACTGGTGGGGGTCCTTATAGCATGCTGGAATACAGAAAGTTAGGTGTGGAGGGCTGTTTATAATAGGGAATATCAGAACTGGGAGGGACCTTGGAACACAGGATGTCAGAGCTGGGAGGACCCTTAGAACACAGAATGATAGAACTGGGAGGGACCTTAGAACCCAGAATGTCAAAGCTGGGAGGACCCTTAGAACACAGAATGATAGAATGGGAGGGACCTTAGAACCCAGAATGTCAGAGCTGGGAGGACCCTTAGTCCAACTGCCCATTTTACAGATGAGGACAGTGAGGCTCACAAAGGTCACAAGACTTTCCCAAGCTCTCTCAGGCCAGAAGCTCCCTTAGGGATTTTCTGGTGACACACAGTTTTTTCCTTTCCTTCTTTCACATTGACTTGTTTTTCCATTTCTTGAACAGCCGCCTTCTGCAAAAGCCTCTGGGTGAGAGTACAGGAACATTTCTTCTTTAAAAAAAAAGTGTGGGGGGGACAGAGAGAGAGAGAGAGACAGAGAGAGAGAGAGAGAGAGAGAGTGCGTGAGAGAGAAACACAAGCCTGCTTTGGCTGGAATCTGCCAACTCCCTAATCACAGCCCTTCTAACCTCTGGCTCTCAGAGTCCTTGAGCCTGGGAGAAGGGATAAGCTTCGCCATGTGCCCCTGAGGTCCATTGACTCAGAGAGCTGGGGGAGGAAGAAAGCTTTAGGGACAGAAGGGGTCTGTGCTTAGCTCCCCCCCAGCCCCCCCTCCTTCCCACCCCCTGCCTTAAGCTTCCTTCAGGGCCCAGCTCAGGATTCTGGGAGGAGCAGCTTTTGGCTCGTGTCTCTGCAGAGCCCAGCAGGGTGATGGGCTGTTGGGTAACGGGGATGAGAGGCTTCATTATCATTCCAGATTTGCCAGGAGCTCACAGCACACAGACGAGAAGCTGCTGGCTCTCATTCTCACAGTTTGCCTGCTAAGGAGACAAGATGGACAGCTCTCCCCTCCCCCCTCTCCCCTGGATCCCCCATTTTATCTCAAAGACCATCATGTGTCTTTCCCAGCCAGTTCCCAGGAGACACTGGTCTCTGGGATCACACTCCTCATGGCTTGGAGGAAACCAGAGATGGCTTCCTGGTTTTAAAAAGGAGAGAGAGAATTAGGGTTTTTGTTTGTTTGTTTTCTTTTAATTTGGGAGTCAGACTTACAGACAGGTTACAAGGACTGCCCTGAACAATAGGCCTGCATGGTATCATGAAAGGAACTTGAGTCACGGGAACTTAGTGTGAATCCTGACATTGTGACCTTAGACAAGTCATCTGATCTCTTTAGGCTTTGGTTTCCTCACCAATAAAATGAGGGGAACTCAGCCTAGATGATGTCGAAGGGTCCTACCAACTTTAAATCTAGGATTATTCTCTGAAAGGCTCTAGGATTGGACCATAGATCAGGTTGGAATTTCCCCTGCCTTTCCAGTCTTAGCTCAAAGCCCTCCCCTTGCACAGAACTGGGGAATTCAGGGAAATGGGACTATTTGTCTGAGCTTCCCGCTTCCCAAATCTCTTTGCTTCTGCTGTGCTTATAAATCAGTCAGGGCTGGGTGAATGTTGGTTGGGGATATGGTAAAAAGGATTCTTTTTTTTTTAGGCACAGGTTGGAGTAGATGTCCTTTTCTTTGGTCTCGTCCAAGCCTGGGATTATATGATTCTTTCTTTCTTTTCTTTTTTCTTTTTTTTTGCAGGCAATGAGGGTTAAATGACTTGTCCAGGGTCACACAGCTAGTAGTGTCAAGTGTCTGAGGTCACATTTGAACTCAGGTCCTCCTGAGTGCTTTATCCACTGCGCCACCTAGATGCTCCCTGGATTCTATGATTCTAATGCTCACCTTAATTCTGCTTGTCCATATCCTATCACGCTTTGAGGTCCTCAGACACCAACACCTCCTCCTGGTGGCCCCCTAAGATTCCCCCACACCTGATCTCTCTTCCTTTCCTCTAAACTCACTGTCTCTCTCCCTGTTTCTATTATTCCATCCATAAGCTCTTGAGATTCAAAGACTGGGGAGGGGGGCCTTAGAGATAGAGGATCATGGGTTCAGAGCTGGCAGGGACCTCAAGATGCTACCTGGTTCAGCCCCTTCATTTCACAGATAAAGAAACTGAGGCCTACAGAGGGGAAATAGCAGTGACAATCACTGACATTTATATAGGGTTTTATAGTTTACAAAGTACTCAACATTCATTATTTTATTTGTTTCTCAGAACAACTTTGCAAGGCAGGTGGTTCAGGTATTATTGTTCCCATTTTACAGATGTGGAAACTGAGGCAAAACTGCCTACAAGTATTGTTATTTCTATTTTGTAGATGAGGAAACAGCCCCAGAGAAGAGAAATCATTTACCCAGGTTCATCCCAGGTTCTAGTTCAGACCCTCGGCATCTCTCAGCTGGACTATTGCAATAATTTCCTAAAAAAAAAAAAATCCTAGGGGCAGCTAGATGGCACAGTGGATAAAGCACTGGCCCTGGATTCAGGAGTACCTGAGTTCAAATCCAGCCTCAGACACTTAACACTTACTAGCTGTGTGACCCTGGGCAAGTCACTTAACCCCAAATGCCTCACCCCCCCCCCAAAAAAAATATATATATCCTTCTGCTTCTGTCTGTTCAAATTCGGCTTCAGACAATTCCTAGCTGTTTGACCCTGGGCAAGTCACTTAACCTTGGTTGCCTCAGTTTCCTCATCTGTCAAATGAGCTGGAGAAGGACATGGCCAACCATTCCAGGATCTCTGCCAAGGAAACCCCAAATGGGGTCACAAAAAGTTGAGATGTGACTGAAATGACTGAACAACAACAAACAGAAGGTATTTACGAGCATTGCACAAACAGGTGGTGGATGTGGAGGGGTGGATCCAGAAAGGCCCCCTATTAGCAGGTGACATACTTGAGCTGAGCTCAGAGAGAAGCATGTTACAGTTGAGGAAACTGAGGCAAACAGAGATGAAGTGACTTGCCCAGGGTCACACAGCTAGTGAGTGTATGAAGCTGGATTTGAACTTAGGTCTTCCTGACTCCAGGCCACTGCATTTCTTTTCTTTTTCTTTTTCTTTTTTTTTGTGGTCAATGAGTGACTTGTCCAGGGTTACACAGCTAGTAAGTGTCAAGTGTCTGAGGTCTGATTTGAACTCAGGTCCTCCTGAATCCAGGGCTGGTGCTTTATCCACTGTGCCACCTAGCTGCCCCTACTGCATTTCTTAGCTGCACATATATACTGATAGCTTGGGCTCCCAAAAGGGCAATTAGTTGCATCCCACTTCAGGCTTCCAGGGGTATACCTGAGAGACAGTGATGCCATCAGCTCCAGCTCCCTTTCTATTGCATGTTCTCCCAATGTCAATCTTGAGGGATTATTACCCCAATATTACAAAAGGGTAGTCTGTAATACCAGGGCACCCTGAGGGAGAGAGACAGCCCAAGAGCCTAGGAAATAGCAGTGCTTCCAAGCCTGGCCCCTGGGGAGCCACCTCTGTATAGATGCAGTCTGCAGTGCTCCTGCCACAGCTACTGAAAACCCAGAAGAGAAAGTTCTTATCACCAATGTCCTGGGCCTTTTCAGATGTTGGACATCCGAAACCATAGGATTTTATCAGTGGAAATGATGGTTAAAAGAGCTGCATTACAATCTGCTTTGCAACCGTACCCTAAGGATCATGGGACTTTCTATATGCATTGTTTCCCATTAGAATGTGAGCTCTTGGGGCAGCTAGGTGGTGCAGTGGATAAAGCACTGGCCCTGGATTCAGGAGGACCTGAGTTCAAATCCGGCCTCAGATACTTGATACTTACTAGCTGTGTGACCCTGGGCAAGTCACTTAACCCCAATTGCCTCACCAAAAAAAAAATAATAATGTGAGCTCTTGGAGGTGGGAGGTTGTCTTAATCTTCTGTGTATAGAGATTAGTGTGCCCTTTGCACAGAATAAGTGCTTGATAAATTCATCCATCCCTCCATTCATTCATCCATCCATCTAGCCAACTAACAGCAATCAGCTTTTACAAAGGAATATTGGCTGTAGTTATAGCAAGAACCAAAGTACAAGAAACATCTACCAGGAACCAGGACACACTTTGCCCTTGACACTTGCATCTCTGGGGAGAGTGGGCTCAAACTTAATGTGGTGGTTACAGAAAACTCCACCAAGTTCCCTTCTGGGTGTGGCATAGCTGAGGGATAAACCTCTCCCTTGAGCCACCCTTGGGTCGCATCCTACCAGTCAGCTTCTCAGGGCAGGTTCTTTCCCAGGTCTAGCTCCTGATCCCTGGGTGGCTCCTCTGACCTGAGACTTCACAAGGCTAAAAGGACAAGAGGGGGTGGTTCTTTCCCAAGTGTAAGCTTTCCTTGGAGGCCACGTACTTACCAGTCGACTGAATTGAGGGGGAAAGGGCAACCCCTCCCCCCACTGACCCTCCAGAGCTTACAGGGTCAGGCCTAATACCTCATGTCTAGGGGCAGCTAGGTAGCGCAGCGGATAGAGCACCGGCCCTGAATTCAGGATTCAGTTCAAATCCGACCTCAGACACTTAACACTTACTAGCTGTGTGACCCTGGGCAAGTCACTTAACCCCAATTGCCTCACTAAAAAAAAAAAAGAAAAAAATACCTCATGTCCAGCAGGAAGGAAAGAGAGTTTCTTCATTGGAGACGTTTGTATCCAATCTCCATTCCAGCTCAGCAGCCAAACAACAGGCCCTCTCTTTAATGAGCAAAAACCATCATAGAAAAGCTGTGCATCCTGGAGGTCTTGGCAGGGTCCCCTCTGTTCCAAACAATCACTTTCAGAATCAGGTTTGCCCGGTTGGTGCACACTCCCAGGACTAGGCCCTTATTGGTCAGTTCCATGTCACACACAGATTGAATATCAAGAAGAATATGAATAATTTATACATGCGTGTACAAATGTATGCACATAAATGTATATACGTGTGTACATATATGTATGTATATAGGTGTGTATATACATTCACATACACATATATACATACACACAACCACACACAAATGGAGTTAAAAAAAGGTAATTTGGGAAGGACACCGGCAGAAGGATGAGGAAAGGCTTTCATGTACAAGGGAAGGCCCTGAGCTATGTCCAGCCCGGGGGATGACCAGCACAAAGACACAGAGAAAGGAGATGGAATGTGAAAACAGAGAGAAGGCCTGTCTGGCTGAATGACAGTGTGCAGGAGGGCGAGTTAAGGTCTGATGGGGCCAGGTCAGGAAGGGCTTTACAAGCTAAATCTGAAGAGTTTAAAAGCTGATTGAGGAGGGGAGTGACTCAGAAAGATCTTCACTTAAGGAAAATTACTTTGGCAACCAGTGTGTGGGATGGAATTAGGAAAATAATCTTCCTAAAGCACAGGGCTGACCATGTCACTCCCCAGCTCAGAGCTGCGGGCAGAAAGGGTTGGAGCAGATCAGTGGCGGCTCCAAACTCGTCTTTATTAAAGGGCCTCTTTTTTGGACTTTAAACATTTCCCAGACAAACCTCCCACAGCAGCCGTTGCTGTGCTATTGGTAGGTATGATAAGTTAGAAAATACAAGACTAAATTAGCTAGGCCGCTTTGCAGTCATTTCCAAGGTCCCCTTCCAGAGTTGGACATCTTCCGTTCTAAGGTTCCTTCCAACTCTAATGGTCCATGATTATAATAATATCCCATCTCAAGCTATATGCTTGCGGAGGGAAGGCTAGAGGGACTGGGCAGGCATGAGCCAGGCATGATTAGTCTGGAAAGACTTCCTTGAGGGGAGTGAGCCTTCCAGCAGGCTCTGGAGTAGGGGGCCAGGCAGCGGGGAGCCTGAGAGCGTGGAAGCAGTGGAAAGGGCAAGGAGGGAATTGGCTTCATGGGAAAGGCAGGGCTCGAGCTGGGGTGGAGAGAGCCGAATCATCCCTGTCCTTTGGGAAGGCTTTCAGGTGCAAACCATTACAGAGAGCTCTTCCCAGCTCCACCAGGCCTTCTCTCTCTCTCTCTCCCCCTCCCTTTCCCCCTCCCTCTCCCTCTCCCTCCCTCCCCAGGGGATGGGGGGGGGAGGGAGGCACTAGGGGAAGAAGGAAGAGAGCCATGTAAGGTCCACCCCCACATAAGCCCTCCAGAAGGAGGGTGCATGGTCCAGGTGAAAGAAATGGCCATGAAATAGGCTTTGAAGCTGGTGTCAAGCCGGATGTGGAAGAGGGGGAAGCTGGTTCATCTGGCTGCAGCAGAGATTCGGAGCCCCCTGAGATAATTGCTGGAATAAGACCTTAGAAGCACACAACTGTAGAATGTTAAAAGCTGGAAAGGGACTTGGTAAATAGGATAATCAGAGCTGGGAGGGCCCTTGGAACACAGGAAATCAAAGGTGGGAGGGCCTTTGGAACACAGGATATCTGAGCTGGGAGGGCCTTGGAACACAGGATGTCAGAGCTGGGAGGGCCTTGGAACAGAGGATGTCAGAGCTGGGCGGGCCCTTAGAACACAGAATGTCAGAAGTGGGATGGCTCTTAGAACACAAGATGGTCAGAGCTGGGAGGAGCCTTAGAATACAGGTTATCAGAGGTAGGAGGGGCCTGAGAACACAGGATGTCAGAACTGGGAGGGCCCTTAGAACACAGGATGTGAGAGGTAGGAGGGCCCTTAGAACTGTAAGGGCCAAATTTAATATGGGAGTATTAATTGGGCGACTCACCATAATATTGGGGTAAGAAAGGAGATTAACAGCCTTTAAAAAAAAACAAAACAGGGTTTATTAATGGGAACAAATTTAAAACACAAGTAAGGTTAATAGAACTAGGGATAAAGAAAAAGGGAATACGGGAAGGAAAAATATACAATCCGCAACTCACCACTACCTGGAAATCAGTAGTTACGAAGAGGATCAGCTGCTCAGCATTCCAGTGTCTCGATCCCTCTACTGCTCATGCCAGAGTCCTCTCTCTTCCCTTCTCTCTCCCAGAAGCCCCCTCTTCCACAGGAAACTGGGCTGACCACTCACACAGCCCCAAGCTAATTGGCTGGTAGCCCTGATTGACAGAACTAACAAGCGTCTCTGCAAATGCCAGTCGGCCAGCTTCCAGATGCTGAAAACCACCTGACTGCCCTTACTGGGCTTCCCATCATTATAATTTGGCCAGGCCCATGAAGGCGAGTGGGTATCTGGTGTGAGGCCAGCGCACACGGACGCATGCCGGGGCCTCCAATCCTAGCCAAATATGGAGTCACAGAAACCCCAAATCACAACCAATTCCTTACAGAACACAGCATGTCAGAGCTGGGAGGGCCCTTAGACCACAGAATGTCAGAGGTAGGAGGGTCCTTAGGACAGAGAAAGTCAAAGTAGGGAAGGTCCTTAGAACACAGAATGTAAAGGGCTGGGAGGGCCCCTTAGAACACAGGTTGTCAGAGGTGGGAAGGCCCTTAGAACATAGCATATCAGAACTGGGAGGGGGGCGGATAGGTGGCACAGTGGATAAAGCACGGCCCTGGAGTCAGGAGAACCCTGAGTTCAAATCCGGCCTCAGAAACTTGACACTTACTAGCTGTGTGACCCTGGGCAAGTCACTTAACCCCCATTGCCCCGAAAAAAAAAAAAAGAAAGAACTGGGAGGGCCCTTAGAAAACAGAATATAAGGGCTGGAAGGGCCCTTAGAATACAGAATGTAAGAGCTGGGAGGGCCCTTAGAACACAGGATGTCAGAGGCAGCTAGATGGATAAAGTGGATAAAGCACCTGGATTCAGGAGGACCTGAGTTCAAATCAGGACCTCAGACACTTGACACTTACTAGCTGTGTGACCCTGGGCAAGTCACTCATTCCCCCCCCCCCCAAAAGTACAAAGGATGTCAGAGCTGGGATGGCCCTAGAACACAGGATGCCAGAGCTGGGGGGGGGCCCTTAGAACACATGATGTCAGAGCTGGGGGGGGGGTCTCAGAGCAAAGAATGGGGGAGCTGGAAGGGACCTTCTGATCATCTCCATCTGTCTAGGTAGGAGAGAGAGTTTGGAATCAGAGGAAGAGCTGGAAATAAAAGAGAGTACAAACTGAACCATGTTTCCGTGCTCTACAAAGTTTTAACTAGCTTGGGGTGGGTGGTAAGAGGAGAAAGGTAAGGGGTGGGCGGTAGCTTCAAGGTTGGGAGATTCCTCTTGGAAGTGTCTCTGACCTGTATCTCCCACTCCTTGCCTCACCAGGCCACCCGCCACACAAGTTGTTTTTATGCCAAAGACTGTGAAGTTTGTCCCAACTTTCTAATCAGGAGGAAGGCTGTTTGCATTAAGAATCTGTTGTGCCCTACAGGAATGGAGAGGGAGGAACAAGCACCCAGACTGGCACGATTGGCAGCAACAGAACCCACTGTGGAAGCAGACGGAACAAGGAGAAGAGCCACGGGGCTTCTAGGACTTCAGAACTCTTCCAGACTGTGGGAATAACATCTTGTATTCACATGGTCTGCGTCTCACAGGGGCCAGACTCTTTATAGATTTTATTAGGTAAGAAAAGGGGAGTAGGGGGCGGCTAGGTGGTGCAGTGGATAAAGCACCGGCCCTGGATTCAGGAGTACCTGGGTTCAAATCCGGCCTCAGACACTTGACACTTACTAGCTGTGTGACCCTGGGCAAGTCACTTAACCCCCATTGCCCCACAAACAAAAAAAAAAGGGGAGTAGATAGCACCCCCACTCCACAGAAGAGAACATTAGCCTTACAGAGAAGAAGACTTCTTCAGGGTTGGGGGTTGATTGTGGTGGATTATGGAGTCAGGGGCCATCCTCCCACCAGAACCCTGGAGTCCGGGGTCCTGGTCCAGACCTCTGGAGGTAATACTTCCCTCACGACCTTCTTCGAGGAGAGTGTTTAGCCCTGGAGGATTTCATAGCCTTGTTTTCTTTTACAGGATTAGAGAGAATCTAGTCCCAACCTCTTCATTTTGCATATGGGGAAACATA
This sequence comes from Dromiciops gliroides, assembly GCF_019393635.1. Taxonomy (NCBI): domain Eukaryota; kingdom Metazoa; phylum Chordata; class Mammalia; order Microbiotheria; family Microbiotheriidae; genus Dromiciops; species Dromiciops gliroides. Next base: position 604,960,202 of record NC_057863.1, read on the forward strand.
GGCCCATGGGGGAAGTGTCACAACTTCAAGGTTGAGCTGAGACAGGAATCAGGTCTCCTGACTCAGTGAGAAAATCGTTGCTTGAAGAATTAATAAGCAAAACTTGACTGACTGAGAGGCCTCCCAATAGCTCCCATCTACTGTGAGGTTTTCCTTCCTTTCCCTGATTTTTAGCCTTGTTTTTGGTTTTTTGGTTTTTTTTGGTTTTTTTTTTTGGCTGGGCAATGAGGGTTAAGTGACTTGCCCAGGGTCACACAGCTAGTAAGTGTCAAGTGTCTGAGGCCGCATTTGAACTCAGGTACTCCTGAATCCAGAGCCGGTGCTTTATCCACTGTGCCACCTAGCTGCCCCCGATTTTTAGCCTTCTAATGACCTCAGGCAAGGGGAGAGAGCTTCATTAGCAATTTCCAGTGAGACCTAAGGCAATATAAATCAGTGAGACCTAAGGCAAATATAAAATCAGCTTTTTAAGACAATTCAATAAAGTGTGTGGGTGGTGGTGGTGGTGGTGAGGGTAGAGATTCCCTAAGGATGTAAGACCCTATGGAGAAGAGATTCCAAGACACTAGGGCAAAAGTGTTATCAGTGCCCTCTAAATTTTGATACTCTGGGACAAAGCCCAGGTGGCCCCATCCTAGATATAGCTTTTCTAGGGGATCTATGCCTGGAGGGGTCTCTGACTTAGATTCCCTGTGTGACTGGTTGGAAGGTGGCCTGGATTCAGGCTTATGTGGGACTAGAAAACTTGGTGCACATCTTATCTGCCCCCTCTCCCTATTTTCCAGTGGTCCTCTTGAAATATCAGCGCAAGGGTACAACTGATAATCTATAAAAACGGATCATGTCACTTCTCTAACTTTCAGAAAACTCCACTGTTGACTGAAAAGTATAAGCTCCTGATCTTGGCATTCAAGGCCCTATATAGTCTGGCTCCTGTTCTGGCTTTATCTCATACTGTTTCTCCCCTTCATATATACTATATTCTAGGTTGACTAGACCATTCTGTCTCTGTTTTCATCTTGTCATCATGTGCCTCTGCACACTCTCCTACTTCCCCGGACTGGACCCCTCTCTCCTCAAATCTCCATCTGTTAGGGGCAGCTAGGTGGCACAGTGGATAGCACTGACCCGATTCAGGAGGACCTGAGTTCAAATTAGGCCTCAGACACTTGACGCTTACTAGCTGTGTGACCCTGGGCAAGTCACATAACCCCAATTGCCTCACCAAAAAAAAAAAATTTAAAAAATCTCCACCTGTTCAAGACCCTGTCTTCTATGAAGACCCAGCTTGGATGTTCTCTTCCCTCCCACCCCCAATTTCCCAGAATGCTTTGCTTGGACCTTTCCTTTGTACTTATCCCAGTCTTATTCAACTCAATTCAACAAATATTTACTAAGCAACAGGAGAGGTAGCAGTGGCATAGTGAATGCTTGGAGTCAGGAGGACCCCTCCGATAAACAGGTCAATTTCTTCTTTGCCCCCTCCTCTCCCTTGACACTGACACTGCTCTAGACTAGGACCTCATTCCCTCACACCTGGACTATTACAATAGCAGCTGGTGGTTTGGTCTACCTGAAGTCTCTCCCTACTCCAATCCATCCTCCATTGGTCCTAAAGCTCAGGTTTGATCACAGCACTCTCCTACTTAATAGACTACAGTGGCTCCCTATTGCTTCCAGGATTAAATATGAAATCCTCTGTTTGGCATTCTAAACCCTTTGTAATCCTAGCCCCTCCCATCTTTTCAGTCTTCTTACTTTCCTTACTACAATACTCTTCAGTCCAGTGGTCTCCTTGCTATGTCTTGGACAACACTTCCATCTCTCAGCTCTGAGCATTCTCTCTGGATGTCTCCCATGCCTGGAATGCTCTCCCCTTCCTCATCTCTACCTCTTTGTTATTCCTTCTTCATTTTCCAGTGACATCACAGGGTGATGTCTTGACTTTCAAGTGAATTAGATTTAAGGAAGGCAGAGTTGCACAAAGTTATCAGCCTCACTCTCTTTTCCAGGGTCATCCAAGTTCAGTGGCAAGACAAAAGTCAGGATGACTGATGATGGCCCAGGATTCAGTGGGTGACCTTGGCATCTTTGATGTCTGACAAGCTGTAAGCCGTCCATGTCGCCTGATTCATCCACCTTCATGGCCCTTGGAACAAATTGTTCTCATCCACCCATTCTGCTGGGGGAAGTCTTCACATGCTTCCCACTAAGTTACCCTCAGTCCTGGTTTAGCCCTTCTGCTGAGGTGGCTTACTGAGATGTGGCTGCTGCGCATGTTAGTTTCTTGGAGCCACAGGTGAGAGTTGGGTGATGGTAGACACCAAAGGTGGAAGAGCAGTCCTGAAAAGGGCTCTGCAAGCCCTCACACCAGAGGTGCTAGTTTTCCCCATGCATCAGTGTTAGGGCAGTTAGGTACAGTGGATAGAACTTGGGGCTTGTAATCAGGAAGACTCATCTTTCAGAGTTCAAATCTAGCCTGAGGCACTGACTAGGGCAAGTCACCGAACCAGTTTGCCTCAGTTTCCTCATCTGTCAAATGAGCTGGACAAGGAAATAGCAATTGGATGCAGTATCTTTGCCAAGAAAACCTCAAATGGGGTCACAAAGAGTCATACACGACTGAAATGATAGAAAAACAAAAAAACTCACTATGTGCCAGGCACTGTTAGTTGATAGAGATATAAAGTAAAAAATAAAACAGTCCTTTCTGTTAAGAAGATTGCAATGTTCTTTCTTACTGAGGGACAGAAATCAGGAAAAATTTCTTATAGGAAGTGGTATTTGTGTTGATCCTCGAAGGGGCAGAGGTTGGGGGGTAATCCCAATGGCCTAAGGCACAGATCAATTCAAATCAAGCATTTATTAAATACTCTATGTCAGGCACTGTGCTAAAATACTAGAAATAGAAATATAGGCAGAAGTGGTGCAGTGGATAGAGCACCTAGCCTGGAGTCAGGAAGACCTGAGGTCAAATCCAGCTTCAGACACTTACTAGCTGTGTGACCCTGGGCAAGTCACTTATGTTTACCTCAGTTTCCTCATCTGTAAAGTGGGGACAATAACAGCACCTACCTCCCAGGATCGTTGTGGGGATCAAATGAAATGCATGTAAAGTACTTTAGCACAGTGCCTAGCATATAATAAGGGCTATATATTAGTTATTATTATCACTAGAAAGAAAGACAGTGGTGGGGTGGATAAATGGAGGAAGAAAAAAATGAAGATAAAGTCCAGAGAGTCAGGAGTGCAGCCTGAAGAGGTAAAAGACATTACAGAGATATGAAGTAGAATGTCATATACCTGGAATTAAGTAGCTCGGGCATTTATAAAGCACCTACTATGTGCTAGACACAGTAAGGGGGAGTCCCTTCCCTCAAGAAGCTCACCATCTAACGCCTTTCTTTGTATCCCCAGCCCTTATCACAGCGTCCTGCATACAGTCGGTGCTTAATAAATGCTTTGACTTCAGACAACATACAAACAACGGACAAATAAGATACAGATAGGATAAATTGGAGGTAATCTTAGAGGTAGGAATGTAGCCTTAGCTAGGGTTAAGTAATGATTAATCAGTTTGGATAGAGGCAGGTGGGAATCAGATTGTGAAGGGCTTTAAATGCCAAAGCAGTTTGCGTCATAGCCTGGACTTCTCCATTATCCAAGCCCCAGAAGATCACTTTAGCCTTGGAGCTTACCTTCCGGGGACCCTTCTCTCCGACTGGGGGTTAGAGGTGAAGAGCACCTCCCAGAAAAAACAGTATCCAGGCCTGTCACATCCTCATTTCCCACCTCGGGGTGCACCACTCCGGATTTCTCCATCTCACCCCTTCCTTCTCCCCTCCCTCCCCACCCCCTTCCTTCCCTTTTCAGCTTCTGAGAGTGTCTTCACCAGTAGAACAGAAGCTCCCAGAGGGCAGGGACTGCCTTTCTTTTTGTTTGCATTTGGATTCCCCCTGGAGTGCGTGCACACCGAAAGCGCTTAATAAACGCTTGTAGCCTGACCAAAGAAACTTCCCCAACACAGGTGTGTGGTACCATCAGCTCTATCGTAGATTCCACCTATTAGATTTTGAGTTCATAGAGGTCAGGTATTTTTGTCTGTGCACCCTTTCCACTCCCCCGTCCCCCCTCCTTTCCCCGTCCCCAGCCTGGAACAATGGAAAACTTAATAAAAGTTCATCGAATTGAAATGAATCAAATGGAACGGGCACGGGTGGTCACTAGGAGTGGCCCCGAAAGGCAGGAGGCCCACCAGGGGTCACGAGTTCTCGAAGGAAGAGAATTTGAAAAAGAGCGCTAGTCCAGGAGCGCGTGTTTGACAGCCCACTTTTTCGCCACGTGGGGACCTCCGGAGGACCTCTCCAAACTAGTTACCCCTCCCTCGCAGCTCGCCCGGCCCCGCCCTGGGTGTGCTCGAACCAGACTCTGGACAGAGTCAATGACTCAACTTTCCAGTTCCCTTCTAGCCCTCTTCAGAAGCCGGGAGGAGGGACTGGGGCGAAAGCAACTGCAACCAGAGGGGTACCAAGAGGAAGTTCCTAGGCTCGACTCAGTCCTTCGCCTGATATGCACCTCTTCCTAGGACCTTAGCCAAGAGACTATCGTCTAAAATGTTTTTAAAGAGAACTTGTCCAGTCAAGAGTGGTGTTTTCTGCTTTTCATTTAGGAAGTTGACTTGCCAGTATCCCGTCTTTAACTTTACTTGGTCTCCTCCACCCCCCTGTTTACTCCATTTGCGGAAGTCTTTCGGGTGGAGCTCCCGGGGCAGTGCCTGCGGAGTACGTCTTTTGCGTTTCAGTTTGACAGACTCTCCATGAAGGCCAATGAAAAGGCTGGAAGCTCCGAGAGGGCGGGGCTATGAACCAATCAAATCTGGTGTTGGGGTGGGGCTACGTCTCAGGGAGGGGAGCGCGTAATGGCGGACGCGGATCTGGCGAGCGCGGCCGGGGGCGTAGCGAGCTGAAGGAGGGACCGCAGGCGGCAGTGGAGGCAGCTGCCGGGGGGCGAGACGACCCTGCGGACCGCGGCAGCGGGCAGAGAGGGACGGCCCGGCCAGCCGCTGCAGGTTCCTTGAGAGGCCAGGTGAGCAACAAGTCCCACTGCCCCGGGAGAGGGCGGCTCCTGGCGGGGCCTGGCCTGGCCGGGCCGGGGCCGGCGTCCGACGGGTCCGAGTGGGGAGGCACTGGGCCGGTGTGGGGAGCGGGACCAGGGCCGTCCCCCCGGGCAGCCAGCAGCGGTTCCAGACTGTTCCATAGAAGAGTGAGCCATGGGGGAGTGAGCAGGGGATCCTCGGCTGTTCCAAAGGCCAGTGAACGGGGTCCCAGGCTGCTCCATAGGGGAATGAGCAGGGAGTTCTAGCCTGTCTATAGAGGAGTGAGTAGGGGTCTCAGGCTGACCATAGGGGAGTGAGCAGGGGGTCCCAGGTTGCTCCATAGGGGAGTGAGCAGGGCGTCCCAGGCTGCTCCATAGGGTAGTGAGCAGGGGGTCCCAGGCTGCCCATAGGGAAGTGAGCAGGGGTCCAGGTTGCCCCATAGGGGAGTGAGCAGGGGGTCCCAGGCTGCTCCATAGAGGAGTGAGCAGGGGTCCCAGGCTGCTTATAGGGGAGTGAGCAGGGGTCCCAGGGCTTTGCTGGAGTGAGCAGGGTAAGGCTGTCTCCTAAGGAAGTGAGCAGGAGGTCCCCAGGCCACTCTGGTGGAGTGAACAAGGACTCCCGGGCTGTTCTAGGAAAGTGAGTAAGGGGATCTAGGCTGTCCCTAGAGGAGTAAGCAGAGGGCCCAGGATTGTTTCATAAGGGAATGAGCTTTGGTGGAGTGAGCAAGGCGGTCTTAGGGCGCTTTCCCATAAGGGAGTGAGCAGGAAGTCCGAGGCCATACCATAGGGAGGAAGTAGGGGTCCTAGGCTGTCCCTAGGGTAGTGAACAAAGGTCCCAGGCCGTCCTTTAGGATAGTGAACAAAGGTCCCAGGTGGTTCCACTGAGGACTGAGCAGAGATGTCAGGCTGTCCCATGGGGGAGTAAACAGGGGATCCCCAGGGCTGCCCCATGGGGGAGTGAACCATGAAGGAATGAGCAGGGGATCCTTGGGCCACCCCATGGGGAAGTGAGCAAGGAGTCCCAGGTTGCCCCATAGTGGACTTAGCAGGGGGGAATCATGGCATCCTTTGGAGATGTGCTGGCGGGTCCCAAGGCTGCCCCACAGGACAGTGAGCAGGAAGGAACAGATCTTCCCTATGGAAAGGTAGAGGTGGATGCCAGGTCTGTCCCTTAGAGGAATCAGAAAGGGGGACACCTGGACCTCCTTCAGTGTGAAAAGGAGTGCTCAGGCTGCCCCAGAGGCAGACAGGAGCTTGGGGAGGTACTAGGTCTCCTCCACTGTCAGGTGAAGGTGGATGGTCCATGGTACCCGGGAAAGCATAAAAGAACAGTGCTGCTGTGGCTGCCTCAGACTGACACAGACTGGGAAGTACTAGGTCTGGCCCAAGGCCACCCCTTAGGGAGGGGAGGGGGGCTTATAGAGGAGTACCTGGCCCATAAAAGTATGGGGGGGGGGTTACTCCAGCTGCCCCAGAGGGAAGTGAGGAGTATGAATTTGCAGGAGGCTGTGGAGAGAGAACATGCCTATGGGGTGTGGGGGGGGACTAGGATTGTCCTATACTGAGATGGATGGGGGGAGTACCAAGGCCTGCCTGCAGGTGAGAATGGGAGTGCTAGAACATACCAGGGATTGCCCACAGGGGAAGTGAGATGGGGTGGTGGCATTGCAAAGATTATCTTATTGGGAGGTGGGATGAGAGCCCAGAGCAGTGTAAGGGGTAGTACATCAAAGAGGTAGATGGGGTGAGTGATAATAAGGCTATATATATACTACAAGGGAAATGAGAATGGGGGTGAGGGCCAGAAGGGCTGCCCCGAAGAGAGAGATGATGGGGGAGGCAGTACCAGCGCTAGCCTAAGAGAAGTAGATGTAGAGGGATCCAAGCCTGCCCCATTTACAGGGGCTCTGTGTGTGGGGGGGGTGGTGGGGGGGTGGTTACTGTATGCCAAGGATGCCCCTAGGTAAGGGGAAATGGGAAAATAGGAGCTACCATACCAAGACGAGGCCCATGGAGAGGTGTGCATCTGGGAGTGTTTCCCGTAAGGCTTTCCCAAAAGGAGGAGGTGAGAATGGGGTGGGGCTATAAGAGTTGCCCTTGAGAGAGATGCGGGGAGTCCCAGGACCTGGCCCACAGATCGTTAATGTGGAGAGGGAGGGGATGCTCCATAAATAATTCCAAAGTCATCTTGCAGACAGGGAGAATGGGGTGGTGGAACAAACCAGGACTGCTCCATTGAAAGGTGAGAAATTGGGGATGGGGAACTGCCAGGGCCAGTCTCTAGAGAAGGGGTGTGTGAGGAGTTCCAATAGTTGCTCCATAGGGTAGTAAGAGTTGGTGGGGAGGCCTGCAAAATCTTAAAGAAAGATGTGGGATTGGGTGGGATGGAGTATCAGACCTGTCTGATAGGGAGGTAGGACGGGGTTATCAGGGCTGCCCCAAAGAGAGATGAGTGTGTGAGGTGTCTCATGGCTGCTCCATACAGAGAGTACAGAGAGGTAAGACTGAGACTGTGGATCCTTCCAAGGTCTTTCCACTGAGTTAACCCAAAGGCCAGTGGGACATAGAACCATTTCTAGAGTGATGTGGCCATCTCTCTCACAGACAGATGGGACTGGGACAGAGCAGGGATCCCAGGGCTACCTCACAGACAGCTGGTAGGATTGGGCTATGGTTAGGACTGCCTCTTGTGGGAAGGTCTAGAGTAAAGACTGGGAGGATAATAAAACGTGCCAAAGCAGGGGAAGCCAGTCTATATAGGATACTATCAGTCAAGACCACCCATAAGAGTAATGAAGCGGCCTAAGGGGGAAGCCACTACAACTCCCGTGCAGATGTAAGCCTTGGGGGCACACTTAGATCCATTTGGCTCTGGCTGTTGCCACCAAGAATCTTATAGCCTGATGGTCAAGGCTTGTCTCAGAGGGAATCATGGAAGAGAGGAATTCTGAAGGCTCTTGAAGGATGTAATTGGGCTGACCTGAGACTTGAAACAAAATGTGTATTTTCTGGTCAGTTTTATTCAGCAAACATTTATTTCCCATATGTAAGATGTTGGGGGACATGATGAAATAATACATGTAGTGCTGTAAGTTTGTCAGATGCTTGATATTTTCATGGATCCTTGATCTCATTGATGTGGATACTTCCTCAGAGAGTGTCCCATGCCTTATCATTCTGTGGGAGTGTGGCTCTGCCCTCCTGCCAGTCTTGTACTGGGGCTTCCTTGTCATTTCATAGGTCCTGGGAGCTCCCAGGGACTGACAGTGTCTGGTATTCTTCCATCAGAGTACTTTATGAAGTCAGTTAGTGCTTAATAGCAACCCTGGGAAGTAGGTGGTGTTGCTGTTTACCCCATATGTGACTGAGGAGAAAGCTCAAATAAAAGTGACTGCCCAAGGTCATGCAGTTAGTAAATGTTCATCTTCAGATTCTAACTTGTGCCTTCTGATTTCTAAATCCATTGTTCTTTTTACTACACTTTGCTGCCTCTTAGGGACTCCCATTTTACTCATTGGTTTCACATACATTTTTTCATGGGAAGATAATGGCTTAGTGAGGCTAAGGAGACAGTCTTTGTCTAAGGAGAAGCATTAGGGAGAGTGTTACCTCCTTATAGGACCGAGTCAGAAGTTTTGGGGGCCTGAGGAGGGCTTGTTCCCTGGTGCTTGGGGCTGCTCCTGACACATAATCAGGCACACAGAGCTGATAGGCAGCCATTTGGTGGTTAGGGGCTGGGGAAGTTCGGCAGGACAGGGTCCTGGCTTTTGCGGGTAGGTTCCATCATTTAGGCCCTTTAAATACCAGCTCACAGCTCCTCAGTTCTGGAGGCTGTGACCTCAGCCATAGTTAGAGGAGTTGCCATTAGTCCAACAATGGAAGTGAAGGCTTCCTGCCCTGCAGCTTCCTTTTCTCCCTCCCCATGGATGGATTTCACTGGAGTTGGGTCCCAACGAAACTCCCTGTTCGTACAAAATTTTGAGTCTTTGGGATGAAAGCCCAAAGTTAGATCGTTTCTTTATGCCCTCTGTTATCTGACCTCCAGAAGGTTGCGTACCTTCTCAAGGGTCAGTTTGGCTTCATAAACTGCAAGTCTCCTTCTCTAGATCTCCCAGGCTTTGATTAATCCAGGCCACTAGGCAGATGGGCAGGAATGGCCTGGAGAAGGTTTTCTTTTGTTTGTTTGGGGTGGGAGGAGGCATTTTTGGAGAAGGGGCAAGAAGGAAACTGATGAGAAAGGGAGTGCCTTTAAGTAGTAGAGCGACCCCATTTTTCTTTGTTTGAAAAACCAAAAAGAAGCTGGTAGCTAGAGGAGGAAGGAAAGCATGTGAAACTTATTCCTGTTCAGATGTCTTCTGAGTTGTCCCTGTCAGAGGCTGTTGTCATGGAAAAAGTCAATTGTAATTTGTTCAGTGGAAATTATATTACAAGATCAAATAAATTTTTTTTCCCTAAGCCCCACAAGACAATTAAAAAAACAATTCAGAACGTTTCACTGTACAGGTGATTCATCAGTAAGATAACTCTTTCTTTTGACATAATTACCAAGTCAGTCTTGTAGTATATTTTAACTATGATTCTAGTTAGTGGTTTCAACTTCAGAGGAATTAATCTTGATCTAAATACAGGATAGGGCAAAAGGCACTTTACAGTTGAACAACACCATAACGTGTTCAATTTATGTCTGTTGTCAAAAGATATTGCTTATTTTATATTTTATGTTATGTAGTGATTTTTGGTAAGTGAGAGAATTGCTCAGTATGCATTTGCCTGTTTGTGTTGGAGAAAAGCTAATCTCTTGAGTTCTCAGGAGCAGAAACAAGAGATCCCTAGATTTTTAGAATTTTAGAGTTGATTTGCAAATAAAATGGGTCTTTAGTTACAATATCATTTCCTCTGTAGTTCTGCATTTGGAATTTGTTTTTAAAAGTTGCTTAAACCCACCTTCTGGTGAGCCTGTGATCCGAGGTTTTAGAGCTAGAAAGGACCTTGGAGATCATCATTTCCTTATTTTCCAGATAAGAAAATTGAGATCCAGAGAAGTGACTTGCCCTTGCTCAGCAATTAAGTGGAAAAACTGGTGTAAGTCTCTTTAGACTTACTCAGACCCTTTTTAGCTTGGTGGGACCTGCTATAGCTTGTAGGACCTAACCTTGAGGAATTCCTGGTCCCTTTTACACTCTGATGAGGCACCAGAGAAGAATGTGCTAAAATGTGGAAGAAAGCATATGCTATAATGTATTTTTTTTTTTTTTTTAGTGAGGCAATTGGGGTTAAGTGACTTGCCCAGGGTCACACAGCTAGTAAGTGTTAAGTGTCTGAGGCCGGATTTGAACTCAGGTACTCCTGACTCCAGGGCTGGTGCTCTATCTACTGTGCCACCTAGCTGCCCCTTATAATGTATTTTTAATTTAAAGCACTCATGTACTTTACTTTTATATGTACTTGATATGAAAAATTTAGATTTACAAAACAAATTAAGGATAATTATTTGCTTTATAAAGGGATTCATTGGAAAATTTATTTTAATAGAAAGGCTCCTATAGGTTTGGTGTTTACTAAAGTTTAATTTATAATTCATTGAGTAAGCGTTTATTAAGTAACTACAAGTGCCAAGTACTGTGTATGCCTGGAGATACAAAGATAAAAATGAAATTGTTCCCTCCCTTCAAAGACCTTAGATTCTGTTGAAGGAAAACAGCACATAAACAGATGAGTAAACATAAAGTTTATACAAAGTGATTTCTAGGCAAGGATTAGGATATACTTCTTGTAAGATCTGGTAAATGGGCTGAGAAGGAAAACAAAGGATTCCAGTGACATTCTGTCCCCCAGGTCTCCTCACTTTGCATAGGGACAACCCCAGTGAAGTCATGGAGATAGGAAATGGAATATCACATATGAGGAACAGCAAAGTAGGCCACTTTGGCAGGAATGTAGATTGCATGAAGAGTAATGTCCAGTCATTCTGGAAAGGTAGGTCGGAACTAGGTTAAATGCCCACAGTGAAGTTCCTGTTTTATCCTAAAGGTACTTTTCAGGGGTACATGAAGTTTGGAAAGTGAGTTCTACCTGTATCCCTAGAGCTTGAAAGATTACTTAGTGAAAGCTGTATCAATGGAACAAGTCCCATAAAATCCTGTGTTTGGTGCCTGTATACCACCCAGCCACCTTTTTTCAGTACTCAAATTTGTCCCACCATTTGTGAGCAGTCCTAAAGCATCTAAAAAGGTACCCCTTTCCTGTCCCTACAAAAGTCCCTTTCTTGGCTTCTATAGGAGCCAGTCTTGATCAAAGTGTCCCAGGCTTCTCTTCTAATCATTCCTAACACATTTCTGATGTTTCTTTTTTTTCCTTTGTTTTGTTTTTTGGTGAGGCAATTGGGGTTAAGTGACTTGCCCAGGGTCACACAGCTAGTGTCAAGTGTCTGAGGCCAGATTTGAACTCCGGTCCTCCTCAATCCAGGGCCATTGCTTTAACTACTGCACCACCTAGCTGCCCCATATTTCTGATATTTCAAAAGTATTTATCAGTGGTGGAATTGATCAGGAACATCATTTTAGCCTAACCATAAATTTGCATCTGATGCAGTTATGTATCCTAGGAGTGGATGTTCAAGATATCCCCATGATGACCAAGTTCTGTCTTTGCTTTTTTAATCCATAATACTTGATGTCAAGTATTGGCAGATTTGTTGCTGTTCCTGTAGTGGGTGGGGTAGAATGAGTAAAAGGGATCCAGGTTTATTATGAGGTGGTGGTACTGTCTTTGTGTCACAGTTCATTCTTAGATTTGGCAAGTTTTCATTGCAAAGCTACTTCTGGAGCTCTAGTTCATTAGTACAAGAAAGTTTTACCACCACAAACCTCTCATCTTGTCCCCCTTACATACATAGTGACTATATAGGAAATGATGGAAGTGTTATACAAGGAATTTTTGTGTGTGTGTGTGTGTGGGGGGTAATGGGGGTTAAGTGACTTGCCCAGGGTCACACAGCTAGTAAGTGTCAAGTGTCTGAGGCTGGATTTGAACTCCGGTACTCCTGAATCCAGGGCCCGGTGCTTTATCCACTGCACCACCTAGCCGCCCCCATACACAAGGAATTTTACACAATGGATGGGCGGTTTCAAGGGGAAGCACTGGTCATGCTCTTTCCACTTTAGCTTTTTCATCTAAGACAAATTAAGATGATAGAGATGCAGAATCATAGATTTAGCTCTGGAAGAGGTCATCTAGGTAAAAGCTTCTTAAACTCCATATGGGGTCACATAACCAAATATGTGAGTCACGAAAAATTTGGCAGTGGTAAAAGGTTATGTATACCTATTTTGTATACCTATATATCTAGGGGCATGTAAAAATTTCTCAGGTGACAAGGGGTGGTGAGTGGAAAAAGTTTTAAGAAGCCTTGATCTAGGTTAACCCATTCATTTTATTTTCGATTTTTCTTTAAACTTTTATTTTTCCCCTTCTTTGAAAGTTTTAAAATTTATTCTGAACTTAAAACACCACCCAAAAGATCAGTTCATATGCACTGCAGAACACAAAAAAGTATCCTATATGAAACTGATGCTCCACTGCTCACTTTTTAAGAAAAAGTACATGATTCTTCATGTTTCTTTTAAAACTAAACTTCTTCTCTGTTCTTTCTTAACCTTTGTGCATTTAAAAATGTTTAAATTGCCCTCCTTTAAAAATCGCTGTTGCTGACCTTTCCCCTATTAAAAACTGAAAAAGGAGAAAAACACACTTGTAACAAATAAGCATGGTCCAAAAAACCTTTCTCAATGGCCATGTCCAAAACTGTATTTTTGTGCACCTTGTGCTCATTACCTTTCTGTCAGGAGGAGGTAACATGTTTCATCATAGTTCCTGTGGAAACATGGTTATTGCATTGATTAGAGTTCTTAAGTCTTTCAGAGTTGTTTTTCTTTATAACTTTGCTGTCTTTATATAAATTGTTCTCTTGGTCTTACTCATTTCATTCAGCATCAGTTCATACTACTCAGGATCCTCTAAAATCGTCTATTTCATCATTTCTTTTGGTGCAGTGATATTCTCTTACATTACATATGCAAATTGTCCAGCCATTCCTTATTTGTCTAAGAGGCAGTTAATTAGTCCTTTCTTTTTCCTTTTCCTCTGACTTTTCCTTTTCCCTTCCTCCTTTGTCTTCTCTCTTCTCTCCTTTCCCCTCTATAACCACTCCAAGAACAGGAAGTTTGTTTTGCTTGGAGCAGTTCCCTTCTGGTATTATGCTCTCTCTTAACTCATCATTTCCTGGCCCCCTCATTTCTCTTTGAATTTGATGAGTATCTATACCAAACTATTTTATGAATGTTCAACCCTCCTTTCTTCATTTAAGATAAATTAGGTTTATCTGATGTCCTAATTCTTCCACTCCTTCCTCCTTATTTAGATAATCTTCACATGCACCTCAATTATAAGAAATAGCACATTCCATCTCCTTCCTTTCTTCACTAGTATATTTCTTCTTTTGTCCTTCTCTTTCCATGCTTAAACTTTCTGAACAGAATCAATCTATCCCTAATACCTCTATTTTTCTTATTTAACTTCCTCAATATATTTTGAAGACATTAAGGTTTTCTAGGTTTGCTTGTGTCTTTTCCCCCATTAGAATGTTAACATTACATCATTATATTATATTACATTATATTACATCATCATATAGCTCTTTCCAATTGGTCAGAAAAATTTACCCCTCTAAGTTTCTTTGGATTCTTATATTTCAGAATTCCTATTCTGCTTTTTTCATCAGAAATGCTTGAAAGTTCTCTGCTGTATTAAAGGTCCATTTGTTTCCTTATAGGATTATACTCAGCTTTAAAGGGTAAGTTATTCTTGGTTGTAAACCTATTGATCTTTTGTTTTTTGAAGTATTATATTCCAAGATCTCCTTTCAGTTTTTGTAGAGATTACTAGATCTTGTGTGTTCCTGATTTCCTTGATACCTGAGCTATTTTCTGGATGCTTGCAATATTTTTTCCTTTGATATGGAAGCTCTGGATTTTGGCTTTGATATTTCTGGGACTTTTTGTTTTGGCATCTCTTCCAAGTAGATTCTTTTTTAAAAAGTTTTTGTTGATTTCTTTTGTTTAATCATATAGCCATAATTCCCCCTAGTATCCTTCATTTCTTCACAGAGAGTCATCCCATATAGCAATAAGTTTTTTTTGTTTTTTTGTTTTTTTTAGTGAGGCAGTTGGAGTTAAGTGACTTGCCCAGGGTCACACAGCTAGTAAGTGTTAAGTGTCTGAGGCCGGATTTGAACTCAGGTACTCCTGACTCCAGGGCTAGTGCTTTATCCACTGCACCACCTAGCTGCCCCAATAAGTTTTTTAAAGAAAAGAAAAGGAAAAAAAAATCAGCATAACTGACCAATACATTTTTAAAAATGAAAACATATGCAATGTACAATACTTGTGAAATTCTTGCCTCTACAAAGCGAGGAGGTAGGAGTGTTTTCATATTTCTTCCTTTGAGTTGGTTTTTCTTTATAATTTTGCAGCATTCACTTTTGATATTTTGGGGTGGTTTTTGTCATTTCCATTGTTGTAGTCATTGTGTATATTGTTTTCTTTGCTCCCAACCTCACTTTTCATTAGTTCACATAGATCTTTCTGCATGAACTCCTCATCACATTCATCATTTCTTTTTGTTTTTTTTAGTGAGTCAATTGGGGTTAAGTGACTTGCCCAGGGTCACACAGCTAGTAAGTGTTAAGTGTCTGAGGTCGGATTTGAACTCAGGTCCTCCTGAATCCAGGGCTGGTGCTCTATCCACTGTGCCACCTAGCTGCCCCCATTACTTTTTGTACTACAATTTGCTTAGCTATTATGCAATCTATAGGCATCTATTTTGTTTCTAATTCTTTGCAATCACAAATGGTACTGCTATATTTTGTTATACATGAGGACTTTGTTCTTATTAGTGATCTCCTTGGGGTTTAAGCCCAAGTAATGAAAATTCTGGATCAAAGGCCAAATTGTTTTCCAAAATAGTTGTACTTTTTCATAGCTTTACCAGCAATGCACTAGTGTCCTTGTCTTCTTACAATCCCATCAACACTGAATGTTCCCATCTTTTCCTAATTTATAAGGTGTAAGGTGAAATTTGGGGTTTTAATGTCCGTTTTTCTTATTAGTGATTCAAAGCATTCTTTTGTATGGTTGTTAATTGACAATTCTTTTGAGACCTTTTTGCTCATAGCCTTTGTCTATTTATATATTAGGGAATAGTTTTTGGTTTTTCATATATTTATATTTGTTTTAATTGTTTATATATCTTTTATAACAAACCTTTATCAGAAGTTTCTCTGTTACAGAGAAATTTATGGATTCTTCCTTTCTTTACTTTGCCTTCTGGTTCTAGTAAGTCTGGGCAGTTTTTGTTTCTGATTTCTCGAAATGTAATATCCAAGTTTCTTAAAAATCATAGTTTTCAGTGAGTTTCCTGATTCTTAAATGATATTGCCTTAACCTCTTTTCCAGGTCATTTATCTTCTTATCAGTTATCTTATATTTTCTTATATTTTTTCAGTCTTTTGATTTTATTTCTTTTTGTTTTATAAAGTCATTGATTTCTGTTTTGTCTATTGTAGTTTTCAGGGAGTCTGTTTGGGTAAGGATTACCACTTTTTCCATTAAGCTTCTCATTCTCTCAATTCTTTTCCTCTAAAACTTTTATTATTTATCTCTTGCTTCATTTCTTCTAGATATTCATTTAGTCCTTGTGGAAAATCCATTTTTTCCTAGTGAGTCTCTGCTTTCAATTGTTACAGAGTCACTCTCTCCTTTTGAGAGATCTTTAGACTTGTAATCATTTTTGATACTAGTTACTGTTTTCTTTTATATAATAATTTCTAGCTTTAGTTCCTGATTTGGGGCTTTGGGCCAGGACCAGGCTTCCCCTCATCCCTGCTTCCTATGTTTTTGGGTGGGAAGGTCAAGCCTGGATTGGTCTTGTCCTGTGTCTCCTGGGTCCTTGTACTGACCTTCACCTCCCAGGGTTAGGCTCTCCTGAATCTTTCAGGTTGAGTGCTGGATTTTTAGAATCTAGTTTGGCCATCTCAGGACAGAGAGTGAGTGACCTAATAGCCCATTGTCCTGGACTGTGCTTAGTCCCAGTGCTGTGGCAGTATGTCGGTAGCTAGTCTCTGCCCGCTGCTCCCTGGGAATTCCGGGTCCTTACCCTGGAGTTTTCTGATTCCCCCCTTGTGTTCCATCCCAGGGACTTTCTCTGGGTAGGCCTTTTAGACATTATATGTATTGTTTCTGATAGTCCTGGAAGATTACCCAGGGCTATTGTTGGATTTGCTAGAGGATTCTATTTCCTGCAGCCTGGTGGCATAGATAGTGTCCTGCCTGGAGTCAGATAGACCTGAATTCAAATGTGGCCTCAGACACTTACTAGCAGTGTGACCCTTGGCAAGTCACTTCACCCTGTTTCCCTCAGTTTCCTTATCTGTAAAATGAGCTGGAGAAGGAAATGGAAAACAACTCCAGTTCTCTACCAAAAAAACCCAGATGGGGTCACGAAGGGTCAGACACCCACTGAAACAACTGAACAACAACCACCATCTACTTCCTGTTACCTCTGGGCTTCTGGCTGACTTTTTGTCCAGTACTGTAGTTTCTCATTGGATTTCTTGACCATGATTCATGCTTGTTTATACTTGGGTGTTTTGTTGGAGTGGCTATGCCATGCAGTTTGCCTTTAGCACAGACAGCCACATTCACCTTCATTTGACAAATGAGAAAACTGAAGCTTGTGGAGGCAGAGCAATTTGGAAGTGACAGGAAGAGGCAGAAGAGGAGGCAAAGGAAGGATTGATTGAGGCTGGGACAGGAAATGGTGCAGAGGTTAGGGTGGGATCGTTTGAAATCCGTGCTTTGGGAGGTCTGAACCTGGTGTCTGACCCCTGCATACTCTCCTAGTACTTTGTACAGAGTACGTGCTTTACAGGTGTTGAATGAAATATTTGTCGAATTCTTTGTAAGCCTACGTAAATGTGAGTTGTTATAATTGTGATGATTCATTCTCCTCTTGTTCCGTGACTCCTGCTTTAGTTGCCTTTTTTTCTTTTTGTGTTAGAGCTGAGATTGCTTGACATTTGGGTTAAGTGGGGCAGTAAAAGGCAGTGAGTGCAGGCTCAGCAGTGTGGTATAGCAGCAGAAAGACTGTTGGACTTGGAGTTGAGACCTCAGTCTATCAACAAGCATTTATTCAGTGCTTACTGTGTGTTAGACACTGAGCTAAGTTCGGAAGAAAGGCAAAAAAAAAGGATCCTTAGTCCTCGCCCTTATGAAATGGACGTTACAATGGGGGTGGCAACATGTACATAAACTTGAGGCCATAGAAGATGTTTACAGGGTAGATGAAGGTAACTGAGAAAGGGGGTGCATTAGTGCAGCTAAAGATGGTTGGGGGGAAGGCCTCCAACAGAGGACGGAACCATAAAGGAAGCCAGGAGGCTGAGGTAAGAGGCAGGAATATTTCAGAGGCCCTGAGGCTGGAGATAGAGATGAGGGATGGAGGGACATGTTGGAGGAGTTGCCAAGCAGATTGACAGGGTGACAGGGTGCAGGAAGGGAAGTGAAAGACTTGAATTCCAATTTTGATCCAAGTATTAGCTTTGTAACCCGGGTAAACCACTTAACATCTCTAAGCTATCAGGTTCCTCATCAGTGAAATGGGAGTATTATTTGTATTACCTACCTCACAGCCTCCTGTTGTGAGGAAAGTTCTTCGTAAGAAGGAACTATATAAAAGTCAGTTGTTTTATCTCCAGGTGTGCTGGATAGAAAAGCTTTGCTCTCTTGTTCTTCCCTACCATATTTGGATCTCTTTGGTAGGGAAAATAAGGGTAGAAAGAAGAAATCAAGATATGACAATTTTAAAGATAGCCAAGTTATTTTTATTCAGTTTAAATTTTATTTTATTAAGTTTTTATTAAGTTTAAATGTATGAGAGAAGCACAGACAACTGAATAATTTATGCAGATCTGTGTAAATTCAATTTCTACCACTGATTAAAACTAGATAGGGGTAAAGAACTACTATTCCCTTACATTTATATTCCCTCCCAAGAGCTCATATTCTTAGCTAGAAAAATCAGTGCCTAGAGAGCAGCTATTATTGAGTTTTGGTTAAATGGTTGCTTCCTTGCTAATTTCTATTCTGAGATTATTTGGTAAAATATTTTACTATTGTGATGGCACTGTACACAGATACTTTATAACTCTATAAAGCCTATTTACTTAATAGGCATGTTTCATAATCTTCACATTTTTCACCGTAGGTAAAATTGGTCAGAGGAAATGGCAGTTGCCCTTAGGTCAGTATAGACCATAATGAACTTATAATGATTGGAGTTGATAGCTGGCATTTGGAGACCACCCCCCAGCCCTTCATAACCTAACGGTATAATCATTCATGTGTTAGTCACCATTAAAGTGAAACTGAATGAGTATTTTTTTCCTGCTCCATTTGAAATATGAATGATACTCTAGAGAATTTAAATGTATAGTTATGAATGGTAAAGCCCACCCCCTTATCTCAGAATAGTTACCATTTATGCAAATGAAACACACTTCTTAACTTAGAAACCAAACAGAATTGAATGAGAAAAGAGTAGAATAGATACTAAAATTGTTGAATTCGTAAGACAAATTCTCAGATATGGAAGTCTGTATGAGAAATCTGCTTTTCATACTAATTTCTACATACCAAGAAAGACAAAATGTTGAGAATAGTTATTAACTTTTGCCTGTCTTTTTGCTTTCAGAACTCCAAGCCTCTTCTCTACAGATAAACTATGAAGGACTCTAAGACAGGCTCTCCTAATTATTGGATTATCTCCAATTTAGCACAGGATTCTTCTTTCTAGTGTACAGTAGCTCTCTGCCTGGGAAATAGTAAGTACTTACAAATGTTTTCAATTGATTTTTCAGGAAGGAGCAATAGTAGAAATAGTTAATATGATTTTTGTTTGAAAAATATGGAAACAAGACATTGGCTTACACTGAAATTTAATCCTTGTTGTTGACATGTGAACAGCATGGTATATTGGATAAAGAACTGGATTCGGAGGTGGGAAAACCTGGACAGACAGAAGCACTGGCCAGTCTCCCTTTGGGCAAGCCACCTGATTGCTTACTCAGTTAAGCATTTTTTAAAAGTCTTTCTTGTGTTTATAGTACCATGCTAAGTGCTGGTGATGGAAAGGTGGAAAACAGTTCTGAGGAAGCTCTCAAGGCGCTGACATTGAAATGGGGGAGACAACACAAATAACTAGGTACATGGAAGATGTGCCAAGTGGAAGAATTTATTGTGATTTGGGGACCCCATTTTGACTAAAATTAGGAAGCTGTGCGGGGCGTGCTCAAGGCTTTCTAATTTTAGCCAAAGATGGGGTCCCCAAATCACAATAAATTCTTACACAAGCTAGGCGGAAGGTCATCTCTGGGGAAGGCACTAGCAGCTGAGGGACCCAGAAAGGCATCTTAGCAAAAGTGTGGATGGAGCTGAGTCGTGAAGGACGGCAAAGGCATGAAGAGATAGATAGAAGTGAGGAAGGAGAGCATTTCAGGCATGGGGATGGCCAGGGCACTGGTACATAAACAGAGCCCCAGATGACACTCTGAGAGCATCAGTTGTACAGTAGTCACCTTTACTTGCATTGGAAGGACTTTCCTCACTGGCATCTCTCTATATCAAAGCAATCAGGTCTAGACCAAAAAAATGGGCACCATAGAGTTTATGAGAATGCTTCTCATCCTTCATTCCAAGTATTTGAAATAAACCTTCTAAAGAATAACACTTAGCTAGTTGTATTACATTTGGTATTGTATCTCATTTCTAAGTTGTTTTTTAACCTCCGTGGAATTTTGATGGTCTTCAGAAGGTAATGTCTGTTCGCTGTCACCGAGAGCTAGGAAGGGACCACCACTAAAATTCCTATGTTGGGTTTAAGCTATACTGGCTTTTGCCTTGACATCTGTATGTAACTTTCCTCTTTCTTTAATTAGAATTAGACGACAGTCTTGTGTAAGGTACTTTGGATAGCATTACCTGTTCCTGCCTCTTCGTTGTACCAAGGAGAAACTATAGTTCTGAGAATTTGGCTTGGCCACGGTCAGACTCCTAACTAGTGACAGAGTCAGTACTAGAGGTTTGAGTGTTCTTCCTACTCTGTCTTCCTTCTTTTCTTAGGTGTTAGGGATTTTAATTTCCATGGAATAGCATGATTTCATTAGCCACAGTTCTTACAATCCAGCCTTTGTCTTTAACATCCTGAAAGCTACCTTTCCAGCTGGACAACTGTACTTTATTATTGGAAACCATGTCAGGGATGGTTTGGCCATCCCTGTCAGCCAATACTTTTTGAGTAATTACTATGTTATTAGCTCTCATTAGCTATCACTTCCTCATTTTTCACCCAGCCCCCATGATTGTCTATCTGCTTATATCATACAAATGTGTCAGACTAGGTCAAACCCATGGTCCTTCTAGGTCAATATTTTGTCTCAAACAATATCTTTTGGGGTAAGGACATGTAATGTCAACTTTAATAGACTAGCTGCTCAACATACCTCCTTTCCCCTAATAATAGGTCATCCTTTTTGAAAAAAATCAGACCTGTCATTTCATTGGTATAGAGAGCTCAGCCTAAACTACCACTTGTGATAATAAATTTTACAAGTCTGCTACACATTTTAGTGTGTAAAGTCCTACAATGTCTAACTTCTGGGACATTGCAGTCTGCATTTGCCCTAGCCACATTTATTAGGAGCAGCTAGGTGGCACAGTAGATTGAGTACTAGGCCTGGGGTCAGGAATACTTGAGTTCAAATCCAGCCTCAGATACTTTGTAGTCATTGACCCTGAGCAAGTCATTCATCCTCTGTTTGCCTCAGTTTCCACGTCCGTTAAAATGGGGATAATAACAGTGCCAACCTCCCAGGATTGTTCAGCAGATTTAATGAGATAAGTGCTTAATGCAGTGCCTGACACATAGTAAGAACTGTATAAACATTAGTTATTATCGTTATTGTTATTTTATCATATTCATTGTTTCCTGTTTTCTACTTGAAGATTTTGTTGTTGTTTTTTAAACATTTCCTCTTTGATTAGGCCCCTTACCCTTTCGATAGTTTTAGTTGTTCTCTGTGCTTTTTCTAGCTGTATTTTCTTTTGGAAATGGGATGACCAAAATGGCAAATATGATATACCAAGTAAGCAGAAGATTTAGTTTTGTGCCCTGGTAGGATGATGAAGTCAGTTTTTTTCAGATGTCTGGTAGTTCATAGTTTTCTGTTTTCTGTTTTTGGTTGGTGTGGCACATTGGACAGGAGAGGCAATGTGTCGTAGTAGAAAGTACCTTGGTCTAAGAGGCAGAAGACCTCTCTCAGAGTCCTGAGTTCTTAGTCTGATGCTCACTTGGCAACCTTTGGCAAATCACTTACCCTCACTGTATCTCAGTTTTCCCATCCATGAACAAAGTTATGATAGCTTATGATTGTTGGGAAGAAAGCCCTTTGCAAATCTTAAATGTGAATTATCATTAGGCCAGTGTATTTGAGATATGGTTTCAGATAACTCCAGGCCTGGGTCATAGCTTAGAATTAGAACTGTAATTTCTTCGTTTTCTTTTTCTTTTTAAAATTTTCAACATTTGTTTTTACGAGATTTTGAGTTCCAAATTTTTCTCCCCTCTCCCCAAGACAGAAAGCAATTTGATATAGGTTACATATGTATAATCACTTTAAACATATTTCCACATTAGTCATGTTGTGAAAAAAGAATCAGGACAAAAGGGAAAAACCTCAAAAAAGAAAAATAAAAAAAGTAGAAATAGTATGGTTCAATCTGCATCCAGATTCCACAGTTCTTTTTTCTGGATGTGGAAAGCATCTTCTGTCATGAGTCTTTTGGAATGTCTTAGATAATTGTATTGCTGAGAAGAGTAATTCTGTCACAATTGATCATCAAACAGTGTTGCTGTGTACAATGTTCTCTTGGTTCTGCTCACTTCACTCAGCATCAGTTTGTGGAAGTCTTTGCAGGTTTTTCTGAAATCTGACTGCTTATCATTTCTTATAGCACAGTAGTATTCCATTACATTCATATACCACAACTTGTTCAGCCATTCCCCAATCGATGGGCATTCCCTCAATTTCTAATGCTTTGCCACCACAAAGAGAGCTACTATAAATATTTTTGTACGTGTGGGTCCTTTTCCCTTTTTTTATGATCTCTTTGGGATACAGACCTAGGAGTGGTATTACTGGGTCAAAGGGTATGCACAGCTCCATAGCCCTTTGGTCATAGGAACTGAAATTTCTTTTCTTTTCTTTCTTTTCTTTTTTTTTTTTTTTTGGTGAGGCAGTTGGGGTAAAGTGACTTGTAAGTCACATGACTAGTAAGTGTCAGAGGCCGGATTTGAACTCAGGTGCTCCTGAATCCAGGGCCGGTGCTCTATCCACTGTACCACCTAGCTGCCCTGGAACTGTAATTTCTTAAATTTAGCTTAGATACTTTTTCCCTAAATGCCCCAGCCTTACATTTGCCCCCATCGATGATCTTTTGCCACTTTTCTATTCAATCCCATAACTTTGCAAGTCCTTAATTAACATTCTTATAGTTTAGTATTTCATGTAGGTAGGTAAACAACAAGCATTTATATGTACTGGAGGTACAAATACAAGCAAAAGAAAGACAGTTCCTGTCCTCAAGGAGCTTACAGTCTAATAGAAGATGTCATATAAAAGGAGATGGAAGGAAGGAGGAATAAAGAGCACCACTGTGGGAGCAGGTTAGCAAAAGTCCTTCAAGTCAGAAGGCCAACCATGAGGGGCCCAGGGCCCCTTCTGAAAATGGAAGCCATTAAAGGAACTTGTCAATAGAGAAGAGGATTCTCATGACAGAGGAATATTTCAGTGAGAAAGTCCTAGACACTGAGGAGAGTTCCATGTGGAGAGGGCAACTGAATCATAGAGTCAGAAACACAGCCCAGAGAGTTCGTCTGCAACTTTGGGATATTTCCAGGTCACTTGTGAACATTTTAAGTATTATGGATTTTAGGACCCCTACTCTTCAAATTATATTACTGTAAAATTCCTTTATTGAACCTTAGGGGAAGAAGAGCTCTCCAGAGTCAGCTAAACTAGCTCATACCTAAAGCTTGAGTCCTATCTCTAACGTCTCCTTCTAAGGGCCACTCAACTGCCACTTTAGCAACAAATCAAAGAATCATTTTTAGGCATTTGTTGTATAGAACCCTGAGCTCTGGGGAAGATACAAACTTGAGCTAAAACATAGAGCCTACCCCATGGAGCTTTTGGTTTTCTGTGACCTGTGTACAGATGACGCATGGCAAGTGAAAGAGCTAGAAACAAAATTGTGATAGAAGGCCAAGGTCATTCCTAACTAGTGTACCCGGAAAGACTCCATGCAGAAGGCAGCATATGAAGTGATCTCTAAAGGATGGGTTTAAAGGATTTAGAAGATGAAGAGGTGAAGGGAAGACATTGCTGATGGAAAGAATGACATTTTTTCCCCTCTTATTTTTTCCCTTAAAAAATTCTTTGTTGTTTGAGATTGTTCTTTGGGAGAGAGAAGAGAGTAACAGAAGGGGATATTTAGGTGATGTAAAAAACAAAAAAGATAAATAAATTGTTTTTTTTTTTCTAAAAAAGGTGGTTGTAGTAATCTAGGGTAATAATTAGAGCCTCTTCTTGGGTGTTATCAGTTGTCAGTGAGGATAGAGAGGAGAAAAGGGCTCTGACTTTGTAACTGACAAGTTACTTAGTAACTTGTGTTTAGATTAACCAGAGGTACATGTACTTCCTTTCCCCTGCCTGCCCTCTGTCCCATCAGGAGGGCCTAAGAAGGAGTTGGCACCACAGGTTGCACTCTTATCCCCAAACTTCCCTTTATTTATTTGTTCCTTCCTTTCTGCCCCTGCTCTTCCCTGCCAGCCCCATCCTCCACCTTCCAACAATGGGTTCAGCTGGGCAGAAATAGACATGGTTGCTCACACCATTTGTATAAGCAGTTATCAGCTACAATCCTTGTAAGATCCTTGAGACCACTGGGCCTCAAATACCCCTGGGTGCTGATTGCCATCTAGCCTCCCAGTGCAATTCTACCTAAATTAATTTACCTATTCAGTGTCATACCGATCAGACTACCTAAAAATTATTTTATAGAACTAGAAAAATAATAACAAAATTCATCTGGAAAAACAAAAGGTCGAGAATATCAAGGGAACTAATGAAAAAAAAATGCACAGGAAGGTGGGCTAGCTGTACCAAATCTGAAGCTCTACCATAAAGTGGCAGTCATTAAAACTATTTGGTACTGGCTAAGAAATAGAGTGGTGGATCAGTGGTATTAGCATTGGCCTGATGTGACTTGAAATGTGAAGAATTGTGGTTAGTGAACTTGGATTTCTTCTCTACTGGTTTTTTTTCCATATAAATATTTTATTATTTTCCAGTTACATTTAGAGATAGTTTTCAACATTTGTTTTTATAGGATTTCTAGTTTCAAATTTTTCTCCCTCCCTCCCCCCTCCCCAAGACAGCAAGTAATCTGATATAGGTTATATATGTACAATCACATTAAACATATTTCTGCATTAGTTATGTTATGAGAGAAGAATCAGAGCAAAAAAGAAAAACAACAACAACAAAAACCAATAGAAATGGTTCTGCTCATCTCACTCATCAGTTCATTCAAGTCCTTCTAGGTTTCTCTGAAATCCATGTGCTCATTGTTTTTTTCTTTTCTTTTTTGGTGAGGCAGTTGGGGTTAAGTGACTTGCCCAGGGTCACACAGCTAGTAAGTGTCAAGTGTCTGAGGCCAGATTTAAACTCAGGTCCGTTCCCCCCCCCCCCTTGTGAGGCAATTAGAGTTAAGTGACTTGCCTAGGGTCACACAGCTAGTAAGTGTTAAGTGTCTGAGGCCAGATTTGAACTCAGGTCTTCCTGAATCCAGGGCTAGTGCTCTTTCCACTGCGCCACCCAGCTGCCCCCTCAGGTCCTCCTGATTCCAGGGCTGGTGCTCTATCCACTGCACCACCCAGCTGCCCCATGTTCATCATTTCTTACGGAGCAATAATATTCCATTACATTCATATACCACAACTTGTTCAGCCATTCCCCAGTTTATGGGCAACCCCTCAATTTTCAGTTCCTTGCCACCACAAAAAGAGCATCTGTAGATATTTTAGTACATGTGGGTCCTTTTCCCTTTTCCTTGATCTCCCTGGGAAAAAGACCTAATAGTGGTCTTGCTGGGTCAAAGGGTATGCACAACTTTATAGCCCTTTGGGCATAGTTCCAAATTGCTCTCCAGAACAGTTGGATCAGTTCACAGCTCCACCAGCAATGCATTAGTGTTCCAATTTTTCCACAACTTCTCCAACATTTATTATTTTCCTTTTTTCTCATATTAGCCAATCTGATAGGTGTGAGGTGGTATCTCAGAGTTGTTTTAATTTGCATTTCTCTAATCAATAGTGATTTAGAGCATTATTTTTTTTAAGTGAGGCAATTGGGGTTAAGTGACTTGCCCAGGGTCACACAGCTAGTAAGTGTTAAGTGTCTGAGGCGGGATTTGAACTCAGGTACTCCTGACTCCAGGGCCGGTGCTCTATCCATTTCACCACCTAGCTGCCCCTAGAGCATTTTTTCATATGGCAGTAGATAGCTTTGACTTCTTCGTCAGAAAACTGCCTGTTCATATCCTTTGACCATTTCTCCGTTGGGGAATGACTTGGATTCTTATAAATTTGATTTAGTTCCCAATATATTTTAGAGATGAAGCCTTTATCAGAAGTACTGGCTATAAAAATTGTTTCCCAGCTTTCTGCCTCCCTTCTAATTTTGGATGCATTGCTTCTGTTTGTGCAAAACCTTTTAAATTTAATGTAGTCAAAATCATCCATTTTGCATTACATAATATTCTCTATCTCTTGTTTGGTCATAAACTGTTCTCCTTTCCAAAGATCTGAGAGATAAACTATTCCTTTCTCTCCTAATTTACCTACAGTATCACCTCTTATGTCTAAATCATGTACCCATTTTGACCTTATTTTAGTATAAGGTGTAAGATGTTGGTCTATGCCTAGTTTCTGCCATACTGTCTTCCAGTTTTCCCAGCAGTTTTTGTCAAATACTGAGTTCCTATCCCAGAAGCTGGAGTCTTTGGGTTTATCAAACAGTACATTACTAAAGTCATATACTACTGTGTCTCCTTTGCCTAACCTATTCTATTGATCCTCCACTCTATTTCTTAGCCAGTACCAAATAGTTTTGATGACTGCCACTTTATAGTAGAGCTTCAGATTTGGTATAGTAAGCCTACCTTCCTGTGCATTTTTTTCATTAGTTCCCTTGATATTCTCGACTTTTTGTTTTTCCAGATGAATTTTGTTGTTATTTTTTCTAGTTCTATCAAATAATTTTTAGGTAGTCTGATCGGTATGACACTGAATAGGTAAATTAATTTAGGTAGAATTGTCATTTTTATTATATTAGCTACAGCTACACTTATAGTAGTACTGGTCTCTTCTGTCTGCCCTGTGGCTGGACCCTTCTGGTATGTATTATTTCTCCCAACTACAATGTGAGCTCCTTGAGAGCAGACTGGTTTACTTTCCTGTTTATATTCCCAATGGTTAACACAGTGCTTGATACATAGTAATGTGACATTGAAAATAATTACTATAGACACAAGTTTTGGATAAGCTTATATTAATTTATCAATATTATCCCAGTAAGGGATTGACCACATATCTCCCCAGCTTCTCAGGGTCCCAGGCTGAGTGGTAGAAGAGGCAGAGAGAGCACTTAAGCATGCCAGTTAACTCAAGTAGGAGAAAAGCCCCCAAAACCACATTTGGTCTCCTATAGAGACAGCATGTGGTCCCAAGGAGACCCAAGAGAGAACTTGGGAGAGACCACATGGTGACCTGTCCAGATTTTTTATCCCTTTTGATAAGAGGTGGGTCATTATGCATGAATCAAATCTAATTGGTTGACATGACTTGAAGGTGGTCTATAATATAAAGTCCAGGGATGACATCAGAGAAAGGATTGCAAGGACTCCCCCCAAAGCTGATCAGGGCAAAATCTATTCTAGGTGTGGTTTAATTAGTAAAGTCCTTGAGTTATCTAGACAAAAGAATCTGTTTCCACCCAAAGCTCCTTTTGTGAGGTTAGGGTCTGGGTTAGTATTTAACCTAGATGAGATCTGATGAATTCTCTCTAGGAGAGCTGGCCTTGGGGGTAGGGGACGGAGAAGAACTAAGAAAGTGATCTCTGGATCCCCCAATATATGGATTATTAGTAATTATTTTCTCATAGTAAACACTTAAATTTTTTTTTCCAATCCATTCATTCATTCTGGTGTGGAAATTACTCAAGTTTTGTGAACGCTATGCCAGAGGTCCAACCAGAAAGGCTTTTGAATACAGTGTAGTGACAGACTTAGGTTCGTGTTCTGTGGACAAGCCTAGCTAAATTCAAGAAGTAATTTAGTTGGTAGGTAGTAGGGAGCTGCTAAAGATTTTTTAGTAAATAAATATTTTGCACAATGTTAACTGCAAGGTGATGAATTTTTCGGCCACAGTGACATCTTATGTAGAAGACTTATAGATCTACATTGGTGGAAGGAGTACTCACACCAGAAAAATCAGAGGTTCTTGAAGTATTGAAGAGATCTAATTGTTATGGAGTTTATATATGAAATGGAGATTTCTCTCTCTCTAACTTTTGTTCGTTTGTCCTGCTTCTGCTTTCTGGGCCTAATCTTGGTATAGGGAGAAAGAACACTGGACTTGGAATAAGATACTTGGGAGTTCTAGTCCCAAGTTCAGTAGCCAATGTATAGTAATGTATTCTTGGCTAGGCCCTTTCCTGTGGGCCTTGGTTTATTAAAAGTCATCTCTCTTGGATAGCAAACATCAACCCTTTGGACCCCAGGAATCTGAAATAGAACTTGCATTTCTTGGGCTCAAGTCTGCCTTTGTATACTCTCTGATTGGTTCTTAGCCACACTTTGTTTCCATCTACCAACAAGCACTTAAAGCAACTACCATGTGTCAGTCACTCGAGGTACAAAGATACGTTCCTGTCCTTGATGAGTTTACATTCTACTGGGGGAGATAACATGTAAATAAATTGTATGTACAAAACACAAAGTGACATTTTTTGAAGGAGAAGGCACTCGTGTCTGGAGGGGTTCATGGAAGGCTTCATGTAGAAGATGTCACTTGAGTTTTTGTGATAACAAGTCACAGTTGCACAATGTAATATGGGAGATTAACCAGCAAAGGAGACTGAGAAGGAGCAGTCAGAGAGGCAGAAGGAAAGCTGAAAGAGATGTATAACAAACCCTGAAAAGAGACATTATCCAGGAGGAAAACTTAGGAAATTAGTGGCATAAACAATCTTTTTTTTGGGGGGGGAGGGGAAAGTTGAAGAAGGGAAACATTCAATTTTCTGTTCTTTCACACATTGGGAAGAAATCACTTGCATTTACGAGTCAACGAGAGGGGGCAGCTAGGTGGCATAGTGGATAAAGCACTGGCCTTGGATTCAGGAGTACCTGAGTTCAAATCCAGACTCAGATACTTGACAGGTACTAGCTGTGTGACCCTGGGCAAGTCACTTAACCCTCATTGGCCCCCCCCCCCCCCCCGGAAAAAAAAATGGGGAAAAAAAAGAGTCAAGGAGATATACTGGAAAGAGCCCTGGATTTGCAATCAGAGAAACTAGGGTGGAGTCCCTGCGTTGTCATTTATTAGCTGTGTAACCCTGAAGTCAATGAACCTTTCAGAACTTCAGTTTCCTCATTTATAAAATAGGGCTTATACTTGCACTACACTTACAAGAATAAAATGAGAACTATGTAAAGTGGTATGAACTATTATTATTATAATACAGTCTTAGCTTCACATGGACTTATTCATTAAAGCAGATACAAGGACCTCAACCTAGCAAAATGGCCTGATAACATTTTGTTAGAATCCAAAGTGTTGATGTTTGCTTATCCAAGAGAGAGGACTTTTATTTTATTTTATTTTTTATTTTTTTTTGTGGGGCAATGGGGGTTAAGTGACTTGCCCAGGGTCACACAGCTAGTCAAGTGTCTGAGGCCGGATTTGAACTCAGGTACTCCTGACTCCAGGGCCGGTGCTTTACCCACTGCGCCACCTAGCTGCCCGAGAGAGGACTTTTAATAAAAAATACTGGTCAGGAAAAAGGAACCTTTTCCCAAGTATAATAATTTCTAGCAACTTTAGCCATAACAAGGAAATTCTTAAAGTCAGAAGCAATTGAAAAAGTTTTCTACTGGGTCAATAACTCTCATAAAGCCCATGCACTTTGTCTCAGAGAGAGGGAGTGTCACCCTCACACTCTTCTCTAGGCAAATGTGTGTAAAATAAGGCTGCAGATTTAGGAGCAGCAGGAAATATGGTCATAGGAGTGACAGCTGGCATCAGAGGAAAGGGACAGAAGAAGTATAAAAAGCTTACAGAAGAGTTGTTAACAGCATGGGGGGGGTGGCGAGTAGGAGTAAATTGTTCCACACACACCTCAGTGCAGTACGGTCATTTGCTTTTCTAATAATGATCCTGACTCATCAAGAAAAGTTTAAATTCTGTTTACTATGCTCTATTTAAGAAAGGAACATTTGTAATATGTTTTGAAAATATGTCCATGAAAAATGGCTAAAATAAAACTGTTTAGTGTTTAAAGGGCTACGTTTGCATTATCTGGTAAAGACATGTAAGTAGAGCACTTCATTTAACTATGCTTTCTTCTCTAAGTATTCCAAACAGTGGGAAAAAATAGGTTTTCTCAGATTTGGAGTAATGATTAGAGTTAGTATTAAACTTCAAACATTTGAATTAATTTGGGAGGAACTTAATCTGTTAGGGTTGTTTTTTTTTTAAATCATATTTATAGTTTTGCATTTAGTATAACCCAAACCAATAAATATAGAAACATGCCAACAGTTACCCAGAGGTGTTTGAACAGGTTGAGGTCCTTGTACCCATTTTAATGAGTAGATGAGAATGACATGCAGTTAACATTAATTATATAATAGCTTGAGCTTAAGTGGTGCTCAAGAGTTTGTCTACAAAGTGCTTTGTAATTTGTTCCTTGTACAAATTTTTGAGGTAGGTAGTAGAAGTATTATTATTCCCATTTTATGGATGAGGAAAGGAGTGCAGAGGTTAAGTGACTTGCCCAAGGCCACACAGTTGGTTAGTAGCATAGCTGGAACCCTCCTTGTCTCTTCGTGTTGGGCTGTTTTAGAAGTCTGGAATTCTAGTTCAGTGAGCAAGGTACTGTTCATTCTAAATGCATTAAAGATATTTGAATGTTATTTTGTTGGCAAGCTAGGCCTACATTGCATCAGGTAGAGCCTTCTTGCTTATTTCTTATAGACTGTCAGCTCCTTCATTGCCTCTTTGCTAAACACCCACCTCTTTATTGTACTATCAGTTTTGCTAGACCCCTGCAGAATAGTTTCCCAAAAAATCCCACCCCACTTCAAATCTGAAAAATCTTAACAATACGTTTTGTAAAATCTATCAAATGATTCAGGATTGCATTTAAATGTAGCTAAACTTTGGAATACTGCATAAAGATATGCATTCCCATGTTAGGATGTCCACATAAACAGCCTTTAAAAATTTTTTTTTTTAACTCTGTTCCCTCCTTGAATCTATTTTGCTTCTAAGCACTGCCTACCTTAATCTATCCTCCCACTTAGTTCTCACTCCCATTCCTTTTAGCTCCTTTCCCTCCTATTTCTTTGATGAGTAAGATGATTTCTCTACCCAGCGCTCTGTGTGTGTGTGTACACACACTTATTTCCTCCTTGAACCAGTTCAGATGAGAGGTTCAAGTGTTGTTTGCTTTCCTACCCCTCTTCTCCCCTCTATTGTATAAACTCTTCCTTGCATGCCTTTTTTATGTGAAATAATTTTCTTCATTCTTCTTTCCTTTCTCCCTTCTCCCAATTCATTATTCTTTTTCACTCCTCTGTGCTTTTGATATAATCCCAACATAATAGATTCATACCCATGCCTTCTGTCTTTCATGTCTCCTAACTGCCTTAATGGTGATACAGTTCTTATGGGCTACATATATCATTGTCTCATATTGTAGTATAAACAGTTTAACTGTATTAAGTTTCTTATTATTCATGTTTACTTTTTTATACTTCTCTTGTGTCTTGGGTTTGAATGTCAAATTTTCTATTCAGCTCTTGTCTTTTTATTAGGAATGCTTGAAATCCTCCCTTTCTTCAAATGGATTTTTTTCTTTCACTGTAGGATTATATTCAGTTTTGCTGTTTAGGTTATGCTTGGTTGTAATCTTTTGCCTTCTGGAATATCATATTCCAAGCCCTTTGCTACTTTATTGTGGTAGGTGCTAAATCTTGTGTGACTCTAACTGTGGCTCTATGATATTTGAATTATTTCTTTCTTTCTGGCTCCTTGCAATATTTTCTCCTTGACCTGGGAGCTCAGGAATTTGCAATAATATTTCTGGGAGTTTTCATCTTGGGGTCTCTTTCAGGAGGTAGATTCTTTCAATTTCTGTTTTATCCTCTGGATCTAAGATAGCAGAGCAATGCAATTTTCCTTTGTAATTTCTTGAAATATAATTTCAAGAATACAAATTTCTTGTAATTTCTCATTTTTTGTTCATGGCTTTTAGGTAGTCCAATAATTCTTATTATATTTTCTCGATCTGTTTTCTAGGTCTTTGTTTTTTCTGTGAAATAGTTCACTTTTTCTTAGTTTTAAAAATTTAGTCTTTTGACTTTGTTATTTATTTCTTGATGTCTTATGGAGTTATTAACTTCCACTTGGCCAAATATAATTTTTGAAGAGTTTTTTCTTCACTAAGGTTTTGTACCTCTTTTCACCATTTAACCAATTCTGATTTTTAAGGAGTTATTTTCTCAAGGTTTTGTGTGTGTGTGTTCTTGTGTGTGTGCATACACTTCTTTTTACCAGGCTGTTAATCTTCTTTTCATAGTTTTCTTACATAGCTCTTATTTCTTTCAAGTCATTGTCTCCTTCTGATTTTGTGACTTGAGCTTCCTTGTCACCATAGTAGCTTTTTATGGTCATGTTCTTTTTGGTTGTTACTGTTTGCTCTTTTTTTTTCCAGCTTATATCTGTCTTTGGACTTTATGGTAGAGTTGACTTCTGCTCATCTCTGGGAGGGATGCCTGGCCTGAGCTTCTCTCTTTTATGTTATGCTGCTTTTACAACTCATTCT
Source organism: Dromiciops gliroides (assembly GCF_019393635.1). Classification (NCBI taxonomy): domain Eukaryota; kingdom Metazoa; phylum Chordata; class Mammalia; order Microbiotheria; family Microbiotheriidae; genus Dromiciops; species Dromiciops gliroides. Next base: position 604,992,633 of record NC_057863.1, read on the forward strand.
GGCAGCGTGTGAGTTTTCAGTGCTTCCAGTGTGGTATGTTCTGGGAAGAAGTTTATTCTTTGCTTTCCTGGTCTGTGTTCTGCTCCTTACAGAGGTAGGCCCCTACTCCCCTGGGACCATCCCATTCTCCCCAGGAACTCTGCGTACTTGTTTGTGTACTCAATACTACTACTAAGAGTCCCCTGGGATCTCTTTATGCCCAAGTGTTCCTTGCTATCCTTGGGCATTAGGATGCTCTGTGCCACTGTTGTCACTGTCACAACCCAGTGCCACTTCTGTCGCTACACTGTATTCCTGGCCAGCCCTCGCCCCATTGTCCATAGACCTGTGGCTTACTGGTTTTTTGGTTTTGGTTTTCCTGCTCAGGATTTGGTTCTTCATGTTTTCCAGGTCATTGTGGAAAAGGTTTTGGGGGAACTGGGGCAAAATTGCTACCTCTCACTCTGTCATCTTGATTGTCCCTTATATAGGCTGTCAAGATGATACTACTATAGTCAGAGTTAGATCATCCCAACGAAGACTGAGCCTTTGTTTCTTTTTCCTCCCTTCCACTGCCTACCTTTTGGCACTTACTCTGGGCTCACTTGGGAACGTGGCAAAGAGAGGAGTTTAAGGTTAAGAAGTTTGGTCATCTGTTAGCTCCTTTTAGTAAAAAGTTTGGTAGGAGAGGAAGTTGAAGCAAATGGTTAACATAAGTGTTCAAGTATCTGGACTTTTTAATTTTCCATACTGTCTTCTTTACCTCATTATCAGATCAACCAGTGTGTATTTATTAAGTTGCTAACGTGGACTAAGTACTTAGTTAGGCACAGGGTGTCAGTACAAACCTGAAACAGCCCCCATCCTCAAGGAGTTTCCATTAAACTACTATTGTCCTGAGCTTCCTGGCCATTTCTCTTGCTTCTCATTAGGTGGTGCTTTTTTCTTCCTTGTTCCTTCTTTGTTTCTTGTTCTCTCTGTTGAGCAAGATGCACATTTGCTTGCTAAACCACAGACCTTCTGTTCCTTATTTTTTATTTCTAGAGGAACTGTGCAGTGGATTCTGTCTGTATCTTCTAACTTGTTTCCTCCTTTTTGGTTCAGTGTACTTTTGCTGGGCTGAACATCAGTGCCTCAAACACCCTTAAATTCAACCACTGGATACTCCCTGAGAGACTGCTCCCTGATGAAAAATTTGCCAGATTTGAGCCCTAGGGCTATGATGAAAGAACTTAATGGTGGTTAATTTTCTCATTATGGAAGTTTAGGACTGTCATCGCAGTATTTACAGCTGAAGGGACCTTGAAGATCACTGAGATCACTGAGTCTTGCCCTCCCATTTTTTTTTATATTGTGATACTCTAAAGGATCTACAATCTCATTGATTGGTGATGGTGGTTGTTGTTTGTCCTTCGTTTTCGAAGAGAACCATGACATTGGAAGGTGATGTCATGACTTGGAGTGAATTGGATTTAAATGAGGGAGGGCTGTGCAAAGTCCCCAGCTTTACTCTGTCCTCCAGAGCTATCTGGGTCCAGTGGCAAGGTATACATCAGGACGACTGGAGACGGCCCAGATGTTTGAGGCAATCGGGGATAAATGACTTACCCAGGGTCACACAGCTAGTAAGTGTCTGAGGTGAGTTTTGAACTCAGGTCCTCTTGACTCCAGGGCCAGTGCTCTATACACTGCACCACCTCACTGCCCCTCATTGATGTGATTATTTCTTTCACGAATGCAAACCACAGCCTATCCTTGCCTGGCCATCTTGTATAGGTTCCATTCTTGTCTTCCCATAAATCTAATTTATGGGGTTCACTCAGTGTATTGAGGGACCTTCTCTATTGACAATGGAATGTGTGGGTTCTTTATCAGTTAACCTTTTTCTTGCTATGTAACTTGGTCTTTTTTTCTTTCTAGTCTCATTTTTCTGTTGGCATCTTTATACCACTTCTGTATAATTCATTATTTGTTAGAGTCAACCCAAACTGCTCATGGCCACCATGTGCTACTTCATTGCCTTTTGAGTTATTCTCCATTTCAACTTTTTGGAAACTAGTATTCCATGACTTGTAGCTGTTGAGCATCATTGGAAGTATAGGAAGAGTGTTGGTATTGCATTATTTCAGGAAAAAGCTTAGAGTCATTAAAAGAAGTACTGGAAATTTTCCCCAAAGCATACTTTTTTTCTTTTTCTTTCTTTTTTTTTTTTTTTTGGTGAGGCAGTTGGGGTTAAGTGACTTGCCCAGGGTCACACAGCTAGTAAATGTCAAGTGTCTGAGGCTGGATTTGAACTCAGATCCTCCTGAATCCAGGGCTGGTGCTCTATCCACTGCGCCACCTAGCTGCCCCCAAAAGCATTCTAACCCACCCTTCTGTTTGGTTCTGGGCCCAGCTTTGTTGTTATAGTTAAAGTTTGCTCTTTTGAATGATTATAGATCTCATTTAGGAAGCTCTGAAGTATTATAGGTCTTGATTTAATCAACACAGTGTATTTGAAAATGGCATCTGGAATACATTACCATCTATAAGGAATCCTTTAATTGAGACTCTGCATTGGACTTCCTTCATGAAAGTGGTGACCATCTTTGGTGAGCATACCTTTCTCTGTTTTATGCCTTTCTTAATATTTGTCATAGGACCATCAAATAAAAGTAATTCCTATTACATTTTTTAAAGTTTCTCATATGATTTTTGACATTTGCATTCATGGAAAAGATTTTGTTGAAGAAGAACCCCTAAGATGACATGAAATTCTTATTTTCTTCACTTTTCAGTCACTTGTTTGATTGTAAAGATATGGTTTGCTATGGAATATTGTTTGTGAAAACCTACCTATTTTGCAGGTGTGTATAGATTATTCTCAAAAAAAAAATTTGTATATATGGGAAAGTAGGTAAGAAGGGTTTGTAAGTTCTTTATATTCCTGGTTACTTAATTTTGGTAATGATAAAGTTTGAGGTTTTTTCTACATTAGTCATATACCTTGAAAAACAGCCCTTCAGAGCCCTCAAAATTTTCACCCCCAGCATGCACCAGTACATTTATTCAGCTGTTTTTCCCATGTTTGTTTTCCTGATGTCATTTCTGCTTCCTCTGGCAGAACATTTAGGGTTGTGATATTGAGTCCAAATATCATAGCTAACTTTTCCTCAGTGGTGAAAAGCATGTTATTTAAAACAAAACAAAAAAACCCAAACTCTTTACAGATCTTTTCCCATTTTCATTGTATTGTTGTCTTTCTAGTTTCATCTTTAAATGCCCTAAGCCTGTGCTTAGCTGGGTCTCCTGTCATATTTTCTTTAAACTTGCTTTTCCTGTTCACTACCTCTTGCCGTTTTATGAGGTGATACTGCTTATAATCTTCAACCATACTTTTCCAAAAGATTTTGCAAACAAATTTATATTTTAAACCAGTATTGCTCTTGGCTGCCCAAGCTCTCTTTTTGGCAGGGAGAACAAGTGTTTGCTACCTGAGGTGGTTCTTGGGTTTTTTTGATCTCCTTATTTATGGTAATTGGTTAGATTTCTTTCTTTTTAAAAGCAAATGTTATTGATACCTTTTGTTTTCACATCACAGTCATTTCTGTATCTCACACCCTCCTGGGGATTGAACCGTCTCATATTAAAAAAAAATTAAAAGTTAAGTAAAAGCAGTCAACACGGTGATTATGGCTGCCAGTGTATGCTCTATTCCGCCCTAGTGGTTCCCCATCTCTCTATCCAAAGGAGGGGGGAAGGAAGGGAATAAGTATATGTATAGTGCCTAGTATGTGCTGTGCACTGTATTAAGTGCTGTTTACAAATATTATCTCATAATAACATTGGGTGGGGGAAGGGTAATGTAGCAGTTAAACTTTATTGAAATTGTCATAATTAGTGTTGATGGCCTTTCCTCAATTCGTTTTCTGTTATTGAGTATCAATAACTTGCTGGGGATGTATGAGTTTTAAAATTATATGCTGTGTCTTTTTCTTATTTTTATCCCTTCTACCTTTTTTTTTTTTAAGTGAGGCAATTGGGGTTAAGTGACTTGCCCAGGGTCACACAGCTAGTAAGTGTTAAGTGTCTGAGGTCAGATTTGAACTCAGGTACTCCTGACTCCAGGGCTGATGCTCTATCCACTGCGCCACCTACCTGTCCTGTATTAGTTTTTATCTTTAAACAAATCACACGGCTAATTCAGGAATGATTTTTCATCGATAATGTTAAAATCTGTTAAAATACAGTCAACCCATTTCTTGTATTTTTATGTGGTGTTTACTGTTTTGAGTACCTCTTGGTTTTGTTTTTTTCCCAAGAAAATATTTATGATATATAGACTTGATTGAGGCTTCTGGCTGGTAAGTCTGCAAACTTTTGACCTTTCTTATTCCTGGACAGTATTTTCCAACATTTCCCACACCATCCTTTCCTTTGACCCTGTTTGAATTGAAATCTCCAAGTATCAAAAATATATGTTGATTTAATCTGGAGGGTTTTAACAACTTCATAGAAATTTTCTACCTTCTCATCATTTGTATCTAGTGATGTATAAGCTACCATTATTTTCATGGTAGCCTTTTACATATACTTATGAGAAATACAACTTGAAATAAGCAAACATCCCATAAAAGGATGTTTCTTGTTGCCTTTGGATGCATGATAAAACCAATAGGGATGGGCACACCCTTGATCTTCCCAGCATCTACAGTGGTTCCACTTTTGTAATTAAGATTCCAAAATTCCTTTATCTGACTAGAACCTCTAAGGACATTCCATCACTCTATGCTTTATTGTTCTTTATGCCCATTGTGACCTACAGTCCCTATCTCTGTCAATACTGTTATAAGATATCACACCTGCTGTGGCTTCACTCTTCTTTTCCAGTATCATTTAGTTTACCAGTTCAACTTTATGCTTTACTTTCCTATCCCTTATTCACCTGTATTATCACAGCTCACACTTTGCCAAACTGCAGCCCTAGATTATTCTCACTATCCAATTCTCTTGTTCATGTGAGCTAGAGAGAGTCACTCAGCCATGCTGGCTGTTCCCTTACAAATTTATTATCTAATCTCAACTGGTCCCTTACTACAGCAAGACAATATTAATTCACCTCTTTAATTGATTGTCTGTCCCACTCACCATAGCAGCTGTTCCAGACTTTTTCTTCCCTCACAACGAAGGCTCTTACTATATACTTTATTTTGCCAGGAACTCCCTCTTCTCCCCTTTTCTACATTTTACAACATTGTCTCTTCCTTTATTCCAGTCTCTGATGAAGAATTGGCCCATGTTTTGGCCAAGGCTAACCCCTCTCCATGAATCTCTCCTCTCCTCCCCTCCTATCTTCTATAGCAAATTGTCCCCATTGTCATCTCCCTTTCTAATTTCCAGTGTCCCAATCCACTGATTCCTTCCCTGTTGCCTGCAACATGCCCAAGTTTCCCTCATTAAAAAAAAAAAAATCCTCACTAATGTCTGTTGTCTTATGTCTCTCCCCTCTTTCTCAGATGAACTCCTTGAAAAGGCCAGTCTGTACTTGGAGATTCCACTCTTTCCTTTCACTCTTTTCCAAATCCTCTGTAATCTAGTTTCTCAATTGAAGTTGCTCCTTCCAAAGTTGCCAGTGAGCTCTTAATTTCTAGATCTGATGGCCTTTTTTCATTTATCATCCATTTTAACCTCTGCAACATTTAACACTCTTGACCACCCCTCTCCTCCTGGATCCTCTCTCTTATCTGAATTTTTGTAATATGATTCTCTCCTAGCTTTCCATCTAATTGCTTGACTATACCTTCTTAGTCATTGATATAACATACCCCAAGACTCTATCCTAGGCCCCCTTCTCTTCCATCTTTTAACGCTTTCTCTTAGTAGCCTCAGCAGCCACATTGGCACAATTGTCTCAATGATGATGATGTTCAGCACTTTTTATCCAGCTCTGAGCTCTCTCCTGAACTCCAGTTAAGGAACTTAACCAGCTGTGTATTGGACATTTCAAACTGGATGGATTATAGGTCACATATAGTAAACATTTCAAAAATAGAACTTTATCTTTCCCTTTGAACCCATCCCTCCTCCAGACTTCACTATTTCTGTGGAGTACCCCATCATCCTTCCGGTTATACAAGGTTATTCTTGGGACCTGGTTCTTACTCCATATAACCAGTTAGTTGGCAGATCTTTTTGTTTCCACCTCCACAGCATTCCTTGAATCCATTCCCTTTTCTCCACTCACACAGCCACCACCTTAGTTTAGGTCCTAATCATGTCTTGCCCAGATTTTTCCAATAGCTTTCTAATTGGTCTCAAGCTTCAAGACTCTCCCCATTCCAATCTATTCTCTACATAGCAATTTTCTTAAAGTGCAGATCTGACCATGATATTCCCCAGCTTAATAAACTCCAGTGGTTTTCCGTTACCTCTTAGATCAAATATAAACTCCTGTTTTACATTTAAAACCTTTCACAACCTGGCTCCATTCTACCCTTTCAGCCTTATTTTATATCATTAAACTCCTACTCTAGTCCACCCAGAACTAAACTTCCTTATTGTTCCTCACACATGGCATCTCATCTCCTGTCTCTGAGCCTTTGTACTGGTTGCTCTCTGTGCTTGAAATTAGTGTCCTTCTTAACTCTGCACCTGACTGGTAGCTTCCATCAAAGCTCAGCTCAAGCATCATCTTTTACATAAAGCCTTTTCTGATCCCCCAGCTGCTAGTGCCTTGCCCCCAAAGTTATTTTCTATTTATTTTTTATATGTCTCTATATGTGTGCTCTGTTTTTCCTTACTAGATTATAAACTCCTTAAGGGCAGGGATTTTTTTCAATTTGGTTTTTGTATTCCCCAGTGCTTAGGATAGTACCAGGTACATAGTACATTCTTGATAAATGCTTATTGATGGATTGGATTCTGTCATCTATTGTATTTGCCTCTCAAAGAGAACCTACGAGCCAATCTTCCATTTGCCAGAAGCTTCCTCTGTTTTCCGGCTTTATTTATTTTTAAAATTTGTTTTATCATTGTCTTTTGTCTTTACATCAGTCATTTCTGGGGGAAAACAACTGGCCCTGATGACGAAGAGTAGCAGTTGAGCAAAACTGTCCAATTGGGTGAGTACATCTGGTGTTGTGTATAACTCTGTGTCCTAGCAGTTCTCTATCTCTCTGCTATCTTTCATTTTGTCCTCTGGATGGAAAGCGACTCTCCTTTCCTTGAATTTGTGGCAAATAAGGAGAAGAAATCTGGGCATATCCTTGATAGGCACCCTGGATTTTTAGTAAAGTAGATTTCCAGGGGTTCGGAGGAAAGATCAGCCCAGGCAGGGATGGGAGATACCTAAGAATGAGATTCTGAAGACATAAAGGGAGACAGTTCCACTGAGGCAGGAAAATGGCATTTGTGTGTGGAGACTGATGTGGATGCTGTTAAGGGTTAAAATTCTAGCTAAACTGTCTAAAATATCTAATGAGTGGTCGCCAATCAATTACAAGCTTTAGCAAGAGTTAGACTTTTAAGCATTTATTAAGGAGAATAAGAATTTGGTAAAGAGAGAGAGAAAGGCCTAGATTCCTATCTATTAAAGGGAGAGCACATTTCTAGCTCCCTTCTCCGCCAGCGTCCTCAGGAAAGAGCGCGAGAGCGAGCACCAGTCTCTTCCTTCCTCCTCCCACTAGCCCGCGTCACTTCCTGACTCCTGGTCTTGCCCTCAAAGACCTTCGCTTCATGGGCAGAACTCTTCTACAGTAAGTCTCCAGCAGGTGGCGTCATTCCAATCGTTACAATGCACAGGGATCTCACCAACCCATGTAGATTTTTTTTTTTAAGTGAGGCAATTGGGGTTAAGTGACTTGCCCAGAGTCACACAGCTAGTTAAGTGTTAAGTGTCTGAGGCCGGATTTGAACTCAGGTACTCCTGATTGCAGGGCCGGTGTTCTATCCACTGTGCCACCTAGCTGCCCCCCATGTAGATTTTTTGTGTGTGTGTGTGGCAATGGGGGTTAAGTGACTTGCCCAAGGGCACACAGCTAGTGAGTGCCCAAGTGTCTAAGTCCGAATTTGAACTCAGATCTTCCTGAATTCAGGGCCGGTGCTTTATCCACTGTGCCACTTAGCTGCCCCCCCCCCATGTAGATTTTTAAAAGAAATATACAGAAGGTGGGAGCATGGCCCAATCACGGGATGAATGTAAGGGCATGGCTTAGCTCTGCAAAAACAGTATCAGGAATGCACAGAGTTAGTGGTGGCTGGCAGGGAAGGCAAGGGACTGTGAAAAGAGGATCCTTTATTAAAGCCAGCTTGGGAGGAAAAGGAGTCAAAAACTGACACCCAAGCAGAGGCTGCGTGGCTCTTTCTTATTTTGCTTCTGTGTTCTTTGTCAAGGAGAATGGGTAACAGGGAGTTGGTACTGAAGATAAGTAATGAAGTAGGCAATAAGAAAACATTTGGCTCCCTTGATGAATGCAAGTCACCTGGCCCAGATGTACAACATCCTCAGATACTAAAGAGCTGGCAGATGGGACTGCTGAGTGATTGTCAATGATATTTGAAAGACCATGGGCAAAAGGGAGAAGTCACACAGGATTGGAAAAGGGTGCATACCTTGATTTACCAAAAATAGAAAATGGAGTCTGCAAACAATAGTCCAGTGTATTTCCTGGAAAAATCCTGGAATAGATTTTTTAAAAATAACTTTTTTTCATAGAATAGATTATTAAAGAGATGGTTGGTGAACATTTAGAAGGGGAAACCGTGACTACAGAGAGCTGTAGCTTTATCAAGAATGGATCATGCCAGACTAACTCTCCATTTAATTACTGTAGTAGATGAAGGCAATATTGTGGAGGATTTAGTTTACCTAGATTTTAGTAAAGTTTTGGATAAAGAATCTCATACTCTTGTTGCAGAGAATATACAGATTAGATAAGAGTATGATTAAATGGATTCAGAACTGGTTGGATGGCTGTACTTGGAGTCATTATGTCAGGGTAACAGAAAGTCTTGAGTGGAGTGCTCCAGGGATCTGTTCTGCTTCCTAGACAGTTTGTCATTTTTATCAGTGACTTGGAAGAAGGCATAGATGAGGCTCATCAGATTGTCAGGGGCCACTAAGTTGGGAGGAATGGCCAGCAACGGGCTACAGGATCTAAAAGTATTCTGACAGGCTACAGCATTGGGCTGCATCTAATAAAAGGAAATTCAACAGTGATAGAATTGGCAAAATTTTAAACTTGGGTGGGAGGGCAGCTAAGTGACTCAGTAGATAAAACACTGGCCCTTGATTCAGGAGGACTTGATTTCAAATATGGCCTCAGACACTTGACGCTTACTAGTGACCCTGGGCAAGTCACTTAACCCCCATTGCCCTGCCCTCCCCCCAAAATTAAACTTGGGTACCAAAAAATATCAACATCACGAGTACAAGATGGGAGAGAGATGGTTAGACAGCAGGTTTTTTCTTTGTTTTTAGACAGCAGTTTTGGGAGAAAAAAAAATCTGGGGTTTTTATTGGACTTGAAGGTCAATATGAGTCAGCCATGTGATAGGACAGCCAAAAAAGCTAAAGCAGAGGATCACAGATTTGGAGCTAAAAGAGACTTTAAAGACTACTGAGTCCAGTTCTTCATTATAGATATGAGGAAATTGAAGCATAGAGTTTAAATGACTTCCAGGGTCACACAGCTTGTAAGTGTCAGAGGTAGGATTTAAACTCACATATTCCTGATCCCCAAGTTCATTATTTTATCCACTATACCATACTTTTTCCCTAGATGATCTTGGGCTGCATTGAGAGGCAAATAATAGCTTCCAGGATTAGGGAAGTGATGGTACCATTGTAATCTCCCTTTGTCAGATCTCATCTGGAAATTCAGTTCTGTGTACACTGGTTTAAGACTAACATTGATACTCATCAGATTAGTGAAGTTGACAGGGAAAAAGACAAATGTTAGAAAAGTTGTGGGAAAGTAAGCATATGAATGTACTATTAGTGAGTCCAGCCATTTTGGAAAATTATTTGGTACTATGCCCCCCAGATTTCAGTCAGTCATTAAGCATTTTTTTTACCCTAGCACTTTTTTTTTTGGGTGGAGCAATGAGGGGCAAGTGAGTTGCCCAGGGTCACACAGCTAGTAAGTGTCAAGTGTCTGAGGCTGGATTTGAACTCAGGTCCTCCTGAATCCAGAGCTGGTGCTTTATCCACTGCACCACCTAGCTGCCCCTGTCATTAAGCATTTTTTAAGCGGGTATTGTGTGCCAGGCACTGTGTTAAGCACTGGGGACATCACCTGCTCTTGAGGGACTCATAGCCTAATAGGGGAGACAACATTCAAGCCACTGTATACAAAGAGGATAGATACTGAAAAAAATTGGAGATAGTCAGCAGAGAGAAGGCATTAAATTTAGTAGGGATTGGGAAAGACTTCCTGTAGAAGGTGGGATTTTAGCTGGGAATTAAAGCCAGGGAAGTAGGGGAGGGGTTGGAGGGTGGAAATAAGGAGGGAGAGCATTCCAGGAATGGGGGAGCAGTCAGGAGGTGGGATGTCTTGTGTAAGGGAGAGAAAAGAGGCCAGCGTCTGTTGTTGGATCATGGAGTATGTAGTAGCAAGGTATAAGCGGTAAGGTGTGAGAAGAGTGTAAAAGTAAAGGGGGGGGGCTAGAGTATGAAGGGCTTTAAATGTCAGGCAGGAGGTGAGAGGGAGCCCCTGACATTTCTTGAAAGGGATGACATGGTCAGATCTGTTCCTTTGACGGCTGATGGACTGGAATGAGTTGAAATTTGAAGGAGGCTGTTGTAATAGTCTAAGCATGAGGTGAGGAGCTACACCAGGATAGTAATAGAATAAAATGAGAGAAGGAAGCATATTCAAGAAGTGCTATGAAGGTAAAACAGATTGGATATGGGGGAGCGGGGGAAGAGATTGTGAGGAGTTGAAGATGACAGTTAGGTGGGTGACTTGGACAATAGTGGTGCCCTTGACAGGAATAAGAACGTTTGGAGAGTTCAGCTTGGGACATGTTGAATTTGAGATAACTACAGAACATCGAGTTGAAGATGTCCAATAGGCAACTGGAGATGCCAAACTGGAGATCAGTAGAGAGGTTAGGGCTGGATTAGTAGCTTTTTGAGTCTCATCAGCATAGAGATGATGATCGTATCCATGGGAGCTGCTGTGAGATCCCCAAATGAAATAATATATATATAGAGAGAAGTGCAGCCCTGTGGAGCACACCCTGAGAGCTTGGCTTGGATGAAGACCTAGCAAAGAAGACCTAGAGAGAAGAGAGTATCTAGGAAGGTGATTGCCTAAAACTTCACAGAGGTTGGGAAGAATAAAGATTTAGAAAAGATTATTGGATTTAGCAAGTGAGAGATAGTAACTCTGGAGAGTGTGAGAAGCCAGACTATAGAGAATTAAGAAGAAAGGGAGAGATAAGGAAGTGGAGACATTTATTGAAGACAATATGGTGCCTATTTCACTGCCCCACTAGTAGGCCTCTACCTCAAAGACAGCAAAAAAAGAGGAAAAGGACCCATATGTATAAAAATGCTTATAGCAGCTCTGTTGAGGCAAAAAACTAAGTGCTAAGTGCTCATCATTTGGAGAATGACTGAACAAATTATGTCAAATACTATTGTACTTTAAGAATTGATGAAGGATAGTTTTGGAGAAAACTGGGAAGACTTGTATGAACTGAAGAAGTGAACAGAATGAGGAGAATTTACACAACGACAACATGGTAAAGAGAACTTTTTTTTTTTTTGCAGGGCAGTGAGGGTTAAGTGACTTGCCCAGGGTCACACAGCTAGTTAAGTGTCAAGTGGCTGAGGCTGGATTTGAACTCAGGTCCTCTAGAATCCAAGGCCAGTGCTTTATCCACTGCGCCATCTAGCTGCCCCTAAAGAGAACTTTGAAAGACTTAAGAACTCTGGTCAACACCATGATTCCAGAGGATCAGTAATGAATCATGTTACCTATTTTCAGGCAGGAAGGTGATCGACTCAGAGTGCAGAGTGAAATATTTTGTATCGTTTGGGCATGGACAATGAGAGAATTTATTTGTTTTTCTTGACTGTGCATATTTGTTACTGGATTTTTTTGGGTTTTGGTGGGTTTTTTTGTGTTTTTTTTTTTTTTTAGATGTAGGAGGGTGTGGCATAGAGAAAAAAATAGATTTTGGTTCATTGAAAACAAACTGTTTTTGAAAGACATTGACAAGCTAGACAGGATGGCACAGGACAGCATCCAGGATGGTGAAAGGCCTTACAATCATGTCCTACAAGGACTGGTTGAAGGCACTGGGGACTTTTAGCCTGCAGAAGAGAAGACTGGGGCAGGAGGGTAGAAACAGGACTCGGTAGTTGAGCTTAACTATTTGAGGGGCTGTCATGGGTATCAGGAATTATACTTGTTTGGGCCCAGAAAGCAGGACTGGGGCAGTGGATAGGAGTCACAAAATAGCCCTGCAGTCAGGAAAGACTCAGCTCTGTCCGGAAGTAGAATGGGCTGCCTTGACATGTTGGGGGTTCTCTCTCCATGGAAGTTTTCAAGTAGAGGTGAGATTACTCACTTGGGGTTCCTTGCTTAGGGGATTGTGGATAGATGCCAGAGGGATTGTGAACTTGGATGGGGGAGGGGGCGGGAAAGTGGCATCTTTATTTAACATTTCGTCCATCATTTAAAGACATTATTTTGAGATATGATCCGTAGGCATCACCAGATTGCTGAAGGAGTTGTGACACAAAAAATGGTAGAGTCCTTTGACTTGTTGCATGTGTTATGGTGGGGATTCCTTTTAGTTATGACTTGTACTAGATGTCTGCTGAAGTCCTTTTGGGTGCTTAGATGCTGTGATTCTTAGTATATTCATTTACTGTGATTGAACCATAAATTTCACTTGTAAACTACTAATCATCCAGGTTAGGTTTGATTGCCAGCTCCCTTTTGCCACCCTTACCCTCACTGGAAAAGTGGAAGCGGACCACCGAGGCCCACTTTGTTTTTCCTTTGTTTTGTGTGTTACCATGGCCAAAGACTTCATCACCAATTGGCCAGCTTTCTCATGATGAGCCTCTGTATTCAGCTGTGCTGCTTTTTGGAACACAGAGTCTGTTTCTGACACTGTTCCCAAAGCTTTTCTAGCATGGTAGAACCTGCCAGATGTCACACCTTGCTGGAATAGCCTTTGAGAACCAAAGGAAATGGAGGGGGGAGAGAGGGGGAGACTTGAAATAACTTCCCCAAGAACATCTAGAATGATCAGCAGAGCCATTTTATGACATTTGAATTGAGCTGAACCCTTGAGTTCAGGGGTTTTTCTACAGTGTCAGAGATGTCTCTGACTAGCTGGTTATGGGATGGCATATGCTGTCACTCTTACAGCTTGTGGGGTATTTCAGTGCAAAGGGGAAGTAAGGGCTCTGCTCAAGGACTTGATTATCCAGCACACTGACTGTACCATTCCTGATCTCTTGGCTTTGGGGGAATAAAAAGTAGCTCCTCTCCTGTCTTCATGTTTTAGTTTCATTTTACTGATGAAGAAACTGAGATCCAGAAAGGTCCGGTAATTTGCCTAAAGTCACACAGTGGAGGAACCAGCTCTAGAATTGGATCCAGTGTTTTCTGTCAAACCATTAGGAGTAACCATATCATTTGCTGGGCTTATGGATACTCTTTGTAATCTCTACAGTTAAGCTGAGCTGGTCACCTCTTGGCCTCCTCTTCACCAGCCTGTGCCCTTGGTATGTACTATTCTTTAGGAAGCTGCCACCAGGCTAAGAGAAGACACCAACACAACTCCCAGAGGGACTTGATGCAAAAAGGAACTATAGTTTAGACAGGGATTCTGGGCAGGATTGCTCCATTGTAGAGGAAGGAAAAAGGCATAGGAAAAAACCAGAACAAAGTAGGATCTGATTTAGGTTAGAAAAGGGAGCTGCGGGTTGCCAGGTACTTGGTGATTTACAGTCAGCTTGTTTCTGTTTTAGATTGCAGATGTGTCCTAATTGGCGCAATAGACACTTTCCTGCTTTGTCCAGGGCCCCCGAAAACCCATCCCCTCTTTTCTTCTCTGCCCTGTTTCTCCTCCCACCCTTGCTAGCTGCAGTATGAACTTTGAGCTGGAGAAGGAAACTAAGGTGACAAAACTTAATACATTAGCATAATCTTAAATTCTGACTTCCTACTGTATACATTGAATATTTATCACTTGATCTCCTTTGTATTCCTACACACTTTTGATTCTAGATTGTGTTTCTCTCCCCTACTAGAACTTAACTTCTATTAAGGCAGGGACTATATTATATTTATCTTTATGTCTTCTCCAGAACCCAGCACAGAGCATTGTACATACTAGGTTTGAATGACTATCCCAGGCTGGACATCTGGTTTCTGTTATTGGACCTAGTAATGTAGAAGGGGGCATTGATTTTTGATGTGGCCTGCTTTTGTTTGGGAGGCCCCACCTGGAATTGATAGGTTGGTCCCCTGTTATACTTTCAGATAACTCCAGCAGTTTACTGCTCCTGTTTCCCAAGAAGTAGCACTATATGCTTACAGATCTGGGCTCCTCAGAATAGGGAGTGAGGGTGACTAAGATAGTGGATACAAAGCTACATTTGGTTTTCTGGGGTCTGATCACCCAAGAGAAAACAATCCATAAACTTAAGTGGCATACTGGCTGCATCTAGTACTCTATGGTTTTTAATTTCTGTAATCTTTAGTACTTTGAAAGGTCTGTGACTTCAGTACTGTGGTGTATGTCGCAAACCCGTTGAAACCTTAGTTTTCATGATTTCTTGTGACCCAGAACATTCATCACTTAGCCCTTCTAGTGATGAGCTTCTTTGAACATAGACTGGTCCTTTGACAGTAGACACAGCTCATTGCTGTACTTGTCTTCGAAGGCTTTCCAGTTTGGTAGGAACTGTCAGAGTTTGTTCTCTATTGAACCTAGGGCTACTGTGATACCATGAGGCATTGGAGTAGGACTTTATTTAGGGAAGTGCCACCATCTTAGATAAGTCATTGATTTTTTTTTAAAGTGGAAGGGACCTCAGAGGTCATCTAGTGTAGCTCTCTCATTTTATAGAGGAAGAAATGAAGGCTCAGTAAGGAGAAATGACTTGTCTGAGGCCACTGGGTAAGGAAATGCCGGTCAAGACCAAAATTTAGAACTGATTCTGGTCAAATCTTCCTTCTGCTATAGCTTGCCACCTTCCTTCCTTCCTTCCTTCCTTCCTTCCTTCCTTCCTTCCTTCCTTCCTTCCTTCCTTCCTTCCTTTCTGTCTGTCTTTCTTTCTGTCTTTCTTTTGCGGGGCAATGAGGGTTAAGTGACTTGCCCAGGGTCACACAGCTAGTGTCAACTGTCTGAGGCTGTATTTGAACTCAGGTCTTCCTGAATTCAAGGCCAGTGCTTTATCCACTGCACCACCTAGCTGCCCCCGCATGCCACCTTTCTTGAGAATTTTTTTCCTTGTTTTATTTCTTTGATTTCTTTATACTCCCCAGAATTGGGGACCTTCTTTCTTTTCTTTCTTTTTCTTTTTTTAGGGAGTGGTGGTTGTAGTGAGGCAATTGGGGTTAAGTGACTTTGCCCAGGTTCACACTGCTAGTAAATGTCTGAGGCCAAATTTGAACTCAGGTTTTCCTGACTCCAGGGTCCATGCTCGATCCATTGCACCATCTAGCTGTCCCATACTTTTCATACTTCTGGCAAACTGGCTATGCAGTCCATCTTGGATGATGTATTTTTTGCTTTTAAGTCATCCTAGAAAGGAAGATTTACATGACCTCTGAAGGTTAATGTCAGCCACCACCCCCTCCCTCTCATTGTTATTGGGATTCATGCATGCATGGAGAGTGGAAAAAGGAACTTAATTGCTGGGGAGGGGAACTGTAACCCTGCTTGAATGGCTGGTTGAAAGTTCTGAACCCACCCCTTAGCCTTTTAAAAAAAAAAAGATTTTCTTGCGTTTGCTGCCTAAGGGTAGCAAGAACCCACATAAATACCATCCTCCATCTGGGTGGTGTGTGACACTTCTACTTTTGGTTCTACAGGTGCAACACAGAGACTCTAGTTTCCATTCTGTAGCTTTTTTGGCATTATGTTGTCCTTTGCTAGAAAAGTCAATCCTTTGAAAGAGCGAGACATGGCAATTGTAGGTGCACAGGTATTTAGAGACTTCCCTTTATAACTTTCAAGTGCTGACTATTAAGTCCTGTTTTGTATGAAAAGACCAGTGTTAGCATGATATGACTTTCATTTAAAATTTCAGTATTTTGGCTTTGGGTATCGCCATCTCTTCCCAGGATTATAATCCTGACTAAATATGTTGAACATTATTCCGGATCTAGTTCTCCTGGTAGTCTGCGGTGGCTTTTAGGAAACCATAACAGTTCTTGGATTAAGAACACCTGTGGTAACCTGGGTCTGCATCTTTTCTCTCAAGAGACTGGTTTAGGTGGCATGGGAAGTTGTCTTGATGCAGTTTTGAGTTGATTCAATGCCGTTGGAGTCTATGGTGTAAAAGAATTTTGTCTCAGTAAACTACACCAGGTTTATTCATTCATTTTGACAAATAATCATAGCAGGAGGCAGCTAGGTGGCGCAATGAATAAAGCACTGGTCTTGGATTCAGGTGCTTATTAAACAACTCAAGGGGGGCAGCTAGGTGGCGCAGTGGATAGAGCACCGGCCCTGGAGTCAGGAGGACCTGAGTTCAAATCTGACCTCAGACACTTGACACTTACTAGCTGTGTGACCTGGGCAAGTCACTTAACCCTCATTGCCCTGCCAAAAAAAAAAAAGAAAGAAAAGAAAAGAGAAATGATCATAGCAAGTCAGTGTTGTTTCTTTGGCTCATTAGTATGTCAGCCAAACAGATTATAAGTCAGTTTTTTGAGAATTGAGATCACATTTGAATTAGCACTTGGAATCTTAGGAATTAAAATGTTTTATAAACTCTGGACTCTGGGAATTGGAAAACCTGAGTTCAGTCTTGTCTGTTACTGACTAATTGTGTCAACTTTGGGAAAGTCATTTCGCCTCTCTTAGTCTCAGTTCTCAGTTTCTTCTTCTGTCAAATGAGACTTTATCCATAAAGTCCATTCTAATACTAACATTCTATGATTCTAAGTTTATGATATTTTTGGCCCTTTTGCTCACCCGTCTAACACTTTTACTTGCCATAGTCACTGCTATGGAGCTTGGGGTGATCTGGAATTTGCAGTATGAACATAAGTAGAATTCTAATTATGCCAAATGCAGATTTGGATCTTAAAATAACTCCAAACTTTCAGCTTGTGTGTGGGGTTATAAAAACAAGGTTAGCTCTTTTTAGTTCTTGTGTGTAAGCCTTTTTCCCTCCCCTTTAATAGGAGTTCTTTAGTTCACAAACCGTGGCAGAACACATTTTCAAAGCAGCTCATGGAGCTTTGGCCATGCAGTTTATTTATCCCTGCTCACCAAGAAAGTCTCAAAACCAAATAGTTAAATGGCTACTTAGGGAAGCTGTGATAACAGCTGGACCTTGAGGGCCCAAAGACCAGAGAGGAAAAGAAGCATTCTTTGGGGTGTCTCTAAGATGTGCACTGGTAGTAGACAGATGGAAATGAAGACACAACAGAGTGTAAGATGCCAGGGTGGGCTAACATATCTGGAAGATTTAAGATGAGGTAGTTTCCCGATGAGTGAGATTCTGTGGGAGGAATTTTTGTAGTTCCTTGTCCCTATGGAGACCCCAGCATTAAAAAGACTCTGAAGACAAAATTTGGACACAAATTAGGTGTTACTGGTAGTAGAGAGAATGCTGGATTTAAAAGTTGGACCCTCCTATCAATTAGCTTTGTGACCTTGGGCAAGTAATGGGGCCTCAGGTTCTTCATCTGTGAGGCCTGGGAGCAGATGCACTTGGAGCTTCCTTCCAGACCTCAAAGCACCATGGAAATGTGAGCTGCTGTGATTATTATTTTGGCAGGTGGTGCTCAATAAAACCGTTTGCGAGTGGGTGGGTTGGTGGCACCAAAACTGTTTGTGGATGAAATCACAACAAAGATCTATGAAATACTGTTTAACAGAAAAAAGACATCACTTCCTCACATTTTTCTAATGTCAAAGGTTAATTTAAAATATTAATGCTGAAAAGATTAATTTAAGATATTAAATCTACTAGGCAAGAATACATGTACATATTGTAATTACTTCCTTTTTACAATTAAAGTAATTGGATTATATTTAATGAGCTATTTACAGTTAATAATTAAAAAAGACTTATCTTTTCAGTATTCCCCATGTGCAGAAAGAGATGGGGGAAACGCACTCTCTGATATAATTATCTCAGCTCAAACTAAACTTGAAAAAGCCACTCTGCTTTTAAGAAAAAAGGGTCAGAACAATATTTTTAAATGCTTGTATTTCATGAACAGAGCAGTAGATAACATGAGCATAAGAGTCAAGAGTTATGATTTATAATCATAACTGGTCCCTAAGTAAGCTGTGTATTCTTGGGAAAGTCACTTCATTCCTCTGGGCCTCGGTTTCCCTTTTTTCTTTTTAATTAGAAGGGTTGCATTTGATCACGGGTTCTTTAACCTTTTGTGTGTCACAGACCCCTTGATGAGGCTGTCAAAGCCTACAGACCCCTCCTCAGAATCATTTTTAAAATTCATACAATATATAGAATTACAAAGGGAGCCAATTATATTGAAATACATTTATCAAAATATTTTTTAAAGATGTGAACACTGTAACACGCTGGAAATGACCCAATAAATGTGATTTAGTTCATTTTAATAGGAGATAGCAATAGATCACATTTCTACATAGTTTTATAGTTGGTAAAGTGTTATCCTTGCAACCTTGTGAGATGTAGGTCGTGTAAGTTTTATGTTCCTTGTTTTACAGATGAAGAGAGTAAGGCACAGAGAAGTATGTGATTCATCCCCAGGGTCATTCAGACAGATCCTGAAGCTAGAACTCAAACCTAGGGGGACCCCCCACTCCCATGCCAAATTGTGTTCTTTTCCCTAAACCACATCGCCTTTCAGAGGTAAAAGACTAGGTAGCTTTAAAAAAAAGAGTCTCTAGTGAAAAGATTTGATGGGTTGAATAGCACCCAAGGAATTAAGCTTAAAGCATTACTCCAGGACACTGTAGATAAAAGTAGCCCATCAGAAGTGCTAGAAGCTTACATGCCCACCTCTATGAAAACAGTGGTTTATTTTGAAAAGCAATAGGAGCCAAGCATGTTTTCTGAGGTTGATGCTTTAAAATGATGAGTGTTTATGTTGTTGAAAGTGAAACATTGGAGGCCCCTGAGCAGCTGGCTAAAGTTGGGTGCAGAGAGGGAGAAGCAGTGTGTTATCCTCATTAACACTCTTTCAGTTCTGGTATAAATATGTCAGGAATACTTTCTTGTGTTAGCATGCATAGCCTATTTGGGAAAATTAGCTTGCAAAAGGTGGCACCCCTTATCTAAAGATGGGAAGTATGGGTATACTTGTAAATGACCTTCATTGTGGGATGGCAGCAGCAGTGGTGGTGATGAGTTGTTTTTAAGATAGCCACAGTTTAAATTGTTCTTTTAAGAATATTTTGCCCTCAAAACACAGAGTGAAAATACTGAATTGTTTAACTGTGCCAAATAGAAAGAGCGTGAGTATCAGAGTTGCAAAGGACTTGTTTAGATAATCTAACCTCCCATACAATGAATGCTTCCTTGATAAAACATTCCCTCTACCCCACCTGTTGTTCTGACTGTCATATTATCGTCATTCTAATCTCTGCTCCTAACCTTGTTGTCATCTTTGATGACTTCTTCCTTATTACCCTTTGCCTGAACTCCTGAAAATTTCTGGCCACCAGTCTCTCCTGCTACCCATACGTCCTACAGACCTACTGCCAGGTTAATCTTATGATGCTTGTCACTTCCACTGCCCTGTGTTTTGGTGCCTTTATAGGATGAAGTGAAAATCTTCCTCAGTCTGACATTAACTAACCCTCTTTTTTATTTAAAAAATTTTTATTTATTTTGATGTTTTCCTGTTAGATGTAAAAAAAAATTTTTTTTTTTTGGTGAGGCAATTGGGGTTAAGTGACTTTCCCAGGGTCACATAGCTAGTGTGTGTCAGGTGTCTGAGGTCACATTTGAACTCAGGTCCTCCTGACTCCAGGGCTGGTGCTCTATCCACTGTACCACCTAGCTGCCCCCCACAATCCTTTTTTAAAAATTTGAGTTTCAAACTCTCTTCTTCTCTCCTGCCCCTCCCCTCTTTGAGAAGGTAAGTAATTTTATTTTGATTTTACAGGTGAGGTCATGCAAAATACATTTCCATATAAGCCATGTTGCAAAAGAAAACACAAAATAAAACAATAAAAATGAAAAAAAAATCAAAAGTATGGGTTGTTTTTTGCTTTTTTTTGCGGGGCAGTGGGGGTTAAGTGACTTGCCCAGGGTCACACAGCTAGTAAGTGTCAAGTGTCTGAGGTTGGATTTGAACTCAGGTACTCCTGAATCCAGGGCCAGTGCTTTTATCCACTGCACCACCTAGCTGTCCCTAAAAGTATGTTTTAATCTGCAGTGAGTTCATCAGTTTGCTCTCTGGAGTTAGATAGCATTTTTCGTCATAGGTCCTTTGGAATTTTCTTGGATTGTTGTCTTGATCAGAGGAATTAGTCATCCTTAAAATATTGCTGTTACTGTGTACAGTGTTTTTCTGTTCTGCTCATTTCACTTTGCATGAGTTCATTTAAACCTTCCCAGGTTTTTCTGAAGCCATCCTGCTCATCATTTCTTATAGAACAATAGTATTCCATCACAATCATATACAGCATGTTCAACCATTCCTGAATTGATAGACATCCCCTTGATTTCCAATTCTTTGCCACCACAAAAAAGAACTGCTCTAAATATTTTTGTGTAAATAGGTCCTTTTCCCTTTTGTTTAATCTCTTTGGGCTACAGACCTAGTAGTGTTATTGCTGGGTCAAGAGGTATACTTGATTTTAGAGCCCTTTGGGCGTAGTTCCAAATTGTTCTTCACAATGGTTGGACTAGTTCACAACTTTACCAATAGTGCATTGGTGTCCCAGTTTTTCCACATCCCCCCTAGCATTTGTCATTTTCCTCTTCTGTCATGTTAGCCAGTCTCATAGGTGTGAGATGGTGCCTCAGAGTTGTTTTAATTTGCATTTCTCTGATAGGTGGTGATTTAAAGAACTAACACTCTTTCAAACTACAACCATCATATGATATACTCTATACTCCAGTCAAACTAGACTATCATGGAATCATAGATTTTGCCCTTGAGGGGACCTTAGAGATCATCTAATCCAACTCCTTGATTTTACAAATAAGAAAATGGAGCTATCCTTTGCTTTTCAATCTCTGCTTTTGCTCATATTGTATCTATATGGAGTATTTCCCTCTTCCTTCCTACTCTCTACCCCCAGCTTTGCCAGTTGACATCCTTTAAGGCCTAAGCTCAAATGCTGTCTTCTCTGTGAAGCCTTCTTGGATTCTTCAAACTACAAATGTTCTCCTCTCCTCTGACTTTTCTTGCATCGATTTTTCTTATGTTTGTACATTATCTAGTAGATTGTAAGCACTTGAAGGGTAGGGACTGTGTTTAATTTTATTTGTGATTTTCCTGGTGCCATAGTGCACTGTGTGTAATGAGTACTTAAAAGTTTGAATGAATAAATGAATGTTACTTATAATTCCTCCTTTCAACAATAAATAACCCATCAATACTAAATAATCCTTCCTCTCAAGGATCTTACTCTTATAGAGGCAATAAGATCTGAATATTCAAATCAGAATATGATATTCTGCTGTGAGGGCTGCTGATGGAGAGATTACTTCCTGCTGGGGTAATGAAGGAAGGCTTTGAGGATGAAATAACATTTGAGTAGGACCTTGAAGGATTGACAGGAATTATAGAATTTAAGGTCCCAGACATCTTCTAGTTCAGAGGTGTCAAACTTGGCATTCCAACTCTACCTGAGAGATTAAAGTGTAGAAAATAAATAAGATTACAGTAAAACATAATATTAATACAAGATTTTTTTCAGTCAGTAGGTAGTACCCACCTAGATGTACAATTTAATGGCCCCATTTTTTTGAGTTGTACACCACTCTATAGTCCAACCTCCCCCCTCAGTGGAGGGTATGAATCCCATCTATAACATTCCCAACATATTAGCATCCATTCTCATTAGTCTTAATGCTTAGGATAGATGGATATATTCAAGTTGTGTTCATGGTCTCTCCCTCTCTCCCCCCCAATCGTACGTATTTTATTTTATGCATTTAAAAATATTCTGAGAAGAGCTCCATGGGCTTCCCACTAAGGGGTCCATTACACACAAAAGGTTAAGAACCCTTGATTTAATGAATAAGGCTGGATTTTTGCTCAACTATGGGCAATTTGACCTCATCTTGAAACTAAATTGATGACTTGGTGGCAAGCAAGGAAATTAGGACCCAGCTTGGTTTTCTTTTAGGAGTCTCCTTTCAGGACATTTCTTTTATGTCTCTTGGCTCTGACCTGTTATTTCATTAGCACAGGAAACTCACAGTAAAGAAATTCCCTTTACCAGTCATATTAAACAGTGTCCATGTTAAGCCAATTATCCTTCACAATGTTTATTTACATTTGCCCACAGAGTCCACCCTGAAAGGTGAGCAGCATTTTGTTTCTACTTCCTGTCCTCTGTTGAGCCAATAGACAAGCCCAACTGTGAGGTTGTTTTTTGATGATGCTTATGTTTGTTTAATTTGGATTGTTGTCACCTAGGTTCACCAACAGCAGAGTCAGAACAAACTTAGGATTCATTTGAACTCATTGATTGAATGTTAACGCTATTTTATTCTGGGTTCATTGAGTCTAGCGATTTTTTTTCTTTTGATTTAGTATTGAGTAATTTACTGTGATCGTTCTCAATTTCAAAAATTTACCAGTTGATTAAAGAGGCCATTCAGATGCGTTTGTTTACTTATTACAATCCTTTCCGACTTCTTTAGAGTTAGAATACCCCCTCCTTATTTGATTTTGTGACACCTTTTCTCCCCCTCACATGTATTATATGGCATTTCCTAATTTTTTAAGGCAAAACAAAATTAATATCACTTTAAGAATTGCACAACAGCTCTGAAGGAGTAGTGACATGCAGCTGGGCAACTTAGTTGCTCAGTAACAGTATGTATCTTGGGTTTCTTTTTTATTTTTCTTTTCTTTTTTAAAATTTGTATATTATTTTAATTATTTTATATCATGTTTTTATTTTGTTTTCAGTTGGGGACAGAGGTGAGAAGGAACAAAAATAAATGCATGTCAATTGAAAAATAATAAAACTTTTTTTAAAAGGAAAAAAAAGTTATGTATCTCAGCCTTGAAATAACCTTTACCTATTTATGCTAGGCAAGTAGAGAAAGAACTCATCTCCTTTATTTGATGGATTGGTGAAATTTGGGTACCTCCTTACACATTTGAATTGCTTGATCATTACCGTACCCTTATCTGTAATGCCCTTTCCCTTTCTCACTGTGTACCAAATTCTGCCATGCTCAAAAGTCTTTCCCAAGGAGTTCATAAAATTCTCTCCCGCTTTGGAACTCTCACAGCACCTACATTTGTCAGTTTATTGTATACTGACCTTTGGCAATACCTATTTTGTTGTATTGAATCTCTTTATTGATTTGTCATGTTTCCTAAACTAGATTTTAAACCCCTTGAAGGACATAGTTGATTGATAGGGTCCTACCTTGAAATTCCTGTTATGGAGTGGTCATGTCTCTCATCTCTCCAGTCTCTTAGTGTACTCCTTTTATATACTTAGCACATTCTGACTTGTATTACATTTATCCCTGTTTCTGTCTTAGCACCTGATTGTAAGCTCCTTAAGGGTAGAAATGGTGTCTGTTATTGTCACATTGTGTTGATCCCGGTAGACATTTAGAGAAGATTGGTGGTTTGGCCATTACTGGGGAATGAGTGGTAAGTGCCTGTAGTCCAGGTTGACTGACTTTAAACGCTCTAGTAAAAGGGGGTGGGCAGGGAGAGAGGGCAGCTTATTCTCCCTTCTGTTTGAGTATTGATCCTCACATCTCCAGAGATATGAGTGGAGAATGGACTCTTGTAGAAGGAAGCATCTGCACAGCTGCCCATTGCTGCAGACTCTTTCTCAGTTGCTGGTGGTCTCTGCCACCAGTGACCATTGAGTAGGGGACACACTTTCAGGGATGAATCCTTACTATGGCTGGCAGAATAGAATAGAGGATGTGGAATTGCAAGGCAGTTTGCTCTGGAATATCACTCTCTGTTGCTCCGATGTCATTGTGATTCCAGCGTCTCTCTCCTTACTTTGGTTGGTATATGAACAGTCACATCTCAGATTGCAGCTTCTGACTGCTCCATGACCACACGGTGTGTTAGTATATTGCCCTGAGCTGTCAGCAAAACATTCTGCTGAATTTCCTTTTTTGTTGTTGTTGCTCTGCAACCTTTTTGTTCCCTGGCCTTTTGCAGTTGCGTAAAGTCAGTTTCTTTTTTGGCCTTTCTCACCCAGGGAGGGAGCAGATACTGCAGAGAGAAGCTTGAAATGTGAAGGCATCATAGAGATGAAAAAGAGCAGTTAGACTGTTGGCAGGATGAAATGAGACTTACTCAGTGGCCTGATGGGAATTTTGGTTCTGATGATCTCTTTCCTTCCTTATTTCTAAAACTGCCACTGTGTCTAAGCCACCAGCGGTACTCTTTTTGGCTCGTCCATGGAAAGCTTAGCTCTTGACTGGTGTCTGATAGGCACCTTCCTATGAGAGTATGGAGAGAGAGAGAGAGAGAGAGAGAGAGAGCGTGTGCGTGAGCGAGCGCACGCGCAAGCATGTACGAGAGAGAATGCACACACATGAGCGCCTTGTACCTGAGCTCCATTCCCAGTTAACAGAGTCAAGTAGAATCAGCAACCGTTTCAGGAACCCCCAGCCTGGGTATGTCCATATAGTGCTGGCTTAATGACTCCTTGTTCATCTGAGAACACCTAGCCTGCATTAATCCCTTTATGCAGGCCAACAACAACCTGGTGACCAGTCTCTTTTGGCACTAGCTAGAGATGTGGACTGAGCAGAGGCTTATTGGTGCTTGAGTATATTATTAAAAGGCTTTCAGTGACCCTGAGAGAAACTGTTAGGTAGGCTGGACAAGTTTTTCTACATTAGACTCCCCATGTAGTCTTAATCACTCCAGACCTGGTAATTCAGTACTCTTAAGTTGATGGTTGGCTGAAAGGATACGGCAACTAGTTGTTCAGTCATTTTAGTTGTGTCCAGTTATGGCTGCATTTGGGGTTTTCTTGGAATGGTTTGCCATTTCTTTCTCAGTTTTATAGATTTGGAAACTGAGGCAAACATGGCTAAGTGACTTGCCCAGGGTCTGAGGCCAGATTTGACTCTTCCTGACTCTAGGCCTAGCATTCTATCTATTGCACCACCTAGCTGTCCAAAGGAAAGACAGTAAGAGTTCATGAATACTATTTGAGTTTGGGGTAAGGTTTTTGCATTTATGAGTAGAACTGGACTTCTAAGTTTGTATTTGATCATTTAGAGAGAAAAGCAGAGAGGTTGAGGTAGTTTGAAGTTACCAGAACCAAGTAGTTTTATCTGGAATTTGCAAGAAATTTATTGATAGTTTGGGTAGGTAAAATGCTGTTGGCTCTCTGGGTAAAAGTAGAATACAAATCTTTAAGGCTGGAATGGAATAGTACAAGCCCTAATTGTATCAATGATGTTACCAGTTTCAACTTAATATTTGAGTTGTCTGTTTCACATGGTTGTTGTGGAAAAGTTGCTTTGTAAACTTTAAGGAGCTATAGAAATGTGTGGTTCTCGTTCTTGTTCCTCTAGTACCTACTTCATTTTACTGTAGATTTTTCAAGGATATGCTGGTGGGGACAAATGCTCTGGCTGCCCTTAACCCCCAGCTTGGAAAGGCTGCCTAGGCCAGGTCTAATCAGTTTTGGGGACATAGCAACTCATGAAACGATCTACTAAAAATATAGCTCTTTTGAATTATTGTGATTAGTCATTTAATTGTATAAATCTAGTTTAAACATGACAGTTATTACTATTATCAATAATAATAGTAATAATAATAATGTACAGATTCCTATTGGGTATTTTAGTAAAGATGGGAATATAAAATTTTATATGAAGAAATTTTTCTTAAAGGCTCAATGCTTTCATAAATGAACTTGGTTTCACACAATATTTCTGGGTGCCATAGCCAATTATTCTTGTATTAATGAGAAACAGGATGGATAATGTCAGTAAGCATGTATTAAGCGCCCACTTATGTTCCAGGCACTGCAGGTTCAGAGACAGGCAGAAACCAGTCCTTGCTTTCAAGGAGCTCACAGTCTGATGGGGGAGACAGCATGCAAACAGTTGTATACAAAAAAGACATATAAACCCAGGATGAATTGGAGGCAAG
Organism: Dromiciops gliroides; assembly: GCF_019393635.1. NCBI lineage: Eukaryota > Metazoa > Chordata > Mammalia > Microbiotheria > Microbiotheriidae > Dromiciops > Dromiciops gliroides. The sequence continues at coordinate 605,019,086 of NC_057863.1, forward strand.
CACTAGCGTGAAAGATTGAGAAAATTTCTCATAGAAAATAGAATTTAGCTGGGAGTTGAAGAAGGGGGTTGTGGGGTTGAGGAGGGAAGAGTGCTCCAGGTGTGGTGGGCGGGGGGGACAGCCAGTGAAGACATCCAGAGTCAGCTTGTATGAGAAAGGGCAAGGGGGGCATGCCCCTGGATCCCTGAGGCTGGAGTGGAGCAGAGGTGGTGATGGGAGTGGAAAGGTAAAGCAGATTTGGAAGGACTTTGAATACCAAACAGTATTTACATTGGATCCTGGAGTTTATTGAATAGGGGTACCATGGTCAAATCTGCACTTGAGGACCATTGCTTTGACAGCTGAATGGAGGACGTACTGGAGTGGGTTGAAATTTGAAGCAGGGGGATCCACCAGTGGCTGTTGAAGTGGTTCATGTGCGATGTGTTGAGGGTCTGCACCAGGGTTGTGGTGATGTTAGAGGAGAGAACCGGGTATATTGGGAGATGTTGCAAAGGTGAAATTGACAGGCCTTGGCAACAGCTGGGATGTGGGAATTGAGAGAGAATGAGAAGTTGAGGATGACTCCTAGATTGCAAGGTTACACTTGGGTGTTAAGAAAAATGGTCATGCCCTTGACAGTAATATGGAAGTTCAGAACTGAGGAGGGTTTAAGGGGAAAGATAATGAGTTTTGTTTTGGACATGTTTGAGGTGGTGTTTTGTTTTGTTTTGTTTTAAGGGCGTTGGGGGTTAAGTGACTTGCCCATGGTCACACAGCTAGTAAGTGTCAAGTGTCTGAGGTCGAATTTGAACTCAGGTCCTCCTGACTCCAGGGCCGGTGCTCTATCCACTGCGCCACCTAGCTGCCCCCCTTGAGTTGTTTAATAAGCATCTGTAGATACAAGATTGGAGGTCAACAAAGAAGTTAGCACTGGATAAGTAGATCTGAGAGAGATCTTCACAGAGATGAGAAGGACACCTGCTTCAAATATCATGAATTAAGACAGTTTCATGCAAGGGGATCAACCTCAGGAAAGCAGGGAGAGGCAAAGAGAGGAGAGGAATAGGGAGGCAAGGGAGTCTTGGCATCATTTCTACTCTTTTCCCCTCTGCAGAGCTGGGTCTGGGCCTGGGCTCCTGCCTGGTGCACCTTCTGCTCCAAAAAATAGGTTGAGTGGTTAGGTAGAAGAGCCAGAGCAGATCCAAAGGGGGAATGGGTCTTTTGGAAATAGTGAGCTCCCTGTTACTAAAAGTCTTTAAGCTCAGGCTAGTTGACCACTTGCCAGGGATGAAGCATATCCCTTTGCATTGTGATCTTCTGCTGGACTTACTAGGTACTAATGCACATTGCAGTTCATCAGTGTTTGTATCCTGTTTCTCCTAGTAGACTGTAAGTTGTGTGAGGTCAGGTGATATTTGTCAAGTGCTTCAAACGTTATCTATCATAAAAAAGACACTAAATAAATGGTTGCTGCTGTTAACTGACACAGTGGATGGAGTGCTGAGCCTGGAGTCAGGAAAACCCGAATTCAAATCTGGAGTCAAACCCTTACAAGTCACAACCTCTGTTTGCCTCAGTTCCCTCACCTATAAAATGAGAATCATAAGAGCACTTCTCTTCCTTGCAGGGTTATTGGGAGGATCAAATCAGATAATGTTGGTAAAGTGCTTGGAACAGTGCCTGGGTCAGAGCAGGCACCCTTCCCTTCTTTCCCTTCCCCTACATTTTCTAGTTTCTCACCCCAGTCCCTGAAAGAGCACTCCAGACACCATGGTGAGGAGATTCTTGTTTAGATAAGAATTCGACTAGATCACCTTGTAGGTAACTCCCAATTCTTGTGATTCTGGAAAGAAACTGGTTTCTTTTACCCTGCCTTCCTTCAGCTTCTAGGAGCTGTCTGCTGTCAAAGTGGGCCTCAAAGTTCTGGTCTCTTCTCTTCTTTAAAAGAAAGCTAGGTTCTGGTAAAAAAGGAAGGACTAATTCTGGCCGTGTTTGAGGCAAACCTTATGAAGAAGTCAGTATTAGAAGAAGCTAATTTTGAACACAGGAATGAGTCTAAGATTTTTAGCTTTGAATATAGTTAATATTAGAGACTGGTGAGTGCTAGAATGGAAATAATTGCCTAAAGGGATAAGAGCAAGTTATAGACTACAGGTATGAGCAACTCCTACTAAATAGTGGATTGAAGCAGTAGGATAGTGTAACTAGATTAAGAAGGCTTTTCTACTATGCTACTGTCCCAAAGAGAAGGCAATTGAGGGAGAAACTTACTCAGTGTAGTCCCATATTTGCTGGCATTCTTTTTCCGAAAGTGGAAAGTTTGACAGACATTTAAGCAATCTGCTGTGTGTGTACGGCAGTATATCAAGCACGGAGATAAACCCAAACTTCAGATGAGAAATGCTGGAATCCTTGCTCTCATGAAGCTTACGGTTTAATAGGAATTTAGGTCACACAATCTTACAGATACTTTTTCAGTACTTAAAGGATATGTGAATTCATTGATGCAGGTATGCTCTCCTCAGTGCCTTAGCAAATGTTCTGCATAAGTTGTAGCACAAAAATTTCACCTAATGGCTAACATTAGGTGACAATCCTGTTGAATTTAGCCAGGTGGGTTTTCAGATGGCAGGTACCTGGCCACTAGTCAGTCCTACGCCCTCTCCATTGTGGTGTAGCTTCCAAAAGTTCCCATTCTACTGGCATACCCTGGATCTCCATAGCTCAGTGGAGCATAGGAGAAGGATTGGTTTTAAATCTCAAATAAGCTTTTCCCCTAGTTGCTCCCAGTTTGAGATCTTCTTTGTTCCTAAAATCCATCTCAGGAATTCTACTTCAGTCTTGCATGCTCTTCAGGGACACTTGTGTTGTGACCTAAACTGATTTGTCAGTAACTCTTTGTTATGTGTTTTTGGAGAAGGAGACTGGTTATATTTGTATATTCAGCTCCACCCTGCATCTCAACAGGAAGTGGGTGGGTGCTTAAGCCTATAATGAGGCATTCCTGCCTGTGGTTGCTGCCTGGTTGTGAAGACTCTGCATGCAACAGTAAATTCATTTTTCTTTAAACATTTCAATAGCCAGACTGAATTATTGTAAGCTTGAGTGCCCACCCTCTTTGACTTAAACTGGGAGGGAGGAATATTTTAGTTTAAATCCTATAGCCATTTATGATCCCCCTCCTTCCCCCCTTGATAAAATGAAATATCTACCAAAATCTACCAAAAAAAAAAAAAAGAAAAACCAGGTTCATAAAAAAACAACAACAACCCTTTCTCACCTACCCCTGCCCAAAATGCCTGTAGAATAGTGAGAATGCAGAAGCCCTAACTGCCACACATACAAAACCCCCTACACGCACCCATCCCCTGCCACTGCTAATCAGCGTTTTTGGACTGCATTTCAAAGGGGAAATGCTACAGGAGGCTTAGCTCCAGTGGTGATTGTTGCTGTAGCTGTAAGTTCCTTGCTGTTTAGGCAATGTCACTCTTGAAATCTGCAGGTATCATCGGGGATGACCCGACCTTGGTTCAAGGAAGCTTTCTTTTCTTTGGTAAATGGCTTAGAGAAAGGCACTGTTGCAAGAATGATCAGGTACCTATCCTTTTCCCTGACAATAACAAGAATTCAGAGTTTGGGCTGAAGATACCATCCTCATCTCTCATCGCCTGATTGTTTTTAGGGTCTTGGGACAGGGCAGGGCTTGCCTGCAGAATCAAACAACCAAAGCTGCCTTGATGCCTCACCTGGACAAAGCCAGGGACCCTGAATTCTGGGAATGTGTTCCATGAGGAGACTTAGGGTTTAGGCACAGTGTCAAGCCTGAACATTGTAAGACTTCAGGGATATATTAGGCTTCTTTGTATGCCTACAAACACTGGGCAGGCTCAGGTGCTCTGTCATGACCCAGAGGGCTCTGGAGCTACTTCAAATGAAGACTGGAAAGGCTGGGTTGTCTTTAGTTTCCAGCATTTTTCTGCTGTGTACTTAGGCAGAAAATAGCCAAGGAATGGTAAAGGTTGGGAGAGTATTTGTGTCTGTAATGGGGGGTTAAAAAGCAATAGCAAAGGGGCAGCTAGGTGGCACTGTGGATAGATAGAGCACTGGCCCTGGATTCAGGAGGACCTGAGTTCAAATCCAGCCTCAGACACTTAACACTTACTAGCTGTGTGACCCTGGGCCTTTCCTAGAATGCCCCTTGTACCTTTTCGGACCCTCTCCTGGTCTTGGCATCAGATAAACTGAGGCCTAAGGAAAGAACTTTGCCACCTTCAGCTTGGTTTTAAAGTGGAGGTAGGCCACATCAGGAGGGGATAGCTTGGTTTCATAGAAGAAAATAAAAGTCCTTCAGTTTGAATTCATCCAGCATTTATTAAATTCTTGCTATATATAAGGCCTTGGGGATACAAGATGAGAGAGTTACTGCCCTCAGAAAGCTTGCAGTTAAATGGCAGAATGAGACATGCCTCCCAAGAACTGTAATCCAAAATAGAAGACAATGAAGTGCCAAGGACAGGAGATATGGATTCTAGCTTCCGAGTTCAGGAAGAGGTAGCTCCTGACTGCTCCTGGATGCCAGAGAAGGCTGTCCAGAGGCAAAGATGGAGGGGGAGTGTAGTCCGACATCTGCAAAGAAATATGGTAGAAGAAGGTTAGAAAGAGAGGTTGGAGATGAACATGGAGGGCCTTGAATGCCAGAGTTTATTATTTTTTTTGGTGGGGTGAGGGTTAAGTGACTTGCCCAGGGTCACACAGCTAGTAAATGTCAAATACCTAAGGCCGAACTTCAACTCAGGTCCTCCTGAATCCAGGGCCAGTGCTTTATCCACTGCCCCACCTAGCTGCCCCTCTTTTTTTTTTTCTATTGCACTTTTTTTGGGGGGGGAGTGAGGTAATTAGGGTTAAGTGACTTGCCCAGGGTCATACAGCTAGTAAGCATCAAGTGTCTGAGGCCGGATTTGAACTCAGGTCCTCCTGACTCCAGGGCCGATACTCCATCCACCTAGCTGCCCTCCGAGTTTCTCTTGAACCCAGTTTTGTATCCCAGTATCTCATGGGGAGGCACAGCAGGGTAGTGAGAGGATCAGAGTCCTAGGTTCAGAAGTAGTGTGAAGAGGGGAGTCAGATGAGGCAGGGAGCCCGTGTCACATCTCAGAAAGACCTTGGAGTGGAGACCACTCCAACACTCCAACAGCCTCACCTGCCTTTCCTGATGGACCAAGTTGTTAGGGCCTCCTCCAGTTCCCTCATTGTCTTTGTAAATCGTGTGTATTTCTTCCTAGAGCATCTTCCTAGAGAGTCTTTGAGGGCAAAGCCTGCTTTGGTTTTGTCCTTGGAGCCCCGCACTTTGGATAGTGCTTGGCCCATACAGAGGAGGTGATGAACTAATGCTTATTGATTGATTGTTGGTGAATTAGTTAAGATGAATAAGGTCTAGGAGAGGTATGGAACTTGGCTAAGCTCTCATATCTTGTTTTTACAGAGCAAGGATGAAGTAGTACATCCTTTTCAGCTCTCAACATTTTATGACTTTACCTGGGCTTCCTGGTTCCCAGTACAGTATTCTTGCTGTTCTGTCAGACAGCAAAGATCCCAGAGCTGCTCCACACCTAGTTTCATTATGTTTACCTGTGGCATAGTCGAGATCTTATAAACTTCATATGAACTTTAGAATACATGGCCTGGACTTTTGTTGTTATAGTTGCTATTCATTGCATATATGGGCCACTTGTTCTGATTCAGGAGGGGGGTTACCATGTGGATAATAGCAAACAGCAGATAAAACAGTAGTCATTACTGTTTGGCTTTGGGAATGCATAGCATGATTTTTAATTCTGTAGCAGGGAATTTTCCTTAGAGAAGTAATTGTTTTGCTTAAGTGAAAATTAAGATGTTTTAGGTCCCCAAGCACATGCCGCATTCCAACTGATTGTCAGGAAGGCTGATTTTGGAATGGGGGGAGTGGGTGAAAAATTGGTCATGGTCAGACCAGCAGTCTAGTTTATAATTCCACACCTAGAAGCCCAGGTCTTCCCAAATGAATGAATGCTCATGCAGGCAAACTTACCATATTTGAGATTTAGTACCTTGGGGAGGTAGCATAACAGACCAAAGTAATGTGTTTGTGCCACACTGCCTACTGCTTGGAAGTTGCTGCCCATCAGACATTTGCCCAGACAGTCTGGAATCCACAGTTCCTAATCAGGTATCCAGAGGGAAAGTCTGGAATGAATGTGGTACCAGCGGCAATGCTCATTTTTACCACATTCCCAGAATTTCCAGGCTGTCTGGGCCATTGGGAGAGGCCAGGACAGTGTCTCAAGTGACACACTGATGTGACTTGCAGTGGTGACTGAGTTATCCCTGGCCTACCCTTGCATTTTTGGTTTTACTAGAAAAACCAGAAGTTTGAAGGCATAGAAAAGTCCCCAGGTAGCAGTATCTGGGACCCAAGAAGGTGCATCTTTGTACTCCCCTTCTCTTCTACCAGTAATGGTAGCGCTTTATGATTTATATATGTTCTCACTTGATTCTCTCGGCTCTGCTCCCATTTTCGGTTCTCACCTAACTATTTAGTTATGGAAACCCAGAAAGCTGGTGACCCTCACTTAGAGCTCGTGTTTCACATTCCCTGGGTCACAGTGGTTCAAGAAAGTGAAGGGATGGAAGAGATTGGCTTAAGGGAGAAGCCTGGGATTCTAATAAGAAAGGGCCCTAGTTTGGAGAGGAACTTAGCCAAAGAGCAGAATGGAAATTATTTACTTACATAGTAGAACAGCATTCAGGAAACACCTCTGCACCCCAAAGATAGGCACAGCTGCCATGAAATGACTATTAAAGGGAGGTTCAAAGTTATGAGCAAGCAGCTGATTCTCTTGGTTCTTGAGCTGTTGCTGTTGGTGACAGGAAATCTTGTTCCCCAAGCTGTTGGCTTCCTGTTTTATTTTTACTCAGAGCAGATCCGAATGTCCATAACAAGGAGCAGTCTGTTCCAGAGGGTGCTGCTCCCCCTTTGAGCCTGAAGGGCTTCGTTTGACTTTGTCTGAGTTGGTATCTTGGTTAGCTTTTCAGATCTATGCTGATCAACTTGGTTGAAGTGTTTTGTAGCAGGGGCCAATCTTTTGGTGATTGAATTCATGTTCCGTCTCTGGTTTAGGGCTTTTTGTGTAAGTAAGCCTCTGCCTTTGCCTTTTAGAGGCATCCTAGCAGTGGGGACTTGGATAAGCTTCTGTGTGCCCTGACTTGGCACCGTTTCTCTGGAACAAAGGCCATTAGACAGTGTTAGATTTCTTCAGTCTTATAGAAGGTGAAAACAGGACCTGGCCGTTGTAATTTGACTAGAAGTCAGATCTTTTTGCACCCTCCTACCCATGTCAAGTTCAGAACTTGGTAAATGAAGTCTAAACAATGGCTCCAGGAGGAGGGGGTGCCGAGAGGAGGGGATTTCCTAGGGAAAGGTGCTCATCCAACAGGATAAGAAACAGTCCCTGGAAGGTTTCCGTGTTGGCAGGAGATGCTTCCTGCTGTCTCAAGAGCCTTTGGGCCCAGGTGTATTGTGCCTACGCTGGAGTGAGGAAGAGAGATATTGGGGTAGAAGGGGGGGCAGGGCTGGGAATCTCACAGCACATTTTGCACAACGTTGTGTTTGGCATATTGAACAGGCGAATTTTCTTTGACGTTCTTTCATTCTGTCAATTTACAGACTAAACTTTAGTGGTGTTAGTAGATTCTGGCAGCAAGTTCTTAGTTGCACATTTACCAGTCACCCATCAAGGAAGAACTGGAAAGGTTATGTCCTGACGTGTATCAGTGGAAGGGGAAAAATCACTATTGGCAGCTTGATTTCATCATGGAGATACGGATGACAGAAGCCCTTTTTTGATCCTGTACACTTGGTGGCCTGGAATCTGATCTGTCCTAGTTACCATCCCTGCAAGGATGGTGTCTGTAATGTCCAGTGCCTGCTGAATGGGCTTTTCTCTAATCCTACCCCCCTTGCTGATGAGACAATATTTGGCCAGGGAGATTCTTGCTTCTCTAAGGTGGGTAGGTTTCCAGTGCTGCCTATATATACCAACAAGCTTTATTACAGCTAAATCTTACTCTTCTCTCCGTCCTCCCCCCTTAAATATAGAAAAGGACTCTGCTTTTTAAAAGATGGGTCAGGGAAGGGAGGATTCTATAAGCCGTTTCAGATCAGAGCAAAGGAAAAAAAAGATCACACAGCCCTAGTGTGCCTGGAATTTGTGGTTGAGTAATACTTTCCTGTTATTTCTTTTTTAGGTTGTTTTTCATCATTCAGAACATTGCCTGAAGCAGGTCCACCATGCCGTTAGTAACGAGGAACATCGAGCCAAGGCACCTGTGCCGTCAGACGTTGCCTAGCGTTAGAAGCGAGCTGGAATGCAAGACCAACATCACCCTGGCAAATGTCATTCGACAGCTGGGCAGCCTGAGTGAGTACCGCAGAGAGCCTGCGCTCTGCCCTCAGGGGTCGTTGGTGCTCTTTATTTAGTTCCCTTTTCCTCCCATGTTCCGATTTCTCCCCCATCTGCCTTCCCTAGGTAATGCGAAAATATATTTATTTATTTCCCGCCCCCCCCCCCAAAGAGTTCCTTCTGAGTACAGATTTCTTCCTTTCAGTCCTCTCCTCTTTGCCACCCCCTTCCTTCCTTCTCTTTCCTGCCTCGCCCCCCACCCCCCACCCCTCATCACCCCACCTGCTTCAGAAGACATCCGTGGGAAGGGTGGCAGGAAGGGCTGCAGCAGGATTGCAGATGGAATGACAGAGCAGATTCTGTGTAGAAAGTGGGAGGTTCACAGAGTGGCATCTTGGGTCGGAGAGTGTGCCTGGGATTGCAAGAGCTGTTTGATGGAGCCTGGCTCTAGTGAAGCCTCAAATGTTCCCTCATCCTCATCTCTTTGTTTCCCTTCCCCTCCCTTTCACAGAGGTAGAAAGTCAGCTTGTTCACTGGCTTGTGCGAGTGTGCTCGCTCGCTCTCGCTCTCTCTTTCTGTCTTTTTCTGTCTCTCAATCTGTGTCTCTCATTCTCTCTCTCTCTCTCTCTCTCTCTCCCTCTCCCTCTCTCCCTTCTCTGTCTCTCAATCTGTGTCTCTCTCACCCCCCCCCCTTTGCCTCCTCCCCCCTCCCCCCCCTTTACATACACAGATTTGGCCTGTCTTAGCCCGTGAGCCACCCTGTGTCACAGGCCCTAAGGTCTGAATGTTCAGGGTACAAATTACTTCTACAGTCTCTGGGGAGTGTTAAGAGTTTTGCAAGCTAGATGTGGTAATGCAAATTGTAACTACAGCTAGTCCTCGGTCTGACCCTGTATGGTCTGAGGCTAGGAGAAAACTACCTTGATAGTCACTTTTATTTCATTTCTTAATTGATAGAATGCATCTCGCCCTGGGTGGGGTGCATGTGTGCATACATGTGGTTCAGATTTCATTCTCCATGCCATGATCTGGGAGTGGCACACGTTTTGATAGGCTTTGCAGTTGTCTGTGGCTCTGCTGCTCCCATGAATCCCTCAGCTGAAATGCCATTTTGGTGATCTCCCTTAGCAAACACATCTTCGTGAATCATTGCGGATGCCCCTCCTACTGCATCAGGGCCTTGGGTGAAGGGACTGGAATATCACTAAAGCCTATGTTCCCCCAGATAGTAATAGGTCCTGCCTTTAGACTAGCAGGCTGCAGAGACCCTGCTCTGTGGTCAGGTGATCTATGGGCTCTGAGATTCCTAAGCTGTCATCTAGCCCAGGGGTGATTTCAGTTGATGGAGGGCTTGGGAAACCATGGGTGGGGCCTAGCAAAGATACAAAACCTTCTCTTCTTGCTTTACACAAAGGAACATTGCCAGGAGGTACAAGATGCTTGTTAAGGATGCCCGATCCTAAGCAGCAGAGAGCTTTGCCTGGCCTTAAAGGCATCTGGTCTGCCTTGATAGCCCTGAGACTTCTGAACAAATACTGTACGCTGGGAATTGAGAAGCCTGGCCTTGGTCCCAGCCACACCCTGGCTCTGTTCTTGTGCCCTGCTCTCTGCCGAAGACCTTGCTCCATGCAGGCTGTCTTAGGAAGCAATGGGATGTGGGACTCTCACTTGGAATAATAGACTATTATACCTTGAAGGAACCTTTGAGACCATTGGGCCCAGTCTCCTCATTTGCAGAGGAGGACGTAGAGCCCCCAAGAGGTTGTGACTTGTCCCAAGTCATCTAGTATATAAGAGGCAGAAGTGGCCCACAAATACTAGCCCCCTGCTCCTTTCACTGCGCTAGGCTGCTCCACTGAAAGCAAATACCACATGTGCTTTGCATTTGTTTTCCCATTGGTGTGGGGATGGCTGGGTTACCCAGAGCCATCCATACTTGCTCGCCCCCTCCCCCTTGTGACCAACAGTATGCATTTGTGAGGCTTGGCCAGGCAAAAGATATAGTCTTGGCCCTGAGTAGTGTTTTTCTTTAGTGTGAAGCTAAATGGCTTACACAAGAATCAAATCCATGAGTTTAGCCTCAGTAAGCACTGTACTGTAATGAGAGCTGCTGCATCTGAGAGAGAAATTTGGATTAGGTTAATTGTTAAAAAACAAGACTCCAGATTCCATAATCTGGCTTCTCTAGCTGACCCACAGAACCCATTGTTTGCCCCGATAATTCAGTGTGATCAGCTTTCTTTATAGTTAGTTGCACTATTTTGAATAATTATGGTAGCTGTGACTGCTTTGCTAACATATCTGTGTTAGCTTGTTGGCCAGTTAGGACCCAGGACAAATTCTGATAAAACTGTACCTGTGGCAAAACCCAATACCTTTTAGGAAGTATCCTAGGAGACTATCAATTGTAGGAGATTCAGATACACTGTTTGGTATAGGACCTGACTGAACCATCTATCATGATGAATGAATGAATGAATGAATGAATGAATTGCTAATTTATGTGGCTTTTGATTTGCTCTTCATTTACCAAATATCGGCATTTTTTTTTTTGAAGGTTGATCATTGAGGGATAAGAGGGTTTTTTAAATTGGTGGCTGGAGTTACATTTGAAAACTCAAGTTTTAGGTCTTTAATATTTTGCTTTCCTCCCAGGCATGCTAATATCATGTGATCTAAGGATTCTAATTCTGATTCTCTTCCAGGCTTTATTTTTTTTTTTACCAGTCTTAGATGTAAATGCTATAATAATATAGTAGTATTCTTTTCTTCCTCTACCATCTTCTCAAACCCCAACCACTTTTTCCTTTTTGAGAGGAGGAAAATCCGAGCTAACCTCCTGGTAGTCCAGATTGGCTCAAGAAGTCAGTAAGCATTTATTAAGCACCTACCATGTACACTGTGCTAAGCACTGGGGACACACGTAAAGACCAAAAGGGGGCCCCGTTTCTAGGAGCTCACAGTCTAATGGGGGAGACAACGTGTAAACAACAATGTACCAACAAGTTATAGACAGGAGACATTGGAGTTACAGGCCTTAAGAGGAATTGGGAGAGTATAGAAGGTGATATTTTTTAGCTGGGACTTGAAGGAAGCCAGGAAGGCCAGAAGATGAAGGTGAGGAGAGCGAGAATTCCAGGCACAGAAGACAGCCTGTGAAAATGCCCAGAGTCAGGCAAAAGAGACTGCGGACACTGTATATCAGAGGAGAAGGGGGGTGGTTCTGAAGGACTTTGAACACCAAAGGGTTTTATTTTTGGTCCTGGAGGTAATAAGGTAGCTCTGAAACTTACTGAATTAGTTAGATGGAGTGGGGAAAGCCTTGAAGCTGGGAGAGCCACCAGCAGGCTCCTGCAAGAGTCCAGGAGGAGGTGATGAGCTCAGCTGGTGGCTGCCCAGGCTTTGGGACCCCAAGGGTTAAGGTTGGAGGGGTTTGGGGGTTTTGTTCTTGTGTCTTACTTTTTCATTTTTTGGCGAGGGCAGAGTTTGGACAGTTGTATGGATAACAGCGATGGGCACAAACTATTTTCCATACAGTTGCTCATTTCTGGGCCTTGCCCTTCTAATTACAATTTTTCATCACCTGAAGGAGCTCATACAATGTGGGTTTTATGGAACTTAGCCATTTTATAGACAGGGATCAGGCATAGTCCTTAACCCTGCGGTTGGCTTTGCAGAAATGCAGACTTAGCCTGATTTAAGATCTTTGAGCCCAGCAGCCTACCATGGTTGTTTAGACCCCCAAGCCATTCAGTATGCAAGAACTTGTTCCTTCCTTGATTAGAAGAAACCCCTTGTTGACTTTGAGTTCCCCAGCAATTCTGAACTTGTGGTTGATTAGTCTTCTCACCCTTTAGGTTATGCAGGCAAAGTGAGCTACAGTTCACCCTAACAATGCAGTTTAGCTCCTTTTAACAGATTTGTCTGCTAGACTTTGAACTTGTATATATGTATGAGTATCATTTAAAAAGCTAAGAGTTGGAGCTTGCATTTTGGACAGTCCTTAAAGTAATTATCACTATTCATTTGTATCAGGTCATTTATTTCTGCCTTACCCTTGGATGTTGCTTGAGTAATATACTTAAAAGACATTCACCACTTCGCCTCCTTGACTTCTCCGTACTGAGAGAGAGAGAGAGAGAGAGAGAGAGAGAGAGAGAGAGAGAGAGAGAGGGTGTGTGTGTGTGTGTGTGTGTGTGAGAGAGAGAGAGAGGGGGGGGGTGTGTGTGTGTGTGAGTGAGAGAGAGAGAGAGAGAGAGAGAGACTGACTTCCAGTGGTCTGTTTTTCAGGGCATATATCAACTTTTATTCCTTGGGATGCATTTGCAGGAATGCTTTGTAACATGCCAAATTATAAAATCCAAATGTCACCTATTAGAGGAAATTGTACATTGGATTGTATTTTGTCAGTATATAGAAGCTCTTTCCAAGACACTACAGCTTGGCCCTGTATGATATGCTTTTAAGGGTTAGTGAGCTAGTGACCTCCAGTCTGGCATGCTGGATGTAAGCACCAAGAAGAGGACCCTTCAATAACTGTCTCCCCCCAACTTTTCTCTTTTGGTAGCAGCAACAAGGTGGTAAGAGTCCAGTAGAATGTGCAGGCGTTCAGTTGGCTCTCAGGCCTTTCAGTGTCCACTCTTTCCATTCCCTTAATTCCCTGGAGTTTATTCAGTGTGCTTTGAGTTTCATGACTTGCCCAGAAATTCCCCAGAAGGCTCCATTCTTCTTAGAACATCTGCTTGCTGCCCACACGGTGGGGGAGGGGCAGGGGTCTTGGTCTACACTGGCTAGCCTTCCTAAGCAGTAGCAGGCAGCATTGTGATAGATAGACGTGTGGAGAATGACTTGTTCATCTGTAACCTGATTCCTCTGCTGTTTCCAGGTAAATTTGCAGAAGACATTTTTGGAGAGCTCTTTACTCAGGCAAATACCTTTGCCTTCCGGATGAGCTCTCTAGCTGAGAGGGTCGACCGCCTACAAGTTAAAGTCACTCAGCTGGATCCTAAGGAGGAAGAAGGTAAGGAAGCTGAGCTCAGCACTTGCAAGCCCAGCTGAGGAATGCCATGCCAAGCTTTTTTCTTTTTCTGATTTCTAGAAAGATGGAGGCAAAAGAAAGTTCCAAAAATTTGTGGCGTTTTACTTTGAAATGACACTGGCCAGGCAGGAGTGCTGAGACCTCTTTAGTTCAGCAGATTTCAGCCCTGGCCCTGTACTCCTCTCCCCATGGTTCACTTCTGTAAAGGGACTTTGCAGGTTCAGCTGGAGTGATTCTTGAGGAAGAGCCTGCCGGAGCCTGCCATGTTGCAGGCCTCTGTGTTGTCTCGTTTTGTTCAGTTGTGAAATGGCCGGGCTGCACACAGCCTTGAGGGGCTTCCCAAGAGGGCCTGGGAAGAAGAACCTGGCTCTAATCAGCTGCTGCAGAGAAATGGAACAGCTCGGTCTTCAGTAACGGGCGTGACTCAGTCAGTGCTTGCTTCAGTGCAGCTCTACCATTTTCTAATGCCTTCTTCCCATTTTCTCCCAGTGTCGCTGCAAGGGATTAACACCCGAAAGGCCTTCAAAAGCTCCACCACTCAAGACCAGAAGCTTTTCGATAGGGACTCGCTCCCAGTGCCTGTCCTGGAAACGTATAACACTTGTAATGCTCCTCCACCCCTCAACAATCTGTCCCCATACAGGTAATAGCTCCCTGAGGTAGCTGTGGAGAGTGTCTCCTGGGCTGGGTTAGCCATAGAGAACAAAAGTTCACTCACCACTGGAGAGGAGCCCGAGGAAGCTAGAATGAAAACTGACTATCTAAGCAGCATTACTCGTTTTTGTAGTTTCACTTAACAATATTCTCATAATAATAACTTGGGTTTATATAGCACTTTACAGCAGCTAATGCTTTGTTGAATCATCCTGCAATAGTGGGTGGAAAGTTGGCATTGTGACCTTGGGCAAGTCACTTAACCTTTAAGGGTCCCAGGTAAGTTTTTAGAGGTATGAGCTCCACAGCCGCTGCTAGCCTTCTTATGTGCATTAGGCTGCTCTGGGTTTGTTTGTTTTTTTTTTTAAACCACATTATTTGGGAGTGAGTGGACAGGTTTATCTGGAACTTGTGGGTGTCACAGCCTCTCCTCCGCCATCTTGGCTCCGCCTCCTCGCTACTAGCCTTCAAGGAGCTTCCATACCAGGGAATTCCTCAGGTCAGTGAGATCACAGGCCCTGTCCCTGCCCCTTTATAGTTCAGAAAGTATTTTCCTCACCACTGCCTTGGGAGATAGGGTTGTTTATTCCCTCTGATGACTGAGGGAAGTGGTACTTGGAGAGGTAGAGCTGACTTGCCCATGATTACACAGCTAATAAAGGTCAGATCCAGGATTTGAGCTCAGGTTACCTCTGCACCTTTCCCTGCCTTCCTTTTTCTGGGTTTATGTGCTGAAATCTTGCTCACATACTCCCCAGGATAAGTAGATTTGGGTATAAATAAGACAGAGCTATCTTGGGCTACACCCAAAGAGGGTCCTCCTCCCCCCATGTAGGTTATACTTTGGGGTTTGAAACTCCCTTTTATCATAACAACCCTGTGAGAATGGTTAGCTACTCATTAGGTCCTGACTTCTGGGTTTTCTGAGAGGTGCCTGCTAGAACCTGGGAAGAAGTGTAGCCAGATTGGTTTCTGAGCATCCTGTCTAGAGTTTCTCCTCTAAGCATGTCTGCTCTTAGGGGTGGGACTTGAAGTGGAAGACAGCTCTATAGTCAGCATAAAGCCCTTTCCTTCCATTGGTCTCATAGTGTTGGTATCTTGCAGGAAGGCACCAAAGCAGGGGGAAGAATACGAATATTTATCTTGCCCACATCCATAAATATCTTTTGAACAGGTAAAAAGTAATTACAGATAGCTGGAGGCAGATGTCTTCTGTGAGACACGGATGTACTGCAAAGCAGCAGTGTGTGTATGTACCTGTAAAACTCAAGGACACTGGCCTGATTTAGGGAGGCTGGAGTTAGGGGCATTATAGTTTCTCAAACAGTAAAGGATTACTCCAGGTGATCATGTGCTACTCTCTGGTTAGTCCCAAAGCTCCCCTTAGCCAGTTTGTTGGGTTTGGGAAGGAGGCGGGCTACCTGCTTTTTGATGCAAACTGTTGAAGGGTTTGGGCAAAGAGAGAGCTTTTGAAAATGGAAGTTTATTTTGAATGTACACAACTCTCTGTAGTTCTAGCTAGCTCTTTGTTATTTACACACACAGTACTACACACTTACATTTAGTGCTTTGTCATTTGCACCTTTGCCAAAATGATTTCATTTGATCCTTTCAACGACTTTGTGAAGTTGGCAAGACAGGTGTTGTTATACCTATGGTTTAGGGAGGTGGAAACTGAAGGAGAGACTATGGCAGCTAGTAAGTCGTAAGTCACAGAACCAAGATTAGAATTCTGCTCGGGTCTCCAGATGCCACATCTGCTCTTTTCCATTACACTACAGTTGCCTAAGAGCAGACCAGTCCAAATGGCAAAAAATAGAACAGTAATTTTTTTGGACTTTGCTGTTTGTTTTGTATGCACACTTTTTTTCCTCCCCCGCAATATGATGGAGTCAGAAGGGACCTCAGAGGGCATCTAGTTGAACCCATACCCGAAAGGGGTCCTTGCTATAGCGTAGCAAGTGATCATGTTGTCTGCTCTTGAAATCCCTCCTCCCCACCCCCACCCTCAAGGAAATCACCACCTTCCCAGGCGGCTCAGCCCACTTTTCTGGACCTCTCTAAGTTTTAGGAATGTACTTTCTAATTCTTTTGGATCTAAGTTAATGATAGACTGGGTTTCTGTTACTTAAATGCATGTTGTCAGGGCAGAGGGCCCCAGATGTGTGCTGGCAGAAGGGAAGACAGCCTGGGATGTAAGTTTTTCTACACATGATAGAGACTTGGCCATTGGGTGATTGATGCTCACACTTGCCACTAGACTGGGGAATTAATTCTTTTCAGGGTTGGTTGTGACTCCTCCTGTTGTCCTATGGTGGTTCAAAGGATGCCGGTCAGTTATAGAGAAGGATGTAGCCACGGTGGCAGTGAAACTGGAGGCAAGGCCCAGTGAGCATTGATTGAAGGAACAAGAGATAATGGAGAGAGCTCTTAGAGGAAGATGGGAGAGCTGCTTTTAAGCATTTCAGGGGCTCTCATGGAAAAGGCTGGATCAGACTTGTTCTGCCTGGCCCCGGAGGCCAGAACTAGGAACAATTAGTGGAAATTATAGAGAAGCCAATTTCAGCTTTGGGTAAGGAAAAACTTCCTAAAGGTGAGATCCATCCAAGACTAGAATGGCCTCCTTCAGAAGGTAGTGAGTTCCCTTTTATTGGACATTTTTGAGAAGAGACCATCGACTACTTGTTGAGATTGTTAGACAGGGGATTCCCGTTCACATATGGGTTGGACTAAATGACTTCAGGTCCCTCCTCCTGGGAAGTTTCCCTTGTAGTTGTCAATCATATTTCCTGTCTCTTGGGTTTTGGCATATGAAATTGAAGTGAATGGGGGTAACATGTGGTGAAACCACATGGACAGGCCTAGGGAATTCCAGTGGCAGAAGTTATCTCCCCTGTCTACCCTCGGTCACTCTCACACCCAGGTAGGTCACAGGAGCTGTCTACACGCCCTTGTTGCCATCTAGTATGTCACCCTGTCCTTTGTGTGTCAAAATCAAAGTTGTTGCTCTTGAGAAAACACTAGTAGTGATGCTAGGCTGTGAGCTCTGCAAGGATAATGACAGGAGAGGGCTGTCCTCCAGTGGTAGAGGAACACAAGGGGAGTATTCATTTAGTTGGGTGGCCTGCCTCTAACTTGGAAGTGTTGGGAGTCTGTCCGCTCACAGTCACTTGTCTTCATTTCTATCCCAGGGACGATGGCAAAGAAGCCCTCAAGTTCTACACAGATCCTTCATACTTCTTTGATCTGTGGAAGGAGAAGATGCTACAGGACACCAAGGACATCATGAAAGAGAAGAGGAAACACAGGGTGAGGGCCAGGGCTGGGGGCAGGGGCCTATGGGGAAGTGACTGGGGCCAGGTGCAACTTTTACCAGGCATAGCCCCTTTGAAAGTACGAGTCACTCTAACAAGGTTTTCCCACAGCACTATTCACAATCAGTTGATTCAGGCTGACTCTTTCAAAGTGAGCTTTTCTCTTCATCGTGTTGTTTTTCCTGACTCTGCCGGACACAGAGGCCTGGGCTGGCCCATTCACCTTTCTCCAAGAACAGCACAAGGCCCCTAGTGTTATTCTGCAGTGGCAGCAGCTTAACCCCTTTGCTTCTGAGGAAGGAGCCACCTTGACGCAAAGCTGCTTCTTGCCCCTACCTCCCTACTGTCCATTGTTTGTGAGCTGTGTCCTCATGATACCATTACTGAGGCTGCTGGGATGCCTGGGCACAAGCCCCCCAGCAAATGCAGCCGAATTGGCTGGCTACATAGCTCCAGAGATTTGCTTCAGGCCTGTTCCTTGTCTCTTCCCATTGGCTGTGCTGGCACAATTAATCATGAGAGACTTGTTTTTATTTTTATTATTATAGCAGCTCACATTTCTCTAGGACTTGGGACCTTCTTCACAACCCTCCTGTGATGCAGATTGTGCAAATATTAGTCCCATTTTACAGAGTTACATGGCAGAGTTGGCATAGCCAGGTTTCTTGACTGGGTCCAATGCCTTCCTACCATATCATCTAAGGCAAATATCCTAATTCTTTGTTGTTTTTTTAATCATAAAAGTATTTTATTACTTTCCAGTTACATGTAAAGATAGTTTTCAACATTTGTTTTCATAAGATTTTTAGTTCCAAATTTTTCTTCCTCCCTCCCTTCCTTCCCCAAGACAGAAAGCAATCTGATATAGGTTATATATGTACAATCACATTAAACATATTTCTGTATTAGTCATGTTGTGAAAGAAGAATCAGAACAACAGGGAAAAAAACCTCAAAAAAAGAAAAAACAGAAACAAAAGTAGAAACAGTATGGTTCAATCTGCATTCAGAATCCACAGTTCTTTTTTCTGGATGTGGAGAACATTTTCCATCATGAATCCTTTGTAATTGTCTTGGATCATTGTATTGCTGAGAAGGTATTTTCTATCACAGTTGATCATCACACAGTGTTACTGATAACTTCGTACAATGTTCTCCTGGTTCTGCTCACTTCACTCAGCATCAGTTCTTAAGTCTTTCCAGATTTTTCTGAAATCTGCCTGCTCATCATTTCTTACAGCACAATAGTATTCAGTGACATTCATATACTACAACTTGTTTAGCCATCCCCAATTGATAGGCATTCCCTTGATTTCTAATTCTCTGCCACCACAAAGAGAGCTGCTATAAATATTTTTGTACATGTGGGTCCTTTTCCCTTTTCTATGATCTCTTTGGGATATAGACCTAGTAGTGGTATTACTAGGTCAAAGGGTATGCACAGTTCCATAGCCCTTTGGGCATAGTCAAACTGCTCTTCACAATGGCTGGATCAGTTGACAACTCCACCAACAATGTACCTTAATATACTTTGTATCTACATATCTGTGTCCATATGCTGTTTTGTATTGGGGACTGTAGGAGGATGGGTAGCTAGCTGTCCATACAGATGGAGATGGGTCTGAGTCTCAGTGAATGTCTTCTAAAGTCCTGGGTTTTTCCTTTGCTTTTGTCATCCAGAAAGAGAAGAAGGAGAATCCGAATAGAGGAAATGTCAACCCGCGGAAAATCAAAACCCGTAAGGAGGAATGGGAGAAACTGAAGATGGGACAGGAATTTGTGGAGTCCAAGGAAAAATTGGGGCCTTCCGGGTGAGTGAGTGCCAAAGCCTTGAGTGTTAGTGAAGTTTGGCTTGGAGTTGCTGGGGAGTGGGAGGGACTTCAGCCCCAACTTTGGGGGCCCAGCTGAGCACTTTCGTGTCACCTTTACTGCTGTGGCTGCCTTAGCAGGAAGCATAATTTGATACCACTCATAATCATGTCCTTTAGAATGAATACATCTGGTGATTGAAATCTGCTAAAGGAAGCCAAGCAGTTTCATCAGTGATGTAACGGGATCAATTTTGAGAAATCCACTGATCATAGTGATGTTGGAGCATCTAAAGACCCCATAAAGTGATCTCTGTAGTCCTTTGCTCCTGCTGGATCCATGATTCTGCGGGTGACTCACTCTGGTCCTGCCTTGCCTCAGAGCTGGGTATTTGGTGAAGGAGTAGGGGGCGCTGCAGGCATGCAGGGCAGGTGGAGAACATCGCCACATAACATGAGCAACTGGGCTCTGTCCGGCTGGGGAGAGGGACCCCTGAGACAGTGGGGGAAAGGTCAGAAGGTTGCTCTGCCATGATTCACACTGCATGTCCCAGTGGCAAAATGTTGGATAGTGGTTTGACCCATTCTTCAGGACTGGGGTGTGTGTGTGTGTGTGTGTGTGTGTGTGTGTGTGTGTGTGTGTGTGTGTGTGTGTGTGTGAGTGAGATGTGCACGCAGACACAGGTATATACACAAACATGTGCACAGACACATGGCATGCACATGTGTACACATGCAGTCAGTTAAGAGTCTGGTTTCTGACCAGGGGAATTTTGAAAGCCCAGGTACTGTGTCCTGCTCAGCAGCACTGTCCTTGTACTTTTTCCTCTCTGTGTGTCACACCCTGGCTGTCAGGTCTGATGCCAGGTAGGTGGCTCAGAGTGACAGAAGGGAAAAGCTTGAGATGTTCCTGCTACTAGGGATGAATCTACTGTGAAAACCTTGAGTTTTAAAAGTGTCACTTCTGACATATTTTCTTCCTGGAATTAAGAGATTTGTTTTAAAGAGTGATAAGCATGGCAAGAGGAGAAAATGAATTTCTCTATGGGGAAATTGGCTGCTAGGTAGCACAGTGCACTGGGCCTGGAGTCAGGAAGTTCAAATCTGGTCTCAGATACTTACTAGCTGTGTGACTCTGGGCAAGTTACTTAACCCTCTTTGCCTCAGTCTCATTCTTGTTTGTTTTTTTTTTTGTGGGGCAGTGAGGGTTAAGTGTTTTGCCCAGGGTCACACAGCTAATAAGTGTCAAGTTTCTGAGATCAAATTTGAACTGAGGTCCTCCTGAATCCAGGGCTGGTGCTTTATCCACTTCACCAACTAGCTGCCCCTGCCTCAGTCTTTTTTTCTGTAAAATGGAGGAGGACAAGGAAAGACAAACCACTTCAGTGTCTTTGCTATCAAAACCCTAAATGAGGTCATAAAAGAGTCAGGCACAACTGAACAACAATTAACTTCTCTACCTTCCAGTAAAAATTGACCATTTTATTTTCTGGATTCATCTGGCTCAGTTAACTACTGTCCTGTGAGGTGAGTGGCTAGAAACACACAAAACCAAGATATGGTCGTTTATTGCCTGCGGGGAAAAGGGAGAGAGGAGTTTTCTTCTGCACCTCTCTAAATCTAGAAGCTTTGAGGCCATTATTACAGTTTTCTATAATGCCCCAAGGTAGCAAGTTGCTGTTCACTTGTTTCAGTCTTGTCCAACTCTTGGTGACTCCATTTGGGGTTTTCTTGGCAAAGATACTGGAATGGTTTGCCATTTCTTTCTCTAGTTCATTTTACAAATGAGAAAACTGAGGCAAACAAGGTAAGGTGACTTGCTCAGGGTCACACAGCTAGTAAGTGTCTGAGACCAGATTTGAACTTAGGAAGATGAGTCTTCTTGATTCCAGGCTCAGCATTCTATCCACCATGTCACCTAGCTGCTCCAAGTGTCCTGACCCCTGGTTAGTTATTTAAGGTTATTCCACAGGAGCTCCAAATACCTGCAGAGCCTTCCGAATTGTAGAGATCCAGTGATGAATTGTATAAGGTGTCTAAAGACCAGCCTAACCAAATCTGTTAAACTCAGGCTCATTACCTAAGTGTTGACCACAAGTTGGCAGGTTTTTTGGCCACAGCAACTCATGCATCTCTGCTCAGGTGTGGATGAGGGATGTTTACCTGCATGTGTGGAAGAAGAACCTATACACCCACAAAATCATAGATTATTGACATAAGGACAGGGTCAAGTTTGGACCTTGTCTTCCTTACTCTCTACCCCGAACTGCTGGCCACCTGACCCCAGCTATACTTGTGCAGTAACACCTAAGAGGTGTGAGTTGGTGTGCTCTCAGGACTTCCCAAGTCAAATTGTTGTGATGGTGTTGGCCTCTTTCTGTCTCCTTCAAGTCTCTGTTTTGGGCAAATCCCAGGGCATCTGAGCAGGTAGAGGTGATGGTGGGACAGGGCAGATGAATGATGATTTAGGGCCTCTGGCTGGTTGGTTTTCTTCCCAAAAGCCAGTTCACCTGAGGCCTGGCATTAAGGGACATGAACAGTGTTTCCTATAGTGAATCCAAATAGATTCTTATTTTAATTGGCAACTCATTTTATTGAACTTGCGATCTGGCAGGAAGCATGTGGATCTGCCTGGCTCTCAGCAGCTCAGGTTCATTCTTTGCTGTTTCCCAGTGGAAACCCTCCTTTGGCCTTTGATCATTTCAGAGGTTTGCTGACTACAGAATGCTGCTGTTTGCCTGTCATATTTTTGCATGTTCACTGTCCTCCATGGCTCCGTTTGTGCCCTCAACCATGAGACAGGCCTTGGGCCTTAGGCATTTGGTTCACTTAGCGCTTTGAGGAGAGGGTTTAACAAAATAGGATGATAAAATAATTTACATCTGTGCTCTGCATTCAGGTTTACAGAGCGCTTTCCTGCAATAACTATGTGAAGTAGATTGTATAAATGGCATTAGTCCCATCTGACAGATGAGAAAGTCTGAGGCTTGGAGATATTAAAGGACTTGGCCAGGGTCATGTGTCTAGTAAATACCAGAGCAGGCATTTGGACCGGTTCCTTGGTTCTCCATCTGCTATTCTTTGTTAGGTCACACTCTCTTAAGAGTTCTTACCCATGGGGGTAAGAGCAAAAGTGGAAGAGGGTGACACAGCGTGGGAAAAATGGGTTTGCTAAGTGTGTGGCCTCGCTCAAATCCCCAGCCTTCCCTAGGTTTCCATTTCTTCAGCTGTATATCTCCCTAAGGTTCTTCCCAGCTCGAAAATCAATCCTCTGGTGCTCTGATAATACTTTTAATAATACCCTTCAAATCCAATGGCAACAGATAAAGGTGGACTTTCTGTATGTACTTGAGGGGGACAGCAGGGGTAGGTACAGTGGAAGGAGCGCTGTCTCTGGAGTCACTGGGAACTTGGGTTCAAGTCCTACCAAAGTGTGCCCTGGGGCAAGACATTGAATCTCCCTGTGCCTCAGGGCCCTCACCTGATCAAGGTGAGTTAGGTTAGATGGACACTGTGATCCTGTCCAGTTCTAGATCTGGGGCCCAAAAGGAGGTGAGTGGAACACTGTCAGGATTCCCTACC
The DNA here is from genome assembly GCF_019393635.1 of Dromiciops gliroides. Lineage (NCBI taxonomy): Eukaryota > Metazoa > Chordata > Mammalia > Microbiotheria > Microbiotheriidae > Dromiciops > Dromiciops gliroides. The sequence continues at coordinate 605,041,901 of NC_057863.1, forward strand.
TGGACTTCCAATGTAGACAGTATTGGCACTCAGAAGAGTTTCCCAACATCTATGTATGGCTCCCCTGTGCCATGATGGAACTACATTCCACTGGGAGACAGAAAAAATAGAGGTGGTCCTTTGGAGGTCATTTTCATTGGCTTTGGTCCTTGAGTTTTCCTGGGGAGTGATTGAGTGTTTAAAAATGTCTTCCTGGGGGCAGCTAGATGGCGCAGTGGTTAAAGCACCGGCCCTGAATTCAGGAGTACCTGAGTTCAAATCCGACCTCAGACACTTGACACTTACTAGCTGTGTGACCCTGGGCAAGTCACTTAACCCCCATTGCCTGCAAAAAACCAAAAAAAAAAAAAATGTCTTCCTGATACTGCCCACCTAGAGGTTGTCTAGAAGTTTCCTTTTGGACAGGGGTAAGGAGAGCATTTTGAAGCTTGCAAGTGATATCTGTGGTGCTGGGTCTCTTCACAGGTATCCATCTAACCTGGTGTATCAGAATGGAAGCATTGGCTCTGTTGAGAGCGTCGACACAAGTGGATGTCCACCTCCACCCCAACTGGAGGCCAACTCCCCACCCTCGCCCTCCTTCCCTGATGACAGCCTGCCCCCACCACCTGTGGAGTTCAGGTACACTTTGTTTCCCCACCTTATCCCTCACCTACTCCAGGGACAAGCAAAGCAGAGCTCAGTGACTTGGTCGACCCCAGATGGAGTACACCTCATGCCCTGTTAAGCTTTGCTATCCCACTTGTTTAAAAGCTAAAGTGCTTTGTAAATCTTAAAGTGCTCTACTAAGAGCCAGCTCCATTGTTACTCACGTTGCTGTGGTGGTGATTATTTTTTTTTAATTATAAAAGTATTTTATTATTTTCCAGTTATATGTAGAGATAGTTTTCAACATTTGTTTTTATAAGATTTCTAGTTTCAAATTTTTCTTCCTCCCTCCCCTTCCTCCCCCCTCCCCAAGACAGCAAGTAATCTGATATAGGTTATATATATACAATAACATTAAACATATTTCTCTATTAGTCATATTATAAGAGAAGAATCAGAGCAAAAAGGAAAAACCTCAAAAAAGAAAAACAACAGCACCAAAGCCAGAAGAAATAGTATAGTTCAATCTGCATCCATATTCCACAGTTCTTTTTTTTTTTTCTGGATTTGGAGAGTCTTTTCCATCATGAGTCTTTTGGAACTATCTTGTTCTATTGATCAACACACAATGTTGTTGATGCTGTGTACAATGTTCTCTTGGTTCTGCTCATCTCACTCAGTATCAATTCATGCAAATCCTTCCAGGTTTCTCTGAAATCTGCCTGCTCATCATTTCTTATAGCACAATAGAATTCTTAGAGTTCACATACCACAACTTGTTCAGCCATTCCCCAATTGATGGGCAGCCTGTGGTGGTGATTATTAAGGTAGCATATTCCATAGCTTTGGCATTAGTAGGGAAACTTCAAGGGTTTCTCACCTGCTCCAGACCAGGAGAGGGAAGGGAGGACGTTGGGCCTTGAAGGGGACACAGCTTGCCAGGGGCATCTGGACACTGGCCACACATGTTTAGTTGCTTCTCTGAGCCTCTTCAGTGGATGTAATGGAGAGAGTGCTGAACTTGGAGCTGGGAACATCTGAGCTCACTAAGGGAAAGTCACTGGCTCTCTGAATCTTGGTCCTCATCTGGAAAAGTCAAGCTGATAATCTGTGTGGCAGCTGGAGCACTTACCTCACGGTTGTTATGAGGCCCAAAGAAAAAATGCATGCGAAGAGTTTGGAAGCCTTCTGGAGTATTATACAAGTCTTAGTTATCATGTTTCACATTTTTATAATGCTTTAAGGTTTATAGAGCACTTTCTTCCCCAGCCCTGTGAAGGATAGTTAAAGTGTTGTTATTCCCATTCTTTCTGCAGAGGAAACTGAGGCTCAGAGAGAAGTAACTTTTCCAAGGTCTCAGACCTGTGTTTGGTCCCCTAGGCCATGCTGTGACTTTGAGTCTTTGTGGGCCCTTTCACAAGATGGATTTTGGTCTTAGGATAATGTTGAGAAATCAGTGCCCTATAGCAACACATTGCTTTTCTTCTACCCTCTCCGCCCCCCCCCCACCCCCCCCATACTTCTATCTCCTCTTCCCCCTCCTCCCCCCTGCCTTTTTTCTTTTCTTTCCTCGAAAATTAGCATTTTCCTCTGGTTCCTATAATTTGCTGTTTACTCTTCCAGATTCAAAACAAATTTGTTAAGCCTTGTGCTAACCAATCTCAATTTTTTATCTTCAACTCAACATAAAATAAAATGCTTTAAAATAAATACTGTCAAAGAAATGTTGAGCTAACAGTTAACCAGTTAACCCAAGGGTTGAATGTGGTTTAGGTATGACCCAGATCCCTCACTATTTCACCTTCTCTCTTCTATTGCCTTGTCCATCTTACGGCTTGTTAGTATCTCTCACAGAAGTTGGGGAGGAAGAGGGAGAGGAGATGACATTCCAAATCTACCCACTGGGTATTTATTGTGTGTCCTGGCAAAGATTTGTGGAGGAGGCTGTTGAAAGTAATGGTGTACATAGGGTTTGGAGAGATTGTGGGTTTACCCCGTGTACCACATGCTCTCTTCTTCCCTAAGAACTAGTGGCCCATCACTTGGCTGGATCCTGTGAGAGAGCCATTTTCTCCTTGAATCTTGTTTGATTGGACATTAGCATGTATCGAAGGCTCCACTCTAGTGTTTGGAAGAAGCACAGCTTTTTAAATCCTTTGGTTCCCTCGTCAGACCCCGCTTCCCCTGCTCTCTGACTCACTAATCCCAAATCACTTTGCTGCATGGAAACAGCCTCTCTGGTGCCAGCTCCTGATGGAGCCCAGGCCCTGAAGATGGCGGAGAATTTATGTGGCCAACACAGAGCCTAAATGGATGCTTCACCAAGGAGCATCTGAGCAGAAATGAGGCCGAAAGGAAAGTGCCTCTAAATGAGTGTGGCTCAGAGCTTTGCAGCTGGGCCAGAAGCACTCCCTGAATGAGTCTCATTTCAGGAGAATCCTAACCTCTGCTGTTGTTCTAAGCCTGGGTCAGGGTCTGTCTCTTGGGTTGAAACATTCACCTCTTTATTGGTCAGCTGCTCAGGTTCTTGCAGTGTTTGCTTTGAAGGTTTGTATTAATTGGACGTTTATGGGCTAATAATGTAGAGAGCAGCGTGCTTTGTACCTATGCCTCTGCCCTCAAGGAGTTTACTGTCTCATAATGTGGTAAAGCAATTCTTCCCAGGTGATTGTGACTATGGGACATTTGGGGACTTGAGACATAATCAATATTGGTCTTGGAAATCTGGCATTGTGGAGCTCAGGTAAAATTTAGAACAAATTAAGCCCATTCTTGTCCCTTCCAAAATTCCTTGTACAAGAATTGTGATAAAACGGTCTCTTTCATATTTCAGAGGGGGGAAATATCCCCAACATAGACATTTTTGCAAGGAGCCCCTGTTTGTACTACATGAAACATCTGGGTTCTTCTTCAGAGCAGGGTTTAGGAAAGGCCCAATCAAAACTGTGTTCTGAATCTCCTAACCCACTCACATCTGGCCAGCCTGGCTTGTCTGTCCTTTAGGCTCCATCAGTGTTGTAGTGAATGTGAGTGATTTTAATTAAGGACAGACTGTGTCCATGGCATGGAAAGGATTTGTTATTTTCTTTAGAATTCTTTCTTGCCCCATTTTTGTGGGAGAACCGGCCTTATCGGAGGTCCTATTTTGTAGTTTCCTTCTCATTATTTGGTAGTTTCTCCATATGTACCACCATGTTGTTAACTGAGCAGGGAAAGGTGTTCAGTGGGGCAGCACAAAACCTCCTTGAGTAGCGTGAACATTTTGCTCTTCAAGCGATATAGCAACCGGAGACTGTGAATGTCCTTCTTTCCCCAGATAACCAGCAAATGGTGAGGTTCTCCTTACTTCCACTCTCACCTGGCTAGATTTTCCAAGAACACTGTTGTTTAAGGGTTGCAAGTTGAGAAGGGTTTACATAACTAGTTTGGGGAAATTAATGCAGTTTGCTGGTGCATTTATCCTCTTGCTTTCTTGGTGGCCTCGTACCTACACTCCCTCCTTGCAGGATGACCTGGCCCTGCTTGTCACTCCTCATCCTGTCATGTGTACCTTTCCGTCCATTTTCCCTGTTTCCCCCGAGATACCTCTTTTCCTGCCCCCCCCTCCTTTTTCTCCCTCTCTCTCCCTCCCCCTCTCCCTTCCTCCCAACCTGCCCCTTCTTCTTGCTGCCACCACTTCCTTACTTCCCAGTTAGTCATTCCTTATCCCCATAAAAACTGCCTTTGGCTCATAAGATCACCAGCAGCCTCTTTATCCCTGGAGCCCGTGGTCTTAGCTCTGTCTTGATTTTCCTTAAACTACTTGTGGCCGTTGAGCCTGTGGACCATCCCCTCTTTCTAGCTCCTTAATAGCCTACTCTTGTGCTTCTATTTCATTTGCTCTCCCCCCCCCCCCTTTTTTTCTTTTTTGCGGGACAGTGAGGATTAAAGTGACTTGCCCAGGGTCACACAGCTAGTAAGTGTCAAGTGTGAGGCCGGATTTGAACTCAGGTCCTCCTGACTCCAGGGCTGGTACTCTATCCACTGTGCCACCTAGCTGCCCCCTCATTTGCTCTCTTAATATTCCTTTAGCCCTTTAAATATTAACAACCACTATGGTTCTGTCCTTGATCATCTCCTCTTCTGTCTTGACATTTCATCTTAGCCATTCTCAGCTTCTCCTCAATGGTCCAATCCCATCCTTCCACCTGAATGATGACAGAGTCAGCAGGGCCAGAGTTGAGTTTACTTTCTCCCCCAAATTTGCCCTGCCACCTCACTTTTATATATCTTGATGATGGCCCCACTCTCCCAATCACCCAGACTGGTAACTGAAGGTTTCCCACTCTCTAGTATGTCTTCTAACAGTCCCTTCTCTCAAACCCCTGCGCAGTCTCTCTGGTCTAGGTCCTTATCTTTTCTCACTGAGATTATTATGAGAGCTCCCTAATCTGACTCCTTTCATTCTAAACCCTTTCTCATAATGTTACTCCACTCAGAAAACTTCAGTGGTTAGTCATTGCCTATAGGATAAAATTCCAGATCCTGGCATTAAAGACCTCCACAATTTGGCACCATTTTTTTTTCAGCCTTCTTATACAACTCCCCTTTCATATATACTCTTCTAGCCAAACTAAATTACCCCTTGTCCCCCTTTTTCATCTTGTCCCCCTTGTTCCTTTCCCTTCTGTCTTTGTTTGTGCTATTTCCCCATACCTGAAAGAGATTTCCCTTCTGTCTCCCTCTGTTGAAATCTCACCTTTCCTTCACTGCCCACCTCAGATTCCATTCCTCCATGCTTTCCTTGACCTCTCCTTTCTGTCATATGCCCCCTTCCCCTGCCCTATGCCAGGTGAAATTGATAACTCCCTCAAATTTCTCATAGCATTTTACCTGAACCAGTTCTTTAGACTACATATACTTCCTTATATGATGACCATTTGTGGACATATCTTTTCTCTGTATAAGGTATAAATTCCTTGAGAACAGGGTCTTTGTTATGTCTGTGTTTGTATAGAACAGTGTCTTGCAGATGGGCATTTAATTTTTGTTGTTGAATGAAAGAACAAACAAATAGATGTTTATCTTTAGCCTTTGTGTAGGCATTCTTCCTCCTTAATCATAAACCAAGGCACTGATGGTTTCCACAAAGTTGAAAACCAGTAAGAGCTGGTAGGTTTGGAATAGCAGTGGGACACAGGAAGATTTCTAAAGATTTCCTTTTCTTGGGAATGAGATTATGTTATGTATCTTCAATTAACTCGAATTGGAAATAGTGTCATGGTAGTCTTCTCCAATTCCATCTCATGGTGAGTGTCCTTGTTTTCTTTCTTCCATAGCTACCCAGCAGACAATCAAAGAGGCTCTGGTTCAGCCGGACCTAAAAGATCCAGTCTTGTCAGTCCAAGCCACCCACCACCAGCTCCGCCTCTCGGCTCCCCACCTGGCCCCAGACCAGGGTTTGCTCCTCCTGCTCCTCCACCTCCACCACCAATGACAGGAGTCCCACCACCGCCACCACCTGTTGGATTTGCATCTCCGGGAACTCCACCACCTCCTTCTCCTCCATCTTTCCCCCCTCACCCTGATTTTGCTGCCCCTCCTCCCCCCCCCTCCACCCCCAGCAGCTGACTACCCTTGTCTTCCACCTCCTCCTATAGCTCAGCCAGCTGGTGGGGCGCCCCCACCGCCCCCTCCTCCTCCGCCCCCTGGACCTCCACCCCTCTCTTTCAGTGGCAGCGATGGTCAGCTGGCCCCACCGCCGCCACCGGCTGATAGCTCTGCATCCAAACCCAAGTCGTCCTTGCCTCCTGTGAATGATGCCCGGAGTGACTTACTTTCAGCCATTCGTCAAGGTAAATCCCTTTCATATTGGGGCCACTGGGCCGTGTCTGTTTGTAGTACTTCTAACCTCCCCCTAGAAGGTGCAAGCCAGCCTTCTTCAGGAGCTGGGGCCTTTGTAGAAAGGTACTTGGTCCCAGAGGGCAAAACCAGGAACGATAGAAACGAGGTAAAGGGAGGCAGATTTCACCATCATATAAGGGAAAACTTGGTGCCACTCAGAGCTGGCCCAAAGCAGAATGGGCTGCCTCGGTAAGCAGGGAGCTCCCTGAATCTGGAGGCTGGCCCAGACAGTGGATGACCACTTGTTGGGGAGATGGAGATCTCTTTTAGCTCTACAGTTCCCTATTGCTTCTGTGATTTGCACAGGGTAGAAATCGACATTGCTGGATTTGCCCACTTGAATTTCTTTCCATTGTAGCATTAAAGAAGGATGCATGGCAAAGCCTCCTTCTTGTACTAGTTAACCATGTCACCTTACCACCAGTAAGCACTATTTCACCTCCCCAAAGAGTGCGAGAGCCCTGTGGGGTGGGTGATGGTCTTTGCTGTCAAGGGGCTTATGGTTTGCCAAGGACAGAAGTGAGGCCTACACAGTTCTTTATCCAGAGATTGACTGGACCTGGACACAGTCTTCTACATGGCCACAAATGGCATTCTGTTTAACATGATTTGGCTGCCCATGGGATAGTGGGAAGGTGGCACTTTCCCTAAGGAGCTGAGGGCCAGTCTTGGCAAGCAAAGGAACTAAAAAAGGAGGAATTCTGGGTAGATAGAGGTTGATCACTCATGGCGCTGGGAGCCACTCAGGTGGGAGGAGGGTGCTAAAACAGTTATAGCTGGGACTCGGGCCCTCATTATAATGCTTACCTTAGGGGGCAGCTAGGTGGCGCAGTGGATAAAACACTGACCCTGGATTCAGGAGGACCTGAGTTCAAATCTGGCCTCAGACACTTGACACTTACTAGCTGTGTGACCCTGGGCAAGTCACTTAACCCCCATTGCCTCGCAAAAACAAAACAAACCGAAAAAAAATATATAATAATGCTTACCTTGGGTTTCTTTTCTACATCAGTCCTATTCTCCACCCTACCCACCCCCCATCCCTTTACTCTCCCCTTTTCTTCTTCTTTTCTCTTTTATTTCCTCCCTTCCCCAGTTCTCCTTCTCTCCCTCCCCCCCCCCATTTCCCCCATTCCCCTGTCCTTCTCTTTCTCCCTTTATTTCCTCTTCCTCTCCACCCCCCACCCAGGCCTGCAGGGGCCTCCCCTGGCATTGCTCACGCCTGCTGGGGCCCTTCAGGGCTAATGAGGTTTTTGTGCCCTGGGCCAGAACTGTCCCAGCTCCCAAATGATTCCCCTGCTCTGTTCTTTTCTCTTGGGCTAGGCTTCCAGCTTCGTAAGGTGGAGGAGCAACAAGAGCAGGAGAAACGGGATGTTGTAGGCAACGACGTAGCCACCATCCTGGCCCGACGAATTGCAGTGGAGTACAGCGACTCTGAGGATGACTCCTCAGAGTTTGATGAGGACGAGTGGTTCGATTAGCGGTGCCTCCCCGAGCTGTCGGAGCCTGCCCAGCAGAGCCCAAAGGAGCAGGCGCTTCCTTCCCCTAGTAACCAAAGATGCACCAAAGTGCTTCCTGCACACCTCTAGTGTGCCCTTTCCCAGTCTCATTCTTTTTTAATCCTGGCAAGTCACCAAGAGCATTCAGGCTGGTCTTCCTCATCTGGTCTGGTGCGGCCAGGCCGGAAGGAGACCAAAACCCTGTTCTCCATTCTCTGCTAAGTTGCTTCTTAGCACCACCTTTACATGATGCTTTCTTTTGTAAGTGGAAGAAAGTGCCTTTCAATGGGTATCCCAGGGGTACTTAAAGCTGTCTTGTGCCTCTGGGGGCTCAGTCTCACCTTAGACCCTGCTCTGGAGCAGGAAGCTAAGGAACGCCAATCCCAGTCCCCCAGACTGTCTGCTGGCCTGCCGTGGGACACTCTCAGGAACCAATCAGGTGTTCCCTGCCTGTCATGTTGGCCCTAGAAGGAATGGGGTGTGAGCAGCCCCATGGTAGCCTAGCCTTTCCATTGTTCTCACAAAGCAGTTGTGGGCACCCAGCCTGATGCCATGAGTTTGTTCTAGATTTTGCTAGGCTCCTCCCTCTGGAGCATCACCTTCTTACTGTGTCTTGAAGGAGGAAAGGACATCCTGGACCCAAAACTTGGAAAGAGCCTTTTCCAAAAGTCCCCCTTTAGTCCCAGAGCTAGGCCAGCAGAGCTGGGTGTCTGGATGCTCTGCGTGGGATGCCAAGAAGGCTGGAATGGACTTGAGAACAAGTCTGGTCGGACCCTTCTGCTGGGGAAGAGGATTTGACCCAGGTTCCAGAGCAGCAGAGCCAGGCTTGGCCCCCTCCCCTCCCCTCGCCTCTCCTTCCCTCCCTGCGTTCTGGCAGGTTTGTCTGCGATAGTCCTTTGACCTTACAAAGTAGAAAAGGAGATCGGGGCCTTAGGGACTTGTCCATGGACCCACAGGTCCTAGCTGAGACGAGAACTCAGGTCTAGAGTTCTGCCTTAGGGACCTTTCCTCATTGAATGCCCAGGGAGTTGTCCCTGACATGCTTGCAGAGGGGTGGGGGGTTGCCCCCTCTGGAGAGGGGCAAGAGTTTCATCCTGGTTTGTTCACTCTGAGGCTTGGTGCTACATAGAAGAAAGCATTCTCAGCAGGTTGATGCACCAGTCTACAGTGGTAAACAGTGTGGAGCCATCCACCCTGATCAGAAGACAGCTTTCCATGCATTCTAGGCCTTGCCCCACCCCAGATTAATTTTTCATAAGTCTTTTATCTCTCTTTTCCCCTTTTACCTGTTTGTATCCCCCTAGTTCAGGGAAGAGTCTGCCAGCCACAGCCCTGCTGCCTTAAGGGGTCTGTCATGGTAGGGTTCAGGGGGACATGAGAGGAGAGACTTCTTCTAGCCTTGTCCCCAAGCCCTGTTTGGAGTAGGTGGTGTGGCGCACTCTGAGCCTTCCCCAAGATTAACCCAGAGGGGCTAGTAAGCAGAATGGCCTAATGGGAGCTTCACCCCCTTCTGCCCTGACTAGTCCACAGAATCCTGCCTCTCCTGTTTTCAGAGCACTGAAACAAAGAGAAGCAGGCTGCCTCTCCATCCAGTGGAGTCAATAGTTGCAGTGATTGCCAAAGCCCACAGAAACCCCTCTGGCTAGATGAGGCTGTGTGTAATCACTGGGAGCTTGTGCCTGTCTTTCCCTTCCATTGCTTCTCCTGCATTTCCTTTTCTTTGAACCCCAGGATGGGCGGGGCGGGGGGGGGGGTGCAGAGCTGAGGAATGGCCATCCAGCTCATCTCTGCAGCCGAGCCCCCCCCAGATTGGGGGGGGGGGGGGCTTCAGCTCAGGCCTGGCCCTGTTTGTCAGGCTCTGCAGCCGCTTCCCAACCCTTTTCCCAGCCTGCATTTTGGAAGCATAAGAATGGGCATTTGTCTCAGACCTCAAATGGTCCAGGCGGCAGAGCCAGCCTCCCAGCTGCCAGGGAAAGAAGGCCATTCCTGCTGCAGAGCAGGGCCCTGAGCAGGCAAGGCTGGGATGGGGGGTGTGGGGGTGGTGGCAGCATTTCTCTGGTCTAAGGAGCCAGCCCCCCTCCCTCAGCCGAGTGAGACCTGGGGCTGACCAGTCTGGTGTTTACACTCAATTGCTTTGGCTGAGTTGTGCTCTTCCCCACCCCCACCCCACCCCCCACTTCAGAAAGGGGAGCCAAGCCCTCCCTCCCCGAACAGTTTTGACCTTGAGAAGGGGCAGTGTTCTCTGGGTTTCTAGAATCCACATATCACATCCATGTGCAAGCCCACAGTGGGAAGGGCTTTGGGGGGGAGGGGGCAGAGGGGGCTGGCTGCCGAAGGTAGGATTAGATCATTAGCTCAGTGACCTCCTAGGGTTTCGCTGTGCTGTGTTCTCCTTCTACAGCTGGCTTGGTAATGATCTGCAAGTCCCGGAGTGCAACTGCACAGCTCTGCCCAACGCTCTCATTAAAATCTATGCAACCAACCTCGGTGCTTTGTAGCAGCAGCCGCCCAGCTTAAGCCACCCTGGCTTGTGGGGCTCCCAGTCCCAGGCAGCAGAAAGGTCCTCTGGGCTCTGCTTATGCAAATGTGCCCCAGGAAAGATAGCAACAGCCACCACCACCAAATCATGCTTTTTATTCCTAAAACTCACTGTTCCTTTAAGAAAGGACCCTATGCAATTAACCATGTGTCTTTGTGAATCCTCTAACTATCAAATGCAAAGTTTAGTGATGATTTTAGAGGTCAGTAGTGGATAGGAGATAGGGGGAGGGTGGCCCAGCTGCATCCATCCCACTTAGCCTGGATTGCATCTGATCTTCACCATCAGGTAGTGGTGATTCATGTTCACTTGCGAAATTAACACATTCCAAGGGAGTGTCCCCGAGGTGGGTTTCCCAACTTGAAAGTTCCAGCCAGTGGGGGATCTTGGGGGTGAGGGAAAGCTCTTTTCTTAATTTAGAGCCTGCCTTATCTCCCAGGAATGACCCTGTCCAATGTCACTGAGGATCCCAAGCTGGGTTGTTGGGGCTAATGGGAAATTGCATGTGGTTCTGCGCCACACCCCTGAGCCCTTGTCTTTGCAGCGACAGCTTGTACAAATTAGGGTCCCCCCTACCTTTGGTGACCCTGCTTTAAGCATTCTCCCATGGCCACTAGCCTACCTTCCACTGCATCACCCCTCCTGGCCCCCAAGGCACCTCTTGTCACAGCCATTCAGGGCCTTATCATCACCCTAAGGTTTGCCCCAAATCCAGGAGCAACCTTTACTCAGGAATATAGGGGCGTTTAGTATCTGGAGAGGGGGAAATAATGGCAGTAATAAATGGCCTGGCTGGGGGTGGGGAGTGGGCAAAGACATGGGGAGTCTTAGAGCAGGCGTTATAGACACATGCCTCTCATGTGCCTCATATTCTTACAGTGCCTCAAAGCAGGGTAGGGAACAATTTTGTTATTGCATTAACTTTATTCAGTTAATTCACTTGAGAAACTAACCAATTTTTACTTTCTGTCTAGAATGATGTAGACCTAGAAGAGCAAGCTGTAATGCTCCCAGAGTGCCTTATTTTCTCTGATATAAATATATTTATAAGGACAGATATTCCAGTGGTAACTCGGGCTTCTTGGGTGAGTCTGTCATGCTGAGATTTAGGGAGAAGAAGGCGTGGGTGGATGCGTGTGTGCTGGGAACGACACTGTTGCTGTGAGAATCCCTCCACTCCAGGCAATTGAGCTGGATTCCAAGTATTTGGTGATAGATCCCAATCAGTAGGGGCAAGTCAGACCTCCATCATCCACAGGATCAAGGGGCAAATGATTTAGCCCTTGACGTTGTTGGCCTCACAGTCCTTGTTCTTCCTAAGCCTCGAGAAGGGCACCAGATTTTCTAGAGCAGACCATGGCTATGTGTCTTGTCTCATTCGCTTGTTAATTGCAGCCCCATGTTCCCCTTGCCCCCAGAAGCCCTATTGCAATATGTACATGTATAAATACTTTCAATGTAAACATTTTAAAGAATTTGATAAAGCCTTTCTAGCCAATCAGCCATCAGTATTTGGTGTTTTTCTCCAAGAGAGTAACAAACAGGAGTGCTTACTGTGTGAGTGGGAGGTGGTGGGCTTGTGGGTAACACAGAGAAAGTGGACATTCCTGGGGTGCTGTAAGAAGCCCACAGAGGGCAACGGTGGCATGGGGTTAGTGTGGGCATCACACACGGGTCTATAGTCACAGCATCGGTGCTGGAGGGAGAGGTGGATGAGGCAGGGATGCTCTCGTTTGAAAGGAAAAAGGCCGGGAGGGATGCACTGCCCTTCCTGGGGTCGTGCAGCTAAATAGGTCAAGACTGTACCCCAGGAATTCTAGCTCCTAAGTCTGCCCAAAATTTCAGAGGATAGGGGTTGGAGGGGGGTCCGATGGAGTGTCCCTCTTTCAGCTTCTGCTTACCAAGGAGGGGGGAGTCTCCAAACCTGGATGGGACAGTGACTCATTGGGCCAGAAGTAAAGGAATGCAAGATGAAAGCTGATGCAGACACTCAACATCTGGCCAGCATCTTTTCTGATTCTTTCAGGCCACAGCAACTTACCTTAAATAGAAAGCACCCTTTTCAATGGAATCTGATAAGAGCTTCTGGCCTCTGCCCTCCTCCCTCTACCCTCAGCCTCCTATAATTGGGGGAAGAGATGGAGAGGGGGGCTAGTTTCTTATATTCTGACCCTGAGAATGACCTGTTAAAAGAAAGAGAAAAGAAATGGCTGTTCCAGGCAGCTGCTGCTTCTGGTAACTGACCCTTGGGGAAGGGGAAGGCGGAGGGAAGGGGGGGAGGTAATTTATGAGCAGACACCCAGTTCTGAATGCGAGGCTTGTGGCTGCTGCCTGGGGTGGCTGGGGGTGGGAGCAGACCGGGGAGGGCACTCCCTGGGTGGGTGGCCTCCTCCAGTCATGCCTGACAAGGCCCTGTTGCCCAGCTGTGCCGGGAGAGAGTCACCCACCAGCATCCCAGGAGAGAGGGGCCAGAAGTTTCTAATTGTCAGCAACTGCTGCGTCAGCCGCTCTGAGCTCATCGGGGGAAGGTGGGGACCAAGAGGAGGGAGCGAGCAGCGGGGATTTGGGGAGTTTGCAGACTGCTCGGAGCGGCCCGGGGCTGCTGAGTGGCCCCCCCATCCCTTCCCCCGCCTCCCATCCTGGGCCCCTTCTAGCCCCAACCCCTGCCAAGGAGATGCTAGTGTTTAGTCAGCACTTGGCTTCCTGTGTCCACCAGTGACTGACAGGGAGGGAGACGCCAGGGGAGCAAGAGGACAAAATGGTGTCAGAAACTGCAGTTTCTGAGGGGGTGGGAGGTGGGGGTGGAGACGTTGGACCTTGCTCCAGCTCAGGTTAACTCTAGTATCTCTGCCCTTGGTCTCTGGTAGCCTAGCCTGGCTCTGTAACCAATGTGGAGGGGTCAGGTAGGATCTTGGGTTCCTTTGTGCATGTGGCCTATGCTCTCTTCCCTCCCCTCCCCCTCCCTCTCTCTTTCTCTGATGTGGGCCACTAACTAGCTGTGTCACTTTGAGAGAGTAACTTTCTCTGTGTTTTGGTTTCCTTCTCTGTTAGAGAAGATTGGCCCAGATGATATTTAAGGTCTATTCCAGCTCTGACTTTGTGTCCTAAGGCCCTTCCCAGCTCTGACATCCTGTGTTCTAAGGACCCTCCCAGCTCTGACATTCTGTGTTCTAAGGTCCCTCCTAGCTCTGACATTGTCTTGTAAGGCCCCTCCCAGCTCTGACATCCTGTGTTCTAAGGCCCTTCCCAGCTCTGACATCCTGTGTTCTAAGGACCCTCCCAGTTCTGACATCCTGTGTTCTAAGGACCCTCCCAGCTCTGACATTCTGTGTTCTAAGGTCCCTCCTAGCTCTGACATTGTCTTGTAAGGCCCCTCCCAGCTCTGATACTCTGTGTTCTATAGCCCCTCCCAGCTCTGACATCCTGTGTTCTAAGGCCCCTCCCAGCTCTGACATGCTGTGTTCTAAGGACCCTCCCAGCTCTGACATTCTGTGTTCTAAGGTCCCTCCCAGCTCTGACATCCTGTGTTCTAAGGACCCTCCCAGCTCTGACATCCTGTGTTCTAAGGTCTCTCCTAGCTCTGACATTGTGTTGTAAGGCCCCTTCCAGGTTTCACATTCTGTGTTCTATAGCCCCTCCCAGCTCTGATATTCTGTGTTCTATAGCTCCTCCCAGCTCTGACATCCTGTGTTCTAAGGCCCCTCCCAGCTCTGATATTCTGTGTTCTATAGCTCCTCCCAGCTCTGACATCCTGTGTTCTAAGGACCCTCCCAGCTCTGACATCCTGTGTTCTAAGGACCCTCCCAGTTCTGACATCCTGTGTTCTAAGGACCCTCCCAGCTCTGACATTCTGTGTTCTAAGGCCCCTCCCAGCTCTGACATGCTGTGTTCTAAGGACCCTCCCAGCTCTGACATCCTGTGTTCTAAGGTCCCTCCTAGCTCTGACATTGTGTTGTAAGGCCCCTTCCAGGTTTCACATTCTGTGTTCTATAGCCCCTCCCAGCTCTGATATTCTGTGTTCTATAGCTCCTCCCAGCTCTGACATCCTGTGTTCTAAGGCCCCTCCCAGCTCTGATATTCTGTGTTCTATAGCTCCTCCCAGCTCTGACATCCTGTGTTCTAAGGACCCTCCCAGTTCTGACATCCTGTGTTCTAAGGACCCTCCCAGCTCTGACATTCTGTGTTCTAAGGTCCCTCCTAGCTCTGACATTGTCTTGTAAGGCCCCTCCCAGCTCTGATATTCTGTGTTCTATAGCCCCTCCCAGCTCTGACATCCTGTGTTCTAAGGCCCCTCCCAGCTCTGACATGCTGTGTTCTAAGGACCCTCCCAGCTCTGACATTCTGTGTTCTAAGGTCCCTCCCAGCTCTGACATCCTGTGTTCTAAGGACCCTCCCAGCTCTGACATCCTGTGTTCTAAGGTCCCTCCTAGCTCTGACATTGTGTTGTAAGGCCCCTTCCAGGTTTCACATTCTGTGTTCTATAGCCCCTCCCAGCTCTGATATTCTGTGTTCTATAGCTCCTCCCAGCTCTGACATCCTGTGTTCTAAGGACCCTCCCAGCTCTGACATCCTGTGTTCTAAGGACTCTCCCAGTTCTGACATCCTGTGTTCTAAGGCCCCTCCCAGCTCTAAAGTTCAACATCCCAGGTGCCTTCCTACTTGCCCCTTGCGTTCTGCCCCCACATGCACTCTCGTCCATCCCCAGAGTACCTTTTGTAGGCAGGAAATATTCGTGGGGGCCAGTGTGGAAAGGTGTTGTCTGTTCCCTGTTCCCGGGTTCCTTAGGGGGCTCCTGAAGGTTTAAAGGACTGCAAGACCTTGAAGAATGAATTTGTCAAGGTGAGAAGCCCTGTCTACCTCCCCCTAGGTCACATCACAAGCATGTCCCTCCTTTAGGGTCAGTCCCCTCTAGCCACATCAACCAAAAGGTACTGGAATAGTAGAAAGAGGAAGAAGGCCTGAGTTCTCTCCCCCTGCAGTCACTGACTTGCTATGTGACCTTGTACAAGGGCCTCTCTTGGGCATTTAATCCAGACCCTCCCCAGCAGGAATCCTATCTAGAACCTCTGCTAGGAGGTTCAGTGCAGAGGAGCCCTCCCCCTGTCACTAGGGCCACCCATTCTACTTTGAGACTGCTCTCATGGTCAGAGAGTTCCAGTAGCAAGCTTCTCTCTGCAATTTGCGCTTCTTGTCATCCCCATCCCCACCCCCTGGATTCCCTTCAGGAACCAAATGAAAGAATCCTCCCTTGGGAATGCCATGGAGGCTTTGACCCTTTGCTCACTCCCCCATTGCCTCTCCTGGCCCACTGTCAGGAAAGTTCAAGCGATAATGATAAGCTCCCTGAGGACAAGGAGTGTTTCCTCTTATTCTCTGTTGATCCTCCTGCCTCCCAGCTTCAGATATGAAAATTAAATGAGGGTAACTTTGTAAAAGGGGGGGCTCATTCCCACCCTCACCACAATTGATGTAATCACAGAAGGCCTAGCCATCTATCAAAGACAAAAGTACAAATTAGGTGTAAATTCCTAATCAATTTGAGAGGATTATAGAGTTTTGACCCACATATGAAAGACACTAGAAATGCTTTTGTTGTTGTTCAGGGTGTCCCGCTCAGTGAGATGTCATGCCTGGGATATGTATAAAAACAGCTAGTCCAACCATGAGCCAGTCTAGGGATGGATGTGTTTGATTTAGAGGCTTCCAGTTTGGCGGAAAGAGACTGTACCGGTGGCAGATCATATATCCAGATGGGTATCCAGAGAGTAAGACCAGTAGGTCACAATATATCTAGTCAGAATTAAGAGAATGTGCCCTAGGCTTTTTATTTTGGCAGGGGAGGGGGGTGGGGTGGGAAGGGGGGCCGTAGAGGGAGGATTTTTTATAACTACTGTTTCTATATCTTCTTAGCTAATAGTTTGTTTGGCTGATTGTTCATGGGAAAGACATGACATCTGTGGTGGCTTGTGAGCAGCAGTACTAGAACCCCATTCCCCCAGGGGTCTCCCTAGATACCCTCACAGTATAGCCAATGAGAATGGGAGTTTCAGGGGAAGTTGCCTTGGAGGGGGTATCACATCTCCCTTCATCCAAGTCATTGATTCAAATACAGCCTAAGATTAAGTTACCTATTTTGACTTCCATCTCGTGGTTCTGATTTATGCTAAATTAGCATAAATTAGCAGAGTCTTTTAAAAAAACAACTCTTCTTGTTTCTAGCATCACCATGTGTAAAATTAAGGGATTGGACTTCATCATTTGAAGGTCACTTTCCTTGCTACCATTCTGTGCTTGTATAAAATATTGTCTCCTCCCAACATGCTTCAGTGCACCCCCGGGGGGAGGAGGGGTTGTCTGCTGTGGAGATGGGCAGGGTAGGGTCTTTGGTGCCTGAGCTAACAGGCCTGGAGAGGCCCTGGTAGAGAGAATCCAGGAGAATTTGGGCTTCAGCCCAAGGCATTTTGGAGTAGAGGCCCTTGGGAAGACTGAGTGAGCAAAGTCTCAGCCTCTTAGGATCTTCATTAATGAAACCTAGAGAATGTGCAGAGCCTGAGAAGTAACCGTTTTCTTGTCAGCATGTTCGCACGTTCACATCTGCACATGCATGAACATACATGACCCTCATGCCTATAGTGAATTCGGGGGTGCACGCCTATGGGCCCATGTAGGAGAGGTGGTAATACGGTAGGGGTTGTGTTCAACACATGTGTGTGCACATGAGCATGCATGTGCCTGGTCACATCTACACGTTTGTGTTGCGTGCATAGACCACAGAATATTTGGGTTGGAAGGTCAGCTCATGCAACCCTCTCATTCTGTGCACAAGGAAACTGAGGCCCTGAGAGGAAACAGTGGCATGCTTCATCACCCAGCAAGTGAGTGGGAGAAACAGGTCTTCTGACCCCCAAAGCAGCCCTTCTCACCTGCCCACACCGAAGCTGTATGTGAACACATATATGTCCTTAAACGCAGGCTCGCAGCCATGTGGGGGGCCTGTTCTGAGTAGGCCAGACAGACTTGCCTTTAAGCACAGATGTGTGTGAGAGTGTGTGCAGGCAGAAATGTGCTGGAGGCACACATGCCGCAGTCCCTGCCTGTGTGAGTGTACATGGGTATGCAGATGCAGGCCTGGTTTCCTGTGTCCGTGCATGCCCCACCTCCCTCCTGCTGTGCTGCAGATGCTATTCCCCAGGCCCAGGCTGCTTGGCCAATTTGCAGCCTCTTGCTCCCAGCTCCTGAGAAGGCCTCCAGCAAAGTCAAGGGGCTGGTGGCCAATTAGTGAAAGGGGTTAATCAGGGACTGGGACCCTGGGTAGGGGTGGGGGTGAAGATGGGGATGGGACTGGGGGAGGGGGGTGGTAGAAGACTGTTCTGGGCTGGCGAAGGGCTTGTGGGCTCTGGCAGCCCCGAGGCTGGCCTGTGAATCCCTGATTGATCTATGTCAGAGAAGGAGCAAGCAGCAGAGAGGGAGAGTGTGTGAGTGTGAGTGCCTGGCTGGCCTCTGTGAATGTCCTCATATGTGTCTCTGCATGTGTCTCACATGTGTGTCCTGTGGAACAGGACTTGCTTGTCTGTGTCTGCATGTAGATCCATCTGTGTGTACATGCATTGCTTATGTCCATGTGTCTTGGGCAATGGCTGAGATGTGTGCCTGTAAACATGGGTGTACTCGTGTCAGAATGATCACATCGGGTCAGCCAGGTGACCCAGTAGATAAAGCACCAGCCCTGGAGTCAGGAGGACCTGAGTTCAAATCTGGCCTCAGACACTTGACACTTACTAGCTGTGTGACCCTGGGCAAGTCACTTAACCCCAATTGCCTAACACACACACACACAAAAAAAGATTGATCACATCTCTGAGCCCAACAGGATGGCAGAGCTGATGTGGATCTGTGTCTCCATGTAGGGTCATCAGGGTGTGGATTTAGAGCTGAAGGGACCTCAGAAAACATCTAGTCCAGCCCCCTTACTTTTACCCCTGGGGAAACAGGCCTAGGGAGGTGAAGTGATTTCTCAAAGGTTGTACAGGGAATAAGCATTTATTAAGTGCCAGGCACTACACTAAGTGCTATTATTTACAGTTGAGGAAACTGAGGTAAACAGGTTAAGTGACTTGTTCCAGAGTCACACAGCTAGGAAGTATCTGAGACCAGATTTGATCTCAGGCCTATCCGCTTTGCCACCCAGGGAGCAAGTGGCAGAGCTGGGATTTAACCCCAAGTTGCATGATTTTAACTCCAGCCTGCTCACCAGGGGGTACCATGGCTTGTCTCTATGTGAGTCCATGTGCATACGTGTGTTTGCACTTATCGCTGTGTAGGTGTGTTTGGTGCTCACAGAAGAGTAGGTGAGCATTCATGTGTGTGTGTGTGTGTGTGTGAGAGAGAGAGAGAGAGAGATGGAGGCATGTGTCTTTGTGTCTCTGCAGAGGACGTGCCTGCACACGTCCCCAGGTGTGTGCACGGGGGCGTAGATGTGGGGAGGAGGAGGAGGAGAGCGGGGGAGGCTGTCTTGGTCTCCGGAGGAGAATATGACAGACAAGCACCTCTCTCATCAGCTGACGGTCTCCAGTGAGCTGTTCTTTTTGCAGACGCTGTGAGCCTGGGCACTCATCTTACTTCCATGGAGAGAAGCTGTCTCTTTTTTTTTATTAGGGGGAGGTGAGTCTCAGCCCCAGTTTGGGGGAATTGTGGGTGAGTCCCGTGGCTTTAAGGTCCCCTGGCCTGGGGACATGACACATCCAGAGCAGGGAGTGAAGAGAAGACACGCTCCCCAGGCTCTGCTACAGCCTCAGGCCCCAGGCTGGAGCTGAGCCTTTGGGGAGGGGACTGCAGGGTCTCTGTATCCAGTTCCAAGCAGCTCCCATCATCCCCCCTCCTTGAGCTGAGGCAGAAGCTCTATGGTCCTGGGCCCATATTGCATTATTGCTCAGGTGACACCAGATGTCACTGTTTCCCCCAGGTCACTGCCACACAGTGGACCTTATGCTTCTTGGGAGGGGTGACTGGTCCTGAACTACCCCCAGCTGCCCCATGGAAAAAAGCAGCTTCCTTCTGGGTGACTAACAAGGCTGTCTGTCCTGGCTCTGGCCACCCACTCAGGCCCCTGGACAGAGGGACACAAGGACATGCACAGAACATTCTTAGAGATGGGGACCACTCAGGGTCAACAGAAGTAGGGCAGGGGAAAAAGAAAAGGCCTGACAGCTTCTCCTTCCCCATGATGTCTGAGCTAGAGGCCAAGGCTAAAAAGAGCAAGCTTATGCCACCTTGCTGTTTGCCCCTTTAGATTTCACCTCTTCCAACCTCCCCCCCAGGCATGGGTTTGAGGAGGGAAGCTGCCAGGCTGCTTTCCCAAAACCGCCCTGTCATGGTTGCTGTCATCCAGCCGAATGCTAGCCACTACCTCCCTCCTCTCCCTGTGCTTTCTCCTTTTTGCAGGATCTCCTTTTAATCCTGCCCATGGGGCCCCAAGCCATGTGATATTTACTTGCTTCAGGAGATGAGCAAAAAATTCCAAATCCCAGAAGTCTCTGCAGGTTCCAGATCATTCCTTCCCCAAGTAAAGGAGGCTTTATGACATTCTTCCCTGGGGTTTGGAATTTTTAGTCCCTTACAAAATCAGTTGTGATAGACCTGGCCATCTATAATTGTGCAATTATGCAACACAGTACCGAGTACTTAGCAGCACATAACAGAGCAAAGGTGATGCACCCGGAGTCCCAGGTAATCATCAGTGCCAGGAGCAGCACACAAACATCAACAATGAATACAGCAGACATGGCACATCCCAAATGAGCATCCTTCCATAACTGCAGGTCTGAGGTCCGTGCAGAATATATCGTGTGCCCACTGTACAACATCGAGGGCATGCCCATAGCAAACAAGCATGCTCAGCAGCAGCAGGCCTAATGGACAACAGGAGAGGCCCAATGCAGCCAACAGCAGCCAAGTCAGGCCGCACAACGTGCATAATGCCAACAGGAAAAATATAGTGGGACAGCTAGATGGTGCAGTGGATAGAGAACCGGCCCTGGATTCAGGAGGACCTGAGTTCAAATGCGGCCTCAGGCGCTTGACACTTACTAGCTGTGTGACCCTGGGCAAGTCACATAATGAGCAGAAGCATACTTAAACATGTTCATCAATGAAGTTAGATCATGAGCTCCTCCAGGGCAGGGACCATCCTTTGCCCATTTATTTATTTATTTATTTTTGTATCCATGGTGCTTAACACAGTGCCTGGCATCATACAGTAGGCACCTAATGAGTGTTTATTGAATGACTGACATACTTACATTCAAGGAGGTATCATCATCTGGTTACATGTATAACAATTGCTCCAGTTCCCCATAGGTTGATCTGGTGATTGGTTGGATGGTCCTAAACTTCCTGAGACCCAACTCTAGAGCTATGCTAGTGGATGGCATTAGCCAACCCTAATCCTCATCAGAGCAATGGTCTTGTCTACCTCAATCTTATCCTCTAAGGCAATGTTATAGAAATGGATCCCTGTCCACCAGCACATGTTGACTTAGAAAATCACAAATGAACATCATCTGCATTGCATTGTATTTTTCTTTATTTTGCTAAACATTTCCCAGTGACATTTAAATCTGGTTTGGGGTGCACTGGCTCAAGTTTGATGCCTCTTCTCTAAGGAACCCAGGTTGATTTGCAGTGATGCTATAGCCTAAGTCTGGGGAATAGGTTTGTGCCCTAGGGGATTCTCTGGTTGAATTACTAGGCAGAAGTTGCCCTGGCATGCAATCTTCTATTCTTTGAATCCGTTATTGGAGTACAGTACACAGAGTCTTCTTCCTTTGAAATGTCTATATGTCATCCATTATTTGGGTCAGATAGCCAGGGTCTATCAGTCTTGACCTGCTCAATCAGGGGACCAAGTCCCTGATTGGCAATAACTAATTGCTTTGAATTGTTTTTGCAGGCTGTCTATCTCATAAACAGGCAAGTTACCCAATCTATTCACAAAGACATCAGGGTGGCTCTGCATTGGTCTGCTCACTTGTGTGTCCCACAAACAGCAAGATTCCTTAGCAGAACTCACTTTGTCACAGGTCTTGACAAGCACAAATATCCTATCACCATTTATTTCAGCATATTTCCTGCCTAAACACATAGTTAGGTGCTAAGTTTCTTTCAACTTCTCTCAACCTCAATACTTACTGGTTGTAAGTGTCTGCAGTCTCTCCTTCAGCATCTCCAAAATACAAGTCCACGGGCAGGCATGGTTCATGCCCAGACATCAATAGGTAGGGTGCAAAGCAGATGGCTTTCCTGGTAGCATTGTACATATATACAAGAAAAGTCACATGCTGGCACCACCAAGATTTCTGTTCTGTTTTCCATGTCCCTAACACATTCAGTCAAGGGCAGTTGAGACATTTAAGTTGCTGCTGAGGTGGCACGCTGGATAAAGCTCCGGACTTGGGAAGTTGTTATTGTTGTTGAGTTGTTTCAGTCCTGTCAAGACTCCATGACCCTATTTGGGGTTTCCTTGGCAAAAATACTAGAGCGGTTCACCATTACCTTCTCCAGCTCATTTTATGGATGAGGAACTGAGGCAAACAGGGTTAAGTGATTTGCCCAGGGTCACATAGCAGTGTCTGAGACTGGATTTGAACTCATGAAGATGTCTTCTTGATTCTAATCCCAATGCTCTATCACTGCACCACCTGGCTGCCCAGGAGTTTGAACCTGAGTTCAAATCCAGCTTCAGACACTAGCTGAATGACCCTGGGCAAGTTGTTGAACCTCTGTATGCCTCAGTTTCCTCATCTATAAAGTGAAATAATAATGGTACCCACTTCCTAGGGTTGTTGTGAGGCTTAAATGAGATATTTTTAAAGTGCTTCACAAACCTTAGAATGCTATATAAATAAATGCTAACTATTATTCTAGGTTATTGGTCCCCTGGAAGGTAGAAAGGTGGTGTTCTACACTTCCTGGTATCAGCCAAGATCAATATCTCCTGGAAGGAATTCCATGCACTGAAAAATACTTTTCCCGTAATACAACTGAGGAGGCTTTCTGGGTCCTGATTGGGCTTGTTCCCATCTAGTAAAATGGTCCATCACTACCAAGACATGATGTGTGTTCTTATCTCCTTCCAGAGAGAAGTCAAAGCAAATAAATTCCAAAGGTTTGTTGGTCCTTCTAATCTTCAAATATGTAATATGAGTCAGTAGTACTTTTCTTTGCACATAGTGGTTAAGTTTTGGTGACTTGGTGACACAATGGTGATATCCTGAGCCAGAATAATAATCTATTAATCACTTACTAGTTCTAGGGCCTTCTTTTGGATCCATATTATCTAGTCGTCATGCAGAACTTTCATGCCCAAGGAACAGCATGCCCTGTGCAGGGCCAACAGCTTCCTGATGGGATCACTCACCATTCAATATATTACTCGGTTGCACAACTCCAATGTCTGCCATTGCCTCGATAGTAAAGTGCCTTGAAAAGACTGGAACTTGAGTCCTTTGCCACCATCCCTTGTTTCTTTTCTTTCTTCTTCTTTTTTTTTTTTTTGGTGAGGCAATTGGGGTTAAGTGACTTGCCCAGGGACACACAGCTAGTAAGTGTTAAGTGTCTGAGGCTGGATTTGAACTCAGGTCCTCCTGACTCCAGGGCCGGTGCTCTATCCACTGCTGCCCCCATCCCTTGTTTCTTGACTCATATCTTCATTCAGTTCTGTTTGCTCTTTTTGTCAGTCATCTATGAAAAACTGAGGCACAGAAGGTTGGGTCAATGAAACAAGATTTATGTGGGCTGCAGGCCACCTGCTTACGGTCCAGTTGTGTTGCCTATAGCTTTCGTGCCTTCTTTAAATAATACCAGTTTGGGTGTCCTGTGGTCATCTAGACAGGGCATCTGTGTCCACATTAATCTTTTCTGGTCTGGAACTGGAAGGTTGAGTCCCCAGAGACAGCTAATAGATCTCCCCTCAGGGTTCTAGATGTTAAACTTGAAGATGTGGTTTCCTAATGCAGTAACTCACTGAGCCTCTATTAATGTCCTTCCTTCCTTTGGATTATCAGTTGAGATCAGTTAGTCATACAATTAGCTTTTAGAAAAGGGTATTGACTAAAGTGTTAGAGTAGTGGATAGTATTAGCCAATCACAATCCTTATCAACTAGTCTTGTGTACCTTTATAAATCAAACCCCAAAAAGCTGGTGCAAAGTTGGTACAAAATATCCCTCAAAAGTCATGGGGCAGCTAGGTGGCGCAGTGGATAGAGCACCGGCCCTGGAGTCAGGAGTACCTGAGTTCAAATCCGGCCTCAGACACTTAACACTTACTAGCTGTGTGACCCTGGGCAAGTCACTTAACCCCAATTGCCTCACTAAAAAAAAAGACTATGACATGGGGCAGCTAGGTGGCACAGTGGATAGAGCACTGGCCCTGGATTCAGGAGGACCTGAGTTCAAATCTGGCCTCAGATACTTGACACTTACTAGTTGTGTGACCCTGGGCAAGTCACTTAACCCCAATTGCCTCACTTAAAATTAAAAAAATAAAGTCTATGACACACTGTCCTACAAGGTCATACAAAATCTGGGGAAAGTGGACTCGGGCTTAGAGAGAATACTTGTGGCAGAGAGGTGATTCTTAAAAAGAGGTTCCCCCTCTCTTGGGGAACTCATGATATTCCCCATAGGTGTTGTATGGCTTTCTGCTGGGCTCTTGTAGAATCCCTGAGGCTGCCTTTCCTCAGTTTGCCTAGATTGTCCTTGACTCCCAGTGCAGACACTGCCACAGAACCACTGTTGTCTTGGGGGTACTGCTAGTGTGCCAATGAGAAGTCCACATTTTCTTACCCTCCAAAGTTCACAGGTAATTTTTCTCTCAGGGGCTTGGCTAGAACTACTCTTCCCTCAGCTGCCAGACCCTCAAATGCCAATATTCTAAGCTAGTTGTCATTTTACATAAAACCCACGGGGTGTGACTGTGCTTAATGTCATTGACCAATTTGATTCAATAGAGATGATCTCAACTGATAAGGGTATCTAGACTAGGGTGGAGTGTTTGGCTCAATTGAGTCTCTCTCCCCTTACAGCTCCCCCCAGCAAATCTACCAGAGTGTTTCTCTTGTATCTGTAGTCCCTAAACTTGGATAGCTCTCTGGTGACTTGGGGAGGTTCTATATTATCCATTCTAAATGCCTTCTTCAGTACCTTGTCCTAGAGTTTCAAGAAAAGTCTGTGTGGCCAGATTGTAATAAAATCTGGCAATTTGGGCAGCTAGGTGGCACAGTGGATAAAGCACTGGCCCTGGATTCAGGAGGACCTGAGTTCAGATCCAGCCTCAGACGCTTGGCACTTATTAGCTGTGTGGCCCTGGGCATCACTTAACCCCAATTGCCTCACCAAAATAATAATAATAATTCTGACAATTAACATTCCTTCCTACTTCCAAATATGTGCTGACAAATTTAACAAACATCATTTTAAACAAAGTTTGAATAGGTTATCCCCTGCCTTGGTTTGTCATTCCCAACCCCAAAACAACAATGAAAAGGAATAGAAGAAACTCAAATCTCATCTATGGGAGGGAATAGAATCCACTAAGGAGATGAGGTTCTCTCCATAGAGATTAGGGAAGTGGGGTTGAGTAGAAGTTATCCCTTCAATTCTTCAGGTGGAAAACCTTGACAGTTTGGGTTAGCATTTTTGTATCAACCCTGACCCAGTGACTCCATGGTAAAGGGGGGCTGGAGTCCTCATCTTCTCCTTTGATTGAAGAGTCCATCGACTCTGAACCCACATACATAGGCTGGGTTTAATCACTGGACCAAGTTAAAAAGGGAAGGAAAAATCATGCTTTCTCTTGCAGAAGGAAAACTTAAAAGATTCCAGAGCATGTAGGGCTCTCTCTACAGAGACTAAAAGTGACTCCCTCGCCTTTACATAAGAAACCAAATTGTCCTGAGTGAAAATTCTCCAAGGATTTCTTCAATATGTAAGGCCATCCATGTGGGTGTAGGTCAAGGAATTTGGGAGTTTATGGTCAGGAAAGTGGAGCACTCATGGGTGATATCAAGATTAAGGCATATATGACCATCTCTGTGTAGCTGAGGTGGAGTGAATGAGTAGGCCATGTAAACTGAACTGAGAAATTAGTGTATTTGAAGGAACATAAATATATATGTTGAAGACAACATTTCGAGGTGTCCCTTGCTACACAAGGCAAATCCAAATTTGTCCAGAAAGCCCTGGACCATAGGTGATCCCCGAGGAGGTCCAGGTGAATTTCCTCTGGGTCTCTATCAATGGACCCCTAACATTTCCTCTAATGGATTCCCTACCACTGTAAGGACAATCTAAATGAGTTTCAAACTCACCACTCACCAGGACAGGTGGGTTAACGTAAAGAAAACAGAAAACCCTCAGAGAGGTGCAGGGCTCCCCAAAAGGAATGAAACACTTAGTATTGGTTATTCCAGGTTTCTAGGCCAACAGGCAATCTTTATCCTATGGACCTGCAGCCCATTAGGATCTCTCAGACAGGCTGTCTGGACTCATGTCAGTCTAGGATGCTTCAAAATAAATAGAAAAACATATGAACATTTATGAGCTATCATAGCATGCTCTAGGCAAACTTCTAGATACTAGCATTTGATGGATGCAAACTCTCTACTTCTCATATTAGCTGCAATACTCAGACTGGCTACAGTGATACAACTGATATCAGTAAATCAACATTCGAGCAAACAAATGTTATTTAAAAACTAAACCAAACCTGGTCTGACAAGGAAATGCATTGGAAAACTGACTGCCGGACAATTATGGTCTAAAACAAAAGACAGAAGATGGTGCTCATTTTTTCTCTAGTGGGTCCTCAATACTGATGAATCCAAGTAAGAGAATCCCAAGTGGAAAACTCTTCTAGTGACTTGGGGGCATGAGGGAAAGTGAACCAATGCTGGAAAGGATGGGGAAGCAAACTGTCAGGAGGGAGCCAATTGCCAGAAGATGGAAGGAGGGAGAAAGGATGTATGCCCAAGGGCCTGTCTAGGCAGCTAGGTGGTACGGTGTGTAGAGTGCTGGGTCTGGGTCACAAAGTTGTCACTGAGTTGCTTCCATTGAGACCCTTTTGGGGTTTTCTTAGCAAAGATACAGGAGTGATTTGCCATTTGGCAGATGAGGAAACTGAGGCAAACAAGATGAAATGACTTGCCTAGGGTCACGAAGCTAGTAAGTGAGGTTGGATTTGATCTCATGAAGATGTCTTCCTGATTCCAAGCCCAGTGCTCTGTCTACTGTGCCACCAAGCTCAGGAAGTCAGGAAGACCCGAGTTCAAATTCAACCTCAGGCACTTACTAGCTTTTTGACCCTGTGCAAGTCACTTAACCTTTGTCTGCCTCAGTTTCCTTGGGTCTATGATGAAGACAAATAATACCTATCTGCCAGGGTTGTTGTAAGGATCAAGGGAAATCCTACGTGGAAGAGATTAGCGTGGTGCCTGGCATATAGTAGGGATTAATAAATGCTTGTTCCCTTTCCAGTCAAACTGAGGCTGAATCTGTCTCCTCTCCCACCTTGCTCTCTGCTTCTCCAGCTGAAGACAGCTCTTTCTCCTCTGAATCCTAACCCTAGATGCGCCTTCTCTGCACATTTCTCCAGCCAGGTCTCCTGATTTCCTTTTAGAGACCCAGCCTAAAGGCAGCCCGGTGTATGGACTTAATTCCCCATTGGTGGGGGGCCGTGGGGCCTCTCTTAGCTGCTCCAATAATAAAGGGGCTAAGTGTAGGCAATGAGGGCCCAAGCAAGGCAAGTCCACACTTCCTCAAAGAGCTCAGAGGATTTCACACCTTCTCAAGGAGCCTGAGAGGGACCTGGGGCTTACCTGACTCCTCCTGGTGTACGGATGCTTGGCTTACAACACGGGGGGTGGGGGGGGTGTAGGTTAGAGAGCCTGGCACGATGGATTACTTAGACATGAGCTAGTCCAGAAAAAATGGCATTTCTCCAGCACCCCGGAGTAGAGAGTAGACACCTTCCCCCTACCCCTGACTTAGGGCTGAGGGCAGTAATCATCTATGCACTCTGCTGTAGCTGAGAGCTCCCTCCTGCCCAGAGACATAAAGTAGGTGAGTGTGAGGGTAACCTTTCACCTACGAAACTTGTTGAGCAGAAGAAATGAGAAAATAGTCTTTCTTCCACAGAGTCGCCCATGATCAGGGAAATAGAGAGTGTCTTCCATATAATGGGGGGGTGGGGGCGGGTTAGGTTGTTCAAAGGAATCTGTCCCTATTTGACTGAATGTAATAAAGTGAGAAGGAGCCAGCTACCCTTTGAGGACCTCTTAACTAATCTGTAACATTATCTCCCAGACAGGGAAGACCTAAGGATTTCAGTATCCAGCAGAACTACTAAGGGTAGCCACAAGTACCCCTTAGAAGCACTGGGGCTCTTAAGATTTCAAAACATAATTAGATCATAAAGGACACACATCTGAACCTATGGCGAGTGAGTCAAATGACCTATCCCTTCTGGGGTTACCATACTTCTATACAGGGATGTGTCTGTGACTTACAGTATGACCCTGAGTGGGGCCCCAGTCAACCAGGGGGAAATCTGGGGTTGGCTTCTTCTTGTCCCACCCTTTGACAGACACCTGATGGTGCTGAACCACTCCTGTTCCCCACCCCTGTCAGGAGTAATGGATCCTTCTTGCTATAATTGCTGTCCTCCAGCAGATGGTGATATTTACTTAAAAAAAAAAAAAAAAGCCCCAGCTCTTCAATATGGAATGATGACACAGAACCTTAGCAGAGTGTTACAGCTCTTTCCTGATTCCAGGGTTGCCAAGAGGCAGATTTTGGCTTGATATAAGGAAAATCTTCCTAGCAATTACAGTCATCCAAAAAGTGGAAAGGGCTTCCTGGGGAGGTTGATGATGACAAGATAAGTGAAGCAAAACTAGGTTCATCTAAAAGATACAGACATTTTAGAAGACTGCATGTTCAATATGATCCAAGAATGTGGCATGGTAGCCAAAAAAATCTATTGTTATCTTTTCCTGTTCTGAACTTACCAAAGATATATGAACTAACAAACAAATTTAAAAAGAACCACAAACCATGAGCATTTCCATTTATAAAATGAAATACAAAAAGAGGATTGTATATGAAACAATGGATTTCTATTACATCCTATTAGGTTTTTTTTTTTAGAGTAGATAATAAATTCAGCCAATTGAATACAAAATTGTATGGTTTATTTGTGTTTCCTTTTGAACTCTCTTCTTTATTCTGTACACTTTAAAAAATATCTTAATGGTTGTCCTCTTTTTCTTTTCTTTTTTTGGGTGTGGGGGAGGGGAGTCACCATCTTACCACCCACACCCTCTATTTAAAAAAACACCCTTATACCAAATAAACATAGTCAAGCAAAACAAACCCACATGGTGGCCATGCTTCCAAATCTTGATTCTCTCCCCTCACTGTCAGAATGTGGGTGACATGTTTCATGCCTAAGGAACAGCTCCAAGCCAATGCAATCTCAATCTACATAAAGAGAGGACATTGTGTACAGAGCTAGAGATGTAATAATATCACCTTGCTTTCCCTGTTTCCTTTGGTGCCTAAAAAAGGTATTCACAGAAGAGACCAGCCATTCTATGCTGAAAGCAATAAGCCTTTATTTGGGCCATCTAAGGGAAGACTGAGACATAACTGCCACAGGTTAAGAAAAGCACGGTAGGTGAAGAAGGAGCAATAAGAAAAAAGATATGAGAATGGCACTCACTCCCCAATTGGCACAGTAGCCAACCTCTCCCCATCTGAAGTAGCAACCTTTTCTTAGACTGAGGCAGTGGATCACACTTCAATAATGGGACCAGAAAAGACAAAAGAGAGGATACAACCAGGGACAGCACCAAAACCTCCAGCAGGAGGATGTAGACATCCAGGATGGACTAGACATGCCCCTTTGAACTTGACCTCTCTCTATTCTTCACTATTCAACAGGTGGATATCCTCGGTCAATCAATCAACAAGTATTCATTTAGCACCTACTTAGTGCCAGGCATACAAAAAAAAAAATGAAAATCCTTACTCTCAAGGAGCTGACATTTTATCAAGAGAAAGTATGTATGTATAAACACACAACACATATACACACAAACACAATGCATACACAAATGTGCATATGCCTATATATACATTACAGTGCACATGCATACATACATGCATAGAATAGAAAACAGACTTGCTCTTCTTGACTCTAAAGAGTAGAACAAGGGGTAATAAGTAGAAGGTTTTTGGTTGTTGCTGGTTTTAGTGGGGGAGGTCCAGACCTATGACTTCATGAATCTGGGGAAACTCCCAGTGTGTAAACATCCTCCACCAATGCAGATCAACAATTCATCTGCCATTTATAGTCTTAAAAAGTTGCCTGGGGCACTGAGAAGGGAAGTCATTTGTGAAGGATCAGTCACCAGGATATGTCTGAGGCAAGATGCCAGGTCTTCCTGACTCCAAAGCTTGCCAAGTAGAAGTTCCAAAGAGGCAAATTTAGTCTTGATTTAAGAAATAACTTCCTAACAATTAACATGATCCAAAAGTGAGATGGGCTGCCTTAGATGGCAGAGGATTCTCTTTCATTGGAAGTCTCCAAGCAAAGACTGGATGATATATTGTGAAGGGGATTCTCATTTAGGTAGAGGTTAGACTCAGTGGTCATTTTGGTCTCTTCTAATTGGGTGAGTCTGTCTAAATTTAGCCATAGGGGCAGCTAGGTGGCGCAGTGCATAAAGCACTAGCCCTGGAGTCAGGAGTATCTGAGTTCAAATCCGGCCTGAAACACTTAACACTTACTAGCTGTGTGACCCTGGGCAAGTCACTTAACCCCAATTGACTCACTAAAATAAAAAAAATTTAAAAATTAAATCTAGCCATAAATTCAGCCCTTACCTCAACCTCAGACTGATCCCTAAACCCAACCTCAGAATAACTCCTGAACAGATTGCAAGTGGAATCCTCACATGGCCACACATGGATCCCTCAATCCTACCACAATCTGAGCCCTAACACTGGCTACAGATTCACATAATGTCAGAGCAAGAATGACCCCACAGAGGCTCTCTAGTCCAACCTATAATTGAACAAGAATCTCCTCTCCAACATACCTCCTGAGTGGTCATAGAGCTTTCATTAGTACTGCAGGAACTCCACTCTTATACTGGATTATTATTAGGAAGATATTTTACTCTTCTTAAGCTCAAATTACATTCATTGCTCACAGTTGCTCCCTCTGGGGACGAGCAGAACAGACCTAATCCCTCTTTCATACAACACTCCAAATGCTTGAAGACAGTTATGATGTCTACTCTGAATCTTCTCTAGACTAAACTTTTCTCATGTGGTAATCCTTTATGGTGACCCCTGCTGGTCACCTTCCTCAGGACACATTCTAGTTTGTGTGTGTCCTTCCTAAAATGTGGTGCCTGGAGTTGAACATAATACTCTAAATGTGATCAGACCAGGGCAGAGGAATATCTCTCCCCAGTCCTATAGTCTTGGACATCATTGATATTGTTGGCTACCACTTCACACCACTGATTTACATTGAGCTTGCTATTTACCAAAGTCCCTAGATATCATTCATATCTTTCCCCCTCCTGAATCCATATTCCAGACTTCTTCTCTTGTCCCTTACCTTCCATGAAGAAACCTCTGCCCAAAGGACCCACTCTCCTGATTGGTGACCAAGCAACTATTTCAGAAAGGTCTCCAGCATGCTAGTACCCTTCCTTTTCTCCACTTCTTTCTAGTTCTCCTTTCTAGGTTGCCCTCTCTCTTTGGAATGTAAACTCCAAAAGGAAAATATTATCTCACTTGTATTTATATCCCTAGCACTTAGCACAGTGCCTAGCACATAGTAGGTGTTTGATAAATGCACACTCTATTTAACTGTCTACTTGTCTATGTATATATTTATCTATCCATGTACCTATACGAGTTATGTTCCTCCCCTCCCATCTTGTACTTATAAAACTCATTTTGTAAACCCAAATGTAGAACTTTGCATTTATCTCCATTAATTTTCATCTTATTAGATTTGGCCCAATGTTTTTTAGTCTATATGTTGTTGTGGTTTTAAAAAAAAAATCCTTATTCTGTCATTCCAACATACTAGCTATCCCTTTGAGCTTTGTGTCATCTGCAAACTTGACAAGCATACCATCTGTGCCTGTATCCAAGTCATTGATAAAAATATGAGATATTCTGGAGGTTAGACCAGATCCATGGGGCACTCCACTAAAGATATCTATGCAATTTATACTATTGTATTGATGACTATTCTTTGGGAAGTTCTAAATCCACCTAACCATACTGTCAGCTAACCCCTATTTCTCCACTTTGTTCACAAGGATAGCATGAGAGACTTTGTCAAGTGCTTTGATAAAATAAAGGTATACCATTTCTATAGCATTCCTTGGCCTACCAATCTCATAATCTTGTCAAAAAAGGCAACGAGATTAGTCTAGCTTGACCTGTTTTTGATGAAGACATGATGGCTCTCACCCCTTCTTTTTCTGGATTCTTTCAAGCCATCTTTGTGATTCTGGAACACTTTGACTCCTTCTTTTGGCACTTTTGGGTTTTGTGTGGCTTGAATGCTGCCTTCCTAAAACCTTTAGGAAGACTGTAATAATTATGCAGCAAGGTAGTGCAATATTTGGGTTGACCACAAGGTGGTGCTCTACTAGAGTCACCAGCTCAGTAATCTTGTCAGTTTCTCTATGGCAAAGTTTCTCAGACTGTGGGTTGCCACCCCATGGGAGGGGGGGGGGTAGTGTAACTGAATTTAGGGGTTGCAAGAAAAATGGCAGTAAATGTTTGATTTGTATACCTATTTTATATACTTATATACCTGGGGTTGCATAAAAATTTCTCAGGCAAAAAGGGATCATCAGTGGAAAAAGTTTAAGAAGCCCTGCTCAATAGGAGGAATTCAGAGAAACCTGGAAGGACTTATATGAACTGATGCTGACTGAGAGGAGCAGAACCAGGAGGACATTGTACACAGTAACAGCAATATTGTGTGATGAACAATGGGGATAGACTTGGCTCTTCTCAGCAGTGCAACAATCCAAAACAGTTTCAAAGAACTCATGATAGAAAATGTTCTCAACATCCAGAAAAAAGAACTGTGAATTATGAATGCAGATCGAATCATACTGTTTCTACTTTTGGACTGGTTTTTTTTTCCTTCTTGTTTGAGTTTTTTCCTTTGTGCTCTGATTCTTCTTTCATAAGATGACTAATGTAGAAATATGTTTGATGTGATTGTACATATAAAAAAAAAGAAGCCCTGCTCAATAGCACATGTGTAGGATACCTTTAGGATACCTTTCCTAAGAGGCTGTGGTGTCCCTGCTGGTGACCAGATGGCCTTCATCTTGCCAACACCTAGACCACTATTCTCTACCCCTCAACCTCACTCCAAACAGATGACCATGGAACAATTTGGCCAGGTCTAAAGCTATTCTAGAGGATGAAATGGAATATTTCTGAAAATATCAAAATATGAAGCCTACCTTTTTTTTTTTTTTTGAGGCAATCAGGGTTAAATGACTTGCTCAGGATCACACAGTTAGTAAGTGTTTAGGACAGATTTTAACTCAGATCCTCCTGACTCCAGGGCTGGTGCTCTATCCACTTCACCACCTAACTGCCCCATACCATTTGTCATAAGCTGGTGAAAACCCATACTCTCTGGCTTCTCCCCTCTCAGTTCTCAGTCCTGTATATTCACAGAATTCAGAAACAAACAATTTATTCTACATCACATAAACTGGAAAGGAAATGCATTAGGTACTCCCATATGGAAATGTCTACCTCCAGTCATCTCCTGACCTTCCTCCTGGTTACCCTCTAACATCCTTGTGTGTGGCCCAGGGGGTTCCTAACCACACATATTTCCATAGTTTGTGAGAAAGGAATAAAATTATTGCAGGGAGGAGTCTATTCTGCATCTCAGATTTATGGACTAGAAACTTATTTACACTCTTGTAAAGGCAATACAGAGAGGGGGACCTGGGTTGGAGTTGGGGCTCTCCTACTGTGTGACCTCAGGGAAGTCACCTAACTTAGTCTCTGGGCCTCAGTTTTCTCTTCTGTAAAAATAAAGAACTAGAGGGGCAGCTAGATGGCGCAGTGGATAGAGCACCGGCCCTGGAGTCAAGAGTACCTGAGTTCAAATCTGGCCTCAGACACTTAACACTTACCAGCCGTGTGACCCTGGGCAAGTCACTTAACCCCAATTGCCTCACTAAAAAAAAATAAATAAATAAAATAAAGAACTAGATAACTTCCAAGGTCTCTCCCAATCCTAAATATACTTTCCTATGCTTCCATCATAGGTTTATAAGCTTGGTGGGGGGGTGTCCTTCTCTTTCTCATATAGATGAGTCAGTTCCCCAGATGGCTGGTAAACATCATCTTTTCCTCAGGGTTCAAGGGGTATCCCTGAGGAGCAACAGGGAAGCTTTCTCATGCTATTGGTACAAGCCCCAATTCTAATATGTTCTCCCCAATTTCAATCAATAGTATAATTAGCACTTCCCCCTTTTCACTGATTGGTCCAGTGATTAGCAATCCTGTTAATTTTTAGTTAATTAATATCAGTTAGCTTTTTGGGGGAGGGGCAAGGCAATGAGGGTTAAGTGACTTGCCCAAGGTCACACAGCTAGTAAGTGACAAGTGTCTGAGGCTGGATTTGAACTCAGGTCCTCCCGAATCCAGGTGCTTTATTCACTGTACCACCTAGCTGCCACTCAGTTAGCTTTTACAGAAGAATATTTACTAAGAAGACAGAGCAAGAACAAAAGTACAGAAGATCTCTCCCTTCCTCAATGCCAGGGGTACAGTCTCTTCTGGAGGACTTCAGTCCTTGGGGAGATCGGGCTCAAGCTTAAAAGTGGTGGTTGGGTCAGCTAGGTGGCACAGTAGATAAAGCACCAGCCCTGGATTCAGGAGGACATGAGTTCAAATTTGATCTCAGACATTTGACACTTACTAGCTGTGTGACCCTGGTCAAGTCACTTAACTCTCATTGCCCCACAAAAATAAAAAAAATAAAATAAAAAGTGGCTGCAAAGCACTGACTGCACCAAATTCACTTTTGCTTGCGGCCTAGCCTCTGGACAGGTCACTCCTTTGCTGCAGCAGGACATGGTGGCTTGGAATCAATCCACTGCTGGGGAAGGGGACCAAACAAGTCACTCCTTGGGGCTTCCCTGGCCCCTCAAAAACATGGCTTGGCTGCTGACTGACTCCATTGTGGAATCCAGTCTGTTGGACCTCTGGCAGCTCACTCTTCTTACCTTGTGAAGTTCATGAGATTTAGCCTCCTCTGACACCCCTAGGAGCCAGAAAGATTAGATACACAGGCAGGCCAAGAGCCAGGGGCTCATACCCCCCAACCCCCAGTTTGTCCCCAGTTGTCACCAGGCAAGGAAAAGGGGTCAAGCTGCTCCTGTGGAAGGCTATTGTCTGCACACTCAGTTGTGACTCAGAAACCAATTAAGAGGCTTTTCATCACTGCAGTCAATAGGCAGGAAGCAGTCACAAAATACCTGTGCAGGCTGTGAGTCAGGAAGCAGGGCCCTTCTGTGACAGGTCATCTCTGACTTCCAGAAGAAGGCTCGCCATCTCTCACACACACACACACACACACACACAGATTGGCAGCAGATCCTGCCGTGCATGCTGTGAGGACAGGGATGCAGAGGGGGGCCAGCCAGCCCCACATTACACTCTGAACAAAAGGAAGACAGTGAGGGAAATCTAGTTCCCCAGCTCACTAGCCCAGTAGAATTTTCCATAGCTGGCAGGCTCAGCAGCTCTCTCTCCTTTCCTTGGGGCTTCCGGTACTCATCTTTGCTCCAGGATCAGGACTTTTCTGGTAGGGCAGGCCTCTTGGTGGAGGGGGGGGTCTTGCTTTGAGGGAGCCACACTTTCAGGACAGCCCCAGGTAAGTTCTCCATGATTCCCCATGGGCAGCCACTCTCCCATCTCCCTCATGGAAGCTCAGAAGTTCCAAGTACCCGGTCAGCAGAAAGAAGACAGGCATCAAACCCTGAATGTCACAAACTCTGCAGAGTGTGACACCCTCCCCCTCCCCATTCCTCCTTCCAATTTCAGGACTTCTTTTCTGCATCAAGAAAGAATCTGCCAAGACCCAACACCCCTCCCCTAGGAGGACAGGCAATCAGCCTCTCATATGCCAGGATCATCAGAAAGCATCCTGCTAGTCTCTTTCTCATTCAATCACCGTCTCCCCCCACCCCCTTCCCTCTCAGGTCCAGGATCAACAATAATTCAAAGACAGGAGGGTAAAATAGGGACGCAGGTTCTACCTTTAATAACATGTCCTAGAATGTCACCAGGAATTGAAGTTAATAAAGTTCCCCAGCTCCCAGATTCCACTCTCTTCTCTTTTTGTGTGTCGAAAAATCAGACCATTAGCTCTTCTCCAGTCCTTCGGCACCTGCACTATTCTTCATGGTATTTCAAAGATCATTTTCAAAGACAATGGCTCAGTAATCACAACCTCCATCTCTTTCTTCACCCAAGGATGTAGTGACTGTCTGTCTGTCTCTCTCCTTTTCTCCCTCTTTCTCCCTTTCTTTCTCCTTCTCCTTTCCTTTTTCTCTCTTCCTTTCATTCTTCGCTTCTTCCTTTTTCCTCCTCCTCTAATCTCTGTTTCTCTCTTCTTTCTCTCTCCCTCCCTCTCTCCTCTCTCCTCTCCTTCCCTCTCTTCTTTCTCCATCTCTCTTCCTTTTAAATCTTTTATTGACACATTTTTCTTCTTTTATATCTCTGTCACCATCGTTGTTGCTTTTTCTTTTCTTTTTTCTTTCTTTTTTTTTTTGGGGGGGGGGCAGGACAATGAGGGTTAAGTGACTTGCCCAGGGTCACACAGCTGGTAAGTGTTAAGTGTCTGAGGCCGAATTTGAACTCAGGTACTCCTGACTCCAGGGCCGGTGCTCTAGCCGCCCCTACACTATTGCTTTTTGATGACTCTCCCTCACCCCCTAGAACCTTCCTTTGTAACAAATAAGAAGAGCCAAGCAAATATCAACACATCTGGCCAGATCTAAAAAAAGTCTTCCTTGGTAGCCATTTTTCTTTTTCCCGAATTAGCTTTAGTTTTAACTCCCCCGTTTGCCTTTTTCATTCTAATTTAACAGAGCCCTCACCCTGGCCACAGCCTGAGACCTGAGCCCTCCAAAGCCTGAGTCATTATAAGCTGGCTCAGACTGACCCTCTCCAATTCAGGCACTTGCTGAGCCCTAATCTCTGCCAACAATCAATCGACAGTCTAAATCAATTGTTGGACTTATTTATTAAGCACCTCCTTGTTTATTAATCATTAATCACTAAATTTATTAGGCATTTATTAAGCACCTATTCTGCCTCGGCTCTGGGGGATAAAAGTACAAAATTTTTTTTTTTAAATCCCTGCTCTCAAGAAGTTTCCAGTCCAATGAGCAGAGAGCAAGCAAATATAAAAATAGAGAAGCATGAATATAAAGTGAATAAATACAAATTGCTACAAGGTAGTTTTTTTTTGGGGGGGAAGGGAACCAAGAAAAGCTTCCTGCAGAAAATAGTCCCTGAGCTGCATCTTGGAGGAAGAGAAGGAGCTGGGAGATGACTCCCAGAGAATGAGGACATTCTGGCTTGCTCTACCCCTATTCCAGGCTGAAACCTAATCCCAGTTAAAGACTGAGGCACTGGGGCAGCTAGATGGCCCAGTGGATAGAGCACTGGCCCTGGAGTCAGGAGTACCTGAGTTCAAATCCGGCCTCAGACACTTAATACTTAGTGGCTGTGTGACCCTGGGCAAGTCACTTAACCCCAATTGCCTCAAAAAAAAAAAAAAAGACTGAGGCACTGCAGAAGCTAGATGCTGACCCCCTAAATCAGGGCCCAGACAGAGCACTAACCCTAGCCACAGATCAGCCCCCTGACGTCCCCATGCACAGAGCCTTGACCAGAGATTGATTCAAGCCCCCTGTCATACACCGAACTGTACACCCAGCTCTGGTTTGAGCCCTAAACTTGAATATAGAACAACAATTCTGTCTATTGACCGATAACCCCTTGAAGGCTTGGTCCCATAAACTGCTTAGAAGCTGATTTCTGACTCCAGTCACAAACGGATCCCTGATGCATGTCCTGAACTGACCCCTTGAATTAACTGTAGATTGAAACTCTAAGATCTGGGCACAAACTGAATCCAAACTCAGACCCCAAGCCAAGCCCTAGCCTCACACATGGTCTGGCCCCTCAGCCCATCCCAGATTCACCGCTCATTGACTTAGCCCAAATTCCTGCCAATGCCTAACTTCCTAACCCTGGCTACAGACCTACCTTAACTCCAGGCCCGATTATAAGCCATAGGAAAACTGAGCCCTAACCCTGGCTACAGCCTGAACCTAGGCCTCAACCATAGACTGACCCACTTAAACTGGTCCCAGCCTGATCCCTAACTGATACCGTAGGTTGATTTGAAATCCTGGCTCATCCCCAGCCACAGAATGACATTCCTCCTCAAACTGGCTCCAGGCTGAATCTGAACCTGGGAGTTAAGGCTGACACCCTTAGCTCTGGGGAAAGATTTATTCAGGAACCCCAGCCATCATTAGGTTAGGGATTGTCTTTTGCTTTCCTTTAGCACTTAGGACAATGCATTTCACATAGTAGGAACTTAATAGATGTTTATTGAAAGCTTTCCACAGTTAGAGCCTCTCTCAGGACCACAGACCCCAGTCACAGAGTGAATGACCCCTGACCCTAGCCAAGGACTTTGTCACTTAATCCCAACTCTTGACCTTTAATAAGGCTTCACATTCCTATCTGACCATCCATCTTCAATCTCCTTGCCCTCTAACGGGTGAGGCCCCCTCTACCACCAGACCTCCTGAGACCATGTTCTAGGGCCTGGGTTCTCAAACTGTGGGTCAGGACCCCATACATAACTGAATGTGGGGGTCACCCAAACTTTGGCAACAGTAAAAGGTTTTACATATATATCTATATATATACACACACACACACATATATACATATATATGTATGGATATATAACCGTACATATACAGGTGATATATATATATAAGTAAAAGGTTATATATATATATATATATATATAGAGAGAGAGAGAGAGAGAGAGAGAGAGCTATACATCCATTTTATATACCTATATACCCAAGGTCATGTAAAAATTTCTTGGGTGAAAAGGGATCGCAAGTGGAAAAAGTTTAAGAAACCCTGCTCTAGGTCAATGTGGTCAAGCTCAAATAGAAATCGCAGTCACTAATCTGTCCATAAAGATCCTACAGCTGCATATTGACTTAGTTTTAAAATACAATTGTACTTTTATTTATTTTGTTAAATATTTCCCAATGACATTTTTTCTTTTTCTTTTTCTTTTTTTTTTTGTGGGGCAATGAGGGTTAAGTGACTTGCCCAAGGTCATACAGCTAGTAAGTGTCAAATGTCTGGGCTGGATTTGAACTCAGGTCCTCCTGAATCCAGGGCTGGTGCTTTATCCACTGTACCACCTAGCTGCCCCCCTCCCAATTACATTTTTGGTGAGGCAATTGGGGTTAAGCGACTTGCCCCGGGTCACACAGCTAGTAAGTGCTAAGTGCCTGAGGCTGGATTTGAACTCAGGTCCTCCTGACTCCAGGGCTGGCACTCTATCCACTGCACCACCTAGCTGCCCCCCAATTATATATATATATATTTTTTGGTGAGGCAATTGGGGTTAAGTGACTTGCCCAGAGTCACACAGCTAGTAAGTGTCAAGTGTCTGAGGCTGGATTTGAACTCAGGTACTCCTGAATCCAGGGCTGGTGCTTTTATCCACTGTACCACCTAGCTGCCCCCCCCATTACATTTTTATCTGGTTAATGGTCACTTGTGGGCCACTTGTTGGACACCCCTGGTCTAAATTACTTAATCCTCTCAGTTTTGGAACCCCTGCCTGGGGCAGAGCTATCCTTATTGGTAAATCAGCCAGGGGTATTTACATGGCTCCTATATCTAGAAGCCCCATCCCCAGACCATGCTTCCAACCTCATTCAGTATTCCACCCCAACATCTGCAATGCTGTTGTATTATCATCTTCTTCTTCATCACCACCATCACCACCATCACCATCGTCACCGCCATTATTATCACCGTCACCATTTGCAAAGCACTTTATGGCCATGATCTCATGTGATTATCAGGGCAACACTGTGACTTCCGTAATAATACTCTACATAGTATCATTAGCCCCATTTTTGAGATGATAAAACAGACTCAGAACATTAAATGACCTGCCCAAGGTCACACAGCTAATGTCAGAATGGTATTTGAATCTTGGACTCTTCTACTTCCAGATCAAATAGTCTTTTTACTGGAGGGAAGTGTGGGAGCGGGGACTACACATGTATATAGTGCCTTCTCTGTGTCATTGTTGTTTGTCCTTCCTTCTCAAAGAGGGCCATAATGCTGGGAGGTGATGACTTGCACTGAACTGGATTTAAGTGAGGGAGGGCTGTGCATAGTCATCAGCCTCACTCTCTCCTCCAGAGCCATCTGGGTTCAGTGGCAAGATATCCATCAGGACGGCTGGAGATGGCCCCCACTCTGTGACAGGCACCGTGCTTTACAAATATTTACAATATTGTCCTTTACAGATATTGTCTCATTTGATCTTCACAACAATCCTGGGAGGTAGGTGCTGTTATTTATTCCCATTTGACAGGTGGGGAAACTGAGACAGAGAGATGAAGTAACTTGCTCAGGGTTACACAGCTGGTAAGTGTCTTAGGTCAAATTTGAATTCATCTTCCTGACTTCCAGGCCCAGTGCACTATGGCACCACCTAGCTGCCTCACTGCACCACCCATACTGCCTCTCAGTGACTTACCCAGGACATAGATGGAGACCTGAACCAAGCATCACCTGAGATGTAAAGCATCTAGACCATAGACTGACCCCTGAAAATGAAGCATAGACTGTCTCTCAAAACTATCCAGTCTGGGTAGTGCAGTAGTCTAGGTGGTGCAGTGGATAAAGCACCAGCCCTGGATTCAGGAGGACCTGAGTTCAAATCTTACCTCAGATACTTACTAGCAGTGTGACCCTGGGCAAGTCACTTAACCCTCATTGCCCCACCCAAAAAAAATGTTTTTTTTTAATCCCAACACTATCCAGTCTAACCCCTTATCTCAGCCATAATTGAGACTTTAATCCTGGCTCCAAACTGAATCCTAATCCCTGCTACATATTAAATCATAATTTTAGTGACAAATGAACCCTATGTCAATGGTTCCCAATTTTTCTTCTTCCACAAATCCCTTTTGATTAAAAAAATGTGTTGTCAACCTTCAGGGTAATTGAAATTCATTAAGGGTTAACAATGACTACAATAATAACTTTTGCCCCCAAATAGCTCCAAATTAAAATACATATTAGGAAATTATAATTAGAAAACACAAACTTGTATTCTTCCTATAATTATGAAAATTCTAACTATAAAATTATAAAATAATTATGAATATTATATATGGGGCATTCCATAAAAATTAAAAGTAATTAGTAGCATTTCATATGCTTACTTTTATCTGAAAGACTTCATATTAAATTTATTTCTTCTACAAATTTCATTGAATATATATGTATCAAAAATTTTAATGAAACAAGTTACAACTCAGAAGATGTTTAACATAATAACCGTTATCATATAATAATATAAAATACGGCAGTGTAGTAAACCATATAAAAAAGCTAATTCTGATGTTGAATTTTCTTTTTATTTTTTTTAATGTATAAGGTATTTTATTTTTTCCGTTACATGTAAAGATAGTTCTCATCTTTTGTTTATACATGCTTTACAATTTCAGATTTTTCTCCCTCCCTCCCCTCCCTCCCCCCTTCCCCAGACAGCAGGTAATCTGATATAGGTTATATCTATATATCTCTATACATATACATATAGATATATATATATACACACACATATATATATACACATAATAACATTAATCCTATTTCTGCATTAATCCTGTTACAAGAGAAAAAATCAGAGCAGTAATGCAAAACCTCAAAATAGAAAAAAAAAACAACAGCACCCAAAACAAAAGAAATAATATGGTTCAATCAGCATCTATACTCCACAGTTTTTTCTTTCTTTTTCTTTCTTGGATTTGGAGATCCTCTTCTATCATGAGTTCCCTGGAACTCTTCTGTACCATTGCATTGGTGAGAAGAATATAGTCCATCACAGTAGATCAACACTCAATGTTGATGATACTGTGTACAATGTTCTTCTGGTTCTGCTCATCTCACTCATCATCAGCTCTCGTAAGACCCTCCTGATGTTGAATTTTCAAATTTGAACAAAGATATGAAATATCTTGAACCTGGTTTTGCATCTAATTTATTTCTGTATTTTGATTATTTGACAAAAATAAAATAAAAATGCTTGCTCACACAAATATGTGGTTTTTGCGTTGTTTGTTATTCAGTTGTTCAGTCACATCTGACTTCATGACCCCATTTGGGGTTATTTGGCATTTCTTTCTCCAGCTCATTTGATGGATGAGGAAACTGAGACAAACAGGGTTAAGTGACTTGCCCAGGGTAATATAGCTAGTAAATGTCTGAGGCCATACTGATTCCAGGCCTGGTGTTCTAACCACTGTGCCACCTAGCTGCCCAATAAATGTGGTAGGTCATAAAAGAATTACCAAAAGGGGCAGCTAGGTGGTGCAGTGGGTAGAGCTGGTCAGTATGGAGTCAGGAGGACCTGAGTTCAAATCCAGCTTCAGACATTTGACACTTACAAGCTGTGTGACTCTGGGCAACTCACTTAACCCCAATTGCCTCACCAAAAAAAAAAAAAATTATATTGAAGTAATTTTACTGGCCTCAGACACTTGACACATACTAGCTGTGTGACCCTGGGTGAGTCACTTAACCCCAATTGCTTCACCAAAATAAATAAATAGTTAAATAAAAATAAGTTTTTTAAAATGAAGGGGGGGCAGCTAGGTGGCACAATGGATAAAGCACCGGCCCTGGATTCAGGAGTATCTGAGTTCAAATCTGGCCTCAGACACTTGACACTAGCTGTGTGACCCTGGGCAAGTCACTTAATCCCCATTGCCCTGCAAAAAAGAAATAATGAAGGGGGCAGCTAGGTGGCACAGTGGATAAAGCACCGGCCCTGGATTCAGGAGGACCTGAGTTCAAATAAGTAATTAAATAGAAATAAATTTTTAAAAAAGAATTACCAAAAGATGAAAATTCATTTAAAAAATTTAGCCACCTAACTAATCAACAAAATGAATAACTGATTATGATCTAAAATATTTAATGATAATAATGACAACTAGCATTTATATACACTTTACAAATATCTCATTTTAACCTCACAACAACCTTAGGACATAGATGCTTACAGTTAAGGAAACTGAGGCAGACAGAAGTGAAGTGAGTTTCACAGAATCATACAGCTAATAAGAGTCTGAAGACAGATTCAAACTTAGATCTCCCTCACTCAGAGCCCAGTCTTCTATCTATTGTGCCACCTAAGCAACCCTCAGCCTCTCAGTACATTTATGAGAGTTGGCTCAAGAATTTGTTTTTGATCCTAGAAGCAATAGGGAGCCACTGCTGTTCATTGAGAAGGGGACTACCCAAGGCAGACCTGTGCTTTAGAAGTATTCCTTTGGTAGTTATGTGGAGGATGGATTCAAGAGGGGGAGAGATTTGAGGCAAGGAAACCAGAATCACAGAATCACAAAACTTGAAACTTGGAAGGGATCATTGTCATCATCATCATCTTTCTCTTCCTTCTTCCTCTTCCTCATCTTCTTCTTATCATCCACTCTTTTTTTTTTTTTTTTGGCGAGGCAATTGGGGTTAAGTGACTTGCCCAGGGTCACATAGCCAGTAAGTGTTAAGAGTCTGAGGTCGGGGGTGGCTAGGTGGCGCAGTGGATAAAGCACCGGCCCTGGATTCAGGAGGACCTGAGTTCAAATCCGGCCTCAGACACTTAATACTTAGTGGCTGTGTGACCCCGGGCAAGTCACTTAACCCCTATTGCCCTGCAAAAAAAAAAAAAAGAGTGTGAGGTTGGATTTGAAGTCAGGTCCTCCTGACTCCAGGGCCGGTGCTCTATCCACTGCACCACCTAGCTGCCCCTTTATCATCCACTCTTTGCCTAAAGACCTTTAAGCCAGGGAAACAACCACCTCTCATAGCAGCCCAGAATACTTTTAGAATGTTTTCATTGTTAGGAAGTTTGCACTGGTATCAAGTCTAAATTTTCTTCTTTGCAATTTCTACACATTTCTTGGATTCTGTTCTTTGGGGCCAAACAGAACAAGCCTAATCCTTCATCACCTGATGGTCCTTGAAATTCTTGAAGACAGCCCTGAGCCCTGACCCCCAGAGACTTCCCTTTTCTGGGCTAAGCACCTGCCCTCAACTATCACTGACTACAGTCCCTTCATTATCCTGGCTGCCTTTCTCTGAACACTCATTCTCCTATCAAAGGCCTTTCCAAACCACAATACCCAGAACTGACCACAATACTCTAGATGAGGACAGAGTACAGTGGGACCATCACCTCCCTATTCCTGGAAGCTATGTCCGACTTAATTCAGTTCAAGATCCCATTAGTGTTTTGGGCTGCCACATCATGTTGCTGACTTGTTTTGAGCTAGCAGTCCACTAAAACCCCCATATATTTTTCCAGAATAACCACTGTCTACCCCAATTTCCCTCATCTTATACTTGTGAAATGAATTTCTGTACCCCAAAGAAAGACTTTACATTTATCACTGTCTAATTCCATCTTTTTTGTTTGTTTGGTTGGTTTTTTTGTTTTGTTTTTTGGTGAGACAATTGGGGTTAAGTGACTTGCCTAGGGTCACACAGCTAGTAAGTGTCAAGTGTCTGAGGCCAGATTTGAACTCAGGTCCTCCTGAATCCAGGGCCTGTGCTCTATCCACTGTGCCACCTAGCTGCCCTAATTCCATTTTATTAGAGTCAGCCCTGTGCTCTAGCATGTCAACATCCTTTTGTTTTTAAATTATTTAAATTCAATTTCTTTAAAAAAACAACAACCCCCCCAAACCACCTTCTCTCCATCCCACCTCTCCATGGCCTACCTCTAATGAGAAAGAAAAACAAAAGCCCTGTTACAAGCACCTCTAGTCAAGCAAGCACTGGCTATGGC
The DNA here is from genome assembly GCF_019393635.1 of Dromiciops gliroides. NCBI lineage: Eukaryota > Metazoa > Chordata > Mammalia > Microbiotheria > Microbiotheriidae > Dromiciops > Dromiciops gliroides. Next base: position 605,086,696 of record NC_057863.1, read on the forward strand.
CCCAAAAACACGTCTCAATCTGCCCTCTGAGGAGATCACCCCTGCCTTAGGAGGGTAGCGTATTTCATCCTGCGTCCTCTGGAATCATGATTGACCATCATGTGTTGCCATCTTTTTGAAGCTTGATTCTGGCATCCAGTGTGTCATCTGTCCCTTATATCTTTGTATCAATAAAGAGGTGATCGCAAATATCCAGGCAGGAGGCAATGAGGGCTTGAACAAGGGTAGTGGTCTTCGTGGGGAATGTAAGGGATTGATTGGAGAAATATGGTGGTCGAATGAACAAGACTTGGTAACAGGCAAGATGTGAGAGGTGAGGGAGAAGTGTAATGATTGGAATGACGCCACCTGCTGGAGACTTACTGTAGAAAAGCTCTGCCATGAAAGGAACTTCTCTGAGGGCAAGACCATGGGTCTTTTCTTTGGCGTCAGGAAGTGACATTTGCTTGTGGGAGGAAGAAGGGGGAGCCAGGCACTCTGACTCGGGCTTTTTCCTGAGGATGCTGGTGGAGAAGGGAGCTAGAAAATGCGCTCTCCCTTTAATAGATAGGAATCTAGGCCTTTTCTTCTCTCTTTACCAAATTCTTATTCTCCTTAATAAATGCTTAAAAGCCTAACTCTTGCTAAAGCTTATAATTTATTGGTGACCATTCATTAGATATTTTAGACAGACTAGCTAGAATTTTAGCCCTTAACAGAAGGAAGAATCATGGATGACAATGTGAGGTTGAGAACCTGTGTGACTGGAAGCCTGGTTCATGCCCTCAACAGAAATCCAGACTGACCCGTCACCCCAACTACAGAACTGGGTACACATTCTGTCTTTTTTTGTGGGGCAATGAGGGTTAAATGACTTGCCCAGGGTCACACACATTCAGTCTTGACCCTGGCCTCAGCCTGATCATCTTGGATCAATCTAAGACTGACCCTGAAGCACAGTCTTAGCTTGATTCTCTTCAACTGGTCCTTCCCCTCACTAGGATTGAAACCTCAATCTAACTATAGCCCATCCCTAGCCTCATCTAGACAGCCTGACTCCTTACCCCTGCCAAAAGCTGACATATTTTGGGCAGCTAAAAGAGAGTCACAGAATTGAAAACCGGCCACAAACATTGGTTCAACCTTGGACTTACCCAAGTCTTGGCAAAAGACTCACCTCCTAGAAGTAACTGAAAGATTAAGCCCTAACTCTGGCCATAGACTGACTTTATCCATCCATCCACATACTGACCAGCTAAACTGCCTATGGATGCATCCCCAAGGCCAGCCACAGACAGAACCTGCCCCAATATGACTCTTAGACTGAGGCCTATCCAAGTCACTGACTGATCCCAGCTCCTCCTTAGATATTGGCTTCCTAAAATAGGCCCCCTGTCCTCTCTGCCTTGGTTGGACTTCATCTGAAGTATTCTGTTCAGTTCTAGGAACCACAGTTTAAAAAAGGTAAAGATGATCTAGAGTGTCCAGAGGGAGGCAATCCAGATAGGAAAGGTCCTTGAGCCCATGTCATACAAGGGTTGGTATGACGTAAATAGATAGATAGATAGATAGATAGATAGATAGATAGATAGATAGATAGATAGATAGATAGATAGATAGAGATAGAGATAGAGATAGATGATAGATGTTAGATACATAGACATAGATAGATAGCTCTTACCATGTGACAGGCACTGTGCTAAACTCGTACAGATAGTATTTATTTATTTTGATCCTCACAACCCTGAGAGGTAGATGTCGTTATTATCCCCATTTTATAATTGAAGAAACTGAGGCAAACAAAGGTTAAGTGACTTGCCCAGGGTCACACAGCTAGTAAGTGTCTAAGGCCAGATTTGAATTCAGGTCTTCCTAACTCCAGATGTTCTATCCACTGCACCGCCTAGGAGAGAAGACTTGGGGGCTATGATAGCCATCTTCAAGCAATATCATATTCTATATGGGGGGCAGCTAGGTGCCTCCCTAAAAAAAATTGAATATCATATTTTATATGGAAGAGGAATCCGGCTTGTTCTCTTTGGCCGCCAAAGCAGAGCCAAAAACAGTGGCTGAGAGCATCAGAAGTAGGACTTGAACCCCGGTCTCCCATGATTCTTTCTTTCTTTCTTTTTATTTTTTTTGTAAGGCCATTAGGGTTAAGTGACTTGCCTAGGGTCACACAGCTAGTAAGTATCAAGCGTCTGAGGTTGGATTTGAACTCAGGTCCTCCTGAATCCAGGGCTGGGGCTTTATCCACTGCGCCACCTAGCTGCCCCTCCCATGATTCTATATCTAGAATGACCCACGGGGCCAAATCACCACTTTCTCCCCTATCCCAACTTGGAGGGAGGCAGCTTGAGCCCCAAGCCTGACCAATGCAAAGAAGCACATGTACACAACCCAGGAAAAGCTTTCTAACAATCATGTTATTGAAAAGTGGCATGAGGGGGCAGCTAGGTGGCACAGTGGATAAAGCACCGGCCCTGGATTCAGGAGTACCTGAGTTCAAATGCGGCCTCAGACACTTGACACTTACTAGCTGTGTGACCCTGGGCAAGTCACTTAACCCCCCATTGCCCTGCAAAAATAAATAAATAAATAAACAGACAGACAGACAGACAGACAGATAGATAGATAGATAGATAGATAGATAGATAGATAAATAGAGAAAGAAAGAAAGAAAGAAAGAAAGAAAGAAAGAAAGAAAGAAAGAAAGAAAGAAAGAAAGAAAGAAAGAAAGAAAGGAAGGAAGGAAGGAAGGAAGGAAGGAAGGAAGGAAGGAAGGAAGGAAGGAAGGAAGGAAGAAAGAAAGAAAGAAAGAAAGAAAGAAAGAAAGAAAGAAAGAAAGAAAGAAAGAAAGAAAGAAAGAAAGAAAGAAAGAAAGAAAGAAAGAAAGAAAGAAAGAAAGAAAGAAAGAAAAGTGGCATGGGCTGCCTCGAGAGGCTGGAGGCTCCCCATCCCTGGCTGTCTCCAAGCAGGGGCTGGGCTGACCACTTGTCTGCTCTGTTCTACTGGGGATTTCTTTCCTGCATGGGTCAGCCTGGATGGCTGCTGAGGTTCTTTCCACCTTTCAGATTCTGTGATTCTGATAGAAATTCTCAGATTCTGAGGCTAGGGACTAAGGGCAACCCCAGGCCCCAGACAGCCTGACATTGAGGCCTGGCCCAGGGCTGAGCTTGTGTCCTCCCCTAAAACTGGCCAGGGATTCACCTCTGACCTCAGCCACACACCAGACCGTGGAGAGGCGTTATTCTGGTCATTGGTTGACCCCCCAAAAAAACCAAACAAGCAAACAAGTCACCTGACCACAGCCTGACAATCCCTACCGCAGATACACCCAAAGCTCTGTGGTAGACTAAGTCCCCATCCCCAGCTTTGAGACTGACCCTTAATCTAGTGACAGGTACCCCTCTCCTATTAACGTGGCTACAAACTGAACCCTAACCCCAGCTCTGGACTGAACCCCCTAATGCTGGTCAGAAATGGTCCCTTCCTTTTGGGGAGGGGAGAAGGGCAATGAGGGTTAAGTGACTTGCCCAGGGTCACACATCTAGTAAGCATCAAGTGTTTGAGGCCAGATTTGAACTCAGGTCCTCCTGAATCCAGGACTGGTGCTTTACCCACTGTGCCACCCAGCTGCCTCCAGAAATGCTCCCTTCCAGAACCCCAGGCAAAGGCTGAGCCCCTAAAACCTCAACCTTAGGCTGAACCTTGAAGCTTAACCCTAAGGCAGCTGGGCCTGGAGTCAGGGAGATTCTTCTTTGTGAGTTCAAGGAAGACCTGAGTTCAAATCCAACCTCAGACACTTACTAGCTATGTGACCCTGGGCAAGTCACTTTACCCTGTTTACCTCAGTTTCCCCAATCTATAAAATGAGCCGGAGAAGGAAATGATAAACCATTCTGGTATCTCCGCCAAGAAAACCCCAAATGGGGTCACAAAGGGTGGGACATGGTTAAAAATGACTGAACAAACCCTGACCATGGACTGACACTCTAAAACTAGCTACACCTGTGACAAGAAATCGAGCCTTAGCTCTAGAAGTAGAGAGTTATCAACAGCAGCTGGGTGGTGCAGTGGATAGAGCAGTGGATTTACAGTTAAGAAGACCCAAGTTCAAATTCTGCTCTGGACGCTAAACAACGATGTGACATCGTTGCTTAGCTTCTGTCTGCCTCAGTTTCCTCATCTGTAAAATGGGGATAATAATGACACCTCCTTTGAGAGGATTCATAAAGTGTTTTTGCAAACCTTAAGAGTACTATATAAATGCTAGCTATTATTATTAAAAGCATCAATAATTAAATGGGCATTTCCATGGTCCGATTTACATGGTACTTTTAAAGGTTACAAAGCACTTAACCTATACAGGGTATCCCCCAAAGTCTCAGTGTAGTTTTAAACTATTAAAGCTTTAAGCTTTAATTAATTCACTTATTCTTCACTACAAACCTTTGAGGTAGGTGCTACAAGTAGTGTACTCCCCATCTTACAGATAACTGAGGCTTGGCAAGGTGATGCTGACTGCAGATGTAACATGAACCATGGGACCCTATTGCTCTGCTACCGTCCACCCTGACCCCAGGCCCCAGATTTAATCCAGAGCTTTCCCCATTTATCAACTTCTCAAACTGAACTATGGCTGAGCCCCTCGGAGATCAAGCCCTCATCCTGATCGCAGACAGAACCCTCCCCACCCTCTCCAGGGCAAAGCTGATGATCCCAGGCTGAGGCCTACTGGTCATCTTGCAACAGGGGCCACTGTTGATAAGGAGGCTGAGGATGGGGGCAGCTAGGTGGCGCAGTGGATAGAGCACCGGCCCTGGAGTCAGGAGGACCTGAGTTCAAATCCAGCCTCAGACACTTAACACTTACTAGCTGTGTGACCCTGGGCAAGTCACTTAACCCCAATTGCCCTGCAAAAAAAAAAAAAAAACAAACAAAAAAAGGAGGCAGAGGATGATCGGGCCTCATGTACTGGCTCCTTACAGAGCAAGCTCTCTACGATCAAACTGTAACTGAACTTGGCTTCCTCCTGGTACATTAGTCAGATAATGGGGCAGAGGCTAGCACCAGCATCAGGAAAACTCAGGACCTTTCCTTCCTTCCCCGTAGAGTTGATGGTTTCTCAGAAGGTCCAGAGGACAGGCTGTAGGCAATGTCTAGGGAACAGGCCAGATGGGCAGTGGAACTCAGCTGAAAACAATATCAAGGATTAGGTATCATCCATTACCTATTACTCAGCTAGTCATAGCTCTGGCTTTCGGCAGGCCCCATCCTGCTCTGAAGCCAGGCCCCTCAGGCCCTGCCTCTGAAGCTGCATCTTCCTGCTGAATTTCCCCATGCTTAACCAACCCCAGTCCCAATCTTGCCTCAATTCTCTTCTCTCTTGCCCCCAACCACTACCACCACCATGGCAGACAGGCACAAACTCAAGCATTTTTTATCACAAAATTATTTTTTTTTTATTTTGAGGCTGGGTGAGGGAAAGGTATAGGAGAGGTGAGGTGGAGGGGTACTGGGAAGGGGTTACTCTACCCAAGGTGAGAGGATATGTCATCCCATGCCCACCCTCCCCTGGGGCCAGTGAAAGGGTGGCTCCCCTCCCCAAGGTCATGGCTGTGACCCTGCATGAGGGGTGGGGCATCCAGTTGCCCACTGTGGGTGTGGAAGAAAGAAGAAATGGGGTAGGGAGGTGGAGAAATGGGGTAGGGAGGTGGAGAAGGATAGGGAAAAAGACACCCACGTCAACCCATGGCACTGCAGGCTGCAGTTCCTACTGGTAGCCACCAGAGGACAGCACAGCCCCAAAGAAGGCTGGAGCCAGGGAACTTGTCCAGAATTCTCCATTCCTTAGGAGGATGGCTTAAAAAAATAAACCCCTAGAAGCTGGTGTGTCCCCCCCCACTCCCATAAACCCCCAGGGGTAGAGGGTGAGAGGTCAGGGTCAGGGGGTGAAGGGTGAAGGCCAAGAGCTCTGGTGTCTCTGATCTATCTCTTTGTTTAAAAAAATCAAAACTAACAAAATAAATGGTTTCTCTCTCCCTCCCTCCCTCCCTCCCTCCCTCCCTCCCTCCCAAAGAACAAAGGTATGTGGGTGATAGGGATTGGTTTGCAAGGTCAAAGTCCCTTCCCTCCATCCCTCCCCCCCAATAAATAGATCCACCAACACAAATAAATAAATAGACAAATACATAAATAAATAAATATTTAGATAAATAAATAGGGTCTTTGTATGTGTATATACATAAATCTCTCATTCTTTCTGTCTTTCTCTCCAGTTGGCCCAGTGACATAGGGTCTCCCCAGGCCCAACACACACACAACTTACTGGCTTTCTAGCTAAGACACAGGAAAGGAGGTGGGGAGAGGACTAGACTCTTCAAGACACAGTATTTCCAAATCTCCATTGGCTGGAGCCTGGAGGGTGGGGGGTCTGGAGAGGGATGGGATTGGAAGAGAAGGAACCCTTCCCAACCAGACAAAGCATTCCAAAGCTGCAGAATCCTGTGCCTGAGGGAAGGGGTGGTGGTGGTGAGACTGAGGCTGGTATAGAACTGTCAAAGACACATCATTCTGAGGGTTCAGAACAGCAGGAGGGCAGGAAGGGAAGCAGAAAACTGGGGAGAGGGGGGAAGGAGGAAGGGACCCAAACTAGACATCACTGGGGGAGCGGGAGCGGAAGGGGGACTTGGAGGAGGAGCAGCAGCAGCAGACGGCCCACAAGACTTTCTGGATGTCGTGATTTCGGAAGGCATAGATGACAGGGTTGAAGAGAGAGTTGGAGGTGGCTGGGAGCAAGGTGAGATAAGTATAGAGCCAGGGGGAGTGGGAGTCACCCAACAGGCAGTAGACGGCAAAAGGAAGCCAGCAGGCGGCAAAGGCCCCCAGCACCACTGCGAGGGTGGCGATGCCCTTGCGGGTAGCCACATAGTGGGAGGCGGGCAGCAGATGCCGCTGGAGGGCGATCTGCTGGGCATGGCGGCAGACGATCCGGCAGATCTGGGCATAGAGCTGTAACATCACACCGAAGACCATGAAGAAGACCACGGCCAGGACTACCAGGTGGTTCTTGGTCAGTGGGCTCACGACGCCACAGGAGGCTGGCTCATCTAGGCAGTTCCAGGCCAGCACAGGAAGGAGGCCCAGCCCCAGAGCACCCCCCCACACCAGCACCAGCATGGCATATGTCCTCGTCACTGTGGTCTCGGAATAGTAGGTGAGAGCATTGTAGAGGGACAGGTAGCGGTCCACGGTGATGGCCAACAGGCTGTAGATACTGGCCGTGAAGGCAGTGACTAGGACTCCCACCAGGACCAGGCTCAGGATGGGGGAGCCGATGCAATATTTGGAGGCAAAGTGCAGGATGAGGCCCAGGCCGGCTAGCAGGTCTGCAGAGGCCAGGCTACCAATGAGCAGGAACATGGGGGCCCGAAAGGCCGGTGTGCCCACGATGATGGCCACAACCACTGCGTTCTCGCAGAACACCAGGGTCCCAGAGATGCACAGCACCACGTCCCAAGCTGTGGGGAGGGGCAGTGGGGAGGCTGGGCTGGTGTCCCGGGGAGGCTCTACAACACTCTCATTCCCTGATGCCAGCCAGTCCAGGGGGCCTCCTATCCCCTGCATTGTGGTACCTGCTGGAAGAAAAGGTTTGGTGAGAGTCCTGTGGATGCCAGGTTTCACGGGGCTGGGGTTAATGCTCTCTTCTGACACCTAGGATACTGTATGAGAGATAGAGAGGGAAGGCAAGTGGCAGTGTCCAGATAGTGCCTGGTGCTTAGAGACACCAGGGTTCTGATGCTTATGAGGGTCATCCCTTTTCTTTACTTCCTTTAGGGATAACTGAGTGCCCCTTACCCAGGTTCCCTACAAGCTGCTCTCCCCTCAGGTGAATTCATTATAAAACAGTCTAAATCTCCCCCCACCCCTGAGTCTATTCAAAAAGGAAAAGGGGGGAATTCCCTGTCACTCAGCCCATCCTAAAGGAATGGGGAAACAAGATTGTCCCATGATGCTTGGGGTGGTCTAAGGAGAAGTTAAGGGGGTGGAGTGGCCTCTCCTCTGGCCCCCTCACGGCTCCCCTCCATCCCCTGGGGCTAGGGATGCTGGAAGACCAGCCCTCTTCTCCTTCCACTCGGACACCTGTTTTTCTAGGCCAGGCACCCTCATTCTCCAATTCCCCAGCCCCGACCTCTGTGTCCCTGAACCACGTACCCCCCCCCACAGCTTCACCTGAATTCCCATCCCCTGTCACCCACAAGCCCTCCCCTGAGACCCAGTCTCTCCTCCAACACTTGGGATGCTTAATGGGGCGGCCGCATCCTCCCTGGCCGGACACCTGGGTCCTGCCCCGAGCCGCCCAAGTGTCCCCCACCCCCAGCCCGCTCAGGTCAACCTGGGTCATGCAAGGGACCCTCCCACCCGCTCCCTTTTCTTCCAAGACACCCCAAGCCTCTGGCCCGGGCGTCCCTGGCTCCTGCAGCAACGCTAGCATCGCGGACGCCCGGGTCCCGGCGACGGGGCCATCACTCACCAGTCCCGGGGTCCTGGGGCTGCGGCTGGGGCCGGGGCTGGGCTGAGGCTCCGGTCCCCAGCCGGAGGCGTCCGCTGCAGCAGCAGCAGCAGGGGCCAGGGGGTCCCAGCCGCCGCGGGGCCGCCGTGGTCTAAGCCTGGGTCACCGAAGCCCCCGCCTGCAGACCGCCAGCGGAGCGGCGTGACTCACCCGCGCCGGGCCCCGCCCTGAGCCGCCTGCTCTCTGACGTCAGCGGCCCGGCCCGGCCAATGGGCTTCGCGGAAAGCAGCGCAGCGCGCGCCGCGCGGCATGATAATAAGGCCTCGCGCTGGCGGCTCCCCATTCATAAAAAGCACCCGGCCCCGCCCCCTCCCGCTCCGTCCTTGAGGCAGCGCCCTCGGCGGGCTGGGCCCGGCGGGCGGGGCTGTGGGGGGCGGCCCGCGTAGGCGGGGACCGTGACGGGGATGGGGATGATGCAGGTGAAGCAAGGAGAAGGAGGGGGGCGCGGGGCGGGGGACAGAGATGGTGGCGGGGAACGGGTGACGCTGCTGGCTGACGCCGATGCGGGCTCTGGGACCTGGGGTGACGAGGATGGGAATTGTGATGGGTAGCGGGGATAGGGACGGGGTGGCGGGGCGGGTAGAGTCATAGAACGAGGAAGTTCTGCGCTGGGAGAGATCTAGAACGTAGTATGTGAGAGCACCCAAAGTCAGAGCTGGAGGTGACCTTAGAGCATAAAATGTCAAACGTGGGAGGACCTAAATAACGAAGATCAAAGCTGGGAGGAACCTTAGAATACAATGTCAAAGATGGGAGGGCCCTTAGAACAGAGAATGTCAGAGCTGGGAGGGCCCTTAGAACAGAGAATGTCAAAGATGGGAGGACCCTTAGAACACAAAATAGAGCTGGGAGGGACCTTAGAACACAGAAAATCAGAACTGGGAGGGACCTTAGAACAAAAAATAGAGCTGGGAGGGACATTAGAACACAATATCAGAGCTGGGAGGGGCCTTAGAACAAAGAATGTCAAAACTGGGAGGACCCTTAGAACGCTGAATGTCAGTACTGGGAGGATCCTTAGAGCACAGAATATCAAAGCTGGAAGGAACCTTAGAACACAGAATGTCAGAACTGGAAGGACCCTTAGAACATAGAAAGTCAGAGCTGGGAGGGTCCTTAGAACAGAAGATGTCAGAGCTGGGAGGGGCCTTAGAACATAGAATGTTAGAGTTGGGAGGAGCCTTAGAACACAGAACATCAGAGCTGGGAGGGGCCTTAGAATAGACTGTCAGAGGGAGGGCCCTTAGAACAGAAGATGTCAGAGCTGGGAGGGCCCTTAAAATATAGAATGTTAGAGCTGGGAGGAACCTTAGAACACAGAATGTCAGAACTGGGAAGGCCCTTAGAATACAGAATGTCAAAACTGAGGGGCAGCTAGGTAGAGCAGTGGCTAAAGTGCCGGCCCTGGATTCAGGAGGACCTGAGTTCAAATCTGGCCTCAGACACTTGACACTTACTAGCTGTGTGACCCTGGGCAAGTCACTTAACCCTCTTTTGCCCCTCCCTCCAAAAGAATGTTAGAACTGAGAGGGCCCTTAGAACACAAAGAGCTGGGGGATCTTAGAACATAAAATATTAGAACATAGAACATCAAAACTTGGTACATGGGGCAGCTAGGTGGCACAGTGGATAGAGCACCGGCCCTGGAATCAGGAGTACCTGAGTTCAAACCCGGTCTCAGACACTTAACACATGCTTACTAGCTGTGTGACCCTGGGCAAGTCACTTAGCCCCAATTGCCTCACTAAAAACAAAACAAAACAAAACAAACTTGGGACATAGAATGTCATCTGTTCCAATGCTCTGGTTTCCCAAAAGAATGAGCATGACTTGAAAGGAGAAATGACTTGTCCAAGGTCACAGAACAAGTTAGCAGATAGCCAAAGATAGAATTCGGGTCTCTCAATCCCAGACCAGTTTTATGAGATGATAGAGTGTAGGACTGGGGTAAAGGGCAGGATAAGATAAGAAACTGAAGTGAGTTTCTGGGAAGATTCACAGAGAAACCACGCCCTGCCCCTGTCATGGGCTGGGAGAATAGAGCAGGGCTCACAAAATGTTGATAATTATTGACTGTAAGTGGCACAGGTTATCTTGTCCAGTCCCCTCATTTTACAGACAAGGAAAAATAAATAATAATAATTGACATTTACAAGGGGTTTTAAGATTCATGCTGCATTTTACATACATTATATTGTTTCATAGAATATCCCTGGGGAATAAATAGAACAAGTATTATTTTTCCCATCTTAGAGAAGAATAGTCTAAATCTCAGAGGAAGGGAAGTGACTTATGCAAGGTCACTGAGTTAGTAAGTGATAGAGCCAGGACCAGAAGCAGGTCTTGGTTCTAGATAACCTGATAGAACCAGGACAAGAACGCAGGTCCTGGAACAGATTTATGGTTTGTTAAGAGGCAAATGTGGTATAGTAGAAAGAGGCTTGAATTATTTTTTTTTTCAGAAGACCTAGGTTTGAATCTTGATTGTTCCTTACTAACCTTCATGGGACTCAGTTTCCTTATCTATAAAATGAGAAAAATTGGGTTAGGATTGTTGATCTAGAAAAGAATAAGCATTTATATAGCACCTTTTGTATGCCCAGCACCATGTTAAGCACTTTACAAATTTTATCTCATTTGTTCTTCACAACATCCCTGAGAGGTAGGTGCTGTTATTATGCCCTTTTTACAGTTGAGGAAACTGAGGCAGACGGTGGTTAAGTGACTTGCCCAGGGTCACACAGTTATTAAGTGTCTAAGGTCACATTTGAACTCAGGTCTTCCTGACTCCAGGTCCAGAAATCTGGGCTTTACCAGAAATATTAAATGACTTCCCACAGTCACACTGGAGAGTAATGTGGTGAGACCCAAGCTTAAGTCATTTTTAGCTCCAAATTTGATAATCTTGTGGCTTTTACTGCTCTGCTTTCTTGTCCCTGATTAGTTTCCAAAGTGGAGGACACTATGTCAATGATGGCTGATGGGCCATGGTGCCAGTCACAAGGTGACGGTATGATCAATAAAGGTGACACAGAGGGGACAGCTTGGTGTCATAGTGGATAAAGCACTGACACTGGATTCAGGAGGACCTGTGTTCAAATCCGGCCTCAGACACTTGACACTTACTAGCTGTGTGACCCTGGACAAGTCACTTAACCCTCATTGCCCTGGAAAAAAAAAAAAGGTGACACAGGGTGAGGGCAATGGTGAGGAAAGGTGCCCAAGCTTTTTTCCCTCCCTACCTCATCCTTTCATGATACCTAGCTGTCTTCAAAGCAACAGTTCTGATGGCCCCTTCTACTCAAGGCCTTCCCTGATCCTGCCAGGTTCTTGTAAGGCAGGGGCATCACTATGGACTAAAGCCAGACCTACAATGAGAAAGACCAGGCTTCAAATCTTCCCAGTGACCCAATCACTCTGACCTCTCTGAGCCTCAGTTTCCCCATTTGTAGTTAGCTCTAAACCTTGAAGTCACTTTATGTTTCCTAATCCAGGGCCTAGTTCTATCCACAGACTTAAGATGTGATTTCTTGGAGGGCAGGGTCTGTTTTGATTTGAATCTCAAGGGCTATGGTGTCACAGAGCTATGGTGTCACAGGGAAGATGTGAGCACAGGTCTTTCAGACTTCAGGGTCCCACAGCACTCTTCAGATGCTTATAAAACTGAGGTAAACCGACTGATGGGGACTCCAGAATAGCAGTGGCAGTGCCCCCCAGTGAACTTCTGGGATGGTATTATTCTGTATGCATCAGGCAGTTCTGATGCTGCCTGGGGGAGGGGGGAGTCATCGAGTTGACAGATGCGGTGGGATGGGTGGGTGGGTGCTGCTGGTGACATCATCCCCCTTGGCACCTGTACACTGGATAGTCCCGGAAGAGTTTCGGTCCTTCTTCTCTTCCTCCCTTCCTCCCCTCAGCCCCTGGTCTGGGCAGAATTTCAGGGACTCAATTATTCATGGTCTTGGAAAGCCAGTATTGTTGGGGAGAGGGAGGGAAAGGCCACTTCCCCGAAGGAGCTAGCGATGGGAAAAGGGTGGATAGCAGGGGAGGGAGCCGAGAAGAGTGTGAGAACAGGGAATCCTGATTCTCTCTGGCTGAAGCTGGGCTCTGAAGACCCCAATTTCTGCAGTTACTCCTTTTGATGGGTCAATGTGGAAGGGGTGGGACTGGAGGGGACCAAAAAGAATCCTCCCCGGCCCCTCCTAGCATTTAGGAGACTCATTCCAATGACCCCTCCCCCCCCTCACATCTTCCCCACATAGACAGCTTCCCAGCTGTTCCAGAAGTGGCCAAGCCCTTCCCTTTTCCTGTAGCCCCAGGGTTCAGCCCGGGGAAGGGGGCAGGGGGCAGAAGGAGACAAAACAGCAGTGGCCCCTTGACCTTGTGCCACCAGCTGGCTCACTTCCCCACCAGTGACCTGATCACAGCCTCAGCCTATGTGGTTGGGGAGCTGGAGAGGGGAGTTGTTGCGGGGAGTCTTTCTGTGCCCAGAATGGTATCCCTCCAGGGGGCAGGCAGGAATTATAACAACTGCAATGAGCATGAGAGCTGATATAATCCTTGAAGGTTTACAAAGAATTTAAAGCATGTTTGTGGTCCTCAAAACAACCCTGTGATGTAGGTTCTGTTATTATCCCTCTTTGACATGTGAGGAAACTGAGGCTCAAAGAATAAGATGGCTGCTAAATATTTAAATGACCTATGAATGATAAATATTAGGCACCTACTATGTATGTACAAGGCATTTTTTTTTCTAAGTACTAGGGATACAAACATAAGGAAGCAAGACAATTCCTGACCTCAAGAAGCTTACATTTGAATGAGGGAAAAGATAACACATACGTGGGAGCTAAACGGGTGGGGGGGGGGGATCGTGGATAGGTGCCTAAAGTCAGGAAGACCCGAGTTCAAATCCAGCCTCAGATACTTACCAGCTGTGTGATCCTGGGGCAAATCACTTCACCCTGTTTGCCTCAGTTATTCTCATCTATAAAATAAGCCGGAGAAGGATAAAGGCAAACCGCTCCAGGATCCTTGCCAAGAAAATCTCAAATGGGGTCACGAAGAGTCAGACACAACTGAACAACAAGAACAACAGATGGGGGCTGGAGGGTGGGGTGCAGTAGCCACAGTAGCATGGTTTAGAAATGGTCAGGAAGTGGTGAGGATGCTGGTCTTCCAACAAGATAAGAGTTAAAAGCTCCCAGCCTCCCAGGGGGCAAAGTCCAAGATCTGGTGGGAAGGGGATGAGGAAGACAGCCAAGGACAAAGGGAGTGAAAGCAGCATCTTTTGGAAATGGCTAAAGTGCCTATCTAAGAGAGGAATCCGTCTCCCTGATTCCAAATCCAGAATTCTATCCTCTCTGCCCCACTGGGTTTGTTTGTTTGTTTGTTTTGTTTGTTTTTGCAGGGCAATGAGGGTTAAGTGACTTGCCCAGGGTCACACAGCTAGTAAGTGTCAAGTGTCTGAGGCCAGATTTGAACTCAGGGCCTCCTGACTCCAGGGCCGGTGCTTTATCCACTGCACCACCTAGCTGCTCCTTCTCTCTGCCCCACTGTTATTGGATGTGCAAGGGGGTGGGGAATTCAAGAGGGCTGAGTCTGTGTGTGCTCGACTGCATCTGTGTTCTCGTGTGTTTATGTCTCTGTGTATTTCTGTATATTCTCTGCTGGTCTCTTGCTGGCTGCAGTGATTCACATTTTTTTAGTGCCTAAGATTTGCTAAGCATTTCCTTCATAACATCCGTGTGGGGCAGATAGTTGTATGGTACGCCAGTCCTCATCTCTGTGGGGCCCCCAAGGGCCTTCAGAAGCTCTCCCACAGAGGGACACATGGAGAAGAAAATGTGCAAACTGCCACCAAGAGGAAAATTCCCCTCTCCTTTGCAGAGCAGAGAGGGCAGGTAAGTGGGACTACCCAGAGGAGACCCTCACAAAAGACTAGAAGCCACACAATAGGACAGAGATGTGTCAGTATCTGTATACGGATATATAAGCCAAGAGTCTCTTTCCTCCCTGTTTGCCTCATGGAGAATGGGAATAGACAGCCACTGCTGTTAGAGTCTTAGGGATGGAGACTTGAGGGCCAAGGTGGACCCAAGCTGCTAAAGCCTAAATTCTATCTGCTAATGAACAAGGCCACAAGGGGAAGCTCCATTGAACCAATGGAACCCAAAGATCTTTCTTATGCTGGAAGGAGAAAAACAGTAGTGGGTCCCTTTGGCCTGGGCTATGACCTCCCTTCTCCATCAAGCTGGTCACCACAGCCTCTGTCTGACCTATGTAGTTGGAAGGCTAAGGAGGAGGTAGAACCTGGAGTAAAGAGATAGGACCAGAACAGCTGAGACTGGCAATTATTGAAAATCCCACTGGCTGGGGGGCAGCTAGATGGCGCAGTGGTTAAAGCACTGGCCCTGGATTCAGGAATACCTGAGTTCAAATCCAGCCTCAGACACTTAACACTTACTAGCTGTATGACCCTGGGCAAGTCACTTAACCCCCATTGCCCCGCAAAAAAAAAAAAAAAAAGAAAATCCCACTGGCTGGTGATGTGAAGAAAAAGATGCCTCTCTCCCACGATGATTCTCCTGCTTTTCCTTGCTCATAATCATTGATCCCAAAATATAGTCCTCAACATGCAACTTCTTGTGACAGAGATGGGTGTGGGGACCACCCTCTAAGACCTCACCCTAGCCAACCCTTAAGATCTGGGAGGATAAGCAGGAGGAGGTTTAGGAGATGGTTGGAGACAAACGATTCCATGTATTTTTGCTATATTCAATAAATGATTCAAATAAACACTATGTTAAGTACCTGTGTCCTGTGTATGGGGAGGGGTGATCAGTTCAGAGAAGACGTTTCAGGTGTGATTAAGTGCACAAGTGTACGGATTTTATATTTTTGTCATTTGGAGCAATATTCGAAATCATCCCTTAGCTTAAATTATGAAACCAACAAGTAAAATCTGTTAAATGACAGCTAATTATTTGAGTGATGAATGAATGATAAATATTAAACATCTAATATGTGCCAGGCACTATATCTTAGCGCTCTGGATACAAATGTAAGCTAGCAACAATCTAATGTCAGCAGTGCCTGGGGCAGAAGGGGTGGGGCGAGGGAGAGTTGAGAAGGGGATAGTCCAGACCAGTGGTTCTCAAACTTTTTGGTTTCAAAACCTCTTTATAAACTCTTAGATATTATTGAGGGGAGACAGCAAGGTTGGGCCATAGTGCATAGAGTCCTAGGCCTGGCGTCAGGAAGAGTCATCTTTCTGAGTTCAAATTCAGCCTGAAATACTTCCTAGCTGTGTGACCCTGGGCAAGCCACTTAAACCTGTTTGCCTCAGTTTCCTCATCTGTCAAATGAGCTAGAGAAAGAAATGGCAAACCACCCCAGTATCTTTGCCAAGAAAGCCCAAAATGGGAGTCACAAAGAGCCAGACATGACTGAAGTGACTCAACAACTCCCAAGAGCTTTTGTTTAGGTGGGTTATATCTATTGATATTAGCCATAATAGAAGTGAAAGTGTCTTAATCTTGTTATAGAAATGATTTTGACCTCATGCTCCCCACCTCAGGGACTCCAGGGGTCCCTAGCCCACATTTTAACTATTGGCGGAGCAGCTAGGTGGCGCAGTGGATAGGGCACCAGCCCTGGATTCAGGAGGACCTGAGTTCAAATCTGGCCTCAGACACTTCACACTAACTAGCTGTGTGACCCTGGGCAAGTCACTTAACCCCAGTTGCCTCACCAAAAAAAAAAAAAAGAACCATCGGCAGTTATAAGTTGTATTCTCTGATGGTTAATGGGGAAATTGCAACCTTTTGTAAGACCATAACATGAGGGCTCTTGGCTAGTGGCTCATGTAAGTCATTACCAGGTAGATAATTCAAATATTAGATTTCCTCCATAGATAACTAATATAGTTACATACTGACCTTTCATAGACTTACAGAAGCCAACTTGAAAATTTGGACTCCCTCTCATACTGACCCTACCGTAGTGCCCCCAAAGGTCTCAAGTGATACACACAATGCATTACCTGTAGTCCTCAGGTGTCAAATTTATCTCCATTGTTCAGACAAGAAAACAGACTCAGAAAGGGTGACTCACAGAGCTGATCATTGTTGCAGAATTTGAACTCAGGGTCTACTGACTTCAAGCCTGACATTCCGTGCATTATATAACACTGTACCCTCACTCATCCTTCTCCTCCTCCATCTAAGGCACTGTCATCCTTCTCCCCAAGCCCAGGAGAGGAGATTGGAGAGCCCTGACCTGGGCTTCTGGAGTGGACCCACTTGCCAGGGAGCTAGATATTGGGAAGTCTTGGGACCCAAGGCATTCTGTCTCTATTCCCCTATCTATCCTGACAGCTCAAGAGCAGAAAAAGACATGAGAGAGACACAGAGAGAGAAACATAGAGACAAAGATAGACACAGACAAAGAGAAAGACACAGGCAGAGACAGAGAGAGAAGGAATGACATACAAAGAGAGGAGAGAGACAGAGAGAGAAAGAGAGAGAGAGAGAGAGAGAGAGAGAGAGAGAGAGAGAGAGAGAGAGAAGGGAGAGAGAGGAGTCCGGTTTCAAACAGATTTTCCTGAGCTGCTTTCATTTCCTTGTATATTAAATGAGGGGTCAGAGCTGGGGTCTGAGCCAGGGTCAAGGTATAGTATCAGTTTTTGAGTTAAGGTCTGAGGTCTGAGTCAAGATAAGCCTTAGGGTTTAGCAGAGCAGAGAACTACAGATTCAGCTCCTCAGCCTGAGGTGTCATCTACACCATGGACAGCAGCCATTGAGCTCTCGGGCCATCCAGGACTCTGGATCCTGGCTTGGACAGAGAGTTCCTAATCTCTCTTTATGCCAGAAAAATGGGAGGAGGGGCATACTCTCCTTCCACTCTATCCTCTGGGCTCTTGGAGACCAGAAGAGAAAGAAGAATGGAAAGGGACAAAAGATCCCAGTTCAAATTTCCACTCTAATCACTTGGTAGTTGAGTCATTTTAGGCAAATCACTTGTCCTCTCTAGGCCTCATCTTTTAAACTGGAACTAAGGGGGACCTTAGAGGTCATCTCCAGCCCCCTCATTTAATATATAAGGAAACTAAAGCCTAGGAATACTATGAATCTGTCTGAAATTAAACTCCTCTCCTCTCCTCTCCTCTCCTCTTCTCTTCCTTCTCTTCTCTTCTTCCTCTCTCTCTCTCTGTCAAATATGCAGATATCTTTCACTGTCTCCCTTCCTTGTTCTTTCTCTCTTTCTGTCTCTCTCCTCTCTTTTTCTTTTTATTCCCCATTCCCTTTCTTCATCTGTCTGCCTCTCTGTGTCTCTCTCTCCTTTCCTTCCTCTCTTTATGTCTCTGCTTCTGTCTCAGTCTGTCTTTCAGTGATCTCATGAACTCCCACAATTCCTTTATACTGTCCGCCATTCCCTCCTCCTTTGGTTCAGTCTCTGAAAGAAAGGCAGCCTTCTGGCTAAGGCCACTCTGCTTTGCCTTTAGTCCTATCTCCTCCAATCCTTTGTGTTGGCTTCTTTGATCATTCTCTATTTCATCTTCAATCTCTCCTTATCTATTGGTTCCTTCCCTACTGCCTACAAATATGCCAAGATTTCTTCTGCTCTTAAAAACCCTGCTCACGGGACAGCTAGGTGGCGCAGTGGATAGAGCACCGGCCCTGGAGTCAGTACCTGAGTTCAAATCCGGCCTCAGACACTTAACACTTACTAGCTGTGTGACCCTGGGCAAGTCACTTAACCCCAATTGCCTCACCAAACCCCCCCCCAAACAAAACAAACAAAAAAACCCTGTTCACTTCACCCTGCCATCCCCTCGAGCTATCATCCTATATCTTTCTTTCCTTTACCAGATGAACTCCTAGCCTAGCTGTCTCCATTTATCCACCTCCAACTCACTTCTCCAACTCATCTTTTTGCAGTCAACTCTCAAGTTGACATATCCAGTCCTGATTTCCTTCCTGAGCTCTGTGCCCAAAAGACAACTGCCTCATGGACATCTCCACCCAGAGATACCTTGAATTCATTACATTTGTCCAAAATAGAACTCATTATCATTATCCCTAAGTCCACCCATCCTCCTAACTTCCTGAATTTTGTTGAGGTATTATCCACATAGCTTCACAACCTCAGAGTTTTATTTTTAAAATAGCTTTGATGGCTTTTGTTTTTATATACAAATAATTTCCCAATATAGCATACCCCCAGTAGACCTCCTCCCAACCCTCACCTTGTAACATAGAAAACTAGTTTGTGAAAACCAACCAACATAACACTTGGGGGTGCCTACATATACAATACCTGTAGTCTCCCATTTTCACCAAGAGAAGAGAGATGTGTTTCTTTACCTCTTCCCCAGGGGTGATGTTGATAACTATAACTAATCAAATTCTGGCTACCTTGTAGTGTTATTTTCATTACATATATGTAATATATATATATATATATATACACACACACACATATATAAAACACATACAATAAGTATATATGTATGTGTACACACAATAAGTGTGTGTGTATATATATAAATTATTTTTTACCTTGTTTTCCTGGTTCTACTTCTTTTGCTCTGCCTCAGTTTTCCCATGATTCTCCTTGAGGGCAGGAATTGTTTGATTTCTGTCTTTGTAGTCCCATTGACTAGCATAGCACCCAGCACATTCCACACAACTGAATAAATGTAGCAATACTCTGGACTCATTCTCCCAGATTGAGACAGACTACAGCTACCCCTCAGGGTTCTAAGAGTAGCCCAGAGGGAATGTGTGCGTCTCTAATGTGATCACTGAGCCTCCATTCCAGTGTTCTACATGACAGTTAGCCACCAGTGATTAGTATTCTCCTTTCCATTTAACTAATTAACATCAATTGGATTTTACAAAAAGATATTTACTTTAAAGACAGAGCAAGAACAGAACTCTACCCCTCCCCACCCCACCCCAGCCCCAGCCCCTGGTGGCTCACTCTCCCCTAGACCACCTCAATCCCTGGAGTTTTGATATAGTATTCAACCCAGTAAGTTCACTTCCAAATGCAGCATGACTAAAAGGTAAATGAGTTTGCATCTCTACTGCTGCTAGACCGGGCCAGGAAGGTCACTTGAGACTTTGTTCCTCACCATCTGGCTTCCCCATTAAATCCCAGCATGGACTCTAGCTCCTGGATTTCTGGTGACTTGCTCTCCTGACCTTTGGAAGTTCACAAAATTACAGTCATTCTCACCCTCCTTCACCTAAAACAGGAAAGGACAAACAGAAAGGGGGCAAAGAACAGAGCCATATTCACCAGCCGCCTGTTGACTCCAGATGTGGTAGGGCTTAGACCTCTCCCCATTCGAAGACTTCCAGCATGCATCTTCCCTTGAGGGCTATGGGGGAGAAAGAGAACAGCAGTGCCTTCACTATGGCCAGTTAGCTGTGCCTTTTTAACATGCCCCAGTTCTGGCTTTTGGCTCCCCCATCTCTTCATCACTTGGCCAACCAAACAGAACCAGTGTGTCTGTGCATGCTCCAAATGAGAGAGCAGGGTGCTTTCACTTCCCATCCACATGCCTTTAGCAGGCTCCCAGTTTCTTCTACTTAAGGTTTGTTCTCCCATTGCATGAATATACCCATGGATGTTCCTACAAATGTGGGGCCCTCCCAATTTCCCCAGCTCCCATGACCTGGATCTTTACTCCACCTCAGATCACACTATTGATCTCAACATCATCCCTAACTGTTCTTCCTCTAGGATCCATTACTTTGAGTTTCTCCATGACTACAGCTTCCTACCCTTTCATCTATCTCTTAGCTTCAACTCTCCTAACCCTATTTTTCACCCTTTCTACAATCCTCACTCCCTCCATGGAGAGACAGGATGGCAGAGTCAGTATTGATACACTATATGGTCATGAAGACCTTCGTTCAAACCCTGCTTCTGACAGTAGTTGTGTGACCTTGGGCAAGGTGTTTGATTTTCTAAACCTCAGTTTATTCTTCTGTAAACTGGACAAGATGGGCCCTTAGGTTCCAGGTCCACTAACCCTGGCCTCATTTCCAATCTTGAACTTCCTTTTCCCCCTAGGCCTGCCTCATTATATACATTGAAATCCTACTCTATCATCTCCCATTCTCTCCTATTTGGTTCAGTCTCTAAGGGAAAGGTGGCTCTTTTTGCTAAAGCCATCCTCTCTACTTATGCCCTTAGTCTCATTACCTCCAGTGCTCCAGGAGAGCGGGCCCCTTTTATCATTCTCATTTTCATCCTTAATCTCTCCTTATCAATCAAATATACCTTACCCTTAACCTCAGGTAGGCAGCTAGGTACTGAAGTAGATGGAGAATTGGATCTAGAATCAGGAAGACTTGAGTTCAAATATGGACTCAGATACTTCCTAGCTTTGTGACCCTGGGTAGATCACTTAACCTCTGTCTTCCTCAGTTTCCTGCTCTGTGAAATGGGGATAATAATAGCACCTACCTCCCAGGGTTGTTGTGAGGATAAAGGGAGAAAACATTTGTAAAACACTATATAAATGCTAGATATTATTATCAGCTCCCTCCCCACTGCCTACAAATATGCCCATGTCTTCCCTATCCTCAGGGACTTGACCCTGCCATCCACCCAAGCTTCCTTGCACACAGGAACTACCAGAAAAAAGTCCTGTCTCCATGACTCCCAGTCTACATCTCCAAGTCGTCCTTGATTCTTTTCTCTCCCTCACTGCTCCTCAGCCCCCTCCATAGCTAATGACTTGCCAAGTCTTGTCAATTCTACCTCCACCACATCCCTCACATCTGTTCCCTTCTACACACACGCACACACACACACACACACACACACACACACACACTGAACACCAGCCCACATCAGGCTTCCATCAGCTCTTGCTGCAACTGATATAACAGGATCCTACTTGGTCCCTCTGCTTCCAGCTGCCCCCTATTGAATCCATTCTCCATAAAGCTCCCAACTGATCAATTAATCAGTGAACATTTATTAAACACCACTGTGTACCAGCCACTGTGATAAATACTGGGGATACAAAGACAGAAGTGAACTTTACATTCTGATGGGGAAGACAACATAGATGCATGCACACACACACATAGGTATAGAAAAAAAATTTACAGTGAAGATAAAAAAGTAATCTTGGCAAAAAAAAGGCACTAGAGCTTCAGTAACCAAGAAATGTCTCCTAATACAAGTGGCACATGACCTGAGTTTTGAAGGAATTCAAGGATTTCAAGAGGCAGAGGTGAGGAGGGAGTGCATTCTAGGCATGGAAGACACAGAAATGGGAGGGATGCCAGGCATGAGGAAGTTGGGCATGCCAAAAACACATACCCCACAAACAGACCTGTCACTCCCCTGCTCAAAAATCTTCAATATTTCCCTATAGCCTCTGGGGTAAAATACAATCTAACAGAATCCTATATTTAGAGCTGGAAGGGATTTTAGAGTCTATTGAGTCCAACCACCCCATTTTGCAGATGTAGAAACTGAGGCTCAAAGAGGTTACCTAACTTGCTCACAGTCACAGTTAGTCAGCACCTGAGGCAGCATGAGAAGCCAGGTCTTTCTTATTCCTTTGCAAGAGACAACAGGGCAGGGGCAGCTAGGTGGCACAGTAGATAAAGCACTGGCCTTGGATTCAGGAGGACCTGAGTTCAAATCCAGCCTCAGACACTTGACACTTACTAGCTGTGTGACCCTGGGCAAGTCACTTAACCCTCATTGTCTTGCCAAAAGAGAGAGAGAAAGAGAGAGAGAGAGAGAGAGAGAGAGAGATAACAGAGCCTCTTGACTCCTCAGCTTGCCATTTGAAGCCCTTCACAATCCATCACTGGCCTACCTTTCCATATTCATTTCACATTGCTCTTTTAACATGGATTCAATGTTCTGGCCAAGTTGGCCTTCCTTGCTATTTCCCAAACTGGGCATTTAACCTCCTTATAGAGTGTGCCTTCACACAGGCTGGCTCCCATGTCTGGAATGTGCTACCTCAGTCTCCTAGGTGAGAACCCCTAGCTTCCTTCAAGGCTCAGGTCAGAATCCAGTTTCTCTTTCTTCCTCCATGAAACCTTTCTTGATAGCCCCATCCATCTGCTCATGCCCATTTCCCCCCAATTGATCTTATATTTATTTTGTGTATACTTATATGAGTGGGATTCCACCCCACATTGATTAATTACACAATGCCCAGACACCTCAAATGAATCCATAAATTAATCAAAAGTTATCCAGTTATGAATGTCCATATTGAGTTTGAAGGGATTATAGTGGCTTTGGGTCATTGGATAAAGACAAATGGTGTCACACAGGAACTATTTTGTCATTGGTTGAAGACAGTCAAGCAGTAGCTCTTGAGAGCTGGAGAAAATGATGGCTAAACCACAGCTTTTGCATCAAGAGCTAAGACTCCCATTGGGGACAAACTAGACCCCAAAGAAAGTCAGCTTTGTGACTGATACAGGGCACTGACCCTTAGAGTTCAACTGAGAGCTATATACCTAAGGAGAAAGTCATGAAGAACTCATGAAGAGAGAAAAGGAATTCTAGTAACTCAGAGCACTTGAGTTCCCCACACCTGTGCCTCATTTTACCATTTTTATTACAACCCCATGTGTGTGCAAGGGGAGAGTGGACTCCCAGGTTTGGGGGCAGGATCTATTTTTTTCTTTTTGTAACAACTGCCCTTGCTCTTTTCTAAAAGCTAATTAAGTCTGGCTAATAATTAATGGGAAAGACACCAACAAGCACTTGGGAGTGATAGTCCGAGAAAAATCCAGCCTCTCAGAATTGCCCAATAGAAATGTGAGAGTAGTTAATAGTAGCCTGTGGAAGGGTTGGGAGCGAAGGAAGCAGTCCCAGAAGGCTTTCTACACTATATGTTGTCTCCCTTAATAGACATTGTTGTTGTTGTTACTGTTTGTTCTTTGTTCTCCAAGAGGACCATGACATTGGGGTGATGTCATGACTTGCAGTGAATTGGATTGAAGTGAGGGAGGGCTATGCAAAGTCATCAGCCTCACTCTTTCCTCCAGAGTCATCTGGGTCTAGTGGCATGATATATAAATATATATATATATATATATATATATATTAGGACAACGGGAGATGGCCCCAGGCAATTGGGGTTAAGTGACTTACCCAGGGACATGTAATTTATAGTGTCAAGTGTCTGAGGCCGAATTTGAACTTGGGTTCTCCTGACCCCAAGGCCAGTGCTCTATCCACTGTGCTACCTAGCTGCCTATAAGCTCCAGGATGAAC
This sequence comes from Dromiciops gliroides, assembly GCF_019393635.1. NCBI lineage: Eukaryota > Metazoa > Chordata > Mammalia > Microbiotheria > Microbiotheriidae > Dromiciops > Dromiciops gliroides. Next base: position 605,110,529 of record NC_057863.1, read on the forward strand.
TTTTTATTATTACTATTATTCCCAGAACTAGCACCACACCTAGCACAAAGAAGGTGTTTAACAAATGCTTGTTTATTGAGTGATTTTCCATTTTCTCCCTCTCTCCTTTTCCCCCAGTTATTAATTCTCTCTTTCCTCAAATTAAATTATATTTACTTATCCATTTATATATTATGTCTCTTGATAGAATGTGAGCTCCTTCTGGCACAGGGTCCTTGCACAAAATAACCCCTTAATATATGTTTGTTGAGTTGAATGTAGAGTCTGTTGGCCTCTTTCTGGGTCCAGTCAGGGTCTTTGGTTGGGATCTCTTGAGCAATGTAAGAAAAGGTCTTGTATGGGGCAGCTAGGTTGCTCAGTGGATAGAGCACCGAACCTGAGTTCGAATCCAACTTCAGACACTTGACACTTACTACTTACTAGCTGTGTGACCCTGGGCAAGTCCCTTAACCCCAATTCCCTCACCAAAAAGAAAGAAAGAAAAGAAAAGAAAAGAAAAGGTCTTGTGTGTTTAAATGGGAGGAATGGGAGGACTGGTTCCTGGCTTAGCCATACCAGTAGTTCCTCAGATGGCCACTAGATGGAATTCAGCTCCATAGTCCATTTGAGAATTTCAGCTCTCATTATTGACCAGGAAAAGATGGAGCCCAGACTGAGGAAAGAGAAAGGGAGAGAAAAAAAGAAAGAAAGACTAGTGGGAGAGGGAGAGGAGGAGGAGGAGGAGGAGGAGGAGGAGGAGGAGGAGGAGGAGGAGGAGGAGGAGGAGGAGGAGGAAGACAGAGAGCATGGAACCTAGGGCCCTTCACTGGGGACCCAGGATTGTGTTAAGAGGTACCAGATGCCCAGAGATCAAGGCTTCCCCCAGTGGGGAAGCAGTCCGGCTGCTAGAGGGCAAGTTGGACCAGACTCGGCCCGGGGCTGTGGCCAGAATTTGTCCCCATGTGAAGGCCAGGACTGGGCTTCATTAAGGAACAGTAACAAAATGTACCCTTGCTTATTGATTTGTATATACTGGAAAACAAGAGACTAAACCCCTCCAGATACTTGGCAGAAGATGGAGACTGTCTAGTCCCTGTTCCCCATGCATACTCAGTCCCTAGGAGTCCTGAGAGACTGTGTTACAGTGAAGGTTTGAGATGGTACTAACTGGAAGTCAGAGAAGAGAGATCTATATGCTCAGGTGGTCAGGGAACGCCTCTTGGAAGCATGCCCAGTAGATGGGGGAGGGGAAGTAGGAGGACAAGGCTAAGTCAGGTATGAAGAATAAGGGCAGCTAGGTGGCATAGTGGATAGAGCATCAGCCCTGCACTCAGGAGGACCTGAGTTCAAGTCCAGCCTCAGACATGAGATGTGTGACCCTGGGCAAGTCATTTAACCCTGATTGCCTAAAAAAAAAAAAATAATAAATAGGGGTATCAAGATATGGATATGCACAGAAAGAAGGGCCTTGAGTAGAAACCTGGCTTGAAGGGATGGTGTTAAGGATTTTGGGAAGAAGTGAAAGAAAGAGTTGGATAGGTTGGACTGTAGGCATGGCTAGGTAATCCAAATGAAGAAGCTGCGAATTGATCCAGTGGGTACTAGGGAGCCCTTGGAAGTTTTGAGGCAGGGAAGATATGTAATTAGAGCCTAGAATGCAGGATATTTGGAAGGGGAGAGACTGGAAGAAAGGGTCACAATTTATCTATTTCAAGAATTCAGAGAAGTAATGAAAGCCTACACTAGGGATGGAGCTTGTGGGAGAAAAGGGAAAGAATGAATCAGAAGAGAAGGAAGAAAGACAGGCCTCAGTGATATGTAAGAGAGAGGAAGGAGTCTAAGATCTGACTGAAGCTTGGAGTTTAGCTAATAGAAGATAGAGATTGGTTGGGGGGGGCAGTGTCTGGCTTTAGGCAAGAAGATAATAAACTTGGATCATGGGATTAGAGTTTGAAAGGACTTTGAAATTACCTAATCCCACTCTCCCCCCAACACAAACGTGCCATTTTACATGTAGTCTGTGGCCCAGTGCCTTGGGCACTGGACTGGCACAGATAAGTCCCGATCCTGGGAGCTATCCCAGGTCCCAGTCACTCACAGAGACCTATGTCTCCGTAGATGAAGATTTGGTGGTTCCCCAGATCCCATGCAAGCATTCAAGGTAATAATTCATCTGAGTAGAGGACAGACAAACCTTTATTCTTCCCTGGATAAAATGTACAACATTCACAGAAGCCCACAAACTATGCATTAAACACTAAAGACACATAGTAGCCTATAAACAGTCAAAAACAATTTTCTGTCTCCTTTTGTTCTCTTTCCTATATAGGATCCTAACATCCTCCAGACTTGTAATATCTGCTTACTGTTTGGATTCCCCTTAGGAGAGAAACATGTGTGGTGCTGCTAGACAGGAATGCCTTTCCTGCCCCCATAGTAAACACACACACTGTCCAAATGACTCACAGTAAGATCGGAGTACAAAGGTCTCTTGCTTCCCCCAGCATCATGACTCTAGTACCTTAGAGTTCCTCCAAGTGCCAGGGACCTCGTGGGAAATTCTTTTCACTTGACAAATCATATTGCCTAGGAAATTCCCTTTCTCCTGAAAGAAATTTGAATCCCTGAATTCTGGAAATTGGAGTTGCAAAATTTTTCTTTCTTTTTTTTTTATCGGGGGGGGGGCTAGGAAATAAGACTTCAGACACCCTCACCATTTGGACCATATAGCTCCCCCATCTTCACAGCTGCCACTTGGTTGAGAGATTATGCCAGGGCCTCTCTGAGGCTAGAGAGAAGGGATACATGGTTGAGAGCATGTCTGCCTTTCAGCCATGTGGCTCTTTGGGGTAGGAGGTGAGGGGTGGGAAGGAGGACTGGAGTCCCCCCTACCCCAGATCCAATTTCACTCTTAGCTCTACTTTGCTCTTAGGACTGCTGTGGAAGAAAAGCAGACATGGCAAGGGAAAGGGGGGAGGGTCTGGCAGCTGCCTTTCATAGGCCAGCACAATGATGACATAGACAGATGGCATGGGCTCTTCCCACACCGTCTGTTCCACAAGAGCACGAGCCAACCGAGTCATCTCCAAAAAAGCCACCATCAGTGAAGTGCAAGGGGCATGTCCACAGATCCTCCATAGGAAGATACAATCAAAGCTCCAAACAAAAGCTCTCCTGTCTGCAAACTCAAATAGCTGATGAGAGAACTCCATTAACAACACCCCCCTTCTTGTGAGTCATGAGACTGGTGGACCTTGAGGTGGGCCCTCGGCTCACTCTCAGCAAAGAATAAATTGATAGATAGATGATAGATAGATAGATAAAATAGGGGCAGACCTGCCAAACTTTGAGTTCATTTTGCCCTCCAGGTAAATTGATGTGGGGGCAGCTAGGTAGGGCAGTGGATAAAGCACCAGCCCAGGATTCAGGAGGACCTGAGTTCAAATCTGGCCGCAGACTCTTGACACTAGTGTGACCCTGGGCAAGTCACTTAACCCTCATTGCCCCACAAAGAAAAACAAACAAAAAAACCAGGTAAATTGTTATGGTCTGAGCTGCCCTTTTGGGTCCTTTGGAGCAATAGAAGTCAGCTTTTAGTCTTAAGACATCAAAGAACTTCCTGGCTCATTGTCTTTTTTTTTTTTTTGGTGGGGCAATGGGGGTTGTGACTTGCCCAGGGTCACACAGCTAGTAAGTGTCAAGTGTCTGAGGCCGGATTTGAACTCAGGTACTCCTGAATCCAGGGCCAGTGCTTTATCCACTGCACCATCTAGCCGCCCTCCTGGCTCATTGCTTTTTAACTTTTTACTTGCCTTTGTTCCCCAAGAGGACCATGGCATCAGGGTGATGTCATGACTTGCAGTGAATTGGATTTAAGTGAGGCAAGATATAGATCAGGACGATTGAAGATGGCCCTGGATGTTTAAGGCAATAGGAGTCAAGTGACTTTCCCAGGGTCACACAACTAGTAAGTATCTGAAGCCATATTTGAACTCAGGTCCTTCCAACTTCAGGGCCAGTGCTCTATCCACACTGCACCACCTGGCTGACTCACCTTGGGGTATCATAATGTTTTTTAGGAAAAAGGTCTCTTTATTTGAACCCTTGGGCTTTGAGCAATGCCTTGAACCCGATTTTGAGGCTCACCTCCCCACCCCACCCCACCCCACCCGTAGAGCTGAGGAAACTGAAACATGGAGCTAGTCAATGATTTGGCCAATTTCTTGCAGAAGGGAAGTGGCAAAGCAGCTGAGCAGGAGTTTAGGATTTGAAGGTAGGCATGAAGCCTCTCAAACTTCAAAAGGCTCTCACCTTTTCCCTATTTTTGTTGAGGGTAGGGACCACTTTCTTCTGCTGCCCTTCTCCAAACCAGAACTTCAGAGACCTTGATTTGGAGCATCCTGTTAAGTCTTTGGCCTCCCAGGGACCATGCAGACTGATTTGCGCGCGCGCGTGCGCACACACACACACACACACACACACACACACACACACACACACACACACTACTATTTTCACACTCCCAGCTATTTGTTGTTGTTTTGTTGTTTGTTTTTTGGTGAGGTAATTGGGGTTAAGTGACTTGCCCAGGGTCACACAGCTAGTAAGTGTCAAGCGTCTGAGGCCAGATTTGAACTCAGGTACTCCTGACTCCGGGGCTGATGCTCTGTCCACTGCACCACCTAGCTGCCCTACTCCCAGCTATTTGGCTGACCCCCACCACTGAGAGAAGTAGGGACGGGTGGGAGGGTAGTGGGGAACATGGGAGACATGCACAGAGATACAAAGACACTGGTCAAGACCAAGACACCCAGAGATAAAGACACAGACCCATTTTCCACAGTAAGAACTCTTCTGCCTCCTTAGAGTCTTAGAAAGGACCCATCAATCAATCACCCCAGTTCTACAGCCATTCCTGGGACTTAGCAGATCCAAGCCCCACTCCCAGGCTACCCCTCTCCTCTGCCTGGTCTTTTTGAGGGCAGGAATTCTCTTGTGTTTTGTTTTTTTTTTTCTGTTTATATCCCCAGTCCTTAGCACAATGCCAGACAAGTCAAATCAGCATTTATTAAGCACCTACTATGTGCCAAGGCACTGACTGTGCTAGTCGGTAGAGATACAAAGAAAGGCAAAAGCTAGTCCCTGACCCAGTCCAGGAGTTCCCAGTCTGACGAGGGAGACGAGAGGCAACCACTGTGTACAAACAAGCTACATACATCCAGGGAAATTGGAGATAACCAACAGAACGAAGGCACCAGCATTGAGGCAGGTGGAGAAAGACAGGATTTGAGTTGGGACTTGAGGCTGAGGAAGCCAGGGGGCAGAGGTGAGTAAGGAGAGCATTTCAGGCACGGGAGACAGCCCAGAGCCAAGACATGGGAGTGCCGGGGTCACTGGATGGAAAAGTATGTGGATGAGCACAAGGTATGAAAGGACTTTAAAGGTAGGAGGGGGCTAGGCGGTTGTTTGTCAGTCTTGTCAGACTCTCCATGCCTGCATATTTGGGGTTTTCTTGGCAGAGATACTGGAGTGGTTTGTCATTTCCTTTTCCAGATCTTTTTTTGGGGGGAGGGGAAAGCAGGGCAATGTGGGTTAAGTGACTTGCCCAGGGTCACACAGCTAGTAAGTGTCAAGTGTCTGAGGCTGGATTTAAACTCAGGTCCTGGGGGCAGCTAGGTGGTGCAATGGATAAAGCACCAGGACCAGAGTTCAAATCCGGCCTCAGACACTTGACACTTCCTAGCTGTGTGACCCTGGGCAAGTCACTTAATCCTCATTGCCCCACAAAGCAAAACAAACCAAAACAATAAACTCAGGTCTTCCTGAATCCAGGGCTGGTGCTTCATCCACTGAGCCACCTAGCTGCCCCCTCCAGCTCATTTAACAGATGAGGAAACTGAAGCAAACAGGGTTAAGTGACTTGCCCAGGGTCACACAGCTAGTAAATGTTGGAGGCTGTATTTGTACTCAGGTCTTCCTGACCCCAGGCCCAGTGCTGTACCTTCTAAGCCAACCTAGTTGCCTCTACAGTTGCTAACTAGGAGCAATTATCTCTCTAAAGAATTATATAAAGGGGGTGGCTAGGTGGTACAGTGGATAAAGCACCGGCCCTGGATTCAGGAGTACCTGAGTTCAAATCCAGCCTCAGACACTTGATACTTAGCAGCTGTGTGACCCTGGGCAAGTCACTTAACCCCCATTGCCTCACCAAAAAAAAAAAATTATATAAGCTCTCCAAGTTGAGAGATCCTGGCATCTAGTAAATCCTTAATATGTGTTTGTTTGCTTTTTTATTCATTCATTCTTCCTTCTCCTGTCTACTCATACAACCATCACTCATCACATTTCCACTGGACTAATCCACTCATCTACTTGGTCTCCCTGCTTCCCCTCTCACCACTGGAATCTGTCCTTCTCACAGCTGCCAAATCCAAATTTCAAAAACACAGATATGACCATATGACTCCCCGGCTTGAGAACCATCAGCAATTCACTATTACCCCTCAGATAAAATATAAACTCGGGGGCAGCTAGATGGTGCAGTGGTAAAGCACCGGCCCTGGATTCAAGAGTACCTGGGTTCAAATCTGGCCTCAAACACTTGACACTTACTAGCTGTGTGACCCTGGGCAAGTCACTTAACCCTCATTGCCCTGCAAAAAACAAACAAACAAACAAAAAAACCCAAAAAGGGGGCAGCTAGGTGGCGCAGTGGATAGAGCACTGGCCCTGGAGTTAGGAGTACCTGAGTTCAAATCCGGCCTCAGACACTTAACACTTACTAGCTGTGTGACCCTGGGCAAGTCACTTAACCCCAATTGCCTCACTTAAATATATATAAACTCATCTGTTTGACATTTTAAACCCTTCCCAATCTGGCTCCAACCTATCTTTCCAAGCAGATTGCACGTATGCACATGTGTATAAACACACACACACACACACACACACACACACACACACACCCCTTCACCAAACTGGCTCCCTATTGTGTGCCATTCCATCTTCCTAAAATTAGTATGCACAGAATAGTCCCTCCCCACCCCCATACAGAGAATGTTCCCCCTCCTCACCCATTCCTCTCAGGATCCCCAAGGGCTCCCCATGGGTGAGTTCAAGTACCACCTCCTACAGGAAGTTTTTCCTGATTACACCAGTTGTTACCACAACTTAGTATAGACCTTGTATTTCCTGATCTATGTGCATTTCTCCACTATAGCCCAGTAGACTTTAAATTCTTTGTGGGGGTCTCTCTCTCTCTCTCTCTCTCTCTCTCTCTCTCTCTCTCTCTCTCTCTCTCTCTCTCTCACTTCTGCCTTTGTATAGATCCCCAGAGCACAAGACTTTGAACATCATTTTAACCATACCTGTGATTTCATCCAGAGGATGATGGGAACAAATCTCCCTCTTACAGTGAAGATTGCTAATTCCTTTGTAATTTATAGTCTAAGTTGTTTGCATTTCAGAGGAAAGGCTTGCAATTTCAGATCTCTACTCAGTCAGAGATGGATCTTCTATCACTATGCTTGTCTCTCCACCGAAACACACTTTTTCTCTTAAGTTATTCGCAGGCAGCACTTAACAAATGTTTGTGAATTGAATTGGGAGTCAGGTTACCCAGGTTCAAGTTTGTGTTCTATGACTAACTTGCCCCAGGATGAGTAGGGGTAATCTTGAGAACAGGGTCAATCTCACTTTTGCATTTATTCCTAACATCTAACACATTTTGGAGGCACAAAGTAGATGCTTAATAGATGCTTGTTGATTACCTGAAGTTGCTTCACCCTCTCTGGGCCTGTCTCCCCTATAAGAATGTGAGCCCATGTTTTTGCCTTTTTTTGTATCCTCCGGTGCTTAGCAGAGTGCCTCACACATAGTAGGCGCTTAATATATGTTTATTTGATTGATTGAAAAACCCATGTGGTGTGGAGCAGGCCCGTAGGAGGGTGGAGAGTCGGGACTTAGATCTCCTGAATCAACGTCTGTCCCCCCACGCCCCAACCCCCAAATATTCTACCCTATCAGCTCCTACTCACCTCCTTAAGCCCCTCCTTCCAAACCCCGCCCACATTTTGGCCCCTCCCAGGTATGCCTGGTTCCTCAGGCTGCCTCACTTTCCGGGGTCCATGGAGCCCATTCCCAATTGGCCTCTCTCATGTTCCTGGGGCGCTGAGCTCCAGATTTCTCTTCCATCGGGCTCCTCCCCATACTTCCGGGCCCACCTTCACCTGCCCTCAATCCCCGCTATTGGCCCCGCCTTGAGCGCTTGGCCATGCCCCCCGGCCCAACCCGCTATGCTTTTTCTTCTCCACCCTGGCGGGGCGGGGGGCGATCTCCCTTTGCCCCCCGCTCTGTTCAGGTTGTTAACCCCACCCCCTCCGCCTCGCTGGCTCTGTTCCTGACCCCGTCCCCACTCACACGGCCCCGCCTCCCCTCCTGACCCCGCCCCCTCCATCCCCAGGCCGGCCCCAGGTTGCCCAGGTATCCTGGAGCTCCCCCGGTGCCGGCTTATTCCCCTGCTGCCCAGGTAAGGCAGGGCCGCTCCCGCTAGCCCTCCAGCGCCCAGCACCAGGAGCAGCCTACTCCCGCTGGGCCCATGGCCGTGCCGGGGCCCCGAACCCTCCGAGCCGCGCTCTGCAGCGGCTGCTGCTGCCTTCTGCTCTGTGCTCAGCTCGCAGCCGCGGGTGAGTGAGGGGACAGGTGGGGACAGCCAGGTGTGGGCGGGCCCTTCTTCCCAGCCAGGTGCGTGAACCTCCTCTTCTTGCAAGGGTGAGGTAGCCGGCCCCTCACATTTGGCATAGCTTCCACCCCCCCCAACCCTACTCAAGCTGAGAGTGCATCCGCCCCCTGTAGCCCTCAGCCTCATAGACAAATCACAAAGTCCTGGTCCCCTGCCTTGCAGCTGGGGCCTCAGCGTGTCAGCTGGCCCAGGCCAACCTGGTGTTAAACCCAAAAGAACCTGCCTGGTATGGCGCCAGCTATGTCCCAGCAATTCCACAACTGACTGAAGGATCATTTGGGAAGAAGCAGTTGTTGGGTGTGGGGAATAGAAAACAGCTGGTCCCTACTCCTTTTGGCAATAGATAGCAGACCCCAGGTGTGTCTTGGGGGTGGGGGAGGGAGGAGTGTCTGCCAGGGCTGGGGAAGCCCCTTCCTGACTACTCAGCCTTAGTCCTTCTTCTTCCCCCACCCCAGGTAAAGGAGGACGAGGCTTGGGCAGAGGGGGCCTACTCCGCCTTAACATCTGGGGCCCCGCTGTTGTTGCGGAATGCAAACAGTTGGAATCCTGCAGGCGCTGCGTGGAGGGGGAACCTGCTCGAAACCTCTCAGGCTGTGTGTGGGAACATTGTGGGGGTGAGGAGCCAGGTAAGGGCCTGGAAAAAGGGAAGGGAGGTGTGACTCCTGCAACTGTCAGAATGAGAATCTATAAGCTTCCCCCTTCCACCCCCATCCCCCTCCTACACAGCCCGAAACAGTTTCTCTGTTATTACTTTAAGGAGTCTTCTGTCATAAGTAACTTAAATGACATGTGATATAGTGGAGAATGCACTGGGTTGGGAACCTGGAGAAATGGGGCTCCACTTGACTCTGCCACTGCCCTTTCCCTTCTCTGGATCTCTATTTTCTCATTTATAAAATGAGGAGGTGGGCCTGAATCAGGGGTCCTCAGCCTCTTTTGTGTGTGCCACAGACCCCTTCCAAGAATGTGTTTTTTAAATGCATAAAACAAAATATGTAAGATTACAAAAGTCATATTGAAATACAGTTATCAAAATATCTTTTAAAACAAATCCACAAGCCCCAAGTGAAGAGGCCCTGAGGGAGATGGTCTCTCTAAGCTTCTGCTCTGACTTTCCATATTCCAAGATCTCCTCTAGCTCACAGTCCACATTCTAAGGTCCCTTCTTAGCCCTGTCATTTCATAAACTCAGAAATTTTCAGTGTTTTCCAAAACTTCCAGGGATCTCTTTTAACCCAGACTTTGGTCTGGATCCCTTGGGGCCCTGAAGGCTGGGAAAGTCCTTGGGGACTTGTTTCTAGGCTGAGTCTTTGGGGGGATTTCCTATCCCAACCTCTTCCCTCCTGCCTTCTCTCCTGCAGGACATGGGCACTGTGTAGGTCGGGAAGAGGAGACCAAGGAAGGCTGCTCTGTCTATAACCATACAGCTCTGTGCCCAGGTAAGTCTAAGCAGGAATAAGGGGGTCCAGTACGCAGGGGAAGGAGGCTGATTGACAGAACTTGGCTTAGCTTGAAGGAGAACAAAGGTGGGGGTGGAGGGGAAAACTCCCACTACCTTGGAGTGTTAGTGGAGGAGATCCCAGAGCCTTTCCCCCTGGATTTTAATAGCTTGTGTCTCTCCAGCTGCTCCACAGTCACCTACCCAGGAACCAAAGGCATTCACAGCAGGTATGGGGTGAACCATGGGAGGCAGTGGGGTGGGAGGGGGGAGGACCAGCTTTGGGGTGGCAAACTCCCCAGAGAAGAACAAGGTGTCAAGGGGGCCAGTGCTGTTGGAGGTCTAGTTCCAGTGGCCTTGGAAAAGGGGGGAGTCCTTAATCCCAGCCTTCCCCCTTACTTTGTGTGGGAGGGTGTATGGGGCTGGAGAGCAGCATGGGCATCTGAAGAAGTCACAAGGCTGAGCCTTTGGTAACTGAGGTGGGGGTGGGGGGTGGGAAGAGATCAGCGGTAGCTCTTGGTTAATTACAATGGGTAATGAGATCTCCCTAAGGACTGAATTATTGATAGGCAGGCCAGCTCTGCCACCAGCAGCAGGTCTAACTCACAGATCCTGGTTTTCTTGGGTTATTTTTTCTTTCCTCCTCTTTCCCTCTTCAGGGCTTCCACATTGTCTACTCTTCTTTCTCTTTGTGGCTAGTCTCTTCTTCCCTACTCATCCTATCCCTGGGCTCAGACAGGGACCTGACCCGCCCTTTGTCCCAGGATGATCTTGCCCTGTCAAGCAAGCCCTGCCCTTCCCCAAACCCTCAGTCCAAGAGATGAAATCTTATCCTAAGGGAGGAACAGAGCCCATAATGGTTCTGCTCCCAGCCGTCTTACTGTTTCTTGAAGAGGGAGGACTTTTAGGAAGGAAGCAATCCATAGGAGAGGGAATGGGACCCCTGCCCTTGGCCAGGGCTCAGGATCCCTGAGGATGTCCACATCTGTCCAATGGAGATTCTTGGGTCCGTCTTGCAGGGGGTGGTGGGAATGTGGATCAGGAGAAAGGGTTCCCTGAATTGAAATGGCCTTACACAAAATGACGTCACACATAAATGTGCGATTAGTGATCATGTTAGAAGGCTGCAGCTAAGGGCAGGCAACTTGAGTTCTAAGTCGAGCTGGGAGATGGAAGGGTCCTTAAGGCATGGAATGCTTTCCATGAGTTTCCATCACCCTTATTTTACAAAAGAAGAAACAGAGGCCCCTCAGATGGTGAATTCTAGTGGCGGATCTGTTAGCTATGCCTCATGTTCTGTCTGAGAAACTACTAACAGCTGCTTTGCCTCTCGTGAGATGTTAGGAGAATCAAGCCAGAGAACCGAGGGCAGCACAGGTGGGAAAACTGAAGTGTGTAAGGAGAAAAAACATGGGCCATCCTGGAGTAAGACCTGGGTTCAAATCCCAGCCTCGTTGTATCCTAATTCTGTGGAGGGGAGGTCCTGGCCAGCCCTCTCTGTCCCCTTGTGCCCTGGCCATGCTCTTCCCTGCTAGGCACAGGGCCTCTGGGCATGGTGTGGAGATGAGGGAGGGATGAGGCCAGACCATGACAATAGCTTCTCCTTGTCCAGGCAGCCCAACCACCGTCCCGCCTCTGGACTCGCACACACCGGGCTTTGATGGGGCTAGCTTTGTTGGGGGCATAGTGCTGGTGCTCGGTCTACAGGCTGTAACCTTCTTCCTCATCCGTTTCATCTGGGCCAAGGACAGCACCTATCAGACGCTGTAAGGCACTTGGGTCCCTGGAAAGGAGGTGGGGGGAGTCCCTGGGTCCCTTCCCCCCTCTCCCTACCATGCTGGTTGCTCTGTCCCCTTATCCTATATAGCCCCCAGAAATCTGTCTGAGCCCTTGGGCTTCTAGTTGGAAGTTGGGGAGGGATGGGGATAGATGTGGCGGGATTTTCCCCTCTCAGCTGTGAAGTCCTCTTTTCCCAAAGCAGGGAAGGTGATAGCTCAGCAGTGACCTGGGGAAAGCCCTTGCCCATTCCCACATCTCTACCTCCATCTCTTCCCAAGGCTTGTGGGGAAGGGGCCTCAGTGGGGAGGGTACTAACCCTGGACCTGTGTCCTTGTCTCCTTCATGCTGCCAGAGAAGAGAACCAGTAGGTCCTGGCCCATGGGATGGCCTGCCTGGTCCCTCCTAGGGGACCCGTCCCACCCCCTGGTTACTAGAGAGGGGGCAATGTTTGCAGTTTGCTTTGTTTTAGGTGTTGAAGGGAAGTGTGGTCCCACTTCCTTGTCCTGAACCCCTGTCCTGGGGAGGGAGGGGGACAATCCTTCCCAGCCACCCCCTCCAAAAACTGGGGAAAGGTTGGAGATGGGAGAGGCCAGGCCCTTCTCCTGTAGCCCCCAACTGTGTACTCCCCATGCCTGCCCCTAGGCTTCAGTGGGGAGGGGTGGATCTCAGTGTGTGGTGCTGTGTGCTGTGGTATGAAGCCAGGCCCGAGGGGCTGCCTGGCATTGGAGGCATGGGGCAAGGCCTGCTTTTGAAGTCCTATACCCAGAGCCTGTATTATAACCTGCCAGCTTGCTGTCTTGGGTCGCCACCTCTTTGTCAAGGGGGTTAGGAACTGCTGGGGCTCCAGGGTGGCCATTGGCCTTCTCAGGCTGAACTTTTATAAGAATCTTCACCCCACACCTCCCACCTCCCAGCAGGCTCAGGGTAAGGGTGAGGGTGGTCTACTGAGCCAAGAGAAACTGTCCCTCTCCTCCACCCCCCAATTGAATATTTTCTTCATCCCATGATCTCCATCACAGGGTCTGACCACTGGGACAAGATGGAGTGGGGGGCAGAGGCAGTGGTAGCAGGCCCTTCCGACCTCATTTGCCCTCAACCCCACTTCCACCTGGGAAAGGAGGGCTAGGCCCCAACCCCCAAGGGAAAGGAAGGTCAAGCGTTGGAAGCTGGCTTCTGCCTACTCCTTCCTGCTCTGAAGCCAGCTAAGGTGGCTCCTCGTGCCCACTGGTCCTACCTGAGGGCCACTTTCCTCCAATAAAAGAACTTTGCACTCTGGGCTGTGATTCTTCCTGAATTCTGGAGTGGGGGAATATGGGAGTGGGGGGAAGTTGTTGCTAATTTTGGACTCCTTCCAGGAAGAAAAGGGAAAGGCAACTGCCCCCTCCAGGAAGAGGGACCTGGGCTTGTACCAACTTTTTTTTTTAATGAAGTTTGGGGTTTTTTTTTTGGTTTTGGTTTGGTTTTTGGGGGGTGAGGCAATGGGGGTTAAATGACTTGCCCAGGGTCACACTGCTAGTAAGTATTGTGTCTGAGGCCGGATTTGAACTCAGGTTCTCCTGAATCCTGGGCCGGTGCTCTATCCACTGCGCCACCTAGCTGCCCCAGCTTATACCAACTTTAAGGTCTAATGCATTGGGGCCAGGGGAGGGACTTGAGGGTGGGGACAGATTGTAGGCTGAGGAGCTACAGGCACGAGGGGAGAGAAATATTGTGTATATGACAGGGTATAACAGAAGAACAGCCAAGACCAGGGCCAAGGCTTCATGCTGGGCCTTCTCAGCTATTGTCCCTATGCAGAGCCCTGATCTCTCCCTCCTAAACATGTTTCACGTTTAAAATCATTTTTTAAATCCTTTAAATGGATAGCTCTGAGGAAAGGCTCCAGAGAGAAATCTAAGCCACGTAAAGACAAGATACCAATAAAGATATAGTTGGAATATAACTGACACAAAGTATCTTAAAGTTTGCAGAGCACTTTATGAATCTCATAGTAACCCATGGAGAGTGCTACAGGTTATCATCCTCATGCTATTAGAGCTGAGGAAACTGAGGTTGGGACATGTGAGACACTTGCCCAAGTGGGACTTAGGTGGGACTTGAACTCAGGTCTCCCTGATTCAGACTCTAGCATTCTATCCATTAAACCACAGTGCTTCTTCATTGACAACTACCTGCTAGACAGCTCCCGATGAATGTACCATAAGGTTTCTCAAATTCAACTTGGCCAAAATGATTCCTTTCTCCCTCCAACCTATTTCTTCTCCAGATTTCCTTAATTCTGTTGGTACCACAACCTCTGGCCACCTTGAGGTTTACAATCTAAGTCAGGGGGCAGCTAGGTGGCACAGTGGATAAAGCACCGGCCCTGAATTCAGGAGTACCTGAGTTCAAATCCGGCCTCAGGCACTTGACACTTACTAGCTTTGTGACCCTGGGCAAGTCACTTAAGCCCCATTGCCCCGCAAAAAAACCCAAAAAAACAATCTTAGTCAGCCTGGGTTGTTCTCTGTCTCCCTCTTCTTGAAGGATGGATAAAATTCAAACGAAACTGGTGGAGGGAGGTCTTTTAAGGGGACGTAGTAGCATTAGACAGGGGGGTGATACCAAAAACCCATCCCCTCATATGCTATCACGGGCCAGCTCTCACCAATTTCTCCTATTGGTCAATTACCAATTGACCTCTAAAACATCTCTTAAATTAGTATTTTTAAAGCATCTCACATCCCAATGCAGACCATTGCCATGGCCTCTGTCTTATAGGCTCTTCCCCCTGCAATCCTTCCTCCCCACAGTTGCCAATGTAATATCCTTAAAATATAAATATCATTGAGTCTCACTAGTACATATTTTCTCTAATAATTAGCCTCTAGGACTGAGATTCTTAACCAGCAGTCCATGGCTGGATTTGGAAAGGAAACCAATGACTGATTTTCACTAACCTCTAACTGAAGTTTAACATTTCTTCTGATTATTTAAAAACCTTATTAGGAAAAGGGGTCCATCAGCTTAGTGGTATGCTTGTAAATGTTTAACAATCAGCTCTTTGCGGGGGGAGTATACTGGTCACAATTTTAATCTGAATTGTCAACATTTTCTCTATCACTCAAATCTAGTCTAGATAATCAACAAAACAATAAATCAAGCTCTTGATTTGTAGCATTTACCATTTCTGAGTTATAGATAATTACATTGAAAATTTAACTATTGGCTCAGCTGCCTCCAGCACCCCACTCCCACTACCCTCTTTGAGGGTAAGTACTATTTGATTTTTGGTTTTGTATCCACAGTGCCCATCACAGGACATAATAGGTACTTCAATCTTTGTCAAATTAAATTGAATTAAATTATATTTAAACTCAAAATGAAATTGAACTCAAGAACGAGTTTTGGTAGATTAACTATCTTCCTTCAGTGTTGCTTCCCAATTTAGCACCTAATCAAGAACTCTACTCTTAATCCCTTGAGGGACCACTTCCTCCTCCCCCTGTCTCATTTGAATTCTCCCCATCCAAAAAAAAAAAAAAAAGAATTCTCCCCATCCGGGTTCTCCCTCCAGGAAGTTTA
Source organism: Dromiciops gliroides (assembly GCF_019393635.1). Classification (NCBI taxonomy): domain Eukaryota; kingdom Metazoa; phylum Chordata; class Mammalia; order Microbiotheria; family Microbiotheriidae; genus Dromiciops; species Dromiciops gliroides. The sequence continues at coordinate 605,126,029 of NC_057863.1, forward strand.
CCCTCATCACCTCAAGTCCACAGGTCTCCCTCCTCCTACAATCCCCATTTTATAATCTGGTACTTCACGTCATACCAATCTTTGCTTTGTTTTTTGGGGTTTTTTTGCGGGGGCAATGAGGGTTAAATGACTTGCCCAGGGTCACACAGCTAGTAAGTGTCAAGTGTCTGAGGTCAGATTTGAATTCAGATCCTCCTGAATCCAGGGCTGGTGCTTTATCCACTGTGCACCTAGCTCCCCCTAGATACCAATCTTAATGTAGTCTCTTTTCTTACAACATCCCTGTGAAGGGCATTCATTTTATAAAAAGGAACAGGATACCTTCAGGAGGCAGCCTAATTCAGTGAGAAGAGCACTGGCTATGTAGTCAGAGCATCTAAGTATGAACTTTACTTCTGCCACTTACTATCCTTGTGACATCGGACAAGTCACTTAATCTCTGGATCTCCCTTTCCTCATCAGTAAAATAAAGAGATTGAACTAGAAGATCTCTAAGGTTTTTACCAGCTCTAAATCTAGGATCTCATGATCTCATGTCAGGTGGCAGAAGACCTGGGTATGAGTTCCTAGCTCCTTAGGCAGGCACAGCTGCCTCTAAACCTCTGTTTCTTCATCTGAGTGAGGAGAACTATAATTATTGTGTAAATTTCCTCAGAGGATTCTTATTAGAGATCAAGTGAAATGTATGCAAAAGACTTAGCAAACTTCCAAATGCTACAGGAATGTGAGCTTCAGGGACTGCATCTCCTGGCCCTCAACACTCCTCCTAGCACCTAGCACATGGGTGAGCATCTCTTTCTCTTGGCTTTAGAGCTCTAACCTGGAATTTTTTTTTTAAATTTGAGGGAGTAGAGGGGTGAGAAGGAAGGGTGTGGGCAGCACATCGAACAGTCTAATCATGGCAGAATTACACTCCCCAAAAGGAGCTGCCCCATCCCCTACCCCAGCCCTGGGGAAATATTTCAGGAAATCATACTATGGGAATGGGACCCTGGGATGGGCAGGATGAAGGAAAGGGGTCCCATAAGGAAGGCTGGGGGAGGACTTTTTTCTGTTTAGAATTTTATTTTCGGGGGCAGCTAGGTGGTGCAGTGGATAAAGCACCGGCCCTGGATTCAGAAGGACCTGAGTTCAAATCCAGCCTCAGACACTTGACACTTACTAGCTGTGTGACTCTGGGCAAGTCGCTTAACCCCAATTGCCCTGAAAAAAAAAAAAGAAAGAAAGAATTTTATTTTCTAAATTACATGTAAAAACAAATTTTGACATTAATTTTTTTCTCTTTCTTTTTTGTTGAGGCAGTTGGGGTTAAGTGACTTGCCCAGGGTCACATAGCTAGTAAGTGTTAAGTGTCTGAGGCTGGATTTGAATTCAGGTCCTCCTGAATCCAGGGCCAGTGCTCTATCCACTGTGCCACCTAGCTGCCCCCCTTGACATCAATTTTTTAAAACTTTGTGTTCCAACTTCTCTTCCTCCCTCCCTTCCCACCCTCCCCCCCCCCCCAAGAACTCAAGCAATTCAATATAAGTTATACATGAGTAGTCATGGAAAACATTTCCACATTAGCCAGGTTGTGAGATTCAGATTAAGAAACTATAAAAAAAATGCTTTGATCTGTTTTCAGATACCATCAGATCTTTCTCTGTAGATGGAATGCAATTTTCATAAGTCCTTCAGAGTTATATTGGATCATTGCTTTGCTGAAAATAACCGCATCCTTCTTAGCTGATCATCTTAGACTATTGCTGTTCTTTTGTATACAGTACATTTTACTCTGCTTCAGTTCATGTAGGTCTTTCCAGGTTTTTCTGATAGCATCCTATTCATCATAACCTTTATATAGTACCTTGAACTTGACAAAGAATTTTCTTCACAATAGCCCAGCAAAGTAGGTACCATACATTTTGCCATTATAGTCAATCATCATAACTATTTCCCTCTATTTTCTATCTTCTTTTACCCTATTCCTCCTCAGAAGTGTTTTGCTTCTGACTGCCCCCTCCCATGCTCTGCCCTCCCTTCTTTCACCCTTCCCTCCTTATCCTCTTCCCCTCCTATTCTCCTGCAGGGTTAGATAGATTACTCCTCCCAATTGGGTGTGTATGTTATTTCCTCCTTGAGCCAACTCTGTGTTCTAAATTTTTCTTCCTCTCTCCCTCCTCAACCCTTCCTATGAAATCAAGCAATTCAATATAAGTCATACATGTGCAGTTATGCGGAACATCTTCACCTTCCTCAAAAGTGTTTTGCTTTTTACTGCTCTGTTCCCCAATCTTCCCTTCCTTCCTTCCCCTCTTGGGGGAGGACTTTGAAGCATCTTGGGTGTTGTACTGTCTTGGAGGCATGAAGTTAGGGTAGAAGACAAACGAGGAGAAAGCATGCCCCTCCCCCCATATATCAGTGAAACAGGGCCTGGCTTTCTTTCCCCCATGATCCTTTGCAGCTTATCCACCTTCCTCCCTACCTCCCCCCCCATTCTTCTTGAAACTTTCATCCCTAGCTTCTGTGATATGTTCTGTGGGTTTCCCCTACCTATAATGGTTCTGCTTCCTCTCCCTAAGGTGGCCATTCCCCAAGGCTCTGTTCTTATTTCAATAAGCCCTGGAAGGTAAACTCTTTGAGAATAGGGGTTGTTTCATTCTCTGAACTGGTATCTCCAACACCTAAACCAGTGCCTAGCACATAGTAGGTACTTAGTAAATGCTTGTTTGATTAAGAAGCTGCTATGTGCCAGGCCATTAGATCCTAAGCTCCTTGAGGCAGGGATCAGCTATTGCCTCTTTTTGTATCCCCATTGCTTAGTACAGTGCCTGTCGCATAGTAGGTGTTTAATAAATGTTTATTGGTTGATTGATTATGCTAGGAAATGAGGACACAGAGGTAAAAAGTGGAAACGTGCATCTGAGTGCACAAGCACACACACAAATACTTCTGATACAGGCATTTCTCATGCAAAAGGTAGGCAGGAGTTTAGCTTTTGGGAGGGAGGATTTCCATATTTGTCTCATCATGCCCAGCTGAGTTATGGGAGTTAGGGGATTTTGTTTTCCATATTGGGGCATCTTGCATTTAGGAGGTGGGCCCAAGGAGACACAGGGCTGGCAGCAGAGGGAGCCCCATTATGCACACCTCCTCCCAGACTGCATGGTCTACTGCTGTCTCAAACTCCATACCTACCACACCAAGTAGCTTCCCTTCTCCCCAATCCTTTTATCGTCTTCCCAACTTCCCCATCTCTCAAAATGATTGACCATCCTGCCAGTCGAGCAGACTGGTAAAATCCTCGTTTGGCTCCTTCCTGACCTTATTGTCCACAATTCCCCTTTCCTGCTCTCCATGTTCCAGCTAGACTGAACAGCTGTCCCCTGATTTTGCCCTGCCCTCTCCCACTCTATGTTCCAGCCTTTACACCTGCCTGGAATGTGGTCCAGGGGCATGTTTTAGGGCAGCTATGTGACTCAGTGGATAGAGTTCTGGGCCTGGAGTCAGAAAACCCGAGTTCAAATCTGGCCTCAGACATTTACCATCTGTGTGACCCTAAGCAAGTCACTTAACCTCTGTTTGACTCAGTTGCCTCATCTGAAAAATGGGGATGATAATACACCTACCTCCCAGGGTTGTTGTAAGGATTAAATCAGATAATAATTGTAAAGCACTTAGCACAGTGCCTGGAACAAAGCAAGCACTATATAAATATTAACTATTATTATTATTATTACTTTCCTTGTCTACCTCTGTTATTTAGAATCCTTCTCTTTCTTCAAGGTCCAGCTGAGAAGCACCAACTCCTACCCTAACCCCCGGAAGCTAGAAGGGATCCTTCCTTCCTCAGATTGCTCATAGCACTGCCTAGAACTCTCCTTGACCCCATCACATCCTTCTTTGAATCATAATTATTTATTTATGCATCAAAGAGTCACAGAATATAATCCATTTTAAAGATAACAAGACTGGGTTTTGAGGTTAGGTGACTTGCCCAAGATCACACAGCTTTTGTGATTAGAACCTAACTGTTGAATGCAAGATTTGTGCTCTTTCCACTACCTCTGGCTTATTTATTCATGAGGGTGGGAACTGTGGGTTAGTTTTTTAATCTTTTTATCCCCCAGTTATGAGCAGAGGACTTTACATATAGTTGATGTTTCAATTCAGTTAGCATTTATCAAGTGCTCACTGTGTGCCAGATTCTGGAAATGAGAAGATAAAAAGGAAATAGAACCTGCCCTCAGGAGGCTATCATTTCTTCTGGGGTGGGGGTAAGGGTGGGGTCTCTACAAAAAAACGATGAGCCTATGAGCATGAACCCAGATAGGTAAATACAAAATCATGCAAATAATTATTTTCTTCTGAATTTTTTCTTTTCTTTTTCATTGACAAGCATTTCTTTCCTCCCACCCACCCCACCTTGAGAATTGAGAAAAGAGAAAAACAAATCCTTTGTAACAAATAAACAATCAAAACAAATTCTCATGTTGTCCAAGAATTAGACAAAGTAATTTTAAGAGGGAGAGAGTGCTCTCTAAGGGGGATTGGAAAAGGTCTTATCTAAGAGTTAGCACCTGAACTCAACTTTGAAGGAAGCTGGAGATGCTTGGAGGTCAAGGTGAGGAGGGAAGGCAAAGAGGTGGGAGATGGAATTTTGGGGTGGCCAACATTTAACAATTTTTTTTTTGTTGAAGTGCATTGAATTGGGGGCAGCTAGGTGGTGTAGTAGATAAAGCACCAGCCTTGGATTCAGGAGAACCCAAGTTCAAATCCAGCCTTAGACACTTGACACTTACTAGCTGTGTGACCCTGGGCAAGTCACTTAACCCTCATTGCCCCGCCCCCCCCCCCCCCAAAAAATGAAGTGCATTGAATTTCTAATGTTTCCTCCATCTTTACATCCAGTCTGATCCTTGGTCCTGTGAATTCTTCCTTTATAAGATGTCCTTCTCTCTATTCCTACCACTGCTGCTACTATAGATAATCAAACCCTGATTGTCTCTTGCTTAGACTATTCTAATAGCCTCCTAACTGGCCTCCCTGCCTTCAGGCTCTCTTCTCTCCAATTCCTTCTCCACATAGTGGCCAAAGTCACCTTCCATCATTTAACAAATATTTACTGAATCCCAGCTATGATTTTGTTTTGTTTTGTTTTTGTTTTGTTTTGTTTTTTGTTTTTTTAGTGAGGCAATTGGGGTTAAGTGACTTGCCCAGGGTCACACAGCTAGTAAGTGTGTGTTAAGTATCTGAGGCCAGATTTGAACTCAGGAACTCCTGACTCCAGGACCGGTGCTCTATCCACTGCGCCACCTAGCTGCCCCCCAGCTATGATTTTTGAAGTCCCTTGCAGCTCTAAACCCTATGATCTTGTGGATGAGGCACGGTGGACTTGGAAGCTGGCACAAATCCTAACTGGCACAGACCCAGAAAACATTTATGAAACTGGTATACAGACAATCGTAATGCAAGGCAAGGCAAGATGGGATAAATGTCAGAAGAGAGTCATAAGCAAAGTAATAGAATAAAAGAGAAGGAAGACAGAACACCTGGGTGGGGATGCTATTGCTGCTAATGGTAACAACAGCAGCAGCAATATTATAGTTAGTGTGTTCATGGATCTTGAAGGTTTATAAAATTCTTTACATATATTATCTCATTTGAGTCTCACAATAACTCTGTAGTAGGCACTATAGATAGCACTCCATTTTCCAGATGAGGAAATTGTGTCTTAGAGAGGTTAAGTAATTTTCCCATCTGCATACAGCAAGAGCAGAAAGTAAAAAACTGATATCTCTGGACTCAGGGAAGATTTCATAGAGATGGTCACACTTGAGTGGGCCTCTGAAGGATCAGGGGCAAAGGACAATGTGGTCAAAGACATGGCAGCTGACTGAGAGGAGCAGAACCAGCAGAACATTTGTACACAATAACAGCAACATTGTGTGATGAACAATGGGGATAGACTTGGCTCTACTCAGCAGTGCAATGATCCAAAACAATTTCAAAGAACTCATGATAGAAAATGTTCTCAACATTCAGAAAAAAGAATTGTGGATTAAGAATGCAGATTGAACCATACTGTTTCTACTTTGGGGCTGGTTTTTTCCCCTTCTTTTTTGAAGTTTTCCCCTTGTGCTCTGATTCTTCTTTCACAATATGACTAATGCAGAAATATGTTTAATGTGATTGTACATATATAACATATATCAGATTGCTTTCTGTCCTGGGGAGGAGGGAGGGAAGGGAGAATGGGAGAAAAATTTGGAACTAAAAATCCTATGAAAACAAATGTTGAAAACTATCCTTACATGTAACTGGAAAATAATAAAATACTTTTATTAAATAAATAAATAGTAAGTGAAATGGGTCTCAGCTAGGGAGAGTCTTGGAGGCAGGGAGGAGAGGACAAAGCAGAGACATTACAAAGAAAGGAACCCAGAGGGGCAGCTAGGTGGCACAGTGGATAAAGCACCGGCCCTGAATTCAGGAGTACCTCAGTTCAAATCTGGTCTCAGACTCTTGACACTTACTAGCTGTGTGACCCTGGGCAAGTCATTTAACCCCCATTACCCCGCAAAAAAAAAGAACAAAAAGAACAAAAAAAGAAAGGAACCCAGAAGATAAACTGAGCATAAAGGGTGAGGAAGATGGAAGAGTTAAATTAGATTTGGAGCCTAAAATTTGAATCCTAGAGGCAGCTAGGTGGTGCAATGGATAAGGCACCAGCCCTAGATTCGGAGGACCTAAGTTCAAAATCTGACCTCAGACACTTGACACTTAGTAGCTGTGTGACTCTGAGCAAGTCACTTAACCCTCATTGCCCTGCAAAAAGAAAAAAAACAAAAAAGAAAAAGAAAGAATAATGAATCCTTCAATAGAAATTAGATTCACATAGACCCCAGTTCAAGTTCAACCCTTGAGTCAAGTCAACAGGCATGTATTAAGCACCTACTATGTGCCAGGGATTGTGCTAAGCACTGGGGATACAAAGGAAGGCAAAAGACAGTCCTTTGCTCTCAAGGAGTTCCCAGTCTAATGAGGGAGACAACATATAAACAACTATGTACAAACAAGAGACAAACAGGACAAACTGAAAATAATCAACAGAGGACAGGCAATAGAATTTTTTATTTTCTTTTTTCTCAATGACATCTAAAAACAACTTTAATATTCATTAAAAAAATTTTTGGATTTCAAATTCTCTACCTCCTTCCCTCCCTCCCCACTTCCTTGAGAGAGAAAGCAATTTGCTATAGATTATATATGTACAGTCATACAAATGTCCATATCAGCCATGTTTTAAAAGAAAGACAAAAATCCCCAAGAAAAATAAAGTTTAAAAAGTATCTTTTGATCCGCACTTAGACTCCATCAGTTTTTTTCTCTGAAGGTGGATAGCATTTTTCATCATAAGTCCTTTGGAATTGTTTTAGATCACTGTACTATTGAAAATAGTAAATCATTCACAGTCTATCATCATAAAGTATTATTATTACTGTATAAACTGCTCACTGAACCTAGAATCAGTTCATATAAGTCTTCCCAGGTTTTTTTTTGAAAGTATCCTGCTCATCATTTCTTACAGCACAATACTATTCCATCACAATCATATACCATTTGTTCAGCCATTCCCCAATTGATGGGCATCCCCTGTTTCCAATTCTTTGCCACCACAAAAAAAATTCTATAAATATTTTGTACAGATAAGTTCTTTCCAAAAAGACAATAGAATTAAGAGGGAATCAGGAAATATTTCTTGTAGAAGGTGGGATTTTATCTGGGACTTGAAGAAAACCAAGGAAGACAGGAGACAAAGGTAAGGAGGGACAGGATTCCATCCATGGGGGACAGCCAGTGAAAAAGCATAGAGTTGACCCAGTAATACCACTACTAGGTCTGTGTCCCAAAGATATCATAAACAAGGGAAAAGGACCCACATGTACCAAAATATTTCTAGCAGCTCTCTTTGTGGTGGTAAAGAACTGGAAATTGAGTGAATGCCCATCAATTGGGGAATGGCTGAATAAGTTGTGGTATATGAATGGAATATTATTGTGCTATAAGAAATAATGAGCAGGGGCAGCTAGGTGGCACAGTGGATAGAGCACCAGCCCTGGAGTCAGGAGTACCTGAGTTCAAATCCGGCCTGAGACACTTAACACTTACTAGCTGTGTGACCCTGGGCAAGTCACTTAACCCCAATTGCCTCACTAAAAATAAAAAGAAAGAAAGAAAGAAAAGAAAAAAAGAAATAATGAGCAGGGAGATTTCAGAAAAACCTGGAAAAACTCATATGAACTGATGCTGAGTGAAGTGAGCAGAACCAGGAGGACATTGTACACAGTAACAGCAACACTGTGTGATGATCAATTGTGATAGACTTAACTCCTTTCAGCAGTGCAATGATCCAAGGCAGTTCTAAAGGACTCATGATGGAAAATGCTCTCCACATCCAGAAAAAGGAACTGTGGAATCCAGATGCAGATTGAACCATACCATTTCTACTTTTGGTTTTTTTGTTGTTGTTATTTGAGGTTTTTCCCTTTTGTTCTGATTCTTCTTCACAACATGACTAATGCATAAATATGTTTAATGTGATTGTACATATATAACCTATATCAGATTGCTTTCTGTCTTGGGGAGCAGGGAGGGAAGGAAGGAAGGCAGAAAAATTTGGAACTCAAAATCTTATAAAAACAAATGTTGAGGGGCAGCTAGGTGGCACAATGGATAGAGCACCGACCCTGGAGTCAGGAGGACATGAGTTCAAATTCAGCCTCAGACATTTAACACGTACGAGCTGTGTGACCCTGGGCAAGTCACTTAACCCCAATTGCCTCACAAAAACAAACAAACAAAAAAACAAATGTTGAAAACTTTCTTTGCATATAACTAGAAAAAATAAAATGCTATTAAGATTGGGGGGAAAAGCACAAAGTCCAGAAATGAAGTGTTTTGTGTGAGCAACAGCAAGGAGACTGATAATAATAGCTGGTACATTCAGGTTTGCAAAGTGCTTTTCATATATTATCTTATATGGTGCTCATTACAACCTTATAAGGTAGATGTCATTATTATCCTCTTTTACAGATGAGAAAACTGACTTGCCCAGGGTCACACAGCTAAGTGTCTGAGGGGAGCTTTGAACCCAGGTCTTTCCAGCCTCTAAGTCCAGTTTCTTATCCACCGTGCCATCTGGCTGCTATTCTGTGCATCGATTTCCACTCAAAACTATAGTTCATGAGTTACCACTGTAGCTTAATTTTATCAGCCAGCCAGAAGACACAGTAGTTTGTTTCTTAACATTTTTTCCAGTTGATACACTCATTTAAATAATTATAAAAGCTGGGGACAGCTAGATGGCACAGTGGATAAAGCACCAGCCCTGGATTCAGGAGTACCTGAGTTCAAATCTGGCCTCAGACACTGGACATTTACTAGCTGTGTGACCATGGGCAAGTCACTTAACCCCCATTGCCCTGAAAAACAAAACAAAAAAAATAATTATAAAAGCTAATATTAATATAGTGCTTTAAGATAATAAAGCACCGGCCCTGGATTCAGGAGTACCTGAGTTCAAATCTGGCCTCAGACACTGGACATTTACTAGCTGTGTGACCATGGGCAAGTCACTTAACCCCAATTGCCTCACACATACAAAAAAATAATTACAAAATGCTTTCCATATGTTCTCTCATTTGATCCTCCTTACAACAAAGTTGGGAGGTAGGTGCTATTATTATTCCCATTTTACAGATGAAGAAACTGAGGACAATATTAAGTGATTCATTGGAGGTCATCCAAAACATATGTAAATCAGAATTCCAACTCATTCCTTCCTGACTCCACATCTACCACTTTATCCAACCAGCAAATAGTTACCAAGTTACCAGGGAAAATAATTAGAGGACACATATGCCCAGCAGCCCAAATAGACAGGGCACACACATAAGGGTATGTATAGTCAGAGTGCAGTGTCCCAAGGGCAGCTCACACCTTTGATGCTGCAGAGCAAAGTACATCAATATGATGTCGTCTTGCTGTTCTCTGTTGGCTATCAAATCACATGTCAATCAACTGCTCTCTGATGAATAGGCTGATCTTCTGAGCTACCATCTGCTACAGTGTACTCACTAATAAACCTCTTTAAAGCTCTTTTAGTATGTAGTCGAGGTCTATGGGCCATTACCCCCAGCCAGGCAACCATCAAGTTGTGGTACATGCACATAATGGCCTTTTTCTGTGCTGTAAGAAATGAAGCATATGAGGAATACAGAGAAACCAGGGAAGACTTAGATGAACTGATGCAAAATTAAAGTAGGCAGAACCAGGAAACATGCACAATGACGACAACAACGTAAATTAAAGAATGACAAACTCAAAACTAAAGGTCAGTCAAATTTAATGGTCAGGCTAGATGCCAAAGAGAGACTGGAGAAGGTGCCATTCCCTTCTCTTCAGCCACAATCTTCCATAGCCTCATGGCCAGCCACTTCACAGCCCACCCCTGAAACCATGCCACCAAGGCATTTCTTCCCTGCAGCCTGGCTTGCCTGATTGGAGATTATCTTTCCTAGAACCTCATTTCAAGAAAATCCTAGCACATCTTTCTTTTCACTGCATTTTTTCCCAATGCATCCTTCTCTTCATTCCTTCTTCTCTGGCCACCTCTTCTTGCTTGTACTCTTTCCTTCTCCACCCTTTCCACTTCTGGAACTAGGAACCATGGTCAAATCAACTCACCCGTTGTTCCTCTATGTGATGTGGCAGTCTATGGTACCCTTACCATCTTCAGTAATTTTCTGGTCCAAGGGACCCTTCCTGGCCACATTCTCCTAGATATTGTTGTTTCCCTCACTAGAATGTACATTCCTATAAGGCAGGGACCTGAATTAGCTTTTCAGATTTATATCACCAGAACTGAGCAGAGTGCTTGGCACTTAATAAGTGCTTAATAAATGCTTATTGACTGTTGACTAATAAATTTTTTTTCCCCACTCCATTCATTTATTCTCTCATTCACTTCACCCTCTGCTTACAGAGGCAAGAAATTACTGGTGTGGTGTGGAACAATGCTTATATTGCCAGACTCTTTCAATGTGATGAATAATATAAACATTTTAGGGGGCAGCTAGGTGGCACAGTGGATAAAGCACCGGCCCTGGATTCAGGAGGACCTGAACTTGACACTAGCTGTGTGACTCTGGGCAAGTCACTTAACCCTCATTGCCCTGAAGAATAAAAAAAAATAAACATTTTTATTTATACTTTTGAGTTCCCAATTTTATCCCTCCTTCTCTCCCTCCCCTCCCCCTCCCTGAGGTGATAAGCAAACAGATATGGGTTATACATGTGCAATTATGTAAAACATTACCATGTTAGTCATTTTGTACAAGAAAACTTGAATAAAAAAACAAAAGTGAAAAAGAGCATGCTTCAGTCTGTGTTCCATCAATATCAGTTCTTTCTCTGGAGGTGGATGGTATGCTTCATTAGTCCTTTGGGATTGTCTTGGATCATTGTATTGCTGAGAACAGTTAAATCATTCACAGTTCTTCATCAAACAATATTGTCATGGAGCACATCGTTCTCCTGGTTCTGTTCTCTTCACTATACATCAGTTCATACAAATCTTTCTAGGCCTTTCTGAAATCATCCTGCTTGTCATTTCTTAGAACACAATAATATTCCATCACTATCACACACCACAGCTTGACCAGTCATTCCCCAATTGATGGGCATTCCTTTGATTTCCAATTCTTAGGCACCGCAAAAAGAGCTGCTAGAAATATTTTTGCACAAATAGGTCTTTTTCTCTTTTTGGGGATGTCTTTGGGATATAAACCTAGCAGTGGTATTGCTGGATCAAAGGGGATGCATAGTTATATAGCCCTGTGGGCATAGTTCCAAATTACTCTCCAGAATGGTTGGATCTGTTCACAACTCCACCAACAGTGGATTAGCACTCCAGTTTGTGGTGAATAGTTTTGCTGAACTTTCCTTAACTGTAAAATGGGGATAATAACAGCACTCACCTGAATGAGATAATAATTGTAAAGCACTTAGTACAATGTCCAGCACATTGTGAACACTACTGAAATGCATATTTTCTTCTCATCTTCTCTCACCACACTGAAAAATGCAAATGATGCAGTAACAAATATATCAATAAAATCTGTTTTAAAAGTTTTCCCGGGAGCAGCTAGGTGGCACAGTGGATAAAGCACTGGCCTTCGATTCAGGAGGACCTGAGTCCAAATCCAGCCTCAGACACTTGACACTAGCTGTGTGACCCTGGGCAAGTCACTTAACCCTCATTGCCCCCCCCCCCAAAAGTTTTCCCCAAACTTCCATGTGCTGCCATAGCCTTAGACGTTGTCTATTGGTCACAAGAGTTAGAAGATGAGGACCCTAAAGAACAACTTAGCTCTCCTCAGATCCATGGCACCTAAAGACCCTTATGACAGAGATCAACATAGAAAATGCATATCTAGGGGGCAGCTAGGTGGCACAGTGGATAAAGCACCAACACTGGATTCAGGAGGACCTGAGTTCAAATCTGGCCTCAGACACTTGACACTTACTAGCTGTGTGACCCTGGGCAAATCACTTAACCCACATTGCCCCGCCTCCCCCCAAAAAACCCCAGAAAATACATATCTAGAGTGCTAGCATCGATTGAAAATCCCATGGGCTAAGCTCCCTTCAACAGCATATCTTTTATTTTTCCTTTGGTATAGTCCTTGACCTAAAACTAAGGTCCCAGATGTGTAATCCCTTCCTTAATCATTTCCCCGACCTGGACTGGTAGTTGGAGTCTGGTGTTTTATTTTTTGGGGTTTTTTTGCACTCCCAAGGAGAGGGAGTTTCAGGAGATAGTTGAAGGAGAGAGAGGGTTAATTAATTTACACAATGTTCCACAAACTAGGTGGCCACATTATGTTGAATCCCTGTCCTGCAAATATTGGGGTTGATCAACTGAGAAAGAAGATTCCAGATGTGGATTGGGGGCTAGAGCCATAATCCTCTATTTTTAATATTCTAGGCAGTATTTCCTATCATCTACTATTTCAAATCTTGAACCCAGCCAATATCACCTTTGGAAGGGGAGCTGCCCAGTTTATTGCTTGAATTTGGGAAAGGAATAAAGTGCTTAAAGGCTGACCGCCCTCTGGTGGCCAGTAGAAAGAATTTTGGGAAGTCATACCATGTGTAGGACAGGGAAGAACCGAAGTGGCAATTGAGCTGGTGGCCCAAGAATAATGCCACCTTGTGGACAACTCAGACATTGAATTCCCTTGTTAGAGAATACAGCCCAAAGGGAAATTTGCTGTTACTGCCTCAGTGCCCCGAGTATCTTTTGGTGAGGTCACAGGTGTCCTGGGATCTTAAGCTAAGAGACCTCAGAGATCATCCAGTTCCAACCCTGTGGCCCAAGGCTGAAGCTCTGGGATTACTGTGTGTAACGAGTACTCTGGCCTCTCTCTCCCAGAGAGATGCTGGCTACATCTTGAGGTGAAGTTCACAGAGATCTGGGCCTAGAGTCAGGAAGACCTGAATTCAAATCTGACCTCAGACACTTACTTAGCTGTGTGACTCTGAACAAGTGCCTTAACTTCTGTTTGTATCAATTTTCTCACCTGTAAACTGGGCATAATAATAGGATCTACCTCTCAGGGTGGTTGTGAGAATCAAATGAGGACCCCGGTATACAGTAGGTGGTATATAAATGCTAACTATTATTATTATTATTATCTCCCCCTCAAAGTTCTAGGCTTATCCCTGAGGGATTGGGGGACATCTTCTCTACTGATATCTTGAGATTCCATCTTGGATGTATCTTTCCCCACTTCACACCAGTGATGAGCACTCAGATTCCATTTAAGCAATTAACATCAATTAGCTTTTACAAAGGGATATTTATTTCAAAGATATAGCCGGAACAGATGATTAAACATCTCCAGGGGACATTTTACCTTATACCACCTCAACCTCTGGGAAGAGTGGGATCAGATTCAATGCATTAGCTACATAGCATTGGTACCACCAAGTTCACATGCAAATGTAGCATCATCTCAGCTGGGCTGGGTCCCCCAAGTCAGGTACTCTTCCTTGAGATATCAATGTTGGGTTGGCTGCAAAACCTGGTGTGGATTCTACTCTCAGAGTCTCGGACTTCATGTGATCCACTCTCTTGACCCTTTGAAACTGGCAAGGTTGTAGCCTTCTGATTAATCTCACCTAAACTCTCACCTCACCTAAAACTGAAGGACAGACACTGAGGCAAAGAACTAGCATCTGTAGTCTCTGAAGCTCCTCACTGGTTATATATTGTAGCCTGCTTACATCCACCAAGTAGTTTTCCATTATCCTCTAAACAGCTATGTGATTCAGTGGGTAGAGTCCTTTAGGACTACAGGACTATAGGGCCTCTAGTCAGGGAGATAGCCCCAGACACTTATTAGCTATGTGACCCTGGGCAAGTCACTTCACCTCTGTCTGCCTCAGTTTCTTTGTTTGTAAAATGGGGATAATAAAAGCACATGTGTCAATATCATATAGAGGTAACAAGCATTTATTAAGCTCTGAATGTCTGCCAGGCACTGTGCTAAGTGCTTTACAAAACATATCTCATTTAGGGGTAGCTAGGTGGCACAGTGGATAAAGCACTGGCCCTGGATTCAGGAGGACCTGAGTTCAAATCTGGCCTCAGACACTTGACACTTACTAGTTGTGTGTTCCTGGGCAAGCCACTTAACCCTCATTGCCCTGCCCCTCCCCCAAAGTATCTCATTTGATCCTCAAAAAAAATAAACCCTGGGATGTTGTTGTTGTTTGGTGGTATCTGACTCTTCATGACCCCTTTTGGGGTTTTCTTAGCAAAGATACCAGAGTGGTTTGCCATTTCCTTCACCAGTTCATTTTCCAGATGAGGAAACTGAGGTAGAGAGGGTTAAGTGACTTGCCCAGGGTCACACAGATAATAAGTGTTAAGTGTCTGAGGCCAGATTTGAAATCAGGAAAAGAAGTCTTCCTGATTCCAGGCTCTAAGCTCTTTGTACTAAGGCACCACATCATCGCACTGTTGACACAGGAAAGGCCAATTGGATGAAGGATGGCTATTCTTTAGATTAAGGTGGACATTTGGTTGAGCATCCTAGGAAGCTTGGCCATGGCAATACAAATTGACAACTTGTGTTGCTGAAGCTCCTGGCTTGGCCTAGAAACTCCTCACAGCTCTATGACCACCTCTTCATTGCCATCTTCAGGGCCACATGGCTGGGGGAGGGTGGGTTGAATGAATGTGCAGTAATCTCATTTAGGAAACAGCGTCTGATTCCCAACACAGACCCTCTTCTTTCTGTCCTCAGCTCTGGTTCTCTCCAAAGGCCCAGGCCAAGGGTTCCAGTCCAGGTGCATGAATTAGCCAAGAAATAGTGAATAGACCTCATAGGGAGTACTTAGACTCAGAATGAACCCATGGCTAACAAGGCAAGCTTAGGGTTAGAAAAAGGGTATGTGGGTTTTCTTTTCTTTTTCTTTTTTTTTAAGCTGTATTGGAGAAGGGAGGAAGAGGATCATAGGATTATAGACTAATAGAGATGGAAGGAATTTTATAAGTCATCTAGTCTCACTTCCTTGGGGTGGCATCTGTCATTGATCTCCTTGGAGTATATGCCCAGAGGTAGGATCAAAACATTTACACAAGGGAATTTTGAGAAAGAGAAAGGACAGAGGGAAGAAAGGGAGGGAGGAGAGGGGGGGGGAGGGAGGTAAAGAGAGAGAGAGAGAGAGAGAGAGAGAGAGAGAGAGAGAGAGAAACAGAGACAGAGAGCTGTTGAATACCAGTAGGGACATCAGGAAAGGCCTCCACAGCAGGTAACTAAGATGTACCTTGAAGGAAAAGAAGGATGAATTAATTCCTCCTTCCCTATTTCCCTAACTAAAAAGTAAATTGGGGCAGCTAGGTAATGCAGTGGATAAAGCACCAGTCCTGGATTCAGGAGGACCTGAGTTCAAATCCAACCTCAGACACTTGACACTAGCTGTGTGACCCTGGGCAAGTCACTTAACCCTCACTGCCCTGCCAAAAAATAAATAAAAATAAATAAATTGAATGCTAAAAGTAAAGGAAAACAGCTGATTGTGACCTGGAGGAGAATTTAAGACAACTAGTCCATGTCTTGTCTTGTCTGCAGACAAGGCAAACGAGGACTGGGAAGGTGGAAAGATTTACCCAAGGTCCCACAGACTGGAAGGAGCAAGGCCAGGATTCTCTGCTTCCAGGGTGTCTCCCAGTGAGAACAGCCCAAGCCCAGGAAAGGCATTCCAGAGGAGCTCTGATGGTGAAGCTCTTCAGGGCACGGTCTGTGGACCAAGAGAAGAGAAAGGATAGATAGCCAGTGTGTTCTTAGTCCTTCAGCTTGAGTGTCCTCCTGGCCATGGCCATCTTCCCTGGGAAGTGCTTGGGGAGGTCACATCCTGCCAGGCAACCAGCATCCAAACCCAGGAGCTCCTGACATACATCTCAGGACCATCATTCATTCACCCCATGCTAAGGGAAAGAAACTCAAAGCAGAAGAGGCAGGTGGGGCCTTCAAGTCCCATCTGAGGCTCACCTAGATGAGCGATGCTCAGGATGTGGTGGGTAAACCGCCTCCACAGCTGGTCAGCCTGGGGCAGGGAGCAGATATCCTTTCCCCGACTGGAAGTCTGAGGAAAGGGGCAGCTAGGTGGTACAGTGGATAGAGCACCAGCCCTGGAGTCAGGAGGACCTGAGTTCAAATCTGGCCTCAGACACTTGACACTTACTAGCTGTGTGACCCTGGGCAAGTCACTTAACCCCCATTGCCTCACTGAAAAAAAAGGAAGTCTGAGGAAGAGTCTGAGGAGTCCTAGTATATTTAATAGATAGGAAGAAAACTGGCAAACCTCCAGGGCTTAAGATAAGGGTAAGGTACAATTTGTCCCTTCTCGGGGTACAAGACTAGGGGGAATGCCCCCTGACTGGCTCCAAGGCAAGGGTAGGACACTGGGAACAATGAGGGGAAGTTCCTGTTTACGTACATCGCTATCTGCCCCATAGTCTATAAGTGAGGGACTCTCCCCCCAGCCTGATAACAAGAGTACAGAGAAGATGGAGCTGCCACTGAAGGGAAGCCTGCTTTTGCTTCTGTTCTCAGGACTTGGCTTCATTGATACCCAGGAGCCTCCCACCTGCCCAGGTAGATATCTGCTCCTCATGCTCCCTCTTCCCCCTACCCTCCAGGACAGGGAAAGCCTGCCTGCTTCCTCATCAGACTGCTATCAGTGAAAGATGGTGGCTACAGGTGCATACAGGAGGAGGTGGGAGAAAAGGAGGAGCAAAGACCTCTGGGAGGACAGAACACTGGAGCTGGTCTTTTGGAGGATCAGGAGGCCTTCTCCTGAGAATCCGAAGGAGCCTCACAGGTCATTTAATTCAATGCCTCCTTCCCCCAATGATTTCAGAGAGAAGGAAATTGAGGCCCAGTGAAAGCAAGTGATTTGCTGAAGGTCACATGGCAAGTAAACTGAAGAGCTGGGACTAGGACCCCCATGTCCTGACTCAGTCCAAGGCCCATTCCATCACCACATGATCATTGGCAGATAGAAGGAAGGAAAGGGAACAGCACAGGAAAGGTGCCTGGGAATCTCCAGCTTATCAATGCTCTGCTTTTAAAGAGTCTGAGGGTGTTCTGCACCCAATGCATGCCCATCAATCGATTTGTCATTGTTGTTGAGTCATTTTCAGTCATGTCTGACTCTTCGTGACCCCATTTGGGGTTTTCTCGGCAAAGATACTGGAGTGGTTTGCCATTTTCTTCTCCAGCTCACTTTACAGATGAGGAAACTGAGGCAAGTAGGGGTTAAGTGACTTGCCCAGGGTCACACAGCTAGTTAATGTCTAAGGCAGCATTTGAACTCCTATCTTTCTGACTCCAGGCCTGTCACTCTATCTACGGCGCCACCTAGCTGCCCCTCGTAAGTAGTGGAGCTCAGATATAAAGCAGCTCTTAGGACCAAGTCTAGACCCAGGACTCTCTCCACTAGGGCACACTGCCTCAGCAGAGTGTCCCAGGAAAGGGGGACAAGACACACAAAAGCATAGAAGGCAGCAGAGGAACAGGGACAAGTGGTCCGGTTGGGTTGAAGCAGATGATATGTGAAGGGAGGCTGGAGGATATAGGCTTGGGAAAGAAACCAGGTAGAGGGCCTTGAATGATGAATGAAGCAGCTTTACCTTGGTGGTTCCTACTGAAGGACCTACTGTGTGGCAGGTACTGCTGGGGATACAAAGACTCAAATAACATGGTCTTTGCCCTCGTGGAGAATATGTTTCACTGAGGGATACAATGAATACAAAGTAATCTCAGAGCCAGCCAATGTTTTTTCAAGAGGGGATGGGACCGGGTAAGATCTGGTTGCAAAGAATGATTTGGCAACCTGCCCAGATACAAATATTATCTTGTTTGATCCTCACAACAACCCTGGGTGGTAAGTACTATTATTGGCCCCATTTTACAGATGAGAAAACTGAGGCAGAGGGGAAATGACTTGCCCAGGGGCTCATGGCTAATTGTATCTGAGACCAGATTTGAAATCCAGTCTTCCTGGCTCTAGATTCTACACTCTATGCTCTGTGACACCTAACTGTCAACACCTAGGTGCCAGCAACTGACCGGTCTCCATTCCCTTCCCCACCTGACCATGATCCCATTGTCTTTCCTTCTATAGAACCCAAAGTTCTGGATACTAGCAAAATGATTGTTCTGCAGGGCTGCCCAGGCCCCACAGGGGCGGCTGGAAACCCTGGGGAGAAGGGGGCACCAGGCCCTAGAGGTGAGAAAAGAAAAAGGGGGAGGTGAGGGTTGGGGCTCTCCCTCTGTCCTGAGACAGAAGGGTGAAAAGCTAGGTGGTCCTGAGAGGTGCCAGGCTCATGGATGCCGTCTTCGTTCCCTTGTTTCAGGACCGCCGGGGCCGCCAGGGAAATCTGGACCCAAGGGGGAGGCTGGTGAGTGAGTCCCCTCTCCATGTCAGCTCCCCAGCCTTTCTGCTCTGGATTCACATAGGCTTGCCCTTCTCTGGTTTTCAGTGGGCACCCTCGGGTGCTAGAGAGGCAGCCCGGAGCAGGGGACCTCCTAGGGCCTCATGGCCCTCCTTAAATAGCAACCCTCCCTTTCCTTAGAATGGTAGCTGATGTTTGCACAGCCAGTGTTAGGGTCCAGCAAGGCTGTTCCCTAGCCATTATCTCACCTGGTCCTTAAAACAGGCCTGCCAGTTAGTCACTACAGGGATTAAGCTCATTTTGCATGTGATACAACTAAGTTTCAGAGAAGCAAAAAGACTGGTCCCTGGTCCCACAGGTGGTAAGCATCAGAAGCAGGCCTTAAACCTCATTCTTCCCAGAATCGGAAGCCAATTCCAATACTCTTTCCACTTCATCGAGAAAAATGCTCTCATTTTGCAGATGAGGAAATTCAGAATCAGAGACTGTAGTAAGCATCAGAAGTGGGATTTGAAACCAGCTCTCCTTGACTCCAGACCTAGGGCTTTCTTGCCCTCCCCCTCCCCTGCTCCAGTACTTGGTTCTTCTCCCCAACAGAAGTTGAATTTCCTAGAGTGGGGGATTTTAGGGAGAGGGACAAGGTCTGGGTGGACCCTCCTACTTTCCTTCCCCAAACCTCTCAACTTTTCTGGGGTCCCTGGGAGCCCTCCTCCACTGATCAAGCTGCCCTAGACTCACAGACTTCCCCCCCAATCCTGACCATTACCTGGGGACAATGACCAATCGCATGGCCACTGAGGTAACATATGGCTTGTTCCCCTGGTGCCAGGAGATGCTGTGGACCTGTTGAGGCAGTGCCAGGCAGGTGAGGAGATCAATGGAGGAAAAGAAAGGTTGATCCCCGAGGGCCCTTGGGATCCACAACTACTGGGGGGGTGGGGGTGGAGGCAACCATGCCAAGTCTAGGCTGGTGCCTTTTCCTTGGAACTTCTAAAAACTCCATCTGTTCTGAAATCTCTCCTCCTCTGAGGTCCAAGACCCTCTGCACTGAGGGGTGGTAAATTGAGGCAAAGTTTGGGGACCCAGGACTCTTGAACTCAGCCCTTGTTCTAATGCCAGTGATTGGAAGGAGGCCAAGAAGGGCACTTTTTAAGAGTATTGGGACTGTAATCCCTGGACAGGGTTGCACCAAGGGTTCTGTTGTGAGGTGGAAATCAGAGGCCCCTGGTGGGATTGGATTGCTTCCCCTGTAATCTTGGTTGCATTAATTTTGTTTGTGCAAAAACTTTTAAATTTTAATAATCAAAATTATCTATTTTACATTTAGTTTTACTCTCTATATCTTCTTTGGTCCTAAATTCTTGCTCTGCTCCTGGTGGGACTGGAAGGGGTCTGTTAGGAAAGGGAGGTGCTGAAGCAGGTTGCTGGGATCCCTAAGGAAAAGGAATTGGGGGAGGGGTTAGTGGGGGCTAGCTAGGGAGGGGCTGCTGGGAGCCCCAAGGAAAGGATGAAGGATCCAAAGGGAGAGGGGCAGTGCTAGGAAAGGGAGCTAGAAGGGGCCCCACAGCCCTGGTCCCTCTGACTTTGCCAGGCCCCCAGGACTGCCGGGAGCTGCAGAGCCGAGGAGCCTCTCTGAGTGGCTGGTACCAGCTGTGCCTCCCCAGTGGCAGGGTGCTGCCTGTCTTCTGTGAGATGACCTCTGCTGAGGGGGGCTGGCTGGTGAGTGGGGCTGGGGTGAGGCAGGGCCAAGGCCTGGGCCTGCACCTCTCTGACTTGGCCTCAAGAGGGAGCTAGAGCCCTATAGAATGGGGCTAAGCCTTGTTTAGGTTCTGCCTGGCGCTGGGTGAGGGAAATCTCAGACCCCCATCCTGCCCTAAAGAAGCTGGCGGTCTAGTTGGAGACACAAGACACGGATGCGTAAAAAATGGATAGGAAACACTCCCAAACAATGGGAATTCCATGGAAGAAGATAGATATCTGTGGGCTGAAGTAATGGGAGGTGGAGGGGGCTGCCTGGAGGAGCCAGGACCCAAGTAAGCCCCTGAAGAATGAAGGAGGGAGACTTTCACTAGATGGAGAGGATGAAAAAGAATCAATTACTAAGTCAATTGACAAGCATTGATTAAGTGCTTACTGTATCAGGCACAGGGCAGCTAGGTGGCCCAGTGGACAGAGTGCTTGGGCCTAAAGTCAGGAAGACCTGAGTTCAAATCCAACCTCAGACACTTCCTAGCTGTGTGACCCTGGGCAAGTCACTTAACCCTGTTTGCCTCAGTTTCCTCATCTGTAAAATGAGATGGAGAAGGAAATGGCAAATCAGTCCAGGATCTTTGCCAAGAAACCCCCAAATGGGGTCACGGAGAGTCAGACACGACTGAAATGGCTGAACAAGAACAACAACATTGCCAGGCACTGTGATAGGCTCTGGAAATGGAAAACCCAAAGGAGACATCCCTATCCATGCAGTCAGTCCCTTATGGGTATGAGGTTGTAGGCAAGTCACTTAGAGCTGGAAGGGTCCACTTAGATGAGACAAAGGTAGGAAGCTAAGGGCCCCCCAGAAGCACCAAGAGCTGTTCTCTCTTGTCTCTCTTTTTTTTTTTTTTGCACGCAATGAGGGTTAAGTGATTTGTCCAGGGTCATACAGCTAGTATGTGTCAAGTGTCTGAGGCTGGATTTGAACTCAGGTCCTCCTGAATCTAGGGCCGGTGCTTTATCCACTGCACCACCTAGCTGCCCTACTGTTCTCTCTTGTCTTGCCCACCCTTCCTTGACCCCTGATCACACTTTGAGATCTGATATCCATCGGGATCTTCTGTGATAAATGTTTTTTTTGGGGGGGGGTTGTTTTTTTTTTTAATGGCAATGGGGGTTAAGTGACTTGCCCAGGGTCACACAGCTAGTAAGTGTCAAGTGTCTGAGGCCGGATTTGAACTCAGGTACTCCTGAATCCAGGGCCGGTGCTTTAACCACTGCGCCATCTAGCTGCCCCCTGTGATAAACGTTTACTGAAATTTTCAACCAAATTTCTCTCATGGGATGGGTAGGATTTGTGTCAGATATTCAACCAATTCAACAGACTGCAGCCCTGAAGTCTGTCTTTCCTCCCCATCTCCTTTTTGAAGAAGTAAGGAATGGGTCCCTTGGAGGTCATGGAGGGAGGAGCTGAGTCCTCAGCCCCTTGCCCCTGGGTCCCTCACCAGGTGTTCCAGAGACGTCAGGATGGCTCCGTGGATTTCTACCGACCCTGGACATCCTACAAAGCTGGCTTTGGAAGCCAGGAGTCAGAGTTTTGGCTTGGAAATGAAAACCTATATCAGCTTACCCGTGAAGGTAACTTCTCAGTCCATGGGCAGAGGGGGCTTGGGGAAGCACTCCAGTCCCTCCCTTCTGTGCCTTGGCCACTCCAAAAGTCACTTCTTGGAAATTTGCTTCTTTTTCTCAGAATATTAACAAATATTTATTAATTTCAACTGTATGCAGGGAACTCCAATAGGGGGTGGGGGTGGAGAGAGGAGGTGATGAGAAGCAACTGTGATGTGAGGACAGATAAGATGAGAGCAAAGAGGCAGAATACCAAAGATTTCCATATGGAAAGTACCTTAGCAGAACCAGTGCTTTTTGCCCTAGATGAAAAAAGTTCTCCTTTGCTCTGGTTCTTGGTCCAGTCCCCTCATTTTACAGATGAGGAAACTGAAGCCCAGAAGATGTGACTTGCTCAGACTCACATAGATCATAAGAACTGGGATTTGAACCTGATCCTAGACAGAACGTTCTTTCCACTATACGATGCAACCAGGCCAAATGCGGTAGGGAATGTGCATGAGAAGAACACTTTGACTACATCTAGGGTAGAAGCAGGAAAGAGATAATGGAGAAGCTGGTATTTGAGCTGGGAGAGACCTTACCACACAGAAATCACAGGATCCTGTAACTAGACCTGGAAAGCTCCTCAGAGGACAATTGGCCCAGCTCTCTCCTTTTATAGATTGAGAAAACTGAGGCCCATGGAGGGAAAGTGACTTGCATAAGATGTCTCAGGTAGTAAGCAGTAGAACCTTTGACTCTAAATTCAGCAAATATCTCACCATTCCCCATTAATGAAAAATGGCAATTCATTCCAGGCACTTAAGCACAGAGGCAGCAGGAAGCAGAACAAATAGTCATTAATGATTCCTCAGGAGGTTGTCCATTGGAGAACCCCAGGGATCTGTGCTTGACTTTGGGCTGGAAGTCAGATTCAGGATCCAAAGAGATTGTAACAAACTAGAGTATTGGGCTGATCTGAATAAGATGCAATTCAAAAAAGATAAATGTAAAGTCTTACACTTGGGTGCAAAAAATCAATTTTACCATTACCAAGGTTAGAAGTGTTTTAGGGATGAGATCCAGGGGGTTCATTGGACTGCAGAAAGCTGATGAAACCTTGGGCCCCAGTAAAATGGACAAAACTTCCAGAAAAATTGAGGTAATTGTCCCTCTGTATTCTGCCTCAGTAAGCCCAGGAACTGAACAAGGGCAAAGAAGAGTCTTCAGGGGTGGGTAACTAGGACAGAGGAAGGCTGTGAATCTATATCATTTGAGAATTAGTTGAAGGAAGTGAGAATGTTTAGCCTGAAGAAGAGAAGACCCACTATTTGAAGGTCTGGCAAGTGGAAGGACTTGTTTATCAGAACTCGAAAGTTGCAGAGGGACAACTTTTAGGCTTGATGTCAGGGAAAATCTTGCTAATAATTAGAGATGTCCTTAAGTCAAATGAGTTGCCTTCAGAAATAGTGGGTTCCCGGGGGTAGCTAGATGGCGCAGTGGATAGAGCACCGGCCTTGGAGTCAGGAGTACCTGAGTTCAAATCTGGCCTCAGCCATTTAACACTTGCTAGCTGTGTGACCCTGGGAAAGTCACTTAACCCCAATTGCCTCACTAAAAAAAAAAAAGAAAGAAAGAAATAGTGGGTTCCCCATCTCTGGAGGGTCTTTAAAAGGATGTCTGATGACCATTTGTTGGGGATGTTGTGGTGGGGTTCGGGTACAGGTTGGACTAGCTATCCTCTGAAGTCCCAACCCCCCAAATTTTGTGATTCAGTGAGGTTCAATGTTAAGGAACAAGCCCCGAGTTGATTATAGCATGAAGGGGAAGAGGATGAGGCAAAGCAGATAGGATCTAAGCTGTGAAAAGCCTTAGATCGGTAGTTTATACTCTACTTGGGGAGTCACTGATGATTTTTGAAGAGAAGAGTAACTGGGCAGCAGACTGAAAGATGGTTTGAAGAGGAAAGAGGCTGGAAAAAGGGAAATCAGAGGTTAGGGTGATATTTCAGGAGGAAGATGATTGTGGTACTAGCAGCCCTGCTATGGCAGGAATGTGAAAATGGGCTGGGGAAAGTGTAACCATCTATTTCCCCCCAAACCCTAACTAGCTTAGAAAACATAGGGCCTAAACCTAAAGTGCTGGTATTCGAGGGCGTGCCTTTTCATCCTCTTCAGGTGTGATCACTCCCATAGATCATGTCTGGCCCCAACTATTTTTGCTGGGGGTGAAGGAATTCTAATTTATACCTCTGCCTTCTCCCCACCCTGAAGGGCCCAAGGAACTTCGAGTGGAGCTGCAAGACTTCAATGGTACCCGAACCTTTGCCCACTACCAGGGCTTCAGGATCCTGAGTGAAGCTGATAAATACCAGCTGATCCTTGACAAGTTTTTGGAGGGCACTGCGGGTAGGTTGGCAGGGGGAGCAGGAACTTGGGCCTCTGGGAGGAGGAAACAGGAAAGGCTGTTCAGAGATATGAGGGCTACTGGGGAAGGACTGAAAAAAGGAAGTGAGCAGGGTGGGAGGGGTGTCTCCTTCCTTGGAGCCTGGGGCCCAGACCCTTCCAAAGTCACTCTTGGCAGAACCTTCTCATCTAGTTATGACGGATCAGAAGATGGTTAAACAGAAAGGGTTCCAAGAGCCTGATGACTTGGCACGTGATGGCAGGAGAGGCTAAACTCATTGATCTTGAAGTCCCTTAGAATAATTCAGAAGAGCTGGAAGAGACCTTTGATAGCAGGCAGTATGACATGATGGGAAGAACTCTGATTTGGAAGCAAAGGCCCTCGGTTTGAATTCTGACTCTGATACTTATGATGGCATTTCGCCTCAATGGGCCTCAGTTTCCTGATCTGTAAAATGGAATTGACCTCTGAGGTCTCGACATGCTCTGAATCCTAGGGTCATCTTGGTCAAACCCCATGTCTTCCACATACAGAACATGACACCAAGATTGGAGAAATCACTTCCTTGAGATCACAGAGCAAATTAGCATCAGAACCAGGATTAGAACCTAGTTTTCCTGACTCCCAGCCCATTATACCACGCTACCTCTCTTTATGTACCTGTGATTGGCTAGAAGGGGCGGGGGTGGCCTGGGAACAGAGAATGTATGAGAAGTAAGGGAGGCAGGCTGGAGAGTGAGCTCTCTTTCTTCTTTGCTCCCTCCAGGGGATTCCTTGACTTATCATAGTGGAAAGCCCTTCTCCACCCTTGATGCTGATAGCGACATCTTCAATGGGAACTGTGCGGTCATTGTGCAAGGGGCCTGGTGGTATGGAGACTGCTATAAATCCAACCTCAATGGACGCTATGCAAGCACTGAGAGTGGGGCATACACGTATGGCATTGACTGGGCCACTGGGCTGGGAGTGGGCCGTCCCTACCGTCGAACAGTAATGATGCTCCGTTAGGCAAAAGGCGGGTCCCACAGCATCCAATGTGACCTTAGGCAAGCCATTTCCCCTCTGCAGCTCTCTCAAGGTCCCTCTAATGCTGACAATTTGTGTTCTAAAGTCCCTCCTTATTCTGATGTTCTGTATTCCTAGGGTGCTAACATCTCTAACAGTTTATGTTCTAACAGTCTGTTATAAAGTCTCAGCTCTAAATTAATTAACAAGCATTTATTAATCACTTATTATGTGCCAGGCAATGGAGATATAAGTACAAGCAAAAAGCCTGGGACCCAGGGGACAGCTAGGTGGCACAGTGGATAAAGCACCGGTCCTGGATTCAGGAGAACCTGAGTTCAAATCCGGCCTCAGACACTTGACTCTTACTAGCTGTGTGACTGTGGGCAAGTCACTTAACCTTCACTGCCCCACCAAAAAAAAAAAAAGCCTGGGACATCAAGGGACTTATAGTTTAATGGAAGAAGATATTATATAAAGGAAACTGAGAATGTCAGATGGGGTAGTGCATGGGGAGAGCCATTTCCACACTTGGACATGATGGGAAAGTCCAGAGAATGAAGTCTGGTTGGGTCCTTGCTCAAAATGGAGGTTCTGAGAAGCACTCAGCAATGGGAGAAAGGGGCCACCCTTCTAGAACATGTTATGTTCTCAGTCCCTTACCAGTTCTAACATTCTATGTTAAGGTTCTTTCTGACTCTAACATTCTGTTTTCTAAGTTCTAATGTTATCTGAGTCTCAGTTTCTGTTCCCTGGTATTTCTGGCTCTTTTCAGACCTTCTATCTCCCTAGATCCAGGACCGAACTCAACTCTGGCCCCTAGATAGTTGTACCAACTGCAATACCTTCTGATAAAAAAATAAAATCCTTGTTAAACCTTCCTGGCCTCTCACAGATGCTAGCACTCAAAAGAATCATCTCCTCCCTTTGGTGCCTATCCCTCTTGTCTCATTCCCCGCCTCCCAAACATGCTCTGAAACAGAGCTTCTCATCTGGAGCCTGTGAAAATAGAGACAGACAAATGTGTCATTTCAGTTGTGTCTGACTCTCCATGACCCCATTTGGGGTTTTCTTGGCAGAAATACTGGAGTGTTTTGTCATTTCCTTCTCCAGCTCATTTTACAGAGAAGGAAACTGAGGCAAACAGGGTTAAGTGACTTGCCCAGGGTCACATAGCTACAAAATGTCTGAGGCCAGATTTGAACTCAGGAAAATGAGTCTTCCTGACTTCAGGCCCAGGACTCTGTGGATATCTATCAATATTTACATTAGACATTAAAAACATTTTAGTATCATTATGAAAATAGTTTTGACTTTGTGGACCTCCCAGAAGTCCCTGGACCATACTTTGTGAATCTCTGTTAGAGCTAAGAAGGGAGGAATAAAAGGATTGCAATAGCAAGAACTCAGTTGAGATTTGGAAACATAAATTTGCAGGGGACCTAAACAGTATACTTGTATGACTTCACTGGAAGCTAGGGAGCACCATAGTGCACAGAGTGCCAGGTTGGAAGTCAGGAAGACTTATCTTTCTGAGTTCAAATCTGACCTCTGATATTCTAGCTGTATGATCCTGGGCAAGTCACTTCATCCTGTTTGCCTCAGTTTCCTCATCTGTAAAATGAGTTAGAGAAGGAAAGGACAAACCAGTCCAATATCTTTGCTAAGAAAACCCCAAATGGGGTCATGAAGAATGAGACATGATTGAAAATGACTGAACAACAACAAATGACTTCACTGAGGTTCAGCAGTCCTGGAGTAGAAGCAGATGATTTGGATGGCGATCCAGCGTTTGGCATCTGGAAAGGGACATACAACGATATAACAAAGGGAAAGAGATCTGAAGGGAGTGTGACTTGGTTAACTCAGGACTTGGTTAACTATGGAATAAAACTGGGGGTAGAAGCAAATGAGGCCAGCCCAGGACCGGGAAAGCAAGGAGGGTGGGGTGACTAGACACTATAATGAGGATGAATAATAGGGTTAGGAGGGGTGAGGCATATCGAGGGATGGCAGATTAGAAGGTGGTGGTCAGAAAGAGGAGTTGGATTTATGGATTGTGGAGGTGGGGGACGCTGGGAAACCCAGACATCCAGGGCATGATCATGTCTGTGTATGGCCAAGATGGAGTGGGAGGCACAGGGTGGGCAAGTTGAGGATGATGAAACTGGAAGAAAAAACATGTGTATTCAAGTCTCCTAGTAAAAGAGCAGGCAATTGGGTGGAGAAGACGACTATGGGCCCTGCAGGTACTAAACTCCTTGAGGGGAAATTGACCGCGGGAGCTGAGAGATGACTAACTACCCTGCCCCTCCCCCCCTGCTCCAGGATCTAAATAGGGCAACACAGATGGTGGGTGACCCTTGAAGGAGAAGTTGGTGCTGAGTGACGGGGGAGAGGGGAAGGTTTGGAAATAGCAGTGAGAACAGAGCATTTCTGCACTCCCTGGTAGAGTGGGGGTGGGGTGGGCAGTGGGGGAGGGGAAGGGAACCGAGTGATGAGAGAAGGTGCTGGAGAAGAAAGCCAAGGATGCAGCATCTTTTGGGGGGGATGGGGTGGGGGAGGCAGGGTTTCTGTGACTACCAGATAGAAATAGAAGAAATCGATAGGAAAACATGATGGAACGTGTCTCCCAACTCTTGATCACAGCACCGCATGTGGTAGGTCCGAGTGTTTGTTGAATAAATAAATACTTGTCTTCCATCTCCTCCCTCCTTCTCCCCCAGCAGACAACCTCCCCAACTCTCCTCCCAGACATCTATTTTCTTAGGGAGGAAGGGAGAGGAAGCTGGCAACCACAGGCCAGGGTTGGCTTCTGACTTGTGCAAATATTCCTCCAGAGGGTGGGGAGATCAGTCCTGGCCAGGGGGTGGGCAAAGCCCCACCAAGCATCTACTTTGGAGACTCAGGAGGCGGAAGAACGAGATGGGCAGGGCCACCCCCAGCCACCAATATGGGGCGGAGCTATCCTTGGCTAATTCTCCAGTCCCGATGGCACAAGAGCAGGGTAGGGGCTGGTTTTTCAGGGATGCCTGGGAACAGGGACACGCCTGTCTTATTCAAAGTACACCACCCCACACACACTCGCCGGTCTGCTTGTGCAAACACATTTATCCTTGTACGTGAAAGGATATGTGTATCTGTGTCTGCAAATGAAACATCCTTGAACACACACACACACCATTAGGGGCAGTGAGGTACCTCCCGAAAAAAAAACAAAAACAAAAACCCTGAATCTGAGTCAGCGGATCTAGGTTCAAATTCCAACGCTGGCACTTAGTCTCTGCCTAATCTTAGGTCCCTCACGCTCACAATTTTACCGCTGAGAATAAGTGACTTGTCTACAAATCAGCACATAGTAGGTGCTTAATACGGGTTTATTGACTAATCTTATTAATAGTTAGCGTTTATTTAACCCTTTAAGGCTTGCAGAGCACTTTCCATATGTAATCTCCTTTGATAATCACAGCACTTCGAGGTAAAATGTTATTCTCACTATTTTACAGATAAGGAAACTGAGGCTACAAGAGATTAAGTGACTTGGCCAGGGTCAAAAAGCTAAGTGGTGCAATGGATAAAGTGCTGGACCTGGAGTCAGAAAGACATGAGTTCAAATCCATACACTAACCTTGGGCAAGTCATTTAACTTCAGTTTCCTTACCTGTAAAATGGGGGTAAACAGCACCTTCCTCACAGGGTAGTTGTGAGGATCAATTGAGATAATAATTGTAAAGTGCGCTAGATACACGTTAGCCATCATTACTGTCAGAGGCAAGATCTGAATTCAGGTCTTCGCGCCGCTACCGCTCACAGCTAGCCAGCGTCCACCATGGCTGGGACTCAGAATCCCCGAGAGAGGTCCGGCCTGACCGCGGAAGACACTGAAGACCAGAGAGGGGAACTGACTCGGCCTTGGAGATCGAACTAGGAAATGCACAAGCTGGCGCTCGGACTCGCCCCTTCCGTGGCACCGCCCTCTCTTCGCCCGCATGCAGGCCGGCACATGCGGGTCTCCAGCCCACGGGTGTCCCCCGGCACACGGCCTAGGCTCCCTGCTGGGGGCGGGGAGGGGCGGGGCCGCAGGGCAGGGCCCGGCCTGCGCCCACGTGAGAACAACTGTAGAGCAGGGAGCCGGAGCCACAGCGCGGCCACTGGCCACCGGGTGCGGGGATGGCAGGCCTTGGCCAACGGGGGCAAGAGCGCGCCGGCAGCTGCTGGCAGGACCCGCTGGCCACGGCGCTGAGTCCCCCGCGGCCGCCGGCCCCTGGCCGGGGCTGGGGTCGGAGTCGGCCGCTTAACGTGGTCTACGTGTTGACCCAGGAGGCCGAGGCCGAAGTCGAGCCGCTGCCCCTGCGCTGCCTGCGCGACGCTTGCGCTCAGTTCCCCGGGCCGCGCCCGGTGCCGCAGCTGCGCACGCTGCCCTTTGGGACTGTGGCTCTGGGCGAGTCCGCCGCGTTAGACTCCTTCTACAACGCCGGTGAGTGAGTCCGGGAGCCCGTGGGCAGTGCCCCGGGGGCGGGGCGGCGCCCGGACCTGGGGGCGGGACCAAGCGGGCGGGATGGGGAAAGGTAGGTCTGGTGGGCGGGGCTAAGAATGGCAGATTCAGGGGATAGGAGATGGAAGAGTAGGAGGGGGCCTATGAGATAAGATGGGGGCGGGGCCTGAACAGGTGGCGGAGCTAAGAGGGACAGAACTCAAGACTTGGAAGACAGAATGGGCGGGGTCGGGTAAGGTGTTGGGACCTGATTTAGGGGATAGGCTACAGAAGGGAGAGTGAGGCCCGTAGATAACGTTGGGGGGCGTGGTCTCACTTGGGGGCAGGGCTATGGAGGAGGGGCCGAGTGGGACTGAGTGAGCGAAGTCTGGAAGACTCACTGGGGCAGGCCTCACAGGTGCAGGATTCAAGGGATAGTAGTGGGTGGGGCCATGGATGGGGGCGGGGGTAATGGGGATAAAAAATGGAGTGGGTGGGGCCGAGTACTGGGGATGGATTATGGTGGGGTGGAGCTCAGAGCCATAGCAGTTCGGGGCGAGGCCAGCAGTGGCTATAACAGTGGTTGGGGGCCTCTGAAGGTCAGGTTTAGGAAGAGTAGGGTGGGGCCTAGAAGAGAGGAGTGATTTATAGAGCTCAAAAGTGGAAAACAAGAAGATTCATTATTGTTCTGTGGGGCGTGGCTGGGAAAGGGGTGTGGCTATAAAAATCTATCTGTCGGTTCAAGGGATAGCAATCAAGGAGGGGTGGGTTCAGCATTTAGGGGGCGGGGCTAATGAAGAAATGCAATCTAGGGGCGGAGCCTTAAGAGGGAAATATCAACGAAAATGGGGCGGGGTGGGGCTAGAGGCGGGGCCGAGAGGCACACATTCAGGGATTGAGGGGGAAGTGTCTCAGAGAGGTGGATTTAGAAGCCTGGAGCCCCAGGGGCGGGGCTCCTGGGGGCAGGACAAGGGGTCTAAGTCCCAGGTCAGTAGCTTCAGTTGTAGGGAGTAAAAACTCATCCTGAGACTGCCCCACGTTCTCTAGGTTTGGAAACCAATTTGTTTATTTCCCTGAAGGCCATTCCATGAAATCATTGTTTAAAAATGGTTCTTCCAAATGCAAGGGAACACACTAACAGGCACACTCTTCAATTCAGTTAAACAAACATTAAAGGGCTTCTGTAAGCACAGTGGTCCTACACAGAGAAATACAGACACAGAACAGTGCTTCTCCTTAGGAGGGGTAGGTGTTTGCAGACTTCACTCCTACGTTGACACCTTTTCCCCAAACCCAGGATGGATTGAGGCCTGGTGGCCTTGATGTTCTGCTTGGGTGAAAAGTCCAGTCTGAGGCTAACAGGCCCTAAGCCTTGGGACCTGGAAGGTCAGGACCCAATGGAATTGGGATGGGAGGCCAGGAATCCTGGCGCTCAGCCCAGAGCCCTGTTCCCAGGACCTCCTCCCCCTGCTTCAGGGTTGGGCTTCCTGTTAGGAAGAAGCAGCTCTTGCACAACCCCTGGAAGGGGCTGACAGCAGTTTGAAGGGAGGAGCCCTCAAGGCCCAGGAACCAGGAGCTGGGACTGGGTAGAGGTGGGGCTAACATTTCTCTTCTATAAAATGCTCTCTAGCTCTCCCCAGTTCTGACACTGTGTTCCAAGATTTCTCCTGGTTCCAATATTATATATTCTAAAGTCCCTCCCAACTCAACAATCTGTGTTGTAAGGGCCCTTCCCAGCTCTGACATCCTGGGTTCTAAGGGCTCTCCCAGCTCTGACATTCCATGTTCTAAGGGCCCTCCCAGCTCTGACACTCTGTGTTCTAAGGTCCAGTGCCAGTTAATGAATCCCAAGTGAAGAGAAGGGTGAATGGATCTCTTTCTCCCTTTCACACCCCTTTGGGAGAATCTAGGGAATGAGCTGGGAGATTCTCCTCCTTTTTTGCTGTTCCTGTGAGAAGCCACGTTTCCTCCCCACTGGAAGTAAGGGATTCAGTGCTAGGGTTTGGTGAATGGGAGTAGCCCAGGGCCCCCTACCTTTTGAGGAGAAGACTGAGAACCAAGCCTGAGGTGGATGGGGCAGGGGCAGGGGCAGGGGTAGGGGTGGGGAAGGGATGACATTGATTGCTTCCGCCCTAAAGCTGACTCAACTTCTTTCTTTGGGTCTTCCCACTTTCACCCACCATTTGTCACCTTCACACCACATTGGGGAAAAGGGTGCGGGGTTCCTGGAGAATGCTCCTCTCCCAGGCTTCACCCCTGTTTCCCTCTCCCCCCAGATGTGGTAGTAGTCGAAGTGAGTGGCTCCCTGGGCCAGCCTTCCCTGTTCTACCACCTTGGAGTGAGGGAGAGCTTCAGCATGACCAACAACATACTTCTCTGTGCCCAAGCAGACCTGCCTGATCTACAGGCCCTCAGGGTAGGTGGGCATCCTCAGGGCCAGGTTGGGTGCCTAAGGTGGGGGGACACTCCCTACCTCTTTAGCTGCCAGTAGGAACTTGGGCAAGTCACTCATCCCTGAACCTATATCATCCCATCCTGAGACACTTGGAAGTTCCAGTCAAGTTCACAAGCAATTATTAAGTGCTTACTGTGTGCTGTTGGGAAGTGTATTGGATTTTGAGGTCACTCCCTGCCCCCTCCCCCACAAGCCACCATTATGACTTTGGACAAATCCTTTAGCTTCTCACAGCTTCCATTGCCTTCCTCCTCTGGCTTGTAAGCTCCTTGAGGGTAGGCACTTTGACCTTTGGCTTTGTACCTTCTGGATATAAGGGCTTTGTCAATGCTTCTTGTCTGACTGATGACTTCTGAGATCCCTTCCAATTCTGACCCTCTCTCTGGGCCTCAGTTTCCTTTTTTTTTTTTTGTGGGGCAATGGGGGTTAAGTGACTTGCCCAGGGTCACACAGCTAGTAAGTGTCAAGTGTCTGAGGCCGGATTTGAATTCAGGTACTCCTGAATCCAGGACGGGTGCTTTATCCACTGCGCCACTGCGCCACTGCGCCACTGAGCCGCCCCCCTCAGTTTCCTTTTAATAATAATAATTGCTGCCATTTATATGCATTGTAAAGTATGAAAAGCACTTTAACATGTTATCTCATTTGATCCCTATAATGACCCTGTGAGGTAGGTGCTATTACTATCCCCATTTTACCAATGAGAACACTGAGGCAGTCAGAGATTAAGTGACTTGCCCAAACTCACCCCTTAATAAGGTATCTGAAACAGGATTTGAACTCAGGACTTCTTGACTTCAAGTCTAGTAGTCTTATCCACTGTACCACCCAGCTGCCTCATCTATGTGTAAGGGGGTAGGGGAGTAGGCTAGATGATTTCTGAAGTCCCTTACAGCTTTAAATTTAAGCAATCTGTGTCCATGATTTGGGGCCTCAGTTTCCTTAGCTGTAGAAGAGGATTGGAGTAAATGATCTCTAAGGCCCCTCTAGTTCTAAATCCTAGCAGGTGTCCTTGATGTGTCTCATGGAGCAGAGAGAATGGACAAGCCAAGGGTCAGGGAGAGACCTTGGGATCCCTCTAGTCGTGCCCAGGTGTGGTTCTGTGCCTAGGGAAGGGGCAGGAGATGAGCCCCTTAACTGAGTGTCCTTTTCCCTGCAGGAAGATGTCTTTCAGAAAAACGCCGTGAGTAGAGACCAAACCTCTTTTCCTGTTCCAGATCCCAGCCCTGCCCATCCCACAGTCCCCTTTCCCCTTGTTTTCTTCCTCCCCCAGACCTCTCCAGACACGTGCACACATACCCGTGTACACATGTGCTCCTTGGCCTGTTTGCCAGACTGTTGGCCAGGCCCTTGCCTTGTAGCTGTGTCGGTGTCAGCCCTTGCTACCCCCATCCAGACCCACAGCCAAGGGGCAGACACAGGGGATGCTCTTGGGAGGGGAGAAACATTCCTCCCTTTCCCTCATGTCTGGGGCTCCTTTGCAGGATTGTATGGGGGGCTACACCTTCATCCCCTACATGGTGACGGGTCAAGGACGGGTCCTGTGTGGCGACGCGGGTGTTATGAAGGGGCTGGCAGAGGGGCTGTTCCAGTCGGGGGCAGGCGCGGAGGCCCTCCTCACCCCCCTGGTGGGCAGGCTTGTCCGCCTGCTGGAGGCTATACCCACCAACTCCTGGTACCTAGGCTGGAAGCACCAGGGTGGGGTGGCAGGGAGAGGGAGCACAATGACCCTCAGGGAATGAGGCCTTGGGAGGGAAGTTGGGCTTCGATAGGAGAGGATGGTGATCCATCATCCCTCACCCAGTGGCTACTTCCGGGAGACCATGCGAAGGGACATCCGCCGCGCCCGGGAGTGCTTCTCTGGGGACCAGCTTCAGCAGGAGCTGGGCCGGTTGCAGCGCCGGCTGGACAGCGTGGAGCTGCTGACTCCTGACATTATCATGACCCTGCTGCTCTGCTACCGGGATATGCAGGTGTGCCTGCACAGGATGGGGTGGAGGTCGGGCAGCCTTGCTGGCATACTTCATAACTCCTGTCTCCTACACTGAAGCATGTTAGGATTACAGCCCATTCTATAGAGAAGGAAACTGAGGCAGGGCAATGCAATGCAATGCAAAGAGCACTGGATTCGGAGTTAGAGAGGCTGTGTCTGAATTCCACCTCTTACTGCCAATGTCATGTTGCACCAGTCACTTCTCTCTGTCTCAGTTTCCTCCTTTGGGATTTGCCTGAGGGGTCAGAGCCTGGACTCCCAGGTTTGGCCAAGAAGAGAGTGGTCTTTGGAGAGCCAAATCCTCCCAGGAGCTGAGAGTGTGTGTGTGGGAGGCACCCAAGGAGCAGGGACGCACTGGAAGCTACCACCTCTCCTTTGCCCTCTCTCCCACAGGACTATGGGGCTATCATCTCCCTGGTGGAGACGCTGCAGGCCCTGCCCACCTGTGATGTGACTGAACAACACAACATCTGTTTCCACTATACCTTCGCCCTCAACCAGTGAGGCCCAGAGGGCTGGTGGAGGGGAGGGGCCCGTAGGGAAGGGGGGGAGACATTGTAGGGCACAGGCCACAGGGAAGGGAGCTCCAGGGCTGAGCAGCTGGGGGCAGGAGACGGGGCCTGGCACAGAAGAGCGCTGGCCAGGGAGTGTGAGCAGCTGG
Source organism: Dromiciops gliroides (assembly GCF_019393635.1). Classification (NCBI taxonomy): domain Eukaryota; kingdom Metazoa; phylum Chordata; class Mammalia; order Microbiotheria; family Microbiotheriidae; genus Dromiciops; species Dromiciops gliroides. Next base: position 605,161,341 of record NC_057863.1, read on the forward strand.
GCTCAGAATCCAGCTTTGCCCAGTACTAACTGGGTGACTGGACAAGTCAATGCAACTTCTTTTTCCTTATCTATCAACTGAAGAGTTTAGAGTTGAGGACCTCTGAAGTCCCTCCCAGATGCAGAGCTAGGATCCCATAATCATGGAATGAACAGGGAGGGAGAGGCCCCTGGGCAGGCAATGGGGAAGAGGTTTGGGCAGGTAGTGAGAGAGATGCCCTGGGTGGGCAATGGGGAAGAGGCCCTGGACAGGCAGTGAGAGATGCCCTGGGTGGCCAGTGGGGAAGAGGCTCTGGGCAGGCAGTGAGGGAGATGCTCCTGGGTGGGCAATGGGGAAGAGGCCCTGGGCAGGTAGTAAAAGAGATGTCCTGGGTGGGCAGTGGGGAAGAGGCCCTGGGGTGGAGGGTGGCAGTGACTGAGGCCGCACTGCTGTCCTGGGCTGAACATGGGCCCCTGAGGCTGCTGCTTAGAGAAGCCAGCTGAGGGGCAGGGCTGGAGGGGCCCCAGGTGCTGCTGCCCAGGGCTTACCCCCTCCTTGCCTAATGGCTGCAGGAGAAACAGGCCTGGGGACCGAGACAAGGCCCTGTCTGTGCTGCTGCCCCTGGTCCATAGCAGGACCGTGGCCCCCGACCTCTACTGCATGTGTGGCCGAATCTACAAGGACATGTTTAGCAGCTCGGGCTTCACTGACACTGGTCACCGAGACCAGGCTTGTCATTGGTAAGAGCAGTTGCCTGCCTCCTGCCCAGCTGGGAGGGGGAGCAGGATGGGGCCGGGGCTTGGTGTCCTCCCCCCAGATGGAGGCGTGTGCTCCGTGGCTTTCGAGCCACGGCCAGGGGCCTCCAGGGCTCGTGGGGTGAGTAGCGGTTAGTGAGCCCTTGTGTGGCTGATTTGAGCTCCTTTAGGCCAAGCCTAAGCCCTAGCTATAGCCTCTCCACCCTGTCCTTACCACCAGGTACCAAAAGGCCTTTGAGACAGAACCCAGCCTTCACTCGGGCATCAATGCAGCTGTCCTTCTCCTTGTTGCTGGACACCAGTTTGAGAGCTCAGATGAGCTCCGTCAGATAGGTGACCTCCCATCCTCCAGCCACGGGAGCCAGCCCTTTCCCTGTAATATTGGGGGGGGGCAGGGGTGTCTGGGGAGCAATTGAGTGGACTGAGGCTGGCAGCAGTGGAAGTGGGGGGACAGATGGCCCTCCCCCCATGCCCCATTTATGGGCATCTGTGTTCCCCCGACCCCCATGCTTAGGATTGAAGTTGGGCTGCTTGTTGGGCCGCAAGGGCAGCGTGGAGAAGATGCAGTATTACTGGGATGTGGGCTTCTACCTGGGGGTCCAGATCCTTGCCAATGAGCCCGCCCAGGTGGCGCTGGCTTCTGAGCAGCTCTACAAGCTGAATGCACCCCTCTGGTAAGTGTCCAGGGGCCGCTGAGGGGGCTGAGGGCTGAAGGGCTCCCCCAGAGGCCCGAAGCCCGTGCATGTTGTGTGCCCACAGGTACCTGGCCTCTGTGATGGAGACCTTCCTTCTCTACCAGCACTTCTGCCCAGCAGCCCAGCCTTCAGGGCCCATGGGCCTCCGCGCCCTCTTCTGGCTACGCTTCCTCCTGCTGTCTTGCCAGCCCTTCGAGTCCATGGATGAATGCCCAGTATGGAGGGGACAGATCTGGGCAAGGAGCCGGGGCTAGAGCCAAGACTGGCACCCTGGCACAGGGTGAGCCCTTTCTCCACCCCCTGCAGGTGCTGATCCTGGAGCAGAATAAGGTGCTGCAGCCAGCCAGGCTTCGGGTACAAGAGGGGAGCCCTGATGTGGCCGTGACCTTGAGCCTGCTGGAGTCTGAGATGGAGGTGGGGCTGCCCCCCAGCCCCAGGCCCCATGGTGCCCCGAGCCCCCACCTACATCCCCCAGGGCCGGATTTCCCTCCTCCCCCATCACCTCCCGAACCTCATCCCTGAGGCACTAGCCCCACCCTACCTCCATCTTCCACATCAGGACCAACATTGAATCCAGTCTCATCTAACTTAACGTGTGCATCTGCATCTCTTACACTCTGCACCCTGACCTGATCCCCCACCAGTCTCCTGAACCCCCTTTCCTACCTTCCTGGCCTGGAATCCCATCCTCCCAAGCTCTGTGCCCTAGACTCTTTCCCACAGCCCAGGACTCCCCATCTCCCCTAGGCCAGTCCCCCATCGCCCCCTTTCCCCCAGGCTGCGGGCTCTGGCTGGACCTTCCCCGTGGCCTCCATCCGGGGAGTCAGGTGAGACAATGGCCCCTTGATGCCCCCTCCCCTCATTCCTGGCAGAGGGCTCCTAGCCGGTGGGAGGGCAGGGCAGCCCCAAGGGGCTCTGGGGGACCCAAGCCCACCTTAGCCCCTTCCCTGGCTCTCCCTGCCCAGCATCTCCAAGAGAGACGAGCGTTGTTGCTTCCTGTACGTGTTCCACACGGCCCAGGACTTCCAGCTGGGCTTCCCCAGCCACCAACACTGCCAGTGGTGAGCCCGAGGAGGGCCAGAGGCTGAGACGAGGTGGAGGGGTCCCCTACTGATGAGTCAGGGGCTCCTGCTCAGGCTGGGGATGGCCTCAGTGGCCTCCCTAAGTCCCAGTGATCCTGGGAGGGTGGGAGCAAGGCTAATTGGTGAGGCCAGGAGGGGAGCGGAGGGGAGGAGAGATGCCCCAACCCCTAGACAGAGTGTCCCAGAAGTCTTTAATGAAGGTTTGTGTTTTTTTTTAATTTTTGGTGAGGCAGTTGGGGTTAAGTGACTTGCCCAGGGTCACACAGCTAGTAAGTGTTAAGTGTCTGAGGCCGGATTTGAACTCAGGTCCTCCTGACTCCAGGGCCGGTGCTCTATCTACTGTGCCACCTAGCCGCCCCTTTTAATGAAGTTTTAAGCCATTAAAGCTGACACCCTGTGTAGGGCACTGTTAGGGAAGGACTGGGAAGAGGGCCACAGGTGGGAAGTGACCAAGGTCCGGAGGAAGGTCCATTCCCAAGGCATTGCCCGAGTCTGTCTTGGAAAAAGCTGCCTTTGGATCCGGTCAAGGACAAGGCAGGGTCCGACATCTCTGGCCAGGCCCGGGTGGGAGCAGGCACAGGCAGAGGTGCAGAATGACTGATCGGGTCCACATAGGTTCTGCGGGCGGATCCAGGCCTTCGTGACGCAGCCAATGCTGCCCGCAGATGAGGGCCTAGCCACCAAGGAGGTGCTGGAGGTAAGATGGTGTGCAGGGGTGGGCGGTGTGCCCGGGGAAGGACCTGAGGAGGCTGGCTGAGCCTTCTTCCTCCTCCCCCCAGTTTGCCTATGAGTACACTGAGACAGGAGAGCGGCTGGTGCTGGGCAAAGGTACCTATGGGGTGGTGTATGCCGGCCGGGACCTCAGCACCCAGGTACGGATCGCCATCAAGGAGATCCCTGAGAGGGACAGCAGGTACCTGGGGCCTGGGCCTGGGCTCTGGTACAACCTTGGAGGACAGGGCGAGGAGATCTGGCATGGGAGGGAGGGAGGGAGGGAGGGAGGGAGGCGGTGAACAGAGCCCGCTGTGGTGGCACAGGGCAGTACCTGAGGCTTGGGGGTGATGCCGGGCTCTGACCCCACCTCCAGGTTTTCACAGCCCCTCCACGAAGAGATCGCCCTGCACAAACGTCTGCGCCACAAGAACGTTGTCCAGTACCTGGGCTCCATCAGCCAGGCTGGTTTCCTCAAGATTTTCATGGAGGAGGTGCCTGGAGGTATCACAGGGCAGGGGGCACAGGGTTTTGTGTACCAGGGGGTAACTGTGGGCCCTGGGCCCCAGGACTCAGGGGCTATCTCTGAGATCAGGCCTGTTGCCTCAGGACTGAAGGAGTTACCTGAGGCCCAGGGCCCCGGGGACTCAGGATGGGGGGTGGGGCTATCTGTGAGCTCAGGATTTAGGGCCCAGGGCTCAGGAAGGGTCATGGAGAAAAGGGGGTCAGGGCAGGGATTGTGGGTCACAGGCCATTGCTGCAGAGCTACTGGCCTCAGCCTGAACAAAGGCTGCGCATGTTCAGTGGGGTCAGATGTAACAGCGTGCCCATCCCTGGAAACAGGCAGCCTGTCATCCTTGCTGAGGGCCGTGTGGGGACCACTGCAGGACAACGAGAGCACCATCAGTTTCTATACCCGGCAGATCCTACAGGGTCTGAGCTATCTCCATGACAACCACATCATACACCGTGACATCAAGGTGATGATAGAGGGCTGCACGTGAGTGTGCATGCTCATGCACACACATGAACACACATGCAAACATCCAAGTAATTCACAGTGGGCAGTCTGCTGAATAACTGCACCCAAAGAGGTATCATTCATGATTGGCTAGGGAGGCTCCCAGCAGAAGGTGGCAGGGATCTGTCCTGGACCCCAGTGACTACAGTGAAGCCGTGAGTGATGTGCTTGTCAGATTCACAGGGGAACAGGGAGCAGATTCCTCGAGGTCCGGGACTAGTGGGCACTTGGGACATTCGTTTGAATGGACACAGATTAAATTGGAAATCGGGAAGACTCGGGCAGCAGCTAAGCTACTCTTAACATGCTAGAGGCTTAGCTGATGAGCATGTCGATGGGAATTCCCACAGTGGTGCAGGCTCAACTTCTGAATTAAAAGCAGGATTGGGGGACATAAGGTGAAGCAGTGGTTTATGGGAAAGTGAACTGGGGGCGTTAGTGAACCAGAGGCTCAGTGTGAGTCAACAGCTTCCTTTATTGAGATCTCCAGAGCTTGGGAGGTAGCAACTCTGCTTCAGTTAGACCCACATCTGGAGGCTGTGTTCTAGGGAGGACATTGATGAGTCAGTGTGTCCAGAGGAGAGTGACCAGGGGCGGGGGAGGGACAGATCACACCTCAGGTAGGATGATGGAAGAGCAGCTAAGGATGCTTAGCCTGGCCAAGAGAAGACTGAACAGGGACATGGGGGCCATCTTCAAGTGCTTTAAGGGCTGGTGGGTTGAAGAGGTGGGAGGCAACATGGTGTCTTGGGAAGTGCTCTCCATCTAGAGCCAGAGGGACTCATCCAAATGCCAGTCCTGCAGTATTTGGCACCTGTGTGGTCTGGGGCAAGTCACTTAACCTTTTTGAGCCTCGGTCTCCCCTTCTGTAATGATAATGAGGTTGAACCAACCTGTTACCAAGGTCACTTTCAGCTCCAAGTTACACATACTTCTTCAGTTTGGTTTCTACTGCTTGGCCCCACAGGGTGGAAGTTGCCACACTCCTCAAATTGTGAGATAGATAACCCAAATCGGGGAGGGGCAGCACATCATGCAGATCTTTAGTGCTATCTGAAAGTGGAGATGCCTCTGGGGGTAGTGAGCTCCCTGTGACTGGAGGTCTTCAGGAAGATGCTAAATGACTGCTTCCCTGGGTTATTGTCTAGCTGACAGTCCACCTCCCAATTAAGGACTGGACCAAGGCCTTTGGGGCCACATAGCTCTGAAATCAGAGCTGTAACAGGATCAGAGAATGATAGGGCTGAAAGGGACCCTTGACAGGCCTCTCATTTTACAGAATAGGAAACTGAGGCCTTACTACATGAATTTCTGATTAAGTGGGAAGGACAGAGGCACAGAGAGACACAAAGGCATACTCAAATGTGTGTGGGGATGGGATGGAGATGGCGAAACAAAACTGGGTTGGGGACAGCAGGTTTATCTCCAGGGCAAGAGGGGTGAGATTGGGAGGTATGGATGTGCTTGGTCTGGGGCTTCCCTAGGATAGCCCTGCCCAGCTCTCCCTAGGCAGGACATTAGCTCCAGGCCCTGGCCCTACTGGATTCCAGCCTAGCACCTGCTGGACACCCATATTCTCTGCCCAGGGGGACAATGTACTGATCAACACATACAGTGGACTGCTCAAGATCTCTGACTTTGGCACTTCCAAAAGGCTGGCAGGCATCACCCCCTGCACCGAGACCTTCACAGGTAGGCCAGGGTGAGGGGGTTGGGGAGGGAAGATAAAGGCTGCCTCCTCTGCAGCTCTTTAGAGACCTTGGACCCTTCCTGGTCATGGGTCATCTTGCCCAGGGTGGTGACAGTGCCTGTGGTGAGCAATGATTCATGTGGTGGGTGGTAGTGCCCAGTGTAAGTGTCTAGGATGTGTCAATAATGTTTGGTGGAGAGGGAAGGAGAGGAAGTGCTGGCCTTGCTCTGGGTCCCACCACATCCTCAAAGTCAGACTCAATCTGTCCCAATAGGAACCCTTCAGTACATGGCTCCTGAGATCATTGACCAAGGCCCCCGGGGCTATGGGAAGGCAGCTGACATCTGGTCGCTGGGCTGTACTGTCATTGAAATGGCCACTGGACGCCCACCCTTCCATGAACTAGGCAGTCCCCAGGCTGCCATGTTCCAGGTATTCCTCACCCTTCAGCCCAGGGGTAGGGTGAGCCAGGGCCTACCGCAGGTGACTCTTGCTGTTGATGGCAATACTCTAGTGACCTTGCCTACTTCTCCCCCTCTCCCCCTAGGTGGGTATGTACAAGATCCACCCCCCAGTGCCCAGCGCCATGTCTGAGGAGGCCCGAGCCTTCATCCTACGCACCTTTGAGCCTGAGCCCAAGCACCGTGCTAGTGCTGCTGCCCTGCTGGGTGACCCTTTCTTGCAGCACCGGCGTAAGGCCCGAAACTCCATGTCACCCCACCATGCCCCTCACCCTACAGGTGTGCCCTGTGCCAATGGAGGGCTATGGGGAAGGATGGAAGGGGGAGGGGGCTGAGAAGAACTCAGCCTGACAACCTCCTGGTCTCCAGGTATCCCACCAATTGGTCTAGCTTCCTCAGCTAGCCAGTCACAGACAGTGCCATGTCCAGGTGCCAGTCCCCAGGCCAGCCCCATGCCCCCTAAGCGCTGCCTCAGTGAAGGAGGAGCTCCCAACAGCCAGCTCCGGTAGGAACTGTAGACTGGGGAAGGGAAGGACAGGATGGGCATCATCAGGGCTGCCTCCTCCCCCAGACCTGGGAGTACAAGAGGCCCCAGATTGGGTCCCTTCTGGTCCCATTCTTGTAACTGGCACCAAGTGCCCCCTGGTGCCCAGAAGAGGCTCTGCACCTTTATTCTGGTGCCAGTGCCCAGGGCTCCAGTGGCTTTGGTCCCATCCCCGTTCTGGACCAGCCAGCAAGGTGCCCAGAGGCCAATGTGTCCGTGCCATCTGCAGGGTGCCTGAGGACTCTGTCGCAGAGCGCACCTCCTCCCCCGAGGAGAACCCACAGGGCTCCCTGATGCGGAAGGAGAATGAAAGGCGGGCCATGCTGGAGCGGGTACTCAGCGAAGAGCTGTCCACCATAGTGGAGAGCCTGCAGTGGGCACTGGAGCAGGTGGGCACATACAGGCGCCAGATAGAGAGCTGGAGACCCCGGACTCCCGGTTCTCCATGTCCAGGATTGAGTGTGATTCTCTAAGGCCCTTGTGGCTCTGAGCCATCTTAGGTGCTAGGGCTGCCACCCTCTCCCTCCACTCCCCATAGTCCAGCCCTTCCATAGCGCCTTGGCTCAGAGATGTATGGCCCGGGCCTGCCCAGTGAGCCGTTTCATGGGTATCGTCGGCTGGCTCCGGGCGGGGCCCCTATAACCTAAGGCTGCTTCCCTTCCCTCCCTAGGGCCCCCCCGGGCCACGCCTGAGCCGGGAGCAGGTGGCCCAGCTGGTGAGAGGCCTCCGAAGCTACATTTGCTCTTCCAGCCGCCGGCAGCTGGCACAGGAGCTTCGGGCCCTGCAAGAGCAGCTTCAGGCCCAGGGTCACAGCCTGGCGTTACTCCAGGGACCCCTCTTTGCCTTCCAGGATGTGGTGAGTGGGGACAGGGCAGGGGAGGGGCTCTCAAAGCTGGACCCGAGGGGCATCAGAAGCACCCCCCTGACTCTGCCCCAGAAGCCACTCACCCTCGGGGAGGTCCTTCCCCAGGTCCCACCTGATGTGGCTTCTGCTCATTTCTCGGAGGGGATTGGAACAAAGACCAATGTTCTGTAGACACACGGAAACGTTCTCCTCCTCCCTTGGCTCCCACTTCGCAGAGCTCCCTCCTCACACCTCCTCCTGGATCTCAGACCCTGCATCCTCACCCACCTCTAACCATAGGCCATATCCTAGGGGGCTCTCAGTGCCTTCCTTTAGGCCCCCTCCTAATCTCATGCTCCTCCCCTTGGCATCAGCTGCCTCTTATCTGAAATCACCACCCTCCCCAGGTGAAGCGGGTCCTCCGAAGGCATGAAATTCGGCCCCACTGGATGTTTGCCCTGGATGGGCTGATGAGCCGGGCGGTCCGGGCAGCCTTGGCTGTGCTGGGGACAGGTTAGGCCTGAGCTGGAGCTGATGGGCACAGGGTGGTCAGCATGGGTAGGGGTAAAGGAGTGGATATTGAGGAAGGGAAAGAGATGCATCTTCTGGCCTAGGGGCTGCAGCAAATACCCCAGGCCAGACTGCCACTGCCCTCCCTGGGGCTCCTTGCTTATGTTAAATACAAGCCATGCCCACTCCTGCCCATCATTTGTACTTTCAGAGCTAAAGAAGTCAGCCACGGGGGAACCTGAGGATTGCAGCGAGGAAGAGGAGCAGGAACCTGGCCAGAGGGGTATACCACCGAGGAGGAGCAACACAAGGGCACCTGAACAGAATTCCCTACCCCTGTTGACACAGCTGAGCCTCCTAAGGGCAGAGACAGGCAGGTGAGCCCCCTGGTGGACATTGTCCACCCCCACTTTAATTCAGTAGATGTGTATAGAATGATCTGCCCCCTTACCAGTGCCCCTTGTCTTTCAGGCTCCTAGGCCAGCTGGCAGAGAAGGAGAGGCAGTGCCACGCATTAGCCCTCAGGGCACTGCAGCACGTAGAGACCACCTTTGCTCAAATCACGGGTTCTGGGCCTGCAGGTACCTGAGGGCACCGGTGGGGTTGGACAGCACAATGTTCCTGTGTGGGGCTGGGGACACAAACCACAAATGAGTTGTGACACATCCCTGTCTGGGGAGCTGGTCAGCCAAGTAACAAGAATAACCAAGTTTATATGATACTTTAAGGTCGGGCTAATCTCAAAGATGACTTCTAGTTGTAGCACTGTGTTTTTCAGCCCAGGAGCAGGAAGGATGGGTGGCAGAAAGGGAGATTCCAGGCTCCTGGGGCTCATTGGGCCATTTCCCTCTCATAGATATCCCACCAGCCTCCCCAGGGGACCCTGAGCTGGTCCAGTGGCTGCAGCAGCTGGGGGTAGACTCGGGCACCATCCAGACAGTGAGTACAGGGGTCCCATGCGGGGGGAGGTGGGGGTGGGGTGGGGAGGATCAGGAAGGAAGAAATGCCCCCCAGGCTTCTGAAGGCCCTCCTCTGGAGTAGCAGTCTGGGGAGGAAACTGAGGCAGAGGGGTGATTTTCCAAAGAGCCCCATCTGGGCCTCTCTTCTTGTCCCTCTTTCTTTCTCTAGTTTACCCTTTCAGTCTCTTGGAGCTGGAAGGGACCAGGTCCATTCCACTCATGGGATTCTAACATCTGCTCCAGCCCCTTGCTTCTCAGAGAATCAGACAGGCCCAGAGGGGAGGTGACTAGCCCAAGGCCACAGGTAGTAAGTGGCAGGTTCTGGAACCCCAAGCCCAGGGATGGAGACGCTCAGGGGGAGCTGCTTCTTCTTCTAGTTGAAACCCTGATTCTTCTTTTTTCGAGGAAACCAAAGTGCAGAAAGAGGAATAGACTGGCCCAAGGTCAACTAGAGAGGGGAATTGGGGGGGGGGGCAGAAGAGGGGTTCCAAAGCAGAGCAGCACTTCTCATTCAGGGGCTTCCTGTTTGGCTTCAGTCTCTTTGGACTGGGTAAAAGGTCATTCTTTGCCTCCTTTCTTACCTAGCCAATGGGCTAGGAATGGGCGTTCCCTCAGGCAAACTGAGACCTGTGAAAGGCCTTAGCTTACCGCATAGGGGCCAGCTCCAGTTGTCCTGCTCTATATCTCGCCACTGGACCCGGGTGGCTCTGGAGGAGGGAGTGAGGCTGCTGACTGTGCCCAGCCCTGCTTCACTTCAATCCACTACAAGTCATGACATCACCTCCTGATGTCATGGTCCTCTTTGAGAAGAAAGGACGAACAACAACTGCCACTAGGTGGCCTAGGGGATAGAATATGGGACTTGGACTCAGGAAAATCTGAGTTCAAATCATCCCTCTGACATTTTCTTACCTGTGTGACCTTGGACAAGTTATTTAACCTGTCTGGGCCTCAGGGTCAGGGTGGTTGTGAGGTCGAACTGAGATAAGACATAGAAAGGGTTTTGCAGCCCTTAAAATGCTATAGAAATGCTCACTATTGGGGGCAGCTAGGTGGCGCAGTGGATAGAGCACCGGCCCTAGAGTCAGAAGGACCTGAGTTCAAATCCAGCCTCAGACACTTGACACTTACTAGCTGTGTGACCCTGGGCAAGTCATTTAACCCTAATTGCCAGAAAGAAAGAAAGAAAGAAAGAAAGAGAGAGAGAGAGAGAGAGAGAGAGAGAGAGAGAAATGTTCCCTATTGTTCTCTTGGCACCTAGCTCTTGAGTCACGGTTTCACCTTGCACATGCTCATCACCTGTGCCAGTCGAGATGACCTTGTCTATACTCGGATCAGGTAACCGTCCCGATTTACTCAAGCACGAATTTAAGTGGCAGGTTCTCGAACCCCAAGCCCAGGGATGGAGAAGCCCAGGGGGAGCTGTTTCTTCCTCTAGTTGAAACTCTAATTCTTCTTTTTAACTGGGAGCCCACTCCCCTCTCTGACTTGTGCTTCCCCCTGGGCCCCCGACACTGGTCAGCCAGGCCCTCCTGCTCAAGATGGGGAAAGGGATGGGGCTGGCCATGCTTACTGAACCTACCCATCTTTCCAAAGAGGCGGAATGGTGTGCCGGATCTGGAGAGCAATCCTGGCACAGAGGGCAGTGCCAGTCCCCTAGGCCCCCACCTCCCCAAAGGCTCAGGATGCAGATCCACGGACATCAGGGCAGCGGGCAGCCACTCCTGCGGGCACATGGTGGGCAGAGGCACCTTCCTCCACATGGTGTTTCGGGGAACAGAGGTAGCTGAAGAGAAATGGGCCGAAGTGCCCTGGGAGCTGCCCTGCCCTGAAGAGGGCTTGGCCAAGGCTAGTGGCCAGACCCATTAAAGAGGATGTTTTTGTACGTTTGGGTCCATCACTTGCTATAGGGCCTGAGAGATGACAGGAGCCCACTGGGACTTCTCCTTTGGGGGTCTCAATCGACGTCTCCCCATCCACCTGGCTTCCAGCCCGTCCGGAGTCCTTTCTTTCTACGTCCCATACCTGATCCCAGGCGTATTTCTTAAGCCCTCACTAAGGGCAAAGCACCAGGGATCCAGAGAAACAAGAGTCCCTGCCCTCAAGCACCTCCTATTCCAGACAATGGTAGAAAGAGGGCAGGACAACTGCAAAGAAGTAGCCAGAGATGGAGATCCCCACCAGGCAGAGGCCCAGGGGACAAAAGGCAGAGAAGGGACTTGAGGGGGCAGAAGAGGACAGTGGGCAAAAGATGTGCCTATGCCCAGCCCTCTCAGAAGTGACCACATCTGAGCACAGAGAACCAACAGTTCTGGGTGGCTCTTCTCCTGTCCCTTGCTGCCACAGCCCAAGGATACCAGAAGGCAGAAGCCTTTCACCATTCCCTAGGCCTCTGGGTGGGCTGTGTGGGAACCTTGGGACCTGCTCCCATTGGAGAGAAATCTGGCCCTCCCAGACCCCTCCAGTCCCCAAGCAGACCCCAGGGCTTTTTAGGCTGTGGTAGTGACTTTATTGTCCCTGTCCGATTCCACCTGCACCAGCACCCAGCAGGGACTGGCACAGCTACGTCCTGGGTGCGAGATTGGTCCTGAGGGGCAGGAGCCCGTCTACCCACTCACAGGGCCGGGCCAACAGCATCTGCCACAGCTGCTGCTCCTCAGGGGTAGAGTCCATCCACGGCACCTGAAGCCCATAGCTGCTGCCTGGTGGGCAGAAGGTATGATCTCATGGGCAGGCACTGCCCTACCCATCGATCAAGATGCTCAACCTAATCGGTATGCATTGTTTAAGCACCTCTGCCATACAGAGGGATCAGCTCACATCACCTCATGCCCTCTCCTCCCCCTGCCCCCCACCAAGTGGCACCTGGGCACAAGGACCACTTTCTTCCAGACCCACTATCAGCCTTCCAGAAACTCGATCCACAAGCATCCAGCGCCCCTCCATCCTCAGTGCCCTGCTCGCCCTGGATGGTCACAGCCAAGGCTTCCCTTTCCCCTCCCAGAGTCCCCCCCTTACTGCCTCTCTCCCAGTGCTCACTCTGCCTCCCCAGACTTTCTTTGCTGTGTGTGCCACTCCCATACTCCGAGTGTCCCCTTTGGTGCCCCCTCCCTGAAGTAGCCCTGCCCTGCTCACCGGTGCCCAGGCTGAGGCGGGTGCCCCCCATCAGGCGACTGCCCAGGGTGCCATGGTCCCAAAGGGTCAGCTCTGCGCAGGCCTGGTGCAGGTCAGCAGACTCGAAGCCGTCATAGACCATAGTGTGGTTGAAAACTGGGCTCAAACTGCGGCGGACGACTCTTGTCCTCTGGCGGCTGGCTCGACTGTCATCAGGCAGCACCGAGCTAGGGGGACAGGTTGGGCAAGTAGGCCCCGCTGGGGGCAGCGGGAGCTAGGCCCCGGGGGCGGGGAGGGGGGGGGAGTAGCAGGGTGGTGAACGGGGGCGGGAGATGCTCTCTTACCACTGTATGTAGCTGTCCAGGGGTCCTGAACGAAAGGGGATGAGGTTCTGTGCATCCTTCACCCAAAAGTGCAGCTCTCCACTGGCTGGGAGTCCCGAGCCTGTAGTCCCAGGAGAGGGGGAGACGGAGCTCTGGTGACAGTCCGATGCGCTCCCTTCCCACCCCTAGGTGGAAGGGTCCCATCAGGCTGCGCCTCCGTGCTCCCAAGGGAGGAAGCTCAAGGGCTGGTTTGGGCCTCAGGGTGGGACTGCATCGAGGACTCCCCCCTCACCTTCTGCGCCGGCTGGGATGAACTTGAGAGCCAAAGACAGCTGCCCCCTGCTCGGCAGTCCGTCCGGAGAAGGCGGGGCCTGTGGGGAAGGGAGGAGCCACCAAGGGCGGCACCTGAGACCAGGGAGCTTCAGGTGGTGGGACCAGAGAGGAGGGACCACCAGGGTCCGGGACTTGAAAAGAGAGAGCTTGGAGGGTTGGAGTCCGAGAGAAGGGAGCTTGGGGTCAGAAAGGTGGGCTCTTGGAGGGGTAAGCTCTGAAAGAAGGACCCTTGGTGAGGTGGGGTTCGAGAGGAGGTTCCTTGGGAGGGTCATGCCTAAGAGAACTTTGGGGAGAGTAGGGCTCAAGAGAAGGACGTGGGGGGTGGGGACTGAGGCTCAAGAGCGGGGCTCTTGGGGAGGGGCGCGATATCAGACAGGATGGTGCTTGGAGGAAGGGTCCGAGAGGAATGACCAGCAAAGTCTGGGACTTAAAAAGGACAAAACTTGAACTGGGGCAAAACCTAAGAAAAGTAAGCATCCGGGAGCGGGACTTGAGAGGCTGATGGGTCAGGGGGCGGGGCGGAACTTAGCAGAAGGGACCCCAGGGGTTCGAGCCTGAGAGGAGGCAGCAGCGGGGAGTAGGAACAGAAAGGAGGTTGCCGTAGGGTTTGGGGAAAGAAAATGGTGCATCATAGAAGTGGGTACATTTGGGGTGGCGTTTGGTTGGAGGAGGAAAGTTGGCGCTGAGAGGCGGGACAGGGGCGGGGCCTGAGAGAAACACTGGTCAGGGGGCGGGGCTTGAGAGAAGCGAGCTGCAGGGGACTGGGAGCGACAACGAAGGGTCCGGCCTGAGTGCGAGGCTGGACGTGGAGGCAGAGGCTACTAAGATGGTCCCGGTGGGCGGGGGCGGAGTCCAGGGTCTCCTTACCCGGGACTGCAGGGGCAGCCAGGCGGACTCCGAAGCCCAGTCCCAAGTGCCCAAGGGCACCTCGACCTCGCCCAGGAAGAGGTTGCGGCCGAGGCTCTCGTGGTGCCACACGGAAAGGTGGAGCACGCGGCTGCCGAGCTCGGCCTGCTCCACCGAGTACTGGGGACGGGGAAAGCGGGGTGAAAAATGATGGGCGGTCCGCGTCCCACACACAGTGGGACCCTTTCCAGCCACGCCCTTCACGACCACGTCCCCTTCCCCGTGGCCCCGCCTCCAACACCTCGGACCTGTGGTTCGCCCCGCCCTGATCCTCCTCCAAGCCCCGCCCCTTTCTCGCCCCAGCCCTTCAAGTCCCACCCCCTAGGTCAGACACACTTCCTCAGATGCGCCCCTCGACGGCTCCCATCCCTAACAAGTTCTACTCCCCCCCCCCGCCCCTCGCCCCGTCTCTCCCTCGCTTTGTGGCCTGTTTTGCCAAACCCGGGCCCGTCCTTTAATCCCCGCCCCCTCAGCCATGCCCACCCCATGGCTCTGCCCCCTAGCCCCACCTCCCTGGCCAGATTCTCGGCCCCGCCCCGTGGCCCCTTCTTACCCGCAGGGTCTCGTTGAACACCGGGTTCAGGTTGCGTTTCTTCACCGCTGTCTTGCGCTTGCTTTGCGGGGACTTGTCTGGGAGGAGGTAGCTTTTCACGTAGCTGGGGAGGAGGGCGCGGGCCGGGTTAGGGTCCAGGAGATCCCGGCCTAGGTCCGGGCCGAGGCTCCCCCAGCCTCCCCTGCCCCCCACTCACGGGTCCGAGCGGCGTTTCCGGGCTGGGGCCAGCCCCTGGCACTGAATCACCTGCACCCTCAGCTCCCCGGGGACCGGCTGGTAGAGCAGCGAGAACTGGATGGAGCCGCGCACGGGCACCGCTCCCGCCTCGCCCTCGCTGTACAGACTCAGTTGGCTTCCGCTCAGCTGCGGGCACGACGGAGCGGTCAGGGACTCCGCAAGGGCACAGGTGCGGGGAAGCGGGCAGCAAAGCCACGGGCAAGGGAAGGGGACTCAGCGGGGGCACAGGCATGGCCAGGGGAAGGGGCACGCGGAGGAGGAAACCCGCCGAAGAGAGGCACCCAGCGACATCACGGGCGTCGGAAGGTGGCACCACTTACACAGGGATTGGGTAGAGACAGCGGCATGGGGACGGGACTAGGGGACTCACCGAGGATACAGGTATAGGGAGGGAGCCCAGAGAAAAGACGACCTATCCAGGCCAGGTAGAGAGCAAGTCGGGGTCTGGGCAGCCCCTATGCCCCTCCCCAAGGACCCTACGATACCCTCACCCCCGCCCCTTACCGTGGAGGAGCTGAGGCTGGAAACTGAGGAACTACTACTCAGCATGCGGTTGAAGGGGGGAGCCGAGCCCCGGCCCGGGGAACCTAAGGACTCCTCTTCCCCGTTCTCCAGGCTTTGGAGATCCGACTCAGGCTGGGGGATAGTAAGGGGGTAAGCTGCTGACGGCGCCCCCTCCAATTTCCTCCCGGAGAAGCCCCCATCCCCCCTTTCCTCCCCAAGCTCCCTCACCCCTTACTTGAGAGGGCTCAACTCGGGGGTCCTAGGAGTACGGACTTCCCTCCCTGGGCCCCCTGAGAACCCCGAGCTCGGGGGCCAGGGAAGTGGGGGGGGAGGGGCGTGCTCCAGGCCGTAATCTCCGCTCCACATCTTGGGAGCAGCCCGCTGGGAAAGCTCCGAGAGTCAGTCCTGCCTACCTGGACTAGGGGAGGGTTGGGCTCCTCCTTCTCCTTCCCTTTCCCCTTCCACTGAGGCTCGGGCTCTGGCCCTAGCCCCAGCTCCGGCTCCGGCTCCGCTTCCTGGACCTCTCTGGCTCTAGCTTCCTCCTCCTTCTTCTTTTCCTCTTTCTCCTCTTCCACCACCACCTTCTCCTCCTCCCAGCCTTCTACACCGGAGCTGGTGTCAGTACCTGGAACTACAAGAAAGAGTGCAGGTTGTGGAACAGGCCCCCTCTCCCCCCCTACACACACACATACACAACCTCCCACCACAACTTTTCCCTCCAAACCAAAGCAAGTGACTGTCCCAGCCCGGACACCCCCAAAGCTGGGAGAGGGCCCCTCCTTCAAAAAACAAAAACCTCGTGCAAAGGCTGAGCAAGTGTAGTGGACCATCCACTTTGGATCTCACCTGGAAAGTATTTTGGGCTTTCTTTGCATCTTTAGCACATAGTAGGCCCTTAATAAATGTTTGTTGACTAACTCTTCGCACACACAACGATTTATCTCAGGGAAATTATATAATAAATGCCTATCGATGACAATCTTAAGTTGA
The DNA here is from genome assembly GCF_019393635.1 of Dromiciops gliroides. Classification (NCBI taxonomy): domain Eukaryota; kingdom Metazoa; phylum Chordata; class Mammalia; order Microbiotheria; family Microbiotheriidae; genus Dromiciops; species Dromiciops gliroides. Next base: position 605,177,552 of record NC_057863.1, read on the forward strand.
GAAAGGATTTCATAACACTCACACGAGGGGGTGGGAGGGGGACAGGAGGTGTCAGAAGATATTTATTGGATTATAGAATGAATAGAACTGGAAGGAGCCTTAGAACAGAATATGTCAAAAGTGGGGAGATACCTTAGAACATAGACCAGAAGAGCTGGGGAGAGACCTTAGAAGACAGAACATCAGAGCCAGAAGGAACCTTAGAATACAGAAAGTCAGAGCTGAACAGGGAATGTCTGCGATGGAAGGAAGGAACTTTAGACCACGGAGTGTTAGCAATGTCGCATAATAATAACAACAGACACGTAGGTGTCAATTTAAGGTTTACATAGCACTTACAGGATCTCCTCTGAGTTTCCCAACTCTTTCAGGTATGAACAAGCATCTTGCCTGATTTATAGATAAGGAAACCAGCCCAGAAGGGTTGTGACAAGCTAATGGACACTAGGGGGCACCAGAATCAAGAAGACCTGAGTTCAAATGTGACCGCAGACTATTGTGAAACACTAGCTGTATTTATCCTGAACAAGACGTTAAACCTCCACCTGCCTCAGGTTCCTCAACTGAAAAATGGGGATAACACTTAGCTCTCAGGGTTGTCCTGAGGATTATGTGCCATGATATTTATAAAGCACCTGCCACATGAGCACTTAATAAATGCTTATTTCCTTCCATGATCACAACACAAATACTTGAACCGAGGCATGTTTTGGGCCCCTGTCTTCCTAACTCCAACCCCAGTACTCTGTGTACCACACCATGCAGTTCCAAGCCCTTATCACTTAATATTGTGTAGTACAGCTATCTGTGTTGGTGTCTTATCTTCTTGATAGATTGCAAATTCCTTGAGGGTAGAGGACAAAATCATCTCTGGATTTTGTCTCTCTCCCCAGCAGGGTGTTCTGCACTCAGATGGAACCCAATAAATGTTAACTGATTAACTGTCAGAGACCCTAGGACATAGAAAGTTGGAACACAGGTTGTCCTGCTTGAAGTTACCTCAGAACAACCACCACCAAGTTAGAGCTGGGAAAAGCCTAAATCCATCTCATCCTGGGGTTCTTTTTTTGGGGGGGAGGCAGGATAATGAGGGTTAAGTGACTTGCCCAGGGTCACACAGCTAGTAAGTGTCAAGTGTCTGAGGTCACATTCAAACTCAGGTCCCTCTGAATCCAGGGCCTGTGCTTTCTCCACTGTGCCACCTAGCTGCCCCACAGGGGTTCTTGACTTAAGGCCCACCAACCCCAAAAGGTCCAGAGATTTGGGAAAGGTCTCTTATTTTTAACAATATTTTGATCACTGTTTTAACAAGAATGTAAATAATGTTTAATAAATAAGAATTTAAATAATTGGTTTCCTTTTCAATCCTTATTTTATTTTATGCATTTAAAATCTTATGCAAATTGTTAAAATGGAAAATCTTCCCCAGCAATTTCAGCAGACTGCCAGAGCAGTCCATGAAACAAAAAAAGGCTAAGAACCATGGCTGTTGTCCCCACCTCTCACTGAGCCAGATGGGAGCTTTAGTCCTGACTTTGCTGCCACCTGTTTGCACTGCCTTGGGTAACTTACTTCCCCTCTTGAAGCAGCTGCTGGTGCAGTGGATAGAGGGCAGGGATAGAGTTCAAATCCAGCCTCAGACTCTGAGCAAGTCACCTAACTTCTTTATGCCTCACTCATCTGTAAACTGGTCCCTGCCATCCAGGGTTGTTGTGAGGATCAAATGGGATAATACTTGGGGGAGGGGTGGGGGAGAATTATTGTTTAATACAGTGTCTGGCAATAGAGTAATCACTATATAAATGGAGTCTTCCCTTATCTCTGGCTCTCTTGGTCCTCCCCCCACCCCACCCCACCCCACCTCCCCATTTGAAATAAGGGAGGAGGGTTTATATTCACACACCTTTTCAGTTTTGACAATCTTTAAGGCCCCTCCAGCTCTGACATTTATGTTCTGAGGTCCTTCCAACTCTGACATCCTGTGTTCTAAGGTCCTTTCCACTTTGACATCCCATGTTCTAAGGGCCCTCCCAGCTCTAACATTCTAGATTCTGAGGCCCTTCTCAGCTCTGATATTCTGTGTTCTAAGATCCCTCCCAACTCTAACAATCAATGAGTTTATGAAAGGTGACTCACCCAAGGTCACACAGCATTAATGGCAAAACTAGAATCCAGCCTCCTGACTCCCAGTTCAGGTCTCATTCCAAGATGACTGAACTTTTTATTTGTTTCTCCTAGTACCAGTTCTGCCTACTCCCTCCAGTATTTTCTTTCTCCGGCCCTCTCCCCACACAAGGCTGCTCACCTGCCTGGACCTGGGAACCAGGTTCTTCCTCAGTTGGGGCTGGGGCTGGAGCCTGGAGGGACAGAGAAGAGGAAGGCTGGGGAGGGGGGAGGGTGTGAGGAGGAGAGAGTGAAGAATGAGAGGTCAGAGGTCAAAGTTTGGTACCTGGGTCCTGAGCCTGAGGGTGGGGCTGAGAAACCAGAGCTGTGGGACCAGCTCAGCCTGTCCTAGAGCTACCTCCTCCCACTCTCACTGAATAGCTTGCTTGACTCCCCCCTCAGGGCCAGGCCTGACCTAAGGTTTGTGGGAGGAGGTGACTGTGAGCCTGATTCAGGGCCTTATAGACTCAGCCCTCCTGGGCTCCAGTCCCACAAAAGTCCAACCCCAGCCCAGGGCAGTCATCTCCTGCCTGACTCAGTTGACAAATCGTGCCCCATTCACCACAGCTGCATCCCCAGGGTTCTCTCAGCTCCCCACTCACCTCGGCTTCACTGACCCTTTCTGGAGTGGGCACCTCCAAGCATAGCCTGAGACTGAAGGGAAAAGGATGTCAGGGAAAGGACTCTGGTCTTCTGGGGCTCTCAGCCCCATTGGCATCCCATAGGCTCCCTTCCCCTCTTACCTGGAGCCCACCTCCTCCTCCTCGGGCTCTCCTTCACTCCCCAGCTCTGGCTCACCTGTGCCAAAGTAAGGGCCTCAGTGTTCCCTACCCCCAGAGTCCTTGCACCCATTGGGCAGGCTAGGTACAGTGTTCCAGTCCTCCCAGCAGAGACATTCTGCCCCTTATGTCTAGGTCAAGGAAGAAATGTGTGGAAGTTCATAGGGACAATGCAGGTGGACAAGCCCAAGAGGCTGACCATGCTGAACCACAAGGAGAACTGGAGAGGGATAGGAAATATGTGCCAAGCTAATCAGGGACATGTGGAAGGGGCACCAAGGACCACAAACTGGGGACCCAAATGCCTACTTTCTGCCTGGCACTGTTCAGAGACAGGGGGAAGGGCTCAGAATGGAAACTCCTAGGGGCCTCTGGTCCCTGGAATGATGGCTCCTCACCCCTGGACCTCTTCTTCCGGCGAATGGAGGCTCGAACAAGGTCAGAGCCCAGGCGGGCATGGCGGTGCCGCTGGGAGCGGGCATCTCTGAACCAATCGCCTGTCAGGGTCTTTAGCTGCCCAGGGTCCACCAGTGATGCTCGAAGTTTGCTGAGGAGATTGGCAACGTGGGCATTGATTGTTGCTGTCCCTGATAGAAGCTTTAATGCTTCAGGCTTAGCAACTCGCCCTAACCCTTGCATCCTCCCAGTCCCCTTCCCCCTCAGCCTCCTCTCCCCTTTCCCAAGGCTTCTTTCCTCAGTTATACTCAGTAACTAGATGCTCACAGAATTATAGAAACTTAGAGCTGGAGGGGACCTCAGCAGACATCTACAGCCCCCGTCCAGCAAAGATCTGCTTGATGACCTCTGAAGAAGAGGAACCCACTCCCCGCCACCTTGGACAGCTCCCACGGCCGTCGAGATGGGCCTCTTTGCACTTTGTACCATTGCTCCAGATTCTCCCTCCTGTACTCCAATGGAACAAGCACAAGCCTTCTTCTCCATGATACATGAGAAGCTGGTTGGAATAGTGAATAGAGAGCCGGCTGTAGAAATAGGAAGACCTGAGTTCAAGTTCTAACTGATGCATCCTGGCTTGGGCACTTAGAAAAATCACTTTTAGTGTTATCTAAGACTCAAAGTAGGGGGGGAAAAAGAGACCTGCTTGCATTGGTCTCATGCCTCAAGTCTCCCCCTTTTCCAATCTCTCCTCTACTCACCTGTCAAGTTGAGCTTCCTAAAGCTCAGGTCCCACCACATCACCTCCCTATTCACTAAACTCCACTGGCTTCCTATGGCCTCCAGGAGCAAATAAAATAACACAAAATCCTCTGGATGATAATGAGAACAACTACTACTATGTGCGTGGTACCTACTATGCACCAGGCACTGCACTGAGCGATTTAGTTATTATCTCGTTTGGTCCTCCCCACATCCCTGGCCCATTTTATAGCCTTTAAATAAAGCTCTTCCTAACCCAGCGACCTCCTACCTTTCCAGTCTCCTTCCATCTTACTCCCCAACATGCACTGCCCAGTTCAGGGACACTGGCCTCCTGGCTGATTCTCACACAAGACAGGAAAGCTCCCAAGCCTGGACATTTCCCCTGGCTGTCCCCCATCCCTGGAACTCTCTCCCTCCTCATCTCTGCCTCCCTGGCATCTCAGCTAAAAATCCCACCTTCTACAAGAAGAAAGCTGCTTCCCCTTAAAGTCAGTGCCTTCCCTCTGTTGAATTATCTCCAGTGTAGCCTGCATATATCTTGTTTTTACACAGTGACTTGTATGCATGCCCCCCTTTTAGAAAGGGAATTCACTTTGTGCCTTTCTTTATATTCCCCGGGGCTTAGTACATTGTAGGCACGTAAATGCATGTTGACTGACTTACTAGTAGTGGATGCTTCCTCATCTGAGAGTTCTCTATACCAAGGAAATCCCAAATCCAGCCTCTCATGTCCCCCAAACCCTACCCCCTCAGTCACCTCTTCTCCATGTCCTTCAGTCCCTAGATCCTGAACACCTTCTTCTGGGAAAGTTCTACCTTGTTGAGGTTCTTCCTTAAATATAGCACCCAGAGCTAGACCCATGTCATCTCCCCAGGGCCAAATAAAACTTTCTGAATGCAGCATAGAATTAGCTGATGTTGTCTGCCATGCCGCACTGTTGTGCTTGTGGTCCACTAAAACCCTTGGCTCTCTTTCCATAGGAATTCACCTCTAGATACATCTCCCCACCAAGTGCTTGTGGAGTTGGTGGTTTGAACCCAAGCAGGACTTTGTATTTATCCATAGTAAAGTTCACATTATGAGGCTGGGGCCATTGTTGCAATTTGTTGGGTCCTTTTGGAGATCCTAACTCTGCCATCTAACAGGTCCCCATCCCTCCCAGCTTCATGGCATTCACCAATTTGACAACTATTCCATTTATCTCAAAATCCTCGATAAGAATGTTGAGCAGCAGGGCAGCTAGGTGGCGCAGTGGATAGAGCACTGGTCCTAGATTCAGGAGTACCTGAGTTCAAATCTGCCCTCAGACACTTAAAACTCACTAGCTGTGTGACCCTGGGCAAGTCACTTAACCCCAATTGCCCCACCAAAACAAACAAACAAACAAACAAACAAACAAAAAAGAATGTTGAGCAGCCCTGGACAGCCAAGGAGAGCTCCCTGGGGTACTTCTCTACAGATTTTTCTCCAACTTGACATCAGTACACTAATGACTTCTATTTGGGTCATTCATTGAATCCCCAAATCTCCATAACTGAGTGATCATCAAGCCCACATTTCTCCATCTTGTCCACAAGAATAACAACAGATGTGCTCAATTCCTTTACTGAAATCTTGGTATACTATGATCTCTGAGATGCTTTGTTAATGTATATTCTAAGCTTCTAGGTTCTAAGGTCCCTTCCAGCTCTGACCTTCTGTGTTCTAAGGTCCCTTCCAGCTCTCACATTCTGTGTTCTAAGGTCCCTTCCAGCTCTGACCTTCTGTGTTCCAAGGTCCCTTCCAGTTCCTACATTCCATATTCGAAATCCCCTCCCAGCTCCAACATTCTGTGTTCTAAGGTTTTTCCTCCACCCACATTCTACATTCTAAGTGTCCTTACTGGTCTAGCATCATATTAACTGGTCTAAGATCCCTTGCAGCTTTTATGTTCTCTGCAGCTATGATTCTATTCCATCCACCTCTGATCCTTGCCCTCCCTATTCCCTTCTTCCACCCTCACCTGACCCTTCCCTCCTCCAGTTGGCGAAGACGGGCATCCCTACTCAGGACACTGGCGATGGCATCCTGTTCCTCCTCAGTAAGGAAGCTGAGATCCAGCAGAGTGTCTCCCTCCACTTCATACGCCATGGGATGGCAGGGCTGAGCAGCCCCCAGAACCGCCACCAGTAGAGGGATCCTTCTGACCTCCTAGGCTTGCTCAGTGACATCAGTTGGAGAGATGTTGAGGCTGCCTGGGAGCAGCTGTTCCCTAAGGAGATTGCCTGAAGATCAGGCTGCTGGGTCCAGCAACAAGCACTCCTCATTTCCCCAGTAAAGATTCTTCCAGCTGCCCACTCAGACCGGAGCCTCTCCCAGAGTCCCTCACTCTCCTAACACCCTGTCCCCTGGGTCTGACATAGCCCTGAGTCCCTGTCTCTGCTGGAGTGAGGCTGGGAAGGACAACAAAGGGGGAGAACAGCAGATGGCAGCAGCAGTGATAGGACCAGTATGGACCAAGCAAGTCTAAGGCTAGAAGATGAAGGAGTAGCGGCAAGGACAAGTTACACTTGTGCATGCATACATGTGCCCAGAAACACAGGCAAGCATGTGTATGCCTGTGGACAGGAGGGCAAAGCCCACTCAGACAACGGCACAGGGGTGGCCATGGCTATAAAGATGTATACACTGGGCACGTGGACGCAGCTGGCTCATCCAGGGGCAAGCATGCATGCAGCAGATACACATGCAGCTGACATGCATGCACACACCCTCCCAGCCATGGGCTATATACACATGTGCACAGGCTCACAGCTAGATTCACTTCCCCACATCCGCTCTGTCCCCACCCTGGAAGGCTCTGGCCCTGGGTCTTCCCTGCCCCCCACCTCTACCCTGATCTGGCCTCAGCCTTCCTGTATGAGGCAACCTCCCCCGACTTCCTCCCCAACCTTCTTCCACACCCACTCCCTACCTTTACCCCCAGCCCTGGCCTAGGACTCATTCCTGTAAGCTCCCTTGGTAGTGCTGCTCAAGGCTCCCCACATGCTCCCCCGACTCCGTCCTGGGTTCCTAGCTTCAGGGATGTCTATGGAACCCATGTGTGCCTGGCAGGGCCCCAGGGACCACTAATGGCTGCTCTTGGTGCTAGGCAGAACACTGTCCTGTGACCTCATTCACTGAAGGGGGTGCTCCCCAGGAAGGAAAGTCTTAGAAAACAGCATGCCAGGTCTTTCTCAGCTTCCTTGGGCAGAGGGCACCAGGGTGGTATCCCCATCTAAGAGGAAAGCATCTGTTTGGTGATGGGGGCTGAGGAATGAGCCCCAGGGTCAAGCAGGATAGACATATGTGCCTGCTGTTTTGCAGAGGTGGTCTTGGGAGTCACAAAACCCTTCCAAGGCTTCCTGGCTTTCCTTACCCTGCACTGGGGGGCGGGGGTGGTGGTGCTAGAGACAGCAGGCAGGTCTTGTCCTGTGTCCTCACCCACCTACAGCTCTCCCATCCTGAGTCAGCACCCAATATACAGGCCCTGGGCTCCCTCCCCCTTGCTATCTCTTCTGGGGAGGGAACCTCACCCCCAACTCCCTGCTAAGATCCACCAAAACACTTGAGTTTCTCTGTGCCCAGAGCATGTCTGGGGTGGGAGTTCAGATGGTGAGGCTGGGGGAGCAATAACTGAAGGAGAAGAAGAAGGGAGAATTTCTTTAAAAAGAAGAAAGCAGGTTTTCTGCACATAGGGGTGGGGGTGAGGGATAGGAGATGATCAAATGCTCCAAGGGATCTGGGGTAAGAAAATCGAAGAAATGCAGACAGGCAGATCCCACATGCTCAGTTCTGTTTACTGTCCCCTGGGCCAGACAGACAGACAGACAATGGACATGCTGGAGTTGGACCTGGGGTGGGGGGGGTGCTCAGGGGAGATCCCACTGCAAGGCTGGATTCTATGGAGAGCTGGGCCTCTGGGCCGGGCTGGCCCTCGCCTGTGTGCCTAGAGGTTTGTGCCCCTTCTTTTGTGATTGGGTTGTTTGTCTACTTCTCCCTTTTCAGGTATTGTGGACCTGTGTGTCTGGCTGTGATGTGTTATATCCATGACCTCCTTGTCTGTGAGGCAGCCTGTGTTTGTGTGCTCCACAAAGCTGGTGTGTGTGTGTGGGGGGGGGAGGATCTGGACCTCTGTGGAAGGTATATTTCCTGGAGCTGGGCTGTACTGTGCACCTTTGTCTTTGCACACCCCTGGATTATGTGGGCTAAGCTACACTCCTGGCCAGGGGAGCACTGGGGCTGATTATGTATGTGGGGGGCAGTGTCTGTGACCCCAAGGCTGTCTGGTGCTATGGCCACGGGAAAAGGGAGGCGGGTTCCCCATCCCCAGCTCCCCCTCTTTCTTTGGCCCCTCTTCGGAAAGGGTGAAATAAGAGACAAAGTTAGACATCTCCCGCACCTCTGCAAAGTTTCCAAGGCAGAAGTTCCAGACACATCTGGCTGGCTGGCTGTCAGTCCCAGTCTCCAGACACACACTCCCCCTCCCCACCAAGATGGTTCTCTCTGCCAGTTTGGGGGGAAGGGAGAGAAGGGGTACCCCAAACTTTGTGGAGGGCCTATGCTGGCCCTCCTGTTCCCTGCCCAAAGATGAGTGCGGTTCCTCTGTTGGAGGCCCCTGATGGCCCTGGGGGACATTACCTGTCAGGATCCAGGGTGGGGAGTCCTGTGCTGAAGTGACCCAGATTCCTCTGTTGTGTTGGCCAAAGCAGGCAGGGCAGCCAGATCAGAGAAAGAGAAGAGGAGCTACTGAGTGAGTTCTAAAGCTGACTCAACCTGGGGAGGAGGAAACACCTACAGAGTCTGCTGCAAAACCGGGCCTGGAGCCTGGCCCTGCACAGCCTGGACTCCCTGCTCCCCAGAGAGACCAGGGCTGTCTGGCCAAGTGGGGGCACCGTGCTCTGGGGCCTCAAATCCAGACACAAGAATCCCAGTTCCAGTCCTCTCTCACTGTGTGACTTTGAGGAATTCGCTTCATTTTTCTGGGCCTCAGTGACTTCAGCTGTGAAATGGGCAGACCTAGCCTTGTCCTGCCTGCTTCACTGGAAAGAAAGTCAGAAACATGGTTAAGTGTATCCCTTTTATGTGATTATTCCCTCCCCCAAGATGTGCCTTCCCAAAGATTGGAGAAGGGGAGAGAACATGAAGCCAGACAGTTCCTCCCCCCCCCAATTCTCCTGTCTCCCTGAAATTATGATTTATCCAAAAAGGTGGGTACCTAGTGGCTGGAACTCTCCCAGGGAACCTCAGTTGACCTCAGAAGCTCACCCCTGGGACGCCCTGAAATGGCTCCTCACAAAAAGTAGTGGTGTTTCAAGATAGGATAGGGGAAACTCCTAAAAGATGAGGTAGTCAGATGGCGCAGTGGATAGAGGGCTGGACCTGGAGTGAAGAAGACTCATCTCTAGTGAGTTCAAATCTGGTCCCAGTCACTGACTAGCTGTGTGGCCCTGGGCAAGTCACTTGACCCTGTTTGTCTCAGTTTCCCCATCTGTAAAATGGGTTGGAAAAGGAAATGACAAACTCCTCCAGTATCTTTGCCAGGACAACCCCAAAGGGGCCCATGAAGAATTGGACATGACTGAACAACAAGAAGTGTGAGGGAGACCACAAAAGGAAGACTAATTTGGAGCAATAACACTTGGTGGCATCTAGTCCTTACTCAGTTACTGCCTGTGACACTGAGCAAATTATTATGTTCCTCTAGGCCTCAGTTCTCTCATTTGAAAAATGAGGGGCAGGGCAACTAGATGGCACAGTGGATAAAGCACTGGCCCTGGATTCAGGAAGACCTGAGTTCAAATCCAGCCTCAGACACTTGACACTTACTAGCTATGTGACCCTGGGCAAGTCACTTAACCCTCATTGTCCTGAAAAAACAAACAAAAAACAAACGAAAAATGAGGGGGTCAGAGTAAATGACTTCAGAGACACTTCAACTTAAAACTGATGATCTAACTCGTGGCAGTTTCCATCATGGCCACTAGAGGCCACCCCAATCTGCCTGGATTCTCTGGGATCAGCCTTGACTGACACTGCCTCCACCCCCCCCCCCATGCCTCCAGTAGCCTCTTATCGCAGTGGGCACAGGGCAGCTAGCCCTCACCTCATCACCTGACACGGCCTGTTTCCTTCTTGGAGGGCCCCGATTGACGTCATTTCCCTCTCTGAGGCAATGGGACAAGGGGAAAGGAAAACAGGAGTGATGGGGTTTTCCCTCCATGGAGATCTTTAATACTAGGAACCCTAATCAACCGAACGAAACATAAGTGTTATCACTTTACTTTGAAATAAATATTTCCATCCTATCCCAATTTCCCTTGTCTCATGGATTTGAAAAATACGTAGAGTTAATTGAAGCGGCTCGGTCCTTCGAGGTATTCCTAAATTTAGGGGCTGCATGACCACTTGTCAGGTAGAAGGGATCTTTTTTTCTGGCATGGGTCAGAATAGATGACCTCTGGGGTCCCTGCCTACCCCCAAATACTGTGATTGTGGTCAGAGCACCCGAGTTCAAATCCCATTCTGCTACTTCCTGCGTAGCCTTAGCTAAATTACACCCCGTCTCTGGACCTGTTTCCTCATCCACACAAGCAGGGGTTTGGATTAGATGGCCCCATTTACCTCTGAACTGCAGAATCCTTGGCATCCCCTCGACATCACTAGGATGCATCAAGTGATCGCTAATGACCCTTCCACCTTGAGATCTCTGGTGTTTAGGCAACCCTCCAGAAAGACAACTCTTCCCCACTGGGACACACCAGACCACGGAGAGGATACCTAACAGTCTCCGTGTCTTTGTGCCCATAACTTAACGCCTAGCTCCACTGCAACCACTAAAGTCCTGGGATCAAGCCTGGAGACACTGGTCAGTGGAAGGGGGACTTTTTCATTCTTTCCCCTTATCCCAGCCCAGGGTAGTTACCTAAGAAAAGCATTCAGAACTATGGACTGTTGTTTTGGGAGCATTTAAAAAAAATTCCTAACAAACCAACCAACCCATCGCCTCAAAAAACCTTCCTCAAGGGATAGTTGATGGCTTCCTCCCATGCACACAATGCAGCCTTCGGACATCCATGGATAGTGCCCTTGACATCCTCTCCCTCATTCCCCTCTCCCCCAAACAGCTCTACAGCCTCGATATTGGCTATTCTTGCCTCCAATCTATTTCTTGCCCAGCTTCTAACTTAACACACCTAAAACAGAACTCAGCCTCTGCTCCTTCCTTTTTCTGACTGTTGGGGTTAGAAGGAACTTTGGAGGTCACCTGGTTTGGCCTATGTATGAGCAAGAACAATGGGAATAGGAACTATGATATCAACAAGTGGTCATTCAACCTTGCCTTGATGGGGTGCTCACTCTAGATTTTGGACAGCTCTTATTGATAAAAAGGGGCAGATAGATGGTGGGATGGATAGAGTGCAGAGCCTGGAGTCAGGAAGACTCCTCTTCTTGATTTCAAATTTGGCTGCAGACACTGACTAGCTGGATGACCCTAGGCAAGTCACTTTATCCCGTTTGCCTCAGTTTCCTTATCTGGAAAATGGGCTGGAGAAGGAGGTGGCAAACTTCTCCAGTGTCTTTGCCAAGAAAACCTCACTGGGGTTACAGAGAGTCAGACATGACTGAAAAACGACTGAAGAACCAAATTATGAAGACATTTTTTTTTCTTATATTGAAGCCTCACTTGCTTCGCTTCAACTTTATTCCTAGTTCTCCCCTCAAGTAAACAGAACTGTGATCCTTCTCCCCTGGGACAACCCTTTAAGCATTTTAAGGCAGGGATCATATCCCTCCCTCAGTACACCACATATTCTCCAGGCTTAACATCCCAAGTGCCTCCCATCAATCGTCTCCTGGATTTGTCTTTAGTCCTTCACCACTATGGTTGCCCCCCTTCCCAACGTGCTTAAACTCGTTACTGTCCTGCCTAACATTCCATCCTGTGCCACACCACATTCCTGGCGCTCCCTCCCTTCATCTGGACTGTGTCAACAGCTTCCTTCCCCTTTCTCCCTGCCTCCAGTCTCTCCCTCTTCAATCCCTCCTGTACACACTGAAGGCTAATTAATCCTTTTTAAACACAAGGCTGGTCAGTCACTTCCTTGTTGACAGCTCCCTATTACCTATGTTAGCCATAAAATGTTTAGGGACAAAAGGGACCCAGGCAGACAGACACACAGACACACAGACACACACACACACACACCCTCTTGACAACCGTGCTAGGACTAGGACATCTAGTTTATACTCAAATATTTTTCTAGGGCTGGGAAGCTTACTGCCTCATAAGGCAGCTCATTCATAGGATTATTATTATTTTTTTTTTTAGTGAGGCAATTGGGGTTAAGTGACTTGCCCAGGGTCACACAGCTAGTAAGTGTTAAGTGTCTGAGGCCAGATTTGAACTCAGGTCCTCCTGACTCCAGGGCCAGTGCTCTATCCACTGCGCCACCTAGCTGCCCCTCATTCATAGGATCTTAAAACTCATTGGGGGAAGAGACCTCAAAGGGCACATGGGCCAATCTCTCCATTTTATGGATGAGGGAAGCGTGGTGGAGAGAAATGAAGTGATTTGCTTCAGGTCACCCGAGGAAGAGCATTCCATTTTCAACTGGCTTGACAATTTCAAGAGAGTTGAGCTCATGGCTCGCCCTAACCTGCTCTTCTAGTCTTGGCTCTAGTCCAACCGGCTTTACCAAGTCCTCCAAGAGCCTTGCTTACACTCTCTTGCCTCCCACACTTTGGTCTCACTGGCAGCTTGAATGTCCTCCCCTTCACCTCTGCTAGCCTAGATCATAGCCTCCCTCCCTCTGGCTATAAATTCCCCCGCATCCTTTCAAGGACTCAGCCTTCCCAGATGAGCCTGTCCTCCTAAATGTGTACGGGTAATGACTATGTAGACATTAATCTGACACTTAATTATGTACTTTCTTGTGGCTTGTTGGCCCAAATCAGGCTATAAGCCCCCAAGGACCAGGGGACTGGTTTGTGGTCTTCATAGGCCTAATTGTCCTTTAGATCCTTAGTGGATTGAGCTCAAGGGTATGTCCTGAATCAAACAGAATGAAGGTGTGGGGATTTTGCTCCCAGGCCCAGTTGGGACCTCGGGTCTTCCCAACAGGAAGTTAGCTGTGTGTCAGGTCAGGCCTCCAGGCCAGCCCCTTAGGTCCCCTAGGTCCGCTGCTGGGATCTGACCAGACCTGATCAGGACTTGTGTTCAGTTCTGGGTCTCACATTCTGGGAGGATATTGGCGAGCTGTGCACAAAGAAGCAGCCAGTCTTTAGATATAATTAGGGAAAAATAAAATACTATTAAGTGAAAACAAAACAAAAAGCAAAGAGGCAGCCAGGATAGTGAGGGCACCAACCAGGGAAGCATGTTGTCCAGGGGGAAATTGGTTGAAGGCCATGGTTAGCCTGGAGAAGACTTAGGAGGAACAGGACAGCTATCTTCTAGGACCTGAAGGGCTGTCATACTGAAGAGCAAGGTTAAGATATGTTTGATTTGGCCTCAGAGGGAAGAAGCAGCAACAAGAAGGTTCCTAACAATAAGGGAGTGATGGGGACTGGACCTGTAATTTCCCAAGCAACCCTTTCTCTTTCTGAGTTGCCTAGACCACCGAGAGGTTAAGGGACTAGGCCTGGGTCACACTGCCAGGATGTTCAAGATGTGACTAGAATCATTTTCCCTGGCTCAGAGGCCAGCTCTCTAACCACTGCACTATCTGGCCTTTTGCCTCAATAAAAACTGTCCAAATTGGAAGAACTAGTCTCAGGAGGTAATGAGCTCCCTGCCAGTGGATGTATTCAAGCGGAGGACCCCTTGTTGGGGGTATTATAGACGAGCCACACTGCTTCCAGTTCAAATTCTATGATTTCCAAGAGAACACAAGGACCCAGGTCTTTCGAGTCCTGCCCCCTTTGCACACTGTGTGAGCAGAAGGTGAGGAGCTAACTGCCCCCCCTCTCCTTTCCCAGGCTGTGACCTCAGCCTCCTGATCAGGGATGGAGCAAGGCCTCTACATTTAAGGATGACTGCAAGGTATCCCAGGGATTCCTTTGCAAGCCTCACCCTTCCTGGGCACGGGCTAATCACATCTAAAGGGATGAGACTGCTCTGGCAGGCCAGGCCTCTGGCTCCAAGCATAAGAGAGGAGGATCCTGGATCTGACATGGGTCAGAATCAAGAAAGGGAAAAAGGCTGTGCATTGGCTGGAGTCAAACCTCTTTATTGGCCCTGCCTGGTGAGCCCCCTTTCCATAGGAGCCCTTCAAAGGGGTGGGGACACAGTAGGTTAGATCTGTTTGGCAAGGGGTTGGAAAGGCCAGGCCCTAATCAGATAACATGATGAGAAAAGGGGTGACTAAATTGAGAGGTGCCCCAGTGAGGAAGACTCCCTAGTGCATGCCCTTCTGGGAGAGGCCCACAAGGGCTGGGCACTGTGGCCCTGGGCACTGTGATACATCGCCCTTTGGAGTTCCCACTATGGTTCAGTCCCCCTGCCCTCACTCCATGGTTAAGGGGAGGAACTATTGGCCTACAGAAGTGGGACCTCCTGCCTGGGCCAGGAATTGCTAACATTTGTCTCCCTCCATGGTAAAACTGATGGGAGAAGTGGGGGCAGCCAATCACCCTCTGCCCTAAACTAGAGGTCAAGGCCCTGAGCAAGGGAAGTGGCCTGAGCAGGGGGACCATGCCTCTGAAGATGGGGGAGACGGGCACCTTCCCCTCCATTTCTTGGCTAGCATAGCAGTGATTATCCCCACCCTTCTGGTTATACCTAATCTATTACCTACTCCTGGTAGAGAAGGAGAATTAGAGGTGAGAGGCTAGGTGGTGGTGGAAAAACCAGGGCACCTCATTCCCAAAGCCAGAACTTCTGTACTGCCTTGGGTGGGGCCTCAACTAGGCTAGAATGACTGAATCTATGCCTGCCCTTCTGCCCTTCCCCGAGACAGGGATCTGGGCCCATATGGAGGGGTGGGGGAGACAGAGACAAGGCCCAGAAAGCCTGTGGCAGGGGCAGAGGCAGGCCGTGCCAGGATGCAGGGCTCAATGGGAAAGATCGGGAAGGGGAGGGAAGGATTCTGGCTTTGGGAGGAGAGCCAACCCCCTGCCCTGAGAGCATCCTGCAAGAACCCACAAGGTGAGGGAAGGCCAGCTGCTCCATCCTGGGGAGCGGGGAGAAGAGGAAGGGCCCTGGCATGGCTAAAACAGAACTAGGAGTAACTGGCCCCTTCCAGGGTCATCATCTCAGTCTCTCAGGTTTGGGCTCCAAGCTCACAGGCAGGCTCTGGTAGTTTTGGGAGGGAGAGGTATCTGTAACCAAAGGAGACAGGAGTCTAGGGCCAGCAGCCAGCTCCAGGACAGTAGGGCAGGGAGTGAGTACGGCAAGCCCAGTCTCCTTCTAGCTGAGGCCTCCAAACTGAAGGGGCCAGAGTTAGGGTGTAGCCATCACCGCAGGTTGAAGACGAAGGCAGTAGTGACAATGATGCCCAAGAGGAGGACAAAGGGGAGCCAGGTCTTCACAAATGCCCCGAAGCTGCAGCAGAGACAGAGAAGGGAAAAGAAATGAGAGATTGGGTAATAAAGACAGGGTGGGGGGCAGCAAGGTGGTGCACTGGATAGAGCACTGGCCCTGGATTCAGGAGGACCTGAGTTCAAATCCAGCCTCAAACACTTGACACTTAACCAGCTGTGTGACCTTGGGCAAGTCACTTAACCCCAATTGTCTCACCAAAAATAAATAAATAAATTAAATAAAGACAGGGTGACCCTGGCCCCTGATTCGTTTGATCTTGGGGTCCTGTGATGAAGGCTGAAGGCAATGCTCACAGTAGGGGAAGTGAGACAAATGAGACTCAACGCCTTGCCTGGCCCTCCGACTCACATGACTCACAAGTGTCCCAGACCCCAGCCTGGCCACAGTATCTGCAGACTGCACTGGAGTTTGGCTTCCACAGGGAAGGACCAGGGTGCACCCAAGTTCTGAGCTGTCATGGGGTCAATCCAACAAAAAGTTCTTAGGTACCTACTAGGGTCCCAGTTCTGGCTCAGCTGAGGCCTGGATGTGTGAGCAAAGGAGGCCTACGGGCCTCTTGCTGCTGTAACTGAAGACTCTAAGAAGGGTCTCCAATAAAGACACAAGAAAGCACACACCCCACCAGTGGGTGCGCTCCATAAGCAATGGTGTGTGTGTGTGTGTGTAGGTGTGTGCATGCACTAGAGCACACTGGTACACAAGACACTCTTCCTTTCCTCAGCTCCGTGGCTGGCTCAGCTGGACTGTGAGCTGGGGAGGCAGGGCCCATGTCTTAGGTTTCAGAGTACCACCCTCAGGGCCTAGCACAGGGCTAGGCTCCTAGAAGCCTCTGGCTGACATTCATGAGTGAGCCCCACCTCTCTCCTTCCCAGGAGTCTCCCTCTCCTCCTGATGCCAACACCAGGGAAGGCTGGTCTTCCCTCAGTTGGCAGTGACAGCCCCTGGGCTCCCTGGTGATCATTAGACCCATACCATGGGAATGGGTTTGAGCTTGGCCAGCCTTCCCACCTCCCAGGGCAGGCAGGGGCAGGTGGTTCAGTGGAAGGATGATCCCGTGTGGAATTCCAAGAGCTGGGAAGGCATGAAGCCTGACTCTGCCCTTACTACCCTGGCGGGACCCTGGACAAGGCCCTTCCTCTCTCTGACCCTCCATGTCCTCATACTTAAGGGTAGTGAGGTGTTGAATGAGTGTGAGCTCTCACTGTCAGGAACACGTTTATACAACTCGCTTTATACATTAGCCATCCCCTGGGCACGTGGGCTGCTGTGGGATTAATGACAACATCTCAGGTTTCTAGAGACCTCTCTGAGCTCCAGGCTCCCAGACAGCCCAATAAGCCCCTTCCCTGCTGCCTCTGCTGTGGCTGTATCTGAAGAGTTCTGCTGGGAACTTGCAAATCCTTGAAAGTGAACAACTGCCTTGTCCAGGGTCCGGCCCACCTCTTGGAATTCCACACTCCACTACCTGCCCCTGCCTGGCCGAGCTCAGACTCATTCCTGTGGGACGTGTCTAATGGTCACTGAGGGCGTCCAGGGGATATCACTGTCCCCCAGTATTAGCAAAAGGGGGAGAGGACACATCTTTCCTTGGCACAGGCCTGTACAGAAGCAGAAGCCTCGCTGCCCTTGCTTTATGGACAAGGACCAGGAGAGGACATGATTGCCCAAGGTCACTCTCCTAATCCTAAGAATGTTCTGTTTACCAAGAGCT
The DNA here is from genome assembly GCF_019393635.1 of Dromiciops gliroides. NCBI lineage: Eukaryota > Metazoa > Chordata > Mammalia > Microbiotheria > Microbiotheriidae > Dromiciops > Dromiciops gliroides. The sequence goes on from NC_057863.1 coordinate 605,194,930, forward strand.
CAGCGCAGCAGAGCCAGAATTTACAGCAGAAGCCAGGGTCAGAGCCTACCCACGGCTCACCTGACATATTTCCCGTAGAGCAGGCAGAAGAAGCAGACCTTCACCATGTTCCAGCGGGAGCTGTTGTTGTAGCGCATCAGGTTGAGGGCCAGGGCCACATGGGAGTGGCAATTGTCACAGCAGAGATTGTGCTGCAAGAGGGAGGGATGGCAAGCATCAGGTGCCGGCCCTGGCAAGTGGCACGGAGCACGAGCTGCCACCGCCCCCAGCCCACCTACCATTCGATGCTTATATTCTTCTGACGCCTCGTGGACCGCAGTGTCCCAGGCATTAGGCCGGCCGGCATGCACTTTGGAGGGGTCCAGCTTCCAGTACCTGAGGGGAGAAGGACCCCCGGGGTCCCAACTTCTACAAGGCCTATTCTACTTTTTCTCCATTTCCCTTCCAAAGCAAAGCCAGCTTTCCTTGGGAGCTGGTAAGTCACACTGGGCCTTGCACTGGAGAACGTGGCCCAGTGCTATGGCTCCCACCCTCAGGGCCAGGAGCATGCCTTGGGATGGCATTTGCACTGACCATACCAAAAGGGCGGTCATCTAGGAGGACATGAAACATGAACAGAAGCCCCGTTGGGGCTTCACCTTTGGACAGGTCATCCTCCTGCGAGCTCTGAGAGAACAGCCCCTGCTGGTGTCGTCTGCCCATTTCTAGCTGTTTCCTTTCAAGCTTAGTAAAGCCATGAGTAGAAACAGCACTTCCCCTGATGGATCAGGGACCAGAGAAAGAGCAGAGTTCCAGGGCTGCTGCTGCTGCTGCTGACTCTGCCCACTGCTCTAGGCAGCAGGCACAGCTTCGAGCCCCCTGGATCCTCCCTGCTGGGCATGTGGGATTCACCCATCCCCCAAGTTAAGTTTTTAATAACTTACTTCACAGGCTTTCCAAAGGCCATATTGTCTTCCTGTGGGGAGAGAAGAGAAAAGCCGATGTTCAAATGTCACGTATGGCCAAGAGGGGACCAGCTGGCTCAGGGAATAAACAATAGCTCGGTGCCCTGGCCTGCGGCCATCAGGAAGGATGTAGCACCAGGCCAGGTGCTACAGTGGTAGGTCAGGGCCTAAGGGGAAGGGAAGAAAGCCCAGAGAGCAAATGGGGAGTGTGTGCACTGAATGATTATGGTTCAGCCCCCTCCCTAAGTCACCTAACACTGGCACCTGGGTCCAACTATAGAAAAGAAGTATAAAGACAGTAGGGGCAGCCTAGGTCTCCTATCATGGAGTGCAGGGCTGAGGGGAGGAGGGGAAAGCTGATCACTCTCCCTTTCCCCCAGAGTGGCCCTGGAGGAGATGAAGAGGCTCGAGCTAAGGAGGCCTACAGGAAGCCAAGAAGGAACAGGGAGAGCAGGTCCTTTGTAAGACCCAAGCTCAGCTTTTCTGTGACCCGAGGGGCAGCATGGCCTTCCTCCCTTGGCTTTCCTTGTCTTTGTTGGCCATAAAAATCCTTCCATGATTCAAAGGTGAAAGTCACTGGGAGGCAGATCCCAGCTCCTTTCAGACAGTGCAATGGTCTGCCTTGCAAAGTGCTGAGCCCGCTTTCCTCCAAGTGTCTGGCCAGAGGCCGATGGGCATCTGCTGGGTGGCCTGCTGAGGACATCTCTTGTGAAGAGCAGGAAATTGTACTGACAAATCTGAGATCTCTTCTGGGACTAAGAAGGGAATTCTGTCATTCTGGCCAGCAGCCGCTGGCTAGATCTTCAGTAGACCAGGGCAAAAAAGAATCCCATTTTTAAGAGTGGTGATGTAGGAAGGTAGGGAGAGTGTCCCCAAGAGAAAAAAAGGTCCCCTAGTGACCTGGCCTGGGAGCAAAAAGACCAGTTACTTGGGATTCAAAGATGTACTGGGTGGGGACCCCGGCTCATAGGCACCCTCTGTATGGATGAGCCATTCCTCAGCTGCTGAAGGGGCTGGGGGTGGAGGGGGAGAGCAAGGCTCTTTCAAAGGCTACTCCCATACCCCCTTTCCTCATCACCAACCCCCTGAAGCTGACTGGTAGCTAGGACCAAGGGTCAATGCAGTCTGACCAGTGATATGATGCCATATAATCTTCTAAATAAACAAGACCCTCACTGGTAAGTGTGCCACCTCTCAGTGAGAGGCAAAAAGACTATTATTCTCAGGAGCTTTGAGACTCCTGTTCTTGATGGTTATCCACTAGTCTTCCTCTTGGACCTGAATCTAAAGGATTATTCCATCGGTTCCCCCAACACCCACCATGCCAAGATCTCATCACCTCTACTTCTGAGTTAGTAAAAGTGAGACATGGAGGAGTGATAACCTGGAATTCTAATTCTATACATCAGGAAGGGAGGGATCACTGTGTGGTCAGGATACACTTAACACTTTTCTTGACAACTTAATTTTCCAAGCCCTTCATTTAATATTTAGAATCAAGTGCCTTGTAATTGGCTTTCTTTTCATGTCTTGTCCTTCCATTCTCTGCAGCGAAGGGAGCCCCAAGGGGATGGAGGTGACTACTCAAATAAAGTGTTGGTCCAGAGAAGAGAGAATAGGGAGAGAACTGCTGAAAGCACCACTGCCCAAGGGTACTGGCCCCCACCTCCATGCCCTACTCTCTGGACAATGCCCTTGGGACGAGAGGTGCTGGTGCTAGTATCAAAACAACAGAAGGGAAAAGAAATACACCACTTGCTAACTGCAGGCTTTGCTCAACTTTGGGACATGAGTCTGGGGTGGATGAAAAGGCAACCAACTGCAGAGATCAGCTGATGTCAAAGTGGATCCCTGCGCACTACAGAGATGAAGGTCTGGGGACTCACCGAGACGTAGTAGGGGCCTGCGAAGTCCCGAATGATGCCTGTGGAAGTGCAGATGCCCATGTGGCCAATAATGGGGAAAACCCACCTGCAAGACAAAGGTTCAATTCAACTCAACAAACATTCCCGAAAGGGCCCATGGGGTACAAGACCTGGTCCTAGGGCTGGAGATACACAGACAAAGGCTTCCAAGAGTCTGAGTTCTATGTGGGGTTGGGGATGGTAGTGATGAGATACAGTGTGTCCACAGAGAGTAACATACAAAGTATTTTGAAGGGGGAAGAGGGGACTAACAACAAAAGGGAATTAATTAGGGAAGGCTTCAAGCCGGATGTGGCACCCGAGCTGGGCCTGAAAAGGCAGCATCCATGGGAGGGATTTTTTAAAGAGTCTCTTAACTTAGCTGCCTTCTCCAATATCACATTCAAGCCCAGAGGGATACAGTGTATGGGAGAGAACATGAAATTCAACATTGGGCAATATGGATTTCAGTCCTGGCCCCACTTAGCTGTGGGATCTTAGAAGTCTCTGTTTCCTTATCTGTAAAGTGAGGAAACTCCCATCAATAGTAAGCACTTCTCACATGCCTTCCCTGGGCAAGACCTTGTGCCGAGTACTAGGGAACAGAGGCAAAGGGAAAGTCCCTCCCCTAAAGGAGAAGACAACACGTATCTATAAGTATATAGAGAAGACACAAAATAACACGGTAGTTGTGGGGAGGATCAGGAGGGCTCCCTGGAGAAGAGGGGTGCTTGAGGTGGAGGTGAGAAGGAAGTATGTTCTGGGGTTGGGATGACCAGTGCAAAGGCATGTGGATAAAAAAAAAATGCAGTGTCCTCTGTGTGTGCAAAAGGAAAAGGACCATTGCAAAACGTGTGGGAGGTAATAATGTATAAGAGGGATCAGGTAGAGCCAAGATAGGAATATCAAAGTATAGTACATAGTACATCGAGGACCTGGCCTGGAGTCAGGAAGACTCATCTTCCTGAGTTCAAATCTGGCCTCAGACACTTCCTAGCTGTGTGACCCTGGGTAAGTCACTTCACTCTATTTGCCTCAGTTTCCTCATCTGTAAAATGAGCTGGAGAAGGAAATGGCAAACCAGTCCAGTATCTCTCCCAAGAAAACCTCAAATGGGGTCACAAAGAGTCAGACATGACTATAACGACTCAACAACAAAAGAGGTAATACAAGGTACCAGTGAAAGTTTACTGAGCCAGGGGTGACATGGTCAGGACTGCACTTTGATGCGGTAGATGGATTAAAGTTGGGAAAGACCTGAGGTGGGGAGATCAAATAGGAAGCAATTGCAATAGTCCAGATGAGGCTGGGGGGGGGAGGGGCAGGGGTCCTACGTGAGAGGTGTTGTAGAGACAGAAAAGATAAGATATTGGCGTGGGGCTTGGGACATATGGAGGAATTAAGGTACTATTAAAGTTTAAACTGGCCAACTAGATATCAGGGGGGACATACCCAAGAAGTTAGGGGAGATTAAATTCTACAGCAGCAAAGTCAGTTAGGTGTGGCAACTACCTGAGGTAGGAGACAGATAACTCCAGGGGCCAGGACTATCATTCCAAAAGAAAAATCCCCCTGATTCTCGGGAATCTTCCCCTACCCCATCTCCAAAGGAAATTTCCATTGTCAGGTGGTCACCCCATCTATCCTCTGTAAAAAACTTTGGCCTTTCTTCCATTTGAAGAGAAAGATGTCTCTAAGCCATCTCCTCCCCTTGAAGTGAAATCTTTGACTTTCCTCTTGGCCACTTCCCCCAGCACCCAGATAAAAGACCACTTTATCCTAATTGGATTGTGTTCGAGAGTTGTCACCCTTTACAGAGGAATACCTAAGGACTCCCACCACCTATTTCCCCCGTGACAATATGGCAACTGATTGGCTGTGAGTGAGAGCAAGGAGCCAAGGATGACACTGAGGTTGGGAGCCTGGAGAACTGGAAGGATTGGAGCATCCTCAAGAGCAATGGCAGAGGGTGTTTGAGAGTCTAGAGAAGGAGTTGTTCTGGACATGTTTGAATATGCTGAGATGCCCATGGGCCATTCCATCTACTAGGCTGTTCACCACGTGGGCCCAGAGCCCCTGAGTGAATGTAGGATTGCATACAAAGATCTAGAAGTCATTGGCAAAGGGATGGTCATTGAAGCCATGGGAGCTGATGAGATCACCATGTGACTTTTTAGACCCCTGAGTGACTATTCCCAAAGCTCTGTTTTCATTACATCATGCCCTTGCCCAAATACTTCCAATAGCTTCCCTTTCCCTACATGCCTTAGCCTGTCTTATGGGAAGGCCCTCCAAAAGCTGGTACCTTGCCAGTCTCACCTCCCACTACCATTCCACATTGAGCTGGTACTCTGGCCAGAACAGTCAATTCATGGGCCTGAGAACCATGCTTATGAAATCATTCCCACCTCTACATTATTTACCCAGAGATGCAGCATGTTAGAGTAAAAGGAGAAATGGTCACATATCTAGTGTCTGCGACTGAATTTGAACCCAAGTCTTCCTGGGCTTTCTGTTAGAAGGAACCTCCGAAGTCATCTAAGTCCATCTAATCAAGAAACCCTTTTATGATATATTGAATAATTAACCATTCCACCTTTGCTTGAGGACCTCCATTGCAGGGCACACTACTTCCTGGGGCAACTCATTCCACTTCTGGATTCCCTTTGAGAGGGAATCAAAGGCAAGTGTGGAGGAAGGTTTGCCCAAGGGAATATAGCAAATTATCCAAACTTAATAGATTCTCAGCAGGAAAGGATTCTAAGACCCTTCAAAGGGATTAACCCCCTCACTGTAGATAAGGAAACAGAAGTTCAGAAAGGGAAAGTGATTCCCCGACATTTCCCACCCTGAAAAGTGGAAAAGCGACCTAAATGAGAAGCCTGCAGATCCTCACTCCAGGGCATACTGATCCCAGGTGAGTTAGCCTCGGGCAGGGACTGGGGCTTGTGTGGAGGAAGGCAGAGTTCCCTCACAGCCAGCCAGCCAGTGTTTACTGAGCACCCATGTGTCAGGCACTGGGGATGCACAGAAGACAAAGACAGTCTCTGCCCTCATTTGTGGGGTATGGACCCAAATCTCCCGCTTCCCTAGTGGGGAGGGCAGTGAAGGTACAGCTTCTTTTGTCTGGGCTGGGATCCTGGGATCCCGAAGGGACCCAGTGGGAATGGGGGCAACAGCTGAGAGGCTCGGAGAGGGGAGGTCAGAGGAGGAGATGAAGGGACTAGGGTACAGCCACAGAACCTGGCATGGAGGTGGGGCGGCGGGGGAGGGCACAGGGAGGAAGACTGGGGCAGGGATGGGAGGATCAGGATGGGGGAAGCTGAAGACAGGAACGAGGAGCGGGAGCTGGAGGGTACAGCCAGGGGTGAGGGAATCACGGGGTGGAGGGGCTGAGGCTGGGGGGCTGGGAACCAAATAGAGTCAGGTTAGCACTGGTTTAGGCAGAGCCTGCGGGCACCCAAAGCACATATGACACTCACAGCATCATTGTCCCCACTGTGCAGATGGTCTGAGGCTCAGAGAGGTTAGGGGAACTTCCTACTAAACTGGAGTAAAACCCACCTCTCTCCCTCCTGCCTGATTTTCACCTACAAGGGCGGTTTCGGGAAGGGGGCAGATGAAAAGGTGGGGCTCGCCTTCAAGAGAGGGATGAGTGGGCGGGGCCGGGAGCGGGAGCCGTTGAGAGGGCGGGTGAAGGGGCGGGACCAGCCTTAGCTAGTGGCTGAGGGCTGGAAGGGGGCGAAGCTCTGAGGGCGGGCATCTCAGAACAGGCGGGGGCGGAGCCTGAAGCGAGAGCCTCAGAGAGGACGGGTGAGGGGAGGGGCTAGCCATCACAAGGGGCAGAGGGCTGATGGGAGCGGGCGGGAGTAGGGGGGCGCGCGAAGCTCGGAGAGCAGGTGGAAGATGCGGAGGGGCCTGGGCGCACGAGCTTCTGTGCGAGGGCTGAAGGGACGCGGCCAGCTTTCATGTGGGGCTGAAGTCTGGCGGGGGGCGGGGCTCCGAGGGCTGGCGGGGGCGGGGCCTGGCTGGCGATGGGACAGGACTGCTGATGGGGCGGGGCCAGGGTATAGCTTGGGGGGGCGGGGAGGGTCTGAGAGGGTCAGACAACTCACGTGAGCAAGGGAATGGGCGTCCACACCACGCAGTGGGGAAAGCGACTTCGCTCCACGTCCATGCCTACGACCCCGCCGCTGCCGCCACCGCCGCTTCCACGGAACTGCTTCATCGCTGCTTCGTCTGCCGCCTCCACTTCCGCCATCCCCTGAGGGGGCATTGGCGGCAGCAGCAGGGAGCATCCTTCCGCTTCCGCCTCTGCCATGGCTCTTGCTACCTCCGGCCGCCCGGAGCCGCTCTGGGCTGCGTCACTTCCTGGAGGTGATGTTCCCTTCTTCACGGTCCCCACGCCTTCCACCGGAACAGGAGCCTTGCCACTTGGGGCCTTTGCCAGACCTCCCCTCCCGTCGTAGGGAGGCCGCAGAGGAGCCCGCGACGGGGAACTAGTTTGGACCGCACGACAGCTAGATAAGGCAGCCAAGAAAGCAAGCGAGGGCTCCAGGCAGCGGCCGAAACAGTCTTCTGACAGGAGTGACCGTGTCATTCCCCAGCTCAAGAAGCCACAGTGGCTCCCTATGGCCTTTGGGCTAAAATAAACCTCCTCTTGGTCAGCAAGCATTTGCTAGGCATTAAATACTCTAGGCGGGATTCCAGTCAAACCCCCACTGCATCTCCTCTCTATCTTTTTCATTTCCTTCCTCCTACCTAGAGGCCGCACACTGGTTAGAGTGCTAGACCTCAAGTCAGGAAGACCCGAGTTCAAATTCAACCACAGACCTCACTTCCCAAGGTTGAGGTGAAGATCAAATGAGATGATAATTGTAAAGCGCTGCCCCCCTTGGTGGCTTCTCCCTTTCCTTTTCAAAAGACCACCCCTCAACTTCATTTAGATCGTGTGCATCCCGTGTCTCCTTCAGGCCCCGAAATAAATGACTGCTTCGAGTACTTTCTTCTCTTTGCCTTTTGGAATCCTCTGCTCCATCAACAATCAACAGTTATTAACTACTTACTACATGCCAGGCATTGTGCATACAGGTGCAAGGAATAAAACAATCCTTACTCTCATGGAGCTTGTATCCTAATAAGGGGGACAATAAGTACACAGATGAGCATAAGAAGGGATCTGCGATGCTGAAGGAAGGTGGAGAAAGTCACACAGCTCTTGTGACTGGGTCCACTACAAATGTGTTACACAACCTCCCCATGGCCCTCACTGCTGCTAGGCAGTCCCACCATACCTCCCTTCTCAGCTCCCTCTCCACAGCAGCTCTTCCAAACCCTTTCATCCTTCCTCAAACCTCTCATGGTTCCTCCTCCCCTCACCACTGAAAATCTTGTGTCCTGTTTTACAGAAAACATTCAAGCCATTTGCTGTGAATTCCCTATTCTCCCCTGTTCCTCATCCCCTATCATTCAGATACTTTCAGATCACTCTCCTTTGTGGAGATTTTCAAAATCGCCCAATCTACAGGAAAGACCACTGAAGCAGAGCTCTGAGCTAATGGCACTTTATTAAAGGGTCTGTGGTTCTCTCTAATGAAGTGGACTGCAAATCTTCCTCATGGGCTAAGATGCCTCCTTCCTCCAGGGTTTTAGTTTTATAGTGCTTGATACCCAGAAAATACAGGTGGAGCAGACCAGAAGTACAGTCTTACTGGTGGATAGATCTTGCCCATGGCCCTTCAGGAGGGTCTATACAAAATACAGAATCCCACTGGTTGACAAATGGGCTAGTGAGCAGACCTTAATAGACCTATCTTGACCTTTCAGGTCAAGCCTATGACTATACCCACAGGCTGGTAGAAAGGCAGGCGCAAGCCAGCAACCACGGTCATTCATTGACTGCATGCTCATGGTCATCTCCCCTTGTTGGGCAATAGAGGGATGACAAGGGACAGAAGGGCAACAAAAATAGCATGTAATCCAGTCTCCTCTGCCACACTAGGCTTGGTCACCATAACAAGGAAAAACAAGGGTGGATATCCTCTAGTTAGCTTTCTTTGATTAAGCAAGTGAATTTACAATCTGCAGTTCATAACTCTGAGGCCTACTATCAGAACTTATAATCACTACCCCTATGGAATCATATCAAACGGGTTAATACTGATTGGAATAAAAAAGGGGTCCAATTAATCATCTATCACATCTCCTTCACCCCTGTCTCACACGATGAAATGGCCTTACTCCTTAATAAGGCTAACCCCTCTACCTGCTCTGCTATTTCATTCTATCCCATCTCCAACAGATTGCCCCCTCTGTCATCCCCAATCTATCACTTATTTTCCATCTTTTCCTGTCTACTTGCTCATTCTCTACTACCTACAAGCATGCCCAAGTCTCCCCCAACCTCAAAAAATACTTGATTCTTCCATCATGCATATATGTCTATACATCTTCTGCCATTTGTGGCTAAACTCCTTGAAAAGGACATCTACAATAGATAGCTCCACTGTCTCTCCTCTTGCTCTCTTCTTAACCCCTTGCAATCTGGCTTCTGAAGTTATCATTCCATTGAAAGTGCTCTCTCCAGTTACTAATGATTCTTCATTGCCAAATCCAATGGCTTTTTCTCAGTACTCATTGTCATGGACTTCTTTGAAGCCTTTGACATTGCTCACTCTCTTCTTGATACTCTCTTCTCTCTAGGTTTTCAGGTTACCTCTCTCCTGGTTTTCCTCCTTCCTATTTGAGGGCTCTTCCTTAGTCTCCTTCGCTGGATCCTCCTCCAGATTATGCCCTCCTAACCCTAGGTGTCCTCAGGGTTCTGTCCCTGGGGCCCTCTTCTCTCCTTCTATTCTACTTCACTTGATCTCATTAGTTCTCCTGGGTTTAATTACTATCTCTAGGGTGATAATTCTCAAATCTCCCTTTCTTGCCCCAAACTCTCTGCTGACTTCCAATCTTGCCTCTCCAACTGCCTTTTAGACATAAACTGGATGCCCAGTAGACATCTTGGGGTATGCATGTGTATGTGTGTGTGTGTGTGGGGGGGAGGCAATTGAGGTTAAGTGACTTGCCCAGGGTCACACAGCTATTAAGTGTCAAGTGTCTGAGGCCAGATTTGAACTCAGGTCCTCCTGACTCTAGGGCCAGTGCTTTATCCACTGTGCCACCTAGCTGTGCCCCCAGTAGACATCTAAACTTTTTATGTCCAAAACAGAACTCACTGTCTTCTCCCCCACAAAAAAACTCCCCCCTCCCACCTTCTCTCTTACCCCCATCCTTCCAGTACCCCAGGCTCCCAACCTAGGAGTCATCCTGGATTCCTCACTCTCCCCCCACCTCCATCCTACCTGTTTCCAAGGCCTGTTGATCTCACCTTTGCAACATCTTCCCAATACTGCCCCATCTCCCCCATCACTGCTATAGCTCTGGTGCAGCCCAGTTCACACCTGCCCAATAACCTGCTGATGAGTCTGCCTGCCTCAGATCTCTCCCCATCCCCAATCCTTCCTTCTTTCAGCCACCAAAGTGATTTTCCTACAACAGAAGACCTATCATGTCACCCTCCTACTTAATAAATCCTAGTAGCTTCCTATCGCCTCCTGAATCAAATACAAAATGCTGTTTGGCATTCAAATCTCTTCCTAACCGGGCCCCCTCTGACCTTTCCAGTTTTCATACACCTTACTCCCCACCATGAACTCTTCTATCCAGTGACACTGGCCTCCTGGATGTTCCATGAACAAGAGCCTCCATCTCTCAGCTCAGGACATTTTCTCTAGCTGATTCTCATGCCTGGAATGCCCTTCCTTCTCTGACCACTGGCCTCTCTGGCTTTCTTTAGGCCCCAACTAAAATCTCACCTTCCCTAACACCTTTTAATTCCAGTCCTTTCCCTCTCTTAATGATCTCTTTTTAATCTTACATAGAGCTTGCTTTGTATATATTTGTTAGCATATTGTCTCCTCTCTTAGACTGTAAGATCCTTGAAGACAGGGACTGTCTTTTGCCTTTCTTGTATTCCCAGCACTTAGCACAAAGCCTGCTACATAGGAGGTGCTTCACAAATGTTTGAATTGAAAGCACACTAGTGGGAGCTCTTGAGTTTTAGCACTAGAAAGAGACTGCCCCAATGCTTTAGGGTTACCCCTAAAACCTGAGAGGACAGATAGCAACTGTACTCGGGAGCCCAGGTTGCCAGTATCAGTGGGACTTGAGACAATGGGGCTAGAGCATTTGCTTCCTAGGTCTATTCAGAAGAAACTTTAAAATGGATACAAAATAGTTAAAAACACAGTAGCTTGACAGAGGACACTAGCAAAGGCTTTATGTAAAATGTGGCTATTGAGAAGTATCTATGAGATAGATTGAGTACATTCCAGGCCTGGAGAAAGCAGAAAAGAAGGAGCATAGAGAACTTGAAAAGGCCAATCTGACTGGATTCCAGAGTGTGGATGGGGGAGGAATGTACACTGAGGTTGGAACGGTAGAGGGAGACAAGGTTGTGAAGGGTTTTAAAGGATTTATACTTAATCCTTGAAGTAGTAGGAATTTATTGGGAAGGGGAGTGACATGGTCTGAGCTACACTTAAGAAAAAATTCTCTGGAAGGTGTGTGGAGGATGGACTGAAAGGAGTAAGGATTTGAGGCAAAAAGACCAATTGAGAGGCCCTTGAAATCAGCTGGGTGGGCCTGAGCTAAGGGGGTAGCTGTGGGAGTAGAGAAAAGAAGGCCAATTCTCAAATCCTCCAGGGCACCTTTCTTAATTGCCCCTTCCCCTCAGTTCTTGGTTTTCCTCAGCCCACAACCCCAAAGTCATTTTAAATTTACTTTTAAAATTATCTGTGTATACATTAATTGCATCTGTAACCCCAGCTTCTCCTCCCCTATATCTTTTGCAGGCTGCTGCATGGTGTCTTGTCCATAGTACTCACTTAATAAATATTCTTTGAATTGAATCTCAGACTGCATTAAAGAGGGGCATAAAGTCCAAAATGAGGAAGCTTTTTGTCCCTATGTACTTGGCCCTGGTTACACAACATCCTAAGTACTGGGTTCAGTTCTGAGTGGTCCATTTTAGGAAAGATAGTCATCAGGGAAGGAGAACAAGCACTTATTAAGTACCTACTATCCTGGTTAGACAACATCCTAAGTACTGGGTTCAGTTCGGAGTGGTCCATTTTAGGAAAGATAGTCATCAGGGAAGGAGAACAAGCACTTATTAAGTACCTACTATGTGCCAGGCACTGGGCTAAGTGATTTTTGTTTTGTTTTGTTTTGTTTTTTGCAGGGCAATGGGGGTTAAGTGACTTGCCCAGGGTCACACAGCTAGTCTGAGGCTGGGTTTGAACTCAGGTCCTCCTGAATCCGAGGCTGGTGCCTTATCCACTGCACCACCTAGCTGCCCCTGGGCTAAGTGATTTTTACAAAAATTATCTCATTTGACAACCCTGGGAAGTGGGTGTTATTATCCCCCTTTTACAGATGAGGAAACTAAGGCAGAGGTGGCATGATTTGCCCAGGGTCACACAGTTAGATTCTGAGGGCAAGCCCAGACCCCTATTCAGTGCTCTACCTTGCTGCCTAGGTAAGCTGAAAAGCATTTAGCAAAGGAGGACGGGGAGGATAAAAGGCTTCAAATTCATGCAAATGAAGAAAATTGGAAGGAACTAAGGGTATTTAGCCTGGAGAAGATAATGACTTGGGGAGTTATGAGTGACAGCTGAGACCCAAGGAGGAAAGATTTAATTGATCTGCTTGGCTCCAGTGAGCTTCTGAATAAGGAGCAAGAGGTAAAGGATGATGAACAGACATTGCTGAGATGAAGATTTCAGTTTGTTATGAGGAACGTTTTTCTAATAATTAGAGGTAACCCATGGCAGAATGGTCTGCTTGGGGAGGAGGGGGGAGTGAAAGAGGGAAGAGGAAGGAGGGAATATTTTCCTTCTTACCAAAAATTACCTTCCATTTACAGAATATATAACTTATATGTATATAGTGATTTGTCTCCCCCATCAGACTGTGAGAGCAGCTAGGTGGCACCATAGCGGATAGATAACTGGGTCTGGAGTCATCAAGCTTTATCTTCATGAGTTCAAATCTGACCTCAGACATTTACTAGCTGTGAGACCCTGGGCAAATCACTTAACCCTGTCTGCCTTAATCCACTGGAGAAGGAAATGGTAAACCAATCCACTTCTGCCAAGAAAACCCCAAAGACAATATGGTTGACAGGATCACGAAGAGTTGGGTACAACCAAACGGCTGAACAACAATTAGAATGTGAAGGCAGGGACCATGTTTTTTGCCTTTCTTTGTATCCCAATGCTTAGTGTGGTATCTCACACATAGGAGGTGCTTATTGAGTACTTGTTGAACTGATAGATTTGAATGACTATTAAATATGCAGTTTTTTCTTGCTCAGGTAAGAACTGGACTAGATTAGCTCTGCAGTTCCAATTCAGAGGTTCTGGGATCATTAATATTCCCTTCCATCCACATTCCCCCACACTTGCCACTACCAATCTTAGCTCAAGTCATCAGCCCCCTTTGCCTGGACAATACCAGGGAATGATGTGATAATTGGCCTATTTCTCATCTCTTTTCTCCCATCAATCCATCCTCACAGCTGTCAAAAGAATATAACATCTCATATCATATGATTATATTTGTTCATGTAATTCCCTTCCCTTCTCAAGAAGCTCCAATGGCTCCAATTTGTTTTCAAATCTAGACTTCTTGGCAATTAAAGCCCTTCACAGATTGGCTCCAGCCACTGAACATCATTCCCCTTCATCCACTCAACATTCCAGCCAAACTGTCCATGAAGTTGGTACTCCCTCTCCTACATGACTACAGTACAGGCACCACTTATACATAGGATTAGTTGGATGTCATGTTTCTCTCTTGCTTCCACTTCCCAGAATCCTCAGTTTACATCAAAGTGCTCCTCTGTTGCCATCTTCTACAGGAAGCCTTTTATGTTGCCCCTACTCATTGACAATCTCCCCCTCCTCATCTAATGGGCACTTATTACTTGTTGAATTTTATATTCATTGAGCATTAGATCCACTTAGTAGACTATAAGCTTCTTGAGGGCAGGAATTCATAACCTAGTAAGTAACAGAGTCTTTAACAATGGGTCAAAATATATGCCTGTTGGAAGAATGATATATTCTTTATAAAGAATTAGATTAGGGGCAGCTAGGTGGCGCAGTGGATAGAGCACCGGCCTTGGAGTACCTGAGTTCAAATCTGGCCTCAGACACTTAACACTTACTAGCTGTGTGACCCTGGGCAAGTCACTTAACCCCAATTGCCTTACTTAAAAAAAAAATTAGATGATGAGCTCCTCAAGGGTAGAGATGGTCCTTTTGCCTCTTTTCTATTCCCAGTGCTTGGCACATAGTAGGCCTTGAAGCTGGGAAGGCCCTCAGGCCCTTCTAACTGCATGGTCTCTCACTGGATGCGGAGGCAGAGAGAGCCCCCAACTTTCCTTGGACATGCATGAAGCAAAAAGCATGCTGCTGACACTCACCAGATTCTTTTGAATGCTTCTGAAGCCAATCAGAAAGCTGATACTTCAGCACATGGTTAGTTAACTGGAAGCAGCTACACATGTTCCACAGTCTCTCCAAGGCATCTCTCAGCATATTTCTGGTTGGGTTTCTTTTTTTGCAGGCAATAGGGGTTAAGTGACTTGCCCAGGGTCACACATCTAGTAAGTGCCAAGTGTCTGAGGCTGGATTTGAACTCAGTTCCTCCTGAATCCAGGGCCGGTGCTTTAACCACTGCGCCATCTAGCTGCCCTGCAGCATACTTCTGAAAACCATCCCCATGGTTGATGAGTCTGTGCATGCTCCAGACCTCCATTACACACATATTAGGGGTGCACTCAAAACCTTTTTTTTTTGATCGATAGAGGTGTATGGTCAAAAAAGTGTGGAGACCTTTTTCCTGGACCATCACACTCTTTCAATTCTCTCCTTATCCACAGGTACCCTTCTTGCCACATACCAACATGCCTGGGTCTCCACTATCCCTCAGGAACCTTCACTTGACCCTAAAACTATCATTTAATAATACATTCTACAGTCAAATGTGATGCAGAGAAAAAGCCCTGAATTGGAAGCCACTGCACCTGAGTTTAAAGCCTATCTCTGCCCTTTCTTGTTGATGTGGCCTTGGGTAAGTCACTAAAAACCTGTTGGCCTCAGTTTCCTCATTTGTATAATGGGGATAAATAATAGCACCTACTTCCCAGGGTTGTTATTGTAAGGCTCAAATGAGATATTTGTCAACTGCTTAGCATGGTACTTGACACATGGTAGGTGCTTGATAAATGTTAGCTATTAATGACGATAAAAAAATAATAGGTGGGGGGCAGCTAGGTGGTGCAGTGGATAAAGCACCCGTCCTGGATTCAGGAGGACCTGAGTTCAAATCCGGCCTCAGACCCATGACACTTACTAGCTGTGTGACCCTGGGCAAGTCACTTAACCCTCATTGCCCAGCAAAAAAACAAAAACAAAAACAAACAAAAACAAAAAAGAATAATAGGTGTCCATAAGCTTTTTGTGTCATGGATCCCTTTGGCAATCAGTCTAATAAGGCCTGTGTACCCCTTCTCAGAATAATGTTAAATGCAGGGGCAATTAGGTGGCACAGTAGATAAAGCACTGGCCCTGGATTCAGGAGGACCTGAGTTCAAATCTGGCCAACACTTCAACACTTGACACTTACTAGCTGTGTGACCCTGGGCAAGTCACTTAACCCTCACTGCCCTGGCAAAAAAAAAAAAATGTTAAATGCATAAAATAAAATACACGAGATTACAAAGGAAACCAAAGGTTAGTGAAAATAAAGATACCATTTTTTTTCCTCTCCAAGTTCACAGACCCCCTGAAATGTATCCATTGATTCCAAGTTAAGAACTTTTGTAGTAGGCTCTAAGTGACACAGCATATATAGAACACTGGGCCTCTCATACGAGTTCAAATCTGGCCTCAGACTTTTTTTTTTTTTTGTGAGGCAATTGGGGTTGACTTGCCCAGGGTCACACAGCTAGTAAGTGCCAAGTGTCTGTGGCCGGATTAGAACTCAGGTCCTCCTGACTCCAGGGCTGGTGCTCTATCCACTGCGCCACCTAGCTGCTCCATGCACAGTGCTTTTAACGAACCTCAATCTGCTTCAAGATCCATTTTAAAATAAAACATCCTGGAGGCAGCTAGATGGCGCAGTGGATAGAGCACCGGCCCTGGAGTCAGGAGTACCTGAGTTCAAATCCGGCCTCAGACACTTAACACTTACTAGCTGTGTGACCCTGGGCAAGTCACTTAACCCCAATTGCCTCACTAAAAAAATAAAATAAAACAAAACATCCTCCTAGAAATGCTGTTGGACTTTTGGTAATCCCATTTGGGGTTTTCTTCGCAGAGATACTGGAGCCATTTGCCATTTCCTTTTCCAGCTCATTTTACAGATGAGAAAACTGAGGTAAAGAGAGTGAAGTGACTTGCCCAGGTTCACACAGCTAGGAGGTGCTAAGTACTTACTTGCAAATCCTCCATACCCTGAAGAATCAAAATTATGATTAACCCAAAGGTCGATGGAGAAAAACATGGTGGGACCAAGAAGGCTGTGTTTCTGATGCAGAAGAGACAATATGGCATGATGGGAAAAGCACCAGAGGCCCTGGAGCCATGTCCTACTTCCATGGCTACCTGTCACCTAAGGCAAGCCACCACTTCTCTCTGGGGACCAGTTTCCTCATCTGTAAAACAAAACAAAACAACCTGAGGGATGGACTAGATGACCTCACTCTGAGGTCCCTTCCAGCTACAAATTTCTGCTATTGGACATTAACACTGAAG
Organism: Dromiciops gliroides; assembly: GCF_019393635.1. Taxonomy (NCBI): domain Eukaryota; kingdom Metazoa; phylum Chordata; class Mammalia; order Microbiotheria; family Microbiotheriidae; genus Dromiciops; species Dromiciops gliroides. Next base: position 605,211,649 of record NC_057863.1, read on the forward strand.
TGGAAAGTGTGAAAGTGGCTCCTACCACCTTTGCAGCCAAAGTCTCCAGTGGTGAACTAATGAGGGGGGAACCAGACTAGATAATGTCTGAGGTCTTCCAGCTCTAGATGTATAATCCTATTGCAAAGAGGGGTAATTAACAAACGTTCCACGCCCTGATAAATAAACAAGGTAGGTGATTCCGGTATAGAACCAGAGCTTGGAGTCAAGAATTGAGTTCAAATCCCGCCTGAGGTAGTTATTAGCCTTGGGTCCCTGGTAGTCACTTTCTCAGTTTCACTTATAAAATGAAGTGGTTGGGTTTGGTGGCTTTGAAGGTCCCTTTGTTAGGTGAGATAGCCTGAGTGGCAGAACCAATCAAAGATGCAAACCAGATATGAGGAGTAAAATGCTTCAAGCTATTGGGAAATCAGATGACATACATGTATACCAGAAAAGGAGACTTGAGTAGCAACTGATTCATTGGGTGCACTTGGAAGAGCCAGATCCTTGTGCCTATCACCACAGACCATATAACTAGGAACAAGGGATGCTTTCGGCTGGGAGCTGGGAGGACAAACTAGAAATGCTGAGGAAAAGGCTGCAAAGGAGCTTGGAGAGAAGTTGCAGCACCAGGATTTTACAGGAGCCTTTCTCACCACCCCACCCACAGAGAGCCCTGCATACCTGGGGGCTCCAAGAAGAGTGGAAAGGACTTCCCTCCAATCAAGAGAGGCTACCCTTTTGATGTGTACTTTCTACCCTCGAGCCTACTTCTGCCTGGACTTTATGTACTTATGGGGAATTATCTCAGACTTTTTGGAGGGCATGTTTTGTTCCAACTGTTATGACTAAAAACTAACTGGCTGGCTAATTGATTTCAATTGGTTAATCAATGGAAAACATCGGAGTGGGAGTCCACGGATGGCAGTATTAGGTTTTTTTGTTCGTTTTTGGTGAGGCAATTGGTGTTAAGTGACTTGCCTAGGGTCACACAGCTAGTAAGTGTTAAGTGTCTGAGGCCGGATTTGAACTCAGGTACTCCTAACTCCAGGGCCAGTGCTCTATCCACTGCGCCACCTAGCTGCCCGGATGGCAGTACTAGAAACCCCAGTTTCCTCTTAGGGCTACTCCTAGAACTCTGAGGGGAGCAGGGGTCAGATAGCCTGAGGGCCCAGCCTTCCAGTTCAAGAGAGAGTTGGAAAGCAGTTCCTTAGGGGCTTCTACATTGTGAACAGTCCACTTACTGCCTTCATGCTTTTTTGCACAGGTGGTCCCCCTGACTCCCTACTCACTGGTCTCGTGGCCTCCTTAAAAGCATAGCTCATGTCATCTCATCCCCTCAAACATTAGCACTCTTTCCCCCTTTTAAAATTAGTTTGTGGGCAGCTAGGTGGCGCAGTGGACAGAGCATGGGCCCTGGAGTCAGGAGTACCTCAGTTCAAATCCTGCCTCAGACACCTTATACTTACTAGCTGTATGACCCTGGGCAAGTCACTTAACCCCAATTGCCTCACCCCCCCCCAATTGTTTTGTGCTGGGCAGCTAGGTACCGAAGTGGATAAAACACCAGCCCTGGATTCAGGAAGACCTGAGTTCAAATCCAGCCTCAGACACTTGACACTAGCTGTGTGACCTGGGCAAGTCACAACCCTCATTGCAAAAATAGCTAACATTTGTGAATCTCTAGCAGAATGTAAAGTATTTCAAGAGATGGAATTTTTGCATGTGTATCCTTTGCACATATTAGGCACCTAATGTTTATTGAATATTTGTAGCAGGTTAAGGTGGTACCAAATGTTTTCTTCACTCTTAAGTTGGATCGTGTATCTTTTTTGGTTTGTTTTTTTGCAGGCAATGGGGGTTAAGTGACTTGCCCAGGGTCACACAGCTAGTAAGTGTCAAGTGTCTGAGGCCGGATTTGAACTCAGGTACTCCTGAATTCAGGGCCGGTGCTTTAACCACTGCGCCATCTAGCTGCCCCCCGAACGTGTATCTTTTTGATAGATACATTGGGGCTGTGTGGGCCCTAAGGTTACAGTAGCCAATTCTTCACTCAAAGTCTGGCCCATATGATCTGAGGCCAAGGAGCCTACCCAATCATTACTTGGTACCACTGAACCTTTGGAGATTGTGAACACTGCTGCTGTCCCATCTACAGAAATAGCAGAGGCTTTACTTAGCTTCACGTACCCTTTCCCAGGCATCAGTTTTTAGAGCTGGATGGGACCTGAGAGCTCATCTATACTCATCTCTCATTTTACACTTGAAGAAATTGAGATCGAGAGAGGGTAGAATGATTTGCTTAAGGTCACACAGCCAGCAAGAATCAGAATTGGAATCTGAACTCAGATCCTTTGACTCCAATGCTCCTTATACTCTACCCATGTGCTCTTTGGCAGTGGGACAGCTCAGGAGCAGCAGTGTAACCATGATCTGGAGCCCAGGCAAGGAAGGATCCTGTTTATTCTTTGGGGGCTAAACCAGGCAATCTTCCTTAGTGATGAACATGCTGGTGTCTCCCCCCAGAGCAAAACCTCTTTGATCCTCATTTTATCCTTTGTACCAGCAGTGTCTAGTGCATGTTAGGTGCTTAATACAAACCATTACATACCTCAGATTATTCTGGGGGCAGCTGAATAAAGGATGTCATCTGAGAAATGACTGAGTGAAAGAACATTGGGCTGCCCATCTCATGGCAAGTCCAGGGGACAGTGCTTTGGGGGCCTCTAGGACAAAATGCTCATCCCCCAAGTCGGAGGCATCTAAAGTCTAGAACCTGCTTTCCCAATTGTACAGCACATTCTTGCATTCACATACACTCTGTTACAGACTGACCAGCTCATTAGCAGCTTGAACTTGACCAGTGAAACCTACATAAAAGGCACTGCTTCTGCTTTCTAGAATTCTTGCTTTTCTTCACGAAATCCAGGGAGCCTTCCCCAAAGCTCCCTACTCTCTGTGCTCTTGCCCAGGCCTCTCTCCACAGACATAACAGAAGCACCTCGAGGGCGGGAACTGTTCTGGTTTTGCCATTTTATCTCAAGTGCCTAGCATAGTGGAATACTGAATGTAACTGCCAATGTTGAAATTAATCAATAGGATTTTTGCTTATGATACATTTCTGGAGGCTAGAAGGGTCCTTAGTGCTCAACTAGTCCAACTCCTATCATCTGATGCATTAAAAACAGCAGAGAGAGGGAAAGTGATGGCACAATTTCGGCATTTCTTACAGTGGCCCCTGCCTTGGCCCAGCACTGTTCTGTGCCTCATCTTCCTTGGAACAGATCTGAGCAACTTCCTCTTGGGAGCACCACCCATGGGGCCCCTAGAAATAGGAGACTGGCCCTGCGCTGGAAAGGAGCCATGGAATATTTGTAGACACAAGAGACACACATGGTTTTGTTGTTTTTTTTGTTATAGCTGCTCCCCTCTGGAAGCACCAATGCTAAAGCAGTTACACAACTTTGGAAGTACTGAAGCTGTATTGTTCTAGCTAGTGCTGTCCCCTTTGGCCCAGAAAAAGGGCCAGGCTAGTACCCAGGCCAATAGGAGAGATCACATGGCTTTTCATAGTTGCTTCCCTAGCAGGGGCCATCTCCAGTCATCCTGATGTATATCTTGCCACTGGACCAGATGGAGGAGTGAGACTGGTGACCTTGCACAGCCCACCCTCACTTAAATCCAATTCACTGCAAGTCATGACATCACCTCCTGATGTCATGGTCTTCGGGCACCTATTTCAGCCCTTCATTAATCAGTAGAATCAGGGACTGGGCTCGGAGGCCACACACCTAGAGCCTATCAACTGTTGCACTAATGGTTTTCCCAGTCTCCTCATGTGTAAAACATGGAACAATGGTGCCTGCCCAGCCTCAGGCATAATGGAGTCAGGAACAACAAGTGAGCACACTCAGAAAAAGCTCATCATTCTCTAGACACAAGAAGTCCAACACAGAGACCATGGGGCCTGGCAATCAGGGAACCAGGACTCTGCCCTTGCCTTGGCCATACACTGGCTTGGTGATCTCGGGCAGTTTTCCTTTCTGGGCCTGTTTTTTCTACGGTAAAAAGTGTCCACAGAATCCTCAGGTTGCTCCAAATCTTTCTATGTTCTGAGGGCCCTTGTCACTGATGCTCTGAGCTGGCCTTTCTTCTCTCTCCACTATACAGAATGTGTCCCAGAAGCTCAACACAAAATCCAGAATCTTCATTTTCTTCACTTACTACCTACATGACCTGGGGCTGGACTAACCAGTCTCGGAAGTGCCATTTGAAGCTCTATGAGTGGCTGTGGACTTTGTGTTTTGGAAGGGACATCGGCGTGGCTCTGGGACCAATCTCCCTCCAGCCCTGCCTTGGCTCTGACCATTTGTGTTGGCCTCTGTAAAATGACAGCTGTGGATAATATCAATGAGCTTCCAAGAGACTAAACTGGTATCTGACCAGAGGTGTCACATGCCAGGTGCAAGCCCCGTGAACAGCCTGTGTGTGGAGAATGGAGTCAGGGTACAGCTTGGCCCTTAGCAAAGTCAGGGACAGATGACTGGGGTCATCAGCAGGGATCGGGTTCATAGCAAGCCTGCAGGGGCCAAAGCTTTGGGGGCCAGTCTTATGTCCTAAGGAGCCTGCCCTCTCCCTTCCACAAATTCCACATCAAGACCTAGAACAAAATGTTTTTTAATCAATTGCATCATCACCCTCACTCTGCTGGGGGTGGGGAGGGAGGGGGGGGGCAGAGGAACAAAAATATTCTGCTCCTGCCCAAGTGGACAGTAAGGCTTTTGTGTTTCTTCCACACTGGGGGGAGCAGAGTGAGTGTCGGCTGAGGGGTGGGAAAGCTAAGGGGCTGTGCCAGGCCCCCCTCCCTTCCCCAGGGAGCCCTGCCCACCCCCTCTCCCTCTCTGGGCTGGAGAAGTCAGGGAAAAGAGAGGGGAGATCAAGTCCCAGCAGCAGCTGTCTCCTTCACCAATAAATATACTTCATTACCAAGCGAGGAAAGGAAGGAGAAAAGGGGGGCTGAGAGAAAGAAGGGGAGAAAAGCCACCCCTGCCCTGCTGTGAGTGAAGCAACAGAAAGAGGCCCCGAGACCTTCACTGTCCATCTGTCCTCCAAACCCACCCCCCATGTGACTTCCAGCCTGGCTGCCCAGCAGGGGCAGGGAGGTGCTCAGATGCCCCCTCCCTCTGCAGGGCCATGGGACTGGAAGGTGGGGAAGAAGGGCATCTACCTTTCCCAAATGTCCTTGGCTTGGAGGTGGGGAGAGGGGTGGAAAAAGGCCTGGGCTGGCACAGCACTTCCAAGTGGAGGAGGACATGGGGAGGGTGAATGAGATCCCCTTCCCCACCAGCGTGTGTGGATGTACGTGTGTGAGGTGGTATGGCCCCAACAGAGCAGGAGACAGAAAAGCCGTCCTGAGGCTCAGCACAACAGGGAACGTAGAATGGCTGGAAAAGGTGGGAAGGGAGAGGTCTGTGGCCCGGGGAGGGATGGTAGAAAGGAGCCCTTACTTAGCATTCTGCTCAGCCTTGACGCTGGAAGAGATGAGGGCCAGTGGAAGGGGAGGATGCCAATGGGCTCTGGGGCAGAGGTCACAGTGAGGCCAAGCAGAGTTGGAGAGGGGACATTAGCATAGTGAAAGGCTATTCTCTGCCAGGGCCAGTAGCTCTAGGCCCCAACCACTTTCCCAGGAAGATAAAGGGAATGAGTTAATTGAGAGAGAGCTGAGGGCCAGGATACCAGTGAAGACCAAGAAGCCCCCTCCTCCTCCAAGGGTAGATTAGCTGGGGCGGGGTGAGGTTTGCTTTCCCTCAATCTGCTCCCATCATGTTAGGACCCTCCCTCCAGGGCAGAAGGGAGCAGGAATGCTGAGCAGATGCCAGACTTGGCCATGGCCTCATCCCTGACCACCCTGGAGGACACAGGGAGACAGACCAGGCCTTCAGGGATTCAAGGACAAGAACTAGCCACAGCCAAGGGCATCTGCAGCCCCAGATTCCTCCTCCTCACCCCACAACCTCCTCTGCAGACACAGAAGGGCTCCAGTAAGTGGGGCGACATTCTCGTCCTCACACATGCCTAACCCCCTTTCCCAGCAGCCCGATGCCAGAGGACTTGCTGCTGGGGGCAGGAGGAGGGAGACCGCTGGAAGAAGCTTCTGCTCTGGGCCTGGGGCAGTCACCCCCAAGAGTCTGGAAGCCAAGGAGCTGTACCGTCCCCCACCCTCCACCCCCAAAGAAACAAACAAAATGGCAGGGGGAGGTGGGGTGTCTGGAAGGGGATTTTTAAAAAAACCCAAAAACAAAAAGAAAAACCAAAACTAACCCCCCCCTCCCCCCTGTGAGGAGCCGGGAGGCGTGGGCTGGGCCTTAGCTGGGCCGGCACTGGACCTGCCCCTCAGAGCTGTCCTCATCATCAGAAGCTCCAGCGCCTCCACTGCTCAGGCCTGTGATCCGATAGCCCATGTTGAGCAGCATCACTTCTAGGGGATCGGCATTCATCCGGCGCTGATTGGCCTGAGAAGCCCCCTCCATGTCCTCGACCACTCGTCCTGTGAGGTCTTCACTCTGAGCAGGGCAAGAAGGATGGAAAAGGGGAGAACATGGGTTGAGAGGGAAGCAGGTCCCATCTGCTCCCTGCCTGTGAGAAATGTGGCCAAAGGCTTAAGCTGGAACTCGCTGAGCTGCTGCTGTGCTGCCCTTTTTGGTCTTCCCAACTGCCTTCTGGAGCCTGTCGGATTTCCCTCTAGAAGTGGGGGCAAATTCTCTTTGGAATCAGCAAACGGTTTGGCTTCCAAGAGGAGAGGGAGAAGTGGAGGGGCCAGGCTGTGTAGACAGGGTGTCCCTCACAGAGAACGCAAACACCAGTTGCCTTCTTCAGGCCAGAGCAAGCCCCACCTTCTCTAGGAAGCTTTCCTTGACCTCCCAGATTCACAGGTAACTTCATCTCCCTCAACACCACAGGTCCCCATCCCTCACAATCCCTACACCTGTAAATCTTAAAGTAACCAAAGAATATGAACTATTAGCTTCTTCCTCCTCTAGTCTTCATGGCTCTCTCCTCCCTGTCTTCCTCTAAGGAGCTGCTCCCCATGTGTCAGTCTCTGCCCTTCTAGGATGAAAGCTCTCCTAGGGAAGGGCTTGGGGTCAGCACCACACACCGTAGGCATTTGATCAAGAGGCTCCATCCAGGAGATGGCAAAAATAAGGACACTATGAAGCCCCTTACACCACCGTGCTTTATGGCTTCTCAATGGCTTCCCTTCTGAAACTCTGGCTTAGAGAGGTCAACAGCTGAGAATGCTCAGGATGGCACAGTTAGCAAAAGCCAAGACATGGGAGGTAGACACAGGTCTCCTAATCCTGAGGTCCCAGAATGCTCTTTCCATTCCACCCTGCCTCTCACCTCAGGCCGAGGATTCCAGAGCCTCACAACGGGGTCGATGCCACTGGTGGCCAGGAAGCAGTAGCTGGGGTGGGGCTGCAGGCAGTTGACAATGGACTCATCCCCCTGTAGCACACGCACCAGGTTGGTAGTCTCCTTCTCCCAGATGAAGAAGGAGCCATCGTCTGAGCCACTGACAATATACTGTGCATTGCTGGAGAGGGAGAGGAGGAGGAGGAGGAGGTTAGTCGCTGTGGGTTAGCGTTCACAACACATCCTGCCCACCCTGCCCCTTGTTCTTCAGTTCCAGAGGCTGTTGGGATCCTGGAATTGAGAAGCATGGAGAAGAGTGTACCCTATGTAATAGGAAAGGGTCAGGGGACCAAAAAGACACTTGAGCCCCCTAGTCTCACCTTATTGTGAACTAGTATTTTTATAATGAGTAATAAGGATAGCCCACTTTTATGTAGTTGGGTACCATAACTATTACTGGCCTCATTTTACAAATAAGGAAACTGACCCAGAGGTGGCAGAGCATGAACCCCTGTCTTCAATCCGCTCTCCACTGCGGCATTCTCCCTTGTTGCTCCCTTCCACCAACAACACACCTCTGTACCTTATTCATGCTCTTCCCTAGGCCTGCAAAGTCTTCCCTTATCCCTCTTCACCTGATGAATTCTTACCCATTAAAAAGCCAATTCAAATGCCATCTCCTCCCCAAAAGGAAAATGTGACCAAATGAGAGAATAGATGAAAAGTGCTTTGCAAATGGTCAAGTATTACATAAATGCCGGTGGTAGTTATCACTGTGGCTTCCTGCTCCCTTTGCCTCTGACCAGCCATTCCGTCAGAGCCTCCAGCAGAACTTTATTTGCAGCCCTAGGAGCACTCCGCAATAGACTCCTATGGAACAGCTATTGCTGGGTCTTCCCTCCCTCCTAGACTGTAAGTTCCATGAGGGCTTAGACTAGACTGGGGCTCTTGCCCAGGAGCAGGGATCATTAAATCAGACTCTCTCACACTTCCTCCTCACACCCCTCACCTGGTACCTAGAATAGGGCTGGGCACACAGTGTGCCCAATACTGATTGTGGGGGTTCTCACGGGTCCCTTCCCAACCACCGGGCCCTTGAGAGCCAGCTGGGTGTGCCGCTGGCCTGTGCGCCCTCAGGTTGCCAGGCGAGCCGCCTGCTTGGGAGCCGGAGGAACCCTAGCTCACAGACCTGCCAAAGAAGTTAGCTTCCTTGATGTCCGTGGTGGTGTTGCAGTGCCCGCAGTACCGGAACTGGTAGTCATAGCTCCGCTCCCGTAGGACCATCTCGTCTTCTGAGATGGAGTCCTTTCGGCTGGTGTTCCTCAGGCGAACGGGACCGCCGCCCTTCTTCTCCTCTGTGGAGCGAAGAGGCCGGAGCCAGTGAGAGGCTGCTCCCCTCCTCCTCCACCCTTAGCTCAAGGACTCTGGACAGGGTCCTCTGGCCCCAGTGCCAGGAGAGAGCTCAACAAGAGCAGGCACAGAGGGACACTTCTGGATAGGCTGACACAGTGGCCTGACTCGGATTCACAGGGACTGACAGTGGGGAAGACAGAGCCCCTTCCGGGAGGCTGCCAGGTCACCTGTACTCTGTCAGTCCCAGAGGTTATTTGTATTTTCCAGGGATAGGAGAAAGGACGAAGAACACTCAGTAGATTTTTCTAAATCAATCACAGAATTGAGCCAGCCATCTAGGACCCAGGAATCTCCAAGCCCATGACTTTAAGCAAGTTAAGTCTGACCAGAGAGTGTCAGGGACTTGGTAAGAAGGCCCATTTTTTATCCTTTCTTTGTATCCTCAGCACCATGCACACAGCAGGTGTGTATGGACCCAAACAGAATGGTCATTGCTATTTTACAGATCAGGTAAATGAGTTCCAGAGAGACTGAATACTTTTGCTAAGGTCACACAGCAAGTTAAGTGGTCCAAGTCTCCTGCCTCCACAGCAACACAAGCTGGAGTAAGACTAAGACCAGCACAAAACAAGCTGTGTAGAGTGGAGCCCACATGAAAGAACCATGTTTGGATTCTGACATTGCTGGTGAGGGCTGTGTGACCTTGGAAAAGTCACTGCCCCTCTGGGTTTTTGTGGGACCAGATGATCTCTACAACCCTTTCTGTAATCTAGGCCTAGGCCTCAAGGCCCAACTTGATTCTGCTCTTCTTTGATTTCCATGGGGGCAGTTGTTGGGATGATATATGGACCAGGCAACTAAAGCAGAAGAGGGGAAGGAGTTGGGGCACTCAGGGTTAGGTAGCAACACAAACCTGGAACTCATCATACCTATCTGGACTTAGGCTCATAAGCTGGCAGGGCAGGGAGGCGCATACCCTTCTCCCTCAGAAAGAGCCCCTTGTCGCCCACCTCACTCACCACCATCACTCTTAGAGAAGAGAGCTGCGGTGATGTCCCGGCCCAGAGCATCACAGGCACTGCTGTGGGCCTGCTCTGGGAACTTCCCTTTGAAGTCATCCAGACACTCCAGGGCCTCGGCCACATACTTGAGCTCGAAGAGGCATCGGGCTAGACGAAAGTGAGCCTTTAAATGGCAGGGGTTCAGGGAGATGGCTCTGAGGCAATCCCGCAGGGCGTCGTAGTGGTCCCCATCCCTAAGGAGAGAGGATAGCACAGGCGGGTGACTGGAGACAGAGAAGAGGGAGGGAATTCTACCTTCACAACACCCTTTACCTCCCCCGAAACCCAACTTTTGGCCTCGCTAGGAAAAGGGTGGGGTGGCGGGGGCAGGGGGGGGGTCCCAAGGGGAGAATTGCCCACAGGAGGAGGCGCCCACTGTCTTCCTTTCTTCCTCTTCCCTGCCCCCAGCCTACCTCTTCCCAATCTAGTTTCTAGACCCCATTGAAACATGAGAGCTCCTGGGCAGGGGGTGGAGGATTTCAGAGCAGAAACAAGCCACGGCTCCCACAGAGGCACCATGGCATCGATGTAAGCAGATACCACAGAGATCCGGGGTTCAGTAGTGGCTTTGCCACTCACTCTCTGTGTGACCTTGGACAATTCCATTAGCCTCTCAAGGCCTCTGTGTTTCCTCCTTTGTAAAATGAAAGAGTTGGCTTAGCAAGAGCACGGTGTAGCAGAGCATTCAACTTGAAATCAGAAGAGACACTCATTTTTATTCCGGCTCTGATACCAGCTGGGTGATCCCAGGCAAGTCCCAACTTCTCCGGACTGAATGAAAGAACCTAAGCCGAGGGTTTTGTACACATCAGCTATTAATGACTGCTCTCTAAAGAGCAGCTTTTGGGCACTAGTGCCAGCTTTGCTTGGTCATTCTAGGATTCTCTATTCCCATCGTCCTCTCCAATGGGTGAAGCATATCCAAGAGACGGTGGATAGAACGCAGTGGACAGAGTGGCCTGGAATCAGGAAAACTCCTCCTGGACTCAAGTCTGGTCTCAGACTCACCCTGTGACCCTGAGCAAATCACTTAAGCCTGTTTGCCTCAGTTTCCTCATCTGTAAAATGAACTGGAGTATCTCTGCCAAGAAAACCCCAAATGGGGTCACCAAGCATCGGACATTACTAAAAAAACCCCACCAGAACATCCAAGAAACTTGAAAACATTTAAAAATGACTCCTAGTTTGCAGGCAAGCGCATGCCTCACAGCAAGAACAAGGCAAGGCTGCCCCCCGGTGGGCAAACAGCCTAACTGCACATTGCCACCCAGCAGACACCTCAGGTTACCTCCAAACACTAGCCCTTCTTCTATAAGCCCCACCCTGAACCCCAAGTCTTAGGCAGATTCCACATGGGGAGAGGGGGGAAGCCCAGCAGAAGCTTCTCTCCCATAGTTTACCAGCTGGCTGACACACTTTGAAAAGCCTGACTTAGGAGCTGTGGGGTAGGGAGGGAATGAGGCCAGGAAAAGGCCATCGAGGCCAAGTCATTCCTGGTAACATCTTCATCCTCCTGAAAAGCTACGGCAGTCCTCCTCTCCACCCTATCCTGTCCAAGGACAGGGCATAACTATGGAGTGCAAGCCAAAGTGCTTTGCACAGCAACCAGTACCAGGCCATGGTAAAATCTGCTGATGCCACCACTACCACTGAGGTATAAAGGCCATGCCCTAGTCACCTGGCCCCAGGCAAGTGGATCTATTCTAGGAATAAGACTCACTAAAAGCCCATGGAGTTAATCTGATAATAGCACATTACCCCCCCCCCATCACCCCCACCCTCTAGCTAATCTTCATGCTCTCCTTATCTAGTGGCTCCTTCTCTGCTGCCTACAAAAATACCCCTGCCCCACCCCTGCCCCATTCTTCTTTTTTTTCCTCTCAACAAGTCTGCATTTGTTTTCCCTCCTACCTCTTCCCTCCCTCCACTGAGAAAAGCAAACCCCCCCAACCAAACCCTTGTTAAAACACGTACAGTCAAACAAAACAAATTCCCTCATTGGCCACGTTCACAAATCTGCGCTTCAGCCTTTCCACCGTCACCTGTCAGAAAAGTGGGCAGCGCGTTTCGTGGCTGGTCCCCTGGAACTGGGGCTGGTCATTCCCTTGCTCGCGGTTCTGAAGTCTTTCAAAGTTGTTTTTACAATATTATTGTCATTGTATAAATTGTTTTTCTGGTTCTGGGGCAGCTAGGTGGTGCAGTGGATAAAGCACCAGCCCTGAATTCAAGAGGACCTGAGTTCAAATCCGGCTTCAGACACTTGACACTTACTAGCTGTGTGACTCTGGGCAAGTCACATAACCCCAATTGCCTCACCAAAAAAACAAAAAACAAAAAAACAACAGAAAAAACAAGTCAGATTTCCCCAGGCTTCTCTGGAACCATCTACTTCAGCATTTCTTATAGCACAGTAATATTCCATCACATTTATATGCCGTAACTTATTCAGCCATTCCTCAATTTATGGTCATCCCCTCAGTTTCTAACCTTTGCTACCACAAAAAGAGCTGTTAGAAGAATTTTTGTACATATGGGTCCTTTTCCTCCTTCTTGGTCTCTTTGGGACAGACCTAATTATGATACGACTGGGTCAACAGGTATGCATAGTTTAATAGCCAATTTTGGGCAGTTACAAAATGCTTTCCCGAATGGGTGAACCAGTGAATAGTTCCAACCAACAGTGTATTAATGTATCTGTTTCCCACACACCCTCCAATTTTTTCTCCAGCTTTGTCAATCTGAAACTTTCTCCATTGTTCAAAACCACTTGCTTGATCTGATCCTGTCATCTAGGCTAAAAACTTAAGATCCCCATTTATACTTGGTGCCTAAGCTTTCTCTCTAACACCCTTTGCAATCTGGCCTCTGACTTTATCATTCAATTGAATCTGCCTTCTCCAATGGTACCAGTGATGTCTTAATTGCCAGATCTAATGCCACTGCCCCCAAATTCTCCTCCTACTTGACTTCTCTACAGTTTCTGACACTATTGATGACCATTTCTCCCCTTGGACACCCTCCTCTTAAAGGTTTTGTGACCCTGCTCTCCTTCCTGGTTCTTCTCCTACAGGTCTGGCCACTCCTCATCCTCCTTTGTTGACTCTATCCATTAACCAGGGCTCTGTCCTGTGCCCTTTTCATTTCTTTCTCTATACTAATTTTTCCTGAGCTATACTTTTTTTTTTTTTTGCTGAGCAATGAGGGTTAAGTGACTTGCCCCGGGTCGCACAGCTAGTTAAGTGTCAAGTGTCTGAGGCTGGATTTGAACTCAGGTCCTCCTGAATCCAAGGCCAGTGCTTTATCCACTGTGCCACCTAGCTTTCCTTCCCCTGAGCTATACTCTTGAATCATCAACTGTCTTTTAGATAACTCAAACTACATGTTTCTCAGGCTTACCATGTCCAAAGAGAATTTAGTATTCCCCCCAAACCCTCCCCTCTTTTCAATTTTCCTCTTACTGTTGAGGGCAGTACAGGCTCACAATCTCAGTGTTATTTTCTACTCCTGATTCTCACCTCACAGTCAGACTATCTGCCAAGTCTTGCCCTTTCTACCTTCCCAACATCTCTACTCACCTCACCTCATCAACTTTTGCTTGGATTACTGAAATCCCCATCTAACTAACTGGCTTCCCTGCCACCTGACCATGTCATCTCCCCACTCAATAAGCTCTTACGACCTTCAGGATCACACATGAAGTTCTCTGTTGAGAATTTAAAGTCCATCACAACTGAACCTCTTCTGTGTATTCTATGACTCCTGTTGTCTTCCCCATTGGAAGGTGAGCTCCTTGAGGGCAACAACAGTGGGTTTTGTTTGGTTTTTGTTTTTCTAACTCCCCAGCCACTAAGGGCTGTGTCTGACACACAGGAAGTCCTTAATAAATACATGTTGACAGACTGCTCATTTATGAAGAATACAACTAGGCGTGGTTACAGGTGGGGCAAATAACGAATCCCCTGAAGTGGTGGCTGCATGTATTTGAAATCAGACTATTTGAAATTATAATTATGTAAAATATGATACAGATACTTCTTGCATTATGCAAATCCAACTGTAGGTAAAGAACTCCAAGGGAAATATGTTCCAAAAACCCCCTATGTTAACCTTACTGTACACTACTGTGACCTCTCTCTACTCAGCCTCAGCGGCTTCCTACCCCTCACCCCTCCTGCTCCCCCAAGAGACTATACCATTGCCAATGGATCTGGGGCATGGCTTGAGACTTCCAACAAGAAAGACCTTTGCCCTGCACCACCCACCCGCCTGCTTGTCCTGCTCCCACCTGTCTGTCTTCCATGCAACCTTGCTCAGGTACCAGATGTCGCCCCTGGTCCCTATGTGTCACCTGTCCTCTCCTGTCCATGTCTAATCCCATGTGTCTGCCTCCTGTGTGTTTTGTTTTGTTTGCGGGGCAATTGGGGTTAAGTGACTTGCCCAGAGTCACACAGCTAATAAGTGTTAAGTGTCTGAGGCTGGATTTGAGCTCAGGTACTCCTGAATCCAGGGCCGGTGCTCTACCCATTGCGCCATCTAGCTGCCCCTTCCTGTGTATTTTTAACCTTTGGTTTTGGCCAGTCCCCCACCGCCTCCCATGTGTTGCTCCTCCTGCTCTCACCTCTCTGTCCTTGAACTGTGTGCCAGCCAGCACCCTCCTTTCTATGGGCGCAAGGTCCCCATTCCTGGCTCACTCCCTCTTCCCCACATCTGCAGGCAAATTCACATTATGTAAAAAAATGACTTTATGTAGAGGGCTGGAGAACAGGCCACTATCTGTAATTGGTTCCAGCCCAGTGGAAATGTGTAGTGCAAATTTGAATACTGAAAATGTGTAGTGCAAATTTCTCTACTTCAGGGGATTCCTTATTCCTACTAATCCAGGCCTATTTAGAGTCCAAAACGGCTAATCCCAGCCAGGACAATGTAGGCTAGAAAAGAATATTCAGAGATTTTAGGCAGCAGTGGCTGGCCCAGGTGAAGATCACAGACAGACAGGCCCCTCTGCTTTTGGCCAAAACACACACTAGGTCAATGGCTAACAAGGAAGGGTTGCTCTGAGTACCTAGGGAACTTCTCAGCACCTAAGGCAGGAAGAAAAGGGTGTGGTGTGTGGGTCCTCTGACCTCTGAAGCTGCCACAGTGACTAGGATAGACTGACAGTAAATGGGGCAGAAGAGGGAGTGGAGAGGGGTGCAGTCATGCAGAGGCAGAGAATCTATCATGACCCAGCAGACACCAAAACAAGTGGGGGTGACTCAGAAACTGCCGCAGCACTGAAATCCAATTACTGTCTGCAAGGTGCCCCTCTCCAGTGCGTCATAGGCAGAGAGAAAGAGCTGGGGACAGGCTGAGTCAGCCCAAAGACCAAGCCCAGAGCCCTGCAGGCCACGGCACCTGGGGGTATGCAAGTTGGAACAGCAACAGTAGAGTACATATATATGCTGGAGAGAAGTGAGCACAGAGAAGGTGACATTCAAGGGTGTAGTGGGGCACAAGGACCCAGCTCTGCTCTCTCCAAGGACTACACACTCAGTAAGAGTCAATAGCATGATCTAGCAGCCAAAAAATAAAACCCAATGCAACCTCAGACTGCATTACTAGAGAGACAGTGCTCAGAACAGGGAGGGGATCATTTCTGTTCTCCAAGCCCCACAAGAATGTTCCCGTCTAGTACGGTGCGTCAGGTCTGGAGCCACGTTTTAGGAAGGGCACTGACAAGACGGAGCATATCCAGAAGATATGGAGGGCAAAGGGAGTGGAAACTAACCACCACCACTTCCTGGTCAGCTACCAGGGCAAATCACCAGCAGCAGGAAGGATACAAAAATTCAGAGCGACTCCAGAGATCTCAGTAGAAATACTTTTTAAACTCCAGGCAACGTAACAAGAGGCCTCCATCAGTGGCTAGAAAAGGATACCAAGAGGCACCAGGGACAGGTGTGAAGAAGCTGGGCTGAGAACCATGGGGAAGGACTTGTGGGCAGAAGGGTTTTTCCAAAAGCAATCTCTGGCCCACGTAGCTGCCAGAAAGAACAGAAATGGATGGAGACCCAACTTTCTCTTTCTCAAGAAAAAGGCCTGTTGTAACAATTGGAGTGACGCCCCCCACTGGAGAGTTACTGTAGGAAAGCTCCGCCAGGAGGAGAAGGCATCTGAGGGCAGCCATGCGGCTTTTCTTTGGCGTCAGGAAGTGACGATTGCTTGTGGGTACTGTCCATCAAAGCTACCAGCCAATTAGCTTGGAGCTGTGTATGCGAGTGGATGGGATATTCCCAGTTTCACAGGAGGCGTGTGGGAGGAAGAAGGGGCCAGGCAGGCTCTCTGGCTCTCATTCACCAGGACTCTCGTGGAGAGCGGAGCAGGAGATGTTGGCTCCCTGAGATAGACAGCTGAATCTAAGGCCTCTTTTTCTCTCTCTCTTCACCAAATTCTTATTATCCTTAATAAATGCTTAAAAGTCTAAACTCTTGCTAAAGCTTCTAATTTACTGGCGACCACTCATTAGATTTTAGACAGACTAGCTAGGATTTTAGCCCCTTACAATGTCCTGTCAGTCCCGAAGGATGTGATAGAAGAGAAGGCAATAAGCACCAATTAGGTAGCAGGCACTGCACTTAGCACTTGTATAAATATGATCTTACTTGATGGGCAGAGGAAGAGAGAGAGGCCTTTTAGAAATCCAACCACCAGCCCGGGAGGAGCAGCTCAGGGTCTCTGGGACTCTGTGAGAACAGCATTTGACGTCACAGAAGCTTGAGAATCTCTAGATGGCCACTAATGGGCTTCACCAGATTTCCTTGCCTTGTATCTGTGCTACACCTTCTAGAACTACTGCCCCTCATCCACACTTGGTTTCCAGGAAGGCCCTAACTCCTGCTGAGTCAGGAAGAGGTGGTGCAGCTGGACTAGAGGGAGTTCCCTAGTAATGTGGAACTCTGGTGATGTGGCCACAAGCTCTGCATCATAGGTGGGGATTCTCTCACTTCTCTTCCTTCCTGGGGAGAGCCAAGGTCTCCAGGGGAGGGCACAAGCTCCAGCCCTGACTTTGATGGGTCAACCACCTGTGGTTCCCACACATGTGGACCACCATTCCTCTGTGACTTCGAAGGGCTTCATGCCCCCAGTGCTCACACTGGGGAAGATTGTGAATTTTGCTAAGCCGGTGTGTGGAAAACAGTGAGAAAGCCCTACTCGTAACAGCTGACACTGGAGTGTTTTACAGTCCCTTTCCTCACAGTGACCCTAGAAGGAAGCTAGTGCCAAGAGTATGATCCCTGCTTTACAAATGAGGTAGCTGGGGGGCAGCTAGGTGGTGCAGTGGAAAGAGCACTGGCCTTGGATTCAGGAGGACCTGAGTTCAAATCTGACCTCAGACACTTGACACTCACTAGCTGTGTGATCCTGGGCAAGTCCCTTAACCCCAATTGCCTCACCAAAAAAACCCAACAACAACAAAACACACACAAAAAACCAAAACAAAAAAACAAATGAGGTAGCTGAGGCTTAGTCAGGGGAAATAACACAGACCCAAGGTGGAAGAGGCTCCAGAAATCCTCTACAACTAGAAGTGGAGGCTTAGAGAATGGTAGTGACTTGTCCAAAGTGACTCAGAGGGGCAGCTAGACAGCGCAGTGGATAAAGCACTGGCCCTGGATTCAGGAGTACCTGAGTTCAAATCCGGCCTCAGACACTTGACACTTACTAGCTGTGTGACTCTGGGCAAATCACTTAACCCCCATTGCTCCGCAAAAAAAAAAAAAAAAAAAAAAAAAAAAAAAGAGTCAAAGTGACAGAGATGAGTGTGGTTCGGCTCTGGCCGATGTGCTTTCTGGGAGGAGGAGCCGGCTTGGCTAGCCGCCCCCATCTCAGCCCAAGGACTCCAAGGTATCCCACCCCACTGTCCGTTAGCCAGACTCGAGGGCTCACTCACCACTTGCGCTTCATGTAGGCAGCGGCTCGGTTCCCGTAGAGCATGGCGTTATGAGGGGCCTTCTGCACAGCTTTGCTGTAAAGCTGGATGGCCTGAGTCCACTGCTGGCAGGCAAAGGCTTCGTTGGCCTGCTGCTTCACTCGCTCTAGGGATGGAGGCAGCTCTGCCTGGGGACTACAGAGAAGACATAAACCAGGGGAGAAAATCAAGGCAGGAGAGCAAGGGCAAGACACCTGGGCCAGGCAAGAGGAGCAACCCTGAATGCTGGCCAGGGCAGACCAGGCTAGCTCTGCCAGATAAGTGGTGCTGGCCAGGGAACTCTGCCAGGCCTTCCTTAAAGTGCAAGGAGAGAAAGCAGGGCAGTCCCCCAGCTCCTGCTCTAGACAGATGCACATGAGACAAAAGATGAAAGAACAGAATGGGTTATGGCAGGAAAGCTCTGGGTAATGCCTTCCCCTGAGTCCCAGTTTCATACTTCAGACTGCCTACTAAACAGCTACAGATGACTGAAACCGCAAAC
Organism: Dromiciops gliroides; assembly: GCF_019393635.1. Taxonomy (NCBI): domain Eukaryota; kingdom Metazoa; phylum Chordata; class Mammalia; order Microbiotheria; family Microbiotheriidae; genus Dromiciops; species Dromiciops gliroides. Next base: position 605,229,908 of record NC_057863.1, read on the forward strand.
TCATCTTCCTCTCCAAAACCTGCCTCTTGCTCTACCTTGTTCATTTGTGGAGATGTCACCATCATCAGATTACCCAGGCTCAAAACCTCCCTCTTCTGTCTCCCCGCCTCCACATCAGGTAGTTGCCAAGTCCTGCTGATTTTAATTTTACCTCTATCATTTATCTCCTATTTGCAACACCCCCCCCCCCTTCACCTTGCTTGGACCACTGCAACAATTTCCTAAATCACCTTCTTGCCTCCCGTCTCCTGCTGTTCCCATCGACCCTGCACATCTCGCTAATGCAGATTCCTCATCATGTCACCCTTTTAATGGCTCTCTACTGTCTGAAATAAAGTCCTGACTACTTGGCCTGGAATTTAAGGCTTTCCACGGCTTTCTTTTCCAAAATTCTTTAACCCTAGCTCCCTTGAAATACTCTTTAGTTAAGCTTGACTCTTCACTGTTGCTTATCCCGTCCTGTCCCCTTCCACCTCTGCCCAGGGAGATCCTGCACCAGCATACAGTTGAGATGCCAACCCCTTCAAGAAGCCTTATTTGATGTATCCATATAAAAGGGGTCTTTATTCTCTTTGGCCAAACCCTTTTACTCTTCCTATGCATGTTTTTATTTCTGGAATTTTACCACACCTCACCCCTCAACTAGATCTTAGTAAGCTCCTTGAAGGCATGTGTGTCTACCTTTTTCCTCTGTCATCCAAATGTTTAACACTGGGCCCTGTACATCAAAGAATCCTATCTGAGGGTGGAAAGGTGCCTCAGCAGCCATCCAGTTCAACCCAAACTTAAAACAGATTGGATAAGTGGTCAATGAACTCTCGAAATGAAGAGTAGGTCACTGCTTCCCAAGGCAGTCCATCCGTTCCACTTGTGGATGGCCTCCCTGTTAGAAACGTCTTCCTGCCATCCAGTCTAAACTCCCCCCCCCTCCCCCGGGCACTGCTCTGAGAACAAACAGAAAACATCTAATCCCTTCTTCTACCTAAAAGCCCCTCAATACCTTAGGACAGCCATCCTGCTCCCCTGAGTCTTTCCTCCAGGCTAACTGTTCCCATCTCTTTCACCTGATCTTCACTGCTAACCCTCTGGATGCTCTCCAGATGCTAAATCTTCTTAAGCTGCAGCAGCCAGAAATAATCTCAACACATTTGTTCTGACTGGGGCAGAAGCTACTGCTCTGTCCCTGAAGTCATGATCTCTCTTCATGTAGGCCCAAACAGCATTAGATTGGTTGGCAACCATGTCAGACAACTGATTTATATGGAGCTTGCAGTCCACTAAAATCATCAGCTCTTTTTCAGACAAACTGTTCTCTAAACCTGTCTTCCCCATCCTCCTTGAAGCCAAGTAGAAGACTTCACATTTATCACTGTTGAATTTCACCGTGTTAGATTCCGCCCAGTGCCTGTCAAAATCTTTGGGGACCCTGACATAATAGCAGGTGCTTAATAACATCTGTTGAACTGAATTTCTCCATCATAGATGTGATGGAGGGGAAGGGAATCTCTTGAGCCATCTTCCTGACTCTATAACACAGACACCTGGTCATACTATCAAAGCTATGCAGAGGACAGTCACAGAATCATAACACGACATGAGTTGGAAAGTTCTACCTCCCTGGTCAAGATTTCTTGCCTCCAAGCTCCAAGGAACTAGAAAATGCCATACCTACCTCCCAAGACAATTCCCAAATGACAGTGTCTCCCCTATTATCTCTCCCCTCCACTTCCTATTCATCCTACCCTTACTGGAAACTGGGAGACTATAGGGGACGGAGCAAAGAAGGGAGAAAACCAAGGCAGGACAGAGTGAAGGTAAGGCAAACTCTGGGGCCTCAGCCCTTGCTGATGCAATCCTGGGATGGCATGACTTGACACATTTCCCATTCCCAGAGCCCTGACCAGGCAGAAGGAACGAAGCAGCTTTTCCACCCACAAACCATCCCACAGCCAACGTTTTGCTGGCTTTCTCTTGCCCACATAGGCAGATCCATCCATATCTTTCCCTCCCTCTCTGGGAAGACCATGGAAGGTGCCAAGTTATTTGATGGGACACAGTACAATTAGAGAGAGGTACTGCAGCCTGAAAGCTGACGTTACCTTACGTGTGCTCTGCCCTCTGACAAGCGAAAGCCATTGCTGTGCAGGTGGAGCCCATTGGACATTCCATTGGTGGACATCTTGCCATTCTGGACCTCTGAGGAGTTTGGGGGAAGAAGGTGAAATGAACAGCTTAAATTCTAGGTAGGGATGAGAGGCATGTTTTCCCACACAAACCCTGGGTACCTAAAGGAAAAGTGTGTTGGGTGGTGGACAAAACTGGCTTAAAGGCTCTCCCAGCCATACCAGAAGAAATGAGAGGGAGGTGCAGAGAACTGTTCCTAAGGAGAAGTTCTACAATGGGGGACAGTTGTAGGAAAAGACTATGAGTGCTAAGTCTCCCTACCAGTATCTGAGAAAGCTCAACAAGACCTATGCTGGTTGTCCAGAGGGTATGAGCCCGGCCTGGTAGTTGGGGAGGGAGGACAGTGGTGGTAAAGTGAATGTGCAGCTGAATCAGAGGGAAGGAAAACACGACAAGTCATGTAGTGATCTCTCTCTAGAGGACTGAGGATCGGGACCCCATGGGATCAGCCTGACAGGAAAGGTCATTAGTCTTTGAGGCCTCCATTCTGACTCCATAGGAAAGAGAACTAGTGTCAGGAACCTGGGCCCTCCAATTCCCACACTCACCCCCTGATGAGTGACATTTCCTTGGCAGGAGAAAGGTATATGGTCGCTGCTTGTATGTCAGGTCAAACAAATAGACCTAGAGACAAACAGAGAGAGAGAGAGAAGATGGACACAGAAGCCATCAAACAACCTCCCTGTCATTAATGGGCAGTAAAGACTCCACCTTCTTCAGGGATGTATGCTAAAAAGCCAGGATACAGTGGGTGTCAAATAGATGGCGGGGAGGATTCACAACAATGCTGTTCAATGCCTTGTCAGACAGGATTTAATAAGGCATGAGGCAGTTCCAAAGCAAGAGCTCTCTGAGGAATCTTCAGCCAATTCAAAGTAAAAGACACGAAGACTGTTTAACAACAGAAATGCATACAGCTCTTTAAGGTTCACCAAGTGCTTCACAGAATTCTTTCATGTGATCTTTCTGCTAAGGAGGGGTTCCTACAGATACTACCTGCCCTCACACCCGAGGAAACAAGGCTTGGCGTGTGTGTGATGTGGCTTCCTGGACTTCACATCCATCATCTTCCTACTGCACCTTCCTGACTCCCAAATAGAATGTGTCTTACCCACTCCTCTGGATGAGAAGGCTTACTGACCCCAGAAAGCCCCAGCAGCCCCTCCAGCCCACAAGGACCCTGGAGGGCCTGCAGCCTTTATGTATTGTCTCATTCAGGCTTACAGCATCTTAGGGCTGGAAGAAACCTCAGAGACCACAGAGTCTAACATGGGAGATTTTAGAGAAGATGCAATTAGGCCCAGAGTTAGGGATGAAATGATGTTATTAGGCAACAAATAATGAAACGCTTCATGCCCATGGAAGGCTTATAAAGTGTTTGCTTAATGCATTAACTTACCTTGATAAGTGGGCAGTACAAGAACCGTTAACCCCATTTTACAGTTAGATTAAAGCAGTTCTACTATGAAGTGAATGCTCAATAAGCATATGATCAATGTGGCCCAGAGCTCTTTAGAGGGCCCAAGAGACATTGATTTCAACCAGCATAGTGCTGGGTCCCAGGGGACACACAAAGATCCCTAAGACCAGATTTCTGCCACCGAGACATTCCTAGATAATGCAGGGGATAGAGAAGCATCACCTCCTTCTCGTGCCTCTCTAACCAAATGACAAAGTCACTGGGTATGTGTCCTCTGTTTCCCCTTCAGATTTCCCTGTCCCAGAGAAAAGGGATGGGACAGGCATGCCAACTGGGCAAGACCCTGGCCCCAACACTATGGTACTATGCCCTCTCTTTGCCCTTTTGCTTGGTATAGCGACCAAGTCCTGTTTTTCACCTCTGCAGGGATGCTTTGACCTTTTGTTTTTTAAACAAACTGAATGAGGAACAGAACCACCATTCCCTGGGGACCTCTGGCTATCAAGTTAAGACTGTTTTCTCCATTCCATCTTAACCTCCTTTGTGGTAACAACCCACAACTTCAACTAGCTGGACACAGGGCTCCCGAAAGGCTCAGCTATTTGCCATTACAGTGCCTACCTGTTCCCCTCCCATGTTGACCAACAACTCCGTGCCATTGGGACTGAAGGTGACATAGGTAGCGACCAGCACTCGGAGGCGGTTATTGTAGTCCGGCAGCTTCACTGGTAAGTGCCCTGTTGGGGACAGGCCAACCACTGGGATGTAAGGTCTCTGCTCCAACCTCATTCACCCACCAACCTCTTCTCAAACACCCATTATCCCAGAGCCAGATCTTGTGAATGAACTTGTAGAGGCCCACAGCATTAGAGATGTATCCTAGTTAAGCCTATGACATTCATTATTTTTCAACACAATCACAGACATGAAGACTGGCTAGAGAAAGGAAGGAAAGGGGAAAGTCACTTTGTCCCATTCTCTTTCCTGTAGGTGCTGGGGATTCTCTGTCCAAGTGCAGACACTGCATCTGTGCTCACTCTCCTAATGCTTTAACACGAACTGCTTTTCAAAGCACTTTGACATATATCTCCTCATTTGATCCTAATAATAGACTTGTGGCTTAAGAAGAAAGGGGATTAGGGGCAGCTAGGTGGCGCAGTGGAGAGAGCACCGGCCCTGGAATCAGGAGTACCTGAGTTCAAATCCAGCCTCAGACACTTAACACTTACTAGTTGTGTGACCCTGGGCAAGTCATTTAACCCCAATTGCCTCACTAAAAAAGAAGAAGAAGAAGAAGAAGAAGAAGAAGAAGAAGAAGAAGAAGAAGAAGAAGAAGAAGAAGAAGAAAGGGGATTGGGGGCAGCTAGGTGGTACAGTGGATAAAGCACTGGCCTTGGATTCAGGAGGATCTGAGTTCAAATCCAGACTCAAATATGTAACACTCACTAGCTGTGTGACCTTGGGCAAGTCACTTAACTCCCACTGCCCCGAAAAAAAAAAAGGAAAAAAAAAGAAGGGGATTATGAGCTTCTTGCCCCATCACTGACCAATAAGCATGTTGTCTCCTGAATGCTTCCTTAAAGACACTCAACCAATATGAACTATATATAATGAATATATAGTTACATTATAAAATGATATAAAAATAATATATAATAGTTGCACACACACACACACACACACACACACACACACACACACACACACACACACACACACACACACACAAATTAACAGCAGAGTTCTCAACATGAGCTACCTAAGCTCCCACCCCTCGCCTACCAGCCCTCTCTGTAGTTGCTTCACTACAGGATGAGGCAGCTTCCCTAGCAACAGGGTCCTTGGTATCTCCGTTTGTCCATAACAGTCCAGGCAGATAAGTGAGGCCACATAATAAGAGAAGCTCTTCAGATCACAGATCGTTAACATTAGAGATTACCTCTTCAGTCAGCTGAATATGGGAAGCTGTGTCCAAGGATGAGGCAACTCTAGGGTGTGCCAAATCTCATGGAGCTGGTTGCTAAGGAGTGGAGCTGAGGCCCAGAAGCTGAGGCTCTTTCCATAAGCTACCAGTCCATTCCACCTTATGGACAAGGTGCCAAAGGACCCACAGTCCTGTCTCTGGATGACAGTGCTATTTCCCAAGGTCAGTCAAACTTCCTACCCTTCCCCAAAAGTCAGCCTTGACCTAATGAGGAGGTTCTCCAAGGTCTGTGGCTGGACAGGGCCCTACCTGCTACGTAGTACTGGGCAGCACCATCGGGGAGAGGCTTCCGTCGGTCACAGAACGTGTGCACACCGGCTGAAGGACCTTGCTTCATGCTTTTCCTGCCAGAAGAAGAGCTTTAGGAACTGCCCCGTATGGGTGGTACCCCAAGATAAAATCAGACAGTCCTTGGCAACAAGAAATGCTTCTCATTTTGTCTCTATGTCCCCGGCACCTAGCATAAATACTTGAGGGGCAGCTAGGTGGTGCAGTGGATAGAGCACCAGCCCTGGAATCGGGAGGACCTGAGTTCAAATCTGGCCTCAGACACTTGACACTTACTAGCTGTGTGACCCTGGGCAAGTCACTTAACCCCAATTGCCTCACCAAAAAATAAAAAAAATAAAGAACTGTTTTTGTTTTTTTAAAAAATAAATACTTGATGAATTGAATGATATGGTGGGTGGCATCTTTCTTCACTAGGTCATGCAATGTCCTCCGAATCTTACCCAGTGAGGTGCCCTCTGTGGCTAGTGTGTGGTCCCTGCCTACCCACTGGGGAAGATTGCTCCATGAGGCACTGAAAATATCATGCAGAACTCCTCCCTCCTCCCCAGTAAGCTTAGGGTATTTCCATTGATGCTGTGAATCACAGATCACCACACAATCAGAAAAATCAATGTTATAGGTGACTCAAAGAGCAATGGAAAGACTAATAATGGTGCCTGCAGGCAGGCTGTGGGAAGGGATATAACAGACACCATTGAAGGGTGTAGAGACCTGGAAAAGGAAGTGGGTAAGTCATGGATGGGGAGAGAGATAACAGATGGCTAGATAGCAAGTGCCAGCCAGATACCCCCAAGGTATGAAAAGAACACAGGGGGTCCTGGTGGAGGATTTATGGTACAGTCTAGAAGATTGCAGTCCAGGACAGGGAGGGACAGATGGGCTTTAATGTGTAACAGTGGAGCCAGCAACCACCCTGAAGATCCTGGGCCCACCTAAGTAAGCATCCAAGGAGACCAGAGGCTACTATCACCAACTGTCTCCAAGAGGCTCTACAGTGAACCTGGAAAGCCTAAAATCACTTCAGGGGTTCTGCTTTAGAGTCCCCCAAGGGAGTTTAGGTTTCACCAGGGATCCCTTTGGGGCCTCCAGAAGGTTTGGGAGATGGAATGGAAGGCAATTCCCTTCATAGCTTAAAACAGTCACCAAGTAAGAAGGGCTGGGGCAGTGAGGAGGGGAAGATGGATGGTGGCAGTGACCGTGACTCTGGTGGGGGCTGGTGGGCCCCAGGGTCAGAGGACATACCTGTGATTGTGGATCATTCGGATATCATAGAGCCGCACAAAAGGTCCACTGGCCCCTACCGCCAGGCAGTTGTTATCTTGGGGGTTGACTGTTAGGCATTTGGCCTCTACCAGCTGGCCACAATACTCAGTCAGGTCGATCAGCACCTCTGAGTGTTTACTATTCTCTCGAAGATCATATTGACTGCAAGACAGAAGGGTCGGGAAAATGTAAACCATTGTGGAGAGCAGCAGAGACTTGAGGTATTGCCTTGGGGTAGAAGCTGACAATGTGGGAGTTCAAAGAGGGAAGAGTTTCGGGGAGGGAATTGGAATAAGTGGGGATTTTCACATGAAAGCAAATAATTTCAACGTGAAATAGTGACCATTTCAAATCTTTTTTCCATTTTCCTCAAGGCTCCGCCCTCGGGCCAAGGCTTCTGATGTAAGATTTTCTCAATTCCTCTATTCCAAACCACAGAAGTTCTCTGTATCTTTACTTATCCTCTTTCTTTCCTCCTGTCTCACAAGAAAAGAGGTATCCTGTGTCTCCTCACCAAAACGAACTTTGTACTTGTATCCTACATACCTCTTTAATAATATCTGGAACCTTGTACACTTATCTTCTCTCTCTTGAAAACAGACACACACACACACACACACACACACACACACACACACACACACTTACATTTACCTGCTTTAGTAAGTTATTACCCTATACACACCGCCACCTCCCAGCATCCTCTGCCACAACCTCTCACACCATTTTCTCTCTATTTCCTCTTTCATGACTAAACTTTTAATCGATTTCTTGCCTTTCTTTCACTACTTGAGATCTGGTTTCCACTCTAGTGAAACAACTCTTTACAAGGTCACCAATGACTTCCAATCATCAAATCCACCAAAATGTGCTTAGTCCTCGATGACCGTGATCTCTCTGCAGCTACTATCACTATGGACCACACCTTCCATATGAAAACTTTCCTCAAAGAGCTTCTCTACTACTGGTCTATACAGGTGTTCTCTCTCCCTCTCTGATCTAATTCACTCACAAGGCTTCAACCACTATCTATGCAGCTATTCCCAAATCCATATTTTCTTCTCAAATCTCCCTGAAGCTTATGCATCAAAGTTCTCTTTGCCTACTGAACATATACAACTGGATATCCCACCAGTGTTTCAAATCAAGAGCGAACTAATTTTACCTTTTCAAGCTGGCTCTTGTTTTCGATGTCCCCACTTCTATGAATGGCATACACCAGCCTTCCAATCAACCAGGCTTATCATCCCCGCCTGACTTCCTTTTTTCTCCACATCTAATGACCAAGCCTTTCCAATTTGACCTCTCTCTAAATTTTCTCTTACCCTTTCTTTGTACTTCCATTGCACCTACCAGAGTTTAGGTCCTTACTACTTTTTGCCTGAATAGACTCCAAACTTGTCTCCCTGCTTTCAAACTCTCTCTGGTGCAGTTCTTCCAATACAGACACCAGATGAGTTCTTCTGACGTGTAACTCATCTTGACGATTGAGGTCCTTCCAGCTCTAAGGTTCTACAATCCTACGTTACTCCCCTGCCCCAAAAACTTCCCATTATTACCTGCTGCCAATGGCACAAAGAACAAATTGGTCTGCCTGGTATCTGAAGCCCTCCTCCCTCTACAGTGTCATCTCACCACTCCCCTTCACATGCCCCATTCTGGCCAGGCTCTCTGAATTTGTCCCTGTGTGTTTCTAGTTGTGCCATGAAGCCTTTCCTTGTTCTCCCTTCCAGCTTCCTTCCTCTAGATTTCCAAAACCTTTCTGTACTCCCATTTGTGCTTATCTGATTCTACTTTGCAGTACACTTGTGCCCACTAACCAAGTTCTTTAAGTGTGAGGATGATATTCTTTGTTGTTATATCTCCTGAAATGCTCTATATGCTTCATAACCAATTAATGTTTGTTGAATGACTGAACTATGATTCAAATGAATTCAATCAAACATTTATTAAGTGCCTATTGTATTGACAGGACTGGGCTATGTGCTGGGAGAGATGAAAAACAGACAAACTAGTCCCTATCGTTATTGAACCTGTAGTCTAGTATTAAAATACACACACAAATAACTAAAACACAAAATGTGACAAGTATAAGTGCCAAAGGAGGAACAAACCAAGTACTATGTGATCTTCAAAGAGGGAAAATGTCATAGGCAGGAAAGGCTTCACAGAGGAGGTATTTGAGCTCAGTTTTAAAGGGTGGGTAAGAAGTCAACAGATGTGGCATGAGAGAGAGAGAGAGAGAAAGGTATTCTTAGCAAAGGGAACAACACACCGAAAATCATAGGGCTGGGGGAGGGGGAAAGTATGGACACACAGGGGATGGCAGCAAGGAGTAGTCCAGACTGGCTGCAGGGCAGAGTACATGAGAGGGAGTAATGATGATAGAAAGAGAACATAGCACCAGATCATGAGAGACCTTGAACACCAAGCTCAAGAATTTGAACTTGACTCAATAGGAACCTTGGATCAACTGAAGATTTCTGAGGAGTAGCATGGCCAGATCTATAAAAATAGAAGATTCTGCTGGCATTGGTGTGAAGGATGGACTGGAAAAGAGAGGAGGACCTATTAGGGGATTATAAGAATACAAATGGGCCATAACAAGGACCTGTACTGGGGAGATTTGTCTTATATCATTTGCTAATGGCTCACACGTCTTCATGTCTTCTTTCTGATTAAAGGTAAAAGTCTTATGCTCCTCTTGGACAACCTTTCTTCCCTCCCTCATCCATAGTACCTAGGACAGGGCTAGGCACAGAATAAATATCAGTTACTGGCCAGCCATTTTAGGAAATCCTTACTGATTCATCGTGCTGCTCCAAACACATTTAGATAATCCTGTTTTAGAAAAGAAACAGACTTCTGCAATGGGCAGCAAAATAGGGCCTGAATACATGCCGGAAGGCATGAAACAGCCTGGCACTAAGGCTGGACCAGGGCGCTTACCGGATGAGCCCATCCTCCGCAGCGCTCCAGAACGTGTTGGGCCACATCGGGGCCGTGGCGATGCGCTTCACCCGGTTTGTGTGGTCTCCAAACATATGAATCGTCTCTTTCACAGTCAGGTCATGCACGTGCACTTTAGAATCAGCAGCTCCCGTGATCAAGATCCGATCCCCAGCATGAGGCAGAAACTAGTGTGGGTAAATATTGTTGTGGGGGGTGGTGGAGAAGGGGAAAAGTCAGTTCGACTCTGGCAGCCACTGGACTTCTCTACTTTTCTTCTTTAGACAAAAGGATTCTCTTTCCCAATCAATTAATCAATCAAAAAGCATTTATCAAGCACTTGCTGTCTGCCAGCCAATTGTGCTAAGTGTTGGGGAGTGAAAGACAAAAGCAAAACAAAACAGTCTTTGCCTTCAAGGAACTTATATTCCCCAGATGCCAACCCTGATTCTCACAGAGCCTTCATCAGAAACAGGAGCTAGAGTAGAGGAATCTTCCCACTTTACTCATCTGTCAGAGTTAGACCTCCCTCACTGGGTGTATGGAAAGAATCCTGAGTCTGTGGGTCAGGGGAATATGGCGGAGGTGGTGCCCACGGCCCTAATTCTTTCACTTGGACAGGTTGTCTTCCCCAACTCAGAGCTTTGTAGACATCCATATAAGGACTACCCTAAAGTCTGCATGCTAAGGCAGAAAGCAATGGGCCCAGACCAGCCAGCCACGGCAGCCCTGCTAAGTCAAGGCTCTTGAGCTCTCTGAGGCTGTTTTCTCATTTGTAAAATGGAGATAATACTTGTAATCATTCCTAGCAGGGCTGTAAGAGAAGTACTTTATAGACTGGAAGGCATTGCAGACATGTGAGCTAGGGCACTATGACTTACTCCGTGGGGTTGTAGTGAGGAAAGCCCTTGATTGGCCAACTACAGAAGTGCTACAGGAATGGGAGGTGGCTGCAAGTAAGGAAGATGTTCTGCAGCCTGTCTGTGCACTGTTCTGTTCTCATATACACAAAGCCATACAACTGAAAAGAAGCCATTCCTGCACTGATTCCTCTCTCCATCTGCCCTTCCCAAAGTAGGCACTTAATAAATGTTTGTTGACTATATGACAGCCATCCAAAACCAATTTACTGGTATTTAGGAATTATCAGCTTTGGTAGAAAGGGTAATTTATCATGGTCTGGGGTGGCAAACACTGATCGATGGCTGATATAAGCAGGTGAGCCCTGGCACTGACTGCACCTTTACAACAGACTCCTATTATAGTCTGGGTGGGATGCAAAAGGCACAGCTTGCCTAGGACCTTTTGTCAGACTGCAGAGCCTGAAAAATGGCTTTCAACCTGCCTGGGCACGGGACCTGCCCTCTGTCATCCAATCATTAAGGCAATTCAGCAATGCTGAATCTCTCAGAGGGTCGTATCTAACTCAAAGCAAACTGTAACAATAAAAGCTTACTGTGAAAACTATTTCCCTAGTTTTTAAGAAGAAGTTTGGGGTCAAGTGGCATTGGAGAAGTGAGGTTTCACAGGAGTTGACCAGAGCCCAGGAAAGCAGATGTGAACACATCCAGGGTCGCATCTCTACCACAAGCCATGTGACCTTGGGTAAGTCATCTCCATTCTCTGGGTCCCAGTTGCTCACGTGTAAAATGATGAAGTTGGGTTTACATGTCTATGGTTCCTCGTAGCTCTAAGATTATGCAAAGGGCGACACTGCAGAGTGAAGAGAGTACTGAATTTGAAGTCGGCAGACTTTGGGTTTGACTCTCAACTCCAGTATCTGATATCAGACCATGTTGTCAAATCACGTAACCTCCCTGTTGCTTCAATCTCCTCCCTCTAAAACGAGGGGACTGAGGTCGATGCTCTAACAATATAGGATCCTCGTGGCTGACCTGCACCAAAGAAAGTCTTGAGCTCTCCGATCTAGATGCAGGACAATACCTGAGGTATCTGCTTGGCTCTTGCTAATGACAAAGAACATCATTTGGGGGCTTGAGATCCAAGCTCTTAAAAAGACAGTCAGTATCACACCAGAGGTCTCAAACAAAAGAACGTATTATACTCAGCTGTCCTTCCTTCCTTCCCTTCTTCCCAAGGCCTCTCTAGCCTTCACTCACCTTGACAGAGAAGATGTTGGCCGTGTGCCCCGTGTGCATGGAGAGGAGCTTCTTGTGGTGCAAGGGGTCCCACACGATGGTGTGCTGGTCATCGGAGCCAGACGCTAGCAAGCTGGAGATCAGAGCGGGAGATGGCCTGAGTTCCTCGTACTACTTACTTAGCCCCAAAAGCAAGGAGTCTTGTCATTGAGTCTAGGGCCTGGCTCTGAGGTTCTTCCCAATATTCCTAGTTTCTTGGTAGGTTTTCTCTTCTAACGACACTCTGGCTTTCCCTGGCCTAGAAGTCAGGCCTTGCTAGAGATGTCTATCCCTTTAAAAGGGTTACTGTTGGTATAACATCATGACAAGCCGTGCAAATGTCAAATATGCCATAAACTTAAAAAAATTAGCTTGTGTTTTTGCTCCACTAAAGTCCTCTTTCAATGCCTTATCATAACATAGAAAGGACCATAAGTTTTTAACTTTGCTAGCAGAGCAAATACAGAGGACATACAACAAGCTAGAAAGGCTTCAAGTACTATTGTTGCTCCTAGAAAGGCTTATGAGTAGGGGAGGGGCTAGATAGTAGGTGATCATTTTTTCAAACCAAAGTTAAGTAGAATTTGGAGATTTTATGCTAGTTTTTAAAATAATGTGATACAAAGGAAGGCTTAATCTTGAAAGGGGAAGATTTGTTCATTTTTTTTCTCTTAGAAATAACTAATTGTAATGAAAAATGAGTCAAAAACATTTTTTAAAAAAGAAATGTGATATACTATCAAAAAACCCGGGTTGGGGAGTTACTGGTTTAGGGGACTAAGGGACCAAAGGAGACTGTGGCCAGACAATGAGAGGAGAAAATAATACTTTTGAGTGAGGGTGGGGAATAGAGAAAGTTCTGGTTCCCAACCCTCCACTACCTCTTCCCTCTGCTAAGGGGAGGGTCTAAGAGGTCTCTAGAAAGAAGCCTCTCCAGCTCTGGCCAGCCCTGCTCCTCTCAGCCTCAGTGCCATCTCCTGGGGAACCCAAGGGCTGATACTCACTCTCCTTTCTCATTCCATTCCAGGCAGTTTACACATCCTGAGTGACCCTGATGGAGGGAGGCAAAGAGGAAGGAAAGGGAAGAAGAGTCAGTGACACCAGTTCTTGTGGAATGCTCTCACATACAGAGACTGTTAGAAGGCTTGATTAGGTTCTTGAGGTGGTGTAGGCCAAGGAGGATGAAGCACAGAGAGGGCTTCTGCCTGAGAGTGGCTCCACAAGGATTTGTCAAGTGCCTCCCATGTTCCAGGGCATGGTGCTAGACAAAAGGGATAGCGGCATGAAGAATGACACAATCCTTGCTTACACAGAGCTGGCACTCTCGTAGGGCAGATACATACGGCTATGAATATGTGTATGGCATAAAGTGAACAAATACAAATATGTACAAATTAGTTAAATACAAGGTAATTTGGGAGAAAGGGCACTAGCAGGTGGGGAGACTGGGAAAGACTTTGCGCAGAAGAGCAGCATGTTAAAGGAAGAGAGGAACTTTTAAAGTTGAAATTTAAGAGGTATGGTGTTCCAGGCATGAGAAGCAGCCAGTGGAAAGGCATGGAGAGAGTAGAGATATTTTCACGTGAAGAACGCTGAGAAAGCCAGTTTGGTTGGAGAGCTGAGAGTGAGATGGGAATAATGTTCAATGATAGGTCAGGGTTAGACTGTCTAGGGCTTTAAAAGCTAAACAGAGTAGTTTATATTCGATTCTAGAAGCAACAGGAAATCACTGGAGTAGACTGACTAGGGGAATCACATAGGCGCATCTACACTTCAGGAAAGTTACTTTGGTAGCAGTGTGTAAGATGCACTAGAGTAAAAGAAGGCCAATTAGGAGATTGGGGCAATAATCCAGAAAACAAGTGATGAAGGCCTAAACTAAAGCGGTAGCTGTGTGAGTAGAAGAAAGGGGTCAGGTATGAGCAGTGTTGTGAAGGTAGAAATGACAAGACTTGGAAACTGACTAGATACACGCTTGAAGGAAAATGAGTCATTTAGATTAATGCCAAGGTTATGAACCTGGGAAATTCAAAGGCTGGTGGTGTTTAAAAGAGGGTAAAGATCATGATTTCTGTTTCTGACATGTTGCATGTTAAGATGTTTTGTAGATACCCAGTTTGCAATGTCCAATAGGCACCTGATGACGTTGGGCTTAAGTTCCAGGGAGAAACTGGAGTTGAATATATAGATTGAAGTCATAGAAATGGCAGTTACACCTATGGGAGAGAGAATCTTTAGGCAAAGGAGGGCCTGGGACAGAATCTTAAAGGACACTCACAGGTATGAGTGGATAATGAGCCTGAAAAAGAAACTGGGAGTATCCCAGAAAAGAGGGTGGTCAGCAGTGTCAAATGAAAGATTAAGATCCAAAAAGACTATTAGATTTAGCAATTAAGAGACCATCGTTAACTCTGGAAGAACAGTTCTAGTTGAGTTTGAAAGCAGACGAAGAGGAAATGGAGATAGCTCTTTCAGTTTGGCCGAGAAAGGAAGGAAAGATGTTAAGAGACCAGTCCTGGGCCCTTTTTTTCCCTTTCTAGTGGAAGTTTCTTAAGGATAGAGGAGGCTCAGGCAAGTTTGAAACCAATAGATAGGGAAAGGAATTCTATATTCTATATTCTTTGGACCTGGCACACATAAGGTCCTTTAAGGTCATAAGACCTATGTTCAAATGACATCAACTGGATATATGTGATCAGTCAACTACAGTGTGGCAAGTCATTTAATGTCCATGAAGTCTTTCAACTGTAAATAATGATGACATTATTTGCCCTGCTTATCCTATGGGCAGTTTTGAAGAAGCCACTACCTTAAGCCCATTATGCTATTTTTATTCTTACTTCCTAATCTGGGTCATAATAATAGCTAGTGCTGTACTGTTTACACTAATAGAGACAAGGAGAGGAGGCAGACTATACTTCACATCAGATCATTAAAAAAAAAATTCTATTTGACAGTCAGACATTAGATTCACTTTCCTATCCAAAAGATTTTGAGGGAGACTAGTTCACTAGAACTTCTGTGGAAGACTTATGGAAAGATACTTCTGCTGTGCAGCTGAGACAAATATTTTTTCTAATTCATGTAGTATAGTTTTTTATAACTTAATTTTGTTCAGGGGATTTCACAGTGCACCTTGAAACAACAGATGATATAAATGTAAAAAAAAAAAGTCAAATCACTGGGAACGGCATGAAGCACAAAAGGTGAAAAGGCTTGGAAGGGCTGAATTCTGCACTAGGGGCCAAAGCATCCATCCCGCCAGCACCATGGATCCATCAAAATATAATCAAACACACACACACACACACACACACACACACACACACACACACACACACACACACACACAAATTCCTGCCACTTCTGGAGATGACATGATGTAGAAATCATCTGGATTTGGGATTGAAGGCCTGGGTTCAAATTTTCCCCCACTTATTCCTTACACAATCTTGGGAAAGTCACTTCAGCCTTCCAGGCCCCATCTTCAAGTATAAAATAAGAAGGGTGGCCCAGCTGACGTGTAAGGTCCCTCAGGGCCCTGAATTTATGCTAAGAGGATCCTTCCTTCCCACCCCACCCAGTTGTGCTTCCAATTCTGGCATAGCTAGTCAGCAGCCTAGCTAGAGAGGAAGGGAAGGAGACTCCTGGTGAAGTCACAACTTGATTATAATTTAAAGATGATTTCAATACAGCTTCAAATTGACAGACATGCAACTAAGTGCATGCTTTCTAAGAGGTAAGGTGCAAGAGATGTGAATTTAAAGACTATTCTTGCTTGGCCAGGAAGTTTCCTGGAAGAAACTCAGGCAAAGGTCTTATCCAGGGCCTCCAAACTTTTCTGCCATGAGACATCTATCAAATAGTGGTGCAGATTTTAAAAAATAACAATTATGTTTGGGGGATTTCACCATTTCCCTTAAAACAATAGCTCATAAGTTATTAAAAAAAAAAAAAGGTCAGGGATCAATGGCTGAGGGAGATTAGCAGGCTAAGGTAAATTAATCATTGGCAGCAAAATCCCATAAATGAAACCAAAAGAAATCTTCTCTTCTCACCCTCAGCCTCCTGACTGCAATGAAAGGTTTTCCATCTATCTATTTTGACAACTACTGGATTTTATATTGCTTTAAAGTTTGCCAATGTTTTCCTCAGAGGCGGGTATAAAAACATCCATTTTGTAGACAAAGAAACTGAGGCTTTAGAGATTAAACAACTTGTCCAGGACCACAGAGCTACCATCATAACCTGGACTCAAACCTATGTCCATCGATTCCCAATCTAAGTGCTCTTCTTCCCATAGTACTGTCCACTACAGGACAGTCCCAAGAGGTCCCCAGAAAGACCTATCTCCAGAGCTGGCTCTCCTCCTGGCACAGAACCTTATTTATGAGCCCAAGTCCATTTCTTTCCTAGAAGCCCTGCTCTCTCACACCTCCTACTTGAGCTATAGGATGCATGAGCAACAAATCAGCTGAAAGCCTCTGTCTTCTGGGTCTCTTCCATCAAAAAGCAAAAGGACCAATACCATGCTTCCCCTTTCCTGGGACTCCAGCCTTTGTATCTAAACAAGAACACCTTCAACCTGGGACCACAGTGGACATTCAAATCAGAGAAGATTTTGGCCCAGGAAATAGGGCTGATCCCAGGGAGCTAGAGGGGAAGTGTTGGAAGGCAGAGGGTGCTGCAATGGGAAAAGCACAGAAGTCCAAAAGAGCTTCACTACACACACTCGCTCTGCTGAAGAATGCCAACAAAGGCTTTCATGACTTGGAGCACATGCCCAAGAATCTGCTTTATGAGAGAACAGTGCGTCTGACACAGATTATTTTGGTCTTGATAAACAGGGCTGGCTCTGTACAGACCCACGATATGTATAAGCATATTTCAAAAACACAAGAAAATGCATTCACTACACAGAGGGATGCAAAGTAGGGGAGAAGTGGCGCCCAGTGGTACCTTCTCAGGGTGTCAGCAGGAGGGGCAGGTTGGAGGTGGTTGCTGCTGAGGGATGAACAGGGTCTTCTCAGGCTGTGTCTGCTCCGTGAGGCTTTGGGAAGGCTAGGACCTCTCCCTACACTGGCACCATGTGCAGAGGGCACAGCAGAGACAAGAAAATCCCAACTGCTGTTTAAACCCAAAGTTCCTACGTCTCCTCAGCCTCTTCTGTAAGGTGCTAGTCACAAAGGGCTGACAAGCAAAGGAATGCCTTCCTTACCCTAAATACACAGCTCTCAGTTTAACTGGGCTTCCAGGTTTATAAAGGGCTTTCCTGGGGCAGCTAGATGGTGCAGTGGATGGAGCACCGGCCCTGGATTCAGGAGGACCTGAGTTCGGATCCGGCCTCAGACACTTAACACTTACTAGCTGTGTGACCCTGGGCAAGTCACTTAACCCCAATTGCCTTACTAAAAAAAAAAATAAATAAAATAAAGGGCTTTCCTCCTAACAACTTGTCATCACTGCCTCCATTTTAGACATGATGAAACAGAAGTGATTTGCCCACAGCTGGGAAGCAGAGGTCACTCAACACCAAATCTAATGTACTGTCCATTGTGCACATACACAAGATCTGTGAAAGGAGAAAAGCCTGGATAATTCACAAAATTAAAAAAATAAAAATACAAAAGCCCCGCTGTCAGAAGTGGAAGGGTCTCTCTGTCATCTAGATCTATTCCTATCTACTAAAGAAAAGGAAAATGAAGCCCAGGGAAGAGAAGTGCTTTGCCCAAAGTCATCTGGCATTTTGGCCTCCAAGGCCAGATGCTGTCCGACCACTGTCCCAGCCTGCCACTCAAAGTGAATTTTATGAGGCACTGGAAAACTCAGGCAGCCAGATTCCTTCCTTTGGTTTAATGGCCTTAAAAAAAGTTATCTACCCCAAGCTCTGCACAATTAGAAAGACTGAATTTGCAAGGAAGTTCAACACTCTGTCCATGAGAGGTGAACAAGAGTGAAAGTAGACAAACAAGACCAAGTCCTGTATTAGAGGAAGGTCCACGCCCAGAGAATTGGGGCCTCTCCCTTTAGAACCAGAGACAAAAGGATGAGAAGGGCCAGATTCTTAAGAGTTATAAGGGATGTCAGACTCTACCTTGCCTAACCCATATATAAAAGGAATCCCTTCTATAACATACCAAACAAATGGTCATCTAGCCTTTGCTTGTAGACCTTCAAGGAGGAGAAACCCAGGACCTCCTGAGGCAAGCCATGGCTTTTTGGTCAGCTCTAATTATTAGGAAGGTTTTCCCAACACCAAGCTGAAACTGACCTCTTTGCAACTTCTATCCACTGGCTCATTGTTGGGAATATTACACAATACAGATTAATTCTGCAGTCACCTATTGATATGCATTATAATCCAGTTACCTGGGCATCATGAATTGAGGTGTGTAACAATTGGAATGACGGCACCTGCTGGATACTTACTGTAGAAGAGTTCTGCCCATGAAGCGAAGGTCTTTGAGGGCAAGACCAGGAGTCTTTTCTTTGGGAGGAAGTGACGCGGACTAGTGGGAGGAGGAAGGAAGAGACTGGCGCTGACTCTGGGGCTTTTTCCTCTGGACTCTGGTGGAGAAGGGAGCTAAAAATGTGCTCTCCCTTTAATAGATAGAAATCTAGGCCTTTCTCTCTCTCTTCACCAAATTCTTATTCTCCTTAATAAATGCTTAAAAGTCTAACTCTTGCTAAAGCTTATAATTTATTGGCGACCACTCATTAGATATTTTAGACAGTTTAGCTAGAATTTTAGCCCTTAACAGATGGCTGACCACGAAGAGGAAAGCTAACCCTCAGTCTTCTTCTGATCTTCTGGTTGGGTAAGAAATTTCCCCTCCCTCTCCCTTTAACTGCTAAGTACTGGTGTACTGGCTGTGTTTTCCCTTTAAATTTTTTCAAATGGACCTTTTAAACTCCCTAATTACCCTATTTTTTATTTTAGTCTGTTTAACCAGACAAATGGGAGATAAGATCATGTTAATGCTTTGTTTTTGTGGATTTTCTATTTTTATTTTTATTTTTGTTAAAAGAGCCAGCAACTTACTCACACAAGGAAATATCTCTCCCTCTCCCAACCATGCTTTTTCAGAGAAACCTGAAGAGATTCCTGCAGCTTTTCCCAGTTCTAACACTAATTGTTGCTCTAATTTTGCATGCCTGGAGGCAATGACCCACCCTCTAGAAGCTTTTAATCCCCTAGCACCTGGAGGCAAAGTGGGGGAAGAGGAATCCAGGCCTGAGTTCAAAATCAAGTCTGATTCAAATTGCTCTGGTCCCTCCCCTCCTCTCCAGACCCCACCCTCTACTCCTCCCATGGCCAAGCCCATTGCTTCCCTGGCCTGGGAAGTCCAGAAATCTAATGCTCATGCGCAACTTTCTCTAACTACATTTGCAGCTTCAGGCTCAGCCCTTCCCCAGCCTGGCTGTGCTTCTGAGACAACCTTAGAAAGCCCTTTAAGTTCCACATATGCCCGTTTTGTTCGTAATTTTGCTAACTTGCTTTTGTCTTTAATTAGTAATATTATAAAGCATTTGTATGGTGAAAAGACTGACAGACAATATAGAGGGGTTAAAGAAGAAAAACTTAAGCTGAATAAGAATGACAATCATCACCATCGTTCAAGACTCTGCTTCTTTTGCCATGGAAGGGTACATATTTTACAGAAATGTAGAAGTAAGCAGCAAGGTATTGATATGAGTATTGGGGATTTTAGAAATCGGAATCAAAAGTGTTCTGAATTCACTCAGAGTAATAATGTCAGTTCAGAGGTTACATAGGATTTCTATGCTATTATATATACATTTTGAAATTAATGGTATGGGTTTATTTTCATAGAGATTTTCATGCTTTTGAGATTGTGTCTTATACTTAGTTTTTAAAACAAGGAGAATATTTGTAAAAGCTTTTTAGTCATGTGATCAAGTTTATATTTTATAATACTCTTTAAGTTCATGTTCATTTAGATTTCCTTAGTTTGAATTTCACTGTCTTTTATTGTTCCATGTGTATTTTCTTCTATTCATTTATCTAATTTTGAAAAAATTGCAAGATGGTTTTGATTTCATAATACAGTGTTAATTCTAGGAGTATTGTGCTCCCATATTCTGAGTTGTTTGTTTTTGTTATTTTTTCTCAACTGATTATTTGATCAAACTCTTTAAAGCATTTCCCTGGCAAATTGTTTGCCATGGCAAGTGTAAATTGATTCTAGAAGTATTATTTTTGATAAGCATATTCCAAAAAAAAAAAAAAAAAGAGGGGAACATTTGTAAAAGTTTTCTTTTTTTCAGAAAAAAGTTTTCTTTGATATTCTGTTGTGCTTTAACTTGTATTTAAATATGTTCTGATTTTTCACAAAAGTAATTGTATACTAAGTGCAAAAAAGGGGTATTATTTGAAATTGTTGCATAATTATATATTGTGTTCTGAGTCAAGATGTATTCACATTTTTTGCAATCATTTATTATCCTCAATTTTTAAATCCATATGAGACTTGGATTATGGGAACTTATCATTTAAGACATTAATTGCCTTTATTCTGAGTTATCAGATGCCAGTTGGCCAAGATGCCATCCAATCACAAGAGGAATACATGCAAAGAGCAGACATTGAACTGTTACATGAGGGGAGACATGCACGAAGTTAAGGTATGGCCGAGGGAACGGCTTTTGACAAATGTTGAGGTTGGATTCTCTTGGTTTAATATTTTATTTTATTTTTCCCCACAATATTGTACAGATGGCTGGAAGTATTCATCCCACCCATCTCACTTCTACACCTGGCTTCTATGCTCCCTCCTATATGCCTGATGCCATGGACATCTCAATCCCATGCATCTGATTAAGTCTGACTCAGTTTCCTCCAATATGTTCGGTGGCATGGACATATATTCCATCCACCTATTTTAAGCCTGGCATACTGCATGGACAGTATATATTGCTCAAGTGTGGGAATGCTCATATCCCATCATTTCTCTGTTCTTTTATGGTAACCCCCATAATTATCTCAGATGTCATGATAAATAACAGTGTTGAATTTGGCCTTGACATCTGTTACCAATTATTTTAGATTTGTAATTTCTCATAATGGCATGAGGATAATTAGGCAGATGATGCAAAAGGTGATGAAACAAAGATAAAAATTATTTTAAAAAAATTAATATTGCAGCAATTGTCTTCTCAATTACCCTCCAAAAGGGGGGACTATAGTAATATTATAAATTTAAAGAATGGTTCAATTTTTGTTTTATTATATGTTTCATGTGTAACAACTAAGATTCTGAATTCCCTTAGACATGTTTTTGAAAACTTTCATTGTTTGATTTGATTATTGACAAAGCTATTTTAAAGTTGTGTTAAGCTCAATTTTGTAGGAAATTTCCTGGCTAATTACCAGCATCCACACATCAACCCCTGAAAAGACTTCCATTCCACGACTACACCTAGAGGACATCTGAGAAAAGACTTTCAGAGACTTTAAATGAACAGTTTTGATTTGTTGTTTTTGTTGTTTTTTTCTCTTTCTGTTATAATATACACCATCTGTAACATGTATTCTCTGCAGAGGCCCTCCCTTTGCAAGACTAATGTCAAAGCGTCGGTTCATGAGGACAAAAAAAATCGCTCCTCTGGACAAAACTTTCCTCTCTTCCTTTTCTATATTGTTGTTCACATATTATTAGTTAGCAATAGTTATTATATTGTTTTTACTGTTCCGTCAAGGAAACATTTTGTTTCTTGAGGAACAACAGGGGGGACTGTAACGATTGGAATGACGCCACCTGCTGGATACTTACTGTAGAAGAGTTCTGCCCATGAAGCGAAGGTCTTTGAGGGCAAGACCAGGAGTCTTTTCTTTGGGAGGAAGTGACGCGGACTAGTGGGAGGAGGAAGGAAGAGACTGGCGCTGACTCTGGGGCTTTTTCCTCTGGACTCTGGTGGAGAAGGGAGCTAAAAATGTGCTCTCCCTTTAATAGATAGAAATCTAGGCCTTTCTCTCTCTCTTCACCAAATTCTTATTCTCCTTAATAAATGCTTAAAAGTCTAACTCTTGCTAAAGCTTATAATTTATTGGCGACCACTCATTAGATATTTTAGACAGTTTAGCTAGAATTTTAGCCCTTAACAGGTGTGAGGACTCAGACATGTTTTCTATTTTATGATCTTGTATCCAATAAGACTAATTCAATATCTGGGTTTATAAAGTATTCCAAGGTACCCTAAATGTGAACTGCATAGCACTTACTAGTGCCATTAAAAAAAAAAGTTCTGAGAGACAATTTGGTATAGGGAAAAGAGTATTAAGTTTAGAATGAGTCCTGATTCTACCTGCCAAAAACCATCCACCCATTCTTGGGTCCAGAGGCAGCTCCAAAGAGGAAGGTTACTCATTCTCCTTTCTCCTTTCCAAGCCTGCCTCCTCCAAGAAGTCAACAGGCAAAAGGGTAGGACTATGGATTAAGTGGATATTTAATGTCAATTTCTGCCAACCTTCTCCCAACCATAAACAAAACTTCTCTGACACAATCCTTCTCTTAAAACTTCAAGCTTCAAGAAGAATACAGGGCCTGGTATAGCATCTAGCATTCAAGGAACACACCCAAGATTAATACTTGAAGAGAGCTCTCACTCACCTCTTCCCCGTCTACCCCAAAATCTAAGAGAAATATCCCTAGTTCTTTCAATTACCCCTGTATGGCATGAACTCAAGGACTTTCCCTTTCTGACGTGCCCTCCTCCAGATACTCCAGTTAATCAGTGCTCTTAAAATGTGATATGCAGAAATGAACACAATTATCAATCAGTGGTCTGATCAGGGCAAAATACAGTAGAACTATCACCTTATTCCTGGAAGCTCTCCCTCTCATGTTAGAATTTAGGCTGTAATACCACCCATACTATTGATTCATATTGAGCTTGTAAGTCCACTAAAGTGTTTAAATTTTTTTTCCCAGATAAACTTCTGTCTAGTCATGCCAACACATTGTACTTGTAGAAATAGATACTTAAATACTTGGTGGATTAAGACTGATTTATTTTTTAACCCATGTGTAAGACTTTACATTTATATCACAATTTCATTTCTTAGAGTCAACCCAATGTCCTAGTCTTTCAAAAATTTTCTGGATCCTAATATCTGTACCCAGTATGTTTGCTATCCTTCCCTTCTGTAAATTTGATGAAGATGCCACCTATAATTTTATCCAAGTAGCTGATAAGTTATAATATCCTTCCAAGCTGACAATGAATTATGAATTACAACTACTTGGATCCAGGTAGTTCCAAATCCATCTAGCCCACGTCTATTTTTTTTTAAAGAAAAACAGCATGAAAATTTATCATGTACTATATTAAACTCCAGGTAAACCATCTACAAAACTCTTCTGATTCCTAAGTTTAGTAACACTATCAAAAAATAAGGTTATCCTGGATGTACCTACATTTTTTTCTAATTTTCTTTTATTTTCGGTTCCAAATTCTACCTCTATACCTACCCAATAATAAGGCAAGAAAAAAACCAACAACCTTACAAATATATGGCATCCTATAAAACAAATTCATCTATTAACATTGCCCAAAAGAAAAAAAAAGAAAGGAAAAGAACATATGCTTTGATCTGCCACCTGAGACCATCTGTGCTTTCTCTCTGGTGGTGAATAGAGCAGGTTTCAAAATGAGTCCTTTGGAATTGTGGTAAATCATTGAATTGATCAGAATTTCTAAATCTTTCAGAATTGATTGTCCTTAAAATATTGCTATTACTAGGTAGATTGTTCTCCTGGTTCTTTTCACTCCACTTTGCATAAGTTCACGAGTCTTTACAGGTTTTTCTGAAACCATCTCCTCTGTCATTTCTTACAGCCACAATAGTATTCGGTCACAATCATATATCATAATTTGTTCAGTCAATCTTTAACTGATAGGCATCACCTCAGTTTCTAATTCTTTTCTACAGCAACAGATAGAAAGAGAAATTCCACTTAAAACAACTGTAGACAATACAAAATACTTGGGAGTCTACCTGCCAAGACAAAACCAGGAACACAACCATAAAAACACATCTCACATAAGTAAAGTCAGATCTAAACAATTGGGAAAACATTAATTGCTCATGGATAGGCCAAGTCAATCCTACCTAAATTAATGTTTATTTAATTCCAATCAACCTATCAAAAAATATTTTATAGATATAGAAAAATTAATAAAATTAATTTGAAATAACAAAAGCTCAAAGATATCAAGGGAATCAATGAAAAAAATGAAAGAAGGTAGTCTAGCCATACCAGATCTCAAACTGCATTACAAAGTGGTAATTATCAAAAAATATGGTACTGGCTAAGAAACAGAGTGGTGTATCAGTGGGTTAGAATAGGTACAAATTGCATTGTAGTAAATGACCATGTAATTTAGTGTTTGATAAACCCAAAGATCCAAGCTTTTGGAACAAAAACTCATTATTTGACAAAAACTGCTGGGAAAACTGTAAAACAGTATGCAGAGACTAGATAGAGACCAACATCTCACACTGTAAATCAAAATAAGGTCAAAATTAGTTACACATCAAAGATAATGCCATAAGCAAACTAAGAGAGCATGGAATACTGTTGGATTTATAGATGGGAAGAACTTAGAACCAAAGAAGATAGAGAGCATTACAGAATGTAAAACAGAAAATGTAAAACAGAAAATTATGATTATATAAAATTAAAAAGCTTTTGCACAAACAAAACCAATGCAACCAAGATCAAAAGGAAAACAGAAAATTAGGAAAGAATTCTTGAAACAAATATCTCTGATAAAGGTCTCATTTCTCAAATATATAGAAAATGGAATCAAATTTATAAGAATACAAGTCATTCCCCAATTGAGAAATGGTCAAAGGATATAGTTTTCAGACAAAGAAATCAAAACTATCTATGCTCTAAATCACTACTGATCAGAGAAATGCAAATTAAAACAACTGAGGTATCACCTCAAGTATCAAGAGCAGCTAATGTGACAAAAAAAGGAAAATGTTGGATGTTAAGGGGATGTGGAAAAACTGGGACACTAACCCACTGTTGGTGGTTACAAACTGATCCAACTGGAGGGCAATTTGGAACTATGCCCAAAGGGCTATAAAACCGTGCATACCCTTTGATCCAGCAATACCACTGCTAGGTTTATACCCTGAAGACATCCAAAAAGAGAGAGAAGGACCTATTTGTACAAAAATATTTAAAGCAGCTCTTTTTGTGGTGGCTAAGAATTGGAAATCAAAGGAATGCTTATCAATTGGGGAATGGCTAAATAAGCTGTGGTATATGATTGTAATGGAATATTATTGTGTAATAAGAAATGACAAGCAGCATGATTTCAGAAAAACCTGGAAAGACTTACATGAACTGATGTATAGTGAGGTGAACAGAACAAGGATACAAAGCAACACCAATACTGCTTGATGAAGTGAGTGACTTAGCTATTCTCACCAATACAATGATCCAAGACAATCCCAAAGGACTAATGATGAAGCATACTACCTGCCTCCAGAGAAAGAACTGATATTGATTAAACACAGACTGAAGCATGCTGTTTTTCACTTTCTTTTAATCAAGTCTTATACAAAACAATTACGGAAATGTTTTATATAATTGGACATGTATAACCTATATCTGATTGTTTACCTCCTCAGGGAGGGGCTTGGAGAGGGAGGAAAAGAGAGAGGGATAGAATTTGAAACTCAAAACTTTAAATAAAAATGTTAATTAAAAAAATAAACTATAAGGCTAAAAAAATTAATTCATTGCTACCACACAAAGAGCTACTACAAACATTTTTGTACCTATGGATCCTTTTCTTCTTTCCTTGATCTCTCTGGGCCATAGACTTAGTCATGGTATTGCTGGGTATAAGGGTAGGGACCACTGAATAGTTTTAGGGGCACAGTTCCAAAGTGCTCTCCCCAAAATGGTTAAACCAATTCAGAGCTCCAACTAACAGTATTAGCATACCTCTTTTCCCACAGTCCCCCCCAGCATTCACCATTTTCTTTTTGTCAACTTAGCCAATTTGATGAGTGTGACATAGTACCTTAGAGTTTTTTTAATTCTAATTTCTGATTATTAGTAATTTAGAGAATTTGGCTCTAAATATGGCCATTTATAGCGTGGCTTTCCTCTGAAAACTGCCTAGTCATATACTTTGACTACATAATAATAGGGGAACGGCTCTTATTCTTATAAATTTGAATCTGTTCCCTATAAATCTTTTCTTTTCTTTTCTTTTCTTTTTTGGTGAGGCAATTGGGGTTAAGTGACTCGCCCAGGGTCACACAGCTAGTAAATGTTAAGTGTCTGAGGCCACATTTGAACTCAGGTTCTCCTGAATCCAGGGCCAGTGCTCTATCCACTGCGCCACCTAGCTGCCCCTATAGTTATACTTTGAGATCAGGTACTGATATTTTTAAAGGAATTCCCTTGATATTCTTGACCTTTTGTTCCTCCAGATTCTTTGGTAGTTGGAGTAGTATGACATTAATTAAGTAAATTAAGGTAGTATTTTCATTTTTATTATATTGGTTCAGCCTACCTATCAGCAATTAATATTTTATTTTATTTATTTTTGGTGGGGTAATGAGGGTTAAGTGATTTGCCCAAGGTCACACAGCTAGAAAGTGTCAAGGGTCTGAGGCCGGATTTGAACTCAGGTACTCCTGCATCCAGGGCCGGTGCTTTTATCCACTGTGCCATCTAGCTGCCCCCAGCAATTAATATTTTGCCAATTATTTTGGTGTGTCTTTATTTGTATAAAGAGTGTTTGGTAACTGTATTCATAAAGTTCCTGTGTGTGTCTTAGGAGGCAGACTCCGAAGTATTTTATATTGTCTGTTGTTAATTTAAACAGAATTTCTACCTCTTCCTGTTTAATTTTGTTAGTAATATACAAAACTATGGATGATTTGTGAAGGTTTATTTTGTATCCTTGAAACTTTGCTGAAGTTAATTGTTTCAATTAGTTTTTTAGTTGACTCTCTAGGATTCTCTAAGTAAACTGTCAACATACCATTTGCAAAAAAGTAATAGTTTTGTTTCCTCTTTACCTATGCTTATTTTTAAAATTAATTTTTCTTGTCTTATGGCTATAGCTAGCATTTCTAGTACCACAGTGAATGGCAATGGTGATAATGGACATACTTGTTGCAGAGCCATGGAAAGATCTCTACTGTCCCCATTGCTAACAATGCTTACTCTTGGTTTTAGATAAAGACTATGCACTTATCATTTTAAGGAAAGCACCATTCATTCCTATGCTTTCTAGACTTTTTTTTTGGTGAGGCAATTGGGGTTAAGTGACTTGCCCAGGGTCACACAGCTAGTAAGTGTTAAGTGTCTGAGGCTGGATTTGAACTCAGGTCCTCCTGAATCCAGGGCCAGTGCTCTATCCACTGTGCCACCTAGCTGCTCCTGCTTTCTAGACTTTTTTTTTTTTTTTGGTGAGGCAATTGGGGTTAAGTGACTTGCCCAGGGTCACACAGCTAGTAAGTGTTAAGTGTCTGAGGCCGGATTTGAACCCAGGTACACCTGACTCCAGGGCCGGTGCTCTATTCACTGTACCACCTAGCTGCCCCATAGACTTTTTTAAAGGTATGGGTATTTCATTTTGTCAAAAGCCTTTTCTACTTGTCAAAAGCCTTTCATGTGAATAATCATGATTTTTGTTGTTTTTGTTATTAATATGATCATTTATGTTTTCCTAATACTGCACTAGCCCTGAATTCCTTATATAAACTCAGCTTTGTCATAGTATATCTTTGTGATGTTATAACCTATTCTTTTCTAAAAATTATATTTGTTTCATTAAATATGTCCTAATTACATGAACATTTTATTTTATTTTTTGTGTGTGTGTGTGAGGCAATTGGGGTTAAATGACTTGACCAGGGTCACACAGCTAGTAAGTATCAAGTGTCTGAGGCTGGATTTGACTCCAGGACCAGTGCTCTATCCACTGAGCCACCTAGCTGCCCCCTACATGTACATTTTTTAAAAACAATCATTTTTTAAATTGAGTTAGAAATTATCTCCCTATCCCCCTCCCTGAGAAAGCAAGTAATTTGCTATCAATTACACATGTGAAATCATGAAAAACATATTTCCATATTAGGCATATTAGTTCCAAATTGCTCTCTAGAATAGTTGGCCTAGTTCACCATTCTACCAACACTGTTTTTAGTGTCCAAATTTTCCCATATCCCCTCAAGCATTTGTCCTTTTAGTCAATCTGATAGGTGTTGAAGTGGTATCTCAGAGTTGTTTTTATTTGCATTTCTCTAATCAGTAGTGATTTAGGGGATTTTTTCATGTGACTATTGGTAGCTTTGATTTTTTCTTCTGGAAACTGCCTGTTCTTATCCTTTGATCATTTATCAACTGGGCAATGGCTCTTATTTTTGTCGTGACTTTTTTTGTTTGTTTGTTTGCTTCCTTGGCTGACTTTTTTTTTTCCATGTTGAAAATACTGTATTTATTTTTTTTAATCATAAAAGTATTTTATTATTTTCCAGTTACATGTAAAGATAGTTTAACATTTGTTTTCATAAGATTTTTAGTTCCAATTTTTTTTCTCCTTCCCTCCCCCTTCCCAAGACAGAAAACAATCTCATATAGGTTATACATGTACAATCACATTAAACATATTTTTGCATTAGTCATGTTGTGAAATAAAATCAAAAGGGAAAAACCTCAAAAAAGAAAAAAAATTAAATAAAAAGTAAAAACCATATTAGTATGGTTCAATCTGTATTCAGAATCCACAGTTCTTTTTTTTTTTTTTTTGTGAGGCAATGGGGGTTAAGTGACTTGCCCAGGGTCACACAGCTAGCAAGTGTGAAATGTCTGAGGCCAGATTTGAACTCAGGTACTCCTGACTCAAGAGCCGGTGCTGTATCTACTGCGCCACCTAGCTGCCCCCTCCACAGTTCTTTTTTATGGATGTGGAGAACATTTTCCGTCATGAGTTCTTTGGAATTGTCTTGGATCATTGTATTACTGAGAAGAGCTAAGCCTATCACAGTTGATCATCATACAATGTTACTGTTACTGTGTACAATGCTCTCCTGGTTCTGCTCACTTCACTCAGCATCAGTCCACTTAAGTCTTTCCAAGTTTTTCTGAAATCTGTCCACTCAACATTAAAAAAAAATTTTTTTTTTAAAGCCGGGCAATGAGGGTTACGTAATTTGCCCAGGGTCACACAGCTAGTGTCAAGTGTCTGAGGCTGGGTTTAAACTCAGGTCGTCCTGAATCCAGGGCTGGTGCTTTATCCACTGTGCCACCCTAGCTGCTCCCCTGCTCATCATTTCTTATGGCACAATAATATTCCGTTACATTCATATACCACAACTTATTCAGCCATTCCCCAGTTGATGAGCATCTCCTTGATTTCCAATTCTTTGCCACCACAAAGAGAACTGCTATAAGTATTTTTGTACAAGTGGCTCCTTTTCCTTTTTTTTAATTATCTCTTTGGAATACAGACCTAAGTAGTGGTATTAGTGGGCCAAAGGGTATGCTCAGTCCCATAGCCCTTTGGGCATAGTTCCAAATTGTTCTCCAGAATGGTTAGTTCAGTTCGCAACTCCACCAACAATGCATTAGTGTTCCAATTTTTCCACGGCTTCTCCAACATTTATTATTTTCCGTTTTTGTCATGTTAGCCAATCTGATAGGTGTGAGGTAGTACCTCAGAATTGTTTCAATTTGTATTTCTCTAATCAGTAGTAATTCAGAGCATTTTTTCATATGGCAATAGGTAGCTTTGATTTCTTCATCTGAAAACTGCCTGTTCATATCCTTTGACCATTTCTCAATTGAGGAATGACTTGCATTATTATAAATTTGATTTAGTTCCCTTTATATTTTTGAAATGAGGCCTTTATAAGAAACAATGACTGTAAAAATTGTTTCCCAGCTTTCTGCTTCCCTTCTAATTTTGGTTGCATTGCATCTGTTTGTACAAAACCTTTTTAATTTAATGTAATCAAAATCATCCATTTTGCATTTCAGAATATTCTCTATCACTTGTTTGGTCATAAATTCTTCTCCTCTCCATAGATCTGAGAGGTAAACTATTCCTTCCTCTCCTAATTTACCTATGGTATTACCATTTATGTCTAAATCATGTACCTATTTTGACCTTATTTTAGAATATGGTATAAAACATTTGTCTATGCCTAGTTTCTGTCATACTATCTTCCAGTTTTCCCAGCAGTTTTTGTCAAATACTGAGTTCCTATCCCAGAAGTTGGAGTCTTTGGGTTTATAAAACAGTACACTGCTAATGTCATTTACTACTGTGTCTTTTGTTCCTAACATCTTCCATTGATCCTCCATTCTATTTCTTGGCCAGTACCAAATAGTTTCGATGACTGCCACCTTATAGTATAGCTTCAGATTTGGTAAGGCTAGCCTACCTTCCTGTGCATTTTTTTTTTCATTAGTTCCCTTGATATTCTTAACTTTGTATTCTTCCAGATGAATTGTTGTTAAATTTTCTAGCTCTGCAAAATAATTTTTAGGTAGTCTGATTGGTATGACATTGAATAAGTAAATTAATTTAGGTAGAATTGTCATTTTTATTATATTAGCTCAGCCCATCCATGAGCAATTGATATTTTTCCAATTATTTAGATCTGATTTTATTTGTGTGAAAAAGTGTTTTGTAACTGTGTTCAAAGAGTTCCTGGGGGGCAGCTAGGTGGCGCAGTGGATAGAGCACCGGCCCTGGAGTCAGGAGTACCTGAGTTCAAATCCGGCCTCAGACACTTAACACTTACTAGCTGTGTGACCCTGGGCAAGTCACTTAACCCCAATTGCCTCACTAAAAACAAAACAAAACAAAACAAAACAAAGAGTTCCTGGGTTTGTCTTGGCAGGCAGACTCCCAAGTATTTTATATTATCTACAGTTACTTTAAATGAAAATTCTCTTTCTATCTCTTGCTATGGAGCTTTGTTGGTCATGTATAGAAATATTGATGATTTCTGTGGATTTATTTTATATCCTACAATTTTTGCTAAAGTTGTTACTTGTTTCAAGTAGTTTTTTGGTTGATTCTCTAGGATTCTCTAAGTATACCATCATATCATTTTCAAAGAGTGATAGTTTCGTTTCCTCCTTGTCTTGGCTGACTTTCTTTATTTTGTTTTGTTTTGTTTTTTGAGGGGCAATGGGGGTTAAGTGACTTGCCCAGGGTCACACAGCTAGTAAGTGTCAAGTGTCTGAGGCTGGATTTGAACTCAGGTACTCCTGAATCCAGGGCCACTGCTTTATCCACTGTGCCACCTAGCCGCCCCTTTGGCTGACTTTCTAAAAAGAATTTATTCCATGAGATGATACCTAGTTTTCTTCTGAACTGTTCTGAAACAGGCTAGCTCAAAAGCTGATGCACGTGTAACCCCATTCTCAGCTTCCCTGTCCTTCTCTCATAAGAGGGAGTAGTTTCCCATCATTTTCAACCTAGCAACCAGGTCTTCCTGTTGGTGAGAATCAGGTCTAGGAGAGAATCTCCATTTTGGGGGAGACCCCACCTTTCAAACAATGAAATTATCTTGAGGGCATGTAAAGTATGATTTGCTGCTCTGCTTTTGGCAGAGCAAGTGCTCCAGAAGGTGTGTGGATGGATAACTAACTGAAGTTCCATATGATTACTTTGGAATGTTCTGTAATCTCATTTAAATGAAGTTTACTCAGTCTACAACACACGAGGTGGAACGGCGGCATATTAGAGAGGGCTGCAGAATATGACACAGAGCACCTGTGTCATATTCTAGCTCTACTGCTGAGCAACTGAGGGTGGGGGGGGTCACTCTTTGGACTTCAGTTTCTGCCCTCTTTCCCCTCCTTTTGTAAAATGGTGGGGCTGGATTGCATGCATGATTCATGGGCTCTTCCAAGTCTAGATACTACGATCTTAGGGATTATGCTGTTATAATGCCATAATCCTACAACATCAACCATGACTTCAGGCCACTGGAAGGTAAAGAGAGGAGTGATGGAAGGTAGAGTTGTGCTGTCCTGTCAGTTCACTCCAATAAAGAAAATGGTTCAAAAAACATGTGTTGGATTCCAGGAGGTCCCCCAACAACATAAAAAGCTCTTAAGGAAAGGAGTAAATGGTTATTTGTCCTTTACACAGGGACGCTATAAAAGAACCATGGAAGATTGTAGAATCACTGACTGGACTTAGAGTTTCTATAGAAGGAGCCTTAAAAAGATCATCTAATTTAAACTCCTCATTTTACAAATGAGGAAACTGAGGTCTAATAGCTCTCTTAAAAGGGGTGTTCAGAATATTTAACAACGTGCCCAATGTGGTACCATCAGCACAGAATACAATAGGACCATGACTATGCTTCATTTAGATACTATACTTCTATGAATGAAGTCTAAGACTGAGTTAGCTTTTTTCAGCAAATGTATTACACTGTTCGCAGGAACAACATGATCAACAAAAAACAACTAACTTAAAAAAGAAATCAATGCTAAACCAGGCATGCCTGGCTCTACCCCAGGTTCTACCTTTTTGTTTCCCTGACTTCCTTCAAGATTCAGCTGAAACCCTACCTTCTGTGGAAGACCTTTCCCTGTCCCTGCCCCCAGCTGCATCTGTCTTCTCCTTGTATGGCATCTTCATCCACTCCAAATACATCTTGTGTGGACTTAGTTATTCACATGTTATCTCTCCCATTATATCGTATACTCCTTGAGGACAAAGGCTATTTTTTGCCTTTCTTCCATATTCCCAGCACTCATCATAATGCCTGGCACATTCTAAGTACTTAATAAATGCTTGTTGATTAAATGACTCCATCCTGCACTTATGCAATTTAAAAATACAACACTTTACATTATTTCCTATGAAATCACAAACTGTTAAGACCATTTAAAACCTTAATACTGTCACCTCTCTGATTAGTGGCTCCTCTGGGTTTTGCCTTTTCTATAAATCTGATAATCACACCTGATTTCAACCAAGTCATTAATAAAAATGTTGAGAATCAAGGACAGTACTCCACAGATTTCTATTTTGGCACTGAAATAAGATACAGTACATTGGAAATAACTGTTCAATCAGCTCCAGACTTGGCCAACAGTAATATCAACCCACCCATAATACAAAGTAACTAACATAAGTACATCAGGGGTACAAAGTGATGTGTGAATTTAGAGAAGGAGAATCAGGGACGAGTTCCTGTTATTTGTAAGACTTAAACTGGGCTTTAAAGAACAGGGAGGAACTCAACAGGTGGAGAGCGATGGTGGTTCAGGTATTCCAAGCATAGGGTCTACTGAGAGGCAGGAAAGTGCAGCGGGATGATGAAAAGTCATTTGCTAACAGGATATGAACAGGTAGTTTTCAGAAGAAGAAATCAAAGCTATCTATAGTCATATGGAAAAATGCTCTAAATCACCAATGATTAGAGAAATGCAAATTAAAACAACTCTGAGGTACTGCCTCACACCTATCAGAGATTGGTTACTATTACAGAAAAGGAAAATGTTGGGGCAGCTAGGTGGCACAGTAGAACACCAGCCCTGGAGTCAGGAGTACCTGAGTTCAAATCCAGTCTCAGACACTTAACACTTACTAGCTGTGTGACCCTGGGCAAGTCACTTAAACCCAGTTGCCTCACTAAACAAAAACAAAAACAAAAACAAAAGAAAAGAAAAGGAAAAAGTTGGAGGGGATGTGGTAAATTGGAACACTAAAGCACTGTTGGTAAAGTTGTGAACTGATCCAACCATTCTGAATAGCAAGGTGTCCAAAGGGCTCCATCCAAAGGGCTATAAAACTGCATGCACTTTGATCGAATAATACCACTACTATGTCTGTATCCCAAAGAAATTTTTTTTTAAAAGGAAAAGGAACTATATGTATAAAAATGTTTATAGAAGCTCTTTTTTGTGGTGGCAAACAATTGGAAATTGAAGGGACTCCCATAAATTGAGGAATGGCTGAGCAAGTTGTGGCATATGATTGTGACGAAATACTACTGTTCTATAAGAAATGATGAGCAAGATGCTTTCAGAAAAACCAGGAAAGACTTACATGAACTGATGAACAGTGAAGTAAGCAGAACCAGGAGAACACTGTACTTAATAATAGCAATACTGTAAGGAAGTTTAAGTGTGAATGACTCAGATATTCTCAGCAATACAGTAATCCAAGACAATTCCTAAGGATTTATGATGAAAAATGCTATCTACCTCCAAAGAAATGATGGAGTCTGAATGCAGATCAAAGCATACATTAAAAAAAATTTTATTTATTTAAGTTTTCAACCTTTGTTTAGATAAGATTTCCAATTTAAAATTTTTCTCCCTCCTTCTCCTCCCTTCCCCCCCTCCCCTAGACAGCAGGCAATCTGATATATAACATTAAACATATTTCTGCATTAGTCATGTTATACAAGAAGAATCAGAGCAAGAAGGAAAAACCTCCAAAAAGAAAAACAGCACCAAAAACAAAAGAGATAGTATGGTCCAATCAGCGTCCATATTCCACAGTTTCTTTTTTTTTCTGGCTTTGGAGAGCCTTTTCCATCATGAGTCCTTTGGAACTTTCTTGTACCATTGGATTGGTGAGAAGAATCTAGTCTATCACAGTTGATCAACACACAATGTTGATGATACTGTGCACAATGTTCTCCTGGTTCTGCTCATCTCACTCATCATCAGCCCATGCAAGAGCCTCCAGGTTTCTCTGAACTCCTCCTGCTCATCGTTTCTTACAGCACAATAGTATTCCACTGTATTCATATACCACAACTTGTCCAGCGAGTCCCCAATTGATGGGCATCCCAAAGCATACATATTTAAACTTTTTCTTAGTCTGTGTTTCTTTCACAACATGACTATTATGGAAATATGTTTTGCATGAATGTACATGTAGAACTTTCTCAATGAGGAGGGTGAGGAGAGAGGGAGAGAATTTGGAACTCAACCACGCAAAAAATTTAAAAAAAAATTTTTTTTTTAAAGATGTTAAAAACTGTCTTTACATTTAACTGGGGAAAATAAAAAATAAAAAAAGCACCTCACAAATACTCTCTCATTTGATCCTCACAACAATCCTGCAAGATAGATGCTGTTATTATCCCCATTTTACAGATGAGGCAACTGAGGTAAACAGAGGTAAAGTGACTTGCCCGAAGTCACACCACTAGTGAGCATGTGAGGCCAAATTTGAACCTGGATCTTCATAATGCCAGGAAAATGAAGGAAACAGGTAGATTTCTTGAGTTAGGAAATAATCAGAGTAACTGGGTCATAACAAGATAGCACACACATTCCTAGAGAGGTATAGCTATTCAGAAGATACACAGAGAGAAATGGGAGGTGGTAGCATTATGTATGTAGTATATACATACCTAAGTTTAGAGGCTCAGGAAACAGAAAGGGGCCTAGCTGTCAGATGTCTGATAGAAGAGGTTTAAGTATGATGATGATCTTACTCAAGGAATGTGTTAAGAGTCCTCTAGATCAAGGAAGAAAGGTGGAAAAGTCTTTCCTGATTCAACTTAAAGCACCATAGGAGGATGCAAAAAAACCCAGAGTTTTGGGAACATGGATTCTGGTCCCAGCTGCAAATAGTTAACACTAATGTCTGCGTGAACATAGGCAAAGTCCTTCCTATGGCTGGGCCTCCATCGTCTCTTCTGTAAAATGGGGGACTGGACTCAACCCATATAGGTCTAACCTTCTATGAACTCATCCGTGTGCCTTTAGATCAGCAGTTGATAGTGGTGGGGGTAAGTAACTATTAACCTATATGCTGGAAGTTTGTTTTATAATAAGGGAGTGACTAGGTTTTAAAGAGTGTGCTTGGAAGGGGCAGCTAGGTGGCATAGTGGATAGAGCACCAGCCCTGGAGTCAGGAGGACCTGAGTTCAAATCTGGCCTCAGCCACTTGACACTTACTAGCTGTGTGACCCTGGGCAAGTCACTTAACCCCAATTGCCTCGCAAAAAAACAAAATAAAACAAAACCAAAAAAACCTGGCAAACATGATAAAGAGTGTACTTGGGATAATTTCCTAGTATAGAAAAATTGACTAGGATTCTGATTCAGTTTGCGCAAAGAGGACCAAATTAAGGAGGAAAAGGGTAGATGGAAACATCTGGGGAGAAGCCACTCAACCATAAAGTTAAAAAAATGAACCTCAAGGCAATAAAAGCTGTCAAAAACTCAGGGCCCTGGGGCAGCTAGGTGGCGCAGTGGGTAGAGCACTGGCCCTGGATTCAGGAGGACCTGAGTTCATATCCGGCCTCAGACACTTGACACTTACTAGCTGTGTGACCCTGGGCAAGTCACTTAACCCCAATTGCCTCACCAAAAAAAAACCCCTCCAAAACCAAAAAAAACAAACAACTTGGGGCCCTAACTAGGAAGAATACAGGTGGAAAATGCCAAAGAAGCAAAAATAAGCCAAATGAGACTTAGAAACTTTTCAAAACTGAAGTCCCATGGACACAGGGACAAACTCTGGTAGTGTGTAGGCAGAGTAACGAAACGCCAAACTGGCCAAACCCAAAACACCACAGAGACCTGAAGGCAAATGGGAAAGTCACAGAAAGTCAAAAGGAAGAGAGATTATTAACTAGGTGTTATGTTTGGAGACAAAATTGGAGCCAGATGGCAGAGGAATAAATCACACGAACTGATGAGCTCTTACTAAATGCCCAGGACAAATCCACTTTTTTTTAGACAATCTCCAATCCAGAAGGGATCTCAGTGGACATCTGTGCCCAAACTTAACTGGGCAAAATTATCTCAAACCCACCCCCTAACAAGTGGCTATCCACTGTCCCTCAGAAGGCCTCACCCAGGAGCTGGAGAGGTAATGACCTCTCAGAGCAGCCCATTCCCCTTTTATCTTTCCTCAAAACATGAAGTTCTGTACAACTCTAAGAGCTTCCCATTCACCAGTGTTTGAAGCTTTATAGAAAGCTTTATTTATGTACATGATTGAATGTCATCCTCACAGCCACCTTCTAAGGTAGACATAACCATGACTGTTCCCAATTTTCCATTTTACAAACTAGGACACAGGCTCAGAGAGGAAAAGCAAAGTTTGCCCCTTACACAGAGCATATAACTGGGAGAACTGGCATTACAAATCAAGTCTCTTGCCCATGCCAGGGGGTATATGCAGAGGGAGGCTGAGGTTGGCACATCTCTCAAGCCCCAGGAGGGTCAGAGTTGATCAGATACTGGCAATAAATCTGCCATTAATTTGGTGAGTCCACCAGAGTTAGGGAACATGAGGCAAGGAAGGCCCCCAGGCTGCCTAAGGAGGGGCAAACTGACCCGGGGGGAAAGACAGCAGGTCAAAGCTGTGTGCTGAGCACCAGTAGGATCCATCAGCTAGCAAGCTGCCAATGTCCTTCCAACCTCAGTGAGGGAGGGAGGCAAGGGAGGTAGACAGACAACAGGCAGTAAGATCTTCTGCCTCTAAGACCTCCTGATAAAATGCAAACTGCCTCTCAACCAGTAAAAATGTTCATTAGACCCGAAGGAAAGGAAATTGAGGAGAGTTCATTAGAAAGAGGAAGGTACTTTGAATAATTTTCACAATCTTCTTGTTTTTAGGCAAAACAACCAAAAAGATGTGACTGGTTCCTAGGATTATGACTGGGAGTGAGGGGTGAGTGGAAGGGGAAACTAAAATAGGGAAGAAAATGGCTGCAGACTATTTGAAGAGTTACACATAAACCAGCAAAACCTGATGACAGGTCCACAGGACACTGAAAGCTCTGGCGGCTATGAGTGGGCAGAAAGCCACTGTTCAGGAGTGTAAAGAAACCGGAAGGCAGAATTCTCTTAAGCCGGGGAAAGAAAAGGGGGGGATGAGAGGAGAAATATAGAGCCTGACTGATTTTTTTTCTTTTTTTCTGGTAAGGCAATTGAGGTTAAGTGACTTGCCCAGGGTCACACAGCTAGTAAGTGTCAAGTGTCTGAGGTTGGATTTGAACTCAGGTCCTCCTGAATCCAGGGCCAGTGCTTTATCCACTGCACCACCTAGCTGCCCCCCAACAACCCACTTTTGAAAGAATATCTTATAACTGGGTAATATGTCATCATTTTCATATCCATGACTTCGTCTGAGCCTCACAACAAGCCCTGAGATAGGAAGTGTCTGACTGCAGTTTTACAGATAAGGAAGCCAAAATCAGAAAAGTTAACTGCTCCCTTGTCGGTACTCCCTCCACCAAACGAGGTGACTTCAACAAGGTGCCCTTTAAGAGTAAATCTGGGGGCAGCTAGATGGCGCAGTGAATAGAGCACCGGCCCTGGATACAGGAATACTGAGTTCGAATCCAGCCTCAGACATTTAACATTAGCTGTGTGACCCTGGGCAAGTCACTTAACCCCAAGTGCCTTACCAAAAAAAAAAAAAAAAAAAGAGTAAATCTGGAGGGGGCAGCTAGGTGGCACAGTGGATAGAGCACTGGCCCTGGATTCAGGAGTACCTGAGTTCAAATCCAGCCTCAGACACTTGACACTTACTAGCTGTGTGACCCTGGGCAAGTCACTTAACCCCCATCCCCCCCCCCCAAAAGAGTAAATCTGAATAAATCAATTTCTCCTCCTTTGGTCAATTCTACCTTTAGAACTTGTCTTCTCTCCTCTAACACTGCTATTCATATAGCACAAGCCCTCATCACCTCATGCCAATCAGCCTGCTGGTGGTTCTGCCTATCATAAGTCTCTCCCCACTCCAATTTGACTCCACTTAGCTGCTGAATTAACCTTCCTAAAACATAAGTGTGACTGGGTCACCCCCTGCAGTAGCTCCCTATCACCTTGAGGATCTAATATAAAATCTCTATGAAATTAAGGAAATGGATTAGAAGTCCTCTGAGGCCCCTCCCAACCCTGACATTCTGTATTCTAAGCTCCTCTTCAACTCAAATGATTTGTGACTGTAAAACCATAAAACAGTCAAATCCAGGCCAGGATTAGAGAAGAGTTGTATGGCAATAGTCCTTCATTCAAGTAATGGAGAAGAATGTGGAACATGGATAGTGCAGATAATGCAGAAATCATTCCTATTTGTCTTCTACAATCATTTGGATTTTGGATTTTTTAGCAGCTTTACCTTTTTAGTTCAATGAGGGTGAGGGGTGTGTGTGAGATAGAAGTGTAACTAACATTAAGAGTCCAATTCTGAAAAGGTGTTCTAACCAATCCACAGTGGGTTCCCTCCCATCCCTAAGAGTAGACCATCTGGCCATTAATTAGGTTACAGGTTCGAAATCTTACCTGCAGCTCAGCTTCTAGGCCCAGCCGACGGATGAATGGGTCCGTGACATGGTAATGCCTCTCGAAGCTCAATGCACCCCGCTCCTAGAAAAAAATGAAAACAATCCTAAGGTTTTATCAATTCAGTTTAACAAGTCTTTCCTGAAGCATCTATCAAACATCCAGCAGTGTGCTAAGTAGTATGGGAAATACAAAAGAAGTCACTGAACTGCCCCTAAGAAGCTTATACTCTACTGGTGAAGAGGGCAGTTCCAAGGTTCCAAGTAGTGATAGAAAAATACTCTTAAAATGGCTTTAAATAGCTTTGAAAAATACCCCATGCAGAGGTGGAAAACTACAGGGATGAGATGCTATCTGCTTCAGCATCAGACTGTCAGACTAAGCCTAAGTGTTGGCTACTTTTGCTGTTGTATTTTTTTCCCTTTTAAAAAAAGAAAACATACAATCAAGTGATCACATTTTAAAAAACCACACACCAAACCTCACGTTTCTATAGCACCTCTGGGGTAGGTTGTATATCTCCATCTTACACATTAGGAAACTGAGGCCCAAAAGAGGCTATGTGAATTGTTCATAGTCCTACAACTGATAAGAGTCAGAACCATGTACTAACTTTAAAAGTTCTACAAGTATTTGGAGAAAAGACTCAATATAACCAAAATAATGGTGGGTATGTTCAAACCCCAATTCTTCCTCCCGACTCCCCCAGTTTTGTTGAGTATAACACCATCCTTCCAACCATTCAAGCAACTGACTGCAGACAGATTCATTCTTGACTTCTTTCTTCCTCAAATACAGCTAGTTACCATGTCCCTCACTGCTACTTTCACAGTATCTCCCTAATCTATTTCCTCCTTTGCACTTCCATGGACACCACTCCTGTAGAGCCTCACCATCTTTCACCTGAACTACTGTCATAGCCTCCTAATCGATAGCCCTGCCTCCAGTCTCTAATTCATCCTTTATACATTTTCCTTAATGCACAGTTCTGACCAAGTTACTACCTCAGTCAAACATTTCCAGTGGTTGCCTTCTGCATGGGCAAAATAAAATGCAAACTTCTTAGCTTCGTATTTGAAGGCCCTCACAATCTTTCCAAACGGTCCTTCCAGCCATAGTTCATACAACTCCAACCAAAACGGACTCGACACTACTCCAAGATCCCGCCACCTTTTCTTTCCAGTTGCACTATCTTTGTTTCCCCATGCCTAAAACAGACTTTCCTCCCTAATGTGCAATTTCTACTTACTGCCATCTTTCTCCTCCTTGTAGGTCCAGGTGCCACATCCTCCACTAATCTTCACTTCCCTGATTCCTCTCTGCTCCCCCAAATAGAAGTAATCCCTCCCATTTTTCCTAACCCTTTCTTTGCATTTAAGTAATTTTATTTTTAAATTGTATTTTGATAGCTTTTGTCATTACGTTGTTTCCAAATATTCTCTTTATTCCTCCCAACCCCTAGCAAGTCATCCCTTTTCAGAAAAATGCAAAAATAAATCAAATCACTGCAATGAGCAATCCAAAGAACTAATGAAGGATCACGCTTCCTCCCTTTCAGTGGGGAAGAGTGGATTATATATGGGGGTGAGGTGTACATTGTCAGGCAAGGTTTACTTAACTGTCTTTCTTTATCAGACTGCTGGTGGCACCAAAGTGGATAGAACACCATGCCTGGAGTCAGGAAGACCTGAGTTCAAATCTGGCCTCAGACACTTACTAGCTGTGTGCCCCCTGTCTGCCTCAGTTTTCTCATCTGTCAAATGAGCTGGAGAAGGAAATGGAAAATCACTCCAGTATCTCTGCCAAAAACCCCAAATGGGGGTCACAGAGTCAGACATAAATGAAAACGAGTGAACAAATTTCTTTATTACAAGGGAGAGTTCTGTTGAGGGCAATGTGGTTTTATTGGGAACTGACAGCAATGGTTTTTTCAAGGAAATAGAAAAGATACCAGATGGACACCTCCTGGACCACATCTGACACCAAATAAAACATCCCATGTCCATTGTATCCCCCATCCCCATTGTGAGATGAAGGGAGGGAGGTACACTCTCTTAATTCTGTGCAGTCATGCTGGGTCAGTTTAGGTTTACTTTCTGTTTACACTGTCAGGTGCTCTCTCCTGGATCTGCTTACTTCCCCCAGCATTGGTTCATCTATCTTCCAGTGCTTCTCATTTCTTATGCATTTGAATGCTCTCTCCTCTGTGGTAGAGCTGTCTGTGTATATGTCTCACTCCCCTACACAACTTGAAGAGCCATACTAGCAAAGATTTCATCATTTTCATCTTTGCATCACCCAAACAACCCTGGGAGAAGCAGTTCCCCCCAGACCACATGTCCCCACGTCCAGCTTCCTGCCAATCCCCCAAAACTGTCATCCTGGGCAGCAAGGCCACATGGTGATGAAACCTGGCAACTGTTTAGGTAGTGGGGGGTGGGGTGCAGTCACAACTGCTAAAGACCCAGAAAAGAATATTTTCACCAGAAAAGTCCTTTTCTGTGTCACACAATTCAACATCAGAAGTGGATAGGATCACCCACGTGTACAAAAATATTCATAGCTGCTCTTTTTGTGGTGGCAAGGAATTGGAAATTATGGGGCTGCCCATCAATTGGGGAATGGCTGAACAAGTTGTGGTATATGAATGTAATGGAATATTATTGTGCTGTAAGAAACGATGAGCAGGCAGATTTCAGAGAAACCTGGAAGGACTTGTATGAACTGAGGATGAGTGAGATGAGCAGAACCAGGAGAACATAGTACACAGTATCATCAACATTATGTGTTGATCAACTGTGATAGACTTGATTCTTCTCAGAAATACAATGGTACAAGATAGTTTCAAAGGACTCATTATGGAAAAGGCTCTCCAAATCCAGAAAAAATTTTTAAAAAAAACTGTGGAATATGGATGCAGATTGAACCATACTATGGATGCAGATTGAACCATACTATTTCTCTTGTTTTTGGTGCTATTGTTTTTCTTTTTTGAGGCTTTTCCTTTCTGCTCTGATTCTTCTCTTATAACATGACTAATGCAGAAATATGTTTAATGTTATTGTACATATATAACCTATATCAGATTACTTGCTGTCTTGGGGAGGGAGGGAAAAAAATTAGAAACTAGAAATCTTATAAAAACAAATGTTGAGAAGCACATTCTCTGCAAATCCAGATGAGCCAGACAATAAATACACATGGATTTCTGATAGAAAAAAAGAAAGAAAGAAAAAAAAAAGAAATGGATAGGATCTTATCAGTGGAAACACCATTAAAGAAAAGGTATTCCCATCTGCACCCTAAGGACCACAGGCCCTTTCCATCTGACATGCAGCTGAAACCTCCTGCATGCGGTACTGAGCAGGAGATGTCTGACTTTTCTGTTTGTCTCCCTAGCCCTTAGTACAGTGCTTTGCACAGAGTAAGTACTTCATAAATACTTCTTCCTTCTTTCAGCATCAAGTACAGGGCCTAGCACATAAAAGACTTTTTTTGGGGAACGAAAAAAGAAACTTCATTGTGTGCTGGAGTGTTAGAGGAAGAGCTGGGGTTTGAACTAGACTATGAAGCTTTTCTGACAGGTGGGGAAGAATAGGAAGTCATACTGACCTATGTACATCAACTTCACACCTCTGGGACTCTG
This sequence comes from Dromiciops gliroides, assembly GCF_019393635.1. Classification (NCBI taxonomy): domain Eukaryota; kingdom Metazoa; phylum Chordata; class Mammalia; order Microbiotheria; family Microbiotheriidae; genus Dromiciops; species Dromiciops gliroides. The sequence continues at coordinate 605,273,085 of NC_057863.1, forward strand.
AGAAGTCAGATTTTCAGAATCTTGAAGTCTAGTCTTTCAAAGATGCCCAAACCTCTTCGAATCAATGAATGTTTATTATCATGACCATTTGGGGCGGCTAGGTGGCGCAGTGGATAGAGCACCGGCCCTGGAGTCAGGAGTACCTGAGTTCAAATCCGGCCTCAGACACTTAACACTTACTAGCTGTGTGACCCTGGGCAAGTCACTTAAGCCCCATTGCCTCACTTAAAAAAAAAAAAAATCATGACCATTTACCTAGTAGCACATCCTGCTCAAGATCTCTGTAATCCAGAGGCACCACTTCTACCCTGAAGCCTTTCCCTAAGGAGGTCTCCTTCCTTAGCACATCTAATCCTCTCCATCCTAAACTCTCATTCCCTTCACTAAAAGCACTCCTGAAACCCTGCTTCTTCCATACAGTCCTCCTTGGATTATTAACTAGCAGACAGTTAATGAATTCCTATCATCCCAAACTGTCTGGGCATACAATTCATAAGGAGACTCTCCCTGTTCTCTACCTGGGATGTCCACCCTCACATATCTATGCCCCCTACGTGATACAAATACACCAGAGGCTCACTGTGATTTGACAACAGCACAGAACTCCATTTAATTACTTTGTAGTAATACAATCAGTCCTACAGCAGACACTGACTCTATATAGCAAAGTACCAGGATAACTGCGGCTGCCTATTCACCTCTAAGTTTAAGGTTTCTCCTTGCGATTGTGAGTTCTTAGGAGACAGGGCTCATCTCGGTCAAACACTTATACTAAGCTCCCACTCTTTTCAGGCCACTGTGATAAGCTCTGTGAATGAGAACACAAATTCTCTGCTCTGAGGAGCTTAGAATCTAATGGGAAAACAACCACACTGGGAAGATGCCAAATATACATGCAGGTGATGACCCGTGTGACCTGGGGATGAGTCAAAGCGTCTCTGAGTTTCAGTCTCTACTTCAAAGTCTTGTTTAACACCAAGATTCTAGGGCTGGGACTGGGGCATCATAGAATCTTAGTGCTGGCCGGGACCTCCATCCACCACCTCACCCACAAGTGGTCATCCGGCCTCCATCCAAAATCCTCTGGTGATGAGAGAGCTCTCGCCCTTTCCAGAAAGTTTCTCTTTATAGACAGCCTAAATCTGCTTTTCTGCAGCTTTCCCTAACTCGGCCCATGCAAAACAACAACAACAACCCCAGACACATCCTAAATGTTAAGTTTGTATTTGAACATTACACTTCTATCAATTGTGCCAGTTGGTAAGAATATGGAATATTGTCCTCACTTGACAAATGAGGAAATCTAGGCTCAGAAAGGTAAAGGCACGCCACCATATTGTATGTATGCGGTGCATTCTAGTTTTTCAAATGCTTTCTCATTTCATTCTTACAATCAAACAGTAACTGATTAATAATGATCAGAATTTGACAGAGGAGGGAACAGATGAGGTTCTGAGTGGTTAAATGATGTTGTGAACATGGTGACAATGAAGGCATGGCCTACAGCAGACAGTCAGCTGAAGGCCACGTGCAGACATCTCCCCTGAAGCAGACAAGAGGAGCGTGTGTTGGGGTGGGGAGGGTGATATGGTAGCTGTGGGGCCAGAGAGCAGAGCCAGGGCTGATGGGCAGCAATGATGGAAGATTCTGACTAAGACAAGTTCCCTAACAGTTCATTAGGGCTGTCCCAGAAGTGGAATGAGAACTCGTCCTCACTTGAGGTATCCGTGAAGGCTGGCTGGCCACTGGAGCTCTCTGCTTAGTTATGGCTTAGACTAAATTAGAGGATCACAGTGAGAAGGGGCCTAAAAGCCATTTAGTTCATCTCTCCCACACCACCCTCTGCCTCAATGTACAGGGAAGGAAACCGACCCTAAGAGGTCACCGTCAGGAGAACTGTTCTAAGTTCTAGACCTAGAATTTGGTTCTAGCTCTTCTCACAGTGACTGAACTGGTGTTTCTACTATGCCATGCGCTCTCCCCTGCTCTGCAACCTAAGTCACAAAGCTAATTAGTGGCAGAACTGGGACTAGAACCCGAGGTAACTCTCCCGGCCTGGGGTCCTGCGCCTCCAGTCAAGCTCCTCCCCAGCAGCTCCAGGCCAGTCCAGAGCTGCTCTATCACTGGGCATCTAGGACATAATAACCACCGACATTTACAAAGTGTTTGCAAAGAATTTACAATGGTCTTAAGCAGCCTGTGAGGTCTTATGGGGAAGGGAAAGGAAGGATAGGGAACAAGCATTATTGAGCTTCAACCCCAGACACTGTGCTCAGCACTTGAAGAATATTATTTCATCTGATCTTCCCCCAAACCCTGAGAGGTGGGTGCTATTATGAACTCCATTTTACAGTTGAGGAAACTGATGCAAAGAGAAGTGAAGTGATTTACCCAGGGTCATCCAGCTAGGAAGTGTCTGAAGCTGGTTTTGAACTCAGGTCTCCCTGACTCAAAGTATAGGTATTAACAAGTCCTTTTTACATTAGAGTGTGCCTGGGTCCAGAGACATGAAGTAACTGACCATAATCCAACAGTTAATCAATGAAGCTGTGGACCCCAGGTTCCTTTCCCCTCAGCCCCAGTACATGGTCCACAACACTATGCTGCCTCTCCCAGTACAAAGAGTAAGTAAAACCTCAAAGTTCAGGCAAGGTAACTCGGGAGAAAACTGAATAAAACTCTTGGGGTCGCTCATTTAAAGTTAAAGATCATCTGGTTAACCCCCTAATTTTATAGATATGGAACCTGAGTCCCAGAGAGGTAATATCAAGAGACTTAGTAGAGACCACATAGGTGATCAAAACAGTGGTTTCTGTCCCATTCTATCTCAGCTACTTGTAAGTGGGTGAGCTCTGAAGAGAACAAAGCTGTTCAATGAAGATCCACCCTCCTGAAGCCTCACACTTGCATGGAAGCCTGGGGAGGCAGTCTCACCCTCTACCACATCCCAGCACTGCTCAGGCCCACACATGCTTCCTGGAGACCCCATCTCACCAACCTGGCTGCTACCTTTATTGAACAGCAAAGTCACGAGCAGCCATGTGATGAAGGGCTCCATTAAGCCAAATCCCTGAGGGAAGGGAAGAGGGTACAGACAGAGGAAAGAACGCTGAACTCAATCAAGGGGCCTGAGGTTGGACTTTGGCTCTGTTACCACCTCCTCAGGGTAGCAACGCAGTCACTACTAGTTTCCTCATCTGTAAAAGGCGACTGAACTAAATGATCACTAAGGGCCCATCCACCTCTACCATTCCACATCCAGATGTTCTTTCAGCTCCAACATCTTATGGCTCCATGAGGTGGGCTGGATGCAGTCCCCCAGACTCTGATCCCCCAGATAGTGATCCTGAGCTGCTTACCTTTATCTGCCTATGAATGAGGTCTCTAGTTATGTTGACTTTTGCCATCTTCTCAAAATGGGGGAGGAAAAGGGAGGCTCTAGAAGGATCTTCTGTACCCCCAAGCATTCCAGCCAAGCCTGAGACCAGGGGGCACACATGTAATTACCTGGAAAGAAAAAAAAAATCACTATCAAACATTGGCCAGGGGGAAAAGCATGTGGATGTGGGTGCATTCATACATGTGTCAGAATTCTCTAGCCCTTAAACAGCACACTCTAGCTAATGGCCTATTGTCTAAGTAGAGCCTTGTTCCTCATACACTGGATGAGTCCCATCCCAGGTTTACTGAAGAACCTCAGGAGTGGGGGTGGAAAGCAATGACTTTTTTTTTTTTGTGAGGCAATTGGGGTTAAGTGACTTGCCCAGGGTCACACAGCTAGTAAGTGTCAAGTATCTGAGGCCGGATTTGAACTCAGGTCCTCCCAACTCCAGGGCTAGTGCTTTATCCACTGTACCACCTAGGTGCCCCAATGACTAACTCTTACTAGGAAAGGGACTAAATGCTAAAGGGGCTACATGTGTTTTGCCAGAAATACATTTCACAGGATATTCCAAAAGTCTTAGTGCAGTTTTAAACTATTAAAGTTGAAGTTCCAACTCCAGTTCTAGTTTTGAGCTGTTTTTGGGGGGTGGGGTGGGGCTTTCTTGTGTTAATGATAATGCCTGGTACATAGTAGATGCTTAATAAATTCTGGTCCATGGATAGCTCCAGTATTTGCCCCTTAGCTAACGTCCTCTAAGTTTCTCTACAGCCAGCCAAATCAGCGTGATGGCTAGAGCAGTCATCACCTTTCCACTGCTGAATTCCTTAGGCTGGTTCTAAGACTCCACAGAGCTACATTACATGATTCCTACTCCTCAGTACCCATATGCCCCTGCCTAAAGAAAGGCTCTCCTAGCTCTTCGCCCTCCCTCAGAGCACAGGATCTCCCCCTGCCCCAGTTATGGGCCACATCAGAGATCCGTGTGTGTGTGTGTGTGTGTGAGTGTGAGAGAGAGAGAGAGAGAGAGAGAGAGAGAGAAAATCTCAGCAGCATCTGGTCAGCAGGACCCCTGCTGAACACTTCAGTGAGGAGCCACAAATTTGGTATGAATTCTGCACCTACAATCTAGATTTATTTCATTGCTAGGCACATAGGAGGTGTTCAATAGGTAATCACTTTTCCACATGCCATGTAGTTCTCACTTGGTCCTACATCAAACACCCTACTAAGCCCAAAAAAGGGCAGGAAGAGCCTTGTCCGAATATTCGGACAGGACACTAGGTGCAGATTATTTATTAGTCAATGAGATCTCTGAGGTATAAGAGAAAGAGCTGAGAGACAGAAGCCAGAACACCCGCATTTTCATCTTCCTGCCACTGAAGAAATGACCTTGCTCCAGTCCCTTCACTTCCCTCCAGGCCTCAGGAGATGGACTAGATGCTCTCTTAAGGTCCCTTCCCTGGTTCTAAGAGTCTATGATTCCATTCTCATAAATGGATCAACATGCACTTATTAAGCACTCACCATGTGCCAGGCATTCTGCAACAAAGATTAAAAAAGTTATTAACATGTCTAGTGTAGCTCTCCCCGCCACCCACAAACACAAATGTCACAGGAACAAAAAACATCCCAAGATGCTTCAGGCCTTCCAATTTCCTAAGGTTGGAGTGGAAGTTTCAAATGAAAATGCTAACTCAAATGATTAGCAGGAGCCAAGTGCGGTCCAAGGACATCTACCATTTTGGCTTGTGATACAAAAGTCAAAAGCAAATCACCCAAATCAACAGAGAGATTTTTAATCTCTGGTTCAGGAACAAGGTAACTGTTGAGTTTTCTCATGCAATAGTTGCTGAGGTATAACACTAACAAGTTATCCCAGATCTCTCTGCTGTGGAACAAGAGGGAGAGCAGGGAGTTCACATTGTAATGGTGGAGACGACACGAGAATAACTCTGTAAGATACGTACTGCAAAAATGGAAGGTAATCTAAGATTTTAAGGCCTATCAGCAACAAAGACCATGAAGGACCTGCTTTCCTGATGGAAGGTGGGATTTGAGTTGAAGTTTAAAGAAGGCCAAAGAAGCTATGAGGCAGAGGCAAGGAGGGAGTACACTTTAGCCAAAGGGGACAGCCAATGCAAAGGCATGGTATCAAGAGATGGATCATGTGCTGGGACCAGCAAGGAGGCCAGCGTAGCTGGATCAGAGCATACTCGGAGAAGAGTCAAGTTCAAGGAGACTGGAAAAATAGGAAGGGGTTTGGCTGTGAAGAACTTCAAATGCAAAACAGTACTTTTTATTTGATCCTTGAATTAATAAGGAGCCACTGGACTTTTTGTACTTTTAGGAAAATCACTTTGGCAGCAGAGTGGAGTGGAGATAAACTTGAAGCAGGGAGACCAATGAGAAGTATCCAAGGTGAGAGGAGAATGAAGGTGTGAACTAGGATGGTGGCTGTGGGAGGTGACAGAGGAGCATGTCCTGAAGTCAGAAACAATACGATTTATCTCCATGCAGTCTGCTGAGGCAGTGGGCCACTGGGCAAAGCCTCAGTCTCCCCGCCTCCTCCCATTTCCCCCCACCAAGATGATGATCCTAAGTGAAGCTGCCATTCCCAGCAGGCCCTTTGCTTACCCCATTCTCTGTGCCTACAATGCTATTTCTCCAACCACATGATGTCTCTTGTCATCCTTAACATGTTTCAAGACCCAACAACTCAGATGCTACTTTTTCCATGAAACCTCCAGTAACCCAGTGGTCAGAAATTCTTTGTTCCTGGCTCTCATATAGAACTCTGTACTTCTCAAGGTACATGAAGTCTGTTTTGTATTATTTATATGTGAAGCATTTTCCCTTTTATGTTTCACAAGCAAAGAATTCTATCTTATTCAATGAATCTTTCATCTCCCCACACTCAACACCCAGCAAGGGAACCAGCATAAGACCCAACTCATAGTAGGTGCTTCATAAATGCTTGTTTATAGACTCATATAATGATATACCGAAGACAACTATCAGCTTAAAAGATCATCTGGTCTAATCTTCATTTCACAGATGAGAATGTGAAGCCCAGAATGGGTTAAGTGACTTTCCCAAGGTCACAATGTCAGTGATGGCAGAGCTAGGATTCTTTGAGTTCAATCACAGAGAAGCCTTCATGAGTTCTGAAGTTCTGCAGACAAACACATCTAGACACATTTCTATCCAGAGACTATAAAAACAGCTCATATTTAATCTCTCTGTAAAGAGTTCACACTAGGAAGGGAGAATACTGAATATACCAAGTAACAACCAATTTCTTCTAAGTCTCTCAAACTCAGGTATTACAGATCAATAAATCAACAGTTAAGCCAACTCTTATTCATTAACGATGAATGCCCACTTTCATGTACACAAAGCACTTTCTCCAGGAAAGCTCTGTGCAGCTACTCTCCAACTTGTTAGCTTACAAACCTCAAATGGATTTACGTAAGTGAGAAATTTGGGACAGGCTGCAACTTCTTGACAGGAGGTGTAATTAACACACTAAATGTGACCAAGGGCAAACGTTTTTTCCACAATAGTGATAGACAAATACAATACAAAACCATGTGCCTAGATACACGAGGTTGATCCTTTGATCACTAAGGATCTGTGACTTCTAGAATATCCTCCTTATTCTCCTGGGCTAAAGTCACCTTCCTTCTATGCTACTCAGTTTCTCCATCAGCAGAATGAGGGAGATCGCCTATATGATCTCCAAATTCCCTTCTAGCAGTAAGATTCTGTAATCTAGTTTTAAGTCATGCTTCACATAAAGTGACACATAACTCCTAAGGTAACTGAACCTTAGGTGCTACTTCATGTACATGAAAAGGAATCAGATTCCAGCAAGGACTCCTGGGCAAGGTCAGATACACGAATGCCATTTTGGGCGGTAGTTATAAGCTCTGTGTCCAAAGTAAAATGGGTAGTAGCCCATTCACCCTGGTGCACCACATCTGGAGTACAGTGTTCTGGTGGGCATATTCTGGGGATGACTTTAAGAAGATGCAGCCCCTCTGGATGGGGTAACCAAGAGGTGAGAAGCTTACAAATCATGCCACAGGAGAGTCTGTTGAACTGGTTATGTTTAGCCTGGAGAAGAGAAAAGAGTTGTCTTACAAAGCAACCTGGGTGGGCTGTCATTTGGGGAAAATGATCTGATCTGTTCTGCTTGGCTTGAGGCAGCAAAAGGAGAGACAATGGGAAGAAGTTGGTAGATTTGGGTTTAAGGAAGAATTTTCCAAGGATCAGAGCTTTCCAAAAGTGGAATATAATGGGCGGTTTCAAGCAGAGGCTGATAGCCATTACAAGGGGAAGTGTTCTTTTAGAGACAATTCTTGCTTAGGTACAGGTGAAAGTAAAAGATCCACAGGGTCCCTTCCACTTTTGAGACTATGTCATTTAACACAAGACTGTGTCATTTGCCAAGGAGCTATAGAGTTTTCACATCACCTTTAAGGCTACCAATCCATCTCAGTCAATGCTAAGTTATTCAAGCTTTTCCCTTGCTTGGAATCATCTAGTTTAAGAAATACTTTATATTCCAAAGAACTTTTGATGAAAAATGACCGATGTTGCCTCAGTCCCGAAATTGTTTAATTAAGGTGCTTTCTCCTCTTCGTAAGAATTTTTCCTTGAGGCTCTCAGCATTTTGATTTTGAATTATCTTGAAGTTTCTCCACCCTCCTCACTTCCTTCATCCCTTAATTATCTTGAGGGAAGAGGAGAGAGAAATGGGCATTTATTTAATATCTTTATCTTTTCTCACCACATTTAAGACTGCCTGCTTTGGGCTCTTGTCTTATGTTGTGGCAGGACTTGTAATGGTTCTGGTTAAGGTGCCACTCACTTATAGAAGCTTTTGAGACAAATGACTGGGAAGTCCTCGAGCTAAAGTTACACTGGGGTTGATTTCAAGTGCAGCCCCGCCATACAGAGAGACCCACTGGCACCTAAATACCTCTGCATCAAGCAGAAAAGCAGTTCGGTGACTATCTTGCATCTTCTCTGTGCTGCAAGCAACAATTCCTCAGCAGCCCAGCAGAAAGCTGAATTTAAAAGGATCAGAAGAAGAAGAAGGACAGAACAGCAAAGGAAGACAAAAACTCCAACCAAGTCATGATCCAGCCCATTCCTACCCTCAGGCTCCCTCTCCACAGGGAATGGGGCAAATATATCTCCCAGGTGGATGTATCCATGGTTCACTGTTGTTCTTCTTGGCACTGGCCCTCTCCCATCAGGGCTCCAGAAGAGATGCCCTGGGTCCTGGCACAAGAAGAAGCTGCCCCTCATCTAATGGGGAGCCCTTGGAATCCAAACTCTCTGGCACTTTTTCTTAAGTTTCAGGACCCAAAATAGAATCTCACCTCAGATCATCTGACTTCCCTTTCGAGGAAAACTGCACCAACTGGTTGAGTTCTGCTCTTTTTAAAAAAAAAAAAAGGCACGTAAAGAGACAAGACCAGGAGGGAACACGCTGCAACTGCCCTTCCAAGACAGTAGTGGGATAAAGATTTCCTTTGCATAGGTCCTCCTACACACATTTGGGACACTCCCACTTACTTGACATGTTCTAGGGCTATATTCAGCCCTGAAGTTTTTAAGCTATTAGTCATTAATGCCACAAAGCCCAATGCAGAGCTTACAGCTATTACTAATAACACAAAGTGGGCTCTGAAACTCAGGAAGCCGGGACAAAGCAGGAGTGGCTCCCTTGCCTTTCTTCATCTTGCCTTAGAGAGTAAACCAATCAGTACTCCTCTCCCCAAGCTTCCCTGACTGCCTTACAGGGATCTCCACTGTATACCTAGCATTCCCTAAATAACCCCAGCTTAGTCAAAGGGAGCAAAAATCCTATTAATAGTTTTAAAATTCAGCAGCTGGATATCTTGTAGCAGCAGCAGCAGCAACTAAGCCGCTAGATGGGACAGAAGAAGGTGGCCATAGTCAGCAAGAACATATTCTAATCAGGAGTCCTCAAGTGATCAAAACCAATAGTCTAAAGAAGCAGGGGTGATTTGAGAAAGCAGAGAATGAACTCTAGAGGAATGGGGACAAACTATTCAATTGGTTGACATTAGAGGAAAGTGTAAGGGGCTAAAATTCTAGCTAATCTAAAACAGCTAATGAGTGGTCACCAATAAATTATAAACTTTAGCAAGAGTTAGACTTTTAAGCATTTATTAAGGAGAATAAGAATTTGGTAAAGAGAAAGAGGCCTAGATTCATTCATCTATCAAAGGGAGAGTGCATTTAGCTCCACTCTCCACGAGATTCCAGAGGAACAAAAGAGCGAGAGAGCCAGCCTCGCCTGTTCTTCCTCCCACAAGTGACACCAAAGAAAAGCCACATGGCTTTCCCTCAGATGCCTTCTCCTCATGGAGGGGCTTTCCTACTGTAAGTCTCCAGCAGGTGGTGTCATTCCAATCGTTACAAAAGTCAGATATCAAGCCTCTTCCTTCCTACCTGGGCCCCACTGATGATGCACGGTGTTCCCCTTCGCCAATGCTCTATTGAACAACAGAGTCACTTTTACATTTAGGAAGAAAAGGAAAAACAATGTTTAGAGTTTAAACACCAATCCTTAGGTTTTGATTTGCTTCTGCAGATGGGCACCCAAAGTACTCAGGACCCTCAACAGCCAAAGGGACCCAAGCATGACTACCAGTTGCCTCTGTGTGAAAGGTCCCTGCCCTACACAAAAGCGGTCCAACTTTTAATATACCCCTGCTAAGAGTTTCCTCTAGCAATAAAAATTTGTATTCTCTGACAGATTTAGGACCAAGGAAAGAAAAGCAGAGGTGCTACAAGTCACCATAACCAACACAATAATAAGATTATCACTAACTAGAGCTTACGCAATGCTTTAATGTTTGAAAAGTGCTTTCTTCAAACCCACCTTAGGAAGTAGGTAATTCAAATACCTATTCCCTAATTTTATAGACGAGGAAACTGAAGCTGGGAGATGCTAAATTATCTGCCTGTGATCACCCAGAGCCGGTAATAGCTTGAGGTGGAATTTGAATCCAAGACTCCTGACTCCAAGCCCACCTCGTGACTGCTATACAACATCTCGGCTATTCCGAATGACCTCAGGTCAGATCTAATGCTATTAGACCACAGGATGATAGCAAGGGAAGGTAAAAATGTAGTGATTTAGTTATTGAAGCTTCTATAGGTTCACCTCTGCATAATGATTCAAGATGAACTCAGGTTAACCTTACTGCTCCTAGAGAAGTCAAATTGTTTAATCTGAAAGAACCTCAAAATCAAAGTGTCCAGCACCCAAAAAGGGTGACTTTTTCCTCACAAATCTTCTACAGTGTTTAACATTAAGAAAGATACAACATGAACCAGTTAGTCAATTAAAGAGAGTCTGGCTATTCAATCTAAAAGTCATAGGTCTAAACTGAACTCTTTTAAACGTGAGAGGCAGCTTGTTGTCGTGGAACTAGCAAGTGATCAGGAATCAGGAGCCCTGGGATCTAATCTTGACTTTCCTAACTCACTACCCCCACTCCTTGAATTTCACTCCTCTATAAAATTAATGAGTTGGGACTAGTTGATTTCCACTGTCTCAATGGGTTCTAACAGTGTGATTTTTAAGAATAACACAGATAATGAGATAACTAAGTTGGATTTGATGTGGTCACAAACATTGTTCCCTATCATCTTAATGACTTTCTGGATTATCCAGAGGTAACAAAAGAGGAACAAAAGATGTGCCTTGGTTAGGATTACTGGGTTCTACCTGTTTGAATGTCTGCATCCCAGGATCCAGGTTTTATTGTTTATGGATCAAAGTGGGGATCACTGACCAATGTTTTCCTCTGCTCAAGATTTCAGGCCTAGTATGCATTGGGAGACCGATCTACCTCTCCAGCTCCACTCTGTCAGACTTTGCCAAGAGCATTTCCAACTCCTGACACTGACAAAGTAGTTTTTTGGTTTGGGGGTGTTTTTTTTAAACTATTTGAAAACCATTCCAATGAGAGCACAGTTAGGTCAAAGACACAAAGTAAGGTATTCTAGAGAAAACATCAGAGTCCCCCAAATCAAGCCTTAAGTCTCTCATGCAGAGGTTCTTGTAAATTGCTAGAAGACATGTGTAGATTTGATAAGTGAAAAATTGCAGGCTAGGCCAGTAATGTCCATGTCCATTCAAGGGGAGGGTCCCATTAGGCTGCTTCAGTAAAAAGAATTGGAATTGGCTGACTCTCTCCCTCTCTTAAATAACTGTCCCTCATGCAGTTTTAACTGATGACTGAATAATGTATCCATACATAAAAAGTGACTGTCACCAGCCAGCATGGGCTGGGGGGATACCTGGACAGAGTTTAGTTCAGGGTCACAGAAGTAAAACTAAGGGGAACTTCTGTTGAACTTGAGAGCTCATACTCATACACATACATACACACACACACACAAACACAAAGGAAACAGAAGGGTCAGGTCAGTGTGGCAGCCCTCCCAGCATTTCCACCTGCCCCCTCTTCCTGAGTTCTGTGCCAGATCAGATGTCAAACAAAACTCTGCCCAAAGTCTCGTGATTGTGGGACTTCCACCACTCTCTCAGCTCTGTCTCCTTCTCCACCTCCCAAAGAGAGTCTCCAAAACTCCATAGCCATAGGTCCCCCAAATCAGGTCCTGTGCAGGCCTGTGTTCAGCCAACCCAGGCAAAAAGTACTTTTTAAATATTCAGCCTTCTCGGGTCAATAAACCTGTAGGTGCCTAGCATAGGTAAGGCCTGCTCTCCTTTCAAAACCTCCCTTCTTGGAGACAGTGTCCTCCCTATACTCCTCAGTTCTATCATACCTTTTTCTACACTCAAAGTTTATTCTTTCCTTTCTTTCTCTCTCTCTCTCTCTTTCTCTCTTTCTTTCTCTCTTTCTTTCTTTCTCTCTTTCTTTCTTTCTTCAAATTTCCCCTTTCTTTCCCACGTTTCCCATCTGGGTTCCAGTGACCCCTCCCTTCTCCCAAAGTCCTCCATCTGATTGCTAGGGTGCCTTCTGCTCCCCCTAAGTCTCCCCTCTACTCTCCAAGGTTCCCACTTCTAGTTGCTAAGGTCCTCCTCTGCTCCCTCAAAGTTCTCCCTTGGGTTACTAGGGTGCTTCTCTGCTCCCCCAAAGTCTCTCCTCTACTCTCCAAAGCCCCCACTTCTAGTTGCTAAGGTCCTCTGCTCCTTCAGAGTTCTCCCTCTGGTTGCCAGGCTCTCTCTCTGCTCCCCCAAGTCCCTCCTCTGCCTTCCAGGGTCCCCTCTGTTCCCCCAAAGTCTCCCCCTACTACCCGAAGTCCCCCTCTTCTAGTTGCTAAGGTTCCCCTTAGCTCCCCCTAAGTTCTTCTTCTGGTTACCAGGCTCTCTCTCCGCTCCAAGTCCCCCCGCCCTCGCTCTCTGCTCGGACTCCGGGGGTGTCCGGTGGAGGTGGCGGGGGGGGGGGGGTCGTTGCCTCGCCCCCGCCTCGTCCCCAGGCCTCCGTCCCGCCCCGACCGGGGCCAGGGGAGCGGGCCGGGCTCACCTGTCAGGCCTCGTCCCGGAGCAGAGCAGCGAGCGGCCGGTGCAACTTCAGGAGCCCATGTCGGCGCGGCGGGAGGCAGCGGCCGGGCCGGCTCCGTCCGGCGGCAGCGGGCAGCCCGTCGCTCGCTCGGCCGGTCCGCCGCGTTAAGCCCTTCCCATGCTCCCCGCGGCCAGCCCGGCTGGGGCTGCGGGCCCCCGGCCCAGCTCCCACTCCCACCGTCCGTCTCCCTCACACACACTCACACGCACACACGCGCGCACACACACGCGAGCCCGCCCGCCCTCACCCCCTCACACACACGCACTCTCCTCCCTCTCCCCGTCTCCTTCCCTTCCCTTCCCTCCTCCTCTGTTTATCTCCGCCAGCTGTCTGGGGACCCGGGCGAAGCCGCGCAGCGCGCCTGCGCCACGCCGTCTGCGCCCCCGCCCTGCGCTTCCCCGCCGGCGCCTACACTACGCCGAGAGCGGACGGCCGCTTGCAGAATGGCGGAGGCCCCCCGCCCCGGTCAACGTCTGCCAGGGGCGCCCACTAACCTGCTAGTGGGTGGGAGCGACCCTCGCCAGGCCGCGGCCAATGGGCTTCGGCGCCCGCTGAGGGGTATGGGCGGAGGGGAGGGGGAAGCGCGATGCGCCCGAAGAGAATGCCGGGACTCGTAGTTTTTCCGCCTCCCCGGGGCTTTGGGGACTCTCCCGGGCTGCCCCGCCACCTCCGTTTGCGTTAGCGACACCTAGGGGTCTGCCCCCGCCGCCACCCAGAAAGGTCCCAACGGGTCGCTCCCGCCGCCGCGGTCCGGAACCTTCTAACGAGTTTGGTTTAGCGCAGCCAGCATTTCTTAAGCCCCTGCGGTGCGCTGAGCTCTGCGCTACGGACTGGAAGAGATACAAAGTTTCGAGAAGAGCTATTCACAAGTGCTCCATCATCCCTCCCGAACGTTTTCCGAGTGCCCGCAGTGACTTGCTCTTTACATTTGCAACCGTCTGTCCCTTTGCCTAGCTCTACGCAACCCCAGGGTTCTGGGCCACCTTGGCCGCAGGAAAACTGTCTTCAAGGAGTCAGTCAACAAGCAACTATTAAGCGCCACTATGTGCGGTGGGGATAAAGGTAAAAGCCGGTCCCTGTTCTTGAGCTCAGTCTAATGGGGAACACAACATGCTAAAAACTAGTACAAACAAAGCTATATACGGGGAAAATTGGAGATAATCAACAGAGGGAAGGCACTAGAATCAAAGGAGTCAGCAAAGGCGGAATTTTAGCTGGGAAATTAGGAAAGTTAAGAGGTGGAGATGAGAAGAGAAAGTTTCAAGCATGGAGGACAACTGGTAAAAATGCCTGAAGTCGGAAGGTGGAACAGCAAGGAGACCAGTGTCACGGGATAGCAGACGACGTGGGGCTCGAGTGTAAGAACAAAGTGGACTGCAGAGGTAGGGAGGGGCCAGGTTATGGAAGACTTTAAAAGTCTGACAGAAAGGTTGTAACCTGGAAGAAGCAGTAGACTTGTCCTGCTTGGCCCCAGAGGGCAAGAATTAGGAGCAAAGAGTGGAAATTGCATCGAGGATGATGATTAGAGCGATTCCAAAACGGAAGTAAGGTGTTTCCCGCTCTAGGAGAGTGTCAAAGCAAGGGCCAAATGGCTTGTGACCAACAATGGGGTAGAAGGGATCATCTTTCAGGAATGGTTTGGATTAAACGCCATCTGAAGCCCCTTGTGATTGTATTCCAACTTTTTAGGTGGCTGCTGAAATAACATTTCCCTCACCCCTTACAAGGAGAGTGAAAAGAGGGGAAAGAATAAAAAAGGATGGACCCCAATTTAAAGCGTTCCCCCTGCCCCCGCCCCCGCCCCGCTATTCTATAAATTTAGCCGAATTGAATCCAACTCTGCTCCGTGCCACCTAGGTGGTTACTCTGGATTAGATCATTTCTAAAGGCCCCTTCCATCCCTAAATCCTACGATGATTATAATAACGATAGCTAATATTTATATCGTCGTTTAAAGGACGAACTATTTGAGCTATGAGCCAGTCTTGTAGTGGATGAAGGGTAAGGGGCTAAGAGAATAAAGCAGCACCTACAGTGAGACAAGGACCAAATTTGGAGTCAGAGAACTAGGGTTTCATTCTTACTTCTGCAACTTAATTACCAACCCGTGTAACCTTCCACAAATTACTTAAAATTCTCTGGGCTCTGGTTTCCTTGTCCCCACTTGAAAGCAGAGATTAAGTTTTTTCTTTGTAACCCAGGAACGGGGAACATAAGCAGGAATAAATAAATACTTGTAATTGGTTGATTGTGAGAGAAGGCAATGGACTGGATGACTTTTTAACTCCCTTTCAGTTACTTAAACTGTAATCCCTTGAGGCTGATCCTTGAGGGAGACGCTAGTCTGTTGGGAAGATTTCCCTTGAATGAGAGGAAAACTCAATCCAAGTCCTTCGATATAGGCAATATTTCTTCAGTCAGTCAGTCAATAAACATTTGTTGTTGTTCAGTTGTGTCTGACTCTTCATGACCTCATGGACCATAGTGTGCCTTTCTGTCTTCTACTGTCTTTTTTTTTTTTTTTAGTGAGGCAATTGGGGTTAAGTGACTTGCCCAAGGTCATACAGCTAGTAAGTGTTAAGTGTCTGAGGCCGAATACCCAGGTACTCCTGACTCCAGGGCAGATGCTCTATCCACTTCACCACCTAGCTGCCCCCCCCCCTCCACTGTCTCTTGAAGTAAGTCCAAGTTCATGCTCATTGTTTTCATGACACTATCCATCCATATCATCTTCTTTCCTTTTGCCCTCAATGTTTCCCAATATCAGGGTCTTTTCCAATGAGTCATGCAAGATATAAATCAGGATGACCAGAGAGGACCCAACTATATTTATTAAGCACCTACTGTAATGCTGGGCACTATGCTAGGTTATGGTAGTATAATTATGAAAAAGACAGTCCCAACCCTCAAGAAGCTTACAATCTAATGGGGGAAGACAGCCCACAAAAGAAAGCTGAATAAGTGGGAGAGGTACTCACCACAAGGAACAGGAGAAAGCCAAAGAAGTCCAAAATGAGTGCAGCCAGGTGGGAAATAAGGAGATGTCTGTCCTGTCCCTTCTCCTAAATGAAGTAATTTATAGCTCCACCTTCCAATCAGAAGGGCAGGATGGAAGAGGCCTGAGCATTTACACCTACTATGTGCTGAGCACTGTGCAAAGTGCTCTTTATAAATATCATCTCATGACAACCCTGTAAAGTAGGTGTTGTTATTATCCCCATTTTACAATTGAGGAAACTGAAACAGACAAGGGTTAAGTAACTTGCTCAGGGTCACAGGATACATCTGAACTCAGGTCTTCCTGACTCCAAACTTAGTGCTCTATTGACTGTGCTATCAGATGCCTCAGTGATGAAATTTGAGTAACCAGACTGATTAGATCTTGCAAGATAATGAGATTTCCCAATGATGGATTTAGTAGGGGTTTGGTGGAGAAGACAAAGTAGCTCAAACTGAGTGCAGCTAGTTGAGAAATTATTCAAATGGTCCTAAAAAGAAAGACTAGTGGAGCACTCTTTGTAGTAGCAAAGAATTGGAAACAAAGTAGATATGCTCAAGTTGCGAATTGGGTTTAACAAGTCGTGGTGCTTGAAGGTAATGGGATATCATTACTGTACTTTAAGAAAGGAAGAATATGATGGATACAGAGAAGCCTGGGAAGGCATAGAACTTGATAGAAAATGAAATAAGCACACCAGGAAAACAATGTGACCAAATAGAACAGCAAGGATACAATTGCAACAATGCTGTGAATTTATAATCCCTACAACAACACCACCGAAATCAATTACCTCCCATTGACATTGTATATATCTGGTATGTACAGAATTCTTTACATGTTGTCTCTCATTAGACTGTGAGCTCCCTTAGGTCAGGGACCAGGTTTTTGCCTTTCTTTATGTTATGGGGAAATAGAGTAGGGGTTTGGGATAGGGGTTGGGGTTCTTAGGAATTCCTCTTTAAAGAATTACACCCTCTTGCACACAAAACCAATTAGAATAAAATAATAGTTTATTTATGAGTTAGGGAAAGAAAACCAAGAGAGAAATCCTCGGACTTTTCAGAGACCGCTCTGAGATACCTATCTCCTCGAGCAGGAGACGGGCAGAGGACTGATGGGGGTGATCATCTGATTGTGGAAAGTTCCCTTATTGGGGGAGGATCATCCCCACACTGGTGGTGGCTAGGGGAGTTGGGTGAAGGATGGCTTCGGATCTCTCAAGCCATCTCTCTCCTCCTCCCCACCCCCCCAACCCCCACAAAGGCAGCAGCCACACCTAATCTTATCTCCCCAGGGGTGGGGGAGACTGGAATGAAGGCTGGTAGTCCTGGAGCTAGCTCAGTCTGGATCCAGTGCCACTTATCTCTTTAGGTGTGTCTGTCCTTTGGTTTAGTTTCTCAAGGAGAAGGTTCTTTGATGTACTCTAGAAAACTTCTGGCGTGCTAGGCCCATAACATTTACATCTTCATTGGAGAAGGAAGTAGCAAACTACTCCAGAATCTTTGCCAAGAAATCCTTAAATAGGGTCACAAAGAGTCAGACTGGACTGAAACTACTTAACAAGAGGACTTCCATGCTGAGCACTGTACTTGGCACATAGTAGGTACTTAATAAATGCTTGTTAATTGATTGATTGACTAATTGTTACTGTCTAGGCAGTGCGGATACAAATATAATGAATAAAATGATCTACTAAAAAACTACTAACAAGGAGCTATAAAGCACCTCCCTTCTTGGTAGGCATTTGGGGTTATGAGTGTGGAACTCTAGGGATAATTTAAGTCTTTTTTGATGTGTTAATTTTACCAAACTGGGTTTTTCCCCCTATTTTTTATTCTTTGTTATAAGGAAGTTCAAGCATTGTACACAGTATCAACAATATTGTGTTTGGATCAACTGTGATAGACTTAACTCTTCTCAGCAATACAGTGGTCCAAGATAGTTCCAAAGGACTCATGATGGAAAATGCTCTCCAAATCCAGAAAAAAAGAACTGTGGCATCTAGATGCAGATTGAACCGTACTATTTCTAATTTTTTTTTGTTTTTCTTTTTTGAGGTTTTTCCCTTTTGCTCTAATTCTTCTTTCACAGCATGACTAATGGAGAAATATGTTTAATGTGATTGTGCATATATAACCTATATCAGATTGCTTCCTGTCTTGGGGAGCAGGAAGGGAGGAGAGAGAGGGAGAAATATTTGAAACTAGAGAAAACAATTTCTACATGTAACTAGAAAATAATAAAATACTTATATGATTAAAAACAAATAAGGGAGTTTAAGGGGAACAGATACATTAAAATAGGTAATATAAGGGGGCAGCTAGGTGGCACAGTAGATAAAGCACTGGCCCTGGATTCAGGAGGACTTGAGTTCAAATCCAGCCTCAGACACTTGACACTTACTAACTGTGTGACCCTGGGCAAGTCACTTAACCCTCATTGCCTTGACAAAACAAAAAAAAATAGGTAATATAAAAACAAAATATTGATAAAAATTAAAAAGAAAATAATTATTCAATAGTCCACATTTTTTTTATGCCTCTGTTCTTTTTAGCGTATCTGTCAATGGTCTACTCAGAAACCTAGAATTTATGTCCTTTTATGAAATTGTCAAGACCTGTTTTTGTTTCTTTCTCCTGCTGTAAAGAATCAATTTATGTATTGTTTTCTCCTGAGGATCATGGGATTATGCATTGATGAAGAGAGTAGGGGCAGCTAGGTGGCTCAGTGGAAAGAGCACCAGGCTTGGAGTCAGGAAGACCTGAGTTCAGATGTGACCTTAGACACTTACTAGCTGTGTGACCCTGGGCAAGTCACTTAACCCTGTTTGCCTCAGTTTCCTTATCTGTAAAAACTAACTGGAGAAGGAAATGGCAAACCACCCCAGTATCTTTGCCAAGAAAACCCCAATGAGGTCACAAAGAATCAGACACTACTGAAATGACTTAACAATGACAAGAAGCAAGTACCCACAGCAGTGAGCTCACAAACCCATTGAAACAAGAAAAAGGCAGGTTAGTAGAGTGCAAGAAATTGACTCCAGAGGCAGAGGACCTGGGTTAAAATCCTGTCTCTGACAATTAGTAGCTGTATAATCTTGAGCAAGTCACTTAACAATCTCCCTGGACCCCAATTTCCCCATCTGTTTATCAGAGGCCCTCCCACCAACCATGTGTGGGGATGTGCCTGTGCTCTGGCCCTTTGCTAAAGGACAAGCATGATTGTTGATATGCTCCTGATTGGTCTTCATGTATGTATGTCCTGGGTCCCTGTGACTAGAGGGATTATGTTGAAGATGTTTGGCAACTGATTCAGGAGCCAAATCCCAGTAGGAGAGAGGAGCTATAAAAAAATTGGGCCTTTCTCTCTCTCTCTCTCTCTTTTTTTTTTTTTGGGTGGGGCAATGAGGGTTAAGTGACTTGCCCAGGGTCACACAGCTAGTAAGTGTCAAGTGTCTGATGCCAAATTTGAACTCAGGTCCTCCTGAATCCAGGGCTGGTTCTTTATCTACTGCGCCACCTAGCTGCCCTGAGCCTTTCTCTCTTAATGAGCTGGCTTTCCTGTGAGACACATGCAGGCCACCTCAACCTTGGACTTCCAGAAAAGAAAGAAAAGAATTTTTTCTCCCCCCTGCTCCCTCCCTCCCACTCTCCTAATACTCCCCAATGAGAGCTACTGCACCCCACAGTGAGCATAAGGCAGTGGAGATCAACAGGTGCTTTTCTAGGTGAGCCTGAGATAGGACCTCAAGTCCCTGGCTTCCTCTTCTGCTTTGTGTTGTTTCCTTGAGCACAGGTCACCAAAAAGTAATCCTGGGAGATGGATGTGTCCAACCTTGGTTGAGAGGGCTAGGGTTCCAGATTCAGGGCCAATTGCCCAGAAAGAGGTGCCTCCTGCAGCTATGCTCTTCTCAGAGAAGAGGATAAGTTCTTCTAGGAGGTTAGTATAGTTGAGTCCTGAATGGCTAAAATATAAGGAATTTGTCAGTTGCACAGATAGTACAAATCTACAATGACCATGAAGTATTCCACAAGGCTCCTGGGAGTTTTTAACCTCCTAGGGAGAGGAATATGATAGAGGTGATAGTTAATTGATTCCTGTTTTAAGTATTTGCTATTGAGAACTTTTGACAGAGTATTTAGCATTTGTTTTGTGGTAGAGGAAATATATAGCTGTCCCATACATGATATTTACAACCTTCAAGAAAAGATCCTTTCAATCCTTTTAGGGATGACCCTATGCCACTCTCCTATGTCTGATGATGCTCCCTTTCATTAAATTTCCCATGAGAAGGTTGGGAATGGCCGGGGGGGGGGGGGGGGTGTTGAATGAACTTTGCTCTTTTTCCAGAACCTATGGCTTCTTCCACATGAAGTGTGGATCTGATTAGCTGAGCTTGTGCCTGAGCCCCTGAAGTCTTTTGTGCCTTGTGTTTCCTGTCCAAAGTGACGAACATTATTCTCCAACCCAAATGGACATATCTAAACTCGGACATGTCCTTATATGTTTAAGAGGTTTAGAGGTCAATGAGGTCTATTGAATGGAACAACACAGGGAATTTCTACATCTAAGAAAATGACCACTTGCAGAAGACATGGACCCAGAGATGTTTAAGCAGTACAAAGCCAAGGTGAAATGTGAAATTCCTATTTAGCTAGGCCTACAAATTGCTTTATGTTCTGATGAGATTCAATTATCAGCCTCCCAAGAAATTGCAACAATAAGAATTTGGTGAAGAGAAAGAGAAAGGCCTAGATTCATCTATCTATTAAAAGGAGAGCGTATTTCTCACTCCCTTTTCCACCGGAGTCCTGAAGAAAGAGAGAGCGAGAGAGCCTGCTTCTCCCCCTCTTCCTCCCACACACAAATGTCACTTCCTGACACCAAAGAAAAGCCACATGGCTTTACCCCCAGAGGCCTTCTCCTCATGGTGGAGCTTTCCTACAGTAAGTCTCCAGCAGGTGGCATCATTCCAATCATTACAGGTCCCTTGTCCAACAACATTTTCTTTTGTCCATAGAAAATAAACACCAGTCCTATACCAAATTTACATTGTACATTGAATATCTTTTTACTCTTCTCCTGATTTGAGGAGAAATAGACCTAAACCAAAACTTGAGAACTAAATCCTCTCATCAGAAGTCAGACTCCCCAAAACTGAACCTGGTTGTACCTCAATCAGCTAAAGGGGCCCTTAGGGAGAGGATTCCCTATCCCATGGGGACAACAGGGATTCTTTAAAGCCATTTGATTGTGAGCTCAGTGCATGGCATGTAGCAGGCAATGAATGCTTACTGACTGCCTGGCTTCTTGTTACCTCCAGGTCTCAAAAGCATTAAGTTAGAATTGTATCAAAAAGTTAGAAACTGATTCCTAGGAAGGCCTCACCAGAGAAAGAGACCCCCAGAGCCTCTGAATCAGCTTCAGTGCCATTGTCATCTGGAACTGAGCTCACAGTCTAGTGGGAGGGCTGAGACCTTGGCAGGAGGGAGATTACAGGGGTCTCTGCTGGTGCTGAGGCAGAATTTGGGTTTTTCACCCCTGCTGGGAACCAGGAGATAGTCTTGAGTAGCAGTGGCCCAGGTCGGGGAGGGCCACAGGCTCATGGGAGCTGACAACCACAACACACAAAGCTAGTTGATTAGCAAGTTGGTCTGGGGTCATCTACAGACCAGGGAACAGGCCAGGAGAGTGAAGAACCCGCTCCTTCTTAAATCATACCACCTGGGACCTCCTGAAGCTTGGGACAATGCAGCCTAGAAATAGTGCCCCAATTGAAGGCTAAAGTTAATTTAAGCTAAAAGGCAAGTAAAATAAAGGCAAGATGAGCAGACAGAAAAAGGTGAGGACCATAGAAAGTTTCTTTAGTGATGAGGAAGATTGAGGTGCACACTCAGAGGAAGATGTCAACTTCAGGGCCCCTATATCTAAAGCTTCCAAGAAAAGTACGAATCGGTCTCAGGCCATAGAGTCACTCAAAAAGGACTTTGAAGATAAAATTAGAGAGATAGAGGAAAAAATAGAAAGAGAAATCAGGGTGATGCAGGAAAGACATGAGAAAAAAGTCAACAGCTTGAAAAGCCAAATGGAAAAGCTCTCTGAGGAAAATAATTGCCTAAGAATTAGGATTGAGGGGGGCAGCTAGGTGGCGCAGTGGATAAAGCACTGGCCCTGGATTCAGGAGGACCTGAGTTCAAATCCAGCCTCAGACACTTGACACTTAAGTAGCTGTGTGACCCTGGGCTTAACCCTCATTGCCCTGTGCAAAAAAAAAAAAAAAAAGAATTAGGATTGAACAAATGGAAGCTAGTGACTTTATAAGAGACCAAGACACAATAAAACAAAGCCGAATGAATAAAACAATAGAGGCCAATGTGAAATATCGTCTTGGAAAAACTGCTGATCTGGAAAATAGATCCAGGAGAGATAATTTGAAAATTATTGGTATACCTGAAAATCACAATCAAGGAAAGAGCTTAGACATCATCTTCTAATAGATTGTCAGGGAAAATTGCCCTGATATTCTAGAAGCATAAGGTAAAATAGAAATTGAAAGAATCCACTGATCACCTCCTGAAAGAGATCCCAAAAAGAAAACTCCCAGGAATATTATAGCCAAATTCCAGAGCTCCCAGGTCAAGGAGAAAATATTGCAAGTTGCCAAAAAGAAAAAATTCAAGTACTGTGGAGTCCCAGTCAAGACAGCACAAGATCTAGCAACTTCTACATTAAAGGACCGGAGGGCATGGAATATGATATTCCAGAGGGCAAAGGAATTGGGATTACAACCAAGAATCACATATCTAGCAAAACTGAGTATAATCTTTCAGGAGAAAAAATGGGACTTCAATGAAGAGGACTTTCAGGTATTTGTGATGAAAAGACCTGAACTGAATGGCAAATTTGACTTTCAAATACAAGACCCTAGAAAATCATAAAAAAATTGGATTTGGGGGACATACCTGGGATCATGCAGGGGGTGACTGTCTTGTGTCTAAGGCCGGGTCTGGCTGGGGTCCTCCTGGGTCTGGGGTGGATGCTTTGTCCACTGTGTCACCTAGCTGCCCCATGATGACATCTTTAGGGTAAAATTGAGGGTGAGAGGAATGCACTGGGGGAAGGGGAAGGGCAGAGGTAGCATGGGGTAAAATCCTACATGAAAGAAACAGGAAAGGGTTTATGGAATGAGGGAAGAGATGGGACAGGAGTAGGGCAGTAAATGAACTTTATACTCATCAGAATAGGCTCAAAGACCTTAATCTCATCAGAATTGGCTCAAGGAGGGAATAACATACACACTCAATTGGATGGAGTAATCTCTCTAACCCTGCAGGAAAATAGGAGGGGAAAGGGATAAAGAGAGAGGGCCAAAGAAGGGAAGACAGATTGGGGGAGCGGACAGTCAGAAGCAAATCCCTTTTGAAGAGGGATAGGGTGAAAGAAGATAGATAATGGAGTAAATATCATGGGGAAGGAAATAGGATGGAGGGAAACAGTTAACAATAGTAATTGTGAAAAAAGAGAAAAGGGGGAAAATTGTACAAAAAATATTTATAGCAACTCTTTGTGGTGGCCAAGAATTGGGAATCAAGGAAATGTTCATCAATTGAGGAATGAATGAAGAAGCTGTGATATATGATTGTAGTAGAATGGTATTGTGCTATAAGAAATGACAAATAGGATAATCCCAGAAAAACCTGGAAAGACTTATATGAACTGATGTATAGTGAAGTGAGCAGAACTGGGAGGACATTGTGCATAGTAAGAGCAGTATTGTTCAATGAGCAATTGTGAATGACTTAACTACTCTCAGCAATACAATGATCCAAGACAATCCCAAGGGACTAATGATGAAGCATATTATCCACTCCCATAGAAAGAATTGTTAAAAAGAGCACTTGTGGATTGTACATATATAACCTATATCAGATTTGTTGCTGTCTTGTGGAGGGGGGAGGAAGGGAGAAAATTTGGAACTCTAAATCTTATGAAAATGAATGTTGAAAACTACCCTTACATGTAACTGGAAAAAATAAAATAAATATTTGTTGCATAAAAAAAAAAAGAAAGGAAGGAAGGAAGGAAGGAAGGAAGAAAGAAAGAAAGAAAGAAAGAAAGAAAGAAAGAAAGAAAGAAAGAAAGAAAGAAAGAAAGAAAGAAAGAAAGAAAGAAAGAAAGAAAGAAAGAAAGGAAGGAAGGAAGGAAGGAAGGAAGGAAGGAAGGAAGGAAGGAAGGAAGGAAGGAAGGAAGGAAGAGGAAGGAAGAAAGAGAAAGAAAATGTGTTTGTTTAAAATGTTTTCTGCAAGAATAAGAAACACATTTTTGGACAGGACCAATATGGGAATATGTTTTGCTTGACTATGTTTATTTGTTACAAAAGTTTTGTTTTTACACACACACACCCCATTAAGATGAAGGGGAGAAAGGATAATAAATAAATCCTTTATAATTGAAAATAAATTAACTTAAAAAAAAAAAGAAGAAACCATTTCTGTCTCTTCCCTTTTTCAGATGAGGAGACTGAGTTCTGGAGAAGGAAAATAACTTGACCAAGATTACATAAGAAGTAACTGACTGGGGCAGCTAGATGGCGCAGTGGTTAAAGCACCGGCCCTGGATTCAGGAGGACCTGAGTTCAAATCCGACCTCAGACACTTAACACTTACTAGCTGTGTGACCCTGGACAAGTCACTTAACCCTCATTGCCCTGCAAAAAAAAAAAAAAAAGAAGAAGTAACTGACTGACTGGGATTTGAACCCAAACCCTCTGGTTCCAAATCCATTGCTCTTTCCTTCTTCCTCCTACTCTCTTCTTGATTTTACCATATATATCTTCAGTTTCGATTCTTTAGCCAGTAAATGCCCTCTTTGTTTTCTTGGTGTCTTTCTGATAATGGAAGATTTTTTTAGAGAAAAATTTTCAAACTTTTCATTGATGTGTTTTCTTTTTACATTATCTTAATTCCGCCCCCCACCTCCCCTGAGAGCCATTTGTTTTTGTTTTTGTTTTGCGGAGCAATGAGGGTTAAGTGACTTGCCCACACAGCTAGTGTCAAGTGTCTGAGGTCAGATTTGGACTCAGGTCCTCCTCAATCCAGGGCAGGTGCTTTATCTACTGCGCCACCTAGCTGCCCCCATTTTTTTTTTTTGTGAGGCAATTGGGGTTAAGTGACTTGCCCAGGGTCACATAGCTGTAAGTGTCAAGTGTCTGAGGCCAGATTTGAACTCAGGTCCTCCTGACTCCAGGGCTGGTGCTCTATCCACTGCGTCACCTAGCTGCCCCCTGAGAGCCATTTGTAATAACAAGGAATTTTTTTAAAAGAAAAAAAAAAACCAGCAAAGCATAACAAATACATTGAAAAAAATCTGACTATATATAAAATGTTCCATGACAGAATCTCCCCTGCACATGGGGGAGGTGTCTAGAGAAACTTTGTTTAAAAGGATTCCCCCTCCCCTCATTCATAGCTTTGCCATAGAGAAACAAGCATTTCATTTTTTAGTCTTTCATTGCTATCTGAAAGTTTTTAACTTTGTTCTGTTGGATTCGTTTACATACTGAATACCCAGCTTACCTTTGAGTTCTTAAGAAAGAATAACTCAAATTCTTCCTTTTTGTTGAATATTCAATTATTTTCTTTGATGCTTAAGCCTCTGGTTTATAGGATGTTATTTTTGGGATATAGATTGGTTTTCTTTGCTTTTCAGAAGATCACATTTGAATTCTTTCTTTGATTTCTTATAAACAAAGAGTAATCCTTTATACTTAGAAAGTGAAAAGGGTTTTTTCCCCTGTAATTTATTTGATGTTGCAATTTTGAAGTTTGACTATGTTGTTTCTTGGTGAATGAAACTTGTTCTTTTCTTCTGTTTGGAGTGTGTGGCATTCTGTGGTTTCCCTTGGTCTTTCTTTGCTACCTGATTCCAATAGTTCTCTGAAATTTTCCTGTATGATTTCCTGATGGTATTTGATATTTTTGATATTTGGATCTCTAGGTCCCTTTTGTTACCAAAACTTAGGGTATTTGTAAAAAAGATATGTGGAATTGTGTCTCCTTTCTTAGAGACCACTGACTCTTGGATTTTATTTCCTGAGAACTACTAGGTGTCTCAATTGTTGTTCTTCCTTCATTGTAGCTATAATCTATTGTATTAGCTTGAGAAATAAATGTTTTTTTCTCCTTTTAAAAAATTATACTTTGGGGCAGCTAGGTGGTGCAGTGGATAGAGCACCGGCCCTGGAGTCAGGAGTACCTGAGTTCAAATCCGGCCTCAGACACTTAACACTTACTAGCTGTGTGACCCTGGCCAAGCCACTTAACCCCAATTGCCTCACAAAAAAAAAAAGAAAAAAATTATACTTTAACATTCATTAAACATTTTTTTGAGTTTCCATTTTTCTTCTTTCCTCCATCCCCCCCACCCCATTGAGAAGGCCAGCAATATATCAATTATACATGTGCTGTCATGCAAAACATATTTCCATACTAACCATGTTGGGGGGGGAAAGGCAAGAAAAATAAAATAAATTTTAAAAGTATGCTTCAATCTGCAGAGTTCATCAGTTCTTTGAGAGATAAATGTTATAACTTTCAGAGTTAATTCACACTCCCATTGGATTAGGGTCTACTTTCTACAAGAAGCCACTCGTGTTCCTCCTTAACCTTAGTGATTTCTCTCCTAGATTATCTCTCTCTCTCCCTTTTTTTTTTGTGGGGCAAGGAGGGTTAAGTGACTTGCCCAGGGTCACACAACTAGTAAGTGTCAAGTGTCTGAGGCTGGATTTGAACTCAGGTGCTCCTGAATCCAGAGCCAGTGCTTTATCCACTGTGCCACCTTGCTTCCCCCCTCTCCTAGATCATCTCAAATTTATCCTGTATACATCTTGTTTGTACAGAGTTGTTTGGATATTGTATCCCTCATTAGACTGAGGGTTCCTTAAGAGCAGGGATTGGGGGGGGGGGGCAGGGAGGGTGTGACTTTCTTTGTACACCTAGCATTTAGCATAGTTCCTAGCACTTAATAAAAACTTATTGACTTTACTGGGCAGATAATGCCTGGGCAAGCTGCTGTGCAGTAGCAACTGCCAGACTGGGCTATATTTGGTGTTGATTAAGTTATTGGTCTCACACTCTTCACAAGCAATGGCCCCACAGTGTTGGTATGTTTCCTTCCTTCCTTCCTTCCTTCCTTCCTTCCTTCCTTCCTTCCTTCCTTCCTTCCTTCCTTCCTTCCTTCCTTCCTTCCTTCCTTCCTTCCTTCCTTCCTTCCTTCCTTCCTTCCTTCCTTCCTTCCTTCCTTCCTTCCTTCCTTCCTTCCTTCCTTCCAACTTGCCCAGGGTCACACAGCTAGTGTCAAGTGTCTGAAGCTGCATTTGAACTCAGGTCCTTCTGAATTCAGGGCTGGTGCTTTATCCACTGCACGACCTAGCTGGCCCGGTATGTTTTCTTTAACTGGTGTATTTTTTAAAAAACCTGTTCAGCTAGGACAAAGCTTCTTTTTGGTCAGATCTAAATGGGAGAAGAGATGGGAGAAGGCTTGCCTCTTTTGACAACTTCATCCTGGTTCAAAAGTCCCTTCCCTTCATAAAGTACTCCATGTTACCTTGGGGTCATTAGTTTCTGTTCAGCCCTTTCAACTTCCCATACTCCTTGGTAGGGGTGAGGTGTTCAGGGAGGTCTATCATCTATGATGTAGGGGGCTTGCCAAACCCTTTTCAGGGCTTCTCATCCACCTTTGGTGTCCAACTAATTACCCAAATCTCACCTGTGGCTCCAAGAAGCTACAAGAAGCATGTAGAGTGGCCACACCTGTGTGAGAAAATAATGGGTTTTGAGACACCCAGAGGCCAGAGTGGATAATATTAAGAATGATTGGATTGGGGCAGCTAGGTAGCACAGTAGATAAAGCACTGGCCTTGGATTCAGGAGGACCTGTGTTCAAATCCAGCCTCAGACAATTTGGCACTAGCTGTGTGACCCTGGGCAAGTCACTTAACCCTCATTGCCCTGTAAAAAAAAAAAGTGATTGGATTGACTTTGCTGATTAACTCACTTAAAGTTAACTTAATTAAAACCACATCTACCTGAAAGCCTGGTCCTCAGAGGGTGTGTTCTCTGAACTCTGACCTCAGAACTCATGTTCTGCTCATGGACCACCCTCAAGTCCAGTAAACCAATAGATTTGGGTGATTCTAGCCAATTAGCTTTGAGTAATGTGGAAGGGCCACCTCTCTTCCAGACCCAGAGGAAGCTTCCAGACACACACACACACACACACACACACACACACACACACACATATGCTTGAGGACGTGCTCATGGTGGGGGACTTGGAGAATGAAAGAAGCCAGGCTGAGCTCTATCTCTCCTCTAGGCTAGATAGGCCTTCTTAACTTTCTGAGCCACGTGTTCTCTCTTTATTAATATGTGGTATGGGGGGCAGCTAGGTGGTGCATGGATTCAGGAGGAACTCAGTTCAAATCCCACCTCAGATACTTGACACTTACTAGCTGTGTGACCCTGGGCAAGTCACTTAACCCTCATTGCCCACCCAAAAAAAAAATAATAATATTTGGTATGCTTAAATGCTTAATGCCCAAAGCTGTTGCTAGAGCTTCTAATTTATAAGTAGCAATATATTAGAAACCCCAGCTAATTTTCCCTAAACTTGGGACAGAAATAAGGTGACCAGATATACTTTTAAATGCCACACCTGGTAAAAAAAATCCATCTTGGCAGAAGGGCTAAACCAGGTCTCAAACCCATTGTTGATTTGGGGAATGTCTACCCCAAACATGTGAAGAATCCTCACCCTTACTCCCAACAGAATGGGTGGGAGAACAATTTGTTGTTAACAGCCACGAATGTGACTGAAGCAGGTGGTGGAGCGCTTAAAGTTTGGTCAGACATTCAAGACACCAAGGTCACCCACTGCATCTGAGCCATCCCCAGTCATCTTGACTTTTGTCTTGCCACTAGACTTTGATGAAGAGAATGAGACTGAAGACTTTTGTACAACTCTGATTCACTTAAATCCTCACACAGTCAAGACATCCCTGCACCATGTCATTGGCCCTCTTTGAAAAGGAAAAACAAGAAGGACAACTCCTTAGGGAACAAAGGTGTGAATGCAGTCTGTGCCCAGGAAGTACTTCATTTCCAGCTGGCCTCTTCAACTGCAATTAAGGTATACATGCCTCCTATACTTTCTCCAGTGAGGAGTGTTTATTTTTCTTTGGAAAGCTTTCCTCTTTTCTTTTCAATGACTTGTCTTTTAGCCTCTGCAGACTTTCAGGTTTTTGCTGAAATCTCAGTGGGGCACCCATCTATATCTGTGTAGGCAATCCTATCCCTCACCCATCTTGTTTTGTAGTTGATTTTTTTTTGTTAGGCAATTGGGGTTAAGTGACTTTCCCAGGGTCACACAGCTAGTGTAAGCGTCAAGTGTCTGAAGCCAGATTTGAACTCAGGTACTCCTGATTCCAGAGCCAGTACTCTATCCACTGCGTCACCTAGCTGCCCCTCGTAGTTGCCTTTGATTAAACTTGCAAAACACCTGGCAGATACATTTTGACCAGCCTTGTTCATTTTTTAAAATTAAACCCACAATGAAGTATTTCCACATAAAGCACAGAACATGAAAAGGGATTTGACAGGAGATCATGAGTGTCCATTTCATACTGCTTGCTTTTTTTTTTTTTAATTTTTTTTTTTTTGTGAGGCAATTGGGGTTAAGCGACTTGCCCAGGGTCACACAGCTAGGAAGTGTTAAGTGTCTGAGGTTGGATTTGAACTCAGGTACTCCTGAATCCAGGGCCAGTGCTCTATCCACTGCACCACCTAGCTGCCCCAATACTGCTTGCTTTTTGAAAAAGTATAAGGGGGCGGCTAGGTGGCGCAGTGGATAAAGCACCGGCCCTGGATTCAGGAGTACCTGAGTTCAAATCCGGCCTGAGACACTTGACACTTACTAGCTGTGTGACCCTGGGCAAGTCACTTAACACCCATTGCCCCGCAAAAAAAAAAAAAAAAAGAAAAAAAGAAAAAGTATATAATAAATCCCACATTTTACTTTCAAAATGATCTTACTTAGCTGAACTTCCTTCTGCTCTCTTCTGAGCACTTAAAAAATACTGCAGTGATATCTTGTTTTTGCACCACTATTGCTAACCCTTGAAGTCTCCCTCACAAACCAGTCCCCTCCCAGTTGAAAACAGAGTGGGGAAACGTTATTGTAATAGTTGAACAAAGCAATTCCACAGGGCAAGCACATCTAAAAATGTATGTCTCTCTGCACCTTGAATCCATCACCTCTCAGCTGCGTGTCAGGAGGTGGGTAGCTTGCTTTATCATAGATCTGGGGGCAATGTGCCTGGTCCTTACTTTGATCAGAGTTCTTAAGTCTTTTGGAGTTGTTTTTCTTGATCAAAATGCTGCTATTAGTTCTCATGCTTCTCCACACTTCATTATGAATCAATTTGTACTTCAAAGGATTCTCTAAAATCATCTGATTCATATTGTTAATGGTCCAATAACATTCCATTATACTCCTATACCATGTTTTGTTCAGCCAATCCCTAATTGATGTGTACCGCCTTAATTGTTTTTAATTTTTCTTTTTCTGTTTAATTTCCTTCAGTTTTTAAATTTGATTTTAACCTTTTCTTTTCAGGATAAGGAAGCTTGTTTTTCCTGTAATTGTTTCCTCCTCTTTCTTCCCTCCTCACCTGTTTTCTTGTTGAGATGAATATATTTCTGCACCAAACAGTGTGTGTGTGTGTGTGTGTGTGTGTGTATGTGCTCACACACACAATCCTCCTTTGTCCAGTCCAGATAGGAATAAGGTTTAACTGATGTTTGCTCCCTCTACTCTTCCCTCTCTATAAGTAGATGAATCTGTGATCTCATAAATGTGGATATGCCTTCCACTAAGCAGATCCCAGTCCCTCCTTACATGCCTTATGATTCTGTAGAGTTTTAGCTCATATGAGAGGACCAGGGTTCTGTCATGAGAAATAGGGTGGGGGGAGTCCTTAGGTAATCCTCTTTAAAGAACTACACCCTCTCAAACACAATTCAATTAGGATAAAATAGTCTTTTATTTGGATGCAGTGCTAAAAGACTATTCAAAGACATGCCTCAAGGGGAGAAAATGGCTCAGACATGATTCTCTGAGACACATTCCTCTTAGAACTGAAGAAAGGCAAAAGCTTTTATAGATGGTAGATGGGGTAACCACCTGACAATGGAAAGTTCCTTTTGGGGTGAGGAAAGCTTGAATGAGGGGTGGTGGTACAGACTTCTGGTGTTATCTCTGTTCCCTGGCACTGATCAGGTAAGCAGCCAAGCCTAATGGGCTTATCTCCCTTTCTTCTTAGGTAAGTCTGTCCTGAAAGCTAGTTGGCCCAACCCCCATGTCAGTTCCCTCATTTTCTCAAAATAAGGATGTTTTCCCTTGGAAGATGACGTCTAAGCTCTTTTTTTGATCATGGCTTTCAGGTAGTCTAATAATTTTCAAATTATCTCTCCTGGATCTATTTTCCAGGTCAGCTGGTTTTCCAAGAAGAGATTTCACATTGGCCTCTATTTTTTCATTCATTTGGATTTGCTTTATTGCATCTTGATTTCTCCTAAAGTTATTAGCTTCCATTTGTTCAATCCTAATTCTTAAGCAATTGTTTTCTTAAGAGAGCTTTTGTATCTCCTTTTCCATTTGGCTTTTCAAGCTGTTGACTTTTTTTCCCCATGACTTTCCTGCATCACTCATTTCTCTTTCCATTTTTTCCTCTACCTCTCTTACCTTATCTTCAAAGTCCTTTTTTTTTTAAAGTGAGGCAATTGGGGTTAAGTGACTTGCCTAGGGTCACACAGCTAGTAAGTGTTAAGTGTCTGAGGCTGGATTTGAACTCAGGTCCTCCCAACTCCAGGGCCGGTGCTCTATCCACTGTGCCACCTAGCTGCCCCCAAAGTCCTTTTTAAGTGCTTCTATTGCCTGAGACCAATTCATATTTTTCTTGGAAGCTTTGGATATAGGAGTTTTGAATTTGTTATCTTCTTCTGAGGGTATATTTTGATCTTCCTTGTCACCAAAGAAACTTTCTAGGGTCAGCATCTTTTTTTGTCTGTTCATTTTGCCAGCCTATTTCTTTCTTTATTTTTTTTTTTGGCAGGGCAATGGGGGTTAAGTGACTAGCCCAGGGTCACACAGCTAGTGTCAAGTGTCTGAGGCTGGATTTGAACTCAGGTGCTCCTGAATCCAGGGCCGGTGCTTTATCCACTGTGCCACCTAGCCACCCCAGCCTATTTCTTTTTAACTCCTTCTTAAAGTGGGGCACTGCTTCCAGGGTGCACTGTCCCAAGCTTAGGGGGGTCCCATGTGGTATGATTTAAGGAGAGGCATGTTCTGAACTTCCTGAGCCTGTGCTCTGGTCTGTAAGTAACCACGGGTTTGCTTGCTCTTTATCTAGGAACAGATTTCTGTTTCACAGTGGTTGCAAGCTCAGCATACCTGGACCCTCCCACCCCCCACCCTCCAGGCCTACCACTCAATACTGCTTCCTGGTTCTGAGCACAAGCAAAATAACAGAGTTCTACCTCGGTGCCAGCAGAGACCCCTGCAATCTCCCCCTGGCCAACCGCTCAATCCCCCTCAACAGACCATGAGCTGAGTTCCAGAAGTAGCCACCACTACAGGCAAATCAGAGGCTCCCTCTGGCATAACCTGAGGCTGGATCTGTGTCAGTGTATCCCAGGTCTGAAATGCATTCTCACCCCAGTACAACAACCTTTCCTACCAACCTTCTAAGCTATCTTTGGCTGGAAAATTATCTCACTCCATCATTTTGTGGGTTCTGCTGCTCTAGGAATTGTCTTATAGCATTATTTGGATCTATTTGGAGGGGTCATGGGGACAGGTCTGGAAAGTTTTCCCTAAAAGGCAACAAAGGCAACAAAGCTCTCCTGGAATTTGATTGGTCCCTGTCTACCTTGGTCACTTAAGGTCATAAAGAGTCCCATTCATATGGAGTCACAGCCCCTTGGGCTCAGTGAATATTTGAAGACCATCATGTGGATCAAAACACCCTGCCTTGTGACTATGGGGAAATGGGGGAAGCCACAAGTCTACAAAAGCAAAGTGCCACCATATCCTTTTTTGCATATACTTGCTATATTTGGGCAAAGTAAACCTTCCTTTTTAAACTGTTCAATGAACAGTTGAAAGTACCGCATTCGCTGAACAAGTTGTGGTATATGAATGTAATGGAATACTATTGTGCTGTAAGAAATGATGAGCAGGCAGATTTCAGAGAAACCTGGAAGGACTTGCATGAACTGAGGATGAGTGAGATGAGCAGAACCAGGAGAACATTGTACAGAGTATCATCAACATTATGTGTTGATCAGCTGTGATGGACTTGATTCTTCTCAGCAATACAATGGTCCAAGATAGTTCCAAAGGACTTGTCATGGGACCCAGAGTACCCCAGAAGTTCTCTGGGGCACATCAAAGAATCTTCCCCTTGAGAAACTAAACCAGAGGACAGAGAGATAAGGGGAACCAGTTTGGACTGAGCTAGCTCCAAGATCTCCACCCTTCATTCTGGTCTCCCTTACCCCTGGGGAGATAAATTTGGGTGTGGCTGCTGCCTTTGTGTCCTGAAGAGAGAGATGGCTTGAGAGATCCATAGCCACCCCTCACCCAATTCCTCCAGTCACTAACAGTGGGGGATGGTTCTCCAATCCTCACTAAAGGAACTTTCCACAGTCAGATGGTCACCCCCACCCATCAGTCCTCTATAAAGTACCTGCCAGTCTCCTGCTCGAGGAGATTGGTATCTCAGAGCCACAGGCTTTGTGCCATGCCTCTCTCCCCAAGGATTTCTCTTGGTTTCCCTTCCCCTCCCTTCCCTTGCCCTGAAATAAACTACCATCTTATTTTAACTGATTTTGCGTGCAAGAGGGTGAAATTCTTTCAACAAACATTTATTTTATTTTCCATTTACATGTAAGGGTAGTTTTCAACATTCATTTTCATAAGATTTAGAGTTCCAAATTTTTCTCCCTCCCTCCCTTTCCTCCCCCCTCCACAAGGTGGAAATCAGGTTATATATGTACAATCTACAAGTGTTCTTTTTATCAGTTCTTTCTATAGCAGTGCATAGTATGCTTCCTCATTAGTTCCTTGGGATTGTCTTGGATCATTGTACTGCTGAGTAGTTAAGTCATTCACAATTACTCATTGAACAATACTGCTGTCACTACACACACTGTCCTCTCAGCTCTGCTCACTTCACCATACATCGATGTTCATTAGTCTTTCAAGGTTTTTTGGGGATCATCCTGTTTGTCATTTCCTGTAGCACAAGTCCATTCCACTATAATCATATAACACAACTTTTTCCATCATTCCTCAATTGATGGATATTCCCTGGATTCTCAATTCTTAGCCTCCACCAAGAGTTGCTATAAATATTTTTTGTACAATTTTTCCCCCTTTTCTCTTTTTCATGATTACTATTGTTAACTGTTTCCCTTCCATCCTATTCCCTTCCCCATGATATTTATTCTATTATCCATCTTCTTTCATCCTATCACTCTTTTTTTATTATTATTATTTTTTTTATTTTAGCAGGGCAATGGGGGTTAAGTGACTTGCCCAGGGTCACACAGCTAGTAAGTGTCTGAGCCAGATTTGAACTCAGGTTCTCCTGAATCCAGGGCCGGTGCTTTATCCACTGCGCCACCTAGCTGCCCCTCCTATCACTCTTCAAAAGGGATTTGCTTCTGTCTGTCCCCTCCCCCACTCTGCCCTTCCTTCTTTTGACCCTCTCTCTTTATCTCCTTTCCCTCCTATTTTCCTGCAGGGTTATAGAGATTACTCTACCCAATTGAGTGAGTACATTAGTCCCTCCTTGAGCCAATTCTAATGAGATTGACCTCTTTGAGCCAATTTTGATGAGTGTTAGGCTCATTTACTGCCCAGATTAAATAAATTACTCCACCCAGTTGGGTGTGTCTGTTAGTCCCTCCTTGAGGCAGCTCTGATGAGTTTAAGATCTTTGAGCCTTTTCTGATGAGTGTAAATTGCATTTACTGCCCTGCTCCTCTCCCATCTCTTCCCCTACTCCATAAGCCTTTTCCTGTTACTTTCATGTAGGATTTCACTTCTGCCCTTCCCCCTCCCCCAGTGAATTCCCTTCACCCCTCAATTTAACCCTAAAGATGTTATCATCTAGCTAAGTGACACAGTGGACAAATCATCACCCCTGGACCCAGGGGGATCCCAGCCAAAACTCAGCCTCAGACACAAGACAGTCACCCACTGTATGACCCCAGGTATGTCCCCCAGCTCCAATTTTTTTATGGTTCTCTAGGGTCTTGTATTTGAAAGTCAAATTTGCCATTCAGTTCAGGTCTTTTCATCACAAATATCTGAAAGTCTTCTTTTTCATTAAAGTCCCATTTTTTCCACTGAAAGATAATGCTGAGTTTTGCTGGGTAGGTGATTCTTGGTTATAATCCCATTTCCTTTGCCCTTTGGAATATCATATTCCATGCCCTCCGGTCCTTTAATGTAGAAGCTGCTAGATCTTGTGCTATCCTGAGTAGGGCTCCACAGTACTTGAATTCTTTCTTTTTGGCAGCTTGCAATATTTTCTCCTTGACCTGAGAGCTCTGGAATTTGGCTATGATATTCCTAGGAGTTTTCTTTTTGGGATCTCTTCCTGGAGGTGATCAGTGGATTCTTTCAATTTCTATTTTAGCTTCTTCTAGAATTTCAGGGCAATTTTCCCTGAGAATATCTTGGAAGATGGTGTCTAAGCTCTTTCCTTGATCATGGTTTTCAGGTAGACCAATAATTTTCAAATTATCTCTCCTGGACCTATTTTCTAGGTCAGCAGTTTTTCCCAGAAGATATTTCACATTGCCCTCTATTTTTTTATTCATTTGGATTTGCTTTATTGTGTCTTGGTTTCTCATAAAGTCACTGGCTTCCATTTGTTCAATCCTAATTCTTAGGCAATTATTTTCATCAGAGAGCTTTTGTACTTCCTTTTCCATTTGACTTTTCAAGTTGTTGACTTTTTTCTCATGTCTTTCCTGCATCACCCTCATTTCTCTTTCCATTTTTTCTTCTACCTCTCTAATTTTATCTTCAAAGTCCTTTTTGAGCACCTCTATGGCCTGAGACCAATTCATATTTTTCTTGGAAGCTTTAGATACAGGGGCCCTGATGTTGACATCTTCCTCTGAGGGTGCCCCTTGGTCTTCCTTGTTACTGAAGAAACTTTCCATGGTCCTCACCTTTCTCTGTCAGCTCATCTTGCCTTTCTTTTACTAGACTTTTAGCTCCTTAAAGTGGGGCACTGTTTTCAGGCTGCAGTATCCCAAGCTTAAGAAGTCACAGGTGGTATGATTTAAAGAGAATCAGGTTCTTCCCTCACCCGGCCTATTTCCTGGTCCTAGATGACCCCAGACCAACTTGCCAATCAACCAGCTTTGTGTGTTGTGGTTGTCAGCTCCAATAAGCTTGTGCTCCTCCCCTACCTGGGCCACTTCTACTCGAGCCTACCACCTGGTTCTCAGTAGGGGTGTAAAATCCAAGTTCTGCCTTAGCACCAGCATAGACCCCTGTAGTCTCTCCCCTGTCCAGGGCTCAGCCCACTCACCAGACTGTGAGCTTAGTTCCAGACGACACTGGTGTTTCAGCTGGTTCAGAGGCTCTGGGGGTCTCCTTTTCTGGTGAGGACTTCCTGAGACTGGATCTGTGTCAGGGTGACTGTGGGGTTGGGCCCGACTCCTGTATCAGCACAGCAGCTCCCTCCTTCTGACCTTCCAAGCCATTCTTGGTTAGAAGATGATTGAAGCACATTCTTCTGTGAGTTTTGCTGCTCCGGGCATTTTCCTATGACCTTATTTGTTTTATTTATTTATTTATGTGGGACAATGAGGGTTAAGTGACTTGCCCAGGGTCATACAACTAGTGTCAAGTATCTGAAGCCAGATTTTGAACTCACGTCCTCCTGAATACAGGTCTGGTGCTTTATCCACTGAGCCACCTAGCTGCCCCCTATGACCTTATTTGGATGTTTTTTGGAGCAATCCTGTCCGTGAAATTCTTTAAAGAGGAATTCCTAAGAACCCCAAACCCCTACCCCTAACCCAAACCCCATAACCCATTTCCCCTCATAACAGGCTCATTATGGAAAATGCTCTCTGTGAGAAATGAGTAATTGTCTCCTCTCAATGTGGAAATAACAGTCAGTCATATCCCCCTGACCTGTTTGTAGGACAAAGGTCTCAGATCCCCTCCTCCCCCTCAGGTTAGCAAGGTCACATGGTTCAAGGAGTCCTGGTCTCAGTTAGGTCCTCTCCAGAGTTCTATCCATATAAGAAAGTATAAGGTCCACTCCTGAGTTATGCCCATACAAGGAAGAGGGGTGGGAATACTGAGTTCCGATTAGCTAGTTTTTTCACTTGCTATACGTCTTTTGCAGGGGTATTGGGTGAATTTAAGAATGAAAGCTTACCTCCCAGGATTGTGAGGATAGAGCAAAATGTTATTGGGGTTTAGTATAATGTTTTCTTTGGGCGGGAAAGCCAGGAGAGAGGTCCCTGAATTTCATCTCACGAGAAGAGAGCTTGGTGTGGAGGCGTGGCTCGGACTGTAGGGGTATCTTATTGGGGGAAGGCCATCCCCCACTGGTGGTAGCTGAGGGAATTTGGGTGAGGGGCAGCTCCAGATCCCTCAGGTCATCTCACTCCCCGCCTCACACCACCGGGACAGCAGCCACACCTAATCTTGTCTTCCGTGGGGGTGGAGGAGACTTGGAGTGGAGGGTGGTGGTCCTGGAGTTACTCAGTGTCGGTCCTTTGTTTCGGTTTTGTGGAGAGGGGGTTCTTTTAATTTGCCCCAGGGAACTTCTCCGGTAAACTAGGCCCATTAGAAAAACAAAAGGGTTTGCTTGGGAAAGGTGGGGGAGGCCTACAGGTCCTTCTAGAGTCTAGGATTAACTAATATCAGTTAGCCCCACGCAATTCATTTGCTTGGGAAAGGGGAATGTGAATTCAGTGCCTTTTCTTAGAAAAGAAAAAGTTAAAAAAAAAAAAGTTTGAGAATTCTACTTTAATATCCTGAGAAAACTGATTCCATGTTTTAATTGGTAAACTGTTGACAGATGGAGATTATGGTAATATTTAGCAGTTGTTGCATGCTATTGTAAATTGGTTTTGTGATTTTGCTAAGGGTTAAATACTGTTTGAGTTTATTGATTAACTGGAAGCCTTCACTGCAGCTTTTAGATATTCATTCTTTTACATTAATTGCCTTTCTTCCGAGTTATCAGATCTGAGCAAACCAGGTGCCAACTATCCACAGGGAGAGAGGACTCAGTTTTTCCCCTACACTGTATTCCATGAGGCTTGCCAACTTCTGTTCTTTTATGGTAACCCCCATGATCATCCCAGGTGGCATGATAAACGCAATGTTGAATTTGGCCATGGCAACTGGTATCAATGGTATTAGATTCTTTAATTGTCTTATATTAAATTAGAAGGGTAAAGATGATCACTTTATGGACTCCTTTGCAGGTGGCTTGGGGAAGTTTTTAACAGCATGGGGTATTCTTGGCATCTCTCATGGAACAGCTTTTCACTCCTGATGCAGGATCCTGGGGTTCCTGGATTCTCTTGGTTTTGGGTGTGCCATGGTGCCAGGCGGTTAAAGTCCATGTGTGCCAAGGTGTCAGGTGTGCCAATAAGGGTGCCAGGTGGTTAAACTCCATAGGTACCTGGGGTGCCGAGGTGCCAGGCATGCCAACCAGGGTGCCAGGCAGTTAAAGTCTGTAGGTACCTGGGTGCCAGGTGTGCCAACCAGGGTGCCAGGTGGTTAAAGTCCATAGGTACCAGGGGTGCCAACCAGACCAAGCAGTGTGCCAGGCGGTTGGAGTCCATAAGCACCAGGTGTGCCAAGCAATGTGCTAGGAGATGCCAAGTAGTGTGCCAGGCAGGGGTGGTCCCCAAGAATTCAAAGGGTTCACTTAAGATGAGGAATGCCATCTCTAGTGATACAGAAAGGGAAGAAAGTAAAATATTGTTGCCTAATATGGGCTGGGGTTCCCCTCAAGGGAAGTTCAGTCCTTTTGCCTAAATTTGGGTGTAATGAAAATCAGGTATGCCAAGCCTTAAATGTATATGTGATCCTTGCTTGGGAAGGGAAACAGAATTCCCAGTAATAGAAATGAAAAGCATGTTTTCTCAGATATTTCTGGCCTCTCTGCCTCTGTTTCTTTACTCTGACAGAAGGGACTTCTGGCCCAGACTCCTAGAGTTTCCAGCTCACCAATTTAAGCCTGGAGACTGGGTATTGATAAGAACCTGGAAGAGCAACAAGTTGGAACCTGATTGGGAAGGGCCGTTTCTGGTGTTACTTTTCACTGATATTGCAGTGAGGACTGAGGAGCAAAACTGGACTCACTACTCACTCTCAAGTAAAAGGGACACCTTTTCCAGAAGAAAAACCAGAGCCAAAACATGAGCAGTGGACTGTTAATAAGGAATCTGATCGACTGAGAGTGAAGTTTAAAAAGACTTTAATGTACAATATACCA
Source organism: Dromiciops gliroides (assembly GCF_019393635.1). Lineage (NCBI taxonomy): Eukaryota > Metazoa > Chordata > Mammalia > Microbiotheria > Microbiotheriidae > Dromiciops > Dromiciops gliroides. The sequence goes on from NC_057863.1 coordinate 605,312,660, forward strand.
AGCCTGGTACAAAAAGGGGGAAGTGAGGTAACATTTTGGGGTAGTGGGAACTGCTCAGGCAAACAAGTAGCGGAGGAGCAAAAAGGATTTGATATATGGGCATCTGAAGAAGGAACTGATCCTGTAGGAAGAATAGGAATATCCTTTGAAAATCTCATGGATCCTACATCCCCCTATCCTTTTAAGACTCCAGAAATAACCTCTCCAAGTCCAGAAGGGAAATTAGGAAACCCTGAAACTCCTGAGTTACAGGCCATTGAAGTTAAGGATGTGAGACCGACAGTGGAGACAGACTGTGTTTTTTGTTGTTTTTCTTTTTTGAGGTTTTTCCTTTTTGCTCTGATTCTTCTCTAATAACATGACTAATGTAGATTGTACATATATAACCTATATCAGATTATTTGCTGTCTTGGTGAGGGGAGAGGGAGGGAGAAAAATTTGAAACTAGAAATCTTATAAAAACAAATGTTGAAAACTATCTCTACATGTAACTGGAAAATAATAAAATACTTTTATAATTTTTAAAAAAGTACCTCCTTCAATCTCCCAAATTAATCTAAACTAATAGTGTATTGACATTAGTTCTATTCCTAACGTTTGCTTCTTTACATAAATTCTCTATAGTAAACCCACCCAATATGTCAGGAGTGGGGGTGGCCTTCCTCTAATTCTTTAACTATATTGTGTGGGCTGTCAATAATTTATTCTTCACTTTAGCTGCTAAAATCCTACCTTCCACTGGTAGCCTTCCCCAACTCTTAATTCAAATGTCTTCCCTATTGTCTCCTATTTTTTGTATACATCTTGCTTTGTTTATATATTATCTACCAAAATTGTAAGATCCTTGAGGGCAGGGATCATCTTTTGTTTAGCACAGGCACATAATAAATGTTTATTGATGGATGGATTGATGAAGAAGGCAATGATGGGAACAGGATGAGAGTTACTTTTTGTCAAAAGGTTGGATACCACCTTACTCCATTTCCTTTAAGAAAAGCCTTTTTGGGGGCAGCTAGGTGGCACAGTGGATAGAGCACCGGCCCTGGAGTCAGGAGTACCTGAGTTCAAATCCGACCTCAGACACTTACTAGCTGTGTGACCTTGGGCAAGTCACTTAACCCCAATTGCCTCACTAAAAAAAAAAAAAGCCTTTTTGTCTTTACCAATAGCTCAGCTTTCCAAGGCTTTTCCCAGGGAATCTGGAAAAAGCTTTTTTTTTTTTAAAGTACTGTATTATTTATTAATATTTCTGTTTTATTAAAAAGAAAGTTGTTTTTTTTTTTTGATGTTTGCACATTGTAAAATTGTGGTCTGCTATAGATACTCATTTCTTAAAGCCTTCCCAGTCCCTTTTCAAATTTTAATCAGACTTATCCTCAATGTGCACAAAGACCATTCTCATAAATCTTTCACAGCAATGAGAAACTCCACATATGAATCAGGAGTTGCTTATGTTTTCTCACTTGCTTTTTTTTTTTTTAAGTTCTTTATTTTTATTTTATTTTATTTTATTTTTTGTGAGGCAATTGGGGTTAAGTGACTTGCCTAGGGTCACACAGCTATTAAGTGTCAAGCATCTGAGGTCGGATTTGAACTCAGGTCCTCCTGACTCCAGGGCTGATGCTCTATCCACAGCGCCACCTAGCTGCCCCGCCTTTTTTAAATAAGAAATTTTTTATTCTGAATTTAATCGACTCCAAAAAAAGAGAACATTTCTACATACAAAGTAGAACAGAAAAAGAGGATTGTACGTGGTTACAAATCTCTATTACTTTCAGCTCATTTTGTTTTAAAAAAATTATGTGTGTATGTGTTGTGGAACCCCAACCCCCAAGGAATCCTTAGACTTTGCCAAGGGAAAGTCAGCCCTGCCTCCCGCCTCTGGACCACAGTGTGGCCAAGCACAAAGACCTTAGTCTGCAAGGAACAAAGATGATATATTGATATGGATGGGTGCTATTCATACTCCTTCCCAGTTGTTTTGCCCCTCCCAGTTGCTTTGCATACAGCTCTTGTTTGTAAACATACAAAAGACCAGGTCTTCTCTTACCCAGCAGGATAATCTCCTTAGAGATTCTGTCTCCTGCCCATATATTCTTCTCTCCTAATAAATCTTTTTAATTTACAAGATTCATGATCAACCTCCAATTCTTTGGGTGAGGTGGCCCCCTGATCCAGGTCGCAAGTCCCCCCCAACAAAGATGTTTCCATGTCTTCTTCACCTCCTGTTCATGCTTTCTCCTTTTGTGTGTGACACAATATTGCTCATTACCACCCACCCTCCTGCATAATGCTTTGCAAATAAGATTAAATTATAAACCAATATTGTTCAAAGAGTCTCAGATTTTTTTTTTTAGTGAGGCAATTGGGGTTAAATGATTTGCCCAGGGTCACACAGCTAGTAAGTGTTAAGTGTCTGAGGCCGGATTTGAACTCAGGTACTCCTGACTCCAGGGCCGGTGCTCTATCTATTGTGCCACCTAGCTGCCCCAAGAGTCTCAGACTTTTGAGGGACTTCAGAGGCTTCCTAGTCCTCTTGATCTAAACAGGAATCCCCTCTACAACCTACCCAAGCAATCATTCAGCTTTGCTTGTATGAGCCTTTGTTGTGACATTTCTGCCCTTTGGAGGCATACAGGAACACAGTATATCACTGTGTTAAATATCAAATGGTACTGGATTTGAACTACTAGCCCAAAAGTCCCATTCCTTCTCTGGTACATGTGCACATGCGTAGTCCATTTTCAAATTGTCTATAGTAGTGGTGTCATACTCAAATAGAAACAGATCTCAGGCTGCACATTTACTTAAAAAACCACAAATCAACATTGTCTATGTTGTATTGTATTTATCTTGTAAAATATTTTCTAATTACATTTTTATCTGGTTCAGCACTATGAAGCCTATGGATGGTGAGTTTGATACTCCTGAGCTACAGTATTCCCTCTGGTCAATAAAAAGTTTCAAAGTTCTTTAAACGTTTGGGTGATTCTTTCCACTACCATGTCCTCTAATTTCATTAACTGTTATGCGCTAAATTTATGGGTTATGTATTAAATTTAAGGGATGAAATGAAATAATCCAAATACTAAAAAATGAAATTTGCCATTTACAGCTGACCAAATGTTTACCCCATGAAATATTAAATTTTCTTGGGTCACTTTCCATTGTATTCATAGATTCAAAAACTTAGTATCCTCTTGTCATGGGGGAATGGGGTACGGGTTTGGGTTAGGTGTTGGGGTTCTTAGGAATTCCTCTTTAAGGAATTACACCCTCTTGCACACAAAAGTAGTTAGAATAAGGTGATAATTTATTTAGGAGCAAGGGAAGGGAAGGGGGGAGGGAAGGGAAACCATGACAGAAATCCTTGGACTTCTCATGGGGAGATAGGTACAAAGCATGTGGTTCAAAGGTACCAATCTCCTTGAACACGAGATTGGCAGGTACTTTTATAGGACTGATGGGGGGAGGGATGACCATTTGACTGTGGAAAGTTCCTTTAGTGAGGAAGGACCATCCCCCACTGGTGGTAGCTGGGGGAATTGGGTGAGGAGTGGAGGACCATCCCCCACTGGCAGTGACTAGAGGAATTGGGTGAGGGGTGGCAACGGATCCCTCTTCAGGACACAAAGGCCACAGCCACACCCAAATTTATCTCCCCCAGGTAAGGGAGACCTGGAATGAAGGGTGGGAATCCCAAACTAGCTCAGTCTGATTTGGTTCCGCTTATCTCTCTAGGCTTTATCTACTCTGCACCCACTTTGATCATATAGTTTATTGCGCATAGAATAAAATAAAAGGGAAACTAAAACTAAACACTCCAGGATGAAGAGAGTCACCATCAACTATCTAAATCTTGTACTTGAGAAGTTGATTCTTTGAACTCAAATAAATGGCAGATCTTACATTTTCCCCTGTTAATGTTCTAACCTGTCAAGGCATCTTTTGGATCTTGACTGTGTCATCCAGAATATTGTCTGCACCTCTTACTTTTGTGTCATTTTCAAATCTGATTAGCTGCAGCACTCCTTTCTTCTTGACAAAGAGGTCAAGAGTTTACTTACTGACACAGTTTATGGGTTCTTTTAGGTTCCAAAACTATGGCAAATATTTTATAGCAGACAATCAGCAAGGATTTATTAATCACTTCTTAGATGCTAAATGGGGAAGCTAGTAGCATTGAGCTCAGCACCAAAAAGACACATCTTCATATCAAATCTAGCCTTAGACACATACTAGCTGTGTGACCCTGAGTGAATCACTTAACTCTGTTTGCCTCAGTCCCTCATCTATAAAATGAGCTGGAGAAAGAAATAGCAAACCAGTATCTTTGACAAAACCCCAAATAGGGTCATGAAGACTCAGACATAACTGGACAACAACAATTCCTTTCCACAACTTACTTCAGCAGAGACAAGTTTGATAGGCATTTTCTCTGTCTAAGTCAAATAAGACTATATTATAAGGTAGTAATTATCAAAACTATCTGGCACTAGCTCAGAAATAGAAAGGTAGATCAATGGAACAGAATAGACATACAATTTACAGCAACAAATAAATATAATACCTTGTATTTGACAAAGTAAAGACTTAAGATTTGGGGATCAGGGGCAGCTAGGTGGCACAGTGGATAGAGCACCAGCCCTGGAGTTCAAATCCGGCCTCAGACACTTAACACTTACTAGCTGTGTGACCCTGGGCAAGTCACTTAACCCCAATTTTTAAAAAAGATTTGGGTATCAGAATTCCTTATTTGGCAAAAAAAAAAATGTTGGGAAAACTGAAAAACAGTATGGCAGAAGCTAGGCAAAGACCAATATCTTATACCATTTACCATGTGTTTTTTTTTTTTTTTTTTGCGGGGCAATGGGGGTTAAGTGACTTGCCAGGGTCACACAGCTGGTAAGTGTCAAGTGTCTGAGGCCGGATTTGAACTCAGGTTCTCCTGAATCCAGGGTCGGTGCTTTATCCACTGCGCCACCTAGCCGCCCCCTACCATGTGTTTTTAAAAATTAATTACTATTGGGACAGCTAGGTGGTACAGTGGATAAAGCACAGGCCTTGGATTCAGGAGGACCTGAGTTCAAATCCGGGTTCAGACATTTGACATGTACCAACTGTGTGACCTAGGGCAAGTCACTTAACCCTCATTGCCCCACAATTTTTTTTAATTTTAAAAATAAAAAAAAATAATTAATATTACTATATATAAGTTTGGGGTAAGCATATTATTAATTATTAAATATTAAATTTATTATTTATAAATTTATTAAAAATTAATTATTAAATATAAAATATTATTAATTGATATGCCAGTAAAGAATTTACTACATGTCTTCCTACCTTCTCATGGTCTCATGGTAGAGAAAGCAGGGAGAGAGCTTCATCATGCCAGTTAGCACAAGCAGAAGAAAAAACCACAAAAGACCCATGCTGTTTCCCAGAGAAACAACAAGTGGTCCGAAGGAGACACAAGAGAACTCAGAAGACCTAGAAAAGCCCTCAAAGATCCATGCTGTCCTAAAAGCCCTTTCTGTCTTCCATGGGGTTTTAACCCTCTTTTGATAGAGGCAGATCATTATATCAAAGCTAATTGGTTAGCATCATTCAGTTTCATTGGTTGACTTGATTTGAAGGTGGTCTACATCAAAATGAACACTAGAGATGACTTGGGGGAAAAGAATGAAAAAGATCCTCACTCAAGTTGCTTAAGGCAAAGTTCATTATCTAGGCTGTGGCTTAATCCTTCACTAATTTAGACAAAAGAATCTATCTCCATTCATTTGTTCACTTGGGTTTGTCCCAAATGAGATTTGAAGTTTCTCTGGGAGAACTGGACTTTCTGGAGTGAGGGAGGAAGAGGGAGAAAACACTGAGGAACTGATCTCTGGGTCCCCCCAAGAAATTAATCGTTAATAATTATTTTCTTGGGGCAACTAGGTGGTGCAGTGGATAAAGCACCAACTCTGAAGTCAGGAGTACCTGAGTTCAAATCCGGCCTCAGACACTTAACACTTACTAGCTGTGTGACCCTGGGCAAATCACTTAACCCCAATTGCCTCACTAAAAAAAAAAAATTAATTAAAAAAAATTATTTTCTCACAATCAAGATAAGGTCAAAATAGAGTCATGACCAAGATATAAAGAGAGATATTATCTACAAGAGAATTAGAACATGGGGCATATTACTTATCAGACTTATGAATAGGTGAACAATTTATGAATAAACAAGATAAAGAGAGCAAAGTTAGGTATAAAATAGATAATTTTGATTAAATTAAACTAATTTTGTATAAATAAAACAAATGTTGCCAAGATCAGAAGGAAAACAGAAAATTGGGGAACACATTTACAGACAGTTTCTCAGATAAAGATCTCATATCTCAAATATATAAAGAACTTTGTCAAATCGATAAGAATGAGTCATTACCCAGTTGATAAATGATCAAAGAATATAAATAGGCAGTTTTCCAATGAAGAAATCAAAACAATTTATAGTCATGTGAAAAAATACTCTAAATCATTATTTAAAAAAAATTTTTTTTTTTTAGTGAGGCAATTGGGGTTAAGTGACTTGCCCAGGGTCACACAGCTAGTTAAGTGTTAAGTGTCTGAGGCCGGATTTGAACTCAGGTACTCCTGACTCCAGGGCCAGTGCTCTATCCACTGCGCCACCTAGTTGCCCCTCTAAATCATTATTGATTAGAGAAATGCAAATTTTAAAAAACCTTGAGATATCATTTTATACCTACCAGATTGGCTAAAATGATTGAAGGGGAGATCAGTAAATATTGGAAGGGATGTGGAAAAATTGGGATACTAATTCATTGTTGGTAGAATTGTGAACTGACCCAACCGTTTTGGAGAGCAATCTGGAATTATTCCCAAAGAGTTATTAAACTGCCTATACCAGCAATACAACCACTACTAGATTTATTTCCAAAGGTGATTAGGGAAAAATGAAAAGAGCCTATATATATTCTGAAATGTTTATAGCAGCTTTCTTTGTGGTAGCAAAGAACTGGGTATTGTAGGGAGGCCCATCAATTGGGGAATGGCTGAGAAGTTGTGGTATATGATTGTGATAGAATACTGATGTGGGCTGAATTTAGGGTCAAATTGATCATGAGTTGTCCCAAAAGAATTACAAGACTCAGTAACTCAGTTTCCCAAGTTTTATTGCAACACTATGGGTGACCACAGGGAGAGAACCAGAATAGTGGAAAGGTATCTCTCGAATAGTGAAAGAAGAGACAGTTATATTTATAGTATGGATAAATCGATTATCAGTCTCATTATAATAATCTCTACCTTAGGGAGGTACAGGAGAGGGCCTGTCTTTCTCATTATAATAATCTTTACCTTTGGGAGGTATAGGGGAGGGCTTATCCTAATTTGGAGTTCCTGTGGTCCTAAGCCAACCCTTGAGGCTTAGGAGGTGGAGGTGTTTTGGGGGTTTACGTGTCATAAGGTGAATCTGGGGGCAAATTTGGCCTTTTCTGCACATGTCTCTTTTTGGTTCCCATGACTAGTTTCAAAACATCTTCATTTATCATTTATTCCTAGTCTGAGTTTCTATAGCCTGTCAATTTTATCGTTGTTATATGACTTCCCCCTTTATGTCCCTGTTATGGGTACTGATTTCTGTGGGTAAGAGAACTTAGCATCCTGACTTGTAAATTATCCATTAACTGGGGTTTGAATCCCTTTTAGAGCTAATATCTGAATTAGAGCTTGGGCCTTAGGTTTTTCTAATAACCCCTTTTTGCCTCCTATATCAATACTACTGTACCATTAAAAAAAATGATGAACCCAATGATCTAAGAAAAACATGGAAAGACTTGCACAAAATAATGAAGAATGAAATGAACAGAAAAGAAAACATTGTTTACAGGAACAGTAATATTGTTTTAAGAACAACATTGATCGAATAAGTAATTTTGACCATTATAAATATCTAAATTAACTATAAAGGACATATAAAGACACTATCTGCACACAGAGAAAGAACTGATAAATATAATTTTGTACAGAATAATTTTTCACACACATATATATACATACATATATACATATATACATGCATACACACACACACATATATATGTATCTAATGGCAACCATTTCTAGGATGAAGAAGGGTAAAAAAAGAAAAAAAAATTTACATGATAACTTTTTTCTTTCTTTTTTTTTTCAGGGCAAAGAGGGTTAAATGACTTGCCCAGGGTCACACAGCTAGTAAGTGTCAAGCGTCTGAGTGTGAGGGCCAAAATTTGATATACGGAGCGTTATTTGGGTGACTCACCTTAATATCGGGATCCTGGAAATATGAGGGACTCTTTTAGGTTTAATCTCCCCTTTGAACTTTCCTTTTTATATATTCCTCCCAGGCCAATAAGAAAAGGAGCCTCTGAGCTTTAGTTCATAAAGGATCAGATTTTATTACTTGGGAATTAATTAAACCACAAAGGTGAAACCAATTAAGGAAATAAGGAAATAGAAATACAGATAGATAGTCTTAACTCTAAGCTTAGCCTATGCAATCCCAGAGTGTTCCCAATTAAGTTAGTTAAAAGGAATTTAGGGTTTCCGTAATTAAAACTCACCAACCCCGGTCAGTCTACAGTTACTCGTTAGAAGAGCAGTTGCCCAAAACAGAGCAAAATACATGCCACCTCCAGGTCCAGGACGCCACCAGACTGATCGCCAGGCCAAAAAAGTGAGAACCTCTTGAACACGCCCCGCCTACCAGAAGTTGGCTCCCTTCCGGTGGCTTTCAGTTTTTCCTCCCCCCAAAGGGGAGGTCCTTCAAAAGCTGCTCAGTAGCCTGCTCATGATTCAACTAAAATTTGTGACATTAATTTATACCATAAATAATTTTTATCACATGAGTCTGGATTTGAACTCAGGTCCTCCTGAATCCAGGGCCGGTGCTTTATCTACTGTACCACCAAGCTGCCCCCTACATGATAACTTTTAAAAGGAATAGCAAGTTGTACATAATAGATTTGCAGTTTTATGTACAATTATACTTTTTATTGTACTATTATGGGAATGCTTATTTTATCCATAAATTTAAAATAAAATAAATAAGTGTGATAAAAAAGAATGAAAGAATAAAGTAGAGAAAAGGTTCTGAAAATGCAGACCTAAAATTGCTGAGGACTTCTCTCTCTAGCTGATTAGGTAAGCCTTACTGGGGTCAGCAACACCAAAGAGGTGAGATAACCCTAGTGGTTGGAGACCAAAGAACTGGCCAACTTCTTCCACAATGTTGAAGAAACTACATTGTAGCTAATAATCAGTGGGTGGCAGCAAAGTAGCTGTAGTAGAAAGAAGCTGCATTATACTTTATACCAGCAGATGGCAACAGAGAGCAGCAACTCAGAAATGCCTAGGAGAGAATGGATTTCAGCAGCCCTGCAACAATGTATCTGTCTCAGTGCTAATCCCATCTTCTCATGAGTACCTGGAGCACCTGAATCTACACTGATGCTCACTAACCAGTCTCCTCATTTGAAATGTAGGCCAATTGGTTGTCCTTCATTCTTTTTTTTTTTTTTTTGGTGAAGCAATTGGGGTTAAGTGACTTGCCCAGGGTCACACAGCTAGTAAGTGTTAAGTATCTGAGGCCAGATTGGTTGTCCTTCATTCTTTTTTGTTTGCTTGTTTTGTTTTGTTTTGTTTTTTGTTGTTGTTTTTGCAGGGCAATGAGGGTTAAGTGACTTGCCCAGGGTCACACAGCTAGTTAAGTGTCAAGTGTCTGAGGCTGGATTTGAACTCAGGTCCTCCTGAATCCAAGGCCAGTGCTTTATCCACTGTGCCACCTAGCTGCCCCGGTTGTCCTTCATTCTTTAAAAAAATTTTTTTTTTTTTTTGCTGGGCAATGGGGGTTAAGTGACTTGCCCAGGGTCACACAGCTAGTTAAGTGTCAAGTGTCTGAGGCTGGATTTGAACTCAGGTCCTCCTAAATCCAAGGCCAGTGCTATATCCACTGTGCCACCTAGCCGCCCCAGTTGTCTTTCATTCTTGAAGAGGACCAATGACATCATGAGGTGATGTCTTGACTTGGGTGAGTTGGATTGAAGTGAGGCAGAGTTGCATAAAGTCATCAGCCTCACTCTCTCTTCCAGGGTCATTGAAGTCCAGTGGCAAGACAAAAGTCAGGATGACTGGTGATGGCCTGGGATACAGCGGATGACTGTGACTTCTTTGATGTCTGGCCAAGCTCTAAGCACTCCACAGAGCCTGCTTCAGCCACCTTCATGGCCATTGGAACAAACTGTTCTCATCTGCCCATTCTACTGAGGGAAGTCTTTACATGCTTCCCACTAACTCACTAATAGGTTTGAGGCCTGTTGGTTATCCCCCAACCTGGCTTCCATTTGCCCAAGTGGGTTTTACCAGGGTATGGCTGATGTACACGCTACAGCTTGTTGGAGCCACAGTGAGAATCAGGGGGTAGGTGGACACCAAAGGTGGACTAGTAGCTCTGAAAAGGCCTCATACCAGAGGTGCTAGTCCTCTCTGAACACCCCGTACACCTCAATCACAATACTTAGGGAGGAGTTGAGAAAGTGTAGATGTGTGCCTATCAGGACTGTGTCACTCTTATTATGAAAAGTTGTCTTTAAAGGCATCCTGAGGGGGAAGCTAGGTGGTGCAGGGGATAAAGCACTGGCCCTGGATTCAGGAGGACCTGAGTTCAAATCCTGCCTCAGACACTTGACACTTACTAGCTGTGTGACTCTGAGCAAGTCACTTAAACCTCATTGACCTGCAAAAAAAAAAAATGCAGCCTGAGATTTGAGGCCCTAGCTAATTCCCTTTTGGCTATGCTACCAATGCTTTTCAGCTTTGGTGTTGGGTTTTTTTTTTTTTAATAAACTCCTTTTAAGTTTCTCTTCCTGAGTTTTGTCAGGCCGAAGGCCCAAACATAGAATTTTTCTTTTAACGACAACATGAAAACAACTATGGACAAACAAGCTACATAGAGGATAAATGGGAAGTAATCTCAGACAGAAGGCATTTAAAGCAGGATATTAAGGACATTGTTTGTATATATTAACTATGGCTGAATTTCTATTTTAAAATGAACAAGTTGAAGTTCAGGGGCTACAGTGGAAAAAACCCATGGGTTTTAGTTAGTTGCAGCCTCCTTGGCAGGCTTCCAGATTGTCCTCTGAGAGGCAAATAAATAAAAGAGTTGGCAGAGCTATCTTTCTCATGTGTCTCAAAGCAAGAAAAAAACATGCCAGTTCAGGGGACTTTTGGTCATTTTAAATGTCAGAGCTCTCAATATTATTTGTAAATGAACCATGAAAAAAATAATGGCAGCTTATGTGCTAATGATCTGTTGCAGAGGGTTTTGGCATGGAGAAATTCTTTTTTTTTTTTTTTTTGGTGAGGCAATTGGGGTTAAGTGACTTGCCCAGGGTCACACAGCTAGTAAGTGTTAAGTGTCTGAGGCCTGATTTGTACTCAGGTACTCCTGACTCCAGGGCTGGTGCTCTATCCACTGCACCACCTAGCTGCCCCCTCGGCATGGAGAAATTCTAAGGAGTTGAGCAGATCTTTCATATTTAATCAACCTATGGGTAGCTTGATGGCTCAGTGGATGGAGAACAGGGCCTAGAGTCAGGAAGACCTGAATTTAAATCCAGTCTCAGACATTACTAGCTGTGTGACCCTGGATAAGTCACTTATTCTCAGCTTCAGTTTTCCCATCTGTAGAAAGAGAATAGTAATGGCACTTATGTCCCAGAGTTTTGATGAAGATCATATGAGAAAATGCAAGGTGTCCCAAAAGTCTTAGTGAAGATAAAAGCTAATAAAACTGCACTAAGACTTTTGGGACACTGTATATGTAAAGCATTTTGCAAACTTAAATAAATATTAGGTATTATTATTATTAGGTAGACCCAGACACAGGCATGGACACAGCCAAATGCATGCCTGTGTCCTTCTCACTCACTATTTATCCAGATCTCTCTTACCCTCCCCCCTGTAACATATTCTTTATCCCACCTCTCCTGCCTAATTAGTCATTTGTACAAGTTTGCATCCTGCTCCCGCCCACTGCTGCCCTTTGGGTGATCTTCATCTTCAGTTCTTCAGAAACTGTAGTATACCATGACTCACAGTCTTACAGCTTCGCTTAGTAATTAAGGTGAAAAAAAAAATGGACCTATATATCAGGGAGAAGTTTGGGGTCATTAAAAGGTCGCCAAAGTTTCTGAAAGGCAATCCAGACTTGTCATCTCCTATTCAATTTTGGATATGGCACGTTGTTCATTTGCAATGTCCATTGAGGCCTCTGGGTAGAGAAGCAAATAGAGTGCTAGGCCAAGAGTCAGAAAGACCTGATTTCAAATCCAGCCTCAGATACCTACTGGCTCTGTGACCCTGGCCACAGGGATAATGATAGCACTTATTTCCCAAGATAAAATGAGGTTAAAATGAATAAGGATAAAAGTAAGGATAAAATGAAGTGATATTTGTTTTGTTTTTGGGTTTTTTGGGTTTTTTTTTTTGTTTTTAGTGAGGCAATTGGGGTTAAGTGACTTGCCCAGGGTCACACAGCTAGTAAGTATTAAGTGTCTGAAGCCGGATTTGAACTCAGGTACTCCTGACTCCAGGGCCAGTGCTCTATTCACTGCGCCATCTAGCTGCCCCTGAAGTGATATTTGTAAAGTGCTTCACATAGTATTTTGGCACATAGTAGACGTTTAAAAATGTTTGTTCCCTCTTTCCCTCTAAATCAAGTATATGTAATTAATGAATTACAGGTCATCCATTCAATTGACTTTCTTTGTCCACTTGGTTTTCCTCGTGTGGATAGTTAGGTTGAACATTTTTTTAAGTGATTAAGAATCTCATTTAGGGGGCAGCTAGGTGGCTCAGTGGATAGAGCACCGGCCCTGGAGTCAGGAGCACCTGAGTTCAAATCCGGCTTCAGACACTTAACACTTACTAGCAGTGTGACCCTGGGCAAGTCACTTAACCCTCATTGCCTCACAAAAAAAAAAAAAAAAGAAGAATCTCATTTAGGAAGTGCCCCAGTGATCTGTAATCAGTAGTACAATGTCATCTGTACACAGGGGCATATGGATCCATCTAGAGGGGACCCCTGTTTGACTTGGACTCTACGTTGGATCTCCTCCATGGCAATCATGGACAAATCCCTTTGGTGAGCATGCCCTTGTGTATGTCTCACTTGATTTTAATACTCAAAGTCTTCTCGAATTTTTAGTTATAGATTTAGAGCTGGAAGGATGTCAACTACAATTCCCTCATTTTACCATGATGAATGATAATAAGGATTTAAGCCAATAAGGATTTTTATATGACCACATGGTCTAGGGAGATAAAGTAACTTGCTCAAGGTTACACAAGTAAAGTAGAAGAGTCGTATTTCAAATCCAGGTCCTCTGACCCCCTTCAGTGTCCTTTCCACTGTATCGTGTTGTCTTCCTCCTCATTTTTCAGATGACCAAGCTGGGTTCCAGAGGGATTTTGCTTAAGGTTATACAGCCAATAAGTAGCAGAACTGAGATTAAAACCCAGGTCTTCTGATTCTAAATCCTATTCTCTTTCCGCTATATTGTGCTTTTTGGAATCCACCTAATATACTCTTCTCATTTTACAGATGAGATTTAGACCCACAGAAGAAAAAAATAATGTCAATATCTCACAATGTAGTAGTGCTGCTGAAGCTAGAACTCCCATTTCCTGCCTCCCCCAGCCAGGGTTCTACCCTTCCACCACCCTGGAAATGGTTATTAATTTGGAATTGGATAAGCATGCCGCCATCTTTGCCTTCACCTGTGTCAGGGATCAGCAAACTATGGGCCAAATTCAGCCCACAACCGTTTTAGTACAACCTGCAAGCCAAGACTGGTCTTTACATCTTGAAATGCAGTTTTATTGTAGCTTGCACACCCCTGATCTAAGTTGAATGTTGAATAGTTGAAAGATGTTGAATAGAACAGGGCCAAGGATAAATCCCTGGATTACTCCATGGAGACCTTCCTCCTGGATGATGCTGAGCCATTCAGTGTTTGGATCCAATGGTTTGGTCAGTTCTGAACCCAGTCAGTTGTGCTATTACCTTGCCTAAATCTCTTCTATTCACAAGAATATAATGAGAAACCTTGGCAAATGCCTTGCTAAAACGTCTCCTGTTCTACCAGTTTTGTAACCTCATTTAAAGAAAAAAAAAAAGCAATGAGGCTCCTATAGATTGCTCCTGATATGCAAAGAAACAAATGGTTGCTCCTGATATGCAAACAAATTGATATTTGTTTGATGGATGCACTCTTTGGTGATCATCTCTTCCCTAAGTGCTAGGGAATTTTGACAGGAATGGAAGTTAAGCCCACCAAGTTGAAAGAATTCACCTTCTGGGGCAGCTAGGTGGCGCAGTGGATAGAGCACCGGCCCTGGAGTCAGGAGTACCTGAGTTCAAATCCGGCCTCAGACATTTAACACTTACTAGCTGTGTGACCCTGGGCAAGTCACTTAACCCCAATTGCCTCACTAAAAATTAAAAAAAAAAAAGAATTCACCTTCTCCCTTTGAGAATCAGACACCACATTCTCTTTTCAGAGATCTCCAAGGTTCAACAATCCACAAGGGCTTGGTGATGGGAACTCTCTATCAGTTCAGAAATAATATACCAGGGAACAGGAATTAGAAGTATGTATAGGAGGGACAGTTAGGTGGCACAGTGTGTAGAGCACCAGCCCTGGATTCAGGAGGACCTGAGTTCAAATCTAGCCTCAGACACTTGACACTTACTAGCTGTGTGACCCTGGGCAAGTCACTTAACCCTTGTTGCCCTGGAAAAAAAAAAGTATGTATGAAAGATTCTATCCAGTGATGACCAGGTGTTTGATAAAACCACTGAGGTAGTTTGTCTACTTCTTGCCACCGGACTTGGATGACTCTGGAAGAGAGTGAGGCTGAGGACTTCACACAACTCTGCTTCACTGAAATCCTAATCAGGAAATCACCCTGTGATGTCATTGGTCTTTTTTGAAAATGAAGAATGAACAACAACAGCAAGTGCAGAACCCTGAGCCTGGCTTGGTTTTCGTGATTTTGGTGACTTGTTCCTGGTACATTAGCCTTGCTCCTTCTCAGCCTGTGAATGAGAATGGCATCCTCTGTACCCAAACACCCCAAACTTAGCTTAGGATTAGTTCACCCAGGTGCTCTGGGGACCATAGGATCATCAATTTAGAGCTGAAAGGGATCTTAGGGGTCACCTAGTCCAACTCCCTCATTTACAGATGAAGAAACTGAGGTCCAGAATTGCAGTATAGTTTATTGAAATAGACTGGAGGGGGGGCGGAGCCAAGATGGCGGAGGAGAGGCTGTGACTCCCACAAGCTCCAGATAAACCCGTCCATTCACGCCCAAATAATGCGGTAAAAATCAAAACCCAGAACAGCCTAATGCACATAAGAACAGAGTGAGACTGTTTCTCCGCAAAAGAGGGCGATTCTGATCACCTACTGATCAGGCTGAACAGCTCAGCGCGCGGTCCAGACCCAGCCAGGGACAGTGCTTCCAACACGTCAGAGTCTTCAGCACCAGCAGCTTCTGAGGCTCCGATCACGGACTGGTGAGGGGGTTCAGAGGTAGGCCGGGGTGAAGTGGAGGCAGTATCTGCTGGAGTTGGGGCAAAGCGCCCTGGGTCTGAACCAGTGGGCTGAATCGAGTGGTGGTGGCCCAGTGGGGGAGGGGTAAAAGCACGCCAAGCTTCCGACCATAGAGAATCAGAGTTCAATCAGACTTCTGTTTCCGGGTCAAAGAGAAAGCGGCTGGGATTACTCACAAGCCAGGCAGGCTGAGAAGCCCAATCACCCCCTGGGCCACGCTGTAGCACCAACGGTGTGTCCGGGAAGCAGCGCTACACTTTAAGGAGTAAAAAACCAAGAAACAGTAAGCCAGGATGAGTAGGCAGAGAAAGCAGAAGACCATCGAAAACTTCTTTGGGGGAAAGGTAGACCACAATACATCCTCAGAATAAGAAGATAATAATAGGGTCAAAGCTCCAACATCCAAAGCTTCCAAGAAAAATATGAACTGGTCTCAGGCCATGGAAGCTCTCAAAAGGGACTTTGAAGAGAAAGTAGGAGAGATAGAACGAAGATGTAGAGAAAGAGAGGAAGGAATGGAAAGAGAAATGAGAGCAATGCAGGAGAGTCATGAGAAAAAAGTCAACAGTTTGAAAAGCCAAATGGAAAAGGAGATTTAAAAACTGTCTGCTGAAAATAATTGCCTAAGAATTAGGATTGAACAAATGGAAGCTAGTGAGCTTATGAGAAACCAAGACACAGTAAAGCAAATCCAATTGAATGAAAAAATAGAAGGCAATGTGAAATATCTCCTTGGAAAAACAGCTGACCTAGAAAATAAATCTAGGAGAGATAATTTGAAAATCATTGGACTACCTGAAAACCATGACCAAAACAAGAGTTTAGACACCATCCTCCAAGAGATTGTGAGGGAAAATTGCCCTGATATTCTTGAAGCAGAAGCTAAAATAGAAATTGAAAGAATCCACCGATCACCTCCTGAAAGAGATCCCAAAAGGAAAACCTCCAGGAATATTATAGCCAAATTCCAGAACTCCCAGGTCAAGGAGAAAATATTGCAAGCAGCTAGAAAAAAGGAGCTCCAATAAGGATAAAGCAAGATCTAGCAGCTTCTACATTAAAGGACCGGAGGGCATGGAATATGATATTCCAGAGGGCAAAGGAACTGGGACTACAGCCAAAAATCACGTACCCAGTAAAACTAAGCATCCTCTTTCAGAGGCAAACATGGAACTTCAAGGAGAAAGAAGACTTTCAGGCATTTGTTATGAAAAGACCTGAACTGAATAGAAAATTTGACTTTCAAATACAACACCCCGGAGAAGCATAAAAAGATAAACAGGAAAAAGACTTCATGAGGGATATTAAAAGATCAAACTGTTAACATTCCTATATGGGAAGATAATACAGAGGACACAGGTCTGAACTGAATACGAAGGGAAGTTATGTTTTGTTCTTTGTGGGGTGTCTTATGTATGGGGCCGGATTTGGGCTTGGGGCCTCCTGGGTCCAGGGCTGGTGCATTGTCCACTGTGCCACCTAACTAACCCATAATGACATCCTTAAAATAGGGTTGAGGTGTAGGAGAAATAGACTGGGGGAGGGGGAAGGGGAGAGATGGTCTGGGGAGAGGTTATTCATATGAAGGAAACAAGAAAAAAGCTTATGGAGGGGAGGGGAAGAGGGGGAAGGAATTGGGGAGTGATTGAACCTTAATATCATCAGAATTGACTCAAAGAAGGACTAACATACATACTCAAGTGGGTATAGTAATATATTTTGCCCTGAGGGAGGGGAGGGAGATAAGGGGGGGAGGGGAAGGAGGGAAGGGCAGATTCTGGGAGAGAGTAGTAAAAAGCAAAATATTTTCAAGGAAGGTGAAGACGTTCTGCATAACGGCACAAGTATGAAATATTGAATTGCTTGATTTCATAGGGAGGGTTGAGGAGAGAGGGAGGAAGAAAATTTGGAACATAGAATTAGCTCAAAGACCTTAAACTCATCAGAGTTGGCTCATGGAAGGAATAACATTCACACCCAGTTGGGAGGAGTAATCTATTTAACCTTACAGGAAAGTATGAAGGGAAGAGGATAAGGAAGGAAGGGTGGAAAAAAAGGGAGTGTAGAGTAGGGGAGGGGACAGTCAGAAGTAAAATACTTTTGAGGAGGAATAGTTTAAAAGAAGATGGAAAATAGAGTAAATATCATGGGAAGGGAATAGGATGGAGGGAAATAGTTATGATGACTTTGCTGGGCTAATACGAAGAAAATTCTTTGTCAAGTTTAAGGTACATTATTTAGGGTATGATGAACAGGATACTATTAGAAAAACCTGGAAAGACCTACATGAACTGAAGCAGAGTGAAATGCACTGTATACAAAATAACAGCAATAGTGTAAAATGATCTGCTGGGAAGCATGTGGTTATTTTCAGCAAGGCAATGGTCCAATATAACCCTGAAGGACTATGAAAATGGCAACCCATCTACAGAGAAAGAAGTGATAGTATCTGAAATAGTTGGAAACACATTTTTTTTCTTTTCTCTCTTTTTTTTCTTTTTTGGTGAGGCAATTGGGGTTGGGTGGCTTGCCTGGGGTCATGTGGCTGGTGGGTGTTGGGTGTGTGGGGCTGGATTTGGGCTCGGGTGCTCCTGGTTCCAGGGCCGGTGCTCTGTCCGCTGCACCACCTAGCTGCCCCTGGAAACACATTTTTTTTAAAAATGTTTTTTCTCTTTGACAATTCCTCAGTCTGAAGTTTTGGGAGTTTTTTGACTGTTTTTTTCCTCACAACCTAGCTAATGTGGGAATGTTTTCCATGACTACTCATGTATAATTTATTTTGAAATGCTTGAGTTCTAGTGGGTGGGGGTGGGAATAGAGGAGGAAGAGAAGTTGGAACAATTTTTTTTTTTTAATTGATGTTAAAATTTGTTTTTACATATATTTTGGAAAATAAAATTCTATTCTAAAAAAAAAAAAAAAGAAATAGACTGGAGGTTGGAAGGTCGGAATCCTGGCTTTGCCACTGACTACCTACTATACATCTTGGGGAAAATCATTTAGGGGTGACTGAGTCAAGAGTGTGGAAGCAATACAACCTAGCTCTCCTCCACGACTACTCCAACAGAAATCTAAGAATGCCAGACTGACTAACGTTAGGAAAATTCAAGACAAAACTATAGTAGGTCACCTTTCTATGCCCAAATCACAAATTTGGCCTACAGCAAGTGACTAAGACAGGAACTTTGGGGAAAATGTCAGGGACCAGGATCCTGGACTCAGTGCTCAGAGCTCCAACCTAGGTCATCAACTAAGGGACGTTTAGAACTGATAACATAGGGGCAGCTAGGTGGCACAGTGGATAGAGCACCGGCCCTGGAGTCAGGAGTACCTGAGTTCAAATCCGGCCTCAGACACTTAACACTTACTAGCTGTGTGACCCTGGTCAAGTCACTTAACCCCAATTGCCCCCCCCCCCAAAAGAACTGATAACACACTCAGCCCTAGGCCCAGGCCAGGAGCAAGGGCTCTTCCAGGACTGGGAAAATGCACTTAGTTCCCAGAGCCTAGAACTGGTGTGCCCTGAGTAGATTCTGGATTTAGTCTCCAGCCTGGCACAAAAGCATGGAGAGGTTGGCAGAAGAAACTTGCAAGGAAGTTGTGATTGAAAACTCAGCCTCCAGTCCGGCAACACAGGTTTGCACAGAGCATATTCCTGGAAAAAGGAGGAAACAAAAAAGAGAAAGAGCTATTTGGATGCCAGAGACATTCCAGAGGTAAACCCAGAAGAGGAGAATAACTCAAATATCTACATACAAAACCTCCAGAAGCACATGAGCTTGCCCAGAACACATAGAGTTCTTAGAAATTATATGAGTTTTGGGGGACAGCTAGGTGGTGCAGTGTATAAAGCACTGGTCCTGGGTTCAGGAGGACCTGAGTTCAAATCCGGCCTCAGACTCTTGACATACTTACTGTGTGACCCTGGGCAAGTCACTTAACCCTCATTGCCCCCCCCCCCAACAAGCCCCCCCCAACAACAAAAAACCCAAGAAATTATATAAGTTTTTAAAGAGTTAAAATGATATTATAAATGAAATGAGAGCAACAAAACAATGACTTAGAAAAGAAATGAGATACAGGAGAGAACTGGAAAGAGAATTAACAATTGTCTAGCATGGGAATTGTGTTATTTGACTATGCTTATTTGTTTTGTTTTTCCTGTTTCCTTTTTTTTTATTTCAGTGAAGGGTGGGTGGTATAGGGACAGGTGGGAGGAAGGAAAAAACTGTGTACTTGATACTTGAAAATAATAAAATTTAATTTAAAACAATTCACGGAAGAGTTTTAATAGAAAAATCTTTTTTAAAGCTCTGCAAAATTTAACTACTATACAATTATACAATAAAAACTTTAGAGTATACCAGAAAAGGAGGGAGCAGCTAGGTGACACAGTAGATAGAGTGCTGGACCTGGAGTTAGGAAGACCTCATGAGTGCAAATCTAGCCTCAGATATGCACTGGCTGTGTGACCCTGGACAAGTCACTTCCCCCATTTGCCTCAGTTTCCTCATCTGTAAAATGAGTTGGAGAAGGAAATGGCAAACTATTCCAATATCTTTGCCAAGAAAACTCCAAATGGGGTCACAAAGAGTCGGACAAGACTGAACAACACATTTCTCTTTGAATTTGACAGCACTGATTTAATGTACCAACTTATTTTATAGATGAGTAAACTGAATCCCCAAAATGGAAATTGACTTGCCTAAAATCACCAGAGTAATGTAGAAGAATCAGAATTCAAAATGAGGCATCAGTGAGTTTGAGAGATGGAAGTGATTTTCGACATCTCTTAGCCCAACTGCTTCATTTAACAGATGAGGGAACCAAGTCTCACCAGGCTTGAACAACTAGACCAATGTTACATGGGTAGAAAGTAGAACCAAAATTCTAACCTGAGTCCTCTGATTTCAAATTCAATGTACTTTCCACTGCTACACACTGTCTCTGCAGTCATCATTGGAATACCATTAACCACATTTGAATCAATAAGCATTTATTAAGTGCCTACTATGTGCTACATTGTGCTTGGTGCTGGTGGCACAATGGCTAGAGCACTGGGCCTGGAGTGAGGAAAAATTGGGTTCAAATCTGGCCTCAGATACTTAATAGCTGTGTAACACTGGGCAAGTAACTTAACCTCTGTCTGCCTCAATTTCCTCTGCTGTAAAATGGGGATAATAATTGCACTTATCTGAAGAGGGTTGTAAGGATCAAATGAGATCATCTTTGCAAAAAGCACTTAGCACATAGTAGGAGCTTTAAAATCCTCAATTCCTTCCCCTTTAGTCACTTCAGTTGTGGCAGACTCTTCATGGCCCCATTTGGGGTTTTCTTGGCAAAGATACTGGAATAGTTTGCCATTTCCTTCTCCAACTCATTTTACAGATGAGGAAACTGAGGTAAACAGGGTTAAGTGACTTGCCCAGAATCACTGATCCAGTAACTGAGACCAGATTTAAACTCATGAAGATGAGTCTTCCTGACTCCAGACCCAGTGCTCTATGCACCATGGCACCCCCTAACTGCCCCATTCCCTGGGGATACAGGGAACAAAAATGAAGCAATATCTGCCTTCAAGGGACTTAATTTCTAGGGACACAGACTGAACACGCACAGTTATATAAACATAGATTAAATGAACAAGCATTTATCAGTCCCTTTTTGTGTGCCGGGCACTGTTGTAAGTACTAGAAATAGGTACAGGGTGACTCGTAGGGGGGAGGTGGCAATCGGGCTGAATCTTGAAGGAAACTAGGGAGGCAGAGGGAGGAGGAAGTGCATTCCAGGCATGGGGGTCAGCCAAGGCAAAGGCATGGAGACTGGAAATGGTGTGTCCTATATGAGAAACATTGTGAACTGGTTGACTAGATCATAATGAAGGGGAATAAGGTCAGAAAGGCAAGTTGGAGACACATTTTAAAAGTTTGTAAGTAAAAGCAGAGGAGCTTACTAGCTGAGTGACTCTGGACAAGTCATTTAACCTCTGTCTGCCTTGTGAAGGCAAGAGGGAGCCAGTGGAGATTTTTGAGTAATGAGTAAGGGTCAGTTATACAAGCAGGAGGTATCTGAACTAGGCTGGTGCTTCTGTGAGTAGAGAAAAAGAGACATACAGGAGAGATCTGGAAATAGAACAAATTTGGCAATGGACTAGATGCGTGTCCTGAGTGAGAATGAGGAACTGGGGGTGACGTGGAGGTCAGGAGTCCGGGATGACTGGGAGGACATGCTGCCTTCAACAGTAGCAGGAAAGTTTGGATAATGAGTATTGTATTGGACATATTGATTTTGAGATACTGTCAGGACAGGCAGTTTGAAATGTCAATTATGCAGTTAAAATGTGGCCCTGGGGTCTGGGAGAAAGACTGGGGCTGGTTGTACATTTATCCCTTCCACATTGCAACTTTCCCCCCATCTTGGTTTTGATACATTGCAGGTCAGCATAAGAATTTTTTTTGGGGGGGTGAGGCAATTGGGGTTAAGTGACTTGCCCAGGGTCACACAGCTAGTAAGTGTCAAGTGTCCGAGGCTGGATCTGAACTCAGGTACTCCTGAATCCAGGGCCGGTGCTTTATCCACTGTGCCACCTAGCTGCCCCTTCTTCCCATCCTTATTAAAATGCATCTTGATCAGGGGCAGCTAGGTGGCACAGTAGATAAAGCACTGGCCCTGGATTCAGGAGGACCGGAGTTCAAATAAAGCCTCAGACACTTGACACTTACTAGCTGTGTGACCCTGGGCAAGTCACTTAACCCCAATTGCCCCACAAAAAACAAACAAAAGAACAAAAACAAAAACCAAACCAAACCAAACAAAAAACCCCAAGAAGGATGGGAAGAAGGTAGTAAGAACCGGGAGAAAAGACAAAGCCATCAGTTATGTCAAGTAACTGACCTTTATACAGAGTGTCCCAAATGTCTCAGGGCAGTTTTGAGCTTTAATAGTGCAGATCACTTTACATCCATTCTCAGGACAACCCTATTAGGCAAGGACTTCCTCTCCATGAGTGACTGGAAACTCATTTTTGAGGAATGATTAAAAGAGGTTGTTTCATCTAGATAAGGTTAAGGAATGACAGCATTTTGAAATCATAGAGAGTTTAAAATCACAGGGAAGTAAAGCATTTAAGCTCTTTGAAAGAGGCCTAAATGAGAAAGAGTGAATTCTCCGGTATAATAAGATTCTTTGAGAGGCAGCTGTGATGGAATGAAAAAGAGTTCTGGTGTTTGGAGTTAGAGGATCCAGGTTCAAATCCAGGATTGTGTGAATCTTGGCAAATCACTTCCCCTCTCCAGATCTTACTTTCTTCATCTTCAAAATGAATAGATCCCTAAGTTCCTGTTTTAACTCTAAGTTTTATGATGCTATGGCAATGTAGCATAGACCCCACTCACAAGGGAGGCCCAAGAGAAGCTATCTCAATATCCAAGTGATTTATGCCACCCACTAATAACTGTAGTTGATGAGCCCCCACTGACATGTTGACTGTTACTTAATCAGCCAGAAAATACACATTATTTCCAAGCAAAAAGTGTTTGATCAAACAGCATCGCAAATTAGGTGACCAAAAAAATCATTCTATACCCTCAGGAATATATTCTCTTGTAGATTACCATACAATCAGTGAGACAGTACCCAGAAGCAGAAACCATACAAGTGGTCAGGGAACATGCATGAAAAAGCATGTTCAAAGGGAATATGTATGACCTGGGTAGATTTGTGGAGGATACTTCTTTGGGACACGAAGACAGGACAACTCACACATTTGATGCCATTGATGGCCTCTGACAATCTTATTGTGCTTCTCTCTGATCATCTGCAAAATAGGAATAATAATTCTTTGTACCACCACCTTCATAGGGTCATCGTAAGGCAAGTTCTTTGTTCATCATAAAGTGCTATAGAAATGTGAGCTGTTGCTATTGTTGTTTGAATTTCTCTCTGACTGATGCTTCTGCGTGTGTGCCTCTCCTCCCCTAGAAAAATTATAAAAGTACAGATAGAGGACTTGAAAACTATTGGGAAGATGCCTTACGATAGCACTTCAGGCTTCTGAATCTGCTTGTGGTGTGAGCTATTTGCCAAATACAGAGCATGTCAGGATTCTGCAAGACAAGCGTCAGGCGTGCTAAATCTGAGAATGAGCTGTGGCCGGTGAGAAAAGATAACAAAAAGGTTGTCATTTAAAAAAAAAAAACCAAACAATTTAGCTTGGGAAAGAGGCAAAACCAAGAAAGGATAGGAACAGTGCTTGCTGGGTATAGGATATCTATAATAGATAATTAGTAGGCAGAGTTTCTCAGCTTTTGTTTTACTTCTGTTTTCTCTGCCAAGGAGAATGACCTTCAAGAACAGGGTCTTTGGCCTGGAGAGGACAGAACAAAAATGGCAAAAAGGAGTTGATACTCATGTTGAACTCTTCAAAAGAAGCAAATACAAGAGGAAATGAGCTGGGGCAACTAGGTGGCACAGTGGATAGAGCACCAGTCCTGAAGTCAGAATAGACCTGAATTCGAATTTAGATACTTACTATCTGTGTGACCCTAGGCAAGTCACTTAACCCTGATTGCTGCTCAAAAAAAAAAAAAAAAAAGGAACAAGGAAATGAGCTTGTAGTGCAACAAGTCTTCTTTTTTTCCAACATTTTTTGTTTTGTTTTGTTTGGTTGTTTTTTTTTTGTTTTTGTTTTTGTTTGTTTTTGCAGGGCAATGGGGGTTAAGTGACTTGCCCAGGGTCACACAGCTAGTAAGTGTCAAATGTCTGAGGCTGGATCTGAACTCAGGTACTCCTGAATCCAGGGCCGGTGCTTTATCCACTGTGCCACCTAGCTGTACCCGCAACAAGTCTTTTTGCAAAACAGTCTGGTATCATAAAAGGGGTTCTGGTGATTGGAGTTAGAGGATTAGTTCTGTCATCTGCCATCTGGGGGACCCTGGGCAACTCACTTCCTTCCTCTGGGTCTCATTTTCCTCATCTTCAAAAGGATCCCTAAGCTTGTGGTCCCACATTAATGTAACAGAGAGAGCACCTACTTACCTGCCTCTTGATGAGTTCAATTGAGTGTGCCCCGACCTTCTAGGATGCTGAAAAAAACCTGATAGACACAATTGCAGAACCACAGTCAACGACCCTTAAAAGGCTGTGGAGGGTTAAAACAAAAATGCTTTTTACATGTTATCGGGGAAAGATAAAATATTAAATTTAAATTTAAAAAAAGATCGTGGAGGATGAGGGAGGTGCTACAGCATTGGGGGAGGCCAAATGTCCTGATTTTCAAAAAGGGGGAGGAGGGTAGGCTCTGTACACTACAGGCTAGTTACTCTTTCTTTGGGTCCTGAGAAAGCAATAGAGCGTATCATTAAAGTGATGGCTAGGGAACATCTAGACAAGGTGTGGTGATTACAGATCTTCAGCATAGTTTCATCAAGGCTAAGTTGTGCCAGAGTAGCATTATTTCCTTTTGCTTTTCTTCTTCTTCTTCTTCTTCTTCTTCTTCTTCTTCTTCTTCTTCTTCTTCTTCTTCTTCTTCTTCTTCTTCTTCTTCTTCTCCTTCTCTTCTCTCTTCTCCTTCTCTCTCCTTCTCCTTCTCCTTCTCCTCCTCCTCCTCCTCCTCCTCCTCCTCCTCCTCCTCTCCTCTCCTTCCTCCTTCTCCTTCTCCTTCTCCTTCTCCTCCTCCTCCTCCTCCTCCTCCTCCTCCTCCTCCTCCTCCTCCTCTCTCCTCCTCCTCCTCCTCCTCCTCCTCTCCTTCTCCTTCTCCTTCTCCTTCTTCTTCTTTGCTGGGAAATGAGGGTTAAGTGACTTGTCCAGGGTCACACAGCTAGTAAGTATCAAATGTCTGAGGTCAGATTTTAATTCAGGTCCTCCTGAATCCAGGGCCGGTGCTTTATCCACTGTGCCACCTAGATGCCCCTTTATTTCCTTTTGTGACAGGGTAGTAGATCATTTGGGATAATGCTGTAAATATGGCTCACCTAGATTTTGGTATAGGGAGGACAACAAATACATGTACACACATATATACATACACATGTATATGTATGTGTATTTGCTAGAAGGAAATCAGAAAAAAAAGGAAGTTGAACAAATGTCACCAGTCCCTTTCAGTCTTCTCTACCCAGCTCTTTTGGTTTGCATGGACCATGACTGACCTCCTGAGAGTAGAAAAGAATTAAAAGGAATGTTCACATTTTGTACCAAATATAAATCCAGACTGAAAGAGTCCGAAGTAACCTAAAATATATACTTAAAAGGCTGACAAGGGCCAGTGGGTAGAGCACTGGCTCTGATGCTGGGAGGACCTGAGTTCAAATTTCACTTCGGACACTTACTAGCTGTATGACCCTGGGCAACTCACTTAACCCCAGTTGCCTTAAACATCCAGGGCCATATGCGGTTGTCCTGATATATATCTTACCACTGGCCCCAGATGACTCTGGAGGAAAGAGTGAGGTTGGTGACCTTGAACAGCCCTCCCTCCCTTAAATCCAATTCACTGCAAGTCATGATATCAGCTTGATGACTAAAGCACAAAAGATAAAGATAGCCCTTGGGATTTTAAGTTAAAGAGCTACTAGACAGAGCCCTCTCCCTATTGGGAAGATGCTTTAATCCCAGGTAATCATGCCCAGCAGATGGTAACAGAGAGTAAGTAGCAGCAGCTCAACTAAGACACCTTCAAGCCACTCTAGGATCTTTGCCAAGATATCCCCAAACCAGGTCGAGAAGAGTGGACACGACCGTGCCCTCCAAGTAAGCAACAACAAAGAGAGTGGCAGGGAGTCTCTCCATGAGGTCTCCAGAGGCTCTGCAATATCCCATCCATATGTGTACGTGATCACGTATTCCTTACATCTGTGTCCCTTCATAGGCATTCTCAGGCCACAAGTGCTCCCTACATACATGCTTCACCACACAGGTCACCTTACAACATATGTTCCCTGTGTATGTCCACTCCTGTACTTGTGGTAAGAAGAAAGAGATAAGAAGTATGGGAAAAAATCATAAACTTGACACACAGACATGATATAGTAGTAATGGAGAACTTCAATTATCTGGACATCTGCTCATCTGCTAGATCTCTCTCTCTCTCTCTCTCTCTCTCTCTCTCTCTCTCTCTCTCTCTCTCTCTCTCTCTCTCTCTCTCTCCCCTCTCTCCCTCTCCCTCTCTCTGTCCTCCCCTCCCCTACTCTCTTCCCTCTCCTCCATCTCTTCCCCCTTCCCCCTCCCCTTCTCTCCTCTCCTGTCTTCTATTTTTTCCTCCTCTCCCTCCCCTTCCTCTCTTCCCTCTCCCTGTCCCCTTTCCCCTCTCTCCACTCCCCCTCCCCCTTCTCTTTTTTCTTCCACCACTCTGTCTTCTTATCTGTCTCTACCTGCACACCTGTCTCTCAAAATCAGAACAGATAATTTCTTGATTTATCTTAGTGATAATCTCATCTTTCACAAGGTGAAAGAACCAACAAGGAGAAATTCTATATTACATCTAATTCTCACTAAGAAGGAGAAGCTGGCTATTGGGTGGAAATGATGGAAGCTTGGGGGTAAGTGAGGACTCCCTCTTGGAATTTGTCATAGAGGAGGAGAGGAAAACCGATGCTAGTCTGACCTTCACCCTAGACTTAGAGAACACTGATTTCCAGGGGTTCAGAAGAAAGATAGATAGGATCCCATGGAGTAATATGTTTCAGAAGTCAGCTCAGGAGGGACTGGAGATACTCAAGAAGGATATTCTGAAGAGACAAAGGGAAATAATTCCAACAAGGAGGAAAAATAGGAGTCATCTAAATAGACAGACTTGGATGCATTGAGAACTCACCAAGCAACTTAAATTTGAAAAAGAAATGTATATAATATGGCAGCTAGGTGGCGCAGTGGATAGAATGCCAGGCCTGGAGTCAGGAAGACTTAAATTCAAATTCAGCCTCAGAGCTTTCCTATCTGTGTGATCCTGGGCAAGTCACTTCATCCGATTTACCTCAGTTTCCTTATCTGCAAAATGAGCTGGAGAGGGAAAAGGTAAATCACTTTAGTATCTTCACCAAAAAAATCCTAAATGGGGTCATGAAGAGTTGGACGTGACTGAAATGACTGAACAACAAACAAAAAAATTGAATATGGAAGCAAGGTCAAGTAAAAGAATATGAACATGAAGGTAACACCATCCCTTAAAAATAGTATTGGTAGGGCCAAAATTCAGAATTCATTCATTCATTCATTCAACATTTATTAAAGGCCTACTCTGTACCAGGCACATTAAGAATGATCTGAGGCTAGAAAATGAAGCTAAG
Source organism: Dromiciops gliroides (assembly GCF_019393635.1). Lineage (NCBI taxonomy): Eukaryota > Metazoa > Chordata > Mammalia > Microbiotheria > Microbiotheriidae > Dromiciops > Dromiciops gliroides. Next base: position 605,340,612 of record NC_057863.1, read on the forward strand.
GATGATTAGATAAGAAGGGCTTTTAAAAGCTATAATGAGAGAAAAGGGAGGATCAAAGAAGGGACAGGACCATTGCTCGGGGTATCTAGAACAATGCTAACTGACACCAGAGACAAGGCCTGGCTGCTCAATTCCAATTTGGTCTTATTTCTCTGCAAAGAGGAATGGCATTCATATGAAAAAATGCTCTCTCTATTGATTAGAGAAATGCAATTAAAACAACTCCGAGGTACCACCTGACACCTATGAGATTGGCTAATATGACAAAAAAGGAAAATAATAAATGTTGGAGAAGCTGTGGAAAAATTGGAACACTAATGCATTATTGGTGGAGCTGTGAACTGATCCAACCATTCTGGAGAGCAATTTGGAAATGTGGCCAAAGGGCTATAAAGCTGTGCATACCCTTTGACCCAGTAATACCACTGCTAGGTCTGTATCCTAAAGAGATCATAAAAAAGAGAAAAGGACCCACATGTACAAAAATATTTATAGCTGCTCTTTTTGTGGTGGGAAGGAATTGGAAATTGAGAGGATGCCCATCAATTGGAGAATGCCTGAACAAGTTGTGGTATACGAATGTAATGGAATACTATTGTGCTGTAAGAAATGATGAGCAGGTGGATTTCAGAGAAACCTGGAAGGACTTACATGAACTGACATTGAGTGAGATGAGTAGAACCAGGAGAACATTGTACACAGTATCAGCAACATTGTGTGTTGATCAACTGTGATAGACTTGACTCTTCTCAGCAGTACAATGGTCCAAAATAGTTCCAAAGGACTCATGATGGAAAATGCTCTCCAAATCCAGAAGAACTGTGGAATCTGGATGCAGATTGAACCATACTATTTCTACTTTTTTTGTTTTTCTTTTCTGAGGCTTTTCCCCTTTGCTCTGAAAACAGCATGACTAATGCAGAAATATGTTTAGTGTGATTGTACATATATAACCTATATCAGATTGTTGCTGTCTTGGGGAGGGGGAAGGGAGGGGAGGCAGGGAGAAAAATTTGAAACTAGAAATCTTATAAAAACAAATGTTGAAAACTATTTCTACATGTAACTAGAAAATAATAAAATACTTTTATGATAAAAAAAAAAGAAAGAAAGAAAGGGGGAATGGTATTTACCTGGAAATGACAAAACAAAAATAACTGTCAGGGAATTAATTTATAGATAAGTAAGAAGACAATAAGAGTGCACTTGACTGCCCTTGACAAATTCAAGTCACCTGGGCACATTCTTTGGTCCCAAAAGACCTGGCAAATGGGATTGCCAAGCCACTGTCAATTATATTCGAAAGCTCATAGAAAATGGGAAATGAACCACAGTATTAAAGAAGGGCAAAAGTCACAATTTAAAGAAAAGAGGAGAAGGCCTGCCAACTATAGGCAGTGGGGCTTGTGAGCTATGATTTTGAGTCAATGCTGACCTACTAAGTACTTGGAAATTTGCATGACTTTCAAGGGGCCCACACATGAGGAGGGCTCTGGGTGCTACATTGGCAACGATTTGCTAGTCTCTAGTGATATTCTTTTGTGTGTGTGTGTGGGACAATGAGGGTTAAGTGACTTGTCCAGGGTCACACAGCTTTCATGATATTCTTGTGGAAGGAAGGGAGAGATATGAGCTAAATGAATAGTGGAATTGGAATTGGATCTAAAAAAGTACTCATGATCCATGATCCCAAGATGACATCTCAGAAGGAGGCCTACAGTATCGTGTTCCTGTTTTGGTCTCGTGCTGTTCAGTACTAATGCTGGCCCCCTGTGCCATCCGCCATTTTTATCAATGACTTGGATAAAGACACAGATGGAATTGTGAGAATTGGAACGACACCCCCTGCTGGGAAAGGCATTGCAGGGAAGCATGTGATTTAGAAACCATATGACTTTAGAGTCCGGAAGTGACCTTTTCTGGAGTTTCAAAGGTCAGTTTGGTGTAAGGAAGCAGAGGCTAATTAGGGCTTAGAAACTTCCTATTAATTAGAGCTATCAGAAAAGGGAGGTAATGGCTTTCCACTAGCTCAAGTTTTTCAAGCAAAAAGCTGGATGTGCACTTGTTGGGTTTGTGGAAGAGGAGATTTTAATTCAGATATGGGTTGCAGTATATAGCTGCTGTGGTTCTTTCATACTCGGAAAGTACCTTCATTCTGTGCAGTAATGTTGATAGATCAGTACAAAGAGAAGTCATATTTATGGGTGGGGGGTTATCCAGCATGGAAGAAACTTGAATGAACACCATTATATTCCCTCTGCTTAGGGCTTCTTAGCTCACAGAATCATGGAATCTCAAAGATGGAATCCACCATCTAGTCCAGCTGTCACCTGACCAAGAATTCCCATCCACAACCTCCCCCCCCCCCACAAGTGGTCATCTAGCTTCTGATTGAAGATGACCCCTTCTCTCCTCTGATGCTGCTACAGCTTTGGTGTAAAACCTCATTTCCACACATCTGAACTATTTCAATAGCTTGCTGGTGGGTCTGCATGACTCAAGTCTCTTCCCACTTCAGTCCATCCTCCAGTCATCTGTCAAAGCGATCTTTGTTTATTTTGGAGGCAATCAGGGTTAAGTGGCTTGCCCAGGGTCACATGGCTAGTATGTAAAGTTGGATTCGAACTCAGATCCTCCTGACTCCAGGGCCAGTGCTCTATCCACTGCAAGACCTAGCTGCCCATCTGTCACATAATTGACCCTTGATAAATGCATGTTTCTTTCCTCCTTGCTTCCTCAAAAGCAAAAAACAAACAAAACAAACCCCTTTTCATTATCCTGTGCATTCCCTGTCAATCTCCTCTTATGATGAGATTTTCAGGCCTTCTGCCACTGTTCTTACAGAATCAAGTACCTTTGTTACTTGCCCTGCTTTTACTATTTATATATCTTTTCTTCACTTCAGTTGGTGGATGAGTTCATTGTGCATTCCTATCAGACAGTTAAGCTGGCATTTTTCTTTTCTTCCTGATCAGTATTTATTTTATTTTTTAAAAATTTCTGCATTAGTCATGTTGTAAAAGAAGAAAAAAGGGAAAGACCTCCAAAAAAAAAATAGAACTAGTATGGTTCAATCTCCATTCAGAGTCCACGGTTCTTTTTTTCTAGATGTGGAAAACATTTTCCATCATGACTCCTTTGGAGTTGTCTTGGATCACTGTATTTCTGAGAAGAGTTAAGTCTATCATAGTTGATTATCACACAATGTTTCTGTTACTGTGTACAGTGTTTTCCTGGTTCTGCTCACTTCATACAGCATCTAAGCACTTATCTATCTATCTATCTATCTATCTATCTATCTATCTATCTATCTCTATCTATCTATCTATCTATCTATCTATCTATCTATCTATCTATCTATCTATCTATCTATCTATCTATCTATCTATCTCTTTATTTATTTATTCATTAATCCATCCATCCATCCATCCATCCATCCATCCATCCATCCATCCATCCATCCATCCATCCATCCATCTATCTATCTAGAGGCAATAAGGGTTAAGTGACTTGCCCAGGGTCACACAGCTAGTAAGTGTCAAATGTCTGAGGCCGGATTTGAACTCAGGTCCTCCTAAATCTAAGGCTGGTGCTTTATCCACTGTGCCACCTAGCTGCCCCCTTTTTATTTATTTATTCATCTATTTGTTTTTTGCAGGGCAGTGAGGGTTAAGTGACTTGCCTAGGGTCACACAGCTAGTAAGTGTTGAGTGTCTGAGGCCAGATTTGAACTTAGGTCCTCACGAATTCAGGGCCAGTGCTTTATCCACTGAACCACCTAGCTGCCCCTTCAGTATTTATTTTTGAGTCAGATTTCATTCTTGAGTATTTCCTATTCTCCTTGGTTCAGCTTCTCCTATGTATTTTTGGCCACAAGATAGGCTTATTCTGAACTCTTTGCAATCTGCTTTCCAGAAATGTCTGGTGCATGTTAGACTATGCATGCACTTCCTTCTTCTCCATCACAAATGCTAATCAGGAATCCTAACTTCTTTCCAAGCTTCCTATTGTTTTTACTTCAGGACTTGGTTCTTCCTCATTGGCCAGAATGAGGTCCCCTGTTATCATTCCTCTTTGTTGTTTCCTCAGACTTTTGAAGAATTAAATTAGTCTTGTGTCCAGGATTAGGATGTATCCAGAGGTAATAGTCATGTGCACTTTGCCTTGGGAAGGACAGAGGTGGAGAATTGTGATTAGTTCCAGGCACAACATTTGAAGAAGCACATTAACAAACTTGTCCAAAGGGAGGTGATTAGGATGGTGAAGGCCATCAGAATGTTCTGACAGGAAGATGAGTTAAAGGAATTGGCAATATTTTAGCCTCAAGAAGAAAAGGCATGACAGTTGTCTTTAAGATCTGGAAGGCTGTCACATGTAAGATGGATAAGAATTGTTCTCCTTGGTCCTAAAGGGAAGAAGACTCTGAGATTCTGTGATCATTAAAATAAGTCAAGAATTTATCAATTAGTTTGATTTTGTAAGCAAGAAAGCTTTGGCATGTGTCCAGAGAGCTGAATTTCCCCATTACAACTATGTCATGTCTTGATGGCAGCATTGGAATCTGCTTCCCAAATTACTTATCTATTTCCTCCTTCTGTACAAGGGGTCTGTAGTCTATGTCCATGACAATATTACCTCTATCAGTAGAGAACCACTGATCCTCATAAAAATGTTCTCTCCATGCTTCCCCAATCCAGTTTATGATTTTCCACACTTGGACATTTCTTCTAAAACCAGTAGATCTTTTAATGTGTGGTTTTCTTTTGAATAAAGTATATCCTTCCACAGCTACATTGTAACATACTTATTAGTTCTCATCCAGTCAATTCTCAGTGTTCTGTATTTGACTTTTTGTTTCAGGATCACTGATTTAACTTGTCTATTTCCCACACTGTGCATTCGTGTATAGACAGACATTCAAGGCAATGGCTTTTATTGCTGGCTCTCTTCTTGAGTAGAGCTTCCTGTAAATTACTGGCCCTTTTTAGTGATTTTCTCATTGTGTGCTTCTCTGGTTTGACAGAGAAACGCATAGAGAAACCAGTAATTTTGTCCTGGCCAAAATACGGCACAAAAAGACAATGAGAGCGTAATAAAAGGCAATGCTTTTTGTGGCTGAGGGTGGTGAGGTGAAGTCCGAGTCCTCTTTTCAGCCTTCTTTGCCCATTCCAGCTCCCTGTGATTTTCAAAGAACAGGAGAAGCAGGATAGGGGAGGGGATTGCTGTCAAGGGCTGCTGTGCAGTTTGCTAAACCCCTGGAAGGCTTGTCAGGACCATGAGGTTTGACGAAAATGAACAGCTAGGTGGTGCAGTGGATAGAGTGCTGGCCCTGGATTCAGGAGGACCTGAGTTCAAATTTGACCTCAGACACTTGATACTTGCTAGCTGTGTGACCCTGGGCAAGTCACTTAACCTCCATTGCCCTACAAAAAAAAAAAGAAAGAAAAGAAAAGAAAAAAGAAAAAGAAAATGAACAGGAACTTCTGATTATGACTCAGAGAAGAATTAGGTGGAGAGAGTCAGAGGAGCCAGGTGAAGGAAGGGACCAATCTATTGGGTCCTAAACTTTCTGAACAGTGGAAGACCAGCAGATGGCAGCAGAGAGCGGTCAGAAAGCATAGGACCATAGGAACAAAGACTAGAAGCAACCTCTCTTCATTTCACAGAAAGGGAAACTGAGGCACAAAAGTTAACTAACTTTTCCAAAGTCACATAGGTAGGAAGTAGTAGAGCTGGGATTTGAACTGAGATCCTCTTATTCCAAGTCCAATGCATTTTTCACTTTTCCATTCTATTTTTCAAGACAGTAGAGATGATGGAATTCCATGCCAAGCAGCATGATGTCATCGCCAGAGGATGTTAATAGCTCTGCGCCATTATAGATATGTCTAGGCAGCATAGGCTGCTAGCTGGACCTGGCATCAGGGAGATCTCAGTTCAAATCCAGCTTCAGACACTTACTTAACTGTGGGACCCTGGATAAGTCACTTCACCCCTGTTTGTTCAACTGTGAAATAGAGATAATAATAATAGCACCTACACTGCAAACTTGTTGGGAAGATCAAGTGGGATGATATTTGTAATGCACTTCTCACAGTGCCTGGTACATGTGTATCTTCCATCCATGTTCCTGACCTGTGTACCATTTTGTACACATTCTCCAGGTATGTTCCTTATATGTGTGTCCTTCTTGAATATACCTGGGACACACGTTTTCCATATGGGTGCCATAATCACCCATAGTCCCTCTGTGTGTGTCCTCCCTCACAGGTGCCTTGACAACCTGTGGGAAAGTGTATCCCATGGAGAGAGAGGGGTGTCTTTTTGTCTCTTACTTTACATGCCAGATTGTTTGACTGATTGTCTTTTGCTTTGAGCCAATACACTTCTCCCTTTCACATCGAGGGGGTTAGAGGCGCAGTGGCCCCCATAATCTGGAAAATCTGCATAAAATGTTTTGGCCCTTCCTTTATACCAGAGAAGAAGTCTGAATTATTATGGTATTAAAGGATAAAATATGTTAATATTATATAATACTATACATGTATTTTATTCATCTCTGAGTTCCCAAACTTTTTCTGTGTCTTTTGCTGATGTTTGTATGTCATCTGCAGTTTCTACAAAACTCCCCCAAACATTCCTATTTAATTTCCTTTTTATAAAAGTATTTTATTTTCCCCTAATTACCCCACTTAATTTCTTACACTGACCTGCACTATAACAAAACCATGCCAGGGAAAGTCGAGATGTAGAAGGGATAACTGTAAATCCTTTAACTGGCTAGTAATTGTATGGGGAACTCATGAGCTACAGTTTTGTGTTGGGGCTGACCCATAGAATGCCTCAAACCTGGGGCAGTGACTGAAGGCCTATGTGTGAAGAAACTCTGGTTTTTACCCCCAAGAGGCAGTTTTCTTTTTCTTTTTCTTCTTCTTCTTCTTCTTTTTTTTTGGTGAGGTCATTGGGATTGACTTGCCCAGGATCACACAGCTAGTAAGTGCCAAATGCCTGAGGCCAGATTTGAACTCAGGGTCTCCTGAATCCAGGGCCGGTGCTCTATCCACTGTACCACCTAGCTGTCCCCAAGAGGCAGTTTTCTTACTTTCTCTCCATTTTTAGTGTAAAGTCCCCTTGTTCATATTTAGAAGATTTCAGGCATGATGAGCAGGCAGATTTCAGAAAAACCTGGAAAGATTTACATGAACTGATGCTGAGTGATGTCAGCAGAACCAGGAGAACATTGTCCACAATAACAGCAACATTGTGCAATGATCAGCTGTGATAGATTTAGCTCTTCTCAGCAATACAATGATCAAAGATGATTCCAAAGGACTCATGATGGAAAATGTTCTCCAAATCCAGAAAAAGAACTGTGGAATCTGAATGCAGATCAAACCATACGATTTTCACTTTTTCTTTCTTAAAGTTTTTCCCTTTTGTTCTGATTCTTCTTTCACAACATGACTAATGTGGAAATATGTTTAACATTATTGTACATATACAATACGTACAAATTGGTTGCTGTCTTGGGTGGGGAGGGAGAAATATTTGCAACTTGAAATCTTATAAAAATGAATTTTGAAAATAATCTTGACATGTAACTGGAAAAAATTAAAATACTATTAAGATTGAAAGAAAAAAAGAGATTTCAGATAAATACATTTTTACCCATTCTCCTTAGGTGCACTCCATTCTCAACATTGGGTATACAGAGTTCAGCTCACGAAATTCCGCTGTCAAGCACGATGCACTTAGCCAGCCAGCTGCTTGCTTCTCAAACCAGCCTTTCACTTTTGAAGATTCTATCTTTAAGAGGAAGTAATGGTGAAAGCCTGGCTTGGGCCCAGGGGATTCCTTTTCTTGACCAGGACTTCACCATCCCTGCTAATACTTGCTGGATTCCTTCTGATTGTATCATCTGTCCCCACATGAATTATTAGTAAAGGTCTTCCAGCTTGACATTGTCTTGGGAGGCTTGCTGTCATGTCTGGATCCTGGAGGAAGTCAGCAGCCTTCATTATTGTTCGTATCAGATCCCAAGGGAGGAAGGAAAGACCTTTTCACCCTCCCTCTGTCTAGGGAGAAGCTAATCGTTTTAGTCCAAAGAGCAGTAGGGGGCTAGGAATTAGGGGACCTGGCTTCTGTTTCTGGCTCTGCTGGTAACTTGATAGATGACTCTGAGCAAGCTACTTTTTCTTTGGGTTTCATACTCATGTGATAAATGAAGATCTTAGGTTAGATTATCTCTTAAGGCTTCTCCCAGCTCTGACATTCTGTGTTCTAGGGCCCTCCCAGCTCTGACATTCTGTGTTCTAGGGCCCTCCCAGCTTTGGCATTCTGTGTTCTAGGGCTCTCTAAGCTCTGATATTCTGTGTTCTAAGGCCCCTTCCAGCTCTGACATTCTGTGTTCTAAGACCCCCTCCCAGTTCTGACATTCTGTGTTCTAGGGCCCTCCCAGATTTAGCATTCTGTGTTCTAGGGCTCTCTAAGCTCTGATGTTCTGTGTTCTAAGGCCCCTTCCAGCTCTGACATTCTGTGTTCTAAGACCCCCTCCCAACTCTGACTTTCTGTGTTCTAAGGGCCCTCCCAGCTCTGAAATCCTCTGTTTTAGCCCCCCCTTTCCCCCTCTCCCCTTACCCCCTCTCCCCTGGCTCTGACATACTATCTGTAGCCAGGGACATTTATGCCTTGCCATTTATCTCTTTGAATCCTTTTCCTTGGGGCCTGAGGAGATGATGCACAGAGAGAGTGATTGGCAGAGCAATTTCTGATGATCTTGGCACACAAAAAGAATCGTGTCTCCCTCTGGGAGAATGCTGCTGCTCTCTCTTGTGACAGAAGCTGGCAGACCAGGATTACAAGGGCAGTGGCTGTACTTGGCTTCTCTCCTCTTTGTCCTTCTGTCTCTGAGACTGTAGCAGTGAAGCCTGAGACAGACATAACAGAGGCACGTGCAGAGAGAGCAAGCAGGACCTCAGAGCACTCAGGTGGCTTGCTCAGACAGCATTAAAGCCATGATTAATACCACATAGTATCAATTGGGGCCTGGCACCCACAGTGCCCCCTGTGCATCTGCAGCATGGTGAGCTGGGGAAACACCTCCTTCCAGGGGCAGCTGAGTGGTACAGTGGACAGAGCCTGGGGCCTGGAGTCAGGAAGACCAGAGGGCAAATCTGGCCACAGACATCTATTAGCTGTGAGTCCTTGGGCAAGTCATTTCTCCTCTGTCTGCCTTAGTTTCCTCATCTGTAAAATGGGGATAATAATAGCACTTACCTCCTAAGGTTGTTGTGAGGGTCACATGATATATTTGTAAAGCACTGTGCACAATGCCTGGCACATAGTAGAGGCTATAAAAGTGATTCTTGGGGCAGCTAGGTGGCGCAATGGATAGGGCACCAGCCCTGGATTCAGGAGGACCTGAGTTCAAATCCGGCCCCAGACACTTGACACTTACTAGCAAGTCACTTAACCCTCACCATAATTGCCTCACCAAAAAAAAAAAAAAGTGATTCTTCCCTTTCTTCCCCATGTAATCTATGAGCCTACACAGGGGGAATGAATGCCCCTCTTTTGTCCCCTTCATTTCTATAAGCTGCTGGGGAAGTGCCCTCAGGAGTTTCCTCATTTGCCTCAAACAACCTGGAAGGATGTTGTGAAGGAGTGTATATATTTCTTTTGCATTTTAATATATGTCATTAAAAATCTGCATGATCACAACATACCAAGGGCCTGATTCTATGAGAGCTGTGAGAAATGATCTGTGAGAGGAGGATACTCCCAAGGAGTAACATGAGGCGAGAGCCAAGATAGCTGCCTGCCTGGGGGGCCCCTGAGACCTGATTCCCACACACCTACTCCAACAAAACCCTGAAGTTCATGCTGGATGGAACAAGGATCAAGAACCCCAATGAGAAACTACAGCAAGTGACAAGCTCTAGCCCACAACTACACAAAAAGTTATCCAGAAGCCCATGGGCAATAGGAAAAAGAGCCAGGGGACAGCTAGGTGGCACAGTGGATAAAACACCGGCCCTGGATTCAGGAGGCCCTGAGTTCAAATCCAACCTCAGACACTTGACATTACTAGCTGTGTGACCCTGGGCAAGTCACTTAATCCTCATTGCCCCACAAAAAAAAAAAATTAAATTAAATTAAAATAATACCAAAATAAAAGCCCTTGGAGGAAAGGAAAAGGAGCCAGTCTCCTTAGCAAGCCAGAAAAGTAGGAAGTATAGCCTTAAAAATGCTCAGGGTACAGAGCTAGCAAGAGTTGAAAGTTCCCTCAAGAATGGCCCAAGGAGAGGGGGCACTAGGTGGCACAGTGGATTAAGCACCAGCCCTGGGTTCAGGAGGACCTGAGTTCAAATTTGGGCCTCAGACACTTGACACTTACTGGCTGTGTGACCCTGGGCAAGTCACTTAACCCTCATTGCCCTACCAAAAAAAAAAATGGCCCAAGGTGGGAGCCTTTGAAGGCATTGAGCAGCCATATATCAAGCAGAACTGAGCTGATGGATAATTCATCAGTTCTTAGATGAGGTCAAGGCCCAGGGGCTCTGGGGTCCCTAACACACTGTGCTGAGATGCCAGAGAAAGCCTTAAGATCCAGCCCGCTAAACCTCAAAGATTAGAGGGGAAGGGAAGTAACTGAATGCCAGTCACACATGACTAAAAACAACTGAACAACAAACAACAAAACAGAATATAGAAGCAAGGCCAAATAATAGAATATGAACGTGAAGATAATACAATTCCCCCCTCCCAGTCCCCGGGAGACTCAGACAGGGACTAAGAAGAACCTATCACACACCCCCTCCCCCCCGACCCAAAGTACAAGGAACAGACTCTGGCACAAAGTCCCATTTCAGGCTTAAACTACATGATGAAGCAGTCATCCTCAAAACAATTTGGGACTGGTTAGAAAATGGAGGTTGATCAGTGGAATATGAATAGTTTTTAAAGGAAGAAACTTCAGCTATCAACAGCCATGTTTTAAAAAATGTTCTAAATCACTAAAAATTAGGGAAATGCAAATTAAAGCAAGTTTGAGGTTCTATGACACACCCATCATATAGGCGAAGATGATAAAGAAGGAAAATGATGACAGTTGGAAGGGCTATATGAAAAGAGGCCCACTAATACACTGTTGATGGAACTATTTATTGGCCCAGCCATTCTGGAAAGCAATTTGGAACTATATCCCCCCAAACTCACTAAACTGTACATACCTTTTGATATAACAATACCATTATTATTCCTTCCTTCCTTTTCCCCTCTTTCCTTCTTTCCTTCTTTCTTTCTTTCTTTCTTTTCTTCCTTCATGCCTTTCTCTCCTCTTCCTTTTTTCTTTTTTTTACAGTTCTATTGTTGGGGGATGGGGGAGAGGAGAAAATGAGAGAGATAATAAATGCTTATTAGTTGGGAAAAAATAATCGATGGAAACAAACAAATTCCAAAGTCCCAATTCAGAATCTAAAGCTGAAGACATGGATCTTGAATGGAATAGAAGACTTTCAAGAATACCTGATGAAAAGACTATAGCTAAATAAGGATTATGAAACATAAACATGTTTTCAGAGAAACCTAGAAAGGCAAATTTATCTGAGCAATTGGAAGAAGCTATATGATAATGATGTGGTAACATTTTTTTTTTTGCAGGACAATGAGGGTTAAGTGACTTGCCCAGGGTCACACAGCTAGTGTCAAGTATCTGAGGCCAGATCTGAACTCTGGTCCTCCTGAATCCAGGGCCGGTGCTTTATCCACTGTGCCACCTAGCTGCCCACTCGTGCTAACATTTTAATAAGGGGAGAAGAAATATGTCCCTTCAGAACCTTAATGCCTTTAAATGTTATTGAGGAAGTTAAAAAAAACAGAGGACCTAGGGGTGACCTTGTTTCTGTTCTGAGGGTTTGAGAAGGAGAAAGAGAAGAGAGGGGAGAGGGAGGTATACACTAGTGTAGAAAAGAGGAAGAAGGGGTAGAGCATACTACTTCTCATAAATGGGGTGTGTCAGAAGAATTGTTTGTCCTTCATTCTTTTTTTTTTTTTTTGCGTGGGACTATGGGGGTTAAATGACTTGTCCAGGGTCACACAGCTAGTACATGTCAAGTGTCTGAGGCCAGATTTGAACTCAGGTACTCCTGACTCCAAGGCTGGTGCTTTATCTACTTCACCACCTAGCTGCCCCTTGTCCTTCATTCTTGAAGAGGACCATGACATCGGGATGATGTCATGACTTGCAGTGAATTTGATTTAAGTGAGGGAGAACTGTGCAAGGTCACTAGCCTCACTCTCTCCTCCAGAGCCATCTGGGTCCAGTAGCAAGATATACGTCAGGATGACTGGAAATGGCTTTGGATGTTTGAGGCAATTGGATTTAAGTGACTTGCCCAAGGTCACACAGCTAGTAAGTGACTGAGATGTGAGAAGAATACTCAAACATGGAGGAAGGGGTGAGGGGTATGGCATCAGATTAACCTCACTCTTAACTGGACTGGAGAGTTGAACACACACACTGTTTAGTAGAGAAATAATGAAACAACAGAGAAACAAACTCTTGAGGGGTGGGGTTAAGAGGGAGGATAATTCTGGAAAGGGAATTAAAATCTATGGGGGTGCCTTAGATTGCCTCTTAGACAGGGAATGGCTGAAAAAATTGTGGTCTATGAATATAATGAAATAGTATTGTGACATAAGAAATGATGAGATGATCACAGAGAATCTTAGATTGTATGAATTGACAGATGGAAGCAGAACCAGCAGAAAAATTTATCCAAGGGCAATAATGTGATAGAGACAAAAAACAGCTTAGACAAACTTAAGAACACTGATCAAAACAATGGCCATTCCTGTTACTGAAACAGCTAGGTGGCACAACTAGGATAGAGTGCTGGACTTTGTTTGGGTCAGGAACACCTGAGTTCCAGTCTGGTCTCAGATACTCACTGGCTGTGTGACCCTGGGGAAGTCACTTCAAAACAAAACGAAACAAACACAAACCCCCTCTATCTGCCTCAGTTTCCCCATTCCCGGGTTGTGAGGATGAAATTAGATAACCTTTGTAACTCTGCAAAGCTTAAATTGCCATATGAATGCTAGCTATTATTATTATTATGGCTCTGGAGGATAGATGATATAACATGTTACTTACCTCTTGAGAATGAGGTAATGAGCATAAGCAGTAGAGACTTACATTTTTTAACATGATGCTGTGTGGATTTTTAAAAACTTGATTACGTTTACTTGTTATAAGATATTTCTCCCCCACCCCCACCCTTTCTTTCTTCTTAATTAAAGAGGAGGGTTGGTGAGAAAGGGGTTAGTAATAGTAATGAGAGAGAAAGAGAGAGAGAGAGAGAGAGAGAGAGAGAGAGAGAGAGAGAGAGAGAGAGAGAGAGACATTGAGAGAGACATTGAAAACATTGCACTCAGGGTAGCTAGTTGGCACAGTGGATAGAGCACTGGCCCTGGAGTCAGGAGGACCTGAGTTCAAATCCAGCCTCAGACACTTGACACTTACTGGCTGTGTGACCCTGGGCAAGTCACTTAACCCCAATTGCCTCACCAAAAACCCCCAAAAAACAAAAAATGAAAAAATTGCATTCACAGCACAAAAGGGATCTATGGTCTCTATATTATGAAAAACCTCAGCAAACAGTGACATTAGCTTCAGGAAAGGAAGACTTCCTAACAATTGATGGTAGAAGTTCAAAGTGGAACCCCTTTTGGACGTAATGGGTTCTCCATGACTGGAGATGTTTGAGTGGAAGCTGGGTGACCTCTTGTGGGAAGGGCAGGAGAGGGGATTCTAGGCATAGGCTAGAGTAGATCAAAGCTTCTTAAACTGTGGGTTAAGACCCCATATGGGATCAAGTAACTGAATGTGGGGTCGTGAAAAGTTTGGCAACAGTAGAAGGTTATGTATAGCTGTGCCATGTACCTATGTACCCAAGGTCTCATCAAAATTTCTCAGGTGATAAGAAACCCTGGATTAGCTGACCTCTACATTCATCCCAACTCTGAGGTTCTCAGAGTCTCTAAAGGGATCCTGGCTGGTCAGAGTCTACTGAATTATGCTTTTGTTGCTTCCAGCCTCATAGCAAAGGACTACATCCGTTCTAGCTTTCTGGGCTGGTCATTTTGGAGCTAATCCTAATTTTGTCAAGGGCAGGAGACCTCTCCTCTCATCGAGTTAGCAGACTTTTCCTGATGGGATGGAATAGGAAACTGGACCCCTGACAAGAGGAGGTACCAGAGCCAAATTGGAGCACCCTCATTCAGTACCCCTACTTGGGCACTGATTTGAGGATAGGTGCTAATGGGCAGCTTTGTTGCCCACTACCCAGTTCCATTTCACAGCTTCAGATAAGACTGAGGAGATCAGCTGCAGGGGAGTGGCATTTTGGCTAGGGAAGCTCTGGATGGTATATTGAGAAGAGAGAAGTTCAGAAGTCAGCAGCCACAGCAGCAGCAGTGATGTGGCTCAGATCTCAGGCCCAGAGCATGGTCCAACTTCTAGCATTTAACAAAGTCCGCAGAGGAATAACCAAGGCAGGAATCCCAGACCAAAGGGAAGCCTACAATTTTGCCATTCTGAATCAACATAGCTTTCTAGTTAGATGATAGTGCCAAAGTATAGCAATTTACTCTTTTTGTTTGTTTGTTTGTTTTGTGGGACAATGAGGGTTAAGTGACTTGCCCAGGGTCACACAGTTAGTAAGTGTCAAGTGTCTGAGGCTAGATTTGAACTCAGGTCCTCCTGAATCCAGGGCTGGTGCTTTATCCACTGCACCACCTAGCTGCCCCCTAGCAATTTACTCTTTTTTTTTTTTTTTTAGTGAGGCAATTGGGGTTAAGTGACTTGCCCAGGGTCACACAGCTAGTAAGTGTTAAGTGTCTGAGGCTGGATTTGAACTCAGGTCCTCCTGAATCCAGGGCTGCCCGCAATTTACTCTTGTGCAGACCCAAACCCAGGTCAAGAACTTGCTGAGCTCAGACCAGGGAGGAAGCAATCAGACTTTTCCCTGAATTAGTCCCTTTGGGAGCACTGAAAGCTTATAGGTCCCCAACCTGTCCCTGAGATCCTGGAATGACATAACACCCAATAGCTCAAGAAAGCAGCAACAGGACCAGCCCCAGACCTTTTCTCCAGAAGTACTATAGAGCTCAGACCCAATAATAAATCAAAAGTCAGGAAGGAAGATAGAAGAAAGGGAAAACAACAAAAAATGAGCTATTGTGGTGGCAGGGATGTTCAAGACAGAAGAGAATGATTCCAAAACATCTATAAGCATTGCCTCAGAGAAAAATGCAGCTTGGGGCACAAACTCAACTAGAATTCCCAGAAGAGATGAAGCATGAGTTTATAAAAAGACTTAAAAATGTTTTTACAAATGGAATGACAGTGTGTGAAGAAAAAAAATTGGAAAAGCAAGGGCAATGGATTAAAGAATGGGGAAGGGAATTAACAGCTTGGCACAAGAGATACAAAACTTAGGTCAAGCATCAAATTCCCTGAAAATTCAAAGGAACCAAATAGAAGCTAATAACTCCTCGGTGTGACAAAAAATATTAAAACAAAGTCAAAAGACTGAAAAAATAGAAGAAAATATAAGGTATTTAATTAAACAACTGAACTTGAAATTCTTTTGAGTAGGAAAAAATGTAAGACTCATTGGATTATCTGAATTCCAGGACTGAAAAAAGAACCTAGATATCATATCTCAAAAAATCTTAAAAGAAACCTACCCAGGACTCATAGGACCACCGAGCAAAGTGGAAATAGAAAAAAACTTACTGGTCACCTTCTGAAGGAAACCCCAAAATGAAAACCCCCAGAAATATCAGCCAAAATCCAGAGCTACCGCATCAAAGAAAAAAATACCATAAGCAGTCAGAAAGAAAGAATTCAAATAGTGAGGACTCAGAGGCAGGATCACACATGATTAAGCAATTACCAATATAAAGGAGCAGAGAACTTGGAATATGCTATTCCAGAAGGCAAAGGCTATGGGATGCCAGCCAAAAATAACTTAACCAGCAAAACCTACTATAATGATCAGGAGAAGAAATGGACCTTTAATGAAAGAGAGGACTTCTAGGTATTCCCGATGATGAAAAGACCATAGCTTCAGAGAAACTTTGAAGTTCAAATACAGGAGGGAAGAGAAACATAAAAAGGTAAACATGAATAAACAATGATAAGGAGCTAAAAACAAACATTCAAATATAGGGAAATGAAGCACACATCCCCTCTGATGCTTACCAGCATCAGCACTTATAGAGGGTGTCTAGTTAGACAGGGCCTCCTAGTATTCTTGTTATATTGTGACAATCTTAAGAATGAAAGGAAAGGGGGAAGAGGAAAACACTGGGGGTGAGAATTATCTCAAAGAATCAGGTTGTGTCAGTACCTCCATCCAAAAAAGGAAGAGGAGGTAGAAGGACTTGCTGACACTTGAACTTCACTTTCATCTAAATTGTTCAAAAGAAGGAAGAACGCGCACATACACACACACACACACACACACACACGCACACAGAACTAAGTACAGGAATACATTTCACTCAACAGGGAAATAGGAGGGAAGGGAGAGAAGCAGGGAAGGAAAATTCGAGGGAGGATTTATTAAGGGAGAGATTAGTTGATCAGTCAATAAATATTTATTAGGTGCCTATGTGCCAGGCGCTGTGCTAAATGCTGGAGATCCAAAAAGAGGCAAAAGCGAATCTCTGCCCTCAAGGGGCTTACAACCTAACGAGGGAGACAACAAACTGATATGCACAAAGCTTATATATCTATCTATATCTATATCTATATCTATATCTATATCTATATCTATATCTATATCTATATCTATATCTATATCTATATCTATATCTATATCTATATCTATATCTATATCTATATCTATATCTATACCTATACCTATACCTATACCTATACCTATACCTATACCTATACCTATACCTATACCTATACCTATACCTATACCTATACCTATACCTATACCTATACCTATACCTATACCTATACCTATATCTATATCTATACCTATACCTATACCTATACCTATACCTATATCTATATCTATATCTATATCTATATCTATATCTATATCTATATCTATATCTATATCTATATCTATATCTATATCTATATCTATATCTATCTATATATGTATATCTGAGATAAATAGGAAATAATTAACAGAGGAAAGGCACTAGAATTAAGAAAGGTTAAGAAAGGCTTCTTATAGAAGACTGGATTTTAGTTGGGATTTGAAGGAAACCAGGGAAGTCAGGAGGTGGGGATGAGGAGGGAGAGCCAGAGAAAATACCTAGAACCAGGAGATGGGGTGTTTTGTTCATGGACCGACATGGAGGCCAGTGCCGCTGGATCAGAGAGTATGCAGCAGGGAATAATAAGGTTTAAGAAGACTGGAAAATAGTGGCAGGGGGGTTAAGTTACGTAGGTATTTGAATGCCAAACAGAGGATTTTGTATTTGTTGCTGTAGCCAATAGGAAGCCACTGGAATTTGTTGAGTAGGGGGTGGGGGTAACATGGTCGAGCATACCTGAGCTTTAGGAGAATTACTTTAGTGGCTGAACGGAGGATGGATTGAGTGGGGAAAGACTTGAGGCAGGCAGACCCACCAGCAGGTTATTGCAATAGTCCAGACATGAGGTGATGAAAGCTCGCCCCAGAGCAGTATCATAGGAGAGAAGGGGTGATACTTGAATGATGGTGGAAAGGTGAAATTGACAGTCCTTGGCAACAGCTCGGTTATGGGGGGTAAGAGATGGTGAAGAGGATGGTGTTCTCCTCTACAGTAATAGGGAAGGTAGTAGTAGGAAGGGAGGGCTTAGGGGTAAGATTTTGGATAAGGTTCCATTTTGGACATATTGATTTTATGATTCTCCTAAACATTCAGTATGGAATGTCTGAAAAGGAGCTGGAGATGTGAGATTGGAAGTCAGCACAGAGTC
The DNA here is from genome assembly GCF_019393635.1 of Dromiciops gliroides. Taxonomy (NCBI): domain Eukaryota; kingdom Metazoa; phylum Chordata; class Mammalia; order Microbiotheria; family Microbiotheriidae; genus Dromiciops; species Dromiciops gliroides. The sequence continues at coordinate 605,358,607 of NC_057863.1, forward strand.
AGGATGGTAGATTTGAAAATCATAAGCACAGAGATAATTAAATGCATGGGAGCCGATGAGATCACCAAGTGAAGCAATATAAAAGGAAGGGAAGAGGGCCCAGGACAAAAGCCTGTGGGAAATTCCATGGTTAGCGGGTGTGACCCCGATGAAGGTCCGGCAAAGAAGACCAAGAAGCAGTCTGAGAGGCAGGAGGAGAACCAGGAGAGAGTGGTGTCCTAAAAACCTAGAGGCAAGAGAGTATCAAGGAGGAGAAGGTGATTGGCAGTGTCAAAGACTGCAGAAGTGTCAATAAGCATGAAAACTGAGAAAAAACCACTGGATTTGGCAATTAAAAGATCATTGATAACTCTGGAGTTACCAATGAATAGTATGGAATAGTTGGAATCCTTTTGGTGGAATGTTGAGATCAGAAGCCAGATTATAAGGGGTCAGGTGAGAGGAGAGGCATGTATTGTGAATGGCCTCAGCAAAACAAATTCTAAGGATGTATGAAAATGTTTACACCTTTTTGTGAGGTGGTAAACAATGGAAATCTGAGGGGATTCCCATAAATTGGAGAATGAACGAAGAAGTCATGGTATACAAAAATGATGGAATACTATTGTGCCGAACTCATGATCATAATAAGCAACCAAGATTATAGAGGACTAATGATGAATCATGCCACCCACCTCCTGAAAGAGAGGTGAAGGACTCAGATGCAGAAACAAATTTTTTTTCCAGGGCAATGAGGGTTAAGGGACTTGCCCAGGGTCACACGGCTAGTAAGTGTCAAGTGTCTGGGGCTGGATTTGAACTCAGGTCCTCCTGAATCCAGGGCCGGTGCTTTATCCACTGTGCCACCTAGCTGCCCCCTACAAATAATTTTTAGGACATGGCCAATGTGGAATTTTCTTTTGGTTGGTATTTGTAATGGATTTTGTTTTTCTTGTCTTCTCAAATGGGGACGGGGTAGAAGGGTGAGAAGGTGGATCTTGGCTGATTAAAACAAAAGATATTTTTTAAAATAGAAAACTTGGAGTTTTGATCAACCCAATGACCAACTACAATGCCTTATGATGAAACATGCTACCTACCTCCAGATATAAATACCAGATATAAGTATATAACTACTTCTGAATAAATGACTTAGAATCCAGGATGAAACATTTATTTAAACACAGCCAATGGGGGGGGGGGGCAGCTAGGTGGCACAGTGGGTAAAGCACTGGCCCTGGATTCAGGAGGACCTGAGTTCAGATCCGGCCTCAGACACATGACACACTTACTAGCTACGTGACCCTGGGCAAGTCACTTAACCCTCATTGCCTCAGAAAAAACCAAAACAAATGAACACAGCCAATGGGGGGAAAATGTGTTTTGCTTGTCACTCTCTCTCTTTCTCTCTATGTGTGTGTGTTTGTAACAGGGATTTTATTTTATTTTTTGCTTTGTTTTGCTTGCTTTCACAATAGGGGGCAGGCATAGGGAAGGCGGGAGAGAAGGCTGATTTTTTGTTTGAAAATAAAAATTTAATTAAATAATAAATTGTAATCCTAATTCTTTTCAAGTACGGAAATGCATTTCCTTTTATTGGAGAGAGAAGGGATTCCAGAACATGGCATGTACTTTTAGATGTGGTTGGCATGTTGGCTGGTTTTACTTACCTTTTGTTGTTGTTGTTATAAGGGAAAGTTGACTGGGATGGAGTTTCTGGGAGTGAATATAACTACAAACAAGTATGATATAAAAACAAAAGGTATTAATAAAACTTTAAAAAGAAAAGGGATGGAGGCACTTTAAACACTTTACAAAAATTATGGGATGAAAGCCAGACTTGGCAACTGATTGGATGTGAAGATTTTGCCCTTCACAGAAGGGAGCAAGAATCAAAAAATGTTTCAAAGGTTAAGAGCCTGGGTGAGTGAGAGGATGGCGGTGCCCACAACAGAAATAGAGAAATTGCAGGAAAAGGATGACTTCAATTCTGGACAAGTTGGTTGTGAGGTGTGATTGTCCTGGCTATGGTCTGAAGCTGGGAAATTAGCATAGAGCCAGGGAAAACACCCTCAGTAGAGGGATGACTTGTCCCATGCAATTTCTCTGTCTGTCTTAGCCCTTCCCCCTTCTCCTATCCAGCACCCCATCTCTCTTCTGGAATCTGCTGGGACATTTTCCAAAACAAATTTCTATCTGTACTCAACCTCTATGTCTCATCTCAACTTGTAACAGCAGGGGATCATGCCTGGAGGGTGATTCTCATGTGTCCATTGATTCTGTTATGGTCTTAGTCATCTTACCCAAGGCCCAACCCATCCTGCTCTCCCTGGCACATGTCTTTGCCCTTTTGGAGATCCAGTTCAATCAATCATTTGGTCATTTTCCTCTCAATGCATCCAGTGAGAGATCATGTAGTAAGGCCAAAGGCCTTCAGGCTTTCTGTCTCTCTCCAACGTCATATGGCACCTGAGACATGGGACTTAGTCTTTGACCTTTTAATTCACTTTCCCACCCCCATTCCAAGTGAAGAGAGTGAAGTCTTCAACTTCAGTTGGAAGAGCAAACCATAAGACTTTGGGAGGTGGAATCCAGCAAATGCTGCATTTATGCCCTACGGAGTAAGGCACATGCTTTAGGAATGACCCTAGCCCAGAGGAAGGAACCACCCAGCATTCATGCTCCATCTAGATATGAGCCTGGTGAAATGAATTCTTTGTAGGAACTGAACTAAGTTCTAAGCTTTCTTCTCCTGAGACCAAGGTAGCATAGGAGAGACATATGGTGAGCATAGGAAAACATGTACTCTAGAGGCAATGGGGTGAAAACTCGTACATTTGTTTTTGTTTAAGTTTTGGTTTTTTTTTTTGCAGAGCAATGAGGGTTAAGTGACTTGCCCAAGGTCACACAGCTAGTAAGTAAGTGTCAAGTGTCTGTGGCTGGATTTGAACTCAGGTCCTTCTGAATCCAGGGTCAGTGCTTTATCCACTGTGCCACCTAGCTGCCCCCCATTTGTTTTTACTATATATTGGATATAAATATGCCCTTGTAAAAATTACCTGATATTAAGTGGTTAGATGGAAATGGGATGCTGGTCAATGGTCCCTAACAATGTAGGAGATGGGATGGGAGGAAGGGAACACAACCAGTGGGAGCTCAGGTTAATGGCATTAAAGAAGCAACACCAAAGAGCCTCTCAGCACTGTCCTTTGGAGTCCTAAGGGAAGATGTAGCGAGCTTGATTCTGGTGGAGAAAGCCAGAGCATACAAACTATGTGAAGATGGCATCACAGTATAGTGAAAAGAAACCACCTGGTGCAATGGGAGAAAGTGTTGGATGTGAGATCAAAAGATCTGAGTCAAATCCTAGCTTTGACAATCAATAGCTCTGGGTATCTGGATAAATCATTCACTTCTCTGGGCATAATTTTTCTTATCTATAAGATGGAGATAATAACCACTTAACTACCTACCTCATACACTGATGTAAATCTAAAGGGGAAGGGCATGTCCCTTGCTTTGGGATGAGGGTGGGGGAAACTATATCATTCAGAAGTCTGTGCTTTTGGGGCGGCTAGGTGGTGCAGTGGATAAAGCACCGGCCCTGGATTCAGGAGTACCTGAGTTCAAATCCGGCCTCAGACACTTGACACTTACTAGCTGTGTGACCCTGGGCAAGTCACTTAACCCCCATTGCCCTGCAAAAAAAAAAAAAGATTAAAAAAAAAAAAGAAGTCTGTGCTTTGGTGCTCAGCAACTTTTAGCATCCCTAATCTGAAAGGACAAGAATCATACAGGTGAATGGAGCTGGAGTGAGAGGAAGAAGAAAAATTGAAAGCTTTCCCCTTGTTTGTATTTAGACTATCCTGGTGGGAATATTATTAAAAGGAAGGAACAAAGTTCTACATAGTCTTTTGTGGTTCCCAAGCCAAGAAGCCACTCCTGCACAATGACGCTTTAGATTTGTCCAAGTGGCATATCTCTAACAACCTTTCTGTCCCTCAGTTTGCAGTACTGTGAGTGCTGAGAAGCCAGCATGGGGAATAGAGATGAGAGAGAAATATTAATCCAGTGGAGCTGCTAGTCGTTGCCAAATTTAATAAGCCAGTACATAAATGAAATTGCCTGTGCCCCTCTCCCATTGTGCTGAAGATAAAAGATGAAGAGTAGACTCTCAGCCTCCATCCCCTGACAGCTTAGGAAGTGAGTTTTAGGAAGTAGGTGATAGCTTTTGCTACTTGATTTGACTCCTGCCTTCTATTTTTCAATAAATGTCCTTTGTTTTAATTTGACAGCATGAGATTTATTCTGGCTTGGTTAGAGAGAATCAATGGAAATAGGGACTTGTGAGGTGAGTCTTGAGATAGACAATTAAGACTTGAGTACCATAGGTTTGGGAGGAGACAACAGGAGGTCATGTTGGGGAGCAGCCAGGGAAAAGTGCTATGAAAACTGTTAAGTACTATAAATATGTGAGCTATTATTTTCTAAAATTTTTGGTAGTATTTTATTTTATTTTTCAATTACATGTAAAGATTGTTTTCAACTTTCTTTTTTTTTTTAAGATTTTGAGTTCCAAATTTTTCTCCCTCCCTCCTTTTTCCCCCCTCCCCAAGACAGCAATCAGATATATGTTTATGTGTATGTTTTATATATATATATATATATATATATACACACACACACACAATCATGTTTTACATATTTCCTTATTAGTCATGTTGCATTTCCTATCATGTCTTTTGGAATTGCCCTGGATCCTTGTATTGCTGAGAAGAGCTGTCTTTCACAGTTGATCATCACACAATGTTGTTGTTACTGTGTACAGTGTTCTCCTGGTTCTGCTCACTTCACTCAGCATAAGTTCCTGTAAGTCTTTCCAGGTTTTTCTGAAATCTGCCTGCTTATCACTTATTACAGCTCAATAGTATTCCATCACATTCATATACTGCAACTTGTTCAGCCATTCCCCAATTGATGGGCATTCCCTCAATTTCCAATTCTTTGCCATCACAAAGAATGGTGCTAGGGCAGCTAGGTGGCGAAGTGGATAGAGCAGAGGCCCTGGCTTCAGGAGGACCTGAATTTAAATCCAGCCTCAGACACTTGACACTTAACTAGCTGTGTGACCTTGGGCAAATCACTTAACCCCAATTGCCTCACCCCAAAACCCAAACAAAACTAAACAAAGAATGGTGCTAGAAATGTTTTTGTACACTTGGGTCCTTTTCCCTTTTTTATGATGTCTTTGGGATATAGACCTAATAGTGGTAGGGGTATACACAATTTTTTAGCCCTTCGGGCAGAGTTCCAAACTGCTTTCCAGAATGGTTGGATCAGTTATGTGAGCTATTACCATTCTTGGAATTCTTCTTTTCTGACCACAACCTCCTTACCTGCTGTCCTTCCTGTGTTCTTTGAACTCAAACTCTCTGACCTCTTCTGGAGCCTTGCTCCATCACGTTCTTATCTTCCACTATCTCCTGCATGTTGGCCACTCCCTTTCCACCAGCTCCTTCCTTTCTGCCTTTGACACTTCAATGGATCTGTGATTTTGTTTGATGTGTGTCTCCTTCACAATGGTGCATACCACAACTTATCAGGGCCTTGTTACCCTAAGCAGTTCTTGTCCATGTTCTCCTATAAATTCTTCACTGCAACCCCCAAGGTCTCTTTCTGTCCCTTAAAATAATAGCAACTCCCTTTGTCTTCATTATTACCTTAAGCTGGTTTTCTCTCTCACTTTGTGTGTCTCTGTCTCTCTGTCTCTCTGTCTGTCTCTCTCTGCCTCTTTCTGTGTCTGTCTCTTTGTTTCTCTCTGCCTCTTTCTGTGTCTGTCTCTTTGTCCCTCTGTGTTTGTGCCCATCTTTCTGTCTGTCTCTCTTTCCTTCTGTTCCTTCCAAACTTTGATACGATCACTCTACTACCTTGTCATCCTTGTTAACCTTTTACTGTTTGCCTTCAGCTTCATCCTCCCTCCCAAATCTTTCTGCAGCTTTCAACAGTATTAACCACCCCCATCCTTCTGGAAATTCTTTTTCTTTGATTTTTGTACCATACAATTCTGCTGATTTTCTTCTATTCTCTTTGACTCCCGACCCTGAGAAATAAAGGCATTCTTCAAGAATCCGTCTTCAGTCCATTTCTTTCTGCACCACTTTCTTGGCAATCTCATCCACTCCCACAGTTTCAACCATTGTCTCTACATGAATGGACTCCGGAGCTAGATCTCTAGCGCTGATCTTTCTTCTGAGCTCCAGAATCATCTGTTGTCTGGACATCTCTACTTCATTGTCCTGACATTCCTAATCAACATGGCCAAAGATGAACTCAGCTTCTTTCCTTTGAATCCAGTTTCCCCTCCTGACTTCTCCATTTCTTTTGATGTCACCATCCTCTCAGTTGCCAGACCCAAAATCTTGGAGACATTCTTGGCTCTTCTCTCTCCTTCTCACCCACCACATTCAATCAGTTGCCAAATCCTGCTAATTTTTCCATCATGATGTCTTTTGCATCTGACTCCTCTTCTCTCCCCACTGTCACTGCTAAGCAGCTTAATTGAAATCTTATTGTCTCTAATAGCTCTCCCAAATTCATTCCCTTGCCTATAGTCTCTCCCTGTCCAATCCATTTTGCATGAGGTACTAAAGACATTTTACTAAAATACGGCTCTGATCATGACATTCCCTGTTTTCAAGCCCTCAATGACTCCCAATTAATTATGGGATAGAAAGGGAACTAAGCTACTTCCAGAACTGAGTCACAAGATGGAGTCACTGTGGTTTGCTCAAGTCCCAAAATTAACCATTGGCTGTCCTGATCCCCTCTATTCCCTCAGTTCCCCTTTTTCATTGATCAGAATTATGTCAGGTTATAGATTCCACTACTTAGAGGGCTCACAATGGGATGAGAAGACATATAAAGTACTTTATAAATTTTAAAGTATTAAATAAATGCTAGCTATTATTATGATTATAATTTCTTACTCAGAGCTTTCTTCCCAACAATGCTGGGAAGTACAGGTTTGTTGGTTTCTTCCCATTTTACTGATTAGGAAAGTGTGATACAAATAGGGTTCCAAAGTCACACAGCTATAAGTGCCAGAGGTGGGGCATGAATCCAGGTCTCCTAACTCCAAGTCTAGTGATTTTCACTCAAAAGAAATGGGGGAGGGGCAGCTAGGTGGTGCGGTGGATAAAGCACTGGCCCTGGATTCAGGAGGAACCGAGTTCAAATTGGGCCTCAGACACTTGACACTTACTAGCTGTGTGACCTTGGGCAAGTCACTTAACCCTCATTGCTCCACCCCACCCCCAAATGGGAGATACGAAGATTTAGAGAATCCACCCCTAATGTTCACATGGACTATTTGTGTCCCACCTGTGGTTGAGCATTCCAAGGTCCCATTGGTCTGATAAGCTATCAGATTCTAACATAGAGATGTCATTTTGGTCCTCTTTGAGAATGAAGGACAACAACTAGCCAACCAACCAACCAATGTAAGATCATAGGATTCAGTTGTGGATAAGAATTCAGAAACCATCTAGTTCAACTCCATCATTTTAATGATGAAGAAAACAATACAGGAAAGTGAAATGGTTCATCCAAGATTGCATGGGTAGTAATGGAGCTGAAATTTGTACCTATGTTCTCTATCTCTAGATTTAGGTCTTTTTCTGGAGCTATCACTAGGAGTTCTGGTGCCCAGGGCAAGCTAAGACAACCCATGCCACCAACTTACTATTTTTTTAATCATAAAAGTATTTTATTATTTTCCAGTTATATGTAAAGATAGTTTTCAACATTTGTTTTCACAAGAAAATTTTTCTCCCTCCCTCCCTTCCCTCCCCCCAAGACAGCAAACAATCTGATATAGGTTATATATGTACAATCACATTAAACGTATTTCTGCATTAGTCATGTTGTGAAAGAAGAATCAGAATAAAAGGGAAAAACCTCAAAAAAAAAAAAACCCCAAAGTGGAAACAGTATGGTTCATTTTGCATTCAGAATCCACTGTTCTTTTTTCTGTGTGTGGAGAACATTTTCCATCATGAGTTCTTTGGAGTTGTCTTGGATCATTGTATTGCTGAGAAGAATTAAGTCTATCCCAGTTGATCATCACACAGTGTTTTCCTGGTTCTGCTCACTTCACTCAGCATCAGTCCACTTAAGTCTTTCCTGGTTTTTCTGAAATCTACTTGCCCATCATTTCTTATAGCACAATAGTATTTTATTACATTCATATACCATAACTTGTTCAGCCATTCCCCAATCGATGGGCATTCCCTTGATTTCTAATTCTTTGCTGCTATAAATATTTTTGTACATGTGAGTCCTTTTCCCATTTTTGTGATTTCTTTGGGATGTAGACATAATAGTGGTATTGCTGGGTTAAAGGTTATGGACAGTTTTATAGCCCTTTGGGTATAGTTCCAAATCGCTTTCCAGAATGGTTGGATCAGCTCACAACTCCCCCAACAATGCATTAGTGTTCCAGTTTTTCCACAGTTTCTCTAACATTTATTATTTTCCTTTTTTGTAATATTAGCCAATCTGATAGGTGTGAGGTGGTACCTCAGAGTTCTTTTAATTTTCATTTCTCTTATCAATCACCAACTCAATATTTTAAGATAAATTCAGTTGAGAAGTAAGGGAAAGACTGCCCCATGGTGAGACTTCCCCTTGGGGTTGGGAGTGAGGGGGAGACCAAGCTCCTATGACACTGAAGTCAATTATGCTGAGTGGGTTGTTCAAAAGGCAAAACTGGACCAGGGAGGAGCCAACTTAGGGTATGACTTCAGTAGTGGGGAGGGAGGAAGTGGCCATCTGTTAGTTTTTCATTTTAGCTAATTATTCTTGTTAACTAGATGCTAAGATCAGTTGCTGCTAAAGGAACATAAGTGATATCAGTGCCTTCTATATTTCATTGCCTTGGGTTAAAGTCCTGGTCATATTATTCTTTTGCAGCTCTGATTCTTTCCACTACATTATGATACCATCAACAATACCAGGCTAGCTAAATTAGTGCTGCCAGGTTTTGTTGGAGGTAAAGATCAGAATGGGGCTGGGGTGGTCTGGAAAGGCTTCTCCTAAGTGGCACTTGAATTGGTGATGGCCACCTATAATTCCTGCTGCTGGGAGGGCTGAGGATGGCAGATTGCTTGAACTTGGATGGGCCATGCCAATGGGGAGCCTGAACTAAGTTTGGCATCAGTGTGGTGAGCCAATGTGTTGCCTGGAACAATTAGCCAAGATCAGAAACCAAGCAAGTTAAAGCTCCCTGTGGTGGTGTTGGGCCTATGAGTGGCCATTGAACTTCTGGCCTGCAGAGGGCCAGCCTTTAAAAAAAAGAAAGAGGCACTTGAGCTAGGCCTTGAAGGATGGTTAAGACTTAGATGATTGGAGAGAAGGTGGGAAGGCATTCCAAAAAAGGAAGGCCCATTGATAGGGGGATCATTTGCACATTGGAGCCTGTGACATGTTACTCCACTGATCACCAGGGTTGACTTTGAAGATCTTGCTGAAAGGTACCCACTCCCCTGGGAAGTCTTCTCTGGTCACACAGAAAATTGTATGAAAATTTTCTTAGGTCATTTTGTTTGGAACTCTCCCTTTCCCTCATCATTTCAACAGATGTGCTCTATCCAGCTGTCCTTCTGAGCAATCTGGCTGCCTGTCCAGATCCTACCTTCTGGTCTTCTCTCCACCTGAATATGCACCCTCCAGATGGAAACTGTAGAAATTTTGGCCCCAAGTTCTAGGACAGTCAATCCACTCAGCTTTGGAACTTCTGCCCTGTGACTGAGCTGTCTTGATTGCTGAAGGAGCCAGTATGGATTCACCCAGTCAACTATACTTAATCTGCCCCCATAGCAGGTCCAACTTCAAATCGCACCTCACCACCTTCCCTGCCACTGTATGGAGTGTGGTACTTCTCCTTGCTCCCCTCTTTCCCTCCCTCCCTCCTTCCTTTCTTCCTGGCTGTGGGAAATAGGAGACCAAATAAGAGCAATTTTCTATCTCCCATTGCCAAAGACAGTCCGGTGTAGTGGATAGAGTACCTGGATTCAAATCTTATCTTGGACACTTTCTAGCTGTGTTACCCTGGGCAGGTCACTTAACATTTCTAGCCTCGTTTCCTCATCTGTAAATAGGGACAAGAATAGTGCCTATCTGAAAAAAACATATATAAAGTACTTTGCAAACCTGAGAGTGCTATATAAATGTCAGCTGTTATTATCCACTCACAGGCACAGAAATTCCCTTTATTATGTCACGGACTCACAGGATCTCAGGGTGGAAAGGCCATCCCCAGTGACCATGTAGTCCAGCCTTTACTTGAACAGGAATCCCCACTGTCAGAGAGGCCTTCAAGCCCCTACTTGAAGATCTCTTTATGGCTTAAAAACGGCTTTCTTCACATCAACCCTACAGGGTTAGCAGCTAACTCTCTGGCAGGTAGGCGGTACAGTGGATGGAGCACCTTGACTGAGGAGAAGATCTGAGTTCAAATCCCACTTCAGACACTTAAGCTGTGTGATCCTAAGCAAATCACTTCATCTCTTCCTCAGTTTCCCCAATTATAAAATGGGCATCATAACAGCTCCTACCTGCTTTCCAGGGTTCCTGTGAGAATCAAATGAGATAATATAGTAGGTGCTATATAAATGCTTGTTTCCTTCTTTACCACCACACTTCAGCTGCCTTCTTAGCTTGGAAAATCACTGGGGTGAGTTCCTCCCTGGAATTTACATTTGAGGAACCATCCATGCCAACCCCAGGCTCACTTCAAACCCCACCCTGCCCAAGCACGGCTTTTCCCCCTCCACCCCCTTCCCTTTTTAGCTCTCTTTTGTTCTTGTCTTTTCCCCATTAGAATAAATTTTCCTTGAGGGCAGTAACTATGTTTCTGCTTGTATTTATTTTCTTAGTACTTTGCCCAGTGCCTGGCACATTTGTTGTTGTTTAGACCCCATTTGGGGTTTTCTTGACAGAGATATTGGAGCAGCTGGCCATTTCCTTCTCCAGCTCGTTTTACAGATGAGGAAACTGAGGCAAACAGGGTGAAGGGACTTGCCCAGGGTGACCCAGCTGGGAAGTGTCTGAGGCCGGCTTTGAGGCCTGGCACACGGGATTCAATTAACCAAGGCTCATTGACTTGAGTCATATGGTACAAGTATCCTCCTCATTTTGTGGGAATTGAAGTCCCAGAGAAAGGAAAGGACTTAGTAGGATTGTTGATGTCGAGCTCAGAAGAACCTTAGGGGCTGTCTAGTTGTTTCATAGATGAGGAAACCAAGGCTGATAGCGATTAGTGACGTGCCCAGGGTCACAGGGCTGGCAAGCATCTTGGGCAGAGTTAAAGCTTCTGACTCCAAATCCGGTGCTCTAACCACTGTACCTTCTGGCTGTCTCTAGGAAATGAGGATTTAGTGAGACTATGTGATTTGACCCAATTCACCCAGCTAGCAAGTAGCAGAGCCAGAATTGGAGCCAAGGGCAATGTTCTCTTGGCTGCCTCGTGGCATGGCTGTTCCTGGTATAGACTTTCCCCCTTGCCCACACATATAGTGGGCACATCGGTGTTTTTGCCAGGTGTGGCTAACCCTGGTGGTGCCTCCTGGCCTTCCTTTCATTGCACTGTTATCATAACCTTCTCAGCATCTCCTGGCATTTCCTGGTCCCAGTGCCTCAGGGATGGGAGGGCTGCCACAAAGGTTGGGGTTTGGTTCCTTCCCTGGATGGTACCCAAAGGATGGAGGAGGAGGGGTCAAAACAGGGAATACCCTTAGGAGATCAGCTTAAGGTACCAGGCAAGATGATCTGGAACCTGAGAAAGAATGGTAGTTTTTCCTGTTGTTCCCCTTATCCCAGCTCCCAGAAAATTCTTCCCTGGGATCTCCTGCTCCACTGCTTCTTGCTCTGGATCCTGAACATGGGCCCCCTCATCAGTTACTGCCACCTCCTACCCATGGACGACTCATAGATTTCATAGACATAAGCACAGTGGATTTGGGATTCTTTTTTTTTTTTTTGCCAGGAAATGGGGGTTAAGTGACTTGCCCAAGGTCACACAGCTAGTAAGTGTCAAGTGTCTGAGGCTGGATTTGAACTCAGGTTCTCCTGAATCCAGGGCTGGTGCTTTATCCACTGTGCCCCTAGCCATCCCAGCACAGTGGATTTGGAATTGGAAGACCTGAGTTTGAATCCCAGCTTTGACATTTATTAGGTGGGAAACTGTATACACATAATTACCCTTCTTTGGCCTCAATTTCCTCATCTGTAAAATGAAGAGGTCAAACCTGATGGTCTCTAGTTGGTTTTAGATCATCACTGAGGGACTCTGTATTTCCTACCAGCTGTGTCCTTGGACTAGACTCTACAATTCACTATCCTGCCTTTGAGACTGCATCAGCTTTGGTACTTACACATAGTAGGTGCTTAATAAATACTTGTTGATTGATTCAGTGCCAAAACCCCACCCCTCAGTCACCCAGGCTCTTTGTGCCAGCCTTGATTCTGCTACTTCACTCAATCTCACATATCTACTCACTTGCCAAATCTTCTCAAGATTGTTCTCTACCACTCAATCGCTTCCCACCTGGACTGTTGTGATAATCTCCTAATTGGTCTTCCTGATACCAATGTCTGTCTACTCCAATTCATCCTCCACTCAGCTGCCAAGATGATTTTCTTAAAGTATCCCATGTCTGACATTCAGTGGCTCCCTAGTCCCTCCAGGATCAAATCTTCTGTTTGGCATTTAAACACTTTATGTCCCCAGACCTTCCGATTTTACCAGTTTTCTCACATTATACTCCCATCATAATGGCCTGCCTGCTTGCTGCTCCTTATCTATGACTCTCTATCCCATGGCTTTGTACTCACTGATTATCTGCATGCCTGGGATGCTCTCTCTCCTCCCCTCTGCCTCTTATCTACTCTGGTTTCCTTTAGGATTCAGCTTCAATTCTATCTTCTGCCCAAGAAAGTGCCTTTGCCTCTGAGAATACCTTCCACATAACTCCATAGATATAGATAGATAGATAGATAGATAGATAGATAGATAGATAGATAGATAGATAGATAGATAGATAGACTCTCCATATAGATGTATCTCTTGCTTGTCTCCCGATATAGATATAGATGATATCAATATAGATAGATACTATCTCTATATAGCTACATTTCTTGTCTCCCCCATTAGACTGTGAGTTCCCTGAGGGCAGGCAGGGATTGTTTTTGCCTTTCTTTGTGTTATAGGCCCCGGGAGTATCTCAGAAGTTTTCTGGGGGTGAATCAAAGAACCTTCTCCTTGAGAAACTAAACCAAAGGACAGACACACCTAAAGAGATAAACAGCACAGGATCAGGACTGAGTTAGCTCCAAGACCACCACCCTTCATTCCAGTCTCCTTCACCCCTCTGGGAGATAAGATTAGGTATGGTTGCTGCCTTTGTGGAGTGAGAGGGATCCGGAGCTGCCCCTCACCCAACTTCCTCCAGCCACCACCAGTGGGGGATGGTCCTCTCCCAATAAGGGAATTTTCCAGTCAGATGATCGCCCCTTTGCTTGAGGAGAAAGGTATCTCAGAGAGCCATGCCTCTGGGCCATGCCTTCTCCCCAAGAATCCAAGGACTTTTCTCTTGGTTTCCTTTCTCTAGCGCCTAAATAAACTATTATTTTTATTCTAATTGGATTTGTGTGCAAGAGAGTGTCATTCTTTAAAGAGGAATTCCTAAGAACTCCTACCTCAAACCCCCATCAATTTCGCCATAACATTTGTATTCCTAGTGTTTAGCACAGTGCGGGTATGTAGTAAGTGCTCAATAAATGCATGGAGACAGCCAGGCCAGTAACCCCTACTTCCTTGCCCTTGACCCTTCGGGGATTCTCCCTACCCCTTCCATCTAATTTCCCGGGCGTTTCCCTGGAGAAACTGAGGCACAGAGCAGTATAGATGAGCTCTAGGGTTAGCATGTCTTGGTCCTGTTGTCCTGAGTCCAGACTTACACTGGAACCGCCAAGAGCAAGCTTGGTCAGGTGGGGTGGCTGCCCCGTGCACACCTCCCCCGAAGCGCCGCTAAGAGGCGCTGTAGCGCAGTGGGCTCTGTTCGTGTTTCTCTAGCCCGCTGCGCCGGCAGCTCTGTGGTACGTATAAAAGGCGGTGCCGGGTTGACGGTGGGCTCAGTTCGCTGCTGCCGGAGCCAGATCCTATAAACTACGGGGGATCAGCAGGTGCTGTAGGGCCGGGGGCGCCGAGCTGGGGCCACGAAGCTGGCTACCGGCTGCCGCGGGCTCTCTCGGCCTTCCGGAGCCGCCCCCAGCGGCCAGAGCCCCTTCCCCGCCCCGGGCCGCCCCCGCACCCCGCCCTTTCTCGGGGAACCTCACCCCGGCACGCCCGGCCACCGGCCTTTTCCCCGTCCCCGGTGCTGCCTTCCCGTGCCCGGAGTCCCGGCCTCCTCCCTTTCTTAGCCGCGGAGTCCCAGCCTCTTCTCCCCTTCCCCAACTGCGGGGTCCCAGCCTCCTCTCCCTCTCTCCAGTTACTAGGTCCCAACCTCCCCTCCCTTCCTTCCCCCAGCTGCGGGGGTCCAGCCTCTTCTCCTCCGTCCCCTTCCCCAAGCTGCATCCTCTAGTCTTCTCTGCCTCCTTCCCCAGCTGTGGGGTGCCAGCCTCCCTCTCCTCTGTCCATCTCCCCAATCTCCCTTCTCCCTCCTACCAATCTGGGCTACCTCCTCCTTCCCAGCTGGCCTCCTGACTTCCCTTCCCTTCTCCCTCCCTCCCTCCCTCCCTCCTTACCAGCTTCCTTCTGCTCTTCCCGCCAGTCTCCTCCTCAGTCGAGGGGAGACCTAGCTCCCTCTTCTTGCCCACAGCTGGGAATCCCAGCCCTCCCCCTTCATCCCTCTCCTCTCCTCAGCCCTGGGATTCCCAGACTGCTCAGCTTTCTTTTCCTTTCCTCCCTCATATGGAAATCCTGGTCTCCTCTCCCCTGCTCCCCCCCCTAGTCTGAGCACATCCTTTCCCACCTGACCCTATAACTCTCTTCCCTCTAGGAAGAGTAGTTCCTTATTCTTTTAAAACATGAGCTTTTCTTAGTAATTCTTGTTTTATTTTGTCTTTATTTCACTGCTCCCCACCCCCGAAAGAGTTTATTTCCTTTCTTTGGGCTGTTTGATTTTCATCCCTTCCCCTAGACTCATTGCTGCCTATGTCCCAGACTTTGCTTTTCCCTTGTTGAGGTTGGAGGGAGCCTCCCCTCAAAGAGCAGCCCAAGAAGATGCCAGGGCCTGGCTTCTGTGGTCTCTCCCCACTCCGGGTATTCCCCTCCGTGTTTGTGGTGGCTGCCTTGCTGGGCCTGCTTCCAGTCCTCAGGAGCCATGGGCTGCAGAATACAGTGACACCAAAGGTCTCCACCATGGGCTTGTACATAGGCCCTGGGGACGGGGATGTCACCTCGGCTCCACCAGAGGTCAGCCACGAAGTCCATCCTATGACCAACTATTCGGGGAACTTTCATGGGAAGCCACGCAAGGCTTTCCCTGTTCTGGGCATCGACTATGATCATGTGCAGACCCCCTTCGAGATCTCCCTCTGGATCCTGTTAGCCTGCCTTATGAAGCTGGGTATGTTGTGTGACTCCTGTCTGGGCTGGGCGGTGGGGATTGGGGGATGGATGTACTGTGTGACAGAATCACCTCAGTGGGTTGGGGAGAGCTCTCCACTCCCCCTTGCCAGGGGTTTTTGAGGCCAACTATCAGAGACCCATAGTCCAAATTCTTTCAGCAGGGTTGTTTTCTCCAGAGTCTCTGACATTACTAGGGAGTCCAGGATCTCTTGACAGTACTGGGAAAATGTTGCCTTTCTTCCCTGCATGGGCAGGCCTAAGGGACAGATTTGGTTGTGCCTTCTGTGTGTGTGTGTTAAGGCTAATGAAGAGGGAGCTTTCACTGGGGTCCACATTGCCAGGCAGTTATTTGGTGGTAAAGAATGTTTGCTTTTTTGAGTCTTTGTTTTTGTTTTTATTTGCTGTGGACATCTTCCATTTTGTTCCCATATCAGTGATCTGTGGAACTGAGGCCTGGGGTGGGTGGTAGATCTTTTCTGGCTTGCTTGAGACCCCAGTGGACTCCATGTTTAGGTGGGCGCAGATTCTTCCTAGGAGTTTATTTGCCCCTTCTCGGTAATCCTCTGCCCACTTTGGGAACTCTGAGATATCTCAGCTGCTGGGACTTTAGGAATTCAAAGGTTCATTCAGTAATGCAGATGTTTCTGTGGCCCTGATCCATTTCCAAAGCTCTAGCAGTCAGCTTTGCATCCTGGCCAGTTTGGGAAGAGACTGAAGTTGATTTGTGTGTCTGTAATGCTGTCCTCTGTTCAGCTTTTGGGGCTGGGTAGACCTTGGGAATCTCTGAGCTGGACCTGTGCTTGGGGAGGAGCCTGTCTGATCTTGGCTGGATGCCAGATGGGTCCCAACTGTGTATTTGGCTGTTTCTTAAAGCCCAGCCTTGCCTGGCCATGGTACTGGCTTGGGAGCTGCCGGAGCAGGAGGGATGGGTGAAGGTCTTTGGTGCTATGTGCGAATGGGGCATCCTGGTTTGAGAAGTGATTGTGTTGACTCGGGGGAGGGTTGGCGGCTGAAAAGTGGCTTCTCCCTGGAGAGCCCCAGGTGGACCGAGTCGGTGTCACACGGGTGATTGATGGACCAGCCTGTCTGGACCCTGCGATGCCCAGCAGTCCCAGTAACCTGACTGGTTTTGTGTCGGGGAAGCCTTTTAAGCTGGTTTGGCCCCTGGCCAGCTGTGGGAGTTGGGTGACCTGGGTGTTCCAGTAGCTCAGTGGGGAACCTTACAACCTTCCCAAGGACATGCAGGAGTGATGTCAGAATGTTAGGTTTTGGAAAGGAAGTGCTGTCCTCTCTGATTCACTGTATGGCTTATTTGGGATAGGGATGTGATGCAACCAGGCAAGGTGGGCAGAGGTCATCTTGCATGGGGCCCTGGTTCCAGCTTACCCTTCTGGTGCCCTGACTGCAGGCAGCAGGACCTCCTTACCAGGCTGTAGTCTGGAGGCAGACAGCATCCTCTTCTGGTCCGGACCATCCTGTGACCTTGGCAGGATGTCGCTTCTCTCTGCCCCAGCCTTACCTTCTGTAAAATGGGAATGGTTCTCAAGGTGGGGACCACGCCCGTTGTCTTCTAAACCAGTTTGGTGCCTGAGGTGAAAGGTGAGGTGATGCCACTGACCCACACTGGCTGAGTGACCCTGAACAAGTCCTTGACCTTTCCATTTTTTCAGCATCTCACTTAAGACTAAGGTATCCAGCAGTTGTCTGGCATTTTCTCACCAGGACTTCTAAGTGTCAATGGAATCCCAAGGCTGGACCAACAAAAAATGATCATGGCAGCATGATATGGAGAGGAAGACTAAATGAAGACCAGCTGCCTTCCAGTAGCTTCCATTTGGCACTATGTAAATGTCATTTCAGAAGGAGGAAAGGATAAGCAGCTAAGGCCTCCCTTTGGAATTGTGGTGTGTGGGTCCACACTTGAGGGGAACCAGGGCTTCCAAGAGGCCTACACTAGGAGGAAGCACATTGCATTGCAGTAAAGGGCAGCTGGTACAAAGGAATGGAGGTGGGCATTAAGGTGCTGGCTTTAGGGCACCTTGATGTGGCTATGATGTGTCAACCTTTTTGAGTTCATGAAAAGAGACTTCAGCCACATTTAAGTAAATATAAGTAAAAAAAGCCCCACCCCCTCCTCCCACTGATAAATCTGGGCAGGGCCCGTGTGTGTGTGTGTGTGTGTGTGTGTGTGTGTGTGTGTATTTTGGGGGTGGGGGTGCTAAGCACTCACTACCACTCCTGCAGGTGGAACTGATTGAAAAATAGCCTAGGGGCAGCTAGGTGGTGCAGTGGATAGAGCACTGGCCCTGGATTCAGGAGGACCTGAGTTCAAATCTGGCCTCAGTCATTTAACACTTACTAGCTGTGTGACCCTAGGCAAGTCACTTAACCCCAATTGCCTCACTAAAAAAATAAAATTAAATTAAAAAAAAAAAAATAGCCTAGGATGTGAGTCGGCCTTCGGCTCTCAGGCCATCTGCAGTAGTTCCTCCAGGCTTAGTTTCTAATACCACTGAATCTCAAAGTTAGAAGGATCCCCATGCTGTTGTTCAGTAGTGTCTGACTTTTTGTGACCTCATTTGGGGGTTTTCTTGGCAAAGATACTGGAGGGATTTGCCATTTCCTTCTCTAGGTCATTTTACACATGAGGAAACTGAGGCAAACAGGGTGAAGTGACTTGCCCAGGGTTACCCAGTTGGGAAGTGTCTGAGGCTGGATTTGAACTCAAGAAGATGAGTCTTCCTGTCTCCAGGCCTGGCACTCTCTCCACTGTGCCACCTTGATGCCGCTTGGTCCTCATATTCCAACCTATACCTGTCCAGGAATGAATTCCCTTCATAGCATTCCAGATGAATGGTCAGCCAGCCCCTGGTTGGAGAACCTCCCAGGAGGGACTGGGTGCTAACCTCTAAGGTGGCCCATTCTGCTTGGACATCCTTCTAATTGTAGGAAGTTACTCCCTCTCTGCTACTTTAACCCTTCCTCGTAGATCTGCCCTCTGATTCTTGCAGACCATTTTTCAAATGCTTAATGAATGCTGTCATATCCCACTAAGTCTTCTCTGGTGTAAATGTGCCCAGTCCCACCCTAAGAGGGTGACAGCTTCCCTAGCAGACCAGTCTGCAGTGAGGAGGGGAGTCCCTGGGATGCTGGAGACTCCTCCCACAGGCTTGTAGTGCACCGTTGCCAACCACACTGAAAAGGTCCCCTGGGGCCTAGCATCACTGAGGTGTGTGATTTAGGGTTGGAAGGGGACTCTAGACTCCCCAACCCTCTGAATTCTACAGAGGCAGCACCTGGGCCCCAGAGGGAAGTGAGGTGCCCAGGGGCACGCAGGCTCAGAGATGAGACCAGAACCGAGCTGGTGTTTTTATGCTGTCATAAGTGGGGAGATGAGTAGCCTATAGATTTAGGGGACCCTCCTGAGATTGTAGCATATGAGAGAGCTCTCCATTTCTACCTTCCCTTGCTTCCTGTTTGAAACACTTATATATTCACAGATAGTCACAGATAGTCCCCCCTAACCCATGACAGCTGAAGTGTTACTTAGGATTTTAAAGCTCTCAGGGGCGGGGGGATGTCAAGGCATCTGATCTGGGTGGGTATAGTTTATGGACTTTGTCCCTTTCTGTGGAGCTGATTTCAGGCTGGCTCTCTGGGGAGCTCATAAGCCAGAGGTGAGGTGAGGTGCCCCTGGGGCTGCTAAGGCTGGCTCCCCTAACCCTACGAGTGGATACCCAGGAGACCTAGCGGGCTATTTTGGGGCCTCGCCTTTTCTCTCGCCTCCCTAACGTAGGCAGGAACTGTGCCCTGAGCCCTGATTCTGTCATCTGAGGCAGCTGTTTCCCTGGCAAGGCCCCCTTCCTTTAAGAATAGAAAGTGCTGTGTGTGATGCTCCTTTTTATTCCAAAGCTTCAAATCAGCAAACCACACCTTGGGTGGTTATTGTAGGAGGAGGTGGTTGGAATCATCCGATGTTAGAAGTGAAAGGGATCCTAGAACAGAGGATGGCAGAGCTGGAAGGGGCTCCAGAACAGAGCCCAGGATCAGATGCAGGATGGACCTCACCTGGGTGTTAGTGCACACTTCAAATGTGACATCTAGAAGGGACCTTAGAGGGGCAGCTAGGTGGTGCAGTGGATAAAGCACTGGCCCTGGATTCAGGAGGCCCTGAGTTCAAATCCAGCCTCAGACACTTGACACTTGCCAACTGTGTGACCCTGGGTAAGTCACTTAACCCTCATTGCCCCACAAAAAAATTAAAAAAACAAATAGGAGGGACCTTAGAAGCCATCTAATCCAAGCCCCTCGTTTTCTGTAGCTTCCTGGATGGAGAAAAAAGGGCTCTCGAGTTCTTTCCCAGATATACTGTTGACTCACTATGTGGAACTGAAAAAGTTATCTCCCTTCTGTCAGCCTTATTTTCTCTATCCAAGAAGGAAGGAAAGGGAGGAAACGGGTATTCATTAAGCCCTTGCTACATGCCAGTCATTGTGCTAAGTGCCTTACAAATTTTATCTCATTTGGTCTTTGCAAAGCCCCTGGGAGGTAGGTGCTATTATTGTCTCCATTTTACTGTTGAGGAAACTGAGGCAAACAGGTTAAGTGACTTGGCCAGGATCATACAGTTAGTAAGTATCTGAGGCTGGGTTTGAACTCAGGTCTTCCTGACTTCATCCACTGTGCCACCTAGTTGCCTGTAGAGATAGGAATATCTGCCTTGTCCTTTGGAGGTCGCAGGTTACATACATGAAAATTGTGTAGAGTTCAGAGACCTCAGATGCGTGGGCAGAGCTGTTCCTCTCTCTGGTACTGGCTTCCACTTGTATAAAAGGATGGGATTGGGCATGTTGGTCTCCAAGGTCTCTTCCAACTGACATTCAAAGATTCTGTAGACCTGAGAGAAACTAGACTTGGGGTAAGTAGTTTATTAAGCCTCAGAAATATAGTTTGCAGTATTAGTATTGAACTTTAGGCCCGTGCAGTTCCCCTTGTCCCTTGGTCGGCCCTGGGCATGCAGCCTTTGCTCGGGGATCTTGCTGGCTGGTTGAAAATATGCTCCTGGAAGTCCCGGATTGATATATTAGCCAGTACTGTTGAGCAGTGAGAGACTTGGAGGCACTGGATCTAGTGAAGGCAGTTGGCTGTGAATGAATTGGGGAACTCTAAGAATAGATTATAATTGTTGGCATGTCCGAGCTGGTGGGGGCCTCCAGAGAGAGGATGTTGGAGGTGGAGTGGCCCTTAGAGCAAAGAATGGCAAGAGTAGGCAGGGACCTTAGTGTCCAAAAGTGTCCAAAGTGGACGGGGTCTTAGAAGGCAAAATATCTGGACTGGAATAGGCCTTAGAGCAGGAAACGGCTGATGGACAGGGCCTCAGTATTGAGAATTTCAGGGTCAGAAGGGGGCTTGGAATAGGGGATGTTGGAGTGGGAAGGCACTGTAGAACAGCTAGGCGTGTTAGATTTTGGGAAGGCCCTTGAAAGTAGTCCATTGGTACAAATAGACCTTGTTAGACCAAATGATGTCAGAGCTGGGAGGGCCCTTAGAACACTGTAGCAGGTCAGAACTGGAAGAACCCTATAGAGATTACCTAGCCATGATAGATCCCCTGGCCATGTCAGCGAATGAGTGACAGAGCCAGAACAGAACCCGTCTCCCAGCTGGCAGCCCATTTTTCTTCCTCATACCTGAGGGCGAACAGCTTGGGTTTATCATCCATGACACTCTCGGGTTCGAAGCCTAATGGATAATGAAGCTACTCTGCTTATTCCCTGACCAGTGCTCCAAAGCTTCCATTGTACCTTGCATTCTGCAAACCTCCCTCCCTTCCTCCCTATATGTTGGGGGTTTGTCTTTTGGTCTTTTTGAGGTTCATTTGCACATCACCTCATTGCATTTGTAGAACAGTCCCTTGAGGACTGTCCAGGTTCATAGTATCGTTCTACTGGTATAGAAACTGAGGGCTAGATGCTGTCTCTACTCGACTTGCCTCAAGTCCTGCAGACCCTGGGCAAGCACCCTGGTCTCTCACTGTGATTATCAGATGCCCCCCTCTGAAGTCCTGGAAACAGACTTTTTTTTTGTACCCCCGAATTGTTGCCTCTCCCTATTGGAAGAACACATGCTTCTCAGTCAGGCTGTGGAGGGGTGTGGGGCTCGGCAGGGTGACAGAGGAGAAGGGGTGTAGGCTGATTTAGAACTAAGATGAAGATCTGTAATTGGCAGGGGAGACAGGGGTGGAGGAAGATATTTAAAAGCTTGGCAAGGCAGCTAGGTGGCGCAGTGGATGAAGCATCAGCCCTGGATTTAGGAGGACCTGAGTTCAAATCTAGCCTCAGACACTTGCCACTTGCTAGCTGTGTGACCCTGGGCAAGTCACTTAACCCTTATTGCCCCACAAAAACAACAACAAAAAACAACAAAAGCTTGGCAATGGAGCCAGGAACCCCCTCTCTCTCTCCTTACCTTTGCTGTCTATCCAAAGACCCAGCTCCAAATGTTCACCTTACAGGAAGCCTTCCCTGACCAACCTTGGGGAGAGTGTATGTGTGTGTGTGTGTATGTGTGGGGGTGGGTTCTGTCTCTTTTTGTCTCTTAGAACAGCTGGGAGGAACCTCAGAGGCCATTGATCTAAACCTTCATTTTATATGAAAGGAAGCTGAGGCTCAGAGAACCTAAATGACTTGCCCAGGCCCACTCAGCTAATTAAGTTTCTGAGATAGGATTTGAACCCAGGTCCTCCTGATTCCCAAGTCCATTGCTCTTTCCACACTACACTACCCTGCCTTCTTCCTTTTTTTTTTTTTTTTGGTGGGGCAATGGGGGTTAAGTGACTTGCCCAGGGTCACACAGCTGGTAAGTGTCAAGTGTCTGAAGCTGGATTTGAACTCAGGTCCTCCTGAATCCAGGGCTGATGCTTTATCTACTGCGCCACCTAGCTGCTCCCCCTGCCTTCTTTAAAGATGAGAAAACCTGGGTGATTGGCCTACTGTTGCAAAGGAAGGAAGGAAGGAAGGACTAGAGCCCGGATTCGCACTGGGATCTGATTCCAAATCTAGTGCTCTTTCTGCCCTTATTATGCTTTCTCGGAGCAGCTAGGTGGCACAATGGATAAAGTTTGGGCCCTGGATTCAGGAGGACCTGAATTCAAATCCGGCTTCAGACACTTGATACTTTTACTGGCTGTGTGACCCTGGGCAAGTCACTTAACCTTCATTGCTCTGCCAAAAAAAAAAAAAAAAAGATCTCTGAATGATGCTTTGTAATGTACCTGAGAAACACACTGTTAAGGCTATTATACTTTCTCACATTTCTTCTTCCATTGTACTGTATGCAGCTTTTCCCTGGTCTGTGTCCTCCCTCTCCTAATAAATTGTATGTTGCTGGAGTCCAGGGAGCATGCATTATGCAGGACTTACTACCTGACCTGCCAAAGTCACTTCTGAGCCTCAATTATCTTATCTGTAAAATGGGGATAATGGCTGCCTCACCTACCTCACAAAGATCTAATAACAGATGGAAAAGTCCTCTGGAGACTATAAAGGGCTTTATGAGTGGAAGGTGGTGGTATCATTTTTCTCTCCGGAAATCCATGCAGGGGGCTTTGTGCAAGACTCTGCATGGAGGTGGTCATTAAGCACTTGCTTGATTGGTGGTGGCCTGTTGGCTCCTCACTGCACCAGCTGTGGGGAATTATAGGTGGATAGGATGGCAGGTCGTTTATAGTTCTTAAAAAAGGCAGTGCTAAAATGTAGACATGTTAAACCTGGGTGGAACCCAGGAACCTAGAATTCTCAAAACTGGAAGGGGTTTTGAGGCAGAAAATATTAGAACTGAGAGGAACCCTAGAACATAGACTCTGTGGGGTGGAAGGAATCTTAGAGATGCTTGTGTTCAACCTCCCTCATGAGAAATGAAGCAACTTGCCCAATGTTACACAGCTGACAAGTAGAAGAACTCAGACTTGAACCCTGACCTTGTGGCTGTAAGTCTAGTACTCTTTCCACTATTCCAGACCAGGAAGATTTGGACTGGCTGAGCATGGTACCCCTCTCCAGAGGAATTCCAAGTGGGCCGACCTAGGAGAGCCTAAGGACAGTTTCAGGTTTTGTCTGCTTTGTGTCAGTCCCTAGGATGGCAGCACTAGACTCCCCAGCAGCTGGTCCCTGTTCCGAAATGGTGACTCCCCCTGTCCCACCTAGCTCCCTGCCAAGGCCATTTCTGAGAACTCTGAGTCAAAGTTTGGACCTCCAAAGAAGGGGGATAAAAACAATTCAGTACCAAAGACACAAACATGAAAAACACAAACCTGACTTTCATAACTTAAAGAAACTATGAGCCAATATCAATGTTCAATACCTATGCACTAAATGATATAAATCTACATTTAAAGAGGAAAAAGGAACTTAATAATATGGGACTTCAACGTTCCTCTCTCAGAGTTGAATATGTTTAACAAATAAGTAAACAAAAATAAACTGAACTGTTGGAAAACTTGGGCCAAAAAGATTCATGGCGTCTTCTGAATGAGACCACTAAAGAGTATACATGTTGGGAGCAGCTAGGTGGCACAGTGGATACAGCACTGGCCCTGGATTTAGGAAGACCTGAGTTCAAATCTGACCTCAGACACTTGACACTTACTAGCTCTGTGACCCTGGGCAAGTCACTTAACCCTCACTGACCCACCAAAAACAAACAAACAAAAATCTGACCTCAGACACTTGACACTTAACAAGCTGTGTGACCCTGGGCAAGTCACTTAATCCTCTTTGCCCCACCAAAAAAGAAAAAAAGAATATACATGTTTCTCAAAGCACCACGTGGCACTTTTACAAAAATAGACCACATGTTAGAGCCCAGAGAAATTGCAAATAGGTTTATCAAACACATCCTTTTTAGGCCACAAAACAATATAAAAAATAATCAATACTGAGAGTAGCAGCAAAGGACACAGACCCCAAAGGAAGCTGGCTAATGAAATCCTGCTCAACAAGTGTGTCAAAGAAGAAATTTTTAAAAAGCTGTAACTATGTGAAGGATGATAACAACGCTGAGACAACATGCCAGCATTTCTGGGATACAGTGAAAGTGATCCTCAAAGGAGAAATTATGCCACATACATTATTAGCAAAATAGAAAAAGGGAGGATCCGTGCATTAAAAAACAACAACAACCAGCTAGCACACCTGAAAATAAGCACAACAGAGGAAATGATATAAATTAGAGAGATTGAGAAATTGGAAATCAAGAAGACTATAGAACTAAAATCAAAACCCTAGGCCCTCCAAGGACATTCCTTTGGCCTAGGGATAGTTGGGGATTCAGTAGTTGAAAAGTCACTACTGGCAGGAGAGCACCTTTATACAGTGGCCCATGTTATTGGCCTTTAGAAAAGGAAGTTTGGGGTTGGGTTACCTTCTTTTATCCTGGGGCTGGAGAACCCCCAGGATTCCCTGAGATTGGAAGCAGCTGGCACAGGTGAATTACTAGGACCAGAAAAACAATCTACCTTCCCCTGAGGGCAAGGAAGAAATACACTTGGGGCTTTCCAGGTGATGCCCTTGGTTTTAGAAGGTAGGAGTTTTTAGCTGTCTGCTTAAATCTTTGAGAGTGTGGTTATTACTATTGGGATTCTAGGGTGGGGAGGAGCTGTTTGGATAGATACCACTGCAATTTGTGATGTGGCCAAAGGCAAGTCTGAAGCCCTGTGCTGCTAGGCCTGGGCTGATTTTTGGTAGAAATGCCACTTCCTTTGTGAAAGGGGGTGGAAAGGGGTAGGAGGAAGGGGGATGTGTCTTCTCAGATAGATGGTGCTGGAGGAGATGGGGTAGTAGTAATGGAAGGGAACCTGTGGGGGAAGGGCCAACCCTGAATCAGAGCGCAGCCTGGCTAAGGTGGCTTAATTATTTCATTCTCTCTCTCCCCTCCTCCTTCATGATTTAGTCCATAAAAAGCACCTGTAATGAAGAGGGGAGGGAGGAAGGGGGAATAGTGGTTGAAGCCCTGTTGGGCCTGGGTCCCTCAGGCTGGGACTAAAGAATGAAAACACTTCCCTCCAGCTAATGCCAAGGAGCTCTTGGGTTAAGAAGAAGCTGGCTCTGTGCCACGACCTTGTTGTGTGACCTTAGACAAGTCATTCTCACTTTCTGGCTCTCCATTTCCTCCTTTGCACAATGAAAAGGCTGAACTAGATCATCTCTAAAGCCAGCTTCAGCTGTGACACCCTACATTTGAAGGCCTTTACCTAGCTCTGACATTGTCTTCTGAGGTTTCTCTTTTAGCTCTGACACTTTGTGTTGTAACATCTGTGTTAGAAAGTCACTTCCAGCTGTGACATTTCACAATTTTGTGTTCAAGTTTGGAGCTGGGAAGTTTTCTTTCTTTCTCTTTTTTAAAGGCTTTTGTATTTCAAAGCTTCCTTGGCTTTTGGCAGAAATTGAGATCGTTTTCTACATCCCAAAGGTGCCCTTCAGAAACGTAAGGCCCGAAGCTGCCACCCCAGGGGTGGCTTCATTTCAGAAGACAGAAATATCACCATAGGAAGTGAAGGTGGGCCTCTCGCTCCCCCTCCGGATGACTTCCTCCCATCCCAGCCATGGCCTGAAGCTGGCTGGGCATAGTGGAGCAAGCCTGGAGCCAGGGTTCTTACTGAGTCATCTCCCATTTGTGTCTCCCCGTGCAGTGCTCCTCCCTGCAAATGTCTGAGTCAGGCCTGTCTAAGCAAGGTTGTCTGCACAGGCTATGCTGGGCCAAACCACCTCTTTAGATGCTGATGAGCATCAAGCAATCCTTTCAGATAGCCCCAGATTAGGTTTAGCTATATTTTTAATGTTGTAGCTCTGATTTTAGCTGAGCTAACCCACCTGAGCGGCACCTGCAACTGTTGGCTTCCCCCTTCCCCTAGTCTAGCATCAAGTTGTTTGCTCTTATCCTTTAGACCTTGCCCAGCAAGTCATGAACTGGGTTTTTAAGGCAAAGACAGTTTCTGGGGTCCATCGGACCAGCCTGGGGCCTGAGTTATTTTAATACTTACTTCCTTGCTTGCTGGAATTGAGCGGGCTTGTTTCCCAAATTATAGCAGTAGTCTATTTCCTGGGAAATTGCTTCCTTCAGCAGGGTCAAGGGGAGAAACTATAATCAGCCACTGCCCAGGATTTGGGAGAAAAATAGCACCCTCCACTTTTTTTTTTTTTTGCAGGGCAATGAGGATTAAGTGACTTGCCCAGGGTCACACAGCTAGTAAGTGTCAAGTGTCTGAGGCTGGATTTGAACTCGGGTACTCCTGAATCCAAGGCCAGTGCTTTATCCACTGCACCACCTAACCGCCACCTTGTCTTTTTTTTTTTCCTCCACTTCTTTTACCATCAGTGCCACCCTACCTATTCCCTGACTGTCCCTTGGGGAATATGCAGATGAGAAGGGGAAGGTGATGTGCTAGCATGGTGATCTGTCTGTCCCTGACATCATTGGTGATAATGGGTAGAGACCACAGTGTTGCCCTGGCTTTGTTTGTTCAATTGTGTGTGCTTGTCAGGGGGTCACCTGGGTGGAGTGTGAAGGCTCAGGGAGATTGGTCAGTCAGCTTTTCTTCAAACCAGGGTCAAGAGGACACCTCTGGGGCAGCTAGGTGGCACAGTGTATAGAGCACTGACCCTAGAGTCAGAAGGACCTGAGTTCAAATCCAGCCTCAGATACTTGACACTTACTAGCTGTGTGACCCTGGGCAAGTCACTTAAGCCCAATTGCCTCACCAAAAAAAAAAAGTGGATACCTTGGTTGAAATCAGTCAGTGTTTGTTGACCACCTACTATGTGCTGTTCCATATGCCAGACACTAGAGAGGCAAAGGAATATAAGACCTGACTCCTTGCCCTCTAGGAAACCGTAAGTGGATTTGACCTCCAGAGTCCTTTCTGGTTTTCCCGGGCTGAGTTGGTTGAAGGCAGAAGAACATAGACATATGAAAGTGCAGTCTGTTAAGGACTACAAAAATTAAGTGCCCCTGGAAATTCAGAGGAGAGGCGGGGTTCATTCTGGGTTGTCCTAGTGAGGCTTCCTGGAAAAGATGGGCCTGGAGCTGAGCACTGAAGATGTTATCTTTAAAATTGAATGTTACATTAAAAACAAACAAACCTCAGTGTTGGATATTCATTCAAATAATTGACTATTTCAGTTAATTCTGATCCATCAAATATCACACCACCTTTTCATCCTCCCTGTCCCCACCAAATCCCTATCAAAATCCTTGGCCCATTCATTCTCATTCCCAAATTTCCCTGCTCAGGTTTTTGTGTGATTGTAGTGTGCCATTCTTCTGCTTCAACCTTTTTTTGCTTTGCATTGTTTCCTAAAAGGTCTTTCCACATTTGCTTTCATCATACTTGTTCCCCATAATTGCTGTATAGTATTTCATTACATGAGTGTAGCACAGTCTGTCTAGCCATTCTCCTTGCTGTTGAACATTTAGGTCGTTTCCAGTTTTTTCAGTTATATATCATGTTGTCCTGAAAAGAATCTTCAAGCAGATCAGCCTTTTAGACTTGAAATAAACAGAGAGCTAGAGGAGAGGGTAGCCCTGGCCTCTCTTGTTTTTGTTTTTGTTTTTTGTTTTTGTGAGGCAGTTGGGGTTAAGTGACTTGCCGGATTTGAACTCAGTTACTCCTGATTCCAGGGCCAGTGTTCTATCCACTGCACCACCTAGCTGCCTCCTTGCTATCTCTTAATCCAGATACTCTGTCTCTAAACTCCAGGCATTTTCCCTCTCTGTCCCTTATGCCTGAAACACTTCTCCTTGCTCACATCCACCTCCTGGCTTCCCCAACTTCCTTCAAGTCCCAGATAAAATCCCACTTTGTACCAGAAGCCTTTCCCAACCCCTCCTCACTCTGCCGCCTTCCCTCTATGGATTATTTCTTATTTATCCTTTATGTCACTTGTTTGTGCAGATTTATTTGCATGTTGTCTCCTCCGTTAGACTTTGAGCTCCTCAAGGACAGGGACCATCTTTTGCCTTTCTTTATAACCCTAACACACAGTAGGCACTTAATGAATGCTTCTTGACTGACTGACTGACTGATTGACTGACTGACTGACCAAGGATATTCCAAGTATTCTGAGATGGGATGGGATGTGTTTTCTTGGAGGGAAGTATTGTCCCCATCTGTAACATGGGGGAAGGTGTACTTGCATGCTCTATGTTACAGAGATTTTATGAAGAAACTGATGTACAGAGAGATGTAGAAAATGTTCGCTGTTATTATCATCTGATTGGAGCAGAGGGTTAATACAGAAATGTAGTGAGGAGATGAATGTGGCACCAAGCAGTGGAGGGCCTTGAATGCTGAGAACCATTGGAAGTTTCTTAGCTCAGGAGGACTAATTACTCTGCCCAAAGCCGTGGCAGTCATTGGAGCAGCTCTGTGAGGCCCTGAGGTAGGAACTGGAGAGTTTTACAGAAAAGGTCCCTTCTGTTGTGACCTGAGGAAGAACAGAAGCTTCTTATAAACTTCCTTCTTTCTTCATCAATAAAAGTGTATGGAGTCATCATAAAGGCTGACATTTTTTAGCTCTTAAGATTATAAACAGTCCTGTGAGTTTGGTACGTCCAGTGGTATTATCCTGATTTTATAGATGAGCAAATAAAGCCAGGTGTAGGGAAGTTGCTGTTTGGCCAAAGTCACGAAGCTAATAAAGTTTTTGGAGTGGGGATTTGAACCCAGCTCTTCCTAATTCTAAGCCCATTGTGCTTTTGCTGGGCTCTGCTGCTTCTCTGTGAGCCCAGCATTGTGTCCTGTGTGGGATATGGAAAAAACAGGAGACACACATTGCTTATGACGCCACATCTTCTTTAGGGAGATGCGACGGATCCATGAAACAACTAGGGAATAGTTACAGTACAGCAGAGAAATGTCTCTGGAGGCCTGTGTGCAGAGAACCAGCCACAGATACATGACCCGGTTATAGGGGCAGAGATTTGTAGCTGGAAAGGGACCTACATCCCCCTGCAGGTTAAGCAGTTTGCCCAAGGTCATAGGTCATAGTAGTAGTAAGTTAGTATTGGGACCAGGTCCTTGGCTCCAGAGCCAGTGGTTCTTCCACTCTAGCAAGAGGCAGCATCAGGTAAGCACCAAAGTCCTGGGTTCTAGTCTTATCTGTGCCACTACTTCTTTTGTGAAATCTTGGGCAGTCATTTCCCTTCTTGGGTCCTCATTTCCCCCCCCTACCTGAGGTTTGGGCCAGATAATTCCCAAGGTACTGTCTCAGGATCAGCCCTGAGAGTGTCTGAGGCTGTGGCGATTGCTGAAATGACGACTCATCGGGGCTAGTGCCTCTCTTGCCCTGCTGTTCTCCCATCCTGCAGCACTTGGCCAGACACTGCTGATGTGAAGTGAGCTGTGGCCCCCTCTCTTTGCTCAGTGGGCTGGGCCTGAGAATGCACATCCTTGTTTGGCCTGCCTTCTCCCTCTGTCCGTCAAAACAAGGAACCGGAGCTTCCCCCGAGAGCTGTTGAAAAGGGGCCCTAATGGAATTCAACTCTTCTTTTTTTTTTTTCTTCCCCTTTTTAAATGTTTTATTGATGCTCTTTTCTTTTCTTACATCATGGTTTCTTTCCAGTTACTCCTTCCCTTGGAACAGATCAGTACAATCTTGCAAACCAGATCAGCACATTGGCCGGCTTGTTGTCAGGCCTTGGAAGTCCCACTTGGCCGCAGTGTTGATCATGGTTCTGGTCTTTCAGTGTTATTTTCCTTTTCATCATCATGACTGTTGTGCAAATGGTTTTCCAGGATTTCATTGGTTCACTTTAGTTCATAGCAGCCTTCACCAGTGTCCCAGAATCCTTCAACAGTGTCATTTCTTGTGGCCTGGCAACATTCTGTTATATCCCTTGTACCACAGTTTGTTGGCCCCTCCCTGATCAGCCGACCTCTGGCTTTCCTTCCACTTCTTTGCTGCTGCAGATACTTGTGCATATGTGGGGCCTTTCCCTCTGTGCCTGGTGCTGATGCCACCATCAGGCCCTTCTCCAGTGGTCAATGCCATTTACCCTTAGGACTTGATGCTCAACACCATACAGATTGATGTATATATTGGGAGGGCTAAGGGGAGGTGAGATTCTAGCTCAGACAACTTTAGTTTCAAATGATTCCCAGCATGTGTAATGGGAACAGCACCGGACCTGGAGCTCAGCCCACTCAATGAGGAAAACCCTCTGTGCCTGCATAGAATGGAA
The DNA here is from genome assembly GCF_019393635.1 of Dromiciops gliroides. Lineage (NCBI taxonomy): Eukaryota > Metazoa > Chordata > Mammalia > Microbiotheria > Microbiotheriidae > Dromiciops > Dromiciops gliroides. The sequence continues at coordinate 605,389,451 of NC_057863.1, forward strand.
TAAGCACTTATGTAGTGCCTACTGTGTGCCAGGCACTGTGCTTTACAGCTATCTCATTTGATCCCCACAACAGCCTTGGGAGGCAGGTGCTGTTTTTAACCTTATTTTACAGTTGAGGAAATGGAGGCAAATGAAGTTTGGTGACTTGTCTGGTGTCTCACAACTAGTAAGTGTCTGAGGCTAGATTTGATCTTCAGTCTTTCTGACTCTAGGCCTAAAGTCCTTTAAAAATATGTATATGTATGTATGTCTGTGTATATGTGTGTATGTATGTATATGTATATTTACTTATTTTGTTAAATATTCCCCAATTGCATGTATAAAATTTTTCAAGAATCTTTTTGTAGATTTTAGTGTTCCAAATTCTCTACCCCCTCTCCACTGTCCTTGAGAAGGCAAGCAATTTAATATGGATTATACACATGAAGTCAAGCAAAATATTTCAATATTAGCCATGTTGCAAAAGAAAACACACAAAAAATAAAACAATAAAAGTAAAGAATTTTTTTAAAAGTCTGCTTTAATCTGCATTGAGAGTTCATCAGTTCTGTCTCTGAAGGTAGAGAGCATCTTTCATCATGGGTCCTTTGGACTTATTTTGTTTGGATCACTGTCTTGAACGCAGTAGCTAAATCTTTCATAGTTGATTATCCTTATAATATTGCTATTATTTTGTACAGTGTTCTTCTGGTTCTGCTCACTTCACTTTACATGAGTTCATATAAATCTACCCAGATTTTCATGAAACCATCTTCCTCGTCATTTCCTATAGCATAATAGTATTCCATCGTAATCATATATTATAACTTGTCCAATCATTCCCCAATTGATGGTCATCCCCATAATTTCCAATTCTTTGTCACCACAAAAGAGCTATAAATATTTTTATACGTATGTCATTTTTCCTTTTCTTTGATCTTTTTGTGCTACAGACCTAGTAGTTGTATTGCTGGGTCAAAGGGTGTGCACAGTTTTATAGCCCTTTGGGCATAGTTCCAAATTGTTCTCCAGAATGGTTGGACTAGTTCACAACACCAACAGTGCACTAGCATTCCAATTTTTCTACCTCCCCTCCAGCATTTGTCATTTTTCTTTTCTGTCATGTTGACCAATGTAAAAGGTGTGAGGTGGTATCCCAGAGTTGTTTCAGTTTGCATTTCTCTAATTGGCAGTGATTTTAAAGCTTTTTTTCATGTGACTGTAGATAATTTAAATTTCTTCTTCTGAAAACTGCCTGTTTATAGACTTTGACCATTTGTCAACTGGGTAATGGCTCTTATGTTGACAAATTTGGCTCAATTCCCCATCTATTTGAGAAATGAAGCCCTTGTCAGGAAAACTTGCTGTAAATTTTTTTCCATTTCCTGTTTTCCTTCTAATTTTGGCTGCATTTGTTTATTTGTGGAAAGTCTTTTAATTTCATTTAATCAGAATTCTCTATTGTACTCTCCACTATTTTTTCTGTCTCTTGTTTGATCATGAACTCTTCTCTTATCCATAGATCTGACAGGAACATTTTCCCTTGCTCCTCTAATTTATCCATGAGTTACTTTATATCCAAATCATATGGTATACAGTGTTAGATGTTGGTCTGTACCTTGTTTCTGCCAAACTGCTTTCTAGTTTTCCCAGCAATTTTTTTTCCCCAAATGTTGAGTTCTTACCCCTAAAGCTTGGATCATTGCATTTATCAAACACTAAATTGCTGTAGTCATTTACCACTATGTATTGTGAACCTAATCTCTTCCACTTATTCTCCACTTTATTTCCAAGCCAGTACTAGATTGTTCTGATGATTACTGCTTTGTAACTAGGTCTCCTTCCTTAACATTTTTTTTTTACTGATTCCTTCGATATTCTTGACCTTGAATTTCATCATTTTTTTCTAGCTCTGTAAAATAATTCTCTGGTGGTTTGATGGTATGGCACTAAACAAGTAAATTAACTTAGCTAAAATTGTCATTTTTCTTATATTGGCTGGGCCTACTCATGAACAATTAGTGTTTCTCCAGTCTGTCTAGATTTTTGTGAAAAGTGTTTTGTAATTGTGTTCATATAATACTCTGGTTTGTCATGGCAGTAGACTCTCAGGTATTTTATATTGTCTACAGTGATTTTAAATGGGATTTCTCTATCTCTTCCTGATGGGCTTTGTTGGTAGTATATAGAAATGCTAATGATTTATGTGGGTTTATTTTATATCCTGCAACTTTGCTGAAGTTGTTCATTGTTTCAACTAGTTTTTTAGTTGATTATCTAGGGTTATCTAGGGGCAGCTAGATGGCACAGTGTATAGAACACAGGGCTTGGAATCAGGAACATGTATCATCATAAGTTCAAATCTGGCTTCAGTCAGTTACTTAGCAGTGTGAGCCTGCACAAGTCATTTCACCCTCTTTAGTTCAGTTTCCTCATCTGTAAAATGAGCTGGAGAAGGAAATGGCAAACCACTCCAGTATCTCTGCCAAGAAAACCCTAAATGGGGTCATGAAGAGTCAGACACGACTGAAATAACCAAACAACTAGGGTTCTCTAAGTATATCTCTAAATATATATATATGCGAAGAGTGATAGTTTTGTTTTCTCATTGACTATTTTCATTCCTCCAATTCCTTTTTCTTATTTTATTACTATAGCTAGCATTTATAGTACAATATTGAATAATAGTAGTGATAATGAACATCCTTGCTTCACTCCTGATCTTACTTCAAAGGCTTCAAGTTTATTCCCTTTACAAATATTGCTTGCTCTTGGTTTTGGATAGATACTACTTGCCATTTTAAGAAATGCTTCACTGATACCTATGCTTTCTACTGGTTTTGTTTTTGTTTTTGTTTTGTTTTGTTTTTTTAGTGAGGCAATTGGGTTTAAGTGACTTGCCCAAGGTCACACAGCTAGTAAGTGTTAAGTGTCTGAGGCTGGATTTGAACTCAGGTACTCCTGACTCCAGGGCTGGTGCTTTATCCACTGCGCCACCTAGCTGCCCCCTCTACTGTTTTTAATAGGAATGTATGCAGTATTTTGTTAAAAGTTTTTTCTGCAGTAATATAATCATGATTTTTGTTTTTTTGTTATTGATGTGATTGATTATGCTGATATTCCTCATATTGAACCAGCTCTGCATTTCTGGTATAAACCCCACCTGGTCACAGTGTTTGATCTTTGTGATAATATTGCTGTAATCTCCTTGTTAGTATTTTATTTAAGATTTTTGCATAGATATTCATTAAGGAAATTGGTCTAGAGTTTTCTTTCTTTGTTTTTGTTCTCCCTGGTTTAGGTATCACAACTATCTTGGTGTCATAAAAGGAATTTAGTAGGACTCCTCCTTTACCTATTTTTTTTTCAAGTAGTTTATATAGTATTGGGATTAATTGTTCCTTAAATGTTTGGCAAAATTCACTTGTAAATCCATCTAATCTGGGGAATTTTTCTTTAAAAATTTTTTTAAATTTTCAAAATTTAAAACAAATACAAAATGAGAAAAGGGGAAAAAAAGTTGCATGTACACAGCAGAACATAGGAAATGATCAATTAGAAAAAATAAATTTCCATTTCAAGAAAACCTATATGATAAATACTACACACGGTTTTCAAATCTTCCTAACTTTTCTTTGCTTCCTTGTTGGTTTTCTTTTGTTGTCTGCTGTGTACTTTTTACTTGATTATTTCCCCCCTTCCTGCCCCCCACCCTAAAGAAGACTGCAATTAAGCATGGACACACACACACACACACACACACACACACACACACACACATATACACACATACATAGATAGCTATATACATGTACATATATACTCATATACATGTATGTAAGACCATATTATGCTTATTTCCACTTATCATCTGTTTCTCTGAAGGTCAAAAGTCCAAGTTTTTTCATTTCTTTCTAAATCAACTAGCTTATCATCACAGTAATATTCCAACCCAGTCACATCCTATTTGAGAGATTGTCCATTAAGGTTTTTCCCCAATTTTCTGTCTTCCTTCTATTCTTGACTATTTTTTATACAATAAAAATTTAATTCAAAATAATTGAAAGTAGGCATTTTACACTCATCTTCATTGGTGGGCATTCACCCTTTTCTTTTTCATCCAATTAGCTACTGGTTTATCTTTTTTCTTGTTATTTCATAAAACCAACTTCTAGTTTTATTTATTAGTTCAGTGGTTTTTTAATTTTCATTTTTTATCAGTCTCTCTAATTTTCAGGGTTTCTATTTTGAGGTTTAACTAGGGGTTTTAATTTTTTTCTTTTTCTGTTTTTTTTTTTTTAGTTGTGTGCCCAATTCATTGATCTGTTCTTTCTCTCTTTTATAGCTGTATGCATTTAGAGATATAAAATTTCCCCTAAGTACTGCTTTGGCTGCATCCCGCAAATACTAGAATGTTGTCTCATTGTTGTCATTCTCTTTAATGAAATTATTGTTTCTATGGTATATTCTTTGATCCACTCATGCTTTAGGATTAGATTGTTTAGTTTCCAACTAACTTTTAATCTATGCTTCCACAACTCTTTATTAAATGTAATTTTTATTGCATTATGATCTGAAAAGGGTGAGTTTAATGTTTCTGCTTTTCTGCATTTGGTTATGAGGTTTTTATGCCTTAATACATGGTCAGTTTTTGTGAAGGTGCCATGTAGAGCTGAGAGCCATGTAGTTTTCTACATTGTTTTCTCCAGAGGTCTATCATATCTAACTTTTCTAAGCTTCTATTCATCTCCTTAACTTTTGTCTTATTTATTTTTAGCAAGATGTAGTTTTCCTGCTTATCCCTTTTAATTAGGAAACTTCATCTGAAAAGTAGAAAAATAGATTTTACTCTAGCCCATTATTTTAACTCTGTGTGTGTCTCTCTGTTTCAAGTACATCTCTTGTAAACAGCACATTGTTGAATTAGGAAAACTACATCTTGCTAAAATGCATAGACAATGAAGTAATAGCAATATTAAACATATATGCACCAAATGGCATAGCATCCAAAATCTTAAAGGAAAAGTTAAATAAATTACAGAATGAAATAGACAGTGAAACTATACTAGTGAGGGACCTTAACTTTCTCCTCTGAGAGCTAGATAAATCTAATCCATTCTGCTATCCACTTCCATTTTACAGGTGAGTTCATTCCATTCATATTCACAGTTATGATTACTAACAGTGCATTTCCCTATTTTCTTCTATTTGTCCTTCTCTCTCCTTTTATCCTGTGCCTCCTCTAAAGTTAGTTTTGCTTTTGACCACCATGTTTTATTCATTTTCCCTTTTATCCTCACCCCCTCTACTCTCTTTTATCCCTTTCCATTCCTTCTTCCCTGTTGGGTAAGATAAAATTCTATTACATATTGAGTCTGTATATATGTATTTTCCCTCCTTGAATCAATTTAGAAGTGAGATTCAATTGTTGCCCATCCCTGCCAATTTTCTCTTCTACTGTAAAACTTCTTCCTTACATACCTCTTTTATGTGAAATAATTTTTCCCACTTTTTCCCTCCTCCCTTATCCCAGGGCATCCCTGTTTCTCACCTATCTATTTTTTTACATTATCCCAAGGTAATCCATTCACTCCTGTACCCTCTTTCTATATAGAATCCTTCTGCCTTAATAAAGATGAAAGTTCTTAGAAGACACATGTATCATTTTCCCATATAGAGTGGTAAACAGTTTAACCTTATTCTGTTTACCTTTTATGCTTCTCATATTTGAAAGTTAGATTTTCTATTCACCTCTGGTCATTTTCTTCAGGAATGCTTGAATGATTACATTTTGCTGGTTATGTTATTCTTGGCTATAATCCCAGCTCTTTTGCCTTCTGCAATATCATATTCCAAGCTCTCCACTTCTTTCATGTGGTAACTGCTAAGTCTTGTGTGACTGTGGTTCTACAGTATTTCAGTGGTTTCTTTCTGCAGGCTTAGAGCTCTTTATCTGCTTTGCTACATAGAAAATAATGGTTATGGGAACTTCATTTTTATTGAACCACAGAATTTCAAAGCTGGGAAGGCCTACTTAGAACACAGAATGTCAGAGCTGGGAGAGTTGTTGAATTGTTTCATTCATGTTCAACTCTTCATTTGCGGTTTTCTTGGCAAAAGTACTGGAGTAGTTTGCCCTTTCCTTCTCTAGCTCATTTTACAGATGAAGAATTGAAGAAAACAGGGTTAAGTGACTTGCTCAGGGTCAAAAAGCTAGTGTCAAATTGCCAGATTTGAACTCAGGAAGATGGGTTTTCCTGACTCAAGGTCCAGTGTTTTATCCACTGAACCATCTAGCTGCCACCTAGCTGGGAGATACCTTAGAACATAGAATGTTAAAGCTGAAAGAATTTTTAGAACATAGAATATTATAGTTAAAAGGGCCTTAAACTGTGGGAAAATTGGAACATTAATGCATTGTTGGTGGAGCTGTGAACTGATCCAACCATTCTGGAGAGCAATTTGGAATTATGCCCAAAGGGCTATAAAGCTGTGCATACCCTTTGACCCAGCAATACCACTTTTGGGTGTTTTTCCCAAAGAGATCATAAAAAATGGAAAAGGACCCACATGTACAAAAATATTTATAGCTGCTCTTTTTGTGGTGGGAAGGAATTGGAAATTGAGGGGATGCCCATCAATTGGGGAATGGCTGAACAAGTTGTGGCATATGCATGTAATGGAATTCTATTGTGCTGTAAGAAACAATGAACAGGAGGAGTTCAGAGAAACCTGGAAGGACTTGCATGAACTGATGATGAGTGAGATGAGCAGAACCAGGAGAACATTATACACAGTATCATCAACATTATGTGTTGATCAACTGTGATAGACTAGATTCTTCTCACCAATCCAATGGTACAAGAAAGTTCCAGAGGACTCATGATGGAAAAGGCTCTCCAAATCCAGGAAAAAAAAAAAGGAACTGTGGAATATGGATGCTGATTGGACCATACTATTTCTTTTGTTTTTCTTTTTTGAGGTTTTTCCTTTTTGCTCTGATTCTTCTCTTATAACATGACTAATGCAGAAATGTGTTTAATGTTATTTTACACACACACACACACACACACACACACACACACACACACACATATATATATATATATATATATATATATATGTATATATATGTATATAAAACCTATATCAGATTACCTGCTATCTAGGGGTGGGGGGAGGGAGGGCGAAAAATTTGAAATTGGAAATCTTATCTAAACAAATGTTGAAAGCTAAAATAAATTTAAAAAAATTTTAAGGGCCTTAAAAACAGTGTCAGAGGTAGAAGGGGCCTTCAAACATAGAATGTCAGAGCTGGGAGAGCCCTTAGAACACAAGTGTCAGAACTGAAAGGGGCCTTAAAAATATCTATTCCAGTCTTCTTATACAGAGGAGGAATCTGAGTCCTAAAGAAATGATTGGACCAGGCCCACCCTGCTACCTAGCACCAAACTGGGACTAGACCCCCTCCACCCCATCTTCTGACTTCACATTTGTAGTGCTCTTTATGCATTGGCCCATTTCTTTAATCCATTTAGGGCTTCTCTTGTCTTGGGAGCCTAGTTGCAAAACTATAGTCTTTTTTTTTTTTTAGATTCTTTTTGTTTGTTTGTTTGTTTTTTTGGCGGGGCAATTGGGGTTAAGTGACTTGCCCAGGGTCACACAGCTAGTAAGTGTTAAGTGTCTGAGGCCATATTTGAACTAAGGTACTCCTGAATCCAGGGCCGGTGCTCTATCCACTGCACCACCTAGCTGCCCCAGCTGTAGTCTTTATTGTTTATATCAAAGCTTCTTAAACTGTGGGTCATAACCCTGTATGGGGTCACATAACTGGATGTGGGTATGAAAAATTTGGCAGTAAATGTTTGATTTGTATACCTATTTTATATACCTGTATACCTGGGGTCATGTAAAAATGTCTTGAGTGAAAAGGAGTCGCCAGTAGAAAAAAGTTTTAAGAAGCCCTGGCCTATATTTAAATAGCACTTTCTTCTGTAAAGCCTAAAATTCTAGCTGTGACCCCAGTGTGGAGGAGAAACTGGCTAAGATTTACTGATCAATTCAGCAAGAGTTTAGACTTTTAAGTATTCTTTTTTTTTTTTTTTTCGGTGAGGCAGTTGGGCTTAAGTGACTTGCCCAGGGTCACACAGCTAGTAAGTGTCAAGTGTCTGAGGCTGGATTTGAACTCAGGTCCTCCTGACTCCAGGGCTGGTGCTCTATCCACTGCGCCACCTAGCTGCCCCCTCTTCACTAACTTCTAATACACTTTACAGTTTGTGGCAGGGATGTTGACCCTTCCCATTGGGCTTTCATGCCTGAGGTACAACATCTGCTGGAACTTTTGCAAACTTCCTGTTGCCCTACTGGGTTGCCTGTGAGCCCCTCCCTAGAAGGAAATCTAGGGAATTTTCAGGGTGGACCTTTCCAGAGGGTTGTCAGGTTGACCACCCACTGACTCCCAGTAGGACCTTTCAGACCTCAGCCTCTGAATTTCTGGGGCTTTAAAGCACTTTTGAAAACAAATGTTGAATCAGATACTGAGTTTTTACAGCATCTTTTATCCTCTGAGAGGGTGTGTGTGTGTGTGTGTGTGTGTGTGTGTGTGTGTACTTGCTTGCGTGCGTATGTCCCGGGACCAACTTTGCAGGAATTTGGGTCCCTCACTGGGATAGGCTTCCTGCCAGCGTGAAGAGGCGCCATTACCTTGAGTGAGCACAGTCATAACTGGGTGGACCCTTTACTCAAGTTACATGCAGCTTTTTGTTATTTTAGGAGATAGATGGGCGTACCTCACTGTGCTCTAGGTATCTTGAAGCCATCTTCCTTATTTTGTCGGACGAAAGTTGCTACCCTGATGCCAGGGCCCAGGAGGGCCAGGCTATGCCAGCTTGGCACCTGGCCTCTGGGCATGGAAGAGCATTCTACCAGGCAGTTCTGAGCTGATGCAGTGCCCTCCTGGTGGCTTGTGTCACCATCTGGGAACACCCTGGATTTCTATTTTGGACATATTTCTGTTGCTCCCATACCCATCGGCAGTGTGCTGGGGGTTTACAGTTGCTCACATCGTCTAACCCTTTCCTGTTTTCAAAGTGTATTCCTAATACATCTCTCTGTATGTGATGTTAAGCCTTAAACTCTTATCCTCATTTAACAGAGGAGGAAACAGCCCTAGAGACGTGAGTCGCTTTGATAGCTAGTGAGTATTGGAGCTGGGACTAGAACCTAGGTCTCAGTGTTTCCAAGTTTGGTTCTCTTTCCACAGTACCTTGCGTGACTGTTCCTATTTTACAAATTATCCATCGATGTCTCTCTGCTTTGCCCTGATGTGAAGGTGACCCTGCCTTCTTGAGGTTGTGTCCATAGAATATAAGCTCTGGCAGGGCCTGCTGATAGACTGTTCAGGGGACCAGCCAACATCTTGGGAGACCCAGTCAAGGGCTTGGTCGGCAAAAGAAGTTTTTGTTGCCCCGGGGGTGGGATGATAGGATGGGGCAGGTAAGGAAGATATACAACCACAACAGCTCATGAAGGTCAGCCCATATATTAGTAATCTCTACCACTGGGTGAGAATCTTGCTTTGAGAATTCACATCTTTTAAAGAAATTGAAATATTTGACAAATGAGGAAACTAAGGCTCAGCATTTCTATGACAACACTGAATAAGAGGAAGGGTTGAGACTCAGAACCAGATCTTCTGACTCTGTGTCCATCATTCTTTCCACCATATGGTGCTTCCAGCAATCATCCTTCACATCAGTTTATGGGTAGTCAGGTTTGAAGAAATTCACAGGGAGGGAAGAAGGGGGGACCATGGTTTGTGGTTCCTGGACACTGGGCAGAGGGAGTGGACAGGGCTTTGGGGCTGAGTCACCTGAGCACTAGGGCCTCCTGTAAGAATGGAGAAGGAACAGGGAGAAAGCTGTCTCTGAACAGTCAGCTTCTAACACCATTACCCACAATGCTTGGCTCTGCCCACAGATTGCCTGTGGCCCTTGGGAAATCATGAGGCCTGTCCTGGAAATCCTTGGGTTCTGGTGCTTCCAGCTCCACCATGTGCCCATCCATTACAGGACCCAGACTTAGCTCCAGGGTACTTCCTCCTGTACTCCTCAGTTGGATACAGTGCTCCGATAGAAAAAGTGCTCCATAAATGTCATAGTCGAATCGAATCTTAGAGCTAAAGGGAACACAAACGAACCCTCTGACACACTTGGGGGATTATCTTCAATTCTGGGCACCATGTTTAGGACCCACCTTGATAAGCTAGAGAGTAGCCAGAGGGGGATACCCCTAGCAGAGAAAGGGCAGAGGGGGCCATCTGGGGTTCATGGAAGAATGGAAAGACTTGGGGACATGATCACATCTTTGAGTGAAGGCTTCCAGTAGAAAAAGAATTGCCTTGTTCTGCAGAGCCCAAGAGCAGAACTAGGAGCTTTGGGTGGAAGTCTTATTAAAGCAGATTTAAATTTGATTTAAGGGAAAAACCCCTGCCCCAAACTCAGCCATGAGAAGGGGAATGGGCTGTGCTAGCATTTAATGGCTTCCTCCTCACGAAGACCAGGCTTGCTGAGTGTGCTACTGAGAGGCTTCTGGGTCAGGTGTCCGTTGGACTCAGTGCCTTTGGAGATCCTTCCCAGTCCTTAGTTCTGCGTGTGTGTCTGCACACATGTGCATGTATATGCTTCTCTGTAGTTTTGTTTTGACATGAGATGTTTTCCAATAAGCATCCAAGCTAATCCTTTTTTACAAAGTACATTCCTGAGAAAGATTATTTCTTATTTATGGAAAGGGGCGGTGGGTCCTTGAACTCTGGCAATAAGGTACTGACATTGACTTCAGTATTGGAGGTCTTTCTGTTGCCTGTCTCTGTGACTTTATTTACCTCATCTCCCTTACTGTGTACTGTTGTCTCTGCCCTACATCCCTGGGTCATCCTTTGGTTCAGCCTCATTTACAAAGAAAGGAATTGAGTCCCAAGAGGGGCTATGAAAAACACTTTACAAATATTATCTTGTTTGAGCCTCACAACAACCCTGGGAGGGAGGTGCTTTTTTCAATCCCGTTTACAGGTGAGGAAATTGCGGCTGAGAGAGATTTAGGGACCTGCTCAGAATCACACAGCTAGTAAGTGTCTGAGGAAGGATTTGAACTCGGGTTTTGCTGACACCAGGATGAAGTCCAGCACTCCCTCCAGTGTGCCACTTAGCTTAGTGCCATCTGCTAATAGGGACATAGAGATATGGAACAACATAATTCCTCACCTTGTGGAACTAACCATCTAGTAAGAAAGTGATACAAAAACAAAGAATGAAACAATTCTTAGTGTAACTTGTTTCTTTACCACTTTGTGGATGATCCTCCAGCGTTACTGTGGCCAAAAATTTCATCATTTTGTAGCCAGCCTGGGAAGATGCCTCTCCAAACGCTGCTAGGTGGGGCCTTGGCAACAGACATGGCCCATCCTGAGGCCACCCTGAGCCCTTCTGGCCTAATAAGACATATGGGTGATTCTGAGAACCCACAGTCAATGGGTTCTCCAATTAGAATATCACCAGGCATTTATATGTGTGAGGAAGACAAAAATAAAAACCATCCCAGCCTCAAAGGAGCTTGCATTGGGCGTTGAGAGAGACACAGCTTGTCTACACCATGATGGAGGAGCATTCAGATACCTTGAATGCCCAGTGATGACACCTTGCCAGGTTGGCTGAAGGGCAATGGCTTTTTTGCCCATATCTCTTGAAGACCATTTTATAATCATTCATAGTTTAGAGAGTGATCCCACTGAGGAAATTATAGATATTTCAAGTATTAGTGTGCAGTATGCCAATAACTCTTGAGAAGGGAATACAGGTGATTTCGAGGTTGAAGTATGAAGAAGGTTATTACTGACTTGGGATAGGGGCAATCTGAGAAGGCTTCCTGGAAGAGGCAGAGATTCAGTCATTTACACTGGTGAGTAGAAGCATGAATAATCCCCAAACTTCTGACCTTTGACTTTAGGAATATGGCCACAGGCAGAAGGAAAAGAGGCCTGTTCAGGCATTATCTTCCCTCCTTCATTACCTTGGTTCAACTGCTTGTCCAGACAAGATAGTTTGAAGACAGCTGGAAGTCATTAGACATTTCTGAACAAAGGAATAATACAAGGAAAGCCTTACTGTATGTTAATAGCACACCTCTGTGTGGCCCCGAGGTGTGGATTATAACTACTTCAGCAAGGGCACAGCATATGCCTATAAAGATATGTACAGCATAAATATAAATGCAATTGATTCAAGGTTGTTTGGGAGAGCACTAACAGTTGGGGGAATCCGGAAAGGCTTTACGTAGAAGCTGGTCCTTGAGCTGTTTCTTTTTTTTAATTTTTAATTTTTGTGGGGCAATGAGGGTTAAGTGACTGGCCCAAGGTCACACAGCTAGTGTCAAGTGTCTGAGGCTGGATTTGAACTCAGGTCCTCCCGAATCCAAGACCAGTGCTTTATCCACTGAGCCACCTAGGTTCCCCCCCAACCCCCAAGCTGTTTCTTTAAGGAAGAGAGGGACTTTAGGACCTGAGGTCAGAAGGGAGGCCTTTGCAGGGAAATTTGGAAGCAGGAATGTGGTGAATACAGTTTACCTACATTTCAGCAAAGCTTTTCATGAAATCTCACCTGCTTTATTGTAGACAAGACAAACGTGGGCTTTTTTGTTGTGCCCAACTCTTTGTGACCCTGTGGACCTTCCTGTTTTCTTGGCAAAGACATTGGAGTGGTTTGCTATTGTCTTCTCCAGTGTGTTACCATTTTGCAGATGAGGAACTAAGGCAAATAGGGGTTAAGTGACTTGCCCAGGGTCACACCACTAAGTAAGTATCTGAGGACAGATTTTTTTAACTCCTGTCAATAGTGCACTGTCGCAGCCAAAAAAGCCAATGGAATATCAGGCTGCATTACAAGATGGAAAGTGTCCAAAGGGAAGGGGAAGGTGCTAGCATTTTGGACCCTGCCCCTAGTTGGTTATATCTGTCGTGTTGTGTTCCAGGATGGGCATCATGAACTGGAGAGCAGCTAGAAGGGGAGGGGCCTCCTGAGCATGCTTCCCATTAGAGGAACCAGGGACATGTAGCCTCGAGGAAGACAAACTTGGGGCATGGCCATCTTCAGGTATCTGAACAACTATCCATGTTCTGCTAGGCCATAATGGGGCAAAAGTAGGAACTGGGTATAAGCAGCAAAAGGGAAGGCCCGGACCCTTTGGAAGGAAGAATGTTTTAACAGTCATAGCTGTCATAAAATGGAACCTCCTGCCCTAAGCAGGGTGGGGGCGGGGTTCTCTATTGCTGGCAGAGGCTGGATGACTGTTCTTGAGGGGATCTTTAGTCAGGGAGAGTGGAACATCAGCCCTTAATTAGTCAAATGAATACAGGTCACTGTAGGAGGGGGCTCCTAGCCCACCTCTGTCTGTCCAGAATGGGCACCGATCCCTTGTTGATTGAAGGCACCTCTCCGGTACTAGCATTGTTGCATCATGGGATAGTAAAGAGGAGCCTTGGGCTGGGAATCTACTGTCCTGGTGCGTGTTTTGGTGCTGCCATTAAACTTGCCAAGAGAACTTGAGCAAGTCCTTATCAGTGTACTCCAGTGAAGAGAGATCTCTGAATCCCGACCTTGCTACTTAACTGTGTGGCTTTTAGAAATCATTTACAGGGCAGCTAGGTGGCGTAGTGGATAGAGCCCTGGCCCTGGATTCAGGAAGACCTGAGTTCAAATCCTGCCTCAGACACTTGACATTTACTAGCTGTGTGACCCTGGGCAAGTCACTTAACCCCAATTGCCTCACCCCCCCCCCCCAAAAAAAGAAATCATTTACCTGTCTGGGCCTTAGTTTCCTCATCTGAAATGTCTGTCTGTGGTTCCTGGGGGGTCTTAAGTACACAGCTGAGGCTACCTCCACCTTGTTGGGGAATCCTTCCTCACCTCCCTGTTAAGTGTCCATCTCATTCCCCATCTCTCCCCCCAAAGGAGGAAGAGAGAATGTGTTGGAGACTTGGCTTGATCTGACCTGGAGAGGGATATGTGAAATGATGGCTAACCTCCTCCAGCAGAGAGACTACCTAAGGCCTCTCCAGGCAGCTCTGGACCATTTAACCAGCCAGAAGATCTTAGGAAGCCACAAGGAGGCTGGAATGAGGCAGTCAGTCATGACCTGTGTTTGGGGAAGAGCCAGAGAAGAAGAGGGGGTCCACTCAGCCTAGATGCCAGAGCCACAGAGCCTTGGATCTGCCAGTACATAAGACAGATCCAGGACCCCCAGGGAATCAGGGGCTGCTGTCCTTAGCCAGAGCAGGACACCAAGCCAGGTCCAAGGCCTGGGAGATAGATCCTCGGGGAAGGGAGGCTTGCTTTCCACCACTACTTTGGTGCCCCTCCAAGCGAACAGTCAGTCATCAGATGGGTCATGTGGGGGGTGTGGCAGGGAGGCCTGGGCATTGCCACATGAACCCTTGTGCTACTGGCCTGAAAGAGAAAAGTCAGGCAGAGAATCCTCAGGAAGGGACCCTTCACAACCTAGGCCAGCCCCTTCTTTTTACAAGCTGGAGAACTGAGGCCTAGAAAGATGAAATGACTCTACCTGAGGCCACAGTTAGTGGTTAATAATTCAGATTCACACAGCCTCTGACCTTTCCCAAACTCCCCCTTCACAGCCTTATCAGGAAGATATATGAGCATCCCCACTTTTTCATTTTTAGAAATACATTTTTATTGATATCTTTTTTCCATCACCTACATTTCCTAGTGTCTCCCTCCCTCTCCCAGAGAAGCATCTTTTATAAGAAATCATTTTTTAAAAGGCAAAGAAGCCAGTTCAGCAAGATTCACTAGGACACCACAAAGATCTGGCGTTAACTTGGTGTTCCTTGCCCATGTCACCCGTATCTGGGAAAAAGGGCTAAGGGAGGGGCAGTGCCTTCACTTCTTCTGTGAATTCCAAGCATGCTCATAACAATTCCACAGCATTCCATGTGGATTTTTCTGTCAATTTTTTCATTTGATTATTGTAGTCAAACCTAAATTGCTGTAGTCATTTACCACTATGTATGTATATGGTAGTCTCTGTGCATATGTTTTCCTGGTTTTGCTTCATTTTGTATGTTCCCCGGCTTATCTCTATTTTTTTTTATAGCTGAGGAAACTGAGGCTCTGGGAAATGAACAGGGTCTTTGCAGACCTCAAAGTCTTGTAGAAATGTGAACTGTTTAGCTGTGTGACCCTGGGCAAGTCACTTAACCCTCATTGCCCTGAAAAAAGAAAAGAAAAGAAATGTGAACTGTTATTTTCAGCCTCAGTTTCTAATTGTTGTGGGGATAAACCAGAGATAAAATGTGTCTGAGGTTCTTTTGCAAACTTTAGAGTTACCTCATTTGGTCCTAAAACAACCCTGTAAGGCTGATGTTGTTACTATCCCTATTTTACAGATGAGGAAACTGAGGTTCAGAGAGGTTGAGTGGCTTGCCAGTGGTCCCACAGATAGTAAGTGTCTGAGGTTAGATTTTGAATCCAGCCCTCGATCCACTGAGGACAGTGGAATACACCGATAGGAAGCGTCTGAGGTGGGATTTGAACCCAGTTGATAGCATCAGAGTTGGAAGAGATCTGGCAGATAATCAGCCCTGGCCCCTTTGTTTTTCAGATAAATAGACTGATGCCTCCATGGAAGTAACTGACCTAAGACCTAAGATCGCAGAGCAGAGGCCTAAACCCGGGTTCTTTGACTTAAAATCCAATGTTCCTTCTTTTATTCTGTGGTGCTCTGGGCTCAAAACTGGAATTAGAAGCCAGGTTTCCTATCTCAGTCCCCTTCTTTTTGAGGAGTGTGTGTGTGTGTGTGTGTGTGTGTGTGCGTGCATGCGTGTGTATGTGAGTGCACTTTGTCAACCATCACCATGTTAGGCAATGTAACAAGGCTCTGAGACTGTCCATTCTCCATCAGATGTGAATGATTCTCTCTCTCTTCCCCCGTCCCTCCCATCTATCCAAGCCAAAACATTTGCTAGTCTCTTCCCCCAGGATTACTCTTGCTTCCTGAGAAACTGAGCCGATTGGAAAGTACTGGGAATATGTTGGGTCAGGAGAAGGCTTGTTAGTGAATGACGTAGAATTGCTGCTGACTTCCCCTTTCCCCCTCGTTGCAATGGCAGATGGGATTACTCCTTGAGTTTCAGGGGTTGGGATTTGAGGTAGCATAGAGCAGGGAGGCACTAGAGACCAGAGAGCAAGACTGGCCTTTGGGGCCAGGGATATGGGGCTGATTATCCCTGAAACCCGGAAAGCAGCATCTGGATAGACAGACCTCTGCTTGTTGGAGAGAAGAGTGGAACCACTCATGTCTGAGCTCCCATAGAAATGGAAGGGACCCAAGGCTTCAACAACATCTAGTTTTATCTCCCCCACCCCTTTATTTCACTGAGGAAACTGAAGCCCAGTGACTTGTCCAAGTTTACATGCTCATTTGGGGCTCCATCCTGGTCATTGGGCATTCCCAGCCTTAGGACTCTTGGCTTTCTGTGCCCTCGGTCCAGCAGCACCCCAGCCTGACTCCTCTTGGGGTTCAAAAAGGCGATGGAATGTAAGGAAAAACTTCCTGAGATTGAGTAAGGAAAAACTTCCTGAGATTGAGATGTCAGTGGCTGCAATGGGCTGCCTGGGGAGGTGGTGGGCTCCTCCTCCTTTTCCAGGGGTGGGTTAGACCAAGTGCTCAGTGAGGTTGCTCCCAAGCCAACTTTGTCACTTCATATCTAAGGGACTTTGGTCAAAAACTTTCCCTCTCAGGACCTTAGGACCAAATGCTCCCTGACATCCCTTCTAGCTCCAACTCCTGTGATTACCTGAAAGTGCTTTATGAGCCATCGTGCATGGCAGAAATGTGAGCTGTTCTTTGTCTGCTGCCCCCTTGGTCCTCAGGAGAGAACTGTATACCTTCTGCCATCCCGGAGCACCCCCACTGCCTTTGGAGTCGGCTGCCCTGCTCTTCCCAGGATGAGTGGTGAATGCCAGACTTAGGCAAGCATCTTTGGCCTCAGGCCCAAGGAAGCAGGAGCCCTGGCTGGTAGTGAGCTGGGCTGATGCTTAGCCTGAGTCAACCTTGTCTCCCCAGCAGGAGTGAGGCTCAGAGATAAGGTGGGGGCTGTGATGTGGGCCCCAGCTTCCAGCCCCTTGCCCTAATCTCTGCCCTTAGCTGGAGCCTAGCCAGCCTCAGGACTCTATGGTCCGGAGCCTGCTGAGCTAGCCCCTTTGCCTTTTTTTGTTTGTTTTCTTTTTGTGAGGCAATAAGGGTTAAGTGATTTGCCCAGGGTCACACAGCTAGTAAGTGTCAAGTGTCTGATGTCGGATTTGAACTCAGGACCTCCTGAATCCAGGACCAGTGCTCTATCCACTGCACCATCTAACTACCCCACCCCTTGCCCTTTAAACAGCTGGTTTGTATTTTGTTTTTAAATACAACTTTTTCTTTTCACTTCTACATTCTCTCTCTTTCTCCCTCTCCGGTTCCCCAAAAAACAAGACAAACCAAACCTGTTTCAGTCACATAGAGTAAAATACAGATTCCTGCACTGGCCAGCCTCAGAAATGCCCCAGCCTGCACTGAGCCCACGTGCTGGCTGTCAGGAAGTAGGCAGCGTGTTTCATCGTGGGTCTTCTGGCATCATGGCTGGCCATCACATCGATCAGAGTTCCTGACTTTAAACAGACATTTTTTACTGAGCCCCTTCAGGCTCTGCAGAGAATTAGGCTGTTGGCTTCACTTAGTCAAGTGGTCTGACCGCAGCAGCCCATGATGAGGCCATTTAAGAGTTCGTGGCTTCCCGCCCCTGAGCCTTGGAGCCCAGCCTGCCACTCAGGCTGGTTCATGGCTGGTTCTCAGGGAACCATTCTCCTGCAAGTGCTGTCGACACTCAGTCTGGCTAGGTTTGAACCAGGCTTTCTCAGCCTTCACCTCGGGGTCCTTAGAATCAGGCATCTTACTCTTCTAGGAAGCAAGACCCAGTAGCCAGAACATGGATTTGGAGTCAGGAAATCCGGGTTTAGATCCTGGCTGGGCTATTACTTAGCTGTGCGATCTTGTCTAAGGCCCTTCTGTGGGCCTCAATTTCCTCATGTGCCTATTGGAGTTGGATGAGATTTCTGAGGTACCTTCCAGCTCTTAAAATTCCATCAAACTTGTTGTTTCCTACCAGGGGTAGATAGTTGGCTGTTAATAATCAGAAAAATACATTTTTACCTTGGCCCCATCTCTTGTAAGCCTTTCCAGTTACTTTACTTTTCAAAGGAGAAAGTGCTGTTTGGGAATGAGCCTTCTTCCATGGGGGCTCTGTTCTCTCCTGGCTGCCTCCCAGCTCCCGCCCCCACCCTTAGAATAGTCCCCAGCGTCCCCCTGACACAGGGGAGCCACTACTTGGTGGACCATTGGAGGTAGATGGGCCTTAGAGAGGTCATCTGTCTAGTCCAGTCTCTTCATTTTACAAACAATGGAGACCAAGGCCCAGAAAGAATTGCCAGCATTAGTCAGAGGGCCAGGTCTCCTGTGGGTCTGCCATGAGGACGAATGGTGGTTATACCCAGTCCCTTGGTCTACTGGCAGGAGGCTTGGAGGGAGACTAGAACTCCCACGAAATCAGACAACCTGGGTTCAAGTGCAGCACTGAGACGTGTTACTTGTGTGACCGTGGGCCAAGGCACTTTTCTCTGAGTCTCAGTTTCCCCACCTGTAAAATGAAAAGGCTTGGGGGCAGCCGGGTGGCGCAATGGGTAGAGCACTGGCCCTGGAGTCAGGAGGACCTGAGTCCAAATCCAGCCTCAGACACTTGACACTTACTAGCTGTGTGACCCTGGGCAAGTCACTTAACCCCCATTGCCCCGCAAAAAAAAAAAAAGAAAAGAAAGAAAAGGAAAAAAAATGAAAAGGCTTGGTTCCTACGGTCCCTTCCAGCCCTCAGTCTTTGGGTGCTGGGCTCAGGGTGGGGTAAAGGCTAATCTTGTTCTTCCCCACGATGGATTCCTTGGCTGACTGGCTTGATAAGATCCATGCTCTTCTGGCCAGCTTCAGCTTCCTGGGAACACCTGACCCCCTTCTCCAGGAGTAGCACAGGCCTCCCATTCATTGTTTAGTCATCTAAGCACTACCAGGTACGATGGAGAAGCTCCCTGGGGCTCCCTTTCAGAATTGCCCCTGATTAAAAAAAAGAAACACCACCAAAAACCAGATTCTGATAATGGAGGGAGGCAAGGGAGTGTCAAGTTGGCCTAGGGCGGAGGGGCAAGGCCTGGCTCCAGCCCTGAGCTGAGATAGGAGTGGCTCAGGGGCAGTGACTGGCACAGTTGATTAAAGCAGGCTGGAGCATTGAACTTGGAGGTCAGACTCTTCCCCTGTGCTGCTGCTGAGCCATGAAGCCCACCTCCCTCACAGGGAGGCTCAGGGGCAGAGGTGCATGTTTAAGGCCAAATCCTGACTCCTGGGGTCCTTGGGCAAACCATCCTGCCCCTTTGGGCCTCAGCTTCCTTGTCTGTCAAATGAGGACAGTGCTCATGGGCTGGTGAGGAAAATGGTCCAAGTGTGGTAGAAAGGCGAGCAGCTGTTAGTATGAAGCAGGTAGGCCTTGTGAAACACAAGGTCCCAGATTATCTGGAGCCCTCTTCCATGTCCCTCCTCCACCACCAGCAGCACGGCCCTCCTGGCCCGCTTCACTTCCTACCCCAAGGGGAGCATGTGCAACCCACCAGTTGTGCCCCGGGCTGGCTCTTACTACAAACAAAGAGCCTGCTAGGCCACGCCGGAAGTTCAGACTGGACAAAGGCCCTCTTATCTCCTTCCTGACTGCTGGGGTTGGCCAGCCCCATGGAGGCCGGGAAGCCCCCAACTGCTCTCAGGGTCGGGCAGCGACACTCTGAGGTCTCTCTGGGAAACCTCTCTGGCCATCTCCTAGAATCTTGTCCTTCAGATATTCTTTGTTGTACCAGAGACCTTAGGATGGAGAATGGCCAAGCTTGGAGGGACCTTAGAACTCAGAATGTCTGGTAAATAAATGTTTGACTGAATTAAAGCTAGCCCAATCTCCTTGTTATGCAGGAGAGGATACCGAGGCTCAGCATGGGAGATGACCTTTGCCTGATTATCCAATTAGTTAGTGACCAACTGGGGACTAGAATCCAGGCCCTTGGCCTCCTGGTCCACTAGTCTTTCCATTAGAATAGAGACTTTCCTTTAATCCATCAGCAGCTCAGTCCAAATTCCAGAGGTACAGATGCCCAAGACTTTCATGCTGGGGGACTGAGTTTGTACCAATCTTGGCACCCCCTTCCTTCATTTCTCCAGGAAGCCCACAGCGCTTTGCCAGGACACCCCGAGTTCTCCATCCCTCCAAAGTCACTATTGGGGAGCACCTGGGAACAGCCCCACAAGGAAGATAAGCCCTAGCAATGGATCCTGTCAGTAACATTCATAGTCTCTGGGTCTCTTTAGTGCCCCAGCCGGCTGGCAATAATTGTCTCTGTCACCGTCCTGGTCCCTGTGTGGTGGTGTTGACAGAGAAGGCGCAGGGTGTCCTGCTCTTGTCCCTACAGAAAGGAACAAAGGGTCCGGTTCTTGACCCAATCTTGCCTCTGCCCTCTCCTGCTCTTCCCCCTTCCCTCCCCCATTCCCTTTCCCTCCAGCTGGAGGCCTTCTGCCCCACCAAATTATGCCTTCTCTGCTCTTTGCCATCCCGTCCTGTCCCATCCCATCCCCAGAGCTGGAGACTGCAGCAGGCTGGCTCCCTGGGGCTCCTCTCTGCAGTGTCCTTCTAAAGGGCGGGCCTGCTGAGCATGCTCAGCTCTCCTGTGTGCTTCCAGTCTGGAGGGCAGGGAATACGTTGGTCTAGGATGTGGCAGAGAGGAAGACTGGGGCCTCTGAGGTCCCCTACCCTTTTGGCCTTCCTTCCTTCCTTCCTTCCTTCCTTCCTTTACTGCTTGGCCGCAGACTGAGGAAAAGTGTCAGACTCAATCTGCTGTCCTTTATTAGGTCTTCTTTCCCCCAGAAGCACTATCCCCCAGAGCCTGCTTAGGAAATCACTTTATCAGCAAGCATTTATTAAATGCCTGCTATATTCCCGGAACTGTGCTAAGCCCCAAGTGAAACCAGCCCTGCCCTCAAGGAGTTTATGTTCTAATGAGGCAGACTTGTCCATCTCTAAATATATCTAAAAGATAGGCAAATGAAGCAAGGGAGTGTGGGGAGGGAGGGAGGGCACTAGCAACCCAGGTGCTAGAAAGTGGCACTGGAGGCTTGGAAAGCTTGGAAATGAGGGACTCCCAAGAGTCAGAGGGGAGCATGGAGAGCATGTGGGTCAGCCTATGCAAAGGCTGGGAAAGAAGATGGTGCCTGGGGTGGGGGTGGGGGGTTCAGTAGTGAGTGACTAGGCTAAGGAGACTGGCCCAGAGAGTATAGGGAGAGGAGTAAGAACACTGGGAAAGCTGGAAGGGGCTTGAAATACCCAGTAGAAGATTCTTCTTTGATCCTAGAGATGATCGGGAACCACTGGAGTTTGAATGGGAAGGAAGGATAGGACATGATTGGACTTGCATTTTAGGAAAATCCCTTTGCTGGCCGGGTATGGACGAGGGGAGAGAGAGCTGAATCAGGGAGACCAGCTAGGTGGCTATCAAATAGTCCGGTGAGAGGTGATATGGGCCCTGAGCAGGGTGGGGGCTGTGGGAGAGGAGAGAGATCGGAGAGACAGGTGACAAGATTCGGCAGCTAACTGGATCCATGGAGGGTGAAGGGGGGTGTTTACAGAGGGAGGGGCCAATTTTGAGGTTTGAGGCCAAAGTGATTTGAAGGCAGGTGATGGCCTGCACAGTAATAGGGATGTTCAGAAGGCCTCTGGGTTTAGGGAGAGAGATAATGACTTCTATTTTGGACCTGGTGAGTTTGAAATGTGCCCAGGACGTTCAGTTCAGGATGTGCAGGAGGCCTTTGGTGGTGTGGGACCAAGGCTCCGGAGAGATTGGCAATAGAAAGCGCTCTGACTTCCCCCTCCCAGCCAGCTCCTCTCTCTGTCTCAGATAACCATGATTATCCTGCAGCAGACAGAAACTTTGGTGAACAGAACAGGTCTGACCGCTTTCGCTGAGTTTGGAGTCAGACCCAGACTCACAAACCTCGGCTCCACCATTTATTGAACTGTGTGACCTTGGCCAAATCCCTTAACCTCTCTGAGGCTTGCCTTGGTCTGTCAAATGGGCTGACCCAGAAGGTCATTCCCAGCTTTAAATCTGTGATCACATAACCCCTGAACCCTCTATCTTCAGCCTGCTTGGGTAGGAGTGGGGGCTAAGTTGGGATGGGATCCTAAAAAGACCTGAGTTCTGGTACTGACTTTTTGTTCCTCTACTGAACAGCTTTCCATCCATTAAAACCCAATTTGTGGGGGCAGCTAGATGGCGCAGTGGTTAAAGCACTGGCCCTGGATTCAGGAGGACCTGGGTTCAAATCCAGCCTCAGACACTTGACACTTACTAGCTGTGTGCCCCTGGGCAAGTCACTTAACCCCCCATTGCCCCACAAACAAACAAACAAAACCCAATTTGTGCTCCTGGCCCCAGGCAGCCCTCTCTGAGCCCTTCTCAGGGTGACCCACAGCACCTTCTCTCTGGATCTCATTCTCTTCCCAGGGGTAGCTCAGAAAGGGAGGGTAGCATGTGAAGGCTTACCACTTCTCTCTGGGACTCAGTTTCTTCATCTGTAAAATAAAGGGCTTTTGGTGATATTTCCCAGCTTAGATTCCATGATCTTCATCCCGGACTGCTCACCATCATCTGTACATGCCCTTGACTGTCCTGTGTTCTGTTGCTTAAGTCATGAATGTCTCCATCACACTCTCTTGGCTCCTGTTGAATTTCTGCCCATCCTTTACTACCCAGCTCAAATGCCACTTCCTCCGGGAAACTTGCCTGTGACCTTGTCTTTCAGACAGACCTCACACAGCGCCTGACATCTCCTTAATACTTCAGGTATTGTGTGTTCTGGTTGTTTATCTTAGCCCTTCCTAGCCCGTAAAGCAGATACTTTGTCTTTTACCAAGCCTTGTATTTCTGGCCCAAGCACAGTGCTCTACCCAAAGTAGTTTGTCCTTTGTTCTCAAAGAAGACCATGACATCGGGAGGTGACGTCGCAACTTGCACTGAATTGGATTTAAAGTGAGGCAGGGCTGTGCAAGGTCACCAACCTCACTCTCCTCCAGAGCCATCTGGGTCCAGTGGCAAGATATACATCAGGACAACTGGAGATGGCCCTGATGTTTGAGGCAGTTGGGGTTAAGTGACTTGCCCAGGGTCACATAGCTAGTAAGTGAGTGAGACTTGAACTCAGGTTCTCTGGACTTCAGGGCCAGTGCTCTATTCACTGCACCACCTAGCTGCCTCCCTAGGGTTCAAAGGTTTGTGGAACTGAGGTGTTCTGTAGCAGCTGCATTTCCATGGCTCCTTTGGATTTGGGATTGGGGCCACATTCCTCCCTTCTGCATGGGCTCTCAACCTTACCCTGCTTCCTACCATCTACCGCAATGCCAGCTAACTTCATTCAGGAAGCAGCCTGCCCACTGAGCTCTTCTTCCCCAGGCCAAGAGCTGGGAATAGCAATGGAGCCATCCCAGGCCTAGCCCTCACACCAAAGAACAGCTTTACTGTCTGGGGCCTTAGTTCTGGGTTTTACCAACCAGTCGCCTTTTTCCTAGAAGCAAGCCCTTTAGGGGAGGGTTCTTAACCGGTTTGGTGTTATGGCCCTCTCTGGCAGGCAGTCTGGTGAGGCCTTCTCAGAGGAAGCATGGCCTTTTTTCTTTTTTTAAATTCATAATTGAAGGGAATGCTAAATTTTCCTTAGAGGTTAGTGTTAGTGAAGAAAGCAGTCAGTCTTTCCCCACTGAGTCCATGGAATACTTGAAATCCACCACAGAGCCCTGGTGGAGAGCCCCAGCTTTAGGCCTACAATCTATCCGCTCCCAGGCTCTGTGACCCCTGAATGGGGCCTGAGTGGAAGGAATGCTACATAGATTCATTTCGTGGAGAATTCTTTAAAAAAATAACAGCTTCAACTTAATTAAACCAAATAAAATGATCATTTCCATATACAAAGCAGAGCAGAAGCAAATTGTAATGAAATTATGAGCCTTTATTACATACTGCTTGTTTTCCATTTTAAGGACATTTAACGCATAACTTTCAAAACTTTGTCTGGCTTTCTGCGCATCTTTTTTAAAACGTTTCCGTGTCTTTTCTCCTCTTTTCCCTTCCTTTCCTTTTCTCTTTTCCATTCTTTTCAATTCTATTACTAGCCTCTTCTTCCTCACTGCCTTTCTCCTCATTCCTCAATTAAAAAGCAAAACAAAAAACCTTGAAAGAAACTACCATTTAACTTTTTTTTCCCATTAACAAATATCCCCAGGGCAGCTAGATGGCGCAGTGGATAAAGCACTGGCCCTGGATTCGGGAGGACCTGAGTTCAAATCTGGCTTCAGACACTTGATACTTACTAGCTGTGTGACCCTGGGCAAGTCACTTAACCCTCACTGCCCTGCAAAAAAACCCAAAAAGACAAACAAAAAACAAAATAACAAATAGCCCCGACCCCCCACCCCCATTGGGGGGAAAAAAGACAAATAAATTCCTGGTAAACGATATGCGTAGCCAAGCCAAGCAAACTCCTATTTTGGCCATGTCCAGAAAATGGGTGTCTCATCCTAACCTTGAAGCTGTAAGCAAATATCACCACTAGGCCCCTGAAATATAGCTGGTCACTGTGTTGGGCAAAGTTCTTATCTATGTTGTTCTCCTGGTTCTGCTAACTTCATTCTGTATCTGTTCATACAGGTCTCCTTGGGTTTCTCTGAAATTGCCCCTTTTGTCATTTCTTACAGTTCAATAATATTTTATTACTTTCATATACTATAATTCAATCATTTCCTAATCGATGGATACTGCAACCCCCCCCCCCCTTCATTTCTATTTCTTTGCTTTCTTTGGGGTTTAGGTCTAGCAGTGGGACTGCTAGGTCAGTTGGTATGCCTAGTTAGGTAACTTTTGGGGCGTAGTTCCAAACTGCTTTCCAGAATGCCTGGACCAATTCACAGCCCCACCAGCAGTGCATTAAGTGTGTCCATTTTCTGGCAGCCCCTCCAGCAGTTGCCATTTTCCTTTTCTGTCCTCTTTGCCAATATGATAGGTTTGAGGAGGAACCTCAGAGTTGTCCATAGCTGCATTTTTCTGGGTACTAGTGCTTTGGACCATTTATTTTTTATATGATCATTAATAGCTTGGATTTCTTCCTTTGAGAAGTGCACATGCCTGTCCATTATCCATTGTTTGTCTTTTGGGCAACAGCTCTTGTTCTTATGTATTTGAATTAGTTCTTTGTGTATCTTTGATATAAAACTTTTATCATCATGCCAGGGAGAGCTAGTGCCAGCTCTCTCTTGCCCTTGGCTCCTGCCATGATAACCGTGTCTGTCCTCTGCCCAAAGTGGAGTGACTCCTCATTCAGCTTGACTCCAGTAGGCAGAACCAGGACCAATGGGTGGAATTTGTAGGAAGCCAGATTTCAGCTCATATAAGAAAATTACTGACGTGTTATCCAACAGTCCAGCAGAGGCTGAATGACCACTTCTTGGTTGTCAGGGAGGGCCCTGCTCAAGTGGTAGTTAGATTAAGTCACTTGCAAGGTCCCTCTGAGCTCCTGAGAGCCTGTGGTTCCTTGTCAAGGCCAAAATGAGATGGAAGTTCATATCCTGGTTCTTTCTCTGAGCCTTGTGGCCTTAGGGAGTCACTGTCCTTCTCTGGGCCTTCATTTCTTGATGTTCAGGTTGAGGGGGAGCAAAGTGTGGAAAATGGGGGCTTTGAGTGAGGTTATTTCTTCTCTCTCTCTCTCTCTTTCTCTCTCTCTTTTTCCCCCTGAAGGGCAATGACGGTTAAGTGACTTGCCCAGGGTCACACAGCTAGTAAGTATCAAGTGTCTGAAACCGGATTTGAACTCAGGTCCTCCTAAATCCAGGGCTAGTGCTTTATGCACTGCTGCCCCCAAGTGAGATCATTTCCAAAGTCCCTTTTAGCCCTGACATTTTGTTATTACTGATCCTGGCATTCAAGGCCTCTAATCAAATGACCTGGCCAGTTTTCTCTTTTCATTCTTCCCCCACTCTTCAGTACGAAATTAAAATCAGACTCTAGGCTCAAGTCCAGGCTCTGACACTTAATTTACTGGAAAATGGGGGAGTTGATACTTGTACTTCCTTCCTTGATATGAATGTGAGTGGCCAGGACGCCCTGGAGGTCTTATCCTCTGAGGATGAGTAGGAGGAAGTTGGAGGTATTTTGCTTAGGCAAGAGGAACGCCGTCTTCAAGTATTTATTGGAAGGGCTGTTATATGGAAGAGTGAATAAACTTGCCCAGCTTGGTGCCAGAGGATGGCAAGTCAACCAGCATGTATGAAGCACTTACTATGTGTCAGATACTGTGCTAAGAGCTGGAAGTACAAACATGAGACGGTATTGCCCCCAAGGAGCTTCAATTCTAATGGGGAAGATAATGGAGCTGAAAGGGGGCAGGGTGGGGAGGGCCCCAGTGGGGGAGTCCTGGTAGGGGAGGCTCAGAGAGTCAGGGCAGAGCCTGCTGGAGAAGGGGATCTGGGAGAGTTGGGGATGGAATTGTAGGGAAGGTGGGGAGGGTAGATTGATACTAGGAAGTGCAAGAGACCGTTGGGAACCTGGGAGAGCCACACCCCAGAGGCCTTCAGGAGGGGACCACGTGATCACTGGTCTGGCTTGTGCTTGAGAGATTCCCCTTCCAGACTGGGCTGGACTAGAATTAAGGGCCCTCCCCTCCCCTGGGGTCCATGAACTGTTCTTACTCTTTTTATATCTCCATAACTTGGGTTTCTGCAGAAGTGGTTTCCTCTGTAACCCTGGGCACTTTATGCATTGAAAAGCATGATTCTGCATCCAGGTCCTATGGCACAGAAGCCCCTGCACCAGACAGATGGTTCTGGAAGTTGCTTGCAGCTTGGAGGTGTTTGTAGTTTTGCCTGCTGGGAGGCTGCCTCCCCCTGGCTCTGCTGCAGCTGGCCGGGGTCATGTTCTGCTTTGCCCCTTACCTGCAAGGCTATCCCCATGCCCTTTCAAATCCCTTCCTCTATTGTCTTTCCATCCAAATTTATGAAGCTAGGCCCTCTGAGTGCCAAGCCCAGCTTGGGCTCCCCCTCCTCCAGAAAGCCTCCTCAGACTACTTATGCCCGGTTCTCTCCTCTTAACCCCAGAAGCCCTGATTGGTAGTGTCTGGCATCCTTTACTCAATTGTTCTGTTCTTGATTGGTTTATGTGGGCTTGGATGCTAAGCACCCACTCTGGGCATGGAACAATGTGTTCAGCATTGGGGGAGATGTAAATCTGAGCTGGCATGAGCTCACCAAGAATAATAATAATCCCTTAAAGGATCAAGGACACCTGGCCAGGTCATAGATTTGGAGCTGAAAGAGAACTTAAAGTCCAACTCTCTGCCTCCAGAGACCCAGAGAAGTTAAGTGACTTGTGACTTGCCTCAAGGCCACTCAGCTGTTAGTCAGAACTTGACCTCAGGACCTGGGACTCCAAAGTCTTCTCACTCCTTCCATTGGACCTCTCCAGCACATGTCTGTGGGGAATCTTTACAGTTGGGTATAAGCTCCCCATCACACCCCCAGTCTAGCATACTCTGAGACCCATAGCAGGGTAACATTTTCGCCTTGTGAGGTCTTAGGGATAGATGATCTGACTGGGCTACTTGGCTCCCCATTCACAACCTTCCATTCCTGACCCCTACATTTTTGTACTTTTGGGTTCCCCTGTCCCTCTCATGCTCCCCCACCTCCCCTCTGCCTCTTGGAAACCCCCTTGAGTACTCAGCTTGATTCCCACCTTCTAAAGAGGCTATCCCGCTGACTCCCATTGGGTAGTGCTTCCCTGTCCTAAAATTATATCATGCCTATTTTGTGTATTTGTTGCATCCACCCCCAGAAGAATGTAAGCTCCTCAAAATCAGGGATGGTTTGGGTTTTTGGCTTTGTGCCCGCCTTGTGGAGAGCAGGTGCTAAATCTCTGCTTGTTGAATTGCACTGGAAAGAGTGGCTCTTTGTGTGGTGGCAAAAACCCAGAAACAGAGGGGATGGATGCCCATCATCTGGGGAAGGACGGAGCAAGTAATGGGACAGGAAGATGATGGGATGCTGTTGTGCTTCCGGCAGTGGTGAAGGGGGTGGGAAGACTTGTGTGAACTGATGCAGAGGGAAATGTGCAGAACCTGCAGAACCATTGATAGTGACAGCAATGTGGTAAAGACAAAGAGCTTTCAAAGACTTAGCGACTCTGATCTTGGTAGAGTTCCAGAGGACTCAAGATGAAACATGGTTCCCTCCTTGGGGGGGGGGGGGGACATGGACTCAGGTGCAGATTGAAACATATTTTCTTTTCCTTCTTTCTTTTTTTTGCACTTGACCAATGCAGGAATTTGTTTAGACTTATTTGTCATGGTTTTGTTTTTCTTGTCTTCTCAATTAGGGGGTAGGGGTGGTAGGAAAGAATTTGGAATGAAAAAAACCAAACATTGAATTTTTGAAATATATCTCATGGATATCCCCCACCCCAAATACATAAATTTGAATCCAGACTAGGTACTTAACCCTCCATTCCATTTTATAAAAGGATAGCAAGGGGGCAACTAGGTGGCGCAGTGGATTGAGCACGGGCCCTGGAGTCAGGAGGACCTGAGTTCAGCCTCAGACTCTTAATACTTACTGGCTGTGTGACCCTGGGCAAGTCACTTAACCCCAACTGCCTCACCCAAAAAAAAAAAAAAAGAAAGCAAGAAGGGGTGGGGAGTGGGAATGGAGAGTGCTTTGTCCAAGCAGGAGAGCTAGGATCTGAACCCAGGCCCTCTAACTCCAAATCTAGTGCCCTTGACATCATGCCATGCTTCCTCCCCTCCCTGATTGTGGATTTGATTTAGATTGGAAAAAATCACATTTATGAAGCACTTTCCAACTTAGGTGAGATGGTGTGGGTATTGTTCATATAAACCATCCCATTGGATCTTCAGCACAGTCACTTGAGAAGGGTAGTTAGGAAGTATTTCCTTTTTGTCCAGAATGTTTCTGTAACTGCCCAGGAAGTGTCAGGACCCCAACCCAGGGCTCCAGACTTATGTGCAGTCAGCTCCCATCCCTGGGCTAGGACCTCAGAGAGGTGGGCTTTCTCCTTTCCCATCATACACTTCTCTGAAACACTCCCCCTCCTTTCCCCTTCCTTCCTGCAGAGTAGCTTTGGGATCAGACGGCTGAAAAGGGGACACAGCTCCCCAGATCCCTGAAGGCTCATTGTTCTGCTAACTGCGGGGTCTCTCTCTTCTCTCCTTTTCTCCACCCCCCTCCAACCTCCCACCACTTCCTTCCCCCACACAGTAACAAAATAAGTTAGGCTGAACATGTTTTTCTGTTACCAAAGTACCCAAAATGATTTGAGAGCAATGAAGTTGGTCTCTCTCTCTCTCTCTCTCTCTTTCTCTCTCACACACACACTCACACTCACACTCACACACACACACACACACGCACACGCATGTGCACACTCACTGTTTCTTTCCGTTTCCCCCCAAGATTCTGTTCCCTCTCCCAATGAGGTTTAATACCTTTGTCATTTCCAGATGCGTGTTTCTGATTCAGCTTCCTTGCTCCCAACTCAGCCCCCCCATACTTTGGGGGAGCTGCTTTAGGCAAACTCCCCCTGGTCCCACATTTCAGGGGGCTAGGCTGTCTCCAGGTTTTTCTGAGTGTCCATAACTACCATGGCAGTCTCTCTGGCCTTCCCCATATACCTGTCTGAAGGTAGAAATGGTTAGCCTGGGCAGCTTGTGGACTGGCTGGGTTAGATAAGGCAAGAATTCTGAACTCAGAAACCCTTCCCCCATTCTCCCTGACCCTTAGCACAGAGGCCATGGGGATTGGCCCATTGGGGACCTCCTAGAAAATCATTCCAAGAGAGGGCTGGGCATCTATCCCTGTTACCTTTGCTAAGGTATGATTCTAATGAAAATTGTTGCCCCATGGACAGGAACCAGGGTGTGGCAAAAAAGCAACCAGCTCCCATCTTCCCTTTAGCACCCCAGACAAGAGTCTGAATCCATCCTTCCTTGTACTGGAAGGAAGCATCTCAAAGCACTTAATGGAATTGTCCTTGATGACCTTGAGGGAGACCTGGGATTCTGTTGGAGCCCAGCCTCACTGCCTTGTTGTGGGTCCTGAAGGCTGAAGGCCTGGGCAGAGAGGTGCTTAACCCGAGGGTGTTCTTTGGTCTTCTGCACTCAATTAGAAGAGGCCTAAAGCCCCAAGTGGCCCTGGCCAGCTTCCCCTCCTTCCCCCTCACCCCAAGCTGACTTCCCAGCTTTTGCCCGGGGAGGGGGAGGGGTAAGCGGGTACTGAATCTGCCAGCTCCTCTCCTGTAGGCCTCCCTGGGCCAGGGTCACTGTTTTAAAGGCCACATCCCTTGCCAGGTATTCTCCCTTCTCTCATTAACCATGTAAGCTGTTTCCTTTCCTGCTGAAGCCTGTTCCCAACATGAGTCATACATAGCATTAACCCTTCAAGGACTGAATGGCACAGATTGGGGCCCTTTTCTTCCTGGCAATTGGGGGAACAGAGGGTGGGGGAGGGTCTGCTGCTAGGTCAGAGGAATTCTAATAGAAAGGTCCGAGCCCCTCATTTTACCGGAGACCCCTCTAGCTAGTGTGTAGTAGAATTGGGATTCATAACCAGGGGTCCTGGGACCACCTTCTCTGCTCCAGGCCTTTAGGGGGAGGCGTGTTCTTGAGACCTGGACACAGGAAGGGGCTGGGAGGGGTGGCAGAGATTTGGGAAGGAGGACACTAGCTGAAGAACAGGAAGACCATTAAGCTGAGTTGGTAATCCCACCGGTGGAGGTGGGCTGGGGTGAGGCAGGCATCTTAAAGACATTGGAAGGAGGGGAAAGAATTAACCTGCTGTAGAAGGGTTATTGAAAAGAATGAAGGAAATTGTAGCTATTCCCTGTTGCTTGCAAGTTCTTATCCTGGTATTTAAGACCCCGAGGTGCTCTGGCCTACATTTTCTTGCTTACTTGCTTTTTGCAGGGCAGTGAGGGTTCAGTGACTTGCCCAGGGTCACAAAGCTAGCAAGTGTCAAGTGTCTGAGGCTGGATTTGAACTCAGGTCCTCCCGAATCCAGAGCTGATGCTTTCCACTGTGCCACCTAGCTGCTTCCCAGCCTACATTTTCAACCCTATTGCCCACTAACCCATTCCTCACAACCTGGTAAATTAGGAAGTGAGGATATGCCTCTTCCCATTTTATAGATTCAGTCAAGGGACTTGCCAAAGATGCCCCAGCTAGTATCAGAAATATCACAGACTGGATTTGAACCCAGGTCTCCTGACTCAAGGTGCTGCAATGCTCTGCTGTGCTCAGCATCCACCCCCTACCCCATTTCTGCATCTTTCACATTCTTCAAGGCCCACCTTGGGTCTTGGCTCCCATGAGCCTCCCTCCAAAACAACTCCTTTTGCAGTTACTAGATTCAGCAAACACCTGCTACTCCCAAGTCCTAGGAGAGAAAGGGGTGGGGGGTGGGGAGGAGGAGGAACTGAGGGAGGAGGGAAGGAGAGAGAAAGGGAGCGTACGTGCCCCCAAAAGGTAGAAACAACGTCCTCTACTTTGAAATCGGATGAAGCACAGCTTTTTTGAGCTGGGGGGATCAGGGAAGGAAGGGTTCAATTTCTGTAGGTAGGGAAAGGGGCAAGCAAAAGCATGGAGGAGAAGTCGTCTGATCCAGTGGCCCAGCTCATGGATGAGGAAACTGAGGCCCAGTGAGGCGAAACAACTTGGCTGTGGTCATGTAGCTAGGAGATAGTAGAGCCCGAATTCTTGCCCAGCTCCTCCGGAAGGGCCCAGGTACTACACCGCAGCCAGCCGGGCAAGCCCTGCGACTCTGTGTGGCTGGTGGGCCTGCCCCCCAGGAGCCTCCTAGGGGCCTGGTTCAGGGCATTGTCTTCTCTTTACCTCTCTTCTTTCCAGTCGATAGCCATCTCTATCCAATGACCATGCTGAGTGGCCCCTTATCCACTGGGCCCAACCCAATAACTGGTAAAATAGCCCTAAAGGCAACAGTTGAAGGAGAGTGAGAGATAAGGGCAGGGCAGAAAAACCTGCCTTGCCTGTTGGCCATTGGAGGCAGAAAGCCTGTACCTTATCTTGTGACCCATGGGTCCCAGCCCTCCCCCACTTCCCCCTTCCCCTCCTCTTCCTCCAGCCACTATCTCCTGGTTGGTTTTCTATTGGGGATGTGGTGGTAAGAGCTCAGATTTGGAGTTGGGGACCTTCTCAAGCTGGCCACTTCCTAGCTAGCCATGGGACTGTGGCCAAGTCCCCTCATCTCTTTGTCTTGTCTGTGAGGTAGGGCATGGGGGTAGATTGGATGGTCTCTGGTGCCCCTTTAGCTCTAATTCCTCACCTCCTATGTTCTGTGAACCCCCGGTCTGTTGGCCACATGCCAGGAGTTGTTCTCAAAATCCAAAGGTTGACTTGTATTGAGCGCCCTCAAACCCCTCAGCATTGTGAGATGGCAGGGCTGGCTGAGGAGGTGGGGATGCCAGGCTCGAAGCCCACCATGTTGGGTCAGGGGCCTTTCCATCTCTCCTGCTGCTGGGCCTGGGCTCTTGGATTGCTCCAGTCCCCTCCCAGGGCTCCTGCCTTTAGTTGGATCTCCTCCTAGCAGGTCAGGTCTAGGCTTTGGAAAAGGCTTATGGGGAAAAGAAGAAAATTATCAAACCTCTCTTACATGGGCAGGGGGGGGGTGCAGCTGGGTGGTGCAGTGGATAAAGCACTGGCCCTGGATTCAGGAGGACCTGAGTTCAAATCCGACTTCAGACACTTGATACTTACTAGCTGTGTGACCCTGGGCAAGTCACTTAACCCCAATTGCCTCACTTTAAAAAAACAACATCTCTTACATGGTACAAAATTGTGGTGTCACAAAGCACAATCACTTTATCCTAAGAGAACCTTGATTAGTGCTGCCTAAAATGGCCCCCCTTTCCCACCTTGGCTTGTGTCAGACCTGGTGACCACAGCTTGCCTCAGTCATTCCCTCCTTTCCCTAAATTCCCCAGCGGTCCAACTTCGATTCATTTAAATGCTGAAAGCAGATCCAGCACCTGCTATGGCCGGCCCTGGAGGAGATGCAGAGGGAAGGGGGAGACTTGGACTTGGGGGCCAGAAGACCACACATCCCAGATCTGCTCCTTGTGATAGGGTCCTTGGGCCTCGTCTCTTTATCTCTCAAATAAATTCTCTCCAGTCCGACTTCCAAAGCCATCGCTGCGTAATTTTCCTAACCCAGGACTGATGATGTTGCCTCCTGTTCCCCAAACTCCAGTGGCTCCTGCTTGCTTCTAGGATCTCCTCTTGATTCCTTTGACACTGAAAGTTCTTTGCATCCTGCCCTCTGTCCTGGCTGACCCCCCCCCACTCCGCCTGAAATGCACTTTCTTCCCCCCAACCCCCGCCTCCTGGCTTCGTCCAGGTCTCAGTTTCAGGGCCATCTCCTACATCAAGCCTTTCCAAGCGGGAGTGCTCTCACTCCCCTAACCACTGGCATTCGTCTCATCTGTGTTATGGGTATACATCTGTGTGTGCTGGACCATGAGCTCCCAGAGGACAGGGATCATTGAGCTTTCTTGGTCCTGGTCTCACTGTTGCTTAGCCAAGTGCCCAGAATGGAGCAAGAGCTCAAGAAACCAAATCTATGGTTCTAGCAGGGTGGGCTTCATCCGGCACTTCCCGGGTGAAGCTGCTCCTTCCTTCAGTCTCTGGGGCCATCCTTTCCAGCCCCAACATGCCCACCATAGCATTTCAATAGAGTGTGTTAAGGCTGCAAGAATTTCTTTGGTTTAGGGAATTCCTATGGTAAAGCTCCTTCTGCCAATGAAGGTCGTCCGCTTGCAGCCAGGGTCATGTAACGATTGGAATGACGCCACCTGCTGGAGACTTACTGTAGAAGAGTTCCGCCCATGAAGCGAAGGTCTTTGAGGGCAAGACCAGGAGTCTTTTCTTTGGCGTCAGGAAGTGACACGGGCTAGTGGGAGGAAGAAGGAAGAGACTGGCACTCGCTCTGACTCTCTGGCCTTTGGACTCTGGTGGAGAAGGGAGCTAGAAATGTGCTCTCACTTTAATAGATAGGAATCTAGGCCTTTCTCTTTACCAAATTCTTATTCTCCTTAATAAATGCTTAAAAGTCTAACTCTTGCTAAAGCTTATAATTTATTGGCGACCACTCATTAGATATTTTAGACAGTTTAGCTAGAATTTTAGCCCTTAACAGTCGCATGGGGTCAGTATATGTAAGCAATAGGACTTGAACTCGGGGCTTCCTGGAATCTCTGTCCACAACACCAGGCTACCTCTCAAGTCAGTGGCACCATAGCGCATAGAGCGCCAGGTATAGAGTTAGGAAGACACAGGTTCAAATGTGGCCTCAGATGCTTGCTAGTTGAGTGGCCCTGGGCAAGTCACTTCACCTGTTTGCATCAGTTTCCTCCTTCCACAGCCCAAAGAAGCACAGTTCCTGCCAGTCAGAGAGTAAGGGTTGCTTGTTTACACCAGCTCAGTTGCACAGCCAAAGAAGAGATTTCTCTTTGTTGACAAGACTTGTTGCCCTGTGAGAGAGAGCCATAATCTCTGACCAGTTAACCTTGTTCCATTACTGGTCCAGCCATGACTCTCTATAGGCACCGTACCTCCCAGATCCACAACTTTTGGGCAGGGTACGGTCCCTGCCATAGGCTGTTTCAGTGCCAGCTTCTCATTGGTGGGAACTGTTGAATGAAGGGGAAAAGGCAACCAGCGGTTACCCGGTTACTCATTCAACAAATATTGGAGTGCTAACTACACACAAAGAAAGCCCTGGGTAGGGTCAGGTTGGGTTGGGTGGGGTGGGGCAGGGCGGGGTGAGGAATGGGGAGAGAAGCAGCATGGTACTGTGGGAAGAATTCTGGGTCAGGAGTCAGAAGGCCCAGGTTCAAATCCTGGCC
This sequence comes from Dromiciops gliroides, assembly GCF_019393635.1. Classification (NCBI taxonomy): domain Eukaryota; kingdom Metazoa; phylum Chordata; class Mammalia; order Microbiotheria; family Microbiotheriidae; genus Dromiciops; species Dromiciops gliroides. Next base: position 605,424,580 of record NC_057863.1, read on the forward strand.
CTGCCATTTCTAACTGTGGGATTGGGGACAGAGCACTTAATCTCTCTGGGCCTCAGTTTCCTCCTCTGTCCAATCAGAGGGCTAGGCCTGCTGTAAATGTGTGATTGCATGTAAGGCACTGGACTTGGCCCTGGGTTTCATGGTTTTTCCATATGTAACATACCCTGCCTGTGAGATTGCATCTTATCTGGACTCTTTATCTTCCCCCACGCTTGGCTCTGAACTCTGCACACACGCTAAGTGCTTATTCATCATTTGTTGGAGATAAGCCATGGGTACATACATCTGTATCACACAGCAGAGCATGATCCGTGCCACAGGAAGTCCTCAAAGGGAGTGATTGATTACTTCCAGCCTGGGTAATCTGAGAAGGCTTCCCAGAGGAGGCAGCGGCGGCATCTGAACTGGGCCTTGAATCAATAGGATTTTTATGATGTCTAATAATAGGCAGCATGGAGAGGTCAAACACCAAGTGGCCAGAGGTGGCAGAACTGCTAGGCCAAAGCATTCTGGGATGTCCTAGGTTCATTTTGGCCCAGCGTGGCCCTGAGCTGCCCTGCTGGTTCTTCCCTTATCACCACCCCCACCTCCCATCCAGATACCTCTCTGTCTTCCACCCACATTCCTCCAGACAGCTTGCCTTGGTGCTGGGGCATTCAGGGAAGGAACTGAAGAAATGGAATGATTGTGTAGTGCAGAAATTCCTGGGGCCCAGCTGAGACGAAGTCCCAGAGTGAGCCGAAGCTGGGACTCCAGAACCCCACCAGCCCCTTCGTGAAGAGTCAGGGGGCCAGCCCAGGTCATGGGCATCCTGCTGGCCTGCAAACATCTGGGCACAGGATGGTGCTCTGCCTGAGCCACAGTCTCTCCCCCCCCCCCATACACTCCTGCCTGTGTCAGGGAGGAGGGATGGAAAACAGTAACCGAGCAGTGTCTGTTCCCCCTAGCAACAGAGGCAATGACGTGAGGGAGGTCCATGCTAGAGCGTCTTGCTTGTCTCAGCAGATGGAGACGGAAAGGAGATGTAAATAAACCCTCCTTGCTGAGTGGGAGCAGCCGCGGGGGCCAGGTTCTGGATAGTATTTTGGTGAAATCTGTTCATCGTGGCCAGTTAATTTTTTATGATCACACCATTGGGCAGAACAGGAGGGAAAACATCCTGCTGTTCCGTGGCCGAGGACCAAGCCTTTTGGTGGCCTTCGGAGGTAGAAATGAGCCGCCAGGGTGTTTAACCTGTGACCGAGCCGTGCTAAGTTTGACTTTGGCTTTTCTCCAGCTCCACCTCCCCTCCCCAGCCGCCACTCCATCACTACTGATGCCCAGTATCCTGAGTTTGGCCACACATCTGACCAGAGGTTGGAGGGTCCTCAAGGATCCAAGCATGGGCTATATAAGGGGCAGGCTCCTGGCTGAGCCCCTGAGGCCACGGCAGGCACTTTAGTGTGGTCCAAGCAATATGGCAGCCAGTCCCCCACCCCCACCCTGAGACTTTCAACTGGCAGAATATCAGGACCCTAGAAGACAGCCAGCAGAGCGGCCCTCATTGATGAGAAAGCCGAGTCTCCAAGAGAGGTTCACAGAGCGACTCAGTGATTGCTTCCAGCATTCAAACACAGGTCTTCTGACACCAAGGATGGCCGACCTCCTTTCTCAGCTCTCTGGAAAGTTAAGAGTTCAAGGGACCAGAAGATTTGGGGTGTTTGGGGACAGGACCTGTAAGAAGCCGGCACTCAGAGCACCTCCATTTCCAGGAAAGCATGCTGCTATGGCCTGTTCTCCCTTGCTGTTGTCAGTGGCAAGACAGATACCTTCACCCAAGGATGGTGGGACATAGCAGGAAATGTGCATGTGGGGCGTTTTTCCAGGGGAAAGCTGTGTGACCTTGGGAAAGTCACTTCTCTAGTCCTTGGCTTCCTTGTATGAAAAGTATGAGCTAACCGAACAGTTTGGAAGATGCCCTCCAGCTCTAAGTCCTACGATCCCTAAGCTAACACAGAATCACCTCCAATCCAAGCATAGATGACATTTTGACTGCATGCAATGCACTGGGGTCAGTTCTGGGGGTACCGAGATAAAATCAGTCCTTGCCTTCAAGGGGCAGATGTTCTGGATAGGAAAGGTCAGGAAGCAAGAGGAGAAGGCCTCAGATAGGGAGGGGTGCGAAGAGAAAGCATTCCAGGCACAAGGCGTGAGCCTGAGGGAAGACCAGAGAAGACAGGACAAGATGGAAACTAAGCAAGGTGTCTGGTCTGGGTGCAGCAACTGGATGGGGGAAGGAATGGGATGGGGTAGAGTGAGAGAGAGACAGAGAGAGAGAACTGGAAGGGGAGGCTCAATAATTCAGGGCATTAAAGAACATGATGATGAAGCCTCAAACCTCACCTCCCAGGAGAGAGAAGGTGGTGAGCAGTGGGTGCAGAGTGAGGCATATATTTTCAGTGATTTACTTCTTGTTTTTGCTTCTCTGTTACAAGGGGAGATTATGAGGGCAGGGGGAGTCATGGGAAAGTGAGTTACCTTTTTTTCTTTTTTTCTAAGCCCCATAAAGCATTTTAAAAGGAAAAAAAAAGGACAGATTTCATAGACTTTAGAGTGGGAAGGGATGTTTGTGGTCATCTTATGTAGATGAGGTAACAGGCCCAGATAAGTGAAGGGACCTGCCCCAAGGTCACACTTGGATTAGTGGCAGAGCCAAAAAATGACTCCACATTGTCCCTCTTCCATATACTTCACCCCTTCAGTGTCTGAGAGCTGATTGTTCGTGTTCTCTCTCTCTCCCCTTCTCCCTCCCTCTCTCTTCTTCTCTTTCCCTCCCTCTCCCCCTCCCCCTCTTTTTCTCCCTATCCCTCCCTCTCTCTCCCTCTCTCCTTTCCATTTCCCCCTCTCCCTCTTCTTCTTCTTCCTCTCCCTCTTCTTCTCCCTCTTCTTCTCTTTCTCCCTTTCCCTCTCCCTCCCTCCCTCTCTTTCCTCTCTTTCTCTTCATTTTCATATTCTTTTTCCCCAGCCCATGTTATACCTGTCCTTCAATAGATAGGAAGCATTAAGTACAGTGCCCACCTGGCACATAGTAGTCCCTACCCTAATAAATTCTCATTCCCTCCCCCACCCTCTGCTTCAGGGAGACCAGGGAGTTTGCATTTTCTCCCTTAGTCACCCCCCCACCCCCCAGCGCATGTCAGAGATGGGGACTTGTGGCAGTCAGACCTTGTACCCTCCTTCTGCAAAGGGCCCAGGGGCTCCCACGCTGGGGTAGGGGCCAGGGGCTTCCCGGAGTTTCCCTGGGAGGATGTCTGCCTCCCTTAGTCACTGTGCCTGCCCCACTGGGGACAGCCGTGGCAAAGGCTGGAGTTGGGTCCCAGAACCTGCAGCTCCGTCCTGGCTCTGTCACTTCCCACCTGTGTGACCTCAGGCAGGTCCCTTTACTGACACCATTGGGCCTTGATTTGTTCATCTGCAGTAAGAGCCAGCTTTTCTGTAAATGGCATGTCACAAATATTGGGCCCTCAACACAGCCCTGAGAAGTAGGTGTTGTCCCCATTTCACAGGTCTGTATAATAAGGACCTCTGTCCTTCCTTCTGTCTAGAAATCTCAGGTCTGAGCAATTCCTTCCTCCTGGTTTCCACATGGTCCAGGAATCCTGACCCCCCCCCCCATCTCCTCCCCAGAGCAGCGGGAAACAAAAGTGGTTCAGGGGCTGAAAGCAAGAATGCCTTTAATCACTCAGCAGGCATTTATTAAGTGCCTGCTGTATGTCTGGTACCATGCCAGAAAAAATCAGTGGCCTCCTCAGTCTCCAGAAATAAATGGAGGGGTTGGGGCGTGGGGGTGCGCAGGGAGCTATGAAGTATTAGGAAGACCTGGATCCCAAACCCAGGGGAGAGGCTTCCTAGCTGCGTGACCCTAGGCAGGGGACTTGGCTCTCTAGGCCTAGTTCCTCTTCCGGGAAATGGGGTGATTAGAACAACACCCCCTCTCTCGGTGAGGTTCAATTTAAGTCACATCAAGCACTTTGTAAACATGACCAGTGATTGTTCTTGCGCTAGATCTCAGCAGGACGAATCTGACAGGAAGTGGGGCGTAATGGGAAGGAGACCTGGCTTTGAGTCCTGTGGGCCAGGTGACCCAGAGCCAAGGGCTTCACTCCTTGGCACAATGAGGCTGATGCTACCTCCTTTGCCTCCCTGGTTCCTATCCCACAGGGCTCTTGGGAGGCCCAGTGGATGGCTTCCATGGGATGGACTACTGGGGATGTGGTAGAGGGGATCCCTGTTGGGGTACAACTGAAGTCCTAGCCAGCTCTGAGAGATCATGATTCTGGGAAGAACACCCACCCCGCCCTTTGCTCTTCCCTTGGTTCCTGAGGCCAACTTTGCCTTCCTGGCCCTTTGTGGTGGCTGGCTAGACTGAAAGCTCTGTTGTCCCTACAGCCTCCCGTCACATCTGTGGTAACTGGTGCTTGGGAAATAAATATCTGTTGACTGGAATGAACGAGAGAGGTTGTGAGTGAATGAAAGGAGGTAATAAATGGGAAAGTGTTTCATAAAGTCTGAATTGGTATGCAAAGGCACGTGAGGTATGGTGTGCTAGAAAGAGGGTAGGACTCACAGGCAAGAGACCCGGGCCCAAATCCTGGCTGGGTTACTTCCCTGGGCCTCAGTTTACTCATCTGTAAAAATGGAGAGTGGGAACTAAACATGAAGGTCCGTCCCAGCTAGAAATCCTGCGATTAAAACCATCAAAACTAGGAGCTCTTAAAGGATCATTTTCAAGCTTGGCTCCCAAGGAAGGATATGAGGAAGCACTTGTTCTGTTCTGCAAAGGTGTGGGCCAAGAGGTGTGGAACACGGCATAGAATGTCAGACCAGCTCTGCTGGACAGGGGTGTGTGTTTGGTGGTGGTTGTGTTGTTGTTGTTGTTGTTGTAGGGGATGCGTTTCTGAGAAGGAGAATGAGATCTATTTATTTGGAAACCAAGGTGATATTTGGGGAGAGATGGAGACTTTTTTTCCTTTAAATCCTCTGTTGCTGTGGACAGCATAGTCCCTGCCCCTCATGGCTATGACAGAGACTCGGGGTGGTACAGTGGAAGGCATGTTTGCCTTGGTGACAGAGGACCTGACTTCGAATTCTGATTCTACCCCTTACTACTACTACCTATGTGACCTTGGATAAGTCACACCTGTCCAGGCCTCAGAGTCTTCATCTGTATGATGAGGGGTTGGACTAGATGACCCTTAAGCTCCCTTTGGGTTCAGAGTCTGTGAATCAGTAATAAATACTCCGTGGAACTAGTCAGTGTTTCTTCAGCTTTTATTGCATCACCACCACCACCTCTGCCCCCAAAAAGAGAAGCTAGGGTGCTGGGAAGTCAGGCAGCTGGAAGGATTCCACTTCACAGCAAGAAGAATTTGGTCCAGACATTTCAAAGGACTTCCCAGTGACGGAAGCCAGAGAGACCTGGGAGGCCCGGCAGCAAAAGCAGCGGCTTTCCTCCTGGGCTCCTTAGGAGGCAGGGGAGTGGATGCCTTGACCCTGAAGGTCCCTCCCTACTTGGAAGCTGATACTTGGTGATGGGATTCCGTGCTTATGGGGAGATGGGGAAGAGAGGGAGTCTTCCTCTGCTCCAGACACCCACGGGGGAACACAGGTGCTGGAGGGCTGAGAGGGTGACAGAGGGAAGTGGGCTGCTCCCGTGACCTTTGACCATAAGGGACAGGGATACAGCTCTTGGCCTCCTCAGTGGAAAATGACTCATCAGCTAAACTGACCCAAGCAAATGACAGTGTCGGGCCACGTGGCCTGGCTGCCCAGATCTCTTTAGGGGACGCACCAGAAAACTGTGTTCTCTTCCTCCACACTCCCTTTTGTTCTCTAGTCCTGAGCAGTTTCCAGGCACAAGTTTTCCCAGGAGGCCTCCCTGTGTCCTGTGTTTTTTCTCCCAGCCAGCTGTGCCTTTGGTTCATAGTGGTTAAGACCTGGCTTCAGAGGCTGCCTCAGCCACTTCCTAGCTCTTTGACTCTGGGCAACCTCTGCCTCAGTTTCCTCATCTGTGAAGTGAGGGGGTTGGGCTTGATCTCCTATCTGTGCTTGACCTGGGACTGTAGCCAGGCCATTTAGTCTCAGTTTCCCTGACGGTCTGTCTGTCTCCTAGTCCTCTCCTTTGGGGAAGGAGGGCCTCATCCAGGTTGCATTTCCCCAGTGCCTGGCCCAGTGTCCTGCACCTGGTGAGCTCAGAATCCCTTTCCGATCTCTTCTATAGGGTCTCCAGGGGCACAGAAAGGTTAAGATGAACCTGTGTTTCTTCTGTCCAGTGCTGCCTCCTATTCGGCTGTGACCTTGAGCAAGTCACTTAACCTGTTGAGTGTCTTTTCTCCTCAGTCATGTGGGAATCAAATCATCAGATTCAGAATTGAAAGTGGCCTCAGAGGCCACACAGCCCAAACCCCTCACTTTGTAGAAGAGGAAACCAGGGCCTAGAGAGGAAAAGACTTTCCCAAGGTGGCAGCAGAGTGATGGTTCGAATCCAGCTCCTCTGCCTCCCTGCTCTGATGGGAAGCAGCTGTTCTCTCCACTCCCTTGTTGTGCTCTCTCATCTGGGGACACTTTGCCCTTCACTTCCTACCCCAAGAGGCCATTGTGGGCAGAGACATGAGGTTCTCTTGTTTTTTTCCTGCAGGTTTCCACGTGATCCCCACCATCTCCAGCATCGTCCCCGAGAGCTGCCTGCTGATCGTGGTGGGGCTGCTGGTGGGAGGTCTGATTAAAGGAGTCGGGGAGAGCCCACCAGTCCTAGAGTCGGATATCTTTTTCCTCTTCCTGCTGCCCCCCATCATCCTGGACGCTGGCTACTTCCTGCCGCTGCGCCAGTTCACTGAGAACCTCGGCACCATTCTGATATTTGCCGTGGTGGGCACGCTGTGGAACGCCTTCTTCCTCGGTGGACTCATGTACGCCGTGTGCTTGGTCGGGGGCCCCCAGATCAATGAGATTGGCCTCCTGAACAACCTGCTGTTTGGCAGCATCATCTCAGCTGTGGACCCCGTGGCGGTGCTGGCCGTGTTTGAGGAGATCCACATCAATGAGCTGCTCCACATCCTCGTGTTTGGGGAGTCCCTGCTCAATGATGCCGTCACTGTCGTAAGTGTGGGGATGGGACAGGGCTGGGGGGAGGGGAGGCCCTCAAGCCAATTCCCATTCAGACCCACCACTGTACACAGGGCAAGGCCCAGAGAGACGTGAGGCACAGACTGATCTGAAGCACTTTATGGTCAAATGGGGAAGGACAAGCCCAGAGGAAGTTGGTACCCAAGGGCAGGAGGAAATAATGTGCCAAGGAGAGATCTTTACTGGGGGCTGGGAGAGTTAGGGATGGTTTCCTGGAGAAGGAGGAGCCACGCTGAGTCTCGAAGGAAATCGAGAAAAAGAAATTTGGTTGTGGCCATGGGGGAACATAAGAGCAGTCAGGCGGGAGAGGGCAGGATGAGAAGCACCAATGGGGAATAATCCAGTGTGGCCTCAGCATCCCACGCATGCAGGAGGGAAGGCTTCCCAGGGCCCAGGAGCCTCCAGACAGGAGAGGGCTTTGCTGCTACATCAGCAGAAGCTTACACTGTGACTTGGACAGTGGAGTCACAGATTCAAGAGGGAATAAACTGGAGGCCAGAATCTGGTTAGTGGGCCCTCACAGCCTGAGCTAGGAGGGGCGGAAGCAGAAGGAGGCAGAACAGCTCGCATTTGGAAGCTGATTGGTGTACAGGGCCATGCCTCCTCCTGTGCCCTGTGGGCCACAGTGTTTCAGTCCTTTCAGAGACCCTGAAGCTGCCAGAGATAGCTAAGGCACTGGAATACGAGGCCCAGACCCCCCAAAGATCTCAGCAGGCCACAACCCTTGGCCAAATCCAGTGGGCCCGAGACGAGGGCAGCGATGAGTCCTATCTCGTCTTCTGCCCTGGTCCGACTGCTGTTGCCCTGGGTGGGCGCTGCTTTCTGGGGAGGAGACCCCCAGAAGCTGGCATGAGCTCCAGGAGAGAGCAACTGCCGAGGAAACACGTTGTAAGCAGGAGAGTCAAAGGAATTAGGGGTAGTTGATGCCCCCCCCTAAAAAAGAGAGAGATTTCATGGAAATATGATTTCCAAATATTTTCAAATATTTGAAAGGCTGCCAGGTAAGGGCACACGTTCTGCTGGGCCCTCGGTGACAGAAGGAGGATGAATAAGGAAGCTTACGCAGTGTTTGCCTCAGCTGTCCAAGAGGGCATGGGCTTCTCTTTGAGGTAGTGAATTCTCCATCTTTAACAGTGTTCAAATGGAAACTGTTCAGGCTCTTGTTAGGGATGTTGAGGAGAGAGATACCGAGGGCAGGGAGATGCTTTCTGGTTTTCCAGCTGGAAGGCTATGAGGCTCTCTCCAGGAAGAAAGGAGACATGTCCCTGGCCCTTCTCTCCCCTTCTCACCAGGAAGGCCCGCAGTGTGTGGCCGGCCACAGCCTGCACTTCACCTTGCTCAGTGCTCCAGACTAACAGTAGAGAGGCCTTGGCCTTAGCACATCCAGGCTGCTCTAGGGAGGAGCCCCTGCACAGAGATGTCAGCTAGGGCCACAGACCCCTCGGGTCTCTGAGCAGACCTGCATCACGGAGGCCCAAGGTTCAACCATAGTTTAGTCCCAGTGAGAGGGGAAGACCTTCCCCTGGGGACAGACACAGAAGTGAGAGAGCTGCATAGGAAGAAAGAAGCCCAGGGCTGGGTAGACTTTGGTAAGGGGCAACAGGGACCCTTAGAGCTCACTCCTCTCCTCCTTCCCCCCAAAGCCACTGGGGCCGTGGCCTGGAGGAGCACAAACACACAGCCAAACAAGGATTTATTTGGCACAGAAATTGTAGCTTCCAGGCAGAGCCCTGCCCAGTTTAGGGGAAAAAAACCCCCACCCTGCTAATTTCCCTATATTAGTCAGGAGTTGGGAGATCTGGCTTCCCATCCTGCTCAGCCTTTGATTGGTTATGTGACCTTTAGCAAGTCACGTGACCTCATTAAGCTTCTATGTCTTCATCTGTCAAATGAGTGTCAGCAGCGCTATGATGGAGAACTGCCCCCCACCCACCCCGGACCATTGGTGTCACAGGGCCTGAGCCTTTGTCACTTTTTAGTTATGCATCATTAGGGTCGCCTCCTCCTCTCTGGGCCTCAGTTTCCTCATCTGTAAAATGAAGTTAGACTAAAAGCAGGATGCTGCTGTGACTCTTGCCCCTTTCACTAGACATCCTTTTTTTTCCCAGCCTCTGTGCTCTAGAGATGCACTGCAGTTGGGCCTGAGGGATGCTGATGGTGGGGAGGGAGCCCTTGGGGAGAGTCTGGGAGGTGGAGGTAGGGCATGAGCTCTTAGAAACAGAGGTCCTCCTTGTGCATGGAGGAGAGCCTGAGCTCCACTAACACGAGTCACCACCATACTTGTTCTTTAAAAGTGATCGAGGGTGGGGCAGCTAGATGGCGCAGTGGATAAAGCACCGGCCCTGGATTCAGGAGTACCTGAGTTCAAATCCGGCCTCAGACACTTAACACTTACTAGCTGTGTGACCCTGGGCAAGTCACTTAACCCCAATTGCCTCACCAAAAAAAAAAAGAAAAAGAAAAAAAAGTGATCGAGGGCAGCTAGATGGCGCAGTGGATAGAGCACCGGCCCTGGATTCAGGAGGACCTGAGTTCAAAGCCAGCCTCAGACACTTAACACTTACTAGCTGTGTGACCCTGGGCAAGTCACTTAACCCCAATTGCCTCACCAAAAAAAAGTGATCGAGCCTTTGATGTGTTGCTGCTCCACCCGTCACAATGCTCCGAGCCCCAGAAGTTCGTTCCCAGAACTGCTGGCCAGCCAGTAGCAGAAGGATTTGGATCCCCATTCTAAGCAACCTGGCCCTAACCAAATGACAAGAAATATTCTCTATACAGGGAAAGACACCAGTTAATTCAAAAGCCAGGGTGCTCTTAGGTCGTACTGTTAACTAGAGCCACAAAACAAGCAACTGAGGTGGTCCCAGCATTCCCCTTTTTTATTTTATTTATTTGTTTTTGTTTTTGCGGGCCAGTGAAGATTGAGTGACTTGCCCAGGGTCACAAAGCTAGTAAATTGTTAAGTGTCTAAGGCTTGATCCTCCTGAATCCAGGGTTGGTGCTTTATCTACTGCACCATCTAGCTGCCCCCATTTCCCCTTTTTAAATAGTGCCATCAGGGACAGACTTAGTTTATTGGACTGTTTGGTAAGTTCCTTAAAGTGTGTGTGTGTGTGTGTGTGTGTGTGCATGTGCTGTGTATGTGTGTGTGTGTTTTAAAGGAGATGAGATTAGGTGGGATGATCTCCAACTTCCCTCCCAAGTCTTGTAATGGGCTTGGCCTCCCCCTGCCCCTGGAGCTCCCAGGATCCTATCGTGAGGACTGGGTAGAATGAGGCGGGTGAAATCCCTTCGGATCATGCTGGGTCCAGAGGGTCACAGGACTAATCTGGAAGAGACCTTAGAGGCCGTCTAGTACAGCCACTTTATAGATGAGGAGCCTTGCAGCTTCAACAGGGGAAATGACCTATCCAAGGACTTGCAGTTGGTTAACTAGTGGGGCCTCTGTTTGAGGGCCTCTAACTTCATCTCTTTAGCCTGCCCCACCCTGCCTTAGAATTATGAAGTACTGAGCAGATGGCAGGTGAAGGAGTGGTCTCTGTTATTGCCAGTGATGATTTTTTTCAGCTGGTGGCTCAGCTGCTAGAGCAGAGTCTGGAGTCAGGAAGACCTGAGTTCAAATGTGACCTCAGGCGCTTTCTAGCTGTATGACCCTAGGCTCAGTAAAACAGGGATGATAGCATCTCCTTCCCAAGGTTGTTGTGAGGATAAAATGAGAAAATAATTATAAAGTGCTTAGCACAGTACCTGGCACATAGTAGGTTCTATCGAAATATTTATTCCCTTACTAGGAACAGGAGCCTATTCTAGAAGCCATCTGGAAAGACAATCTCAGAATGTCAGAGCTAGAAGGGTCCCTGGAACATAGAATGTTAAAGTAAATGAGATGGCTAATCTAGATCACTCCAGAGACCCACTGCAGTTCTAAATCTGTGGAATGTGAGAACTGCAAGAGAGCTTAGAAAATTAAATTGTTAGTACTGTGAGGGAGCTTAGAACAGAGAAGGTCAGAGCTGGGAGGGAGGAGGGGGCGGACCTTAGAACAGAGAATGTCAGAGCTAGAAATGAAACCTTTGAGCCAACTCCCTCATTTTCCAGAGGAACATCCAGAAACCCAGAAGGAGGAAGTGATTTGTCCAAGGTGGTCGGACTAGTTAGTGGCAGAGACAAGGCTGGCCCCCAGCTCGGTGGCCCGGGCTATCCCCTTTCCTAGCAGAGCGGGCACACCTGCCCCCCTGCTGAGCTTTCTTTCCTGGCCTCCCCAGGTGCTGTACCATCTCTTTGAAGAGTTTGCCGGCATTGACAAAGTGACCCTCACCGACATCATCCTGGGCTTCCTTAGCTTCTTCGTGGTCTCGCTGGGGGGGGTGTTTGTGGGTGTGGTCTACGGCATCATCGCGGCCTTCACCTCCCGCTTCACGTCCCACATCCGTGTCATCGAGCCGCTCTTCGTCTTCCTTTACAGCTACATGGCCTACCTGTCTGCTGAACTCTTTCACCTGTCTGGCATCATGGCGTGAGTCCCTGGGCCCGGGGCTCCTTCTCACCTGCTTTGGGGGGACACTGCCCACTGCTTAGCACATTGGTCATGAACCTGATATGGCCAAGTAAGAGCCCTGCTGGCCACAGCCCCTGGTGGCCACAGGTAAATGTGCAGCAATGCCTAGGGGGACGGGGCCACCCACACTTTAGGTGGTTGAAGGGAGAGGGAGATGGCTGCCTTCCCCTGACCCTTCAGGGTGGGCTAAAGAAGGGGCACTTTGGTCAGTGAGGAGCACAGTGCGAGCAGATAGCCTGGGAGCCAGAGTTGGGGGGGCCCCCTCAATTTATAGATCAAGAAACCAAGACCCAGGAGGGTAAGTTACTTGGCTAAGGTCACACAGGTGGTGAGTAGCAGAACCTCTGACTTCACATCTACCACTGAACGACCAGGATACGTGGAGGAAGGCTTGGAGGGAGGAGATGGTCATATGGTGTGAGCAGAAATCTTCTTAGTTGGTGCTGGAGATGGAGTTAGATCGGTTCCATTCAGCAGGCATTTATTAGTCACCCATGGTGCACCCAGCCCCGTGCAAGGCACCAAGAATACAGGCAGAATGGTCCTGAGCTCCGGAGAGAGTGGTGTACCACGGCACTCGTCTACGTAGTAATAGCAATAATAGAAATAGGCGGCGTTTCTATGGTTAAGATTGGCAAAGCATCTTGTATCTCCTTTGATCCTCCCAGCCGCCCCAGGAGGCGTTCTGCAGATCAGGAAGCCGAGGCTACCCAGCTGCTGTGAGGCAGAATTGGAAGGTAGATCCTCCTGCCTCCCAGTCCAGTACTCTGCTGAAAGTAAATAGAGTATATACAACAGAGGAGGAGGAGCATCCTGGCAAGCAGAGGGGGGCAAGAGGACCTTGTAGGCCCTCTTGTAGGGGAGGGGGCGTCTGCCTTGATGCAGAGGTGAGCAAGAGGGGCCGTTCCAGGGACCGGGACCCCATGTGGGCCTCCCAAGGTCTGGAGGTGGCGGCAGTCCTGCAGGTAGGACCGGAGTGGCAGAGGGGAGCCATTTTATGAAGGGCTTTTAGTGCCAGACTGACACATCGTATTTTATCCCAGAGCCATTGGAGGAGCATGAGGTGGGGGTGTGGGGCATGGCCTGATCTCTGAGAAGCGAGGAGAGCCTGCCCTCGAAAGACTTAAGTCAGAGGAACCAGGTTCAGATCCTGCCTCTGTGATTTACTCATCTGTGTGACCTTGGCTAAGTCCCTTTCTTTTCTCTGTACTTTCATTCTCTCCTCTGCCAAGTAAAGAGCTCAGCCTTGATGATCCCTAAAGGTCTGTCCCGCATAAATCTGTGATCCCGAGTTTCCCAGGTGGTGGCTATATGAGCCAAGAGAAGGGGCGAGGTGCAAGAAAATTCGACATGTGAAAGTATTGGTGACTGACAGATCCAAGATGAAGGGAGGGAGCAGGAATCATGGCCAGCTCTGAGCTTGCCAAGCTGGGTGACCTGAGAGAAAGAAGGATCCTCTCGGGAGGAGACCGTAGAGTTTAGATGGCATTTTGCTGGTGGCTATAGGAAGCAGGAGAAGATGGTCCTGCCCTCAGGGGGCTTGAGGCCTGGGGGAGGCACCTGAGCCCCCCGCCCAGGGGAGAGGGATGCTGCCAGCCCTAGAAAAGGTGTGCTCGCTTACCTGATCCCCGTGGGAGAGGACTCTGAGGGCCAGGGGGCCACCAGCAGGAACAGCCAAGTGGCTTCATCCAAGAAGGCCTCTCTGGGGTAGGGGGTGGAGGGGCCCGAGCTCCTGCCTCCCATTCTGTTCTCGAAGCAGGCCTGGGAGGTAGCTGTACAGAATGGAAACTTCTTGAGAGCAAGAACAGCTCTTAGGACAGTACGTGGCATGTGACAAGTGCTGGAGTCAGATTGGGTCTGAGCAGAATTGGGAGGAGAGTAGAAAGGATGGGCTGGTGATGGGCTCTGCCCCAGCCACCCCTCCCTCCTCCCTGTCTCCCCCTGGGAATGCCGGCTGTGGTTCCCACTGGCCCTCTGTCCTCTCAGGCTCATCGCCTCGGGGGTCATGATGCGGCCCTACGTGGAGGCCAACATTTCCCACAAGTCCCACACCACCATCAAATACTTCCTGAAGATGTGGAGCAGCATCAGCGAGACCCTCATCTTCATCTTCTTGGGCGTCTCCACCGTGGCCGGCTCCCACCACTGGAACTGGACCTTCGTCATCAGCACACTGCTCTTCTGCCTCATTGCCCGTGTGCTGGGTGAGCGTGGGGGCCTGGACGAAGAAGCTGACTTAGGTTGGGAGAAAGCCTTTAGTTCCTCATGCTAGGATCCAGGAGGTCAGTGCCTTTTGCCAGGCTCAGTCTTAGGGAAGAGAGCCCCTGACGCGACCACTGAGCCCTAGACCCTTGCTTGGGGTGAGGATGTGTTGGGAAGAATCACAAGGTACAATCCCTGCCCTGGAGTGTACAATCTCTGGGAAGAGAGGACACGCACACACTTTGACGCAAACATTTTTTTGTTTGTTTGTTTTGGTTTTGGTTTTTTCAGGGCAATGAGGGTTAAGTGACTTGCCCAGGGTCACACAGATAGTAAGTGTCAAGTGTCTGAGGCTGGCTTTGAACTCAGGTCCTCCTGAATCCAGGGCCAGTGCTTTATCCACTGCGCCACCTAGCTGCCCCTTGACGCAAACATTTTAAACTAATCCAGTACAAACCAAATAAGATATTATAGCCCAAGAAAGCTCTGACCTGGGAATCAGGAGACCCAAGGTCTAAGGCCCTGGTACCTACCTCCTGGGGCCTTCAGCCTCGGGTTTTCCATCTGTAAAAGGAGGGGCTTTGATCAAATGATACCTCAAGAACCCTCCCAGCTCTGACATCCTGGGGTCTGAGGGTCTTCTCAGCTCTGACATTTTGTGATTCTCCGTACTCTCCATGACAGGCACTAAGGAGACCTGTAAAGGAGGGATTTGGATCGAAGGCTTTAGTCATGGAAGGGAGCAGTAGGGAGGAAAGGTACTTAGGCTGACACTTCAGGGAAGAGTGAAAGTCAGTATGCAGGTGGGAGGCGCACACCCCCTTGAGGAGCACGCAGGCACGTGCTACCGCTTACCTTCTCCCCCTCCTCCCCTCCCCCAGGTGTGCTGGGCCTCACGTGGTTCATTAATAAGTTCCGCATCGTGAAGCTGACCCCCAAGGACCAATTCATCATCGCCTATGGTGGCCTTCGCGGAGCCATTGCCTTCTCCCTGGGCTACCTCCTGGACGTGCAGCACTTCCCAATGAGGAACCTCTTCCTCACAGCCATCATCACCGTCATCTTCTTCACTGTCTTCGTGCAGGTTGCTGGGACTGGGGCTGGGGCTGACCGAGGAAGGGTGGGGGTGAGTGGGTGGCAAGGCCAGGCCCCTGGTATGTCTGCCCTCCTCTAGACCTTCGTCCTGCTTCAGACAGCATCAAAAGACTCGGCTTTGTGCAGTCTGCAGGGAGGCCATGCCCAGGACCTCGCCTCTGCTCCGAACTGTTCTCATGCTCACTGCACGTCTCCCTGGGCCTTAATGTCTCCATGTGTGAACCGGGGAGAATAATCTCTGCCCCTTCCCTTCTCACAGGTCCTTTGGGATGTCAGGGAACAGAGCAGTGGAGATTAGAGAGTGGCCCAGTAGAAAGATCCCCAGCCCTAAGTGTCACAAGACTGGCTCTTGTTAGCTGTTGTCCCTTCTCCCCAAGCTCATCATTGTCTTCTGAGAAATAGGGATAATTGGTCTTATGGTCTTGACCTGCCAGGCTTGTGGGAGGCTTTGTTGTGACTTGGGCCTGAGTCCTTTGGGCTAGGCACCGACAAGAACATCCCCAGGCTGCGGAGTTAGGCCGGAGTCTGTAGTAGAGCTGGTGGGCAGGCTTCAGAGGTTCAGGGAAGGGAGAAATCTCTTCAGTCTAAAGGGATCAAGGAGAGCTTCGAGGAGGAGGTGACACTTCGGTAAGGCCTTGAAGGATGGACAAGATTTCGACAAGTCAAAGTGAGGGAAGATCCTGAGCAAAGGCCTGGACCGATACAGCCCAGAGTCAGCCTGCTTTTGCTGCTGGAACCCACAGGGAGAGGGAGTGAGTGGAGTGCAGTGAGGCCGAGAAAGGGAGCTTCAGGGCCAGGCCTTCAGTGCCAGGAGGGGAAGCTCGAAAGGCAGCAGAAGTCTGGGGATTTGGAAGGAGGCCTGTGGCTCCCTCCGAGACTTGAGTGGCCCATGACAAGAATGAGAATGGGAATTAAGAAAATTACCCTCTGTCACTGATGCTTCCTGTAGAGCACCTTGTGTCCACAGGGTGCCATTGTTAATAACAATACCCGTGGGGAAAGAAGTGGCTCTGTAATCTTCTGCCTTCCTCCATCTTGGAAAGTGTTTTCTTTACTCACGAGCAATGGCCTTTTATGAGGACTTCCTCCGCTTAGCGGTTCACTTCCTCATCCCTGTTCCCGTGTATTGGCTAGGCTGATGGTGTTAATCCCCACTTTGCAGGTAAGGAAACAGACCCAGAGAGGGGAAGGTTTGCCCACACAGCCAGGCAGCGGCAGGGTCAGGATTTGAACACAGGGCCTTGACTCCCTCGGCTAACACTTCTGTAGACTGTTTTAATTGGTTTAAGTTCCTTATCCCCTCTGTCCTTCCCAAAGGCTGTCTGAGGCCAAAGAAAGAACAGGATTTTCTTTTTCTTGTGTTGGTCCATCCTTATGTGATAAAGGAGAGCGTACAACCTCCCTCAGCTATCTAGAGTTTGGGGCCCCTTCCCTCCCCAGGTAAATGTAGCCATTGTGGTGGCCACAGCAGGGCCCCACGGACAGGATGTGGCCCTAATGGTTTTCCACAGAGAGATTTAGGGCTTACTAGGAGCCGCCCTGCACAGTGGGTTTGGCCCTGCTCTTGCTGGGGGAGGTGGGGGGGACTCCTTGGAGGCCTGGTCCCCCAGGTGATCCTCCTCTGTTCTCTGGCCTCCAGGGCATGACAATCCGGCCTTTGGTGGACCTGCTGGCTGTGAAGAAGAAGCAGGAGAGCAAGCGATCCATCAATGAGGAGATCCACACGCAGGTGGGGGCGGGTTCCGGGCTCAGCCCAGGGAGAGAAGGAAGGAAACGTTTTCCGACAATCAGAGGGAGCCCAAAGGAGGAAGGCTCACCCTTCTCTGGGAGGCCTCGGATAAAGGCCAGAGGCTGGAGGACCCGGTGGGGGGGGGGGGGCGGACAGGCGGAATTCCCTCCCACCGACTGGTTGGACCAGGTGACGGGGGCCCCTGCAGATCTTAAATTATCTCATGAGTTGGAGCCTGGAAAAGCCTGCCCACTGAGGTCACCCAGCCAGCCTGTGTGGGCAGCAGCTTAGGAAGGCAGCCCCAAGAGGGGAAGGAGGCCATACCTGCAGGGAAGGGGTCTGTGCTCTCACCTGAGGCTCCCCCTACTGAGGGCCCTGGATATGTGCTCTAAACAGAATTTGGAATCCCCTGGACCCAGGCTATTGGGCTGGGCTGGGCTGTGCAGCGTGGGGCTCTGCTGCCACCTCTCGTCCATTTTCAGAACTGCTGTACTCATCCATTCACACTGAGCCCAGAGCAGGCAAAGGATGTCCGGGCCTCTGGGAGGGAGACTTGGCGGGTGGTGGGGACAGCCTCTTCAGAGAGGCTCTGCCCTTATGCTCTTGATTGAATTGTAGTTCCTGGATCACCTTCTGACGGGCATTGAGGACATCTGTGGTCATTATGGCCACCACCACTGGAAGGACAAGTAAGTAGAGGGAGGCTGAGGTGGGGAGTGGAGCCCAACCTCCCTCCTCCCCCTCCCCAGGCCCCAAGGTTCTGGACGGCCAGGGTGGGGCAGGGTCAGCGGGTACGTGGGCCTCCAGTGCCTGCAGAGGGTCTGTTCTCCTCTCCCTAGACTTAATCGGTTTAATAAGAAGTACGTGAAGAAGTGTCTGATCGCTGGGGAGCGCTCCAACGAACCCCAGCTCATCGCCTTCTACCACAAGATGGAGATGAAGCAGGCCATCGAGCTTGTGGAGAGTGGGGGCGTGGGCAAGATCCCTCCTGCTGTCTCCACCGTCTCCATGCAGTGAGTGTGGCTCCCCATGGCTGCCCCGGGGGGGTGGGCCCGCTAGGCCCGGGTGATCCCATCTGGCCCAGTCTCTGTGGTGCCCATTGCAGGCCTCTGGCTCTGAATGCTGCAGGGCCTGGGGAGGAAGAAAGGAACCAGGGAAGGAACAGGAACGTTTATTAGAGGGCCTTAGACCTGCTGGGTCAGCACTTGGCCTAAGTAGTTCAAGCGGGAGGAGGGCTGGCTGCAGAGGTTGGAGCACACCTCCTAAGCAGGAGTCATTTCCTGAGCGCCCAAGCCACCCCAGACTCCCCCAGAGATGGAGGCCTTCACTCACCAACCAGTCTGACCAGCCTTGGCTCTCCCGCTGTCTCCAGAAACATTCATCCCAAGTCCCTGCCTGCTGAGCGCATCCTGCCAGCGCTGTCCAAGGATAAGGAGGAGGAGATTAGGAAGATTCTGCGCAACAACCTCCAGAAGACCCGACAACGGGTAAGCGTCAGGCCCTGCCCAAGCGGGCCTCCCTCCTCAGCCCTAAGCCGGGGCCTCCTCCCTCTGCCTCCCTCAGCCACCTTGTTCTCTTTCCTCTGTGCGTTCTCCTCACCCCCCCCCCCACCATACTAGAATTTCCCTAGGCCCCCCTCTTTCCTCTCTTGGATCTTCCCTCTCTTCTCCCCCTTCCCACTCTGTCAGCCCCCCCCAATATTGCAACATCTTCTTTCTGCGCACTTCCCTCCCCACCCCAATACCAGCGCCTACCTCTGCCCCCCACTAACCGTCCCTGGTCCCGCTGCAGTTGAAATCCTACAACAGACACACACTGGTGGCTGACCCTTTTGAGGAAGCCTGGAACCAGATGCTGCTGAGGAGACAGAAGGTTCGACAACTGGAACAAAAGGTACATGGGGAGGGTCTGAGCAGCCATCCTGGGCAGGGCCCAGAGCGGCCCAACCCCAGCCCCAGGGCTCTCTGGGCCCCAGCTCTCCCCTCTGGTGGGGGGGAGGGTTGGGGCAGGTGATTCCACGGGCTGCCCCCCCCCCCCCCGCGCCCACCCCCAGCAATGTCTGAGATGAAAAGGACCTTAGAGGCCATGAAGTTCAACCCTTTCTTTGTGCAGGAAATTGAGTCTCAGAAAAAGAAAGAAGATTCCAGGGTGATAAAAGGAGCAAGTGGCAGAGGCAGGACTAGAGTCAGGCATTCTGGGCCTCAGCACAAGTCTCACGCTGTGGCACCGAGCTCCCAGAGCCCCCTGAAGACCCCACCCAAGCCTAGCCTCTATCTTTCTCTCCCTTCCTCAGATAAATAACTACCTGACAGTGCCAGCCCACAAACTGGACTCTCCTACCATGTCCCGAGCTCGAATTGGCTCAGGTACAGTGCCCAGGATGGGGGGGGGGGGGACGGGCCGGACAGGGGCCCCTGTGCTAGTGGGGGAGCACCCTGGTCTACTGCTCAGCGAGGGCCACGTCAGCTCCACTCAGGTGCAGCAAGTGTCTCAGAGAGTTGGTGTTCCCACCCCCCCAAGGACTGGCAAGCTCTGCCTCTCTCCTTTCCTTGTTGTGGTATGGGAATGGGTGAGGAAACAGGCAGATGGCTTTCTTCCACTACCAACTGTTTAAAAGGAAGAGCCCAGGCTGGGGGTGAGAGAGAAAGAACTGGAGGGGAGGGGAGAGGGAGGGGGATGTGGGGAGGGAGAGGGATGAAAAGACAGAGAGGAGAGGGGGAGGAAGAGAGTGGGAGGAAAACAGGAAAAATGTGTGTGTGTGTGCGCGCACGCGCGTGCATGTGCATATGTACGCACCTGTGGGTACCTGTGTTTCTAAGCTCCAGGTGCTTTCCGGGGGTCTTCATCTTGCCTCCGTGGTACGGGTGGCTGAGGGTGTCCAGAGACAATAGGATTGAGAGACTTGAGTTGGCAGGTCCAGTCCTCTGGCCTCCTGGGCCCATGTCCCAAGCCCTGAGGGAGGCCCCTAGGATGAGGAGGGGGTCCAGAAGCAACTAGCTGGAAGGAGATGGCCTTCCTGACCATCCGCCCCGAGTCCTCCCCTCCCCCAGAGCCCTGTCCTGCTGCTGTATTGGGCACAGAGATCCATCCGCATGCCCAGAGTGAGAGGAGACCCAGCACATGCCTTTATGAGGCAGTCCCCAGTGATGGGGAAGACAATCCTCAGGCCCTTAGGTGCGGGTGGACAGAGAGAAGGGAATATGTGTGTGTGTGTGTGTGTGTGTGTGTGTCTGTGTGTGTCTGTGTGTGTGTGTGTGTGTGTGTGTGTGTGGTGATGGGTGTTCTGGGAGGACAGACTGGCAGTGGCCTGTCTCCTCCCCTCCTCCTCCTGACCCTTCCCATCGACCCACAGATCCCCTAGCCTATGAGCCAAAGCCTGATTCAGAGAACCTCCCTATCATCACCATTGACCCTGCCTCACCCCAGTCCCCTGAGTCTGTGGACCTGGTAAATGAAGAACTGAAGGGCAAAGACGTGGTGCTGGAGGAGGGGGAGGAGGAGGATGAACACGGTCTCATGATGCACCCCAAGGAGCCCTCGTCCCCGGGCACAGACGACGTCTTCACCCCTGAGCCAGGGGATAGCCCGAGCAGCCAGCGCATGCTCCGCTGCCTCAGCGATCCCGGGCCGCGCCCAGAGCCCGGCGAGGGCGAGCCCTTCATTCCCAAGGGCCAGTAACGCCAGGGCCAGGGGCCATTGGGGACCAATGGGAGCCTCTCCCCTTCCTTACAGCATGGCAGCTGGGCTCCAGCACGGCTTCCCATACCCGCTGGGCAGTGCCCATCTCTCCTCCCAGCACCAGCCCTCAGAAGAAGGCACCATGGGTACCACCGCAAAGCTTTACTCCCACCTCCTGCGGTGCCCTGGCCCTCCTGAGGACATCCCTCCTTGGGGCTGGACAAGTGGTTGGCATAGTAACCTCTCCCTCTACATTTTCTGTCCTCTTCAAACCCCGGGTTTTCAGAACTCTGGGGTCCTGCCCGGTGGGCCAGAGCTTGGGGCTCTCCCCACGGCCACCACTGATGGCCCAGCCCCTAGTTCCAATAGGCTTTTGTTCTCCTCAAACCCTATCAATGTCTGTAACCAAAGAAGCCTCCCCTCCCTGTCAGGTGCTCCCTGCCCCGCTGGCCACCTTGATCCTGCTCTGGCTGGGGAGCGGGGAAATCTAGAAGCAATGCAGCTGCTTGCCCTTGCCTGCCCCCAGCCCCTGTTTCAATTCATCCAGCATCTGGTAAGGGTCTACTCCGTGCAAGGACCTGTGGGCAGCAGGGGACCTACAGAGGAGAAAGCATACTCTCCTTGCCTTCCAAGTGCTTATAGCTGTCTCACAAGCTGGAACAAGACTGGGAGAAGCGAGAGTGGCCCGAGAGGAGGGGATATGGGGAGGTCAATCCCAGAAGCCTTCTTTGGGGCCAAGCAGGGGGGAACTGAAGCTTCTGAAATTAGGCTGGCGTGAATGGCCCCTCTTTCCCAGAATGCTGAGTTCTCAGCCATGGGCCCCACCCTGAGCCCCACAGCCCTCAGGGGCTCTGCTTTATAAAGGGAAATGCTGATACCCCCAATAGCATCCTGGTCCTATTGCCTCAGGATCTCTGGGACTAAGCCAGTGGCCCCCAAGGCAGTTTGCCCAGGGAACCTCCCTCCCAGAGATCTTTGTGTTTGTTCTGTGCCTCCTCCCCTGTCGTCAGTCTCTGAGTCCCCCTTCCTGGGGCCTGCCTTCCCTGCAGGTTGTGTCAGCCTATCCCTAGGCTTCCCCTGCACCTCCATGAGGGAGGCTTGGGAGTATGTGGCCTCCAGATGACCTCCCCTCACTAGGGTCCATAGCAGTGGGTGCCTCCAGGCCCTGCTGCCCTCCACACACACAACCCTGCCAATAGCCATTGCCTCTCCCGGCTCTGCTTTGTATCCTAGTGTCTGATCCTGGAGGTGATCAGGACACTGGGGGCTGCTCACTAGCCCCAAGGAAGCCATGTTGCGAGGCCCCCTTCTGACACCTCCCCCCCAGATTGTGCAATATTCTGTGTCCCCCTCTACACACTCCCCACCCCTGGGCCTGACCGCCCCTCACCACCACCACCACCCCTTGCCTGGGCTAACACACTGTCCCTGGCAGAAATATCTAAGCAATGAGGAGGCTGACTGGGCATAAGGCTGTGGTCGCCACCTCTCCCCACCTCCATCTCCCTGTGTATAAAATGAAACAAATCTTTTTCATATTCTAATAAATCAATGTGACTTTTTCATCTGTTTGGGGTTATGCCTGGGGAATGGGGCTGAAATAAGAAGTGTGGCTGTGGGCCTGGGTGCCCCCAAAGAGCATAGCAGATGAAGTAAGCGGGGAGCACAGTCAGGGGGCCGTCACTCCACCTCAGTACTGACTGGACCCTGGGTCCAGTGATGGGTGTGATGCAGTGTGATGTGATGTCCACCAGGGGGCAGTGGAGCCACGAGTTTCCCCCAGGCACCTAATGGGAAGTGACTAGTAAAGCAGGAGGAAGGGGGGAACTATCCCTTGTCCTGCCTCTTCTAGGCAGTCACAGGCTCTCCTTTGAGTTCTCCATCTTAAATTAGACAGCTGTAAATAACAGTAACTGACACGTAAGTAGAGCTTCACAGTTTGCAAAGCACTTTACCAATCTTCTGATGTTCACACCCCTGGGAGGTGGGCACTGTCACCCCCACTTTACAGATGAAGAAATCGAGGTATAGGTTTACTGACCTGCCCAAGGCCACGCTGCTAGTGTCCGAGGCTGTATTTGAACTCGTTTGGGCGCTGCTGACTCCAGGTCTAGTATTCTAGCTGCTACACAATGTTGTGTCTTGGAGACAAGGTGCTGCTATGAGCCCTGGGTAGTGGGCAGGGGGGACAGTTCTAGGGCTGGGGTACTCATTTCTCCCCACCATGGATCACCAGAACTTGGAGATAAAAGACTTGGGAGAAGAGCACTGGCCATTAGGGTCCAGGTTGTGGTAAGAAGGATTGTAGGTCTGAGCACTCTGGCTCTCTTGTCCCCAGTTAGCTGAGTAGGGCTATGAGAGGGCACATGAATTGATCGAGAGACAGGCCCTAGCATCATAAGCCTGTAATAAGTACTTCCTGTGCAAGTGATTCTCGGATCAATTTCTGCAGCCCCGACTTCTGGCTTCCAGTCTTGTATCACCAACTACTTCTTGGACATCTCTAAATAGATGTGCCATGGGAATCTCAAACTTGATATGCCCAAAACAGAATTCAGGACCACAAGCTGGTATCCTCAACTCTTGACTAGTTGCCTAATGCTCTTTCTGCCTTCCTAACATCTCTCCTACACTCCCCCTTCTCTGAAACTCCCACCACTCTGGTGCAGACCCTCATCTCATGTCTGGACCACTACACGGCCAACCTGCCTCAAGTCTCTTCCCACTCCATCCTGTCTATCCTCCACTTCCCTACCAAAGTGATTTTCCTAAATCCTGGGTCACTCCCTTCCTCAGTGGCCTTCAGTGGTTCCCTATTACTTCCAGGATCAAATAAAATCTTTTGTTTGGCTTTTAAAGCGCTTCCCAACATGGCCCCTTCTCCTCTCCAGTCTTCATTAGTCTTCATTCCCCTCCATGTACTCTAAGGATCCAGTTATACAGCCTTCCTGCTTTTCTACCCTTAGTAACAATCATTTCCCAGCATCAGCCTTTTCAGTAGCTCCTCCCCTCCAGCTCCTGACTTTTCTCAAGGCTCATCTCAAGTCCCACCTTCTGCCTCTTCCCGTAGCTCATGCCTTTCTGAGACTACATCCCATTTATCTTGTAAATGTTTTCTATGTACATAGTCATTTGCGTGTTGCCTCCCCTGTTCAAAGGTGTGCCCCTTGAAGGCAGGGACTGGTTTCCCTTCTTTTCTTTGTATACCCAGGGTTTAGCACAATGTAGATGGTCAATACATTCCTGTTGACTTACTAACAAGGCCGCAGCTCCCAGGAAATCATGGGGCTGGCCGCCTGACTGTTGGCCACTGCTATTCAGGTGTCTTGGCAACACCAAGATAACATCTATCTTTACTCCTCCCAGAGCAGATGGGCTTGGGCATTACAGGAGGGGGTCAGAGGCCCAGAAAGGGATAATGACTTGGCCCAGAGAGAACATGGAGCAGTCTATGAAACCAGAAATTTTTTGAGATCCAACTATTCCCATGCCAGGGTTATTTGTGGAGGGAGTTTCCAACATTAATTGGATTACATAACCCAGCAGGGGATGGGGAATAAGAAGAGTTTCAGACTCTCTCACAGACACATGAAGTATAACATGACTGCCAGACAAGGGAATTGTCCAGACCAGGCACGTAGATAGCACTGAGCTGACGTTGGTTCCCAGGGGCATTGAAACTCTGCTAAGTACTTTGAGATCATCAGAGGAAGAGAGCTAAGAAAGATTAATTATTCTCCACCTGGTAGCCACCTCCTGGAGCTGCCTGGATGGAGGCTACCATGAGTAGTCTTGCCCCTGGCTCTTGGCATTCAGTCATAGGCTCATTGTCAGCAGGTCAGTCAATAAGCATTTATTAAGTGCTTACTAGGGGCAACTAGTTGATGAAGTGGATAGAGTGCTGAGCCTGGAGTCAGAAAGACTCATCTCCATGATTTCACATCTGGTCTCAGACACTTATTTACTAGCTGTGTGACCCTTGGCAAGTCATTTCACCTTGTTTGCCTCAGTTTCCTCAGCTGCAAAAGGAGCTAGAGAAGGAAATGGCAAAACCACTCCAGTATCTTTGCCAAGAAAATCCCAAAGTGGGTCATGAAGAGTCAGGCACGACTGACGTGAATGAACAAGAACAAAGTGCCAAAGTGCTTACTATGCTAAATCTCTGGAATTGTAGATTTAGTGCTGGAAGGGATCTCAAAGGTCATTTGATCCAATCTCTCCTCTTTTCTTTTTTTTTGGTGAGGTGATCAGAGTTAAGTGACTTGCCCAGGGTCACACAGCTGGTAAGTGTCTGAAGCCAGAATTGAACTCTGCCTGACTCCAGGACCAGCTCTCTATTCACTGCCCCACCTAGCTGCCCCACCAATCTCTTCATCTTATAGATGACAAAACTGAACTGAGACCTGAGGTCCTAAGGAACCTCAGAGACCAAGGTCACACCAGTAGGCAGCATCTGAACCCAGAGCCCCTTGAATCCAAAGCTCAGATTGTTTCTAGTTCAGGTGCTCATCACCTCACCTGAACAATTGTCTTCTAATGAGTCTCCTGTCCTTTACACATTTACCAAATTGGTATGTCACCTATATGCCACACTCACAATTATCCAAGGGTTCCCTATAGCCTCCAGGGAAAAAAATACCAGTTTCTCAATCTGGACTTCAAAGCCTTCTATGATCTGGCTCCCATCCTCTCACTTTCCATTCTAGTCTAGCTAGCCCAGTATGCAGCATTCCATCTCATCTCCATGTCTTTGCACAAGGAGTCCCTCATGTCTTCTCCAGCTCTGCCTGGTCCAATTCCTAGCTTCCTCCAAAGAAAGTTCAGGCGCCACACCCAAAAGAGCATCTTCTTCCCATAGAACAGGCATGATGGTAGGTACAAGCTAGACCAGACTGCACCTGTTCTCCTGAGTTCTCCCTGGGAATCAATAAGAATGGGATGGGATTGGGGTGGGGTGTGTGAGTGAGGTACCCATTGAGGGCAGCCATGACTTGGTTCTTCCAGAGAGATTCCCTATGATGTTAGGAAGTACCATGAACAGTCTGGGTTGGCATGGCAGGCCTGGAGTGTGCTCATGGATACAATGGACCTTGTTGGGTGTGGGTAGAACCACTAGGCTGACCCTTTGGGGCAGAGGTAGACCCAAACAACACCAGAAATTCTATTCAATTTTACAAATAATTATGGCAAACCCCAAGTCATGGGCAGCTAGGTGGTACAGTGGATAAAGCACTGGCCCTGGATTCAGGAGGACCTGAGTTCAAATCCGGCCTCAGACACTTAACACTTACTAGCTGTGTGACCCTGGGCAAGTCACTTAACCCTCATTGCCCTACAAAAAAACAAATTTAAAAACCCCAATTCAACTGCCTGACTGGCAGGGGACCCTTGTCTAATTGGACCCAAGAGAGCCATTGCTGCCTAACCCCTCACGCCACACCCCTAATCTATGCCTGCCTGATTCCTTGGTGCTAACCTGCATTTCACTTGCCCAGACCCTACCGGGTGAGGTCCCAAGGAACAACTTCTCCACCTCTGTTCATTAGGGAATAATAATGACTGATGTGTGTATAGTGCCTTAAGATTACCAAAATGTTTTACAAATTTCATCTCATTTGATAATACAAATGAAGCAAATGGGGGCTCAGTGGGAAGGACAAAGAGAAGGTAGGTGTCTGAGATGGGATTTGAACTCAGGAAGATGAGTCTTCCTGACTCCAGGCCTGGCACTCTATGTACCATGTGCCCACTAGCTGACCTGTGATAGCTCTGTGAAGGGGGTGGACACCCAGTAAAGGGAATAGTAAATCCCTTACCTACATTGAGTTTCCATTTCTATATCGATTCCACAAACAACCAAACTAAGTCCCTGTACCTTCAGTCTGCCCCCATCTTCTCAATGAGACTCATTGCTTTATTCAGTCCCTACATCCTCACTGAGCCCCGCCCCTCCATCCCATTCTACTCCCAGACACCCCACCTGCCAATGCTAAAGGAGGAATTGGACTTCTGAGAGCGTCGTAGAGACATAGGGAGGAAGGGGAGGCTCAGTGAGGAGAATGAGACCCAGTTAGAGGAATGAGATGTAGAGATGGAATATGGGTGCATTGGTAGTGGCGATAGGGGGTATGGAAGGAGGGGAAGTGGGGATTACTAAAGATAAGGGCTCAGTGTAGTCACAGGGAATCAGTAAGTAAATGGGAGCTCAGTAAAATGATGGGGTTAAAGAGATGGATACTCCATGAGCAAAGATATGGTAATCCAATATGGCAACAGAGGCCCAGTGAACTTGGGCTCATCCATGAGCTCAGTGAGAAGAATGCAAACTGACCCTGCGAGAGAGAAGACTCTGAGAGCCCAAGAATCTCAGGAAGTAGAATGAGGGATCAATTGGGAAAATAGGTGGGGGTCGGTGTTGGAGAGCCAGGGTTTGAGTCAGAATTGGAGCTTATTGAGGAGATAGTGGGAAGAGCACTTGGAGGGTGGGTTCAATCTGAGTTCTGCTACTTACTACCATTAGGTAGCTAGGTGGCACTGTGGATAGAGTGTTGCACCTGGAGTCAGGAAGACCCAAATTCAAATCTGACCTCAGGTACTTCCTAGCTGTGTGACCCTGGGTGAGTCACTTCACCCTGTTTGCCTCAGTTTCCTTATCTGTAAAATGAGCTGGAGAAGGATGTGGCAAACCACTCTGGTATCTATCTCTGCTAAGAAAATCCCAAACAGGGTCACAAAGAGTCAGACATGACTGAAACAACTTAATGGTAATACTTCCTACCCATGTGAACCTGGGTAAGTTATTCCTCCCTCTATGGGCCTCAATTTCCCCATTTGTAAAACAATTTCTTATGTCCCTGAACTCCTGTTGAATTCCTTGAGACAAGAGATTGTTTCCTGTTTTAAAATTTCATTTTGTTTTTCAAATAACATTTACTTTCTCTCCCTCCTACCCCACTTCCCCATCTAAAAGAAAAAAATGAAAAAGCTTCATAACAGCTTTGCCTTTTGTATCACCCAATGCCTACCATACAGAATGTGCTTCATAAATTCTGGCTGATTAGTGTTTTTGTTTTGGGGGTTTTTTGAGGGGGGAGTTAGGGGGGTTTTGTGGGGCCAATGAAGGTTAAGTGACTTGCCCAGGGTCACACAGCTAGTAAGTGTCAAGTGTCTGAGGCTGGATTTGAACTCAAGTTCTCCTGAATCCAGGACCCATGCTTTATCCACTGCACCACCTAGCTGCCCTGTGCCCATTCATTTTGATTTGGGCAATCACTTACCTTCTCGAGGCCTCAATTTCCTCCTTTGGGGAAAAAAAAAAAGTAGGGGTGGGTCAGAATGGATTTTCACCAAGCTCCTTTCCCAGTCCAATCCTATTAGTTGGGATCCTAAGTGGATGGGACCCTGTGAGGGATTAGAATTGGAGAGTAATGCAGGCTCTTTTTTTACTGAAAGTGTTGCCGTGTGTTTGGGGGGGGGGGGCCCTCAGTGAGACCGTGGGGCTTCAGTAAAGGGACAGGGCTTAATTGGTGAATAGGAATCAAGTGAGGTGAATTAAGGTTTAATGAGGGGATTGGGGCTCATTGAGGGGAGCTGGGGATGAGCAAAAGATGGGAGCTCAATCAGGGCCTGAGCGACAGCTGAGGGAGAAGAGAAGAGACAGGGGACGGGGTGGGGGGATGGATGCTCAGAGGGGATGCTGGTTTCACTCAGGAGAGATGCCCAGCGAGTGAGACCATGGGGGCTCATTGTGGGAATGGGAGCTGAATCAGGCCTGAGGGGGGAAGAGTTGGAGACTTAATGAGGGGATTGGGACTCAAGCAGGAGATGGGGTCTCAGAGAGAAGATGAGGGAGAGGGTGAGATGTGTGAGGGAGACATCAGTGGGGTGGGTAGGAGCAAAGTAGAGGGGGTGAGGAAGCTGATTTTTTTTCTCCCATTTTTTCCTCTTTTCCCCAAAACAATAGGGAGCTGAGGTATATGAGGAAATTCCCTCAATCAATCTGCAGTTGCTCTACAAATGACAGTGTTGGAGAGATGGCTGGGGCCACAAAGGTCATCAGCAGTAGTGGTCATCCAGGCAGTAGGTGTCAGAGGCAGGATTTGAACCCTCCCCCACCCATTGTGACTCTAAGGTGAGTGTTATCCACTATCCCAGGATGCTTCCACCTGGGGATACAAAGTCTTACAAAATAGCACAGACGCTGACCTCAAGAAATTTAGAGGAAATGAGGACTTAGGTGGGGGGGGAATTGGCTCAATAAATAGGACAGGCAGCCTAGCATGGGGGGAGGAAACTGACTTCAGAGACAAAGACCTGGGTTCAAGTCCCAATTCAGACATATACCAGCTGATCCCTGGATAAGTCAGTCTCTCTATCTCAGAGTCCCAGGCCACCACTCTTTAAAACTAGACAGTAAGGGGGGCAGCTAGGTGGCACAGTGGATAAAGTACCAGCCCTGGAGTCAGGAGTACCTGAGTTCAAATCCGACCTCAGACATTTAACACTTACTAGCTGTGTGACCCTGGGCAAGTCACTTAACCCCAATTGCCTCACTTATTAAAAAAAAAAAAAGACTAGACAGTAAATTACAGAGCAGGTGGCAATCTGAATTGACAGAGGGAGTCCTTCACTGGGAAATCTCATTACCAATGAAATCCTGTTGTCTTGACTGCTCACATGACTTGAATGAGACAGGAATCACCAATTCTATTCCTTCCAATAAAGGCATGGGGGCTTACCATTTGCTCTACTTCTGTGCCCTCTGGATCCCTGGCACTGACATCTGATGTACAGCATGATCTAACCTAAGTCCCTTGCCATCTACCCTGCTGCTGCTGCTGCTGATCACTTAGGACTTTGCAGCCTTGTGATTTGATCCACAGCAGAACTTCTTTTGTTGTTGTTGTTGTTGTTGTTGTTGTTTTTTGTTTTTTAGTGAGGCAATTGGGGTTAAGTGCTTGCCCAGGGTCACACAGCTAGTAAGTGTTAAGTGTCTGAGGCCAGATTTGAACTCAGGTACTCCTGACTCCAGGGCCAGTGCTCTATCCACTACGCCATCTAGCTGCCCCTCAGAACTTTCTTTTATGGGTCATTTCTTCCTAATGTGTTGATTTTTCTATTTGTATTTCCAGCACTTAACACAGGGCTTGGCACATAGTAAATGCTGCCTTAATAAATACTGTCTCATTCAGGAATGCTTAGTGTAGGGTGTAAAAAAAATATTAACTTAACAATAACTAATCTGGAAAATTTATAGAACTGTACTTATATGAAAAATTATTTCTATAAGAAAAATTATAAGTTTAGAAAAATTATAATTGGGCCATAAGTCCTGCCACAGCTGCCATTCAAATGTGGAAATATTTTAACTGACTAGGCCTAATTTTGGGGGAACTAATCTAGGGGCCTAATCTTATTGGGGGCCTAATCTGGGGACTTTTGACTGGCTGGCTATCTGACTGCTATTAACTTAGTATGGACCATTTAAAAATTTCTCCACACTGCTCCCAAATTGATAAGCAAAAGATTAAGAAGCCTCTTAACTAAATAATCAAAGCACAGTTTATTTATGAGATACAATTTAAACATAAAAATACAGGGAAATAAAATGTACAACCTGACTGCTTTCCAGGACATCTCTTTCCACCCACCGGGCCTGGAATTTTTAGCCTCCTGCGTACCAACGGACCTTCTTCTAGAGTTCCCCTCAATGAAAAGACCCTCTGCTCCCTACTCTTTCTCTGGAGTCCTTCTCTTCTCCTAATCTTCAGGTCTTGCCCAACCTCCATAAGTCTACCTCCCTCAGCATCTCTCCTTTCTCTATCCTCCAGAGTCCCTCCTGTTCTCTTAATCTTCCAGCCTCTTTGCATCCTCCTTGTCCTCCGGTGTCCCCCCTTCACTGTCTCGCTCCGCTGTGTATATGTTCCTTCTCTCCCCTCAAACCTCTGGCACTCTGCACCCCTGCACAAACCAAGCTAATCCACTGGCTGCACTAGGGCTATGCCCAGTGGGGCTCGAGGGGCCCATGCCCCCTGCTGCGTGCCTGGGACCTCCACAGGGGCTATGCTAGGGCCTGGTAGGACAAGCCTGGGATCTCTGGGGCAGCTCCCCTCAGGGTGTAGGGAGCTGGGGCTTCTCCCCCCCCCTCCCCCCGTGGGCTTTTTTGGCTCAGCTGAAGTGGAGGGGGAGGGGCACCAGCCCCTCACACAGAAAAAACCTCTGAGAGCCTAAGGCTTTTTAATCTCAGCCCAAAGGCAGGGTCCCCAAATCAAAATAAATTTCCACAAGGAGATGGAAGCTTATTTGGAACATAAAGGGCCAGCAGGGGCCTGGGAGTTCAGGAAGTAAGGAGAAACTCAATGGAGGGTTAATGAAGGGCTTTGGACCAAGTGAAGGCTAATAGAGGGAAACGGGGTAAGGGCAGTTAGGTGGCAAAGTGGATAGAGTACTGGGTGTGGAGTCAGGAAAACAGCCTCAGGAGTTCAAATCTGGCCTCAAACACTTGCTAGCTGGGTGACCCTGGGCAAATCACTCAACCCTGTTTGCCTCAGTTTCCTCATCTGTAAAATGAACTGCATGACCCAGCAATACCACTATATTAGGTTTGTTTCCCAAGATGATTAAGGAAAAAGGAAAAGAACCTGTAAGTTCTAAAATATTTATAGCAGCTCTCTTTGTGATGGTAAAGAACTGGAAATTGGGGGGATGCCCATCAACTGGGGAATAGCTAAACAAATTGTGGTATGTGTTCATGATGGAATGTTACTCTGCTATAAGAATCGATGACCTCAGTGGTTTTAGAAAAGCATGGAGAGACCTCCACAAAATAATGAAGAGTGAAATGAGCAGAACCAAGAGAACACTGTATACAGTCACAGCAGTATTGTCATAAGAACAACTTTGAGCCACCAGGTCATCCTATTATAAATACCCAAATTAACTGCAAAGGTCCTATGAAGATGCTGGTTTTGCATCCAGAAAAAGAACTGCCACGTATGTGTGTATATGTGTGTGTGTACATATACATTGAGGTTTATGTTTAATGGTAGCCATCTGGAAGTTTGGTGGGGAAGGTGAAAAAAAAAGAAAGTTACATAATAAGTTGTATATTTGAAAGGAATAAGAAGTTGTATTTAATGGATCTGCCATTTCAGGTGCAATCCTCTGGTTTGGGGCTTTTTTTCTATTCCAGTTTGTTTTATTTCTTAAGTTCAGAATAAATATCAAAAAGAGGAAAAATACTAAAAAGAAAAAATGAGCTGGAGAAGAAAATGGCAAACCATTCCAGTATCTTTGCCAAGACTCTCAAAGAGCTGATACAACTTAAACAGCTCAATGAAAACCACAAAAAGATGGGAAGGAAAGGACAACACTGGGCTTGGGTGTGAATTATAACCTTACCTCTAAAGTCCCTTCTAGCTCTAAAGCCTATGATTTTTGTGATTATAAGAACCCAGTGATGAGGAACTTGTATGGGAGATTGGACTCCAGTGATGGCCCAGGAACTCGGGAAGTATTGGGGGGATTCGTATGGGAATGGGGACTCAGCCTAGGAGTTAGGAACTTAATAAAATGGCTGCCTGAGAAAATGGGTGACTGTGAGAGGAATAAGAAGCACTGGGAGGGGGTTGGATTGGGGGCTCAGGAAGGGATCTCCTTCACTGAGTCCCCAACCCCCCCTCACTGAAGTTCTCATTCCTCTCCCTGAATCACCCATTTCCTTGAGGAGAAGAATCCTCCATGTCTACACTGTAGCCAAGTCTCCTGTTCCCACCAATGAGCATCTTGCTTTACAAGAATTCTTATCTCCTCACTGAGTCCCTAATAGGGAGAGGAGGATCCCATGTACAGTATTAAGGCTCAGTGACATGATGGGAGCAAACTGGGGGAGGGAGGGAAAGATTCAATGAATAGGATGATCTGGATTCAAATCTTTCTTCTGAGTGACTCCCTAGTAGCTTGGATAAATCCCGTGACCTTTATAAAATGTGGGTGTAGGGGCAGCTAGGTGGCACAGTGGATAAAGCACTGGCCCTGGAGTCAGGAGGACCTGAGTTCAAATCCAGCCCCAGACACTTGACACTTATTAGCTGTGTGATCATGGACACACAGCCCCCCCCCCAAATAATGTGGGTATTGTATTTGATGTCCTACACATTGGGAAAATCCCTTAGCCTCACTGCCTCAGTTTCTTCATCTGTACAATAAGGACAGCTGGCATTTACATGGTGCTTCAAGGTTTACAAAATGCTTTACAAATTTTGTCTTTACAACAGCCCCGGGAAGCAAGTGTTATTATCATTCCCATTTTACATATGAGGAAACTAAGGTAGACAGAGGTGAAGTGACTTGCCCAGGGTCCAACAAGCTAGGTCACATTTGAACTCAAGTCTTCCTGACTCCAGGCCTGGTAAGTAATCTACCCACTGAGCAACCTACCTGCCTCTGTAAAGTGAGATTTGACTAATTGGCTTCTGAAGTCCCTTCTACTCCCTTAAGATCTATGATCTTGGGCAGCTAGGTGGCACAATGAATAAAGCACTGGTCCTGGATTCAGGAGGACCTGAGTTCAAATCCAGCCTCAGACACTTGACACTTTCTAGCTATGTGACCTTGAGCAAGTCACTTATCTCTCATTGCCCTGCAAAATAATAATAATAATAAGTGATCTTAAGCAATTAATGGGTATGAGATTATAAAGTAAAAGGAATGGGGGGCAGCTAAGTGGCGCAGTGGATAGAGCACTCGCCCTGGAGTCAGGAGTACCTGAGTTCAAATCCAGCCTCAGACACTTAACACTTACTAGCTGTGTGACCCTGGGCAAGTCACTTAACCCCAATTGACTCACACACAAAAAAAAGTAAAAGGAATGGGAAAGAAGTGTATTTAATGGGCCTTTAGTAAGTAGAATAAGGGAATCAGTGAGGGGGACTGGGGAGTCAGATACCTAGGGTTGGTACATGAGGCTGAATGAGCCTTCTTACTGTTAAAGCTAAAATTCTAGCTAGTTTGTCTAAAATATCTAATGAGTGGTCGCCAATAAATTATAAGCTTTAGCAAGAGTTAGGCTTTTAAGCATTTATTAAGGAGAATAAGAATTTGGTAAAGAGAGAGAGAAAGGCCTACATTCATCTATCTATTAAAGGGAGAGCGCATTTCTAGCTCCACTCTCTGCCAGAGTCCACAGGAAAGAGCATGAATCAGAGCCCCAGGCTCCCCCTTCTTCCTCCCACAAGCAAACATCACTTCCTGACGCCAAAAAAAAGATTCATGGTCTTGCCCTCAGAGACCTTCACCTCATGGCAGAGCTTTTCTACAGTAAGTCTCCAGCAGGTGGCGTCATTCCAATCGTTACTGTCCCCACTTTGTTTCTTCAAGAAACGGGGTGTTTCCTTGATGAAACAGTCAAAAATAACAGAATATAATATCCTATGCTAACTAACAATATGTTAATAACAATATAGAAAAGGGAGAGAGGAAAGTTTTGTCCAGAGGGGCAATTTTTTGTCCTCATGAACCAGTGCTTTGATATTGGTCTTGCAAAGGGAGGGCTTCTGCAGAGAGTACATGTTACAGATGGGGTATATAATAACAGAAAGAAAAACAAAAACAAAAAAAACTGTTCATTTAAAGTCTCTGAAATTCTTTTCTCAGATGTCCTCTGGGTGTAGTCATGGAATGGAAGTCTTTTTAGGGGTTGATGTGTGGATGCTGGTAATCAGACAGGAAAATTTCCTACAAAAATGAGCTTAACACAGCTTTAAAAATAGCTTTGTCAATAATCAAATCAAACAATGAAAGTTCTCAAAAACATGTCTAAGGGAATTCAGAATCTTAGTTGTTACACATGAAACATATAATAAAACAAAAATTGAAACATTCTTTAAAATTAATATTATTATAGTCCCCCCCCTTATGGAGGGTAAAGACAATTGCTGTGATATTAATTTCTAAAAATAATTTTTATCTTCATTTCATCACTTTTTGCATCACCTGCCTAATTATCCTCATGCCATTATGAGAAATTTAAAAATCTAATATAATTGGTAACAGGTGTCAAGGCCAAATTCAACACAGTATTTATCATGACACCTGAGATAATTATGGGGGTTACCATAAAAGAACAGAGAAATGATGGGATATGAGCATTCCCACACTTGAGCAATATATACTGCCCATGCAGTATGCCAGGCTTAAAATAGGTGGATGGAATATATGTCCATGCCATCGAACATATTGGAGGAAACTGAGTCAGACTTAATCAGATGCATGGGATTGAGATGTCCATGGCATGAGGCATATGAGGGGGCATAGAAGCCAGGTGAAGAACGAGATGGGTGGGATCAAAACTTCCAGCCATCTGTACAGTATTGTGGGGGAAAAGAAAAAAGAAATATTAAACAAAGAGAATTCAGCCTCAACATTTGTCAAAAGGCGTTCCCTTGGCCATACCTTGATTTCATGCATGTCTCCCCTCATGTGACAGTTCAGTGTCTGCTCTTGCATGTATTCCTCTTGTGATTGGATGGCATCTGATAACTCAGAATAAAGGCAATTAATGTCTTAAATGATAAGTTCCCATAATCCAAGTCTCATATGGATTTAAAAATTGAGGATAATAAATGATCATAAAAAATGTGAATACATCTTGACTCAGAATATAATATATAATTATGCAACAATTTCAAATAATACCCCCTTTTTTTTGCTAAGTATACAATTACTTTTGTGAAAAATTGAAACATATTTAAATACAAGTTAAAGCACAACACAATCTGAAAGAAAACTTTTACAAATGTTCCCCTCTTTTTTTTTTTTAAATAGGCTTATCAAAAATAATACTTCTAGAATCAATTTACACTTGCCATGGCAACCAATTTGCCAGGGAAATGATCTATAGAGTTTGATCAAATAATCAGTTGAGAGAAAAAAATAACAAAAACAAACAACTCAGAATATGGGAGCACAATACTCCTAGAATTAACCTTGTATTATGAAATCAAAACCATCTTGCATTGTTTCTAAATTAGATAGATGAATGAATAGAAGAAAATACACATGGAGCAATAAAAGACAATGAAATTCAAACTAGGGAAATCTAAATGAATATGAACTTAATGTTAATAAGAGTATTATAAAACATAAACTTGATCACATGACTATAAAAAGCTTTTACAAATATTCTTTTTTTTTGTTTTTTGTTTTGTTTTGTTTTGTTTTTTAGTGAGGCAATTGGGGTTAAGTAACTTGCCCAGGGTCACACAGCTAGTAAATGTTAAGTGTCTGAGGCCAGACTTGAACTCAGGTACTCCTGACTCCAGGGCCGGTGCTCTATCCACTGCACCATCTAGCTGCCCCTATTCTCTTTTTTTTTAAAGCTAAGTATAAAACACAATCTCAAAAGCATGAAAATCTCTGAAAATAAACCCATACCATTAATTTCAAAATGTAGATGTAATAGTAAAGAAATCCTATGTAACCTCTGAACTAGTACTATTACTCTGAGTGAATTTAGAACACTTTTGATTCCGATATCTAAAATCCCCAATACTCATATCAATACCTTGCTGCTTCTACATTTCTGTAAAATATGTACCCTTCCATGGCAAAAGAAGCGGAGTCTTGAACTATGATGATGATTGTCATTTTTATTCAGCTTAACTTTGTCTTCTTTAACTCCTCTATATTGTCTGTCGGTCCTTTCATAATACAAATGCTCAACATATTCTCCAAAAGGAGAGTCATTTATTCTAAAAGACTCAAACTCAGTTCTATGGTTAATCATATAAGAAGCAGATTCTTGTCTGTGTCTGAGATGATTCCTACAGTGAGCTTCTAGCTGATCTGTTAAGGCCCTAAAGAGGCAAATGCAAAATTAGAGCAACAATTAGTGTTAGAACTTGGAAAAGCTGCAGGAATCACAGGTTTCTCTGAAAAAGCATGGTTGGGAGAGAGGGGGTATTTATATTCCCTTGTGTGAGCACCTTACTGGCTCTTCTAACAAAAATAAAAATAGAAAATCCACAAAAACAAAGCATTAACATGATCTTATCTCCCATTTGTCTGGTTAAACAGACTAAACTCAAAAATAGAGTAATTAGGGAGTTTAAAAGGTCCATTTGAAAATTTAAAGGTACTTAGCAGTTTAAAGGGACAGGGTAAGGGGGAGGCTAGGTGGCTCAGTGGATAAAGCACCAGCCCTGGATTCAGGAGTTCCTGAGTTCAAATCTGGCCTCAGACACTTGACACTTACTGGCTGTGTGACCCTGGGCAAGTCACTTAACCACCATTGCCCCCCCCCCAATACACACATACACACAAAAAACAAACAAAAATAAAGGGACAGGGTAGGGGAAATTTCTTACCTAACCAGAAGATCAGAAAATGGAGGTTTCAGCTTTCCTCTTCATGGTCAGCCATTTGTTAAAGCTAAAATTCTAGCTAGTCTGTCTAAAATATCTAATGATATTTTAATGAGTGGTCGCCAATAAATTATAAGCTTTAGCAAGAGTTAGGCTTTTAAGCATTTATTAAGGAGAATAAGAATTTGGTAAAGAGAGAGGGAAAGGCCTATATTCATCTATCTATTAAAGGGAGAGCACATTTCTAGCTCCACTCTCTGCCAGAATCCACAGGAAAGAGCGTGAATCAAAGTGCCAGCCTCCCCCTTCTTCCTCCTATAAGCAAGTGTCACTTCATGACACCAAAGAAAAGACTCATGGTCTTGCCCTCAGAGACCTTCACCTCATGGCGGAGCTTTTCTACAGTAAGTCTCCAGCAGGTGGCGTCATTCCAATCGTTACATCACCTAGGCCCCCTATACCTCCCACCCTCCCTACTCCAGAGCTCCAGAACTATCTCCCTCCTTTGCACTTCCCCCCACCTCCCATCTCCCCAGGACTCATTCCAAAGGGATCCCAGCCTGAGGAGAACACTCCTCCCTGGATACTGGTGTTAGGGTGTAAGTGTCCTCCAAACAACAGGAAGGACGTCCTGGATGGATGGGGCCTCAGCCCAGGGGCAGTGGGACCAGACAGGAAAACCTTCCAAATGTGGCTCCATGAAGCAAAGGCCTTTCTAACCTTTGTTTATAAGTTTTTAGAGCAGGAAAAATCACTGTCCAACATGAAGGCAAAGCTTCACAGAGATAGGAGGATAGATGGAATGGTTACCAGGAGCCCCTTGATTCTCCTAGTGTTCAGGGGAGTCGTGAAAAAAGGCCTGATTCTGCCACCTTGGACAGCTCACATCATCAGCACCTAGGTACTTGTGAATGAATAAATGAGTGAGTGAGTGAGTGAGTGAGTGAATGAATATGAAGGAGTTTCTCAACTCCCTTCCTGCAGAAAGATTCTATGATTCCCCAGCTGTGAGCCTCTGCTCTTCTCATGAGGTAAATTAGTCCTGATTAGTTCCAAAGAAGAGAAGCAAACCTCATTATTCCCTATAAGGTCATAGCTAAGGGATGGAGGTAGGAGCAGCAGAGGAGTGAACAGGGTAACTGTGAGGAAGCATCCAGAGGACTTGGAATCAGAAAGACCTGGGATTGAATCCTGCCTCTGAAGTTTAGTAGTGATGCAACCCTGAAGCATTTCTCTAAGCCTCAGTTTTCTCCTCCATGAAATGGGGATGATGGTGCCGATGGGTAACTTAGTGCCCTTTAAAGCTGGAGATAAATGTTAGTTATCTGAGGAGAGGCAGTGTGACACAGTGGATAGAGGGCCAGCCTAGACTGGAAGAACTTGGTTGGGTTTGTGTCTTGCCTCCGACACAGGGCTGTGTGACCCTAGGCAAATCACAACCTCCCAGTGCTCTAGGCAACTGTCTGAGACTGGAAGTTTCAGAGAAGGTGCCAATCTGCCTTGGTAAAGGGGATTGCCTCACCTGGGAGTTCCCCAAGTCAATGAAATTACAGGTCCAGTCCCAATAACGATGATAAAAATGGAAGGAGGCATGATAGATCCTAGATATGGAGCCAGATGGGAGCCATGCAGACCCTTCATTTTATAGATTGAGAAACTGAGACTCAGACAGACTCAGAAGATCACTGATATAAAGGGACCTCAGAAGCCATCTAGTTCAACTCCCTTGTTTTACAGAAAAGGAAACTGAGGCTCAGAGGGATGAAGTGTCTTGCCCAAGGTCACACAGGTAGAAACCGTCAGAGGTGAGATGCTAACACAAGTCATCCCATTCCAAATCCCCATTTCCACTGAGCTGCCTTGCCTGCCCAGGTAGTAGAAGGGGTTAAAGCGATCATTTTCATCATGGCTCTATCATTTTATTACTTTCATGATTATAGTTTTAAACTTTTCTTTTGAGGCTCAGCCCCAGCCCTGCTTCTCCAGAAGGCCATTCTCAAGCCCCTCCAGTCTCTCATGCTAATCAGTAGTGATGGAGCAGCTAGGTGGCACAGTGGATAGAGCACTGGCCCTGGAGTCAGGAGGACCTGAGTTCAAATCCGGCCTCAGACACTTGACATTAACTAGCTGTGTGACCCTGGGCAAGTAATTTAACCCTCATTGCCCCACCAAAAAAACAAAACAAAACAAAAAGCAAACCAAAAAAAAATCAGTAGTGAGGCTGGGTCATGAATGCATACAACATTCTGTCCTAGTAGTCCCCCACCTCTCCACCAGGAAGAAGGAGGGAGGTTTCATCTTCTGCACTTGGGGGCTATCATTGTTTTTTTTTAATTACTCAAACATTATTCTCCTTTTAATAATCTTTCCACTTGCATGGTTGTCATCAGTGTGTAGATTGTTCATCTCACTGTAGTAGTACATACCAACCATCCCATTTTTCTCTGAATTCTTCCTAGTCATTTCTAATTGCCCTGAAACATTCCATCACATTCATCCACCCCAGTTTTGTGGCCATCCCTCAGTCACTGGATACCCTCTTTGTTTGTGGGCATGGGGACAATACCATCTACCTCAGAGAACACATTCACTGTTCAACAGTTATTAGTCACCAACTATATGCAATATCCCATGGGAAGAAGTTGGCAAGATAAGCCAGGAGGTTATTTGCAACAGCAAACTCCTTGGGCATATGCCCAATAGGGAGGTCACTCAAAGTTCAAAGTGCAAGGACTGCTTAAACATTTTTCTTGCTAGATTCCAAACCACGCTCTAGAAGGGGCCCTCGAACCTGGATATGAGGAGATTCTCAAGTGCTTTAAGCTCCCAGCCCAAGGCAGGCCTAGGTGGCCCGCCTCCCGTCAGCCAGGTAGGACCAAGGCCTTTATTAATTGTTACGGCATCCTAGTTACCATCACACCAGCATCAGCTGGTG
Source organism: Dromiciops gliroides (assembly GCF_019393635.1). Taxonomy (NCBI): domain Eukaryota; kingdom Metazoa; phylum Chordata; class Mammalia; order Microbiotheria; family Microbiotheriidae; genus Dromiciops; species Dromiciops gliroides. Next base: position 605,464,302 of record NC_057863.1, read on the forward strand.
TAATGATGGAGCTGAGCTGGCACATGCCCCTCCCTCCCCTGGGAAGGACAGCCTTAAGACAGGTGTAGACAATAGGTCCTTCAACATGTGCTAGGATAGAGCCATAATGAGAGTCCAGGCAGGCCAATACCCAGACCAGCCCTGCTGGCTACTGGAATTGGCTCAATAAAAGTAAATGGGCCTTCTTTACCCAGCTAATCACTGGGGCCATAACACTGGGAAGAAGGACCAAGGCAGTCACCCTGGGCAACCCTGCCCTTCAGAGAGCATGGGCGGTGGGAATTCCTGCCAATACATGGGAAATACTCTATATGATAACTGGAGCAGCTTAAAGACAACTTGTCTCCCCGCTGGGGTGGAGGAGCTCACAGATGTTAGAATCTCTAGCATCAGGTCAGAAGGTGAGGTTGGGACACCCATCCCTTGCACCCAGTTCTCCATCCCAGCCAAGTCCCTGTAACTGACAGGGCTCAGGGACTGGGCCAGTGCCAAGGGCCTAGGGCTAAGGCCAGAGTTAGGGTATGATGGAAGGGGTAATTAGATCCTTGGTGCACCTTCTCCCAGACCGAGCCCTTACCCAGGCCACACGAGCCGTGACCTTCATCACACACTGAGTTCTCATCAATGATGTGGCACCAAGAATGGAGAGACTGAGCCATAACCACAACCCCAGAAGGGGCCCTAATCCTGGCCAATGCACTGAGCTGTAACCGCCAGCCCCTGACTGTGCCCCCTGCCCTAGACCAAGGCTTATTATATTTTTTCTACTCTTGACCCCTTTTTGCCCATGAAATTTGTACACGACCCTGGGTATATAGAATATATATGGGCATATATATGGACATATAGAATAGGTATACATCACCTTTTACTGTTCCCAGATTTTTGTCAACCTCCACATTCAGTTACAGGACCCCATGTGGAGTTGAAACCCACAGTTTAAGAAGCTAGGCCCTACACAATAATCCCCCAATAATGAGAACCCAGCATCACAGTCATGACATGACAGAAACATGGCGTCCTTTCCCCAAAAGGGGGAAGGGTGGTAGTGAGTTCCCCATCACATCAGATGGATGAGGTGCAGTCTGAAACCCTTCTGATTCACATGGGCCTGCCCTTGGTCACTAGGGTAGTCAAGTGAAAGAACAGGTAGCCCAGCCCCCTATAGGTATCTTTCCCCTTCCTCCAAACACAAGCATGGCAAGGAATCACACGTGTCCTCTGTCCCTAACCTGGAAATGATGGTGATGAGAAAGGCTAGGGGCAGTTAGGTGGCACAGTGGATAGAGCACCGGCCCTGGAGGCAGGAGTACCTGAGTTCAAATCTGGCCTCAGACACTTAACACTTACTAGCTATGTGACCCTGGGCACTTAACCCCAATTGCCTCACCCAAAAAAAAAAAAAAAAAAGGGAGAGAAAGGCTAGCCTGATGTTGAGATTTCTTTTTTTTTTTTAACTTAAGAGATAATTATACGGGGCAAGTTGGATTTGGGGGGAAGAGCATCCCCCAACCCCCTATCTGTTGGGGGATAATCTCTTTTTCTTCATTTTGCCTTTGAGCCGGAACCCCAGCACTTCCTGAGTTCCAGAGGCAGGACAAAGGACCAAGAATAGCTCACTTTATAATTAACATGCATTTTCTCATTTGAGCCTCCTAACATCTGCGCCCCCCCCCCCAATCATTTTTATTATCCCCATTTTACAGGTGAGAAAAATGAGAGTGAGAGAGGGTAGGGGACTTGTCCAGGGTCACACAGCTAATAATTGTCAGAGATAGGATTTGAATTTTGAGCTTCCTGATTCTACCTCCTGCCCTTGTCTGCTCTGCTTTGCTGCTTCCCCACCTCCCAACATGGCCAGGCAACAAACACGAATTATGCACCTACTATATGCTGGACAATGTGCTAAGCACTGGGAATACAAAGAAAAGCAAAAACAGCCCCTGCCCCAGGGAGCTTACAATCTAATGTGAGTGGAAGTCACTAGCAATGGGGGAGGGGAACCCTCCTGCACAAGGCCACTCCAACATGGAGACAATGATACAGAGCTAAAGGGCAGGAATGCCCCAGGGATATCCTGAGACCTGTCCCCTCCCCTCTACCTTCTTCCCCTACAGATGAGGGCTGGTCACATTCTTCTTGTCCTTTGTTCTCCAAGAGGACCATGACATTAAGGTGGTGTCATGACTTGCAGTGATTTGGATTTCAATGAAGCAGGGCTGTGCAAAGTCACCAACCTCACTCACTCCTCCAGAGCCATCTGGGTCCAGTGGCAAGATATACATCAGGAAGACTGGAGATTGCCCAGGATGTTTGAGGCAATTGGGGTTAAGTGACTTGCCCAGGGTCACACAGCTAGTAAGTGTCTGGGGGTGAGATTTGAACTCAGATCCTCCTGACTCCAGGGCCAGTGTTCTATTCACTGTGCCACCTACCTGCCCTGATCACATTCTACATCAGAGGGACAGGGCTGCAAGCCAAGAGATCAAGGTTTCTAATCCTAGACTTGTCACAAACTGACATGTGACTGTAAGCAAGTAACTTCAAGTCTCTTACGTCTTGGTTTTTATGATCTGTAAAATCCTGCCTCAGACACTATTTATCTCAAAGCTTCTTAAACTGTGGGTCGATACCCCCATATGGGGTCATGTAATTGAATGTGGGGGTTGTAAACAATTTGGCAATAATAAAAGATTATGTATACCTATTTTATATACCTATATACCCGGGGTTGAATAAAAATTTCTCAGGCAAAAAGGGGTTGTGAGTGAAAAAAGTTTAAGAAGCCCTGAGTTAGGGGGCAGCTGGGGGCACAGTGGATAAAGCACCGGCCCTGGATTCAGGAGAATCTGAGTTCAAATCTGGCCTCAGACACTTGACACTTACTAGCTGTGTGACCCTGGCCAAGACACTTAGCCCTCACTGCCCCACAAAAAAAAAAAAGAAGCCCTGAGTTATGTGACCCTGGGCAAGGCACTTCATACTTCTGTCTGCCTCAGTTTCCCCAACTATATAATGGGGGTAATAATAGCACTTGTCTCTTAGGGCTATTGTGAGGACAAAATGTTTAAAATGCTTAAATTAACACAGTGACTGGCACACAGTAGGCACTTAATAAATTTTTGTTTCCCCTTTCCCCCAGTGTTCTAAAGCTCTTCCCAGCTCTGCCATCCTGTGTTCTAAGGGCCCTCCCAGTTCTGACATGGTGTGTTCTAAGGGCCCTCCCAGCTCTGACATGGTGTGTTCTAAGGGCCCTCCCAGCTCTGACATTCTATGTTCTAAGGACCCTCCCAGTTCTGACATGGTGTGTTCTTAGGGCACTCCTGGTTCTGATATCCTGTGTTCTAAGGGCCTTCCCAGCTCTGACATGGTGTGTTCTAAGGGCCCTCCTGGTTCTGATATCCCGTGTTCTAAGGGACTTTTCAGCTCTGACATTCTGTGTTCTAAGGGCCCTGCCAGCCCTCATGTTCTAAGTCCTGAGGTTTCTTTTAACATTCTATCATTCCATAATTGGTCAATCTCTTTTGCTTAACTCAAAAGTTTTTTTAGGGTAGAGGGCTTGTCCTGCTCTTCTCTCTCTCCACCACAGTCTAGAACACAGGGATGTGCATATAAAAAGTGACTGACAGACTTGAGTGGGATGAACAAGGGAAGAAAGAATCCGGAATGGGTCCATTGCTCAAGGTCAGTGAGGACAGGCTACACTGACAGGGCCATCCTTGCCCAAGGGTGCAGAGCAGGGAAAGAGTCTTCCTACCCCAGACTGGCTTCCTCCTCAAAAAGTCACTGACCTGGAGAGTTTCTATCTGTCCCTCTGTCTATCTTCCCTCCCTGCCCTAGAGCCCATTCTTAAGGAAACTGGCTCCTCCCGTGGGAACTGCTGCGGTGGCCGAGAATGGGCAGGGCCTTATGGGAGCATCTGCCTGGGGAGGTTCCAGGAATGAGGCCAGGACAGGAGGGCGGGCTCCTGGGCCTGGGACTCCCACAGAGCTGCTCCAGGCATTCGCCCATGGCCCTCAAGGAGCCCAGACACCAGGCCAGGCCCAAAGCTTAGAGGCCTGCAAGACAGACCTCTGGCAAGGCAGTTGACCAGCAGGGGCATGGCTCCCATGACGCTCCGGCCTAAAGAACCCAAGCTCTCAAAGAGTTGGGCCAGAAGTGCAAGGATCTCTGCCTCTCCCTGCAAATAGGGTTGAGGGGATTGGTTTCTCACACCCATCCCACCTTACCCAAGTGGGAACCCTCCTCATCACCTCACACTTGGATTATTGCAAAAGTCTCCTAACCAGTCCCCCAGACATGCATCTCTCTCCAGTCCAACCTTGCACAGGCTCTGTGGGCGTCTATCCATTCCCCAGCTCTCATGATGACAGTCCTCTGCTCAAAGTCCTTCACTGGCTCCCTAGCAGCCAGCCACAGGATCACTTCTGACTTCTTGGGTCTGCTTTTCAAGGCTCTCTCCAATCTGGCCCCAAATAACCTTTACTGTTGATTTCTGGCTACTGCCCAACTTCGGCCAAGCAGGGATTGATTGGTCAATGTTTTTGCTCACCATTTCCTCTCTGCCTCTTCTTGAGTCTCTTCTTAGGATCCTACCTATACTTCAAGCCTTCCCTGCTCCAGTGTCCCATGACTTCCAGGAAGTCTTTCCTGACCTCTTGGGCTAGAAGCAATCTCTCTGCCTCCCTGATCTCAAAGCACATGTCCTTTATCAAAACCTGCCTTGTGTTCCAGGGATTTATACAGCTGTCTTATCTCACACCCTGCTAGGTCCTTCAGGGTAGAGGCTAAACATTCATTTCTGTCTTTCCCCTCCAGCACAAAGACCAGGGCCTTGAACCTAGTGGGTGCCTGCTGAACAAAAGGATTTGGAATGAATGGAACTGTAGTGAGCTGGGGTGAAGAAGCAATCATTTGTTTGTTTTTTTAAAGGGCAATGAGGGTTAAGTGACTTGCCCAGGGTCACACAGCTAGTAAGTGTCAAGTATCTGAGGCTGGACTTGAACTCAGGTCCTCCTGAATCCAGGGCCAGCACTTTATCCACTGTGCCACCTAGCTACCCCCAGAAGCAATCATTTTTATTCAGTAGTGTCCAACTTCTCCTGACCCCATTTGGGGTTTTCTTGGCAGAGATACCAGAGTGGTTTGCCATCTCCTCCTCCAGCTCATTTTACAGAGAAGGAAACTGAGGCAAACAAGGTGAAGGGACTTGCCCAGGGTCTTACAGCTAGGAAGTATCTGAGACCAGATTTGAAGTCTGGAAGATGAGTCTTCCTGACTCTAGGCCCAGTGTTCTATCCACTGTGCCATTTAGCTGTCTTCTGTGTTCTAAAGACCCTCCGGTTTGAGGAAGATATTGCTTTTTCAGGCTGCTGAGAGGTGCCATGGTGTATAGAGCACTGGGCCTGGAGTCAGGATGACTCATCTTCCTGAGTTCAAATCTGGCCTCAGACACTTCCCAGCTGTGTGACCCTGGGCAAGTCACTTCACCCCTTTTTCTAGTTTTTCTCATCTGTCAAATGATCTGGAGAAGAAAATGGCAAACCACTCCAATATCTGCCAAGAAAAACCCAAATGGGGTCAAGAGAAGTCAGAAATGACTCAACAACAACAATAGAACACAGAATGTTCCGTGAAAGACCTTTGACAGAAAGCTTGCTCCTAGGGAAAGATTCTGGACTCTGTGCTCTTGTATTCTGTGTGGAGTTTCTATATCATGCAAGGTTTGAAATGAAAGGCTAACAGGAATCATTGGGACAGAAGTAGGTGAGATATAGGTGTTTTCCTGGCTTAGATAGCTTCTCAGAGGAAGAGACAGGAAAAGAAAGAATCCGGAAGAAACAACAACTTGTTGAGATCTTTTTGAAGCTGGTGAGTTAGACATGGAGCAGCTGGATAAGAGACCCAATGATGGGTTGGAAAGGTGATGATAGGATGCTATTGTGCTGTAAGAAATGATGATGGGGGGCAGCTAGATGGTGCAGTGGATAGAGCACCAGCCCTGGAGTCAGGAGTACCTGAGTTCAAATCTGGCCTCAGACACTTAACACTTACTAGCTGTGTGGCCCTGGGCAAGTCATTTAACCTCAATTGCCTCACTAAAAAAAAAAAAAGAAAAGAAAGAAAAAAAAAGAAATTATGATGGGGGTGGTTTCAGAGAAATCTAGGAAGATTTAGATGAACTGATGTAGAGCAAAATGAGCCAAACCAGGAGAACAATTTGTACAATGACAATAACATTGTAAAAATAAACAACTAGAAAAGATTTAAGAATTCTGACAAAGGGGGCAGCACTGCAGGGATAAAGCACCGACCCTGAATTCAGGAGGACCTGAGTTCAAATCCAACTTCAGACACTTGACACTTATTAGCTGTGTGACCCTGGGCAAGTCACTTAACCCTCATTGCCCCGCAAAACAAAACAAAACAAAACAAGAACTCTGATAAAGGTTATGACCAACCACTGTTCCTGAGATGATGAAACATCATGTCATCTCCTGAGAGAGGACTAATGGACTCAGGGTGTAGACTCGAACGAATATTTTTTGAAGGTGACCAATGTGGGAATTTGTTTTGCTTGACTATGCATATTTGTCACAAGAGTTTTTCTTTCTTTTTCAATAAGAGACAGGGGAGGAGGTAGCTTTTTGTTCATTGAAAAAAAATTAATTTTAAAAAAGATCAGATAAGAGATCATGTAGATAAGATAGCATGTACAGACGAACTCTAGCATCCTGCCTAGATTCCAAAGGTTTCTGGATCCTTCCCCCCAGAGGCACAAGCATCTGAGGTGAACAGTATTCCCTTCCGTCTCAGGCAAAAAAGGGAAGGGAGCTGATGAGGCAATATCTCTTCCAGCCCCATCAGTACGTGATTAAACTGACTTTGTTTTTTCTCCCAATGTACTAGAGACACAGAGGGGATGGAAGGAGGAATTGACTCACAATCTCCCTCGAAGGCATGGGAGGTGCCTATCCAGGTAGAAGTGCCAAAAACATTTGCTGTTTCATCTAATTCCTTGTTATTATTCCTTGCTATAACCCGTCTTTCCTCTCAGAGATGCGTCATGGAAAGGCAGGAGGACAGAAAGTTGGAGAGCCCAGGTCATTCTGAGAGCCAAGAGTCCTGTTGGCCAGGTACCACAGCCAAAGGGGAGCTAGACTCCATCTTGCCCAACCATTCAGGTTGCAGAATGCTGGTGGGTCTTTATTCCTTAAGGAGTAGACCTGAGTGAAGGACACTGTACTGAGAAGGGGTGAGGAGGCACCATTGCAAGGACCAGCTATGACTGACAGCTAAAAGACTAGGTCTGGGCAGAGACGACCCACAATCATGCCTCAGGCATGTTGCCTGTGTCATGCCCATGGGTAGAAGTCACATTTCCTACTGGGAGCTTGGAGTGTGGAAACTATTCCATATTCCCTATTTGGTTTTTTCTGACCTATCCTTCCCATTACCCCTACAAGGCTGTGAGGAGGGTGATGCAGTAGGCAAGGAGGAGGAAGGGGATTCAAGAATTGATCCTTTCCCCATCCCCAAGACTGCAGCCTACAATCAATGGGAGCCTATTTCTTTAAATGTTTCTGTTTCTAAGTTCATATCGAACCAAGTTGCTATTGTTCAACTCTTCCCAAACCCTTTTGGGGTTTTCTTGGCAAAGATACTGGACTGGTTTGCCATTTCCTTCTCCAGTTCATTTTACAGATGGGGAAACTGAGGCAAATAAGGTGAAGTGACTTGCTAAGGGTCACACAGCTAGTAAGTACCTGAGGCCATGCTTATTTAATATGGTCTGTATCCAAGTTCTGGTGTGTGAGTCTTCAGAGTGCAAAAGAGGGATTCAACTCTGAGACATTTTTTCCTTAGCTTAAAGGGGGAGGGGGGGGGTGCGCAGCTGAGTCAATGAGAGAGTATGTGTTTGCATTTTCTATTTAAAATAAATTTTTTTTTTTTTTGGTGAGGCAATTGGGGTTAAGTGACTTGCCTAGGGTCACACAGCTAGTAAGTCTTAAGTGTCTGAGGCGGGATTTGAACTCAGGTCCTCCTGACTCCAAGGCCTGTGCTCTGTCCACTGCGCCACCTAGCTGCCCCTATTCTTAACCACATCATACCTTCTAGATAGCTTTTTGGAATCCAGTGTGAAAACAGCTAGTAGGGAAATGGGAGGGAGGAAACAAGCATTTATTAAGCACCTACCATGTGCCAAGCACTGCATGAAGCACCTTACAAATATGGTCTCATTTGATCCTCACCACCCTGGCAAGTAGGTGCTATTATTATCCCCATCATTCCTTGGTTGAGGAAATGGAGGTAGACAAAGTTGGCCCAGGGTCACATAGCTAGGAAGTGTAGGAGCCTGGATTTGAACTCGAGTCTTCCTGACTCCAGACACAGCCCTTTAATCCCCTGTACCTGTGTAAGGGAACGGTTGGTACAAATTTTACCTGAAGGCAACATTTTTGGCATTTCACAAGGAAGCAGCTGCAGCTTCTTGCTTTTGTCTCTGAAGTTAGAAAGCTTCTGACATGTAACCAACCATCCTTAGTGGATCCCTGAGCTAACCAAGGCCCAAACGAGGACCTCCCGGTCCTTTACAGATGACCCCCCCCCACCTCTACCCTCTATTACCCATAGGGGTTTGAGGGGCCGATGCAGAATCCCTTCTTGGGAGTCCACTGGCTCCTCCTGCCAAAGCGGTATAAGAAGCACCTCCTATTGGCCGACCTGCATGGACCCAGGAATCTCCCAGCCTTCCAAAGGTAGGAGCTTACTGCTAGCCCTGGAAACCTCCGCTTCTCAGGATGGCTGTTCACGACTTAGGTAGAAGAAAATGCAAAACACAAGAAGTAGCCAGCCAGGGGCTTGGTATCCAGGGTCAGGTTCATCCAGACAAGCGCATATGGAATCAGAGATGTAGGAGAGTATTACAGAATAGGCAGAGAGATCCTCTCCTTCACCTGCTGAGAGTCCAAAGAACAATGGATCCCCAAACAGGCAGTGGCCAAAAGAGAGGGAGGCATTAGTTTTACTTTCTTAAAATAAGTTTGTAAGGATTTGTGGGGTTTTTTTGTTGTTGTTATTGTTATTCAGTTGTTTTTCAATTGTGTCTGAGCCCATTTGGGGTTTTCTTGGCAAAGATACTGGAGCAGTTTGCCATTTCCTTCTCCAGCTCATTTTACAGACAAGGACTAAGGCAAACAGGGTTAAGTGACTTGCCCAGGGTCACACAGCTAGAAAGTGTCTAAGGCCAGATTTGTGGAGTCTTTCTGACTCCAAGCCTGGCATACTACCTACTGTATCTCCTAGCTGCCCCAACAGCTTTTTTCTTATGTCACTGTAGTTATCCCAAAATATCCCTCTCCCCCCCCTTCCCAGAGAGTAATCCCATATGACAAATGGGGGGGGGGGTCGGAAATCAGCACAATTGATCAACGCATTGAAAAAGTCTGAAAACATGTGCAATCTTTGGACCTCCCATCTCCACAAAGGAGTGAGTGGGGGGGTGTCTTCTCATATATCTTCATTCAAGTCATACTTGCCCTTTATAATTTTGTTAGTCCACTTTTAATTTTTGGTGTATGGTTGTTCTTTCCATTTACACTGTTGTAGTTACCACACATAATTGTTTTCTTGGTTCTGCGTAATTTGCTCAGGGCAGAACTTTTGTATTGCTCTTATAGCCAACTGGAGGGAGCAGCTTTTCCTGACTTAGTTGCCATTCTAAACACAACCCTCTCCACCCCCAACCCCAGACACAAAAGGTTCACCAAGGAGCCCTAGATCATCTAAGATGGTTAATGGGGAAAGAAGATCATGTGGCTCACTGGAAGAGGCCAAAGCACATGCACAGCTCTATAGGAAGTGCCCCAGTCCAGCAGATTAGGGGACTATGATCCATTGTTATTCTATTTCATCCATTGCTTGCACTTTGAATTCAAGTAGATGTCATCTGTCCTAATTCAATCAAGTGGAACATCATATGGGGGCTCATGGGGTATAGCCTTGAATGGGTACTGACCCAAAGAGCACCTGGAATTTGAGTATACCTTTCAGGGAGGCAGATTGAGGTAGACCCAAGATACCTTTGAAACAGAATTAAATTCAATACTACAACATTTATTAAGCACCTACTATATACAATAACATCTTGTGCTAGGTGCTGGGGATATAAAGAGAAAAATTAAACACTTCCTTTAAGATACTTTGATTCTATTGATCTGGGATACCATGTATCCACAAGAATAATGCAATGTAAGTAGTAAAGGGGCAGGAGAGCAAACTACTCCAGAAAAGGTGAAGAGGGAAAGCCCTTGTTCCTGCTCTGAGGCTTGAAAATAAAAGGCGGGGGGGGGGGGCATCTAGGTGGTGCAGTGGATAAAGCACCAGCCTTGGATTCAGGAGGATCTGAGTTCAAATCTGACCTCAGACACTTGACACTTACTAGCTGTGTGACCCTGGACAAGTCACTTAACCCTCATTGAACGCCCCCCCCCCCAAAAAAAGGAGAAGGAACCTGAAAGGTGGACATGAGGACAGAATGTGCACCTTGCTTAATTAGAATCTAATTCACAGACTCGCTCTTTCCCTCCCTGGCCCAAGCTAGGGAGGTGAGCTACAGCCAGCTATCATGTATTCCCTGGCTACCAGAGGAGGCTCTGAAGTCATCACCCACATAGTCCAAGTCCCCAGTTCTGAAGGTGCTGGTTCATAGCCCTTGGCCACAATGGTATGTTTTCTGCACGAGGGGATCAAATAAGATAATATTTGTAAAGCACTTAGCATGGTACCTGGCACACAGTAGGTGCTTAATAAATGCATGTTCCTCTATGCCCAAAGGGCTATGGGACTGTGCATACTCTTTGACCTAATAATACCACTACCAGGTCTATATCCCAAAGAGATCATAAAAAAAAAGGGAAAAGGACCCACATGTACAAAAATATTTATAGCAGCTCTCTTTGTGGTGGCAAAGAATTGGAAATAGAGGGAATGCCCATCAATTGGAGAATGGCTGAACAAATTGTGGTATATGAATGTAATGGAATACTATTGTGCTGTAAGAAATGAGCAGGCAGATTTCAGAAAAACCTGGGAAGACCTAAGTGGACTGATGCTGAGTGAAGTGAGCAGAACCAGAACACTGTACACAGTAACAGCAACATTGTTCAATGATCAGTTGTGATAGACTTAGCTCTTCTCAGCAATATGATCCAAGACAATTCCAAAGAACTCATGATGGAAAATACTCTCCACATCCAGAAAAAGAACTGTGGAATCTGGATGCAGATTAAACTATACAGTTTCGACTTTTTTTGTTGTTGTTTTTCTTTTTTGAGGTTTTTCCCTTTTGCTCGGATTCTTCTCTCACAACATGACTAATTCAGAAATATGTTTAACGTGATTATACATATATAACCTATATCAGATTGCTTTCTGTCTTGGGGAAGGGGAAGGGAGGGAGAAAAATTTGGAACTAGAAATCTTGTAAAAACAAATGTTGAAAACTATCTTTACGTGTAACTCAAAAATAATAAAATATTTTTATGATTTAAAAAAAACAAATGCATGTTCCCTTCTCTTTCCCTTTTCAAGATCTCTCCTCACCCTTTCCCAAGTTTCCAGAAGATCTCTCCTAAAAGATCTCTCCCAGGACTCCTTAAGGAAAGTCAGAGCTAAAGTATGGGAAAGAAAGAAGAAGGAAAAAGGGAAATAAAGAGAAAAAGAAAGAGAGAGGGGAAGGAAGGAAAGGAAGAAAAGATAGAAAGAAAAGAGAAAGAACAAAAGGTAAAAAGGAAGGAAGAGAGAAAGAACAAAGAGAAAAAAAAGGAAGGGAGGGAGGGAGGGAGGGATGAAGAAAGGCAAGCTTGTCCATGGGAGCAGAGAAACTCCCCATTGATCCATTATGCACTCTACGCTCCAGCCAAACTGCCCTATTTCACAGGATCATGCATTTAGAGCTGGAGGGACCACAGAGTTTTCTGAGTTTCCCAACCTTCTCATTTTACAGATGTGGAAACTGAAGCACAGACAGTTCCATTATTTGCCCACAGTCACAGAGTTAGTAAGTGTCTGAGGCAGGATTTAAACTGGAATCTTCTTGATTCCAAGTACAACACCTACTCTTTTTGGGGGTGGAGGGGGTGCAACGAGGATTAAGTGACTTGCACAGGGTCACACAGCTAGTAAGTGTCAAGTGTCTGAGGCCAGATTTGAACTCAGGTCTTCCTGAATCCAGGGCCAGTGCTTTATCCACTGCACCACCTAGCTGCCCCATGTGAATTTCAGTCCTGGGAAAGTTGTTGTTTGTCCCTCATGCTCAAAGAGGACCCAAGCAATATCACTATGTCATGGCAACGTACAGTGTGTCTGGCTGTGACTAATCAGACCAATATGAGCTTGGAAGGCTCTATCACAGGTTGGGCACTAATAGACCATTTGGAAGGGAGAAGTCTCTCAATTTGCACATCTCCCCCCCCCCCCTTTCTTTTGAGCTACCACAATCCTGCTTTGTTCGTGGAGCAAAGTGCCTTCTCTGATGAAGATGGTCCCCTACTAGTGTCTCCCATGTCTCCCAATGGATTCCAAGGTTCTTCAGAGAGACCTTGAGAGTGTCCTTGTATGGCTTCTTCTGACCTCTGTGGGAGTGCTTGCCTTGTGTGAATTCTCTGTTATTTTGTTTTGTTTTGTTTTGTTTTTTGTTGTTTTAGTGAGGCAATTGGGGTTAAGTGACTTGCCCAGGGTCACACAGCTAGTAAGTGTTAAGTGTCTGAGGTCAGATTTGAACTCAGGTACTCCTGACTCCAGGGCTGGTGCTCTATCCACTGTGCCACCTAGCTGCCCCTGTGAATTCTCCATTAAATGGTCTTTTAGGCAAATATGCATTTGACTCAAGCAATTTGGGGTGGGAATGGAGGGGGGAAGAGAAGTTGGAACACAAAGTTTTTTAAAAAATTGATGTTAAAATTTTGTTTTTACATATATTTTGGAAAATAAAATTCTATTCATTAAATATATATATATATATATATACATTTGACATTTGAACAAGAAGCCAGTCCATCAGAGGTTCGCTCTCTACAGTAGAGTTTGAATGCTTGGCAATTTAGTTTGAGAAAGGACCTCAGTGTCTGGGTACCTTATCTTGCCAGGCAATCTTAGAATCTTCCAAAGACAATTCAGATGGAAGCAATTCAGTTTCCTGGCATAGCGCTGTCCAGCTTTCACAGGCATACAACAATGAGGTCAGCACAATGGCTTTGTAGACCCTCAGTTTGGTAGGCAAACTAATAATACCTCTTCTCTCCCACACTTTCCCTCTGAGTCTCCCAAACACTGAACTAGCTCTGGCAATGTGTGCTTTGACCTCATCATAAGAAGGTAGGTAGTGGGTGAGAGAAATGATTATTTCTCTCTCGTATTTAATAACTAATTATTGAAATAGGACCAAGGTTTTTTCCCATTTTCTACTTTCTCAATCCGAAATCCACCCCTATAGGTAACTCAGGCAGCCTTTGTCACGCAGGGCAGATAATAAGAGGAAGAACTCTTATCTGTTCAAAAGATAAAGTTAAGTAAATTGATGGATTCTGGACCATTGTGTTTTGTTTTGGTTTTGGTTTTGGTTTTGTGGGGCAATGGGGGTTAAATGACTTGCCCAGGGTCACACAGCTAGTTAAGTGTCAAATGTCTGAGGCCGGATTTGAACTCAGGTACTCCTGAATCCAGGGCCGGTGCTTTATCCACTGGGCCACCTAGCTGCCCCCTGGCCCATTGTGTTTTACTCAGGTCTGAGAAAATACGGATTCTCCCTCATCAGAGAGGTGATATAAATATAGATAATTTTCTTGGACTAAAACTGAAAGATCAAGGATGGAGCAGGGCACCACCATCCTCTCATTCCCCCAGACTCACACCCTCTTCACTAATTGCCAAGTCCTATTGTTTCTACCTTCATAACATCTCTCCTACACTCCCCCTCCTCCCCTCCTCTGATGCTGCCCCCCCCCCCCACGAACTCATCACCTCATCACCTGGACCATCTCAATGGCTGCCTCAAGCCCCTCCCCCTCTAATCAGCCAAAGAGCAAGTTTGACCTCCTCCAACAAACTCCAGTGGCTCCCTATCGTCTCCATGATCAAAAATAAATCCTCTGTTTGGCTTTTAAAGTCTTTTATAAACCGGCTTCTCCTTCCTTTCCAGTATTATTCCTTATAAATTAACTCTCCCCTCCCTGAACTGCCTCCTCATAATCTACCATCCAATGACCACAGCCCCCTTGCCCTTCTTCCCACTGCATACTCCTATCTCCTGACTCCAGGCATTTTTTTTGGGTGGGGCAACGAGGCTTAAGTGACTTGCCCAGGGTCACACAGCTAGTAAGTGTCAAGTGTCTGAGGCTGGATTTGAACTCAGGTCCTCTTGAATCCAGAGCTGGTGTTTTATCCACTGTGCCACCTAGCTGCCCCTGACTCCAGGAATTTTTACTTGCTGTTCTCCATGCCTGAAACTCTCTCCTTCATCTCTGCCTCCTGACTTCCCTGACTTCCTTCAAGTCCCTGCGAAAAATCTCACCTTTAGCCAGAAGCCTGTTCTTTGCTGTTGTTTGGTCATTTCAGTCTTGTCTGACTCTTCATTGACCTCACTTGGAGTTTTCTTGGCAAATACATTAGCATGGTTTGCCATTTCCTTCTTCAGTTCATTTTACAGATGATGAAACTGAGGCAAAAAGGGTGAAGTGACTTGCCCAGGGTTACACAGCTAAGAAGTGCTTGAGGCCAGATTTGAAGTCAGGTCTTCCTGCCTCCAGTTGGCACTCTACCCACTACATCAACAAGCTGCTCTGGATCCTTCTTAATGTTAATGCCTTCTCTCTATTGCTTATCTCCAATTTATCCTGTTTTTATCTTATTTCTACATCATTGTTTCCATTGTTTCCTCATTAGACTATTGCATGTCTACATCATTGTGTTCCTCATTAGACTATGAGTTCCTTGAGAGCAGGGACCATCACTTATGGTTCCTTGTATCCCTGGGGCTTGGCACAGTGCCCAGCACATAGTAGGTGTTTAATAGAGGCTTATTGACTGAGTTGAAATGACATGCTGAAGGTCACAGCTAGTTAATAAGTAGCCCACCTAGCACAAAATCACAATTTTTTCCACTGCAAACTGGGTACTGTTTCCCCTGCAATCCCCTCTCTTCAATGAGCTGGGTATAGGAACTCATTCAAAATCAATTAGAACAGAATTGGGGGACAGCTAGGTGGCACAGTGGATAAAGCATGGGTTCTGGATTCAGGAGGACCTAATTCAAATCCGACCTCAGACATTTGACATTTACTAGCTGTGTGACTTTGGGCAAGTGACTTAACCCTCATTGCCCTGCCAAAAAAAAAAAAAGAAGAAGAAGAATCAGAATCAGGAGGGAAAATGATGAAATATTCCATCTCCAAACCCACAGAATGTTTTGATTATCCAGAATTTGAGCCACTATTCCCCTTCTCTCTTTAGTTTAGGAAATCAAAAGCCTCCTGCAGTTAATGATCATTAATAACCCGACTCTGTCCTTACACTCTCTTCTCAGTCTCCCCTCTTCACTGCCATTTCCACAGCGTGCTGACACCTGAGATTCAGACAAACAATGAAACAATTAGCTTTGGAAACGGGAACATAAACACAAGTATTCAAGGATTCAAGGATTCTGAGTTTGCTAATTGCTCTTCCCTGCCCAGATAGAAGTAAGGAAAGAGAAGAAAGGAAGATCAATCTTTTGGTTTTCATTGACCTCTAAAACTGTTTTATGACCGAGAGTCAACACCCTCCTTGGGCACCTTGTAGGGGGTGGGGTTGGGGGTAATGGCCCTGTACTCTGCCAGTCAGGAAAACAGGGTCCCTGGCCCCAGTCTAGCAGTGACAATACTATACCCTGCATTTCAGTGTCATTTTGTTGTTCATTCCATTAATAGGGCCCCCTCATTTGAAAAAGATAGGTCAGGGGGCGGCTAGGTGGAGCAGTGGATAAAGCACTGGCCCTGGATTCAGGAGTACCTGAGTTCAAATCTGACCTCAGACACTTGACATTTACTAGCTGTGTGACCCTGGGCAAGTCACTTAACCCCCATTGCCCCGCAAAAAAAAAAAAAAGAAGAAAAAAAGAAGAAAAAGATAGGGCAAGGGGGCAGCTAGGTGGCGCAGTGGATAGAGCACCGGCCCTGGATTCAGGAGGACCTGAGTTCAAATCCAGCCTCAGAAACTTAATACTTACTAGCTGTGTGACCCTGGTCAAGTCACTTAACCCCAATTGCCTCACTAAAAGAAAAAAAAGAAAAAGATAGGCCAATCATCATTACCTCCATTTCACATTTTATTATCCCCCTAAGGCTCTAGGGGTAGTATGGTGTAGTAGCAGTGGGCCAGAAGAGCTGGGTTCCAATCCCACGGTGGACTAGTTGTGTCATCCTGAGCAAATCACTAAACCAACATGTCACTGTCACAGAATCACAGATTTCAAGATGGAAAGGACTTTGCAAGTCATCAGATCACAGTATGAGAGAGCTGGAGCTGGAAGAGACTTCAGGGACCAAACCACACCCCCCTCCCCATTTTGTAGTTGAGGAAACTGAGGCTCAGAGAGGTTAGGTGATTTACCCAAGGTCTTCCCAGCAGTACATGGTAAAGTCAGAATGCCTCAGGCATTTCTTAGAGCCTACTAACTAGGACTAAAACAGGTTCTAATCTGCCTCAATCTGCTGACCTGCCTAGGTAAATTGGGCTCAGAAACCTGAAATTCCCCTGCATAGATCGAAATTATTTTACAGATATAATTACGTATTATTCCTAGATTAACATACAAATGGAAAACGTGGCACTCAAAGATGGCAAGTGACTTGCCCAATGTCCACAGCTAAAAAGGAAGAGGAGCTGGAACTCAAAGCCAGGCCTCCCAACTTCCAGTTCAGGGCTCATTCCACTACAAAGGACAAATTCAAAATAGAACATGACAGGGTCCCAGTGGACTCTAAGTCAAGAGACCTGAGTCACCGAGTCTCCTGCTACCAGATCAGTCTGCAAACCAGCCTCCCCAGAGCCCAGCTAAGCTAGGGTGGGTGGGCTTTGAGTCCCATGCCCTATCTGGCCAATTTCTAATAGACTACCCTGCAGCTTTAACCAGCTGCCTTTCCATTTTTGAGGATTGTAATCAAACTAGTATTACCACTGCCTCGGGAAAAGGAGACCTGGCTGACTGTGCTATGGTTGTGCTCAACATTTTTGTGACTCTTGCTCAGCTTCCTTCCCTAGCCAGCATTTGGCTATGGGGTAGTCTCTGTGCAAACTACCCCATCAGGTGTTAAGCCCCTTGAGGGCAAGGACTGACTCCTTTTACATTTGTTTTCTTTTTTGGCAATTGTTGTTGTTGGGTTTTGGGGGGGGGGCAATGAGGGTTAAGTGACTTGCCCAGGGTCACATAGCTAGTTAGTGTCAAGTGTCTGAGGCTGGATTTGAACTCAGGTCCTCCTGAATCCAGGACCCAGGCTTTATCCACTGCACCAACTAGCTGCCCCAAGTTCCTTTTACATTTGTATCCCACATAGTAAGTACTTAATATATTCCTTCCTTCCTCCTTCCCTCTCGTCCTTCTTTTTTTCCTTCTCTTCTCCCTTCCTTTCCTTTCCCTCTCCTTTCCTCTCCTCTTTCCCCTCCCCCTTCCTCCCTCTCTTCCTTCCTTCCTTCTTTCCCTAACTCATATTGCACAAGAGAGGCAACATAGGACATTGGAAATAGCAGTGGCTCTGAAATCAGAAGACATGAGTTCAAATCCCTCCTCCTGTATGATCTTTGGCAAGTCATTTCTCTGGGCCTCATTTTCCTTATCTGTAAAATAAGGGGGTGAGGCTAGATGATCTCTGAGGTCCCATTTAGCTCTGGATCTATGAGCCTGAGATCCTCTATGTGAGGAAATGGGGAATGGTCTCCTCTCAATAAGGATATAACAGTCACCATTCAAATGATACTCCTCTGGACCTGTTTGAGGACAAAGGTCTGTCCCCCTCCTTCCCCTCCAGCAAACAGATCACATGGTTCAAAGAGCCCTGAGCTGGTCTCAATAAAGTTCTCTTCTGGGCTGTGTCCATATAAGGGAAAATTGAAGAAATGTCCCTATATCACCTCCCCATTGGCTAAGAACCCAAACAATAATTATAGAAATTAGGGTTAAGAATACTGTGTTACTGGGGCAGCTAGGTGGCACAGTGGATAGACCACCAGCCCTGAAGTCAGGAGGACCTGAGTTCAAATCTGGCTTCAGACACTTGACACTTACTAGCTGGGCAATTCACTTAACCCCAATTGCCTCACCCCACCCCCACCCCCTCCAAAAAAAATACTGTGTTCTGGTTAGCTAGTTTTTACATGTAGAGTGTAACCCTTGAGTTAGATCAGTAATGAAAAAGGGGAGGGTCCATTTGCTTTAGGGACTACGGGTTAAAACAGGGCCTGTGAGCCCCCATTCTTTGTGCCCACCAGCTGCACACTGGGTGAGCATTCTCATGAGAATTACAATAAATTACCACCGATGAGTTCCAGAGAATTATTGAGCAGGAGTCATTTCCCTCTCACTCTTATCACTTGCCACCTCTTTATCTTGGCAATGAGGAACTTGGATTAGATCATCTCTAAGGTCCTTCCAAACAGTAAATCTGAGAAGTTTGGCAGGAGAGTGTAGAGGACATTTGGTAAATCAGTAGATCATCCTGGTGAAATATTCCAAAAGTTGTAGTGTTAATGAAAGTATTTGTGGATTGGAGACAGAATGATAAGAGAGATGGACAGAGAAAAGAGAAGGAGGAGGAAGAGGAAGGATGGAGGAGGAGGAGGAAAAAGGAGGAAGAAGAAGAGGGCGGAGCAGGAGGAGGAAAAGGAGGGGAGGAGGGAAGGGCAGGGGGAGGGGGAGGAGGATGTCTAAAAAGGGTGAATGAGACAAATGAATTCGTTCCTACTGACCAAAACCAAACAAATGAAGTCTGGCTATGCAATTCTTTCCAAAATGAAATGGAAAGATGCCATAATTGATCTTCATAAGATCAAGAAACTACAAACTGATTTCCACCGAATGCAGTTCTGATGTTGGGTCATACCCTTGGTGAAGCATATCCCCTTCTTACTGAGGCTTTGATTCCATTTATAACAACTTCTCTCTGAATCAAGATTCGCAGTCCTTTTCTCAATCAAATCCAAAGCAAGAAACAATTGGGAGGCTGACCTACACAGAAGATAAAACTGGACTGACAAGAAAGAGTTTCGGGGCAGCTAGGTGGCGCAGTGGATAAAGCACTGACCCTGGATTCAGGAGTACCTGAGTTCAAATCCAGCCTCAGACACTTGACACTTACTAGCTGTGTGATCCTGGGCAAGTCACTTAATCCCCATTGCCCCGTAAAAAAAAAGTTTCATGAATTTGACTGTGTTCTCACCCACACATATACATACACATACATAGATACATACATGTTATACATCATATATAACAATATATGTGAGTATGTATGTATTTATGTATATAGTGAAAAAATTATTATTAATAATGGATTTCTTGGGACCCAAAGGAGACTCAGAGGAGAAAGATCAGTCCCTTCTTCCCCACCCTCTCCAGAAAGTCCATTTCTTGAGGAACTTTAGCAAATCTAGTCAGGGACAAATGCAAGGGAACAAAAGAAATGGAGATAGACTCTTTTATCTAGCTCAGTGAAAGACCACACTTATCTAATGGATGTTGCCTTAAGGAACTTGAGAAGGGTCTTTAACATACTTCTCCCAGATATCATCTGTACTGTTCATTTTCATTTAGACCACCCTGAAGTAATTGAATGATGTTAGCCAATGAGCTTTGATCAATGTATAATGACCAAAGGAGGATAAAACTCTTGGCCTAGCCAGGTTCACTCTTGGCTCTCTTGGTGCTCTCATCGCTAACATTTGACTCTCTCTCTGGAGGAGCTCTTGGCTTGACCCTCCCTCTTAAGACAGCATAGGTCTAAGGGCCTGAGACCATGAGAAGTTAGGGAGATGCACAATCAATCCTTTACTGATATATTATTATAATAAAGTAATAATATGGGGGCAGCTAGGTGGTGCAGTGGATAAAGCACCCAGCCCTGGATTCAGGAGGACCTGAGTTCAAATCTGATTTCAGACACTTGACATTTAGTTGTATGACTCTGGGCAAAGTCACTTAACCCTCACTGCTCTGCAAAAAACTAAAAAAACTAAAAATAAAGTAATAATATGCTTACCTTACTGCCAAAACTGGTGCAATAGCAATTAAATTATAAAAAACACAGTAGTGACCATAATTTTATTATTTTTTTCTTGACCTTCATTTATTCAGCTTTAGAAAATTAATGCTCCACAGAGCTGTATACATGTATATAGGGATGCTTGTAGGTTAATAGAGTAGGACCTTAAGTCAGATACCTCCTACAGTCAAGCGTTCTTGGGCCTGTCATGAATGGTATGACTCCAACAGCAGCAAGAACCAGGCAGAACAGTAAAAATTTACAAATGAAATATATTTTTTAAAAAAGTTTAGAAAGAGGGACAGCTAGGTGGTACAGTGGATAAAGCACTGGCCCTGGATTCAGGGGGACCTGAGTTCAAAGCCGAATTCTAACACTTGACACTGACTAGCTGTATGACCCTGGCAAGTCACTTAACCCTCATTGCCTTGCCTGCCCCGCCCCCAAAAAGACTCATCTTCCTGAGTTCAAATCTGACCTCAGACACTTCCTAGCTGTGTGACCCTGGGTAAGTCACTTCATCTTGTTTGCCTCAGTTTCCTCATCTGTAAAATGACCCAGAGAAGGCAATGGCAAATCACTACCCTAAATCGGGTCCCAAAGAATTGGACACAACTGAAACAAAAACAAAAACAACAATTAACACCAAAAATGTTTTTGTGTATGGAATAAAGTTTTCTTTATGAAAAATGAAACTCTTTATTGGCATCCTTATGTGCATATGCATGACAAATGAATGTTAGAAGTCTGATCATCTAGCATTTCTTAAGCACCTACCAAGTGCTAAGCACCAGGGCTACAAAGAGAGACAAAAAGACACATTCCCATGGAGGAAACAACCTGTAAAGGATGAGGTACAAACAAGATATAGGGTAAGTGGAAGGTAACATCTGAGGGAAGGCACTAAGATTAAGGAGGGTGGGGAAGGCTTCTTGCTGAGGAAGGTGGGATTTTAGCAGAGGTTTGAAGGAAGTTGAGGAAAACAGGAAATGCAGATGAAGAGGAGGAAAATTCCAGATGTGGGGGACAGCCAGGGGAAATGCATAGAGAGGTTAAGTATCTCGTTTGAGGAATCAAAAGGATCCCAGTACCACAAATCATAATATACGTGTTGGAGATAAGGGGTAAAAAGACTGGAAAGGCAGGAAGGGGCCAGGATAGGAAAGGCTTAGAAAGCAAAACAGAGGATTTTATATTTAATGCTGGAGGTAACAGGGAGCCACTAGAGTCTATCGAGCAGGGCAGTGACATGATCAGACCTTCATTTTATTTCCTTTCATATTGAACGGCAGGGGGTAAATGAACATTTGTTGAAAACCAGGGTGTAAAGGATAGGAAAAGGCTTGGAATCCCTGATATAAGCCCTAAAATCCATGATGTCTTTTGGCTGAAACAACACTCCATGATTCTCTCAACAAATTCTATAGATCTAATTGTAGATTTAGTCATTATAATCAATTTAGTAATTGTAATCTAAATTGTGGGCAGCTGGGTGGTTGCAGTGAACAGAGCATTGGGCTTCATCTTCACGAGTTCGAATCCAGCCTCAGACACTTGCTCGCTGTGTGACCCTGGACAAGTCACTTAACACCTGTTAGCCTCAGTTTCTTCATCTGTAAAATGAGCTAGAGAAGGAAATGGCAAACCACTGCAGTATCTTTGCCAAGAAAATCCCAAAAGTGGTCATGAAGAATTAGACACAAATGAAAACAACTAAACAACAACAAATTGTAGATTTAGAATAAGCATTGATATAGCACCTTCTAAGTGCCAGGAACTGTTCTAAGCACTTTACAAATATTATTTCATGTGATCCTCACAACCCTGAGAGGTAGGTGTTATTATTGTCCCCATTTTATAGGTGAGGAAACTGAGGCAAAAAGAGGTTAAGTGACTTACTTGCCTAGGGTCTGTCTCACAGCTAGACAGCTGTGATAGTATCTGAAGCTAGATTCGAACTCATGTCTTCCCAACTCCAGTCCCCATAGCTCTATCCACCAAGCTTCCTCCAAGCCTCTGTTGCTAGAAGGAACCTTAAACTGTCATCTGGTCTAACCCTCTCATTTTATATACAAGGAAACTGAGAATGGAAAGAGAAAATGATTTGCCTGAAATCACACAGCTAAAAAATAGGGTTGCTAATGCCTTCTGACCACAGCAGCAGTTCTCCAAGGGAGGTGTGTGGAACCTGGGGGGTGGGGGGTGGGGGGTCTGGAGACCCTTTCAGGAGTCTGAAAAGCCAAGTTTTGTCAGAATAATAAGACATTTGCCTATTCAAATATTCCTCCCCTTTCTGACTTATCTGTACAAGGCTGATTTTCTTCATAGACTTCAATCAAAACAACATAATGCAAATAACTGAATGCAGAAGTAGATGTTGATGTTTAACATAATTGTAATGTATAACCTATATCAAATTGCTTGCTGGCTTGGGGGGGGAAATATTTGGAACTCAAAAAATTTTTTTACATGTAATTAGGGGAAAATTTTTTAAAAACATTACATTAAATGTAAAAAAACCAAAATGAGATTTGTACATGAACTGTAAATCTGCATTAGAATAGTTCATCATTTTTTAAAAGCATAATAATTGAGTATTTTTAAAAAGATTTTTGTTTTCAACTCTTCATGACACCATTTGGGGTTTTCTGGGCAAAGATCCTAGAGCAGTTTGCCATTTCTTTCTCCAGCTCATTTTACAGATGAGGAAACTGAGGCAAACAAGGTGAAGTGACTTGCCCAGGGTCACACAGCTAGTAAGAATCTGAGGCCAGATTTAATCTTCCTGACTCCAGGCCTAGGACTCTATCCACTGTGCTACCTAGCTGCCCTATTTGCCAAAGTAGATATGAGAATCAGAATATCTTCTAATACAAATATGTAAAATAATGCCAGCTTTTTCACTGTTTTTTTGTTTTAGAAAACAATTATTTTTCATTAAAAATATTATTTATAGGGAGCGGCTAGGTGGCGCAGTGGATAAAGCACTGGCCCTGGATTCAGGAGTACCTGAGTTCAAATCTGGCCTCAGACACTTACCAGCTGTGTGACCCTAGGCAAGTCACTTAACCCCCATTGCCCCGCGCAAAAATATATATATATATATATATTATTTATGTTAACACACAACGGATTTATTTTTAAATGAATAATTATTTTTAAATTGATCAGTGAAGGGGCAGCTAGGTGGCACAGTGGATAGAGCACTGGCCCTAGAGTCAGGAGTACCTGAGTTCAAATCTGACCTCAGACACATAACACTTAGTAGCTGTGTGACCCCGGGCAAGTCACTTAACCCCAATTGCCTCACTAAAAAAAAAATAAATAAATAAAAATTGATCAGTTTTAAGTTTTATTATGGTAAACATCCAAACATAGATATAACCTACATAAACAAAAGTTTTTGGGATCCTAAATAATTGGGGGAGGTGGGGCAATGAGGGTTAAGTGACTTGCCCAGGGTCACACAGCTAGTAAGTGTCAAGTGTCTGAAGCTGGATTTGAACTTAGGTCTTCCTGACCCAAGGACCAGTACTTTATCCACTGCACCACCTAGCTGCCCCTAAATAATTTTTAAGAGTATAAAGGAATCAGGGACAGCTAGGTGGTGCATGTATAGAGCATCATCCTGGAGTCAGGAGAACCTGAGTTCAAATCTAGAGTCAGACACTAGCTGTGTGACCCTGAGCAAGTCACTCAACCCTGAATGCTGAGGGAGAGGGAGGGGGAGAGGAAAGGGGAGAGGAGAAAGGAGAGGAGAGAGAGGGAGAGGGAGAGACAGAGAGAAAGAAATCTTATACAAAAAGGTTGAGATCTGTTGGACAAAAAGGAATCATGGAAAACTTCTGGGAGAAGGTGGCATTTGAGCTAGAGTTTGAGTCAGAGGTGGGTTCTGGGGAGCAGTAAATAAGGCTCCTCTCATTGTAAATGAGTGAGCCCTAGGCCATAAGATGTTCATCCTGACACATACAAGAGGTCTGTCCCCCTGAAAGCTCAAGGCTCCCAAAGGAATGGAAGAAAAGAGAGCCTCAGCCAGTACCCAACAGAGCCCACCCTCTATATCAGTTCCACCCACCTGTCCCCTCTCCAGTGTTAGGCTAATCCTAAAACCCCACCTTCCTATGGCTTCTGGCACTGAAAGCCCCACCATCGTGCAAAGCAGAGAACCAAAGAAAACCTAGAAGGGAGCAAAGAAAAGCCAGGAAGCTTTTAAAAGAATGTGCAGCATTTATTATATGGGTTTTCTTGAAATGGAAACTTATTGCTCTATATTGAATGCTCTCCTACGTTCTGCTGTGTACAGAAAATGTTTTCTTTTTTCATTTTGTATCGAAATTTTAAATGAATAAAACATTTACCAAATAAAGAAAAAAAATTCCTCCATCCCACCCCCATCCACCCCTTATCTGCCTAAAGCCTCCCTTTCCAGGCTAATTTCCCATTTCTTCCCTCATGCACATTTATGTTCCAGCCTATTATCTTACTTGCCATTTCTTTTACACAATGTTTTATCCCTCACCTCCATACCTTTGCCTAGGCTGTTTCCCCAAAGGATTATCTCTTTTTACCTCCCCTTCATGGAATCCCTAGCTCTCTTCAAGTACTAAGCACAGGGCACACAGTAGGTGCTTAATAAATGCTTATCGACTGACTCAGCTCACCTGCCACCTCCCCCCACCTCAGACCTTTCCAAATTTCCTCACTTGTCAGTACCTTCCCCTATGAAATTATTTTGGGGTGTGTGTGTGTATATACATATTGATTCTAGCCAGTAGATTGAAACCTCCTTGAGGACAGTAGCTTTCATTTTCAGCTTTTTATACTTTGTTGTTGTTGTTGTTGTTGAGGCAATTGGGGTTAAGTGACTTGCCCAGGGTCACACGGCTAGTAAGTGTTAAATGTCTGAGGTCGGATTTGAACTCAGGTCCTCCTGAATCCAGGGCCAGTGCTTTCTCCACTGTGCCACCTGGCTGCCCCTAAACTTTTTTTTTAATTATTAAAAAATTATCTTTGTGCTTCCACTGCCTAGGCAGTACCTGGAGGTTTCGGTTTGTTGGCTATTTTGTGAGTGGCTGGCCGGTGATTTTATTGGGTTGGTCTCCCAGGTGAGGAAGCTCCGAAAATGCAATTGCAAATCACTGGGTGTCCGGCCATTTAATATGGGTAAGTGGCCCAGAGCATTGACTTGCTCGAGGTCACTTGAGCCAGGGGCTGTCAGAGGCCCGACTTACAGGGAGGATGGCGTTGCCTCCCTCCTCCACCACCACCACCACCTTCCTCCTCCTCCACCCTGCCCTGAATCAAACGGAATTGAATTGAAAAACAAACTAAAGAACAGCAGCTGCCTTCAAGGAGTGGTATTTAGTCAGAGAATCTTTAGAGAAAAACAAGCCAAGGGGGGCTTCCCGGTGGGAAGGAGGAAGGTTGGAGGAGGCGAAGGTGGATGGAAATGAGATGCTTCGGTGGGACAAATTGGGGGAAGGACGAAGGGACTCAGGCTTTTCAAGAGTAAGTCTGGTGTCCAGAGTTAGCGGAGAGAGAGGGTGGGCAGTGTGTGGGGAGAAGGCGTCCTGCTTCCAGAAATGGCTTCACGTGTGGAAATCAAGGGCTCTCCAAGGTCCTAGGGTCACCCTGGGGAAAGAGGAGGCCTTTAGACTTTTGCCCTTATTTGAGCAGATAGCCTTCAAACCTGTAAGCAGAGAGGGCAGACGGGAATGACACGGGGAAGGGGAATCCCTAGATTGTTGTTGCTCCATAAATCGCTATTATCAGTTGATTCAAAAATTTGCTTTCCCAGTAACATTTCCAACTCTACTCTGAGCAAGCCAGTCCCTCTTTCCCTCTCCCTGGTTAGGGCCAATGTCTAGAGTATAGGATGGGAAACGGGGAGCGGGGAGGAAGGGGGGGAGAGGAAAGAGGAGAGAGAAGGAAAAAGGGAAAGAAAAGGGGAGAAGAGGTGAGAGTAGAGAGGAAAGGGGAGAAGCCAAAATTTAAAAAAATTTTTTTTAAAAACCCAAAAACCACCATTGTACATAATTCAGCCAGCCCCACAAAGTTTTGAGGGAGGAGATGGGGGGAGGGGCACGAGGTCGCCCTCATCTCGGATCTCAGCCTATTCTATAGAGAGCTCCAGACAGCTCAGTCACCGCTTTGGGAACACCACGGTGGCCAGGACTGGCCGGTTTCCTCACCCTTCACCCACTGGCTGCTATTGGCTCTCCTCACTGGAGTATGGACCTTGGACAAGGCTCTTCTCCTCTAGATCTCACTGGAATTCGAGATGTTAGTGATTTTACAGGTCATCTAGGTCCCACTCACCCACACCCACCCCAACCCCCCACTCTCCTTCCTTTTGCAGAGGAGGAAGGCGAGGCCCACAGAGATCACCAGATTAGCCCAAGGTCGCTCCGAGAGGTCCTCCGGCTCCAGAGGCAGACCTCTCTCCTTTAGGGCTCGGCAGCTGTGTCGGTTACCTTATCTGTAAAACGAGGGGGTTGGTCCAGATGGTATCTCAGACCCTCCAAGTCCTGACATTTTATCTTCCAGTTTTAACATTCTCTGGTCTAAAGTCCGTCCCAGCTCTGCCAGTCTAGGATGTAGCCCCTTGCTACAAACTCACTCTTTCCACTATTCCTTATAATAAATTTCTCCGTCCAGTCTGCGTTCGAAGGCGGTCCCTTTAATTCCTAGAGTTGCCCAGCCCTGACCCATCCGAGAGCGGAATCCCTTGGCCGGCCCTAAGAAGAGTTCGAAATCAGGTGGGGAAGGGGTACGCTCCTCAACCAATCCCAGGCCGCCTGGGGAGAGCAGTGACGCACATGCAAAGTTGGTGGAATCTTCTCCGCCCAATGATAGACTGAAGGGCGGGGCGGGGGCGGAGGACCGTTGAGCGACAACTCTGTGGACCAATGGGCAGGCGGGGGCCAAGCCTATATGAGCCGGCCCCAGCGCACCTTAATCGGCTTTCGGTCCTGTCCACCCCGTCGGTTGAGTGGGAACGTCGGGGCCGGAGCCCGCAGAGCCGCCGCCCCCCTTCCAGCACCCGCCTGCTTCCCTCCCCCCTGCTCTCCTTTCCCCTCCCGGTTCTTGCCGTTGAGGCCCCGGGGTCTGGTCAGAGATGCCGTCGGAGAGCGGGGCTGCGAGCCCGGACGCAGCAGCGGTGGCGGCGGTTGCAGCGGTGCCCCCGGCCCTGGTCACCCCCGCGGCAGCCCCTCCCCACAAACGAGACGGGCTCAGCCCGGAGCGTTGTTCCGGCGCCCCACGACGGCGCTTCAGCCGGTTGAGCTGGACGCAGGTGCAGAGACTGGACGCCCTCCTGGGCGAGGAGGTCCCCATCCACGGCCGGGGCAACTTCCCCACGCTGACCGTCCAGCCGCGCCAAATCGTGCAGGTGAGTGCGGGCCCCAAGCGGCCCGGGCTTGGCCGTCCCTCTCTCCCCGACCCGGTCTACCCGCGGGGGCTGCAGCCGAGAAGGGCTGGGGGTGTGGGACACGCCCCCCTCGGAGCGCTGAACACTGAATAAGGGAAGGCTGCAGCTGTAAGGAAACTTTGGTACACGCAGTGTCAGAGCGGGAAGGGACCTTAGAATGTGGAATGTCAGGGTTGGGAGGGACCTCGGAACCTCGGAATGTTTGTGCGGGGAGGAACCCTCGAACATGAAACGGTAAACCTAAGAACCATGGAATGTTAGCCCTGGAAGGGACCTTGGGAATTAGCTCGTTCAACTTTATTTCGCCGAAGAGGCGAGTGAGCCCCCGCTCTGCACCCTGCCCCTTTTCTCTCCACTTGGGCATCTGGGAAGAAATGGGATGTGGGCCCTGGCCCCCTGAAGCCTGGCAGGCCGGCTTGGTGTGCCTTGGGGGAGGGTGACTGGAGTCGGGCTGATCCGTCCCTAAAAAGGGACACCCCGCAGGTGGGGAGGGGCAGCGATGGGTCTGGCGGTAGAGTGTTCCTGGAATCCGCATTAAGTTCTCTTCCTTCCCACCCTCGCCCTGTGCCCCTCACAGTGGAGTGAGCGCCCACCCAGAGCAGAAATTCAGGGTTGGCTCCCTCCCACCCGCACCCTGAACTGGAGGTCCCTTCTCTGCCCTTTGCTCAGTCAAGCTAACCAGCTGGGGGCTGGAATCCATCAACCAGAGCTATGTGCTGAGCCGGTGAAACCCGTGTCTGGCGCCGAGCCAGGGACTGCACACGCCCGGCGGACAGCATGCTGGTGGGGGAGGAGGGGGAGTGAGGGAGCCTGGCTGCCTCCCAGTGGTTGCCCTAAGGCCCTGAAGGGGGCCTTAGCCAATTCCTTTCTCTCCTGCCCCTGCCCCCCACCCTCACCCTCAGCCCACGCCCTTCCGATTAGTCTCTGGGTCCTTCACTGGACGTAGGGTCTTCTCTTTCTGAGGTGGGGAGGCTGTCCTGTGGTTCCCTCTGCAGCTGGAGCTGCCTTGAAACAGCCGGGAGCAGCACTGCTTCCCCTCCCACCCAGCACCCAAGCCTGGGCTTCTGGAGCGCAGGGGAAAGTCCCCATCTTAAAGAAACAGGAAAATCCAGCCTGGATTGCTAGTGTCATCTCAGAGTAGAAACTGCCCAGGTAGCAGCCATCTGGCCAGGTGAGCCAGGCCACTCCCTGGCTTCAGCTGCCCAGGGTGTGCCCCTTGCCCCCTCCCAAACCCATCAGGACACTGGCTGCAGCTTTGGGGATTCTGCCAGGAGGGTGGCCCAGAGCCAGGCTGATGAGGCCCTGAATGGGTCCCTAAGCTTGCTCCCCCATCCCCTGTCTGGGATTCAGTCCAGTCCTTCTGGCTCTCAGTACCTGGAATTTTGGAGATTTTTTATGTCGGGGAATTGGACCCAGTGCTTCTGCACATCTGGGGAGGGCAAGGAATAAGATCCTTAGGCTGCGAGGAGTTCTGGATTTGAGTCCTGGCTCCAGCAACAACTCACTGTATGACCTTGGGAGAGTCCCCTGCCTTCATTGAGCCTGAGTTTTTATTTCTATAGAAAGGGAGGGGATAGTTTCTTCATTTGTAAGGGGGTGGGCAGTTCAAAGGAGAAGACCTTAGAATGCTGTCAGCTCAGGAGTTATGATCATATGACCTATTTGCTCTCTGCTAACAGTTGATAAATTGATTTCTGGGGAATATATTTCAGGATGAGTGCTTGTTGGGAAATACTGCCGAAACAAACAAAATAAAAGGAGGGATTTAACCTCCTAGATGGTCTGTCTCAGAATCACAATGTTAGCAGACAGGAAGGGACTTTATAGACATAGTCCAACCTCCTGACTACACCAATGGGAAACCAAGAGACACTAGGGGAAGTGACTTGTCCAAGGTCACAGAGCTCCTTCCCCTCCCTTTACTATTTAGTCGAGGTATTTTTTTGCTATTCTTTCCTCTTTCTTGCATTCCAGTCACTTTCTCCCTGCTCCCCACCCCTGTAACAAATCTGCAGAATCAAGGCAAACCAATCAACACATTGACCTTGAAAATGTATGCTTCATTTTGTCCCTGTAGTCCACTGCCTCTCTTCTGAGAAGTAGGAGGCAGGCTTCACTGTTTCTTCTGGACTCTTCTGATTGGTCACTGCATTGATCAGAACTCTGGAACCTTTTGCCATAGTTTTTCTCTACTATAATGTTCTTTTCATATATCTTCCCACTGGTCCCTTCAGCTCTATGAGTTTAGAGGGGAGCTGGTACTTGGGGGATGAAGGAGAGAGAAGAGAAACTAGAGGAGGGGGTATTGCTATAGCAGCTACATATCCAAGGGGCTCAGGGGACTCTCCTGACTTTCTGAGCCTTCCTCCTAGACTCTTGCAGAGTCAGGGACTGGGACCCAAAGATTTTGTCCTTCCCGATGCCTTTAGGAATCAGGAACAGAGCCCTTCCAAGTATTCACAGTAGACTGAATCCACCTACCCCCAGACCTTGGTGCTGTACTCATGCCCATCACCTTAGGTTGCTTGGCCAGCTCCCAGGGGTGTGAGGCTAGGCTGGTCACATCTGGCAGGGGCTCCAGTGCAGGTAAGCGTCCAAGGCTTCCCTGGGTCAGATGGATGCTCTCAGGCAGCTGTGAGCCAAGCAGGTTGTGGCCAAGTATGGCAACTGGGATGACGGAGGGACTGGAGACTTACCTTATAAGGATGGCCCCAAGGAACTGAGGGTGTTTAGAGAAGAGAAGGCTTAGAAGAAGGAATGCCAGAGCTTCCTTCCAACAGGCAGGGGACTGACCCTCATGTGGAATAAGCATTAGATATTCAGTTTGGCCCAAGGGGCAAAAGGAGTGACTGGTTAAAGTTGTGGTGAGGCCAACCCAAGCACATCTGACAAATCTGCCAGTTGGTAGACCTACTGTCTGCTGGGGGTTCCCTCTAAGTGAAACGAGCTGTCTCTGGAGGAAGGAAGTGATTCCCCCTCAATCAGAAGCAATGTGATCACTTGGGGATTTTTCAGGACCCATATGGTAAAATAGGAGTGGGGTCTCTTCAGGTTCTGGGATCTGAGGCCTTCTCCTGGCTGTCAGGCCCCCATTGAGGCTTTTAGATTGAGAAGAGACATCAGGAGCACCTTACAGATATGGCAACAATGAGTGCCAAGACATCTTATGATGCTCATTTTGGGGACCTTGTCTCTTTCCCTACCACCCCCTCTCTACAACTGGGCCCTTCTCATGCCCTGCAGAGGAACGAAGGGCCTACTCTGGCACCAAGCAAGCAGGGCTGTCCCCTCAGTGTCTGGAAAGTCTCAAATTGGGGCAGAGCTAAATTCCGCAGAGGCACCCTTGGGTGTGTCGGTATCTGAGGTGTCACACCTGGGAGACAACAGCTCTAGGCCGGCTGACACAGCGGGCCCCAAAGCCCTGACGCTGGAGGATTTAACGAGAGTACAGCCACCTCCTCACCCAGCCAGATGCCTCAGCCTTGGGGTGGGTGGAGAGGTTGGGGGGGTGGAGTGGAGGGGAAGACAGATTGGCATCAGTGTTTGGGACAGGTTGGCTTGGGTGCTGCTTAAGGGTGGTTTGGGTTATCCCTCCGTGACAGGAAAAAGGCTGGTCCCAGTACCCAGAGGCCATCTAAAGAAAGCTCAGTCTACACTGGCTCAGCTCTCCCACCTGTGTCCCTTAGATGAATTATTTTAGCCTCCTTTTCCTCATTTGCAAACATGGAGATATCTTCACTATTTACTTAAGAGAACCACTTGATAAACTTAAAAAGCACCTTTTCCATCATTATTTGTTGCATGGATAGATATTGGTTGGGAACTGTTATCTTTAACCCCTTCAGCTGTAGAAGGAAGAGGACCATCTATGTCCAGAGCCTTATAGCATCTGGCTCGAATGGCTTTCTGGTCTTTCTGCAATGAGAGTTTATACATGGGCTGGTCATTGCCCTTTCAGATGAAGAAACTTCTTTTCTCTATTACAAAATGCTTGGTCCTCCCAACCTTACCCTCTGGGAGGGGAAAGCATGTGAGTACCCCTGTTCTAACAAATGAAGAAATCCAGGCTCAAATAGGTAACTTGCCCAAGGTCAGTAAAAGATCCAAGGCCAACAGATTTCCATTTTTGTCCATATCTCATTTTCCAAAGTTTGGGGCATCAATTCCATGCCTGGAGTCCAAGCTGGGGCCCAGTTCCTAATACCTGGAAATCCCCAAACCCTTCCCATTCATTGACCCTGCCCAACCCCTGGAGCCATAAATCCTATACATTTTCAGCCTAAATCCTAATCTAATTTTCCCCTCCTCCACTACCATGTCCCACCCTTCTTCCAAACCCTAGTGTGACCTCCATCCCCTCCCCTTTCCAGTAAGTTCCTTGACTGACCCCACCCAGCTTGTATCGCTTGATTACTTCATGTCTTCTAGGCATGCACCAGCTCAGAATAAGGGAGGGCCAGCTGATTTAGCACCAAGCTGAGAGTTATAGAAGAATGTGGGGGTCCACTGAAGGACCATTCCTAGCCAGCCCAAGAGAATTCTTTATGGGGCTGGCCTCCTTTTAGCCTAGGCTCTGCCCAGGGAAGCAGCTGTTGGGAAGCTTTGACCCTGTGCTGTGTAGTGAAGAAAGAGCAGAGCTAGCCTAAGGTCTGGATTCCCTCTCCTGCCTCTGACAAATACATGACCTCTCACGTGACCTCAGCAACTAAGGCTCTTAAGTTGCTGAGGAGGTACCATCCAGCATCGGTAAAGGGAATTCCACAGGACAATGAAATCTCAGGTCCAGTCCCTGTCCTGATAAATAATAGAAATTGCTAATTGCTAGAACTGATATAATAACACTACAAGGTTTGCTAAGGTCTTTAAAAATATTCTCTCATTCGATCCTCCTCAGTAGTGGGAGGTAGAGCTATTATTAGCCCCATTTTACAAATGAGGAAACTGAGGCAGATAGGTGAAGTGTCTTGCCCAGGCTCCCACAGCTAGTAAGTGTCTGAGGCTGAATTTCAACCCGGGTCTTCCTGAATCTATCATATTGAGCTGCTTCTTACTAGACTGGGTATGCAGTTTTTTGTTATGTTTGTAAAACACACTTTAGAAGTGTCTAGTATTTTTTTAAAAAATCAGTACCTGGCACATAGTAGGTGCTTTATTGTTCAAGTCATTTTTCAAATTGTGCCCAACTCTCTATGACCCCCCTTTGGGGTTTTCTTCCCAAAGATACTGAAGTGGTTTGCCATTTCTTTCTTCAGCTCATTTTTACAGATGAGGAAACTGAGGCAAATAAGGTGAAGTGACTTACCCAGGGTCACCCAGCTAGTAAGTGTCTGAGGCCAGATTTGAAGATGAGTCTTCCTGACTCCAGGCCCAGCACTCTATGCACTATGGCACCACCTAGCTGCCCTGAGTAGGAGCTTAACAAAGGTTTATTGATTGATTGGTTGATGGATTCCCAACAACTGGCATCAATCATGGAGCTTTGCAAAGCCCTTTGTGAGTATTCTTGGCTATACTGTTGGGAGGATGTCACCAGTGCAGAACACAGTGTGAGGAACGTTGGCCTCGTGCCATGTGAGAAAGGAACTTGCAATGCCTAGCTTATAGGAGAGAAGGCTAAGGGCGGGTCTTAGCTGCTTTCAGGGATCTAGAGGGCTGTCATGGGGACAGTCTTCTGTTGGCTTGGCCTCAGGGCAGAATCAGGAGCAGCAGGTGGTGGATTAAGGGGGTGATATGTCTGTGGTGGGCTTTCTGACAGTCCTGAAAGAGGAAGGGGTCATCACAGGATGGTTCTGTGGAGCCAGCGCTTCAGAGCCAAAGTTAGGGGGGGACCACTCTCCATCTATGCTGGAGAGAAGCTTCTCCCTCAACTGTGAGGCTGGTCCAGTCCTTTCTGATTGATTCTTCACTGTGCTGAAAGTACCATTAAAAAATCTAAAAAAAAAAAAAAGGCTGGGGGGCAGCCAGGTGGCGCAGTAGATAAAGCACCAGTCCTGGATTCAGGAGGACCTGAGTTTAAATCCAGCCTCAGACCCTTGACACTTACTGGCTATGTGGCCCTGGACAAGTCCCTCATTGCCCTGCAAAAATTAAAAAAAAAAAGGCTGAATAGGACTTGATCTCAACCATTGAAAGAACCCTAAACTTGGAACTGGGAACCCTGAGTCCTGCCACTTAGTGGCTATTACCCTGGGCATGTGCTTTCATCTGCAAAATGGATATATTTGCATTCCTTACATTCTAAGGTTTTGTGAAGAAAGCCCCTTATTTAGGTAAGAGTAACTAATGCTGAAATAGGGCCTTCAGCCTTTGCACACATGATTTCATTTGATCCTCACCACAAGAGAGAGGGGCTCTTGTCCCCCTTTTCCAGAAAAAGAAACAGCCTCAGGTACGCAATGTTTTGCCAAGGTCTCCCCAGAGGGGATTTGGCTGTGGGGCAAGATTCCAATCTATCCAGTGTCTGGTATAGCCATGGCACAAGTCCCAATGTCGCCTCGTGAGTCAGTGACAAAGTTAGGACAAGGATTCCTGTCTCTTGGTTCTCTCCTGAGCCAGGTCTGAGAGCACAGGTCTGCTATACCACACAATTACTTGCATTATTCTCCAGCCTTCCTCTGCCAAACTCGGTGTCACATGAAGAGTATCAGCGATGATGTCTGTCTTCTTCCCCCATCCATCCCTCAGGTTAGGGCTCTCTTCACCAGCAAAGGCCTCTGGTCTCACTCCCTTCTCTCCTCTTCAGGTGGTCCAGAGCCGCCTGGAGCAGCTGAGGGTCCCTATCCACAGCATCCGCCTGAACGGCTCGGCTGCCAGCCATGTCCTGCACCAAGACAACGGCCTGGGCTACAAGGATGTGGATCTCATTTTCCGAGTGGACCTCCAAGATGAGGCCGCCTTCCAGCTGGTGCGAGACACAGTGCTGGCCTGCCTCCTGGACCTCCTTCCGGCTGGCGTGAACCGGGCCAAGATCACGCCGCAGACCCTGACCGAGGCCTACGTGCAGAAGCTGGTCAAAGTGTGCACGGATGTGGACCGCTGGAGCCTCATCTCCCTGTCCAACAACAGTGGTAAGAACGTGGAGCTTAAATTTGTGGACCGCTTGCGGCGCCAGTTTGAGTTCAGCGTGGACTCCTTCCAAATCATTCTAGACTCCATGCTTTTGTATAGCCAGTGCTCCTCTACCCCCATGTCTCAGGCCTTCCACCCCACGGTCATGGGCGAGAGCCTGTATGGGGACTTCGATGAGGCGCTGGAGCACCTTCGGCACCGGCTGATAGCCACCCGCAATCCCGAGGAGATCCGAGGCGGGGGCCTGCTCAAGTATTGCCACCTCCTGGTTCGAGGCTTCCGGCCCTGCCCTGGCACGGATGCCCAGGCCCTGCAGCGTTACATGTGCTCACGCTTCTTCATCGACTTCCCGGACTTGGGCGAGCAGAGGTGCAAACTGGAGCGCTACCTGCAGGCCCACTTTGGCGGAGGCTCGGGCCCGGCCTGCTATGCCTGCCTGGTGACCCTGCACCGCGTGGTTAATGAGAGCACTGTCTGCCTCATGGGTCACGAGCGGCGACAGACGCTGGACCTCATTGCCACGTTGGCCTTGCGGGCCCTGGCTGAGCAGGGCCTGGTGGCTGGCACCACCTTGGCCTGGCACTACCAACCCACTTCCTACCCTGGCAGTGACGGGGCCACCCCTACCCTCAACTACTATGTGACCCCCCTTCAGCCACTGCTGGCTTGTGGCCACTCCTCTTACCCAACCTGGCTGCCTTGTAACTGAGTTGAGAGGGGTGCGGGAGTTGGGGTGGGGGGGACTCTGTCCCCAACCCCAGCAGGCTCCGGAAGTCGCACACTCTGGCCTATTTGCTGTTGGGTTGAGGGGGGGTGTGGTTTGGGGTGTCTAAGGAGTTGGTTCTGATCAAGCCCAGCCAGAGGGGGCAATGGGGGTCGCAGCCTGGGGGGGTGGGGGAGTTATTTCACAGCATGGGGTCAGTCTAGTCCTCAGTTCTGTTAAGTCTTGTCAGACCTACCCCAAGCAGGACCCCATCCTTCCAGCTGTGGCTCACCCCCTCCCCCCTGCAAACCAGGCTCCCTGCCCTCCAGAAGAACAAACTTGGGCTCCCCCCAAATGTGCTTTGGGGGAAGAACAACTAGAAGCTGCTCAGAGCCAAGCCTGAGGAACAAGGGGGAAGGGTGGCAGCAGATATGGGGCTGACAGGTGTGTGTCTAAAACAAGGCATGCCTATGGGGGGTTGGGGGTGGGGGTTGAGAAATTTCCTGTACAGGAATCTGGCCATGTTGGAACAAGATCAGATGAGGGAATTTCTGTGTAACCTCCCCTAGGGCTACTGCTGGGTGGCCTTGATGAGGGCCTGTCACTGCCCGAGAGTATATGTCAGGTAGGCCAAGACAGGCCCTGGAAAGGAAGAATTTTGGGGGGACGGTGGGGTGTGGGGAGCCAATGAAGAGATTTGCCAGCTTGGCTTTTGAGAACTTGTTTAGCTATGCAGGCTGGGCATGCTCAGAGGGCATGATGCCAGCCTGGCCTGGGCAGGCTCAGCTGTGGGCCTCAAAGACCAGTGCCAAATGTTACCCCCTGGTGCCTGCACAGAGCAACCTGGGTTTCCTCCTCCCCAAACTCTCCCCTCAAGAAAGACCTGACCTATGGGAAACTGGCTAGAGATCTGGCCTTAGGAAGAGATTGGTTATTATTAATAGGGTAGGACAGAGCAGGGCAGCTAGGTGCCACAATGGATGGAGCGCCAGGCCCTGGAGTCAGGAGGACCTGAGTTCAGATACTAGCTGTGTGACCTTGGGCAAGTCACTTCACCCTGTTTGCCTCAGTTCCCTGATCTATAAAATGAGTTGGAAAAGGAAATGGCAAACCACAACAATAGCTTTGCCAACCCCATGGAGGCATGGACACAATTGAAAACAGTCACAGATCGACCTCCATTTGTGTGTAGTGCTCCTGACCTTTCCTGGGGAGGGGACTGGGGCCACCTGGCTTCCAGAGTCAGAACCCTTTTTGATTCTTTTTATTATCTGGGACCGGCTAGGGTTGGGCGGGCCCCCTGAGGATAAAGAGCCTGACTTGCCCCACCCCACCCTAGCTATTCCAAATCCCCCAGTGTTTATTACTCCTCAGTTGAGTTAGCTCTTAGACAATGAGGATTTCCCTCTGGGAGTCAAGCCTTGCCCCTCCCAGGAGTGACTGGTGTGCTTGCCTGGGGGTGTAGAGGAATGGTACTTTCCTAAGGGCGACTGGGGTGCCTACAACTGGTCCTTCTCTTCCTCCCTCCCCCAAGATTTGAATTGTTTTCTCCCAGGACTCCTAGGCCTGAGGTTTTTCCTGAAGTTGAGACTATGAAGATCCCGTTTTATTAGAGGCACTAGCAGCTCCCTGACCACTGAGAGGAGAAGGGCTTGGGGGCAGGTAGGTGGCCAGAGGTCACACTTGCAGCCAATCACACCCTGGAGGAGGGGGTGGAGCCGGGAAGGTGCTGATTACTCTGACTAGCCCTTCCTTCCCTCTGGAGCCCACCTCCCCCACCTCTGGGTGCTAGGTGTTTTTGAGGGGGGAGGTCATTAAGGAGGGAGGGAATCTGGAGTCCAGGCCTGCTGAGAGCATCCAGGATAATGTGCACAGCCAGGTACAGATTGAATTGAGGGGGACCCAGAAGGTCTCGGGTGTGGGAGGGAGAAACAGCAGGGCAACTGAATCCAGGAACCTCTCATTAAATGAAATAAAGTTTCTATTTTCTCTATTTCAAGTCTATGTACTCTGTCTTGGGGTGCAGTGGGGAGGAGAGGGGAGAGTTTTCTGGGGTCTCAGCCTTTTGTGTGGTTTTCCTTGCTGGGAGCAGAGGAGGGACAGTCTACTGTAACTATAGCAACAGTATAGGCTGAACCTGTGGCTTACAGTAATTGGATGGTGGGGGTGGGAAGGGGATCTCCCCAAGGCAACCCCTTCCCAAGAACAAGTGGTCAGTTGTGGATCTAAGGCAGAAGGAATCTTTGGGACCGTGTAGTTCAGCCTTTCTTTACTTCTGGCTAAATCCCTCTCCCTGCCCCCCCCCCCACACACACACACAATAACCCCCACAAGATGCCAGCTGGGCTCGGAAGGTCTCTGGGGAAAGGAACATTGCTTTCCCAGGCTGCACCTTCTCCTTTTAGCAATTGGGTTTTCCCCTTACTTGAAACCTAAATCTGCCTCTGGTTTCTAGGCTTGAAAGGTTAAGGGATTAGTCCAAAGGTCACAGCTCAGTGAACCTTGGAGCTGAGCCTTTGAACCCAGGTTCTCAGATGCTTAATCCAATGTTGCTTCTGCACTCCTGCCCCCACCCCATTTATAGGCCTGGATAGGAATGGGAACCCCTAATGACGCAGCCACCCAGGCCTCTTTGCCAGAGATGGCCATTGGGTTTTGGGGGTGGGAAACCACTCCTTCGATTGCTCTCATTCTGTGTCCTTGGGTTGATTTTTGGCTGGCGGGGGGAGGGGGGGGGTGTAAATATGAGACCTATGCCTCTTGGGAAATATAGCCTCCAGGAAAAAAAACCCAACAGTTTGGATTGCCAGCTCCCCTCGGCATTGGCACCAGGCTTGCCTACGTCAGTGCTGACATAGGATCATGGGTAAAGGAGATGGATTAGACAGTTCCCAGCCCTGGGTCACTGCCAGAGATGGAAAGGGCTCCTTGCTGTCAGGGATGGGGAGTCCCTCTGTCCCTGTCAGCAGTACTTAAAGCACCTCTAAACCCCCTCCAAGGGGCCAGGGGTGGGTGGCAGATCTGGCCACTGAGAGCCATGGAAGGGAGAGGTCATCACCCTGAGGCACCCCTGGCCCTGTCACTATGACGCCGCTGGCTGCTGTTTACCCAATCCCTTTCATCCGGAGATCTCAAAGCCCTTAACTTATTCACCCTCATTAGGGGCCTCTGAAGTGGTAAGTTTGATGGTTCCATCACAGGTCGAAAAAGCAAGGTGATGAGCAGAGTGAGTCAGGACACAGGAGCCAGGAGCCTTGGCACCCAGCCTGCCCCGGGGTCTAATCCAAAAGATACTTCACTAAGCCTACCTTCCTTCCCTCCTGCTTACTTTATACGACTTAGGACAGACACTAGCTGGACCAAAGCTCATTAATGGGGCTTCTTAATGTCCGTGATGGGATAAAGGGAAGCCTGTAAGGCAGCTCAGAATCTCCTTTCCAACCAGTCTCCCTGTCTCAAGTCCATCCCTCGTCCCATCCCTCCTATCTAGGTACCCTGGTGAATCTCTCTGAAGTGCCCTTCTGACCCCTTTGCTCAAGAATCTTCACTGGCAGGGCAGCTAGGTGGCTCAGTGGATAGAGCACTGGCCCTGGAGTCAGGAGTACCTGAGTTCAAATCCGGCCTCAGACACTTAACACTTACTAGCTGTGTGACCCTGGGCAAGTCACTTAACCCCAATTGCCTCACTAAAAAAAAAAAAAAAGAAAAGAAAAAAAAGAATCTTCACTGGCTCCCAACTACCCAACAGGACAAAAAGCCTAAGGCATTCCAGTCTCATCGCTTGCTACACCAGCTGGATGACTTCCCAGCACTAGCAATGCCTACACTTTCTCTGCTCTACTGCTCCTTATACATGCAATGCCCTCTTGTACCCCCCCCCACTTCTGTCTAGGCAATTCTTAGCCACCCTTCAAGGCCCAGTTCAAACAGCAACCTCCTCCATGAAGCTTCCCTGATGTCCCCAGAGGGCAATGCTCTCTCCTTACTCAAATTTACCCAGAGTATTTTGTGGCTATCTCTGTCCTATCACCTATTACTCTTTTTTTTGGGGGGGGGCAGGGCAGTGAGGGTTAAGTGACTTGCCCAGGGTCATACAGCTAGTGTCAAGTGTCTGAGGCTGAATTTGAAACTCAGGTCCTCCTGAATCCAAGGCCAGTGCTTTATCCACTGTACCACCTAGCTGCCCCACCCATTACTCTTGACCTTGTAGTAACTGTATACATGGCATAGCCCCTAATAGAATGTAAGTTCTTTGTACTGGTCCTTTTTACCCCACAGCCCAATAAAATGAACTTGTATGTAGTAACTGTCCAATTGTGTCACGTTGTAGACACACATATCTGTATACATTTGTGTACATGTGTGTACACATGTTTACATGTGCATGTACACAAGTGTCAGTGGTGTCTGTGAATACCTCTGGTCAGGGGAGTATATTCATGTATGAGTGGGAAGATGTGACTATGCCAAAGTGGGAAGGGCATCCAAGCGTGCAAGGATCAATGTGTGTCTACAAGGTTTTGGGTACAAATGAGTGTCTGTGTGTGAGTGGGTAAGTGGCAGCAGCCTCGAACTGTGATGAGGCGTGTAAAGACTGTGCTGAACTACAAATAACATTGCAGACATTCTTCATATCCGTAGCACGGTCTCTGCAGCAGC
The DNA here is from genome assembly GCF_019393635.1 of Dromiciops gliroides. Taxonomy (NCBI): domain Eukaryota; kingdom Metazoa; phylum Chordata; class Mammalia; order Microbiotheria; family Microbiotheriidae; genus Dromiciops; species Dromiciops gliroides. The sequence continues at coordinate 605,504,452 of NC_057863.1, forward strand.
CTATAACTGCCCTTTGCCAGTTGGTGCCAATTGGCTGAACGTCAGAACTAGAAGGGACCTTTCAAACCAAAAAGGTCAGAACTGAAAGAGGCTTTAGATCATAGAATGTCAGAGCTAGGAGGAAGGAGGAAATCAAGCATTCATTAAGTCTCTACTATATGCAGGGCACTGTGCTAAACACTTCACAAATAATATCTCATTAGATCCTCACCATAACCTGAGAGGTAGGTTTTATTATTATTATCTCTATTTTACAGTTGAGGAGACTGAAGCAAACAGAGGTGAAGTGACTTATCCAGAGTCACACAGCTAGTAAGTGTCTGAGCCTCACTTCAGGCCCAGCACTCTATCCACTGTACCACCCAGCTGCCAACTAAATCACATTATAAAAATGGGAGTTTGATACCAAAGGGAAAGGTAGATATTCCTGTCTCTAGAGGCAGCTATGTAGCACAGCAGATGGAGTCAGGAAGACCTTGGTTCAAATCCAGCCTCAAATTCTTACTAGCTGTAAGACCCTAAGCAAGTCATTTAACTCCTGTCTGTCTCCGTTTCCTCAATTATAAAATAGAGATAATGGCACCTCCCTCTAGGGTTGTTGTGAGAGTCAAATGAGTTACAATTTGTAAAATGCTTAGTACAGTGCTTGGCACATGGTAGATTCTTTTTTTTTTTTTTTTTAGTGAGGCAATTGGGGTTAAGTGACTTGCCCAGGGTCACACAGCTAGTAAGTGTTAAGTGTCTGAGGCCGGATTTGAACTCAGGTACTCCTGACTCCAGGGCCGGTGCTCTATCCACTGCACCACCTAGCTGCCCCAGTAGATTCTTTTTTGTTTTTGTTTTTTTTGTTTTTAGTGAGGCAATTGGGGTTAAGTGACTTGCCCAGGGTCACACAGCTAATAAGTGTTAAGTGTCTGAAGCCAGATTTGAACTCAGGTACTCCCGACTCCAGGGCCGGTGCTCTATCCATTGTGCCACCTAGCTGCCCCCCCCAGTAGATTCTTAATAAATGCCTATGCCCTCCTTCCCTGTCACACCCCAGACCAAAATTCTCTTCCCTGACCACTATTTCCCTATGCTGTTTTTCCCCCCTATTAGAATGTAAGTTTCTTGAAGGGAAGGGCTATCTTCTTTTATATTTGGAACTCTAGAGCTTAGCACAGTGCCTAACAAAGTAAGTGTTAAAGAAATGTTTCCATTCATTCACACATTTTTTGCCATATATGTGACCTTGTACATATCTGATAGTATCTAACATATGAACAGAAGTGACATTCATTCATTCAATATTAAACATCTACTACAGGGTGCCAAGCATTGTGGTAGATGCAGGAAGAGACATGGAAACTTATGTCCATGTACATGTACCATGGGTTGAGGGGGCATCCCCATCTGTAGGGCATAATGCATAAAACTAATTCCCCCCTCACCCTGCTTGTCTCTGCTTTGAGCTCCCACAGCTCCTCCAGCATCCTCATTGGCCAGTATATTTAGAAAACAGCCCTTGTGGGAAGAACAGCCCTGACTCTGAGCCCAGGCCTGGGCCAGGCGCCCAAGTCAATCAGTCAGCATTGGCATCAGCGGCTTGGCTGATAAGCCCTGATCGCCAGCCACAGAGGCCCTCCTGCCATGTTTAGTTCCCCAGAGTACTTGGGGAGTTGGGGGAAGATGAATGGGGAGGAATTGAGCCTAGGACTCCCTGAGGAGAAGCCCCTGGGAACATGGGCCTGATGGGCATTGGGGACAGCACCCTCGTCTTCTGCCAGTTGCAGGGGTCCCAAGGCTCCTTTCGTACTTGCATCCCCAGTACCTGACTCATTCACTCATATGGTTGGTCCTGTATCTATGACCTTGTATCTGTGTGTATTAGACACTACTGGGCCTTTAGGGCCTAACAGACTATTCACCACCACCCCCATTTCTCATCTTCCTGTGAGTCCCATCATGGGCCAGCAGTGGGGACAAGTGAGGAGAGGCACAGATGGTGATGATCTCTTGCCCCTTCTCTGTTGCAATGTTGACTTCTGCCTCTCTGTATATCTCAGTGTCTATCTCTGTGGTCAGACTCCATCTCAAAGAGTGTATCCAGCTCTGGGGCCCATATTTTAGGGGATACTGAGGATCCACAAAGTAGCCCAGTGTTGTGCTCGGGGAACACAGAGACCAAAAAAGGACTCACTCCTTGCTCTTGGGGACCTTGCATTTGAAACTGACTTTCCCTCAGTCCAACAGAGGTCATCCAGGACAGGGGGAAGCCTGGAGGCCAGGTCATCTGAAGGACCTGGGAATGTTTAAAGTAGAGAAGAGAAGACTTAGGAAGCCACATGAAAGTGATCTTTAAATATTCAAAGGACTGTTTTGTGGAAGAGGAATTAGATTTATTTTGCTTAACCACAAAGGACAGAACAAATGGCATTGTGGGGAGGGGACATTGGGGTAGGGAATATAACACTTTGCCCAGACTCTCAAGAAGCTGTAGTATGCAGAGCAGCCACACCCCAGTAAATCATTTCAACAGATAGGCTAAATCAGGTTGAGGGTAACCAACAGGCCCCCATTGGTGAGTTAAGGAGATGTCTGCTCCAAGCGCATGAAGATCGGATGAGAACAATTTGTTCCAATGGCCATGAAGGCAGCTGAAGCAGGCACCATGGAGCACCTTGAGCTTGGTCAGTCATAGAAGAAGCCAAGGTCACCCAATGCATCGTGAGCCATCGCCAGCCATCCTGACTTTTGTCTTGCCACTGTATGTCAATGACTGGAAGAGAGAATGAAGCTGACAACTTTGTGCATCTCTGTCTCACTTAAATCCAATTCATACACAAATCAAGACAGCACCCTGTGATGTCACTGGTCCTCTTTTGAAACCAAGAGTGGGGGCCGCTAGACCACTGTGGATAGAGCACTGGCCCTGGATTCAGGAGGACCTGAGTTCAAATCCGGCCTCAGACCCTTGACACTTACTAGCTGTGTGACCCTGGGCAAGTCACTTAATCCTAATTGCCTCACCAAAAATAAAAAAATAAACCAAATATGAACGACATTTACATTTATCTTATGGTCATTTGTCTCATTATTTGTGTCTTGTCTTCATCCGTTAGACTCAGACTGGGCCTGTATCACTCTATCTTTGTATCCCTAAGGCCAAGATGATGCATCTGCCTGACATGCTAGACAGTTTTCACACACACACACACACACACACACACACACACACACACACATACATATTGAACGAACCAACAACTAAAGTTATAGGGAAGCAAATTTGTATTCAATACAAGAAAGTAGAGGTTGTATTAAATGATCTCTGAGATGGGAGCTGAGAGCTAGTCCATGAACTGAGGTCTCTGGTCTTCAAAGTCTAAGGACCATAGGGATGATGGCAATGACGGTGATGACATCTAGAACAGGACAGACAAGAGAAAGGCAACCCCTGGTTAGTTTGTGCAGCTCCTAGATGCCTGAGGCTGAGGGGACAAAGGAGAGTGCCAGTCTCCGTCTCTCCCTATTCCCATCTAAGCTTCTCCTTGTAAGGTGCTGGCACGTGGTAGGTTTTATATAAATATTTATTCCCCCTCCTTTACCTCCACTTCAGCCCAATCGGGATCTTCCAATAGTCCCCAACAAGGACACTATCTTCTCCACCACCACCCCCTCCAAATAAGGTGGAAGAACTACGGAGAAGGCCAGGAACCCATTAGGAGGTGAACCAAACCAAACTCTGTGGGACTCCACCAGGTGGCAGCCCCACCTTGGTCCCCTCAACAATGCACTCCATTCCCCTCCCCTTCTCCAAGGGGCCTAAGCTCTTCAAATGTCCGTTATAGCTTAGATGACCCTTGGCAAGTCACCTATACCCCATCTGAACTTTAGTTAAAGTGGAGATAATAATGCTAACACTGCCTACCTCACAGGCTTATTGTAAAAAAGAGCTTGTCAATCTGAGGGTAAGATATAAAGTGGTTTATCATTGTTATTATTGTTGTTGTTCTTAGGGTTGCTGTTGCCGCTTATAATTAACCCCAGGTATTTAACCTGGAAGTTTTTCTTCTCTATTTCCCATCCTTCCTCTCTGGGACCATCATGGGTTCTGGGCACATTGTGGATATATTGAAGAGATGGATTCAAATGGGATTAAGAATTGGATCATCAGGGGGCAGCTAGGTGGTGCAGTGGATAGAGCACCAGTCCTGGATTCAGGAGTACCTGGGTTCAAATCTGGCCTCAGACACTTAACACTTACTAGCTGTGTGACCCTGGGCAAGTCACTTAACCCCAATTGCCTCACCAAAAAAAAAAAAAAAAGATTTGGATCATCTAGTTCAACAATCTCATTTTACAAATGGGGAAACTGAGGCCCGGGGAGGGGAAAGGACTGGCTCAATGTCACACAGGTAATTCATAGTAAGTGGAGCCAGGCTACAAACAAAGGTCTACCAGGTCCAAATCCATGACTCTTCCCAGCACCCTGCACTGCCCCTCCAGGGCCTGGTGCTTTATCCACTGCACCACCTCGCTGCCCCTGTTTCACATTTAATGTTCTTTACAACATTGTCCCTCCCTCTCTCCCTGTTCAATCTTCTTACTTTTACCCTTGTCCACACCTTCTACAATCCAGCAACACTGACCTTCCCACAGTCTTACTTTTACCCCTATCTATACCTTCTACAATCCAGTTCCACTGGCCTGTTTCTGTTTCTTTTTTTTTCTTTTTTTTTTGTGGGGCAATGGGGGTTAAGTGACTTGCCCAGGGTCACACAGCTAGTGTCAAATGTCTTAGGCTGGATTTGAACTCAGGTACTCCTGAATCTAGGGCCAGTGCTCTATCCACTGCGCCACCTAGCTGCCCCTCTGTTTCTGTTTCTTGCACATGACTTCTGTCTCTCAGCTCCATGCCTTTTACTGGCCAGAATGCTCCTCCTTCCCACTCCCTTTCACCTCTTAGCTTCTCTGGTCTCCTTCAAGACTCAGCTCAAATCCCACCTTCTGCAGAAGGCATTCCCCTCTGAGATTCCTTTTCATCTATACTGAGTGTATCTAATTTATATGTTATCTCCCCCATTAGAATGTGAACTCCTTGAGGGCAGGAACACTTTGGGTCCTTCTTTGTGTCCCAGTCTTAGTACAGAACCCAATAAATGTTTATTTAGGTAAGATGGCAGGAGGAAGGAGAAATCTTTTGGTGTAAGTTTCTCTGATAAATGTCTCATAACTAAGACATATAAGGAACTGATTCAAAATTATGACTAAGAGCCATTCCCCAATGGATAAATGGTAAAAAAATGTGAACAGGCAGTTTTCAAAGGAAGACATCAAAGCCATAAGAAAAAATGTTCTAAATCACTAATAATTAGAGAAGTATATATTAAAATAACTCAGGTTCTACCTCTGACCTATCAGACTGGTAAAGATGACAGAAGAGGAAAATGACAAATGTTGGAAAGACTGTGGAAAACTAACACACTAACGCACTGTTCCTGGAGCTGTGGATTGGCCCAACCATTCTGGAAAGCAATTGGGAACTATGCCAGAAAGTTACCAAACTGTGCATATCCTTTGACCCAGGTATACCACTGTTAGGTCTGTACCCCAAAGAAAGAGGAAAAGGATTTATGTGTACAAATGTATTTATAGCAGCTCTTTTCACGAAAACCAAAAATTGGAAATTAAGAGGGTACATTCCCCAGAAAGCCTCTATGAACTGATTGAAGAGTGAGGTGAGCAGAACCAGGAGAGCAATTTATACAGAGAAAAACATTATAGAGAAAAACAACTGTGAAAGACTTTATTATTCTGATCAATGCAATGATAAACCACTAGTCCAAAAGGATGAAGGGAAAATACACACTATTCACCTCCAGATAGAGAGGTGATACCCTCAAAATTCATAAAGAGGCATACATTTGGTCAAGGCCAAGGTGGGAATTTGTTTTTCCTGAAGTGTGTATGTGTGGGGAGGGGGGATTGTGGGAGGGGTGGATGAATTTTTTTTTTTATAAATTAATTAATTAATTAATCAAGAAAATACTATCCAAAACATGCTTATTGACTGACTGACTTTAGAACCTTGGAATGTGGAATGTTACTGGGAAGGGACTTAGAACATAGAATGTCAGGGCTGGTAGGGGCCTTAGAATACAGAATGTCAGAGCCAGAAAGGGCCTCAGAGATTAAGCTCCTCCTTTTACAGGGGCAAAAACAGGCTAAGAGGAGAAGGCTCTCAGGCAAGGTAGCAAGGTTGAGGCTAGACATGATGAAGCTCTTATGGGCCTTTCCTCCCAATGCCCCTCCCCCTTCAGTACTTCCCTCCTCTCCCCCTCCCCCTCAGCTCAGCAGAGTCAAAGCCAGCACCCAGCATTCTCCTCATAGCCCAAGGGTGAGTAAGAACTACTTCCACTAACCAAGCAGGGAAGGGAGAGGCCTGAGCCCTCCCCTTCCCAAGTAGGGCTCAGCCCTTAAGTTAGGGCTGTGTGTAGGCCCCACTGGGGAGGGAAGGGGCAGTACAACTCTGGCATGTGCATTTTCCTGGTCATGCACCGGGTCTCATTAGCTTCACTCATAGTTAGTCCCCTCCACTGACACACCACACACAAAGGCACCCTCTCATACCCATTCTAAAGAGAGGGTAGGGAGCAGCTAGGTGGCGCAGTGGATAAAGCACCGGCCTTGGATTCAGGAGGACCTGAGTTCAAATCCAGCCTCAGACACTTGACACTTACTAGCTGTGTGACCCTGGGCAAGTCACTTAACCCCCATTGCCCCCCCTAAAAATAAATAAATAAATCTAAAAAAAAAGAGAGAGGGTAAAACAGAACAAAGAGCCCTCATCTTAGAGTTAGGAGACCTGGGTACTTCTCCCCACCTTGCCATTGATTAGCTTGTGATTAGCTTCAGCAAGTCATTTCTCTTTTCTGAGCCTCTGTTTCTTCGCCTGTCAAATAAAGGGGTTGGTCCAGGTCAAGGTTTCTTAACCTGGGATTCCCAAGGGGTCCAGGAATAGATTTCAAGAGGTCCATGGAAATGGATGGGGGGAAAAATTACATCATTATTTTTGTTAGTCTCTAATTGAAATGTAACACTTACTTCAACTATTTGAAAACCGTTTTTCTTAGAAGTGTTTTCGGGGCAGCTAGGTGGCACAATGGATAGAGCACCAGCCCTGGAGTCAGGAGGACCTGAGTTCAAATCCGGCCTCAGACACTTAACACTTACTAGATGTGTGACCCTCGGCAAATCACTTAACCCCAATTACCTTGCAAAAAAAAAAAAAAAGAAGTGTTTTCATAGGCTTCACCAGACTCTGCCAAAGGTATCCAAGTCACAACAAAAGACCATAAACTCCATGAGTCCCTGAGTCTTTGATGGTCTTTGAGGTTCCTCCCAGCTCTGAAATTCTATAAGTACGAGTGAATGCTATTTTTTTTTTGTGGGGCAGTGAGTATTAAGTGACTTGCCCAAGGTCACACAGCTAGTAAGTGTCAAATGTCAGAGGCCGGATTTGAACTCAGGTCTTCCTGAATCCAGGGCCAGTGCTTTATCCACTTTGCCACCTAGCGGCCCCTGAAATTCTATAACTATGATTCTTTCTTACACATACATACACAAATATTCACACAACCGTCCAAACCCTCTACATACATTCACACATAGCCTATGTTCACACCCCTAATGTTTTGGGGTCTTTTTCAGGGCAATGAGGGTTAAGTGACTTGCCCAGGGTCACAAAGCTAGTAAGTGTCAAGAGTCTGAACTAAGGCTTTTTCAGTATACCTCTACACACAGCCACATATGCATACGTCAAAATCCTTACTCCACATATAAATAAGAGCAGCTGATAATTTGACTGCCACCTACCAAGCCTCGTCCTAGGCACCGTCAGGGGTCAACTCTTCTGTGTAGATGTTGTTCTACCCCTTTTAAGTGTCTGAACCCACATTTGAACTCAGGAAGAGGAGTCTGACTCCAGGCCTGGCACTTGGACTGTTAGAACCCACATTTTGGGGGGCAGCTGACAGAAGTGCTGGAGACAGATTGGACACCCCACACCAGGAAATAACTAAGACTAACCAAGCCATGTACACATTGACTAAAATTTGCAGGAAACTGCTTCCATATACATTATCTGATAAATTAATTTACCTAATTGTTCCCATGTGGATGAGTGAACCTATCTCTCCTCTTCCCTCAACCCTATTTATTCCAGACTACTCTTGGATTTGCTGTCCTCAGGGTTTCTTTAAACCTACCTCTTATTTTCCTGTTGAAGCCTGGGCCTGCCCAAGTGGGCCCGTGTGGAGAAGAGTGGCAGGCAGCCGCTGCTACAGGAACCTGGGTTGTATTGGGTCGGAGTGGGGGGGGTATGTATAACTCCAACCTGCTGGGGAAGTATTTTGAATATGGGACAGCTAGGTGGCATAGTAGATAGAGCACTGGCCCTGAAGTTGGGAAGACCTGGGTTCAAATAGCACCTCAGACACTTACTAGTTGTGTGACCCTGGGCAACTCACTTAACTCCAATTGCCTTAAACATCCAGGGCCATCTCAGGTCCTCCTGATCTATATCTTGCCACTGGACCTAGATAGCTCTGGAGGAGAGAGTGAGGTTGGGGACCTTGTACAGCCCTGCCTCACTTAAATCTAATTCACTGGAAGTAATGACATCACCCCCATGTAGTGGTCCTCTTCAAGAATGAGGTACAAACAACATTTACAAATGTATTTCAGAAAGTTTATGATTGCCCTAAACATATATATTTTTTAGAAGTTGGAAGTAATCTTAAGTCCCTTGCTTACATCACAGGAACACAAGGGCAAATAGGATTCGATACACAGAAATTCCTTTCCCAGTCCACACCACAGGGCCACTGCCATGGTCCTGTAAATCAAAGGACACCAGTAGCAGCACCACCGACGATTCCCTCCCCCCGCCCCCCCTCCTCCCCCCAGAGCTCCAGGGGATGCAGGAGAAAGGAATGCTCGAAGCTGGGTGGTGATACTCAGGGAAGACTTCCTGGCAGAGGCACGGTGGGGAGGCTGCCACTGCCCAGTTGGCAGGAAAGGTTCCCAGACTGAGGAGGTGATGGCACTGCCCAGCCCTGGCTGGAAAGAATCCTTTATGAACCCCTAATTATCTCTGACATTCAGTAAGCTCCACACCCCACTCATAGCCTTGGCATCTCCCTAGCCAAGGGCTGGAGGGACAGGAGGAAGAGAGGCTGCCTTTGGCCCATCCAGCTGAGGAACAAGCCCTCTGCCCCCCAACCTCCCTGGGGAGCCCTCCTCTCATCTTGTGTCTGTGTCAGCTTGTTGGTGGACAGGGGTGGGGGTGGAGGTGGAGGTGGAGAGAGTCATCACGGGGTGTTCAGACCTCTCATATTTCTGGGTCTGAGTCCTTCCCATCCCGAGGCTCCCCGCTTCTTCCTTAGAACTGGATTTGGGCCAAGCTGGGGTCCTATGTGGAAGAGAAGAGCCAAGAAGGAGGGGGCTGCTCCTTGCATAGGAGGAAGTCCTCCGGGAGCTGAGGTCCAAAGCCTCGCTGAGAATTCCCCATCTCCACTATGTACATGCCAGGCTGACTATATCTGTCCCTGAACAGTCAGAATGGAATGTTCCGAGGAAGGAGCTTGGGTCTCCCCTCCCCCAGTCAGAGCTGGGCCTGTGGGCTGGGGGAGGGGGAGAGGGCACTGCTTAAACTACTCCCGTTATGGTGATGCTATGGGGGGACCTGACTATCCCTGCCAAGAGCCTGAGGTCCTCCCCCTGTCCCTCCAGCCCATACTTGTCTCTTCCTCTGATCTGACTCCCAGTCAGTGCCGGGGGTGTAACCCAGGACCCGAGAATGGAAAAGGAGCTGGAGGGGGCATCGGTTAGGAACAGAGCCCCTCCTCCCCCATACACACCTAAGACATGGGAAGGGATCACTCAAGGTATGATGAGGCTGGCTCCTGACCCTGGCTTGGAGTTCAAATCCCTAGGGGGCATTTCCAAATGTGGGCAAAGTGCTTAGAGATCCTAGGATTAAAGATGCCAAGTAGCCTGACTCAGCCTGAATCAGCCACCCCAAGGGGCCCAGCCTGCCCAGCCCTATTTGGCCCAAGCCACAGGAAACCCCCGAGTCAGCTTCCTTGGGTCCCAGCCTCAGACTCAGCATCTTTAGCTTAGCTAGCTCCATAACCACCTCTGACCCAAGAGTCCCAGCCCTTAGTGCCCAGGTGATCCAACTCTGTGGGGGAAGGGTGGGGGTGGAGAATTGGCGAATGGGAGAAAGGCAGAGAGAGGGAGGGACCAGAGGATTTGGAGTTTATTCTTCCACTTGCCGTGCGAACCTGTTTCCTCTTCTGTAAAAGAGGGGGTTGGACTGGATGATTCCTGATGTCTTTTCCAGCACTGATATCCTTGGATTCCAATGGTTCCCTCATCTCCCCAGTAGCTCTAGGGAGTCAGGATACTTGGGTCCATCTTGGAGTTTATCCAGGGCCCCAACTCCCCACCCCAACCCTTAGGGCCTGGTCAGCAGGGTCAGTGGGTGGAGGGCTGGGAGCTTCCTGTTATTGCAGATCCAGCTCCTGCCTCATCTCTTGGGTAGGGAGGGTAGAAGGGGGGGAGGGCAGTGCTGCTAGTGGGGAGAGAAGAGACAGAAAGACCAGACCTCCTTGAAGATTAAAAAAAAAATGGCTCTCCCAATGCCTTTACATATTCCATATTCCCATTGGGTGCCCAGGTCTTGGGCAGGTCCCTAGGGCAGAGACTGTCTCCTCCCATGGAGGGTCCAAAAGACTGGATTCCCTCCCCACCCTCCATTTAGGGCACTATGTTACGAGCTGGGCCAGACTGGGTTTTCCTTCTCTCCCTTCTCCCACTGTCTCTTTGGGATCCCCTCTTATGGGCTGAGTGGCCAGTTCTCGATGGATAATACAGCTGGAGAGTTCAGGTCTCTAAGCTCAGAAAAGCCAGTGTTTAGGAGAGCCCCCCTCTCTGGGGAACATCACCCCGAAGTTATGACTCTGTGATGGGGTCGGGGTGTCTCTGGACTTAGGACAAATTCCAGTGGTGTCCCAGTGAGATACCTGTGAGGAGCTGGGGAGAAGACTAGGATTTGGGAAACAGATGAAGAAGGGATCTCTCTGTCTCAGAGCCCCTTAGTGCTCTCTCCATTGGTAGGATGCCAAAGACGGAGACTAGGAGTGCCACACTGCCCCCTGGTGGTTCCATCTAGCCTTGCAATCTCTTTTCTAAATTCCAGGGTTCAAAGGCGTCCAATTTGTCCCTCTCTTGCTTTCCATTTCCCAAGGGCTGCTTGCTGAAGAGGAACATGCCCAGGGTAAAGGCATTTCAGAAGGATCTTAGGATGTAGGGCTAGAAGGGACCTCAAAGGTCATATAATCCAGCTTCCTTATTTCGACAGCGGAGGAATCCGAGACCCTGAGACTTGTCCAGGGTCACACAGAACAGTTGTTCCAACCCAGGTCCTCTCACTTCAAACTCATAGCTCTTCCTACTATAGAATGATGTTTCTTTAGGAGATCATAGACTCACAGGAAGTTGGGACTTGAGAGAAGTTGGGACTCCTGCAGCTCTCTATTTGAATACAAGTTCTACAGGGGCAGGGACCCTTCCTCAGCTCCTATCCCTGCATATTCTAGGCACTTAATAGGTGATTGTTTAATTGTCTCCAATCCAACTCCCTCAATCTGTAACTAAAGTCCAGAGGAAGAAGTGACTTGACGTGAGTTAGTGGCAGAAACCAGAGGACCATGGTGAAGCCTGCTACACTATAGGTCCTAAGAGAGGAAGGAATCCAGAGGGTAGGTCTAGATGCATGTGGTCCCAGAGGGCAGAATCAGCAGCAGTGAGGTGGATTAGGCTTCATGTAAGAAAAAACTTCCTAAAGATGAAAAACATCCCAAAACCAGAGGGAGTGTGGAGAGTTGGGAGGTTGTGGGATGGGTCCCTAATTCTCAAACACTGCCAAGAGAAGAGACCTTAACATCTCTGCAGCAAGCCTTCACCTCTCTCCCTCTGAGTTCCCAGTTCTAGAATCTAGAAATTTTCTTTCAAAGTCTAATGTCAGTGTCCTCTGTGGTAGCCTGAACCCATTTTGCTTTGTTTTGTCCCTAATATAGACACTGCCCTAAAGACTGGTGCTGTTCCTTCACCGGTGACCTCTGAGGCTGCAAAGACATGTCCTTCCTTTCTAGCCTCCAGTGCTACAGTACTGGCTTGCTGGTGGGGCTGCTCTGCACCCCTGGAGCTGGAATCCAGCAGGCCAGGGCACCAGAGGGTGAAAAGGGCCGTCATGTATCTTGGGGGGGGGGATATCAACAGCACAGCTCAGTTTACAACTCAGGAGCAGCATTGGCCCCGGGTTTGAGGGGCCTCTGCACTGTGGGCAGAGCCCTAGGCCAAATGCTGGAGAAAACAAAGGGCCCTTGCACATTGGCAATCTCCCCAGTCAGGAGCAGAGGAGGGAGAAGGTGCTTTCATGAGGGTGTCAGAAGCAAAAAGCACCATCCACATCTGGGGAGAAACAAAACCCTAGATCCAGGACAGAGACACATGCAGCAGTATGGACAGAGAGCCTGCTGGGAAGGCATACAGGTGCCTGGTATAGCAGAGACAGAGACAGCAGAGATCTCTGAGGTTTGCTGTGGCCTCAAGCAAGTGATTTAACCTACCTCAGCCTCAGTTTCCTCATCTGTAAAGTGAAGAGGAGAGACTAGAGCAAAGCTGCGACCACATATGAAGTCAAGTAACTGAACGTGGGAGTCGAGAAAAATTTGGCAACAAAGGTTACGTATATAGATTTTACATACCCACATACCTTTTTCTCAGGTGAAAAGGAGGTGAGTAGAAAAAGTTTAAGAAGCCCTGGACTAGAGGATCACTCAAATCTCTTCCTGCTTGTGACAAGGGTGGGACCAGAAGAGGGACACTATGACCTAACCTATCCAATACACATTTATTAAGTGCCTATTAGATGCAAGGCACTGGGCTTGATACTTAGGGATACAAATTTTAAAAAAACAAACAAAATAAAACAGAAGCAGCTAGGTGGCCAGTGGATAGAGCACTGGCCCTGGAGTCAGGAGGACCCGAGTTCAAATCTGGCCTCAGACACTTGACACTCACTAGCTGTGTGACCCTGGGCAAGTCACTTAACCCGGATTGCCTCATGCAAAAAAAAAAAAAAGAAAGAAAGAAAAGAAAACCAAAACACTACATATCCCCCTCCCCCCTTCTAGACTGTAAGCTCTAGAGGAACAGGGACCTTAACTAGACCTTTTACTTCCCCTGCTATCAAGTACAGAGCTCTGCACATAGTGAGTATTTCACATTTGTCTAATATGCGATGGCCACAAGTAACTTTGAGCAAGTCTCTGATGCCTACCTCCCCATACCTGGATCCTAGATCCTTCTGAAACCAGATTTGGACCCCCCACACCCAACCCAGAACCTTATAAGAATATGGCTAAAGAAGTACTTAGGGAGAAATGCCTTCTGTTCAGAGAAGGGGTCCCTGCTAGTGTCCAGGGGAGGGCAGGGGATGTGCCAAGCCAGGTCATCTCAGCCTGGAGAGCTCCTATGCATCATTGGTGGTGGGGTCAGCAGAAGCTATGCCCCCATAGGGGGCTTTGCTGGGGCTAAGGCTGCTGCTGGTCCTTAGCATCACACAGAAGGGTCCAAGGTTGGGATGAGGGGGCACTAAGAGCAGACTCCCTTGGGAAGGTGAGCACAGAAACTAGTCCCAACAGCTGCTCCATTTGATTGGAGAGGGGGCTGGCATAGCCAGCACCCAGCCCCTCAGGGACCTATAGAGACCTCATCACATCCCTCCTGAGGTCCTGAATCACTTAGGCCTATGGGTGACTTAGCCACCACCCATATGAGATGTGGCATCAGTGCCAGGGTTCAAAAACCGAATGCCAGCCGGAGGACCTCAGAAAAGTCAGTCCTGGAGTCCAGGGCTCAATTTTCTCATCTGTTAAATGAGGAAGGGCCCATTAGATGAGGTCTAAAGTCTCCTTTCTATCTCTAATGTCCTAAAGTCACTCCCAGTTCTTTCATTCTGTTGTCTAGGGTAATCTTCGTGTCTGAAATCTTGTACCCACAAGAAGTCGACTTGTGCCACCTAGTGTCAGTTAGAGGGGGTCATCAGTCAACTCCCAGAAGGTGGTTGGGGTGAAAGTTCAGAGAAGTCTGTTGCAGAAGAAAATAGGTTTTGGAAGGATGCAGACTTGGAGCCTATAGGTCTCCTGAATTCGGGATGGGGTCCTCAAGGGAGAAAAGAGTGAACTAGCAGGAGGAGAGTCAGTCTTGAGAAACCAGAGAAGAAATAATGAGGCAAGGAGAGAGTGGGCTAGGAACCAGAAGAGCTAGCTTCCATTTGCTATGACCAAGCTCGTCAGTTTCTCTCCCCAAGCCTCAGTTTCCTCATCTATAAAACAGGGATGTCTGAAGGCTTGACCTGAACACTTCACAAGGCCCCAGTATCCCAGATGGATTTGGAAATAATGCATTCAAACTCCTCCATCCCCCAAATGTTCTTGCCTCTAGTCATCTCTCATTATTCTCCTCTTCTATAAATTGGAGCTGATGCTCATATACCTCCTGAGTAGATCCCATCATTATCTTTGTGACCTCGAATAAATCATTTGATCTCACTGGACCTCAGTTTCCCCATCTGTAAAAAGAGGGAGTTGGACCAGGTGACTTCAAGGTCCCTTCCAGTTCTATATACCTTAAGACCCCGTGACGCCTCTCTCACAGGGCTGTTCTATGGAAGGCATTTTGCAGATCCCTGAAAAACGTGAGTTATTATGTAACCTTTCAAGGTGAGAGAGGGAAAGAGGAAGCTACAATCGGCAGTGCCAGGAGATGATGCCAGAGTTAACCTGAAACCTGATGGCAAAGCAGGGGGTGGGGGTGGGGGCAGCTTCTCTGTCTCCACTGCAGAGATCTAAATGCACACCCAGGTTTTTTCTGATGAGCTCTGTCCCAGGAATCCTGGGGTACAGAGTTCTCCCTCTAATCCAGCCCAAGCTGATTAACAACTAAATCCTGGAGAAAGGGAGGATCGGAAGCTGGGCAAACCACTTTATACCATTAAGGGAAAACCTCTGGGGGGAGATGATGGGCTCTCTCCCCCCACTCCTCCTCCCTCCAAGGGGGATTAGAAAATCGGTGTCAGGTGTGGCAAGAAGCTCACAGGTGATCCAATCCAGCCCCATTCGGTTAGCAGAACACACAAACTCAGACAGGAAAACTGGTTTTATATAATTATTTCAGAGCAGGAAAGGACCTCAGAACATAGCAGGTTAGAATTGGAAGCATATAGCAGGTGAGGAAACAGAGGCTCAGAGACACTGAACCACTTGGAGAGGTCACACAGCTAGCACCAGACAGAGAGCCAAGATGTGAGCCCAACTCTTCTGATGAAAAAGCTCCTGCCTTTAGCTTGCCTTCATTCGATGTGCCAGCCCCACCCAGGCAGAAGGGGCAAGAGACAGGACTAGAAAGTGTCTTGTCCAAGGTACTCAGTCTCTCCCCCTCCCCCCCCCCCCAAAGGGTTCACCTCTTTGCCTCCAACCCCCACATCAGCTCAGTGTACTGAAGATGATAGATGGAGGAGAGGCAGGCCGGGAAGGTTCAAGTGAATGCAGGGAGCTGTCCAGGTCTGCCTGCGAGTCAGTAGCCTCAGCAGGGATGCCAGCTCTGCGCTGGGCTCATCCTCTGCTGGAAGTTACCAAGCAGCAGGCCTCAGAGGAAGGGGGCTCAAGAGAATTGACAAAGGCCTCAGCACTTGGCCCAGGTGCAAGCCAGCCGCATAGTCGCAGCCCCCGGCAGCTTTCAAACAGCACCCAGGGCCTGCCCAGGCCTGGGGCACTTGGGAAAGAGTAGAAGAGAGTAATGACAGGAGAAAGCAGGGGAGGGCAAGGGAGGGAGCCCTTAACTAGAACATCAGGACACCTGGGTTCAGTCCCAATTCTACCATGAAGTGGTTGGAATGACCTTGGAAAAGCCTTTCCCCCCACTCTGGGCCTGTTTCTTCACTAGACATAAACATCTCACTTTTTCTATGGCCTCTTAATATTTTACCAAGTGCTTTCTTCATTAACAAGCCCATGAGGTAGGTAGTGGAGATCTCAGAGCAGGGCAGTGACTCAGTCAAGGTCACTCATCTAGCAAAGGCCAGTGCTAAGCCTCTAATGGGCTGTTCCTTGCAAGCCCTCTCTCTCCCCTCACCAAAGCCTCCTCTCCGCCCTTGGGAGTCGTGCCCTTTGAGATCTCTTTTGCCCTCCTGAGGATCTGAGTGGTACCAGAACTCTGTAGCCATTCCAGCTTCTTGGAACTCTCGGAGAAGTGCATATGGACCGACAAAGGGTAGATTTAAGGGTATAAAGGATGCCCTGAATATCTCTTGGGGGTAGGACACGGATAGGAGGACGAGGTACTGAAGCCGGGAGCCCCAAATACCAAGCCGGGCTGCCCAGACCCTACATTTCTGCAACTTTGGGGCCACACCCACCTCATTTTGTCCCTCTGCAAAAAGGGGCCCCATCGCTCACCAACCCCATTCTTCGGCAGTCCAGTCCCGGAGAGAAAGCCTGGGGGGAGGGAGGGGAACGGGCCCAGGGCCCACAGCTTTATTGCGGTCCTAAGAGCGGCCTCCCGCAGAAAGGGAAGGGGATCAGGGAAAGAAGGGCCCGCCCCCGGAGAAGCTAGTTCAGCCGCGCTCGCCCCGCTCAGGGCCTCCGCAGGACCCGCAGTGTCCGCCCGGCCGCCGCGTCCGGCCGCCGACTCCCGCTGGCGTGGGTCCGTGCGTCCGGGTGGCGGCTCCCTCCTCGTCCGCGGCCTCAGTGCTGGGGGGAGGCCGGGCCTCTGGGTGGGCTCCGGCGGAAGGGGGAGTCGGGCTCGGGGGAAGCGGCGGCCGGGCCGGCCCCGGCCCTCCGCAGGCGGCCAGCGGCCCAGGGCACGCAGCCGCCCAGGCCCAGGGCCGAGGCGAGCAGGGCGGGCGGGCGGGGCCGCTTGCCGCGCCGAAGCCCCTTCTTGGCCCGCTGCCCGTGGGCCGCCAGGTAGAGCTCGGCCTGGGAGACGCTGCCGCCCAAGCGACTCAGGCTCTCGGCGCGGTGCGCCAGGCGCAGCTCGGCCGCCAGAAAGACGCGATGGAGATGCTGCACCCGGCTCTCCAGCTCCGACACCACCCGCCGCCTGCCTTCCACCTCCAGCAGCCGCCGCCGGGCTTCAGCCAGCTCCAGCGCCCGGCTGCCCGCCGCCGCCGCCGCGCCCGCCGTGCCGTGCCCCCCGGGCCGCCAACGCTGCAGCTCCAAGCCGCGCCCCCCGCCCTTCTCCGCCGCCGCCGGGGTCCCAGGGGCTGCGGCGGACTGGGGCTGCGGAGGGGGTTGAGGAGGTGGGGACGGAGGCGGGGAGCCCGGCTCATCCGCGGGGTCCGAGGACGCGGGAGAGGAGGGCGGGGGGAGGGGAAAGGGAAGGGGAGGGGGAGGGGGCGGCGGCTCCCCCGGGCGGGGCGCTGCGCCGCAGGCGCTGATGCGGCACCCCGGCATCCCGCCGCCCCCCGGCTGGGTTCCTTCCGGAGAAAGCTGCCGCCGCCGAGACTTGGCTGGGGACCGGGAGCGAGGACCACGGAAAGCGATTGCGCCCTGGCAGACCCTCCTCCGAGGAGCGCGTTCCCAGGGGCCTCTTATACCGAGCGAGGACGGGGGCGGAGCGATGGGCAGCGGAGCCAATGGAAGAGGCCGCAGGGCCCCGGGCCCGCCTCTTCTGGCTGAGCCCCGCCTCCCCAACTCTCCCTAAACCCGATCCTTTTGCCACTGGTCCCTTAGTCGCATCTCTACCTCCGCTCCCGGTGTCCCATCCCCCTTCCCATTCCTTTCCCCTCTTCACCAAAATCCAGTCGATCTTCTTAGGACTGTTACAGCTTCAGCATCCTGTGTTAGATCTCCTTCGCTTCTGACACTGTAATGTTCTAAGGGCCCCACTCCCACTCCTGGCGTTTTATGTTCTAACGTTCCAACCTTATTACGCCCTTACGACTGACATTCTAGGCTCTAAGGCTTCTTCCGGGTCTAATATTCTGTATTCTAAGGGCTTTTCCAGCTCGGATATTCTATATTCTGAATTTAGAGAAAGTCCTCCCAGGGCCTGGGACCTCAGACCTGGTAAGGTTGGGGAAGTGGCCAGAGGTGCTCCCCTTCTCATGCTTGAGCAACCTGGCCCCAGTTGGGAAAAGGTTAATGGGAGAGGTTTAATACCCCTCTGCTGTCGTCAGGATCCAGAGTCGAGTTATCGCGGTGTCCCTGCGTTGGGTTGGATCAAGAATATTCTACTTTTGGCAGCCTCAAAGCCAAGCCTTCAGTCCGGGCTGGTCATTGCGATCTCCGACAAACACTCAGTCAGCCCTTGGTAACCGAAAACCCAGTTAAGATGTCAGTATTCCCGGGTCGTTTTCTCTCCTGTGCCCCTGTGTCCTTGGGAAGATCCCGGCCTGTCAGGGGAAGAGTTCTCAACGACCCCACCCCGACGGTGTTATCAGGAGATGGAGGCTCCCTCGGAAAAGGGGAGCCAGATGCTAGACAATGACTCAGATATGCCTAATCAGATCTCAGTTTATCCATTTCTCTAGGAATTTTAGGGATTAGATGACTCTAGGGTAGGCAGGAGTAGGATTTAAAGGGATGATATGTAGGGATTAGATTTATTTCATTGATACAGGGACCTGCATGAGGAAACTCCCTTTACCAATATAGATCCAGCACCTCTGCAACTAAGAAGCTTAGAGTTACCTAGAGTACTGAGAAGTTCAATGACTTGTCCGGAGTCTTACAGTCAGCATGTATCAGAGGCCTCAGGTCTTCCTGGATCTGTGACCAGCTCTCCATCCACTGTGTCATGATACCTCTTTCTCCAAAAGGCCAGATCTGAGTTTGTTGGACCAGAGAAGAGAAATGAGGAGCATAGAGTTTGTTGACAATGACAAAGCTATTAAAAAAACATATTATGTGTTTATTGTATGCAAGCTGCTACAATGGTTCTGATAATACTACAAAAATGAAACATCACCTGCCTCCGAGAAACCCTAACCAGGCAGGGCACACCAAGAGTTCAACCAGCATAGCCACTGTTAAGGAGATTGATCCCCTGATCATGGAGGATAAGTACAAGAATACACCGGTAGATTTTCTTTTCTTTCTCTCTCTCTCCCCCCCCCCCCTCTCTCTCTCTCTTTGCAGGACAATGAAGATTGAGTGACTTGCTCAAGGTCACACAGCTAGTGTCAAGTGTCTGAAGCCGGATTTGAATTTAGGTCCTCCTGAATCCAGGGCTGGTGCTTTATCCACTATGACACCCAACTGCCCTAGCCTATACATTTTCAGCAAGCCTTCCTTGTGATGGTCAAAGTGCTTTTTTTGGTATACATCATCTCAGAATTTGATGTTTCTGCACGTAAAGATTTCTGAACCTGGGGCAGCTAGGTGGCACAGTGGATAGAGCACTAGCCCTGGATTCAGGAGGACCTGAGTTCAAATCCGACCTCAGACACTTAACACTTACTAGCTGTGTGACCCTGAGCAAGTCACTTAACCCCTATTGCCTCACCAAAAAAAAAGAAAGAAAGAAAGAAATTAGAAAAAAAAATAAATTAGGAAGACTGAACCAGAGTCACAGAATCTGAGAGATGGAAGGTCCTTTAAGCTTCGATCTTGTCCAATCTGTACCCCAAAGGAATCTCACTAAGCAGACCCAGCAAATGGTCATCCAGCTTCTTTTGGAAGTCCTCCCATGAGGAAGAACCCATCACCTCTCAAGGCAGCCCATTCCTCTATTAATTAAGAATTTTGTCCTGACACTAAGGCTAACATCAAACTTGCAGCTTCCGGCCACCACTCCCGGTTCTGCATTCTGGGGCCAGAACAATTCCCATCCCTCCTTCAGATACTTGAAGACAGTGATCGCCGACCTTCCTGAATCTTCTCTTCTCCAGGCTAATGACCCTCTAGTGTCTCTAGTTGAGGAAGTGGGACTTAGTGAGGAACCAAGACAGGGGAATGAATGCTCAGTGTGTGTGATGGGGACTCAGTGAGGGTTTGGGGGATCAATGGAGGTTCAGGAAGGGAATCAGAGGCTCACTGTGTGTGGGGGAATAAGCACTTAGTGTATAGGATGGGGGCTCACTGAGGGCCTAGGGTTCCAATGATGGGATGAGGAGTGAAGGAGGAGCTCTGAGGGTCAGCCATAAAGGTAGGGGCTCAGTGACAGGGAATGGCATACAATGTGTGGGGTGGAGGATTAATGAGGGGCTCAGTGAGGGGATGGGGTTTCAGCAAGATGGATAGGAAGACAGATGAGTCTGTGAAGAGCTGAAGGTTCATTACTTGGTGGCCGCAGGGAGGTTAGGGTGTGGTTTTCTAGGCAGGATGCCTTCTTTGAGCATAAACAAATTATGTCTCTCTCTCTCCAGAGTGAGTGAGTGACAAGTTCTGCCTATGAGTCAGACAGTTATTTTCATCCTTCTCAGGGTTGGAACTTTTGGGGGGAGAAATGGGGATGAAGGATAAGGAATCAGGGAAAAGAATGGAGGCTCATCAAAGAGAAGGAGCATTCAGTCTGGGAAATAATATTTTTTCTTTTTAAATAGTATTTTTTCCCAGTTACACATAGAAATAATTTTCAACATTCATTTTTGTAAGATTTTGAGTTCCAACATTTTCTCCCTCCCTCCCCTCCTCTTTCCTGAAGCCAGCAAGCAATCTGATATATAGGTTACACATTACAATCATGTTGAGCATCTTTCCATGGGAATAATAATCATTAACATACATAGATGCATGAAGGCTTGCAAAGCCCTTTAAGGCATTAATCATTTGATCTTCATAACAACCTTTTGAGGAAGGTTATCCCTATTAAGTGACTTGCCAAGGGGTCACATAGCCATAAAGCACGAGAGGTGGGCTTTGAACTCATATTTTTCTGACTCTTGGCACTGTGGTCTTATCTCCAAAACCAAAGCTTCTTAAACTGGGTCTCAGGGGCAGCTAGGTGGCACAGTGGATAAAGCACCAGCTCTAGATTCAGGAGGACCTGAGTTCAAGTCCAGCCTCAGACACTTGACACTTACTAGCTGTGTGACCC
This sequence comes from Dromiciops gliroides, assembly GCF_019393635.1. Classification (NCBI taxonomy): domain Eukaryota; kingdom Metazoa; phylum Chordata; class Mammalia; order Microbiotheria; family Microbiotheriidae; genus Dromiciops; species Dromiciops gliroides. Next base: position 605,525,602 of record NC_057863.1, read on the forward strand.
TGGGCAAGTCATTTAACCCTCATTGCCCTGCAAAAACAAACTGTGGGTCTTGACCTCATATGGGGTCTCATAAGTGAATGTGGGGGTTGCAAAAAATTTGGCAACAGTAAAAGGTTCTGTATTACTATTTTATATACCTAGATGTCTTGCGGTAGAGTAAAAATTTCTCAAGTGAAAAAGGGATGGGGGTGGAAGGAGTTTAAGAAGCCCTGTTGTATGGCAAACTGACACTCATCTGAACAAGAGCTTAGTGAAGCTCCCAGGGGCTTAAAGTGGCTCTGGGGAAAGTGGGGATTAGTGAGGAGAGAGGAGTGAGAGCTCAGTCCATGAGCTGGGGGCTCAATTAAGGGCCTAAAAGGTTGATAAACAGATTGAGGCTCCAGCTCTTTCCTGCTCCCATTCAAGGGGGAAAACAGTCCCAGAAATATTCTGAGGTTCTGGGAGAAAGAGAGGGCCTAGAGAATCATCTCAGCCAGTCACCTGCCTCCTTCAGCCACCTTCAGGGGAAGATGTGGTTAGGGGTCGGTGGCTCTGGGTGAGCAAGAGAACCTGCCTCTCTTCTTTAGTCCCACAGGCCAGAGTAAAGCCATCTTCTCTAGCTTGGGAATCAATCTCAAGTGTCAGAAATCCCCCTCTGCTCTCACCCCCAGCTCAGCTGTGGCTCCTCTGATGAGGGATGGGGAGGAGGAGCCTAGCAGGAGCCTGGGGAGATCCTGTACCACCCTCCTCTTGACATCCTCCCTCAACAGCCTTCGCTGGGCATGCTGGTGACATCCAGAACTGGCACCAAGCTGGGACTGGTGATGAACTGGGATAAAGACAAGTGGAGAGTGGGAGGCTGAGGAAACTGAACAGATGTGGGAATAGGAAGGACTAGGGAAATGTGGGGGGAGGGAGGCTAGAAGCCTGGAGAAATCCAATGGGTAGGCACTACCCCAGGGAGGCAAAGAGTGGGGAGGTCAAACACGTAATATGGAGGGGAGAGACACTGTATGTCCAGCTGTGGAATCTGTCTGGAGGGAGGGGAAGGGCAAGAGGAGGGTTGAAGGGCAGGCTTCTGGAGACCCAGCTCGTCATCCTCCCTCCCTGATGTATCACACATCAGCCAGGGAGGACACACACATCCCAGCTTCCCTTAATCCTCCCCCTGTGGCTCTCGTCCAAGGGTAATCTAGGACCCTTCCAGTCCCAAGGAAGGTAATACCATTCCCTCCTGCAGGCTCAGAGTGAAGATTGCTTCCTTTGCTCTAAAATTACCCTGCCCCTGGGGCAGCTAGGTGTCAAAGTGGATAGAGCACTGGCCCTGGATTCAGGAGGACCTCAGACACTTGACACTACCTATGTGACCCTGGACAAGTCACTTAACCCTCATGCCCACACAAAAAATAAAAGCCATAAGGTGGTGGGGGAGAGGTAGGGGATTCCATAGGTAAGTTTCTTATATAACCAAATCTAGGGTTTCTTCTCCAAGTTCTTCTGGCTACCCCACCCCCCACCCCCTTCTATGACCATGTAACTCCCCCTTCCCTTCACTGACAAGTGCTCTCAATCCAGATTAGATTCAGGGATGGAGCTGGGATTGGTGGAGAGGAAGAGGGTGTTCTGGAAAGGAATTCAGGGGGAAGCTTAAAAGATGGAGATTTGGGGCCCCCTAAATCATGGGGTACATGAATTCGATGGTCTCTAGGATCCCACAGAGCACTAATATTCTCTACCCTAAAATCCTTTCCAGCTCAGACAGTTTATATCCTAAGGCTCTGATATTCTAGGTTCTAATTCCAACATTCTAAAATTCTAAGATTCTGATTTTTTAGATTCCAAGACTCTCTTCTACTCTGTCTTTACCATCCTCCTTCCTCCCTGGGTAAACTGTCTATCTGTAACCGAGTGGGGAGTGAGGATCTCAGGTCATTGACTGATCTGCTACTGTGTTGTTGTTGTTCTTCATTCTCAAAGAGGACCATGACATCAGGAGGTAATGTCATGACTTGCAGTGAGTTAGATTTAAGTGAGAAAGAGCTGTGCAAAATCACCAGCCTCACTTTCTCCTCCAGAGCCATCTGGGTCCAGTGGTGACTGGAAATGGCCCTGGATGTTTTAAGGCAATCAGGGTTAAGTGACTTGCCCAGGGTCACACAGCTAGTAAGTGTCAAGTGTCTGAGGCTGGATTTGAATTCAGGTCCTCCTGATTTCAGGACCAGTGCTCTATTCACTGTGCCACTGTGCTGACCCTTTGCTACTGTGTCATCGTCATCATCATCTCTTCATTCTGTGTAAGTCTGTCCTTGCTTTCTCCATCCTCAGAGGGTAAGGAGGTATTTCAATAATACTGGCTAGTATAGATTTAACTTTGCAAAATGTTTTTAAAATCTTATTTCATTTGATCCTCAAAACATGCCTGGGAGGGAGATGCTATTGTTATTCCCAATTTATAGTTAAGGAAACTGAGGCAGACAGAGATTAAGTGACTTGCCCAGGATCACATAGATAGTATCCAGGGTTGGATTTGAACTCAGTTCTTCCTAACTCTAGGCCTAATTACTCTATCCACCGTGTCCCTTTATTGTGTTTGTTTGGTTGTCTCTGACTCTTTGTGACCCATTTGGGGTTTTCTTGCCAAAGATACTAGAGTGGTTTGCCATTTCCTTCTCCAGCTCATTTGACAGATGAGAAAATTATGGCAAACAGGGTTAAGTGACTTGCCCAGGGTCACACAGTTGGTAAGTATTGAGGTCAGATTTGAACTCAGGTCGTCCTTACTCCAGCCTGGCATTCTATCCACTGTACCATGAAGCTGCTCTGCCTCACTGAGCTACCTCCAGCTCATTTTTGTTTTGTTTTGTTTTTTTGTTTTGGTAAGGCAATTGGGGTTAAGTGACTTGCCCAGGGTCACACGGCTAGTAAGTGTTAAGTGTCTGAGGCTGGATTTGAACTCAGGTCCTCCTGAATACAGGGCCAGTGCTTTATCCACTGCGCCACCTAGCTGCCCCCACCTCCAGCTCGTTTTACAGAAGAGAAAACAGGGGCAAACAGAGTTGTGACTTGCCCAGGGTCACTGAGCCTGAAGTCAGAAAGATGACTTTTCCTGACTCTAGGTCTGGCACTCTATCCACTGCACTACCTAGCTGCCCCTCACTGTGACCCTTAGCTGCATCCTCTTCCTTCTCTTCCTCCTTCTCCTCCTCCTCCTTCTCCCCACCCCCCTCTTCCTCCTCCTCTTTTGTAGCTTCTGATGTCAAGCATGCCTGTTACTGCCTCCTACTTTCTAAAGTGCTTACCCATTCATTACCACATTTAGTTTTCTCAGTGACCCAGTGGAGTAGGCATGGCAGGGGGGTTATCCCCATTTTACAGACAAGGAAAAAACCCAAGGTAGCTCAGTGAGGTAGGGGTCATGAAGTCAGATGTGACTGAAATGACTGGACAACAACAAAGATAAGGCACTATACTAAATGCTGTCAATACAAAGAAAGGCAAAACACAAGTCCTGTTGTTCAGGAGCTCAGGGTCCAAGGAGGGAGACAACAAGCAAATAAGCAATATACAAGATAAATAGGAAATAATAAACAGAGGGAAGGTACTAGAATTAAGAGGGGGGCAGCTAGGTGGCCCTGAATTCAGGCAGATCTGAGTTCAAATCCTGCCTCAGACACTTGACACTTACTTAGCATTGTGACCCTGGGCAAGTCACTTAACCCTTATTGCCCAGTCCAAAAAAAGAAAAAAAAAAAAAAGAGGGATTAAGAGAGTTCCTGTAGAAAGTGAGAATTTAGTTGGAACATCTCATAATAAAGAACAAAAAAAAAGGGTATGGGGGCAGTGTAGGAAAACAAACCAATGTATCAAAAAAGTCTGCTATCCCATACCCATAATCCCTCTCCTCTCTAAAGAAAAGTTCCCTTCTCATATCTCTTCATGGCCACTCGAATTTGATAATGATCATTTAGTTATTTTTTCCCTGAACATTAGTTCAGTCACATTGTGTATCATTGCCTTGCTCTTTTTTTTTTATGAATTGTTATTTAGTTCATCTTCCCGAGACACACATAGTCTTGCTTAGCGTGGTTATGTGTAACCTCCAAGATATGATCTTAAAGGAGCTTTTATACACAATCTGTTGTTGTTGTTGTTGTTGTTTGGAGGTAATTTGGGTTAAGTGACTTAGAGTCATCCAACTAGTCAGTGGCTGAGGTAGGACTTGAACTCAGGTCCTCCTGACTCCAGGGCAGATGCTCTATCCACTGTGCCAACTAGCTGCCCCTTTTCACATGCAATCTGTCAAATGGTTAGACATCAGAAATAAATATGGTTTTATCAATGGAAATAACACTGAATGAGCACTTTGCCACCATGCCCTAAGAACCACTGGGGATTCCAGCTAAAACTTCCTTTTCGTTTGGTCTCTCCCTATTAGAATGTGAGCTTCCTGAAAGCAAGAACCATTTGTATTTCCAACATTTTGCTGAGTGCTCAGCACATAGAAAGGGAGTAATGAATGCTTTTTCATCCATCCATCCATCCATTATCTGGCTCATGGGTCTGCCCAGAGAAACCCTGACAACATCCATATCTGGTTCATGTCTCCCACAGAATAGATTTGGCTCATGCCTCCACTTGGGGAAACCCTAGTCCTGTCAGCATCTGGCTCTTTTTGCTTTCCCCATGGAGCCATGAACTCCTCTGAGGAGGCTTATGCTAATGAGACACTGATAGAAGCCAGGTTTTACTTAACTTAACAAAAAACACACAAGCTCAAGGGAAAATTCTCCTTCCCTTTCCAGGAGGCATCAAGTAAGGGGCTCTCCTGACTGGTCCCACCTTCTGAGGTGGCCTCACCCACTATGGCAGTTAGAAGGGAAGTAGATAGACTCGAGTTTAAATTGGGCTTCATATGCTTACTAGCTGGGGGACCCTGGTGAGTTACTCAACTGCCACCTGCCTCAGTTTCTTGATCTGTAGAGTAGGGATAATAGTGTTGTTGTGGGGAACCAAATGTGATACTATTTGCTAAAAGCACTTAGCACATAGTAGGTGCTATATAAATGCTTATTCCCTCCCTCAAGAGGGAGTCTATGTGACTCACAGGTCCAGTGGATGGATAAACCTTTATTTCTGTCCCAGTGCCCATGACCTTTTGCTGTCCTGATTTCTCTAGTACCAGAAAGGGCAAGGTACCCCATTGGTTCCTCCCATCTTTCAGCATCTCCACTTAGGGCATGGGGGTCCCTCCTGGGCACATTTCATTCCCTGGGGGGGTGCCACATGAATACGCAGCTCCCTCTCTGGGTCAGAGCTATAAGCAATCCAGGGAACCCTCCCCAGAGGTCTTACTGGAAAGAAGACTCCAGGCCAGTCATTGGACCTCCCTAACCCTCAATTTCCTCATCTTGAAAGTGAGGATAACAAGAGCGCTTGTCACACAGGGCATCTGTGAGAAACAAATGAGGTGATGCCTATAAAACTATAACCGTGATGTATATTCAAGTCATCATCATCATCATCATTTGTTTCTCATAATTTTCAATATGGTTCATATAGCAACAAGGCACTCTCTTGCCATCATTCTTTGATATCTAATATTCTAACGACTAGCACCCAGCTAGAACCAATAACTGGCCCCACATCATGACAGAGGTCCCCTTGCCGAAGCACACCCAGCCAGTCTGTTCAGCCTAAGGATCGAAGCTTCTCGGCCTCAAAACTTTTAATATGATAACTCCAGGTCCCCTGACAGATTGCCCATCTAACTGTAACAGTGATCAACTGGGAAAGACGTGGCTACTCTGATCAATACAATGATCCAAGAGAATTCCAAAGGACCTATGATGAAAAATACAATCCACCTCCAGAGAAAGAACTGACAAAATCTGAGAGCAGATTGAAGCAGGCTTTCTTTTTTTTTTGGGGGGGGGGGTTAAGTGACTTGCCCAGTGTCACACAACTAGTAAGTGTCAAGTGTCTGAAGCCAGATTTGAACTCAGGTACTCCTGAATTCACAACCTGTGCTTTATCCACTGTACCACCTACCTGTTCCCAATGCCAACTTTTCCCCTTTCTTTATGTTTCTTGCTTTTTGGGGGGGGGCAACATGGCTAACATGGAAATATGTTTTGAATTACTTCACATGTATAATTGATATTATATTGGTTTGCCTCCTCATTAAATGGGGAGGGGAGGGAGGGAGGGAAAGAATTCAGAACTCAAAACATTTTTTAAAGAGTGTTAAAAATTAATAAAGGGTGTACAAAAATATTTTTAGCTGCTCTTTTTGTGGTGGCAAGGAATTGGAAATTGGGGGGATGTCCATCAATTGGGGAATGGCTGAACAAGTCGTGGTATATGAATGTAATGGAATTCTATTGTGCTGTAAGAAATGATGAGCAGGTGGAGTTCAGAGAAACCTGGAAGGACTTGTATGAACTGATGATGAGTGAGATGAGCAGAATCAGAAGAACATTATACACAGTATCATCAGCATTATGTGTTGATCAACTGTGATAGACTAGATTCTTCTCACCAATCCAACGGAACAAGAAAGTTCCAAAGGACTCATGATGGAAAAGGCTCTCCAAATCCAGAAGGAGAAAAAAAAAGAACTGTGGAATATGGATGCTGATTGGACTATATTATTTCTTTTGTTTTTGGTGCTGTTGGTTTTCCGATTTGAGGCTTTTCTTTGTACTCTGATTCTTCTCATATAACATGACTAATGCAGAAATTATGTATATATAACCTATATCAGATTGCCTGCTGTCTAGGGGAGGGGGAGGGAGGGAGAAAAATTTGAAATTTGAAATCCTATAGAAACAAATGTTGAAAACTAATTTAAAAATACTTTACAGAATAAAAATTTTAAAAATAAAAATAAATGAATAAATAAATAAATAAAAGGGGCAGCTAGGTGGTGCAGTGGATAGAGCACTGGCCCTGGATTCAGGAGGACCTGAGTTCAAATCCAACCTCAGACACTTAATACTTACTAGCTGTGTGACCCTGAGCAAGTCACTTAATCCCAATTGCCTCACCAACCCCCCCCAAAAAACCTAAAAAATAAAAAAATAAAAATAAACATTTTTAAATCGTTTATTTATTTATTTAAAGTAATAAACATTTTTTATTTATAATTTGGGGCTCCAATTTTTATCCCTCCTTCCCTCCCTCACCTTTCCCCTCCCTGATGGGGTGGTAAGCAATCAGATATGTTATATATAAATATTTTTTAAAAGAACCACACACACACAAAAAGCTGTTTAAACAAAAACCAAGGCAGATTTCTTATCTAGTACTCTGTAAGTGAGGGGTCAGAAGTCAGGAATGGAGGCTCCAACACTCAAACCTTTTCTAATGTCCTGCCTCCCCCCTCTCTGTCCCCTCCCTGCTCCCCGATCAGAAAGAGCTTCTCGGTGAGATCTCAGCACTAGCAGGGCTGACTTTAATAATTTAGCAGATGCAGACAAATATAGCAATCCTGAAAGTAAGCCAGCAAGGATGCTAACCTCCTTCTTCTCCCCTTTCCTCGATGGATATCCTTCAGGCACACATCTCTGTTTCTCCCCATCACACCTCATACACACCCAGATCTGAACTCTTCACACACACTCACACACACGCACACGGGAAGGACAAACATACAAATCCATACATCTGGACATATACATACATGCCCCCAAATACAAACCTGTACACACAAGCTTGAATACAAATGCATGTATACACAAAATACATGTGCATGCATGCATGCAAACTCACATCCGTGGGCTTGGGAACTCTACAGAGGGCACACACACACACCCATCCCTGTTTATACATGACCCAAGCAGTCAGAATCACACACAAGTTCATCCCCCTACAAACAGGCCTCCAATGGAGCCTCTATGAAACCTACACCGGCCAGGAAGCCTGCCTTGAATGTACACCAGAGAAGAGGGAATGAGAGGAGACGGCACCTGGTCTGTGCTTGCTGGGCTTCAGACACATGCAGACTCACACATGTATACCGTGCTGTGTGTACAAATACACAATGCAAGTACACATATGTACACATATAAATACATGTGTGTACATTCCTGGCATATATCAAGATTCTAGGAGTAAAATATAGAGCTGGAAAGTAATTTAGAGGCCATCTATTTCAAATACCTCTAGAAACTTCTAGGGACCCCAAGGACAAGGTGCCTCATTCTTTGGGCCTCTGGGAATAATCAACTTCCTTAGTTCAGAAGAGACTCTCTATCACTTTACCAAGATGAGTAGTCCCTTGGTGTTGTCCCGCCCCTCCTCATGACAGCAGAAAGGGGTGGGATGCTACATCTGATAAAAGAAGAGGTTTCCTTCGGTCAGCCCTCCTTGGCCACAGCTTTCTAAGTGATAAGAAGTGATTTCAGGGAGGAATGCAGGATGATCCATCTCTACAGTAATGTAGGTGAGGAAAATTGAAAAAGAAGCCAAACGGGGAGCAACTGTGTCCTCCCATTTTACTTAACAGTTGTTTCTTTGTTCCAAGGGAGAGTCCTGTGTGTGTGTGTGTGTGTGATAATAATAATATTAGCTAGCACTTTACAAATGTTATTTCATTTGATCCTTACAATAACCCTGGGAAGTACATGTTACTATTATATCCATTTTATAGATCAGGAAATAGGCAGACATAATTAAGTGACTTGCCCAGGATCACACAACCAGCAAGTGTCTGAAACAGTATTCAAACTCAATTCTTCCTTACTCCAGGCCCAGCACTCTATTCATTATGCCAGCTACTTCCTTGTTTGAAGGGAGGGGGAAATAGCAGGGGGAAGGAGGTATACTCAGGAGGAAAACGGGATTCAAAATGAAAAATATCAATAAATTATACTTTAAAAAATAAAAATTCGGGGCAGCTAGGTGGCGCAGTGGATAGAGCACCAGCCCTGGAGTCAGGAGTACCTGAGGTCAAATCCGGTCTCAGATACTTAACACTTACTAGAGCTGTGTGACCCTGGGCAAGTCACTTAACCCCAATTGCCTCACTAAAAATAAAAAAAAATTTTTTTTTTAATAAATAAAAATTCAAGAAGGGAGTTGGTCTCCAGCATCTCTTCCAGCCCTGACATCCCATGAGTCTATAATTTTCAGGACAACCAGACAAATCCATTAAACCCTGTTTTCATCCCCAATCTTTAAAATCCCCATTTTTGCTCCAAAGTCAGCGGTGATCATTTGTTTCAGCTAAAGCTGATTTGTCTCCATCAGTCATTAATGTCTCTCAAAGAAAGAGAACATCTTTTTTCCCCCTCAGGATCAGTCGATAAATTCCCCTGCCCTCAACAGAGGCCTAGCTCTTCTACGTCCTGCAGTTTGGTCTTTCTTCAGGATGGAGCCATGGAGCATAAGCCCTAGTCCCTAGGGCTACCCACACTGCCTTCTTCACCCCAACATGACTTCAGCCCCCCCAGGGCCTACAGGCTGCAGGTGTTCTGGATAATGGCTTTTCTCCTCCTGTTCTTCCTTCAGATTTGCTCATTTCTGCCCAGGGCACTCACTACCATTCACCTGGACTCACTTGTTAGAAAATTTTGAGGTTATCGTGACCTTTACCCTCTCCTTCATCTCTCACAACCAATTAACCAGCCAGATGCTGTCCATCTCTCCCCGTAATCTCTTCCATCTCTCTCCTCTCTTCCCACAACTACCTCTGCTCCTGACCTTTCGTTATCACTCACCTGGACTATTACAACAACCTCCCCACCTCTAGTCTCTCCTTTAGTCCATCCATTCTTTACACAGCTATCAGGACATTTTTCAAATGATCATTGATTCTGAACTGGGAGGACCTCAGAGGACATCATTTAATCCAACTCCCTCCTTTTACAAATCCAGAAACTGAGGCCCATAGTTGAAGTGACTTACCTAAGGTCACAGGGCATTAATGTCAGAGGTGGGATTTGAACCCAGGTCCCCTGACTCTCTGGGCAGCTAGGTAGTACAGCGGATAGAGCACCAGGTCTATAGCCAGGAAGACCTAAATTCTGATCTAGCCTCAGACACATACTAGCTGTGTGACCCTGGACAAGTCACTTTACCCTGTTTGCCTCAGTTTCTTCATCTGTCAAATGAGCTGGAGAAGGAAATGACAAACCACTCGAGTATCTCTGCCAAGAAAACCCCAGATGGGGTCATGAAAAGTTGGACAAAACTGAACAACTTCTGATTCCAGATTTGGGACCCTTTCCCTCATACCATGCCTGTCTTTTATCTTCCCACATCATTCCTCTGCACAAAACCCTCCAGTGGCTCCTTAGCCCTCTTGAATAAAGTTCACATTCCTCAGTCTAGTTTAAGGCCTTCCACTGCACAGCACTCCCCTCCAACACTCTAATCTCTAGCCAAGCTAGGAGACTCATTCTCCTTAGTACATCCCCTGTGCTGCTTAATCTCCATGACTCAGTCTACACTGTTCCTTGTGCCTGGCATGGCCCTTCCCTCCTAGTAATTAATGCTAGCCAATTCTCAAAGCCCAATTGAAATGCCACCTCCTCCACGTAGCCTATCCAGATTTCCTCTAGTCATTAATGATCTTTGCCCTCTGGATTTCACCTAGCATATCCTTTGCACTTGAATTTTAAAAAAATTTTTTAAAAATGTTTTAATCATAAAAGTATTTTATTTCCAGTTACATATAAAAATAGTTTTCAATATTTGTTTTCATAAGATTTCTAGTTCCAAATTTTTCTCCCTCCCCCGTCCCCAAGACAGAAAGCAATCTTTCATTTGGAACAACCATGTGGTGGTAGGGGCAGAGTAGACAGATCTCCTAACTTTCGTTTTTTGGGGGTTTTTTGCAGGGCAATGTGGGTTAAGTGACTTGCCCAGGGTCACACAGATAGTAAGTGTCAAGTGTCTGAGGCCGGCTTTGAACTCAGGTACTCCTGAATCCAGGGGCGGTGCTTTATCCACTGCGCCACCTAGCTGCCCCCAGATCTCTTAACTTTCAGAACTTCACATGTTCGTTTTGGAAGCATGGATAGCTAGGTGAAGGCAGCTTTCTCTCTCTCTCTTTGCTAATCTCTAAAATACTTTAATAAATGCTTAAAAGCCTAAATTGTTGCCAAATTTATCAGTAAACTTAGTTCTCACACACACATACACAGGGCGGAGGGGACACAGATAAGGCTATCACACATTAGATTTTTGTTTGGTTTGTTTTGTTTTGGGGGTTTTTTGTGAGACAATTGGGGTTAAGTGACTTGCCCAGGGTCACACAGCTAGTAAGTGTTAAGTATCTGAGGTCAAATTTGAACTCAGGTCCTCCTGACTCCAGGGCTGGTGCTCTATCCACTGTGCCACCTAGCTGCCCTGACATATTAGATTTTAAACATCACAAAAGCAATTTGGAATTATGCCCAAAGGGTTATAAAATTGTGCATACCCCCTTGATCCAGCAATACCCCTGCTAGGTTTATATACCAAAGACATCCCCCAAAAAGAAGAAGAGACCTATCTGTACAAAAATAGTTATAAGAGCTCTTTCTGTGGTGGCTAAGAATTGGAAATCAAAGGGATACCCATCAATTGGGGAATGGCTAAACAAGCTGTGGTATAGAATTGTAATGGAATATTATCGTGCTATAAAAAATGACAAGCAGGATGATTTCAGAAAGGCCTGGAAAGATTTAAATGAACTGATATAAAGTGAAGTGAGCAGTACTAGGAGAATGCTGTGCACAGTGGCAGCAATATTGTTTGATGAATTGTGAATGACAACTATTCTCAGCAATACAATGATCCAAGATGATGCCAAAGGACTAATGATGAAGCATACTCTCCACTTCCAAAGAAAGAACTGATATTAACTGAACACAGACTGAAGCATGCTATTTTCACTTTTGTTCTTTCATTTTTTTTCTTTTATTCGAGTTTTTTGTTTGTTTGTTTGTTTGTTTGTTTTGGTGTGGGGCAATGAGGGTTAAGTGACTTGCCCAGAGTCACACAGCTAGTAACTGTCAAGTGTCTGAGGCCGGATTTGAACTCAGGTCCTCTAGAATCCAGGGCCTAGAAATCATATAAAAACAAATGTTGAAAACTATCTCTATATGTAACTAGAAAATAATAAAACACTTTTTAAAAATGGGAAAAAGGGGGCAGCTAGGTGGTGCAGTGGATAAAGCACCGGCCCTGGATTCAGGAGTACCTGAGTTCAAATCCGGCCTCAGACACTTGACACTTACTAGCTGTGTGACCCTGGGCAAATCACTTAACCCCCATTGCCCCGCAAAAAAAAAAAAAAATGGGGAAAAAAAAGAATCAATGCTGCATCCCACACTGCAGCCCCTCATCACTACCAAGAAGATGGAGGTATGTTATATTCTCTGGTTTTCCTGGAGCAAGATTGTTCATTGCAATTAATCTGAAGTTAGCTGCCTTTTAGTAGGGTTTCCATTTATATTATCGCAGCATCATACACCAATGAAATCATATTGTCTGGACCAGTCTTTATGTTTATTTGCTTGGTCTGACTTTCTTTCCTCTGCGTTACTTGTCTTCCAGTAGTTTCTTCCAAATTCCTCATATTCCTCATTTCTTTTTTTTTTAAGTTAGTGTTTTCTTCCACAAAATGACCAATATGGAAATGTTTTACATGATTGCACATATATAACCTGGGTCAGATTGTTTACTGTCTCAGAGAGGGAGGGAGGGATAGAATTTGGAACTCAAAACTTAAAAAAAAAAGAAACCCAGCTGTTGAAAATTGGTTTTATATGTAATTGGGGGGAAATAAAATATTCATCATTTCTTACAGAGAAATAATATTCCACTGCATTCACATACCATAATTTCTTCAGCCAGTCCCCAGTGGAGAAAGTAGTGTAATATAGTGGATAATAGCTCTGGTCCTGGAAGGAGAAGGCCTGGGTTCAAATTCTTCATGCTTATTAGCTTCATTACCTTGGGCAAGTCACAACTTCCCTGGACCTCAGATTCTTCCTCCATAAAATTAGGAGGGTCAACCAGATAGTCCACGAGGTCCCTTCTAGGTCTAGGATCCTCAGTTAATGGGTACCTCCTTTGTTTCCAGTTGTTTGGGGTTTGTTGCCATCACAAAAAATGTGGCTATGAATATTTTCTTCTATGTGGCATCTTTATTTCTTTCACTGACCTTCTTGAGTCATATTCTGAGTAACTGGATTTGGGGATCAAAGAGTAGTTTTGTGACTTTTCTCAAGTAGTATCGGATTGCTTTCCAGAATGATTGGGACAGTTCTATAGTGCACCCGTCTTTCTACAGCCCCTCCAACGACAATTGTTTCTTCTGGTCTCTTCTTCAAAAGCCAGGCTCAGCTTGGGATTTCTACCTTGAGCAATGATGAGAGAAGAAAAACAGATAAAGAGGTGAGGCAGAAGGCCCTTTCAGGAAAGGTAAAAGAGTTGGGATTTATTTTCCCTTGGGGAAAGGGTAGCCAAGGATAACCAAAGTCGTAAGAGGGAAGATTTTTTTGACCTTTTTTTTTTCTTTTTCTTTTTCTTTTTATGGGGCAATGAGGGTTAAGTGACTTACCCAAGGTCACACAGCTAGTAAGTGTCAAGTGTCTGAGGCTGGCTTTGAACTCAGGTCCTCCTGAATCCAGGGCCAGTGCTTTATCTACTGTACCACCTAGCTGCCCCCGATCTTTTTTTTTTAATCATAAAAGTAACATGTAAAGATACAGTTACATGTAAAGATAGTTTTCAACATTTGTTTTCTTAAGATTTTGAGTTCCAAATTTTCTCCCTCCCTCTCCTTCCCCCTCCCCCCTCCCCAAGACAGAAAGCAATCTGATATAGGTTATATATGTACAATCACATTAAACATATTTCTGCATTTGTCATGTTGTGAAAGAAGAATCAGAACAAAAGGGAAAAACCTCAAAAAAGAAAAAAAAACAACCAAAAAAAGTAGAAACAGTATGGTTCAATCTGCATTCAGATTCCACAGTTCTTTTTTTCTGGATGTGGAGAACATATTCCATCATTAGTTCTTTGGAATGTCTTGGATCATTGCACTGCTGAGAAGAGCTAAATCTATCACACGCAGTTCATCATAGCTGATGTTGCTGTTACTGTGTACAGTATTCTCCTGGTTCTGCTCACTTCACTCAGCATCAGTCCACTTAAGTCTTTCCAGGTCTTTCTGAAATCTGCCTGCTCATCATTTTTTTTTTCTTTTTCTTTTTTTTTTTTAGTGAGGCAATTGGGGTTAAGTGACTTTTCCAGGGTCACACAGCTAGTAAGTGTTAAGTGTCTGAGGCCGGATTTGAACTCAGGTACTCCTGACTCCAGGGCCCGTACTCTATCCACTGCGCCACCTAGCTGCCCCTGCTCATCATTTCTTACAGCACAATAGTATTCCATTACATTCATATTACCACAACTTGTTCAGCCATTCCCCAATTGATGGGCATGAGGGAAGATTATACAGTAAGAGGAAGGTAAGGGAAAGACTCCTATCCTAGGGATGAAGTGACCTGAAATCTTAGCAAGTCTAATTTCTCTGGACTGGAGCTGTAGTCCTCTATAAAATGGAAATAATAATAACAATGACAACATCAGCACATTTCCATAGTGCTTACTATGTGCCAGGTACTTCACTAAGCATTTTACAATTATCACCTCCTTTGATCCTCACAACAACATGGGAGCTAGGGAGGTACTATTCTATCCCCATGATATTAACCCTGCCTTGTCTTCACAGGGTTGTTCTGAGGAGAGAACTAGGATGGGATGACAGTTAAGAACAGGGGACCTAATGTCAGTTCAATTCAACAAGTACTTATTAAGCACCCATTGCATGCAAGAGCATATTTTCTGGCCTGGGTACATAAATATGCAAAATGACACAATCCTGCCCCTCAAGGGATTTATAATGTAAAAAGTGGGTACATATGATACATACATGCAAATAAGTATGATGCAAAGTAGAATGTGATCAAGAAAAAGGGGAGAGGGGCAGCTAGGTGGTGCAGTGGATAGTGTTAAGGGCTAAAATTCTAGTTAGTCTGTCTAAAATATCTAAGGAGTGGTCGCCAATAAATTATAAGCTTTAGCAAGAGTTAGACTTTTAAGCATTTATTAAGGAGAATAAGAATTTGGTAAAGAGAGAGAGAAAGGCCTAGATTCCTATCTATTAAAGGGAGAGCACATTTCTAGCTCCCTTCTCCACCAGAGTCCAGAGGAAAGAGAGTGAGAGCGAGCACCAGTCTCTTCCTTCCTCCTCCCACTAGCCCGCGTCACTTCCTGCCGCCAAAGAAAAGACTCCTGGTCTTGCCCTCAAAAACCTTCGCTTCATGGGTGGAACTCTTCTACAGTAGGTCTCCAACAGGTGGCGTCATTCCAATCGTTACAATAGAGCAGTGGCCCTGGAGTCAGAAGGACATAAGTTCAAATCTGACCTCAGTCACTTGACAATAGCTGTGTGACCCTGGGCAAGTCACTTAACCCCAATTGCCTCACCAAAAAAAAAAAAAAGAAAGAAAAGAAAAGAAAAAGAAAAAGGGGAGAGCTGAACAAAGTCTAAGTTTGGGCTCTGACATTTAACCTGTGTGACCTTAGATAAGTCAATGTACTATTCTGACCTTTAGTTTTCTTATTTGTAAAATGGGAACAAACGACTCTTGTATTACCTTGAGAGGCCTCATGGGATAAGGAGAAAGAGCACTGGCTGGAGAGTCAGGAAAGACCTGGGTTCAAATGCTTCCTCTGACATTTATTAGCTGTGAGACCTTGGTCTCACCTCTAAGCCTCAGTTTCCTCATCTGTAAAATGGAGAAATAAATTGTACCCAGCTCATAGGGTTGTGAGGATCAAATGAAATCATGTATGTCAAGGGCTTTGCAAACCACAAGGGGATATATAGATGCCTGCTAGTGTTTCTCTCTCTCTCTCTCTCTCTCTCTCTCTCTCTCTCTCTCTTTCTCTCTCTCCCCCCTCCTTCCTTCCTCCCTCTCTTCCCCGCCCCCCCTTTCCTGTTCACTCTCCTCTCTCTCCCTCCTCCTCACTCTTCACAGATAGCCTGGTCAGCAGCCTCTCACCTGGGCTGCTCTCCAAGTCCCTTAAAATTGTCTGTTAGAGGTTGGCACAGCACTGGGGGAAAGGGTGCAAGGAGGAAGCTTAGTGACCAAAACCTCTTGGACCTCAACCCCACCCCATTTACTGGTGGAACTCAGCAGCCGGCCAGTTGTGCCCACCTCTAGCCATGACTTAATCCCTGGCCAGATGTCTCTCCTGTCCTGCCTCACCAACCTCCCTAACTCAACCCTGATGCTACCCAATTGGGAGGTGGGGGTGGGGAGCTGAGGATGGAGGGAGGGTAAGGAGGGCAATCTGGGGGTGGACAGATGAAGCATAGAAGCCCTAGCTCCTCCTTTCTCCTCCCCGACCACCTGCATCATTATCCTCCTTCTACCCCCAAGCTATCCTATGTATTATCCAAGCTAATTGAGTCTGTTTCCCAACCTCAAAGTACTCTTGCTTTGAGGGGGTGGGGGAGGGAGTCTCTCTGGGCTCCAGACTGGCAGCTCAGAAAAGGGGAGTGGCTAAATCAAGGTCATTTAGCCCCAAGCCAGGGAAGGAGCTGGACTCCAAGCCTGCAGCCCTGACCAGCTTCCCTATGCGTCTCAGCTAAACTATGCTCCTCTCCTTCTCAAACCCTCCCCTAGAGACCCAAGAATAATCCATTAGGTCAGAGGATTAGAACAGATAGGAAATTTAGAGACTATCGATCCAAGCCCCCCCCCAGCTTTATAGGTGAGGAGATGGAGGCACAGACAAGCAGACTGACCTGTCCATGATCATATATACCTAGCTAATAAGTGTCAAAGGTGGGATTTGAACCTGGTTCTTCCTAACTCCAAGTCCAGTGCTCTATTCATTCCACCACTTTGCTAACTCTCTCTACTCTCCCAGCACTGATCCATCTTTAGCTTGCCCCAGGCTGTGGTAGAAAAAAAAAAAAACCTACCTCTCCAGGCCTCAGTTTCCTCATCTGTAAAATGAGGAGACTGGGTTCAATGACCTCTAAGGTCTCTTCTAGCTCTAAATTCTTTAAGCTCACAATCACTGGCCTGTCTTGGTGCATTTGCCCTGGGTGTCTTCCTTTGTCTCTCCATCTCCCCCAGATCAAGAATCATGTCTCTTTCAGCAACAGCATATGATTCAACAAACGTTTATTAAAAACACATGAAATTCAAGGCTCGGGGCTAGATCTGCCGAAATAGGTAAGACAAAGTCCATGACCTCAAGGAACTGACAAAATAATAAGATATGGACAGAAATAGCCATGCTTCAAGGGAGAATGAGGTAAGTGCAGAAGAATCAGGCAGAGATGAAATCGGGAGGTCATTGGCAGAAGCATCACTGTCTCCAGGGAAACACTGTGCTGTCTTGGAGGCAGTAACTAGAGTAGAGAGAGCTCCGGTTGGCAGCAGAAGATCTAGATTCAAACCCCAGCCCTGCCTCCCGGGTGACTTTGGACATTTAAGTCACTTTGCCCCTTGGGGCCTCAGTTTCCTCATGTGTAAAATTATTTCCAAGGCCCCTTTCAGCTTTAATTTCTATGATCTTGTGAGGGAGGTTTGATAGGGGAAGGGAGATGTTGGAAAAGGCTTCTGGAAGGGAGGTGCTAGCTAAATTGAGCCATCATCAACAGCTGGTTGGTTGTTGTCCTTCATAATCCAAGAAGACTGAAATGACATCAGTATGGCAGGGTCAAGGTACAGTGTGTCAGACGGTGGCTGAGCAGACCAATAGAAGCTCATGTGTCCTTTGAAAATATATGTGATGGGGCAGCTAGGTGGCTCAGTGGATAGAGCACCGGCCCTGGAGTCAGGAATACCTGCGTTCAAATTCAGCCTCAGACACTTAACATACTCACTAGCTGTGTGACCCTGGGCAAGTCACTTAACCCCAATTGCCTCACTAAAAAAAAAAAAACAACAAAATATATGTGGATGCCTGTCTCTGTTCTAGATTTTAGGGAACTTAGCTGAGGTTTCTAATATATTGCTACTTAGAAATTAGAGGCTATAGCACTAGTCTTTGGCATTGAGCATTTATTAAAGCATATTAAATGTTAGTAGAGAGAGAACATTGCTCAGAATTAGAATCCCTACATACCTAGATAGAAAAGAGAGAGAGCAGGGGCAGTGTGTCTACCTCCTCCACTGTCCCAGGCCAAGAGAGCTCATGAGAGAGCATAAGCTTCCTGTGGTCCAGAGGAGAGATGGCCCTTACACACTGCTCAAAGCTAATTGGCTGGCATAGTTCAAATTTATTGGTTCACCTTACTTGAGGGTGGTCCATATTAAAATGAGCAGTTTGTGCTGAGGTCAGAGTCCAGAGGCCACACCCTCTAATGGAAAAAGTCTTTCAGGTAGGTGTGGTTCTAATCTCTATTGTCTCTATTCAGAGTCGGAGCTCCAACATTACTGACTCTGGGCTGGTCTTAAAAGAGGTCAGACAAGGCTCCCTTGAGTGGGGGCCTTCTAAAATCCCATTATTTTCTCACACTCGGAAGGCATCACCACACACAAGTCAGGCACAATAGTCCATGGGATCATTTGGAATAGAGATATCTCTAAATTTGCACATCTCACATTTCTTTTGAGTTAGTGCACCTACTATGTGCCAGGCACTGTGTTGGCCTCTGAGAATACAAAGACAAAAGTTGAACCAGGTGCTGCTGAAGGAGCTTACCTTCTAGCTAGGAAAAAAGAGTAGGACTTCATCAGATTGGCAGTGGTGGGGATTGTAAGAAATAATGGGGGGGGGCAGTTAGGTGGCACAGTGGATAAAGTACTGGCCCTGGAGTCAGGAGGACCTGAATTCAAAGCCAGCCTCAGACACTTGACACTAGTTGTGTGACCATGGGCAAGTCACTTGACCCTCATTGCCCCGAAGAAAAAAACCAAAACCAACAAAAAACAAACAAACAAAAAAGAAAGAATGGGCTTTTGTCAACACCCAAAAGCCTCAACCAGAGGAGATTGATTTAGATTGATTGAATTAAGTGAGACTGACTGAGAGTGATTGACTTCACTGATTAACCCACTTAAAGTTAATTAAATTGAAACCATACTTGGCCAGCCCTCAAGATGGTATTGTTCTCAGAAGCTGAGGACTTTGAACTCAACAATTAGACCACCCTCAAGTCCAGCGAACCAATGGATTTGGGGATGCTAACCAATCAGCTTGAAGCAGTGTAAAAGGATGCCTTCTTCTGGGATGCAGGAAGGGTCGTGGACACACACAGTTCAGGTCTCTAACAGGCTTGGTGGCAGAAGATTTGAGAGAAGAATCGGGTCAGGTTGAACCCTTATCTCTCCTCTATGATAGATAGGTTTTTCTTGGTTTTCTGACCCAGGTGTTCTCTTATTCACTAATAAATGCTTAATGCCTAAAACTGGTGCTAACGCTTCTAATTTATAAGTAAACCCTAGCTAGTTTTCCCCACACTGGGGACAGGAATAAGGCTTCCACACATTTAGTTTTACTTGCTACAGTATGCAAACCAGACTCTAAGAGTTGAGGAGAAAGTAAAGTGCTCAAACAGGGAAGGCAGATTGTCATTTTCTTCTTCTTCATCTTCATCATCAAAACAGCGTTTATATAAGGCTTTAATGCAAAGACTTTACAAATATTATTTCATGTTATTCTCATAATAACCCTGGGTTGTTCAGTCATTTTCAGTCATGTCTGACTCCTCATGAATCCACTTGGGGTTTTCTTGGCAAAGATACTGGAGTAGTTTGCCATTGCCTTCTCCAGCTCATTTTATAGATGAGGAAACTGAGGGACACAGGCTTAAGTGACTTGCCCAGGATTACACAATTTTAAAAGTCTCTGAGGTCAGATTTGAACTCAGGGAGATGAGTCTTCCTCACTTCAAGAGCAGTGTGCCACCTAGCTGCCAACACTGGTACATCATAGGTTCTGAATAAATGAGTCATTGAACGATTGAATTCCTCCTGAGCCAGAAAATCACCAAGAGACTTTAAAGGGGTCCTGTTGTCTCTGGGTCTCAGATTCAGTTTCTCCATGAGTAAAATGAGGGAATGGAACCAGATGATCTCTAAGATCACTTCCAGTTCAAATATTCTTTGTTCTAACATTCTACACTTATAAGGATTTGAGTGACCTAAGAAATATTATCTATATTTTATGGCTGATGAGGCACACAGGTTATGTGACTTGTCCAAATTCACACGGATGTCAAAAGCAGAACTGAATCCTTCGACTTCAAATCTTTTTTTATCATAAAAGTATTTTATTATTTTCCAGTTACATGTAACTGGAAAACATTTGTTTTCCAGTTTCAACATTTGTTTTCATAAGATTTCTAGTTCCAAATTTTTTCTCCCTCCCTCCCTTCCTTCCCCCTTCCCCCAAACAGAAAGCAATCTGATATAGGTTATATATGTACAATCACAAAAGCATATTTCTGCATAAGTCACATTGTGAAAGAAGAATTAGAACAAAAGGAAAAAACCTCAAAAAAGCAAAAACAAACAAAAACAAAAGTAAAAACAGTATGGCTTAATCTGCATTCAGAATCCACAGTTCTTTTTTTTGTTTTTTTTGCATGTGGAGAACATTTTCCATCATATCACCTTCAAATCTAATGCTTTCTGCCATATTGCACTGTCTCAAAGCTCTAAGAACCCTTCCAGCTCAGACTCCCATAGTCTATGTTCTAATTTGTCATACTTTGTGTTGGGTTCAAATCTTGCTTCTGCTTCTCACTAGCTGTGGTCAAGCTATTTCACCTTTCTAAGACTCATTCCTCATCTGTAAACAGGGGATAACAATCCTTATACAGCCTACCCACCTTCTCAGATTATCTCCAATTTATCCTATTATTTTATTTATACATAGTTGTTTGCATATTTTCTTTCTTTCTTTCTTTCTTTCTTTCTTTCTTTCTTTCTTTCTTTCTTTCTTTCTTTCTTTCTTTCTTTCTTTCTTTCTTTCTTTCTTGTGGGGCAATGAGGGTTAAGTGACTTACCCAGGGTCACACAGCTAGCGTCAAGTGTCTGAGGTCATATTTGAACTAAGGTCCTCCTGAATCCAAGGCTGGTGCTTTATCCACTGCACCACCTAGCTGCCCCTGTTTGCATATTTTCTCCCCATTAACTTCAAGCTTCTTGAGAGCAGGGATTGGTTTTGCTTTTATTTGTATCCCCAGCTCTTAGCACAGTGCCTGGTATACAGTAGTTACTTAATAAATGCTTGATGACAACATAACTTTTTTTTCCCCTTCTTTTAATTATTTTCTATTTATCTGTATACAGCTTGGTTTTGTATATATTTGTTTGCATATTATCTACCATTGGATTGTAAATTCCTTGAGGACAGGGACTATCTTTTGCCTCTTTTTGTATCCCCAGTGTTTGGCAAGATGTAGTAGGCACTTGTGAGAAACAAATTGTGAGAAACCCAATTTAAAAATTTGGGGGACTCAGTGTTGGAGAAGTATCAAAGGCCTTTATTTATACATTCGCACATGAATGGGCCAACTCCCTAATGGAAAGGGCCAACGACATAACTTTTAAACTTAAACTTGTATGCTTAAATCAGAACAGAAATGTGATTTATTAGGCACACTGACATATGTACATGTAACATATGTACATTATGCATTTCGGGGTGAAACCAGCCTATGGGACAGAGTTGATCCCCCAAGGCATGGGTTTCTACTTCTCTGCCTCTTGCCCCCAAACTTTCCCTCATCCATTTTACTTCCATCACTGGGCATCAGGAAGCCTTCTTCTCTTGCCCCCAAGTTTATTCTAGGTTCTTTCTCTTCCCAGAGGTGCCCAAGACTTCCTAGGGATGATGTCCCAGAAAGCCAGGTGTGAAATGGTTTCTATTCCACAGTAGCACCAGAAACACCAGTCCAGGATGTGGAATGAGCATTTCTGGCAGGCGTATCATACAGGTTTGAAGGTTGAAAACAGATCTGGAAAACAAATCTGGAATATCGATCTCCTACATACAAAGGGCAACTAGATGGCACAGTGGATAGAGTGCAAGGTTTGAAGTCAGGAAGACTCATCTCCCTGTGTTCAAATCTAGCTTCAGACACTATCTGTGTGACCCTGGGCAAGTCACTTAACTCTGTTTGCCTCAGTTTCCTCATCTATAAAATGAGCTGGAGAAGGAAATGGCAAACCACTCCAGGATTTTTACCAAGAAAACCCCAAATGGAGTCACAGAGAGTCAGACACGACTGAAATAAATGAACAACAACACAAACACAAGCCTTTTACCAATATGGAATCTCAAAATGAGATGAGGCCACAGAAGTCATCTCATTCAATTCCTACTGAGCAGGATCCCTGCAACACTCTCATCCCTTTGCTATCAGATCTCCTGTGATGACGAGCTACTCACTACCATCTATTCTAATGCTCTAGTTGTTTGGAATTATTTTTCCTCCTATGGAGTTGAAGTCTCCCTCTCTGCCTTATCTACCTCTACTCTCATTCTGCCCTCTGAGCCCCTCCCTGACCCTGCATATCCTCTCATCTCAGAGCACCTTCCCTGCCTATTCTCAAGGGACTGAGTCCCTAGACTCAGCCCCATCTTAGGTCCTGAGACCAAAGTGTGCTTCCATTTTGTGTCCTTGTGGATCCTCAAGATTTAGACCTGGAAGGAGCTTCAGAAGCTGTCTAGACTAACCCTTTCATTTAACAGAGGGGGAGATGGGGTTTAGGATGGGCAGCTAGGTGGTGCCACAGCACACAGAGCTCCGGGTCCTAGAGTCAGGAAGACCTGTGTTCAAACCCTGCTTCAGACACTAGCTGTGAGACCCTGGGTAAGCCTGTTTGCCTCAGTTTCCTTGTCTATAAAATGGGGATAATAATTGCACCTACATCCTAGGGTTGTTGTGAGGTTCAAATGAGATAATAATTGTAAAGCACTTAACACAGTACCTGACACATAGTAAGCAAATTAGGAAGATTAAATGACTTGAACCTTAGTGAACTTAGAGACAGGATTAAAACCCAGGTCTTCTAATTGCAAAGTCAATGCTCTTCTCACTCTATAACTGCCTCCCCACAACTCATCTGCCCACTTGGGGAAACAAGTTTGAAAGGTCCCGACTCTCAAAACTCAGGCCTGAGGCTGGTACATAATAATAACTAATATTTATTTTGTATTTTAAGGTTCTCTATCTCATTTTCTCCTTACGATAGTCTTGTCAATAAAATACTCCAGGTATAATCCTATCAGGATGTCTATTCCATTCAAGAAGCTCCAAGACAGGGGGCATTTAGGTGGCACAGTGGATAAAGCACTGACCCTGGAGTCAGGAGGACCTGAGTTCAAATCTGGCTTCAGACACTTGACACTTACTAGCTGTGTGACCCTGGGCAAGTCACTTAACCCTCATTGCCCTGCAAGAAGAAGAAGAAGAAGAAGAAGAAGAAGCTGCTGCAAGACATTGTTAGAGGCCATATGGATGTTGTCCTTGGATTCCACCTTTGGACTTAGGCCATTCCATGGGCTTTGGTGAGAGATGAACCACTTTCAGCATTGCAGAAGTCTTGTCAGTCTTGACTATCATTTTGTGAAGTTAAGACTCTTTGCTGTAAAAATTTAACCTGCACTAAGGACACCTCTTAATACTCTTCCTCCTTTTCTACAAGGGAGTATTCAGCTTGCTTCAGTTTCCCTAGGGCAACCAGCTCTGGGTTTTGTTAACTTTGCACCAGCTTTTGTTCAGTCACCTCGCAGATCCATTGTCTTCTGGTTTTTTGTTTTGTTTTGGTTTTTTGTGGGGCAATGAGAGTTAAGTGACTTGCCCAGGGTCACACAGCTAGTAAGTGTCAAGTGTCTGAATCCAGATTTGAACTCAGGTCCTCCTGACTCCAGGGCCAGTGCTTTATCCACTGCACCACCTGGCTGCCCCATTGTCTTCTGTTTTACTGGGCCCAAAGTAAATGTGACAATTGGTATTACATGGGTGTTAATTTCTCAAGTGTGTTTCCCATCAAGCAGGAAGCCAGTCCCTTAACATTGTCGTTGTTCAGTCGTGTCTGACTCTTTGTGACTTTGATCTGCCCTCCACTATTTCTTGAAGTCTCTCCAAGTTCATGTCCATTATTTCCATGACATTCTCTATCCATCTCATCCTCTGCTGGCCCCTTTTCCTTTTGCCTTCAATCTTTCCCAACATCAGGGTCTTTTCCAATGAGTCCCATTTTCTCCTTATGTGGCCAAAGTATTAAGCTTCAGCTTCAGGATTTGACCTTCCAGTGGACAGTCTGAATTAATTTCTTTAAGTATTGACTGATTTGATCTCCTTGCTGTTCAAGGGACTCTCAAAGCACCACAATTTGGAAGCATTGATTTTGCATGTGCTCGGTTTTCCTTATAGTTCAACTCTCACAGCCATACATTACAACTGGAAAAATCATAGCTTTGACAATGCAGACCTCTGTTGGTTAGGTGATACCTCTGCTTTTTAGCATGCTGTCCAGATTTGCCATAGCTTTCCTTCTGAGGAACAAGTGTCTTTTAATTCTATGGCAATCTGCCAGAATATAAAATCTGACACAGCTTCCATTTCTTCTCCTTCTGTTTACTAGGAAGTGACAGGACCAATTGTCAAAGATCTTGGGTTGTTTTTTTTTTTTTTATGTTAAGCCTTTAAACTCTCTTTCCCCCTCATCATGAGGGGTTTTAATTCCTCTTCACTTTCTGCTATCATCTCCTTATTAGAGATTGTTGATATTTCTCCTGGAAACCTTAATTCTAGCTTTTGATTCATCCAACCAGGCATTTCTCATGATGTATTCTGTATATGAGTTAAATAAATAAATAGGATGACAATATACAGGCTTGTGTTACTCCTTTTCCAATCTTAAACCAATCAGTTGTTCCATGTTTGGTTCTGACATAGTCTCTACTTTCTCCTTGAAAAGCTAATGCTCAATGTGTCTTGCCTAGAGAAGAACAAGGTATTTGTAAATAGCACCTGCATCTATTGGTTCAATTGGACCTCCAGATTCACATCAGTCTCTGTTCTTTGTATACATTAATGTTTTTTCTTATTAAATACAAATGATAATTTAATATCATTGGAAAGTTTTCATAAGACAAAGTCAAAGTATTTGGTTAATGTGTTTTTTGATGGGGCCATGTAATGATGTCATTCATATAAATCAATTGATTAATGCAATATTTTGGTACAACTCACTCTTTGCCTTGAAAGCCAGCTTCATCTCTTTTCAGGAGTAATAATAATGGGTATAAGGTTAGGCATGGCCATAGTAAGCTTAGAATGTTCATCAAGAAGATGCCGTGTTTTATATCAAATAGTTTTTTTACATTTTTATCTTGAGAAAACATGCAGACAGAGGTTTAGTGACTTGCCCAGGGTCACACAGCTAAAGGTGTCTGAGGCTGAATTTTACCTCAGGACTTCCTGATTCCAGGTCCAATGCTCTATCCACTTGAGTGGATTGTTTCTAATTCTGTTACCATGTAGTTAAGAAAAAAAAAATCACGTCTTCAGCCTCCATTTCAAACCCCCTTGTGGTTTGCCTGATTTAGTGATTAGTAACTTCAGTGCTGAAGCATTTCCAGCAGGTGGAGTATTGGTATTTCTGATTCATTCTGATGCTTCTAGCCCTTTTGCAATTTAAGAACATGAAGGGTATCCCTCAGGGTTCCTTTCCCATCTGGTAGCTAAGTGGCACAGTAGATAGAGCACTGGCCCTGAAATTGGGAGGACATGGGTTCAAATCTCACCTCAGACACTTAGTAGCTATGTGACCCTGGGCAAGTCACTTAACCCCAATTGCCTCAAACATCCAGGGCTGTCTCTAGTTGTCCTGTTGTATATCTTGCCACTGGACCCAGATGGCTCTGGAGGAGAGAGTGAGGTTAGTGACCTTACACAGCCCTCCCTCACTTCACTGCAAGTCATGACATCACTCCCATGTCATGGTCCTCTTTGAGAAAGAAGGATAAACAACAAGTTCTCCACCTATACTGCTTCACCTGAGGATCTCATCAGCTCCCATGGATTCAATGACCAGCCCTCTGTCGATGATTCCCAGATCTCCTTATTATTCAGCCCCAACTTCTCAGTTGACCTCTGGGCTCACATTTCCAACTAACTGTAGAACATCTCTAACTGGATGCCCTGTTGACATCTTAAAGTTAACATGTCCAAAATTGGATTCATTATCTTCCCCCCCCCAAAAAAAATAAAACCCTCCCCTCTCCCTACCTTCCCTATTGAAGTGGAAGATAACCCCATCCTCCCAATCCCTCAGGCTCACAGCCTAGGAGTCATCCTCCATTCTTCACTCTATCTCACCCCTCTATGTCCAAGCTGTTGCCAAGGTCTGCTGATTTCACCTTAGCACCATCCCTCGGATACACTCCTTCCTCTCCTTTGACACTGCCACCCCTCTGGGGCAGACCCTCATCCCCTCAACCCTGGGCTACTGCAATAGCTGCTGGTGGGTCTGCCTGCCCCGAGTGTCTCTGCATCTCCCTAAAGTGCACATCTGACCACGTCAGCTGCCTAATCTATAATCACCAGTGGTTCCCTATCACCTCCAGGATCAAGTATAAAATCTTTTGTTTGGCTTTCAAGGCTCTTCATAACCTGTCCCCCCACCCCTACCTTTCCAATCTTCTTACCCTTTACACCCTGCTGTGGATGCTGGGATCCAGTGACACCAGCCTCCTGGCTAGTGCATGAACGAATTTCTCCATCTCCTCACTCTGGGTAGCTTTTCTGTCTGTCTCCCATTGCTTAGAATGTTCTCCTGCCTGGTTTCCCTGGGAGGAAAGAAAGAAGGAAGGTGAAAAGGAAAAAAGAGGAAAAGGGAAAAAGGAAGGAAGAATTTATTAAGTACCTATTATGTGCTAAGCACTTTTTTTTAATTTTTTAAAATTTTTTTGGTGAGGCTATTGGGGTTAAGTGACTTGCCTAGGGTCACACAGCTAGTAAGTGTTAAGTGTCTGAGGCTGGATTTGAACTCAGGTCCTCCTGACACCAGGGCCATTGCTCTATCCACTGCACCACCTACCTGCCCCACTTTTTTTTTTTTAATAATTAAATTCTTTTTTTTTTTTTTGGTGAGGCAATTGGGTTTAAGAGACTTGCCCAGGGTCACACAGCTAGTAAGTGTTAAGTGTCTGAGGCCGGATTTGAACTCAGGTCCTCCTGAATCCAGGGCCAGTGCTCTATCCACTGCACCACCTAGCTGCCCCTATAATTAAAATTTTAATGTAAAACAGACTCCCAAAGCAGACACTACTGTTATATACCTTACAAAGTCAAACTTAATTATACTGACATATTAGATTAACTTGGACTGCTGAACAGATAAGGCTTTCTGAGATATACATTATGTTGAATTCGTGAAGTTGAATGTCATTCATGTTGCTTTCTCCTAAATGAGCAGCCTTCTGTGAGTCTGGCCTGTCCTCCAGTAGGCTGGCACAACACAGTGGAGCAACCTACACAAAGAACCACTGTCTGGGCAGGACTGAAGACTGTGGTAATCTCGTAGCAGCCTGGACACTTGACATCCATAAAGTAAGAATTTGGACTCTGAACCAGGCATTTCTTTTTATGTTTCTTCTTTTCATCCTCTAGGGATGGATGCATTAAATCTCTAGTCAAAGGAATGATGACGCTCCCTGAGGCCCAGCGCAACCGCCTGAAATCATGGGAGTCACTATTATCATCCCCATTTTACACTTAAGAAAACTGAGGCAGACAGCCATGACCTGGCTTTTCCAGGTCACACAGCTAGTAAATATCTGAGGCCAGATTGGAACCCAGGACTTCCTGACTTCAGGCCCATCATTCTATCTGTTGCATCACTTAGCTGCCTTCATCGTAGCCGCTTAATAAATGTTTAACTGAAGGAGAGCCATTTGTTCTGTCATCGGTGTCAAGGTGATCAATGATTCAAGGTAGGGCCGGCCTGCAAGCCAATGGCCCTGACCTATTTCTTAGAATTATAGGAGCCGTTTCTCCATGCTGGCCAGGGTGCTGGCCCACTGCGGGGAGTGTCACCGGAGCCCAGTTGGCTGCTGTCTTAAGGTTCCATCACAGCTAACCAAAGCTGCCCCAGAGTACATAGATTGTCTTCAACAGACAGCAACTTAGATGACAGTCCCTGACTTTGATATCGAGTCCTGCCCCCCAACTGGCACCCCCCTTCCTGCATCCCCCTCTCCCAACATTCACAGACTTGAAGGAGAAGTGGCAAAGTGGAGACTTGAATTCAGGGCCTCTAAAGGTACTACTCTTTCCACTCTACAGGGAAGACAACTGAAAGATAACCATTAAATTAGCTCTTTTTTTAATCTACCTTAAAAGATTCCAATTCTATCTAAAAAACGGGAATGGAATATAAGTAAATTCTTCTATTTCTTGTCTCCCACACTCACTCTTTCAACTTTTTTCCTTCTTTTAAAAATGTTTTGTTGATGCATATATGTATATAATGTTATATATATAACATTGTATACATATATAACATATATGTGTAGCTAGATAAATAGAAACAGATATAGATGATATAGATACAGATATATCAACTAGGTGGCACAGTGGACAATGGATAGAGTGCTGGGCCTGGAATCAGAAAGATCTAGGTTCAAATCTGGTCTCAGACACTTACTAGCTGTGTGATCCTGGACAAATCACTTATCCTTGTTTGCCTCCATCTTCTCAGCTATAAAATGAACCAGAGAAGGAAATGGGAAACCACTCCAGTATCTTTGCCAAAGAAACAGTAAATGGGGCGATGAAGAGTCATACATGACTGAAATGACCAAACAACAAAAATAGATATCACTGTTATTTCCCAATGATAAAATCCTCCATTGTAACAAATTAGAGTGAAGCAAAAACAAACAAACCCAACACATTAGTTCTATCTGACAAAGTGTGTCCCATTCTTCACCTGTAGTTCACCACTCTTGCCCAGAGGAGAGAGGCATATTTCACCATCAGGCCTTTGAAGGCATCACTAGGCACCACATTGTTCAGGGTTCTGAGTCTTTCAGTTTTCTTCCCCTTTAGGTGATTATGGTCATTGTATGAATTTTCATCTGGTTCTGCTGACTTTGATCTAACTAGTTTATAAAAACCTTCCCAGGTTTCCCTGAATTCCTTATAGTCATCATTTCTCATGGCACTGTGATATTCTCTTTTGTCACCATTTGTTCAGCCATTGCCCTGTCCAGAAACCCCCTTCTTTCCTTCCAATTCTTTGCTCCCATGAAGGTGCTGCTATAAATTGTTTTCCACATGTGCGCACCATCTTTGAACACCTTGGGGGCTTTGCCTAGTAGCGATACCACTGGGTCTCAAGAGGCTTCGTTAAATTTTTTTTAAACTTTTTATTTTCAATTCCAAATTCTCTCTCTCCCTCCACCCAAAATGTGCATTTGTGTCATCAGAATTTTATTTTTGAGAGCACATCTAACTTTGATTTACAAAAGAAAACGGTTATTTTGGATTCTCAGATAGGTTTATGGAATGAATGAATTATAGGATCACAATTTTGGGGCTGGTTGGAACCTTACTTGCCATCTAGCCCAACTCCTTAGCATTTACAGATGAGGAAACTGAGGCTCAGAGGGAGAGGTTAGAAGATCACACGAGTAGCACAGCCTGAGTCCTCAGACCCCAGTTCCAGAGCTCTTCCCTTTGCACTGCACTGCCTTTCTCTATTGGGAGTGGTCACATGGGTTCACAGTTACCCCATTGAGTTGGGGTATGTGCCTGTCCCCAGTCACTTTGTTGCCCATGGTCAAAGCCATCCCCAATGCTGGGCTCTCCATTCCCCTGGGCTGCACTGCCACCCATTGGCCAAGAGCAGCACAGCAGCCAGCCAGAAGAGAGCTGTCCCCAGCCTGAGGCAGCAGTCTCCTCCCCAACCCAGCTGATACCACACCTCCCCCCCCCACCGCCCCCCCCAAAAAAACAACAATCCTGGAAGCCATGTCAGGCCCCTGTAAAGTGTACTGTCCTTCCCCAGCTCCCTAAACTGGTCATTGGTCAAGGATGAACCTTTGGCAATTTCCTCCTCTAGACATTAGGTGGCCAGTGACACTTTCAAACTTTCCTGTCAGGAATATCATAGTACTGAGTCTTGGGAGGGGGAGCAAAGAGATTTTTAAATCTTAAAACTCAGGGTGTCAGAGCTAGGAGGGACCTTAGAACACAGAATGTCAAAACTGGGAAGTGCTCTTAGAACACAGGATGTCAGAGCTAGGAAGGACCTTAGAACACAGAATGCCAGAGCTGGGAGGGGCCTTTAATTCTTTTTCTTTGTTTTTTTGTTTTTGTTTTTGTTTTTTTGCAATGGGGGTTAAGTGACTCGCCCAGGGTCACACAGCTAGTAAGCGTCAAGTGTCTGAGGCCAGATTTGAACTCAGGTACTCCTGAATCCAGGGCTGGTACTTTATCCACTGGACCACCTAGCTGCCCCCTTTAATTATTTTTCAAATAATAAACATTAATTTTTTCCTCTCCCCTACCCACCACACAATTAAAAAAAGAAATAGCAAAGCCCTTGTCACAAATATACATAACCAAGCTAGACAAATTTCCCATTGGCCATGTCCAAAAATGTATGTCTCATTCTGCTTCTTCACTTTCTGCTTCTTGACCTCTCAGTCAGGAAGAAGATAGGCATGGCTCAGCACTGGGTCTCTTGATTGCATTGATTAGAGTTGTTTGTTTTTACGATATTGTTATTATTGCATAAATTTTTTTTCCTGTTTTCAAATTCTTGGTTTCTATTTTTTGTTCATTTGTTTGTTTTTGCAGAGCTATGAGGGTTAAGTGACTCGCCCAAGGTCACACAGCTAGTAAGTGTCAAGTATCTGAGACCTGGTTTGAACTCAGAGGTCTTCCTGAATCCAGGGCCAGTGCTTTATCCACTGCGCCACCTAGCTGCCCCTTCTATTTTGTTTTTAATCATACTTTCCATTCTCTTTCCTACTACTGATTCTTCGGTTTCATTATGGGCTTGACTAATGCTTGAAATGCTTGCCTTCCTCACACCAACAGCCACTGTAATGTCTTTGTCATGAGAGTGTGCTGTTTAAGAGCTGTAATTCTCACATGTTTCCTTGGAGTAATATATTGTATACATTTTCTGATTGTGTTTAGTTCACTCTGCATCTCTTCATTCTGGTCTTCCTAATTTTCTCGGAAACTATCCACTTCACCCTTTCTTATTGCACAAATATATTTCATTTAATTCACATATCATTATTTGTTTAACCATTCCCCAATATACTGCTATCCTGTTAGTTTCCAGGTCTTTGCCACTACAAAAAGCACTACTATAAATATTTTTGTACAAGTGGGTTCTTTTCCTCTTTCTTTGATCTCTTGGAGGGTATAAACCTAATAGTGATATCACTAGGTCATAAGATTTGGAGTTTAGTGACTGTTGGACATAATTCCAAATTGCTTTCCAGATAATAATTGTTGTTGTTGTTGTTTGTCCTTCATACTCAAAAATGATCAATGACATCACAATGTTAGAATCAAGGTACAGTATGTTGGACTGCAGCTGATCAGAACAATATGAGCTTGGAAGGCTCTACCCCAAGTCAGGTACAAAGAGTCCATATGAATATTTGGAGTGGAGATGTCTCTAGATATATACATCTAACATTTCCTTTGTGCTACTGTGATTCTGCTTTGTTCATAGAGCACAGCGCCTTCTTTGATTTAGGTATGTATGTCATACTGGACAGTCTTGTGACAGTGTCACCCATATCTCACAATCCATTCTTTTTTTTTTTTTGGTAAGGCAATTGGGGTTAAGTGACTCGCCCAGGGTCACATAGCTAGTAAGTGTTAAGTGTCTGAGGCCGAATTTGAACTCAGGTCCTCCTCACAATCCATTCTAAAGCTCTTTAGGGAGACCTTGAGAGTGTCCTCATATAGCTTCTTCTGACCACCATGTGAGTGCTTGCTTAGATGATCATGCTTTCTTTCTTTCTTTCTTTCTTTTTTTTTTTTTTTGTGGGGCTATGGGGGGGATTAAGTGATTTGCCCAGGGTCACACAGCTAGTAAGCGTCAAGTGTCTGAGGCTGGATTTGAACTTAGGTCCTCCTGAATATAGGACCAGTGCTTTATCCACTGCACCACCTAGCTGCCCCTGATCATGCTTTCTTTCAACAAGCTTGAGCAACCCTGGGTTACCTGGTTGTAGGAAAGAGCCTGGTGTGGGAATGGGAAAACACTGGTGGGGTCTCAGTTCTGAGACAGCCTGGGATATTCTCTGGAAGAGCTATAGCCTTTAATGGAGAGGGAAGGAGAAATCCTTGGAATGAGCCCCTCCTAAATCTGATATGAGCAATGGTTTAATCCCTATCCCCAAGTTCTTCCTAAAGACAGGTGACTTACACCAAACTCCTTCCTCCAGGCTTCCCAAGTTCCCCTCCACCAAGAAACCTTCCCAGATCAGGCAGACTACAGTTTATCCTCTACAGTTCTCATGCCCATACTGATCCCTCTTTTCCAAGTAACAAGAAAAAGGACCCTCCCCCTCCCCCAAAATAACTCATAACCAGAAAAGGATTCCAGGTGATAAGAGACATCCTTTGGGTCAGCAGAGCTGGGGACTTGGGCCTCTCCAGCAGCGGCAGAGGGAGTGGAGAAAAAATCAATCAATCACTGAGCAAGTATTTATTAAGTACCTCCTTTATGCTGGGAGCTGGGGATACAAAGAGAAAAACTAAAGAACCAGTCCCTGTGCTTATACTGCTTACATTCTGTCAGGGGCAACAACATGTGCATATATAAGCACATGGAAAATATATGTAAAGCAGAGGAGACTGACAACAAGGCCAGAAGGTGAACAGGTACATTATGGGAACCTCTAGGCTGGGGGCAGTGAAAGTGCTGGCCTTGAAGTCAGAAAACCAAGATTTAAACCCCAGCTATTTAGTGCCTGACTTTGGACAAGTCATGTAGGCCTCTAGGCCTGAAGTCCATCCTCTGCAAAATGAGGACTAGACAGCCTCAAAGGTCCCTCCCAGCTCTGACATCCTGGGTTCTAAGGACGCTCCTAGCTCTGACTCTCTGTGTTCTAGGGCCCTCACAGTTCTGACATCCTGGGTTCTAAGGACCTTCCTAGCTCTGATTGTGTTCTAAGGGCCTTCCCAGCTCTGACATCCTATGTTCTAAGTTCTTTTGTTTATTTTTTTTTTTTTTTAGTGAGGCAATTGGGGTTAAGTGACTTGCCCAGGGTCACACAGCTAGTAAGTGTTAAGTATCTAAGGCCGGATTTGAACTCAGGTCCTCCTGACTCCAGGACCAGTGCTCTATCCATTGTGCCACCTAGCTGCCCCTCTAAGTTCTTTTGTACATCTGAATTCTATGTTCTAAAGTCCCCCACACAGCTCATGTTTAAAATGGGATTTGAGTGGGCAACTAGGTGGCACAGTGGATAGAGCACTGGCCCTGGATTCAAGAGGACCTGAGTTCAAATCCAGCCTCAGAAACTTGACACTTACTAGCTATGACCTGGGCAAGTCACTTAACCCTCATTGCCCTACCCCCAAAATTAAATAAATAAATAAAGTCTTCCTAACTCTGAGCCCAGCATTCTCTCCACTGTTCTACCTATCTGTCTCACTTAAAATGGGACTTGAACCCCAATCTTCCTGACTGTTCTGTGTCCTGTGAGGGCCAAAATTTGATATACAGAGCATTACTTGGGTGACTCGCCTTAATATTGGGGTACCAGAAATATGAGGGACCTTTTAGGTTCACCCTCCCCTCTGAACTTCCCTTTTTAGATATTTCTCCTAGGTCAATGAGAAAGAAGTCTTTAAGCTTTAATTCACAAAAGGATCAGATTTTATTAATTGGGAATTAATTAAACAACAAAGGTGAAACTAATAAAAATCAAAGATAAGGAAATAGGAAAACAGAAATGCAAATAAATACTCTTAACTCTTAACTTAACATATTAAATCCTCAGACCGTTTCCAATTAAGTTAGTTCAAAGGAATTTAGGGTTTCCCATAATTAACTCACCAAAACCTGGACAGTCTGCAGTTGCTTGTGCCACCAGGACAGCAGACGCCAGAGAGAGAGCGAACTTACGCCACCTCTAGGGGAGAAGCCCGAGAGACCGAGCTCCTTCAAAAACTGCCTATGGAGAGTTCTCCTTCTGACCTCAGTAGCATACGTAACCTCACAGTAGGCCAGGTGTGGCCCCTCCCAAATGAGTCAGCTAAAAACGGCAATATTAATCTTTACCACAAATAATTTTTACCACAGTCCTATCCCCTCTCCCACATCCCCAGTCATTTAGTGGGTTCAAACACGTTTATTATTTTTTTTCGGTTCACAGAAGTGACTTCTCCTTTCTGGGTATCTTCCCCCACTTGAGATGGACAGCTTTCTAAAATACATTTTCCAGGTCCCAATTGCCTTAAGTAGAAGATGTAATTTCACCTTGCCTGGATGGCCCCAGGTCATGATGGCAATTATTAGATTTCACTGGGGTTTTTCTCCTTCTTCCGGTGTTGTCACTTCTCCCTGGGGGTCAGTGTTTCTGTTCAGGGTAGATGGAATAAGGATGGAGAATACTACCTCCTTTCTGATTTATTGTTGTTTGTGGTCAAATGAAAGCTAAGAAACCAGATTAATAAGAGTTTTCTTCTGCCTTGTTTCCTTTCTCCTATTTCCCAATCCACAAATAAAATGCAGGAGAAACTGAGGGAATAAATTCTCCCCAAGGCCCCATGGACCAAGGCGGACTCAGTCCTGGGCACAGTCCATCAGTGTTAGGTGGCAGGACCCCCTAGTCTTGGTCAGGGTCACTCAGTCAAAGGGAGCACCTCCAGGGACAGGCAGGACCCACCCCTAGAGCTAGGTGGGACCACTCAGTCCTGGGCAAGGCCCAGGCTGGGCCACCTCCCTCTCCCAGGAGGCCCTGACCTGGCTGGCTGGCTACACTATGTAGGACAGAGTCTGACACAGGTGACCCTCAGCTATCACCTCGAGGCTCCAGGAAGGGGGACCTGCTCCTGCACCAAGGGAACCTTAGCACTTGCCCTCCCAGAGGCTCCTCATCCAGCCCAGGGCCCATCTGCAAGGCAGGAAAGCAGCTCTCCTCATGACAGAGTAGGCCTAGTCAAGTCCTAGGTCCCTCAAATGCCATAGGGGGGGTTGGCGATAACGTTTCTGAAGGAACTCTTTTTCTTGATGGATGTTGTGTCTAGCACTCCTTGATGGTGGCCATGTTCATGAGCTCTATACTGAAGGGCCCTGTTGGGCCAGCTCATGGTGCGGCAGAAACCAGCCGCCGCCACCACCTAGTCACAGTGGTGCTGGGCCATGGTGACGTCCTTGGGACTCAGAGTTGGGATGCTCCCTTGGCCCATGAGTTCATGGTAGACTCTGTAGGAGGCCTCCTGGGGGAAGCTCAGGGTAAGGTTTCACATCTCTAGTGGCTCCTTGGGTATTCAAGTGGTCATTGCCTTCCATAAACCATCAATCACTTTTAGAAAAGGTCCTTGTCACTTGAATCAGTCAGTCAGTGGACAAGCATTTATTAGGTACCTCCTGGGTGCTAGGCACTAGAGATATAAAGAAAGGCAAATACATGGTCCCTGCTTTCAGGGATCTTATAGTCCTGCCAGCCGGGACGGAGTGAGTACTGTGCTGTCCTGGCCATGGCCTGGGTCCTTCAGGTAGGTGATACAAAGGGGTGGCCTGGCCTCTAATGTGCTTCTCAGAACTCATAGATACCATATTCCAGCTTCCTACAATATCCTAGTTTTCAATCCAAGCTCCCAAGAACTTGCTAGTTTTTTGTTTTTGTTTTTGTTTTTTGGGACGGGGCAATGAGGGTTAAGTGACTTGCCCAAGGTCACATAGCTAGTAAGTATCTGAGGTCAAATTTGAACTCAGGTCCTCCTGAATCCAGGGCAGGTGCTTTATCCACTGTGCCACCTAGCTGCCCTCCCAAGAACTTGCTAGTGACAGAGCCTCAGTTTCCTACAATGATGGGGCACAAGCAGCTGAGGCTGTGGCACCATCAGGCAAAGGGTATGGCCATACTCTTTGGTAGCTGATGAGATAGCTTTGATTGGGTTATCTTGTCCTTTAATCCAAAGGGTGGCACCAAGTGTTAGATCCTGGCCCTACTGCGGGAGGCGTCATCCAAGCATATGGAGGCTGTCATCAGAGCCAGGCCTCCGAGCTCCCTCCATCAAACTGGCATACTTGGTTCCTGACTCTATGGGTAATTTTGAGTCCAGTTTCAGGAGAATGTTCAAACCATCATCCTTCCCCTTGGAGGAGGTATGCTTTCCAACCCCCATAGTTCAGAAAGCCCAACACCAGGCAGAGGCAGAAGGTAAGGATGACCAAGCCCATCCTCATCTACCACCAGGCTCTCTGCGGGTAGCTGGATAGGCACAGGGCCACTGGGCTTGAGTTTGGCTGACCCGACCTCTGGTTCTACCAAGGTGATGAACAACCTTACTAAAGTTTATTTTTAGAATTGTATGTCAAATAGGGATCAATAGGACCTGAGTGAGGATCTGAGGCTTAAACTGCTTCGTTTTGATGCTGTAGCTTTGGGTATTCAGAATTCTCTGTTGTTCCAGTGGTATTGGCCTTGCTACAAATGGGGCTTTATTGTACATGACTGGCATTGAAATTGAGAGAGCAATGGAAGACATTTAACAGGGTTCCCAGAAGATGTGGGCCTTGAAGGACAAACAGAGCTTGGCAGCCTGGAGGAGGAGAGGCCAAACCTCTATATTCTGTGGGGGCTGAGCCAAGCTACTGACTCAGAGGTCTTTGAGTAATTCCCATTTTCATAGTATTGTTGTTTACAAAGTATTTTCCTCACAACAAAGTAAGTATAATGGTAGGACGATGGAACTGGAGTCAAGAAGACCTGGCTTAAAACCCAACCTCGGACACTCACTAGCCAGGTGACCTAGGGAAGTCACTTAACTGCTCTGTGCCTCAGTTTCTTCTTCTGCAAAATGAGGGGGTTGGACTCTATGACCTCCACGGTCTCTAATTATAATAATAGCTAATGTGCTTTTCAAAGCACTTAACATATGATATATATATATATATAATATATACATATATATGAAATTTTATACATCTATAGGTATAATTCGAGTCTCTAAATCTAATAATAGATTATGTACCTATTTTTGTTCATTCCCATTTTACAGATGAAGACATGGAGGCTCAGAGTGGTGAGGTGGCCTACCCATGATCATACAAACAGTCACTGATTTGTGAGTGCTGAGCACACTCATCATCAGGTGAGGTTGTCCCTATGTTAGAGGCCAGGGTGAATCAGGCTATAAGTCAGGGCTGGGGGCATTGGGCTAGAGGTGGAGGAAACTGACAGTTTTCTTCTGCTGATCAATTCAAAGCAATTCTACAAAGCAGGAAGCCCTGGTTTGTACCCTAGGAGGTATAAAGATGAAAGACAGCATCGAGGGGATTGGGTGGGACTGTCCTGTCATAAGGTTATGGTATTGGAGCTAGAAGAGAACACAGAATGTCAGGGCTTGGGGCAGCTAGGTGGTGCAGTAGATAAAGCACTGGCCCTGGATTCAGGAGGACCTGAGTTCAAATCTGGCCTCAGACACTTGACATTTAATAGCTGTGTGACCCTGGGCAAGTCACTTAACCCTCATTGCTCTGCAAGGGGAAAAAAAAAAAGAATGACTTTGAGAATGTCAGGGTTGGGGGGAGGGGGACCTTAGAACACAAAAAGGCATAGCTGGGAGGGCCCTTAGAATACAGAATGTCAGAGCTGGGAGGGCCCTTAGAACACACAATGTCAGAGCTGGGAGGGTCCTTAGAACACACTAAGTCAGAACTGGGAGGGCCCTTAGAACACCCAATGTCAGAACTGGGAGGAACCTTACACCATGAAATGTTAGAAATGGGAGGAATTTTAGAACTTAGAATATAAGTAGTTGGGTAGATACACACAGAAAGCAAAAGAGAAGTATCAAAAGGAGGACCCAATTGACTGGCTAAGAGAGAGAAAATAGAGTAGATTCTAGGGTTGGAAACGTTTTTAGAACACAGAATGTTAGCACTAGAAGGGACTTCTGAAGATAGAACATCAGACTTGAAAGGCCCCTTAGGGATCATTTAGTCCAACCCCTTAATTTGACAGATAAGGAAACCAAGGTGTAGAAAGGGAAGTGAATTATCCAAGGGAAGCAGCATGGTACAAGAACACTGGGTTTGGAGTCAGAGGCCCCAGACTCAGGTATCAAGCCGCTGTGCACTCTTGGGCAAATCATCTCACCTCTCTGAGCCTCTGTAAAATGGGAAAGTTGAATTAGATTTCCTCTAAGTCAAGACTTTTCCAGAGTTGGGCCAGAGATCCTGAGCAGATCTGTGTTCTACTTTCCACTCCAACCCAGACCAGCAAGCTAAAAAACACCTCTTCAAGTGGGTTGCTTGTTCCTCCAGCTAATCTGGGGCTTCCCTGCTGGGTCTGTGGAACCTCCCTCACAAAAACCTTCTCTCTGGACTTCAGTTTCCTCATTCATAAAACAAGGGGACTGGAGGCAATGGCCACCCAGCTTGAGATCCATGAACATCTATGGTCTGAGGCCAACAACCATCCCAGGCACTGTGGTGAATGCCAGGGATACATCCCAGAAAGGCAAAAAAGAGTCCCTACCCTGAAGGAACCCACAGTCTAAACTCTAAAATCAGGAGGTTAGAGTAGAGAAACGACTTCAAATTCTAGATTTACGATCTTATGACATGCACAAGTCTGACCCTCCAAGAGGATTTTAAAGCCTTTCATGATCTAATCACTTCCTACCTTTCCTGTCTTTTTGCACCTTACTACTGGCCACATGCCCTTTGATTCAGTGACACTGGCCTGGTCAAACGACCCTCCATCTCCTGACTCCAAGCATTTGCTCAGA
This sequence comes from Dromiciops gliroides, assembly GCF_019393635.1. Classification (NCBI taxonomy): domain Eukaryota; kingdom Metazoa; phylum Chordata; class Mammalia; order Microbiotheria; family Microbiotheriidae; genus Dromiciops; species Dromiciops gliroides. The sequence goes on from NC_057863.1 coordinate 605,564,570, forward strand.
TTATACCCCCTGAAGCCCGATCTCTTCCTCCCTATCTCCACTTCCTGGTTCCCCAAGCTTCTTTGAAGTCTCTGCTAATATCCTACCTTTTACAAGAAGCTTTTTCTGGTCCCCCTTCATACTAATGCTTTCCCTCGATTATTTATCGCCAATTTATCCAGTCTACATCTTTTTTTTTCCAGTTGTTTACACATCATTTGCCTTTCTTCGAATCCCCAGAGCTCAGCACAGCGCTTGGCACATAGTAGGCGATTAATAAATGCTTGTTGATGGTTGACTACTTCCGTCCATTGCCTTTTAACTATTTTGCATCTATTTATTTATGCACATATTTTCTCTACCGTTGGGAGCAGGGACTGAGCAGGTCGGAATGACCAGGGAAAATACTTAAACCCAATACCCTCCCCCGCCCCGCCCCCCACACCCTTCCACTGAGCCTGGGTGGAAGTCGTTGCTGGGGTAGGGGGTGGGGCGGGGGCTGCCCGGCTCAGGTCGGAGGATGAAGTGAGGCTTCGCGAAGTTTGGAAGCGTGTCCCTAGCGGCAGCCCTTACGCAGCGTCCCGCGAGACGTTTACCTGGGCCCCAGGTGAGCGCAGAAGGAGGAGCTGCGCTTAGGCTGCTCACCTGGCGGGACAGGTAAGCGGGGCGCTGGCGGGGGGCTCCCGGGACCGGTCCGAGCTGGGCTTACCTTACCTGGACCATACCTGACCTGGGCTCACCTCAACTGCATTTACCTGTAGCACCCCTGGCGCTGGAGCTGGGCTATGGCCGCTCCCAGGGGCGCCGCTTCCGGGCCGGCCGGGTCCTGGGGCTGCGGAGCGGAGCGGCCTGGGCACCCTGACCCGGCCGGGGCCGTCCAACCTGGCGCTGCCCAGGATACCCCGGGAGAGGGCGGGGGAAGGCGTTGGGACCCTGTAGAATTCTGTATTCCCCCATGCCAGCCCGTGCCCCACCCCGCTGCTCCAGCCTGTGCGGGGGGCCCCCCCCGTCCCGCAACTCCAGCTTGTGCGCCCCCCCATCCAGCCTGTGAGGCTCCCTCCGCAGCTCCAGCCAGTGCACCCCCCACACACACCCCGCAGATCCAGCTTGTTCGCCCTCCCACTCCTCAGCTCCAGCCTGTGCGACACCCCCCCCCCCGCAGCTCCAGTCTGTACGCCCCCCCCTCCACCTTTTCCGCATTGACAGCGGGAGGGTGTGCACCACCCTTCAGTGGCAGCGGGTGCGTCCCCAACCCCTCAACTCCATCCTGTGCTTAGCAACAGTTTGTGGGACCCCTCCTACCCCCATCTCCGCCTGTGCCTCCCCCAATTCGGCCATGTCACGGAGGCCAAACTCTTTAGCATCCGGTGTCTCTGAGGGGTCCCCATCCTTGGCAGACTGGGGGTTAACAACTGTGTGTGTTGGGTGAAGGGACTTCTAGAGAAGTCCAGGATGGACACGGGGGTCTGGGGGTGGGAGAGAGAACTAAGGAAGAGTCTCGACCTCTGAATGCATTTCAAATTTAGAAGACCAAGCTTGGGGCCAAGGAGGTGTGAACTCCAGAGCTCATCTGGCCTGGCTTCCTGTCCCTTTCTCCCTAGGCATTATGATTAACAGGTTCCTACTCAGCATCTGTGTGGGGCCAGTTCCAGGGGTGGGGAGACAGAAAAGAGAGGGCTCCTGTACTAATAGACTTGAAACTTATGAAGTTAAGGGACCCTTTTAGATTCATTTAGCCCAGAGTGGTCTCATGATGTGTGTTGACTGAGTGAGGGAGTTTTTGATGGACAGTGGTGATCTTGGATCAAAGTGAAAAGAAATATAGTTAATGGAGGGAAATAGGGGATAGGGGCAGTGAGTCCTCCTTCCTCAATCAAGGAGCTTGGAAATTTAATAATAACTTGCATAATATTTTCAGATTTGCAAAGTTTTTTCCCTCACAAGCCTGGGAAGTAGGAAGTTCAAGTATTATTCCATTTAACAGACCAGCAACTGAGACTTTCAGAGAAAGGCAAAGTGATTTGCCCATGATCATATAACTAGTGTTAGAGGTAGGTAACTCTTGTGATGCCAGGTTCAGCAGTGACAAATTACAGCAATTGTCTTCCTTGGGGAGACATCAGGGCATAATTGGGAAAGGGAGACCCTTGGCGATGGAAGGAACTGTGGAAATGGGATCTAGGAGACCCGGGTTCTAATTCTGCTTGTACTAGTAACCTGTCATGTGCCTTTGGCAAAGTCAGTTTCTACAGGTAGAATGGGAGAGATCTTTAGTTCCTATTATTTGTTTTTTGCATTAGCTACATCGAAAGGAATGGGGACTATTCTAGCATTTGGGAAGTACTGATGCTGGTTCTAAATGGTCCCAACCTGTTTGAAAAGACTAGCCTAAAGAGCAGAGTACTATGGGATGGCATTCAAGGGAGTTGGTTGCAGGGGAGGAGAGAGGCCTTCCCAATCAATCAGAGAGTTTTATTTGGTTTCTAGGAACACAAAAGCAAAAGTGAAATAGTCTCTGTCCTCAAGGATTTTATTTTTTTAAGGGAGAGACAGTATGGGTGGGCATATACTGGGTGTACCAAAAGTCTTAGGGCAGTTTGAAACTTCAGTAGGCTTAAGGATGATTACAGTAGGGACTGGCCCGGTCACCAATGTGGGAGGAGGAGCTCCCCCCAGAAGAGAAGTCTTCTGTCAGTGAGGGTCAGCACCTTCTCTGCAGCTTAGTTTGAAACAAGTGACCTGCCCGGGTATAGAAAATAGATATACATAACCTTTTTTTTTTTTTTTTTAGCAGGGCAATGAGGGTTAAGTGACTTGCCCAGGGTCACACAGCTAGTAAGTGTCAAGTGTCTAAGGCTGGATTTGAACTCAGGTCCTCCTGAATCCAGGGCCAGTGCTTTATCCACTGCGCCACCTAGCTGCCCCCATAACCTTTTACTGTTGACAAATTTTTCATGACACCTGCATTCAGTTACTCAACCCCATATGGGGTGTAGTATATAGAGAGCCAATCTCAGACATGGGTCAAAGCCCTGCCCGTGAGACGTACTGTCTTTGGAACACCAGGGCAGGTCACTTGTTAGGTGGGAGCTAAGCAGGTTCCCTGGAGGGATAGACCAGACCCTGGGCTTCTGGATGGGAGAAGGGAGTTGAGTAAAGCAATCTATTAATAAACAAGGTGATGTCTTAGTAGAGAGTTTATCACCTGAGGAGTCTAGGGCCCCTCCCTTGAGGGGAGCATGGGGTGAGAGTGTTTGCTGTCAGACCCCAGCTCTGCTTCACCTGAGTTGTGTTTGGCCCACACTTGGGCTTATGGTAGATGAGAAATAGAGCAAGGAAGATAATCGATGCCCCTACAGAGGTCCCAAGATGAGAGCAGAGTTAGAACCTGTCTTTGGATCCTCCTCCCAGCCTAAAGAGAAAACAAGGTGGCTGACAACAGTCCCATATTATGGGCACAGATGACCTCAGGTTGTGGTGGGCTAATAATAACAATAATAATAAAGCACTTTGAGGTTTGTAAAGCCTTTTACAATTTATCTTCACAACAACCTTGAGAAGCCCTACATCCCCATTTTACATGAGGAAAATGAGGCAGACAGCAGTTAAACGACTTGCAAATGGGGTCATGCAGCTAGTCAGTGTCCAAGGCCACTGTGTCCAGCCACCAAATGAGGTAGTCACTATGGGACCTGAGAAGGGCATTAAGATTCAGCACCCTTTATGCATGGACCGGGAGTCAGGAAAGCCTGGGTTTAAATTCTATTTGAGACATTTATAATATAGTAAACAAGTCAGTCAGGTGGCTCAGTGAACAGAGTGATAGGTGTGGAATAAGGAAGACCTGAGTTTAAATTCTGCCTCATGCTTCCCGGCTATGTAAATCTGGACGAATCACGTCACCTCTGTTGGCCTCGGTTTCCTCAACCATAAAATGGGGATAACCACAGCCACCTCCCAGAGCTGTTGTGAGGATCTATGAGAGAATCTTTGTGAAGCACTTAGCACAGAGCCTGGCAAAGAGGAGGTGCTTAATAGATGTGTGTTTGTTTCCTCCCTCACTCCCTCCCTCCCTCTGCAAGTTTTTTTCATCAGCAAAAGGGGGATAGTACCTAGTGTATCCCTCTGAGAGTCTTGTAGTGAGGGTTAAAAAAGAGAATGCAGGGGCAGCTAGGTAGAGCAGTGGCTAAAGTGCCGGCCCTGGAGTCAGGAGTACCTGAGTTCAAATCCGGCCTCGGACACTTAACACTTACTAGCTGTGTGACCCTGGGCAAGTCACTTAACCCCAATTGCCTCACTTAAAAAAAAAATTTTTTTAAAGAGAATGCATATGGAGTGCTTTGCAAACAACCCAGTCTAAAGGGCTGCAATGGTGAGTAGCCAGTGCCCCCAATTGTTTCGATTCCACCAGAATTGTTATTGCTTCTAACTGCCTTCTGCATTTGGAGCAGCTCGCTCAGCCCTGGGCCACAGGAGCTCAGGACCTGGTGGAGGAATTGGACAAAGACGTAAATAATGATGCTAGATGACAGGGGCCTGTAAGAATGAGCTGGCTGGCAGGAACAAGTTGACATTAGCTAGGGAAGGCCGCCCTAGGGGAGGAGGCATTTGATTTGGGCTCCTGAGGGCTCTGTGTCTCACTTGGAACCAAGCACAATACTTTGGGCCTTAAATGACCATCTAGTCTAAGTCCTCAATTATATATAAAGGAGGAAACTAAGGCCCAGAGAGGTGTCAGGTGATGCACTTTTTTGGTTTTGTTTTTTGTTTGCGGAGCAATGAGGGTTAAGTGACTTGCCCAGGGTCACACAGCTAGTAAGTCTCAAGTGTCTAAGGCCAGATTTGAACTCAGGTCCTCCTGAATCCAGGGCCGGTGCTGTATCCACTGTGCCACCTGGCTGCCCCATGATACACTTTTAAATTAAAGGTAGGAAGCAGGGTGGCAAAGCCCCATATCATCTAGGTTAAAGGAGAGGGGAGGTCGTGAGGAATGGGAACATGAACACAGTAGATATAATGCCAGGTTTGGAATCAGGAAGACCTGAGTTCAAATCCAGCCTTGGACACTAGCTGTGTGACCCTGGGCAAGTCACTTGACCTCTGTTTGCCTCTATTTCCTCATCTGTAAAATGTGAATAAATTAGAGCACCAACCTCCCTGATTGATTGAGGGTCAAATGAGATGATAATTGTGAAGCTCTTAGCACAGTACTTGGCACATAGTAGGCAGCATATAAATGCTAGCTATATTGCCATTCTTGAGGACAGAGCCCAACATAGCCATAGCTGTAAAGCCACCTGAAGGCAGGGACTTTTTTACTCCTATCTTGTATCTCCAGTATTTCACATAGTGCTCAGCACACAGCTGCTTAACAACAACAATAATAACAATAATAATAACATTCATACATCACTTGATGGTTTCCAAAGTGTTTTACAAATGTCTCATTTTTATCCTTACTGGTAGTTGCTATTACTACCCCCATTTTACAGATGAGGAAACTGAGACGGGTGAAGTGACTTGCCTAGGGGATCACACAGTAGGTGTCTGGGGTGGGATTTTGAACTTAGGTCTTCCTGACTCCAGACCCAGGGCTCAGTCCAAGGTGCCACGTGCTTGTCTTATAAATGCTTGTTAATTGCTAAAGAGGGGATGGAAAGTAGACTGGTTGGGCTAGTGCATGGAGTTCAGGAAGGGGAGTAACCTGAGATCCGACAGGGAATCTGGGTAGTACTAGATTAGGGAGGGCCTCAGATACTAGGCTGAAGATCTTAATTTGTATTCAGTAGGAATGTTAATTTTGTAAATTAATTTTAGGAATACTCATTTTGTAAATATTAATTTGTCAATTCAGTAGGAAATAGGAAGCCAGAGAGGTTTTGAGCAGAGGAGGGAATGTGAAGAGCTGCATATTTTTGGGGGGTGGGGGGGTGAGGCAATTGGGGTTAAGTGACTTGCCCAGGGTCACACAGCTAGTATCAAGTGTCTGAGGCCGGATTTGAACTCAGGTCCTCCGGACTTCAGGGCCAGTGCTCTATTCACTGTGCCACGTAGCTGCCCCAAGAGTTGCATATTTAAGGAAGATTAATGTGATCATCCAGATAGCTGAGCAGATGTCACTAACTCATACCCACTTAGCAAAATGCTTTCATGTCATCCTCCCAGTTGGCATTCAAGACCTTTCTGTGAAGGTCTGGCAGGCATTGCGCATCCATTTTATGGATGACAAAACTGAGGCCCAGAAGTGAGGTGACTTGTCCAAGATCACACAGTAAATCTGTGACTGAGACCTTACACTGATCTACCTTGAATACCAGGCCTGGACCATTCATTCATCCTTTTCTTCTACATTAGTTTGAGTAAATCCATTCCCTATATCCCTTGCCCCCAAACCTCTTCCAGCCATCTGCTTACCATCTCTTCCTGCAGGTGAAAAATCCCCAAGTGAATTGAAGGCCAGAAAACCCCCATTTGGGGAAGCTTGCTCAAACCCAGGATCATAGAGCTCACCTGGTGTAATCTCCAGTGCCTTTCTGTTAGTTGAGATCTCATTAGGGCTGAAAACACCCTTAAAGCCTAGGACAAGAAGAGACTTCAGTGCACAGAAGGTTGGGGCTGGGAAGGATAGCGGTGACCAGCAACAAGCCACATTAATAATAGCTCACGTTTCTGTGGTACTAAAGCTTCTCCCGACAATACTATTGAGGTAGAGAGTGAAAATACCATTCTAATTTTAAAATTGAGAAATAGGCTCCGGAAGTCTTTTTTGTTTTGTTTTGTTTTATTTTTTTAAAAAAATTTTTTCCCGGAAATCTTATCTCAGGTCACACAGCTTGTTTGTGGCAGAGCCAGCAAGATGTCGGTCTCATGACAGAGTCGAATGCTTTTCTTCCACACTATGTGGCCTGGTTGGTCAATAGTAGATGGGATTTTCTGTCTCCCTCCTGATGTCCCACCCTCCCTGGCCACCCTTTCCAGCACTGGCTGTCCTTCCACTCATTCCCTGCAACTCACTGGAATGCTCCTTGCTCCCCCATCGACGCTTCCAGGTTCTCCCCATCACATCACTGTTACTTCTTCCTTTGAGGTTCACTCACTCTGAACCTACCTCTCGATCAAAATTCTAGAAGCTCCCTCTTCCTCATCCTCATCAAAACAAACAAACAAACAAAAACAAAGTTATGTGATCTCAGTTGCCAAATCCAGTGGCTTTTTCTCCATCCTTGTTCTCATTAGTTTGTTTTGTTTTGTTTTTTGCAAGGCAATGAGGGTTAAGTGACTTGCCCAGGGTCACACAGCTAGTAAGTGTCAAGTGTCCGAGGTCGGATTTGAACTCAGGTACTCCTGAATCTAGGGCCGGTTGCTTTATCCACTGTGCCACCTAGCTGCCCTTCCATCCTTGTTCTCCTTGACCTCTCTATAGCCTTTGACACCGTTGCTAACTCTCTTCCTTTTCTGTGAGGTTTTTTTTTTTAATTTTATGGGGCAATGAGGGTTAAATGACTTGCCCAGGGTCACACAACTAGTAAGTGTCCAGTACCCCTCCCCTACTTTTCCAATCTTCTTCCCTATCTCCACACTTTTAGATTCAGTAACATCAGCCTCTTTGCTGTTGCTCACACAAGACCGTCCATTTCCCAATTCTGGGCATTTTCACTGACCATCTCCCATGCCTGGAGTGCTCTTCCTCCCCTTCATCTCTCCCTCCCGGCTTCCCTGAAGCCCCAGCTAAAATTCCACTTTCTACAGGAGGCCTTTCCTGATCCCTCTTCATTCTAATGTTTTCCCTCTGGTGATTATTTCCAATTTATCTTTGCCCATAGTTTATTTGTACATAGATGTTTATGTGGTGTTTGTAAGCTCCTTGAGGCAGGGATTAGTTTTTTGCCTGTCTTTGTATCCCCAGCTTAGCACAGTGCCTGGCACACAGTCAACACTTACTGGTCAATAAACTAACAATTAGAAGGACAGTGAAGTATAGTAGATGGGGATCTGGACATGTAGCTAATAAGACCTGCATGTGAATCCTGAGATTGGCAGTTGTCTATTTTATTATGACAAATCACTTCACCTTTCTGTGCCTTAGTTTCTTCATTTGTAAAATGGGGGAAATGATACCTAATGCATCTAACTGAATCAACAAATACTTATTACAATTTACCTTTTTTTTTTGGTGAGGCAATTGGGGTTAAGTGACTTGCTCAGGGTCACACAGCTAGTGAGTGTCAAGTGTCTAGGTCAGATTTGAACTCAGGTCCTCCTGAATCCAGGGCTGGTGCTCTATCCACTGCGCCACCTAGCTGCCCCAACAAATACTTATTAACTCCCTACTATGTGCTAGGGAATAAGGATATAAGCTTAGCATAGTGTCTGCCACATAATAGGCCCTTAAGAAATGCTTATCGATTGACTAACTGAAGTACAACAAATGAAACACTACAAGAAGCTTACAAGGATTTGTATGTAAATTTTCTATTTGTGCTGTGTATACACACACACACATACACTCCAAATATAAAAAATAAATAAATACAAAGTAGTTCAGGACAAGGTGATGGGGAGGGGACTAGCAGTTGGTAGATTCAGGAAAGGAGGGGCAGCTAGGTGGCGCAGTGGATAAAGCACTGGCCCTGGATTCAGGAGGACCTCAGACACTTGACATTTACTAGTTGTGTGACCCTGGGCAAGTCACTTAACCCTCATTGCCTTGCTTTGTTTTTGTTTCTGGTTTTTTTGCAGGGCAATGAGGGTTAAGTGACTTGCCTAGGGTCACACAGTTTTGCCTTGCAAAAAAAAAAAGAAAGAAGGAAAAAAGAAAAAAAAATTCAGGAAAGGCTTTAGGTTCCTCGCAATTCTGTTGTGAGGATCAAATGGGATCTTTGCCCATAAACTGCTTTGTAAGCTTTCAAGCCCTGTAGAAATAAATGCCTGCATACTTCTTGTTGTTAAGTCAACAAATGTCTATTTGGCTCCTATTCCCTGCTATGCCTGGTGAGTCTTGCTTCAGGTGGGAAGAATTTAGGACTAACTGACCTTTATAGGACATGTGTATGTGTGTGTGTGTGAGAGAGATAGAGAAATAGACAGAGAGAAATAAAGTGGTTGTTTGGGACAGAGGGGAGGAGGTTTGTGGAAATGGCCCTGTACACCAGAGGTATCAAATGTACTGGCCAAGAGAGATTAAAATGTGATTGGGAAATAGTTGTCAAAATTAAAAAATACAATACAATGTAGATAATGTGAATATATGTTTTTCTAAGTCAAGATACAGCTTGTAGGGATCCTTAGGTAAGGGCTAGTGGCCACAGTTTCTATTTTGACACCACCACTCCAGGAGCCCCCTCCCCTATACTGGGATGGAGGAAGTGCAGAGGGTGTTCCTTTCTGGAGCAGGGAGGATAAAAGATGGGATAAAAACTTAAGGACTAATAGCCTCTATAGAGCAAGGCCCAAAGTGCCCAAAGTGGATGGAGGGAGCTAGGGCTACTTCCCCTTCTTTAACTCAAATGCTTTGCCCCAGGATGGAGTAGTGTGAGAATATGCTGATCACAGGGCTGATTCTCACCCACCTCTGACCTTATCACCAGGAAAGGGGGCTGAATAAGATCAGGGAGACACCCCTCCTCCCCAGGCTAAGTGGGGGTGCAGACCCAAAAGGTTGGTTAGTGGCTTCCTCAGTGAGGATAGATTGGTTAACCCCCCAAAGACTAAGCATCAGCTGCCTTTGTAGGCTGTACGAGGGGAACAGAGGCAACAAACAAACCAACCTACTGCCTAGGGGCACAGGGGCCCTGGGTACCAGTCTCAGCTCTGTCACTAACTCTTTCCTCTCTTGGGCCTCAGTTTCCTCCTGCGTAAAAGGAAGGCTGGACTAGGTAAGCACCAAGATTCATTCAAGCTCTGACATAGAGTCCTAATATTCTGGGCCTACTCTGTGCAGATCACTGATAGGCATTAAGGGGAATACAGAATTTAAATGTGACAGTGCCTGCCCTCAGGAAACTTACAGTCTAGTCAAGGAACGCGGCACAGATAACTCTAATACATAATGATAGAGGTGAAGATCATCATTGACGAGGGAGACTTGGGGAAAACTTCCTGGCAGAAGCTCAAGCCAATCGAGTCAGCGAGGATTTGACAGTCGGTCGAAGAAAAGAGGGGAGAGGAAGACCTTGTTGGCCCAGAGAGCACGGGGTGAGAAAACGCAGGGCAGCTTTGCTTTGGGGCCAGCAAGGAGTTTGGTTTGGCTGGAGTCAGATTGGCAGGTGGTCCTTTGAACTGAGGCTGTGGGGGTTAGGATGACGCCAGATCATTGAGGACCTCGAAGGCCATGTAAGGATCTTCCATTTTCTCAAGCAGCAGAGAACCAAGGAAGACTTTCAAACAGAAAGTACATGACTGTATCTATGCATAAAGAGAGATTCTTTTGGCATCATGGAGGATGGAGGGGAGGACAAATATGCAGAGCCTCCATTAGGAGGTTGCTAATGACATCTAAGTCTATTCTCTATAGCATTGTGATAGGCCCATTTAGTCCAATAGACCAGTCCGCTTAGATTTTCTGCTGAGGAACAGACGACTGGCTCATCTGACCCTTTCACCTCCTCCCCCCACTCAGGGTGCTGAGGGGCAACCCAAGGAAGCCAAAGTCCTGGTCCGGGATTGTGATCAGAAGACCAAGACACTGGGAGAAAAGCCAAGATGTAGGTCACACATCTAAGGAACAAGGCCGCGAGGTCAGTCTGGACAGGCTTCTTGAAGGGGGAGAGTCTTGGACAAAATGATGCTCATGGATTGGTGGGAAGGAGAGGGAAGGGCATCCTGGGTAAGGGGATGGCCTGAGCAAAGGCACCGGATTAGGAGCACAGATATTTGTTTTATTGCTATTTGTATGGCATATTCAGGAGACGCAAGGCCCCCAGCCTGGCCACAGTGTGGAGAACATAAAGGAAAGCAGAGAAAGAGAAGACTGCAAAGGTAGGTTGGGGTCACATCGTAGAAGGCCTTGGATGCTAAGCTATAGTGGGGAGAGGGGTTAATGTGTTAGAGTCTGAGGGGAGTGCCTACAGGGTCAGAAATGACAAGGAAGTGATATTTAATGAAAGATTGCCTGCACACACTTACTAGCTGTATGACCCTGGGCAAGTCATTTAACCCTGATTGCCTCCCCCCCCCCCCCAAAAAAAATAAATAAAATAAAAATAAAAAAGATTGCCCTGCCTCTGAATAGATAGTGTGTGAAGGTCAGGGAACCTATTAAGAGATTCTTTGAGGGGCAGCTAGGTGGTGCAGTGGATAAACACTGGCCCTGGATTCAGGAGGACCTGAGTTCAAATGAAGCCTCAAACACTGTGACCCTAGACAAGTCACTTAACCCTCATTGCCCCACAAAAAGAAAAAAAGGAAAAGAAGAGATTCTTTGAGATAATTCAGGAAAGAGAAAAGAGGGAAGAGTGGCTGGGTGAGAGTGGGGGTCTGGGCACTGGAAAGGAGAAAATGGGTACCATAGAAAGAAAACCAGGAAGATCTGGTTGTGGGGGGTGCAGAGGAGAGGAAGGAGCCAATGTTGACCCTGAAGTATCCAGCCCAGGGAGCTGGGAGGATGATCAGAGCCAGCCGCAAAGATGGGGAAGCCCAGAAGAGCTGAATGAGCTCAGAGGTGCTGGTAGGGGACCATTCCCAAGGGGAAGGGAATAGGCATTTATGTAGCACCTGCTGTGTACCCAGCACTGGGCTAAGTGCTTTTTGCCACTACTATCTTATTTCAAAGCAGCTGGAGAGGTGGGTCAGGGTTGGAGATCGCATTGGGCATGCATGAGGGGAACCTTGGCCATTGGGAGGCAGGCAGGGAAAAGCCAATGAAGGAATTTGCCTTAGATGGGCACAGTGCCCAGGCTATTCTCCCTCCTCTGGTCCTTTTGTGGCTGGGCTGGGTTCCTGACACCTCAGAAGAGAGTCAGAGCAGGGAGGTGGGAGGGGCGGGCCCTACCTAGCTGCAGTGACTAGTGAATGCCTCATCCCCTTGGGCCTGGGTGTTGGGGCCCTTGGGAGCCCTGATTGTGCTTGGGCTGGGAGCTCCCTGGGGGAGTGGGTAGGATGAGGAAGAGGGTAGGGGACAAGGCTCTCTGGGCTGCTTTGAAAATGAGGCATTTGTTGTCAGCTCCTGGGCAGGGTGTGTGTGTGAGAGAGAGGCTGCCATGGGCAGGCCCCAAGCTGGGCAGACTTACCAGCCAACCTCTTGGAGATCCAGAGACCGAGGAGCCTGGGAGGGGAGAGTGTGTGGAAGAAGCTCGAGCTCACTGTCCAGGTGACCACAGGCAGGGTGCTAGGCCCACTTCTGCCCAGGTCCATTCCTGCTACCAGCACTGGTGGCCACCAAAGGAGGTGGACTGAGGTAATGCCTACCAAAGTTCAACCCAGCCCTGTGTTCTTGGCCTAGTTTAGGGGCGGGGGGAGGGTACAGGCCCATTGATGTCCTGGGCCTCTAGAGTTCTCTGACTTGGTAGGCCTTGGGGAAGGAGTTGGGGGAAGTGGGAGGTGGCTGGATGGGCACATCCCCAGGGCAACTAACTGGTCCAGGTCACCCTTGGCACCTTTGTCCTTCCCACCTCCTCCCCCTATAAAGCCCATTTTTCTTCCAAGCAGGGAAGGGAGGGGAAAAGGGGGAGTCTGGGGAAGGTTGGGATCATTCAACCTTCCTCTCACTGCCCCCTCCCCACCCCAGGCACCTGTAATGTGGTAAGCCATGCCCGGACGGCGCTCTGGACATCCTCGCCCAGTGTCCTGCCCTCCCCGGCCAGGCCAGGCCTCTACATGGGAGCGACCAGCAAGTGCTTCTCCCCCAGAGGTCTGTCTTGAGGTGTATGGTGCGGCCACACCCCAAGTCAAGCAAAGCCGCCGGCTGGCCCAGCCAGCCACACCTCGACGGGTCCGCCGGCCCAACCCCAAGGACCCCAATGCTCAAGAGCCGGAGAGCATCACCTTCATCTCTGGCTCAGCCGAGGCCCCCCTGGACACCACAACCTGCTGTCTACCCCGGCCATGGGTGTGGAATTTGTGCAAGGCTGTGTTCTGTTTTCGCCGCTGCCGGGCCTGCTATCAGCGCTGTGGGGGTTGTATGCGCAGCTGCGAGGCCTGCCTGCCCTCCCTGGGCCCGCCAGAGAGCTTTCCTGATGAGGGCTGGGGCAAGGAACACAATGGCGGCCCACCCCCCAAAAGCCCGGCCATTGCCTCCCCCAGCCGGCGAGACAGAGAGAGGTTTAAGTCGACCATCGGCAGCAGCTTCAGCTACCCCGATGTCAAGCTGAAGGGTATCCCTGTGTACTCGTATCGGGGTGCGCCGGCCTCCCCCCCGGACGCTGACTTGTGCTACAAGGAGCCCTTGGCTGAGCAGCCGCCCCGCTACAGCCTCCCTGGAACCTTAGGTGGGAGCCACCGCAGTTCGGAGGAGTATTACTCCTTCCACGAGTCAGACCTGGACCTCCCCGAGCTGAGTGGTGGCTCCATGAGCAGCCGGGAGATCGACGTGCTCATCTTCAAGAAGCTGACGGAGCTGTTCAGCATGCACCAGATCGACGAGCTGGCCAAGTGCACTTCGGACACGGTGTTCCTGGAGAAGACTAACAAGATCTCCGACCTCATCAGCAGCATCACGCAGGACTACCACCTGGACGAGCAGGACGCCGAGTGCCGCCTGGTGCGAGGCATCATCCGCATCAGCACCCGCAAGAGCCGCAACCGGCCGACCACCAGCTCAGAGAGCCGCCTGAGCCGGGGCCCCGCCCCCGACAGCGGCACCGACACCATGGTGGCCTCGGCCCTCAGCCAGGACGGTACGTCCTTCCTCACCCTCAGCTGGGCCGCGTGGCTCCACCAGCCATCCCGGGCTCTCTGGCCCTGCCCATTTGGCCTGGTCTCTCGTCCTTTCTGAGCCTATTTGCTCCTTTGTAAAATGAGCTCGGACTACGTGGTCTCTGGTGACCCTCAAGGCCCTCTATCCTAGGATTCTCCAGTGCTGGGAGCACTGCGCTAGAGCCTGGAGGGGACAGAGATCCGAGGCACTGATCTTGCCTTCAGGAGGGAAAATAATCCGATGTGCCTCGGATAGTGTCCCATCTTTAGTACAGCAGGGAGGCCCAGGTGCCGGGAAGGTGAGGACAGGGTTTCTATCACAAGCCAGGCACTGGGCAAGGCTACAGAGGGTTTGGTGTTTTAGGTGTCTGTATGTATAATGGGCAGGTGCCCAACGTAGGGGAGAGGCAGGGGAAGAACTCCAGGCCCAGAGAAGAGCAAAGGCAGGCAGTTGAGCCCTCACAGCCAGTCACTAACCCGGGCTCTGGGGGGTGGGAGTGGGTAGTGTCAGACAAAAGAATTAAAACTTGGGCGTGGATCGGGAAGGCAGATGGGAACTGGGTTTACCCACCCCCATACAATGGTCACAAGAGTGTGCCTTTCCACAGTCCCTCTGGCCCCCTCCACCTGCGGCTGGAGGGAGCCTTTTCTGGGATGCTTCTCCCCTCTCCCTAGTAATAACCACTCCTTAGAATTTACTTACAAAGCCCTGCTAGTAGGCCCTTGTGACAGCCCTGCGAAGGATGAACAGGAAGGGCAGGCATGATTATTGCCATTCGAAGACCCAAGGTGATGAGTCTAGAACAAGGGTTCCTCACTCCCAACCCTAAGCATTTTTCCCAGGGTAGAGTTCTGCAGGTACTCCAACCTCGGCCCCTCCACTCATCTCTGGGCTCTAGGCCTTCACCAGTTTGGTGTTGATCTGGTGGAGGTGGCCCAGGTTCCTGAGTGGCCTGCACGGGTGGGAAGGGAGCTCAGAGAACAATGAATCCAACCCATAGCAAGAGATCATCCACTTCTAGTTTGGTTTTGATTTTTTTCTGGGGCAATGGGGGTTAAGTGACTTGCCCAGAGTCACACAGCTAGTGTCAAGTGTCTGAGGCTGGACTTGAACTCAGGTCCTCCTGACTCCGGGGCTGATGCTCTGCCCACTGCGCCACCTAGCTGCCCCCCATCCACTTCTAGTGACAGAGCACCTCCCACAGGCCAATAACTGCCCATCCCATGTTGGGATAGCCCTGATCAATGGATAGGTTCCTGCCAGGAAGCCTAAAGTCACTCCCACCCACCGTTCCTAGCTCTGCTCTTGATGGGCCCAGTCCCTCCTCCCTGGCATGGATGTTCTAATCCTGGGGCAGTTGTCCTCTTTCCCCTCCAGCTCAGTCGCGTCTGTAAGGGTAAGACTGTCATGGGGGACTTTGGAGAGTGAGACTGGCTATTTTTTCTTTCTCAGAGCTGACTGTGCAGATCTCCCAGGAAACAACATCAGATGCCATCGCTCGGAAACTGAGGCCTTATGGCCCTCCAGGTGTGGATCCCCAGCGTGGGACTGATGGGGAGGCCAGGGGGTACTGGGAGGGGAGAGAAGGGAGCTGTGCATTGACTGGTCCTTTCAGGCTGGGGCCTGGGAGAGAGCCGGGCAGGCTTTGGAGTCCTGACTTGGGCTTTAACCCCAGCTCTGCCCCCTACACCCGTGCAACTTTGTCCAAGACACAGCTTGTGCCCATTGCCTCATCTCTAAAGTGAGGGGGCTGAACATGGTGACCTGAGGTCCTCTCTGGCTCAGTCTGTGATGTCGGAGCCTCCGTTTCTTCTCCACAGTCAGGAGTTTGGATCAGGGCATCTCTTAATATCCTTCCCATCTGATAAAAGGGACCTTATCTATGGGGTCAACTTGTAGCATTGTGACGGAAGGAGAGAAACAACAGCAACAGGCCCTATCTAGAGGGCACTAAGAATGATTTGGGGAGACAGGGCTTTCAGGTATCGACCTAGCCCTGCCTGCACTCCTCTCAAAAGAGGAGATGAGCTTATCTAGCTGTGGCCCCACTGAGTCTTCATGACGATGCTGCCAAGGAGGAAGAAGTTGGGCCTTGGCCTTTCCCGTTTTTCAGATTGGGTAATTGAGATCCCAGAGCTTCCACTTTCTTCATCAGCTCCTATTCTGTGGCCGTCTCAGGGCAAATGGAGAGAAAGCCAGGTGGCTGTGGGAGCCGGGGGGGCAGCTCTGGTACCTGAGCCTCAACCTCTCCTTCTTTTCTTCTCAGGTTATCCACCAAGCCACGACTCCTCCTTCCAGGGAACAGAGACGGACTCCTCAGGGGCACCCCTGCTCCAAGTGTATTGCTAGCCCTTGCTCTAGCCCTCGGGGCCTCCTGGTACTGCAGGCAGGACAGACAGGCCCCGAGAACTATTCTTCCCTCCTTCAGTGGATCACCTTCTAAGCAATTCTGCCGACAAGAACTCACACAAGAACTCACCCTGCCTCCAGGCTGCAGGCTCTGGATGCAAATGCACCACCTATCCACTATGTACTGTTGATCCTCTTTCCCAGAACTCAGATGAAGTTCCTAATACCATGAAGACCCAGTTTCAGGGTCTTTCCCCTCGTCCCTGAGGGCTTCCCTCACTAGCCCTTCAGGGGAGGGGGTCTCCAAGTTGCCCATCCCAAGTACCCAGGGCCCTGCAGGCTTCAAGGGCTTTCTGCCTTGGCAATGGCTAGATGGTTTTGTCCTTTTATCACATTAGGGTTCGCTTGCCATTATTTACAAAGGGCTCGGAGGTTTGCTGTTTCCCCCACTTTTGACTACCTGGCTCTCCTTCTTCAAGCAGGGAGCCCTCCCCAGTCTCGAGGGGGTCATTTGGAAGTATTTTTGTGAAACCGTGCCTAGATGTGTGCCTTGTAACTAGCTGACTAGTTCTTGTAACGCTGGGAGCTCCATCAATCCCTTCTCTGGTAGTAATAAGTATGCAGCCATTACCGGTCTATCACCCCGCCCCCAGGCTTCAGTACCTCACAAGGTCCTGTTTGTAGCAGGGCAGTAAAGGAATCCAAGTTACCTGCTTCTTTACTCTTTACCTGGGAGTCCTGGGGCTTGGGGGGGAGACGGACAGACTACTGTCCAGCAGTTGGGCTTTGAACCCTGTGCCTGCTCCCAATGCTGCCCAGGTTGGGAGAAAGCTCTCCTGGTAGCTGCACAGCTATTTCTTGTCTGGGCAGGGCAAGGTCACCTGAAGGAAACACCTGTTTTGATGGCCTTGGGGAGGCTTGGCCAGCACTGCCAAGGTCTGGCAAGATGGACCAGACCCATGCCTCTAATGCCTTGGGGGGGGGGGGCAGGGCAGGCTGGGGCACACAGCAGAAAAACAAAGGGACTTGGAGCAAGTTATTGGCATGGAGAATCCCAGGCAGGAAGTGAGGATAAGTAATGGGCTCCTATCTCCTAGGTGGCCCCCAGAGACAGCTCTGAAACAATCCTGGCTCCTGAAAACCTGGGTGAGTCTGTCACTTAAGGGTCCTAGAGCTGCCATTTCTAGTCCCTTCCAGATGGCCCCAACTGGGAGGCCCACAGCCCAGAAGTGCTCCTGAGAAGCCAATCTAGGCAGGAGGCTGTGGCCTCTCCCCTCTGGCTGCCAGGGCATTGGCCCCAGATACCTCGGGCGCAGCAAAAGACCTTGGCTCCCAGTAGGGAAGCAAACAAGGGGCCTCTGAGCTGGACTTTCCCCAGGGCCCAGGGGCAGAGGCCTCGCTCTGGCCATTCAGGGGCTTAGCCTTCTACACAGCAGGGGGCACCCTGGAAGGGGTCAATGCCAAGACAAGAGGTCAGGGGCAAACATTCCTTTACTTCTGTAACAGGCAGAGTGGGGATTACAAGCTGCTTTCTCCTCCCACCTTGGAGGCTCCAGGAATAGTCCTGCATGCTGCCCATGGGGCTGCAAGCCCACCTGGGG
The DNA here is from genome assembly GCF_019393635.1 of Dromiciops gliroides. Classification (NCBI taxonomy): domain Eukaryota; kingdom Metazoa; phylum Chordata; class Mammalia; order Microbiotheria; family Microbiotheriidae; genus Dromiciops; species Dromiciops gliroides. Next base: position 605,582,351 of record NC_057863.1, read on the forward strand.
CCAGGAGTCCTGTGCCTGTCCCTGCATTACAATCCTGTCTCCAGGGGAGGTCTCCAACGAGGTCAGGCAAGGGGAAGGAGGGGCCTCGGACCCCAAGGGGAAGACAGCTAGGGGTGACAGGGCGCTAGTTGAATTTGGCTTTGGAAAAGTCCATTTCTGGATGCTGCTCCATAAACCTGTTGGGGGGGGGGAGAGAGAGAGAGAGAGTGAGTGCATGCCAGGAGATGAGGGAAAAGACTGGGCTTCCCTCTCCGATGCCCAGGGACAGCCATGCCCTTCCCCAGGGTGGGGCACTGACCGCCAGTAACCCTGGGCTTGGCCTTGCCCCAGAGATGCCCCTGTGGGTGCGGTGCTGCTATAAAAGCACAAAGATGGCAGTGGCGGCTGTCTTGGCCCTGGGCCAGCACCGCCTTCCTGGGAGGAGGGCCCCAACACCACTCACTTTTTCAGAATCTCCTGCTTCTTCTGCTCCTCTGAGGTTGGCAGGCCCATGGATTTCTGCCGCTGGTCATACATCATCTTCTCCACCATACTCCGGGTCTCACTGTCCAGGTCAGAAAGCTGGCAAGGGAGGTGGGCAAGGAGGAGGATGAGTGCCCCCATGCTGAGCCACCCTGGGCCCAGTGCCGGCCCAACTCAGATGCCCAGAAGCCCAGCTCACCTTGGAATTCTCTGGGTTGATCTTCTTGGTGTTGATCTCAGGGTCGCTGGACACCAAGCGGCTCCACCACTCCATCTTGTTGATCTGGGGGGGAGGGGGGGGCGCGGGGGAAATGGGTTATATGCAGGAAGCAACTCTTGGGGTTCCCACCCTAGAATCTCCCCCAAGAGAGCAAGCTGAGTGCTGAAGGGTTGGAGATGTCTCCTCACCCTCCTCATGCCCCTGGACTCCCAAAGTCCCCCTGCCTGCTCAGCTTCCCCAGGACACCCTCCTGCAAACATGCCCTGCTTCCTGGGTGCCACCCCCCACCCAGGTGACAGACAGTTGCTCGGGCTTCACCTTTTCCAGATGCACTGTCACCACCTTGCCGTCTTCAATGAGCCAGGAGCTCTCCTCCACCTTGACTTCATTGTACAGCTCACCATCGATGAGCGGGGGCTGCCCCTTCAGCCCCACCTGCAGATGCCGCCGCTGAATGTCCACAACCACATCCTTGCCCTTCAGCCGGAAGCTCACAGGGAAGGGCACAGCCAGCTGGAGGGTGGGGATGGGAGATGAGGTGAGGCCTCTTGGCTACAAGGAGCCCTCCTCCACACACCCTTCTCCCCAACCACTCACATCCAACTCAGACAGGGTCTGTGTCCACCGGTAGTGAGGGAGGTCAGCTCCGTTGCCTGGGTTAGGTCTAAGTTTCCCTTTGTCCTTTTCATCTTCTTCCTCTTCGTCATCATCGGCCTCCTGCTCAGAACCAGAGGTCAGGCTCCTGGCTCCCCTTCCCACACCCACTCCCATGGGAAGGCCCCGGGGAAAGAGCCAGCTTCGTCTGTGCAATGCCAAGGGGTTGGAGAAGCACCACAAACACCATGATCTGGGCCTGGGCCTGGCAGGGCAGATGAGAGCAACACACTTGAGCCCAGAGCTGGGCATCTCCCCCATCACAGGAGACCAGGGCAGAGACCCTGGTCCGTAAGAGGCCTCCCAGAGTAGGCTGGTGCTGCATTCACATACTTCATCAGGGACTGGTCACTTTGGTGTGTGCCCCGATCCCCGGCCACTGGCCGCCCAGTTTGTTACAGGGAAGACCTCTGGGATACAATCGCCTTCCTTCTAAGGGAAGACACTCTACCACTGCAGGTTAACTTGCCTAGAACCCTGGGAGGTGTGCCCAGGGTCACCCCAGCAGGTGAGATAATTAAGTGACTTGCCTAATCTGTTCTGGGAGAGTGCAACCAAAAATCTAGAACGGCCAAGGTCTGGCTCTTTCCAGTGCATTAGGAAAGGGGGCAGCATGAGAGTAATAAACCAAACCAATAATAAAGCCCTTGGGGGAAGGTGGTGGGGGCGCAGATACTGGCCATTGGACGCCCCGCCTCATTCTTCACCTGTTTCACTGCTGAGTTGGAAGCGTTGTTCAAAGGCTGAGCCGGTCCATCTCCATTCTGATTGTTTTCCTCGCCCTTCCTCTATGAAAAAAACAAGCATAGTGTGCCTGTGCTCTGGCCCAGCTGCCCATGCCCACTGTGCCACAAGGCCCTGGGGCCCCAGCCTCACCCGATTGATCTCCAGCTGGAGCCTCTCGGCCTCTTCGTCTGTCAGCTCCTTGATCTGGGGCCCAGAGGCCTCCTGTTGGGTCTCTTGGGCCAGTCGAGCTGCACGCTCGGCCTTCTCTCGCCGCTCAGCCTCCTGCCTCGCCTGCTTTTCTCGCCGCCCCTTCTGGGCCAACTGGTTGTGGTGGCGGAATGTCTCATTGATGAGCTGGAGGAGAAAGGATAGAGATGATGCCTAAAAACAGCTGAGATGGGAGAGACCGGAGCCTCCCCGTCTTCTCCGTCCTCCTGCATCACTGCCTTGGTACCCTGGGAAGAGCTACTCTAACCCTGGCTACCCTCCTAGGCCTGCAGCTGGAGGCTGCAGCTCTGCCTGACACCTTTTCTTCCTACTTTCCCTCTTAATGTGGGAAAGTTTCAATAACCCTATTAGCCCACAGAAGAAACCCTGTCCTATGTCTAAAAGAGGCTTAAGAAACAGGTAGTCTCCAATCAGATGCAAACGGTGGAGCTTCTGGCTGGTACCCAGCCACTTAAGGACTCATACATGGTTCTCTTGTGGGGCTTGGGAGTTGCCACCCATTCCTAATGGCTTCTGGCAATGGAAAATCATATCCATGTTGTGGAAGTAAAAGACTCATCTTTCTTCAAATCACTGCTTGACATGATGAGATGGGAAGAGGGTACCAGAGTGAAAGGAACAGCTGTGGGGGCAGTGATGAGAGCTTGGCATCAGCAGATGCGGGTCAAGGCCTGGCTTGGCCACACAAGCTCGGGGAAACAACTTCCCCTTTCCAGGCCTCTCAGAGAACCCGAGTTCTAGGGTTCCAGCTGTCTCTTCTACAAGCTAGCTCTGCCAGCCTAAGTGATGAGGAAGGTCCTGTCCAGCTCTAAAGGTCTATTTCAAAGCACCACCCAATGAAATTAAACACAAACACCTCCCATGTAAAGCAAGGATTGCTCTAGACATCCCATGAGTAGGACTCCTCTTTGAAAGGGAAAGACTCCCCCAACCCGAGGCTTTGTGTTCTGAGATGACCTGGAAGTCATAAAACTAAGCTCCTTGTTTTACAGATGAGAAAGCCAAGGGTTCCACCTTGCCCTCAGTCACCCAGGTACTAAGTGGCAGAGCTGCGACGTGGGGCCTGCGGCCCAGGCAGGGGACAGTCATGGCCTTTCCCCTGCTTGTCAGGGTTGCTCTAGAAGGGGCCCATTCCTGCAGACTAGACCCTACCCCCTTGCTTCAGTTCCCCTGGGCTTTCTCCCAGGAAGAGCCCAACATCTAGGAGTCTAGGGCCTGTTGGTTCCAGGGCAAGGGGTAGCAGCAATCTCTCAAGGAACAGCCCTCCGTGCGATTCATAGCCTCAATAAACAGTGAGCCAGCTACACAGGAGCAGGGTGGGGAGGCCCTCGAGAGGCCAATCCATCCCTGCAGGTCCTCATGCCTGAGCTCAATAACCCAGAAGGCCCTTCCTTGGGGGAAGCCTCTTCCACGGCTCTCCCACCCCAAAGCAGGACCACTGAGTTCTATGCAGTCACAATCTTAACTGAGGCCAACGAACAATGAGAATAAAGATGGTGGCGACAGCACTGGTCCAGCCCCGACTGCTCCTAACACCGTACTAAGCATTGTACAAGTATCTCCTTTGACCCTCAGAACTCTGGAAGGGGATTGCTACCATTTCCCCCATTTTACAGCCGAAAAGAAAACAACCAGCCCCGATCCCCGGCCACTGGCCAAAAGCCAGTAAATGTCTAAGCATGGATTTGAACTCAGCTCTTCCTGACTCCAGGCCCAGCACTTTGTCTAATGCATCACCAGTTGCCTTGAACAAATCAGTGACCTGGAGCCTGAGGTGAATGTGGAACATGGCAGAGGTCAAGGGCTCAGCGTGGGAGAGACCAGGAGCTGGACTGAAGTTGAAGGCTTGGAAGGTCCTTGCCAATCTGTGCCTGGGCCAATCCAATCCCCTGTCTGGAATCTCCCAACATCCCCTTCTACCAGCAGATGCTGTAGCCCACCCGACTGGGACAAAAGGCACCAGCAAAACAGAAGAGGCTGAGACTGGCCAGAGCAGTGCCCTGGGGAGGGGTGGGGGCTACTGCCACCACCCCGCCTCCAGTAATGCAGGGAGAAAAAGGAACCCACAGGAAATCATCACTGAATAAGCTATCAGGTTAGCGCACAGAGGGATTGCCTCACAGGAACCTTGCTCCTAAAGCATAAATTACCAGGACCTTGAACTCAAGCCATTTGCCAAAACCAATGGCCAAAGGGAAGCAGGGATCACCGGCCTCCCTTTGCTGGGCTCCAGGTTGTCCCAGTGAGTCAAGTCCCCTCCCTAGAGGCCCCAGGGCTTAGTGAAGGCTAGGGGTGAAAGGACTGGGAGGGAACAGGTCACAAGGCAAATGCCTTGCCTTCTTGACCTCCCCGGCAGTTGGGCCAACAAGGTTGTCTGCAAACAGCCACGGGTCTCAGCTGGGTGGCCCTCTCAGGCCACAGACCTGATGCTGGCAGGGAGGACAGGTGGAATGCAGCCAAGTGTCCTTTCTGCTGACATGTTTGAAACCTGGGGCCCAGGAATGAGAAGGAGGGATGTCAAGAGGGCTCCTATTCTCCCACACCCACAGAGCAGCCTGGGAGATAGGGGTGGTGGGAGGTGTGGCCACAAGGGTTGGCTTTGGGCCCTGCCTAGAACTGGGCCCCGGAGCTGCCAAGGAAAGCAAGGGATGCTTCCAAGCATCCTTGTGGCTCCTGCCTGCTCCTGTCCTGAGGCACCCCCAGGACACCTGCAAGCCAGGAAGCATCCGGTGGTCTAGCATGGAGAAGGGGGATGAGGGCAAGGCCCGTGATTATTTTCTCGACTGAGGGAGATGCTGTCTGCAAAGCAGAATGGAGACAACAAGCAGGAACTAGGGAACCCTGAGGAAAAACCTAAGGGAGTGAGAGAGAAAAGGTATGAGCTGTATGACACCCAACTAAGAGAGAGAAAGGCATCTCCCGCCATTACCACAGGCTCTCAGAGTTGGAAGGGACCTTAAAAGCCATCCTATCAGGGGCAGTTAGGTGGTGCAGTGGATAGAGAACCGGCCCTGGAGTCAGGAGGACCTGAGTTCAAATCCAGCCTCAAATACTTAACACTTACTAGCTGTGTGACCCTGGGCAAGTCACTTAACCCCAATTGCCTCACCAAGAAAAAAAAAAGCCATCCTATCCCTGAGCAAGAATCTGCCTGCAGCCTGTCCGAGAACCTGTGGTGAGGTGGATCACAGCCTTCCCAGGGCCGCGCACTACTCCACTGCTGAATGCCTCTGCGCCACTCCCCCCAGGCGCCCTCTTCTCCAGGCTCAAAACCTCCTGGCTCCTTTAGCTGCTACAGCTCATCAGAATCCCCCAAAAGAGGCATCATCAGGGCAGGAATCAGTGCATCTCTTACCTCTCTGCCCCACCTGGCCTTAAGACTGCAGGCCATCAGTGCTTCTGATAAAGGCCTCATCTCTAAAATATATAGGGAATTAAATCAAATTTATAAGAATCCAAGTCATTCCCCAATTGAGAAATGGTCAAAGGATATGAACAGGCAGTTTTCTGATGAAGAAACCAAAGCTATCTATTCCCATATGAAAAAATGCTCTAAATCTCTAATGATTAGAGAGATGCAAATTAAAACAACTCTGAGGTACCACCTGACACCTATCAGATTGGCTAAAATGACAAAAAAGGAAGATAATAAATGTTGGAGAGGCTGTGGGAAAATTGGAACACTAATGCATTGTTGGTGGAGCTGTGAGCTGATCCAACCATTCTGGAGAGCAATTTGGAATTATGCCCAAAGGGCGATAAAGCTGTGCATACCCTTTGACCCAGCAATCCCACTTTTAGGTCTTTTGCCCAAAGAAATCATGGAAGGGGGAAAGGGACCCACATGTACAAAAATATTTATAGCTGCTCTTTACGTGGTAGCAAGGAATTGGAAGTTGAGGGGGTGCCCATCAATTGGGGAATGGCTGGACAAGTTGTGGTATATGAATACAATGGAATACTATTGTGCTGTAAGAAATGATGAGCAGGAGGAGTTCAGAGAAACCTGGAGGGTCTTACGTGAGCTGATGATGAGTGAGATGAGCAGAACCAGAAGAACATTGTACACAGTATCATCAACATTGAGTGTTGACCTACTGTGATGGACTATATTCTTCTCACCAATGCAACGGTACAGAAGAGTTCCAGGGAACTCATGATAGAAGAGGATCTCCAAATCCAAGGAAAAAAAAAGAAAGAAAGAACTGTGGAGTATAGATGCTGATTGAACCATATTATTTCTTTTGTTTTGGGTGCTGTTGTTTTTTTTTTCTATTTTGAGGTTTTGCATCACTGCTCTGATTCTTTCTCTTGTAACAGGATCAATGCAGAAATAGGATTAATGTTATTATGTGTGTGTATATATATATATATATATATATATATATATATATATATATATATATATATGTATATGTATATATGTATGTATATGTATAGAGATATAGAGATATAACCTATATCAGATTACCTGCTGTCTAGGGGAGGGGGGAGGGAGGGAGAAAAATCTGAAATTGTAAAACATGTATAAACAAAAGTTGAGAACTATCTTTACATGTAACGGAAAAAATAAAATATCTCATAAAAAAAAAGACTGCAGGCCATTACTGACTGTCCCCCCACACCCCCCAACCCTGGACTTCAGAAGTTAATTTTCTAAGCTGGTCTCATCCTGATTATTTCTGAGCTCACCTAATTTTGACTGCCAGTGTGGAGGCCATTTGAGCTTCTGCTTGTCCCCACCCCCAACCTCAGGTCATTTGTAAATGTGCTAAATGCCCCACTCTACCTCTATCCAACTAACTGGTAAAATTTAAAAGCTGCCCTGTGCCAAGCTCAGAGCCCCAAGGCAGGCCACAAAGGAGCAACATCATGATCCCCCTCCATGCCTCCTCTTGGAGGCTGGATGTTCAAGGCCTTCTGGACCAGCCTTCCTGTAGCAGAGGTGCTCTGTGAGAAGCCAGGTCCCCCAATCTGCCAGTCAGGAGAGCAGTCTTCTCTGAGCTGTGCCCCCTCTGGGCATTCTCTCCACACACCCTCTTTAAGAACATGCTCCAGACTTCCACCAGCATTCACAGTCACTCTCACTGGCCTCCACAATGCTCCACTCCCTTCCATTCTGAAATCATCAACCATCCCTTCTCCTGCACCGCCTGCGGCCCCTCTGCCATTCTCTAGTGGCTCCCACCAGCTCAGGGGCTGGGCCTGGGACTCCCTTCTCCTCCCCATCAGGACAGCTAACAGCAGAGCAGGGGAACACAGCTCCAATTAGCTTCTGGCCGGGTTTTCAATTCCCTGATGTGGCTCTTTAGAGTTTCTCCAGCACTTCTGCCACAACACAGCAGTTTAATGCCCATTATTCTCCATATCTGATCAATGGAGGGCTTAAGTAGTCAGGTCCATCACTGGCCAAAAGAGCCAAATGCTAAGTGGCAGAGTTAAGACTCAAAGCCAGACTTTTGTGGGTCAAATATATCTTCTCTAACAGTCAGGGATCGTCCGCTCCAGCCAAATCCTCCCCTTAGAAGCCCTGCTCCTGGTGGATAAGACTGGCCCAGAAGCCAGGCACCAGCCATAGGCCTCCCAGAGAACTCTGGGCCAGGAGGGTTCGAGGGCATGGCAACTTAGCCCAGGAGCCCAGAAAAGGTTCGCCTCAGGAAGATGACCCTAAAGAGGGCTGACCTGGCTGACATCATCGGGCTATTTCTTAGCCTCACAAGATGAGGGGCCCAAGGCCTCTATCTCAAGTAAGGTCTAGCCAAAAAAACCCAAACCTGCGATGACAGGATGGAATCCCTAGGGACCGTGGCCACCTGCTGATGACAATCTGTCCAGCCCCACCTTGGAGGGCTCAGCAAGGCAATAGCCAGTGACAACCAAGCCTTAGGCAGAGCTTTAGAGAGCTAAGAAGGGCCTCAGAATCCCCCAAGTCTAACCCCCTCATCTCACAAGAAGGAAAAATGGAAAGAGAACCCCCTCACCCCTCCCACACCCCACAGCCTGCTGGCCTGGCCACCTTGAAGGGAGCTATGCAATACCTGCCGTCACTGGAGATGGCTGGGGGGAACAGGGACACAGAGAATTCGGTTTGGGAAAGGGGAGTTTGGGGTTTTTTGGCAGGGCAATGAGGGTTAAGTGACTTGCCCAGGGTCACACAGCTAGTAAGTGTCCACTGTCTGAGGCCAGATTTGAACTCAGATCCTCCTGACTCCAGGGCTGGGGCTCTGTCCACTGGGCCGCCCAGCTGCCCCAAAAGGGGAGGATTTCTAAAGCTTCTCAATATGTCTGACGAAGGGGCTCAGGGAGCGCAGGACAACCAGCTGTCTTCATCCTCTCTCTCCTTGTCATTAGGGACTGGCCCAGTATTTCAGTACCTCGGCCAGCTGGCCCCTTACATCTGAGTCATTCCCCAGCACCTAACATGCCTTTGGGTCATTTCAGACAAGATCCTAGAAGCCCAGACCTCGTGCTGGAAGGTGTCTTAGGGGTCATCTGCTCCAACCTTCCCATTCCACATCTTTCAAGGACTTCCCCCAGGGAAGGAAAGGGACTTGTCTGACCCTAAAGTCAAGACTCTTTTTACTAGTTCACAGATTTTCCTGGCCATGTGAGAGCAAGGAAGTGTGTGTGTGTGAGAGTGAGAGAGAGTGAGAGAGTGAGAGAGAGAGAGAGAGAGAGAGAGAGAGAGAGAGAGAGAGAGAGAGAGAGAGAGAATTAAGACTGAGGGACAGATGAAGCCATCAGCAAAGCAACCTTTAAATAACTAGAAATGGAGCTGCCAGGAAAAATGATTTTGTTCACTTACAGCTTTTTTTGGAGCTAAGTACTAACAAACATCATCTTCACATAATATACTGGAAAAACTGAAGCCATTCACTGAGAACTCCCTCTTGTTATCCCTTCCTCCTGTCACATCAGTCAGTTGGATGCTCTCTTCCTTCACCTTCTCACGGAATTAGGTGAGCTTTCTTTCTGCCACAGCAAAGCCCACTACCTCCCCAAGTGATCCCATTCGTCCATGTTTTCTACAGCAGACTGGCCCCTTCTAGAGGCCCCATGTTCCATTGATCGTCAATCTTCCCCTTTCTGTCTTACTGGCTACTTTTTTCCTACCTACCCACGTCTCCCCCATTCTCCAAAAGCCCGTATCTATCCCTGTTGTCAGCCTCTCTCTCCTCCCTTTTGCGGCTAACCTCAAAAAGTCCATTTACAATCTGGGTCTCCCAGGTCCTTCTGTCTCACTCTCTGCGCTCTGGCTTCCTACCGCCCCATTGTAAACTGCCCAACCCAAAGTTTCTAGTGATCTCTTCCTTGCCCAATCCAATGGCCTTTTTTCAATTCTCTTCCCTCCTGACCTCCCTGCAGCCTGACACTGCCAATGACCCTCTTCTCTTTGGTAATCTCTCTGGGCTTTTGTGACAGTGCTCTCTACTTCTCCTACCTACCTACCCACCCTTTCTCAGTCTCCTTCAGTGTTACCTTCCTCTAGGAAAAGCCTGTGAACCTTGAGTGTTCCTTAAGGTTCTGGCTTGGACCCTCTTTTCCTCTCTCCTTCCAGAGTTTCACTTGGTAATTGTACCAGATGCTGTGGATCCAGTTATCATCTCTATGCTAAGGGTTTTCAAATCTACTTAATCTGTTTTGACCTTTCTGTTGACCTCCAGTCTCACATCTCCAACTGCCTATTGGACATTTCAAAGGGGACCTCCCCATGTTATCCTGGACTCAAAATGGCCCAAACTGAACTCATTCCCTTTCCTCCAAAGGTCTCTCAGTGCTAACTTTCCTATTACTGTCAAGGGTACCGCCTTCCTCCCGCTTACCCAGGCTCCCCACCCTGGTGTCATCTTCAAACCCTCCCTCTCTCCTCCAACCCCCTATATCCAACCTGTTGCCAAGGCCTGTTGATTCCTCCTTTATAAGATCTCTCCAATACAGCCCCTTCTCTGATATTGTCACCACCTTGGTGCATGCCCTCATCACTATACACCTGGACTAATGCAATACCCTGCTACTTGGTCTCTCTGGCTCTAGTCTCTTCCCATTTCACTTTATCATATCATCATTTCACTCAAACATCAGTGATTTTAAGTCTGGGTCCAACTCAATCTCCATCAATCTCTCCCTGCTACCCCCTACCAACACACACTTCAATCAACTCCAGTGGCCCCTATCACTTCCAAAATCAAATATAAAATTCTCTTGTTTGTCATTCAAAGCCTTTCCTAACCTGCCCCACCCCCCTATCTTATTTGTCCACCCTTGAAGCACACTGCCTCTCTCTGTAAACTGTGTGCTCCAGGAAGGCAGAGGCTATTTTTTGTTGTTCTTTGTATCTCCAGTTCAGCACATGCCTTGGTGATTAATAAATGCTTGCTGACTTGACTAATATGAAAAGCCAATTATTTTAAACCAGAGTATGTGCAGTCAATTTCTATCCTATACACACCACAGGGCAGCAGAAATAAGGGAATACCTTGATGACAAGCAGATCTCTTCAGGAAGCATGTGTAACAGCTGATGGAATGCCTCAGACCTAGCCCATACTTTCCCACCTCCACACTTTTGTTTACTGTTTCCCTACATCTGGAAGATCCATGCAGCTTTTTCATCAAATCTCTTCCTGTATTAGTTAATTCTGTTGGTGCTCTCCAGAGGGATCTCTATGAAGTCTTGCATTACGTTTTCTCTAAACCTGTACCTTCCCGAGTGGGTGGAACAACACAATAAATACTCTTTGCTTCCTATTCCCTATGTGAACTCAAACAAGCCATGTTTCTTCCCTAGGCCTCAGTTCCTCAACTGTAAAGTGAAGAGGCTGGCTTACTGGTATCTGATTCCCTTCCTTGGGAATCATGGGAGGCAGTGTGGCCTAGAGCAAAGAATCCTACAATGTAGGCTTTAATTATGGATCTGCTCCTTCCAGGGGGGGCTGGTATACACCACATCCAGGCCAGGGTTTTCAGGCAGAAAAGTCAGCTGAAATACCAGCCCTGCCATCTACCACCTTGAGCCTCAGTTTCCTCAGCTGTAAAATAAGGGGGTTAGAATAGATGACCTCTACAATTCTAGGAAAGCTCATTCTAAAATTATAAAAACAAAACGTGAAATGCAAAATTCCTGCCACAGCCACCACTCCTGCTGGGTGTCCAAAGGCCCTTCGAGGTTTCTGCAGACCTGGAGTCTTGCTGCTCTGCCCTGTGTGATCTTGTACAAAGCTCTCATGGTCAGTCATGGGGGCTCAGGCCAGAAAAGACTTGGCTGTGCTGCCCCCAATGGCTCCCTAAGCACTTGAGGCAACGGAGAGGAGGTCTGTAAAATGGAAAAGCTTCCAAACAAAAGGGGAGCCAGGCGGAATGCAGCTCAGGGCCCATCCCCAGGATATTCTGACCACTAGGCCACAAAGCCCCACAGCTCACCTTCTCGGCCATCCCCTCCTCGCCACCAATGAAGAAGTCCGTTTTGCGCCGCAGGAAGCTGAAGAAAGTGTTGACGAGCTGGAAGACAGAGGGAGAGGGCTGAGGGTGCAAGCTCAACGTCCAGGATTCTCCTAAATGGTTTTTAATATCTGTCTGATAATGGACTTGCTCAATTTTTCAGCTTGCCCTGAGTAGCTGGAAACCAGAAAATCATCTATGATGTAAACATCCTTTCCCTCCTTCCAATCCCTGCCCAAGCCCATCTCCTCAAGGATGCCAGATCCAGTCACTGCTCAGGAACTCTACAACCACCCTTCTCCTCCACTATAAACTCTACATGTCTGGACAGTATGTTTTAAAATGTTGTTTGTGTATTCTGTCCCCAGTAGCTATGAAAGCAGCTTGCTCTTTTGATTATTCCTCTTTAGAGAGAGGACTATACCTTCTACCCCAAAACCAGTACAAAAAACGAACTGCTTCCTTAGCCTAATTGTCTATGCAAGGGTGGAAGGGAAGGGTATGGGAATAAGACCAGCTGGATGATGATTGTTAGAGGGCTGTAAAGACTGGAGACAGTGGCTAGGGAGAAGAGGATGGCTGTGGACAGGACTCAGGAGAGGGGGCCTAGGGAAAGAGTTTAGGGAAAAGGGGGGAGGCAGGCAGGAGTAAAAAGACCTGGGAGACATGGTTTGGAGGGATGGAATAAGGAAGGAAAACATGGGGAATAATGAAGAGACTGGAGGAATAGAATGGAGGGAAATCCAGAGAGGACTTGAGGTGGTTGAGAGTATCAGTCTGGAGAAGAGACCCAGAGAGTAGGAACAGGATACACGGGAGACCTGGAAGGGAGTCAAGATTGGGGGGGGGGGGGGAGGAGGGTGGAACAAGGGAGAAGGAGAAAGACCTGGAGAAGATTTAGAATGAGGGAAGAGAGAGACCTGGAAGAAATCAAGATGGGGGCGGGGAGGGGAGATCAGGGAATCAAGGATGAGAAATGGAGGGGAAGGGGGGCGGGTTGAGAGCCGCAAATTAGGATAAAGAATAGGGAAGGGAGAAGAGATCTGAAAGAGATCATCGTGGAGAAACCTGGGAAACATTCAAATGGAAGGAGGAAGGAGTGAAACTGTATTTAAGAATGGTGATGGGGAGAGAGCATGAAGCAGGAGAGGGAAGGGGGAGATCAGCAGGCAAGAATGGAGGCGGGGGTGGAGATCTGAGATCAAAAAGGGAGGGGGAAAATCTGGAGACGAGGATTGGGAGGGAGGAGAGCTGGACATGGTATGAGAAACTGGAGATCGGGATGGGAGGAGACCCGGACATTGGGATGGGCTGGGAGGCAGAGATGTGGGGACCAGAATAGGAAAGACTGCGAGGAGGGAGATCTGGAGACCAGGATGGGAGAGGATGGGATCGGGTTGGGGGAGATTAAGGTTGGGAGGAGGGAAGCAGGGTGCGGAGGCGGAGGAGATGGGGCGCCAAGGCCGGGCACCCTGACCGCCCCGAGCAGCTCGGGCACGTGCGGGGCCGCCGGTCTCTCTCTCTCTCTCTCTCTACCGATGCGACCCGTTACCTCCTGCACGCCACCCTCGTGCTGCTGGGCCATGGCCAGCAACATGCCGTCGAAGCGCTCCTCTTCCTGCTCCCCGCCCATCTCGCCGGCCGCTAGACTCAGCTACTCGTACAGATCCCGATCTGGCCCCACTCCCGCTCCCGGGGCCGCTCCAACGGTTCCCTGCCGCCACCTCCGCCTCCACCTTCCTTCCGCAGTCGAACCGGAAGCGCGGCCGTCGCTACGCAGCCTCAGACTCGCCGAGCTCGGCATTCCTCAACCCGCCTCGCCGTCCTCGGCCAATAGCTGAGCGAGAAAGTGGCCTTTCCGCCTGATGATTGGCTGTCGCCACGACCAATAGAAAAGAGCATCCGGGGGCGAGAGGAGGAGCTAAATCAGACCGGTTGTTTGGCGTGTGTTGCTATGGTTACCAAGTGCCCTCGAGCTTTCCAGAAAACTCTAGGCCTAACTCATTGCATGGGGATCACAGGTTAGGAGATAAAAGAGTCAGACTTGCCTCCTGTCCTTCTCTCAGGACAGTCCCCATCTGTAAAGTCCCAAGCTCCTAAACACAGGGCTCTGTGGTTAAAGAAACTCAAAGCTGTTTCCTGTGTCATCTACCACTATTCTGCAACTGCAGCCCTTCATTCATTTATTCATTCGTGGGCAGTATGAGGTAGCAGACAGAATATGAACCTGGAGCAAAGAGAAACCTGGGTTTGAATCCTTCCATAGATTTTTTTTTTGTCATTCAACTAAGATTTATTAAACACTATCTTTCAGGAACTTTATGCAACCACTGGAAATGATTGTAATGGAAATTACTGTGGAAATGCAAACCACTAAAAATAAAATAGTCCCTGACCTCAAAAAGTTTATACTCCAGGGGCAGCTAGGTGGCACAGTGGATAAAGCACCAGCCCTGGATTCAGGAGTACCTAAGTTCAAATTCAGCTTCAGACACTTGACACTTACTAGCTGTGTGACCCTGGGCAAGTCACTTAACCCTCATTGCCCCTGCCAAAAAAACCAAAAGTTTATACTGCACCAGAGGAAAAACAATACAATACAGACATAAAAAAATTAAAATGCATGCAAAAGTCATAAAATTAAAATGTGCAAGAGAACTATTAACAAAGTCCTTTAAACATTCCTTCATTCCCCTGTCACCAAAGACCCACATTTGATTGATACTATGGAGGAGAGAGGAAATGCAGCTCAAATCAAGGACCCTTCCCCACTAAATGCTGCTAGTGGATAGTCACCTATTTTGTACTCTATCACCAAGTGCTCCCTGACTTTATTATCAGTAGAGAACCTTGCCTACTCTTTTCCTAAGAAAACAGAGGCCATCTGTCATTAGTTCCCCTTATCTCAAAAAATCTTTTACATCATGCCTCATTCCCTCCTCCTTTGTTCCAGGCTATGATGAAAAGGTGGCCTTTTTTTTTTGCCAAGCCCAACCCCTCAACTTGTGCCCTTCTCCCATCTCCTCAAGGATCTTGCCCTTTTAGTCATATCCTCTCCCACTCCTTCATCAGGTTCCTCTCCATCTGTCTACAAACATACTGTAAAGATGGTCCCTTCTGGGGCAGCTAGGTGGTGCAGTGGATAGAGCACCCGCCCTGGAGTCAGGAGTACCTGAGTTCAAATCCAGCCTCAGACACTTAACACTTACTAGCTGTGTGACCCTGGGCAAGTCATGTGACCCCAATTGCCTCACTAATTAAAAAAAAAAATAAAATAAAAAGATGGTCCCTTCCATCCTTGAAAAGGTTTCATTTTACCATCTCCTCAAGCTACCATCCTATACTTTTTCTCCCATTTATGGCCAAACTTAAACAAAAGGTTGTCTATACTCCTTGTTTGCATTTGTAAAGGTTGGAATGACGCCACCTCTTGGAGACTTACTGTAGGAAAGCTCCAACGTGAGGAGAGGGCCTCTGAGGGCAAGACCATGAGTCTTTTCTTTTGGCATCAGGAAGTGACGGTTGCTTGTGGGAGGAAGAAGGGGGAGGCTGGCACTCTGACTCGGGCTCTTTCATGTGGACTCTGGAGGAGAGCGGAGCTAGGAATGCTCTCTCCCTTTAATAGATAGATGAATCTAAGCCTTTCTCTCTCTCTTTTCCGAATTCTTATTCTCCTTAATAAATGCTTAAAAGTCTAACTCTTGCTAAAGCTTATAATTTATTGGCGACCACTCATTAGATATTTTAGGTAGCATAGTTAGAATTTTAGTCCCTTACACATTTCATCAAATTCTTCTCACTTCTTAACCCAATGCATTATGGCTTCTAATTAGGCTCAAACTGTTCTTTCCAAAGTTAGTTATTGGGGATCTCTTTGTAGCTCAAAGGGTCATTTGTATGGGATTACCTTCTTTAGTGGAGACTGATTGCTCGATCAGATAGTTAAGGTTGTTGGCTCCTCTTATCAACAGCCAGCACCAGAAAGTTTCCCAGAATCTTTCTCTCCCTTCAGAAACCCAAAGAGAATTTGAACCATGTATCTTCTCTCTTGAAGATGAAAGCCAGAAGACCAGAATCTCTCTTCTCCTAAACTCTCACCAACTCCACGCCTCATGCCCTTCAAGCATGATGAGCTTCAAGAAATCAGGCTCGACTATTGGGAATAGTATCTTTGAACCAAGGCTTATATTATAATTGCTAAATCCCATGGTCGCATCTCAGTTTCCATCCTTCTTGATCTCTCAGCAGCTTTTGACCCTATTTACCATCCCTATTCTTGGATACTCTCTCCTCCTTTGATTTGTCTGTCTTCTGGTTATCTACATGCCCTCAAGGAAGCATGGAGTAGCTCCAATGCAGGTAATTTATCATGGATAGTCCCAGCCACTGAGAAGTAAACAGGGATTGTCTTTTGTCCTCTTTATAGTATGCCTAGGATCATTTCCATATCCCCACATTGCTATTGCTGTTGTTCAATGCATGTGAAATGGATGTGTGAGTTAGAGTTGCACAAAGTCATCAGCCTTACTCTTCCTTCCAGAGTCCAGTGGCAAAACAAAAGTCAAGACAATTGGCTATGTCCCAGGATAGAATGGGTAACCTTGGCTCTAAGCTCTTCGCCTGCTTCAGCCACTTTCATGGCCATTGGAACAATTTGTCCTCATCCATCCATTCCAATCTTCACATTCTTGGGGTGGACATCCCTTAACTCACCAAAAGGTTTGAGACCTGTCAGTCACCTTTAACCTAGTTTAGCCTGTTTGCCAGACAGTTTATTAGGGTGTGGCTGCTGTGCATTCTGTAGCTTCTTGGAGCCACAGGTGAGAGTTGAGTGAAAGCTAGCCACCAAAGTCGGATGAGAAGCCCTGCAAAGGGCTCAGCTAGCCGCCCCTTAAACAAAGGTTCTAAGTAAAATCCCATTGGCAAATCCACCACATTGATCAGAAACTTGGGACCTATAGAGGCAAAGAGACTTTATAGCATCATAAAACTAGAGCTGGAAGGGACCTCAGAGTTCATCTACTCAAACTCACTTTTTTTTTTGTTTGGTTTTTTTTGGGGGGAGGGGGGTTGGGGTTTTTTTGGTGAGGCAATTGGGGTTAAGTGACTTGCCCAGGGTCACACAGCTAGTAAGTGTTAAGTGTCTGAGGCCAGATTTGAACTCGGGTCCTTCTGAATCCAGGGCAGGTGCACCACCTAGCTGCCCCCAAACTCACTTTTTTTTTTTTTGGCAGGGCAATGAGGGTTAAGTGACTTGCCCAGGGTCACACAGCTAGTTAAGTGTCAAGTGTTTGAGGCCCGATTTGAACTCAGGGAGTCCTGAATCCAGGGCTGGTGCTTTATCCACTGCGCCACCTAGCTGCCCCACAAACTCACTTTTTTTTAAATGAGGGAATAGAGGCTTAGAGAGAAGTGAAGTGATTTTTCCAGATCAGCTAAGATGTAGTCTTAGTTCCAAGTAGGTACTTGGAAGTCTATGAGCACCTACTTCTGGGAGATAGAAGAACTGGTACCTTGGTGGACATTTTGCATTAACCTACACCACATGGTTGGGGCAGACTTGACCTTCAGAGTGGGGCCAGAGCAACAAACCCATGTTACATTAAGGTTCCTGAGAGGGTGACGTCTTGCCAAAAGAAGCATCCCTCTGGGCTGTTCTATAAGAGAGAAAAGACAGTTCTCAGCATTTTTGTTTTTAACTTTTCCCCTTTCAACTTATTTCCCGAGTGCAGGGAGAGGGAGAGGGGGAGAGGGAGCCTTCCCTTCCCCGCAAGGAGCCATTAATGGCTGCCTTGGAGCAGAAGCACATGGGAGTTGCATGCGTTTGTCCACAGTTTTATGAGTGGACTTTCTCAGATTTCTCATTGATTGAGGCAGAAGTGGAGTGTCCAGGGTTCCTACTGAAGCAAATGGTGGAGGCAAACATACACTTGTCCATGTGGTGCGAGACTGGAGCCCATGTAAAATGTTTCTAGACCTCCAACTTTCTGTGTAGAGGAAGAGGGATGGTCTTGTTCTTCCCCTGCCCCAAAATAATTTTCCTCCAGGATAAAGTCCAACCCTAGCAGAAGTGGGATCTCAACGTGTTTTGAAAGATCAGTAGGGTTTGGGCAGTATGGGGAGGAGGAAAGCATGGAGATTTTTTCCAAAAGCCAGTTATTGGATAGGGGCTAATATTGGTTTATTGGGGTTTTTTTGTTTATTTGTTTGTTTTAAATCATGAATGTATTTTATTATATTCCAATTACATGTAAAGATAGTTTTCAACATTTGTTTTTATAAGATTTCTAGTTCCAAATTTTTCTTCCTCCCCCCTCCCCAAGACAGCAAACAATCTGATATAGGTTATATATGTACAATCACATTAAACATTTCTGCATTAGTCATGTTGTGAAAGAAGAATCTGAACAAAAGGGAAAATCCTCAAAACGAACAAAGTAGAAACAGTATGGTTCAATCTGCCTCCAGATTCCACAGTTCTTTTTTCTGGATGTGGAGAGGATTTTCCATCATGAGTCCTTTGGAATTATCTTGGATCATTGTATTGCTACGAAGAGTTAAGACTATCACACTTGATCATCACACAATGTTGTTGATACTGTGTACAATGTTCTTCTGGTTCTGCTCATTTTACTCAGCATCAATCTGCCTGCTCATCATTTCTTACAGCACAATAATATTCCATTACATTCCTATACCACCACTTATTTAGCCATTCCCCAATCGATGCTCCATTTCCAATTCTTTGTGGGGGCTACTATTGTAATCCTGATGTTAGGTGAGGACCCAGGACTTGGAAAATGGATACAGGAATGCATACAGAGATATTGCCGAGAAAGTCTGACAGAACCCGGTGACAGACTGGATGTGTTCAGTGAAGGAGAAGGAAGGATCAAAGAAGAATCCCAGGCTTTCACCTTGAGGACTGGGAAAAGAAAGGTGCCATTAGCAGCAATGTGGAAATGGGGAAGATGACTTGGCAAGGCCTTGCTTCCCAGAATCTCCAAGCCAGGGGTAGGTCTAAAGGTCACTCTCAAATAGCAGGCCCTCAGAATGGATCCTCTTTCTCTGAATGGATAAGAGAGGCCACAGGATGGCTGACCTACAGCTGGAAGGGATCTAAGAGTCCATCGGGTCCAACCCCTTCATTTTACAGATGGGGAAACAGAGGCCAAGAGAAGCTAAATGACTTCATAGAATCATCAATCTAGAGCTGGAAGAAACCTCATCTACCCAAACCTACTTACTTGTCAGACGAAGAAACTGAAGTTTAAAGAACTGAAGTAATTTACCCAAAGTCAAACAAGTAGTAAATAGCAGAGCCAAGGATTTGAACCCAGGTTCTCTGACTCTCCGTGCAACACTCTTTAGATAGTATGGCATGGTGGAGAGAGAGCTCTACTTGGCATGCGGAGGACTGGGTTCTAAACCCACCTCAGAAACTTAGGAGCAACATGATGAAGGGGAAACCACTTAACCTTCTTCAGCCTCAGTTTTCTAATCTGTAAAATGAGCCAATCAGTCAACAAGCATTTATCAGGGAGTTATTATGTGCTAGGCGCCGGGGACACAAAGGAAGGCAAAACCAAGTCTTCTGCTTTCAAGGAAATACATTTTAATGGAGGAGTGAATATCTGCACAAACAAGATACATACTGTGTAAATGGAAGGTATAAAGAGGCTTATAAAAGCAGAGATGGCCCAGGCTTCCCAGATGTGCATCTCGGGGCCATCTGCTTACTTGGGTGCTTTTACCCAGGTGTTTATGTTTGAATTCTCTGCTCTGGTTCTCCATCACTCTTTCCTTCCAAAATGCTCAACTCAGTCACTGTAGAGAGCTGAGCCTAATGCCAGCAGCCCCCAAAGCCTGGGCTCTCCTACGTCTGCTTCTGTAAATCTTCGGGCAACTTGGCAAGGAGGGGAGAGGTTGGTTTCCTCTTTAGGCCTATGAACAAGAACTGCTTGCTGCCTTTCTGATCCGACAGTTTGGATGCCCTGCTTTGCTGATCATGCTGATTGCGAGAGATGAAAGTCTCCCAGAGGTCATCTCCCTGAAAGCCTTTATTCATTCATTCATTCGCCATATGCTTTATTAAACACCTGCTATATTTTAGGCCCCAGAGCTGGGGTGGGGGTGGGGCTGGGGGGAGGACAAAGAAGACTTAAGACATGCCTCTGTCCCCAAGGAAATCAAAAACTACTCGGGAAGATTAGAGAAGCACACAGATAAATATAATAAAAATGAAAATTTGATAAGTACAGAGCAGGAGTACAAAGTGCTAAGAGATTAGATGAGGGATCAGATGGAGACTCTTTTGATAGAAAATCGGGCACCTTTTCATGCAAGAGTCGGCACACAGAACCCTTTGAAGAGGTTGGAAAAAAAGAGGGGAGAGGAAATCCCCAACCTGGCTCGGGGAGGAGGAGCCCTGGCCAGTCAACAGGAGAACCACACCATTCCCCGATATTCTCTGGATAACCTTGTTTTTAATGTGGTTTCACAACTTGGCTTCCCTACTAGGAAAAGCTATTTCCTCACTATAAATGATTAAACAGCCTTTCTGACTCCCTTTGTGGGAGCTGGGGCCTTGTAAGCCAAAGCCTGATTATTCCTCTCCCATTTCCCTAGCTAAAATGACCACAAACAATCCAGACTTTCCAGGTCGGGGGAGACAAAGGCAGGAGTGGGCAATTTAACCCTGCAGTTACCTAAAAGTCATTCCAAATTATCAGCCAACTCTTACCACAATTATGTGTCATGGAACGAACAAATCCCATCATTTCAGTGTTCACTTGACAAATATTTATTAACTGCCTACTATGGGCCAGGCACTGTACTGGTTGCTGGGAATATAAGAACAAAAAACCCGAAGTCCTCAGGGAGGCTACATTCTCTTGAGAAGAGACAACATGTAGACAGATAAATACCAAATATATACAAAGGAAATACTAAGAAATAAGGAGGAAGCACTGACAACAGGAGGATCTAGAGAGGCCATGTGTAGGAGGAGGTGACTGTAAACAGAGCTTTATGGAAAACTGGGGCTTCTAAGAAGCAGAGGTGAGGAAGGAATGCATTTCAAGCATGGAAAAAATAGGAAATGGAATGTTCTGGACAGAAACCAACCAGAAGTCGAGTGAATGAAGGAGGGTGATATGCCCTAACCTTGGGCATGGTCAACTGGAGTCAGACCGTAAAAAGCTTCATATTTCAAAGAGAGGAGGGGGGTTTGTTTTTCATTCTACAGGCCATAGGGAGCCATTGGAGAGTTTTGAGAATGGCAGTGGCATGAAAACACCTATGCTTTAGGAATTTCAGTTTATCAGCTAAACAGAGAATGGTTTGGAAAGTTTATCCCTGTGCTGCCCAGTCACTGCAATTGCTTAATATGGGGATAATATGCATATGAATGACTCACTGCTTTGCAGTAGGGTAGTATCCCTGATAATAACAGCTAACATTTATATAGTGATTACTATGTTCCAGGCACTGCGACTAATCGCTTTACAGTTATTATTTCATTTGATCTTCACAACAACCCTGGGAGGCAGGTACTGTCTTTATCACCATTTTACAGATGATGAAACTGAGGCAAACAGAGGTTAATTGGCTTGCCCAGGGGCACACAACTCGTAAATGTCTAATACTGGATTTGAACTTGGATCTTCCTTACTCCAGGCCCAGTACCCGGTGGCACCATTAGCTGCTAAAAAGAAAGAGGCAGCCACGGATTCTATCCTGAATAAATTAATAGAAATGGGAAAATACAGAGATGTCAATATGTGATACTTCAGATTAATGAGGTTGGAGACTCCATCATCCAGGTTTTAGATGACAAGGAGGAAGTCTGGAAGCTTCTGAACTAGAATGGCCAGGAGAGTATCCCAGAAAAACCTAGAAAGACTTATATGAACTGATGTATAGTGAAGTGAGCAGAGCTGGGAGGACATTGTGCATAGTGAGAGCAGTATTGTTCAATGAGCAATTGTGAATGACTTAACTACTCTCAACCGTGCAATGATCCAAGACAATCCAAGACTAATGACGAAGCTTACTATCCACCCCCGGCAGAAAGAACTGATAAAAAGAACACTTGTGGATTGTACATATATAACCTGGTTGCTGTCTTGTAGAGGGAAGAGGAAAGGGAGGGAGGGAGAAAAATTTGGAACTCTAAATCTTATGAAAATGAATGTTGAAAACTACCCTTATGTGTAACTGGATATAATAAAATAAATGTTTGTTGCTAAAAAATAAAAAAGAGGAAAGAAAAGCCTTGAATGAGGGGCATTCTGAGTTCATGGCAAACAGTTTTAGGGGAGTTTTCATTTAAAAAAAAAATGGCTTTTTGAGCTTTTGGCTGTAGGAGCGTCCCACTTCCTGTCAAAATGGGCAAGTTCATTAAACCCAGGAAGGTGGTGCTGGTCCTGGCCGGGCAGTACTCCAGGTGCAAAGCCTTCATCTTCAAAAACATTGATGATGGGACATCCAACAGGCCCTACAGCCATGCCTTGGTGGCAGGCATTGACTGCTACCCTCGAAAGGTGACCATGGCAATGGGCAAAAAGAAGATTGCCAAGAGATCAAAAATCAAGTCCTTCGTGAAAGTTTATAACTACATCTACCTCATGCCCACCAGATACTCTGTGGATATCCCATTGGACAAAACAGTTGTCAACAAGGATGTGTTCCTGACCCTACACTAAAATGGAAGACGAGAAGGGAGGCCAAGGTCAAGTTTGAGGAGAGATACAAGACAGGCAAAAACAAGTGGTTCTTCCAGAAGCTACGGTTTTAGAACTACTCTGTTGGTCAGTAAATAAAATGTTTATTAAAAATGAAAAAAAATTTTTTGAATAGTTTTCATTTTCATTCTGAAAAGAGAGGAACCAACTAGATACCATATTTTAAACAGATCAGAAGCAGAGGGACCAATGAAGTGACACCAAGGATAGAACACCAGGATTGGAATCAAGAAGTGTTGAGTTCAAATCTGTCCTCAGACACTTGCCTGCTAAATGACCTTGGACAAGTTACTTCACTGCTATCTGCTTCAGTTTCCTTCTCTATAAAACAAGCATAATAATATCACCTTCCTCCCAGGGTTGTTATGAGGATCAAATGAGATAATATTTGTAAAGCACTTAGCACAGTGCCTGGGTACATAGTAAGTGCTATATAAATAGTAGTAGTAGTAGTAGTAGTAGTAGTAGTAGTGGTAGTAGTAGTGGTAGTAGTAGTGGTAGTAGTGGTAGTAGTAGTAGTGGTAGTGGTAGTGGTAGTGGTAGTGGTAGTGGTAGTGGTAGTGGTGTTGCTGCCTGGACACATTCATGCTGGAAGACATGTTTGCCTCAGATCAGGAGGGAAGAATCTGCCCAGAGAGACAGGCACTTCAACTGCTGGATGGGTGGAGATACACACAATGGGCAGTTACCCTTCCCCAAACCCAACTCTTAGGCCAACTCCAAGAAGTCCTGACTTGATTGTAGCAGCCACTCTTTGTGTGTAGGTATGTATACTCACTTCTGGCTCAGTAATTCCTGAGTCATTCATAGGCAATGAGAAGACTCACAGTATAAGGCAGCCATACTAAATTTACCTGCATGGAGACGAGGGGCTGGTCTGGATAAACTCGACCCTCCTTCTAGGTAGAAGATCTAGGTGTCTATGCAGCTTGCTTCCAGGATGTTTTGTATGATTTTGGCTGTTCATTTTGTCCTTTTTAACACGCTCATCTTCCTCCTCATGGATTGCCAAAGACAATTCCAAGTTTCTCCCATAGGCAGAACATCAGATGTCAAGAGGCAATTGGGCAGATCATAAAGATTCCTACCTCCTACTTTGTGTGACTCTTGCTACTACCTCTGGTTGGAATCTGCTATAAAATGTAGAGAGCGGGGCGGCTAGGTAGCACAGTGGATAAAGCACCGGCCCTGGATTCAGGAGTACCTGAGTTCAAATCTGGCCTCAGACACTTGACACTTACTAGCTGTGTGACCCTGGGCAAGTCACTTAATCCCCATTGCCCTGCAAAAAAAAAAAAATGTAGAGAGGGAGCTTGTCCAGATGCAGGCACTAGTTACTCAGTCAACAAGGTTGAGAGTCCAGGGATCTGAGTTCAAGCCTCAACCCTATCCCTTACTTTCTTTGAGAGCCTGAGAAAGGCACTTAACACGACCTGGGCCTCAGTTTCCTCAATGGTAAAATGAAGCGAGGCAGTGAGCTCTCGAACACATGATATGATCACTCCAAAAAACCTCCAAATAATGCCACAGGACAATTCCTAGAGCAGCAAAACCCACAGAAGAACGTGCTGAGATCATTTTCAAATGATCAAAGACGGCTTAGAAGGTCAGAAGGAGGGGGCTGTTGTGTTGAGACAGGAGTGGAGTCCAACCCCACAGTCATCCTGACACAGATCCAGTCCCAGGAAGGCCTCACCAGAGAAGGAGACCCCCAGAGCCTCTGAATCAGCTGCAGTGCCAATGTCATCTGGAACTAAGCTCATGGTCTGGTGAGAGAGCTGAGCCCTTGGCAGGGGGGGAGATTACAGGGGTCTCTGCTGGTACTGAGGTGGAACCTGGGTGTTTCACCCCTGCTGGGAACCAAGAAGTAGGCTTGAGTGGCGGTGGCCCAGGTGGGGGAAGGGTACAGGTTCCTCAGAGCTGACAACCACAATACACAAAGTTTTGCTGTCTGGTTGATTAGCAAGTCGGCCTGGGGTTATCTATGGACCAGGGAACAGGACAGGCGAATAAAGAACCTAATCCTCCTTAAATCATACCACCTGGGACCCCCTGAAGCTTGGGACAGTGCAGCCTGGAAACAGCGCCCCACTTTAAGGAGCTAAAAGTCAAGTAAAAGACAGGCAAGATGAGCAGAGAAAGATGCAGACCATAGAAAGTTTCTTTAGTGACAAGGAAAATTGAGGTGCACCCTCAGAGGAGGGCTCCTACATGCAAAGCTTCCAAGAAAAATATGAATTGGTCTCAGGCCATAGAGGTGCTCAAAAAAGACTTTGAAGATAAAGTCAGAGAGGTAGAGGGAAAAAATGGAAAGAGAAATAAGGGTGATTCAGGAAAGACATGAGAAAAAAAAAGCCAAATAGTAAAATGAAGCACTAGACTACATCAGGGTTCCAGGCTACCCCTTTAAAAAAATCTTATTTTGAGTTGAGGTCCATGCTATCCTCGACTCCCCCAGACTGCCAAAGGGGTCCATGACACTCTGATCTCCAAGGGCTTGCTTTGGTTCTCTAAGGCCCTTTCACCTCTGATATGCTATATTATCAAGTCTCTGATGTTTTATCTTTTTTTTTTTTTTTTAGTGAGGTAATCTGAGTTAAGTGACTTCCCCAGGGTCACACAGCTAGTAAGTGTTAAGTGTTTGAGGCCGGATTTGAACTCAGGTACTCCTGACTCCAGGGCGGGTGCTCTATCCACTGCGCCACCTAGCTGCCCCTGTTTTATCTTTTGTTTTGTTTTGTTTTATATTTGGCAGGGCAACGAGGGTTAAGTGACTTGCCCAGGGTCACACAGCTAATAAGTGTCAAGTGTCTGAGGCTGGATTTGAACTCAGGTCCTCCTGAATCCAAGACCAGTGCTCTATCTACTGCGCCACTTAGCTGCCCCCTGTTTTATCTTTTAATGTCTCTTCTGGCCCTGATATTCCATGTTTTAAATCTCATGCCTTCCCAGAGCTTATTCTAAGATAGACACCTTAATAAAGTCATAATAATAACTAGGATTTATATAGCACTTTATTTTGCAAAACACTTTAGAAATAATATTGCATTTAATCTTCACACCAACTCTGTAAGATAGAAGCTATTATTCCCATTTCACAAATGAAGAAATTGAAGCTAAGAGGTTGTTACTTGCCCAGGACCGTGCAGATAGAATGGGTCTGAGGCAGGATTTGAACCCAGGTCTTCCTGGTTCAATACTCTATAAGCAAAGTGCTTCATTGCTGCCCTATGAACAGAGCAGAACAGGAACAGGACACTGCATAATGGAACTGGCTCCAAGACAAGCTGGTGGTTGATTGAATGACCCAGGACAGAGAATATGGAGCACTTTTTTTTTCAGTGAGGCAATTGGGGTTAAGTGACTTGCCCAGGGTCACACAGATAGTAGTGTTAAGTGTCTAAGGCCAGATTTGAACTGTACTCCTGACTCCAGGGCCAGTGCTCTATCCACTACGCCACCTAGCTGCCCCACACTTACATTTTTTCTCTCTTTTTTTTGGGGGGGGGCAGGGCAATGAGGGTTAAGTGACTTGCCCAGGGTTACACAGCTAGTAAGTACCAAGTGTCTGAGGCTGGATTTGAACTCAGGTCCTCCTGAATCCAGGGCCAGTGTTCTATCCACTGCCTTACCTACCTGCCCCCCGCACTTACATTTTTTTAAAAAAGGTCCTCCCTCTGGCTGTGAGTGATTCTTTTTGAAGAGACAGAGGGCCGTGTTGGGCTGGGCTGCTCACTGCCCTCCCAACAAGCTAAAAGAGATGTATAGGCGACCCCTGTCAAGACAGAGCTTTTCCATTTTGAGAGGGAATATGACTAATGGATGGAGAGCTGCCTAGAGTTACATGGCTAATAACAAGAACTCAATGCCTAACTTCAGACAACAGGAGAACCCATTATCTGGGAGTCTCCTCTAGAATTTCCTGATGCCCCAGCTTCAGGCTATGGTAAGAAATGAGGCAATTCGGGGAATCATGCCAGTACCATTGGGGCCTCAGAACACAGAATTTCTGGTCTAGGAGGTCTCTTCAAACAGGGAATGTCAGAGCTAGGAGGGTCCTTAGAACCCAGAATGGCAGACCTGGGAGGAACTTTAGAACATACAATTTTAGAGTCAAAAGGGATCTTAGAACACAGAATGTCAGAGCTGGGAGGGCCCTTGAAACAGCACCTTTAGAACAGAAACTGTCAGACTTGGAAAGACCTTAGAAATCATATAGTTTAACCTCTTCATTTTATGTAGGTAGAAATGGAGACTTGATGAGCCAGGTGGCCTATTATTATCCCCATTTTTTTAATAAGGAAACTGAGGCGCAGGGGTCAAGATAAGCACCCTCTAGTTTCGCAGATCCTGTGTACCCAGAAGCCAGCAGCTCAGGAACCTCCAGTGCAGGGCCCCAAGGTTAAACAAACAGCAGCTGATAAGGTGACTTCCAGGTTGTGCGGTCCAAGGTTGGTCTGGCTGTGGGGCTGTTTTCTTCTCTGGGCGGCCCCTGGTGCAGACAAGGGCTGTGTGTGTGTGCATGCTGACACCTGCCATGTCCCCGATGCTGACTGTACACCTGGGGCCTTGGTGCCCTGGTACCGGCTGGGTTAATGGCCCTGTTTATCATGCCTGAGTCATCCCGATAAAACAGACTGCCCGGTGACCCCAGCTGGCCCTTTCATTGACTAAAAGCCCTATCAGGGCCACGTGGAGCCCTTGCCCGCCCTCCCCCTCCCCGCCTGCCACTTCCCCAGCCAACCGTGCCAGGGTCATCTTGTTTTTCAATGAATAGGACTTCCCTGGTGAAGTCAAGGTTGTGGGGGCTGGTTCCCCTCCCGCCCGAGGGATTATAAATAGAATCACAAGCTCAGGCCTGGGATGCTGTGTCGAGCCGACGGTAGCTGTGCAGGGCCCCAGAGAGAGTGAAAACGGTCTTAGGCTGGCAACAGCCGGAGTCATCTTTCCCTGCCCAACCTTCCAGCCCTTGATCGCTGCCTAACCATGAGCCTGGGGGGGCCAGCTACCCGCTCCGGAGCATGCGAATGCCAAGGTGGAGACAGCCAACATGCCATTCTGTATTCCTTGCTGAGCCGGTCCCGGGGCCCATCACCTCATGCCCACTGCCTTTGCACCCGGCACCGCTCGGTCCGCCTCCAGGCTCCTCAGCACACCTGCCTGGCGGCAGCAGGGGTACTAGCTAAAACTGTCGCTTTCCTGCAGAACCTGCCCTCCTTCAGCTTGCTGCCCCCAGGGGACCAAAGGCTGCTGCTGGCCAACTGCTGGGGCCCCCTCTTCCTCCTGGGGCTGGCCCAGGATGCGGTGACTGTCGAGGTGACAGAGATGCCAGCCCCCAGCATGCTCAAGAAGATTCTGCTGGAGGAGAGGAGCCCGGAGCCCCAGAGCCTCCAGCCCACACTGGCAGGGGTGCATCGGCTCCAGTGCTGCCTCCATGCCTTCTGGAGCCTGGACCTGAGCCCCGCCGAGTATGCCTACCTCAAGGGTGCTATCCTCTTTAATCCTGGTGAGTGTAAGCTCCCCATACCACCCGTCTCACCCCCACCTCCCTTCCCTAATCACCTCAGTACCTTACCCAGGGCCCCTCTGTCCCCTTCTCGCCTCACCTTCACCTAGCCAAAGCTCTTGTAGGGTGCCCAGGGGAAAGTGACCTGCAAGTCTAGGGAGACAAGAACTCCCAAACTGCCGGGCTCCCCCTCTCTCCTCCACACCCCTCCCTTAGGAAAGGAAGCAACACTGGGAAGAAGGAAGAAGGCAGAAGTTGTCCACATGATGATGAAGACATCTGGAGCCACTGGCAAAGGGTTAGACCAGATGATCAGCTCCCCAGCCTGAGAGCCCCGTCTTGGAAAAGCCCTGGGCTGGCTGTAAGAGTGAAAGACTTAATATAGTGTAGTGAGGAGAGAACTGGATCTGGAATCAGAGCACTTGGGTTCAAATGCTACCTCTATGACTTACTACTTTTATGGCATTGGGGATATCACTTGGACTCCCCAGGCCTCCTCATCTATAGAAGGCAAAGGTTTGACTTGTTCTTCAGCCTCATCTGATTTTTCCTGACCCTGTTTGGGGTTTTCTTGGCAAAGATGCTGGAGTGGTTTACCCTTTCCTTTACCAGCTCATTTTACAGATGAGGAAACTGAGGCAAACAGGGTGATGTGACTTGCCCAGGGTCACACAGCTAGAAAGTGTCTGAGGCCAGATTTGAACTCAGGTCCTCCTGACCAGAGCTCTGTTCAGTGCTCCATCCACTGTGCCATCTAGCCCTCAGGTTTGACTAGCTGTCCTCTAAGTTCCCTCCCAGAACTAAATCCTATGTCCCATGTGGGAGCCATAATGCAAACATTCATGGAGCCTTGGTCTTAATCATAGGAAGAGAGAAGGCAGATACACAGAAAAGTGTAAAACAACAGGCAAGTTCCAGTTATGATCATGAGACTTTGTACACAAAGTGCTGGGCAGAGCAGAATATGTTGATTACCCAGAAGTCTTCCTGGAAAGGGATCTCTAGAGCAATTTTAAGACAGTGAAGAGCCCTTAGAACCCAAAATGTCAGGGCTGGCAGGGGTCTTAGAGGGAGGTGAGGAGAGAAAACAGACATTTATTTGAAAAAAAAAATTACCTACCCTCCCAAATCCCCCCATCATACACAGAATTTCAGAGCTAGAGAGAAGACCTTGGAACAGAGAATGTCAGAGCTGGGGGAGCCTTTAGAACACAGAACATCACAACTGGGGGAATCCTTGGAACAAAGAATGTCAGAGCTGGGAGGGCCCTTAGAACACAGAACATCAGAGCTGAAAAGGCCCTTAGAACATAGAATGTCAGAGCTAGGGGGGACCTTGGAACCCAAAACATCAGAGCTGGGAGAGTCCTTAGAACACAGAACGTCAGAGCTGGGAGGGGCATAGGAGCTTGTCATTGAGTACAAGTCTCTTATTTCCCAGATGGAAAAGCAGAATCTCAGAGACTAGATAGAACTGACTTTGCCAAGGTCACCAGGATAGCAGACCTCCAAGACCCCTGATGCAGTGTTTCCCCCATCCCGCCTTGCTGTCTATCAGAAGGAAGTAGTGGTTTCACTGGCTCTCCTCTGTCCTCTTTCACTGCAGACACACCTGGCCTCCAGACTGCTTCCTACGTTGAGAGTTTGCATCGGGAAGCAGAGCAGGTCCTTCAGGAGGCTTTGGCGCTCCATCACCCTGTGGACCAGGGCTGCTTTGCCCGCATCCTCCTTGTGGTCTCCACCCTTAAGTCCATCCCTCCGGCCCTGCTCAGCTCCCTCTTTTTCCATCCAATGTTTGGGGATGCTGACATCACCAGCCTCATTGTGGACATGCTGTTCTTGACTTAACTTAGGAGATGGTTACCCTTCCCACTTCCAAATGCCTTCAAGACCCAGACGCATCTCATCCAGGTTCGGGACAATGTAGTGACTCCATTAGAGCTTGCTCTAAGTGCTGTGCCTCTCTGGATGGGATCTGGACTGCCTCAGGACAAGGACTCACCCATCATGCCCAGCTCTGAGCATTCTTCAGATCTAGGTCCTGGACCCCTCCTTGATAGGTGCCAAAGCCAATTGAGCTGCGGTGGGGTGGGGACGCTTACTAACTCAACTCTGATGCTGGGTTCTCACAGACTCACAGCTGAAAAGGGTCTCTGAGGACATCCAGTCTAGGATAGGAATAGGAATTCCCTCTGCATCATACTTGACTCATGATCTTAAAAACTTCTAGAGATGAAGGAATTCATAGCTTCCAGTCTACTGGTTTTGAGGGCTTGGAAGTCAGTCAATAGGAAAACAAGGGGGAAGGAGAGGTCTAGATTTTATTAAATGCAACAAACAAGTACCACTGTGTGCCAGCTACCACATTAGGTGCTGAAGATAGAAAGACAAGAAGGAAACACATCCTTTATCCACCATGTGGAATGCTCATATGCTGGGAAAATTCCACACCTCAGAAATTCCACTCTCCTTTTCTCTCTACGTCTTCTTCCTACACTCTATAATCTAGGGGATTTTAACCTTTTTGTGTGTCATGGACTATCTCAGCAACATAATGTAGCCAATGGACCCTTTCTCAGAATAAGGGCTTTTAAAAAAATTCACAATAAGAGGAAATGCTAAATTTCAGTTAGAGGTTAGTGAACATAAAGATGCATTTTTTTTTTCTCATCCAAGATCATGGGTCTCTTGAAGTCTATTCCCCTCACAAGGGATCCACGAACTTCAAGTTAAAGATCCCTGCTCTAAATCTCTCCTGGGATTGGCCAGTCATGGCCAGGTCTATGCAACACTCTCCCAAAATGGACAAAATTAGACCAAAATTTCCAGAAATGGACAACAATTCAGAACAAATCCCTTTTACCAAGAGTCCTCCCATCCCAAACGAGGAAATGTTGCTAGGCCAACATTGATGCTCAGACTTTTTGGGGTCCCTGACTCTCCACTGTCTGGAAGGAGGGAGTTTCAGTTTCTTTGAGCCATCCCCCCAGCTTCTTGCTATAGACAGCAAAGGGATAGGGAGTATCCTTCCATTCTGAGCCTGGAGAGTGTTCTCCCTTCCCAGCATGACTGTGAACCTGGGCTATTCATAAGCCAAGGCATCCTGAAACTTGTACAGAACTCATATAAGTTATTGTTTTTTTGTAATAAAAGATTTCATATCTTTGGAACTCAACTCTGGTGTCTCTATGGGGGGAGAGGAGAGATTATGCATTGTCCCTTGACCCTGCCCTGCCACCATTAGAGAAAATCTGAGAGGAGACCCCCAAAATTCCCAGGCATTGACCAACAAGGAGCTCGTGTTATTTGGTTTAGGAACTTGGAATCATATTAAGACAGGCCTACAGTATGGTTGGTATATGACTAGCCTCAGAGTTAGGAAGTCCTGGATTTAAATCCCACCTCTGACACAAACTGTCTGCAGTGACTATGGGCAAATCACTTAATCTCTTGGTGGCTCGGGCAATTCCCTAAATAATCCCCATCACTGGTATGAATTTAGGCAGGGAATTGCTGTATTGATTAAATTAATAGAGGCATCTAGGCGTCGCAGCAGATAAAACAGTGGCCCTAGATTCAGGAGGACCTGAGTTCAAATCTGGCTTCAGACATTTGACACTTACTAGCTGTGTGACCTTGGGCAAGTCACTTAATCCTCATTGCCCCACAAAAAAAATAATGAATTATGAAATAATGAATAATGAAAATTAATTAAATCAATACAAAAAAGTCATGGTCAGAATTTTAGTACAAAAGCTGTTAGAACACCAAATGTCTGCTCAAGAAGGGATTTTACCTCAAACACACAATGTCCAAGATGAGCAGGACGTTGGAACACAGATTATGGGAGTTGGGAGGGTCCTTAGAGATGATCTAACTTAGCCCTCTTATTAACAGAGAAGGAAAATGAGGCCCACTGAGGTCCTGTCTCATTCTCTTGACCCTCTGTCACCCTTTGGTATGATTAAACTTGGTATTTTGGGGAGTGGGCAGCAAGGAGAGTACACTGACCATAGCTGAAAGTCCATCCCATGAGTCTTCTAAATGAAGATGAGAAACATGTCTATGTCTGTTTCTTTGCACATGTGTTGTATTTATCTGTGTTTTGTGTGCTTGTATTGTACCTCCGTGTCTGGGTTATGTGTTTCCCTCAGTAATGTATGTATCTGTCTGTGCCTGGGAAACCAAGGATCCTTCGGGGAAGACTCTGCCAACTCAGCTGATAGGGTCACTTCATGGCCCAGGTTAAGATATGGAGCCTATGGTGGCCCCCAGGGGTGGGGGAAGGACAGTTTCCCAAGGGAAACAGCCCAGGGATTATGTGAATGACCTGTGCCAAGAGAATGATTAACAAAGCTCTGATTGAGAAGGCCCTAACTCTTCCTGGCAGTGTATGGGCCAGAGCATTGCCCTGCCCTGGGTATATGCGTGAAAGGAGAAAAGAGATGCCTAAGGAAGAAGAAGCAGACATCCCTGGAGAAGATCATGTGGCAGGTCATGTAGCAGCTAAGGGAGGATGACACTCACATACACAATCAGGAGAGAGAATGTTCGGAGGTCTAGGACTGGACAGCTCCTCCATCTCCCCTCTGAACCCCCTTCCTGGGAAAGGAATAACAGAGCAGATTATTCCTCAGGTCATCTGCCTGGTTTTTGTTTTTGTTTTTGTTTTTTGTTTTTTTTGCGGGGCAATGGGGGTTAAGTGACTTGCCCAGGGTCACACAGCTAGTAAGTGTCAAGTGCATGAGGCCGGATTTGAACTCAGGTACTCCTGAATCCAGGGCCGGTGCTTTATCCACTGCGCCACCTAGCCGCCCCCTCATCTGCCTGGTTTTTGATCCATTGTCCATTCTCCAAGACCAATGATGGGGGAGGGGGAACAGATAATGGAAAACTGTGGATAATTTTTAAATTGTTTGGACAATTTTTAAGATGTAGATAATCCCCAAACTACACCCCACATCTGCTTAGTTTACAAACCATGATGTGTATCTGTGTAGATATATATGGGAGGAGAGGAGCGGTGGCAAGGAAGGAGGGATAACTGATTCATCTTCCTGACTCTGCTGAAAGACCATGAATATGAATAAATTCCCAAAGCAGCTGCTTGGCAGGGAACAGGGATAGTAATAGGCAGGGTTGGAGTACTGTAACGATTGCAATAACGCCACCTGCTGGAGACTTACTGTAGAAGAGTTCTGCCCATGAAGCGAAGGTCTTTGAGGGCAAGACCAGGAGTCTTTTCTTTGGCGTCAGGAAGTGACGGTTGCTTGTGGGAGGAAGAAGGAAGAGACTGGCGCTTGCTCTTACTCTTTTTTCCTCTGGACTCTGGTGGAGAGTGGAGCTAGAAATGTGTTCTCCCTTTAATAGATAGGAATCTAGGCCTTTCTCTCCCTTTACCAAATTCTTATTCTCCTTAATAAATGCTTAAAAGTCTAACTCTTGCTAAAGCTTATAATTTATTGGCGACCACTCATTAGATATTTTAGACAGTTTAGCTAGAATTTTAGCCCTTAACAGTACAGAGGCTGGGGCTACATTACTTAGAGGTCCATAATGGCTATAAGAATTCCTCCCCCCTGCCCTCTCTCCCCTCCTAAGGAAAGTGGCCTGTGCAATGACAACAGTATCAACTGGAACTCCTCTCTGGAGCCAGGCCCAGGAGGGCTGTGGCGAGAGCCCACTCCAGCTGACTTCTCCTTCTCCTGGACTGTCCTGGACTTCACCTCCCACCCCCAGAGCCTTTTATCTGGGCCCAAACTTCTCATTCCCAATATGGGAATGGGTTAATAGAAGTGAATGATGAAATTCAGTGGAAAGATCAGGGCTGTGTATGAGGATCTAGGTGTCTTTTACAAAGAAATAATAGTTCAATCCATGGCAGCTGATGGTTACCAATCTTGGGCTACATTGAGAGAGGCATAAGGAAGGAGGAGGAAGAAGACAGCAAGCACCTATTAAGTGCCCACTATGTGAGAGGCCCTGTGCTAAGCACTTTACAAATATTATCTCACTTCATCTTCACAATAACTCTGTGAGGTAGTTTTTACAGTTTAGGAACCTGCATCAGATAGAGATCAGATGATTTGCCCAGGGTCAAAAAAGGACTAACAGGGAGTTGATACTTAAGACCCAAGATAAGTAAGGAGACAAGAAGAACACACTTAGCTGTACTTCAATTAGTAGTAGAATTCTAGAATGGATCATTCAAGATATTGTTGCTAAATGTTGAGAAAGGGAAATGGCTTCAAAGAGCCAGGGTTGCTTCACTGACAACAGGTCATAGCAAACTAACACCATTTCCTTTTTGACAGGATTATGGAGAAGTCGATGAAGGTATTATTGTGCATATGCTTTATTTATATTTTAGCAAAGCTTTTAATAAAGGATCTCATACTATCCTTGTGGAGAAGATGAAGAATTATGGATTAAATGATAATACAGTCGGAGGGATGGTTGGACTCAAAGAGTAGCTGTTAATGGTTCAATGTCAGCATCCCAAAGGTGAAATAGCTCAGGAATCTACTTAGCTTTCTAGGCCATTTAATTTTTTTTTTTATCAATGCAGATATGATGTGCTCATCAAATTTGCAGATGACACAAAATTAGCAGAGCTAACTAATCCAGAAGATGGATTCTGACAGGTTAGAATACTGGGACACATCTAATAAGATCCAAGTCAATAGAGAAAAATGTAAAGTCTTCACTTGGATATGGAACAGGACTTCAAACCAAACCCAGGGTGTTTTGTGTGTTACTGTTTGTGGAGGGAGATGTGACTCCTAATTACTAATGAGAATGTGGTGGCAACACTACATACCTGTTTAAGGGGTAGAGTTTGTGACCATGCTTCTTGTGGAGAGAGACAACATGTGGTTCCAGAAGCACTTTGAGAAAGCATTCTGGAGAAAGGCAGACTGTGAAACTGAGATATGGAGGGGAAGCTGGCTCCTCAATACATCCCTGATTTCCAGTTTGCCTCTCTAGAGACTTTGGAGACTTTGGGTTGAGTGAGATCTGGCCCTCACTCTTGGTTTGAGCTAAGATCTCACCTCTCTTTCACCTAAAGAGCTCATTCGCAAAAATAAATAAATCTAGAAAATAATTAAACAAAAGAGATCATTCGTGATTGTGTATTCTTTGACAAAATCTCATCTGTTTGACATCTCTGATTTGTTCACTGTTTGCTTGAATAAATTGGCTTATACACTATTTGTTATCTGTAATGTTTCTTCATGTAATCACCCTTTGTTGAGAAGGAGCCAAGCTGGTAGAGAGCTACTCCCCTACATGAGAGTGACCAAGAAAACCAGAAAGGGATATCGTTCTAATCTGACATCACTCTCCAAGACTGGAAAAAAGAGAATGCCCAGCTTCAGAATGCTCCTGGGGCCTGCTAGCCCCTCTCCACCCAACTAGATTGTTGACAATACAGGCACAACCTGTCCTGGGGCAAATTCCAGAAATATCCATCCATGCTGCCTGAGCTATGTCTGTACTACATTTAGACAACCCATGTGGTACATATCTCACAGGTACCAAAAAAGTCAACTTCTCAAGTATAAGATATGTGGGGCAATGGTAAGACAGAAGCTGATCTGAAAAAAAATCTTGAGAGGTTGAGTGGATTGTAAGCTCAGTAGAGTGTGGGAGGAAAAAAAGCCAGTGTAATCTTGGGCTAAATTAAGAAGGCAATAGCTTCCAGGAATAGGGAATTGGTCCAGTAGTCCCACCGCACCTGACTCTTCTCAAAACTCATCTGGAGCACTGTGTTCAGTTCTGAGAACCATAGTTTAAGAAGGACATTGACAGTGTCACTCTTCTGGAGAGTCCAGAGGAAGCAACCAGGATGGTGAAAGGATTGCGTCCATTTAGCTTGGATAAGAGAAGACTTAGCGGGAACATAAGAGCTATCTTCAGGTATTAGATATTAGAAAAGTCAAGGACTCTCACATGGAAGTGGGACTAGATTTCTTTTGGTTAGTCCCAAAGGACATAAGTAGGAACAATAGGCAGAAGTGGAAAGTGGCAAATTTAGGCTTGATGCTATTTTACTGAAAGTTTTGTCCCAATTAACTTTTTTGTTGATTCTGCGGTATTCTTTAAATAAACTAGATCATCTAGAAAGAGATAGTTTTGTCTCCTCTTGGCCTTTTCTTATTCCCAGAATTTCCTTTTTGCTTATCGCTATAGCTAGAATTTCAAACACTATGTCCAATAATAGTGAACATGTTAGGCAACCTTGTTTTACCCCTGATCTTATTGAGAAAGCTTACAGTGTTTCTCTATTACAAATAATTCTGGAGTTTTATATGGTTCTTTCAATGACAATAAGAAGAGATTTTTTTATTCCTGTACTTTTAAACTTTATTATATAAATGAATGTTGTATTTTAACAAATATTTCTGCATATATTAATATAACCAAGCAATTTTTAACTATTTTTGTTATTAATGTTATTATTTCATTACTCTGGGCCCCGATCTCCAGCCTCCCTCAGGAAGAGGAGAAATGCCATCCCATCAAGTGTTTAGCCTGGTCTCTTACCTTGGGAAAAGGAGAGTAACACTCCCAATATCCCAACACTCATTTCTTCACCTAAACCGGTTAAGGCCTTGAAAGAACTCCATCCCAAGGCCAGACTCCTATGGATAATGAAAACCTACCTCAACTTATTCCTCAATGAGGAACAAACTCTACCCTGGTCATTTGCCACCCCCAATCCTAGTGATTCTGAACCCTTAGCTGTCATTCAAACTCTATACTCTGTCCGACACTACCCATTGCCCTCCTCCTATGTCCCACTATACAACTACCCACTCCTTCCACAGTGGTCTTTGAAATGCCTACTCCTTAATCAACAAACATATTTTCATCTTAATTTTTTTTCCTTTCCCTTCCACCTTTTTTCCTTTCTACTCTTTCCATCTTCTGGCTCTCAATGAGACTTGGCTTCCTACTAATAACCCAGACTCCCTGACCTCCCTATCTAGTCCTCTCTGCACTTTTACTCATTCCCCACAACTCACTGGTCAAGATGGAGTTAGGATACTCCTTGCTCCCTATTGCCACTTCCGGATTTTCCCTCTACCACCACACTACTCTCTTTCTTTGAAGTTCACTCAGTACATATCTTCCACCCAATCAAAATTCCAGTAGTTGTTGTCTATTGCCTTCCATAGAACTCTCTTTTTCCCCCAGTGAGTCTGGTGGCAAGTTCATCATCTTTCTCTCCTCTTCAATTCCTGCCCTCCTATGAGGAGACTGCAACATACATGCTGATACTTCCTCAAACATCCTAACTTCATAGTTCTTCAGCTTAATCATTTCATATGACTTACTCTTCCTCACAAAGATAGTCATCCCCTTGAAGTTACCATCAACCACAAGTACACCACTTCCAAGTTCACAAACTCTGAAATTCCTTTATCACAGTCTATTGCCACTCCACTTTTCCCTCTGCCTTGTAACTCCAAACCCTGTTCTCCCATATTGTGCCCTTCAATCCCTCAACCCTTTAGTTCTTCCCCAGGCCATTACTCCTGCTCTAGCTCTTTTTCCCATTTCCTCCTCCTCTCCCCATCTTGACTGACCTTTTGGTGAACCAGTTCAACTCTCCGATGTTCTCTTCTAAGTTCCTTGACCTCTTATCATATCACCAATTTTGTCCTGTCAAGGCCTCAGCTTTGGATCACTCCCACCATCTATTGCCTGTGTTCCTACATTGGTTGGTTGTTGTCCTTTGTGCACAAAGAAGACCAAAATGACATCACTATGTTGGGGTCAAGGTACAGTGTGTCAGACTGTGGCTGATAACATAAGAGTTTGGAAGACTCTATCATAGGTCAGGCACAAATAGGCCATAAGAACATTTGGAGTGGAAATGTCTCTAAAGTTGTGCATTTCAAGTTTCTTTTGATCACTGGGGCAGCTAGGTGACGCAGTGGATAAAGCACTGGCCCTGGATTCAGGAGAACCTGAGTTCAAATCTGACCTCAAGACACTTGACACTTACTAGCTGTGTGACCCTGGGCAAGTCACTTAACCCTCATTGCCCTGCCAAAAAAAAGAAAGAAAGAAAGGAAGAAAGAAAGAAAGAAAGAAAGTTTCTTTCCATCTGCTGCAATTCCGCTTTGCTCAAAGAGCCCAGTGCCTTCTTTGATGCTGGCACATCATGCTGGACAGTCCTGTGCCAGTGTCTCCTATGTCTCACAATCAGTTCTGAAGTTCTTTAGGGAGACCTTGAGAGTGTCCTTGTACTGCTTCTGAGCACTTGCCTTGTGTCAGGTCTCCATAAAATAGTCTTTTAGCAAATATATGTATGGCATCAGAACAGCCCATTGAAGTTGAGTTTGAATGCTTGGCAGTTCAGCTCCAGAAAGAACACCAGTGTCTGGTACTTTATCTTGGCAAGTGATCTTTAGAACCTTCCTAAGACAATTCAAATGGAAGCAATTCAGTTTCCTGGCACGGTACTGGTTGTACTGTCCAGGTTTCATGGGCATGCAACAATGAGGTCAGCACAATGGCTCTGTAAACCTTCAGTTTGGTAGGGAACCTAATACCTCTTCTTTCCCACACTTTCCTTTGGAGCCTCCCAAATGCTGAGTTAGCTCTGGCTAACCTCATCATCTATGTTACATCCCTGGAAAGTATACTGCCAAAGGAAGTGGACTTATCTACAGCATTCAAAAGTTCTCCATTTTCTGTAACCAATGGTTCCACATATGGATGGTGTGGTGCTGGCTGGTTGAAAACCTCTGTTTTATAGGTGTTGATTATCAGGCCAAAATTAGCACAAGCAGCAGAGTTGATCCATGATCTGTTGTGTCTCAGTCTCAGAGGCTGCAGTGTGTGCATAATGATGTGCAAACAAAAAGTTGTACACCAGCTCTTCCTTCGCTTCAGTCTTGGCTTGTAGCGTTTTCAAGTAAAATAATTTACCATCAGTGTGGTAGTTGATCTTGATGCTATTTTCATCCTCACTGAGGGCATCTGACAATATCACTGAAAACATCCTGCTGAAAAGTATGGGAGCAAGCACAGAGTGATCCCATATGTGTGCTGCTGAATGAAGGTAGAGAAAATCATGAAACTGCAGACTGGGTCAGCTACAAATGTATGTTACATAACCTCAACTGGGCTCTCACTGCTGTAAAGCAATCCTTTTCTACCTACCTATTAACTATCCCATTCACCATAGCAGCTCTTCCAAACTTTTTTGTCTCTCCTCAAATTTCCCGAGGCCCCCCTTGCTCCAATACTTTCAGCTGAAAACCCTTCCTCATAGTTTACTGAAAAAAATCGATGCCATTCACCAGGAACTCCCTCTTTTCTCCTCATCTCCATTTCACATCACCCAGGAGCCTTCTGCCATTATTTCTGCCTTCACCCCATGTCATATAATGAAATGGTTTCTCCTTGCCAAGGCAAACCCCTTTACATGCACAAGTAATCCCATGATATCCC
This sequence comes from Dromiciops gliroides, assembly GCF_019393635.1. Lineage (NCBI taxonomy): Eukaryota > Metazoa > Chordata > Mammalia > Microbiotheria > Microbiotheriidae > Dromiciops > Dromiciops gliroides. The sequence goes on from NC_057863.1 coordinate 605,621,798, forward strand.
ATCTCCTCCAGCAGACTGCCTCCTCTATCACCTCACTCTCTTATTTTCAATCTCTTCCTCTCTAATGGCTGCTTCCCTACTGCCCAAATATCCCCATATGCAAGAGAACCTCACTTGCTCTATTCATCCCCACTGCCCCTCCCTTGAGAAGAATGTCTACAAGAGTTGACTTTCCTAACTTTTCCCTCAGTTCTTAACTCTCTTGCGGTCTGGCTTCTGACTTCATCATTCAACTAAAACTGCTCTCTCCAAAGTTACCAATGATCTCTTAATTTCCAAATCTAATGGCTTCTTCTCAATCCCGACCCTTCTTGACTTCTCTGCAGCCTTTGATAATGTCAATAACCCTCTTCTCCTTAATAGTCCTTTGTCTATAGGTTTTCATGGTACTTTCCTGGCTTTCTTCCTACCTATCCTTTAGCTTCTTTGTCTCCTTCACTATATCTCCACGTGGGTCAAGCCTGCTAGCCTTGAGTGTCCCACAAGACACTGTCCTGGGCCTTCTTCTCTTCTCTGCTCCCAAGACAGTGTTTCTCTTAGTGATCTCAGCTCCCATGGATTCAATTATCATCTCTATGCTGATGATTCCCAACTTTACTTATTCAACTCTAACCTTTTTTGCTCTTCACTGGTTTCTCACCACCAACTGCCTATTGGACAGAACTGGATGTCACATAGACATCTTAAACTCAACATGTGTCCAGAACCAAACTCGTTATCTTTTCCCCAAAACCCTCTCCTCTTCCTACATTCCCTATTACTCTTGACTAATTATTGACTATTATTCCAGTGACCCAAGTTCTTAACCTAGCTATCATCCTCAACTTCTCTCTATCTCTCACCCCACCCCACCCCCATATCCAATCTGTTGCCAAAGCCTATTCATTTTTACCTTCATCTTACATAGGCCCCCTTCTGTCCTTCAACATTGCCACCACTAAGAATCTCATCATCTCCAGCCTAGAACTTTGCAATAACCTGATGGCTGGTCCCCCTGCCAAAAGTCTTCTTTCACTCCTGTCTATCCTTTCATCAGCCATCAAAATGATTTTCCTAAAGCACTGGTCTGACCATGTCACCCTCACCCCGACTCAATAAACTGCAGTGTTTCCTCATCACCTCCAAGACCAAATACAAATCCTCTATTTGGGTTTTAAAGCCCTTCATAACCTGGCCCCAGGGGCAGCTAGGTGGCACAGTAGATAGAGCACCAGCCCTGGATTCAGGAGGACCTGAGTTCAAATCCGGCCTCAGATGCTTAACACTTACTAGCTGTGTGACCCTGGGCAAGTGACTTAACCCCAATTGCCTCACCAAAATAAATAAATAACCTGGCCCTACCTGCACCTTACTCATGTTCTTACTCACCAGTACTCTATGCTCCAGTGACACTGGTCTCCTTGCTGGTCCTTGAATAAGACACTCTGCTTCCTACTTCCACAAATTTTTGGTAGCTGTCTTCCGTGCCTAAAATGCTCTCCCTCATATTCACCTCCTGGCTTCCCTAGCTTCCTCCAAGTCCCAGATAAAATCTCACCATTTATCACAAGCCTTTCCACATCCCCCTTAATTCTAATGCATTTACTCTGTTGATTATTTCCAATTTATCCTTTATATAACTTTATATAATTATATAATAATTGTGTGCAATTATTTGCCTATTAGCTCCTTGAGAGCAAGGACTATCTTTTGCCTTTCTTTGAATTCCTGGAACTCAGTACAGTCCTTGGCATATTTGTTGTTGTTCAGTCATGTCCAACTCATAGTGATACTATGGACCATATCACACCAATACCATCTATGAAGTCTTCTTGGCAAAAACACTGGAGTGATTTGCTATTTCCTTTCCCACTGGATTAAGGCAAACAGAGGCTGGGTTTGAACTTAGGTTTTCCTGACTCCAGGCTCAGATATCTTTCTTTTCTTTCTTTCTTTTTCAGGGCAATGAGGGTTAAGTGACTTGCCCAGGATCACACAGCTAGTAAGTGTTGTGTCTGAGGCCAGATTTGAACTCAGGTCCTCCTGAATCCAGGGCCGGTGCTCTATCCACTGCGCCACCTAGTTACCCCTCAGATATCTTTCCACTAAGCCACCTAGCTGCTTGGCATATAGTTGGGGCTTATTAAGTGTTTGTTGAAAGACTAATGAGCTATTGTTTCAATCTTGACATAAATATCACCCAGTAACTGAATAATTAAAAAAAATACATTACCGCAGCATATTTGCTAATATTTTGTTTAATATTTTAGTATCAATATTCATTAGATATAATGGTCTATAATTTCCATTCTCTGCTTTATCTCTTCCTGGTTTAGGTATCAAGTAAGGAGTTTGGTAGAGTGATTTTTCTAGTCTTATACTGCTGGAGTTCTCTTCTAGTTTATTCTCTCCACTGTACTGCCATCTTCTGGTCTGAGCTGAGTTATTCTGTCAGTTATCCACTGAAATTCAACTTTCCTCTTTTAGATGATAATGCCTGAACTGATCCAACCATTCTGGAGAGCAATTTGGAATTATGCCCAAAGGGCTATAAAGCTATACATACCCTTTGACCCAGCAATACCACTCTTGGGCCTTTTTCCCAAAGAGATCATAAAAAAGGGAAAAGGACCCACATGTACAAAAATATTTATAGCTGTTCTTTTTGTGATGGCAAGGAATTGGAAATTGAGGGGATGTCCATCAATTGGGGAATGGCTGAACAAGTTGTGGTATATGAATGTAATGGAATTCTATTGCGCTATAAGAAATGATGAGCAGGTGGAGTTCAGAGAAACCTGAAAGGACTTGCATGAACTGATGATGAGTGAGATGAGCCGAACCAGAAGAACATTATACATAGTATCATCAATATTATGTGTTGATCAACTGTGATAGACTAGATTCTTCTCACCAATCCAGCAGAACAAGAAAGTTCCAAAGGACTCATGATGGAAAAGCTCTCCAAATCCAGAAAAAAAAAAGAAACTGTGGAATATGGATGCTGATTTGGACCATACTATTTCTTTTGTTTTTGGTGCTGTTGGTTTTCTGATTTGAGGTTTTTCCTTTGTGCTCTGATTCTTCTTGTATAACATGACTAATGCAGAAATATGTTTAATGTTATTATGTATATATCACCTATATCAGATTGCCTGCTGTCTAGGGGAAGGGGGAGGGAGAAAAATTTGAAATTGGAAATCTTATATAAACAAATATTGAAAACGATTTCTACATGTAACTGGAAAATAATAAAATACTTTTATTTTTAAAAAATAATAAAAAAAGATGACAATGCCTGCATCTTTCTTATCTCTTATTATGATTGAGACACACAATAATGGCCATCCTCTCAAACAGAGAAGCCTTCAGAAACTGCCTTTCTTCTAAACTGCCTTTCTTCTCTGTCAGGTGCTACCCTCTGAATTCAATCTATTTTCTGAATTAGTGAAAGAAAATTCCTTTCAGTTCCCCTCAGGACCTCAGCTAATCCAAGAAAATCATCCATGGGGAATTTGCTCAGCAAGAATAGGAGAGAGAAGCTTGCAATTTTCGTCCTGCCCATCTGTAAGCCCCAAACTTGCTGCTCTTCCTAAAAATTGAATGATTCCCACTCAATTACAGACCATTTCTCTATACTGTCCTTCTTCCTTTCCAAACTCTACTTAACCTTGGGGAGTGGGGAGGGAGGGAGAAAAATTTGGAATTAAAAATCTTATGAGGGGGTAGTTAGGTGGTGCAGCAGATAAAGCACTGGCCCTAGACTCAGGAGGACCTGAGTTCAAATTTGACCTCAGACACTTGACACTTACTAGCTGTGTGACCCTGGGCAAGTCACTTAACCCTCATCACCCCCATAAAAAAATCTTATGAAAGCAAATGTTGAAAACTATCTTTACATGTAACTGGAAAATAATAGAATACTTTTATGATAAAAAAAGCAAACTCTACTTAGCACAACTTCTGTTCTTTAGGAGTCTTCCCTGACTAATCCCACAAAGTTTTCTTTGCTCTATTTCCCCCCTTCCCAACTCATATTCCATTACCCCAACATTGATGAATTTAGCTCTATTCAGCTAGAGAGTACACAATTGTGTTTACTTCCTGATTGTTTCACGTTGTTCCCCTCCCCTTCTAAACTAAGGTTGGGCTTTTGCCTCGTGTTGAATCCCCAAGGGTCCCAGGGCTTTTCCTACTAAGGATGCTGTGGATAAAAAGGTAATGTACCACCCATTTAGCTATATGGCTTCTAAGAATAAGCCAGAGATTGTGTCATTTTACATCAATCTCTTCTAGACTTATGGGAGGGAAAACAGACTTGAGTCATAGCCAGGGTCAATGATCTAGAGTCAGCTCATCTAGTGTTTATAGCCTGACTCTACTTCCTCAGTAGCTTCATTGCCCTCACCTTCAAGGCATCAGACTGACTCACCAGCAACTCCAGGCAGGGGAGGAGAAAGATTTAAGTTATTGCAGCTGAGTCAGGTTTGTCTAGGGTTTCTTGGGAAACAAACGTCCTCATCTTTCTATTCATCATCATCCTCCTCTTCATCACCACCATTAAAAGCATTCTGTAAAGCACAGAATATCACATGTAGAGGCTTGGTGAGACCCTAGAAGATAGACTGTCAGAAGTGGAAAGTTGGAGTAATGAAAAGTTAGAGTTAATTAGAGTTAATCTGGTCCACCACCACCCCTCACCAATTTGGCAGATGATGAAAATGAGGTCCAAACAGGGGCAGTAGCTCATCCATTTTCATATCAATTTCAGTCATACCTGGTTTGGGTTTTTTAGTAAGAACCAGACTGTCGTTGGGACACAAGTGTCACTGATTTTCCCATTCAGCCCCTTAGGGTCCTATTAGAGAAAAAGGCCAAGAGAAAATGGGTTAGAAAATATCAGTTTTTGAGGCTGAAGGAGGAGGCACAAGGGAGGAAGCCCTGACTGGGACAGAAGGGTCTACAAGATGGTATATATGTACACTATTGTAATGGGGGAAATGGGGTATGGGTTGGGTTAGGGGTTGGGGTTCTTAGGAATTCCTCTTTAAAGAATTACACCGCCGGGGCAGCTAGGTGGTGCAGTAGATAGAGCACCAGCCCTGAAGTCAGGAGTACCTGAGTTCAAATCCAGCCTCAGACACTTAACACTTACTAGCTGTGTGACCCTGGGCAAGTCACTTAACCCCAATTGCCTCACTAAAAATTTAAAAGTAATAATAAATTAAAAAAAAAAGAATTACACCCTCTTGCACATAAAAGCAGTTAGAATAAAATGGTAGTTTATTTAGGAGCAAGGGAAGGGAAGGGGGGAGGGAAGGGAAACCATGACAGAAATCCTTTTCTCATGGGGAGACAGGCACAAAGCACGTGGCTCAGAGGTACCAATATCCTCGAGCAGGAGACTGGCAGGTACTTTTATAGAGGACTGATGGGGGTGGACCATCTGCCTGTGGAAAATTTCTTTAGTGAGAGAGGACCATCCCCCACTGGCAGTGACTGGAGGAATTGGGTGAGGGGGTGATCTCTCTTCAGGACACAAAGGCTGCTGCCACACCCAAATTTATCTCCCCAGGGGTAAGGGAGACCAGAATGAAGGGTGGAGATCGGAAGCTAGCTCAGTCCAATTTGGTTCTGCTTATCTCTCTAGGCATATTTGTCCTCTGGTTTAGCCTCTCAAGAACAAGATTCCTTGGTGTGCCCCAGAGAACTTCTGGGGTGCTCTGCACCCCATGACACTGATGTAAAGAGTAAAATGGCTTTGGGTCCTGGGACTAGCTTCACCAACAGCACCTCTCTTCAGCCTCCATCCCTAGTTGATTTGCATGGCGATCACTGTCAGTATGAGGTTTGAAAAGAATTTCAGCCTTGATCTCCTCTGCTGACTCTTAAGTCCCTGGAATGATCTGAAAAGCACCCAATCTAGTGACCCAAGGGTTTGATAGGAGTTAAAAGAAATTAGAGTCCATAAGTGATATGAGTTAGGACTGAGAGCCCCTAGCTAGAAAAAAAAATTAAACTTTAGACTAAAATTTTAGACTAAAGTACCTAGTGATTGCTCTAACTCAATGGCTGGGTGCTGCCTACTGGGGTATGTGTCATAATATAAAGCTAAAGATGTAGCCTGATGCTATAGGAAAAAAATTTTTTTTCTCCTGTTATTTCAGATTTTAAGCTAATTAGCTTCAGATGAACTTTTGTCCTAGTTTAGTGTTTCCTATCCCTGTGCTCCTCCTTGATCATCAGCATCAATGATATATATAAAGTGCTTTTAGATTCTCAAAAGCATTTTATATACATTTTCTGATTTGATCTTCACAGCAACCTTGTGAAATAAGGGCTGCAAGTATTATCACCCTCATTTACCCAATGAGAAAACTGAGGGTGAAATCAATTTAGTGAGGATTATGATCACAGAACTACCTTTTGGGACAGGATTTGAATCTAGGTTTCTCTGACTCCAAGTCCATTAGCATATCTACTCCACTACCTATCTGGTTTCTTTGGTCTATTTGCTTCCCTGCTGATGGGGGGTGGTAAAAACTGGGAAAGTATAACTCCTGTACCCTAACCTAGAGAAGTCTCTAGAGAACCCTTCTTGTCACTTGTTCGGGCTCTGTGGTCGATTAATTATCTTTTGCTTAGAACTAATGTCTTCACTGGACAGCCTACCCAAAACAAACACACTGGTTGGGGCTCGATGAATTAGTTCAAGGTGTGCGTGGCTGCTGACCAACAAAGTGCTTCAAAACTGTTCCAGCTCCCGGGGAACCCATGTGTCAGGTGTTCCCCTGGTGCGGAAGTAACAATGACAGTAATAACAAAGTCAATGTACCCTGCCCCTGCCCGGCGACCCCAAGCGCCTGTCTAGTAGGTTACGGGTGGGCGCGTAAGTGTAAGGGTGGTTTGCGTAAGATCGTGAGCCCATTTGACAGAGGAGGAAACTTCCAGGAGTCTGTGGAGCCGCTTCCTCCGACAAGGTTTCGTGGCCTCCAGGCGGCGCTCCAACCAAGTCCTTGACCGCTTCCGCGACTACTAGATTATTGATGTCCGGATTCCGGGGTTAAGGAACTGACGTAACCACATCTCTAAACCGTCATCCTCTCACCTCCCATCACCTCCTCTCGCGAGAGCCCGAGCCAGCACGTCATGTGACCAACCAAGATGGCGGTGCCCACTTCGGCCGAGACGGCAGCCGAAACCTCGGCTCCCGTGTACCTGGTGGTTAGTGGGATCCCTGCGGGCCTGCGCTCGGCTCAGCTGAGGAACTACTTTAGTCAATTCCGAGAGCAGCGCGGTGGCCGTGATGCCGGCTTCCTCTGCTTCCACTATCGGCACCGACCTGAACGGGCCCTGGCCCCAGAACCGGCCCCGGCCGCCGCAGCCCTGTCCTCTGATCCAGCTGCGGTTCCCGCTCAGTCTCCGGCCCCAGCCCCTCCTTCCACCTGCTGCTGCGTGATCTCGGTGCGGGGGCCGGCCCAGGCCGAGCGGCTTCTCCGCATGTACTCGGGCCGCCCTTGGCTTGATTCGCAGGGGAACTGGCTTCCCGGACGCTGCCTCATCCGCAGGCTCCGGCTTCCTGTTCAGGAGGCAGGTAAGGACTGCCCCAAAAGTTGGGACTTCGGTACCCCAATCTATCAATCAATAAACACTTGTTAAGCGCCTACTAAGTGCCACGCCCTGTGCTAGGTTCCAGGGGTCCAAAAAGAGGCTAAAGACCTCCTGCCCTCCAGGAGCTTACAGTCTAATAAGGGAGGCAACATGTAAACAAATACAAGCAGGTAGATGGCTAGATGAATAGAGCTCTGGGCCTGTAGTCAGGAAGACCTGGGTTCCAATTCGCCCTTAGACATTTACCAACTGTGTGACCCTGGCCAAATCACTTAACCACTGTTTGCCTCAATACACTGGAAAAGGAAATAACAAATCACTCCAGTACCTTTGCCAAGAAAACCCCATGGACAGTATGGTCCACAGGTTTGAGAAGAGTTGGACACGACTCAACAACAACGAAGCTATACACAAAATGAATCAGGAATAACAGAGAGAAGACACTGGAATTGAGGGTTTGGGGAAGGTTTTCTGTAAAAGATGGAATTTTAGTCGGGACTTAAAGCCAGGGAGGTCGGTAGTCAGAGCAGAGGAAGGAAAGCTTTCTGGTCATGTGGGACAGCCTGGAGCAGGGCTTTTAGGGGAAGGGGAGAGAAAAATGAGGTTATAGCATCACGGTACTAGGAACTAGCAGGAGAAATTCTAGCTATCATCTAATCCAACCACTCACAAATGATAAGGGCACAGTGACTCGAAAAATAGGTGCTTAATAAATTCTTGTTGACTAGCTTATAACTAAGTGGTCAAGATGAGATTTAAACTTTGGTCCTCTAACTCCAAATCCAATTCAGTGTTCCCACTACCAAATACTCCCAAGAACTTTATGGGAAAGTGGTAGAGTGCCTCCAAAGAGCTGTCCAAATGCTGACCTTAAGGCGAGACTGAGATGTTCTATTTTCTTAAATAATTCAACCCTGTGCTCCTGGTGACTTGATATCTTGGAACACAAACAGGCAGGACTCCTTGCACATCAGGTTAGTATTCTAGGTCTAGACAGAAGAACTAAAGATAAGGAGACAAGCTAGACACTAACCAACACTGCAATATATCACTACCAAAATTTAAAGAACTTTTGGGTCAGGGTGAGCCTCCATTTTCCCAGGGGTCTTCTCCTGGGCTCTTTCCTCCTCTCCTCTCCCACTGATAAACACTAATCCAGTGTGTATCACTTCCCTAATAATTTCCATAACTAGGGGAAGTGGCAGAAAGAAATGGGGGCTTTATTCTCACCCCCTCCCCACATAGGAAAACAGAATTCTGAAGGACCATTGCAAAATGGACCTGGAATTCATGATGTGATCTCTTTTTTTTATTATAAAAGAATTTTATTATTTTTCAGTTACATGTAAAGATAGTTTTAAACGTTTGTTTTTATAAGATTTTAAGTTTCAAATTTTTCTCTCTCCCTCCTTTCCCTCTCCCCTCCCCAAGACAGAAAGCGATCTGATATAGGTTATATATGTACAATCACATTAAACATATTTCTACATTAGTCATGTTGTGAAAGAAGAATCAGAACAAAAGGAAAACTTTAAAAAAAAAGTAGAAACAGTATGGTTCAATCTGCATTCAGATTTCACAGTTCTTTTTTTTGGATATGGAAAGCATTTTCCGTCATGAGTCCTTTGGAATTGTCTTGGATCATTGCACTGCTGAGAAGAGCTAACTCTATCACAGTTGATCATCACACAATGTTGCTGTTACTGTGTACAATGTTCTCCTGATTAGCCGCTTACTCTCTCTTTTGGGGGGGGGGGGTGTGCAATGAGAGTTAAGTGACTTGCCCAGGGTCATGCAGCTAGAGGCCACTTACTCTCTAGCGCAGTTTCATCTTCAGTAAAATGAGGGGTTTAGACCAAATGATCTCATATAGTCAGAGGCCTCTTCCTGATTCTCCCTCCTTGTTCACATAATTTTATTCAACCAATGGGACTGTGCTAGGCACTGTCCTAGAGAGAAAACAGCAGTAGGACATAGGCTTTCTTGAAGAAATTACAATCTAGTGCGAAAGACATCATAACTGATACAGGACAGAGTGGGTAAGTGTAAAGGAGAGGTCCAGGGAAAATGGAATGAGAAATTTGCTGGGGAAGTCTTGGGAAGAGGTGGCATCTCATTTGGGCTTTGAAAGAACATCCAGTAGGCCACATAGTTAGAGCTGGCAGGGGCCTTATAGCTCATCTTATCCAACCTCTTCATTTTTCAGATGAAGAAACCAAGACCTGTCGAGGTTAAGTAGCTTGCCCTAAGTCTCACAGGTCATATGGTTGGTAGATCCAAGATGTAAATCCAGACACTCTTCCCACTGCAGGATGCTGGCTGGTAGGAATGCAGAGAATCAATTCCAGGCATGGGGAAAAGCTTAATCCAGTTTTGTTCCTGGCCATTACTTTATTTTGTGCCTCTCTGATATATTTATGTACTATTTGTATCATAGTTACCTGTATATGTATATTTCATATCCCCTTTAAAATGTGATCATATCTGTAAATTTCTTAGCACAGTGCCTAGCAGATTTTTTGTTGTTCAGTTTTGTTGTTGTTCAATCAGTTTTTGGTTGTGTCTCTTTGTGACCCCATTTGGGGTTTTCTTGGCAGAGATACTGGAGTGGTTTGCCAGTTCCTTCTCCGGCTCATTTGACAGATGAGGAGACTAAGGCAAACAGAGTGAAGCGCCTTGCCCAGGTCACACACCTAGGAAGTGTCTGAGGCTAGATCTGAACTCAGGAAGATAAGTCTTCCTTGCTCCAGGCCCAGTGCTCTATCCACTGCACCACCTAACACATAGTAAGCGGTTAATAAATGCTTGTTTCCTTTACCCCTTTTCCCCTTAATTAGGTCAAAACCCTTCATGAGAACAGGGACCACCTTATCTACCATGAGACTGTATAATACTCTGGGGTTTTTTTTTGGTTTATTTTTTGGTGAGGGAATTGGGGTTAAGTGACTTGCCCAGGGTCACACAGCTAATAAGTGAGTGTCAAGTGTCTGAGGCCGGATTTGAACTCAGGTCCTCCTGAATCCAGGGCCGGTAATACTCTGTTAATAAATATTTGTTGAATTGTACACACTAGTTCTGACAATTTGTGATTCTAGCTCAATTCTCCTTCATTTGATAGAGGATGAAACTGAGATCCATGGGAGGAAATGAAGCGCCAAAGACCACACAGTGAATTAGTGTCAGAATTGAGACTAGAACCCACATCTGCAAACTCCGTGTTCATATTTGCTACTTATGATGGTTGGTTGGTTGGTTGTTGTCCTTGTGCACAAAAAGGACCAAAATGACATCACTGTGTCAGGGTCAAGATACAGAGTGTCTGTGGTAGATCAGACCGATACAAGCTTGGAAGGCTCTCCCACAGGTCAGGCACAAATAGTCCACAGGAACATTTGGAGTGGAGATGGTGCTAAGTTTGTGCATCTCACGTTTCTTTTTTTAATTTATTTATTTATTTTTTGGTGAGGCAATTGGGGTTAAGTGACATGCCCAATGTCACACAGCTAGTAATTGTTAAGTGTCTGAGGTGGGATTTGAACCCAGGTCCTCCTGAATCCAGGGCCAGTGCTCTATCCACTGCTCCACCTAGCTGCCCCCCTCACGTTTCTTTTGATCCTGTAATTCTGCTTTGTTCATAGAACACAGTGTCATCTCTAATGAGGGTATGCCATTCTGGATGGTCCTTTGCCAGCATCTTTCATCTCTCACAATCGATTCCAGAGTTCTTCAGAGAGACCTTGAGAGTGTCTTACTATCACTTCTTCTCACCTCCCTATGAGCACTTTCCTTGTGTGAGTTCTCTTAAAATAGTATTTTAGGCAAGCATACATCTGGAATTTGAACATTGTGGCCAGCCCATTGGTGTTACGATCTCTGCAGTGGAGTTTGCATGCTTGGCAGTTCAGCTTGAGAGAGAACCTCAGTGTCCGGTACCTTTTCTTGCCAGGTGACTATCAGAATCTTCCTTAGACAATTCAAACATAAGTGATTACGTTTCTTGGCATGGTGCTGATACACTGTCCAAGTTTCACAGGCATACAGTGACCAACCAACCAACCAACTTGCCAGAGGTAGAGATAATTGGGCAGAGGTGTTTAAAAGCACCTGTGAGCTCAGAGCTCAGAGGTGGGGGCTATTTCTGTCCTCATGTCTACACATGATTACGGGCACACCTTCTGTTTCAAGGGTTTTTCTTATCTTTTTCTAAGGTGTCGATCCCTTTCCCTTCAAGACCCGGAAGGAGCTGCATAGGAGGAGGGCCGGGAGTGAAGCCTTCACCCTGACTGACCTCAGGCAGCTGCCAGAACTGAACCCTCCGGCCCTGATGCCCAATGGGAATGTGGGGACCCCAATGCGTATCTTCTTAGAGCTGATCCGGGCCTGTCGTCTGCCCCCCCGAATCATTACCCAGCTGCAGTTACACTTCCCCAAGACGGGCTCCTCCCGGCGATATGGCAACGTACCCTTTGAGTATGAAGACTCAGAGACTGTTGAGCAGGAAGAGCTTGTGTACACCGACCAGGGGGAGGAGATCCCAGAAACCCCTCAAGGAGCCTGTCCCACACCCATCACAGCCGGTTCCCATGGAGGGCCAAAAGAAGACAAAGAAGAAGAGGAAGAGTCTCATTCGGATGATGTGAGTTCAGTGACATGGTCATGTCCTGGCCCACCACACAAAGAGGCCCAGTCATTTATTGTTAGTTACTGCTGTTAACAGGAGTATTTTGATGTGTGTAGCACTTTATACTTTGCCAAGTGCTTTAATGTGTTCTCTGATTTGATCCTTACAGCTGTCCTAGAGTTCAGCAGTACAAGCATAAATATTCTCACTTTATAGTGGTGAAACCAGGCCTCTTAATTCTGAGGAGCTCTTTCCAATTGTACAATTTGTCATGGTTATGGATTTCTAGTAATGATAATAGCAATAATCATAGTCAAGTGCACATAGCACTTTTTTTTTTTAGTGGGGCAACAGGGGTTAAGTGACTTGCCCAGGGTCACACAGCTAGTAAGTGCCTAGTGTCTGAGGCTGGATTTGAACTCAGGTACTCCTGAATCCAGGGCTGGTGCTTTATCCACTGCGCCATCTAGCTGCCCCCACATAGCACTTTTAAGATTTGAGTCTTCCAAGAAATCCTCTGAAGCAGATAGTACAATATTATTGTTCAGTCGTGTCTGACTCCTTGTGACCCCATTTGGGGTTTTCTTGGCAAAGATACTTCACTGGTTTGTCATTTCTTTCTCCAGCTCATTTTACAGAAGATGAAACAGAGGCAAATAGGGTGAAGTGACTTGCTCAGGCTCACATAGCTAGGAAGTGTCTGGGGGCAGATTTGAATTCAGGAAGATGAGTCTTTCCTGACTCTAGGTCTAGTGCTCTATGTATTATGGTGCCCCCTAGTCCTATATTAATAATGAACAAACTTAGGCCCTAAGAGGTTGTAACTCTCTTCTGTCACCCAGTTTCTAATCATTAGAGGCAGTTAGAGATTTGAAACCAGTTCTCACTCCCAAGTCCACGATCAAGATTCCCATCTTCACCACCATACTTTGCTTTTCCATAAAGAAGGTAAAGGACACCAATCTTAATTGGGTGACTCAGGAAAAAAATAAAGAACCATTAACTTCTGGTCTGCCCGATGAGACAGAACCAGTACATGAGAAGCTAAGAGCAATTACTGTATTTTGTCTGAAAAAATAATGCCCATTATAGGCTGCCACCCACTTGTACAGAGATTATTCATATTCACATCATAGAGTTGGAAGGAAGGGAGCTGAGAGGTCACCAATATAATGGGTACTCAAATCAGTTACATTGGAATATTCCCAGTGAGGAGTCATCACCTTCTGCTGGAAGAATCCAGTGGTTGAGGGGCAGCTAGGTGGTGTAGTATATAAAGCACCAGCCCTGGATTCAGAAGGACCTGAGTTCAAATCCGACCTCAGACACTTAACACTAGCTGTGTGACCCTGGGCAAGTCACTTAACCCTCATTGCCCCACGCCAAACAAAACAAAAAAAAGTGTAGGGGCAGCTAGGTGGTGAAGTGGATAGAGCACCAGCCCTGGATTCAGAAGGACCTGAGTTCAAATCCGGCCTCAAACACTGAACACTTACTAGCTGTGTGACCTTGGGCAAGTCACTTAACCCCAATTGCCTCACCCAAAAAAAGAATCCAGTGGTTGGGCCGTTCATCACCCTTTGTGACAAGCTCTGATTGTTGGGAAGCTTTCCCTGACATCAAACCTAAATCTACCTCTTACAGCCTCCACCCATTGCTCCTAGATCTGAACCCACCCACCCCACCCCACCCCACCCTACCCTCCCCCACCCCCGTCAAGCAGCACAAGGCCAATTGATCTCTTTAAGTCCTTGAAGACAGCACTCACATATCCCCCAAGCCTATGACCTATGCTTGCACCAATATTAGTACCATTGGGGTAGGGAGTTTGTACAAGGAAATCAGGGAGAGTTGAGTATAGGCTGGGGTGATCGGTGAAGGAAGACTTGAGCTCTGAGAAGGTGGGGTTGGTGGTGTCTTAAAAAGGCTTCAAAGGAAAGAATGTGTAGGAAGCATATTGCAAACTTTAAGGTACTAAATAAATGTCAGATATGATAATGATCAAAAAGGATCAGGAAGAATTAGATAAGGGGAGAGAGAAAGGCAATAATAAATAGCCTGAGCAAAGACCTGGAGGTGAGAATGAGACTGGTATGCACATGGAACAGCACACAGCCAGCTGGCTGAAATGGGAGTTTATATTTCAAGGCAGTGGGAGATAAAGAAGAATCAATAATAATAACATTTCATCTGTCAATAGCACTATAAGGTTTACAATCACCCTGTAAGGTAGGTAGTGTAAATACTATCATCCCCATTTGACAGAGAAAGAAACTGACACTGAGTAGTTAAATGTCTTATCTAGGTTAACATAAAGGCAGCTAGGTAGTGCACTGGATAGAGCAATGGGCCTGGAGTCAGGAAGACCTGAGTTCCAATCCAGCTTCAGACACTTACCAGCTGTGTGACCCTGGGCAAGTCACTTCACTCAGTTTTTTCATCTGTAAAATAAGCTGGAGAAGGAAATGGCAAGATGCTCTTATTATCTTTGCCAGGAAAACCACAAATGGGGTCATAAAGAGTCGGACACAATAAACAACAACAAAGTAGCATTAATGTCAGGGTCAGAGTTTGGATTCTGAGGCCATCATTCCTTCTCCCTCAAGTAGCATGGCATCAGGAGGGATGTGAAGGCCAGGCAGTCCCTCGGAGAGAAGCCTGAGTGTGGAACCAACCTCTTGTGGCCTCAGCCCATTTTCCCTGTCCCCTTCATCTCTACTGCTGGGGGTGCCCTGTGGCCAGAAGAGTAGCTCTGTCCTCCCCCTTCCTCCCTTGCAGGACAATGACACGTGTGAGGAGTGGGAGCGGCACGAGGCTTTGCATGAAGATGTGACAAACCAGGAGCGCACAGCAGAAAGGCTCTTTGAGCAAGAGATTGAGCTCAAATGGGAGAAGGGTGGCTCCGGGCTTGTGTTTTACACAGATGCTCAATACTGGCAGGAAGAGGAAGGAGGTAATGAGACTCATATTTCTTCAGCACTTCATAGTTTGCACAGGGTCCCTATGTCCATTATCTCATCTGTCCCTCACACCACTACTCTTGTAGGAAAAGATAGTCCCTGTCACACAGGTGGGACATTGGGAGCCTGGAGAAGAGCAATCACTCTGCCCTCAGTCACACAGCTATTAAGTACACAGTTGGGTCTGAAACACACGTTTTCTGGCCACAAGGGCAGTATTCTCTCTGAGCTGTAGGATGTAATTACATCTGGGCCCTGGGCAGCAGGGGAATGGGTCTATCTCTAGGATACCCATGAACATCAGCTTTACTGCCTAAGTGCTCCCTGGGGATTCTGTTTGACACATTTACATCACACTTACAACCACCATGTAAGATTAATTATTTGCATTTTACTTTTTAAATAAATGTTATTTGGATGTAGGAGGCCAGCCTAAAAAAAAAAAGACACAAACATGCACCACTGTATAGTCTTAAATACCACTAAGCAAGAGCGTAAAATTCCTTTTTGGTCTAGACCTGTGATTTAATTTACTTCCTCCATCAGTGCAGATCAGGATCTCTTTAGTAACACATCCCTTTTCTCTTTCTTCTTTTAAGATTATCAAAATATGACCAGACCATTCCCAACTGTTTCTTTTCTTATGTAATTTCCTCTATCATCCCTGATAACATTAGAGTTCTGAGGAGACACTTGTATCATCTTTCCCACTAGAATGCAAATACTTGATCTATTTAGGTTCCTCTTGGTTCTCATGTTTTTATTTCAAAGTTTTGATGCAACTTTGGTCTTTTCAGGAATGCTTGGGAGTTTTCTATTTCATTAAGGGTCTACTTTTTCCCCTGTAGGATTATACCCAGTTTTGGTGGGTATGTTATTCTTGGTTGTAAGCCTTTTGGGGGGCAGCTAGGTGGTGCAGTGGATAAAGCACTGGCCCTGGATTCAGGAGGACCTGAGTTCAAATTTGGCCTTAGACACTTGACACTTACTAGCTGTGTGACCCTGGGCAAGTCACTTAACCTTCATTGCTCTGCCAAAAAAAAAAAAAAGATCAAATCAAGTTCTTGGGGCAGCTAGGTGGCACAGTGGATAGAGCACCAACTCTGGAGTCAGGAGGACCTAAGTTCAAATATGGCCTCAGACACTCAACACTAGCTGTGTGACTTGGGCAAGTTACTTGACCCCAATTGCCTCACCAAAAAGAAAAAAAAGAAAGAAAACTAAGCCTTTTGGAATAGTCTCTTGCAAGATATCTACTCCTTTAAAGAGGTAGCTGCTGAATCTTGTATGATCCTGATTGTAGGTCCTTGGTACTTGAAGCTGCTAGCAGTATTTTAGTTTGGTCTGGAAGCTCTGGATTTCGGCTATGGTGTTCCTGGGAGTTTTCACTATGAAGGGTTTCTTTCAGGAGATAATTGTTTTCATTTTGCTCTTTGGTTCTAATAGATTTGGGCAGTTTTCTTTCATAATTTCTTTATATCCAGGATGGTTTGGGGGTGGCATGGTTTTGTGGTAGTCCAGTGATTGCTAAACTATCTCTTGATCTGTTTTCCAAGTAGGTTATTATTCACATGAAATTCCTTACATTTTCTTCTATTTTTTTTTCAGTCTTTTGACTTTAATATTTCTTGTGTGTCTCAGGGAATGATTAACTTCTGTTTGGTTCATTCTAATTTTCAAGGAGTCTTTTACTTGGGTAAGATTTTGAACCTCTTGGACTAAGCAGTTAATTCTCCTTCCAAGTGTTTCTTCCAAAATCTCATTTCTTTTCTAGATCTTTCCTCTAGAACTCTCATTTCATTTATAAAAACTTCATTTCATCCAGGAATTCTAATTTATCCTGTGCCTAGACTTTTTTATTTGAGACTTTGCTTGTAGATGTTTTGAAGTCATTGTCTTCTTCTGGGTTTGTGTTTTCTGACTCCTAAGAGCTCTTTAATGTGGGAGTCTTTTTGTTTGTTTGTTTTACTCTTTGTTCCAGCATTATTTACTAAATTGAGGATTTTGTGTCAGGGCTTGGTTCTGTGTACTCCTGGAGGGAATGTCTGGGCAGAGTTTGGTCTAGTCTAGTATTCTTGGGTCCTACTGCTGCTTTCTCTGAATACTGAATGCTGTGTTTCTCAAGGATCTGAGGGGCAGCTCAGTACAAGGACTTCTGCATCCACTACACCACTGCAACCTTTTAACTTCATAATTTTTTGTTTGTCCTCTGGCATTAACAACTTAGTATCAACATTGTTCAGAGTTTTGTTGCTATTTAATGATGTTTTTAAATGTGCATAGTCAGGGGGCGGCTAGGTGGTGCAGTGGATAGAACACTGGCCTTGGGTTCAGGAGGACCTGAGTTCAAATCCAGCCTCAGACACTTGACACTTACTAGCTATGTGACCCTGGGCAAGTCACTTGACCCTCATTGCCCCTAAAAAAAAATGTGCATAGTTGAAGTAAGCATATATGTTCTTTTGGTCCCTGCTTTTGTTATACTGTATCACTTTATATAGGTCATTCTATTTGTCCTTGAATTTGTATTTGTCATTCCATATCATGCAGTAATTTCATAACATTCATATACTGCGATTTTTTTCAGCTATTCTCAAATTGTTGGGCATGTGATTTGTTTTCAAATGTTTGCAAAAAGAAAACAATGCAAACTTGTAACAACCATATTTAAAAATGCTTCAAGTCAGTAACAATATGAGGAATACAAATTAAAACAATTCTGTGGTTTTGACTTGTACCTATAAGATGGGCAACAGTGACAGAAAACAAAACTATAAAATGTTGGAGGGGCTATAGGAAGCCAGTACGTTGTTGGTGGAATTGGAAATTGTTTCAGTTGTTCCAGTCATTCTAGAAAACAATTGAGAGTTACCCCACAAAAGGGAAAGACAGAGGAAAAGGACCTATAGGTACCAAAATATTCATAGCAGTTCTTTTATGGTTACAAAGAAGTAGAAATAAAGTGCATGCCCTTCAGTTGGAGAACGTCCGAACAAATCATGGTGTATAACTATATAATACATTCCTATTGCCCTGTAAGAAACCAAAAGTGGAATAGATACAAAATGAAGCAAGCAGAACCAGAAGAACAATCTGCATAGTGACCACATGAGTGTGTAACTCACATCAGTGCAACCATCAGTCTTGACTCCAGAGGACCAAAGGTGAAACATGCCTCATTCCTCTTGGTAGTGAGCTATGGTGCTGTAGGTGTGGAATGAGGCATGTTAAGGGCTAAAATTCTAGCTAAACTGTCTAAAATATCTAATGAGTGGTCGCCAATAAATTATAAGCTTTAGCAAGAGTTAGACTTTTAAGCATTTATTAAGGAGAATAAGAATTTGGTAAAGAGAGAGAAAAAGGCCTAGATTCCTATCTATTAAAGGGAGAGCACATTTCTAGCTCCCTTCTCCGCCAGAGTCCAGAGGAAAAGAGAGCGAGACTGAGCGCCAGTCTCTTCCTTCCTCCTCCCACTAGCCCGCGTCACTTCCTGACTCCTGGTCTTGCCCTCAAAGACCTTCCCTTCATGGGCAGAACTCCTCTACAGTAAGTATCCAGCAGGTGGCGTTATTCCAATCGTTACAGTCCCCCCTGTTGTTCCTCAAGAAACAAAATGTTTCCTTGACGGAACAGTAAAAAGAATATAATAACTATTGCTAACTAATAATATGTGAACAACAATATAGAAAAGGAAGAGAGGAAAGTTTTGTCCAGAGGGGTGATTTTTTGTCCTCATGAACCGACGCTTTGACATTGGTCTTGCAAAGGGAGGGCCTCTGCAGAGAATACATATTACAGATGGTGTATATTATAACAGAAAAAGAAAAGAGAAAAACCAAACCAAAACAAAACAAAACTGTTCATTTAAAGTCTCTGAAACTCTTTTCTCAGATGTCCTCTAGGTGTAGTCGTGGAATGGAAGTCTTTTCAGGGGTTGATGTGTGGATACTGGTAATCAGCCAGGAAATTTCCTACAAAATTGAGCTTAATACAACTTTAAAATAGCTTTGTCAATAATCAAATCAAACAATGAAAGTTCTCAAAAACATGTCTAAGGGAATTCAGAATCTTAGTTGTTACACATGTGAAACATACAATAAAACAAAAATTGAACCATTCTTTAAAATTACATTATTATTATAGTCCCCCCTTATGGAGAGTAATTGAGAAGACAATTGCTGCGATATTAATTTTTAAAATAATTTTTATCTTTGTTTCATCATTTTTTGCATCATCTGCCTAATTATCCTCATGCCATTATGAGAAATTTAAAAATCTAATATAATTGGTAACAGGTGTCAAGGCCAAATTCAACACTGTATTTATCATGACACCTGAGATAATTATGGGGGTTACCATAAAAGAACAGAGAAATGATGGGATATGAGCATTCCCACACTTGAGCAATATGTACTGCCCATACAGTATGCCAGGCTTAAAATAGGTGGATGGAATATATGTCCATGCCACCGAACATATTGGAAGAAACTGAGTCAGACTTAATCAGATGCATGGGATTGAGATGTCCATGGCATCAGGCATATAGGAGGGAGCATAGAAGCCAGATGTAGGAGTGAGATGGGTGGGATCAATACTTCCAGCCATCCGTACAATATTGTGGGGAAAAATAAAATAAAATATTAAACCAAGAGAATCCAACCTCAACATTTGTCAAAAGCCGTTCCCTCGGCCATACCTTGACTTCATGCATGTCTCCCCTCATGTGACAGTTCAGTGTCTGCTCTTACATGTATTCCTCATTTTGTGATTGGATGGCATCTTGGCCAACTGGCATCTGATAACTCAGAATAAAGGCAATTAATGTCTTAAATGATAAGTTCCCATAATCCAAGTCTCATATGGATTTAAAAATTGAGGATAATAAATGATTGCAAAAAATGTGAATACATCTTGACTCAGAACACAATATATAATTATGCAACAATTTCAAATAATACCCCTTTTTTAAAACTTAGTATACAATTACTTTTTGAAAAATCTGAACATATTTAAATACAAGTTAAAGCACAACACAATCCTAAAGAAAACTTTTTTTGAAAAAAGAAAACTTTTACAAACATTCCCCTCTTTTTTTTTAAAAATATGCTTATCAAAAATAATACTTCTAGAATCAATTTACACTTGCCATGGCAACCAATTTGCCAAGGAAATGCTTTAAAGAGTTTGATCAAATAATCAGTTGAGAAAAAATAACAAACACAAACAACTCAGAATATGGGAGCACAATACTCCTAGAATTAACATTGTATTATGAAATCAAAACCATCTTGCAATGTTTCAAAATTAGAGATGAATAAATAGAAAAAAAATACACATGGAACAATAAAAGACAATGAAATTCAAACTAGGGAAATCTAAATGAATATGAACTTAATATTAATAAGAGTATTATAAAATATAAACTTGATCATATGACTATAAAAAGCTTTTACAAATATTCTCCTTGTTTTAAAAACTAAGTATAAGACACAATCTCAAAAGCATGAAAATCTCTATGAAAATAAACCCATACCATTAATTTCAAAATGTATATGTAATAGCATAGAAATCCTATGTAACCTCTGAACTGATATTAATACTCTGAGTGAATTCAGAACACTTTTGATTCCGATATCTAAAATCCCCAACACTCATATCAATACCTTGCTGCTTACTTCTACATTTCTCTAAAATATATATCCTTCCATGGCAAAAGAAGCAGAGTCTTGAACTATGTTGATGGTTGTCATTCTTATTCAGCTTAAGTTTTTCTTCTTTAACCCCTTTATATTGTCTGTCAGTCTTTTCACCATACAAATGCTTTATAAGATTACTAATTAAAGACAAAAGCAGGTTAGCAAAATTATGAACAAAACGAGCATATCTGGAATTTAAAGGGCTTTCTAAGGTTGTCTCAGAAGCACAGCCAGGCTGGGGAAGGGCTGAGCCTGAAGCTGCAAATGTAGTTAGAGAAAGTTGCGCATGAGCATTAGATCTCTGGACTTCCCAGGCCCGGGAAGCAATGGGCTTGGCCATGGGAGGAGTAGAGGGTGGGGTCTGGAGAGGAGGGGAGGGACCAGAGCAATTTGAATCAGACTTGATTTTGAACTCAGGCCTGGATTCCTCTTCCCCCACTTTGCCTCCAGGTGCTAGGGGATTAAAAGCTTCTAGAGGGTGGGTCATTGCCTCCAGGCATGCAAAATTAGAGCAACAATTACTGTTAGAACTGGGAAAAGCTGCAGGAATCTCTTCAGGTTTCTCTGAAAAAGCATGGTTGGGAGAGGGAGAGATATTTCCTTGTGTGAGTAAGTTGCTGGCTCTTTTAACAAAAAGAAAAAGAAAAATAGAAAATCCACAAAAACAAAGCATTAACATGATCTTATCTCCCATTTGTCTGGTTAAACAGACTAAAATAAAAAATAGGGTAATTAGGGAGTTTAAAAGGTCCATTCGAAAAAATTTAAAGGAAAACACAGCCAGTACGCCAGTACTTAGCAGTTAAAGGGAGAGGGAGGGGAAATTTCTTACCCAACCAGAAGATCAGAAGTGAGGTTCAGCTTTCCTCTTCGTGGTCAGCCATCTGTTAAGGGCTAAAATTCTAGCTAAACTGTCTAAAATATCTAATGAGTGGTCGCCAATAAATTATAAGCTTTAGCAAGAGTTAGACTTTTAAGCATTTATTAAGGAGAATAAGAATTTGGTAAAGAGAGAGAAAAAGGCCTAGATTCCTATCTATTAAAGGGAGAGCACATTTCTAGCTCCCTTCTCCGCCAGAGTCCAGAGGAAAAGAGAGCGAGACTGAGCGCCAGTCTCTTCCTTCCTCCTCCCACTAGCCCGCGTCACTTCCTGACTCCTGGTCTTGCCCTCAAAGACCTTCCCTTCATGGGCAGAACTCCTCTACAGTAAGTATCCAGCAGGTGGCGTTATTCCAATCGTTACAGGCATATGTTCCCAGACACAGTCAATGCATCTGTTTGTTTTGCTTAGCTTAATTCCAAGGGAGGCTTCTATTTGGGGCTGGGGGTGATTACTGGGAAGTCATAGCAGTTTTTGTTTCAAAGCATCAGTAAACTTTTTCTTAAATAGCAGACATATACCCAAAAAAACCCCAAACCCAAGCCATGTCAAGCATTCTGAGAGGCAGAGGGCATTCATTCCAGGTATAAAGAGCAACCTATGGAAAGTCATGGAAATTGAAAATGTATTAATCTGTGTCTTGTCCCTACAGATTTTGATGAGCAAACAGCTGATGACTGGGATGTGGATATGAGTATATACTATGATCAAGGTAATTGGCCGGACAGGGCTCTGGGGTGACGATGGGCTGTTCTTGGGTCACCTTAAGTCCTCCTTGCCCTCCCCTCCCTCCCCCAATCCCTGCCTTATGTAGTGTGGGTTGGGATCAGGGAGGGAGCAAGGGGATGAATCTGGAGCTGGATGTTCTCCCTTTCTCCTCATGGTTTGGTGAATAACCCCACTAGGGTTCCCTTTTTATGATTATCTTGGTTTTTAATCCTTCTATTTCAAAAGTAAATGCCTTTTGAGGACTGAGGAAGTAGAGTCAGGAGGGGAGAGAAACAATTCCCAACTTCAGTCAATAAGGTCGCAACAGTCCCATCCTTGGGAATCATCCCCAGTCTGAAGAATAGACACAGTCCTTCCCCTGAAAAGCCCTTAGTTTGAGAGAACTGTTCTGGGAGTTTTCTGTCTGCCAACAGACACCACTATTCCCTTGAGGGAGCCCGAGTCTAATAGGAAAATACAGTTTCAACTCTCAGGATGCCTGGATAGGCCAAGGAGGATACCCAGTCCCTGCTCTTTAGTATAGCCTGCAACCACTCTAGTCTGAATAGCCTGGTCTGAAGGGGAAAGAAGTGAGACACTCCCTGCACTCAGGAACCCTGTGGTCTGATCAGGAAAACAGGTCACAGACACATGCAACAGAAACCCAAATGAGAAATCTAGCCCCAGCTGGTTGCCATGGCATCCCTCAGTCCCCTGCTTCTCCTGTACCAAATGTACCCTTGGCTAAGACTTTAGCCTCTCTCTAAACTGGGCTCTGGCTTTTCAGATGGTGGAGACAAGGATGCTCGTGACTCAGTCCAGATGCGCCTGGAACAGAGACTACGAGATGGACTGGAGGATGGCTCTGTGGTCGGCCAAGTTGGCACCTTTGAGCGTCATACAAAGGTGAACCAAATGTTTAACCCACAACTCAGTCCCTCTTTTCCCCTTTCCACTTCCCCCCATCTATGGCTGGGAAGCCCTTACTTAACTCCTATTCTTCCCTCTCTAGGGTATTGGAAGAAAAGTGATGGAGCGACAAGGCTGGGCCGAGGGCCAGGGCCTAGGCAGTAGTTGCTCGGGAGTGGCTGAGGCCCTGGACAACGATGGGCAGAATCCCAAGTGTAAACGTGGATTAGGGTAAGTGTGATTAAGGATCGTTCTTTGCAGCAAAGCCAGCTTGTCCGGCTCCCAGCCTTTCTAACTGTTGCAAATTCCCCACCTCCCTCCATCAGCTTGGGTTGGAAATCATGGCCCTGGTTTGGGCTTAGGAAGCTAGATAGCTAGTGGGCTTCCTTGTCTTGGAGGGTTCCTGTGGGTAGAGTTTCTGGACAGATTTGAAAAGATAAGTGGTTTTTAAGAGTGAATGAAGGGGGGGCAGCTAGATGGTGCAGTGGATAGAGCACTGGCCCTGAAGTCAGGAGGACCTGAGTTCAAATCCAGCCTCAGACACTTAACACTTACTAGCAGTGTGACCCTGGGCAAGTCACTTAACCCCAATTGCCTCACTAAAAAAAAAAGTGAATGAAAACAGACTCTTGACACTTACTAGCTGTGTGACCCTGGGCAAGTCACTTAACCCTCATTGCCCTGGAAAAAAAAAAGTGAATGAAAAAAAAAGAATGGACCGATGTTCTGTTGGCTATAGGTCTGGCACAAAAGGTGGCCCTGCTGCCTCCATCCTGGCCCAGTCAGATGCCCTGGGCTTAAGAGACTTTAGGGAAGAAAGGGCCAGAGGAGGATGGATATACACACAGCCCTTCAGTCCCTCACTAACAAGCTGCTCATGGTGGCAGCAGGTCCTCATTTAATAGGGGGATGGGAGGCAGTATAGTGAGAACAAACACAGTGTGAACAGCACCAAACTTGGAGTCACGTGATCTGAAGTTGAATGCTGGCATTGACAGTTACCTGGTTCTGTGACCTCCTGGAAGTCAGCTTCTCAAGGTCCATTTTCTCATCTGTAAAATGATGCCTGCTCCACCTGCCTCACAGGACTATTGTGTACTGTTCTTTTTATTATTCATTCATCTCATCTTTTTCAAGGCACTTCAGATTGGGCAGAAACAGTCCTGGGAATAGTTATGTTGCTGCTTTTCTCTTATATTTCATGGGCTACTAGTGCACATGGGGATAAAAGCAGTATTGCCTTTTGTAATGGAATACAAATGTTGGGATGTCAGCTGTTCTTGTGTGGCCTCATTGACAGCATCTTAGGGACGGCTCCAGGAGCACAGATGTCAGGGATTCATCCACAGGATTCTGATTTATTCTGTTATGCCTTTGGCTTGAGACAAATGGGGTTTCTTCCCATGTCCCTCTACATAGGACTGGGGAGCAGGAGATTCCCTAGCTTCATTATAACATTAACTGAGGGTCTCCCTCTCTCAGGTACCATGGAGAGAAACTGCAGTCTTTTGGACAGCCAAAGAGGCCACGTGGGACCAACCTGGGGCTCATCTCCACCATCTATGATGAACCCCTTGCTCAGGACCAGGGTGACCTGCTGCTTCGACGCCAGCCACCTACCAGCCTCAAGTTCCGGGCAGATATGGCCTTTGTGAGAGGCTCAGGCACAGACAGCTTTTTTCACAACTCATCAGAGCCCAAGTGACTGGGACAGGAGCTCCACACATGGTGGTGAGAATCACAGCATCTCTCTGACCTTTCTGTTCTTGGAGCCAAAGTGGGTGGCTGCTAGAGAAGAGAGTGGCATAGAGAGACCTGAGGCCAGCCAGCTTTCTCACTTCTCTTCCTTTCCACATGCTACCTCGGGGCCAGCGACTTTTCTTTTACAAAGCACTATTTCTGTTACACTATTTGGGCCTGGTGGTCTCTCCTTATGGACTTTATCTCAAGACCACACCATTTTGGCCTCCGCTCTAGAGTCCCTAGGACACCAGTGTCCAGTTTGGCATCGTCTCCTCCTCAGCCCCCTGAAGCCAAGCCTCATTACTAAGACCAGGCCATCTCTTCCCTTGAGATTTCCTGTACCACAATAATTGTGCTGACCAGAGGGGAGAGGGCCTTGCAGCCTGGATCCACTCCACTTGTTCCCTTCTGTGAAGGGCAGCCAGACCCAGAGCAGAATAAAGTTTATTTGTATAACCAAGTTGTTTTCCATTCTTGAGGAGGGAACCTACCTGCCGTTCCCCATAGTTTCTAATTAACAAGTCTTCACCCTATTTTACCCCTTCTTGGGTCTTAAACTGATGGGATCAATGAGATTCCAGGGTTGCAGAAAGAAAAATTCATTGAGGGTATGGGTAAACGCAAATTAATTTCTTGAAAAGATTATCTTGAGAGAGTAACATTCCCAAATAAGGTGTCAAATTTTTGTCTCACATTAAGTCACACAAAGTTAATTCTGTGCTTACATTCTAGTTGAGCCATACTGGTATGATGACTAGCAGTGGTCAGGCACCAAATAGATGTTAGGTGCTACTGGTTCTTGTGTGTGTCTTTATTAGAATGATGGGCCAAATCTAAAGTGAAATTTAATAGGGATAGATGTTGACTCCCACACTTAGGTTCAATCAACTACACAAATACAGGGTGGTGGAAGCATAGGAAGAGAGCAGCTCATGTGAAAAAGATCTGAGGGGCTGAGTAAATTCAGTGTTACGAATGGGCTTCATTAGAAGGATCCTGTCTGGGGCAGCTAGGTGGCGCAGTGGATAGAGCACCGGCCCTGGAGTCAGGAGGACCTGAGTTCAAATCCGGCCTCAGACACTTAACACTTACTAGCTGTGTGACCCTGGGCAAGTCACTTAACCCCAATTGCCTCACTAAAAAAAAAAAAAAAAAAAAAGAAGGATCCTGCCAGGACAAGCAAGGTCCATGGTGCCCTTACACTTTTCCTGGGGTACTGTGTTCCATCCTGGACAACAAGGGGGACTGGACGCCACTCTGTATGAGGACTGGCTGGAGGAACAGGGAAGGGTTAGGCTGGAAAAAGCAGGGAGGGTGGTACATGGGAACTGTTTTCATGCATCTTCACATCTGTCCTGCTCCGGCCCAGATGCGCCACTATGAGCACTGGGTAGAAGTGACAAAGTAGAATTCAGGCTTCATGTAGGAAAAGCTTCCAGACCATTAGCCTTGTCCAGAAATGGCATAGGCTGTTTCTCCCTGAAAGTCTTCAAGCATAAGATGTATGACCACCGGTCAGGGATATTTTGGGGGAGAACAGGCAATTATGGTAGGGGTAGGCGTCGACTGATTCTGTAACCAGCAAAATGAATTTCAAGCAGGCTGCATTTGGCCTACAGTATGGCTACTTGAATGCTTAGAATGTGCCCTCTTTATTTTTATTGATAATTCATGTTGACAATCTCCTTCCAAGAAACAGGCTCCTCCACAATAGCTTTTGACATTAAAAAATGTTTAAACAAAACCATCTACCATTGTTTAGGACTAACCATTCCTATTTGTTATATTGAAAACATGCCAATCCCTCTCCCTTTGGTCCCCGCTCTCGAGTCTCACTTAGGAAAACCTCCCAAAACAATCTCCAAGTGGGTCCTCTAAGGTGTTTGGCTCTGCCTTAATCAAGTATCCTTATCTGTATAACTCTTTACTTAATTGCTTACTAAACGTTTTGTTAAAGCTTGGCAGAAATACATAACTGGCCAAGTAAGAGAGGTCAGACATTTCTAGAAATGAGTGATGGAAGAACAAAAGGGGCAGGGATAGGGGACCGGCCCTAGGTTTTCAAAGGAGCCTAGAAAGGAACTTCCTCTTACCAATCAGGCAATCAAGCTCGCTGCAAGACTGAGGTGTCTGGAGCACTGAGAGGTTAAGCACCCAGGATCACACAATCACTGCGTCAAAAGTTGGACTTGAACACAGATATTCCTGGCTTTAAGACCAGCTCTCCAATGGCCTCTGCAGGCCATCTACAATAGGTGCCCTTTACAATCTGGCTTCCAACCTTATCATTTCCACCAAAACTGTTCTCTCCAGTTACCAATGATCTCTCATTTACTAAACTGAATGGCCTTTTCTCAATCCTCATTCTCCTTGACCTCGGTAGCCTTTGAAATTATTGATCACTATCTCCTTGATACTCTTCCCTTTAGGTTTTCAGGACACCACTCTCTCCTGGTTCTTTCCATCTGACTAATCTTTCTTGGTCTCCTTTGCTGGATCCTCAACCAGACTGTAGCCTCTAATGGTAGGTAAACCACAGGGATGGTCTCCGGGCTCTTCCACAAACTACACGCTCCATCTCTGGGTTCTGGGCATTTTCTCTAGCTGTCCTCCATGCCTGGAATGCTCTCTCCTCATTTCTACTTACTGGCTTCAAGTCCAATTTAAAATTCCAACTTCCACAGGAAGCCCTTCCCAATCCCTCTGAATTCTAATGCCTCCCCCCCTTTTAATTTTATTACCTATTTATCCTGTATTTAGCTAGGTTTTTTTTACATATTTGTTTGCTCATTGTTTCCATTAGACTGTGAGCTCCTTGAGGGAAGAAACTATCTTTTGCCTCTTTGTATTCTCAGTGCTTAACACACAGGGCCAGGCACATAGCAGCAGCTTAATAAATGTTCACTCTGATATCAAGACTTACTATTTTTAAAGAGGGCCAAAAATGCTGCCACTAAGACCAGAGATTTTCATGTAAAATAGTGGGAGTAGGAACCCCACAGCTTACCCTTATCTTAAGGGAAGTGTCTGATACCATTCCACTCCTACGAGTCCTGGGAAACATCCAGGATTCTTGAAGACAGCTACTGGTAACTCCCAGCTCACCATGGCAGAGTATGGGCCCAATGCTAGACTGTTCTCCCCAAGACTTAGGCAGTCTAGCTACATGTAAGGAGACACTCATATGTCAGATTGTTGGGGAGCCACAGCAATTTAGGATAACATGAAGGCAATTAGGTTGTGACACATGAATGGAAGGAAAACTCAAATAAATGAGCTGCATGTGGAGGAGGCAGCCAGGTGGTGAAGTGGCTGGAGTGACTGCAGAGCCTCATCATCCGGAATTCAAATCTGGCCTCAGATACTTCCTAGCTGGGTGACCCTGACGGGTCCTTTAACCTTGTCTGCCCATTTCCTCATCAGTAAAATAAGCTGGAGAAGGAAACAGCTAATCCCTCCAGGATCTTTGCCCAGAGTCGGACACGACAGAAAAAAAGGACTTAATACAGAGGATAAGACACCAAAAGCCAGTCCCTGCCCTCGAGTAACTTCACCATCATAGTCCCTGGAGTTAGTAAACAAACTCATGATTCTTAAGGAAGCTGCCCTAAGTACCTTAGCATGGAGTAACCCTAAGGAGCACTGGGTTTATGAGTGCTGGATGGGAATGCCCCACCCCCACCCCTAAGCTACCACCCGTGCACCCTCAGAGCCGGTCACTTGACCTCTGGGTCTCAGGTAGTTTCCTACACGTCCTACCTCGGGGCTGATGTGAAGAAGACGCTTTAAAAAGTACTATTCACGGGGCAGCTAGGTGGCAGAGTGGATAAAGCACTGGCCCTGGATTCAGGAAGACCTGAGTTCAAATCTGGCCGAAGACACTTGACACTTACTAGCTGTGTGACCCTGGGCGAGTCACTTAACCCTCATTGCCCCGCCAAAAAACAAAAACAAAAGAACAAAACCCAAAAAGCAAAAATACTATTCACCCCCAAAAACCTAGCTCTGGAAACACGCAACGTTCCCCCACCCCAACCCAAGGCAGGCGACTCGATAAGACTCCCCCAAAGTTCAGGGGTCTCCGAGGTGAGATTAGACCCGGCCTTCCGGGGTCCAGACCGAGGAAAACCCGTAGCTGGTCTGAGCTGTCACGAAGGCTCGGCCGAAGCTTTATTGAGGAACGGAAGTCAAAGAACTCAGGCCGTCTCCCCGCCCCCTTCTCCAACTGCGGCGGCCGCCCGCGCATGCTTTTTTTTTTTTTTTTTTTTTTGCAGGGCAATAGGGGTTAAGTGACTTGCCCAGGGTCACACAGCTAGTAAGTGTCAAGTGTCTGAGGCCACATTTGAACTCATGAACTCCTGAATCCAGGGCCGGTGCTTTATCCACTGCGCCACCTAGCTGCCCCCCTGCACGCTTCTTTTAAAATGTGACGTGCACGAGCGCGCCGCAAAAACGGCTTCCGCGGAGAAGGCGGGACTTCCGGGAGGCGAAGGACTCATGTGGCCTGCGCGCGACCAGTTTGGATCAGACGTCGCGGCCTCACGGGGGAGATCTCGAGCTATTCTGAGGGGACCGGAACCTTAATCGCGGCTATGGCCACGGCTACGGCCCCGGCCGTCCCCACGACTTTTGGACAAGCGGTGATCGGGCCTCCCGGCTCAGGGAAGACCACGTACTGCCTGGGCATGAGCGCTTTCCTAGCCGGGCTGGGCCGGCGAGTAGCAGTGGTCAACCTAGACCCGGCCAACGAGGGTACGCCGTACGCATGCGCCGTGGACATCGGCGAGCTGGTGACGCTCCCCGACGTGATGGAGGCGCTCAAGCTGGGGCCCAACGGCGGCCTCGTGTACTGCATGGAGTACCTGGAGGCCAACCTGGACTGGCTGCACGACCGCCTGGCGCCCTTCCGCGACCACTACCTGCTCTTCGACTGCCCGGGTCAGGTGGAGCTGTGTACGCACCACGGCGCCCTGCGCAGCGTCTTCGCGCAGCTGGCCCAGTGGGACTTCCGGGTGAGCCGAGCCCCGCCCCGGAAGTGTGGCTCTGTTTCCCCCCCTCCCCCAGGAGCACGTGCTTCGTGGTGCGGGGTGGGAGCTGCGGGGTGGGAGCTGCGGGGTGGGAGCTGCGGGGTGGGAGCTGCGGGGTGGGAGCTGCGGGGTGGGAGCTGCGGGGTGGGAGCTGCGGGGTGCACCCTGGGGGGCCGGTCCCCGCCCTGACGCGGGTGAGCCGCCTAGTCCCCCCCGTGAACCTGCCCTAGCGGCAGGTTCAGCCGAATCCGTAAAATGAATTGTTTGGACCGTATGACCTCCTAAGAGCCCTAATGGACTTTTCATCTTTATTAGTGTTGTTGTTATCATCATCATCGTTATTATCATGATTATTTTCGCACAGGGCCTTCCTGGCTCCTGAGGTCAGCATTTTGAGGCATCTTAAGACGCTTAAGGACCAAGGTTTCTTTTGGTTCTAATAAGCAACAAGTTTATGAAATCAGATTCAGGAGGCTGAGTATTCTCTTTGGAAACTGCATCACTGAGCCTTCCTTGGCCCTACCCCTCAAATCCTATGTATGCCACCCTGGACACAAGGATTTCATTCCCCTAGATAGAATATAAACTTCTTGTGAATGCAGGAACTATTTCATGTTGTCTTGTATCCCTAGTGCCTAGTTCAGTGCGGGGCAAAATATAATTTAATAAGTCCTTACTTGTTAGTTAAGATTACTGTGGAGGGGAAGAGGAGGCCTAAATTGGAGTAAGATTAGGGGGAAGGAGATTCAGCAGATTCAATTCATACTTGAACAGGCAACTACCTCAGAGATCATATAGGTAAAGTAGTTTGTTTTACTAAGGTAGTGACAAAGATTAACAGAAAGTGACTTCTCATGATTTTGTGGTTAGGTATGAAGTGAGGACTCAAATCCTCATCTCTTTAAGACAGCAAGGTGACACAGTAAATAGGGTGCTGTATCTTGAGTCGGCTAGAACTGAATTCAAATCTGCCCTACACTTATTAGCTATGTGACCCTTGGCAGTCCTTAAACCTCTGTTTGCCTGTTTCCTTATCTGTAAAATGGGGATGAGAATAGTACCTACCTCCCAAGGTGGTTGTGAGGATCTAAGGAGTTATTTGTAAAGTCCTTTGCAAACCTTAAAGTGCTATGGAGGGGCAGCTAGGTGGCGCAGTGGATAAAACACCAGCCCTGGATTCAGGAGGACCTGAATTCAAATCCAGTCTCAGACACTTGACACCTACTAGTTGTGTGACCCTGGGCAAGTCACTTAACCCTCATTGCCCCTCCCCAAAAAACCAAAACAGTGCTATGGAAATGCTAGTTTATTATTACTATAAAATTCAGAGCATTTTTTAATTTGGCCCAGCCCCCACTCTAGGCAGCCTCGATCTGATGGATGTGACAAAATCCTAGCCTTTAGGACTCCCCCATTCAATCATTGAGACAAGCCTCAGGGCTTTTCTGCTTAATCTGAGAAGGGTAAAGTCACAAAGCATTTTAAAATCTTGGTAATTCTTATTTCTGAAAATCAATAGGAGATCCAATCTGATAATAAATGACCTTGGCACAGGAGAGGCCCTGAATTGTGATCTTTCTGCCTTCCCTTGTTCTCTCAGCTGACTGCTGCCCACCTAGTGGATTCTCACTACTGTACAGATCCGGCCAAATTCATCTCTGTGCTGTGTACCTCCTTGTCCACCATGCTGCATGTAGAGCTGCCCCATGTCAACATCCTCTCCAAGATGGACCTCATTGAGCAGTTTGGGAAGCTAGGTAAGGGTTCATGGAGGTTTAAGTATGAGAAACAGGAATAGAGCTTAGTGCTCAGAAAATGATAGCCAGCTCCAGCTAGTTTTCAGGTAGACTTGGGGAATAGGGAACCAAATGGATGATGAATCAAGGGGGATGTCATGAGGAGGTTCCTGGAGAGCCCAAGAAACAATTAGATTAAGCTGGAAGGGATCTCAGAGGTCATTTAGTCCAACCTCCTCATTTTACAGGGAAGGAAACAGGCCCAGAGAGACAGAGGGCCCTGGCCAAAGTCTCACCAGCAGAAAGTAGAACCAGGATTCACTCTGACTCCAAATACAGTGCTCTTTCTAGTGTACTATTCCATCCCATCCCAGAGGGCTTGTTAGACAGTATTTCTGACTATGATAGCAAATTCCTGAATTGCCAGGGCCCTGGATGTAGTCCTAATTGTTTAAAGGAAAGATGGTTTAGGGGTAAAGAGCACAGAGCCAATCTAGGTTCTAGTTGGCACTGCCATCAACACACTGTGACCTTGGACAAGTCACTTCCATTCTCTGGCCTTAAGTTTCCTCACTCTAAAATGAAACTACTAGTCTAGATTCTCTCTAAGGTCTCTCCCCTTTCTCAATTCTAGAGCTCCTTGGGCTTGGAAATGCTTGGATATTGGTGCTACCTTGGCCACAACCTATAAGATAAGGCTATTCTAAAGAACCTGGTGCAGATGTGACTCCTGCTTTTAAGTCTCACTTGTACCAAACCTGGAATTGTCAATACTTTGAATCCTGCTCTCAGCACTTTGAATCTGTCCCTCAAGATATAAACAAATTTGAGAAGGTCCAGAAAAAGGCAGGTTAAGTGATCAAAAGGAAGGGGGGGAGGCACTGGAGAATTGGCCGCTGTGTGAGGACAGGCTCAAAAACTCAGAGAAATTGTACTCAGAACAACTGAAAGCCGATAGAAGATGATTGAAATGTCTGAAAGCAATAGAGAGGCTGACTCAGGGCTTAGTCCCCAAATCCCGACACCCTTGAACCAGAGACCTTTTGAAGCTTAGGGGGTGCACTTGGAAGAGTAGGATGGAATTAGTAACTGTGTTACCTCCTGCTTAGATTATTTTTTTATTTTTTTTGCAGGGCAGTGAGGGTTAAGTGACTTGCCCAGGGTCACACAGCTAGTAAGTGTCAAGTGTCTGAGGCCAGATTTGAACTCAGGTCCTCCTGAATCCAGGGCCAGTGCTTTATCCACTGTTCCTCCTGCTAGATTAGAGAGAAGTCTCTAATCATAGCATGGAATAGGAATGCGCCATCTGGGAGGGACCACAGAACACAGTGTCAGAGCTGGCAGTGACCTTAGAGGTCATTTAGTGCAAGCCCTTATTTTTCAGAAGAGGAAACTGGCGCACAGTGGGAGAATTTGCCCAAGTTCTCACAGGGACACTGATATTAAGGCACGACCTGCGTACCAGTAAAATTGTCACAGATTATCATAAGGATAATGATGAACAATCAGAATTCTGAAGGATCTTCTGCCAAAACAAGAAAGTAAGAGCTAATAGGTGTAAGAAGAGTCATGGGTGTCTTTTCAGTTTTCCGTGGTATACCTGCTTCTTCAGTTAAAATGTAAGCTTGAGGGCAGGGACTGGGTCAGCATTTTCTTCATCTCTCCAGTGCTTGGCCCCCTGATCAATCAGTACTTGTTGGGCTTCCTGTTTTCCACACAGGACTCTGGTCTCCAGAACTTTTACCTGGGGCTCTCCGTCCTGCTGCTTCTAAGCCTTGTCTTTTCTCCCCAGCCTTCAACCTGGACTACTACACCGAAGTCCTGGACCTCTCTTACCTGCTTGACCACCTGGCCTCAGACCCCTTCTTCCGTCATTACCGGCAGCTCAATGAGAAGCTGGTGCAGCTGATCGAAGACTACAGCCTGGTCTCTTTCATCCCTCTCAATATCCAGGTACCAGGGTTCTTCCGTAGCCTCTCACCCCAGAGCCCCTGGTGGTTCGGAGGAGTCCCTGTCACACTGTGGAGTAGGAAAGCAGCATGAGCAATGAAAGCTTCTGTCCCAGCCAGGCTGGTCCCCGTGTCCATCCTCTAGCAGGAGATCTCTCTGGGCCATCAGAATCTAGGCACGGGTTGAGTGGAGGCGAGGACTAGAGCCAGCCCAGGATCCTCCCCTGTTAGAGCTGGAAGAGACCGTCCAGAAATGATCAAGTCCGGCCCTCTCATTTTGCAGAAGAGGAAACTGAGGCACAGAGAGAGGAAATGTTTTGCCCAGGGTCATACAGCCAAGAAGTGGTGGGGCTGGGGCTCAGACCTAGGTCCTCCTAACGAGGCCAGGGAGAAAACAAGTGTCAGACACAGGAAGAGGAACAGGAGGAAAATGGTTTAGATTCTCTCCTGAGCTGCTTCTAGGCTGTCTGAGCAGAGGAGACGAGGAAAGAAAAGGAGGTGCTTGGGAGTGGGTGAGCAAGAATGGCATGAGAGGAGATGAGACAGAGTGGGGAGAAGAGGCAACTCCAGCAGAGTTTCTTCTGTCAAGGGGAGGTCATGTCATGACACCCACCTCTCTTCTATCTCCTTCCCCGACTCCAGGACAAAGAGAGTGTCCAGCGGGTGCTACAGGCAGTAGACAAAGCCAATGGCTACTGCTTTGGGGTGGCCGAGCAGCGGAGTCTGGAGGCCATGATGTCCGCCGCAGTGGGAGCTGACTTCCATTTCACCTCGTATCCTTGCTTATCCCTGCCCAGGCTCTGGGTGGGACTCAGAGAGAGCATCGAACTGAATGCCTCTGTGGTGAGGGGAGAATGTTTCCTGGTGATTACCTTTCTGGCCTCAGAGGTAGAAGGCTTCATGAGGCGTGTAGAATGGG
Source organism: Dromiciops gliroides (assembly GCF_019393635.1). NCBI lineage: Eukaryota > Metazoa > Chordata > Mammalia > Microbiotheria > Microbiotheriidae > Dromiciops > Dromiciops gliroides. The sequence goes on from NC_057863.1 coordinate 605,656,536, forward strand.
TCTTGTGGGTGGGGATGAACGGGGAGGAGGTTGGTGGGCACAGCCCTGGTGGCTGAACGAGGAGGCCAGGACCTCCAGGGGATTGGCACAGCAGTCTCTGGCTTTCGGTGCTGTTCACCAGAACACAACAATATGCATTTGTTCTGCTGTGCAGAGCTCTGGGCCAAATCCTAGGGGACCTATAGTGCAGCTAAGGAATGGCTCTGATCCTCACAGAGCTCAGGCCCAAGGAGGGGACCCAAGCACCCACCAAGGCATGTCGGAAACTGGGTTCAAGAAACCTTGAACCCAGGCTTTCCTGGCATTGAGGCCAATTCTTCATGGCTCCACACTGTCTCTTGCCAACATAGAAATCACACGAATAAATAAGCTATATCAGAGTAGATCAGAGAGGTACCAGGCAAAGGGCCATGTGAGTTTTAAGGGGACGGTTGTTCCAGTGCTGTGTGTTACACAGGTAGCTAGCCCAGGAAGATGTGGGGTGAGTGCAGAGGAGTGGGAGCAACATGAAGCCCAAGGGGGGAAGGAGGCAGCCATTGGAAGGGATGCCTTCAGCGGCTTCAGGAAACAGGTGGTGTTTGAACTGGGGGGCAGGGACTGAAGTAGGGAAGGCTGGGAGGGGAGAGTCCAAGGGGGCCTGTCAGGGTGCAAGAGGCAGAGGGGCTCGAGGTGGGGAGGATGGCCCCAGATCATAGGGAAAATGAAATCTCCCCCAGGCCAGCATGTGTGATTAGCAGTGATTATTATCCCTTGGGGGAGCATTAGGAGCCAAGCGGCAGCTGTCCAGGAAAGACTGATGCCCCCGTGTCTCTGTACAGGCTGAAACTTGGCCTTGGAGGCTGTTGGGAATGACGGGATAGTGGAAGCAGTACCCAGGCAATGCCATTACTTGAAAGCCTTATTCCACTGGTGCAAGTTGTTTGGCATATCGTTTGTCCATTGTGTCTCATGCCCCCTAAAGTTCCAAGCCCCTGTGTCCCAGACCCAGCAGGCCCTCCTCATCGTCCTCCTCCTCCAAGAAGAGGTTGCTCAGCTGGGTAATGAGCATTGCCGATGGCCCACTCAGAAGCGCATGTTTTCTGAAGGAGTCTAATTCTGCAGCCCCAGAAGGGATTAGAACAGCAAAGGTGATGGCAGGGTTTCTCTGCTCATGGGGGGTTTGTGTGTAAGTGACAGGAGCCACATCCTGCAGGTTCCTACTTGGTGGGGTCTGGAGGGAGAGAGGGGGAAACTCCATTAGGTTTGTTTCCCACTCCTTTGCCTGGCTTGCTTCCCTTGACCCTGGCCTCTTAGCACGCTGGGGATCCAGGAGAAGTACCTTCCATCCCCAGAAGAAGAGGCAGTGCAGCAAGAGGACATGCACTTGTAGGGGTAAGACCAAGTGGCACCCTGGACCCAGAAAATGATGGCTCGTGTCAGGCAGGCAGGCCGGCCCTGGAGCAGGGCCAGAACAAGACATCTGAGATCTCAAGCCCAGAGGTGCTGCAGCCCGAGGAAGCCTTGGGAGCCCAAGAAGGGGTGCTCCGAGGTACACTGTAGGGCATAACCAAGAGGGCAGAGGTGGACATCTGGACTTCTGCAGGGGACTGCTCTGGCGGCACTCCCTTAGGATTCCGTGCACTGTGGGGAGCAGAGAGCCCTGGCCCTGCCTGTGGGGTGGGCTCACTTACCATGAAAGTTCCTTCAATACACACGATTTGGTAACCTTCTGTCTCCCAAGCTGCTTTGGCCCAGTTCTAGTCATAGTAGTTCCCTAGAATCACACAGTGATTCCTTCAAAGTATGCCTCGGAGGACAGTAAGGCAAGTCTTTTATTTTATGTTTAAATCAGACTTGTTTTCCTCCCAGGGAAAGAATCCCTCTACCCGAGCAGAACTGAGCCCGCTCTGCCAGGTATGGTCTGGGACACCCAGAGGTCCTCCACCACAGATGGAACCTGAGCCCAGATTGTCCTGCCTCTGAGACCACCTCTCTAACAATTCCGCATTCCCCTTCTACATTTGGGGGAGTTGAACCTCAGAGAGGAGAAGTGGTAGCTCTTGTCACTCAGGAGCAAGGGGGGATGTGTATGACCTTGGGCAAGTCACTTTCCTTCTGGACTTCACTGTCCTCTTCTAACCCTGTCACTCCTCTGAAGACTTAATACTCTGTGAGTCAGTCAGTCTCTGTCTCTGTTCAGGATCTCTAGTGGGAGGTCACATGATTGAGGTTCATAGTCAGAGGACCTGTCTTAGAACACAGACTTTTTGCCATTGACTCTGCGCAAGTCACTTCCCTGTTTTGTCATCTGTAAAATTAAGCAGTTGGGGGGCGGCTAGGTGGCGCAGTGGATAAAGCACCGGCCCTGGATTCAGGAGTACCTGAGTTCAAATCCGGCCTCAGACACTTAACACTTACTAGCTGTGTGGCCCTGGGCAAGTCACTTAACCCCAATTGCCTCACTTAAAAAAAAAAATTTAAGCAGTTGGACTGAATGACCTCCAAGGGCCCTTCCAGATGGAACCCAGTTACTCTCAGTCAGTTCCATCCCTGAATGCTTCAATCAGAGCTGAGAAAGCCCCTTTGGGCTTCCCCCTCTTATTCACTTCCAAGGTCATTGGGTGGCTCGGCCAGGGCCATCTGGACAAGGAAAGAGATGCTGTTTGTGGTAGTGGCCAGTAGGGGGCAGCCCATAACCACCTGATGGACAACAGCCGGTGACTTGGGATGACAGAGGGAGGAGAGAATCCTTGAGTGCTAGGGAAGGGGTTGAGTTGAGTAATGGGAGTCAGAAAAGCTGCATGCAAGCTCCGGCTCAGGCGTTGTCTTGCCATGCGAAGCTCAGTCCCCTTCTGCGACCTCTTCATTTGTAAAATGTGTGAGTTCCTTGAAGGCCGGAGCTGCCCTTTGCCTTTCTCTGTATCCTCAGAACCTGACACGGTAACTGGCACACAGTAGGTGCTTCATAAATGCTCATTGACTGACCTAAGCCTTTATTTCACTTGCTGAAGTCTCTGAACTCTCTCCTAACATTGAAGGAACTTGGGGTCTTCTGGTGGGGAAGCTAGAGAGTAATATCTGAACTGTTAAAAGTGGGAGGGGGGGACAGCTAGGTGGTGCAGTGGATAAAGTACCAGCCCTGAATTCAGGAGGACCTGAGTTCAAATCCAGCCTCAGACACTTGACACTTACTAGCTGTGTGACCCTGGGCCAGTCACTTAACTCTCATTGCCCTGCCCCCCCCCCAAAAAAAGTGGGGGGGACGGGTCCTCTTGGTGTTCTCTGAAAGGCACCCTTGAAGAGGAAGTAGCCCCCAGGGGGATCTTTCAAGAGGATTTGTAGTAGATGGGAGTGGAAGTGGGAGGTTCTTCCAGGGGTCTGGGACGGCCAGGGCAGAAGAAGATGCTTGGGGGTTGGGATTTCAGGGGCCAAGAGGTGACCACTGGAGTTGGAGTGACCTGCGTTCCCCCAGAGCATCCCCACACCCCTACTCTGCGGGGGATAATAACTGGGTACCTCCTTCCCTGCCTCCTTTCATCTGGGGAGTTCAAAGTATCTCACCTCTATTAACTTGTTAGCACAATAGATGGTGAGTATCATTTCTGCAGCCCAAGAACCCAAGGCCTAGGGGCCACGGCCTGAGTTGCAGGCTGTGAGTCACCCTCGGGCCTGGATATTCAGGCTCTCTGACGCCTCAGATGTTGGCCAATCCCGTTCTCAGCCCTGGTCCAAGTGATGGGAAGGTAGGGCTGTGAGAAAGGGTAATGTTGGCTCAGCCCCTAGGAGTTAACTCCCACCACATGACGCCTCTTCCAGGGTGGTAGGAGCTACTCAGCTTAGGGAGATCTCTCTCTCCTGCTTCTCTGTATTTACAGAGGGGAATACAGGCATCAATAATTCAAGTCCCATATCTCAGGCCTTTGAGATTCATAGATTGGTAGATTTAGAGCTGCAAAGAACCTTGAAGGTCAACTCATCTAAAATCCTTCATGTTACAGATGAGGAAACCAAGGCTCAGGTTAAATGATTTGCCTGGGGTCACTCAGCGGGTGTCAGGTGGGATTTGAACTCAGTCCTTACTGACTCTTAAACTCGGTTGTCTATCCAATATGCCATAATTATAGAATCACTGTATGCTAAGAGTTGGAAAGAGCCTTCCATAGGGAGGCAGGAAGACCAATCAAAAGGGAAGTGTAATAGACCAGGTGAAAAGTAATGAGGGCCTGAGCTAGGATGATAGATACTTGAGTGGAGAAAAGGGAATAAATGGGAGAGATTTTGTGGACATAGAAATGACGAGATTTGGCAACTGATAGAATATGTCATATGAGTGAGTCAAGAAGGACAATGAGATGGTGCACCCAGGAGACTGGGAGGATAGTAGTAGCCTCAGCGGAAGCAGGGAGGTTGTCACATGTATAATCAATGTCATCGTGCTTGCCCTCTTAAGGGATGGGGGAGTGGCAGGAGGAAGAAAATGTGTAGCTTTAAATATTTTAAAATGAATGTTTAAAAAAATTACATGGAATTGGGAAATATTTATTTGGAGGGGGCGGGACAGTGAGGGAGCTGCCCCCCAGAAATATTTCACAAAAGAAAAACATTTTTAAAAAGAAACAGAAGGGCGGCTAGGTTGCACAGTGGATAGAGCACCAACCATGGAGTCAGGAGGACCTGAGTTCAAATCCAGCCTCAGATACTTACTAGCTGTGTGATCCTGGGCAAGTGACTTATCCCTGATTGCCTTAAAAAAAAAAAAAAAGGAAAGAAAAGTTACAAAGAGAGATGCATTATGGGAGGGGAGAAAAGATAAATTTTGTTTTGGACATGTTGAATTTGTGAAGCCTAGCATATATCCAGTTCAAAATGTCTAGTAGCCAGTTGGTGATACAAGGAGTCTTCCAAATAGAGAAAAAAGAATAGAGGGTCTAGTGTAGGGCCTAGAGTTATACTCACCATTAGTGGACTTGATGTGAATGAAGCTCCAGTCAAAAAGCCTGAGGAGAGGTCAGACAGGAGAAGGTCTGAGGGAGAGCAGTGTCATGAAAACCTAGAGAAGAGAAAGTAGGAGAGGGTTTCAACCATGTCCAAGACTGAACAGAGGCCAGGAAGGCCAAGGATTGAGAACAGGCCCCATTGAATGGACTTGGCAATGAAGAGATCATTGATAACTTGGCAGAAAGGAGTTTCAGGTGAATCAAGGCCCATTGCAGAGGTTTGAGAAGAGAAAGTGGAGACACCAAGTACAGACTTTTCCAAGGAGGTTTAGCTAAAGGGAGAAAAATGATGTGAAAGTCAGTGAAGATGATCGATTCTAGTGAAGGTTTTTTAGAGGTTGGGGAAATTTGTTCATGTTTGCAGGTTAACAGGAAAGGAACCAGTAGAAAAGGAGATATTGAAGATTGGGAATGGGAGGGAAATCTGGAGAAGGGAAGGGATAGGATCAGGGGTTGACCTTGGCAAGAAGATGGCCCACCCTTAATGTGAGACTGGAATAAAGGAGGACAGCGGAGAATGATGTCAGGGAGAGATGAGAAGGGAAGAAGAGAAAGCTCAGAGGAAATGGCCTCAATTTTGTAGTGAAGATTGAAGCAAAACCTTGAGCTGAGGGGATGGGGGATGGGGTGTCACAGAAGATTGAAGAGAATAGAAAGTTTCCATCAGCCCTATGGAGCTTGGGAGAAAGAATCCATTAGGAAGAAGTGGAAGGTTTGCCTGATGCAATGAGGGCCTAGTTGAACTGAGATGTGATATAAATTCGTAGTGGACCCAGTGAGCAGTCTGGTGATTTCCTTCAGCTCCTCTCAGCATCACATGAGGAGAACTGAAAGAAGTGGATTGTAGGAATAATCCAGGGTTAGGGTTTAGCAATTTTTTTTCTTTTTTTTTTCCCCCAGGGCATTGAGGGTTAAGTGACTTGCCCAGGGTCACACAGCTAGTTAAGTGTCCGAGGCTGGATTTGAACTCAGGTCCTCCTGAATCCAAGGCCAGTGCTTTATCCACTGCTCCACCTAGCTGCTCCAGGGCTTGGCAATTTGTAAATGGCAACAGGCCACGGGGCAAGGAATTCAAGAGTAGGGGATGGTATAGTTAAACTGATCTAAGAGGGCTCAGGATTGGGAAGGGAGGTGAGCTCAGCCAGAGCTGGGATAGTAGTCTGGGAAAGGACTGAGGGTGGAGGCTGAATGAAGGCAAGTAGGTTTAAGAGGAGAAAGGAGGGATGGAAAATATGAAGGCTGAAGATTGGATAGAGTTCTTAAACATGGAAGCGTATTGTTTCATGTTTTATGGCAAGATCAAGGGAAAGAGCAGCCTTGAGTGTAGCTGAGGTAGCATAAAGAAGAGCAGTGGATCATGGGGATTGAGTAGATTGAGAAGGAAGGGTGCTTGAGGGAACACCAGCATGGAGTTTGAAGTTCCCTAGCATGAAGGCACGAGTTGGGGTGGCTCTAAGCTCACTGAGAAAGAAGGAAGAAGAGCCTGAGGGGTGGTAGCTACCAGTCACCAGGATCTGGATGGGGAAATAATTTGGGGCTAAGTGAATCCCAATGGAGACCAGGCTGTTGAAGGATGGAGTTGGGAGATGCTGCAAGCAGAGTTGAGGGGTATGACCAGTCCTGGACAGGACAGCCATGGAGACTCTGTTGACCCAGAGGTAGGCAAGGCTAGTGAGTGCCCCAGGGAGAAGCCAGAGAACAAAGTACCTAAAGAGAAAGCTTGTTCATGCCAGCGTGAACGTTCCCAAGGGCACGATGGCAGCAGATCTGGAAGGGAACAGTCAGAGGTAGGATGGAGGTGGTTGATAGTCAAGGGAGTGGACATCTGAGGTGGAGGAGGAAGGGTTCTTTGCCAAGTGTCCTTCAGTATCCCTGGGAAGGGGAAAGGAAAGGGGAATGGATGGATGCTAACCCTGGGGAAGCGTCCAAGCAGAGTATCAGCGGCTGTGAGGGGCTGCCCTAGAGGCAGTGTTGGCCTTAGAATCTGGAAGACTTGAGTTTAGAGCCTTCCTCAGATCCTGCCTAGCTGTGTGACCCTGGGCAAGTCACAACCACTGTCTGTCTCAGTTTCCCCAACTGTATAATGGGATAGTAATAGCTCCTACCTCCCAGGGTGGTTGTGAGGATCAAATGAAATGTTTGTAAGTGTTTAGCACAGTGTATGGCCTATAATCAGCGCCTACTAGATGCTTGTTTCCTTCCTTTGGCCTCAGTTTCTTTATCTGTAAAATGGGAATAATAATGACAGCTCCTCCTCCCCACCCACCCCCATGGTGGTTGTGAGACATGTTGTGAGAGAATGGCTGTAAAGTGCTTTGCAGACCATAATGCACTAGGTAAGTGCTGGCTATTCCTACTAAAAGCTTGATTGTCTCCATGGAAACATAGGCCATGGATGACACAGGTGGGTCAGATCTTCTGAATCTGATCAATCAGCAAACATCTAGAAAGTGCCTACTGTGTGCTGTGTGCTGTGTGCTGTGCACTGGTGAGAGTGAGGCAGTCCCTGCTCTCAAGGGACTTCCATTCTGCTGGAGGGACAAAATGCACTGAGATAAGCGATGCCCAAAAAAGTACATGTGAGACATGTACACAATAAATTCATGGTTACTGGTGAGCCTTGAAGAGAGCCAGGCAGGGACTCCAGAGGTAAGAACAAGGAGACGGAATGTGTTGAGAACACAAGGTCAGCCAGGTGGACTGAAGAGTAAAGCACAGAGGGGAACTTAAGTATTATCAGCCGGAAAAGAAAGGCTGGAACCAGACTTCAAAGGACTTAAATGCCAGAGGATTTTGTACTTTATCTACAAGGCAATGGGGAGCCACTTACGCTTCTTGAGCAGGGGTGTGACTCAGTCAGAGCTGAGCTTTGAGAATGTCCATTTGGCAGCTGCAAAGTCAAGCCTGCCTTCTTTTGCACCCTCTTTATCTTACCGTGCTCCATCTTATCCTGTCCAACCCCCTTATTTCACAGATGAAGAAACCACCGCCCAGGTTTTATGGTCCCAGCCCTGCCCCCAACAAGTTTGTCTTCAGTCTGGCTCTGGCTAATAAAAGGTTTACAACAGGTTGAGTTTATAGCCCACCAACTGGTGGGGTAGGGAAGGGAAGGCCAGGCTGGGAAGGAGAGAGGGTAGAGATAGCAAGACCTTGGAGTTACTGAATCTGTGTAACATGCTTTGCAATTATAACTGCTCATAACAGTCTACATGAGACAAAGGGTCTTGTACAGTGAGAAAAGCAATGGCATTGGACTCAGAGGAGCTAGGTTCAAATCCCATCCCTGTCATTTACTATCTGTGTGACCTTAGATAAGTAATTTTATTCCCAAAGTGAATTCCCTGAAAGTATGTCTGATCGTGTCACCCTCTGCTCAGTAAACTCTAGTTGTTCCCTTATACATTTAAGATCAAATATAAGCTTCTCTGACATTTAAATATCTGTATAACCTGGCCTCTTCCTCTCTCTAGTCTTATTAGACATTTTTGTTGTTCAGTCATTTTTCAGTCTTTTTCAATTCTCTATGACCCCATTTGGGGTTTTCTTGGCAGAGGTCCTGGAGTGGTATGGCATTTCCTTCTCCAGCTCATTTTAAAGATGAGGAACCTGAGGCTAATAGGGTTATAAGTGACTTACCCAGGGTCACACAGCGGGTAAGGACTGAGGTCAGATTTGAACTCGGGTCTTCCTTACTCCAGCCCTCACATTCTCTCCACTGTACCACAAAGCTGGCCCTTCATATTACTCCTCTCTAGAAAAATCCTTATTGATATTTAAATCTCTTCCCAAGCTGTCCAGCCTTCTTATATGTTCTCTGTCTCCTCAGTCCAATCCTATTGTTCGGTATACAGCTCCCCACCTCCCATCTCTCACCATGCCTTCCCTATGGAGGATAGCTTCTCCTCAACTGCTGCTTTGCCTGGTGTACCCTCTGTACGTGTCCATGTCTCCCGGGGGCGGGGCTAGCTAGTCCCCCTTCATGCAATCCTTGTCTCCCTCCTCAAAGTGGAAGCTTCCTGAGAACCTGGTATGTCCCACGCTTAGCAGTGTTGGCACACAGGAGGCACTTGTTGATTGGTTGGTTGGTGAGGGAATCATTCCTCTGTCAAATGGAGAGCTCACCACCCCCGCCCCCGCCCCTACATCTATGAGCTGTGATCCTCTGAGGGACAGCTGACTGCACCCATTGATTAAAAGGCTACTCTTTGTCTGGAATGGGAGCAGGAGGGGAGTTGGGGGGCCCTCCTATGTACAATTTAGTCCTTGTGTGGGGAGGGCCAAGAAAGAGTTCCACAACACTATCTGGATTGGAACCCAGATCCTTGACTCCAGAGCCAGCATGCTTTGAATAGTACCATACTTCCTCGTGGGAGAACTAGCCCAGAAAGGCAGTGGGCCCACCCAGCTTGTGAAAGTTCTGGGGAGGTCCAGTTTCCCCTGGGCCCTGGGGGAAGAATCCTGGGAGCTGCAAAGTGTAGCTGGCTGACTTGCGTCTCCACCCCCACCCACTGCTCACCGCTCACCCCCCTTTTCCTGCCTGAAACAGCTGCTATGTATGCCCCTGGCTGCCGGGCCTTCAGCCAGGCTCTGTCCGGGCATGAGGAACCTCAGGCAGCTCATTCCCAGGTCCCATTGCCTAAGAATGGGGCCTGAAAGAGGGAGGGGACTCAAGCAGCCATTTCTTGGGCTCTGCTTTTAACAGGGGGGAGCAAGCCCCCTGTCTGCCCAGGAACCCAGACTGACTGATGCTGAAATTTCTGGGTGAGAAGGATGTCTTCAGTGGCAGGAGACCTATTGGGCAGAGGGCAGAGCTGTGGTCATTCAGTCACGCTCAACTCTTTGTGACTCCATTTGGGGTTTTCTTGGCAGAGACACTGGACTGGTTTGCTGTTCCTTCTCTAGCTCGTTTTACAGGTGAGGAAACTGAGACAAACAGGGTGAAGTGACTTGCCTAGGATCACATAGCTAGTATGTGTCTGAGGTTGGATTTGAATTCAGGTCCTCCTGACTCCAAGGTCGGCACTCTATCCACTGCGCCGCCTAGTGGGCTCTACAAAGGGTCATTCTGGACCAAAATCTTCCAAGGGGACTTGGGGCAATTCCAGGCCAGTTTTCTTCTAGGAGAGGAAAACTAATGTTGAATGCCTTTTCGTCTGATAAGTACGTTAAATACTGGACTGGCCTGCCCCCATTCCCAGCCTCTCCAGACCCTGAGGCTTTGACTTTGATGTCCCATGGCAGGTAAATTGTTAAATTTCCCAGGGAGAAGTAGGGAAAGGTGAAGGCAGAGGGGCGGGGAAGGGAGATGAATCAGCCTCTGAAGTCCCTGTGACATACCTGTCTGCTGCCCCCACACACATTCCTGCCTTCTGACTCAGAAGGTAGGTGGGGCTGGAGGGGAGAGGAGACCAGAGGGGTCCATGGGACCTCCACCTGGCCCAACCTGCCCTCCACAGTTACCGCAGGAGGTAGTGGGGCAGTAGATCATTTGGAGAGAGCATTTGTAGAAGGGCAAGGGATAAAAAGGTCCCAGGCAGTGTGAGTCAGGTGAGAGTGAGTGGGGAGATGGGGAGATTAGCAAGAGACCTGTCTGTCTGCCTGGCCCAGGGAATTCCTCCTCTCCTGGGCCCTAGGGTGGGGTGAAAGAGTGGGGCTTCTCCCAGAGGAAACTGTCTTGGTTTCTTAGAGGAGGGGTCTGGTGCCCTGATCACTGGAAAGGAGGGACCTGGGAGACCTTCCCCCAACCCTTATCTTACAGATGAGAAAACAGCTTGAGGGAGGTGAAGTCAATTGGCCAACTTCCCAGGAGGAGTAAGCATCAGGGATGGGATTTGACTCAAGGGCCTCAGATTCCATTCAGCGCTTGTTCTAGTACAATCGAGGAGGAATCCACGATTCCCTTCCGCCTTCCCTCTGCCCTGTGGTCGATGAGACTTCTCAGCTCTTGTTCACTGACATGGACCTAACACGTCACATGTTATCTATTGTGCTGGGTTTACATAACCCAGTTCAATTTAGCTCATTTTGCCTGGAAATCCCAGAATGTAGCTCGTGGGTAGGTCTCCCCCCCCCCCCCCGACAGGCTAAAAGATCTCTAGCTCCCATGCGAGAAATTAAGGTAAGAAAGCACACCAGATATATACCAGACAGCCTTTATTTCACCCAATAAAAAGAATGCAGAAGAGGGGCAGCTAGGTGGTGTAGTGGATAGAGTACCAGCCCTGGATTTAGGAGGACCTGAGTTCAAATCCAGCCTCAGACACTTAACAGTTACTAGCTGTGTGACCCTGGGCAAGTCACTTAACCCCAATTGCCTCACCAAAAATAAAAAATTTTTTAAAAAAAGAATGCAAAAGAACTCAAAGAAAGCCATAATGATGAAAGATCCTCTCCTTTCGACTCTCCATTGCAGAGGCCTCCAATACAGTACCCCCTTTAAGTGATTGAATCCCTTGCATCAACACCTCTTACTAAGTGCAAGGACTCTCCTCCTCCTTCAGCTCCAGGGACCATGTGCTTCATCCAGCCTTGGATGCTCCTCCAGAATGCTGGGACACCCCATCATGGCCACATGTCTCACACCAAGAAGTTTGGCCACTGCCTCTCTGTGGCTCTCACACTCCTCTGAGCCTGACCCGGGCGGGCCTGTGCTCTTTAGATCTTGGCTGTGTTTGTCTTTATTGGCCCAATAGATCCCAGTTCAGAGGGTTCAGCTTAGTTTATAGAGGCATAGATCATATATTTGGAGTTAGGACCTTAAATGCCATTGAGCCCAGCTCCCTCATTTTACAGATGAGGAGACTGAGGCACAAAGAGATTAGGTGCTTTGATTGGGTACATGAAGCTAGTGTCTGAGGTGAGATGTCAACCCAGATTTTCCTGACTCCAAGGTGATTACCTTACCTACCATGCCATACTGCCTCCTAATGAGACCATCTCCAGTGCTAAGTCACAACCACATAGTGGGGATGTTCTGACCCATCAAGGACACAAGACCAGAATCCTTCATCCCTAATCAGAATCACAGACAATGACCTCATCCTTTTCACCTCCTCAGGTTGAGTAACCCTCCATATTGGCACTGCCTCTTTGGATCCCAATAGCCCTCAAAGGCAGGCAGTATAGGTGCCATTTTCATTTTACAGATAAGGAAACTGAGGCTCAGAGAAAGTTGAGAGACTTTCTACTTGGTTACATAACGTATCAGTGCCAGAATTAACCCCCTCCTCTTCCAATTCTCCTTAATGTTAGACCCTTCACTATGAAACCACCTCCAAATTATCTTGCCTATATCTTTGTACATAGTGCTTTGTGTGTTGTCTTCCTCATTAGACTGTCAACCCTTTAAGAGTAGAGACCATTTTTTTTACCTTTCTTTGTATTCCCAGCCCTTAGCACATAGTAGGTGCTTAATAAATGCTTAATGATTTGTCTTCACTCCAGGTCTCCACTCTTTCCAACTGGCAATACTGCTTCTTTAGATATATGTGTGTTTATCCCTGTAAGATGTCCCCTCCTTCCTCCCAAGCACTTTGGGTAGATGCTCTTTGGAAGAGAGAGGATGTGAGCAAGAATGCACAAAACGAGGTGTGGGCAGGCTATGATCTGAATCACTGAATGAATGATGGAATGAATAGGAGAAAGCATTTATTAAACGGATACTTTGAGCCAAGCATCATGTGAAGCACTGGGGATCCAAATACAAAGTCAAGATGATGCCTCTCCTCAAGGAGCTTGGGGGTTTGGTTTGGGAAAACAGATTCATTGAAGCATTGACATCTACCCCCTTACAGAACTGTAAGCTCTTTGTGATCCTGACTTGTCTTTGTTGAACCAAATTGAACTGAACTAAGCAATTCCCTCCAGAGGCAGACTTCTGAGACCAGAGGCTGTCTTTTAGAGTTAAAAAGACCTGAGTTCAGATTCTGCCTCAGACACTTGGTAGTTGTGTTTGTGATTTGGGCAAGGCACTCTCAGAACCTCAGTGTCCTTACCTATAAAATAAGAGAATCAGACTAGATTAACTCGAAAGTCCTTTGCAATTTATGATCCCCTGATGATGACCCTTAGCGGACAGGGACTGTTTCATTTTTGTCTTTATATTCTCAATGCCTAGCACAGTGCCTGACACACAGTAAGCACTTAACAAATGATTGTTGATTGATTTAAATAAATAAAATAAAGGGCCCAGTTACTCCTATGTGCTGAATAACAAAAATGATTCTTCGTAAGCCGATATAAGACCTGCAAAGTACTCTTCTCTATATGAGGCAGGTAGCTGCAAAGAGACACTCTCACCTCATCAGACTACATCTGGAAGTTTGGGTTTTCATTGTTCTGGGTGCTGCATTTGAGGAAAAACATGGATGGGTTGTAGTGTGTCCAGATAGAAGCAAATCTCTGAGGGAAGGTGCTGGCGAGGGGGTCTGGGTAAGGGGAATCAGAAAAAGCCTTTCCATTAAAAGGTGTCATTTGAGCTGTCTTCAAGGGAACCAGTCAGTAGCTGGAGATGAAATGGAAGAGCTTCCCAGCCTGGGGAGGACATCGCAGTGCAAAGGCACAGGAGAGGGAATGTTGAATGTAGGGACTAGTGCAAATGACCAGATCCTAAAATCAGTGAAGATGAGTCAAGTGTAAGATGTGGAAAGGTCAGGAAGGGATGAGGCATCGAAGGACTTTACATGCCACTGAGCACATCCAGTTCTGAGATGAAGATGTCTTAGCTGCCCCAACGCTCCATATCTAACTAAGCACCAGGGACCTACTCCAATAAATAGGGTAACCAGGGATGGGATGGGGGTTGGAGGAGACACAAGGTATTGGCCACAAGAGTGGGCAAGGGCTGTAGAATTTGTCAGCTTCAGTTTCCTGAAGAGGGTTTTCCAGGTTTGAAGAAAGGAATGAACATGTTCAAGTGGAGCAGAGTGGGAGCAGAGAAGGCTGTGACCATGCAGTTTCTCAGGGGTGTGAGCATTTCTTGCCTGTTTTGCCCTCTGGACTTGGCATCCACTGAATGCGAACCTTATGCCAGAAGAAATAGAGTGACATCACCCTGGGCAACAGAAGAAAAGCCCTGGATCTTCCAGACCCAGATATTTCAGAATCATACAGGGTTAGAGCTTTAAGGAGACCATAGAGCTTGCTTGGTCCAAATTCCTCATTCTCCAGGAATAGCAAACTCAGAGAGGTGGTGACTTGCCCAAGGTCATACAGCTGCTTAGTAGCAGAACCAAAACTTTCTTCTGGCTTCAAGTCTAGGACTTTGCATTCCACTCTAGCCTTCATTTGGCTGCACCAAACAACCTCCCTCTGAAAAAGACCATAGTGATCCTCTAACCTAGCCTCTGTCCAAGTAATCAACTAATTCCCAACTCCTGTCCTTGAGTCTTCTCGAGGGAGATTGTCCCCAGGGAGTCTCTTCTACAACCCTAGTTTCTCAATTCTGCCCTTGTCCTCATTGTTCTCCAACTATGGAGGGAAAAATATACACCCATTAACCTAAGGGGGAGAAATAAGTTAACTTGAGGATGATACACCCATCAAGATTTTTCCATAATATTTTTAAAGCAAAATAATTTTTTATATTAACCCCTGACATACCTGTGTGTTCTGTCTTTCCTTTCATTTTTTTTTGGGGGGGGGGGGAGGGAATCAGATAATATTTAGTTCTCTGATTGCAAACACAACAAAGCATAAATAAATAATGCTTTAGTTACAATTCAGTATTTACTTGTACTAATGCACTTGACCACAGAGATAATGTGGCAGAGTGGGGGGAAAACACATGAAACTAGGAGTTGGCAGACTCCTGATACTGTGAACTTACTGTGGAACTTTGGGCAAGTTATTTACCTTCTCTGAGCCTCAGTTTCTACATCTGCAAAATGAAGACGGTTGAATCAGGACTTCTCTGAAGTCCCTTCCAGCTCAAAGTTAGTGTGATGGGAAGGGAGGAGGCAGCAACCTCTTTGTTCCCAGGATCTGCCCCACTAACAAAAAGCTGCTGGACAGGTTGGGTGAGAGGAACCAGGTCACCCCCTAGAAAGAGGAGCTGAACAAGAATCATTTCCTCCAAGCCTAGTCCAGAGACTCTGCCCAGTTACAAGGGCTTTAAAATGGAAGAGGTTGTGTGGTAGAGTAGGAAGGATGCTAGATTTGGAGTCAGGGGAGCTGGGACTGATTCCTGGCTTTGATACTACTTATCCAGACAAACCACTCGGACTCCCATGGGATTCAGTTTCCTCTGCATTTCTTTCTGAATCTATAATCTAAATCTATGATTCTTTGGTCCTTTGACCTTAGAGCCACCTTTTCTCTTTGGGTATCAGCTTCTCCTTCTGTAAAATGAAAGGGTGATACTATCATTAGGGTTCTTAACCTGGGGTCCATGAACTTTTTTTTAAAGCCTTTGATGGGGGCAGCTAGGTGGCACAGTGGATAAAGCACTGGCCCTGGATTCAAGAGGACCTGAGTTCAAATCTGACCTCAGACACTTGACACTTACTAGTTGTTCGACCTTGGGCAAGTCACTTAACCCTCACTGTCCCCCCCCCAAAAGCCTTTGATAAAAAACCTGTAATTTGATAATATTGATTTTCTTTGAAATCTAGTGTAAAGGTCAGTTTCTTTAGTCAGTCAACAAGCATTTATTAAGTGCCTCCAATGGGCCAAGCAAAGAGGAAGAGAGGAAGGAAGATGGGAGGAAGGGAAGGAAGGAAGAAGGCAGGAAGAAAGACAGAGAGGGAGGGAGGAAGGGAAAGAAAGAAAAGTTCCTGATCTCAAGGAGCTCACAAGTCTAATGGGAGAGACAACAAACAACCATGTGCAAACAAGATATAGACAGGATAAATTGGAGTTAATCAACAGAGGGAAGTCACTAGCCTTAAAGGGGGGGGGGCAGGGAAAGCCTTCTCGTAGAAAGTGGGACATTGGCAGAGACTTGAAGGAAGTCTGGGAGACCAGGACACAGAGATGAATGAGGAGGAAGAGCATTCCTGGCATGAGAGACAGCCAGTGAAAATGCCCAGCGTCAGGAGTATCTTGTGCAAGGATCAGAAAGGAGGCCAGAAGGGCAGCTAGGTGGCACAGTGGGTAGAGCACCGGCCCTGGAGTCAGGAGGACCTGAGTTCAAATCCGGCCTCAGGCACTTAACACTTACTAGCTGTGTGACCCTGGGCAAGTCACTTAACCCCAATTGCCTCACTAAAAAAAAAAAAAAGAAAGAAAGGAGGCCAGAATCATTGGGTGGAAGGGGAAGTTGAGGGAAGTGAAGTGTAAAAAGCCCGGAAAGAGGTGGAAGGAGTGCAGGTTATGCAGAATCTTAAAAGCCAAATGGAGGATTTTATACTTGATCTTGGAGGTGATTGGGAGCATTTACTGAATAGGGGGATGACCTGGTCAGACCTTTGATTTCAGAAGATCAACTTGGTAGCTTCATGAAGGATAGAGTGGAGTAGGGAGAGACCTGAGGCAGAGAGACCAGCCAGTAAGCTATTGGAGCAGCCCAGGCATGAGGTGATGAGGACTGGAGCAGAATGGTGGCAATGTCAGAGGAGAGAAGAGGGAGTAGAAGCAGAAGTGTTAAGAAGGTAGAGCCTGCAGTATCTGGCAGCAGCTAGTATATGGGGAGTGAGAATGAGGAGTTGAGATTGACACCTAGCCTGGAAGCCTGGGGAGGATGGTGATACTCTCCATGGTATAAGGGAAATTAACTCTGATCAATAAACACAATGGTCCATCATAATTCCAAATGACTCATGATGGAAAATGCCGTTAACCTCAGGAGAAACTGTTGGACCCTGAACGAAGATTGAAGCATTTTTTTTTCACTTTCTTTTTCTTTTTTAATGTTTTAAATGTTGAATATGGAAATTTTTTCTATTATTTCACACACACACAAACACACACACATATATATGGTTATCATTGTTTGCCTTCTCGGTTGACAGGGTGGGTGGGGAGAGGGAGAACATTTAGAACTCAATTTTTTTTTTTTTTTTGGTGAGGCAATTGGGGTTAAGTGACTTGCCCAGGGTCACACAGCCAGTAAGTGTTAAGTGTCTGAGGCCGGATTTGAACTCAGGTCCTCCTGACTCCAGGGCCGGTGCTCTATCCACTGCGCCACCTAGCTGCCCCTAGAACTCAAAATTTTTAAAAAATGAATGTTTAAAAATAAACTGTTGGGGCAGCTAGGTGGCGCAGTGGATAGAGCACCGGCCCTGGAGTCAGGAGGACCTGAGTTCAAATTCGGCCTCAGACACTTAACACTTACTGGCTGTGTGACCCTGGGCAAGTCACTTAACCCCAATTGCCTCACCAAAAAAAATAAATAAATAAAATTTAAAAATAAACTGTTATGGGGTGTGTGTGTGTGTTAAGAGACATTAGGAAGAGGGGAGAACTTGGGGAAAAGAATAAGTTCTGTTTTGGATATGTAAAGTTTAAAATGCCTATGGGCTATCCAGTTGGAGGTGTCCAATAGACAACTGAAAATGGGAAACTGGAGGTTAGGGCTGGATAACTGTTTATACTTTGGTTTCCCTACAGTTACTCCTGGGGGCTTCTTCCTGCTAATGCTCTTGGGCCTGTGGGTGGGCGTTAACTCGACCCCACTATTAAGCTGGGAACTGACTCAAACGGCTGGGGCTGGGGCTTGGGCTTCGTTCTCTTCCCCTTCGGGGGGAGCTGAGGAGAGAAGCTGAGCTGAACTCCCTGGCTACAGGACGGGTGAAGACTTGTCTGAGTGAAACCGGGACAGCGCCTCCAGCCTCTCACCTTCCCCTGCCTGCCCCCCCTCCTACTCCCCCCTCCAGCCTCCTTCCCTCCCCTCCCCTCCCCCCTGCCTCTCGGCCCCAGGGCTCTGCTGAGCCATCTGCTTCGAAGACAGCTTTTCTCCCCATTGGTTGGCCAAGCTCTGGAGGGGTTTCCAGGGGCAGCCCAGGGCCCAGAGTTGGACTAGCTTTAACCAGGACCATGGCCCAGAGCTGCCCATGACAGCAGGGAGGGAAGGAGAGGTGGAAATACCAGCTGGAGAAAGCCATCTTAGCAGGGGATGGAAACAGGAGGGAAGGGGGACCCAGGTGTCAGGATAGTTTAAGAAGGCAAGTGGCTCGTGAGTTAGGAGAGGTGGAAAAGGAGAGGGGGTGGTGAGCAGCTATCCTGGGATGGAGGATAATAAGGGATTCCAGGGATGGGGGACGTGCCTGGGATGGGCAGGTGGGTGAGGATAGGGACGGGAAGGGTGCCTGTGCACTGTTGGGGAGCAAGGGAGGAAAGGGGTGGTTAGGATTGAGCTGGAGGTACGTGAGAGAAAAGGTGTGCCCAGCGGGGTAAGATGGGAAAGGGTAGGGTATTGTGGATGGGGGGATGGAGTAAAGGAGGGGCGCCTAGGGTAAGAAGAGGAGGTGGAAGTGCAGGCCCTGGCCTGTGGCAGGAGATTAGGGCGGAGCGCAGAGCTGGGAGTCGTGGCTGGATGTGATCGATGTTCTTGACTCTTGCCTCTTTCTGTGACCCACTCTGCAGAGCGAACAGCCCCACTCCAGGCTGAGCTTTCTCTCCTCTTATGGTTACCACCCGACCCCCTCCCAGTTCCCCTTCTGCTCCAGACCTAGGATATCTCACCCTGGCTCCTTCAGACCTGGGCTGTCTAACCCCCTCATATAGGCTCTCACTCATCATCTCCCCAGCCCCCTCCATTCAAATTTGGGGTGTCCAATCCATCGAAGATCGGAGCTCTCTCATATCTCCTCTCCCCTCCCACACCCCTGTGGTTATTATCCTATTTTCTCCCATCAGGCCTGGCGTGTCCAACCCCATACCCAGATCTGAGCTGGTCCAGAATTAACTTTCCCCCAACACCTCCTAACCTAATCCTATGATTGGTGCCCTAATCATACTTGGAGCAGTTCACTGACACCTTAGGTGTTCATCTCAGGTTGATGGCCGCCTCACCTCCTCTCAAATCTTAGCTTTCTCACACCTCTCAGAACCTGGAGGTCTCATCTCCACCTTATCTTTAGACCTAAGGCACTTCCTTCCCATCTCCTTAGGTCCTGAGGGTCCAGCTCCTCTGGTATGGGTATCTCAGTTCAGCCCTCACACCTGAGGTGCCTCACTTCTTTCCTCTCCTCCTCCCTTAAGATCTGTGGCTTCTCACCTCACCCCTCCTTCAGATCCCACTTGACTCCCATTTCTTCTGATCACTGCCCCAGCCTCCCCTGTCCTCCACCCCCAGATCTGGCTTTTACAGGCCAAGTTTCTTCCCACTCCAGCACCAGGGCTGTCTCTTCTGGGTCCTCCCGACAGGCCCTTGGGCAGAGGAAGGAGTTCTCTGAAATCCTCAGCTCCCCTGTGAACTCTCCTGGGGATTCAGTCAGTCCCTGACCTTGGAATCTGCCCTACTCCACCCTTCAACCCCACCTAACTCTGAGGTAATCTGCCCCAAATCCCGGCTGCTCCCCGAGATGGGCCAGCTCCACTGGGGGGTGAGGGCCAGGTAATGCTTGCCCCTAGAACCAGAAGGAAGCCAGGTTTGAAAACCAACACCCTCCCTCATCCCTCCCCCGCCCACCTTGTGAGCGTAGAACCCTCCCGAGCCTCCCCACTCCTCCCTCCGGCATAGATGGCAAAAAGACAAAAGGAGTGTCAGGGAAGTTTTCTTTATTGAGAGGGAACTTTGTCACACACTCAGACAGACACGCTCTCTGACAGTCGCAGACACACACACACACACACACTCACCAGCGCGCGAGTGCTCGCTGTCACCCAAACACATCCATACACTCCCCCTTCCTCCACACTCACACAGCCTCTGTGCTCCCCAGGCCAATCCCTCTCAAGCCCCTAAGGGCCTGGCACTTCCCAATCCTTAAGAACCACTGGGGAACAGGGGCAAGAGAGGGAGAGCGCGGGGGGGGGGGGGGCAGTCCACCGGGGCCAGGGGAGGGGGTGCAGCTCAGAGAGCCAGGGATCGTGGGACGATCGTGAGGGCTCCTGACAGCCTGGCCCTAGAAGGACAGCCTCCCAGAGCTTCCTGGCCGGCTGCCCCGGATTTCGCGTCTCCGAGTCGCTCCCGAGATGGGCGCGCGGTGGGGTGGGGGTCGGGAGCTAAGGGGCTGAGGAGAAGGGGAGAAGAAGGGAAGGTGCAGGGAGGGAGAGGGGTCCGGGGGCCCGCCCCACACACAAGTCCTCTCCCCCGAGCGGGGGCCAGGCCGGGGCGGGGGACGGGAATGGAAGGGGCCGTCGGGGCGCCGGGGGGAGCGAGGCTCAGCTCTGGGCCTGCTCCTCGGGGGGCGGCGCCTCGCCGCCCTCCTCCCCAGCGCTGTCGGCGGTCCAGAGGGTCAGGTTGTCGCGCAGCAGCTGCATGATGAGGGTGCTGTCCTTGTAGGAGTCCTCGCTCAGCGTGTGCAGGTCGGCCATGGCCTCGTCGAAGGTGGTCTTGGCCAGGGAGATGGCCTCGTCGGGGCTGTTGGCGATCTCGTAGTGGAAGACGGAAAAGTTCAGCGCCAAGCCCAGGCGGATGGGGTTGGTGGGCAGCATCTCCTTCTTGCTGATGTCCATGGCCTCCTGGTAGGCGGCGCGGGCCGAGTCGATGGTGCGCTTCTTGTCGTCGCCCGTGGCCACCTCGGCCAGGTAGCGGAAGTAGTCGCCCTTCATCTTCAGGTAGAAGACGCGGCTCTCGGCGTCGCCCGCGTCGCGGATGAGGTGCGAGTCGAGCAGGCTCAGCACGGTGCCGCAGACGGCGCGCAACTCGCCCTCCACCTTCTCCCGGTACTCGCGCACGTCGGGGCCCCGCTCCTTGTCCTCTGCGCCCTCCTCTTCGGCGCCCTTCTGCTCGATGCTGGACAGCACCCGCCAGGCCGCGCGCTGGCCGCCCACCACGTTCTTGTAGGCCACCGAGAGCAGGTTGCGCTCCTCGCACGAAAGCTCGGCGCCCTTCTCCACGGCGCCCTTCATGAAGTCGGCCATGTCCTCGTAGCGCTCGGCCTGCTCGGCCAGCTTGGCCTTCTGGATCAGGCTGGCTCTCTCCATGGCTCGGCTCCGGTGGGGCTGGGGCTGCGCTCGATCCCGGGGCACCTGGGCTCTGCCTCTGCTCGGCCTCCCCCTCTCGGGCCGGCTTTTTGGCTGGGGTGGGGAGGGGCAGGGCTGGGCAGGAGGCGGGGCGGGGCCTCGGGCGGCTGCCTCCCCCAGCCCGGCTCCCTTTTTTTTTTTCCCCTTTTTCCTGGCTGCTCCTTAAAGGTAAAGGGACCAGGGCAGAGGTGCATTAGTCATCCCGGGGATACTCAGCGAGGAGAAAAGCGGGCGTGGGCCCCACCTACGGCAGCCGCCCCCTGGGGCTCCCCTGGCCTCTCTCCCAGAGGGTCGGCCGTGCTCAGGGGCCTCCTCCGAATTCCCATGGTTATCTCCCAGTGAAAGTTGACAATAATGGGCTTCTTCGCTAGGACCCAGCTGGGGAGGTAGGGAGGCTGAGGTTTAGCCAGTAGCCTGAGGTTTAACTGCTAATTGTCCCAGCTGTTACTCTAAACCCCACTCGTTTTTAGGAAATAGGAACCGTCGGTCCCTTGGAGGCTTGAGAGAGACTGGACTGTCCAGTCCCTGTGGATGTAGGGGGTGGAGGAGTGTGTAGTGCTTCGGTGATGGGGTGTACTCGGGCTGGTGACTGTGTGTCTAACACAGAATGTGTCTTTGTGTTTCAAAGTCCCCTCTAAAGGTGGCATATCAGGATGCTGTCCAATAAACTCTCTCCTTAGCACCTATCCTGGATCTGGGAGACCTTGGATTCCTCCAGCTCCAGCTGCTGCATGGGCACCGTGTGGGCATGGCATGGCAGCACCCTCAGTGTACCACGAGTTCTCGTTGATAAACATGGAGAATGGGCAGTGCTGGAGCTCCCAGAAGCCCCCTCTGAGCTAATCAAGGTCCCTACAGCCCTGCTCCCTAAATCTCCTTCCCCTCAATGACTGCCTCCCCCCACTCCCAGATTGTTGAGGTGGCACCTCCTTGTGCCACTTAAAGATGAGTTTAACAAGCGAGGACGCTATAGGCCCATCCTTTGTAATTAGTCACCCCAGTTGGGCCCAATACCACCCCCATTACACTGCAATTTCCCCTTTCAACTCAGCAGCTGGTTCCCACTGATTGAAGAACTTTCCCCAGGGACACTGTTCTGGCTGGGCTCCATGCTTAGGTGTCTGGAAGCACCCTCCCAAGCCATAGAGTATCAGGGAGGCTCATGTGGGCGCCCTGGAGAGGGTGGGGTCACTGGCTTCATCAGCTGCCCCACTTTCCTCTCTGACTCACCTCTGACCTAGTGCCAGGCTCTGCTGATTTGTCTGAGGCTGGCAAACAAGGTACCTGGACTCAGGGCCCAGTTTGGTTCCTCTGGAGGGGGGTGACTGACTCCCAGGGGAGACAGGGGTGAGACAATGGCTGGCCACAGTCTTGTTTTATGAGGATACTTTGGGGGGTTTTATTCAGTCACTTCCAGTTTATTTCACACATCTTTTTCTGCCCCTGTCCTCTGCTCCCACCCCCCACCCACCCCCAGCCCCCAGGGTACAAGCAGCAGCACCCCTCTCTATGCCCTCTGACCCCACTGGATCACACTTTTCTTCCAGTTGGGGCTCTGGCTCTGCCTCCACAGAGTTCCACACCTAAGGGAGTTGGCACAATGCCAATGGGGTGGGGGTGGCCATTGAATAGCAAGGGGCTCCACAAAGAGGATGTTCAGGGGTGAGGCTTCTCTAAGAATGTCTGGCTTTCTCTCACAAAGCCCCCCTAATGGCCCCTGTGCAAGGGCTACTGAGAAGAACCTGACTCCCACCCACCTGGGCACAAAGGGCCCTGCTCTTGGGGCAGCCACTGCCCTGGTCTGTTTGATGTCCCAGTGACACATCCCTCCCAGGTCAGCCTAGCAGCCTCTGCTACTGAGGAAAGACAGAGTCATGCCTAGCCAGAGGGAGCAGACTCCTGGTGAATCATGAGGGATTTCGGTTCGATGTGAGAAAGACCTTGCTCACGGGGAGGAATACGCGTGGGTGTAGACCAAGTCTCTCAGACGGCTACCTTCCATGTGGTGTCCTCTCTAATGGGACAAGCCCGGAACCAGGACCTCTCTCCTTCCCCTGGTGGGGGGTGAGATTCCAAGCCAAGCCAGCCCCACCATGAAGGGACAGGGGGCAGGGTTTGTGCCCAGTTTTTCTTGAGATTTTGGGGTAGGTGAGAGACAGAGGACTTGGGCTTGAATCTCAGCACTGCTGCTGGCCTTGCTATGCTGAGCAAGACAATGCCCTCTCCAGGCCTCACATTCTGTGTTCTAAGGCCTCTCCCTGCTCTGATATTTGGTATTCTAAGGGGCCTCCCAGCTCTGACATTGTGTTCTAAGGGTCCTCCCAGCTCTTGAGCCTTTGGTCTTGGGATCAGTTCTGTTTCAGTCCCACCCCATTCCAGTTCTGGACCTCTCAGGTGCCTTCCTGGAGTGCTAGTCTCTCAGTCTCAGGACACAGCAGTGCTTCGGGAGGGCAGGGCTGGCCCTAGGGATTCAGGAAGCAAGGCTCTGACTGCACCTGCCCCGGTCAGTTATCCTGATACCAGCCAGCCCATGAAGGGGAGTGCCTGTTGAACAGAGAGGCCTTCTCCAGGGCTCTTCCCTCTCATGCCTTCCCTCTGAGATTCTCCCCAGCTTACCCGGGACTTAGAGATCCTCTTTGTACATAGCTCTCTGCCCATCATCATTTCATCTGCCTGTGAGCTCCTCCAGAGCAGGGACTAGTGTGTTTGCTTTCTTTGAATCTTCAGTACAGTGAGTGAATGAGTGCTCAGCACACAGTAGGTGCTTAACAAATGTTTGTGGCCTGCCAGCCATATGAGATTCAGTTTCTAGCCCTAGCCATCACTGCCCACCTGGGCACCTAAATCATTTCCCTTCTCTGGGGGTAATTTCCCTCCATTACAATATGAAAGAATCAGATTTGATGTCATCCTTAACATTTTGCCCTAATCTTGTTTTTTTTTTTCCTGGCAGGGCAATGAGGGTTAAGTGACTTGCCCAAGGTCACACAGCTATTGTCAAGTGTCTGAGGCTGGACTTGAACTCAGATCCTCCTGAATCCAAGGCCAGTGCTTTATCCACTGAGCCACCTAGCTGCCCCACCATCCTTAACACTTTTTGTTTGTTTGTTTGTTTGTTTTTAGTGAGGCAATTGGGGTTAAGTGACTTGCCCAGGATCACACAGCTAGTAAGTGTTAAGTGTCTGAGGCTGGATTTGAACTCAGGTACTCCTGACTCCAGGGCCGGTGCTCTATCCACTGCGCCACCTAGCTGCCCCCTCATCCTTAACATTTTGACGACATGCCTGGAATGAACTGTTTGCTGACCCCACCCTCCCTGAAGCTTTCCTTGACCTCTCCAACCCTCCAACCCCCAGTGAGCATGACCTTCTCTCATTCCACAGAGACAGGTTGGAACAGTGGATGGTTGGGAAGATCTGAGTTCAAAGCCTGCCTCTCAGATAATTGTTAGCCGGTATGACCTTCGACAAGTCACTACCTCTGAATCTCAGTTTCCTTATGTGTAAAATAAAGGGGCTGGACCAGACCGACTTTCCATACACTGGCCCACGCTGGCTCTCCTGGTTTGGAATCCGAGCCCTTGTTGGCCGACAGCCAGGCTAACATGGGAGGTGGCGGTGAGGCTGGGGCAGCACACTGGGCCTGGCTTCCCTCCCTTCCCTTTCCAAGGGTTCATGATGCTCTTCTTAGTGCCCTAAATGTCTGACCTAGGCATGGGTCTGGATGCCCATGGGGCTGCTGAGCATTGCCAGCCAGGGGGACAGGGAGCTGGACCTGGGTCACTTCAGCTCTCTGAGACTCAGTGTCCCCATCTGTAAATGCAGGGGTTGGATTAGAGTGTCTTTGAGATAGCTTCTTGACCTTGTTCTTGAAGTACTATCCTCAGGGGCTGAAGTGAGAGGCCCAGAGGAGAAAGTGTGTGTGTGGAAAACATCTTGCATATGTTAAAAGGCACCAGAAAGGACAGTTATTAATAGGACTTCTGGGCAAGGTAAGACATAGCGCATTCCCAGGAAGTCGGGGGGCCCGGGTGGCCCCTTCACTTTCCTCTGGCTCTCCATTTGCCTGGGAGTCAGAATGCTTGGATGCTACACCTCCCCGATTTCTGACTCAGTTCCTGTCTTGGGTACCTCCCTGTGCCTCCAGGCGTCCATTTACCATCGAGGAGGCAGCAGGCCCAGGCCTGGCTGCAAGGGGAGGTCCCCACCAGCCTCTCCCAGCACAGCTCCAGGAGAGCAGCCTGTTCACAGTGCCCTGAGTCAGCAGAAAGAACTGATTTCCCCATCCCTCTGCCTCCCCTCCCCTGCTCAGAGCATCCCCCTCAGGAGGGCAAGGCCCAAGCCTCCAGCGCCACACGGCTCCCGGGTAATTATTAGCCGATAATAACAAGCTTTGCTTTGGCACTAGTGGGGCAGGGGAGATTGGTCTGCAGAAGGCAGGTGGCCATCAGCTGTTCAGGCCTCTCTGAAAATCAGCCCTGGGTGGGAAAGACGGGATTTAGGTCAGGAACTGGAAGAGAGTTCTTGTCTGGAAAGGCTGAACGAAATCCCTTTCTCTACTTGAATCCTACTCTGATGCCTCTTTATGTCATGGAGGTGACTCTGGGCTGAGGAAGGGTCTGCTTGTGGCAAGTTCTGGCAGGGCCCCTCCCCCATCCCCCCAATCTGGAAAGGCTTTACCAGCAGGAGCCTGTGGAAAGACTTCGTCTGTTTTCTGAGAAAGATGGAGAGCCTCGGCACCATGGGACGTGGCTTAGCACCAGGATATGACTTCTTTTTGGCCAAAGCAACTCATGACAGTCTATGTATGCAGTCTACTAATGTGCAGAGGGGCTGTGGTCTATGGTAGTGAAACCTTGAAATAGAAATATACAGGGGTGGCTAGGTGGCGCAGTGGATAAAGCACTGGCCCAGGATTCAGGAGTACCCGAGTTCAAATCTGGCCTCAGACACTTGACACTTACTAGCTGTATGACCCTGGGCAAGTCACTTAACCCCCATTGCCCCGCAAAAAAAAAATAATAATAATAAAAAGAAATATATAGAAATACATATATACACACCTTTATGTACATAAGGGATACAAAGGGCTTTCCCCAAAGCCTGGTGTGGTGCACAGAGGACCTGGGTTCAAATCCTGCCTCTGGCAGCTTAGTAGGATCCAGGGCAGATCATTTAAATGGGGCTAATAATAGAGCTTAGCCCACGGGGTTCTCCTGAGGCTGTTTGAGCTTAGTGGTACAGGCTGGGCCTGGAGTGAGGACGAGCTGAGCCAGAGGTGTTCTTCAGGGTCCCCATGGCTCACCTGCCCCCGGGGTTGAGGGCCCTGGCCAGCTCCCTGTCCCCCTGGCTGGCAATGCTCAGCAGCCCCATGGGCATCCAGACCCACACCTAGGTCAGACATTTAGGGCACTAAGAGGAGCATCATGAACCCTTGGAAAGGGAAGGGAGGGAAGCCAGGCCCAGTGTGCTGCCCCAGCCTCACCGCCACCTCCCATGTTAGCCTGGCTGTCGGCTACACTGCCAGTGTATGTAAAGTCGGTCTGGGCTCAAACCCTGCCCCAATCTGGACAAGTCACCTTCAGCTCCGGACATCAGCTTCCTCACCTGAAAAGGAAGCATTCAGACCCTCCAAGGTCGAGCATCTAGAAAATGCTCCACTGGCCGACGGCTTGTGGTTGAGGCACAGCGCGATCCCGGACAAGGTGACCTCACTTTACCTTTGTTTTCCCCTCTGCAAAATGGGGACAACGGCATTTGGCCCACCGACCTCCCAGGGAGATGAGCCCTGTGAGCGGTCACACCGGGTGTCACTGAAGCCACCCCCCAGGCCTTCTCTCCCTCGGCCCAAGAGTAAAAGTGGCAGAAATCAGGAAGTATACAGCAAGGAGACTCTTTATTTGGTTCAAAAAAAGGTCAAAGGTAGAGAGAGACAAGTACCCACTTTCCCTCCACCCCTTTCTGGTCCCAGGCATCTGGCTGGATCCGCAGCTCCCTCTAATCTCATTCCTGTAGGCCAAGTCCTACTTCTTCCAACCGGGGCCCAGAGAGCTAGGGACAAAGGGCCTCGTATCACCTTGAATCTCAAAGGGGAGGGGGGCCAGTGGCCTCATGGGAACAGAGTTAGGCCACTGCTGCTCAGAACAGTCGCCTAACCTGTTCAACAGCGTCATCAGCACGAAAGACTCCTAAGAAAACTTGTTCAGCTAGACAACGGTTGTGCCTAGGCTTGGGGGAGGGGGTGGGGAGTAAGGCAAGATTTCCGAAGGGCCCTGGCTCCTTAACAAGTTTGGGAAACAGGACAGGAGAGGGGATTGCTTACTGGTTTAGCAGCTGTTTTATGGCTTCTAACAGTTTGGGATAGGACGGGTCTCAGCTCGGGGTGGGGAAGTGCCAAACAGGCTTCTTCTGGGACTGGGTCTTTGTCCCCTTGAGGAGGGGGTGGAGACGGAAGGGACCCTTGCTGAGCAGACCCTGGAGGCACAGAGGCGGCAGACGGCAGAGGCTTCAGGCAGGGGGGGGTCCTGGATGCCCTGCCTTCTCGGGGCTTCTCCCAGAGAGGCAGAAGGCTGCAGTCCTCAAAAACTCCTTAAGGCCCCTCACACACTGGAGGTACCCCATCATTTGGACAGCAAGGAAGGAGAAGAGAGAGGTTAGAAGTAAACCAGCTCAGGAAGGAGAGGCAACAGGAGGAGGTGGCCTGGGGAAAGTGAGCACAGACCACAGGGATGTGGCCCCCTCCCCGAACAGCAACCAAGGATCGTGGAGGGCACAGAGAGCAAGGAATGGACCAAATCAAGCCAGAAGTGGTGCAGGGCAGAAAGCGCAGATGGATGACGGAGACCTAGGGCCTGGGCACTCCCTGGGCCAGCACAGCACTACCTCCAGGCTGGGAAGCTCTCTTCTGCTCCAGCCAGAGCCCAGGAAAGCTTGGGGGAGGGGGGCCTGCTGACTAGTCACTTCTTCCCACCTCCAGCCTGTGGCTACCAGCACGATGAGGCCCCGAGTCCAGGGAAGAGCAGGGCCCTCCACCCTGCTCCCCCATGAAGCGCCATCCTGGCTGGGAGAGGGTGCTAACTTCCTCAGCCTAAGCCCTCTGCCCCTCCATCCTCCTTCCTAGGGGTTGGGGGGAGCTTGAGGTGAGCTTCCCCCACCCAGTCCTCCAAGAGAGCACCTACTCACACGCACCACACCACACCAGACAGATGGGCAGTTTCGGTGAGGCATGCAATGAAGGTGAAATGAGGGGTGGGCACCAACAGGAGGGAGGGAGGCAGGGTCTTACCAGCTAACCCTCAGCAAGGAGGCCTGTTAGCTCCCCTCAGGCTGTGCAGGAGATGGCAAAGTCCTGACAGGTGTCCTCCTGGGAGGGGAGATACCGGAGAGTGCCAGCGTTATGAGGTGTCTGCATGGCACGTCTCCCCTGGGCACAAAGTGGGGCAGCCCCCACTCCAAAACTGGCATCCACGGTCTTCCAAGTCACTCAGAGCTTACTGGGATGGAGGAACCAGATGAAGATGGTGAGGGGAAGGAGGACAAGGGGGATCTGACCTCAGAGAGAAAGTGGGTGAGATGAGGGAGATGAAGATAGACAGCTAAGGTACTTCCTGCCAAGGCTCAGTTCCATCCCTACCCTGGGGCGGGGGGGGGGGGGCGCGGGCGGCTATCTGTCACCCTCTCTAGCCTGGTCTAGCTGGTCTAGGGGGTCTGCAACCTCGGCTGAATTGGGTGAAATGACAGGCCCGAACCAGCTATGCCTCTGCTAGAGGGGACCCAGAGTCACCACCAGCTCCCCCCGCCACCTTCAAAGGAAAAATAAAACCAACCAAAGCAAATCAACTCTTAAAAATAAAAATTTTATTACAGGCAGGAACAAAGAACACTGGCTTCAATGAGAGGCAGATGGGCTCCCCCCACCCCAAGCCAGTTCCCCCCTGCTTTCCTCCGCAGGGCCAAGGATACTGACGCTCAGGCGGCTTTGAGCTTTCTATGAGGTCCCTGGGCAATTGCTACTTCTAGACAAACGGGCTCTCCAGCCCTCTGCCCCTGGGCCTGGGGGGAACATTCATGGCAGTGTCCCAATGTCTTAGCTCCTCTCAGTAGTGTCTTGGAATGTCCAGAGTGGATGGGCAAAGGACCCAGGACGGTCCTAAGAGGTGCCTAAGAGGGAAGGGACTGGGCCTAACTGGAACCCAGGAACTCAATCTCCCCACAACTAAAGCTCCACTCATTCCTTCCCTCCAGCAGCCCTTGTCCCCCAAGTCACAGGCTGAGGGGCATTAGTCAGTGGGCTTGCCACCCTCAACTGGGTCCAGCCTCTCTGATGCTCTTTCTTGGGGGGAGGGGACATAGGTTGCAGGGATTGTTCAAATCTCTCGAAACTCCCATAACCCCACCCAAATGCGCTTGGCCTGTTGGGGCAGATTTCAGGCCGGAAGCCCAGCTTGGGGAAGGGAGGGGGGGCCCTGGCGTCACCCAGCCACCAGCTTTCTGACATCAAAGTCTGTGGGACTCCGATTGGGAGGGGGTGAGGGGTGGGAAGAGAGGGTGGGAGGACACCTAGAATGGGACTGCCCCACCCCTTCCCGGGGAACTCCACACTGCCATTCACAACCAGTCTCTCTCTCTCTCTCTCTCTCTCTCTCTCTCTCTCATTCAGTCTCCCAGTGCCCATGCCTCATCTGGTTCCCTGCCTGTGGCTGCTAGGTTCAGATCTCCACAGGTGGGGTGGGAATCAAAAAAGCTAAACCGCAGGGCATTTGGGGAGTGGGAGCCATCCAACCAATCAGCCAGGCATGCATGAACGAACACACACACACACACACACACACACACACACACACACACACACACACACACACTTTTACAACAAGTCAGAAAGTCTCTTAACAAAATCACAAAACCAACCTGCCTCTTGCCAACACCATCCAGCACTAGAGAAACAACAACAGGGCTGAGGATTTTTTTTTTCTTTTAAAAATTCTATGTAGAAAAGAGTTCTATAAAATTGTGCAAAATACCCAGCAGCTTCAATAAAACCAGTTTCAAGTATTGCCAGTGTGTGTGTTTGTGTGCATGCGTGTGAGTGTGTGGGTGATTCACCCACACTGGGGAGGTAGGGCGGCCTGGTGGAGGGTCCCTGGACCAAGACTGGGGGAATGACAGAAGGGCTCTCACTGCTTAGTCTAATGAGCTTGGGTCACTCTGTTCCCAGAGATCCCCCCGCCCCCAATCAAGCTCCTGCTGGCACCGGACACCCTGCTTCCCCTCACCATAAGGTAACCCTGGCTTCTTCCTTACAAGACAGGCCCCAAGCCCTGGGCAGTGTCCCAGCCTCTAAGATCTGCTCTTCTCCCAGCTCTGAGCCTTCCTGGCCCCAAACTGTCACCGTGACAGCTGTCCATGGTCTCCACAAGGCCCAGGGCCCCCTCACACCCACATCTATCCATACTCGGCTAGACATGGGGATAAAAGGCAAAGAAACTGGTTCTCTCTGGCCAAGTGGGCACTTGTTTCCCCAGCCCACCCCAACCCAGCCCAGCTCCATTATGCCCAGCTGGAGGTTCTGCTGCCTCACGGCTGTGAGCCAGCAGGAAGTCTCTGGTCATTTCCACGTGGCTCCTGAACTTAGGCGGAGGATGGGCAAGGGGCAGCAACAGAAGAGCTCAGCCATGAAGGGGGGGGCCAGTGCCGAAATAAAGAGGAGGCTTGACTTGGGTGTTGGGTAGCTCTACCCAGTGGGGCAGGGGCGGCTCCAGCAGGCACAGGGAGGCAGTGGGCGCAGGGAAGAGGGACTGGCAGGCTGGCAAGCACTCAGTTTCCTTTAGGGGAGGCTTCCTACCATGCTGCCATCC
This sequence comes from Dromiciops gliroides, assembly GCF_019393635.1. Lineage (NCBI taxonomy): Eukaryota > Metazoa > Chordata > Mammalia > Microbiotheria > Microbiotheriidae > Dromiciops > Dromiciops gliroides. The sequence continues at coordinate 605,687,433 of NC_057863.1, forward strand.
GGCTTGGCTCCACAGGGGGGCTCCTCATTCTTGATGGGAGTGGGCAACTGGGTATCAGGCTGCACAAACCCCCTCCGGTCAATCAAGCTTCAAAAACACAAAAGAGAGACACCCACTGGGTCAAGAGTTGTCTGCCACCAAGCAGCCTGTGCCTGCCCTCTGCACGCATGCACAGGGAGGGGAAGAGGAAGGCCAAGGCCCAGGGAGAAAAGCCCAGGAAGAAGGGCAACCACCGCTCCAGCCCCCTGCCTTTCAGAGCAGGGAGACTTGGAATTTCCACCCTTGCAGAATGTGGGTTGGAAGAGATTTCAGAGAACATTTAGTTCAAGCCCTACTTGAAGCAAGAATCTCCAATATCCCCAAGGGGTCCTCTAGGCTCTGTCTGAATATCGCCAGTGATTACTTTTCTAGATTGGAGGTTGATGGGGAAACAGGAAGCATATACATTTAGGGGGTGGTGAAGAGAGAAGGGCTGTCCATCCATCACTACCAGCCCTTGCTCTCAGTGGGAGTAGCCACAGGCTAATACTTCCTTTTGGGGGAATGCTACTAAACTGGTCTGAATGCCTGCTACTAGGTCTGTGCCCCAAAGCAATCAAAGGAAGAGGAAAAGGGCCTGGAGGTGCAGAAATATTTCTGGTAGCTCTTTCTATGGTACCAAAGAGCTGGTGCAGGCCAGAGGGGAGGATGCCCATGAACAAGTTGTGGAATATGAATGTGATGGAATATAATTGTGCTGAAAGAAATGATGAAAGGGATGGCTTCTGAAAACCTGCAAAGATTTCTGTGAACGGATGCAAAGTGAAATGAGCAGAACTAGAACATCGTAAACAGTAACAGCAACATTGCAATGATGCTCAATTGTGAAAAATTTACGAACGCTGATCAATGTAATGCCCAACTATAACTCCAAAGGACTCACAATGAAACATGCTGTCTGTCTACCCTCCTGACAGAGGGCTCGTGGAGTCAGAGGGCAAACTGAGACACGGCCAACGAGGGAACTTGTTTTGCTCAACTATACATATCTGTAACAGGATTCTCCCTCCCTCCCTCCCTTCTTTCCTTCCTTCCTTTCTCCCTCCTTCCCTCCCTCCCTCTTTCTTTCTCAATGGAGAAGAGAGGAAGGTGAATTTTCATCCACTGAAGGAAGGCCTGCTTTTGCTTCATCTTGGTATCCCTAGAGCCTAGCCCAGTTCCTGGTACACAGTAGGCACTTAATAAATGCTTGATGACTGATGGGGCATGAAGAACCTACATGAGATCGTCTAGGCCTCTTGCAGATTCTCTCCCTCCTGTGTTCACTAGGCTTTCTAATTCTTGTTCCTATAACCAAGGGAGGAAGGGAAGGGGGATGAGGCTGAGAGACAGCAGGGTACAGTAGCAAGAGCATTGGATTTGAAGTCAAAGCTCCCTTAACAGCCAATGTGGCACAGGGTTAAAGGACACTGGCTCTAGGGGGAGGGGGCCTGGGTTCAAATCCCCCCTCTGCCACTTAATATGTGGGGTCACACCTTGGCAAGTCACCTAATGTCTCTGGCCTCAGTTTCTCTCTGGAAAATGAAAAGGATGCACTGGATGAGCTTTAAGGTTTCTCTCACTTTAAGTTCTACTGCCCTAAAGCAATGGGTAAAGTGGAGCTGGGCCTAGGCATGGCTTCAGCTTTCTGTGCCTTCTCTCTTCCAGGAAGGGCTGGACCTCATCTAGGTCACACTACAGAGAGGAGGATCAGGGAAGGGGATGAGGCGGCTGACCTGTGGTCACCCAGGCAGCTGGGGGTGGGGGTAAGAACTCTATGCCAGCAGAGAGATCAGTTATCACCCAGCCAAGCCAGCTCGACCACTCATACCCAGTGCTACCCAGCAGCTCCCTCTGGTGATGAGACAGGCCCTGGGACTGGGGTTCTAGTTAAGGCTGAGGCAGGGAGGACCCCGCCCCAACACCCACCCCCACCATCAGTAGGGAGATCGGAGGCACCAGCCAGGGAAGCCACCCTGACTTCAGCATCCCAGGCAGGCAGCACCTGGCAGCCCTCAGCAACTTCAGCTGGACACCCAGATACACCACTACAGCCAACTTTAACAGGTCCACTATGGGTGGTCCTTCACTTCATAAAAGCAAGTACCCTATACAGGTATAAGACTTACACAAAACCTTCTGGAAAGGACTTCTATCCCACAGAGGACCACCAGGCCCTGCGCAAGGAAGACTTCCTGCCTCTGACCCACCCTCCACCTCTGGGAGCACTGGATGAGTAGGGCCCAGCTCTGCTACTCACTCCTTGTATGGTCTTGGGCAAGTCATTTCCCCCTCCCTGAGCTGAAAACGGAGACGTTGGAGCAGGTGGCCTCCATAGCCCCTTCTGGTTCTCCACTTTAGGATGACCCTCTGGCTCCCCCCCTTCCCCCCCTAGGGACAGGGCCCCCACCTTGCCTGGCTGAGAGATGAAGGCTTGGGAAGGCTTCAGAGGCCCCAGAGTTGTAAGTGTGAGGCCCAGGGTACCCGGGAAGGGTGGGGGGCAGGATTCAGGCAGGGCTGCTCACCTGGGGGGGAGAGGCCCACAGAGCACAGCACAGCAGTTGGCAACGACACTTTTATGGCTGTAGGGGTTGGTGGAAGCCTCCATGTTTTTCTTACTGGACCACGAACCTTTGATCTGAAAGGAGAAGGGGCCAAGTTAAAGGCAGAGCTGGGGGAAGGTGCAGAACAAGTCCTCACCAAACACCACTAGGGGAGGTGGGCTCTGGGCTCCCACTCACACCCATATGTGGCTGGATGCAGACAGGAGTGGGTGGGGCCCAAGGACGTCACAAGCAGGAAGGAGGCAGAGCCCAAGCCAGTGGCCACCACACTCTGATAGCCAGAGGCCTGGCTCCTTCCTTCCCTGTGTCCTCCCCTCCGGACTGCTTCTCAGGTGCTCAGTGCAGTCCAGCTGCCCTGACAGCTTCCCATCTGGGTGTGTGCACTCGGGAATAGGGGGAGGCAGCTGGACCTCATCTCCCCAGGCTGAGGGGAAGACTCAGGAGGGCCAGCACAGGGCCTGTTCTGCTTCTACAACCTCAAACCTCAGGGGCTCCTCTTTCTGCTGTTCCTGTGCAGCAGGGTCCTCTCCCCCTCAGAGGCAGGGATGACAGGGTCGGGGTGGGGGGATTCCTGCATGACCTCTCATTGGCTTGTATCACTCATGATACTCTGTGTGTCTGGGTCTCCATCAGTGGGCAGTTCTGCTGCCACAAACTGCTCCTGCGACTCCTGGGGTGTCTCTCTCTCTCTTTGACCTCCTGGAGGCACACAGCTAGCAGAGGGCCCTCAGGAGGATTCAGGAGCTCCCCTCATCTGTAAAATGGGATTTATGGCGTTGATGGCGGAGGACCGTATGAGTAACATAGGCACACTTGTTCCCTCTCCACCAAAGCGGAGGCAGAGCACCGAATGGCAGCATACAGCCTTCGGCATGAGGATGAGCCTCTCCAAATCTGGCTGTGGGGGGACTTAGACCAGAGAGATCCAGGTCCACGGCCAGGCCATTCTCAAAGTTCTTCTGGGTTGGTGGGCTTGGCCAAAGCTGATGCTCCTACTACGAAAGCCTGAGAGCGCCCAGGATTAACTCCAGTTCTCGTTGGCTGCAAAAATCAGTCCTGCTCCACACAACCCAAACTAGCCCGCAAACACCATGTGCAGCCAGCCAGAGCGATTTCCTGTGTGACAAAATCATTTCTACCTCTGCGTGCTTCAGTTTCCACGCTTGTAAAAGGTAGTTGTTTGCACTTCCTATCGTGAAGGAAAGCCTTAAGCCTCCATGGAAATATTTACTGTCTTCATGTTGGAATCAGAATGATTTTCCTCTTGCTCAGGCTCCTTCACCAGCCTAGTTGCCCTTGTCTGGACACAGTTCAATTCTTCAATATCCTTCCTAAGAGGCGGCCCACAGTGCTGCACCCAGGACTCCAGCCATGGCCCAGCCTGGGCCGGGGGCTGTGGGACCATCATCCTTTTAGTCCTGGACAAGAAACCTCTTTCAATGGAGTCTAAGATGCTCCCACGCTGACTCATTAGCCTTGTCGTTTCCTAAACTCTGGCTTTTTCCTGCCCTCCATCTTGTACTTGTGAAACTGCTTCACTGGGCCCAAGGATGACACTTCATATTTACGTCTATCAAACTTCAGCTAATCTGATTCTGCCTGGCATTCCAGACCATCAAGAGAGTCTGGGACACTGTCATCCAGTGTTCTGTCTACTTCTTCCTGGTTTAGGGACAGGTGAAGATTTGCTAAGCCTGCCCTCTGTCCACTACCCAAGTAAATGATAAAAGTATTAAAGAGTATGGGGGCCAAGCCCAGAGAGCTCCTTCCAGGCTGCTGTCCAACACTCAGGACGTTTCTTGGGTTCTAGTCATTAAACTAATTGTAAAATCTCACCATCTTCCATTTACAAACTCCCACTTCCTTCCTTTTTGAAAACTGGGCCATTTGCCCTTCTCCGGGTGCGTGATGCTTCTGCTGTTAGCCACCACCTTTCTTTTCTTTTCTTTTTTTTGGTGAGGCAATTGGGGTTAAGTGACTTGCCCAGGGTCACACAGCTAGTAAGTGTTAAGTGTCTGAGGCTGGATTTGAACTCAGGTACTCCTGACTCCAGGGCTGGTACTCTATCCACTGTGCCACCTAGCTGCCCCTAGCCACCACCTTTCAAAGCTCTCTTACAGTAGTTCAGCCATCCCAATGGCCTGTTCTTTCAGAAGCCCAGGATGAAGCAGTTCACTGGAGCCTGGTAACCTGAACTCACCCAAGACAGTTAGACCCTTGATGAGCCTGTTTCTTTACCTGCAAAAGAAATGCTGTATTGCACACCTCACAGGGCTTTTGTTGGAGAAAGCACTTTGGAAAGTTTCAAGCACTATAGAAATCTGAGTGAACCAAATAAGTCTGTGCTCTCAGGGATTCAGAATTTCTCTCATGATGCAGACTGTAACCCTTCCAAGCTTGCCTCTCCTGGGCAAGCACCTCTCGTCCATGTCCTTCCAAAAGTTCACCACAGGGCCCTAACTGAGGTGCTGGGGGCTTTCCTCCCCAGTTACTGCTATCGGAGCAAAGGCCAGATGGCACCTGACAGAGACTCCTCAATGAGCCTGGAAAACAGGACCCAAGATTTACAGTTGGAAGAAACTGAGGCCCAGGGAGAGTGACACTGTGCTGGGCTCTCTACCTTAATGCCATGCTCTTTCCCCTGTACTACTTCTCTGGGAAAGGCTGAGGCCTAGGTGGGGCCATGGCCTTGTTATGCAGGCACAGGGTTAGGAGAAGCCCAAAAGCTCAAAGTACACTTGAGGTTGCCTTCCAGGGGTGGCAGATGCTCATCCTTTGGGAGCTGGTATAGGAAACACAGACGCAGGGTGTTCTCTCTCTGTCTCTGTCTCTCTCACACACACACAGATGGCACCAATGGAGAGCAGAGACAGAAGAGTGCTGCTGGCCTCGGCCCAGGTCAGACCACACCTGGCATGAGGCAGTCAGAGGAGAGGACTGGAGGGTATTCCATAGGAGGGTCAGCTAACAATGGCAGGAAGCCCGGGCCAGGATGGAGAATGTGACCAAGTTAGGCTGTCACTGGGGAAGGGGCCTGCTTGGCCCAAGAGCCCGGGACTAGCAGCAATGGGTATAAGCAGGGGCAGAGATGACTCAGGCTTGAAAGAGCTAATGTTGAAAAGAGATTCCTGCTCAGGTCAGGAGGTCTGGCCAGCATCCTGGATGCCCTTTGGCTCCAAGGCCCTAGCAGCTTTCCTGTAGCACAGCTCAGGGCTCTGCTAACAATGACCATCACCCCAGCCTTTCCCACGCAACCCGGTAAACAGGACAGGGCTGGGCTGTACTCACGTCTTCGTTGGTTGTCAGGTTGGAGGCGACGAGGTAAGTGTGAAACCCTGAGAGGCCCAAGATGGACCAGATGGAGAAGAAGCAAATCACCAGCTCCAGCACAGTGAGAGGAAGGTCAAGGAAACCAGTTTTCAGGGAAAGTGGAGAGGAAGAGGCCAGGCAGGCAGAGCCATCCATCTCTGAGAAATGGTATAAGTGGCATGAGGGTAAAGAGTATGGGACCTGGCGTCAGGGGACCCAGGTCACTTGGGAGCTGGGGCGGCCCCTCTCTGGATCAGTTTGCTTATCTGTTAAGATAAGGGTAAACAGCACTTTATGACTTAGCTCCCCAGGCAGACAGTAAAGCTCAGCCTGCAGTCACTCTCAAGGCACCAGGGTCTGATGCTGTAAGAAGGAGCTAGGCCAGGACAGCCATTTCTGAGACCCTAAGCAGAACCATAACTCACCAGGGGGGATCAGGGCCTTAGCCCAGGGTGCCTAGAGCGTACACTTCTTCCCCTGGGTCCTGACGGTGTGCTTCCTTTCTGGACAACTGAGTCATGTGGCATAGGGCTGAGGACCTTGGGACACAGAGAACTTGCCGTGGGAAGGAAGTCTGCCATCTTGCTTCAGACTGCTTCCCCCAACCAACCAACTGAGGCCTGCCCTTCCCCACTCCTGAACACCTCCTGGTCTGGGGAACTTAGCTACAAAGGATGCCCAGAGGAAGGGCAACTGTGAACCCACTGGTCTTCATTCCTTCCTTTTAGCAATAGTTGTTGATACATCCCTGGATTTCTGCCTCTACTTCATTTCCCCAAATAGAATCTATCTCAGTTGCTAAAATCCTCGTTTAAAGCCCTGCAACTCTGACCCTTTCACCCTACAACCTTCTCCACCTACCACCCACCCCCTTTTTATTGGTTTCTTTAGCAGGCAAAGCAATGTAATCACCCAAATCCTCCCTGCCACCTCCCTTTTCTGTAGCAACTGGCACCAGACTGAGGCCAGGAAGGGGGGGCACCTGAAGGATTCTGGGCTCCCAGGAGTTAAATTGTGGAGAACTTTGGGTATAGAATGTTCTAGGGCACTGGATAGTCTAAGAGGCCCATTTATTTATGAGTCCTGGTTCACAGTGCCTGAGCACCCAGGGCAAGGCCTGACACTTCATGGGGACTCGGGAAATACAACCTAGAGTAGCAGTTGTAGTTATCATAGTCACCGGAGTTGTAGTTACAGCAGTAACAGTAAAAATAATACCAATAGTTAGCACTTACATAGTACTCAAAGGTTTGATAAGTGTTTTACAAAAATTATCTTATTTGACCCTCATAAAACCCTGGGAAGTAGGTGCTATTACTAGTCCCATTTTACAGAAAAGGAAACTGAGGCAAATAGAGGGGTTTTGTTTTTTGGTTTTTTGGTGACTTGTTAGTCTGAGGTAGGATTTGAACTCAGGTCTGCCTGACTCCAGGTCCAGCACTCTACCCACTGAGCCATCCCCCAGATCCTATAGCAAAGCTGTGGACAAACACCAGACAGATGGCATGCAGTGGGACGAGTCCCTCCCACTCAGCACAGGGAGGGAAAAAGAATGAGGGACCAGGCGTGGGGAAAGAATAGGTTCTAGCAGGTTTTCCCCCAAAGGATATCTCACTGGTGTCTCCTTCAGAGTGTCAAGGAAGGTGCCTCCCTGAGAACCTACGAGCAGAAAAAGGCAGAGAGCAATGAATGCAGAGAGGCACAGCCAGAGGGCCTGGTTCCAGCTCAGCCCCTTCCCCACCTCCCCCTTCTACTTACGCAGAGTCAGGTGGGTAATGACGCAGGCAAAGATGAAGGAGGTCAGGAAGGAGAGGGAGAGGATGAAGGCATAGAAGAATCGGTAATTCCGTTTTCCTACGCAGTTGCCCACCCACGGGCAGTGGTGGTCAAACCGCTCTGCAGAGAGGAGGTGAGAAGGGAAGGGGTTAGTGCCGGACTCCCCTCCAGGCCAACAGAGAAGGCTGGACCCTGTTGGGCTGATGGCGTCTCCTTCTTCTAGCTTATTCCAGTAGTCCCTAGGCTGGGAACCCCTTTAGGGACAATCACAGAACTTCAGAGCTAGAAGGGATACAGAACAGGCATCTCAGTGTTCCCTTGAAGGCCTCCACCACGGCCTAAAGCAGCCCATGCCATTTCTGGACAGCCTTCCTCCCTAGTTTTTCCTTACTTTGGACCAACGTTTGCCTTTCTGCCCCTCCCACCCAAAGCTCCTGATTCTGTCCTCTGGATCTAGACAGAACAAGAGGAATCCCTTTCTTATCTGGCAGCTCTCCAGATAGTTAAGACTAATTACATATGGTGTCTGGTACACAGTAAGTGCTTAATACATACTCATTGATTCCTGACAGACTGCCATCCACCCAAGTCTTGTCCAGTTAAACATACCCTGTTCCCCCAGAACCGCCCACTGGAGCCCAGAGCCGTTAGAGTAACAGTTGCCAAACAATAGCCCAAGAAGGGAGCCGGGGCTGGGTTGGGGAAAGAGCTGAGCTCATCCCTTGAATGTCACACCCAATCTGGTGTGGAAAGTTCCCAGTGGGACGGGAGGTCAAGGCCCAGAGCGGCCTCGCCCCAGAGACTGCAGCCTGTGGGGAAGGGCGGGGCAGGCCTGATTCACAGAAATGAAGGGCACCCACTGATTCGCCCGACAGGCTCCCCGTGTGAACCCCAAACTAGGCTGATAATGCTTAGCCAGCACAATGAGCTCATGCTTCAGGTTCCCTGCACAGTCATCGGGGATCAGCTCACCTAGATCTCCTCCCCCAGCCTTCCCTCATCCCCTTGTGCCATCCACACTGGGGTGACCCCCCCCCAGCTCCAGACACTGGGCCCTGCACAGGGAGCTGCCGAGGCTGACAAGCAGCTGTCATAGCCATAAGAAAGCAGCTTAGGCCCTGCCCCAACAACCCCAATCACACTCTCCTCAACATCAATCCTCTCTTCCTAGATTCTGTAAAATGAACCACCCCCCAGCTTCGTCCAGCCCGAGGAGGACATCCCATAACCAGATGAGGGCCTTCGCTGCCGTGCTGCAAGGTCCAGACCAGGCAAAGTGTGTCTCTCTGGTCTACCCGCTCCCTCAGTCTGGGGGTCAGGGACTAGCCCTTCCAGACTCCGGGCCTGAGGCAACAGGACAACCCTTTGCTTTTCCCTCTCACAGCCATCTTCATCTTCCTCAAACCCATCTGGCCCCCAAGCCAGAGTGCAAAGCAAACCTACCTTAGGATAACACAAAGAGGACTGGATTCTGTATTGGCACACCAGCTTTGCTACTTTCTATGGAGTGGCCTTGTGGGCCTCAGTTTCCCTATCTGTATAGGGTGTCTCCACAGTCTAAAAATTTCACTAAGACTTTTGGGACACCTTGTATAATGCGGGAAATGAAATGAGTGGCATTTACGGCCCCTTCTAGTTCTGAATTCTATGATGCCTGTAGAATGTGACCATCTCTCCACTTCCACTTTCCAAATGGAAATCCAGAGTCAGAATCTGGAGGGGAACTTAGAGACTGTAATTTCACTTCTAGATTCTGCGGCAGAGAACATGAGAGAAAAGGAGGAAGAAGGATCTGAACTGATTCAGGTGGAGTTGTGAAGGTTGATGTGGGGGGCTCTGTAACAGGGAAGAAGGCCAAGAAATCAAATAGGGGGAGAAGAGATTTTGGCTGACTTGAAAAGAAATGGAGGGAGGAAAAGGGCCTACTCTGAAGGACTCCGGAAGGAGGACTGGAATGGAAGGAGCTGGGGAAGTCAAGGGCCCAAAGGAGCACTGAAGAGGAGGAGAAAGAAAAGAGACAAGTCAAAGGAAGACAAGCAGTGGAGAGCTTGGTAAGAGAAGGGAAGGAAATTGGGTGTGGCTGCCAAAGTGACAATCTCAGTGGTTGGTGACAGGAGTCATCCAGGGGAGCTACTAAAGGGAAGTACCAGGGCTAGGGATCTCGCCCCACCAAGGATGGGGGCGGGCAGAGAAAAGCTTGCAGTGACCTACACAAAGTATGGGATGTTTGTGTTCCTGTTCAGACTAAGTGACTGTTACTCATGGACAAAGTACTGATTGTTCTCTCTCCTAGCAGAGAAGGTAAGAGGTTTAAGAATGCCCAGACTCTACTGAGCTTACTAAAGAAAATAAAGCATTCCTTTAAAAAAAACCCCAGCAGAAAGACTTCAATGTGATAACGGACAAGAAAGCGGACCTGGGAAGTGGAGGGGACTCCTGACCTGTGCCAAGGAGTCTGGGGAGGGAGGTGGAAAAGGACAGGAGGAAGGCCCTGAACAGAAACAATGTGAAGCTCTTCCTGACCAGGAAGCTCATGTGGGGCCCTTGGAGCTGTGGGCAGAGGGCTGCTCCCTGGAAGACTGACTGCCCAGAGGAGGCAGAGGTTACCCACTGCTCACTTGGTCTGGTTCCTGGGGGCACCAGAGATGCTGCCAGGAACACAGGGCCTTAAGTGAGAGGTGACATTCTCCTCACTGAGGCTGATCTGAGGCAAGAGCTTCAGCAGAGGGTGGCAGACATGGGACAGGAATGGCCATTCAAGAAGAGGATTTGGATTTGAACCATGGCTTAAAATTAAGCAATGACAGGCCCTTGGCCATGGATGGAGAGCACCTCCCAGAGGCTGGGCAGAAGGGAATTGTAGGTGGTTTTCCAAACATAGACAGAGAATTTGAAACCGAAGAGGAGGAAGGGGTCAGGGTGGAGAGAAACATGACCACCAAGCTAGACACACAGAGTGTAGCTATGGGGGAAGAAAAACAGCAGGAGACATACCCACAAGTTCACAGGAGACAAGATCCAAGAAAGGAAGCTGCAAGAAAACCTCTTGCTTCAGAGAGCTGAGTAACAAAATGAACTGGAGATCCAGACTCCTGCCTAGACTCAGTGGAGCCTGAAGCTGGGATCTGGCTCTGGAAGGACACACCTGATTCCAGATAAACAGGGGATACAAAAAGAATGGGGAAGAAGTAACCCTGTATCTTAAGATATACGCATGTGAGGCAATCCAGGAACCTGGCCAGGGTGGGTGGGGTGGGGGGCGCTTTGGGTGAAGATCAAAGGAGGCAGAGAGAAGCAATACTGCTATGCAGGTACACGCTGCCAGACTGCCCAGACAGGAGAAAGGGAGAAAACACCGGCCTGGCCCAGAGGTGGGACACATGAGCGACACATCTGCAAGCACTTCCTGCGGAAAGCAGAGTGCCAATCATTTCTTGGCTTGCCTTAATGATAATTTCATGCTTCAAAGGGCTGAGAAAACCACCAGGGAAAATTCTACTCTGGATCTGATTCCTAACAACATGAAGAACTCAATCGCTTCCTCTGGCCCCACTGACAACACTCTACAACAAGGCTGAGATGATAAGCATGATAATAGTAATAGTAGGGTTCCTCAATGACTATCAGCTAGTAGTGAGGATCAAATGAGACTGTAAAGTGCCTAGTACAGTGCCTAACACATAGTAGGCACTACATAAATGCTAGCTAGCTAGCTAGCAGTGGTACAGTGGTCACAGTAGCCAGCGTCTATTTATCACTTTACAGTCTTTGGAGCACCTGACATGTTAACCTATTTGATACTCACAGCAATCCTGGGAGGTAGGTATGGCTTACTTTCCATTTTACAGTTGGGAAAACCGAGGCAGACATTGGTGAAGCAAGTTGCCCAGGGTCACCCAGGCCTTCCTGACTCAGTCCTGTAGTCCCTGTACTCCACCACCAAGAGAGACAGTGCTTTGCCCCACACCCATCATTTCTCCCTTTCCCCTTTAGCTAGCCTATCATTGCTGACCATCCCCTTCTTTTTGAGGCCAGAGTATAAGGGAGAGTTTTTGTGGTTTTCTTTACTCCACACTCACCTCAGCATCAAGTCCACTCACACCCAGGTTGTATTCTATTCCCTTTCTGATAGGACTCAGGTGAGTCTCGAGAGGCAGCTGGGTGGGGCAGTAAATAGAGACCTGAGTTCAAACCTGGCCTTGGACACTTGCTGTAACCCTGAGCAAGTCAACACACCTGCCTGCCTCAGTTTCCTCAACTGTAAAATGGAGATATTAGCAGCACCTACCTCATAGGGCTGCTGTGAGGATCAGATGAGAAAATCTTTGTAAAAAGCACTTCTAACACAGTGTCTGGCACATAGTAGGTGCTATATCATTGCTTACTCCCTTCCTTCCCCACATGGTCAGAGAGTGGCAGCAATCCTGGAGTTTTTATGGAATTTAGGCAAGAAATGAGATGGGCAGTTCTCTTGGCCTGGGTGGGTTTTCAGTGTCTGATGCACACTGGCGCTGTCTAACCTGAACACCAAGAGGGGGCATGGCAGTGGTGACCCACATCTGCTGTGGCTGAATCGTGGTTAGTCAGAATAACCAATGATAAGAATGAAGGGAGGAGGTTCTCAAAGAATCATCCATCGATAGGTAAAGCTAAGTTAGTTGTGAGCCCATGGCTTCCACTTATTAGATAACTGCAGGTACACTTTAAAAGGGTGAGTGGAAGACTGAGTGAGTTAGGAAAGCCAGATTACAGTCTTGCCCATGCCAGCGGCTAGCCATGTGATCTCAGTATCTCCATATGCAAACCAAAGGAGTCAGAGGCATGGATTTAGGGTCAGAGGTTCTGGGTTCAAATCTTAGCTCTTCCATCTGCTACCTGTGAGAGCCTGGGCAAGTCAGGTACCCCCTGGGCCCAAGTTTCCTTATTTATAAAACAGGGGAGGGTGTGAGTTGGATGAGATGACCTGAGGTCCCTCTCAGCTTCACATCTAAGAAGTAGCATCTAGAGTGGAGATGATGGGAACATTGGGAAGAGGGGACCTCTCTGGGATTTTTGGAGGCATGGATATGCAGTCACCATTTTGGAACAACAGATTTCAAAGAAAAGACAGGTGGTCTCCTATGTTTTGTAGCTCTGCAGGGAGAATAAGGAATCCAGCAGCAATGGGAAGCTCTCAAGATTCTCGGGTGGCTAGGTGGCACAGTGAATAAAGCACTGGCCCTGGATTCAGGAGGACCTGAGTTCATATCCAGCCTCAGACACTTGACACTTACTAGCTGTGTGACCCTGGATGTCACTTCACCCTCACTGCCCCCCCCCCACAAAAAAAAAAGAAAAAAAAAAGAATGAGATTCTGAAGACCCAAAGAGAAACGATTCTAACAAGGAGGAAAGAGGGGGACTATCGAAGGAGACTGCCATAGGTGCACAGAGATGCACATGCTGATAGATGCACACAAATGCACACTGACCTGGATGTCAATAAGGCAGGTGTAGAAGGGAGAAGGAAGGGCCTTGAATGGAGAATGGAGGGCTCTATAAAACAGTGCCCCAGTTCTAAAGTGTGAGATGACCTGAGGCTGAGAGCCAAGGTGAACAAAAAGGGTGTTTTTAGGCCTGATGGAGAAAAAGGGGGACTTCAGAAATGATAAGCTGAGGGTCTGGGACACATGAGATGATGATGACTTTGAACTCTGTTTTGCTTCTCTTTCCTCTGCCAAGGAGAACGACATTTCGCCTGAAAATAACCAAAGATGGATAACAGGAAATTGATAAGAGTAGGTAATGGCACGGGACCTGCTTCATCCATGTGTGGATCTCCTGGAAGAGGAAATGCCCTTTACCGATGCAGGTTGGCATCTTCTCTGTGGCTCAGGCTTAGAGTGTTGCCCAGGGCAATGAGAGGTTGGGTGATCTGCCCAGGGGTCACCTGGCCAGTGAAGAAAAGAAAGCAGTAGCCTGACCCCAGGTCTTCCTAGTTTTGAGGCTCTCTCTCTACTATGCTCACTAGGCTGCCTCTCCTAAGGAGCTGGTACTGAAGGTAAAGAAGGAGGGAGTAGTGAGAGAACAACAGTCGCCCTTGAGGCATTATAGTGAACTGGCCGACATGACTAATGAGACAGCATCAGTGACCTCTGAAAGGCCATGGGAGGAAAATGGGAGAGGTAGCACAGGACTGGAGAAGGCCAAACGTTGTCCTGGTTGCCCCCAAAAGGGAAAGAAAATGGACTTGGCAAACCAGAAGCCAGTGAGCTTAAAACTCAGATTCCTGGGCAGTTAGGTGGCGAAGTGGATAGAGCACCGGCCCTGGAGTCAGGAGGACCTGAGTTCAAATCCGGCCTCAGACACTTAACACTCACTAGCTGTGTGACCCTGGGCAAGTCACTTAACCCCAATTGCCTCACTAAAAAAAACCAACCAACCAAACAAAAAACTCAGATTCCTGATGACATCCTAGATGCTATTAAAGGGATGCTTAGAAGACATCTAGAAAAGGAAGCAGTGATCACAAAATGCCTGCATAACTTCGACAGGTCACGTCAGACTCACACTTTTCCATTTTTGACAGGGTTACTAAATTGTAACAGTGCATAAATTATAAATGTGTAACAGAAGCAGTAGGGCCCAATGCCTATCAGCCTGGACTGGTCAGGAAGACATGGGTGGGTTCAAACCCTGACTGACATTAGCTAAGGGACCAAGAACAAGGCACTTAATCTTTCTGAGCCTCAGACACCTCTCTAGGGTTATAAATTCCAGAAAAGTTACAATCTGCTCTGCTAAAGGACATTCCCAAAATGGGAGCTTGCATACCCAGCAAATAGCAGATCCATGACCCGCTGATCAGTGCAGCACAATGCCGTAGGTACCATTTGCCTAGGCTTTAATGAAGTATTTGGCAGCCTCTCCCACACTTTGCTTGGGGAAAAGATGAGTGAGGTGGGCTCCATGATAACATCACTGAGTGAAGGAAGGACTGGTTAAGTGACTGGTCCACAGAGGAGTCATCAATGGAATAATGTTTATCTGGAAGGTCTCCGGTGGAGTGCCCCAGGGATCTGTGCTTGGCCCTGATGCATCTAACATTTTTATCAATGATTTAGACAAAAGGACTGATGGCACTGTTATCAAATATACAGTTGGTACAAAGGTAGGAGGACAGCTACCACTGGATAGCAGAAGGAAGGGGTTTTTTTTGTTTTTTGTTTTTTGGTGAGGCAATTGGGGTTAAGTGATTTGCCCAAGGTCACACAGGTAGTAAGTGTTAAGTGTCTGAGTCCGGATTTGAACTCAGTTACTCCTGAATCCAGGGCAGGTGCTGAATCCACTGCGCCACCTAGCTGCCCCTAGAAGGAAGGTTTTTTGTTTTTGTTTTTTTGGAGGGGCAATGAGGGTTAAGTGACTTGCCCAGGGTCACGCAGCTAGTGAGTGTCAAGTGTCTGAGACTGGATTTGAACTCAGGTTCTTCTGAATCCAGGGCCAGTGCTCTATCCACTGCGTCACCTAGCTGCCCCCCTAGAAGGAAGGTTTTAAAACATCTGGACAGCCCTGAAATGGGGCCAGAGCTCAACAGATGAAATTTAATAGGAATATGTGCAAACTCTTATATTCGGGTACAAAATGTTAAGCTCCAAGGTGCAGGAAGAAGAGTTGGTTGACAGCTGATCCAAAAAAATATCTAGGGATTTTAGTGCATTGAAAGACTCAGTGTGAGTCATCAGAAAGGGGTGATATGATAGCTAATGCTCACGAAGCTCTTACTGTAGGGCTGGCAGAGTGCTTCAGACATATTGTATTTCAATTAAGTGACCAAAGAAGTTAATGGGATTAAGGGACGGGAAGGAGGGAGAGGAAGGGAAGGGGAGAAAGAGAGAGAGGAGGAGGGAGAGAGAGAAGAGAGGGAGGGAAAGAGAAGGAGAGGGGAGAGAGAGAAGAGAGGGAGGGAAAGAGAAGGAAAGGGGAGAGAGGAGGGGGAAGGGAAGGGAAGAAGGAGGGAGGCGGAGAAGGAGAAGGGAGGGAGGGGTGGAGAGAGAGAGAGAGGAGAGGAAGGAAGGGAGAGAGAAGGGGGGATGTGGGTTCGGGTCCAGAGCACCATCCCTGCTCTGCTCATCTTCTGGACGCCATGTTTTGAGGAGGTCATTGCTATGCTGGAGAGCGGCAAGGCAGCATCTCAGATGGGAAAGCCCTATAAGCCCATGTCGTGTGAACATCAGCTGGAGAAGAGAAGACTTAAGGCTGGGGCTCTGAGCTTTGTTGGTGTCATGGAGCCCTCCTTGGGCAGTCTGGAGTTGAAACCAATGGCTTTCTTCTCGGAATAAATGCATCAAATGCATCGAATAAAACATGTAAGATTATAATAGAAGCTAATTATCTCAGAACACAGTGATCAGAATGTCTACAAAGAGTTTAAGGAGCCCCCGTTAAGAACCCCTGACTTAGTGGGATGTGACAGCCAGCTGCTGGGATCTGAAGGGTGGCCACATAGAAAAGGGATTAGATTTATTCTACTTGGCCCCAGGAATGATGGGAGAAGTTGCAAAGAGGCAAATCTAGGCCTGTCAGTGACAGCTGCCTCACAGCAGCAGGCAGCATGCCCCTCTCCCTGGGCTTTCAAGCAAAGGTGTGCTGGCTGTTTGGCAGGTAGGGTGTAGAAAGGATTGTTGTTCAGGGAGGGGCTGGCAGCAAAGGGTCCTCCTGACTGGAGAGTCAGCCATGATTTAGTCCAGTCCCTGAGTCTTACAATCTCTGTCTCTGTCTGTCTCTCCCCCTAGCTCCCTGTCTCAGATCTCTGACTTTGGGCAGCCTGGTGGCCCCGTGTCCCAGGACTCACTGTACTGATACCAAACTTAGCACAGTTGCTAAGTGCAGCTCAGGTCTGCCAGCCTCAGCCTTCACCCAAAGCTATCATTGTTGGCCTATGCCACAAGGCCCAGCTCGATCCCTTACAGACAGAGGAGTCATCCAGTTAACTTACAACCTAGGAGAGCCCACTGCTCCTCTGTAGCCCCTTCTCGGTGTGGTACAGTGGAAAAAGGCTCTGAATCCTGGCTCTGTCCCTGTTTCCTCCTCAGCCAAAGGAAGGAGCTGTCCTGGGTGACTTCTATGGTCCTTTCCAGCTCCCTGATTCTGCTCTCTGGCCCTGTGGTATCTACCTGGGTCACCTGGAGAATAGGGGTGCTGGTAACAATGAGGGCAGGAAGGCGCTGTGTCCGATGGCGACCACAGCGAATCTGACCCACTCACAGAGGACATCCCTGGCTGAGCTTGCAGCCCCCACCCCCCACTCCCCACCCCCTGCCCTGGAAGAGACAGGACTCAAACTGAAGCCTTGAGATTCAGGCCTATACCTCTGCCATGTGGGGCCTGCCTATCACCAGGGACACCAGGCTGGGGGGTGAAGGTGCAAAACCCTGCTCAGTGGGGCTGGAGGGGCTTTGGTCAGTTTCCTTGACCTCTCTGGGCCTCCAAGTTAACTTATGCAAAATGGGAATGACAATTCTTGTGTTGCCATCCACCTCACACTAGTGTTGGGGGGGAAGTGCTTTGTGTACCTGAAGGCCGAATGTTAACAGAGAATAAGAGTGGCACTCACCCTGTTTAGAGACCCACCTCCTCCCTCCCAGGCTCCCAGCCATTTGCCCCCTCTCAGCGCCTGCTCACCCACGCAGTTGTCACACACGCTACAGTGCGAGGTCCGGGGGGGCCGAAACATCTTGCAGGTGAAGCAGTATTTTAATTTCACCATCTGCCCATTGATCATCACCTCCTTGGTCCTTGGGGGAGGCCTGTAGGTAGAATTGCCAGTGCTGTCTGTGGGGGGGAAAGAGAAAGAGGGGGAGACCAAGGTCAAACCAAGTCAAGAGCAGGATCCCACGGCCTATCGGAAAGCTGAGGAGCCCAGGGAACCCGGGTCCCACTGAGTAACAGCCAGGGCAAAATGCTACAACCTGGTCAACACAAAGGTCACGCAGGAGATTGATGGTGTATCTATTAGGCAGCTGCTGTGTGCAGAGCACAGTAAACGCTGGAGAAAGAGGGAGAATTGGTTAAGACCTGGTCCCTGCTCTCCTGGCACTCAGTCTAGTGGAGGGAAAAGACACAGACAAAGACCATAGTGCATGATGCCACATAAACTCACGAGCAAAGTTCAAAGCACGGGAAGGTCCTTACTGATGGTACGATTCAGGACCAGCAGCATTTGAGGGAGCCTTTAAAGACTGAGGAAGAATTCAACAGGTGAAAGGCATGGAAGGGCATTGCAGGCAAAGGGGACGATATGAACAAAAGCGCAAAGGCAGGAAAGTGCTGGGCATGCCTGAGTGATGGTCGTCCAGTGCGGCTGGGGCACGGACCACACTGAGGAAAGTGACTAAGACAAGCCCGGAAAGGCTGGATGGTCCCAGACTGGAGGGACTGAAGGCCAGGCCAAGGAGCTTGGGGTCTCCTTCACAGGCCCCAGACGCATTCTGAGGAAAGGAGGGCCATCACCAGATCTGCACATAAGGAAGATCAGTGTGGCAGCAATATAGAGAGAACACAGAAGTGGGAAGAGCAATTAGGGGGCTACTGCAATAGGTCAGGCAGTAGGAATAAAAACCTCAGCTCCAGAGGGGACAGTGGGCAGTGGGAGAAGGGAAGGACATGAGATGATTTTCAGAGATGCAATCAGGGGGAAGGAGGGAAAGGGGAAAGATGACAGCAAAGGCTGGGAGCCTCAGAGACAGAGACACAAAGAGAGACAGAGAAAGAGAAACAGAGAGAGAGAGAGACAGAAAGAAAGAGAGAGAGAACACCCTTGCTCAGGGAAGTTGTCAGGGACAACTTCCTATCCAACTCTGAGACTGTATGATCCTATTACTCCCAAATCCAGATGGAGGAAGTTAGGAGGTAGAGTAAGCAGAGTTTTAGGGTTGAGTTCAAAGCCAGCCTCAGACACCTCCTGTGTGATGCTGGGCAAATCACTTCACTTCTGTGTGTCTCAGTTTCCTTCTCTGTAAAATGGGGCTAATAGTAGCACTGACATCACAAGGTTACTGTAAGTCTTCAATAACATAGGTAAAGTATGTTGCAAACTTTCAAGCACCACATAAATGTGAACTATTATTATTCGCATTATAATCACCATCAGTATTCCCATCATCACTACCTACATTTCTAGGCCTGACTGCTGCCCCACAGAGGCAGCTGCTTCATGGGCATGTTTCAGATTCACCCTTTGTTCAGACCACCTCTCACTCATCCTTCTCCCATCACCAGCATCACCATCCCCTGAGTCCCTTGGGCCCAAGACCATAGGGTTTTAGATTCAAATCCCAATAACAAAAGCTCAGAATTGGAAGCGGCTTCAGAGGCTTTCAACCAGCACGAGGTTTGAGCAGCCCGGCCTCTGACGAGGGGGGAAGCCACTAGGCCCAAGGCGGCCCATTCCGCCCAGCCACAGTTCTACGTATTAACAAGTTTTTCTTCCACATCTTCTGACTTTCTGTTTTTCATCTCTGGGGCCAAGGAGAACAAAGATAATTACTCTTCCCCATGATGGTCCCTCAACCACTATGCCTCCCTGAGCCATTCCCAGTGTGAACATCAACCAGCATAGAGCAGGAGCCTGAGGCCCCGCTCTCTTCCTCCTGATGTGCTTCAACTTTATCGGTCACCTTAGAACAAAGACAAGAATTCAGATTCTGCAGCAGGTAGAGGGACTATGCCCTGCCTCATCCTGCCTTCCTGGACTGCGTCTCTTTCCATGCCATCTGAGATTGCAGGAGTGATATAGCGGCCATATCACCACCAAGTCCTACTGGGAACCCCACATCTTTTTCAGACAAGCTGTTGCCTAGACATTTTTTTTTTTGTGAGGCAATTGGGCTTAAGTGACTTGCCCAGGGTCACACAGCTAGTAAGTGCCTGAGGCTGAATTTGAACTCAGGTCCTCCTGACTCCAGGGTCAGTGTTCTATCCACTGCGCCACTTAAGCTGCCCTGACAATGTCTAATCTGCAGGTATGAAGTTAACTTTTTGGATTTCTATTAAAATTTCTATTAAATTCCATCTTAGCCTTGGCCAAATGTTCTAGCCTGTCTAGATCTTTGTGGCTAAGATACTAGCTATCCCACTCAACTTTGGGTCACCTCAAATCTGACTGTAATGACAGCTAAGCTTATTTAAGTGCTTTAATGTTTACGGAGGTATTATCCTGCTTGAGTCTCCTATCAACCTTGAGAAGTGGGTTCAGATTTCACAGATGAGGAAACCAAGGCTGGGAAGTTAAGTTACTTGTCTAGGGTCACAAAGCTATTAAGTACCTAATGTGGGTTTTGAACACTTAGCCAATTGGTGCAACAGACAGAGCACTGGACTTGTAGGCAGGAAGACCTGAGTTCAAATCCTGCCTCGGACGCCTTCCGGACACCCACTTGGCTCTATGATACTGGATCAGTGGTAAAACCTCTCCCAGCACACTTGTCAGGTTTGTGAGGGTCAAATGAGCCAGAGTCCTAGTGATGGAGAGACACTCAGAAGTCCCTTCACCCAGTTTTATCATTTTATAGAGGAGCAAACTAAAGCCCAAAGAAGTGAGGGACCTCACCTGAGATAAGACTCTGGTTCTAGCCAGTGTCCTTCCCATTTGCCAAGCGAGATCTCCTTCTCCTTGAACTCTTGCCTTGTTTGTACTTATCTGGCAGGTACCAATACATGTATATGCCACTTCCACCGACTGGCTACATAAGCTTCAGGAGGGCACACAGGCTGTTGCTTCTGCCTTGTATGCCCAAGTGCCTAGCACAGGGCCTGGCCAACAGTAGGAGTAGGTACCAAGTTTTGATTCCTCAAGTTCATGTTGGTAGCACAGTGGACAGAGTGCTGGGCCAGGAGGCAGGAAGACCTGAGTTCAAATCTAGCCTCACATACTTAATTAGCCTTGTGACCCTGGGCAAGTCACTCAACACCTGCCTCAGTTTCTTTAAGTGTAAAATGGGGATAATGCTGTGGTGAGGATCAAATGAGATAATATTTTTTTAAGTGCTTATCACAGTGCCTGACACATCCATAGTTGGCACTATATAAATGCTTATTCCCTTCCCTCCTCCCATCCCAGCTCCTCATTATAGCCACTATAACAAAGGCCTGGCCTATCATAGCCCTAGGCTAATACTCTTTACGCAGAGATCTGGCCTGGTCACATTCCTTCTCTGCTTAAAACCCTTCATCGGCTGCCTACTGAATCTAAAGTTCTCCCCACTCAGGAGGTAGCTCTCCAGCCATGTCCCATCAGCCTCCCCTCCACATACCAAGGCCAACCAGACTGGGCTGGCTACACCAGCCCCAGGATGCCACTGCTCCTGGATCCAGGGACACTGGCCTCCTGGCCCTTCCTCCCAGGAGCCTCCATCTCTTAGCTCTGGGCATCTTCTGGCAGTTCCCCATGCCTGGATCACTCTCCCTCCTCTGCCCCTTCCCACATGCCTCCTAATCCCAGGGCCTTCCTTGGTTAGTGACCTCTATGTATCCTGTCTCGAGCTGTTTACACGTTGTCTCCCCCATCAGACCCCATGCTCCTTGAGAGAGGGATTGGTTTTTGCTTTTCTTTGTAGCCCCGGTACCTAGTACCAGTACATAGTAAGTGCTTAATAAGTGCTCGATCTGAAGAGTGTGTTAAGAACAGGTAATAGGGGTGGCTAGGTGGTGCAGTGGATAAAGCACCAGGCCCTGGAGTCAGGAGTACCTGAGTTCAAATCCGGCCTCAGACACTTAACACTTACTAGCTGTGTGACCCTGGGCAAGTCACTTAACCCCAATTGCCTCACTAAAAAAAAAAAAAGAACAGGTAATAAGTCAAGAGCCTGTGCCCTGAGGCAGACTGATCAGGTGGCAGTGAGCCTGTAGTCAGGAAGAGTTCAAATGTGGCCTCCATACCTAGGTCACTTCTCAAGTCACTTCCCCTCCATCTCAAGGCCCTTGTCTGTAAAACGAGGGAGCAGGATTCTAAGGCCTTTAAGGTGCCTCCCACCTCGCAATCTAGGGTCCTTGGAGCTGGCTTCAGGCAGGAAGTGAGACCTAGATTGAGGTCTGGTCTCTGTGGTCCTGGGCAGTCAGCCCTGATAAAGGACACACTTTCCTCGGAGCTCCCTCTACCCTGTCTCTCCCAGACTGACCTCCATTCACTGTGATAAAGGATCAAGCTCACTGGTTCTGGCGTCAGAGGCCCCAGGTTCAAATCCCACCCTGAGCAGGTCACCACTCTGCTGGGCCCCAATTTCTACCTCTGTTGAAGGAGGGCATTCAACTCACTGACCTCTAAAGTACCTAAAGGTATGATGCTATGACACTGCTAGTGAAATCTGGGGAGGTCCAGGCTCATTGCTGGAGCCTGGGGAGTGAGCAAACATTCTGCCCCCTGCCCTGTCCCCCAGGCCACTCAGGCCACCTTGGGCATCTTCTTCCAGAGACAGCAATCTAAAAGATGGTCGGGTTCTGCTGCCCTAGAGCTTACCCAGATTATGGGTTAAAATAAGCTATTGTGGGCTGGCCCTAGGAACTTCTCCTCTGAGAACAGAGAAAATGCCTTCTGGGTGCCAAGCACCCATATGCAAGCTGGGCAGGGCCATTCTTCTTTGTGTTTCTCACAGTGCCCAGCACAGAGCTTGGAACATGAGTGGGCAATGCACAGTGCAGAATGAATGAACTTTTGCTGGCCAAGGAGCCAGCTTGGGCCTTCCTCCCCTAGGCACTGGCTAGGTGGGTGGGGAGAGGGAGGAGGAAGACATTCAACAAGCCCTAATCCAACAGAAACCTGACTGCAGAACTTTCTGATAGCCAGATTTCCTACTTCATCAAATTTACCCCTCCAAAAAAGGAAGTGAATCTCTTCACACCCAACTGCCCCAGGCTCCTAAGGCCTGGGGGAGGATGAAAGAGGAGTATCATAGAAGAACTGTGGGTGTTACTGAGGTCAAAGAGTGAGAAAAATCAGAAGTCACATGGATCCTGTAGTAACGAGGTACCCAGGCAGTGGGGGAGGATGGGAGGCGGCCCTGTTCTGTGCACAAGGTCTAAGAGAAAGAGCAGCAGCCTTGAAAGCATGAGACCAGCCCTCAAGTCTTGAAGAGCTGCTTCTAGCCACATGACCTGGGGCACTCAAGGATCTCAGAATCAGACAGGACTTTGATTGTTATTTAGTTCAGCCTGTGTGTCAACTCACACACCTCTAATGAAAGGGAGCTCACAACCTCCTAAAACAACCCCATTCCACTTTGGATCATAGATTTGAAACTAGAAAGACTTTCTTAGAGACCATGAAACCATTTTACAGATGAGGAAAGCAAGGCACAGAGAGGCTGGGTGACTTAGCCAAGATCACCCAGCTAATAAGTCTCTGAGCTGGTATCTGAGCCCACGTCTTCCTGAGTCCCAGTTCTATGCACTACGCCATTGCTGCCTCTCCATTTCTGGACTGCTCGGATCACTGGGAAGGTGTTTCCTTTTATAGAGCCAAATTCAGCCTCTCCACTCATTGCTCTTGGCTCTGCCTTCTGAGGCCAGTCCTCCTACATGCTGTTGTCCCTATATGTCTCTCCATTCCCTCTGAACCTCAGCTTCTTCATCTGTAAAATGGGGTGCTGGGAAGAAAATGTTATAGGGGCCATGCTTGTGTGGTGATACCCCTGGGAGGCCTTCCCTGTTACATACAGCTTCCCAGCTTCCATTCAGAGAGCCACAAGCCTGTAAGAATCCGAAGCAGAAAGGAAAACAAACTTCTTCCTATTCATTCTGAAAATAATTTCACTGAATTCACTGATTGCCAATCACAGCCACACTAGGACTTTGAGCCTCGATCCCGTTTCTTAGGGACAGACAGGGCAGCTGCCACAGCCAGATGCTCAGGGCTGACACTCAAAGCCGGACCTGAACGAGCCCAAGGATCAGCAGCCTAGAGCCGAGTCATTTCCACCAGGCTCCCTGTGTTCTCTGGCCTCTTTGCTGCTCTTCATACTCAAGGGGGGATATGGCTTCACTTCCACAGGCACTGGCTCAAATGCCACCAAATGGGAAGCTGGAATCCAAAGGTCACAAACACTTGGGGGTCTGCACCAAGTTCATCTCCTGCTGCATAAACCAGGGAAGCCACACCTGGATCCAATCACAGACTCCCAGAAACTCATGTAACTCTAAGTGCTGGGAGGGCATTGGAACAGGGAGGGGCAGAGAGGGGATGGAGCTCAGAACATCAGCATGTGAAGAGATCTTGGAACACAGGACATCAGATGGTAAAGGAACCTCAGAACATAGAACATCAGAATGGGGAGGGATCAGAGAAACCACTCATTCACCATGAATTTATACTCGCCTACCGTGAATCCCACAGGCATGGGGGAAGGTGCTATGGATACATAGAAAAAGTGAGTCCAGGCCATTAGGGACTTGGGAATCCTTAGGTTAGACTCCCTGAGGTCCCTGAGCCTCTGGACATCTGAAGGAAGCTGGGAGAATTCTGAGTGGGTGAGGAAGAAGAGCATTCCAGGCATGGAGGACAGCAGAAAAATAAGAGGTATGATGCTGTGTACAGGTAAGAGAGAGTAGATGAGCTAGTCTGGCTAGGTAGCACAGTAGCTAGAGTGCTGAGCCTGGAGTAAGGAAGACATCTTTCTGAGTTCAAATCCTTCCTCAGACACTTGCTAGCTGTGTGACCCTGGGCAAGTCACTTCACCCTGTTTGCCTTAATCCACTGGAGAAGGGAATGGCAAACCACTTCCTATCTATGCCAAAAAAACCCTCCATGGGCAGCGTTGGCATGCTATGGTCCACGAGGAAGAGTCAGACACAACTGAACAACACGGGCTAGTCCAATCCCTTCACTTTGGAGGGGACCCAGCTGTGATCTGGTATAACGGATGTCATATGCTCAACTTGGAGTTATAAGAGCTGAATTCCAAACCCACCTCAGACATTTAACAGCTGTATGTTCCATGACAAATCATTTACATTTCTCTGACTCGGTTTTCTCATCAGTAAAGTGAGAATAACAACATTTGAAGCACTTACTTTCCCAGGCTGCTATGAAGGAAGTGCTTTGCAAACCTCAAATGGCTACCTAAAGGTTAGCTCTTATGATGGGGAAACCGAGGCTGAGAGGAAGTGACTGGCCTAACACCACACAGCTGATCACTAGCAAGCTCAGGCCCAAAGACTTTCCCTCTCATCCCTCAGGCTCACCAGTGCTTTCCCCTCTAACCGCCCAGTTACTCTGCAACCATGCACAGCCCTCAGTTGTCTCCCCCACCAGAACACATGAGCTCTGAGGTAGAGGACTGTTGTTGCCTTTCTCTTTATCTTCAAGCTTGGTATGGTGGCTGGCAAACAGTGAGCACTTAATAAATGCTTCTTGGTTGACCAATCCACCCTGGGTTCAGTGTTCTATTATTTCAATAACTTCCCCATCCCAAGACTCTGGCTTTCAGCTTTCCGTCCTATGAAAGTTTCCTGATATACATGTCGAATTCTACACAGTAAACTTTGCCACAGCTCCATTTCTGTTTGTTATACAGAGGGATTGACTGCCGTCATCAGACTGGAATGGTGATGTCTCAGCACAGGAAGGCACCTCAGCCCATCTAGCTCCCCTGCTACAGAGGCAGCAATCTCACAGGGCCGGGTGCCCAGGCCGCTGGGAATGGGGTGCTCACTGCCTGTGAACAGCTTGCTGTACTTCCCGACAGCTCTCTCTCATGAGAAGGCTGGTCTGATATCACAATGAACCCAAACTGACCTCTCAGGAAGCTCTCTCCACTGCTGCTAGTTGTGCCCCCTGCCCCACGCCAGCTCCCCAGGTATCCGGAGCCAGCTTCCATGTCCTTCTCCCCCTAAGCCTTTTCTTCTGGAATTTAAACCTCCCCAGTTGCTTCAACTTAAAGTCAATGACAAGGGCCCCGTCCCTCCCCAGCCTGGTCACCCTCTGCTCTAGACCCTGCAGCTTGTCAGGGGTCCTTCTAAAACGCAGTGCCCAGAACTGACATCTAGACTCACGTATGCCTAGAGTTATGCAGAAGAGGGCAGAATGATGGCCTCCCTCAGCATAGATGCTGGGCTTCTATTCTTTCCTGTGGTAGCCCAAAGGTCTGGACCTCAGGCTGCTGCCTCTTAGACTGCAATAGTGCCAGGTCCTCCTCCTAAGCATACCAAGGCTGGGGGGAAGGGGGCGGAGTTTGCCTCAGGTTGGTCTCCAGCCAGGATGTGTCGGCCAAGATTGCCAGATCCACCATCAGACAAAGCATGAGCCCATGGATCCTGTCACACACTGCATCAAAAGGTGAGGCCTTTTCTCAACCCTCCATCTGGAACCCCCTTTCCAAACATCACCTTGTACCACTCTCATATAATGCCCTCTAGAATGCAAGCTCCCAGGCAGGACCATTTATTCCCTTGGCCTAAGTTTCTTAGGCTGTCACATACATCAAAGTTCCTTATGGGCAAGGACCCCTGACTCTCCTAGCCCATCGTGTCACTGCCCACACTGCCTTGGAGAAGACCCTTCCCCCATCAGGTGCTCTGGCAGTGGCACCCACCACCCTCATGGCTAGAAGAGCAGCCTGTCTATGGAAACTGGGCTCCTGGCTCACATCTTCCTCTCACTGGCCTCAGGAGCCACAAATTCTTCTTTCTCAACAGCCCACAGAGAACACTTCCCCTGACCTCTCCAAAAAAGTTTTGGACCCTTTTAAAGGGAGGATGCTTCACACAGGGTCAAACCTTATGGCCACATTCTGCACCTCTGTCCACTCTTTAGTCTGAATGACCTAGAAGCCGCCTAAGACCTCAGTTGCTATAAGACATCTTGACTTCCAGGAGGAGTTACCTCTCCATCCCTCACATGAAGGCAGCTCAGAGACACTGGGAAAGCAATCCAAAGGAGGGCTGAGGGCCCCTTCCCCACCTGCTCAAACAGCCGGGGGCTTATCTCAGGGCTCACAGGAAGCTAAAGGATTCTGGGCCACTGGCCTTCAGTCTCCCCCTCAAACAGATCACTGACCATCCTCTTGGTGACTATCCTGGTTGAGGGTGGGGCAAGCTGCACAGACTACATTCCCTCAGCAGGCCCTGAGAGAGAACAAAGCCCAGCGTGGGTCTGAGGGGTAGGGCCTGCTGGAGAGATGGTATACCACAGTACATTATGGGAGGAAGGAAGCTGAGGGCAGGGGAGCAGACAATGACAACAAAAGGGAGGGGCTGGGATGGGCCTGGGCAGCCAGGGGGAAGGAAGAGCATGTTACGTTAGTTGTCCCCCTTCCTCCACCTAAGTCTGCAGTCCCTGCTGATGAACCAAATGGTTTCCTGTGTCGAGAAGCAGCAGGGTGCGCTAACCTTCACAGGCCACCAGGGCTCCTCAGAGGCAGCTGGCAGCTCACAAGTCCACTTCAAAGCCACTGTGATGGAGGAAGGAACCAAGCCCCTCCAGGAAGCCCCAGAGGTGACACTCAGCAGGAATGAGCCAGAGGAGGTCGAGACAGAGCCTGGGGAGTTTCAATGCCAGCAATGCCTTCTGACAGCCCAGGGAAATGGCACAACGGCTTAGGTGGAAAGGAGACATCCACAGTACAAAGTATATGCAGGGAGGGCCAGGCAGAGACTGGCCCTCTGGGTTTCCCGATCCCCACTGGTATCATTAACATTAATTGTCTCCATCCACAGAACACTTTAGGGTTCCCATGTCTTCTTCTAGAGTGATGCCCACCTGCTGCCTTGGATCAGGCACTAAGTCAGCCCCCATCCCCCCATCCCCCAGCCAAGGACATCTGGCCTGGCATGGGGCGGCTCAGACTGGGACTCAGAGGAAGGCAGGCCTCACCAATCTGTTTCTCCAGGGCGGCTGCCTCGTTGGGAGTAGCTCGGGGAAGAATCCCAGGATCAGTGAAGCTCGTCTGCAGCAGGCAGCTCATGACGAAGAAGAAGAGCATGCTCCCAATGATGGGGATGGCCAGGGTCAGGTGGCGGGCCAGAAAAGGACAGCTACGAGAGACAGAGAGATTGGTCAGATGGCCCCCCTCAGCAGCTAGATGGCCAGAGACGTCATCCTGACCTCTGAAGAGGCTGGGCTACTAAAGGACTTCACAGCCCAAACTGAGAGGCGCTTAACGGCCTGTCCAAGAGACTCGGGGATCTCAGATTTCAGAGGTCATCGAATCTCCATCTCGCAGGTGCTCAGATGAAGAGGCCCAGAAATGGGCTCAGAACCCTGAGGGTTCTTCATCCTTTTTAGCACTGCCAGTTCAGCCACTGTCGAGTTGGGCCCAGGGCCTGTCCTTCAGCCAAGGACATCCCAGAAGAAGTACCTGGGATTTAAAGCTAATCATACTGGCATAGAGAGCTTGGACTACTTAACAACCTTCTGCTCCCAATTCCTCTCCCCTCCATCCTTCATCCTGCTGCTAGAATAATCTTCCTGACACATAGATCTTGACACATGATTCTTATGCTACAAATTCTTCAATGGCTCC
This sequence comes from Dromiciops gliroides, assembly GCF_019393635.1. Classification (NCBI taxonomy): domain Eukaryota; kingdom Metazoa; phylum Chordata; class Mammalia; order Microbiotheria; family Microbiotheriidae; genus Dromiciops; species Dromiciops gliroides. The sequence continues at coordinate 605,715,588 of NC_057863.1, forward strand.
CTACTGCCTATGATGGAATTGCCTATGCTGGATGGACTGCTGGGCCTGGAATCAGGAGGACCCGAATTCAAATCCTACTTGGCTGTATGACCCTGAACAAGTCGAATAATCTCTCAGCCTCAGTTTCCTCATCTGTAAAATGGGGATAGTAATAGCCTTTCTCTGCCCTGGTTGTTGTGAGGTTCAAAGAAGAGAATGTGTAAAGCACTTTACAAACCTAAAGTGCTACTAAAATCTGAGCCATGAATATAATTCAAACGGCAAGGTATGGCATGCAAGGCTCTCTATGATCTAACTGTGCCCTAACTTTCCAGCTTTGTCTAGATGGATTCCTCCCATGCCCTTCCTCCATGTCTCTCACTTAGCTGTCTTTGGGGCTTTGCTCACCTTCTGGCCTCTGCCTGAAACATCTTCATTCCTTCTCTTCAACTGTTCCCTTGCTACCCACCTCAAAGGCTGCCTGCTCCAAGAAGCTTTCTCAGATCTAAGTCAGTGATGGTCTTTCACCTCTGGCTTCATACTGCACTCTTAAAACCTCTAGCGCACTGCTGTCAAAGAGCCACTTCATGAGGGACCACCCCTCTGGACAAAACTTTTTCCTATTTCCTTATCTTTGATTTTATTAGTTTCACCTTTGTTGTTTAATTAATTCCCAAGTAATAAAATCTGGTCCTTTTGTGAATTAAAGTTTAAAGGCTCCTTTCTTATTGGCCTGGGAGAAGTATCTAAAAAGGGCACTTCAGAGGGAAGGATGAACCTAAAAGGTCCCTCGTATTTCCAGACCCCAATATTCTGGTGAGTCACCCAATTAATGCTCCGTATATAAAATTTCGGCCCTCACACTGCAGAGATGTAAAGTTGTGTAAAGCGGTCTATATTTGTGTCCTGATCCTGCACAAGACTCTTAGTTCCATGAAGACAGGGTCTTTATCAAAGCTAAACTTTGCCTTTCTTCCACAGCTGAGAACATAGGAAGGCTTTGCCCAGAAAAGAACACATGTACATGTTGTGTCTCTCAGTAAACTCTATTGAAAGGGTCCAGTCATTTCTGCAGAGCACCCAAAGTCTCAAAACTGTGCACAGACCATTTGAGCCAGCAATATTACTAGGTTATACCCCCAGGAAAGCACAGAAAAAGTAAAAGGACCCACACATACCAACATATTTACAGCAGTTCTTTTTCTGGTGGGAGATATTTGGACATTGAGGGGATTCCCATCAAATGGGGAATAGCTGAACAAGTTGTGTGTATCTGATTGTGATGGAATACTGTGGTACTATAAGAAATGACTAGCAGGATGGTTGCTGAAAAACCTGGGAAGACTTACATAAACTGATGCAAAGTAAAGTGAGCAGAACCGGAAGAACACTGTAAATAGTTAATAGCTATATTGTAACAATAATCAACTGTAAAAGACTTAGCTATTCTGATCAATATCATAATCTGCAACAATTCCAAAGGACTCATGATATAAAATGTTATCCACCTCAGAGGGAGAACTGATGAACTCTGAGTACAGAGTGAAGTACATTATTTTTTACTTTGGAAATATGATTTGCACAACTTCCTATGTATTATGGGCATCATATTTCTTGTCTCCTCAATGGGTAAAGGAGAAGGTAAGGGGAGGGAGAGAATTTGGGACTGAAAATAAAAACCTAAAACAAACTAAATAAATATGCCCTAAAGGGTATGAGAGCGCCAAATAAATAAAGAGATGTATGAATCCAGTGGCAGGAAGCACTGCAGCTCACTCTCTGGGCATATCCCCTAAGGTACTCAGAACGATGATGGCATTGCTTGCCCTGAGGGCCCGGTTTCCAGGGACAAGTCACCTGAGCATGTCAGAATCTATTCTATGAGCTCACTGGGGCCTGTTTTCGATGGGAGAAGTACAATCCCTTCCATCCGGCAGCCTTCAGGCATTGGTGTCACTTGCAAGAAGCAGGTATTACTGGACCTTCTCCTTCTCCAGAGGATCAATTTACACACAACCAGCTATCTTGGGGGACCAAAGAAGCTTCAAAGCTGGGAACAATCATCTATTTATGGAACCACAGGCGGAGAGCTAGAGGCGACCTCAGAGGTCATCAAATCCAAATAGCTCGTTTTTACAAATGAGGAAACAGAGGCCTAGAGAACAGAAATGGCTTGGCTAAGATCATACAGGTAGTAAAGGGCAGAATTAGGATTTGAACCCAGGTCCTCCAGTTCCCAAATTCAGCTGTCCAACCACCTCTTTTTACAGTGGAAGTATCCTGCCTAAGATCACACAAGGTGTTCATGGCACAGGCGAGACTGAAAGCCAGGTCCCCCAAGTCTGAGTTATATTCTCTTTCCCTGTGACAATGGTGTTACAGGGAAGATCATCCACCAGTGGGGTGTCACAGGCTGTTGACAATAACGATATGCTCACAACTACCTTCAAGGATCACAGGAGATGACAATTCTTTGAGTGTGCCCTTGTTCTCACCACTGGTACTAATTACCCACATCTTTCTACAATACCAACCACCTCTGCTGCCCCACCAAGTCTTGGTCCAGTCTCACCAGTCCTCAAACTCCCAAAGCAAACTTTCACCTCTCAGGAAGCAAAGAAAACCAAACCCCACCAGTTTAGCCATAAGCTTTTTATATCCAAAGTTCTCGGTCTTATTCTGTTTCAGACAAATTAGGCATCAAATAATGATGCTCACCAGCCCAAGGGAATTCCCTGTCTAAACTGCCTGACCTAAATTCTATATTCCAGAGCCATGGGACTCAGCCACACCCAGGACCACCGTCGAGAGCCTATGCTCCAGAGCCGTCTCAAAGAGATCTGAGAGAGCACTTGGTCTCCTTTCTCCTCCTCACTTGGGTACGAATGGGGTGGGTGGTCCTACCTGAAGGCACCTTTAAATTCAGTTCCCAACCTGCTTCAAAGAGAGCTGAAAAAGAAACAGCCTGGTCTCCCACCTTCCTTCTGCAGCCACTGAAAGTGGGCATGTTGCGGGGGAAAAACCGAAATTGTTATGAAATAGATCTGTGGATCCCACGGAGAGCAGGCACACAGCTCTCTTCACATTCTCTTCTCACAACACAACCCGTGTACCCTTTATCTTGCCCTGGCCTAGGAGGGAACAGGAACAGGGGGAACAGGGAAGGCAAACTAGTTCATGTTAAGGGATAAAGAAAAAGGTAACTTCTCTCTCACCTTTGCCCCAAATGGTATTTGGAGCTGGCTAACAAATGGTGCTGTAGGACATAAAGGGAGAGTAAACTGGGGAATGTTGTGCCACAGGTAGAAACAAGGATGGAGTGACTGATGAGCTCTTCCTAGATCTTGGAAATTATCTCAAAGGGAGGGGAGGAAGAAGGGAGAGGAAAAAAAAGGGCAGAAAAAGGTAGGGCTGCTCCAGGTAGGAGGCTATACAGAAAAATGTTCCCTGTGTCATGTACTCTGACACTTTGGAATGATTTTACCCTTAGTTTCCCTATCTGCAAAATGGAAAGACTGGATTAATACCTAGATCACCCCTATTCCCGCAAGGACATGGGGAGGTAAAAAAAAAATTCCTGGGGACCAACAAGAGCAGCCACATGAAAGTACTGTGGGTTCTTTCCCAAGAAGATAAAAAGAAATTATCATTATTACTAAATCAGGGTGATCTATAGATGTTTCATGAGATAGGAGAATTCGGCCTGGGGAAATCAGAAAGGAGGTAAAAGAACAGAGATGGGAGACTGGGGAAGACTGGGAACCAGGGGAAAGGGTGATCATGGCTTAGGAAATTCCAGAAGACAAGAGAGAGGGCCAAGGAAGCCCAAGAGGACTGAAGTAAGACCAGGAGGAATATGGGGTGTCTGAGAGGGATCAGAGGAGGGACCCAGGGATGACAATGGTGTGCTGGTGAATAGGAATAGAAAGAGAATGAATCCCCAGGGAAGAAAAGGATGGAGGATAATGGGGGTAGAAATGACTGAAGGGGAGCTAAGTTTAATCAGAGGTTAGAGGTAATTGAGGGGGCCAGAGGGATTAGAAAGTGCATGACTAAAGTAGAAGAGGGAAATGAGATGAATGGAGATGACAGGAGTAGGAGGCACCTGGGCTGGAAATGACCAAGAGAGTTGAAGGAGATGGGGTTAAAAACCACAGATACTGAGAGCTGGATGTCATTTCAGAGGGCATCTATATAGGTATCCCATTTACAGCCTCCCCAAGAAGTGCTCATGGAGACTTTTCTAGAGGCCAGCCTCCAATGAGGGGCAGGAACCCACTGTCTCCTGAGGTGGCTCACTACTTTACTGGAAAGCATTGATCATTGAGAGGCCCAAGAGGAGGCCAGCAGGAAGAGAATGGGAACTGAGATGGCCAAAGGAACCGGAGGAGACTGGGGGAGGAGTAGGAGAGATGATTCAAAGGGGCCTGTTGGGACAGGGTCGGGCAGAAATGACCCAACTGGGTACAAAGGAGATTGGACCAAGGAGAGATGATCCTGGAGATGGACAGAAGGAGAAGGGATAGGAGAAAATGACTCAAACTGGACAGGAGACACAGAGATGGGAAGAGATTGTCCAAGGGGGCCAGATAGGGCAGAAATGGAAGATGACCCAAGGGAGTCAGAGGATGTTGAGATAAAGAGATAAATCGAAGGAGCCAGAAGGAAAAGGGATGGGTGGAGATGACCTGAGCAGTCCAAAGAAGACAGAAATGAAGGATGACTCTAGGGAGTACAAATGCGAGATGGCCCAAAGGGGCCACAGGGGCAGAGAAGGAAGTAAATGACCCAAAGGGCAGAGTGAGCACGAGGATGGGTAGAGATGATGGGGGTTGGGGAACGGCAGATGGGGTAGGGATGGAAGAAGATGACCCACGGGGGGCAGAGCCGTGGAGATGGGCAGAGATGACCCAAGGAGACAGAGGGAGCAGGGATGGGTGGAGTTGACCAAGGGGAACAGAGGACGTGCAGGATGACGGCGCCCCAGGGGGCTGAGGAGGGAAGCGATGGAGATGACGGCATTGGCCACAGGAGACAAGGGGATGGGGGTGGCCCGGCGCGCGGGGGCTGGGGCTGCGCCCCCTACTCACTCACTCGAAGATGAAGAAGAGCGTCGTGGTGGTGACGATGAGCACGACGGTGAGCGCGAAGACGCTGCCGTGCCCGGCCAACATGAGGCGGCCGCCGCAGTAGAAGCGGTTGCGGCCCGGGAACACCTCCCATTTGCGACAGGGCCGGACGGCGGTGGCAGATAAGGAGGAGGCGGCGGTGGGGCCCGGGTCCGAGCTCAGCCTGCGGGGCGACGGGGGCGGCCCGGAGCCGGAGTGGGGGGCGCTGGGCGGCGGCGGCGGCGGGGCGGCCCCGGGGCGGATCTGCTGGTACTCGCACTCCTTCATGCGGCCGCGGCCTGGGCTTCGCCTCCGTCCCCCCGACGCCCTGCGGGTCGAGCCGGGCGGACGAGCGGACGGACACGGCGGCCGGGCCGGGACCAGCGGCGGCGGCGGCGCACACAGCGCTCGCTCGGAGGCTCGGCAGCTTCTCTGGGTCCGCTCCGCCCCCTCGGCGGCCGCAGCTGCCGCTGCCACTGCCGCCGCCGCCGCCCGGCCGGCCTCCCGCCGCAGCGCCCCCTCAGTCCGGGCCCGGCATGGCGCCCTGCGCCTGCGACGCCGAGGCCCCGCCCCGCCCTACTGAGGCCCGCTCCTCCGGGGCCGACCACGCCCCCAGCCTCCGCCCCCGCTCTGCCCCTAACCCAGAACCAGCGGTCCGGCCACCCGCCCCCGCCTCAGCGCTAGCCCCGCCCCCAACCCTATCCTAGCTTCGGCCTCCATGCTCTCCAGGCGCGGGACCCGCCCCCAACCCAGACCCTGCTCAGCCTGGTTTCTAACCCAGACTCAGCTCTAGCCTCCTCCCACCCCACGCCGGCCATGCTCCAAACCAGCTCCAACACTAGACCCCTTCTCCAATGCAGCTCCAGCTTCAGATCCCACCCCCAACCCGGTCACCCTCTGCCTTTTCGTGGTGCTGCCCCCGTCCCCAACCCAGACCCAGCTTTAGCCTCCATTTCCCCGCTTTCCTCCAGCCCCCCCAGCCCTAACATCAGACCCCGCCTCCAAGCCAGCCTCCGCGCAGGTCCCACCCCCACTCCTCCAACCCAGTCCCAACTTCAGACCCCACTCTCTCCCGACACTTAGCCTAACCCCCAGCACCGGACACCACCCCTAACCCAGACCCCGGGCACCAGACGACTCCCTCAGCCTTCGCTAGGTTCTATCCCGCCTCTAACCTAGACCTAATTCAGTCTCCACCCCTTCCCAACACGGGCCACGCCCCCCAACCCAGATCCAGCTTTTGCCCGGGCCGGAGCTTTGCCCGTACCCAACTCTAGACTCCGCCCCCTCCCGGATTTGGCCCCGCCTCCAAAGCGGCTCGGGCCACCGCCCGGACCTGGCCCCGCCCCAGCATTAGCTCCAGCTCCCTTCTACTTCCATCCGTGTACCTCCTACCCCACCCCCCACGTTGGTGCGCTCCTGTCCCCAGCCTCACCCCAGTCCAGCGCCAGCCGGGCCCCAACTCCGCCCTCAAACCCGCCCCTAGATCCAGCCCTTGCTCAGCGAACCTGGTCCCAAGCTAACCTGTAGCCCTCATCCTGCTGCCCATCCTCGTCTCTGCCCCGGGCTTCCACCCCCTCCACCACCCCCCCAATCCCGAAGTTGAGGCCCACTGCTCAGCCACACTTCGGGGTGTCCCCTCAAGTTCCCAGCCCTCATATCCCACCTCCCTGAACCAAGCAAAAGCTCAGACCCCCAAAGGACAGTTTCTAGCCCAAGGCCCCCCAGTGCCTAATTAATACCGTCCCCGGTGTCGTCACATCCCCCCTGGGCTCCCCTGCAATGCTCTGTAACCGTCCTGTAGATTCGGACTCCTTCGGTTCTCCCGCTGAGGCCCCCCCACCCATCCCACCCCCAGCCAGGCCTCTTCCACCTCCCTACCCCACCCCCGCACCCCCCTCCGCCTTCCACCTCTGATTCCTCCTCCATGCTGCTCTCTGGAGCCCACATTTCCCTCTCCTCCGCCCTTGCAAGCTCGAGGTGGCCCCTTTCGACTTTTCCCCTCCTTCACACAGAGGGTGGAAATATGCTGACCCTTTGGCTTTATCCCGGATCGTCTTTATCTAGTTCAAGTACCACCGTCATTAAGGCTCCCCTAGTTTCAACCGTAGTTAATAGCCTCTCCCTACTGAATTTACCTTGTATTACGCATATATCTGTACGGTTCCCCCCCCACACACACACACACACGCACACATACACACACAACCCCATACCTGTAGAATGAGGGCTTTTTGTTTTTGCAGACCCAGTAGGTGGCATGGTGCCCTGCATTAGGTGCCTGATAAATGTCCTTGATCTGAGGTTTCATCTCATACACATAGATTGGCAAAGTTTACAGAAGATTAAAATGGTAAACGTTGGAGAAGCTCTGTGAAAACAGGCACACATCCATGCACTTTTGTGGGGGCTGCAAATTGCTCCAACAGTTCTGGAAAACATTTGGAAATATAACAGAAAAGTGGCCAAGCTGCATATATCCTTTGACCCAGCGATACCACTACTTGGCAGGTATCCCTAAGAAGAGAGAAAAAAAAAAGGGAAAGGTCACATACGGAGCAACATTTATAACTGTAGCTTTTGTAATGGCAAAGAATCAGAAGGAAAGTGCGTATGTAACTAATTGCAGAATGGTTCAACAAAATAAAGTTCATTCAGAGAATATTAATAATAATCATAATAGTTAATTACATAGCACTTGAAAGTCTACAAATCACTTTCCATATTTATCTCATTTGATCCTCGGACAACCCAAAGACGCAGGTGCTAATATTATCCTCATTTTACAGATGAGGAAACTGAGGCAAACAGAGGTTAAGTGACTTGCCCGGGGTCACATAGCTAGTGTCTGAAATGACCAAGCATGCATTGGGAGGACATATGAATTGATACAAATTGAAATTAAGTGAAACCAGTAGAACAATGTACCTCAACACCATAAAACTACAAAGAAAAACATCATTGAAAAACTCTGGGATGCTAATCAATGCAGTGTCTGACCTTTTTAGAGGATTGCCTCTTTTAGAGAGTTGGCAGACCTCAGGTGTGAAAAGTTATATGTTGTCAGATATAACCAGCATGTTGATTTATTTTGCTTAATTGTACTTTGTTATAAAGGAGTGTATGTGTGTGTATACGTACGTGTGCACAGACATGTGTGTGCATACATGGAAATCACTAGGGAAGTGACAGTGATATAAAAAATATCAATAGAACAAATGTTTGTTTGAATTGTGTCTACCTACAAAGGGAGGCCAGATGACTCTTTGTTGAGTAGATCCCTCTCAGGGAGCATGCTCCGTGAGATCCCTTCCAACTCTGAGAATCTCAGAAATAGAACAAGGCCACCAGCTCGATAGTTTTTCCTGTGCCCTCCCCGGGAAGCATGGGATGGCCTTTTATGAGAGCACAGCTCACAGGAGACCCGGTGGAATTCAGTGTGCTAGATCCTGTGGGGCACGTCTGTTCCAGGAGGGCAGTGTTCTGGAATTCCAATCTGTCTTCCCCACTGTCCTCTCCAGCAGTAAAAAGAGTGCTGGCTTCCAAGTCAGAGGACCTGAGTTCAAACACAGGCTCTCACCGCGTGACTTTTTGCAAGTCACTTCCTTCTCTGTATCTGAGTTTGCTCCTTTGTAAAATAGCAGGTGGGTGGATCAGATGATCTCTAAAACATCCTTCATTTATTAATCCTGCCGGCCTCCTTCACCCTTACTTAGTGTCCAGGTCACAGTTGGGGATACTGATCAGAGCAGGTCTAAGAGACAGATAAGGAAGAGGGGTGTGTGTGTGTGTGTGTGTGTGTGTGTGTGTGTGTGTGTGTGTGTGTGTGTATGTGTGACAGAGAGAGAATTAATGAAGAAGGATGTACATCTCGAAAGAAACACTAAGAAACACTAAACATCTCTTCCCATAATCCACCCCCTCCCCATAAGGAAACAAACAAACAAAAAACGTCTCCCTCTCCGGGTATAAGGAGAGTGGATCCTGCTCCAGCAGAGGCCCAGAAGGAAATGACTGGTCTCTGCAACAGCTGAAGCCCAACCCAGCTGGGGCATTGTTAGGCTTTAGGGTAAACAGGCTGCTTCCTGTCTTGGGGCCCTTCGAGAAACTTTCCAAACCTATTAAAGATGGCTGTGGGATGGTAAAAAAGGACAGCTGCCGGCCATAAACCCAGCTCATCCCAGGGCCCCTCCAAGGTCAGAGACAATCAAGTGCCCCTTCCCAGCCCACCCGAGGGAAGGGGGCTGTGCTTAGCCAGGGTTATCAGTTATCTGCACTGCCTTTTTCTGTCCCAAACAGAAGACCTAGAGTAGACCCAGCCTCGGAGCTGCTGTTTGAGAAGGGAGGATTTCTCAGGCAATGAGGCAGAGACTAAGGGGAGGAGGGTGCGGAGGGAGGAATGAAAATCCTTCTGCGTTAGCTAGGACAACGGGAGAGGCCTCTCTCCTGGGAAGGCACTCCTCTCATCCTGTGTGGTCCCAGTGAGGGCTCAGTGAGTGAGGGCCCCTGCCACAGTGGGAGGTAAAGTGTGTGTGGGGGGGAGGGGTTAAAAGGCTTCCTGAGCAAAGATTTCTTCACTCTTATGAGAGCTGGAGTCAGGGAGAACCAGCTGTTGGGGAGGAGAGTGAAGGGTCCCTGCCAACTGGAGAGACACTAGGGCAAGGGTGATCGTGCTGTGCCAAGGAGGGCACTCAGGCATCTTGGCAGGAGGCAAAGGGCTGCCCCCATCTGTGTGTACATTTTTCTCAAGCATTTGACTCCAAACCAAATTCTCTCGGTAGGGCTAATGTTAGGGAGATGGATGGGAAGTGCTCCCTGGCCACGCTGACCAGGAGCTCTGGGAGAAAGGGCGCTGGGGCTCAGCCAGGAGCTTCCCTGGGCTCATGGGCTCTTCTGGAGCAGGTCAGAATTTTCATTCTTAGGGGAACGCTTGGCTGGCTCCCAAATGGGGCAAAGCAACTCGTTAAAAAAAAGAAAAATCAATGTCCATCCTCACGGTTCAATGATGATAGCTCACATTCATGCAGTGCCTGAGAGCTTACAAAGGGTTTAGGAGACACTGAGAGGTGGGTGCTGGGAAAATGTGCATCCTCCTTTTACAGATGAGGAAACTATGACAGAGAGAAGTGAGCTACCCAGGGTCACATGGCTGGGAAATGGGGAGGGGAGAGTATTAGAGCCTCATCTTCTGGGCTCCCGTCCACCACTGCCTCTCATTGCTTTGGGGAAAAGGACTGCTGGAGGAAGAGGGAACAATTTAATTCAGCTTCATAGATAAATACAAAAGATTTGCCCAACATCTGGTTTTGCCCTCTATGCTCCCCTCACACAGGTGCTAGGAAGAACCACCAACTGGGGATATTATTATTATTATTTTTTTTTTAGTGAGGCAATTGGGGTTAAGTGACTTGCCCAGGGTCACACAGCTAGTAAGTGTTAAGTGTCTGAGGCTGGATTTGAACTCAGGTCCTCCTGACTCCAGGGCCGGTGCTCTATCCTGGGGATATTATTTTTGCCAGCTCCAGGCTCCAATATTTATTTAGAGGAAAATAAAAAACCCACAACTACTCATTAGAGCTGGGAGAAGGCAGGCAGGCTGTGGGAAGGGTCTTACAATTTCAAAGGTGTGGGAATGGCACTTTTTTTCTCCTTAAAGCCACAGGGCCCTTCCCTTAAATCATACTTCTTTACCTTGACTATGTCATGGGGCCCCTTCTTAGAATAATGTTATTAATTGCATAGGATTCCAATTATGTTGAAATAAAGATGTGATTTTGTTCCTATCCAAGTTCACAGACCGCTTCCTAAAAACCTATCCACAGACCCCCTGCCTAAAATGAACAGAATGGGGAGGATACCACAGGTCAAGGCAGGAAAGGAAGCCCTAGAACAACAGACCACAGAGAGGCCTAGGCACTGGAAAGGACCTCAGAAGTCCATCAGTCCAACCCTATCACTTTTCAGATGAGTTCACAGAGGGTCGGAAAGGTTGAAGTGATTCAGAGATTTAAGTGACTTGTCCAAGGCCGCAGAGACATTATGTCAGTAGCGGGGCTGAAATTTTAGCCCAGGTCCCTGGGCCCCTAAGCTGAAAGGCACTTCTGGCCATTGACAAGAGGCAGCAGCCTGGTGTAATGGGTAAAACACTGGATTGGGTATTAGGAGGCAGGTTCAAATCCCTCTTCAGAGGCTTTCTCTGTTCTGGAACCATGGCTAAGTCACAATTTCTTTCCTCATTTGCAAAATATGGGTAATCATACTTCCCCCTACCTACCTCTGCTAGGTGGCGCAGTGGATAGAGTACTGGGCCTGGGGATGGGAAGGCTCATCTTCCTGAGTTCAAATTCAGCCTCAGACACTTAGCTGTATGACCCTGGCCAAATCACTTAACCCTGTCTGCCTCAGTTTCCTCATCTGTAAAATAAGTTGGAGAGGGAAATGGCCAACTGCTCCAGTATCTTTGTCAAGAAAACCCCAAAAAGTGTCACAAAGAGTGAGACACAACTGAAAAAACAACTAAACCACCACTTACCTCATAGGGCTTCAGAGAAGTTAATCTGAGTCATAACTAATGATAATAATTAGCGTTTGTATGGCTCTAGAAGGTTTGCATTCTCATTTGATTCTCAGGACCACTAGATTAAGTAACTTGCTTAGGGTCACAGAGGCAAAATCTGAACTCAGGTTTTCCTGACTGTTAAGACTGGCACTCTACCCACTGTTGAGACTAGTTGTTTTAGGGATGAGGTGGGTAGAGCCTGGGAGGTAGAATGATTTACCCAGGGTCAGAGAAACGAAAAGCCATAGAAGTGGGGCTGATTTCCAGGTTTTCTCGCTGCTGCTGTCTGGGGAGCACTTTTCCCATGAGGCTATGATGCCTCTTCTAAAGTAGAGAACCAATGAATTACAACGTCAATCGATTTATTTTTATTTCGTAACTTTTATTGATGCCCTTCCCTATCCAGCAAGCAGTTCCTTATACCAAAGAATACAAAAAAGAATGAGGAAAAAAACAACAGTTCCGCAATACTCTATCAACTGAGTCGGATGCTAAGGGTGGTCTTCCACACCTCTATTCCCCCACCTTAGTGAAGAAGAGGAAGACGTATATTTTAGCAACTCTTTTCTGGGACTAAGCTTCAACAAGAATTTATTACTGTAAGGATAGAAAGACAAAATGGAAAAAAAAAAAAGAGGCCCCTGCCCTTAAGGAGATTGTGGAGTCTATTGGGGGTGGTACTTGAGTGCACTTTGAATACAGCTAGGGATGCCCAGAAGTAGGCAGATGCCTGCAGAGGAGAGATGGTGTTTATGGAGGGGAGACAAGTCTCTACAAAGGTGCCAAGGCAGGACCAGTAAACAGTCCATCTGGAAAGTTGAGGGTGTCATGGGGAGTGATATGAAATCAGTCCAGACAGATAAGTCTGGAGCCAAACTGTGGCATCCTTTAGATTCCAGAGGAGCATGTGTGTCTGTTGCCTGATACCATAGTCATGGAAGCTCAGGGCAGCTAGATGGTACAGTGGATAAAGCACAAGCCCTGGATTCAGGAGGACCTGAGTTCAAATCTGACCTCAGACACTTGACACTTACTAGCTGTGTGACCCTGGGCAAGTCACTTAACCCTCATTGGCCCACCAAAACAAAAGAAACAAAAAAACCCCAACAGTCATGGAAGCTCTTTGGGCAAAGGAGTGTATATCTAAAAGCTTTGTGGAGGACAGGATAGAGAGGGAATCCTGGGAGGCAGGGAGACCACTATGGAAGATACAGGAGTGGTCCAGAGGAGAGGAGGTGAGGACCTGCCCTGAACATGGGCAGAGGCAGTGCACACGGGGAGAAGGGAAGCAAAACAAGAGATGTTGAGGAAGCAGGAAAAAACTTGGCCACTGACAAGATGAGACAATGATGGGGAAGGAATGACAGCTCCATGGCTGGCTAGGAAGATAATGATGCTCTGAGCAGAAATGAAGGTGTTCTGAAAAAGAGGAGGATTCTAGGGGATGCTGATGAGTTCTATTTTGGACAGCTGTTGTTGCTTGTCATCTGTTCTTGAAGAGGACCATGACATTGGGGTGATAAATCATTATTTGCCCTGAATTGGATTTAAGTGAGGGAGGGCTGTGCAAGGTCACTGACTTCACTCTCTCCTCCAGAGCATCTGGGCCCAGTGGCAAGATATACATCAGGATGACTGGAGATGGCCCCGGATGTTTAAAGCAATTGGTGTTGTCACTTGCCCATGGTCACACAGCTAATGAGTGTCTGAGATTTGAACTCAGGTCCTCTTGACACCAGGGGCCAGTGCCCTATTCACTGCAACACCTAGCCACCCGATTTGAACACTGTAAGCTACCCATGGGGCACCCAGGAGGTGATGGCAGTAGATGTGGTGATATGGGAGTCACCTGCAGCGGCTCTGTAACCATTTTCCTTAAGTCTCTTCTCTGTGAGGTCCCTCTGACCTTCCTCTCTCTTATTTGATGGTAATCTCCATTTCTTCCTGGGCTTTACTTTGCTTCAGCTGCTGGGACATCTAATTTTCCACCTGGTCCAGTTCTCTAGATTGTGGTGTTGGGCTTCTACAGCCCCACAGCTGTGTGAACCTGGGCCAATCACTTAACCCACACTGCCCCGCAAAAACAACAACAACAACAACAACAACAACAACAACAAGAATCAGCACACTTCCTGAAATTTTTTCTGAAACACTTCTCTTTACATGTGGTCTGTCCACTTCTGCCCATTCCAGAGGTTCTCTCCTCCTCCTCCTCAGACAGATGTTCCTGAACTCCTTCTAAATTTCCATTTGGTTTCCAGATCCTACTAGAGCAGCAAGAGGATATCTTAGTCATAAAATAATCCGATGTTAAGGCAGTAGGGCCTTGAGATGGTATTCAGTTCAAGTCCTTTATTTTACAGAAAAGAAAACTGAGTCTTGGCAAAGGGAAGTGATTTCGCCAAGGGTTAAGCAGCAGGATGATGACAAACCAGCCGACTTGGTACTCCTGGGAGAATGGGGACTCCATTTTTAATCTGGCTCTCTTCTTTGAGAGTCCTGGGGTGCTCTTATACTTATATTTCCAGCTTCAGTAGGTCAAGGTTATCAGAGAAGGTGACACTTTCTGGACAGTGCTGCTCCCTGCTATAGCATGGGTGAATCCCTAGTGTTCCTCAGCCAGGTAGCCCTCTGGCCTTGCCCCTCCACTGGGAAAACCTCCATTGGTCTTCATCCTCCTGGGGAGGTCACACTGCCCTCTCAGCCCAGAACAGAGATGCCAGGAGAAGACAGATGCTACAAAGATTGGAGACAGGTTTATTCCATGAGTCCTGGATAGGAAAGGACATAGGGGCTCAAATGGCTGGGAAGGGGTACTGGTAACCAAGTCACCGGTGCTCTTAAAGTGGAGAAGAGACAGTGTTGAGGAGGTGGTGACTCAGGCACAGGAAGGCCTGGCTGCAGCCCTGGAGTCCTTTCCGATTGTGAGATTCTATTAAGTAGCATAAAGTAGGCAGGTGGGAGGCTTAATGAGCTTTCTGAGGGTGGGCTGATCAGACAGACCCAGCTTCACATAAGACCTGGCAGAAAACCTTGGCCAAAGGGCCTGTCATTCGTGTCCTTGGAAATCTCAAGCAACTTGCTCGAAAGCACTGTGGTTGAGGACTTCTATTTCAAGTACGCCCAGGACTCGATTTGCTAGTTTCAGGCCCCTTGGGAAAGTCTGTAGCCTGGCCTGGCTGTCCTCTGGGGCTCTGGGTCATGTCCAAGGCAGGAAATTACAGTGCAGGAGCAGTCCCAGGAGCCAGTAAGAGAGGAAATAGCCCAGAATGGCCCATGTGACTCTAGAGCAAGCACTCCATTTGCAGAGAAGGCCCCAAATCGGATTCTTTGAGGCCCCTGGTCCCACCACAGAGCCCACAGCAGGGGTCTTCCCAGGAACAGTCTCTTGAGTCCACAAAAGGGGCTCCCAGTCCTGAAGCAGGTGAGCTGGAAACCAGTACACAATGGGAGTGGAGGAGCCCAAGAACCTGGTGAGAACCTGGAAACCACAGGAAGGAAGGGGAACCGCACATTTATATAAGCTGTAACCATCTCCAACTGGCTCTGTTTCCGCCCAACGTGCCCCATTGCCTCTCAGGGCTGTTGCAGCCCCATGTCATGTACTACAAATTGATTACCCTGGAAGACAAACTGTGGAGCTTGGGGTCTTACTTTATAAAGGTGTGTGACATCAGCCAGGCAACCTCTGTGATAGAAATAAACAGCTACAACCTAATCACCACAATAATGGGTCAATCAATACTAAAAATCCTATGGAGTCCAATTCCAGCTGAGGTCTAGAACATGCAAGCTGGGCTGGGTGGGGAGGCAGGGGAGGGGGGAGGGAGAGCTAAGAAGAGGGGGAAGGAGGAGGGAGGAGGAAGAAGGAGAAGGAGAAAAGGATGGAGGAGTAGGGGAAGAAGAAGAGGGAGGTAGAAGGGGAGGAGGTCAGGGAGGACAGGGGGAAGGGGAAAAGGACAGAGGAGGAGGGGGAAGGGGAGGGAGTGGGGGAAGCGGGCGGAAGAAATGCCTGCAGTTCACCCTTCTCCCTCTTGGGGGTGAGGAGCCAAGCCTCCAGCTGGCCGCCATCCTCCAGGCTCTCCCCTGGCACTGGCTCTCCTGACTAATCCACCAGCAAACAGAGAAAGCTACTCTGTACTTCCCCAGCCTCCCAGGCACAGATCGCAAAGACCTTTACAAACAGCCTTTGTGAGCCTGGCTCAGAGCAGGCCCAGGAGGGTCAGCTGGAGGGCAGTGGGACTTTCCCAAGATTGCCCTGAGGGCCCAGGCCTCCCTCCACTGTTCTGGCCTTGGGGTCAGGAAAGACTTGGGCTCAACCTAGGTAACCAGAGTTAGGTCCTAACCACTCTGAGACTCGGCCTTCTCTGTAAATTAAGGGGGGCGGCCTGGATGGTTTCTGAGGTCTGTCTCTAAGTTCTTATGAACTGCTCCGAGACTCCATTGTCTCATCTCTAAAGTGGGGGTGACAATAGCTGTAGTATCGACTTTACAGGGCTGTGGTAAGGCTCAAATGAGATCATATTTGTAAAGTGAATACACCCGCCC
This sequence comes from Dromiciops gliroides, assembly GCF_019393635.1. Lineage (NCBI taxonomy): Eukaryota > Metazoa > Chordata > Mammalia > Microbiotheria > Microbiotheriidae > Dromiciops > Dromiciops gliroides. Next base: position 605,731,782 of record NC_057863.1, read on the forward strand.
CACCCTGCACGCAGGCACACACACCCACACCCACACCCACACCCACAATACACACAATACACCCCCACACACACAATACACACACCCACACACACACAATACACCCCCCCACACACACAATACACCCCCACACACACACAATACACACAATACACACACCCCCACACACAATACACACCCACACACACAATACACACCCACACACACACAATACACAAAATACACCCCCACACCCACACGATACACACCCACACCCACACAATACACCCCCCCACACACGATACACACCCACACACACAATACACACAATACACACCCACACACACGATACACACCCCCACACACACAATACACACCCACACACACGATACACACCCACACACACAATACACACCCACACACACAATACACACAATACACACCCACACACACAATACACCCCCCCACACACAATACACACACACACACAATACACACAATACACACACGATACACACACACAATACACCCACACACACACAATACACACACCCACACACAATACACACCCACACACAATACACACCCACACACCCCATAGAACACACACGCATCACACATACATAGTACACATAACACAGCATACACCACACACAGCACACAGAATACACCCCCCATACACACACATACACACACACACACACACACACACACATAGCCCTGAGAGTGGCACATATGCAGTCTGTTCCCTCCTGGAGCTCAAGCAATCCACCTAAAAGCCGGAAGGCTCTTCGAGAGCACCTGGGCCATCCCTTCTTTTTGGGGGCTTGCCCAGGAAAGCAGAAGTGGAAGCCAGCTCCTCGTCGTCTCAGGCCCACCCCTGCCCCTTACCTGCACATGCATGCACAGGGCTCCAAACAGCAGAAGAGCGGAAGAATGGGCCACGTACACAAACACCTGTGGGCTGTGGAATCCGGGGGGAGGCTTCCCCGACTTCTTGTCACCTCTGCCCTCATTCCTCAGAAGCCCAAGCGTAAGGCAGTTCCAGAGGTTGGCAGTCACATAGATCCAGGCTGCCCAGGCCCCCAGCACTACCACCGGTGCTGCCAGCAGGAAGTTGGGCACCTGCCGGAGCTCAAAGTACCTTAAGAAGCCTACATTCCAGTAGACATCCTGGACATAGCTGTAGATGAGGGGCAGGCGCCAGGTGCACCAGCTGGGCTGGTCGCCTGCTGGGACCCGGTACCCCTTGTCCTTGGCCAGCTGTAAAAAGGGCGCTGGGATGAGGCGGGGTGAATGGGGCCAGCAGAACTGGCTGTAGGCATAGAGCTGGAACAGAGCAAAGGGAAGGCCAATCCCAAGGGCCATCAGCAGCAGAAAGGCCACCAGCCTCAGCAGCCTCCACAGGGTCCCAGGAAGGGGTCCCGAGGAAGGAGAAGACAAAAAGTGCCGGCACTGGGTGTGGAGAAGGAAGCCGACATTGATGAGCCCATTGGAACGCACGCCAGTGGCGAAGGCAAAGAGGAGAGTGCTCCAGCCCCTTCGGCCCCTCTCCAGCTGGCTCATGGCACTGAAGACCAGGAGGGCAAAGAGGCTCTCGGAGTAGCCCGACGCCAGGAAGACATTGGCGGGACTGAGGCAGAAGAGCAGGGCCGAGAGGAGGGCCAGGCGGTGGCAGCGCAACACCTGGCAGCCCAGCTCATAGAGTGCCAAGGCCGCTAGCACCGAGCACAGGCTGTTAAGCAGGGCAGCAGTGAGCAAGAGGCGACTGCGGAGGGTGAGCAGCCCCTGAAGCGGCCACCCCAGCAGCTCAGCCCCTGTGCGCAGGGCCAGGGGGAAGCCCGGGAAAAAGGCAAAGCTGTGCTCGTAGATGTAGCCGTGCTCTGCGATGAAGAGGAAGTGCTCCGCATCCCAGCGGGACAAGCCCCCCAGGAGCCACTCCACGAGCTGGTCCTCAAAACCGGTGGGCTCCAGGCGGGGTGGCAAGAAGGCGTCTGCGGCATGATCAGGGATGAGCACATTGAACAGAGCCTGGGGAGAGAAGCCAAGGGGGCCTAGGTGAGGAGCCTCCACCTGGCTCAGAGGCCCCCTGCCCACCTCCTCCCCTGCCAAGGCATCCTTGCAGCTTTTCTTTTTCTTAATAATTCATCATCTGCATTTCCCACTGTGCTCCTCTCTCCATCTTCCCAGAGAGCTACCCAAAGGAAAATGAATAGTAATAAAGCTAGCACTTATCCCAAGCACTTCACACACATTATCTCACGGTGTCCTCCCAACAACCCTGGGAGGGAGGTGCTCTTATTATCCCCATTTTACAGATGAGGAAACCCAAGGCAAAGGAAGACTTGTAAGTGACTTGCTCCGTTACACAACTAAACAAGTGTCTGAGGCAGGATTTTAATTCATCTTCTTATGCTCTCCCTACTATACCTCTGAGCTGCCTCAATGTTCCAAACTCACCTTAGACAACTGTGAGCTAGGCAGGACATCCTCGCCCAACCTCTGTCTACTCCCTGGCCCACATCCCTGGAAAATGACCCTATCTAGTGTGTATGGGGCAATGGAACACACCTCGGAAATGGGGTCATCAGAGACCAGGGAATCAGTCCTGCCTTTGCTCTTTACTGGCTGGGTGACCTTGGGGAAGTCACTTCATTTGTTTCCTCACCTATAAAGTAAAGATGTTTTAAGACTTGCCCCATGTCTCTCCAGGGACTGTGAGTCATCATCACCCCAAAAATGGCTGTGGTCAAGACAGGCCTTCATTAGCTCCAGACCTCATGGTGAGGGCCGGCCCAGATGTGGAGGGACCAGAGCACACACTGACCTGGAGGACCAACGTCAAGGAGCGGCAGACTACTGCGAACCTCAGCACATCTTTCTGGGATGGCTCCCCAAGCTGCATCCTCTCACAGTAGGTTATTTAGGGCATCTGAAACCAAGCAGAATACAAGAGCTGTGAGACATGTGCAGGAAACCAGAGCTACCCCAGAGTCCAGAATGAGAAATGCAGCATCACCAGCCAGGGTCGGCCTTCTTCTCAGCCATGCTGTAACTCTGAGCAAGTAATTTTACTTGGATGAGCCTCAATTTCTTCATCTGTAAAAAGGGAGATAATAAAACTTTCACTACTCAGGGTCTCCACAGTTCACAGAAGAGGTGCTAGGAAGAATGTCAGAAGTAATCTAGCCAAACCCCCTCATTTTACAGATGAAGAACTGAGGTCCAGAGAGGCTAAAATAACTTGCTATAAGTCACCCAAGTTATAAGTATCCTAGGTGGAATTTGAACTCAGGGCCTTGGACTCCAGAAACAATCCTTTTTCCACTATACAATGCTGATTGTGGAAAAAGTTTTCTGCTTCAAAAAGGTGAATTATTAGTTATATAAATCATCATTACTAAGACTTCCCTGGTAGCTAGAACGATACAGCAGAAGCTGGCAAGCTGTTATGGAGGAGAGACAAATGCCTGTACTACAAACATGGGCTCAAAAGACACTATTTACCTGATTATCTGAATGGGGACTAGAGCATTATCACAGACTGAACTATTACCCACAATTGCAGGCAGCTGATAAGTATTTACTAGGCCCTGTCCAAACCTAAGAATAACATTTATAAAAGCTGTAACCATCCCAAATAGTCTGCCTCTAAACTATATGAAACCAAAAGCTTCCAAAACATAGAGACCTAGCCAAGGAGAGAACGGGATGAGGCGTGTTCTCCTTGTCGTCCTGCCATTGCACCTGGACAGAAGATGTTTTATGAAAAACCCACAGAGTTTCCATCCTAATTCTGATTCTATGACCAAAAGTAATTCTTTTATCTACCTATGCAAGAATATGTGGAATATTGGGGCGGCTAGGTGGCGCAGTGGATAAAGCACCGGCCCTGGATTCAGGAGTACCTGAGTTCAAATCCGGCCTCAGACACTTAACACTTACTAGCTGTGTGACCCTGGGCAAGTCACTTAACCCCAATTGCCTCACTAAAAAAAAAAAAAAGAATATGTGGAACATTAAATACAAAATAATAGGGAGCGACTCGTCCCAGAACCCCACTGGAAAAGATGAAAATGAGTTGAAGATGATAGTCATGACCCAACCCACCAACTCCCCAAACAAAGGGAAAGCTTATTCCCAGCCCCACAAATGCTATACAGAAGGCAGCACTTGGAACATGGGGCTGAGCACATACACAGAGACTGCTCCCCCACCCCACCTACCCACAAAGGTAGTGAGCTAGGAAGCCAGGCTTGCTGACCTTCTGGCCAGTATTGGGATCCCAGAACACATGTGCTACAGACCTGACCTACTATCATCAACCTTTTCACTATCCCCAGCTGGACTGGAACCATGCACTATCATAGACTCTGAGAGACGAAAGGGACTTCAATTCAACAAAGGTTTCTGAAGTCATTGCTAGATGCCAAGCCTGATGCAGGAAGCAATGGGGAGTCAGGGACAAAGACAATCTCACATTTTATTAAGCATTTTAAGGTTTGCAAAGGGCTTGACCTAAATTAGCTCATTTGATCTTCATAAGGGAGGGAAGTGTTATCCCCATTTTACTGATAAGGAAACTGAGGGTGGTAAAGGTTAAACAACTGCCCAGAGTCACGTAGTGCACTCATGTATGTGTGTATGCAAAGTGGGATTTGAGCCTCAAGTCCTCCCTGACTCCAAGTCCAACACTCTCCTCACTGTGCCACGCTCACTCTCTCTAGTTATAATGTAGATCATGCTGAAAGGATCGAGGAATTTTCAAGCTGGAAGGAACTTCAGAGCTCATCTGGTCCAGTTCAAGTGGGAGGTAAACTGCCCACAGTCAGAAAGCTAGTAAGAGGCAGCACTATAATTCAAAATCTAGTCTCCTGACCCAAATCCAATGTTTTTTCCACAACATCACTCTCTCTCCCAAAGAGAGAAAGACATGTACACAAAGGATTATAATGCAAGAAAGAATGAGATGGGTGCAAAAGAAAGGCACAGGACTTCACTGAAAGAAGTGCAGGCCCAAAGGGGCAGAATCACAGAACTGTGGGGACTTTGGAAGGGACTTTAGTGGCTGTTCATTCCCCTTTTACATCATATTTGACAAGAGGCCATCTGGCTTCCAGTGAGGGAGAACCACCTAAATCCCAAGGCAGCCCATTCCACTCTGTGCTAGTCTTAACTGTTAGGAAGTTGTTCCCCCCTAACATCAAGCATAAATTGTCTGCCCAAAAACAAAGAACTAGTAAGTAGTAGAGCTGGAACTCAAACCCAGGCCTCCCACTTGGAGCTCTTGCTATTATCCCTACTTGGCTTCCTTCCCTGTGGTCTTCTATCCTTCTATGTTGGTGTGTGGGAAAAGATCTAATTATGGGAGACCAGGACCAGGCAGGTGGGAAAGGCTTCTATATTCTGAATCTAAGTAAGAGTCAGCAATGGGGAAAAGAGCTGGAATTGTGATTTCATTAGCATAGGGAACTGGGGGAAGAAACTCTACCAATGAAGGCCAGTACCTGCCTCTGTCACTTACAGTCTTCAAGAGTTTCCCTGGGTGCTGGGAGGTTAAGTGACTTGCTCAAGATCCCACAGCTAGTATGTGTCCAAGGTGGGATTTGAACCCATGTCTTCCTGTCTTAAAGGCCAGCTCTCTTATCCACTGTGCCACACTGCCTGTGACATTGGTACTTGTTCCCAGCTTTTCCAGTAAAGTCTTCTGATGCTCCATCATAGCATGTAGGGCGTCCCTAGGTTCTTGAAGGCTAGGCCAGTGCCAAGAGATGGCAAGCACTATTAAGCTGTAAGTTTTGAAGGGGCGAATGTTAGCTTGTTGGTGTGAGGAAAAATTTCTTACACCCAATGCAGAGCCTGAATACAACATATGCTTAATAAATGCTGGTTGATTGATTTAGTGGCATTTAATGGTCACCTCTTTGGGATCCAGGAATTTAGAGAATAGATTCCGAGTGCAGACATGGACAGAAAGACAGACATGCCCTTCCCCATTTAAGCCCTTAACGAATGGTCTCCATGCAAGTATCTTCATCCTATAGGGCTGGGCAGTCCAGCGAGAAACGTAGGGGACGGTGGGACAAATGGTCATGGCAAAAATAGCCTAAAATAATAAAAACAAAGTTTGGATCACCACTTGTCAGATGTGTCGAGGAGATACTTGTAAAGGTACTAGTTGGACTAGATAGCTTCTGAGTCTGTGAAATCCAGTGGGGCTATGAGAAAACAGGTACTCATATTGTTGTTGGTAGAACTACAAACTGGTACAAGATTTTTGGAGAGCAATAACTATGGCAATTACAGGCAGCTAGGTGGTGTACTGGATAGAGTGCTGGGCCTTGAGTCAGGAAGACTTGTCTTCATGAGAAGAAATCCAGCTTCAGACACTTACTAGCTATATGACCCTGTCCAAGTCACTTCACCCTGTTTGCCTAAGTATCTTCATCTGTTAAATGAGCTAGAGAAGGAAATAGCAAACCACTTTAGTATCTCTGCCAAGAAAACTCCACATGGGGTCACGAGGAGTCAAACACAACTGAAAAACAACAGAACAACAACAAATATGGCAATAGCCAATAAAAGTCACAAAACTGATCATACTGCTTGACCCAGCAATCCCACTTCTGGGATTGTATTCTTAGCTGTTATTAAAATAGTCATAACAGATGTATTTGTAATATAGCAAGAATCTGGAAACCACCAGCATTTTCAAATTTGAGAATGATGGGCTTAATAAATTGGAGTAGGGTAATTAGTAAAATGACAACTGTGAAAACCCCCCAAAATATGGAAGACGTGAAATGACGCATAACAAGAATAGCAAGATCAGCTATACATTATGTACAGACCATACGATAACCCATCAAAAGGAAGAAAACTTTCCCAACTACAGGCACAAGGAAAAGAGCCGAGGAAGTCAGGGTGTTGTCACTTGGGAATCTTCGTGCTCCTTTGCAGATCAAGCCATCTTCATTCTGGCCACCAGTGCTAAATGAATGTCAACCATCATCATCCGAAAGGGGACACAGACCCTCCTAACTGTTCTCTCTGCCACCTCTCTCCAATCCATCTTTCCTCCAGCTGCCAAAACATTCCAAGAGTCCCCGAGCTCACCAGGAGTCTTGCTCTGGGCCATTGCACTGCCCCAAAAGCTCCAGCAGCTTTCTATCATTCTTAGGATCAAATACAAATTCCTGTTTGGTATTGAAAGCTCCTTCACAACTCACCTTAGGCCCAACCTTTCTGGCGCTTTCTACATCACCACCTTCCAGGGACTCTCTGGTCCAGCAGAATTGATCTTTGGGCTGCTTTTCCTCGTACACAATACCCCTCTCCTGTCTCCTCCATCCCCCCAGGAACCAGGGCCTCTCTTCCTTGACTCTGTACATTTTATAAATATTTTTATTATTTTTACTGAAAAAGAATGTACATTTCTGAGGGTGAGAATTGTTTTATTTTTGTCTCTGTATTCCAAGGACCTAGCAAAGTCCCTGGCACATAGGAGTCACTGTATTAAATGTTTGCTGATTGACATAAAGTTTAGGTGATGATGGATGGATGGATGAATGGATGGATAGACAGACAGGTAGAGTGTCTCGTTTGATCATCTGATTCTCAGAACAATCCTGTGAGGTAGCAGCTATAATTACCTCCATTTTACAGATAAGAAAACAGAGGCTAATAGATTAAATGACGTGCCTGGAATTACACAACTAAGTGTCTGAGATAGAATTTGAACTGAGATATTCCTGACACAAAATCCAGCATTCTGTCCACCTAATTTGCAGAAAGAAGAGCTAAGGGTGAATCCCAGTTCCACCACTTAACTGTTGTTGCATCTTGGGAGTCATGTAATGGCTCTGTGCCTCAGTTTCCCCACTTTTAACATGGGCTAATAATGCTTGCCTTACCTCTGTCCCAGGGCTTTCATGAGTTTCAGTTAAGAGAATGTACAAGAAAGCACGTTCCAAAGCACCAAGTGCTCCACACCTCCAAGGAGGTGTCATTGTTATGACTCTTTGGGGAAGCTCATCAGCACTGCCAACCCAGGCACCCTGCCCATCCCCACTTCTCACAACACCCAAATTCCCAAACTCCCCAAATCCTTCCGAGCAAAAGAACAAAATGAATGGCTTGGCAATATGCTATCAATGTGTCTCCATGCCTACATATGTTTCTACATCTGTTTTTAGATTGTAAGCTGGGGAGCGGGAGGGAGAACGACACACTGCGATCCTTGTTGTGTTAAGGATGCCAAATGCTAAATAGCACAAGTGCCTCGGAAGAGTCCCCGAGCTCACCAGGAGTCTTGCTCTCCCAGGGAACTCCTCAGCCAGGCTCACTGTCCTCCCACTCTGAGCTTCTCTTTCTCATGGAATCAAAGTTCTTATGGTGAAGGTCCTTATAGATCATCTAAACCAGGGTTAGTTTTTTTTTTGGTGAGGCAATTGGGGTTAAGTGACTTGCCCAGGGTCACACAACTAGTAAGTGTCAAGGGTCTGAGGCTGGATTTGAACTCAGGTGCTTTATCCACTGTACCACCTAGCTGCCCCTACCCCAGGGGTTCTTAACCTTTGGAGAAGTGGATGGTCCCCTCCTCAGGGTATCTTTTAACGCATAAAATAAGTACATAGTGACATCAAAGAGTAGGGCAGCTAGGTGGTACAGTGGGTAGAGCACCAGGCCTGGAGTCAGGAAGACCTGAATTCAAATTTGGGCCTGAAATACTTAATAGCTGGGTGACCCTGGATAAGTCACTTATTTGCCTCAGTTTCTTCATCTGTAAAATGAACTGGAGAAGAAAATGACAGCAGGATGGCTTAAGGCAGCTAGGCAGTACAGTGGCTAGAGCACTGGGCCCGAAGTCAGGAAAACCTGACTTCAAATCTTTCCACAGACACTAGCTGTGTGACCTTGGGTAAGTCACTTAACTTGGTTGCCTTAATCCACTGGAGAAGGAAATGGTAAACCACTCCAGTATCTTTACCAAGAAAACCTCATGGACAACACTGGTGTACTATGGCCCATGGGGTCATAAATAATAAGGCACGACTGAACGACAACAATTACCAAAGAATCCAATTATATCAAAATAGTTATCAAATTTTTTTTTTTTAAGTTCATGGAACCGACCCCAGGTAAAGAACTTCTGATCTAGTCCAACCCTCTAATGTTCTGGATGCGAAACTACAGTCCAAAGGCAGAAATGATATGCTCAAGTTCACAAAGTTAGCAAGTAGAAGGATTGGGGCCTGAAAATATAGTAGAGGGGAGAGAGTAAGTCAGGAAAGTTCCATTTGTACCACTTAAGAGCCATGTATGTGTCTTTAAGCAAATCATTTCATCTTTTTAAGCTCCGGTTACTTCTCAGATGAAACAGTGAGCTTGAAAGTGCTCTGTAATTATAACAAGCTACCAATATGAGTTGTTATTGCTATTATTGTTAGGTGTCTTTCACTTTTCCTCTCACTCTATCCACTGAGCCACCAAACTGCCTCCTATGCAAACAGAGGTTAGGTATCTTTGCCAAGAAAACCCCTCTCCTCCCCTTACTCCCCAGCAATGAGTCCTTTTCAACTATGTCTGTCCTAAGTTCTAAGAAATTCTAAGGACTAGGACACAGGCAGGTGCTGAAGGAACACAAAAGCAATGAGGACACAAACTACTGCTTAGCTGTCTGCTGAACAGTTTGTAAAATCAACATGGGGGTAGGGGAGAACTCTGCCACTAAGCAGCCCTGGTTAAAGTTACTAATAATACAAACTTAGAGGGGGAAATTCTTGCAGACTTCTGGGAATAGAAAAAGAGACTTTTCCCATTCTTTGGCCACCAAAACAAACTGAACTGCCCCAGGGCAGAGAATTGCCCTTTAAAGAGCATCCATCGGGTTTTTTTCCAGCTATGAGCAGTACCCATGGATCCCTAGAGAACTGTGGGTACAGCTTGGATAACTGCAACAGGAAACACAAGTCTAAGGTGGTCAGCAGTTTGGGGGTGAAGATAAGCAATTCCTCCAAAAACAGTCACAAGGATATGGTAACTATTTCCTTATCTAGCAGTCAGACTTCTAGACTATCAGAGCTGGAAAGGGGCTTAGATGGGGGGGTGTGCTGGAGGCAGCTTAAACTACTTAATTCCTGCTAGCTAACTTTTTAGCAGTATAATAGGACCACACTGATTTGTCCTTAAGAGTTAATAATGTACACACTTTTTTGAGTCCGGTTGTTAAACATTTACCAGCACGACCCTGTGATACTCTGGAAATATTGATTGTACTCAGTAGGAGGGCAGTTGAGGCTCAAGAAAAGAAGCCATGACCAGACTGGAGGCTGGGTGACTAGAGCATGCACTCTAGTTGTTGCTGTTGTTGTTCAGTCCTCTACTACTTTTTATTTTGTTTTGTCTTGTTTTTTGGTGAGGCAATTGGGGTTAAGTGACTTGCCCAGGGTCACACAGCTAGTAAGTGTCAAGTGTCTGAGGCTGGATTTGAACTCAGGTACTCCTGACTCCAGGGCTGGTGCTCTATCTACTGCACCACCCAGCTGCCCCTCTACTACTCTTTGTATGGGGTTTACTTAGCAAAGATACTGGAGTAGTTTTCCATTTCTTTGGCCAGTGGAGTAAAATGACTCGCCCAAGGTCATATATCTAGTAAGTGTCTGAGATTAGATTTGAACTCAGGTCTTCCAGACTACGGGCCTAGGCTTTATCCACTGAGCCACCAAACTCCCTCCTTATACAAACAGAGGTTAAGTATCTTTGCCAAGAAAACCCCACTCCTCCCCTTACTCCCCAGCACTGAGTCCTTTTCAAGCACTTTAAGTAGGATAGGGGATAGAAACTGGAAATTAAGTGTTGGTTTAATTCAATCAAGTGGAAGAAGCCAGTGCTCTTTCCTTAGCACAAGAGGGCGCCTGCAGCTTGCTCCATCTCCATGAGGCAGAGAAGGAAGCAAGGGAGGGACTGAGAAAAAGACACTGGTTGGGTTCAGGCAAATCCAGTTCAAAATCGTGTGTCTGAAACCCCTAGAGAGCAGCAGCAGTTTGGGAATCTGGGAACATTTGACTCTAAGAATTGAGACCGGCTAGGGAAAAGAGACAGATCAAGCTGAGAAGGCCCCACTTTCTTTTTTTTGTTGTTGTTCTTCACAATAGGGCCTGGTTTCTTCCTCCCGGGCTCCCTGCCCCTGCCCAAAGAGGCCTTGGGGGAAGGGGGTGGGAGCGAGGGGAAACACTTGACCCACTTCAGCTTTTCTCTTTCCCTTTCTTTCCCCTCTACCAAGCCTAGATCCAGCTGCAGTAGACGAATGAATAGCACTTGGAGTCTATACCTGGCCTAGAGAGAAACCAAATAAGTCGAAAAAGAAAAAAAGAGAAGGAAAAGGAAAGACAAGAAATATTACTCCACTGATATGGCTTCATTGTACTCAGGGCTGAGACCCCAAAACAGAGACTTGCTCAAGGTCACAAATAAAGTAGGGCAGGCACTAAGTCTTCCCTTCCACAAATCCCATCAAACTCTATACCACGACTTTCAGGCCTGGCAGATAGCTCAGAGAACATGAGGTCTGGTCCAAAGTCACTACTGACAGTTATGGAAACTGAGTCGTGGAGAGAAACAATTAGCCAAGGTCACCTCGTTAGTAGGAGGGGTATCCCCCCATTCGGGTCTTTCCCATTTATGGACAGAACATATTAAAGTTTGGGAGAGTCGTCACTCGGGTTAGGAGCCCAAAGTAAGAACTGAAGAACTTCCAATCTCGTGTCTTCAACTTCCTGCTTCCAAAAGGCACAGAACAGATTGGTCCCTAGCGAGAGCCTCAAGCGACGTTAGGGATCTTGGGGGAACGCAAACCAAATCATAACTGGGCAGGCGACCCCTGCCTAAGACCAAGACAAAGAGAACCCTCTATCTTCACTCGCTCAACATTGGCATCAAGTATCTAAGACCGTGTACCAGGTGCTGTTCAAGGACTCATGAAAAAGGCAAAACCGCAAACGTTCTCGGCCCCCGGGGAGTTCACTGTCTGCTACCCTGATCCATGTAGGGTAGCTATGGCTTTGACAACGTCGTTCTTTTGTTTCTCTCCACGACAGTGGCCCTGCTGACGTGGCTACCCCTCTCCCGGCGTGGGACGCCGAGCAAACAGCGCTGGACTAGGAGTCCGGAGAACGGGGTCCCTGTCCTGGCTCTGTCTTGTCTATACCCATGCGGAAGACTGTCTGTACATGGATAACCTCTATGGAGGCTTTCTCATCTATGAGACTGGACCGGACCAGATGGACTTGGAGAACCCTGCCAGCTCCAAATCCACAATCCTAAGCCTCGGGCGTATGCTTCTAGCTCCGACACTCAAAGGTGCCTTCCGGCCCCCTCCCCACCCCTCCCCCCAGTCCTTGTTAAAGAGGCTTTCCGGTTCTTCCAGCCTCCGTCTTAAGCTGCCTCTTCGCTCTCCCAAACCCCTGTTCTAAGATTCCTCCCGGCCCTTCCATTCCCTATGAGTCCTTCCGGTTCTTCCTTCCTCGGTTCTAAGGTTCTTTCCGGCCTTTCCAACTCCGCCCCCGCTCCTCCCCACCCTGTTCTAAGGTTCCTTCCGGCCCTCCCATTCCCTGTTTAAAAGTCCTTCCGGTTCTTCCACCCGCTGCTCTAAGGTTCCATCCCCTGCTCTAAAGTTCCTTCCGGCCCTCCCATTCCCTGTTGAAGAGTCCTTCCGGTTCTTCCTCCCCCTGCTCTAAGGTTCCACCCCCTACTTTAAGGTTCCTTCTCCTGCTCTAAGGTTCCTTCTAGGTCTACCATGCTTAGTTCTAAAGCTCCTTCTGGCTCTATAATCCAGTAGCTGCTTCTCCCCCCGGAGGGGGTTTGGGGGTGTCCGGGAATTTCGTCGTTCACTCACTCGGAGGGGCGGGGTATGAAGGAGGCGGCCAGCTTTGGGGGGCGGGAGGAAGGAGGCAGGGAGAGCTGAGAGGAGGAGGGGTTCCTCGGTCCTCTACGCTCAGAGCCCCCTTTCCGAGGCCCTCAGTTCATAGGGGGCTCTCGACCAAGAGTTCCTACCCCCGACCTCCCATGCGATATCAATTGCCCGCCCACCCCTGGCCTTCTCCCACCACTTCCGCTCCGACCCACAGTACCTCCATCCGGGCTCCTGAAGTCGCGCCTGCGCTCTAAGTTCTGTCGACGCTAACCCCGCCCTCGTGCCCAGCCTTCAGGGCCCGGCTCCGCCTCTACCCCCACCCTCACTACCCCTCCCCCGCCCAACCTGGCGGCCATGTTGACTCTGGGAGAGCACGATAGGAGAGAGTGGGAGCTGCCTATGTAGAAAAACATGTGTTCTTGAGTCTTCGTTCTATCGTCGTGGGCCCCATACCCAGAACCCCAGGGAAGCTTCCCGCTCCTGCCCAGTCTCCAGGCACCTCACCACCATAAAAAGCTTATGTTCAGCCGTTTTTCAGTTTTATCCGACTCTTCATGTCCCCATTTGGGATTTTGTATTGGCAAAGATACTGGAGCAGTTTGCCATTCCCTTCTCCAGCTCATTTTACAGATGAGGAAACTGAGGCAAACAGGGTTAAGGGACTTGCCCACGGTGTCACAAGCTAGGAAGTGTCTGAGGCAGGATTTGAACTCATGTCTTGCTGGCTCCAGGGCTGGTGTTCTATAGCCACTGTGCAACCCAGCTTCCCCTATAATAAAAGCTGAATGGAGGAGCCAAGAGCCTGGGACGGGGAGTCAAGAACCAGGGGGCTGAGCCCTGCCTGGCTCCTATGCCATCTGAGAGTTAGCTTATCCGATTTGTAGATGGGTGGGAGGGGGTTAAAACAGACCATCTCACAGGCTTTGCCCCTCTATGCTCTGAGCCCCAGCCTTCTTATTCAATGCTCTAAGGACTCTTCTAGTCCTGACATTCCCTGTTCTAAGGTTCCCCCAACCCTACCCCCACCCCCATTCTGACCTTTTATGTTCTAAGAACCTTCATCAAACTGGCTTTGGAGTCACAGGGCCTGGGTTTGAATCTTGCCTCCTGTAGTTCCTAACTGTGACCACAGGCAAGCCACTTATCTGCTCTAGACCTTAGTTTCCTTATCTGTAAAATGAGGGGATTGAATCTCTGAAGTTTACCTTTGAAGTTCTTTTCACCTCCCAGTCTCTGGTTATATGAATTCCATTTCCTAAAGGACTTTTTACCTCGCTCCCTCCCCTCCCTTCCCCTCACTTCCCTTCCCTCTCCTTATGTCCTGAAATCTAGAAAGATTCCCCTAGGATAGGCAGATAATATAGTACTGGACCCCAGTAATATCAAGCTCTTCTGTCTCCCACTTAAAAAAGGGGATTCTAAGAGTTCCTTTCCTGGAGTTGGCTCAGAGGGTCCGTGGACTTTGTAGGAGACATTAAAGGGTGACCATAGGACTTTCCTCTGTCAGAGATAGAATTCCTTAAATAAACAGTCCCTGTGGGGGAAAAGAGGTAGTGCAATGGATAGAGTGCTAGGCCTGGAGTCAGGAAGACCCTAGAACTAATCCAACCTCAGACACTTCCTAGCTGTGTGCCCCTGGGCAAGTCACTTAACCCTGTTTGCCTCAGTTTCCTCATCTGTAAAATGAGCTGGAGAAGGAAATGGCAAATCCCTCCAGGATCTCTGTCATGATTCAAATGAGGTCATGAAGAGTCAGACACAACTGAAATGACTAAAAAACAACAAAAATGGGAGGAAAGAAAAAAAAAAGGCGTTCCAAGGAGGAGCCTCTTCCCACCCCTATAATGGAAACTGGTGAAACAACCCTGTACTGGCCTTAAAGGAAATAGATAATAAATCCTTCTACATTGGTGAATTTCTTGGGATCCTCAACCCCAATGTGTTTTCAGTTATCTGCACTAGAAAAACAACCTGGGCTTGTGGTGGGCCCTGTTCTAGGACCTGGCTGAAGAGTTTCTCTTTTTCAAGTGTGGGGCTATTTTGGAAGGAGAAGAGAAGGGATCTTGATCTGCTTATCTTCCCCAGCTCTGTATTGTGCTCTGGAGGTCTTTGAGACAGCAAGAAAATGAGATCCTGGACCTCAAGGGCCCAGAGATTTCAGGAAGCCTGAGAAATAATATCTATTCACATTTCTATGGGGGCCTAAGTTTATAAAACTTTTAAAAAAATGTTTTTTCCGATGAGCACGAGGAGTTCAGAGAAACCTGGAGGGTCTTGCGTGGGCTGATGATGAGTGAGATGAGCAGAACTAGAAGAACATTGTACACAGTAACCTCAACGTTGAGTGTTGATCTACTGTGATGGACTATATTCTTCTCACCAATGCAATGGCACAGAAGAGTTCCAGGGAACTCATGATGGAAGAGGATCTCCAAATCCAAGAAAAAAAAAAAAAAGAACTGCGGAGTATAGATGCTAAATGAACCATACTATTTCTTTTGTTTTTGATGCTGTTGTTTTTTTTTCTATTTTGAGGTTTTCCATCATTGCTCTGATTTTTTTTCTCTTATAACATGACTAATGCAGAAATAGGATTAATGTTATTATGTGTGTATATATATATATATATATATATATATATATAACCTATATCAGATTACCTGCTGTCTAGGGGAGGGGGGAGGGAGGGAGAAAAATCTGAAATTGTAAAGCTTGTATAAACAAAGGTTGAGAACTATCTTTACATGTAATGGAAAAAAATACTTTATTAATTTTTTAAAAAATGTTTTTTCACCATCATCTGGTGAGGCAAGTAGTACAAATATTATCGTTCTTTAATACCTGAGGAAATGAACTCAGAGGTTCAGTGATTTGGTCATGGGCATACAGGTCTTCTGACTTTTCACTGAAACGTGCCACTGTTAGGTATGGGAAAGAAAGAAGAAAAGGCTGGGGTTTCCTGTCTGGAATTACAGCCTCTCATAGAACCTTTGGCTTGGTCAGATCATTGGGTCCAACCCCCTCGTTTTATAGGAGAGAAAACCAAGACCCACAGAGAAGAGAAGAGGCTGTGGCTTTTCTCCAGATTATTTAGGGATGCCCCTTTTTAGATCAAGTGACCTGTCTAGATGGAGCCAAACTGGGTTCTGCTTGTAGCTAAAGGCTCAGGCTGCAGCTTGATTTATATTTAATATGAAGCCAAATGTGGGATAAGGGAAAGGGCATTTGGCATCATCTCAGGATACCTGAGTTTACATCCCATCTCCAATGCTTCCTTCAGCCTTGGGGCAAATTCTTTAATCTCCTTCAGCTTCCTCATGACAAAATGTGGCTGATCATGCTTGTATGACCTATCTCAAGGGATGGTGAGGAAAGCATTTGGTAAAGCTCAAGGAGCTTTTTTAGTTAGTTGTTTTATGTAACATATGCTCTAATGCCACCTTACCAGCTCCCCCTCACGCCAATATGTCAAACTCCTAGAGCATGGCTTCCACATCCATCCTCTCAGGGATCTGAGGATACCCCCAATGAGCCGGGAAGCACCTTTTCTGGTGCAATAGCTCAGAAGCCCCCCCCCACACCGCTGTGCTTTCTGCTCTGATTACTGGGAGAGAACAATTCCGTCAGCCAGACTTAAGTAGCTTTTAGAAAGGGCATTTACTCAGGTGGTATAGTTAGTTGATAGAATGAATCCATAAACATGTATTAAGTGCCTTCTGTGGGCCAGACACTGTGCTAAGGGCTGAGGATACAAAAAGAGGCAAAAGACAGTCCCTGCTCTCAAGGGGCTTACAGCCTAATGGGGAGGCAACAGGCAAACAAATATATACGAAGCAAGCTATCTACAAGACAAATAGAAACAATCACAGAGGCAATGTACCAAAATTAAGAGGGACTGAGACAGGCTTCCTGGGTGAGATTTTAGTAGGGACCTAAAGGAAGGCAGGGAGGTCAGTAGTCAGAGCAAAGGAGGAAGAGCATGCCACGAATGGAGGACAGGCAGAAAGAATGCCCAGAACTGAGAGATGCAGTTTTAATTCATGGAACACGCCAGGAGACAGGTGTTCCTGAATTGAGGTGTATGTTTCAGGGAGTAAAGTGTAAGAAAACTGGAATAGTGGGATGGGGCTAGGTTAATTTGAATGCCAAATAGAACATTTTATGTTTGCTTCTAGAGAAACAGGGAGCCACTGGAGTTTATTGAGTAGGGGAGTGACATGATCGGACCTGAGCTTTAGGAAAATCACTTTAGTGGCTGAATGGAGGATGGATGGGAGTAGGGAATACCTGAGGCAGGCAGACCCACCAGCAGCTTTGCAATAGTCCAGGTATGAGGTGGTAAGGGCCTGGGCCTAAGCTAGAGGGATGGCAGTGAGAAGTGGGTTTATTTGAAATGTGGTTTGAGGTATATTAGGGCAGCTGTGTGGCAAATTGGACAAAGTGCTGGGCTTGGAATCAGGAAGACTCTTCTTTGTGAATTCAAATCTGCCCATAGACACTTACCAGCTATGTGACCCTGGACAAGTCACTTCACCCTTTTTGCCTCAGTTTCCTCATCTGTAAAACAAGCTGAAGGAGGAAATGGCAGACCGGTCCAGTAGCTTTGCCAAGAAAACCCCAAATGGAGTCACAAAGAGTTGGGCACAACTGAACAGCAGCAGCAAAAATATTAGGATCGCCTAACAGTAGTTGAGGCTATGTGGTATAAATTTGTAGCGGATCCAGTCAGAGTGGTTGTGTTCAGCAGCATGTGTATAGGAACAAAGGTGGTGAATGGTGGGAGTCATCCAAGGCTGAAGCTTGGCTCAGAGTAATAAGGGATATGATAAAGGGGCTAGGGATTCAAGAGAGGGGGACAGTGGAAAGCTGAATTGGTTCACCAAGGGACCAAGAGAGTGGCTAGTGCAGGAGAGATGGTCTGGGAGAGAACTGAGCTGTC
Organism: Dromiciops gliroides; assembly: GCF_019393635.1. Taxonomy (NCBI): domain Eukaryota; kingdom Metazoa; phylum Chordata; class Mammalia; order Microbiotheria; family Microbiotheriidae; genus Dromiciops; species Dromiciops gliroides. The sequence goes on from NC_057863.1 coordinate 605,749,613, forward strand.
AAGGGATTGGAGGTCACAGTGCGGATGAAGTTATATAAAGGAAGGCAGAGGAAGAAGTGAAAAGCCAATAGATTATGGTTGGATAAGGGGATTTGGGAGGTCTTGAATGCATTTGTGGGTGATGGTAAGATCAAAGGTGTGACCAGATTTGTGTGTGTCTGAGGAGGGGTGAAGAGTAGCTCATGGGAGGTGGGTCAGTTGAGGAACAAAAGTCTGTGACATGCTTCCCCACAAATATATACAGAATTCAAGGGAAAGTGAGCTCATGATTAGAGAATACATGTGACAGAGATGAAACTGTGCCCAAGGGAAGAAGTCTTTTTCTCTCCTTTCATGGGGGGTGGGGGGACTTTACAGTTCCTCCTTCAGCACAGTGTAGTTTCTTTGCTGGGCTCTTTGTAGAGATGTGAATCTGGGTCCAATCTGTCCTTGCCTCATAATGCAGACATTGTCACCAGCTGCTGCTCTCCCAGGGGAATGATACTAAGCCATCAATGGGAGGAGGGTATAGCTTGCAAGGTCTTCTTCTAGCCAGAGTGGAGTGGGAGAAACCAAAACTCGAGCCAAAGTACTTCCCTCTTCCCCCACCTTCTCCTTCATTCCCACCAATCAACTCTCAAGGTTTAGCTAGAGTACACTCTCCTTGCTCACTGCTCCCTGGAATCCTAATCTCTGTCAGATGCTCTAATATCCTGAGTCCTGAACTTGTCTTTTTTGTTTGTTTGTTTGTTTTTGGTGAGGCAGTTGGAGTTCAGTGACTTACCCAGGGTCACACAGCTAGTAAGTGTCAAGTGTCTGAGGCTGGATTTGAACTCAGGTCCTCCTGAATTCAGGGCTGGTGCTCCATCTACTGTGCCACTTAGCTGCCCCTGTCTTTAGTTTTATACACGACCCCACAGGACATGACTAAGTTTCCTCAGCCAATCCAAATATTCTTCCTGTCAATCTCACTCCAGTTCATCCAAGGACATTTCACATTCAAAGTATATAGAGTGCTAGACATGGAATGAGGAAGACCCAAGTTCAAATCCTGCCTCAGAGACTTACTGGCTGTGAAAGCCCGGGCAAATGATAACTTGTTTCAGCCTCAGTTTCCTCATCTGTAAAGTAGGGATAATAATAGCACCTATCTCACATGGTCAGTGTGAGGACCAAATGAGTTAATATATTTAAGATACTTTGCAAATCTTAAAGTACTATATAAATACTTTGTTGTTGTTCAGTCATTTTCAAGCTTCTTGGCAAGGCTCCTGGGGTGGTTTGTCATTTCCTTCTACTAGCTCATTTTACAGATGAGAAAACTGAGGTAAACAGGGTGAAGTGACTTGCCCAGGGTCACACAGCTATTAAGTGTCTGAGGCCAGATTTGAACTCAGGAAGATGTCTTCCTGATTCTAAGCCAGGTGCTCTATCTACTTCATTCATTACCTGGCACTCTGCATATAAATCCTAGTTATTGTTATTGTAAAAGCATTTGATCAGTTGCTTGAGACTTCTTGTCCCTATATCCTTACTCAAAGCAGGATGAGGGGGACTTAATTTACTCAGTGAATTGGGCCCTTCCACTTGGGTGCAGATGAACAATTCATCTGTAACCCCCGATCTTGGAGAATGGCCAGGGGCTCTGAGTGATGACGTGACTTGCCCAGGATCACAGAGCCAGCATATGTCACAGGCACAACTTCTACCCGGGTCTTCCTGATTCAGAGGCTAGCCTCCAACCATCAGGCCACATCACTCCTTAGAAATGTTATTTACTGTTTTTATTAGTTTGCCCAGAGAAAACTCAGTACGATGAATTGCCCTTGCTGTGTGTCCGTTAAGAGGAAAAGCTAGTCTTGAGGGTGTTTTCTAGCCGTATGAAATTCCCTCAATGATCTGTGGGTACCAAAGCTTGTGACTTTTGTGAAGGGAGCTGTGCTCAGATGCCCCAGGGTCCCCTCGTTAGTTCTCCTTCCTTCCCTTCTCTACTACCCACCCCCTTATCCTTCTGCTCTGTTTCCTGCTTCATCTTCTGGCTGTAGCTTCAGCAGCGAGATGGGGAAGCTGAGGCTTAGAGAGGACTGGAAACCTGGGATGCTAGAGGCTCCTGAAAGGGGATGAGGAGGCTCTCTCCACTTTGCCCTTTAGTGTTGGCAGCTGAGATAGGAGCTGCAGCTCCCCAGGCATCCCCGAGAATGACACTTTCACTGGGAAGCTAATCTGTGGCTAGCCAGGACCCTCCATCCCAGGACCCATGAGCCTCCACAGTCTTACCCACTTCAGTTCACATCGGTGGTAGGACATAGTGATCCATCTGTTTCTAGGAATGTTGTGATGCCCGTGTTGATTAAAGATCATCTATTCTGGGGCAGCTAGGTGGCGCAGTGGATAGAGCACCGGCCCTGGATTCAGGAGTACCTGAGTTCAAATCTGGCCTCAGACACTTAACACTTACTAGCTGTGTGACCCTGGGCAAGTCGCTTAACCCCAATCGCCTCACTAAAAAAAAAAAAAAGCTCTATTTTGACCACCTCAAGGTCTCACAGCTAGGAAGTAGTTGAGCTGGGTCTAGAATGATAGGCTTTTAGAACTACAAGTGGCAGGCCAGTCTGATCCTCCCATTTTGGAGAAGAAACTGAGGCCCACAGAAAGAAGGGACTTGGCTAAGGAGGTGAGTGTTGGTGCAGAGATCACCCGGTCCTCCTGACTCTCCAAATCCAGGGCTTTGCTGTTCTTAAGAGCCTAGGCCAGAAACCCCATAGAGACAATACCAGGTGGTCTCACCTCCTCCAAGAAGGCTCCCTTTATTCTGAAATCCTTCCTAGTGTGCACCAATTTCATTTCAATCATTCATTCACAGAAATGAAAAACAATGTGAAAGAAATGTGATGTCACAGCTTGACTCTTGGATGCTCCTGGATGCTGCCCCTTCCCTCAAGCCCCTGTCTCCACTCTGTGTGTCCTGCTGGTCCCCTTCAAAGCTATGTGGCTGATATTGAGCATTAGGAGGAGTCAGGGAGGGGAGAGAAATTCCCTCCTGTCCCTGCTCCTTCCCACCCAGTCACAAGCAATTCTTGCTTGCAATCTCAGCTAGTCTCAAACTACTCTGAGGTTCTTAGAGTTTATTTTGTGAAAGCCCAGGGGGTGTGTGGCTAAATTGTTTCTCCAGCCAATGGTATTATTCTCTTCTGACTCAGTCAGAAAGGATTCTATCAGGATAGAGGGTCATCTTTTACAATTATTTAATACCTCATTGATAATTTGTGATTACAGTCTGGATCTTCTGTTACTGCAGGCAGCTAGGTGGTTACTAGGTGACTAGGAAGGCCTGACTTCAAATATGACCTCAGACACTTACTTGATGTGTGACTCTGGGCAACTTGCTTAACCAATGCCTGCCTTGGTTTTCTCATCTGTAAAATGGGCGTAAAAATAGCACCTACTTCCCAAAGTTGTTGTGAGGATCAAATGAGATAACATTTGTAAAGTGCTCGGCACTTTATGATGCTGCATTAAATTCTAGCTATCATTATGTCAACATGGGGAGGGGGTGGGGTGTAGAAATCATGTCACTCTTTCCCTCATATATTCATCGTACCCCAGCTTGGAGAGCCTGGATTGTCTGTAAAATGGGACCAGATAAGGTCATAGATAATAGAGCACTTTGTAAAACTTAATTTGCTGTCAACCCTTCAGAAGAATATAAGTTCAACAAGGGCAAGGACTGTTTCCTTCTTTGTCTTTTATGAGTAGTGCCTAGGACAGTGTCTGGTACATAGTAAGTGCTTAATAAATGCCTGTGGATTGATTGATTGGTATTCCTGGGGCCTAAGACTGTGCCTGGCATATAGTAGGTGCTTAATAAATGTTGACATTTATTCAATAAGACAAAGCCTCTACCCTCATAGAGTTTTCCATTTGTACTTTTTTTTTTTTGAGGGGGGGCGCAGGGCAATGAGGGTTAAGTAACTTGCCCAGGGTCACACAGCTAGTAAGTGTCAAGTGTCTGAGGTAGGATTTAAACTCAGGTTCTCCTGAATCCAGTGTCAGTTCTCTATCCACTGTGCCACCTAGCTGCCCCTCCATTTGTACTTACTAATGCTATCTGTGAGCATTCTTTTAATTTGTACCCAAATAGACTATTAGCTCTCCAACACTTTCTTCTTGTCTCAGTTTCTCCCCATGCCTTGCACTCAGGAAAGGGCTCTGCATTTGATAGGTGCTCAACAGCTTCTATCCAGGAAGAGTCCCAGAGAGAAAATTCTATGTATTTCCCACAATCCTAATCATACAATGATAGCTCTCTCCTTTCGATCAGGCAAAGAGATTGAAGTTACCTTCTTTACCTTCTTGAGCTCAAGATTTCAGGGTTTGAAGAGCCTCAGAAATCCCTTTGTCTGACCCTGACCTGAACAAGAAACTCTTCTAAGGCACAACTAGGAAGTCGCCCAGAGTTTGCTTGAAGCTTTCAATGAGAGAGACTCTCCTTGGCAGCCCATTTCACTTTGGGACGGCTCAAATTGTCCAGAAGTCTTTCCTTGCATCAAATCAAATCTTCTTCTTTGCCATTTCCACTTGTCCTTCCTGAATCTGCCCTTCAGATCCATGAAGCTGGCTCTCCTGTCTTCTCTTTTCTAGTTTCAAAATTCCCTATCTTTATATGTCATGAACTTGAGATCTTTCATCATTCCTGGCTTCCTTCTTTTGGACACAGTCCAGCTTAACACCATGGTATAGTGCATATGGCACAGGTCACAAAAACCTGGCTCTGAATCCTGCTTCCCTTCTTTCTGGCTGTGGGATCCTGGGCATGTCACTTAATCGCTCCTCCTTTCTTCAACCTATAAAATGGGTACCTCCCTCCCAGGATTGTTGTGAGGACAAAATGTGAAAAGAGCTTGGTGAACCTTAAAGAGCTATATAAATGTGAATGATTACAATGTGAAGTTCCAAAAATGTGCCGTCTTGAACTAAACACAATACTCTAGATATAGTCAAATACAGAAGAAGGCCTATCTCTCTGGAACTGGACTTCATGCCTCCCAGGGTCCTATTTCCATTTTTTTTTTTTGGAGTAATCAGGGTTAAGTGACTTAACTAGGGTCACACAGCTAGTAAGTGTCTGAGTCCTCCTGACTCCAGAGCTGGTGCTCTATCCACTGTACCACCAAGATGCTCCTTATTCCATTTGATTTCCTTGGCTGTTATGTCACACAATTGACTCATATTACACCTATTTGATAAAATCCCTATATCTCTTTCAGATGAGCTCCTCTATAGCCCAGATTATACTTAGGAAGTTGATTTTCTTAAATCTAAGTATAAAACTTCACATTTATTTTCTTATGTTTCATCTTATTTTTTTAGTCCAGTATCCTAGACCAAGATATTTTTTGAATCTTGATTGTGGTACAGTAGAAAGTATATGGGAAGTCAGAGGCACTGGGTTCAAAGCCTCCCTCTGCTTCTACTTATATGTGGTTGTTTTTGTTTAGTTGATCACGTCCAGCTCTTTGTGACCTGGTAGATCGACTGTCCAAGGGCTTTTCTTGGCAAAGATACTGGAGTGGTTCGCCATTTCCTTCTCCAGTGAATCCTTTCGTCAGGCAACCAGAGGTTAAGTGACTTGGCCCAAGGTCACACAGCTAGGAAATATCTAAGCCAGATTTGAACTCAGTTCTTCTTGACTCAGGACCAAGGTCACTATCCACTGAGCCACCATCTGCTACAACCTTTATGACTTTGGACAATATCCTTCATCTCTTCAGTTATCATATTCCTCATCTGTAAAATGGGGGCAGGCCCCTAAGGTCCTATATAGTTCTAGATTTATAACCCCATGAGCTAGCTTTGCCTTCTATTTTTTTTTTCTGTAAATTTGATAAACATCCTACTTGTTCCTTTATCTAAGTCAGCAGTTCTCAAACATTTTAGTAACAAGACCCCTTTAAACTCTTATAAATTATTGAGGACCCCAAATAAATTGTGTTTTTATGGGTTTGATATTTACTATATGGGAAATTGCAACTTAATTTAAAAATATTTATTAATTCACTTAAAACAATAATAAATTCATTGCATGTTAACATAAATAACATTTTTAAAAGAAAAATAACCATATTAGGTCCATAGGCATTACACATTGCACATATCTTTGGACCTTTTTCAATGTATCCATCAGTTGTGCTGATTTTTTTTTCCTCTCTAAAAAATTTCATTTGTCATGTGATATGGTTCTGAAGAGTAAAGGGGAATACTTGGGATAACCATGGTGATGTAAGAAACTGAAAATATCAATAAAACTTATTTAAAAAGAGAAAAATAGCTACACTTTCTAGAACAAAAATATTTAGTGAGAAGATTAACAGTGTTTTCTATACTTTTGCAAATCTCTTTAATATCTGCCTTAATAGAAAGAAGGTAGCTAGATCCTGTTCTCTGCTTCTGTATGCAGTCTGTTTGTGATGATATGTTTTGGTTGAAGTATATGAGGAAAATCATTGGAAAAGGGAAGAATATTTTAATAGGCAAATAATGTCTTTGTATTATTATGAAAATATTTTTGACCCCTCATGTATTTCCCTGAAAAGGGTCTCAGGTACTTTTTGGACCACACTTTGAAAATCCATCTAAGACACTGATAAAATTGCGAAAATAGCCCAGGGCCAAGCATGGATCCCTGGGGCACTATACTAGAAACCTCTTTTCAAGTTGGTATATAGGATCATGGATTTTGAGATCATCTCATTCAAACCTTTAATTTTAGAAACAAGGAAACCGAGGCCCAGAGAGATTCTGACTTGTCCAAGGTCATACAGATAGAATTGAGATTTTTTTTTTAATCATAAAAGTATTTTGTTATTTTCTAGTTACATGTAGAGATAGTTTTCAACATTTGTTTTTATAAGATTTCTAGTTCCAAATTTTTCTCCCTCCCTTCCTTCCCTCCCCCATTCCCAAGACAGCAAGCAATCTGATATAGGTTATATAAGTACAATCACATTAAACAAATTTCTGCATTAGTCATGTTATGAAAGAAGAATCAGAACAAAAGGGAAAAACCTTAAAAAAGAAAAAAGTAGAAACAGTATGGTTCAATCTGCATCCAGATTCCACAATTCTTTTTTCTGGATGTGGAAAACATTTTCCATCATGGGTCCTTTGGAATTATCTTGGATACGATTATCTTGTATTGCTGAGAAGAGTTAAGTCTATCACAGTTGATCATCACACAATGTTGTTGATACTGTGTACAATGTTCTTCTGGTTCTGCTCATCTTACTCAGCATCAGTTCATATAAATCTTTCCAGGTTTTTCTAAAATGTGCCTGCTTATCGTTTCTTACAGCACAATAGTATTCCATTACAGTCATATACCACAACTTGTTTAGCCATTCCCCAATTGATGGGCATCCCCTCAATTTCCAATTCTTTTCCACCACAAAAAGAGCAACTATAAATATAGAATTGGGATTTTAATATAGGCCCTCTGATTCCATGTCAGTTACTATTTCTCCTACCCAGTAGACTATGAGCCCTTTGAGAGCAGGGGACTTTGTTTGTATTTGCAGAGTTTAACACAGTGACTAGCACATATTAAATATTTAATAGACACTTGTTGACAGACTAAATGACAAGTCTCTGCATTAGGCCAGTTAACCAGTTCTGAACATACCTACCTGGAGGATCCTTTAAGCCCATCTCTCCATCTTTTCCAGGGATTGTAAGAGAGACTTTTTCCAAATGTTTGGCTGAAATTTAGGTAAGGTGAATATTCATCCATAGGCTTCCTTGGTCTAGTAAGCATATCAGAAAAGGAGATGAGGTTAGTCTGTTATGACCTATTCCTGATAAAGCCACACAGACTCCCTGTGATCATTGTTTACTTTTTAAAAGACGTTCATCCTTTTAATATTACGTTCTAGGAGTCAGATAGACTCACCGATCTGGTCTACAACCTGTATAGTGCAGTTGCTTCCCTTTTTTCAAATGTTGGGGCAGCATTTATCCTGCAGGGATTCTCCCTCTGCAAGCATGGAAAATTACTGGAAGTTTAAGGGATTTAGACCTGGAAGGAAAGAATTTAGAGGTCACCTAGTCAATTTTACAGAGCAGAAATTTGAGGTCCCGAAAAGGAAAGTGATTTGTCCAAAGTCACATAATAATTAGCATATTCGAATTGAGGTCTTCTGACTTCAGATCATTCCACCTTCCTGGAGAATGCTAAAGCCAGATTCAACACTGACTTGGAAACTCAAAAATTTAAAAATGAATGCTAAAAATTATTTTACATTTAATTGGGGAATAAATGCTAAATAAATAAAATACTAAATAAATATTTTAAAAGTGTGTTGTGTGGGCAGCTAGGTGGCACAGTGGATAGAGCACTGGCCCTGGAGTCAGTAGGATCTGAGTTCAAATCTGGCCTCAGACACTTTACACTTACTAGTTGTGTGACCCTGGGCAAGTCACTTAACCCCAATTGCCTCACCAAAAAAAAAAAAAAACAACAAAAACCTAAGTGTGCTGTACTGTATACCAAGATAAGGTCAAAATGGGTGCATGATTTAGACATATAGGTTGATATCATAAGCAAATCAGGAGATCAAGGAATAATTTACCTGTCAGATCTATGGAGAAGGGAAGAATTTATGACCAAAACAAGAGATAAAGAGCATTAGGAAATGTTAAATGGATCATATTTTCCTTACATTAAATTTTAAAAGTTTTTGCACGAACAAAACCAAGGCAACCAAAACTAGAAGGAAAGCAGAAAGCTAGGAAACAATTTTTATAGCAGGTGTTTCTGATAAAGGCCTCATTCTTCAAATATATAGAGAAGTAAGTCAAATTTATAAGACTACAAGTCATTCCCCAATTGATAATGGTCAAAGGATATGATGAATAGGCAGTGTGCAGATGAAGAAATTAAAAATATCTATAGTCATATGAAAAAATGCTCTAAATCACTATTGATTAGAGAAATACACATTAAAACAACTCTGAGGTACCACCCCATACCTATCAGATTGGCTAATATGACAGAAAAGGAAAATAATAAATATTGGAGAAGATGTGGGAAAATTGGGATGCTAATGCATTGTTGGTGGAGTTGTGAACTGATCCAACCATTCTGGAGAGCAGTTTGGAACTATGCCCAAAGGGCTATAAAACTGTGCATACCCTTTGATCCAGTAATACCATCACTACGTCTATATCCTAAAGAGATCATATAAAGGGGAAAGGACCTACGTGTACAAAAATATTTATAGCAGTTCTTTTTGTGGTGGCAAAGAATTGTAAATGGAGGGAATGCCCACAACTGGGGAATGGCTGAACAAGCTGTGGTATATGAATATATAATGGAATACTGTTGTGCTATAAAAATGATGAGGAGGTGAATTTTAGAAAAACCTGGGAAGACTTACATGAATTGGTGCTGAGTGAAGTAAGCAGAACCAGAAGAATATTGTATAACAGTAACAGCAACATCATATGATGGTCAACTATGATAGACTTAGCTCTTCTTAGCAATACAATGATCCGGACAATTCTAAAAGACTCATGATGGAAAATGCTATTAATATCCAAGGAAAGAACTGATGGAGGCTGAATGCAGATTGAAACATACTATTTTAGCTTTCTTTTTTTTTTCTTTTGTTCTATTTCTTCTTTCACAACATGACTAAGGTGGAAATTTATTTAACATGATTGCACATGTATAGCTTATATGAGATTGCTTGCCTTCTTTGAGGAGGGAGGATAGGAAGGAAGGAGAAAAATTTAGAGCTCAAAATCTTATAAAAATGAACATTGAAAACCATCTTTACATGTAATTTGAAAAAAATAAAATTCTATTTATGTAAAAAATGAAAAAAAAACACAAGAAGAAATTTTAAAAATAAAGTGTTTCATATCTTTTTTTTTTTTTTTTTTTTTTTTGCGGGGCAATGGGGGTTAAGTGACTTGCCCAGGGTCACACAGCTAGTAAGTGTCAAGTGTCTGAGGCCGGATTTGAACTCAGGTCCTCCTGACTCCAGGGCCGGTGCTCTATCCACTGTGCTATCTAGCCACCCCCTGTTTCATATCCTTTTGTGTATGTGGAGAGTATGTTACCATCTCAGAGGGCACTTTAACAGACTGTCAAATCCTTCCTTCCACAATGGTCTTTCTCAGTAGGTAGACCTATGATTCAGGTCTCTGGGATGGGGAAAATCTAATACTATAGGAGCCAATGGTAGATCGTTCTGCCCCACCTAGTGTCCTGGGAAAAGTCCAGTCACCTCTGGGTTTACCACTGGAAGGTTCTCTTATGACTTCAAATTCCATTTTAAACAGTTCAGTGAGCTCAGGTACCTCCAAGTCAGGAATGAGGCAAAACCATTCTTATATTGTAGTAGAATAAATAGCTGAAGAGAACCCAAGAAATTAACCTACGGTAATGAATTACTCTTTCCCATATTAGAAAATAAACCCAAACCCAAAATAATCATTGGAAGAAAACTAAAAGTCAGTAGTAGTACTTCTGGGCATCGAACATCTACCGTGGGCCCTTCAGTCTTTCTTATCTATTTGTCACCTAATTTTTAGATCAGTGGCACTTAGCAAAGTTCCAAACTTTTTTCCTATGTGGAATCCTAGAATCTCAGAGACCCTTCAGGGGATGCAATGTGGAATGATGAAAAAAGGTCTGGTATGGCAATCAGAGGACCTGAATTTGGTTGGGTTGGTCGGTTGCTGTCCTTTGTGCTCAAAGAGGACCAAAATGACATCACTGTGTCAGGGTCAAGGTACAGTGTGTCTGACTGTGGCTGATCAGACCAACACGAGCTTGGAAGCCTCTCCCACAGGTCGGGCACAAATAGTCCGTAGGAACATTTGGAGTGGAAATGGCTCTAAACTTGTGCATCTCACGTTTCTTTTGAACAACTATTTTCCTTAATAAAATAGAAGTTCCTTGAACTCCATTTGGTTGCTCCAAAGTTACCAGTGATCTCTTAGTTACCAAAATCCAATGGGTTTTCCTCAATCCTCATTCTCCTTGACCTCTCTCCATCACCCTCTCCTCCTTAATACTCTCATCACGACACAACTCTCTTGCCTGGTTCTACTCCTACTTTCTCAGTCTCCTTTGCTATATTCTCACCCACATCACACCTCTAACAAAAAGCTTCTTAAACTGTGGGTTGAGACCCCATATGGGGGTTGTGTAACAATGTGGGGGTTGTAAAAAATTTGGCAAGTGAAAGGTCATGTATACCTATTTTATATACCTATATACTTGGGGTTGCATAAAAATTTCAGGTATAAAGGGGCCAAAAGTTGAAAAAGTTTAAGAAGCTCTGCTTGAATGTAGGTATCGTACAAAGTTCTGTCTTGGGTCCTTTTCTCTTCTCCCTCTGTATAATTTCACTTGGTGATCTCCATCAGCTCCTATGGTTTTAATTACTCTCTCTATGCTAATGATCCCAAATCTAACCATCTTGCCCCAGTCTCTCTGCTGACCTCTAATCCACATCTCCAACTGTCTCTCAGACATCTAGAACTGGATATAAAGTAGATATCTTAAACTTGACATGTCTAAAACGGAACTCACTTCTTTTTCCCTAAGCCTTCCCTACTTTTTTTTTTTTTTGGCGAGGCAATTGGGGTTAAGTGACTTGCCCAGGGTCACACAGTTAGTAAGTGTCAAGTGTCTGAGGCCGGATTTGAACTCAGGTACTCCTGAATCCAGGGCTGGTGCTCTATCCACTGCGCCACCTAGCTGCCCTGTTCCCTACTTATTTTTTTTAAATGATTTCATTAAATATTTCCCAATTATACGTAAACATTTTTAACCTTCATTTAAAAAAAAAATGAGTTCCAAATTCTTTCCCTTCCTCCCCTTTCCTACTCTTTGAGAGAAGGTGAGTAATTCTATATAGATTATATAAGTGAAGTTACGCAAAACGTATTTCCATGTTCGCCATGTTGCAAAATAAAACACACACACAGAAAAATAAAGAAAAGTCTGTTTCAATTTGCATTCAGATTTCACTAGTTCTCTTTCTGAAGTTGGATAGCATTTTTCAACATGGGTCCTTTGGAACTGGCTTTATTACGTTCAAGGTTACTACCATCCTCCCAGTCAATCAGGCTCATAACCTAAGTGTCATCCTTGACTCCTATCTCTTATCCCCCTACTCTCATATCTAATCTGTTGCCAAGGCCTGTAGATTTCCCCTTTGCACCATCTCTCAAATATGCCTCCTTCTCTCCTCTGACACTGTTGCTGCCCTGGCACAGACCCTCATCACCTCACACCTAGACTATTGCAATAGCCTGCTAGTGGGTTGCCTTCCTCAAGCACCTCCCCACTCCACTCCACTCCAGTCCATCCTTCAGCGATATTCCTCAAATGCTGGTCTGACCTTGTCACACCACCCCCTTCCCAGCCCCTCTCCATAAACTCCAAGATCAGACACAAACTCCTCTGTCTGGCATTCAAAGCCCCTCCTAACCCCTTTCCCTCTCTCGTCACCGTATACCCACATGTTCTAGTAACACTGTCCACCTTGCAGTTCCCCAGACAAGATGCTCCGTCTCTTAGCTCCAGGCATTTTCTCTAGCTGTCCTTCATTCCTGGAACGCTCTCTCCCCCTGGCTCAAATCCTCTTCTCCAGGAAGCCTTTCCCAACCCCTCTTCTTAGCTTTTTTGTCCATAGTTAAACAACCTGTTGTTGCCCCCATTAGATGACGAGTGCCCGGAGAGCCTTTCTTGGGATCCCTGGCACTTACCTGTGGTCAATCAATGCTTATCGACAGAGTGGCAATGGTTTCATTCTTTGGATCCCCAGCCCATTGTGCAGTGCCTGGGACAGAGGAGGTGCTTAATACTTTTTGATTGATTCAAACCCCATGGCTGGAGCTCATTAGCCATGTAAGTTGGGTAAGTAGCTTCCTCATCTATAAAATTAGGGGGGTGGGGCTGGACTAGATGGCCTCTCAAGGGCCTTCCTGCTGTACAGCCTGTGATCTAGGTCTTTCTTTATTCCCACCCAACTGTCTGGGCTGGCATCTCCTTTCCATCATCTTCCATAGGTGGTTGGTTATCTAGCATTCAGCGGAAGACTTCCAGGGAAGGGAAACCCATTCTATCCTGTAACGATTGGAATAACGCCACCTGCTGGATACTTACTGTAGAAGAGTTCTGCCCATGAAGCGAAGGTCTTTGAGGGCAAGACCAGGAGTCTTTTCTTTGGCGGGGAGGAAGTGACGCAGACTAGTGGGAGGAGGAAGGAAGAGACTGGCGCTGAGTCTCGGGCTCTTTCCTTTGGACTCTGGTGGAGAGCGGAGCTAGAAATGTGCTCTCCCTTTAATAGCTAGGAATTTAGGCCTTTTTCTCTCTCTTTACCAAATTCTTATTCTCCTTAATAAATGCTTAAAAGTCTAACTCTTGCTAAAGCTTATAATTTATTGGCGACCACTCATTAGATATTTTAGACAGTTTAGCTAGAATTTTAGCCCTTAACAGATGGCTGACCACGAAGAGGAAAGCTAACCCTCAGTCTTCTGATCTGCTGGTTGGGTAAGAAATTTCCCCTCCCTCTCCCTTTAACTGCTAAGTACTGGCGCACTGGCTGTGTTTTCCTTTAAATTTTTTCGAATGGACCTTTTAAACTCCCTAATTACCCTATTTTTGATTTTAGTCTGTTTAACCAGACAAATGGGAGATAAGATCATGTTAATGCTTTGTTTTTGTGGATTTTCTATTTTTCTTTTTATTTTTGTTAAAAGAGCCAGCAACTTACTCACACAAGGAAATATCTCTCCCTCTCCCAACCATGCTTTTTCAGAGAAACCTGAAGAGATTCCCGCAGCTTTTCCCAGTTCTAACAGTAATTGTTGCTTTAATTTTGCATGCCTGGAGGCAATGACCCACCCTCTAGAAGCTTTTAATCCCGTAGTGCCTGGAGGCAAAGTGGGGGAAGAGGAATCCAGGCCTGAGTTCAAAATCAAGTCTGATTCAAATTGCGCTGGTCCCTCCCCTCCTCTCCAGACCCCACCCTCTACTCCTCCTATGGCCAAGCCCATAGCTTCCCCTGCCTGGGAAGTCCAGAGATCTGATGCGCATGCTCAACTTTTTCTACCTGCATTTGCAGCTTCAGGCTCAGCCCTTCCCCATCCTGGCTGTGCTTTTGAGACAATCTTAGAAAACTCTTTAAATTCCAGATATGCTCGTTTTGTTCATAATTTTGCTAACCTGCTTTTGTCTTTAATTAGTAATCTTATAAAGCATTTGTATGGTGAAAAGCCCAACAGACAATATAGAGGGGTTAAAGAAGAAAAACTTAAGCTGAATAAGAATGACAATCAACATAGTTCAAGACTCCGCTTCTTTTGCCATGGAAGGGTACATATTTTACAGAAATGTAGAAGTAAGCAGCAAGGTATTGATATGAGTATTGGGGATTTTAGATATCGGAATCAAAAGTGTTCTAAATTCACTCAGATTATTAATAGTATCAGTTCAGAGGTTACATAGGATTTCTATGCTATTACACCTACATTTTGAAATTAATGGTATGGGTTTATTTTCATAGAGATTTTCATGCTTTTGAGATTGTGTTTTATACTTAGTTTTTAAAACAAGGAGAATATTTGTAAAAGCTTTTTATAGTCATGTGATCAAGTTTATATTTTATAATACTCTTATTAATATTAAGTTCATATTCATTTAGATTTCCCTAGTTTGAATTTCATTGTCTTTTATTGTTCCATGTGTATTTTTTTTCTATTTATTCATCTCTAATTTTGAAACATTGCAAGATGGTTTTGATTTTATTATACAATGTTAATTCTAGGAGTATTGTGCTCCCATATTCTGAGTTGTTTGTTTTTGTTATTTTTTCTCAACTGATTATTTGATCAAACTCTTTAAAGCATTTCCCTGGCAAATTGTTTGCCATGGCAAGTGTAAATTGATTCTAGAAGTATTATTTTTGATAAGCATATTCCAAAAAAAAAAAAAAAAGAGGGGAACATTTGTAAAAGTTGTCTTTGAGATTGTGTTGTGCTTTAACTTTTATTTAAATATGTTCAGATTTTTCAAAAAAGTAATTGTATACTAAGTAAAAAAAAGGGGTATTATTTGAAATTGTTGCATAATTATATATTGTGTTCTGAGTCAAGATGTATTCACATTTTTTGCAATCATTTATTATCCTCAATTTTTAAATCCATATGAGACTTGGATTATGGGAACTTATCATTTAAGACATTAATTGCCTTTATTCTGAGTTATCAGATGCCAGTTGGCCAAGATGCCATCCAATCACAAGAGGAATACATGCAAGAGCAGACACTGAATTGTCACATGAGGGGAGACATGCATGAAGTCAAGGTATGGCCGAGGGAACGGCTTTTGACTAATGTTGAGGTTGGATTCTCTTGGTTTAATATTTTATTTTATTTTTCCCCACAATATTGTACAGATGGCTGGAAGTATTCATCCCACCCATCTCACTTCTACACCTGGCTTCCATGCTCCCTCCTATATGCCTGATGCCATGGACATCTCAGTCCCATGCATCTGATTAAGTCTGACTCAGTTTCTTCCAATATGTTCGGTGGCATGGACATATATTCCATCCACCTATTTTAAGCCTGGCATACTGTATGGGCAGTACATATTGCTCAAGTGTGGGAATGCTCATATCCCATCATTTCTCTGTTCTTTTATGGTAACCCCCATAATTATCTCAGGTGTCATGATAAATACAGTGTTGAATTTGGCCTTGACACCTGTTACCAATTATATTAGATTTTTTAATTTCTCATAATGGCATGAGGATAATTAGGCAGATGATGCAAAAAGTGATGAAACAAAGATAAAAATTATTTTTAAAAATTAATATCGCAGCAATTGTCTTCTCAAATACCCTCCATAAGGGGGGACTATAGTAATATTATAATTTTAAAGAATGTTTCAATTTTTGTTTTATTATATGTTTCATGTGTAACAACTAAGATTCTGTATTCCCTTAGACATGTTTTTGAGAACTTTCATTGTTTGATTTGATTATTGACAAAGCTATTTTAAAGTTGTGTTAAGCTCAATTTTGTAGGAAGTTTTCCTGGCTGATTACCAGCATCCACACATCAACCCCTGAAAAGACTTCCATTCCACGACTACACCTAGAGGACATCTGAGAAAAGACTTTCAGAGACTTTAAATGAACAGTTTTGATTTGTTGTTTTTGTTGTGTTTTTTTTTCTCTTTCTGTTATAATATACACCATCTGTAACATGTATTCTCTGCAGAGGCCCTCCCTTTGCAAGACCAATGTCAAAGCGTCGGTTCATGAGGACAAAAAAAAAAATCACCCCTCTGGACAAAACTTTCCTCTCTTCCTTTTCTATATTGTTGTTCACATATTATTAGTTAGCAATAGTTATTATATTCTTTTTACTGTTCCGTCAAGGAAACATTTTCTTGAGGAACAACAGGGGGGACTGTAACGATTGGAATAACGCCACCTGCTGGATACTTACTGTAGAAGAGTTCTGCCCATGAAGCGAAGGTCTTTGAGGGCAAGACCAGGAGTCTTTTCTTTGGCGGGGAGGAAGTGACGCAGACTAGTGGGAGGAGGAAGGAAGAGACTGGCGCTGAGTCTCGGGCTCTTTCCTTTGGACTCTGGTGGAGAGCGGAGCTAGAAATGTGCTCTCCCTTTAATAGCTAGGAATTTAGGCCTTTTTCTCTCTCTTTACCAAATTCTTATTCTCCTTAATAAATGCTTAAAAGTCTAACTCTTGCTAAAGCTTATAATTTATTGGCGACCACTCATTAGATATTTTAGACAGTTTAGCTAGAATTTTAGCCCTTAACAATCCCTTGCAAGACTATTTTGGTTATCCAGAAGCTTGCCAATATCCTTTCCAAAATGGGACCGACCTCTTCCAAATGTGGCCCATCAAGAAAAGAGGGTGGTGAAATATTAAGTGTTCGGCCTATCTTGTCTTTTTCTTGGGTTGGGTCTGGAAGCCCACATGAGTTTAATAAAGGGCTGGCTCAAATCCACCTGACTAGAAATTCAGTAGGCCCAGGGAAGAAGCTAGGGTCTGCTTTCTAAAGGGGGCTCAAGAGAATGAATGGCTATCTTCCACACTAACTGGGGAGCTGGATTAGACCAAACTGCCTAAGAGGGAAGGGGCTAG